>NC_092806.1:118505365-123330365 GCF_040954645.1 Diabrotica undecimpunctata
ATAAAAGTTCCAACTCGTACGAAAACCAAAGAAAATTCCAGGAAATTATGCACATATCATTATTATTTAAACGATGCAAACGAAAATCTTGAAGTTTGTCGTACCATGTTCTTAAATACACTAGATCTTGGCTACAAAACGGTTCAAGCTTGGATCGACAACAACAAATGTGGAATGAGTAAAGAAGCTTCTACAAGTATAACCACTAAGGAATACGTAAGAAGGAGATTTATTATTTATTATTAGGACTATGAATTTATAAATAACTTTTTTGAATCATTTCCCAAACTTCCATCTCATTACTGTCGTCGAGATACTCTTAAACTGTACCTGGAAAACACCTTTCAAAACATGGCTCACCTTTACAGTGTATACTGTCATGACTTTTGCAACGACAAAAAAGTAACTCCATTGGGAAGAAATGTTTTTTCTAAGAAGTTTAAAGAGAAGATCTTGTCATTATACAAGCCGAAAAAAGACCAGTGTAATACTTGTTTTTCGTTTAAATATGGAAATATTTCCGAAGACGAATATCAGTTGCATATAAAAAGGAAAAATCTTGCAAGACAAGCTAAGAATACTGATAAAGAGTAAGCGGAAAAAGGCAATCTAATAGTCAATACAATGGATCTGCAGTCAGTCAAGTTATGTCCTTTTCTTCCCGCTAATAAAATCTATTTCAAAACAAAGCTTTCTTGTCACAATTTTACAGTGTATGACCTTAGGACAAAAGATGTCCTCTGTTACTGGTTCTCTAAAGATTAGAATAATATAATGAAAGCATCAACATTCACAAGTTGCATTATGCATTACTTGAAAACGTATTGCTTGATTGATTCTAAAACACCAAGCGAGAAAAACTCCTGCCCCTTACAGAACTCGACTGCTGGAATCTTCATTTTTTAAAGATTTCTCCTCCTCTAAGTATTTAAGACACTCTTCTATTAGGCCTGGAAGAAAAACCAACGATCTAGTAATCAATGACATCAAGAGTATTCAATATGATCCATGTGGCACTATAAGAGTAAAATTAGATTATGAGGATGAATACAAAGAACTCCCATGTAGTCTAAAAACTATGCCAACAATATTAGGATATCCCAAACTGTTACAGGGACCATGCAAAATTAAGTCTGAAAAGTGGCAGCATCTGCAGGAGTTAAAATCAGTTCTTATCAAAGATAGGCAAGCATTTTACGATGCATTTTTACATAAATAATTTTGCAGTTCCGAATCATTATTTTAAAAAACATGTGTTCATATTTAACAAAATACCCTAAAACAAACTTGTTTCTATTATTTTTTTTTAAGTTGTAAGAAATAATTTTTTAAGTTTGAAAAGAAAAGTTAACAATGTTTTTTATTATATCATTTTCTCCTATAGGCAAAATAAAGTGTTGTAAAATATTCTATTTAACAATATTTAAGAATCAATATATCCTAAGTGTCCTAATAAATACATAATTTAACAAACAATTTTACTATTTTATTTCAAAACAACGTTATAGCTTATATTATTTAAATCACTGACTTAAAAAATAATTAAAAACTCCTTATAGTAACGATTTAATCAGTTTTTTGTTTCTCCTGAAAAAAATGTTTGACTTTCACTAAATGTTTGACCTCCTAAGTGTTTGAAAATCACTTAGGAGGTATTGCCAGGTAACCAGCGATATGTGATTTCCAACTTAAATCTTTTAAATAAAATTAAATATTGTAGTACTCAAACACAATGATGTAAATATTGAAGGTGCTAATAAATTTTATTTTTTAGGTAATTAAATTAGTCTACAGTTTATTATCTGTTGCTGTTAAATTTAGATAATTTATATTTTCTTAATATTTTTTGTCGACACACCTATGTGCAACAAAGCAAAATATGGTAAATTGTAATATATATATATAAATATATAAAAATAAATATATATATAATATATATATATATATATATATATATATATATATATATATATATATATATATATATATATATATATATATATATATCGATGGCTTAAAGCACACTTATCGTATGCCCGTGAATGTACTTTTTGAGTAAATTGATTTTGAATGTGTAAGCTCTTGTAGTACTGTATTACATATAACATTTAACTTTGTAAAATTGTTTTATGTCATTAAATGAACATTGAAATGGGTAATAAAAATAAATACCTTACCGCACAAAAAAAATTAAAGAAGAGTACTTAAAAAAAAAGCATGGACATACAAGAGTTGGCAATAAAAGTATGGACATACAATAAGTGTACATCAGTATTTTGATTTAATAATTGGACGTTTTATGTAAATAAAAATAATGAAATAGGAGAATATACATGTATTTATAGACATTTATTTATTCATGTTAACCTCATAAAGAACATCAACAGTATATTTTACTTTTAGAATCACCTTCTATTGGAACTTTGTCTTGCAAATTGACTTTGTTCAGTACTGAATTTATCGCGCCTTTGTAGTATTTGGGCAAACTCCAACATTGCACAAGTATAATGAGACTTCTTTTCATCTAGGTAATTTTCTTGTACTGCTGCGTGTGGCTGACACATCCAAATAGTAGAAATCTTTATTATACAAGTTATATTTATACTGCATGTTTAAAAACTCATTTTTTTCAAAACGAAGCCACATAAGTTTAAGTCACTTAATATTTTCATTATGCACGTTCAACTTTGTGCTCATAATCATGAGAGTAGTCAGAGCTTGAAAATCATAGATGTCCTTATAGCTTGGAACATTTGTTTTGTATGACCCTGGTTTGATTCTCGCCATTTCGATAAGGAGAGCCCATTCTCGTGTAGAATAAACTGATTTGTGTTTTCTATCCCTCTCGATAGTGGCATGAATTGAATCTGCTTTTAAATATGAGTCGCCACTTTTCATGAATTTTAAGTCAATCGTATTTAGATGTTGTATTATTTTTACCGCATATAACATGGCTGCTGCCATATTTTTGTTGAGATTCTGGCCTCCCCAAGTATCGGAAAATGTCCTTTACACTACTAGGAAGTTTTGAAATGTACTTCCACAAACAGGATGCAATTTTAAACAATCCTTTTTCTCCATATGTTTCGTCCCAACTGTAACAATGTCCGTCGCTATTACAATAGTTAAATATTGTGACAGAAAGTTTGCGTCTGTAGTAGATTTAATCATCACAAGCATAGGACACAGATAAAACTGCCTGAAAGTTAAATGAAATAGATCAAAATATTACACCTTTCTCATCTATTGACCGTTTTTTATCTTCAGCCTTCATCTTAAGAAGTTACTCTCTTTTTGTGAGCTTGGTAGTTATTTTCTATAAGGCGAACTTGTCTGAAGCATTTGTTTAGCAACTGAAAAGAGATCTGTATACATTTCTAGTACAACTGGCTATATTATTTTCCTGTCAAAATTTTTCATAGAGTCTGTACAAAATGAAGACATTTAAATCACACGATAAGTAAAGCTTCTTTCAGTCTTTTTTACATTAATGGCTTTCCATACGAGGAAAGGAATCGATGTGTTCTTTAACTTGAGGTCAAAACAAGTTCACGTCCTTTGTAAAACTTCCGTTAATAATGTCTGCTGTACATAATTCTAAACAACAGCCTATAAACCGTGAAAGCAATGTATTATTTCATAGTTTTAATTGTCCAAAATGCCCAATATGTTATGTAATATGTTAAAAAAATTCACTTTAGTACAATATCTATTATAAAATTGTAATATTTATCTTAATTATTTTCCTGTAGTGCAATAAATCACTTTTTTTTAAATTTTTTTAAATTTATTTAATATTTCTTCCTCTAATCGTTAAAGAATACAAAACGTAGAATATGTGGGTATGCATATATATATATATATATATATATATATATATATATATATATATATATATATATATATATATATATATGTGTATATATTAAAAAGGATAATGCGAGTGAATAATAAAAGTATGTACTGGTATGTCTCGCAAAACAGAAAACCCAAAAAGGTATATCGATGGAAGCCAACCGTATATACGTATTTCTGACTATTGGTTGTCTTCGCGTGCGGTGCAGCCCAGTTAGAAAAAGGAGCATATCCTAAGGAAAGGATCACTAGAGGAGCAATGCGACCAATTTGTGGCATTAGAGTAAGAAGACCCTGATGGTTTCCAGGGCAACCACTAACAATAACCATGGAGGGAGCTACAGCCACCTAGGGAAAGGAATGCCAAACGTTAAAACGTTTAAAACAACATACAAAACAACAAACATAAAGTATTATTTTTTTTTATAATTCAAAAATTTAGTTTTTTATGCTTAAATTTTTATGTTTCTGTTTCCTAACACTAAAGACGAATGGAAAGATGTATCCAAAAAATTTAAAAAGCGATAGAAGTTTTCACACTGCATCGGCGCCATGGATCGAAATAATATTTACATTATTCCCCTCAGAGATTCTAGGTCTTACTATTGTAACTACAAGGAAAAGCATAGTTGCTATTGTTGATGCAATTGATGAAAAAAAATATACATATTCCTAAACCTGACAATATCACTGAAAATGTTAGAAATTCTTCATATGTATTTGTCGCCAACGATGCATTTTCTTTGAAAGCCAATATTTTAAAACCATTTAGACAGGCAAGCCTTGATTTGCTCCAGAAAAAGGTTTTTAACTATCGGATATTTCGAGCAAGACACATAGTTAAAAATGTGTTTGGTATTCTCGCTTCCCGATTTCGTATTTTCCATACGACAATAAATTTGGATACAGACAAAATTGAAAAAGTAGTAATGGCTGCTTGTGCCTTGCATAACGATTTGATAGATAAACACCTACTACCTATGCACCTGCTAATTGTTTATATCAGGAAAGTTCTGAAAACGAAAATATTCTGTCTGTTGGCTGCGAGAGTTCACAATCAAGTATGAACCCACTAAAAACTCGAAATCGTGGAAACGTATGTCAGGATGCCAAAGAAGTCCGCAAACAATTCATGGAGTATTTTATGAACAAAGGTAAAGTTTCGTAGCAAAATGAGCACATAATTAGAAATAAAAGTAGGTCTATCAGAAGTTAAGTATACGCTATACAATCAAAAAAAAAGAAAACATAAATGAATTATGTTTTCTTTTTTTTTTAATTATGTTATATATTTTTTAGTTTATTGTGTCTCAACTACAAGGTTATTGACACTGGGTCAATTTTGTTACTATATATTTTACATTATATTAGGTATATTTACAACAAAAGCAATAATAAACTAATAAAAAAGAAAACACTAAATTTTATAATACAAATTCGTTTCTCGAAGGAAATCTAGTATATTCTGAACAAGTTCTACTTGACTGAGGATTACATTTGTAAGACTGTGTATAGAGTATTTTTTTTTCTTGCTCGTATTTGACACACTGTGTAAGAATATGTTGAACGGTTAATAATTCACTACACTTTTCACAAACAGATGATTTCTCCGAAGCCATCAGGTGTGCATGTGTCAGCTGTGTGTGATTAATTCTTAGCCTGCAAACGATTAATTTTTCTCTTCTACTTAAGTTAGGTAGCTGAAGGTTTCAACGGTAGGTTGTATTTTATGTAATTTTGAGGTTGAATTCTTCCATTGATTTTGTCAGGAGTGTCTAATTTGGGGCCTAAAAAGTAGTTTTAGATCTGATGCTAGTTGAAAAGATTTGATGTCTGATTTGGTTGTAATTGCTTCTTATGCAGCAGTATCAGCAGCCTTATTACCTAAAATATCAACTTGTGAAGGAATTCAGATTAATGTTATGTTTGTTTCAAAAATAGTGAGACAGTTCGTTGCTTTATGTATGACTTATCGATGTTCGGAAAAAATATTTTTAATTGAGTCGATGGAGAACATCGAATCTGTACTGTTGTACAGTGTTGCAGTGTTCTTGGCTTTAGTTTGGTTACATAAGCTTTTTAATGCTCGTAGAATGGCGTTCAGCTCTCCCGAATGGATAGATGTGGATTGTGGAAGGCAGAACTTCTGAATGATACTATTTGAAGTTGTCACAGAATACCCAACACCAGTCTCAATTTTAGATGCATCTGTGTAGAGAATTTCGTCCTATGAGTTTTTGTTGATCAGCTCTAAGAAAGATTGCCTCAGAATTTGGCTGTTGGTTTCCTTTTTGTGATAAGTATTAAGGTTTATTTTTGGTATGTTATTAATCCATGGAGGAGTTGATGACAGTATATGAGTATCTGTTATTGAAAAATTAACAGGTCGTGAAAGGGCAAGTAAAATTTGAGGTAATGTCTGGTATTTATTATTGGACTCACAATTATAAAGTTTGTATATTAGATTATATGAAGAGCTTAATGTGAAACAATGACAAGCCACACATGAGTTCAAAAAGAGTTAGTGCTATGATCGGTTAAAGTAATAGTATAACAAGCCACTAAAAATTTATTTCAGCCCGTCGTTAATAGATGACGCGACAAACCTATGGTAACAGTGTTGCATAGATCTAGTTTGTCTTAGTATCTACTCGACATAATGACAAGCCACATCAAAATGACGAACATGGGCGAAAGCGATTCAGATATTTCTGTGAGTTCTGACGATTCTAGAGACAAATACTGAAGTTCAGTCGACATTCGATGACAGTGACCGTGATCCTGACTATGTACAATCTAGAAGTGACTCAAGTGATGAAAATACAGCGATACGTAATTTTTTTGTTAAATGTGGCTTGTCACATTATTACCATTAAAGATTAAAGTATGATTGTTGTGGCTTGTGACATGGCTTGTTATATTATTGCGTTTTGTTGTAGGATAATGAACAAGGTCCGTCAAGAAAAAGGACAAAACCAAACACACCCGACAAAACTCCAACAAGTCGATGGAGACAAAGCAATGAACACTGTTATTCAAGATCAAAAAGAAAAATTCGACGAAATTTAGGGCAACCATATGTTAGCGACAAAACGAAAAAAAATGTGCCTGGTCAAGAATTGTGACCGCCTTGCAGTTGCACTAAGAAGTGTAGGGAAAAGCTTCAGGGCCACGAGAGCAATATTTTTAACGAATTCTGGATCCTCGGTTCATAAGAGTTACAAAATAGCTACTTATTCGGATGTATAGATATTGTTAAGAAGAAAAGGTCCTACCGAAAGAAAAAAAAACATCAAGAATCGCATAGAAAGAGCAATGCAGTCTACTCCATTAATGTTAATGGTGAAACTACACGTGTCTGTAAAACAGAATTTTTAAATATCCACGGACTTCAAGCTTCTAAGGGCAGAGTAAATAACATTGTTCACAAGAAGATAGAAGGAAATCTAGTGCTAGAAAGAGACAACAGAGGAAAGCATACAAACCGTGTGAACAAAATATCTGATTCTGAAATACTAAGTGTTAAAAACCACATACATTCGATTCCAAAGTATCAAAGTCACTACAGTCGACACAAGAACATGAATAAAGTTTATCTGGATCATAACATGAGTATAGCCAGTGTCTATTTGGATCGATATGTCCCTTGGTGTATAGAAATTAGAATTGAACCAGTCAAGGAGCATACTTACCGTAAAATATTTTGTACTGAGTATAATATTGGATTCAAGCTGCCAAAATCAGATACTTGCAAGACATGCGACGAAATTAATATCCAAATAGAGTCAGCAAAATCAGAAAAAAATGATTATAGCGAATTAACAACAAGACTTAACTTGCACAAGTGTAAGGCTCAGGCAATGCAACAACTACTGAAGAGCGAAACAGCCCAGTCCAAAATTGATAACAGGATATGTGTTATATCGTTTGACTTGCAGCAAGCGTTACCGATTCCCAAATTAACCACTGGTCCTGCATTTTATTGCAGGAAAATCTGGATGTATATTCTAGGAATCCATAATTGTACGGAAGACGCTGATCATATGTTTGTCTGGACGGAAAACATTGCAAAAAGAGGAAGTGATGAAATTGCATTAATACTCATAAAATTTCTAAGCTCAAAGATAGGTGAAGTAGAGCATCTCGTTTTCTTCACGGATAATTGTCCCGGGCAAAACAAAAACTGGCTTTTAATGTCTTTATGGTTCCAGCTAGTGAAGGAACAAAAGTTTAAGTCTATTACACACCATTTTTTAGTCAGCGGACACACTCACCTTCCCTCCGACAGGGATTTTGCTCTTATAGAAAAACGACATAGAAAGTATGCTCCGCTTGTGTCCTCTCCTGAGGAATGGCAAAAAATTATAAAAGAATCTAATAAAAAGAAGCCCTTCAACTTAACTGTTATGAAGCAGGAAGATTTCCTCAATGTACAACCACTCTTAGAGAACATTAAAAAGAGTACTCGCACTGATGACCAGCAATCTTTGGATTTTTCCAATGTTTTTTCCTTTTTGTTCAGGAGTGATAACAGACAAGCATTTTACGTTAAACATTCTGTGAATGGTACCTACAACCCCGTTAGTGTTGTCAAGAAGGGACGTCCTAATGTGCTTACTGTATCTGCTTTAAAACAGAAGTACATATATTGAGCCCATTCGGATTGCAAAAAAAGAAACTCGAAAATGTAAGATCATTATTACCCTACGTACCTTCAGTGTATCATCCATTCTACAAGAGTTTACAAGAGGATGTCAGCCCTGATGTTGCTGATGAGGTCGCCGAGTTGGTTGATTAAATAAGATTTTGGGTACTTATCATTAATGTAATAATGTAACAAGCCAAATTTTTTTTAAATAAAGACTGTTTTTATCTCAACTTTGGAGTAATTTTATTAATATTGTTATAAATATAGTTTCATAGTGCAACATGCACCCACATATCTAAATTAAAACAACAAAAGTTGTTACTGGATTTTATAATATTATTTTTAACATTCAAAGTCAAATATCTCACTTTTGTCTTTTTGAGGCTTGTCATTGTTTCACATTAAGCTCTTCATATATAGGGTTGTTTTGATTAGAAGACATCTAGCAAAGTATGTTAGAAGAAATTGTTGCCTGCAAAGCGAAAAGGGAAGTTCACCTATTTCACAGCGAAGACTTTCGGCGGGACTGGATCTGAAAGCTTCGAGACATATTCGTAATGCCGTATTCCGAATAGTGTCAAGAGTCCTTAAATAAGCCTTTGATGCTGACATGTATACAAAGCATCCATAATCCAGTCGAGATCGAATAAGAGATCTGTATAGCTTAATTAGGATATCTTCATCAGTTCCCCAGTGATGGTTTGCTAGAAATTTCAAAAGAATTGATATAGCTAAGCAATTACCTTTGACGTTTGTAATATGTGGTTTCCATGTTAGTCGACTATCAAAAATTAAACCTAGTATCTTGTGTTCATTATATACTGTGAGCGAAGTGCTATTTAATGTAATTTGAGGTAATAATATGCTACGTGTTCTTTGACTGAATTTGAGTACTTTTGATTTTTCAGCAGTGAAATTAATACCAAAGCTTATAGACTAAGAAGTTAGTTTATTTACTGCTTTGTAGTTGTAAATGTATCTTTACCGCGGCAATATAAAATCAGGTCGTCAGCATATTATAAGTTGTACTTCACTGAGTTTTGAATATTCTTGCAAATATCATTAATAGTTGTTATAAATAAAGTGAAACTTAGAACTGATCCTTGGGGCACCCCATTTTCCTGAACGTAGGTTGAGGAAGCTTTTCCGTTAACTAATACTTTGAAGCCGTGATTAGAGAAACTATTCAATAAAAGATAATGTATTTCTACTTAAGTAAGATAAGTATTTTTAATTTGGCCAATACAGTAGAATGTAATAGAATGTCGAAGGCGCTCTCGATATTAAATGATGTTGCTATTAAATCTTGCTTTTTTTAAAAGGAGATTGTGATCTCTGTTTGTAACATTACCAAGTTGTCATTTCGTGCTTCGTGATGGACAGAATCTAGATTAAGCTGAGTCTAAAATTTTGGGTTTCTCTAGATACCACATAAGTCTTTTGTATATTAGTTTTTATAGCAACTTACACAAGGCGCATGTCAGTAAAATAGGACGGTAGGAATTTGGAATATTCGGGGATTTGTCCTGTTTCTTAATTGGTTTAACTATTGATTCCCTCTAACTATTGGAAAATTCTGATTGGTCCATATTGTGTTGTTCAGTATAAGAAATTTTTTTATGGCAGATATGGGAAAATTTTTGATAAATATAACGGGGATATTATCGGAATCTGCAGCTGAATTCTTGCAAGTTGGAAGAATATTTGAGAGTTCTTGTAGTGTAAATGGAGTGTTGAATGCAGTAAAGTCAAATTTGTGAGATTGGGAAGGATATTGTACAGGAGGATTTGTTTCATTGAGTATATTCTTGTTTTTAAATCGCTGATAAAAATTTTCGGCGATTACCTTGACGATTTTTTGATCATCGGTTACTAAATGATATAGATGAAAAATTAAAAATTCCCACCGAAGAAGTTTTGCAGGCAATAAAAGACGCCAAGAACAACAAGGCACCCGGCGAAGACCAAATAACAGCCGAACATTTTGAAGACATAAATGATAATGCTGTCAGGAAATTAACATCTCTCTACAAAATTATATATGAACATGGCATAATACCGCATGAGTGGCTAACATCCACATATCGATACCTTTTTGCCATAACATCGTAAGTCTCGTTTAGTAAATTTTACAGTACGGCAGTTTTTTCAATAAACGTGTTTAGAAATGTCCAATTGAAGTGAAAATTGGCATCCGGACGTATTATGATGAGTGTTTGAAGTAAAGTAATGATTTTTCTTCAAAATAGTTTCAGTTTTTTTGTAATTGGACTTACGTTACTTTGGAAGCATTAAAAATAATTTTGCTACTGTAGTTTTATACAAGTCCAACACTTACGATAATTTTGGTAAATTCAGAAATAATTTCACATTATGATTGTTATCGTAAGCTCAGCACTTACGATAAAAAGTATGTTTAGACACAGCCTCATAAAGTAACATAAATATATATAAAAAAATACCAAAAATCATTTATTTAAGGTAATTTATTTGTATATATATATATATATATATATATATATATATATATATATATATATATATATATATATATATATATATATATATATATATATATATATATATATATATCGGTTTCAAAACGTCTTGCGTCGTTGTCCGATGCCTAATTTCCACGAATTTCTATCATTCCATTGTTCTTCGGTCAAGTCTCGGGAGCTCATTGCCTTTGTTATTCCCTCCTTCCATGTTCTTTTTTTTCTTCCTCGTTTCTTACGATTTGGTGGTATCCATTTCATGGCGATTTTTGGTAGTCTTGTTTCTGGCATTCTTTGAACATGGCCATAACATATAAGTTGTTTCCTTTCTATGTCTGTTGCCAGTGATCCATCTACCCCCATCCGATTTCTTATTTCATCGTTTCTAATTCTGTCTGCTCTAGATATTCGAAGTGATCGTCTAAATACATCCAATTTATTTGTGAAAAGTAAAAAGTACAATAGGCATTTAACTGAACAACAAATGTGAATCATAGCTAGTCAGCAGAAATCTAATCTTGGGGCCCTTCATCGCTTTCGTCTTCCTCATCGGATTCTGCTAGCTTATCTGGCGTAGCTGACGTTTTCATTAGCCTATATTCTTTATTCTTTTGAAACCTGAGAGGAATTATATTGTAGTCGCAGAGATCAATTAAGTCTTTTTTCTTTGCAACGGAAATAGACAATTTTTGAGACTAGCCGTTTTGGTTTTTTTTTGTTTTAATTCCATCGTGAAATTGATGCAGTTCTGGCCATTATTTAAATATTCAACCTCTATAATAATATCTGGGTTACCTTTCTCAAATTTTACATTTTTAATTTCACTGATTTTTATAGGTTTTCCGTTCTTACATTTGAATTTACTCGGTTTTAGTACATCATCAGATATTTTTTTTCCATTCTAAGAAGTCGCTGAAATCAATTTTTATTGTTTCAAATGGTTTAGGTTTGGTACGAGAGTTAAATATCAATGTACACCATTCTGATGGAGCCCATACTACGCGTTTTTTGATAAACCGCTCAATTGTTGCGGAACTGAGTCGACAGGCATATAAGTATGGCCTGGTAGTAAGTATCGCACACTGATTGATGTTATATGAACAGAATCCCTAAGAAAAGTCGGGATCATTAGTTGCAACTTCTTGCAAATATTTGTAGATTATGGTAGATATTTCGTTACTGCCACGTCCTCCGTCACATTCTCCCCACAAATAACAAAACCCATTTTGGGTTCCACTTTCGTAAACTATAAGATTGTAATAAGCATACTTTCTGGTGTAGTACAAGAGCAAATTGTCTCCATGTGGTGTGTTTAACACCTTCTGTACGTCGAAATTAGCACATAAAAATTTTGAATCTAAGATAGTTTTTTTTTGATCAGCTAGAAATGAGTCTTTGCATTTTTCTTTGTTTTCCAAATGTTTTTCATACAATTGCTTTGTTTCTTCTGTTTCCTTAAAATCTTTGTCTTTTCTCACTTCACATACTTTGCACTTATCTTTTTTCGGCAAGTGAAATCCGATATTAAATTCTGCCTTAAAAATCTTTCAGAACACTTACAGGGAAACGATATCGTTCTTAGTTATGCCATTTTCTAACTGTTTCTTCTTAAAAAGTTCGTATAAGAATGATACATTACGAAATTCAGTGGGTAAGTGTCTTCTCGATGTTTTATTTCTGCAATAATGAGGTGGAACAGCGGGTAGCAACGTGATAAAATCTAAAACATTCTGCTTCTGCTCTTTCCCAGTCTTGTTATGTGGAACATGCTTACCTCTCGGATCTATTTTGGAAAATGAGGCTGACGTAGAGTTTTCTTTCGTATATCTCAAAGTCATTTGTGAAATATCCGAGGTTTTCAATAAAAATTGTTGGCACACCTCGTGTTCCACATCATTCCACCTAATTATATACTTGTACGAACATTGTCTTCTGCTTCTTACAGCCTCTTGTTTTCGACGTTTTATTATCTTTTATGCCTAAAGCAAAAGTAAAAACCATAAATAATTACCGAAAAAATTATTTTGTGGTACTTACGTTCTGATTCTGCGGCTATACACAGTGTACTAATAGATCGTAACGCACTTCGCTGCATCGTAAGTAGCAATTTTTGTACCACGTGACTTGCACCTTACGATGTTTTGGTGACCATGCGATGTTTTCACAACTACAAAATAGATTTGTTCACATTTTTATGTGACTTACGTTACAGCAAATTCGGTTTTTTCTCCAAGACTATGCTATTATACCATACGATAATTTTGCTGGGAGGTGCCTGGCGGCTTGATAGATACGATTCTTCAATAAAACTGTTTTCCCTAATTTTGTCACTTACGATGTTATGGCAAAAAGGTATCGATATATAGATCTTTCTAAGAAACAAACAGCAAGGAAATGTGAAGACCATCAAACTGTATAGCTAATGAGTCATGCCGCTAAGATTTTTATGTGAATAATGTATAACCGAATTCAAAATAAGTGTGAAGAATACCTGAGTCGTTCTCAATATGGCTTTAGAAAGGGTATAGGCACTAGAGAAGCAATTATGAGATTAACACTGATGGCGGAAAGGTATCTTGAGGTTCAAAAATGGCTGTATGTGTGTTTTATTGAAAGGCCTTTGACCGCATCAAACACGGAAAATTGATCGAGGTGCTAAAAGAACTAGGTTTGGATGGACACGACATAGCTATCATAAGTAATATATACTGGAACCACACAGCTTGTAGAAAACAAGAGTTAAAAAATCCTAAAATTTGTGACATTGATGATTTAAGTACCACGTTATTGGTTAAAATTTCTGATACGAAAACCAAAATATGTAGATCTTTCGTTATTTCCGGAAATTTCTATAAAATCTGCAAACAATATATAGAAATTGGACTACAGATTAGCGATCCGCAAATAAATCAATTTTTTCTTAATTATAAAAGAGTCAGGTCACTGTTCAAGACGAACTTCTGCCACTATTTTGGTAGATGCTGGTGGTGATTTAATGGCTCTTAAACGACATGGCGGATGGAAATCTTCAACAACGGCCAAAGGATATGTCAATGAGTCAGTAAATAATAAGACGTCAACAGCCAATAGAATTAAAAATTCAATTGAAAGTAATTTACAGACCGTTACATACACTGAAAATACCAATGTTCAAAAAGAACACACCGTACAGTTTACGTCATCTCACCATTCACGACGACGTATTATTGAACAACCTCCAAACTCGGATTAGGGTATAGTTATAAATAATTGCCAAAATTTTACAATTAATTATTATAAATAAATGTTTAATTTAAATTGTTCCCGAATTTTGTTAAATAAATAAAAGTTACTTGTTATACTTTTCATTTTTATCAATGAAAATAATTGTAGAAAAAGTATAGTACACAACTTGAGTTGTAAGCTTATTACATGCTTGTAAAATTAATGCGCTCGCCGCTACGCGGCTCGTGCGCAACTTTTTTCTCTTCGCAACTTCTTACAACTCCCTTTATGTAATATACTATTAACGTTGTAGTTACTTTTAGCCCTATTATTTTGGATATAATCAATAGCCTTATAACCTATAGTGACTCACTGGTACCGATCCATCTAATTGAGCAACAGAAAGTTACGTCCGTTATTAAATTACCTTTAATAATGTCCGATGTAGTTGCATACAAAATATTGAAAAGAAATAACTCCAAACAACTGTCTGTAAAATACGAAACCAATGTACAACTACAAAAAAGTAATTTTAATTTTGCACAAGGCCCATTCTATAGTAATTATAAAAGTAACTTGTTACAAAAAATTCACTTTAGAATAATAGTAAAATTGTTATATCTAAGGTAATAGTTATCTTAAAATGTTTTATTTGTAATGCAGTTTAATAAAATTAATAATATACATCGCTGATTGTTTTTAAATTTTCTTAACCCAGACACTTCTAAAATTTTTAACTAAAAATTTTAATAAACTATGCTATGAACGGTTTTCTGCTTCAATGATATACGAGTTTTAGAAATAAAAGTTTTCATTTAGGTTGCCCGTTTTTGAGTTATCAAGCATATGTTATAACCAACAGTAAGATTCCAAGCTACTCAAGGATCGATGCTTTCATAATACAATAAATGAAACTAAGTATAAAATTTAAAGTTATTCTTTATTATGATTACTAAAAAAACATGATTTAGGGGATGTGTAGTAATATCGCACTTGTTACATCTGAAGACTGCATGCTTATGACAAACACCACACCTTGTTTTGGTTGTCTTGATAAATGAGGATATGGTCTAATCTATCGTACCTTGACTAAAAATGTGCAAGTTGACTTTTTTTTGACACTCCGTGTTTAGTAGTTTTCTTATACCTTTTCAGTAATACTGATGCTATGCATCTTCTAAAAGCTTGAAGTAGCATTTTCCCACCATTACTTTTATAAGATTGCCAGGTACTGTCATCTTCCATATCAAGGCGAAAAGAAAATAAACTAAAGTACCATTTCTTGCCTCTGATACCTATGTATTCGGTATAAGCTTACGTTTTGGTCTGCATGGTATTCTTCTCCTATATTTTTATTATACTTTTTTATTATAAATGGCTGTGAGATGAATATACTTTATTTTTCTTTCTGCGATTATATTTTCAGTTATAAGTTTGGCAGTGGTAAGGTAGCATTTGGTGAAATAGTATCGACAATATAGTCGTTAAATTTACATATTGTAATTTTCTCGTCGTCTACGAGTGAGCATTCAAATACAACACACTGATTTTTTTTGAAAAGCTTGAAGTTTATTAGGGGACAACATGAAACTCGATTTTCTCGAATTGTTTCAGTGGAATGGAAGTGAGGTAAAAAACTGTTACAGGATAAGTAATACGGCATACCTGGATTATTAGAGATAATAATAAATATAATAAAGAAATAAGATGCCGCATTGAAATTGCACGGTCAACTTTTAATAGAATGAGAAAACTTTTTTGTAATCGCGATATCAATATATCGCTTCGAATAGGAATGCTTCGGTGATATATTTTCTCTACCCTTTTCTCTACCCTGTAAGAGGTTGAAGCTTGGACACTTAAAAAATCCCGCATTGAAAACCTAGAAGCATTGGAAATGTGGTGTTACCGACGTATTTTGACAATATCATGGATGAATCGCAAAACAAACGAACAAGTTCTCGAACAACTAGGAAAACAATGCGAAGTTTTAAATTTCATAAAAATCAGGAAATTAGAATACTTGGGGCACATCATGAGAGGTGAAAAATACGAACTACTAAGGAATATAATGCAGGATAAAATCAAAGGCAGAAGAAGCGTAGGAAGACATAAAATCTCGTGGCTACGCAATCTCCGTGAATGGTTTGGATGCAGTTAAATTGAACTATTCAGGCGCGTAACCAACAAAATTATAATTGCCAGAATGATTTCCAACTGATTGATTTTCAGACTGCAATTTATCGGCAAATGACAATACGACACTGGCTCTTAATCCTAATTCCTTATGTATGTACCAGACATTGATAAGATTCAAACCAGTCAACATATTCCTGATTTGTGGTTCCGACCTATAGTTTCCAAACCCATTTAATGGGTTTACCTCGGATAAACTGTTTTGGTTAATACTGCCCATAGAAAGAGACCATCGCTTTCTCAATACTGTGATGTTCTTCAGATGGTTCGTCCACATATATGAAAATTTTTATTGAGTATGTCCAATCATCTTTTTATAATTAAGTATAATCAGAAACATGTACATTGTGCATAATAAAATTGAATCCTACTCGCGATATAGCCGAACAGACCAACTTACAGACCAGATAACCCTGCGTTATCGATGTTTTTCCAGTACATAGACCTTCCAGGAAATGAGTACTATACACTTGAGGAGTATTTATCTATTCAGAGCGATTATGTTTGCATGCATATAGATTACTAAAATGTGTAATTAGGTCCAGAATTTTATCATTAATTGAAAGGGAAAATAACAGGGAAACAGTAGAGGCATGAGAAAATTTTTGGTTTACTTACTGATTTCCACTATGGAAAATTGGGATTAATATTTGGTCTTGTTTAGGAATACTTTTTTTTTCTTCAGCTTAAGTTGCGGTGGACTTACAACAAAACGAGACACGCGTACAGACAACGGGAGGTTATCTTCACATCAGAATATTTAATTGCAATATTTTTTAAATCTGAAATAATAATTTCATTCTGATCTTCATCCTTTAAAGGTGCACTATCAAAAACAACTTCAGCTTGTACTCCTAATTGACTACCTAAAAATGTATTTATGTCAATGTGACATGTATCCACGGAATCTTCATCGGTATCACAATTATAAGATAGAGGAGAGACAATAATACCATTATGTAACGAAGACAGATCATCCAGGTGTTTGTTTTAACGGACAGTAAGAGTATGAGTATTTGGGTTAACATGTCTGCCTTATATCCTTGTTATATGTTGCAGAATGCATGAATGTTACAGAAAACCTACATCAAGTAATAGGTTTATCGATGATAATTCTGAACACCATCTTCGAATGAAGAAAAATTAAGTTCTAGAACTAAAAAACAGAATAACACCGTTGTAACATCCAACATACATAGAGAGAAGGCTAAGAAAATATTAAGAGAAAATTTATACCTAAACGGATTACTGAACAACTTAATCTTTAGTACTACATATTATTCCACAACCACAAGTCAAGACCAATAAATTGAACAAACGACACTGAGTTTCATTCACAAAACGATGCAACAACAAACAGTCCAACAACAGAACTACCAACGACTTTTGGATCACTACCATACATTCCTAATCTAACACCAAAAATTATAAAATTGTTTAGAGATCAATCCACAATCGCTACAAAAAATGTTAGGACCATCTTCAATTTATATATTAAAACTTAAGGAGTAATTGACATTAAATGAAAGTGCAAGGGTTGTGTATGAAATACCATGCTCAAATTGTAACAAAGTATATGTAGGAGAAACCTCTAGATCTAGAGAATTACAGAGCAGGATCACACTTGGAATTGAGCCCAAGGTTGATTTTACTTGGGGGTGAAAGCCACCCCTTTTTAAGTTTGAAAAAAAACATACGTTCAAAATAAGTCCAGAAGTGTTCTATAAAGTTTTTTTACTTACTAGAAACGGAGTTTTAGCTCATGAAAAATAGGTTCTTATTTGTCAAATTCCAAATCGAATATTTCAACGTAAAATATCTATAAAATGAGTTACTTGTTGGTGAAAACTGATTAAAACTTTTAAAAGTTTAAAAAAAAACTTTATTTTTTTTCTTTTTTTTTAAGTTTCAAGCATCAATACTAAGCGAGTAACACTCAAAATAAAAATGGTAAAAACCTCGTAACAATCACCCATTAATTAGAACCTTAAATGAAATTAATGATTACCGCTTTTAAATTCACTTTATTTGTGTATTGTTTATATGATCTGTAAGTTTGACTGCTTTAAAGTGCTTATTTTTAAAAAAGTTGGGTTTTAAAGTTAAAAAAAATTTTTGTAACAAATGCATTTTTTTTAAAATAACTTCAAAAAGTTTTTTTGTGATGCGAAAAATCTTAAAGAAAATAAAACATAGGTTTTTTTATTTTTCTGTATAACAAACATTGGTTAAGATATAGATGTTCAAAGTTTGTTTACTCTCGTGATTAGTAAATAGTTCAAGCCCTTTCAAAAATAAGGGTTTAAAAAAATTAATTTGAATGATCTTATTTCCCTTAAAAAGATTTACAGTTTTTTTTAAGTATTTCATAGCTTAAAAGGTAACCGATTTTGAGTAAAAAACCAATCACAAATTTTAGGAGATCAGAACGCGTATATTGGAGAATTGTAAGATGCATACAATGTGCTGTTAAGGCACAGACATACTTTTACAAATAGGGGTTGTTTGTTCAGTTGAGATAAAATAAATTCATAACATTTTGATTAAAACAATCATTGTATTTATAGTTGTCATTGTATTATCAATTGTATAAACAGTTGTATAAACAATCATTGTATTATCAATGAAAAAAAAAATATATATAGAACAGCTATTCGAATTTCTTCGCAGGGGGTGGTTTTTAGGATATAAATAATAAGGTAAAAAATTAAAACAGTAAAGAAATCTAAATTTAATGTCACTGTATAATCAACTAATTCCAAATTGCTTTAACCCTAGTACGTGCTAGAACCACAAGGTGGCGTCGCCCGCGACCGGCGAATCCTACTATCCGCTATTAAACTGATTTCATTGTCCGGACGCAGCTAAGCATCTATATATCTATCTTTCGCATTTCTAGTTACCAGTTGATCGTCGAGTATTCTTCGTTCACAAATTGTTAAGAGCACTAAATATGCCTCAAACTCATAAAACGGTCGTAAATCATAGGCGTTCCTGAGGTGTTTATTCATTAAATAATAATATAATGTTTTAATACTGTTATATATAATATTGATAATATTTTAATACTAATATATTTAGCAAAAAAACAATTAAAACTTTCACGACTAATGTTGGTTATTATATTATATGTATTAATAAAAATAAGAATTGTGGTTAACATTTTTGTAAATAACCATTAACAATTTTGTAAATAAGAATCCCTTATCTCTTTGGATATTTCAATACTAATCTTCGCGTTTAATCACTTTACTAGAAAATCTGGAATTCATATCCGAAGGTACCATTCGTTGCAAGATAATTAAGATGGAATTCCCCAGATTTTTAATAATATAATTATATTCGAAACTTAACTTGAAAGGGTGAAGTTATTACGAACGAAAACAATTTTTTTGTTTAGTACGTTTTTGATCGCATGTAATTTACGGCTCGTCGGTGTTTCCGCACCTACGGCAGTAATTAGCGTCTCGAATATTTCTTTTGCGAACTATATGCAGTGCGTGAGTGATTTTTACGTACATATACGTACCTTTCGCTCGTGCTCGTTTTGTTGGATTGTTTGGGATGGCTTCATCATCAAGTTTTACACCGGTACTGTTGCGTACAGTCAGTAAGTATGTCTATTCACCAAGAGAGAAGACTATTGTCCTGAATGTTCACGATGCTCTGGTTTCTCAGAATCCCACAAACACTATTCGCAACATAGTCGAAAGTTGTGCCAACATGACTGGCGTAGGAGAGTCAACTTTATATAGGTTCCTATCAGAAAGAAAAAAACACGGTATAGCTAACCCAAACACAAACGAACACTTAAAGAGAGGGAAAAAGCCTTTTGAAATTGATGAATTTGCCAAAAATGGTATTCGAAGGAAAATTCATGGATTTTTTTTCAAAAAAGAAATACCAAACCTAAATAAAATTTTACAAGAAGTTAGAGACGACCCGGATTTGCCTCATATCGGACGAACTAAATTGTGGCAAGTTTTAAAAGAATTAAATTTCCGGTGGGAGAAATCAGACCGAAAATCACTTTTGATTGACCGGGAGGAGAAGATGATGTTGGAGAAGAAATTATCTAATATTCATACGAAAATTTCGGGCTGAAGAAAGGCCCATCTTCTACCAGGATGAAACGTGGGTAAACTCAGGTCATACTCTAAAAAAAATTTGGCCAGATAAAAATATATTAAGCTCCAGGCAAGCCTTTATGGAAGGTTGGTCTACTGGTATCTCCCCACCTTCTGGTAAAGGCAGTAGATTAATAATTTCTCACATTGGCAGTGAAAAAGGATTTGTTAAGCATGGTTTGTTGGAATTTCATTCCAAAAGCACAAAAGACTATCACGAGGAGATGACAGCTGATGTTTTCGAAGAGTATTTTGAGCAAATGATTGAACACATACCACCAAATTCAATTATAGTATTAGATAATGCACCTTATCATTTACGACTAGTAGAAAGACTTCTAACGAATGCGTGGAAGAAACAGGATATTCTTGACTGGCTGCGAAATAAGTTGCTGCCTTACGAAGATGAAATGGTAAAAGCAGAACTTTTAAAAATTGTCCGGCAACACAAATCTAAGTTCAAGAAATACGTAGTTGACAAAATGGCGGAAAGGCGAAACATCACAGTCTTTAGACTTCCACCCTACCACTGCGAAATAAATCCAATTGAACTCATTTGGGCACAAATGAAAAGTTATGTGGCTAGAAAAAATACGTCATACAAAATACAAGCTGTACGTGAATTGTTATACGAGTCTTTATAACATATTACAAAACAAAACTGGAAAGATGCAGTAAGACATGTAATAGAAGAAGAACAAAAAATGTGGGATCTTGATATCATAATTGATGCGACCGTAGAGATTATTAACCTAATTATTACCCCTCAAGACGACTCGGATTCCGAAGTTGATCCTATTTATTTTGAATTTGAATAGTTTTCTAATCATAATTATATAAGGTAAGTAATAGTAGGCACCAATTTAAATAGCCAATGGGACCACTCAACAGAAATTAAACAGCGAATAATAAAAGCAAAAGCAGCATTCGTTAGAATGAGAACTATTTTCAACAGTCGAGACATATCATTAAAAACAAAATGCCGTCTATTGAACTGCTACATATTCACAGTTCTGCTCTACGGAATGGAAGCATGGACACAGACTGTTGCATCTATGAATCGGCTCGAAGCTTTCGAAATGTGGTGTTATAGGCGTATCTTACGTATATCCTGGGTTGACAGAGTTACTAATGTGGAGGTCCTGCGTAGAATGGGGAAAGAATGTGAAATTCTCATGACCGTCAAAACTAAAAAGTTGGAATATCTAGGACATGTAATGAGAAATCAAGAACGTTACGGCCTTCTCCAGCTGATTCTCCAAGGAAAAGTAAATGGTAAGAGAGGACCGGGAAGAAGACGCATTTCCTGGCTTCAAAATTTACGAAAGTGGTATAAAACGACTACCACTGAACTGTTCCGCGCTGCAATAAACAAAGTAAAGATAGCCGTGATGATCGCCAACATTCGGAACGGATAGGCACTTTAAGAAGAAGAAGAAGAAGTAATAGTAGTTGTAATCGTAAGGTGTTAAAGGGGAAAGGCGCAAAATGTCGCCTGTCAAAATGTTCAATGTGTTTTAAATGTATCCATTTTTTTTTTCAAATCCTGAGAAAACTAAAAAGCATTTTTGAAAAATTTAAAGGCAGAATGAAATATTTTTTAGAATAAATAAAAAGTTTCTTTTGCATGCAATATTTTCAATTAAAAATTATACTATATTTTCTCTTTTATTTTCACCCCTGTTACATAACATATTAAAATAAACATTGTAGAAGTTTTCAGGGACTGTCTGCCCTGAGTAATAATGTAATCTTTCATTCTGCGTTAAAATTTTTCAAAAATATTGATTAGTTTTCTCCTGATTCAAAAATAATGGATACATTTAAAACACATTGGAAATTTTGCCAGGCGACATTTGGCGTCTTTTTCCTTAATTAAATAAATGTATCTTTTACAAATGGCAAGAAACTTTTTATTTTTGAATAAAATAAATAAGTTTTATTAAAAAATACAATATACATAAGTACAATTTAAAAAATATATTTATTTAGTTGAAATAAATGTTTCAATCATATACTCTACGACACTGGTCGTTCATCTCTAACCATTCAAAATACCCCCGTAATAGGATTATAAGGTATTGTATTCCTTCAGATATAAGGTGGGTTAGTCGAAAACGTCTTAAACCGTCAGTTTTAGGTTGGTTTTTACTATTATATCGTATTACCTATCCTCTCTGTATTTCAGTTTTCTAATGAGGGTTAAACTTGTAGTGAGCTATCAACAAATTGTGAACCGAGTGTAGGTTAGTGCACCAGTTTCTGTCAGTTTTGAGATTTACGATAGCGGTCGCATACAACGCCACCTTGTTATTTACGTTTGGAATTTTACGACGGTAAATATAAAGGTTTTGTTGAAATTATTTATTTATTTATTTCTTACAATTGTTGCAGAGTGTTTACTATAAGGATGAAGTCAAAGAGGCCTAAATTAGATGTAGCTACACCCGGTTGCAGCAATGGCTATAAGAGAAGACGGCCTTGGAAGCAATTAGAGTTAGAACAATTGGCAAACGAAGGTTTTAGCGACTCAGATGAGTTTGTAGAAAGCAATGAGAGTGAAACTGAAGACAACATAGCTATAGAGGATACGCAGGATGATGAATTTGATGCCTTAAGTCCAGAAAATCCTGATGTCTCTCCGGAAATTGCAGTAGAAAGTACAAATAAGTCCAAAACAAAAAGTGTTATATATGCTAATAATGGGCGTAGGTGGTGTCTACATAGTTTTCATAGTAAAAATAGCAGGGTTTCGAAAAAAAAACTTGGTTCTTCACTTGAGAGGACCAAAAGGACCAGCAAAAGATATGCAGAAAAATTACAGGAAAAGAATTTAACGCTGGTAGGAACAATCACAAAAAATATACCTGATATTCCAAAGCAATTAGTGGAAAAAAACGGAAAACATTCATCTTTGTTTGTTTTTGACAAAAACAGCACGTTAGTTTCTTATGTATCTAAGAAAAACAAGACTATTATATTGTTATCAACTATGCACACGCCAGCAAATGTTGACGAAAAAATAAAGAAGTTTGAAATAATTTTGTTCTACAATGAAACAAAAGGCGGCGTTGATACATTTGATCAACTTTGTCATCTAACGACAGTCTCGATGAAAACTCGCAGGTGGCCACTTCGAATTTTGTATGCTATGATTGATACTGCTGGATTCAATTCCTATGTAATATACAAATGTAACTGCAAACCAAAATTACAGAAACGGTCCGCTTTTCTGACAGATCTTGTAGAAGATTATTTGAAACAAAGAATGACCAATACACGCCTCCCAAGATAAATTAGGAATAATATTCGTAAATTTCTGAATTGTGAAGCAGAACTGCTCAAAGGATAAATGATTTATTAGGCTGATATGGGTAATTAGGTGACTTCTGTCCTTCGAAAAAAGAACAGAAAGGCTCGAAATAAATTTAATGTGAACATTGCCATAAAAGTGTATGCACCGAACATCGCCTTAGCATTTGTGTAGATTGTAAATGACATTTTTTTGTAAAAATCTTTTTTATTTTATCAGTTTTAACACACTTTTTAATAAAAACGTTTGGCGACGCAATGTTTTATTTAGTTTTATAGTTTAAGTTACGAATACGGCACATTTTTAAATTTTCTAATAATTATTATAACTTTGGTGTTAATAAATCTTAATTTTAGTATCTAATGTTTAATACCTATTAAACACACTTTTTACAGTAAGCACTAAAGTTGTAAATAGCAGGGATTGAAATATAAAGAGCGAGTTTATCGGTCTTATATGACGCCACCTTATTGCTAACGTTCCACAAATTCCACCTTGTGGTTCTAGGGTTAATTAACAATTATAGTACACCCTTGATACTCCTAGTTTTTGCCATCCGACAGGCTCGGTAGTCTTACGCACCTCCTGTCAAAGTCGCCGCTGTGTCTGATATACTGAAAGCTGTCACGACATGAATCTCATTGTTACCTGATGCTTTATTTCTTGTGTTTTCCGTAAGCAGTTCGGTTCGATAGGGTTTTTAGATACAGTAATAAGTAGTGCCACACTTTTATTTAAATCGTTTAGAAAGTTCAGTTCAATGGCGAGCAAAAATTCATAACGAAAGCACAAAACGCTGACTCAACAGATAGATGGGATATTATTAATAGTTGCGAGTGTGGTGATACTCTGACTGCGATATCTAGATTCCTTGATAGAAACGTTACAGTGCATACAGATATGCTACAGTGTGAAACGTTATAAAAAACAAAGACAAAATAAAAAAATTTATGAAGTCTATAGAGAATGATTCCAAGGACAGAAAAACCCTTAAACTGAGTGAATTTTCTGACGTTGAAGAAGCTCTGCACATCTGGTTTAAGCGACAACAAATCAGACAAGCTCCTATATCAGCTGATTTTTATTTACATACGTCCATAATTAATCTACTTTAGTTGTGGCATTTAGTTATTAGTATGTATAATGTTTATAAGTTATTATTTACACCCTGTATGTACATTAAATTTATTAGCTTCCATATTTCTTTTAATAAACATGTTTCAAATAGGTAAAATAAATAAAATAGAGTTACTCACAATCAATTTAATTTTACTATCAAAACCACCGGTTTCGCTTTCTACACTTTGCAAAGCATCTTCAGGTCAAACTGTACAAAGTAAATTAAATGCTGGAATAATTATAAAAAGCCCATATTAGGGTGCTGTCTTATAAAGAGAAAGATCAAAAAAGGTTATTGTAATTATGCCAATATTACATGTCTGTGTTTATTAATATGCATAAAATTGATTTAGCAGAAAGTGAAAAATTGGTAAGAGATAATCTATTGAATTGTAATAAATTAGTAACAAACAAAATACTACTTACATGCCGGTACAAGAATTTTTAGTTAATGATTCGTGACACATAGTTCAAACTATCCTGTATTGCTGATGATAGGTGATCTTCGGTTAATGTTGTAACTGTCTGACAATTAACAAGGGAGTTTCTCGAGGGGAGAGATGTTAACAAATGAAATAGGAGTAAGGTATATGCGATTGTTTGTTAAATGAAAGTGATGTTTTATATTATTTAAATTATTAAAAGTTATTTATATTTATCTAAGAGATATCTTTAAGAAATGTGTGTTAACTTATTGAATTTTTTTTACAGTTAGAGGACAGTTGTATGACTTCTTCTTCTTCTAATGGCGCTACAACCCTTTGTGAGTCTTGGCCTGCCTAACAATGTTCTTCCATTCTGCCCTGTCGAATACTTTCCTTCGCCACTGCCTGATATTCATGGTTTTAAGATCCCTCTCTACGTCGTCTATCCATCTTTTACGGGGCCTTCCTCTTGTTCTGTTTCCTTGGGGCTTCCATCTCTGGACTACTTTTACAGCTCGATTATCTGGCATTCTTTCTAGGTGACCAAGCCAGTTTAGTCTTTGTGATTTTACAAATCTGACAATATCTGCGCTCTGCATTAGTTCATCCAGCTCGTGGTTCATTTTAATTCTCCACGAACTATCGCTGCATTGGGTTGGTCCAAATATCTTCCTTAGTATTTTGCGCTCAAATATTCTCAATTGATTTTCATCAGTGGTTGAGAGGGTCCACGTTTCACATCCATATGTGACCACTGGTCTAATTACTGTTTTGTAGATTCTCAGCTTAGACTCACGATTCAGTGACTTACTTTTCATTAAGTCTTTGTATGCATAAAAGCACTTATTACCGCTAAGAATCCGTGCTTGTATTTCTTGACTGATGTTGTTGTTGTCATTTATTATTGAGCCTAGGTAAGGAAAAGTGGAGGCATATTTGTAGGTATGGTTGTCTACCTTCAGATTCTCATGTTCATTCGATTTTGTGCACTCCATATATTTTGTTTTGCTTTCATTTATATATAGACCAAACGTAGCAGCTTCTCGTTTCAGTTCTATGACTTTTTCGCTCAATACCCTTTTGTTGCGGCTTATTATGGCAACATCATCCGCATATGCGCATATTTGCATAGCTCTTGTATTAATACAGCCGTTTACATCAAGTTTTCTAACAACAGCTTCTAAAGTTAGATTAAAAAGTGTTGTTGATAAGGCATCCCCTTGTCTTACTCCATTTTCAATATCAAAGGCCTGCGTCATATCTCCATCTATTCTCACCATAGCTTTGGAACCCTCCAGAGTCATTCGTATAAGTTTAACCAACTTATTGGGTATCCCTAACATAGATAGTTGCTTTAACATCTTTTGTCGATCTACTCCATCAAACGCCTGTTTGAAATCTATATACAAGTTGTAAATAGGTTTGTTATATTCAACACATTTTTCATGTATACCTCTTAACATATGTATTTGGTCTATAGTTGACCTCTTTGGTCTGAAGCCACATTGGTATTCACCAATAATCTCCTCCGAAAACGATTCCAGGCGGCTATACAAATTGGTAAGAGATAATCTATTGAATTGTAATAAATTAGTAACAAACAAAATACCACTTAACTGCCGGTACAAGAATTTTTAGTTAATGATTCGTAATACATAGTTCAAACTATCCTGTATTGCTGATGATAGGTGATCTTCGGTTAATGTTGTAACTGTCTGACAATTAACAAGGGAGTTTCTCGAGGGGAGAGATGTTAACAAATGACATAGGAGTAAGGTATATGCGATTGTTTGTTAAATGAAAGTGATGTTTTATATTATTTAAATTATTAAAAGTTATTTATGTTTATATAAGAGATATCTTTAAGAAATGTGTGTTAACTTATTGAATTTTTTTTACAGTAAGAGGACAGTTATATGACAATGAATGAAATTAGATGTACTATTTTGTGAGTGAGCAATTTCTTTCACTTGTAATAATTATCAAATTTTTGATTAGAATCATTTGATTTCTATTTTGGCAGAAAATTGTGATGTCATATGTTAAAATTATAAAACTAAAAACACTAAAAACAATTAAGGACAAACAGAACACAATTAAAAGGACAAAACAGACATAAAACTTTTGAAAAGAGGGGGCTTATTGGCACTACATCAATTTGTAGGAGAGGAACTGGTAAAAATTGATTTTTTTTGTTGTATACTAGTATTTTAAGAAGTAAATTTGACAAGCTAATGTAGGTTAAAGTGTGACAGTTCTTCTTCTATTTCTTAGTGTCGTAACTAAAGTTAACTAGTTTTTGAAGCAAACAGACCTTACCGAAATAGTAGTTTAACCATTAAATGCATTAAATTTAACTTTAAATTTAAATGTGACAATCGAAATATCTGAAATAATTTTTATATGAGAAAAATTTAAATTTTTAAATCAGAATTACATAACAAACTTTGGGTGAGTGTTTGGTAACAAACTATTAGTCCAAATATGTAATAAATATACAAATAAATTTCTTGAAAAAATTGAAAAACTTATTGTCGGCGTGGATGAACCATCTGTAATGGTATGTTTAAAACTTTTCATTTTAGTTTTATTATATTAATGTGGAAAAATTCAATAGATTATCTCTTACCAATCTTTGGGTTTTCACATTGTCTGCTAAATCAATTTTATGCGTATTAATAAACACATACATGTAATATTGGCATAATTACTATAACATTTTTTGGCCATTGGTTATAATTTCAGCATTTAATTTACTTTGTACCGTTTGACCTAAAGATGCTTTGCAAAGTGTAGAAAGCGAAACCGGTCGTTTTGGTAGTAAAATTAAATTGATTGGGAGTAAGTCTTATTTTATTTCTTTTACCTATTTGAAATGGATAAGCAACAAATTTATGATTTGAAACACGTTTTAGTATTTAATATTTGGAATGTAATCTGAGTAGCATTTTACTCATAAAATTTAAGAATATTGTAGGCTACTGCTAGCAAAACAATGCCAAATATATAATTACTTTCGGTAATCTGGACACTTTTGGTAATCCGACACCCCTTTGGTCCCATACCTGTCGGATTATCAATGGACGTAAACCGCAATAACCGGCACAAGTCCAATTTTGAAGTGGAGTGTAAGTATATCCTAAATTCAAATTTTGACGAAAATCAGTGGAGACAAGGTATCCAATGACATTGGTTTAATTATAACTAATCTAGGGGGTGAGATATAGGAATTAAACTATGATGAAATCTGAAATTTTGTTGATTAATATTAATTGACATTTACTTACTTCATTAAAAATTATTTGAATCAACTACCCGTTATAATTTACAATAGTACGATTTTTTTTCTAATAGGAGTAACTTTCACCCCCAAAATATAAAAAACAACTAACGGTACAAGTCCAAAAGTAAAATTCAGGGTAAGTAAAATATAAATCCAAATTTTCATGCAATTCGGTGGTGACACGGAAAATTACAGGGTATCGCCGTATTTTACATTCATTTACTGGTCTATAAATTAAAGTTGATTTTATGCAATTGAATGAACTGTCTTCCAATAAAGTCGTCTTTAGAAACTCAACTCAAAAATATTGACAATAACATTTTTTAAAGTCATCTACTTTAAAATGTATACTATATGTCTTAATTGTCAATATGGATGTGTCAGATAAAATAACTTTATTAGAAGAATTTTTTACCACGTAACAACAACGAAATTGGTTGAAATGATTAATGTTTGATACTATAAGAAGAATATAAAACATTATCTCAACAACTGAATCGATCATTTAAAAAAATCGTTGATGGCCTTTGACTTCTTTATATTTTCGTTGAAGCCCATAATTTCATGTAATTAAAAAGGTGGCTTAAATATCATAGAAAAAGAAAAATAAGTGAGCTGATTAAGAGTTTAGGCATCATTATTTGATTACTATAAAAATATTAACTCTATTTTTTTATTCTATTTAATGATGTTAATCATTTATAATTACTTGCCGAAATATATTAATTAACAAAAATATTATTACAGTGTTTATCAATAAAATAGATCATTTAATATTTTAAGACTCAAAATGACAAGTGCGTGTATATACTATATTATTTTTTTATAAATAGTATTTGGTACAAATAAAATATTGTAGGCATAGCGCGAGATTGTTAGCATACTCAATAACGACATCACTTCGTTTTCTTTTTCATACAGGTATAATAATAACAGATTAGAAAAATATTTTCCAATTGAGAATCTGTTTTCTCTATTTTCTTTTTTTTTCCAAAACTATTTTTTCTTTGGTATTTTTTTATCTTCATTATATGTTCAGAGATACTTTTAATATGCCGTATACCGCTGCTCTGAAAAAATTTGTGGTTGTTTTGTTGAAGCACAACGTAGATTTTGCAGCCATGAAATTATTTGTCTTCTTGGTCCGCGTTTTCCTTTTACTTTTCCCAGTAAAATTAGTTGCAGCAATTCATATCTTTTTCTGTTTCTTATATTGTGACCAATTTACTTGTTGTTGACTGTTTTTTTGTGGTTAACAGCTCTTTTTTATAAATAAGTAGTCCTGATTAGTAACGTAATCAGTATCAGTATCTTTAACATTTGACGATATAGACACATTTCGAAAGTTTTATTTATACATACATATTTATATTTAAACCTACACTTTCTGTAGCCACAACGAGTTCCTGTACCATCTCTCTTGCCATACCTAGATCTTCAGCTATTATAAGTATATCATCGGCGAAACGTAAGTTGTTTAGATATTCTCCATCTATTTTTATTCCCTTTGTCATCCAATCCAAATTCTTAAAAGCATGTTCTAGCACCGTATTAAAAAGTTTAGGTGACATTGGGTCTCCTTGTCTAACCCCCCGTTCTATTTTTATGCGATTACTGTTAGTATGTAATCTGACAGTGGTTGTTGCCTGCAGGTATATTTTGTATAATAATTTAGTATATCTATAATTTAGCCTGCATTCTTTAAGCGCCTGTAATATTTTGCTTAGCTCAACTGTGTCAAAGGCTTTGTGAAAATCGATAAATATTAGAACTAGAGGTTTATTGTATTCCACTGCTTTCTCTATTAGGGTTTTTATACTTTGTAGATGGTAATTTGTTCCGTAACTTTTTCTCGGAATCCTGCCTGTTCCCTTGGTTGATAAGTCTCTAATTTTCGTTCCATTCTCTTAACTAAGATTCGCGTATACAACTTATATATATGACTGAGAGATCTGTCTCATTACAATCCAATATTTAGATCATTACATACAATTTTTTACCTTAGCACATATATTAGTATGATAATTTTTCGACTGTTCTAACAACCATTCAAATTTCGTCATTTTGTGTTATTTGAAACAATTTTACCCAATCATGTCAACATTAGACTGATAATTGCATTCAGTGCAATTTTCAATCCCTATGACAACACGATCGAGTTTGACAACTTCATCCAAATAAATTTCAAAATGTCACGTTTCGGCAATGAGAATGTTCAAAGTATAAATGCGCTAATCAAAGAAAAAATTTCCAGAAATACAACCTACAATCACAAATATATTTGGGGAATATTTCGAAAAATTATCCGCCGAATATCCCTCGGACATTGATGAATGCCTCATAATTTCATGACAAATTTCTCAAGCTCGTTGCTTGGTAACAGCACTCAGCCTTCGGCTTCGTGCTGTTATCAAGTAACGAGCTTTCGATTGTCATGAAATTATCTCGTTTGTTATCAATGTCCTAGGGATATTACTAGTGATAATGGATTTATATATTTTCAGTGTGTCAGTCCAAGGAAATATTTATCACATTTTTTTAGTTATACGAAAAGTTTTTTTCTATTATTTTAATCATGGAAAATTTGTATAGAAGAAAACATCAAGGTAAGAGCAAATAATATGGTTTGTTAGTATACTATGTTTATTTCTTTTATTGCAACACTAGTAAGTTTCTTACCCGTTACAAATCGATATTGCACTTTATAACAACAAATATTTTTTAACTCACAAATATGTCTCATAGATTACAAGCCCACGGAACCTTTTTCCTCTTATTTTTTATAAATAATGGAATTACAACTTTAGAAACTATGCCGTCAATTTTTATGGGTACAGGTTACTACACAGGTAAGGCCAATAGACCACTCAAAAGGGAAGCATTATGGTCAAACATATTTATACGGTATTTATAATTTAGATAGGTGATACAAAAATAACGACCTGCGACCCAATGCCGTACAAAAATATTGGTACCAGTAGCAGTGACAATCTTTGATTTTCGGAAAATTTTGACCCCATTTTCAGCAATTTGATACAGTATGGCATTCATACACATAGTTTTCGGTCTTTATTTAGATAACTTTTTTAAGTACAGTACATATCGACTTGTACAGAGTGAGAAATCTAGGGCGCACCCTTAGATTTTAAAGTAGTACAAATGAGGTGATTTGAGCCAATATAAAACTTTCTGATTTATATTTAGTTGCATAAAATAATGTCCAACATTTTTGGACATGCTCTACATTTTTTACGGTACATGTGCTTATGAGAAGAGAATTAATTTTCCTTTTAAAAAGTGTTCTTTTTAAAATAATATTGTTACTATGTAAGAAGTGTTGTTGAATATTATAATCTGTAGATATGGGCCAATCACGTTAATCTAAATCTAAATGCTTGGTCCACATTCTGACAGACTGTCTAATATTCTTCAGAGCGGTGTACTTCGAAGCTCCTGAGTTATTTTGCCTTTCATTTTTCCTTGTAAAATCAGCTGAATCAGTCGTTACTTCTTAATATGCATCACATGACATGTTTCTTATGTTTACAGTAAGCATAACTTTTGTTCTTTATGACATGGTGTATGTATAACATTCTGAACATGCGGCAGTAGTACCATCTTCTGAAAACTTGATCCATGATTTCACTCCACAGAAATGAGACTTTTAGTTTTATTCTTTGCACAGTGACTATATTGTTAATTGTTTTAACGTTTATTTTTTTACTTTTAAGGTGATAAACTGGAAATAATTAAACTAATTATAATAATGGGTCACAACAGGCAATATGATTGGCTACTATACATTTGTTTTATATTTGTACTAGCATTTCTCGAAACTCATTTTATTGCAGGGATGATTATGTTATACAATAAAACTGGTACTTGGAAAGTTCTAATTCCTTATATCTCAACAACTATCGGCGTCCAACCGGTAATTATAATATTTTTGCTTTTGTTTATGTAATTCTTTTGATTTGATTTGTGAAGAATATAAACGTTCCCTAAATGTTGTATTTTTAAGAATGAAAGGAAAAGTTTCTATTTCCTTAAAAAAAAACATAAAATGAAGTCTTCTCTTGGGTTTTTGAAAATATAATAAAAATTAATGAACTAATTCAAGAAAGTTACCAAAAAGACTGGTTAAGTTGAAAAACAGAAAACTGACCATTTAAACACCACTACAAATTACCTACCACAAAAATTCTGCCAAAATGTCTTACAAAAAGCATGCAATATTTAAAAATATATAATAAAGAGTAGCCAATTTTACCCAAAATCAGTTTTAAATATTATTTAAAAAGTACCAAAATTGCAAGATTTGAAAGAAAAATGAATAGTATTGGTGTCATGTAAATACCAAGTAAGCCAAAATCTTGGTATCATCTGTTTTTGACACGTTTGTATGCTCAGGTTCTTCATTGGTATGCCGCACAAGATTTTGTAGTATTGCCGGAGTAAAGAATTTTTGGAACGACTGCAATCTATTTTATTGCGGTCTACTTTGCCTTCATGTCGATGTCCTGATTGCTCACAAAAAATATTTGGTACAGCTTACCACATAGAGCGTGGGAGGTGGGATAAGTAGATTCTGACCGACTTTGATTTATATACATGTGGCACAGTGTTTGATTTATATACATGAATTGTGTCAACACTGGACATATCCAGTTGAATTTTCAATGTCGTCTTCTTCGTTGAACACTTCAAAGAGGTTTGCTACCACTTCTTCTAAACAATGTAGAAGCGCGAGACTAAAACCTAACACCGCAGAGGCTGTTTCGACGTAATTGTTTACTCGTAATTACGACGTTATCAGCCGTAAACTACCGACCAGTCTAGAGAACTATCAGTTTCATAATGAATCAAGGTGGGCTATTTATGTTTACCGTAAAGTTTTTATAAAAGTAGGAAGAAATAAATTAAATTATAGAAATGCTTATTAAGCTCCCTAATAAAGCAGTATTACGCCGAAAACTACGAATAATTTAAGATTTTTAGGAACAAAGGTATTTAAAAAATCAGATGTAATGCAGTGTTGTCTATACTTGTTAATCCACCCACAGAATAAGAAACAATCAGAATGCCCACTCTCCATAGAAAATTAAGTACGCGCATCTCGTTCGAGCAGACTTTCCGCCATGTTTTAGTAGGAACCACGGAACGAGTGCTGTTCAGTAAATAAATAAAAATTATTCTGGTCTGGCGTCCAAACGAATCTGCTTTACATGTATTTATCCGATAAGAAGTTGGAAATGTTGATTTTTTAAATATTTTAGAGAATAAATAAGGACTTTCCCTTCTGAATATCCATTCTGTGCGATTCATTTTATTTGTTGTTCGTGAATTTGTGAGGTAAGAGTATCAAAGTATGTATTACTGTTAAAGTTTAAATTTTGAGGTTCTATAGTGTTAGATTAAAACTTTAATCATTTTTTTCCTTGTTTCAAGGTATTTTGTTGTTGTTTTTATATCAGGATATTTCAAAATTAATCAATAAATCATTTAATTTATTTACGAAGTTGAAAAATATTTAAGTTTAGGTTTTATTCTTTTTCATGTGCCAGTAATTTTATTCCATGAAAGTATTAAAGATATTCGATTTATAAGGACTGTTATTTTATTATTACATCCATCCTATTATTAATAAAATGGTTATGTGCTTTGCTCCAAATTGTAAACATTACAGTGAGCAAAAAACATTCAAGTTTTTTTGTATTCCCTTCCAAAATTTCAGAGGAGCAGAAGTGGATAAATCTCATGAGGTAAAAGTAGTTATTAGTTTGTTTTAATATTGTTTATATTTAGATATTCTGTGATTGTGTTTTCAGACTTATACTATGTATCTGGCATGATTTTTAAAGATAATTTAAAATGTAATTGTTCCCTTTGTATATTAGACTAAAATTAATAACTTTATTATGGTCTGTTTTCAGGAGGCAAGATAGAGAACCACCTAAGTACTCGTTAGTATTTAGTTGTCATTTTCTGGACCAAGATAGGAAAAATGGACCTACAATTTTTGAGCATAACAAAGAAAAAGTTTCTGTTCTCCACTTCAGAAAAATGGTAAAGAAAAAATCTTAATCTAATAGGAATACTTTTTTGACAAAAGACAGGCTCAGCAAATAAATTCCTCCTTAGATGAAGGGGCAACTTCATTCATCTTTAGTTGATATTGTGGATGAAGCAGCTGGACCATCAACAAATAGTCCTAAACCAGGTCTATCCACATCAATGCACACAAAAAGTGGCTGTATCTCTACCAGAAAGACGTAATGCATCTGTTATATAAATATCAATATTGATAATATCTGTACACCATATACAAGTTGTTTGCACAGTTGATGCACAATGGAGATCTTGTGGAATCGTGGGCTGAACAAAACAACCTGGCACTTCTACATGACCCAAAACTGCCCTATTCGTTCCAGAGCAAAATATGGAAGAAAGTTTACAACCTTGATCTCACCTTCATCAGCATGTCTTTAGAGGACCGTTGCGTTAGGAAGGTATATAAGCCTATACCGAAGACGCAACGTAGGCCCGTGGGAATAACCGTTTACAGCGCTATAAAAGCTCCCAAAATCCCTTTCAAACGAAGGTTTAATTTCAAAAAAGCGAACTGGGCAACATTTTCTGATCACAAGTTCTGTTCTTGGAAACACAAGTGAAAAATATAGTCCCGATCCCCAATAACTATGACGCGTTCATCAAACTTGTAAAACCAATCTCATGTAAACACATACCCAGAGGATGTCAACAACATTACATATCTGGTCTGAACGATGAAGCAAAAGACATTATGTCAAAGTATACCGAAGAATATAGTAAAGACCCATTTAGCGAAGTTACGGCAGAGATAGGGGAGAGACTGCAGCAAAAAATAAGTGCCTCCAGACAACAACGGTGGAGCGAGACTTTAAGTAAAATAAATATGACGCATAGTAGTAAGCAGGCTTGGAATATGATCAAAAAACTTAATGATGATCCCACAGAGATGAAAGAGCTATATGCAATAACGCCAAATCACATGCCCATCAACTGCTTCTGAATGGCAAAACAAACAATCGTTGCATAACGCCAAAGATTATAAGAACTCAAGACCAGGAAACAACTCTCTTGCGAAACCCATTTACCATCGAAGAGCTCAAAAACGGTATTGACTGTATGAAAAATGGAAAATCACCTGGAGTGGACGAAATCCTAACAGAGCAGATAAAACACCTCGGGCAAAAAGCGAGACAATGGGTGCTTGATCTATTTAACATCTGTCGCTCTACCTACCAGATTCCAAAACTGTGGCGTAAATCAAAAGTAGTAGCCCTTCTGAAACCTGAGAAAGACTCTGAACTACCGAGTAGCTACCGTCCGATATCCCTACTATGCCATTTGTATAAATTGTATGAACGCCTCATTTTAAACCGCATTCAGGAAAAATTAGATGCAAAATTAATCCCACAACAAGCAGGCTTCAGACCAGGTAAATCATGCACAGGCCAAGGTCTGAACCTAACAGAATACATAGAGGAGGGATTTGAGCAGAAAGAGATAGTGGGAGTAGCCTTGATAGACCTCACAGCGGCCTATGATACGATAAACCACAGAACCCTGCTAACTAAGATCTATAACTATAACACTGTGCTTGACTACGACCTGGTAAATATCATTAGATCACTGTTGTGTAATAGACGTTTCTACGTTTTGCTAAATGGAAAGAAGAGCAGATGGAGAACCCAAAAAAATGGCCTACCTCAAGGAAGCGTTCTGGCGCCGTCCTTATTTAACATCTACACCAACTACCAACCAAGGCACCCTCAGACTGAGAGTTGTGTCTACGCAGATGAAATTGGTATAGCCGTAAAGGGGAAAATACTCACACAAGTAGAGTTGACAATGGAAGAGGCTTTAAACATGATGTCAACTTACTACAAACAAAACTCATTAAAGCCAAACCCTACTAAAACGCATAAAAGTATGTGCATTCCATCTCAACAATTAACTGGCGCATGTAAAGCTAAATGTTTCTTGGGAGGGACAACGCTTGAAACATACTGATAGGCCCAAATATCTTGGAGTAGTACTAGACCGGTCACTAACGTATAAATTCCACTGTCAGAGCACAAGACAAAAAGTTTCTACGAGAAACAACCTTCTCCGAAAACTTGTAGGGAGCAAGTGGGGTGCAAACCCCCAGGTCTTAAAGACAACAGCTGAGGCCTTATGTTTCTCAACAGGGGAATATGCTTGTCCCGTCTGGAGTAGATCTAGACACGCCCAACAAGTCACCACGGCGTTAAATGAAACATGCAGAATAATTACCGGTTGTATGAAGCCTACCCCCCTTCCCCTACTGTACCGGGTAGCTGGATTCTCATCACCAGATGACCGTAGATGCGCCTCACAACATGTGGAGAAGTTCAGGAAAACTTTCGATGAAAGGCACCAATTATACGGGTTTGACGAACCGCCAGGAATCAGCCGACTTAAATCAAGGAAAAGGTTTATGAGAAATGTCAGCGTCGAACCACCCGAACTATTCTCCCTACATCCAGAACGACCTAATGGAATGAACCTGGACTGGAAAACCTGGCGGACACTGAATCGCATAAGCACAGGTGTTGCCCCTGTAAACAGAACCTCATTAAATGGGGCATCAAGACAGACAGCGACGCACTTTGTGAATGTGGGAAATACAGAACGTGGAGCACCTGACAGTATGCAGACTTTGCCCATCACAGTGCACCCTCGATGATTTATGGCTCGCAAATACAAAGGGTGTAGACGTAGCCCGATATTGGGCAGAAAAACTGTAGTCGGATCCAGACACGAAAAAGCAAAGTGCACAGTTGAACCTCATCTTCATATTAAAAAATTCTTAATGTGTTAAAGTAATTGTATTAGTGTTTGTATTATATACTTTTTCTAATTTGACCTACATAGCTTTCGCTCAGGGTCTGTAATTTTATATTTAGCATTTTTTTATAAGTGACGTTTGTCCTTTCATGGAATAAATAAATAAAAAATGTGTTGGATGAAATTTTATTACAACTGATGGAAAAGATACTTGCAAGAAAAAAAAATCAAGCATGCCTTCCAACTGCATTTTCATCATATAGAAATTGTAGAATCATTTTAGATTGTACAGAAGTGTACTCAGTTACTCCTACCAGTATGGAAAAACAAAAAATAACAGTTCTTATAAGCACCATAACACCTGGAATGTTCTTGTAGAAGTATCACCAAATGGTGTCATCACATATGTCAGCAGTGCCTATCCTGGATAGATTTCTGATTAAAAAACTGTAGCATTCTAGACCAAATGAGCTATGGTGATGTTATTCTAGCGGATAAAGGTTTCTTATTTAAAGATTTATTGGTTGAGGGGTACACTTAAATATTCCTCATTTCCTAAGTGCTCCTCAGTTTACAGAGCCAAACAAAACAGACCCCCATAGCAAAAGCTAGGATATATGTTAGAGAGCGATCCGAAGAATAAAGTGTTACAATATATTGCAGCAAATTCCAAATTTTTACATATCTCAAATAACAGTGATATTTCAGTTATGTGCTGCTTTAACAAATTTTCAATACTCTCTTATTAAAAAAGTTGAGCAGTATTACTCATAAAGTACATTATTGGTGTTAGTAAAAGGGTGTAACATTTATTCCTGTAAAACTAAAATAATGAATGAAGATGGTGAAAGATAAATTTGGATCTGTGACATCAATCAAATTTTGTACTTAAGCCAGTTGAAGTGTAAACCTTTAAAGAAAGATTTTATTAACTCCAAGCAACATATGTTTATAGAGGAGTAAACCTACAATTCTCAAACAAATAAAAATTATTAAACTGTGTCATTTTTTTCCCTTATATAACGCATCAACCACGCAGGGTTATTAGCGTGTATGGATTGTGATACAGAGTTAGAACTTAACACTAGAATATTAAATATAGCAATACATAAATAAAAATAAACCTAGATCTATACACAGTAAAATATTAGATTTTTGATATCAGCTTGCAGTCTTTGAGAAAAGCGAAAATATTTTTAGTATTACTGTCTTTTCCAAGAGCACTGTTTAATGTTGATGGTATGTTATACATTTCGCGTTGCACATCGTACTTGGGGCACTGCAATAAACAATGTTTTACCGTTAAGACACTTTTACACATATCACTCACAGGTTTATCAGTACGTTTTAGTAGGTAGTCGTGTGTTAACCGAGTATGGCCAATCCGGAGGCGAGTGAAGGTTACTTGTTGTCTTCTATTGTTAAATTTTGGGAATTTTTTATGATTCTTATCAACTTCGTACAGCTTGGTTGGGGAGTTCTTCCATGTATCCTGCCATATTGAATTAATCCTTTCTTTAAAGAATGCTTTCAGATCGGTGTGAAAAACTTTCGTATTCTCTTCTGCGTTTGGGTTAGTAGGTGCATTTTTTGCTATTTTATCTACAACCTCGTTTCCTTCGATTCCAGTATGTGACGGTACCCATATAAAATTAACTTTAATTTGTATATTTTCTGCATGTTTTAGTTTCTTTTTAATGAGAAGGAGTAGTGGATGATTACAGTAGAGTTGGATTAATGCCATTATTGAGCTGGGAGAATCTGTAATAATGATATTTCTCTTTTTATTTTTGTTAACTATCAGAACTAGTGCTTTTAGTATCGCATACACTTCAGCTGAGAACGTTGTTGTATATGAAGGTAATTTGTAAGCTTCTGTATAATCTGATGAGTAGATTGCTGCCCCAGTTTCGTCTTCGTTTTTGGAGGCATCGGTGTAAACTTTGAAACAGCTACCATATTTACTTAATATTTTTAGAAATTCTTGATTAATTTGACTTGCTGGCGTTTCTGAATTGTTTAGGCGCAATAAGCTGGTGTCAGTAGAGGGAAGTCGAATTGTCCAAGGAGGAGGGGTTTGAATTGAGGAGATATCGTAGGTGTCTGGAAAATGGATACCCATTGTTAACAAGTAGGTATGTAGGCGGTAATAGAAAGGGTGATCAGTTTGATTTGAAGTTTGGAAACAACTTTTAAAGCGGTCAGCGAATACGTTGTGTATAACAGGATTATCTTGATTAGACGATACTGCTGCGGCATAAGAAAGACTTAGATATTGTTTTCTAAATGCGAGTGGAATCTCTCCACTTTCCCAGTATAGAGTTTGTATTGGACTTGTGTAGTGTGCTCCTAAGGAGATTCGTAGGCCTGTATTTTGAATAACATCTATTGTTTTTAAGTGCGATTTTTTGGAGGAGTTGTAAACAATTGAGCCGTAGTCCAGTTTGGAGCGTACTAAAGCCTTGTAGATATGTAGTAATGTAGACGAGTCGGCGCCCCATTTTTGTCAGGCTGACATGTCTTTTTTAAATATTCTAAATGTTTCTTCCAAGTTAGTTTTTGGTCAAAGATCATACCGAGAAATCTAACTTCGTCTACATATTTAAGCTGTTCTCCATTTAAATATAAGTTCTTAGGTTGTATTTGGTGACTTTTCGTAAAACATACTGCTTTGGTTTTAAGGGTATTGAACTGAAGACCACTTGTGAATGACCATTCTTCAATTTGATTTATGGCTTTTTGGACATGGTTATGGATGTTTGTTAGGTTCTTTCCTTTACAAAGTATAACTAAATCATCTACATATAGCCTAGCTTTTACAGAATGTTTAATTTTTGCGGTAATAGAATTCATAGCTACAAGAAACAGAGTAGTGCTAAGGTTCGAGCCCTGTGGTATACCATTTTCTTGATTTTTTGTTGAGGAATATACGCCGTCTACTCTGACCTGAAATTGTCTATTTTTTAATAAGTTTGATATGTATTTGATTATGTTGCCTCTTATTTTCCATTCGCTGAGCGTTTTCAAAATTCAATATTTTCATAATGAATCGTAGGCTTTACTAATGTCGAAAAATATTCCAATACAGTGTTGTTTGATTGCGAAAGCCTCATGTATTTCCGATTCTACATCAATAAGGTTGTCTACAGTAGAACGACGTTTTCGGAAGCCGCTTTGTTCTAGTATAATTAGTTTCTTTGATTCCAGATACCATATGAGTCTGTTATTTATTATTTTCTTTAGCATTTTGCACATACTACAAGTAAGAGATATTGGCTTATATGTTTCGGGATCTGATTTTGATTTACTTTGTTTAGTATTAGGAATTATTATTGAATTTCTCCAGGATTCTGGAAATACATTTTTCTAGAAAATTAGGTTGAACATGCTGAGTAAGTATTCTTTAGATGGGTAGGTGAGGTTTTTTAGAAAAATAGTGGGTATATTATCTGACCCAGGGCACGAGTTCTTACAATTTTTCATTACCGTTTCTAATTCATCCATCGATATTGGAAAGTTTATTTCGCTGTTATTTTGGTCTTCATAGTCTATGGTAGATTTTTCTTCATTTATTTTGTTCTTTAAGAAATTTGGTGAATAGTATGCATCGCTTGAGTTTTTTTCATAACCTAATGCCAGTATATTTGATATTTCCTTTTGAGATTTATATATTACATTATTTTGCTCTAACAGATTTACCGACTAGTGTGATTTTGTACCAGATATTATTTTTACTATTTTCCATACAGTTGTCATTGGAGTAGAACTGTCAATTGTTGAAACGTATGTTATCCAATATTCGCGCTTTGCTTTTTTGATAGTATATCTGGCTATAGCTCGTAGTCGTTTGAATTCTAAAGAGTTTTGTTCATTTTTCTGTCGTTTGAATTTATTCAACGCTTTTTTGGATTGTTGAATTGCTTGTTTGCATTCTTGGTTCCACCAAGGAACTGGATGGAATTTACTGGCGAAGTTAATTTTTCCAATATTTTTGTCTGCTTAATCTATTATCAGTTTTGTAATAAAATCTACTTCTTTATTCACATTACTGTTTTGGTTTATGACATGCAAGTTGTGTTGGATGTGGTTTTGAAATTTCTTCCAGTCAGCATTTTTCAAGTTCCATTTTACTTCAGGTATAGCTGTAGATGATTCTTCGTTATGGATTATAATGGGGTAGTGATCACTATCGTATGGCTCCAGTAATACATCCCATGAAAGCATATGAGTTATTGATGGTTCGCATATAGACAAGTCAATAGCAGAACCTTCACCCGATCTAATGTCGAAACGGGTGTGTTGTCCATGATTAAGTAGATTTAGGTTAAATTTTTCCAGAAGGGATTCTATTTTTCTACCGAGACTCGTTAATTTTTTTGAACCCCATAAAGGGTTATGTGCGTTGAATTGTCGTTGAATTGCGTTGATTAGTCGTGGAATAGGTATTTGATCTAAGAGGTTCGATATTTCGTTATGGTTAAGTTCTTGGATATGGGGAATGTATATGTTGCATACGTAAAAGGTAGTTACGTGTTTGATTCTGACTGCAATTGCCTCCAGGTTTGTTTTTAATGGTATTTTTATACTATCAATGTCGTTCTTTATGTATATCGCTACTCCTCCGCTGGCTATTTTAGCATGTTGTCGATTTTTAAAGAAACAATTAAAGTTTTTTAGTTTATGTACAGTGTTGCTTTTAAAATTAGTTTCTTGTAAACATAGAATCATTGGTCTGTATTTTTAAATTAATATTTGCAACATTTCTAAATGGGTGTAATACCCATTTAGATTCCATTGAATTAAACTGTTGAATACTATTATTATGTTAGTATGTCTCTACAGAGGTATCGCTGTCTGCCTCGATATGGAAATTTGGATCAATTTGTCGAAGAATTTTATTTCTAATTCGGGTGCATCTACTTTTAATTTTTCTGTCATTTAGTTTAGAGTAAATTTTTGTCAGTAGATCTGTGACTTCAGAAATTTCATTGGTATATATTTTTGCGATACTTAGTGGGTCCGAAGATCCTGTACAGTTTTCGAAGAAATCTATTAGTTGTTCATAGTTTAAGGGATATTGGAATTTTGGTCGTTAAATAATTCTTCTGTTGGTTTCAGCATTTCCTCTACCGTCTTTGTTGGTTTCTTTTCTTGGTTTAATTTAGTCTTTTTCTCTTTGTTTTTTGGTAATTCAAACAGGTTCTGATGAAGGAGTTGGGGATGGTGTAGAACGCTCAGAAACTGTGCGTTTTTGTGATACTGGATCTGTTTCTATTTGATTAGTTAGGAGTTTTGTACTTGGTGTTTTATGTTGCACAGTTTGTTTTTTCAGTTGGGTTTGTTTTTGTTGGATGGTACTAGTTACTTCTTTAGTCACCTGATTGTTACTATTATCGATAGGGTTCTGACCGACTTCTATATTGTGAGGTATAGAAGTTGTGTCGCCTGATACAGATACCTTTGCTGGACAGTCTTTTGCTAAGTGCTTGGAGTTTTTGCATATTTGGCAAGTCTGGTTATCTAGAGATAAGTATATTCTATATGATGTTTCCTCATGAGTAATAACAAAAGAATCGGGTAAGGTATGGTTGGTTAAAGGGGATATGTAGGTTTGCCGCCTGAAGCTTATTATATGCTGGAATTCAGGACTTGAAGTCCCTATCCGTAGAAAAGATAGGGGTGACATAAGTTTGACACCAAGTGCTTGCAATTCAGATTCCAAGATTAAGTGGGGAATGGACGGACATACGTTAGAAAGTACTAGTCGTTGGCTGGGGGTGATTAGTCGACGTGCTTGCAAGAATTGTTGATTAATGTTGATTTTTCCGTGGTTGGTAATAAAATCATCGACCAATTTTTCATTTGCTAAGTAAATGCATATTCTGTTGTTGGCTAGCCTTGAACAGAAAATAATGTTGATTGGTCGAATTATTAAGGCTTAAACTGTGAAGGTAATCTTCAATTTTAGTGTTGTCTATTGAATCGAATACGATTGCTTGATTTCTTGACGGAAAAACACTAGTAGTTGGTTGTCTGGTAACGGAAGAGTAACTTTTAGGTTGCACAGGTTGTTGGTCTGGTACAGAACTAGGTTGAGTTGACGTAGATGATGATGCCATGATGTGAAAATTAATATTTTGTTTGCCAAAATATTAATCATTTGGAGCCATAAAATACTGGCCTATTTATATAGTTGTCGATATTATTTGAAATAAAGGTACCTTGCCAATGTTTATCATTAAAATATTATTAATATTATAAAATTTATGTATAAAAATAAATTTATTTTCTGACAACTTATCAATAGAAATCAAAATAAGCAACAAAAGAAATAATGTTCGCAGCAGTAATTTCCACACAACTAAGGTAAATGTACTTTTCACCGACCACCTAAGGTTTTCCTTATAAGCAGATTCAATAATAATAAGATCATAACATCTTTTTTGTTCTCCTGAAGAAGCTACATACAATTGTAGCGAAACGTCGAGATGAACCCACTTTTGGGTCACTCACAAATGACACGGTCCAAACCCGGAAGACGAATAAACTATAAATAAGAATACATATTTATTTTTCTTTGCATAATTTTTAAAAATAAGTTTTAATCTTTCCGACTCAGGTAGTAATATAGAAAAAATAATATTATACAAGTTTAATTATTTTTTTAAATGTTTCAGTAATTATGTACAATTTCATTAAACTGCCCCCTCATCGACCGGCCTGAAAAATATTTACTTATCACTTATCACCGACCGATTTTGTTGCTATTACCGACCACAAGCACCTAATTACCGGACATTTCAGTCCTATCAGCGACCTGCTTAGGGGACTACTTATTTAAGTAATTATAACAACATAATATTAACTTATTTATTTAAAATAAATCATATCTACTGGCTTAATTGAAAAAACAAACTCAGTTGAAGATTTTAATATTTTTAAAAATATAAATTCATAATATATTATTACATTACATAATATATTGGGCATGTATAATAGATTCAACTTTGGTATGAAATAATTTTATTTTTTTATTATTATAGTTTTTATTGCATCCATCTCTGGAATTGCATAGATGCCCCTTTTATTCACGAGTTTTGGAGGATTAATTTTTGAAAATATTTCATTTTCTGAATATGATAAAATATCCTCTTTCTCAGGCCATTTCCAATGTGAACCACTTCTTATCATAGTCTTCACTCTTAATCCCGCACCGTCAAAGCCAAGACTTACTCCGGGAAAGTACTCTCCTTCATAAATAATCACAGCATATTCTCCTTCAGAAATATTAAATTTATTTTTTGTTATCTTTTCTTGTTTCACCACATTTTTTGGTTTCTTTTTGTTTGTATTTGATTTTAAAATCATATTTCTTTTCTTATTCTCCAATAATTTTTCTTCTTTTTTTTTTCTTTTCGGCATCGATTTTCCGTTGGTAATCTACAAATTCTTCCCACGTGGCGACTGTAGGAGTAATTTTTTTCACTACCTTTTTATTTGTTTCAATATAATTTTTTTCTGGCCAGAATAAAGCCTTTTTTGAAAGGAGTTGTAACATTTTTAAGAAGAGGAGGAATATTTTCCGAGGGCGTCTCCGGTGTAGATTTTTTCTTTTCTGAAGGTTCATGGTCAAGAGTGTTTGCTTCTGTGGTAGTATTATGCTGCTCCAAGAATGGAAGCTTAATAGTTGCTAAAAGAGAGCCGCTTGTTTGAGTTACTGGAATATTTTTCGAGGGTGTCTCCGGTGCAGTTTTTTTCTTTTCTGAAAGGTTATATTCAATAGTTTTTTCTTCTGGTATTGTATTATGGTGCTCCAAGAATGGAACCTCAATCGTTGCTAAAAGAGGGCCCCTTGTTTCAGTTACTGGAAACAGAGTATCTTCCGAAACAATGGAGTTTTCACATTCTGCTTCCTGTACTAAAGTACCATCAGGTTGTACCAGCATGATTTGCTCTTGGTCCCAAATAGAACTATCTAAATCCAAATTGATGTTCGAAATCTCATTATATTCTGGCATATTTGCTTCTAGAGTTACGTCATGGATATTATTTCCATGTTGGATGTCCGGTGTTTCGTTTTTAACTTTTTTTCAGAAATAGAACGATCCTTTGTTTGAGAGACTTCCTTTCCAAATATCGCCACAATTATAAAATTCTTCTAGAAGTTGTCTGTCAATTCTTTTTTCGATTTCAATTAAAAATGGACTTTTCTTTAAAACACCTGCCATTTCTTCTTGCGTTTTTGACTCAACTGGAGCAAGTAGTTTGCTGTAGTCAAAGTTATTTTGATTATATGGAAACAATCCACAAGTTCTAAAACCATTTCTTACTGTATCTTCGGTAACGCTAACCCTAATACATTTGTCCAGTTCCTCTGCAAAATCTTCGCGTTTTAGTTTTTTGCCATTATTCTCAATACGCCAATTATGAATCCTGTTTTTCCAGGAAAGTTTAAGAGGCCTAAAAATAGCAACGTCTAATGGTTGCAATAGATGTGTAGAGTTGGGCAGAAGAGCAATTAGTATAATACCTTTGCTTTTGCAAAACTCAGTTAGATGGAGCGTTAAATGTGAAGAATGTCCATCTAGAAAAAGCACAACAGCTAAAGGAACGTTCTTTTTAACAATCCATTTTTTATAGAATACATTCGTAATGAATTTATAAAAACATTCTCCAGTCATCCACCCGAAGTCAGAATGGCCAATACCCCAGCCCAGGGGTATTTTCAAATGCATACTGGCTGGTACTCTTTTATAGGGAAAGAGAACAGTAGGTTTCACAACATGTCCTTCTACCGAAACTGTTAAAAGTACCGTGAGGCATTCTTTCTCGTCATTAGCGATTCTGGTATAAACTTTTTTCGAACCTTTTCTTACGATTACACATTTTTCTTTTGGTGAAAGAAAAAACGCTGATTCGTCACAATTAACAATTATTTTTGGGTCTGATAGAACTTCCTCTAAATTATTTGTTTTTAAATATTCTGAAACTCTATCAAACCAACCTCTTACACTTTTTTCTGTTATATTTGCCCGAGGTTTGGTTAGATTCTGGCATACTCGATGAGAGAGCTCCGGATGCCTGGCGAAGAAATTTTCGTACCAATGACGACCTGTAATTCCGTCTTTAAATTTATTTGCTCGTTCTAGATGGCGAACTAGTTCTGCAATACACCCCAACAGCTGATTTTTTGTTACAGGGAAACCAACAGTTTCTAAATATAGAATCCAATCTACTATGGTTTGTTCTTCAGCTGCAGTCAGGACACAGTGAGCCCCACTTGTAGTACCTTGTTCATATTTGTTATGAATTTTATCAACTAGAGTACTTTTTGGAATTTTGAATTCTCTGGATGCTTCTCCAAACTACATTCGATCTCGAATTGAATCCACTGCTTGCTGAAGAATTTCAGTGGTATAGTTTTTTCGTTTTTCAGACATAGCTCAGCAAGTTTTTCTTGAATCTGGAAAGAAAACGTTCATAATATTCTCGGTCGGTAATAGGTCACAATATATATTTCTTGCACTCTATTACCGACCGTGAAAAAAATATTATTTTAGGAGACCACTTTTGAATATGTTAAAATTCATATATTTCATTCGACTATAAAACAATGAAGTACCATGAATATGATTATCGTTTTTTGTTTAAAAACAGACTTTTGGAAATATGACAATAAATATATTATCATATTTAAAAGTAATTCTTAAAAAAAAAATGCATTTTTATTCAAATTTCATATTCCTTGTCTTAATTGAAAATTAAAATCTAGTCGGTCGGTAAATGCTCAAGTGAATCGTTGGTTTATTACCTTTAAGAAAAAAAAAATATATTATGAATAATTGTACGCGAAAATATTTTTAAAATCTTACAATATTCGAGGACTACATTCACCCTATTCCGACCGCTCGGTCGGTAAAGGGTTCATTTTAAGTTTTAAAGCACCTTTTGCCGACCATTTTTTAATTGTAAATAAATTTTAATTGGAGAAAATAATTAACCAACGAACACAATAAATCTTTAAAAAAACGTGGTTTTGTGCCATTTCTTGTTATAAAAGTGCAATACTAACCTTGATATATTAACAAATGCTTAATAATGCTAACACACGTGCGTAACGATTCTTATAACCTGCTTTTACGAGTCTTGCAACACTACTGAGCAATCGGTTAAAATTTGTCAATTTTGGCATTAGTCAGCGGCTGGCTTATGTTTGTAATGTTGCCATATCTATTGCTTATTAAAGGAAACTGTTAAAAGTTTTAGTAGTTACCTATATGGGCTTTTCATAATGGATGGCTTTTTCATATGGGCGTCTAATACTGAAAAAATTCATTGAGGTCGGTGATAGGAAATGGTCGGTAAAGAGTACAGTTACCTTATACATTTATTTTTAAATAAAAAAGATGTAAAATACAATGGACCAGCCAGTTGATTCTGTTGATCAAAATTTACATTTAATAACAGAAAAAATAATAAAGTTTTGCTATTAAAATTTATCTTAATAATAAATAGAAAATGTAACAATACAAAAATATACAAAAACATATGTCTTGTGACAATGAGACCTTACTCAATGCTATTTATTTATTTGTCAAGGAGCAATTGCCCAATCTAAATACAATATTATAGTACTATACAATATGTACAATAATTTTAAAAATGTAATTTATCACATGTCATACAATTTACAAATAACATACATGAAAAGAAATAAACAAAAAAACAATTTAAAATCGATTAAACTAAATTACACAGCTAATAACATCAAAGAATCATGTGCAAGATATTAATTGCACTTGAATTTGGTATATTAAATTTTTTAAACACTCACTATGGCAATTTGATAGAAATGTTTACACATAATATTATATTACAACTAGAAGTCCTTATTAACTACTTAAACTAGGAGAAAACGAATATCTTTAGTCTTGTACAGGATAAAATCAGGGACACCTAAAAAGAATAAAATATTAATTTAAATATTTTTCAACTTCATAATTTATTTCAATGATTTATATTAAAATACCTGATAAAAACAACAACAAAATTCTTTGAAATAAAGAAAAAAATAAATAAAGTTTTAATCTAACACAATATAACCTCAAAATATGAACTTTGACAGTAGTAAAATTACACCAAATGCCAAATGTGATTCTCAATCCGAGTCTGTGTTCTGTGTTTCCTTCTAAAACATCTGAGAGTGGGCATTCTGATTTATTCTTATTCTGTGATCCACCCTTAATCCTTCTAGGGTTAATATTTGGTATAATCGTCATTAATTATTGAACTACATTTAATAACTTTATTCGCATCGGAGGCATAATTTGAAATTTTGAACAGACGACCTTGTAGAAAATTTCATTTTTTATTTTATATACAAAAGTTTTCTCTGATATAAATAGCTTTGGAAAATATTGGGAAAATATGTCACATTAGTCCCATTATTTTATTTATAGAAATAGGAATTCCCCCAAACAATCTCACATCACCACCTCATTATTATCCTAGTTATACAGGGATGAGTGCCTTAAGAACCGGCAAAATAACACAAACGATAGAAAACATAATACGTTGTGAAATAAAAAGAGATGCAAGTAGTAGAGGTGAGAAATTATCGATATAAACCTATAATTTACTTTACATTACATTAGATCTAAAGTTTCTAAAGTTTCCCACCTTTAGACGTTAGTTTATGAGCTGGTTGACTTCAGTCATAGTAATACGTATCACGTAATGTGAGTAAAAACAGTTTAAGTATGAGTATGTTTTTATCCAAAATTAAAGTATTGATCAATAATAAACTGTGATTTAAGACGTCACATACACTCTTCTCAATACAGAATGATCATAGCTTGTTATTCTGTATTCGTCAACACAGAATTAATTATCAAATTACTACTAATTAAACTGTTTACTTAAGCTTTGCTTTATTGCCTGCAATCAGTTTTTACTTTATGCGAAATTTAAAAAATGTTAATGTTCGACGTCATACTTGTAATATTATGTTATGACTGAAGTCAACTAGCTCATAAGCTAACATCTAAAGGTGGGAAACTATCGATAGTCCTAATGTAATGTAATGTAAATTAGAGGTTTCTATCGATAATTTCCCACCTCTACTACTTTCATCTCTTTTTATTTCACAACGTATTATGTTTTCTATCTTTTGCGTTATTTTGCCGGTTCTTAATGCAACCATCACTGTATACATAATAATAACAAAAGACGTATGATTTTTTTAAATCTTTAATTATTTTTAGGGTTGCGCTGGTTTGTTTCTAATGACAAAGTTCTTAAGTAGAGCTCATGAGATTGCTGATACTATATCGAGAAGTAGCACGACACTTCCAATTCAAGATCCAATATTTGAGAAATACTGTATAAAACAAGCCAGAAATACAAAAATTTTTATTTTTCTATTTGTGATGTTAAGTTTGTTTGTACACTTACTATTTGCTTTACCCTCGGTGTTTAAGGATTATAATACAAATAGTTCATATTGGCTGTTGGAAGAATATTATATACCTCCTTATAGAGCATTGGCGTTATGGATGGAATGTATAGCAAGAATCATAGGTAACTAATTGAACAATAATTGTTATACAGTAGAAATATGCTTTATTGTCACTGAAAATTGTACAATTTTATGGACCAATCTTAGAAAAGTAAAGAAAAATAATAGCAATAACAATTAAAATTTACTAAAATTAGATAAATCGTCAATATCTCATAATAAAACATAATAAAATAAAATATACAATCCATTGAAAAATTTCACTAAATTGTAAATTGCATAATAAAACCTAAAACGAACTAGTTTACGAATACGTTTAAGCTGCTGCATGTGATACCCAAATATATTAAAAATAATTTGTTGCTTGTACCTAAACGTACTGTACTTTCTTAATTATTCGTTAAGAAACTCTTCCACTGAATAATAAGGTCTTTCAGATAGATAGGCTTTTGTCAATTTACGGAACTGAAGGAAAGAAGTTGTAGATTTAAGTTGCAAATGGAGACGGTTGTATACTTTTTTTGCCGAATTTAATATAGATTCCTTTACTAACGATATGAATGGACCATTTAACGTTGCTGTCTATAAAAATCCAAGAAATTTTATATAATCAATTCTACTGATCTGGCTGTTATTAAGAAGCAAGGGTTGAAGAGCTCCTTTATAGGATAATGCTACTGTCTTATTCACGTTAAAAGAGAGTAAATTAGAGTCGGACCAGGTTTTATTTTAAGTAGATTAGAAGTTATAATTGCTAGAAGTTATATATTATAATAAGTTATAAATTTTCAATTTAGATTGTAAAATTATTATGCCAAATCTGTAAATTCGATTTTAATGAAATTTGGTTGTGCTGAATAGAAGAAAATAATATACTGTAATCTTTTAGAGTAAATAAATAATTAGAATATGTTGATTAAATAAGATCATATTATAATACAGTAATAAAAACATTGAATGAAAAATATGTAAATAAATACTAAATACTTTTCCAAGCACCAGCCTTATCTTATAGACAATTTAATTGTATCTATTTTAGTTCATTATGACTTTGCTCAAACTGTAAAGGTGGGTACACATATGCTCCGAATACCGTCTCGAACCCCGTCGCGTACAGCGACGCGATCAACAGAAGTTCGCGACGTTGTTACAGGGGGCATTGAAATAAGCAACGAACCGAACACCGCTCCGTACTTTGTACCAAACATTTTAGCGTTCCAGCAGTAGGTAATTGAGTTGAATTTGCAAGTGCAAGATGCAAGATTTTCTCTCCGTAATCCAGATAGAAGATTGGTCATTTTTTTTTACACTCATTCACTGTAATTTGCATTTTAGAAACAATCTCTTCCCATGCATCGTTTTTTTTTATTTTATTGTAGTATCTGGGATTATTTGTATCCCATAATATCTCTTTTTCCCGATAATTTTCGATTATGAGTAAACTATTCTCTTCCGTCCATTCCATATTGATGCACTCAACTTTAAAAACACCTTTAACCTTCAAAATAACAGACTGACTATTTTGAATGACTGGAGATTCGATAAAAGATTCGCCAGCTAGTCCAAACATGAATTCGCGGTGTACATTGTCGCGCTCAAATTTCTTTTGATGCGAAGGCATTTTACCGACAACCGATGGATCGCTTCGATGTACGTTGTTGACGCGTCGAGGTACGGTACGCGGTTGCATGACTCCGTCCACACTTGAGAACGCGACGGGGTTCGAGACGGCATTCGGAGCATATGTGTACCCACCTTAACATATGACATTGCAAATGAAAGAGAAGGATATAAAGAATATACTAAGGAAGAAAAACAAACAAAAGACTACCAAAAGGGCAGTACACATCATCCTCGTCATTAATAAACGTATAGTGACATACAGATTTCCTATAAGACAAATTTTGATTCATTGACTGAAATAGGGTGTCTGACGGAGCACAAAATCAACAAATATTCGAATCTTAATATGTGGCGTAGCAAATGGGTACAAATAAGATAAAAAACAAACAAGACTACCAAAAGGCACTAAACGGCATCTTCGTTATTAATGAACTTATAGCGACATACGAGATATCACATGACACTATAGATGATAATAAACACACTGTAGGTAAATTTGCCTAATTGACTTGAAGAAGACCTCTGACTGAGTACAAAATAAACAACTAGCCGAATCCTAGCATATGACACAAAAATCAAACGAAGTGAGTCGTATATAGTGCATATAATGCACTATATATAATTATATGCACTATACGTCTCATCAACATATATAGATATTTGTATATATATATATATATATATATATATATATATATATATATATATATATATATATAAGAGTAAGAAAACAGAAGTACTTATGACTCGTTTGGAAAAAATATATAAATGTTTTGGATGGGTTGGAGTCAATAAAAGGGGCTTTTGGTTAACTATTTATTATCTCGAGCTTTCAATTGTGTTTACAATTATTATCAAGAGCTGCTAAAAAATTCAAAATATCTTACAAAGTTGAACTAGAAAGAAAATTTTTTTTTGTTAACTCACCAATAAAATTAGTTTGGTTAATAAAATTGCTGCAAATACATCTCAAAAACAATTAATAAAAAAATGTCCTTATCTAATAAATGCTTCTTTGAAATTTTAATATAATTTTGAAAACATTTTCTTAACACAAAAAAACAATTGAATTTATAAATAATTTAAAGTAGCGACCAATTACAAATAAGCCTCAATGTCATAAATGCCAACTTAAAATTTTTATTTTTGACAATATTATATTGAGCAAAATAAAATTTTGTTTAAAAATTATTTTTTGTTTAGTAACAAAAAAGAAGAAGATTGATTCACCATTGATAGATGTCTGAAAAAATGTAACAGATATATGAAAAATGAAATCAAAATGTGACATTTTTCAAGTTTCATATATAAATTATAAAGAAATAATATAATTATAAATTTTGCTTAGATTTTGAATTTCTGATCTTTTGTTTAAATTATTATCACTTTTGCTAATACAAACCATTTCCAAAAAAGTCCTTTTGAATTTATTACTTTCACTACACAAAATTTTAATGTTAACAAAATCAATAATATAGTCTTTATCGATTACATGCTCTGCCAAAGCACAAGATGGTTTTTTAATTCTGCAATCACTTTTGTGAGAAATAATGCAATTTGAAAGATTTCTTTCGGTCTCACCAACATACTCAGCTTCACACTGAGTACAACTGAGAAGAGGTAGATAATTCTCTACCATTCCTTTACATGAGAATTGTAAGAAATACAGAAAATATGTTGAAAACCAGATGGTTCAGAAAACCCATATGTAGTATTAGATCTATAAGTTATTACTCTTATCATCCAAAAAAGATGTAAATGAACATTATAACAGGATTAAAAAAACGTGTTTTAAAGCTTTCTCATCCAGATTATCTATAAGAAGATTTTCAATTGTTAAAAAATATTTTAATTGAAAATTCGTATCCTCCAGATATGCTACATAGGATGCTTTTTTCTAATATTGTTAATATAAATAACACCATTTTTTGCTAAATCTCAAAACATTGTATCTAACAATCAGAACATCTATTATCATTCACTACCTTTTATAGCATCATTAACACCTAAATTAATACAAACACTAAAGGTTATTGACAATATAAAAATAGCAACAAAGAACATCAAAACTATTTCATCTTTATATTCCAAAAAGAAATATCCTATAGACAAATTTGAAAAAACGAATGTAGTATACAGCATTAGTTGTACTCAGTGTGAAGCTGAGTATGTTGGTGAGACCGGAAGAAATCTTTCAAATCGCATTATTTCTCACAAAAGTGATTGCAGAATTAAAAAACCATCTTGTGCTTTGGCAGAGCATGTAATCGATAAAGACCATAATATGGATTTTGATAACATTAAAATTTTATGTAATGAAAGTAATACATTTAAAAGGACTTTTTTGGAAATGGTCTGTATTAGCAAAAGTGATAATAATTTAAACAAAAGATCAGAAATTCAAAATTTTAGCAAAATTTATAATTATAATATTTCTTTATAATTTATATATGAAACTTGAAAAATTTTACATTTTGATTTAATTTTCCATATATCTGTTACATTTTTTCAGGCATCTATCAATAGTGAATAAATCTTCTTCTTTTTTGTTACTAAACAAAAAAGAATTTTTAAACAAAATTTTATTTTTCTCAATATAATTGGCAAAAATAAAAATTTTAAGTTGGCATTTATGACATTGAGGCTTATTTGTAATTGGTCGCTATTTTAAATTATTTATAAATTCAATTTTTTTGTGTTAAGAAAATGTTTTCAAAATTATATTAAAATTTCAGAGAAGCATTTATCAGATAGGGACATTTGTTTATTAATTCTTTTTGAGATGTATTTGCAGCAATTTTATTAACCAAACTAATTTTATTTGGTGAATTAACAAAAAATTTTTTTCTTTCTTGTTCAACTTTGTAAGATATTTTGTCTTTTTTAGCAGCTCTTGATAATAATTGTAAACACAATTGAAAGCTCGAGATAACAAATAGTTAACCAATAGCCCCTTTTATTGACTCCAACCCATCCAAAACATATATATATATATATATATATATATATATATATATATATATATATATATATATATATACATATATAGATATATATATATATACATATATATATATATATATACATATATAGATATATATATATATATATATATATATATATATATATATATATATATATATATATATACAGGTTATAGTAAAAAACATGATGTCAAGTCAAGTCAGAAGTACACCATATTACAGTTTATATTTACTTGGTTTACATGCAAGTTTATTATTTTAAAAATTTAATAACTGACTATAGATGGCAATTTAAAGTGGAAAATCTCAGGGCACGTTTCAAGAGCAAGGGCATAAATGAATTAAAATAAATATGGAGTAACGTTCAAGCTGACAATACAGGCTCAGTCTTGTAACACACAGTGGTTACAAATTAGATTAGTAATGCACATGGCAGGGAGAGCCGAAAATTTAACAGAATGATTTGATGATCAAACTACTAAATTTGGAAAAAATCTAATACCGTCATAATCTTCTAAATTTGGGTTTATGCAATTTCAATTTGGTATTTTATAATAAATCCAATATTACCATTTTGCTTCAAACGTTATAAGAAATTAAAAAATTAAAAAAAAAATAAAAAAAACGCAAAGCAGCAGATCTACACTGTTAACAATCAGGACATGTCACCAGACATTTTGTAGCAATTTCAAAATATCACGTCATTAAAAAGCCTTAAATGTTTTTAAAATGATACTTTTATAAATAAAACATAAAAATATGTTGTATTTTTTAGAGTCCTTTGCAATTGTTTATCCACTGATATTTATGGCATATTTTAAATTCCATATTTGCTGTAGCTGCCGTTGCTTATCAAATTATATCGAAAACAATTTTGATATTAGATCAAATCACGACACCTATGTTCAAAATTTTGAATACCAGGAAATGATATACACCAAATTGAAAGCAACAGTTGAATATTATTTAAACATCAGAAGGAAAGTATAATCGTATAAATATAATACACATTTCATATGTAGCACTTTATGTCTCAAATTGCATAATTTCGTTTCTTTATTTAATAAATTTTTGTAATCTGATTATTGTGACTTGTTTCTATTCTACCACATATAAGCAGTCAGTCAGATGTTGAAACTGACTAAATATGAAGACTTGAATTAAATAATGGTTTGTCGAAGTAGGTAATAAGAAATGGTAGATGAATTTAAAAGCAATTTACTTTTTGTTGCACTGTTACAAAAAAATACTTATAGTATTTTTACTATATACAGAGCCAAATATACACTTACACGTAGTGTGCGTATATTTGGCTTGCGAAATGATTAAAATTACACTGTGAAATTTGCGATAGAAGTGTGCGAGATGCGATGTCATTATACAATGCTAAAATGCCGATCCAATCCATTAATTAATATTCAATTATTAATTCTAACAGAAATCATAAGGGAGTATTGATAATATGTTACGATTTAACACTGAGAAATTACTATCTTTCTAGGATACTAGGGATGGCAAACATATGACGAATTCCACAGAAAACATACACTTTTTTAATGCCAAAAACATTGATTTTGAAATTTAAGAGCACACTGTTGGGACCAATTTTTTTTATTATTCTTTAGTATTTAAATTTAAAGAAAAAAAATAGTACTGCCAAGGGTTACAAGGGTAGTACTTTTTTTGCGAGATTTCAAAAATTGAACGAGAGAAATAATGGTGATTTTGGAGTGTAAAAATGTAGCCAATTAAAATTACTTTAGAATTTGTTCACAAGCACCTACAAACCTTTTTAACACACAAAAATGAACGCTTTTTGTATACTTTTAAAATAATGCTTTTGTTTTTCTCTTTATTTGCAATCTACAGGGTGAGTTTTAATAGGTTGGCTACCAATGATACTGTGATGTTTTTGGTTTGTGATACCATATGTATCACCGGTGATCAACTTTGTTGGTTTATTTCTGTACACTGTGTGTCACCCGTAATACTTTTCAGAGTACAGTTTAAATTACCATTAATATTGCTGGTATATAAAATTCGGCAAACAAACTATGCCGGTAGGATGCAAGTGAATCTAGTAGCATGTCGGACAAGTGGGCATCACAGATCATTCATCTTAATCAAGTTAGAAAAGTAATAAAAAAATAGTAACATCTAACAGAAAAGTAACTATTATTAAAACAATCACAGGTGATTCATCTTAGTCAAGTTACAAAAGTAATAAAAAAATATTAAAATCTGACGGAAATGTAACTAACAAACACGCATTATTTGCTAAATATTTGCTAAATATTTTGTTATAAAAGGTTACAGAAAAAGGAAGACATAATAGTTAAAAATATTAGTGTCTTTTTTGAAAACATTTCAAGTATATCGCCGAAGCATTTGGGCAACTATTACAAATAGTATAAACCAGTTTAGCCTTTTTTACTGCTACTTTAAACTTCGTGAATTGCGTACTCTATCTGATCAACACATCGTTTTGTCTTTTTTCGATTACCGTTTGTTTTTAAATCGTTTCTTTTAGTACATGCTTGTTTTTGTTGATATTTTTTCTCATTGTCTGCAATATCGCCAAGCCAACCCATTACAAGTGCCTCTCTAAAATCAGCTGTTTGAATTTTTTATTACTTGATATCTTGTATAAGATAAGGGCATTGATTACTGACGTTTTAAACATATACTTAAATGCAACATTATGGTACTATCGCGAACATTGACGAAGGACAGTAAAATCGGAAGCCATTTGATCTGACAAATTAATACCCATTTTAAACTTGTTATAAAACACAACTGTTTCCGGTTTATAAATTGATTTTCCTTGTCTGTGTTTTTGGTTACAATAAACCTAAAAATCTCTTTTGTTTCCAGTTTCCAATAACCTTGCCGACACTTTATTTTCCCTTGATGTTTCCCCTTTTTATTGTTTTTTTTTTCATCCAATATTTCTCTTGGTACAGCTTTCACATATTTTCGCAACATACCAACGATGTAAGTTTATCTGTCTAAAAGTAAATCTGCCAGCTCTAAATTGTTCTTGTAATTATTTGCTAGTAGAGTAGGTACGAACACTATTGAGATAATTATTGATCAAATTAAAAACGACTGTCTTACTTCTTCGTCCCGCAGTAACCGTGTTAATTTGTTTTTAAAAATTTCGGTTTTATACGTATATCCACTCTCGTCATATAACTTAAATATTTTCACATCATATTTTGAGGTTTTTCCTGCAATAAGAATAAACTACTAGAACAGCAACCTTCCTCTAAATGGTACGAAAGATTTATCTACGGAAAATTGCTGCAAATGCAGATAGTTGCTTAAAATTATTAGTCTAGGCATGTGTGAAAGGTTTTATGTTGTAAAGACGAATATATTTGAATTACGAAAGTAAAAATCCAAAGATTTCTATTGACGAAACCAAAATCCAGATTTTTGCTTTAATCTGTGCCTTCTAGATTGTTTTCACATTCAGAGCTTCTGTGAATAGTCGCTCTGATGAGTCCTGTTAGAATGAAACACGTAAAAACGAATATACCTACAGAGACACTACATGAAATAAAATCTTAACTGTCTTTCTTTTACGATTATCTTTATTTGCCGTTTCATTATCAGTGAAATAAATAAACCGTAGTATGGTTTGGAATCTATTTCTACACATAATATGGCTAACAAAACAGTGCCGATACAGAAATTTTCGAGACCAGTAATCAGATGTTTTGAATAATTTAGTTAGTCCTATATACAACAAAATGGCGAACGAAAAGTGAGTACAGGTTACACATTGGTCAGAAATTTTCCTACCCATAAGTCTTTTGAAATTTTTTTGAAAGGCATATAGTTTGAGTGCCCGCCGGCAAATTTTTTAGAGATTTATACTCTCTTGAAACTTCTTGTACGTCTTCCTTAGACCAAGTCCGCCACAGTTTATCTCTGTGACTTTTTTTGGTTCGGGGGCGTTTTCCCCTTATATTTTCCGAAACATGACCATTTCACGACATGTGCAAAAATAATAGATAGTCTTGCCATATTTATTGAATGGCTGGATTTTAGTAAATAATAAAAGGAAATAATATTCTCTGGTACCATAGATGGGACGGTAAGGGTGTCCACCTCTCCAAACATGACCGAAAAACGGTCAGTGCCAAAAAGATAAATAACCAGATAATTTTTTCTGTATGATTTGCTTTAACTCGGAAACTAACGGTTCTATTATTGTCTGACACCAATAGCTATTTTCCAGCCTTTCCACCCTTTTTCCAGTCTCACGCGTCAAACGTGCCCTTCTCACGCCATCTTCAAAATGACTAATACTCGTCAGATATCTATACATATTGTCAAAAAAATCAATACGCTATGAAAGTCTGACGTTTAAATTGGGGCATAACTCGAGTCTGACGCAAGAACCCTATTTTTCTTTAATGATCGTACTTAACTTTTAGTAATCATACACAATATTAATTAATGCAGCAAATTAATTCTACATCCAATATTATTATTAAAATTGCATTTCGAATACTTTATAAATTATGTATGCGTATTTTGCATTATTCTAATTAATTAATTAATATAGTATATTAAATATTTTTTCCGTCGACCGTCCATTTATGATTAATTTTTCCGTCGACCATCCATTTATGATTAATTTTAACACCCTCAAAATCGTTGATTAATGACCCCTATTAATGAATGATTTTCTATTAATGAACGATTTTACTATATGCAACACAAGATACATTGCTTGTATAAATTAATTTAACCACATTTAACGCTCTGTGAATGGCAGTGACCTGTGGTGTAGGCAACCAAACATATAGGTACCTATTTATATTCCCACTAAAAAATTATTTAAAATGACATAGCCGCTGTAAATACTGTCTGTCATTGTATGTCATTATTTATCGTAAAGTAAATAAAAATTTAAACAAAGATATTTTTATTTCTGAAAAGTACGGTCAACGGAAAAGTTTTGTAACGAATTCGTGAATTAAAATGGCGATTAACAATCTCGAACATTAACGCACTCGCTTCGTTCGCGCGTTAATATATATCAATTGTTAATCGCCCTTATTAATACACTTGTTGGTTAAATAACTATAAAACTTAAAACTGCAACATTAATCAAGGAATTTTTGTTTCGCGAAACACTAGTAAAATTTTAACATATGAGTAATTTATATAATATGATGCATATGATTTAAATTATTTGTTAAAAATAAAATTGTTTATTTATCAAAAAAATTTTGATTAAAAAAAATTGAATAAAAGTTAACATTATTACGAATACGTGCCATATAATATCCATAAATTGAATCAACATTCTTTATAAAGATTAGTTTTTATTTATATAAAAAAACGTATAAAAATACAATAATAATTGTCAGAAATAGTAAAAAAATTACGAAAATAAAAAAAATAGTTGAAAAATTGCAACAGCATAAAAAAATAGTAAAAAAATTATAAAGGCATTCTTCTTCACTTTCTTCATCATCGTCAGATTCCTCATTTTCTGACTCTGTGATTTAATTTTCAGAATCTGAAATTTACCAATTGTATTTATTTTTAAGGAACTGAATTATATATTTCAAAAATGTATATTACATAATGTTAATTTACCTTCATCAGCAGATGTTATATCCTTAAACGAAGGGCTTTGGGGACCAAATACTAGAAATAAACATGGTCCATTTTATTTACTGGAGAACTTCAGCTTTACTTGGAGGCATACTCGATGCATTTATTCCTTTGACCTGCCGCTTAAAAACAATCTCACTTGTTTTTGAATATGAAAATGCTTTGTCAAAAAGCTCAACTCTCGCTAAATTGACGTCAGTCTATTTTACAGAATACAATTTGCACACATACTTTTCAATGTCATGAAAAACGCCATAATTAATAATCATTTCTGAAGGAGAAATCTCCAGAAGTTGTAGGAAAGCATTTTGATAATTTATATTGCTTTTTAAAAGTTTAAATGGCCTTTTTTATATATATACATCGGTTTAGAACGTCTTTCGACGTTGTCCGATACCTAAACACCATCTCTTCCTATCTTCGCATATATATACATTCATTGCTAAGCTCTATACCCATCCTATGTACCTTTCTTTTCCATCTTTCCAATGCCGCTGCAACATATATCTTGAATAAGGTTGGTGAGATACAGCATCCCTGTCGCAAGCCTTTTGTAACCAGGAATTCTTCCGTTAGATATTTTCCTGTTTTTATCTGTGCCTTAGAGTCTCTATATAGTTCTTGTACAGCATTTATCAATGTGTGGTTGATGTTAGATCTTTTCAACGTTGTTCACAGTTTTGTTAAGGGGATGTTGTCATATGCTTTTTGCAGGTCTACAAAAGTAATATGAGTTTCTAGATTCTTAGCCGATTTTTTTTCTATTATTTGCTTAAGACAAAATACGTTATCGGTGCATGATCTTCCTGCATGGAATCCGCTTTGTTCTTCCTCTTCATTGTGCTTATATTCTTCCTCGATCATATTTCTCAAAATTCGTCCATACAGTCTGCTCAGGGTGCTGGTCACCGATATGCCTCTATAATTATTACAATTCCTTTTGTCCCCCTTTTTGTGTATTGAGGACATGTATGCCGTTCTCCATTGTTCTGGTACTGGGTATCCATTTAGACACTGATTGATCACATAAGTTAATATTTCAAATAGTTTATGAGTTCCATTCTTAAGCATTTCAGCATAGATTCCCTCAGGTCCAGCGGATTTACCATTCTTTAGGGTCATTACAGCCTTCCTTACTATTTCGATGTCTACCCTCGCTTCCTCTCCTTGTATATGTACTGACTGTGTTGGGGAGTTCGCTAGGTATTCTTGTCTTGTCTCTGTCAGCAAACTTTCATAGTGATCTTTCCATTGTCTTGGTTTTATGGTGTGTATGTGTGCTTTGTCTTTTCCTGTATTTTTTACTGATTGTATAAAATTCCATACCTCTGTACATTGCTTCCCTCCGATGTATGTATTGATTTCTTGACATTTCTGATCCCATGTTTTATTCTTTTCTTGTTTTATCATTTTTCGTAGTTGTCTATCGGCTTCTTTGTAAGCTTGATGGTCTTCAGTATTTTTTGTATTTAGCCTTTTTAGATGTTTCTGTTTTACCATATATTCGATTTCTTCGTTCCACCATATTTTGTTACTAATTTTGTTTTGCTATGTACCGAGTGTCTCCTTAGAGGCCTGGTGTAAACTAGCAATAATATTCTTGTAAATATCTGAAAATGTTTGTCTCTCTATTTCTCGTAGTTTTTCATCCAGTCGTCGTGGGTATAGCTGTTTAGTACTATCATTTATAAAACTATTGAAGTTGTACTTCGAAGTATCTACTGTCTGCAAGTCTTGATTGTCTTCTAGGTTTTGGTCTCCGTGTATTATCTTAAGTGGGAACAAAATTTTCGCTCTTACTAAGTAGTGAGCGGATCCACATGTTATTCCTCGAAGAACTCTTACATCATTCCACTGCAATACAGATTTTTGTTTACTAATAATATAATCGATGACTGATTTTAGATTGCGTGTTTGTTAAATCCAGGTATATCTATGTATGTCCTTATGTTTGTAGAATCCATTGCTAATTTTTAACTCATAGCTCTCACATAAGTGTATAAGTCTACCGCCATTATCATTAGTTGCCATTTCTCCAAAAGGTCCTACTACTCTACTGTTTTTCTGATATCCCGTTCTACTATTGAAGTCCCCAAGCATAATTATTTCTCTGTTTTTTCCTATGTTGTTAAGTATATCCTCGATTTTTTGAAAGAAATCTTCTTTCACGTTGTTTGTTGCATCATCAGAGGGGGCATAAGCGGCTATCATGGTAATCTTGTGCCCATATATGTCTATATTTACTCTTAGGATATTCTCATCAATTGTTTCCCAGTCTGTGATATTATTCTTAAGTTTTTTCTTTATTAGTATTGATACTCCCCTAGCGGCTCTTTTATCTTTCGGGACTCCAGTGAATATATATATATATATATATATATATATATATATATATATATATATATATATATATATATATATATATATATAATTTCCTACCATATCAGTGCCAGTTCCTTTTTTTTTGTTTCAGTTAGTGCTATAATATCCATTTTCATTTGTTCTAGATCAGGCACAATGATATCAATCTTTTGTTTTATCCCCTGTATATTCCATGTACCAATATTGATAATCCGTTTTCTTAGCTTTGGTCGTTTCCTTGAAAACCCATCTAAAGTTCCGAGGCTTTGTTTAGGCTTTTTGGTATGTTAAAATTTTGACGAGTATTGGAGAACCAGTCCAATGCCACAACCCCCAACCTGGAGGACCGGGTAATTTGTGATCAAGGTTTTCTTCCTCTAGCCTTTGACGATCCAACGACTATAACTACAAGGCAGCAGCTTGATTCTATACAAACCCTAAAATCAAAGGTTGCCACTTCCGCCCTCCATGCCGTAGTGAAGATATTCTTCCCCGCCACGAATGCCGTTGTGGACTTCATCCGTAACCCTGGACAAGGGACCCTAAACAGGTACTAGTTTCCCGGGCCAGGAAACACCTGGAATCTGCGAAAGGCAGGGATTGATTCATTTTCCCTGATAGGACTATCCAATGGACTATCCAATGGAGTTCCTACCCGTTACCTATAAATGGCCTTTTTTGCCTTTCCTAAAAAATGAGGGATTATGATCATTGCCCGTGAAAACATGAAAGATGGTAAAAGCTATTGCCAACTTTATCCCCATTTTTTGGAAATGTCCGATGTCGGAGCTTTGCTCCGGTTCTGCGAACGTTTTAGATTCTGTGGCTGGACCTTGTCTCCTGCCACCCTTGTGTTTCATTTATCCATTGTGTAAGAGATAGTAATTATCAACTAAGATGGAAGACACGCACGGAGTACTTCGAATAGACTGGTCAAAAACCCTCTGTAAGGCACCGTGGGAGTGTATGAGTGGCCATACTTTGACAAGCCCTTGCCGCCCATATGGTGATATCCGAAAAATAATGTCACGCACACCAAAACCAGTATTCTTACTCACACGTATATATATATTTCTCCGACGCTTAGAAGCGCGAAATACAAAAAAAATTCTAGAACAGCTGATTATGGGATATTTTGGCAATTAAATTAATTAAATTACAATAAATATGTTTAAAAATTATACAATTAAAGTATTAAACAATATCTAACTTATCACGATTTTTTTCATTTTTTTAAAATGATTTTTTCGTTTTTAAACATTCATTTATTTATTTTATTATTATTTATAGATTATTTAAACATTCTAATTTATAATTAAATAATGATTGCTGTAATAAATATATGTTTCAAAAACACCTATTTATTAAAGAATTAATCATTACCGTCCCATATATGGCGTCAGAGAATATTATTTTCTTTTACTGAAATCACTGAAATCAAGCCATTCAATAAATATGGTAAGAGTATGTATCATTTTTGCACATGTCGTGAAACGGTCAGGTTTCGTAAAATATAGGGGGAAAACGCTCCCGAACCAAAAAAAGTCACATAGGAAAGAGGAAAACTGTGGCAGACTTGGTCTAAGAAAGCCGTACAATAAGTTTCAAAAGAGTATAAATCTCTAAAAAATTTGCCGGCGGGCACTCTAACTAATATGGGTAGGTCCGATTTAAATACAAAGTTTAATTTACCAAACGCTGCCCACATGAGATTTTCCTATGCGACGTAGGAGCTCCCATATCTGGTTATCTCTTTCCATACGATCCATACGATCGGCTATAAGCATAATGATATCTGGGAATATCAAATCACTGAGCTTATCTCTATGTATGTTGATATCACGCTCGTTTAGAGCTGCTAGATCTGCTAGATCTTTGGAAAAACGGTATCTCCTTGCCGTACTCGTTGTATCAGAATTTATTTGTTTTTTGTTTGCATAGTCTTACGCTAGCAATAGCATTGATTACGTTAATGTAGCGATGGTCTATTCGGCATTCTGTTAATGCTGTCCACATTTTCTGCCGTCTTATGGAATGAAATGCTATCTTGTAATCCACGAATATCAGTGCCAATAGTTTGTTGTACTTTGCAGACTTCGCTATCAGGTTCTTTATCACTATAAGTGGTTGTTAGTGCAGTATCCCGATCTAAATCCAATTTGTTCTTTAGGCTGATAAAAGTCTAACTTAGCGTCCAGTCTTTTTTGATAATTTTTATGAAAAGTTTGTATATGTGTAGGAGCAAACTAATAAGATGGTAGCTTTTAGATCTGTTATGTCTACTTGCTTGTGTTATAAAACAATGACTACATTATATTGAGAAGGAGCTTTTCCTTGGTAAATGCATCCTTGGTTTGTGATTTTGGGCAGGGGCTGATTTGGTTTTCGTCAATGCTCTTATACATTTTACGATAAAAGGATTCGACCTCGGTTTTATCCGTAGTAATGTTCTTATCTTTGTTTCGTATTTTGTACATATATATTTTTGTTACCCTTATTGTTCGTAGTTTGCCTTAAAACTTTTGTTTTCTTGAATTATTTTAGTTATTACTCTCGTATTGTTTTCTCTTACGTCTTTTTGGATTGACTGGAGGATATCTTTATTTAATTTCGTCATTGTTGTGTAGTTGGGGTCGTATGTTTTTGTCAGCTGTGTTTTTTACCTATTAGCTCTTTGATATTTTGGCTTAGTTTTTCTTCATCGTTTAGAATGGTCCAACAGCACTACCTGTCCGTTGCTTTTAGTGGCTTCGCTATACCATAATTTGCTTGATCTACGCCTATTTTGTGTTCAATGTCTTGTATAATGTCTGATTATTGTATCTTTATACATATCGTTGTGTTCTGAAGGAGTACTTCGGTGTCTTTGATCATTTTTTTTTCTGTTTGTTATGATATAAATTTTCTTGGTGTAAGAAGTTCAACAATCTTTGCCCTCGCTCATTTCTTTCGTCATCTACTTGCCCATTATTACTTCGGCATCATCTTCCGTATCTCCATAATCGTCCATAATTATTATGTAATATTCTGGTGTGGCATGTAACGCTGTTTCTAGGTTCTCATAAAATTTTTCAATTTCGTCATTCGAGTAGGTAGTCGTTGGAGTATATGTCTGAATTGCTTGCAAGGATATATCTTGCAGTTGTAGTTTGAAGATGAGGTTTGAAGGTCTGAAGGGGTTTGAAGATCCCCGAGCTTATGTTGATAATTTCAACTGTATTTTGTGTGTGTTTCTATGTCTATTAAATCCTACTCCACTTTTAAAGTGTCTTCTTCTCTAAAATAAAATATGTGTCCTGATTTGGGCTTCTCCTGTTCATCTTATTTCGCTGAGGTCGACATTGGTATAACCCAAAATGAAAACTTATGGAGAAATTTAACTAGGAAAGCTGACCTCGTATATAGATAAAAGCAAGGAGATAAGAGTAATTGTTGTGCTACAAAACGATTTTTATTTGTTTTTGAAAGCAAAGCTTTGTTATCGCGGACTGTGATCGGTGCGAACGAAAGGCATTAATTGGTGAAATGCATCGCTATGAAACGTAATTATATTCAATGAAACGTTAAATCGTGTGATTACGTACTACGTGGAGTAGTAATCGAAGCCCCACGCGTATTTCTTAACAAAATAAAATAAAATAACTTAAATTAAATTAAAAAGCATCGCTCTATAAGTAAACGATAAGAAAGCTATGTTCCACTTCTCAGGCACTCCAGAAGCACAGAATAATAAACAATCAGAATGCCCACTCTGCTTGAAAAAATAACTACGCGCATCTCGTTCGCGTAGACGAAATCAGCCATGTTTTAGTCGGAACCATTGCTGTTCAGTGACATTTTATCTTGTGTGCATAGAAAAATTAACCCCGTTGTAACGGTTATTTTGCCTACCACATAGGGTATTACTATAGGGGGTTAAAAGGTGGGGACAGAAATTATTGGGGTGGACATAGGGCAAGCAAAATAAACTCAGGCTACTCAGGGTTTTCTGGGGAGCTAGATCGTAAATAAGTTAATGAAACAATGGAATTGGATTGGGGCAGCTACAAAAAGTAAAGCAAAAGGGTACATACATAAATCTCCTGGACAAACACAATGCAAGAAGGTTCTCAAGCTATTTAAAATAAGGACGCCGCTTAGAAGAATCTTGCTGCTGGTTAAAAAAAGGCTCTTCCTTCCTAAAAAAGAAAACAGAAAAAAAAGTAAATATTTATTATTATTTCACCATAAACAGTTACAATTTTAAATAGTACAGAAAAAAATACTATAAATATAGTTGCAAAAATAAATACAAAATAACAAAAACAAACTTACTATATTCTATCCATTTACAAATTCTAGAAGTTGGAGATACTATAAGAACTTACAATTGTTACTCGGCGATATTTTGTAGCAGAAATAAATTATTACAAATGAAAAATATCTTTTTAAATGGAACTATGCATAGATGTTAACCTTTTTTTTTTAAACAAAACAAAAACAAAACAAGATCTCAATTATCATTAGGTATTTACCAAATGTCAAAAATAAAGCTAGCTGTCAGATGTCAATATTAAATTTTAAGACTGAGGATAATTAATATGAAGGCAAAAGAAATAGAGGTAGATCTCTCACACGATACACGGACCATATTGTTGCTACCATTGGCGCTCCATTGTCAGAATGTGCTAGAATGGCAGAAGATAAAAAAACGTGGAGGAACATTGGGAAATTTAGCTAATAGCTTCATGATATGATACCTGCATCAGGTTAACGATTAAGAAGAAGAATATGACAGCTAGGCCACACCCTAACACATTTATAATTTTAATTATTACAATTTCTCAACTTGTTACGAAAGCAATTATTTATGACAAATGTTTATTTTTTCTTTAAAAGTTCTACAAAAAAAAAGTTACCTGGATTTCACTAAATGTTATTTTATTTCTTTAAAATTTCTGAGGTTAGAACTGGATTCAGATTGACTGCAACACAAGCAAATGCATCTCCAACTGATGACCTGGGGCAAACAAAACGAGGATGGAAGCTGTTCACTGGGACGCCAACTTTGAGACTCGGTTTCTTAAAAACTTAACAATGGAACATGTGGGTATTTGTCAATTTCGGCGTTGGAAAACGCCGTTTTACAAATTTATCAGATAAGAGACGGCATAAAAAATAAAACAGTAACTACTCTTATCAAAACTGACACATTACATTGAGTATAATTCACTTTTTTACAACAAATTTGCCGGTTTCTTAACGCCGACACTCCCTTCGTATTTTCTCTTCAGAAACTCTTCCAAACTTGAATTTAACTTTCCTCAGTCCGTGTAACCGGCTTCTACCGTTTCCTTTTTACCACCATTCCAGTCTTCGCAGCGGGTCACTCGTAACTCTTTTCTACCGTGCTTCACATCGTATCGTTACTGACCTTGATCATCCCTCGCTTTTAAAATCGCAGAATTAAAGCGTACAAATATAACTATATTTTTATCACGAAGTTGAATTCTTTCTTGTAAAATGTGGAATATAAACAACGACACACGAAATTTTGTACATGGCCCAGGCACGTACCAAAAAATTTTATACCTTAAATATTCGATAGTTATAAAGAATTTATACATGCTACAAGGTTTAATTTATTTACGGCAACTATGGACGTAATATGCATTATTTTATTCGTACTTTTAGTTGAAGATTAGATTAAATAATTTTAAATGTACTAAGTTATTAATCTCTAAAAATTTAAATTACAGTTTTGTCGTAGCTTGTCACAAATTTCGCAATTCGAGTCTATTTCTTCGTTTAAAATATGGCGATCGCGTGCTGACAAACTTAAAAGGCGGCATCTGAGAGTAGTCATTCTAATTGTTATTTATTCTGTGCCAGAACTTCCACATCTTGTTTTTTAATAAATCATATGTTGGGAATAGAACAGTCTTAACAGTAAAACCAAGGCTGGACTAGGTCAGGATAAACAAATTTGATAAGATAAAGGTCAAAACTTTTTTAAGTTTTAAAGTTTTTCCCCCAACATCAAAAATTAGGTATTAACCCATATTTATTAAGCAATCACCGTGAATAATTTACCAAAGAGAAGGTATTTAGCCATAAGCGGTGGGTTCTGCGATTAACATTCAGCATGCCCCAGTTGTGGGAAAGAAGAATTGATCTAGCCATAAGCGACCGCTTTTCACAACCCTCCAGCTATTAGAAACCAATCAGTGTATTTCTTCACTGAATCATCAAAGGACAACATCAAAGGACAACAATATTATCCAAGACGGAGTACTCGATGATTCACCTTGGACGATGCTTACCAATTGATTCAGTACCCCAACAGCTAGATTACTCATCACTATTTTAAATATTTTTTTCGTCGACCGTCCATTTATGATCAATTTTAACACCCTCAAAATCATTGATTAATGACCCCTATTAATGAATGATTTTCTATTAATGAACGATTTGATTATAGGCAACACAACATACATTGCTTGCATAAAATAATTAAACGCTGTGTGATTGGCAGTGACCTGTGGTGTAGGCAACCAAACATATACTTATTTATATTCAAACTAAAAAATTAATTTAAAATGAAGTAGCCGCTGTTAGTACTATCTGTCATTGTATGTCATTATTTACTTTATTGTTTAAAATTCTGTGTATTTGAAAAATCAAAGGATGGATGTTGACGAAGAGTTTAATTTAACTCCGCCAGAATTTAACTTCTTCTATCACAGAATCCTATTACTTTCTATTACAGAGGTCCAAGAAGACTTAAACATAAATTTGTCAAAATGCTATACAGCAGATAATAATTTATCAATATCTTCCTTTAATTTAAGTAATTGCACCATTTCGAATATTAATGTTTACTATAATAAAACTACCACTAAGGAAACTTTGTATAAAGTCAATGAAAGCTGAAAAAATTGTTTTTTATCGTTAAGTAAATAAATATTTAAACTAAGATATCTTTATTTCTAAAAAGTACGGTCGACGGAAAAGTTTTGTAACGAACTCGTGAATTAAAATGGCGATTAACAATCTCGAACATTAACGCGCTCGCTTCGCTCACGCGTTAAAATATCTCAATTGTTAATCGCCCTTATTAATACACTTGTTGGTTAAATAACTATTATTTAATGTGCTTTTAAATGTTATTTACACAAATAATTCTACTTGCAGGTCTTTTATTGCACTAAAGGAGGTTCAGAACCTTTCTATATTGTTATTAGGAACGACTGGTATTTTGACTTGTGTAGCAATATTATACTTTATTATTACAGTAAGTATTACTGTCTGTATTACCTATAACAGGATTAAGATACCTGGAGCTTAAAAAGTTAAAATAATAACACACAAAAAAGTATATAAGTAGTTATAAAATATAAATTACTATTAGCCCAAGGGCCAAATCTTTTTAGTTTTGATGGGTTTACCTAAATTTTTTATATGTATTTTTGACTGCTGATTACGAATTTCGAGGGTGGATTTCGATTTAAATGGTCAAAGAATTAATATAAAAATTTAATTGTTTATAATTATAAGTCTCTACATCGTAAACTAGTAGACAAAACATTTTTTTTAAATAAAGGTTGCTCTTTAAAGACAAAGAAGATAGCGTTAAGTCGATTTTAATCCAATATTTAGAAGTCAAGATGGTTGCAAAATAAATATTTATCGAAGCTTTTTCGAACGTAACTACGCATCCAAATGAGCTTTTAAAAGTCTGGTTTTAAAGCTTAATTTATAGACTTTCAAACAAAATCACTGTTAAATTACTTTATTTTTATTTGTATTAAAGTTATAGCCATATATCCTTCTTAGACCTGATGTCCAATTAAATGGACATGGTCCATCGTAGTGTACATACTAGTGAACCTGGCAATAGCGCACCATATTGCTAAGAGCACATTTTACTTATGTAGTTAACCTATTAATTGCAAGTGGCAAATATGGGGATAGTTGTAGTAAAACAATTGATGGTAAGTAGCTTATTTTATTAGATTATTAAGCTAAGGGTTGCTTTGTTCAATAACATACGATATTATAAAGATATTTATGTAATGTAGTTTTCCTAGCAAACCATTTTAAGTTTGTTTTTATCTAAAACAGGGATGTCTCTATAACGAACACGGTTATGACGAGGTTTCGCTTATAACGAAGTACATTGGATGTCCCGTGAAATTTCTATTGAACTATGCCTCTCTACAGCGAAGAAAATTTGGTTATAACGAGAGAAAATAAGATTAGAAATGGTGTTTTTTACGTTTTTGGCCCGGCTGTGGCTGTAAATAAATACCCTTTTTAACTGTCGCCCGCAATAAACTTAAATGCCGCCCGCAATAAACTTCTTCTGTTTAATCTAATGACCGATATTGTGTTGTCGAAAATTTATAATTTATTAATCATAAGTGTCAGTGTAAGGGTTTAACCATTCGCATCTAATAAACTACGTAAAGAGGCTTAAAAACATGACAAATGAAACAAGTTTGACCAGAATTTCATTTCACAGTTTTTTTTGTCGTAGATGTTTATCGTTTGTTTCCTGATTGTGCTTTTGCATCTTAAAAGTTGTTTTGTAGATTACATAGTCACGTAGATTACACACTATGACTCCTGAAAGAAAAGCATTTACTTTAGAAGAAAAATTAACATCCTTAAAGATGTTGAGAACGGTAAGAAGAAAGCAGAAGTTCCACTCTATCTACCATGCTCAAAAATATACACAAGATTTTCGAAGTAGGTTCGTCTGTTTATGGTAAATCAAAAAAACTACGTGCCGCAACTAATAAAGAACTCGATATTGCAATGGTCAAATAGTTTACCGTGAATAGGGCTGCGAATGTTTCAATAAGTGGACCACTGCTTCAAGAAAAAGCGACATAGTTTTCGCAGGCGCTAGGTGGTGATGAGAATTTTAAAGCATCGAGTGGGTGGATTAGCTGTTTTAAGGCGAGGCACGAAATTACGTGTGGAAAAATTTGAGGTGAAGCGAAGAGTGTTTCCAAAGAATTCACCGACAACTGGTTGAAGGCATGTCCTACAATAAGACAAAAGACGAGCTGAGACTTTTTTTAAACTTACTCCAGATAAGTCCCTCAAATTCAAAAATGAACGTTGCATAGGTGACAGGTTATCAAAAGAAAAGGTAACTCTACTCGCGTGTGCCAACATGTCCGGTTACGAAAAAAAGGAAGTTAGTCGTCATTGATGATAGAACAGATTTTTAGTGGAGAACTTTTGAAATGGGACAGAGAGTTGGGACATCGACAGATTCTTTTATTTCTTGACAATTGTACAGCTCATCCGAAAGTTAACGATTTAAAAAACATTTAACTGCTTTTTTTACCCCCAAATTGCACATCTATTCTGCAACCGATGGATCAGGGCATCATAAGTTCCCTTAAAGTTAACTACCGTCGTGAATCCTCTGTTACTTTATTAGATGCCATAAATTTGATTCACAAAGTATGGTCACTACTAGATAAAAAAACCATCAGAAAATGTTTCGGTCATGCGGGGTGGAGAGAGACTGAGGTAGAAAACGAAGAAGATGAATATCCTGTACCAGAGTGGTTGAGGTTACAACAGTAAGGTCAAGAACTAACCCAACTGAATAATGATGACGAGTTTGCTAAATTTATTGCCATTGATGATGACGTCATTGTTTGTGATCTTCCAACGGATAGTGAAATTATCGCGAAAGTAATAAATCCGCTGGCGTTATCGTCAGTGACGAAAGTGATGAAGATAGAAAAGACAATCGCGGTGAATCTACGCAAGAAGGTCCCTAATACACAAGATGTAGAAAGTGCTTTAAACGTTGTAAAAAACTTTATCCAAAGACAAAACGCAAATAAAGAAACTGTTTCACATCTTTAGAAAATATGAGAGAATGATACTGGACAACTTAAATTCCAATTGCAGAAGCAATAGTTTATGTTATATTTGAAAATGCGCTTTATACATTATGTAGTTGGAAAAGCGAAGAAGACACAGAAGAATTTTATAAAACCATTGAACAAACATTGAAATTTGTTAAGTCTAGAGACATTACAATAATAATGCGAGATTAGAATGCAAAAATTGGGAAAGAAGAATGTGGCAAATGGGTTGGAAAATATGGTCTCGGTCAAAGAAATGAAAGAGTCGATCGGCTGTTGCAATTTTGCCAGGAAAATAATTTTATAATTAAAAACACATTTTATCAACTACCAAGAAGACGAGTATACACGTGAAAATCTCCTGGAGACACTAAAGACCATATTATACAAAATCAAATAGATTAAATAACCATAAACAACAGAAATAAAAACACAATCGAATCTGTGACAATGTATCCAGGAGCAGATATAAGGAGACCACAATCCAGTAGTGGCACAATTCCGAATAATACTTAAAAGAGTATAAACACCTAAGTCCAAATAAGTAATAGATATCAATCATTTAAATGATAAAACAATTAAACATCAGGTAGAAACAAGCATTCAGGCAAATCTTGAAAAACTTGAAAAGACAGAGATGATACCAGAACTAGACATTAATAAACACTGGGCCATTATTAAAAAGAACGTGCTGGAGCCCGCTAAAAACATTCTGAAGAGAGAAAAACCAAAGAAACAGAAGGAATGAATAAGTGACAAAATTTTGTTATTGATGAATTGGCAGAGATACATAGAAGAACTGTTTAACGATCAAAGGCAGCCTCCTTGTGATAATTTTCCAGAGGAGACAGGTCCAGAAATAAGCAAAGAAGAAGTAATGCAAGCAGTGAAGTCATCAAAGAATAGCAAAGCTCCAGGACCAGACGAGCTACCGGCGGATATACTAAAGTTAATAGACGAAGATCGAATCCACTTGTTAGTAGACTTATTTAACAAGATTTATGAAAACAGTATAAGTCCTGAAGAATGGCTAAGATCAACGTTTGTCCCTCTATCCCAGAAGGCACATGCTAAGCAGTGCAGTGATCATCGCATGATCAGTCTGATGAGCCACACCTTAAAAATATTCCTCAAAACAATTCACAATAGAATTTACAGAAAATTGGAAGAAGATATAGGAGAAACTCAGTTTGGATTCAGGGAGGGATATGGAACTCGTGAAGCATTATTTGCCTTTAACATCTTGACACAGAGGTGTTTGGATGTGAATCAAGATGTATTTGCTTGTTTCATTGATTACAACAAGGCGTTTGATAACGTCAAGCATGATTAACTTTTAGAGATCTTGGGAGCTAAACAGTTAGACACTCGCTATATAAGAATAATATCTACTCTGTATTATAATCAGAAAGCAGTCGCACGCATCGAAAATAGCACAACAAATGCAATTCAAATTAAAAAAGGAGTTAGACAAGGATGTGTGCTGTCATCATTGCTATTTAATCTCTATTCGGAAGAAATTATGAACAAAGCATTGGAGGAAGAAGAGATTGGGATCAAAGTTAACGGCCAACCAATTAATAATATTAGATACACAGATGATACGGTTTTAATGGCGGAGACAGTAGAAGACCTGCAAGCCATTTTAAACAAGGTAGTCACAGCTAGTGAAGAGAAAGGGTTAAAAATGAACGTCAAGAAGACGAAATTCATGATTATTTCAAAAAAACAAAGATTGAATGCAAACCTGTACATTCACAATAACGAAATCGAACGGGTGCACAAATATAAATATTTGGGAACAAGCGTTAATAACAACAATGACATCACAGAAGAAATAAAAACAAGAATTGGAATGTCATCGAATGCCATAGTCTGTGGACTAGTGCGCATTTCGATGCGCATCGCCCCGCCTCGAATTTTCCCATTGGCTCTTGACCTGGAAATCCCTATTTAACAGCGCATATAAATATTGGCGATTTTCAGGTCAGCCAAGTCAGTCCCTCACGGGCCCTCCGAGAGCTTAATTATACTCTGTGGCTGAGAATTGTTTTAACTTAACTTGGTGTTTTTATTTCGACGAAGAAATTGTCATGTAAGAAATATCTTGCCCTTTTCAAGGCAAGACACCGAAGATAAATATTTTCCATTTCCATAACCCCGAAAATGGAATTAAGTAGAGGAGCTCTCGGCAGTATATTCGAAGCCCTCTTGAGAGCACCCGGGGATATCAGAAGGTGGTTAGACCCTTATTTGTTCCCCGAGGTGACAGGAAAGACTCGAGTTGCTTTTGTTAATATGACGGACATTCTAGGAAGTCATGACATTAACTTAAATCTGAAAATGAGATTGGTTAGATGCTACATCTTCTCGATACTGCTGTAGGGAGTAGAGACTTAGACTTTAAACAAGAGCAATATTGATAAGCTAGAGGCCTTCGAAATGTGGATGTACAGAAGAATTTTGAAAATACCTTGGACAGACAAAGTAACAAATAGTGAAGTTCTTCGAAGAATGAACAGAGAACGGGAGCTGTTGATAACCATCAGGAGAAGAAAGTTGGAATATTTTGGTCATGTGATGAGAGGGACAGGTCGAGGAACGGTTTCATCTAGCTGCCGACCGAGAATCATTTCATCAGCTTGTCAATATAACGATAGCCAACGCTTGAATACAAGCACGGTGCACAAAGAAGCGCACAAAGTACCGATTGCTCCAGTTAATTATCCAAGGAAAGATTCAGGGCAAACGAAGCGTGGGGAGACGACGTATATCTTGGCTCCGCAATTTAAGAGACTGATTCCAGTGCACATCTTATCAATTATTTAGAGCAACAGCTTCAAAGATACGAATAGCAATGATGATTGCCACACTCCGTAGCGGAGAGGGCACTTGAAGAATAAGTTGGAAAAACAAGTAAGTACAGATTTTTTCTTTTAACGAATATCATTGACAATAAAAATAAACAACTTTTTTTCAAAACGACATTCAAACAATATTTAGCATCTTATATTGCAAGATATTGTTTTGGAAAACTACATATTCATATGTATGCACAGTACTATTGTTGTCTGATATAACGAGATCGGCTTATAACGAGGTAATTAGTCTGCCATTTCAGTTCTAGTTATAGAGGGAGTCTACTGTATTAGACTTTTTTGTTTCGGCGGTCTTTGGTGCTAACAATATTTAAGACTTGATGCTGATCATGAAAGACTTTTTAAATCTCTGGAAAATTCGGATATAGATGTTTCAGATTCTGAAAACTCTGATGACGGCTTTGATCCAAATGAAAAATTGTATCAGTCTCAGCAATCAGATTTGGCCCAATACACAGATGATGAACAAGGTACAAATACCATCCGAAGATAAAGTAAATAACGTGCCACTCAATGAACGAAAAAAAGGCTTGAGAGCCGAAATACATGAAATAAAGCGGGTGTTTTTGTCCCTCACCATGTAGACTTTATTGAAATTGAGGATATAGTTCACGAGAGGCAAATTTGGAAAGTTTAAAAATACGTCGGTAGTTTTAACCTAGTCGATTTAGTCTGTTAGTGGGTTAGTATTTTGATGATTCCGATTTTGAGAATATTTGTAACTGTACAAATATTAAATTTTTGCAAGAAAAAGGAAAACCTTTGAACGTTACTCTTAGGTGAAATTTTTGAGATATTAGATCAGTTACTTAGGGTTTTTACCTCCGAATTCTTTATTCGCTCCGTGCGTGACTGACACCTACCGCCTTCATCTGACAGTTTTGGACCTACCAATTTTCAGGTGAAACATATGACATATATTTGACATTGTTAAATACATGCGAATTGACAATTATTAATAATTAACTTTTTAATTATATTTTTTTAGTTTATGTAAAAAATAAATGTAGTATTAAAAGCTGGGTTTCTCAAAATTCATCATAATATATCTTTTCAACCACAAACGGAAAAGAAAGGGAAAAATCTAGTACTGGCAAGTCAAGTTTTTCACGTAAAAGAGCATATATTTAAAAACAGTAATAGTAAAAGATATAATATAAAAGCTAAAGTCATCAGGCACTCTGCAGTTAGCTTGAAGCCTTATAAAATATCATTTAAGGTAAATTATTTAAATTTTTTTTTATTTCAATTGCATAAGAATGAAGTTGTGTGATATTTAATTTTTCATATTAATAGCACGAATCCATCTTTTTCTTTTCTCTAATTTATATGTAATCTTTGGGAACCTATAAAAACTACACTTACTATTTTTGCTATTATTAGCACAATTAAATACACAATATGCATTTGTACACATTTTTGATAAAATTTTTGCGTAAAAAGGTAGGGCCAATTTTGTCATATTTCGCCGCTACGCACGCTGGCATCGTTTCAAAGTACCCATACCATGGTCACGCACGGAGCGAATAACTGAATCGATTTATTTGAAATTTTGTGTGTTGGTAAATAATTACCCAAGGAACAAAAGTTATATAGTACCGATGTGCGCTTCCACCCTGGGGGTGTTTGCCACCCCTTTCAGACGGTGAAATTTTTTTTACTCAAAATAACCACTCTATTCGATAGAAGGACAAATTTCAAACAAAAAATGTAGTAAACATTTTTTTCACCAGATCAATACTTTTTGAGTTATTCGCTATTGAAAAGTGTCATTTTTCGTTAAAAAAAAACATGTTTTTCAAAGGTTTTTTAAGAATAGCTCTGAAACTAAGAGTTTTATCAAAAAAGTGTAACCACTAAAATTAAAGCTCATAAAAAAAATCTGTTGCCTGTAAAGTCGGTTTTACGGGCGAAGATTTTACGTGACAACGTCTTTTTCTCGGTAGAATATTTATTGATATGAATATTATTAATTACACAATAGGAACAAGGAATTGAATGAAAATAAGAATTGCACAAATTTTAACTATAGAAATATATTTTGTTTACTAAAACATTGTATATGTAAACTTAAACTTAATTTAATAATTTACTTAACACTATCAACATTTGTCAATAGTATGACATAACCTATAAACTCAGTTTCTCAACTTTTGTGTCAATCTAACAATTAATCAATCAATCATAGTTTACGATAATGAAATATTAGTGTACAATTATTTACCTTTATTGTTGTAGTTGTTGTAAATGACGAATCTAAGCACTCCACATTTTCACTACAGACACAGCTGACGATACTTTAACCTCACGTGTGAACTTGTATTATGACGCTTTCTCGGTTTTCCAACGCCAAGAACGCTCGAGAAAGACAGAGACACAAGCACGCACCGATTCAACGCGCCTAATTCTCGCGACCGATCATGTTTGAGTGGGAGAGAGACGCAAGGCATTCGCTGGTCCGGCGGGCCTCTCTCTCGTTCGGTGACTCATCGTAACAGACGTGAGCGGGCGTTACACTTTTTCATGAGTGACTCCGAGCCACAACCTAATTTAAGACGTTGTCACGTCAAAAACAAAAAGATTGACATTTTAATGAATATTTTCAGTTCAATATTAACTGAGTTATGGCTGTTCAAAGAAGGTTTGTTTTTCAAAATTTTCATTTTTTAATTTTTTTTTAGCTTAAAAAATAACGGAGATATAGCTGGTTGAAGTTTGCTTTATAGCGCATAAACCACTGGTCTCTGACCCTTTGACCCTTCACCCTTTAAACAAGAAGGAATTTAGAATGTTTTAACATTCTTATACTTATAGCTCGTTAAATTACCTGTAAAATCGTTTTTTTATGCATGTTATAGCATCAAAATTAACCGAGTTAGGGTCCATATACTTCCCATTGATTAATTTAACTGACTAGGATTTATCAGTGTTATCTCTTTAAAGATTATGTTAACTGTAGCACTGTCATGCTCACTTATTCATGTTTTCGCATAGTTCTTTTCAGAATTTTTTCTTACACACACACACACACATTAACACACGAGGTGATCAACCCTACCCCTAGGAGCATGTGTATACCAATATAAGATAGGGATCCACATGCTCGAAGATCAAACCGGTCACACCTCGTTAGTCGAGATGGTACCTATCTGACCCCCAGGCTTTTCTTTCACCCCTCCTCAGCGTATAACTAACGTGAGGAGGCTTATGATCTTAGAATTTACTAAGGTACTTTGGGTAATGAAGTACCTTCCGTTTTTAGTAGTTGTGGTTATGCCACCTGACTGTAACGGTAGCCTAAATGTCGGCTTTTCTCCCTATTTACTTTACTGTTTCTATTTATTTGTCTTAACGTCGGGACTGGAGTCCCTAAAAATTTCGTGTGTTCTGATCAGAGAGTCCCCAGCCGTGACTAGCGGCTCTCTGATCAGAAGTGTTTGTGTGTGCTCGTTCGCTCAGCCGACGATTTGACAAAACGGATTTTGTTCTCCTCGTCGGCTGGGCGTCCGAAAAGATGAGCCGGCCATCAAGCTCATGTTTGCCGCACATGGTCTCAATGCTCGGAGTTCGCGATTTTTTATGCCTGAAGGGCCTATGCCCATTGGCTTTGACTATATTATTATTTTGCTTTTTATTTTTAATTCGTAACTGTATGTAATTGACAAACAGTTTTTTCCAAACATTTTTTCCTCGGTTTATTAATTATCTCCGTTCTATATGGCGATTAGCCACAGAATCAGATGATATAATTCCCGGTTTCAAAGGTTATGCTAACTTCCGTCGTTGTCAGTTCGTAAGATTTTTCCCTATTATTAACGATGGTGTTAATTGGAAGATGCGTTTTTTGATTTTTTTATTTTTAGTAGCGTGGTTTTATTAGCCAGTGAGCATTTTGTTGTTTTTACCTATCTACTTATACTAACCTAACTATGGAGTGTGCATTCCCAAGTGTATAACGCTCTCACACACTCCGTGTATATACCTATAGCTAATCTAATTCTAATCTATCTACTAAGTGTGGGTGTATTGAGGTGTGCATTCCCGGGTGTATAGTGCCTGCACACACCTCGGTGTATATTGTACTTAATACTAGATTTTTTTGTTGCTCACTGTCTACCTGTTTCTTTCAGTTTACTCTGTGGCTATCTCATTTCTTCATGTTTTTTAATTCCTATATCCTATGAGCTGTTGCATTGGCCGTTTATGTACCAGTCTGTGGTTTATGTCGTAGTTAGTCAACTCTCTTAATTTTATATTTGGATGGTTTCTGGCTTCGTTAAAGATCTTATGGGCTCTTTCGTCCATGATTCTTAATATTCTTTTCTCTCCTGAGTCCCTGTAGAGGTACCTTAGCGGTACATAGTTGGGTAGGTTCGGAGCTTCTCTTTTTTGTTTTGTTTGGATTTTCTTCCTGTTCGATTTGCATGTGTGTCCCCAGGCGGCAGATGCATAAATTAGGGAGGGTAGTATTATGCTGTTAGCTACCCTCATTTTTGTTTTAAAGCGCAGTTTGCTCTTTCTGCTTATTAGCGGTGAGAGTTGACTTCTTAGTGCTTTTGCTTTGTAGACAGTTTGTTTGACATGATTCGTAAAGTTAAGTTTACTGTCTAGTATGACTCCGAGGTATTTAGCCTCGTTCGTCCATTCTACAGGGGTGTTTCCTACCGTGATCTCCCTGTCTGGTCTCTTTTTCCTGTGTTTGTACATAACGGCTTGTGTCTTGTCGGGATTTAGTGCAATTTTCCACTTTATACACCATCTTTTTAATCTATTCAGAGCACTTTGCAGATGATTTGCAGCCAGGTTTGGATCTCTGCTACTGGCTGCTGTGGCTGTAACGTCCGCGTGCAGACTAACCAGTGTTCTGGGGTCTGTCGGAGTGTCAGCAGTGTAGATAGTGTACAGGTAAGGCGACAGCACCGCCCCCTGAGGCACACCCGCCTCCAGAGTCCCGAGCTCAGATAGTGTTGGTCCTATCTTAACTCTGAACCTTCTGTTGGCCAGGTATGACGCAAGAAGACATGTCATCGCCTCACTGTAACCTAGGTTACTCATTTTGTAGAGCAGACCCAGATGCCATACCCTATCGAACGCTTTACTCACGTCGAGGAACGCAATTGCTGTGTACAACTTTTCATTAAAGCCTTTGGTGATGGGTTCTGTAAGTCTCAGTACTTGAAGTTCGCATGAGTGTTCAGATCTGAATCCGAACTGAGATTCTGGTATAGATCCCAAAGCTAGAGATTCATCATTGAGTCTTTTTAAAATGACTCCCTCTGCGATTTTACTTACTGATTAGAGTAAGCTTATCGGTCTGTAGTTTTGTGGAAAAGTGCCGTCTTTTCCCGGTTTTGCAATCATCATTACGTGGGCTTCCTTCCATCTGTCCGGGAAGTATCGCAGTTTTAGTATGCCATTCACGATGTTTTCTTCCCTTTCTCTTTTTTAGTCTCCTAGCGTATTTCTCGACTTGGATGGTAAAGTCGACGTCTTCGTAAGGGTGTTCATTGTTTTGACATGCCTTTTCGAGTTCGTCTTTTAATACTTCGGCTTTGTCATCCTCTAGTGTGTAGACGATTCCATTTTCTCCGTGTAGTGGTGGAATCGGTTTTTTGTCTTTTCTTAGGACTTTTGACAGTTTAAAGAAACCGGATTTGTTCGGATTTAGCTCTTGAATATAGTTATTCCAGCTTTCATTTCTGTGGTTTTGCAGTTGCCTCTTGACTTCTCTGTCTAGCTCGTTTGCAATCCTCTTGTCTTCTTGGTTTCTTGTTCGGTAGGCTTTACGTCTTTTTCTGTTTTTCTCCTTGATCAGGTCCTTTAGTTCAGTACTAATGTCCCTGAATCTTCCGCTTGTCGTGTTAACTACGATTTCTTTTGAGCTGGCATCGATGGCTTTTTTGATTGTGTTTTCTAATTTTACCACACTATCCTCTAGTAGTTCAGCGATGTTGTTTATAGTGGGTATCGCACCGATGTTCTCGCTCACTATTAACTAACTACTTCTGTAAGCTGTTCTCTTAGGCCGGTTTACTGTGCTTTTCTTGTGGGGCTGTAGATGATTGATATCTACAGCGCCTAGGGCCAGGGCGATTAGATTATGAGTGGAATCGCCTTCATTCAATGAGTGTATTTCATATTGTTGACCCACGTTGTGTAGGATTGTAATATCGAGATGAGTTGGTTCTGCTACACCGTTGTAGCATGTTGAGTCTGTTGGACCAACTGCATAAGTATTGTTCTTCGTCTCGAGATAGACACAGAGCCGTCTGCCATTCGGGTTTGTTCTTCTGTCGTACGGTGATCTCGCATTTAAGTCTCCTATGATTATCGTGGGTTCTTCTGAATCCTGGATTTTGTTGAGGTCCTCGTCTAGGATGGGTTCATTAGGTCTAACGTATGTTGAGAAGATTTTTAGTGTCTCGTTTCCGGCGATTAGCCGTACTATCGTGGCTTCCATTGTGACCAAACCACCTGGAGTAGGTATGTTTTGGTGCTCTTTTTTTTTTGACCATAATGGCTGTTCCTCCCGAGTTCACTCGATAATCTGTCCTGTAGATATCATAGCCTGGGAATTTGGTTTTCTTCCTCTCCACCAGTTTGGTTTCTTGTTGCGCTATGATATCTAATTCTAATCGATTTGCGATTTCGTCCAGAAGATTTATTTTTGTGTATAATCCACCTGAGTGCCAAGACCCAATGCGTAGATCTCCCGATTGCTGTGCTAATATTGCTTGCCGAAGGAGCTTATCACAGTCATAACTTGGGTTAATTGCTCCAACATTGTGGAGAAGTGTGCCATTTTGGCGTTTATGTCATTGTTGAAATTTGCAATGAGTGCTGCCGCTTCTGTTACTGCAGTTGTGGTTTCATTTTCTTTTTGATTCTTTGTGGCTTGCGCGTAACTGACTCCATTGTTAGTGGGTTTACTATTTATGGGTCTGCTTTTCTGTTGTGTCCTGGTTGGCGGCCTTCTTTTCGGTGCTTTGGTGTATCCACGGTAGTTGGCCGTGTGTTCTCCGTTACAGTTTGCGCATTTTGGAATGAATTCTTCTTCCATATCGCACTCGCTACTGATGTGACTTTTGCCGCATTTAACACACTTTGCTCCACAATGACACGCCTTGGAGCTGTGGTAATATCCCTGGCAGTTGTAGCACTGCATGGTTTCTCTATTATTTTTTATTTCGTCTTTTACATGATTTTTCATATAGCACATATTAGTTAGGGTTTTGATTTTTTGGTCATCTTCCTTACGGATTGTGACCAAGAATATAGGAAGAAGCTTTTTATCTTCCTTTTTTGAGATGATATTTATCACTCGTGATGCTTCAATACCCTGTCTTTGTAGTTCCTCCTGTATTGTTTTTGGGTCGGTAGTGGCGGCTAGCCCTCTGACTATAACTCTTTTCTTTCTGTCGCCATCTATTGGGTACGCGACAAACTCTACTCTTGGTTTATGATTTTCCAAAATTTTGACCATTCCTAAATAGTCCTCTCTTGTTTTGGTTTGGATGACTATCGTTCTTCCTGATCGGGCGAACTTGTTTACAGATGTTATTTTCCTTTCAGCGGCTTTTTGGAAGATACGCTGATGTTAATTAACTGACTTTAAAATGATGGCCGGTGGTTTAGGCGCAAGTTTTGTTGTCTTCTCCGTTGTTTCGTTTTCGGGGTTGTTTGCTTTGCTGGTGCCGGGCTGCATTCTTTTTTCTTTTTCCTGTCTCTTCTCCTAAATTTGTTTTATGTTGGAGTCCATTTCTTTTTCTTTCCTTCTTTTGATTATTTCCGTTTGCTGTTCAGCTGCGCTGACAGTTGTCCTGGGTTTTTTACATTTGGGCGATTGCCAGTCGTTTTCTTGGACTTCATGTTTTTGCCAATCGTCGGCGTTGATGGTGTCCATTTCATTGTTCTTTTCAGATTCGTAGTTGTTTACTTTCTTTCTAAAAAATACTTATAAGTATGCCAGTGAAGTAAAATTATTTTAAACAAATAAACTAACTTATCCAACTACTCACTAATCTAACTTGGATATTTTGGCTTTTTCTAGGATATTCGTCCAGATGCTAACTACCGACTTTGTATTGCTTTTCTTGAAGTGATCGTTATTACATCTGCACTAACCATTTATGGACAAAATGTATCTGATGAGGTTTGTATTGCATATTGATTTAAAAATGAACAAACACATTAAAAGGTTAAGTCATAGAAAGCACCTGTCTGATTGAAGAGCTTTTAATATTTTTAGTATAATTAATACAATTAAATTTATATTATTTAGATCTCTATTCTTGCACTCTACCATATTAGCAGAAGGCTTATAAAGTAGAATAAAAGTTTTATCTATATTTATCTGTTTGTTTTATATATAAAACATATCAAACTTGTAGCATAACGTCAGATATGAATTGCACACCATTATCATTGATGATTCTTTGGGAAAGACCAAATCGCAAGAATACCTCTTTAATGTAGATGGTTAAGATAAGGCGAATATCACCACTCTGAGACGTATACCTTTACCTTTTGATCGTTTAGGTAACGGTTCAAATAAGTCGATGGCAAGTGTTTTAAAACATTTCGTATACACAGGGGTTTGTAATAGTCCACTATAGGATTCTGAAACCGGCCTTATATCCTTTACAATCTGGTCCTTTATTAATATATTCAGCGACAAAACGGAGCATGCCTGGAAAAAATAATTTTTAAGCAAATCTTCACAAAGTAGGATCATCTTCTGATAAATCACAATAGAGTATTCCTTGTGTGAGCAAGATTCCACGATCTGTCCATTTTACATATTCATTCGAATTTAAGTCTTCGAATGATTGGATTAATTTAGCAACATCTGGGTCTTTCAATTGTTTCTTCCTGATCTTATATGCCCACCGATGGTGCAAGTCAATTTGAACTTCACATATCACGCAGTATAATACAGTATTGTGTTCACATGGTGGTCTGAAAAGCTTTCATGTTACTTTTGCTGGACAGATAATCGATGGTTAAGTCATAGCCTTGGACCGATAGTGCTCATCTTACCAACATTTAGAAGTTGCTCTAGGCTTAGCAGTCACTTTAAAGTTTGCTATAGGAATTAGATGCAAGATCGAAACATATGGAAAATTATGAGGTAGATCTATATCCAGCAGTGGACAAGCCAAGATGAACGATGATCAGTCTGTAGGAGTATTTTAATAGCTTAAGTATAAATTCTAAACTTTTCTAAGGCCCAAACAACAGATAAAGTTCTCTTTCTGAAGTGGAGTAGCTGCGCTTGGCAGCAGTTAGAAATCTGCTAGCATATTCCAGGAGACTATTTCACTTGTTCTATCTTCTGCTGCATATCCAAATAGTTGTGTTTGTTGTATATATATATATATATATATATATATATATATATATATATATATATATATATATATATATATATATATATATATATATATATATGTATATATATATATATATATATATGTATATATATAAATATATTTTTTGTGACGATTCTTGTATTTGTTGTGTCTGTATTTGCATCATAGCTAATAATTTTTCTAACATCTCTGTTTCTTTTCTTTCCTCCATTATTGTAGCATTTCCTTCATTATCCGATCCTTCATCAATAATTGTTTCCTCTTCTATCTTATCCTCTTTCCTTTCTTGCGTTTTGCTTTGACTCCTTGTGGTCGACATGTTCGTTAGATTATTTATCCCCGCCAAATATGAAACTTTGAAATTTGTGCAATAATATCCCCGCCAAATATAAAATTCTACTGGTCTGTTGCAACAAACGGGACTTTTCCTGTTCAAATGTAATAACTCTTGAGTACGAGTATCAAATTTCAATATCCCACAAATAAATCAAATGGTAAAATATCAAATGTCAAAATCAATCAAATAATTCAAGTATGGTAAAATTATCAAATGTAAATATCACACAAATAAATCAATTATGGTAACCTATAAATTGTCAATATAACGAATAAATCAATTATGATAAATTTTATCTTAAAAAAAATATATAAATCTTTATGTCCTCAATTTTTACCTAATATTTCACTTTATCCCCGGCATATAAACTTTCAAATATCTGCTCGTCTACTCCTATCCTTTCAAATTTGCCAACTAGAAATATTTTTCAAAGCTTTACACGTTGGGGGCCATTTTGTTATGCTATTTAAATTGTATTATATTGCTTACTTAGGAAAAATCCTGTCTATATTTATTAAATGATCTAATCTCCAATTAATCACAATAAATCAGCATTAATTAATTACAATCTCAGGCTATTTAAATTGTACTATTTACCTTTGATCGTGGATTCAAAATATTTTCCAATTGGCTTCCTAATCGGGATAGGTAATATGACCTGAATAAAATACATAGAATTTCAACTGAACTATATGTGAGATGTCCTTTATTTTAATGAAATTTTATATAACAATCAATCCTGTAATGTTTGCAATATACTAACTTTAAATATATGAGAAGTTGTTTTCTATCATGGACCCAAATGTTATTTTACATTGATTTGTAATATGTGTTATAACTAAGCTCTTTTTATAATTTTTTTTTTTAAGTGATCGCAAAATTAACTGTCTCTATTCTTTATTCAATTTATTTAATTAATAAATGAAAATCACACTTCGGCTCTAATGAAAATTGACTGACCTTTCCTTCTCTGCCGTTGCAATTCTATGGCCACGCCACAACAAAAAAATCCTTTCTCTGCTTCTGCTCCTATTGTGGTCCAGATGACGTACACCTTTCTCCTATCTGTCACTGTATCTGCAACCCAACAACTCGTGTTAGTCTATGCAGCCTGTTTGAGCCAATCTCCGCGCCTGTTTACAACTCCAAATGTTTCCGGCTTCGTCTGCTTTTAATATTCTTATACCCTTTGGTTTTCTATCTCTCTGTACCCCGTTCCTCACACTGGTCAGCTTTTACACAGCAAATAAACACACCCGGTAAATTACGTCTTCGGGACTTCAAACAAACACAAATCACAAAGCTCCTTCCTTCTTGGACGACTAAAACTGACTAACCAACCTTTTTTTCTCTCTCCTATCTCATAGCCAAAACCAACCTCCTTGCATTCAAAAATTGACCAATAAAAATCATCCACCTCTCTGACGTATATCGTTACCAAACAACTCTCTCTATAAAACGTCATTCGGGTAATTCCAGAAAACAACCTTCTTTAATTATTCTAACTAAATCTATCTGCTTTACAAATATTTCTTACTAATAGCTACAAACGATACCTGTTTCTCAATTCAATGTCTTTTGTTAATAAACTTTTACCGATATAATCTTTCGGGGAGACAAACCACCGCAAATCCCGGTCTATTGTTTTTACACTTTCTATATACACTTTTATTCCGGGTAAATCCATTCCACAATAACCGACTTATTTAAATTTCTTATCGATAATATTTGAAAGTCTTGTCTCTGAGGCCTAATTAACAATTCTTCGAACAACTTAAAATACATATTTTGTCTTATACAGGATGTTTGAAAATTTATATGCCCGTGTCTTTATGAAATATCAATAATTTTAATTTTTATTTAAGTAATAAAATTTGTATATCGGTTTTTTATTGCTTATGGACATTCAAAAGTACAACAAATCCCCGCCTTTGTAATCGATAAAATTTATAAATTTATGCAACTAAATTTTCTCGAGGCAAACTAAAACGCACTTCCTGTATGCTAGCTGTACTTATGCTACGTATTATCCTATCCTACTATCTACTTTATACAAATTTAAATCTTCATTCGTGATATTTATATACATCATGGATATTATAAATACCTCTGATCTTTTCAGAATCCATATGTTTCAACTCATAGCTGTTTACTCCATCCTCGTTTGTTGGACTCGTCTCTTCTTTTGAGGAATCCCAAGTTTTGCTTTCATTTCTTGTCAAAATCTTTCCATCTTCTTTTGTTGGGCTCGTCTCTTCTTTTGAGGAATCCCAAGTTTTGCTTTCATTTCTTGTCAAAATCTTTCCATCTTCTTTTGTTGGGCTCGTCTCTTCTTTTGAGGAATCCCAAGTTTTACTTTCATTTCTTGTCAAAATCTTTCCATCTTCTTTTGTTGGGCTCGTCTCTTCTTTTGAGGAATCCCAAGTTTTGCTTTCATTTCTTGTCAAAATCTTTCCATCTTCTTTTGTTGGGCTCGTCTCTTCTTTTGAGGAATTCCAAGTTTTGCTTTCATTTCTTGTCAAAATCTTTCCATCTTCTTTTGTTGGGCTCGTCTCTTCTTTTGAGGAATCCCCAGTTTTGCTTTCATTTATTGTCAAAATCTTTCCATCTTCTTTTGTTGGGCTCGTCTCTTCTTTTGAGGAATCCCAAGTTTTGCTTTCATTTCTTGTCAAAATCTTTCCATCTTCTTTTGTTGGGCTCGTCTCTTCTTTTGAGGAATCCCAAGTTTTGCTTTCATTTCTTGTCAAAATCTTTCCATCTTCTTCTCCTGAGCTCGTCTCATCTTTTGAGGAATCCCAGGTTTTTTTTTCTTTGATCTTTTTCTGACCTTTTCCCCTCTTTCTTCCTTTTCCTTTCTTCGTCACCAGGTTCATTTCCACCGTTTGTTCTTTCTCTGATTCGTCCGTAATTTGTTTCTCTTGTTCCTTATCTTGTTTTTCTTCTTTTTCCTTTGTTATTTTCATCGTATTGGTTTTGAAGTCGATCACTACATGTTTTTCCGTTAATTCGTCAACGCCTACAATCATGTCATGTGACATATTCGGCATTATTACACATTGAAGTGCATACATATTTTTTTTCAATCGTACCATTACTCGTATACCTTCATTTATTGTTGCCAATGTCCGTTTATTTGCGCCCACTAAATTCACCCTAGGTATTTTATAAATTAGACTTGTTAAATTTACTTCTTTGATTAATTTTCTGTTGACCAGTGTTATTTCAGAGCCTGTGTCTATCATAATTTTAATTGGTTTCTCATTTATAAATCCATCCACAAATTTTAAATTAACTCCATTTCTCTTTTCATTGTTTCCTGCCAGTTTAATAAATTCCTTGGGGTGACAAAAAATTCCTGTTTGTTTCTTCGTTTTTAGTGAGCGCCTTTTGAAAACACGCCTGTTGTTCTTCTGTGTTTTCTCTCCCGTCATCTTCTCTCTCATATTCATTTTCTTCTCTTTGCATATTATTTATTTCTCTTCTGTTCTCTTTTGGTCTATCATTCCCGTATCGGTTACCGCGAGATTCCTGTTCATTCCGTGGGTTATTGTATCTGTTTCCTTGGTATGGGCGGTTATTTCTACTCTGATTTTCCCGATCCCTGTTTTCATTCCATCTCTGGGTTCTGGGTTCATAATTCTCTCTTCCGTTCGGTCTATTTTCATATCCCCGTCTAGGTATGAATTCTCGTCTTGTATAATCTCTTCTAAAATTTTGACCTCTATCTCTATATTCTTGGTTTTCTCTTTGTCTATAATTTTCTTGCGGTCTTCTTTCTCTTCTTTCATGCCTACGTGATTCTCTTATTTGCAAAAATTGACATAAGCTGTCAATGTCCTTGTAATTTTGGAGATTTATGTGGTCTTCCAAGGTATCTTCAAAATGTCGCGATATCAACTCTACCAATTGTTCTGATGAATAATTATATTGCAAATGTTTTGCATTATTATAGAGTTGTAATGCGTACATCTTTTCTGATACGCCCATCCTCTCATGGTATTTTCCATTTTGTAACTCTTTATTTACTTGTAGTTGCTGGATTTTTCCCCAGAAATAATTTAAGAATCTTCTCTCAAAATCTTGCCAATTGTCCAATTCTTCTTCCTTGCTGACAAACCAAAGATTTGCCTCTTCTTTGAGACGGTTTCTGATGGTTTCCTTTGCTGTTGCAAACGGTCCTATGTATTTGACTTTTTCCTTTAGGTTATTTATAAAAGGCACTGGGTGTATTTTCCTTATATCCCCGCCAAATCGTACTTTTACGTCTTCTGTGCTATGTACGATGACTTCCTTTCTTTCTACTCCTCTTATCTCCATCTCTGCAATTTGTTTAAATCTCCTTTCCGTTTCTTTCCGGTCTTGTTGTAGCGCATTTTCAAATTTTATTTCTAATTCCTCCAAATTATCTTTAATTCTCATTTCTTGTTCTTTCATATTATTTTTAATTTCATTAATCTCTTCTATTTGTTGTATCAGTTCTTTCTTTATCCCCTCAATACATCCTTTAATTTCCTGTTCATAGTTTTCCAGACGCTGCTCTATATTGCTCATTGTTTGTTTTGTTTCCCGTTGGTTTTCTTCCATTGTTTGTTTTGTTTCATCCATTATGTGTTTTGTTTCCAGTTGATTTTTATCCATTTTTTGTGACGATTCTTGTATTTGTTGTGTCTGTATTTGCATCATAGCTAATAATTTTTCTAACATCCCTGTTTCTTTTCTTTCCTCCATTATTGTAGCATTTCCTTCATTATCCGATCCTTCATCAATAATTGTTTCCTCTTCTATCTTATCCTCTTTCCTTTCTTGCGTTTTGCTTTGACTCCTTGTGGTCGACATGTTCGTTAGATTATTTATCCCCGCCAAATATGAAACTTTGAAATTTGTGCAATAATATCCCCGCCAAATATAAAATTCTACTGGTCTGTTGCAACAAACGGGACTTTTCCTGTTCAAATGTAATAACTCTTGAGTACGAGTATCAAATTTCAATATCCCACAAATAAATCAAATGGTAAAATATCAAATGTCAAAATCAATCAAATAATTCAAGTATGGTAAAATTATCAAATGTAAATATCACACAAATAAATCAATTATGGTAACCTATAAATTGTCAATATAACGAATAAATCAATTATGATAAATTTTATCTTAAAAAAAATATATAAATCTTTATGTCCTCAATTTTTACCTAATATTTCACTTTATCCCCGGCATATAAACTTTCAAATATCTGCTCGTCTACTCCTATCCTTTCAAATTTGCCAACTAGAAATATTTTTCAAAGCTTTACACGTTGGGGGCCATTTTGTTATGCTATTTAAATTGTATTATATTGCTTACTTAGGAAAAATCCTGTCTATATTTATTAAATGATCTAATCTCCAATTAATCTCAATAAATCAGCATTAATTAATTACAATCTCAGGCTATTTAAATTGTACTATTTACCTTTGATCGTGGATTCAAAATATTTTCCAATTGGCTTCCTAATCGGGATAGGTAATATGACCTGAATAAAATACATAGAATTTCAACTGAACTATATGTGAGATGTCCTTTATTTTAATGAAATTTTATATAACAATCAATCCTGTAATGTTTGCAATATACTAACTTTAAATATATGAGAAGTTGTTTTCTATCATGGACCCAAATGTTATTTTACATTGATTTGTAATATGTGTTATAACTAAGCTCTTTTTATAATTTTTTTTTTAAGTGATCGCAAAATTAACTGTCTCTATTCTTTATTCAATTTATTTAATTAATAAATGAAAATCACACTTCGGCTCTAATGAAAATTGACTGACCTTTCCTTCTCTGCCGTTGCAATTCTATGGCCACGCCACAACAAAAAAATCCTTTCTCTGCTTCTGCTCCTATTGTGGTCCAGATGACGTACACCTTTCTCCTATCTGTCACTGTATCTGCAACCCAACAACTCGTGTTAGTCTATGCAGCCTGTTTGAGCCAATCTCCGCGCCTGTTTACAACTCCAAATGTTTCCGGCTTCGTCTGCTTTTAATATTCTTATACCCTTTGGTTTTCTATCTCTCTGTACCCCGTTCCTCACACTGGTCAGCTTTTACACAGCAAATAAACATACCCGGTAAATTACGTCTTCGGGACTTCAAACAAACACAAATCACAAAGCTCCTTCCTTCTTGGACGACTAAAACTGACTAACCAACCTTTTTTTCTCTCTCCTATCTCATAGCCAAAACCAACCTCCTTGCATTCAAAAATTGACCAATAAAAATCATCCACCTCTCTGACGTATATCGTTACCAAACAACTCTCTCTATAAAACGTCATTCGGGTAATTCCAGAAAACAACCTTCTTTAATTATTCTAACTAAATCTATCTGCTTTACAAATATTTCTTACTAATAGCTACAAACGATACCTGTTTCTCAATTCAATGTCTTTTGTTAATAAACTTTTACCGATATAATCTTTCGGGGAGACAAACCACCGCAAATCCCGGTCTATTGTTTTTACACTTTCTATATACACTTTTATTCCGGGTAAATCCATTCCACAATAACCGACTTATTTAAATTTCTTATCGATAATATTTGAAAGTCTTGTCTCTGAGGCCTAATTAACAATTCTTCGAACAACTTAAAATACATATTTTGTCTTATACAGGATGTTTGAAAATTTATATGCCCGTGTCTTTATGAAATATCAATAATTTTAATTTTTATTTAAGTAATAAAATTTGTATATCGGTTTTTTATTGCTTATGGACATTCAAAAGTACAACAATATATATATATATATATATATATATATATATATATATATATATATATATATATATATATATGAATATATATATGTATATATATATATACATATATGTGGGTGTGTGTGGTTGTGTGATTAATTTAGAACTTATATTTTAACATATCGTATATCTTTTTATTTTTAGTCAAGCAAATTAAGCGATATGTTCTATAAATGCCCCTGGGTATACTGGAATAATAAAAATAGGAGAATGTTGATAACAATATTACTTTGTACTAAGGAACTCGATGTTTCGTTTTATAATTTGATTAATCTTAATCATCAATTTTTTACGAGGGTAGGTATAATTTAATCTTTTTTTGGGCACTAGTGATAACAATATCATGTAACTAGTTGCTTGGCAAACGGCAAAAAGATATAGACCTATTCACTGTCTATTTTTTTTTTCACAAGCTTAAACAAGTGTGCTTTATTCTGAAACGATTTTTTAAAGGTTTCTTAATACACATTACTATTTTTTTTTTTAAATAAACCACACTTTTAGTTTCCAAAATACAGTTGATATTTTTAAAGTTTCGGAAATTTTCTCTGCCTTTCTTAAAATACAAATCAAACACAGTTTCATATTTTGTTTTGGCTATTTGGTGATATTAAAAATTTTGCTAATAATTAAATTTTCTCTGAGTTATTCGTATTGACAATTCAGACATAATATACCTATTATAGATGTTAAAGTTAGTGCCAATCGGCAGAAGAAATATCGGACGAGCGCGCAAAAGATGAAGTGACAACTTTTCATAGAGGTATTAATCCACCAATGAACAGGCAGAATTGCTTATAAAGAGGAAGAAAAATAAGATCTTAAAGTAAATACTTTTAAAATGACGTCAATATTTTTAATTGGCGTTCCTGGGACAATTTTATTGATTATAGTATATTGAATAGAATTCCTTCGATTACATGAAACTAGCTTTAAATTAAGAATACATGTCATAAAAATCATGTTTACTAGCACAAAACTCTGGAACATTGATTTTGTTTGCTTTGATTCCATCTTTAATCCATACTCCTACGCCACCATCTCTACTGAATTTGTCACTGGATGGTCACGGGTGTAGTAGTAGATTATGTTATAACGTTCGACGTGATCGTAATTTACCGAGTCAATTGTTTCTTATAATTCTGTCAAATAAATTATATTTATATTCTTAAAGTTTCTAATATGTAAAATAATTTTACAAGATTTTTTAACAGTAATACTTTATATATTTATAATTTTTTTATTTATACTTCTGGGTTAAGAATTACCTCTGGGATTGTGGTTTGAAACTGTTCCGAAGGTGTAAAAAACTTAACACTTGGGTTTTTGGGGCAGATCGATGGGTCCGTAGCCTTCTTAAAATTCGCTTGATAGATTATTACCTTGAAAGATGCCTATAGGGTTGGATGTTTGGATGTTATAGATTCACATAAAAACTTAAAGTGTGATTTGGGTAGATTTTCTAACATGGCTACATCGGTAACTGGGTCAACTCTGTAGACATGCAAGTCGGTGAATTTAGGAACATGCTTTATGCTAGCAGTAGTTTCTTCGATGCTAGTACAAACTGGGGTCTGTTTATCCTTCTCCTTCTGTGTTTATTCCTTTTTACTTCAGTCCATTCTTCTTTAGATTCTGGTAATGGTAGTTTTCTGTATGTTTCTATTTTTAAAATTTCTGTAGACAGCTGTTTGTGTGTTATTTTGTTATGGTCTTGTTTTTGTTTACAAACAGAATTCTCATCGTTTTTGCTAGTAATATGTGCTATATTTGTTAATTAAGTTGTAGAAATTTTATAGTTATGGTTTAATTTCGACAGGGCTGGTTTTATATTAGATATCTTATCTGTATTTGAATCAATATGGTTAACACTATTTAATTTATTTAATAATTCTATTTTATAATTTAGAATTTTTATTTTATCTTTACGATTTTTTAGAATTTCGAAATACACTTCCAGGTATATAAAAAATCCTCAATGGCATTTGTTCGGTCTCATTATAATTTAGTTCATATTATTTTTCCATTTTATTTTATTTAGATTCATAGTTATAATTTTTAAAATTTTAGGTAAAGAATAAAATATTTATTAGTTTTACATATTTCTGAGAAAAATTTGTTCATTATAATCCCTCCACTTAGAAAGTATGTACCCGGAAAATCCGTCGGCTATTTTTGTCGCATCCCCCGGTCTGTAGATGGTTCTGATAAGGACAATATGAATGACGTTGTAATTTACGTTTTTATCCCAAGGTAAAATTATATAGTTCTTAGTAACTCCCTCCCCTCTACTAGGGGTTTCTGTAATTTCGTAATGTATTTTTAGTAGTATCGAACAAAACTCAGTTCTGTAAACATGTATAGTCAGCAATAAACATTTCTTTAAAAATTGTCATCGTATATTATTTTAACTTGATAAAATAATATTTTATAGCATATATATCTCACGGTAAACTAATCGTGGGTCAAGACAGTGTTGCGGATGAAAAAGGGAAAAAGCCTGCGATAGTCAAGTAAATGTTACAAATAATGTAAGAGTAAGGCCAAAAGCTAACGGTTGCGGATAAAAAAGGAAAAAAAACAAAGTGTTAATCTTTTAAGTGGAAATTATATTTAATGAAGATAAACTGTAGCGAATAAAAATATTAATGGTTCAAATAAATTGTCAAAAAACAGGGAATGTAACCAATACAAAAGAAAATATAAAGCTACTGTAAACACTACAAGAGAATCGGCTTAGCTCAAGAGAATGAGAGTTGTGCTCAGAGAGGAGGTCGGCACGTGTGCTTGCCTGTAGTAACTTAAGATAGTTGGATCAATCCTAAGATGATCTTGAGATGGACGCCAGGGTGAATTTTAAAAATCACTCCAATTTGGGGATATATAGTTATATACTAACTGAAATAAACGATTATGGGAAACAAAGAAAAATCTGAAATGCTTTATACACTATACTATATAATCTTAATCTACTTATGTACCAACGCTATATTTATATACACTAAAATAATTACTGAAATATATTCCCCAAAATATATTTACAAAGAACAGTTACCCAAAACCAGGACCCAAAAATATAAATATATACAAAAAAAATTGATCTACACAGTCCTCTAACAATGAGGTAAAAGGGTATGTTAAAACTGTTTGAATAACTTACATGGAGTAAACAGTAATTAAAATATTACAAAAAAATAAAATAATTATACCAGTTTAAAAAAGTATGACAAGGCAGTATGAAAAGGCAGTTTAAAATTATGACAATTGTCAGTTAAGCAATTGGAATAATACTACATCAATTTGATATTATGAAGGTACAAACAACTGACCATAAAATTGGATTATATATCCTGACACCTTATTATAAGTGTTATATAAAATTTTAATAAATAAACAAATTCAAAGTAAATAGGGAATAAAATTAAGACAAGTAAAAGGATTCAGCAAGTTGAGGGTACTACCCAGGGATTGTGCACAAACTTGTTTTGGTAACCCACTTAGGCTGAAGGCCTAAGTATCCAAGATATATATGTATATATTATAAAAAAAATTGAAACTTAAATTACTAATAGATTTAAAAAAGAAAATAAATGTCCTTAGTAGCCTTATTGTTGGAAAGGGAGTTCCCTAATCTGCTGTCTAATATCCAGATAGTGGATGGGCTCTAAGATCAGCTACTGTCTATGTACTATATTGTCTATATTGTTACAACAGCATCATATAAGTCATTATCCAAAATGTCACAGTTTTCGCACTTTCGCACTAAAGTCGTTAAAATCAACATTTGCACATTTGAAGTGTAGGGTAGATTGGCACTAACTATACTTTACACATTTCAAAAATTTTTTATTTCATTTTTTGAACGCTTTTGATTAAAATTTTGCGAAAGCAATGTGACAATCCATGTCCGCAAGTAGTCGCTATCTTGACCAAAAAATAATATGTGATTTCCAACTTAAAACTTTTAAATAAAATCAAATATTGTAGTACTCAAACACAATGATGTAAATATTGTAGGTGCTAATAAATTTTATTTTTTAGGTAATTAAATTAGTCTACAGTTTATTATCTGTTGCTGTTAAATTTAAATAATTTATATTTTCTTAATATTTGTCAACACACCTACGTGCAACAAAGGAAAATATGGTAAATTGTAGTACATATATATATATATATATATATATATATATATATATATATATATATATATATATATATATATCGATGGCTTAAAGCACACTTATTGTATGTCCGTGAATGTACTTTTTGAGTAAATCGATTTTGAATGTGTAAGCTTTACATTCAACATTAAACTTTGTATAATTTTTTTATGATAAATCATTAAAAGGAAATTGAAATGGGTAATAAAAATAAAAACCTTACCTCACAAAAAAATTAAAGAAGAGTACTTAAAAAAAAGCATGGACATACAATAGTTGGCAATAAAAGTATGGATATGCAATAAGTTTACATCAGTATTTTGATTTAATAATTGGACGTTTTATGTAAATAAAAATAAAGAAATAGAAGAACATACATGTATTTATATGCATGTATCTATTGATGTTAACATAATAAAGAACGTCAACAGTCTATTTTACTTTTAGAATCACTTTCTATTGGAACTCTGTCTTGCAAATTGACTTTGGTCAGTAGGGAATCTATCGCGCCTTTGTAGTCTTTGGGTATAACTCCAACATTGCACAAGTATAATAGATCTTTTTTCTTGGCGATTGATATTGGCAGTTGATTGGAATTTTTTTTTTCAATGAGACTTCTTCCCAGGTGGGTGATTTTCTTGTACTCCTGCGTGTGGCTGACACATCCAAATAGTAGAAATCTTCAATATACAAGTTATATTTATACTGCATGGTTAAAGACTGACTTTTTTCAAAACGAAGCCACATAAGTTTAAGTCACTTAACATTTTCATTATTCACGTTCAACTTTGTGCTCATAATCATGAGAGTAGTCAGAGCTTAAAAATCAAACATGTCCTTATAGCCTAGAACAATTTTTTTGTGTGGCCCTGGTTTGATTCTCGCCATTTCGATAAGAAGAGCCCATTCTCGTGTAGAATAAACTGATTTGTGTTTTCTAGCCCTATCGATAGTGGTATGAATTGAATCTGCTTTTAAATATGAGTCGCCACTTTCCATGAATTTTAAGTCAATCAAGATGTTGTATTGTGTTTACATATATAACATAGTTGCTGCCATATTTTTGTTGCAATTCTGGCCTTCCCAAGTATTGGAAAATGTCCTTACATGTTTTACAGTACTAGGAAGTTTTGAAATGTACTTCCACAAACAGGATGCAATTTTAAACAATCCTTTTTCTCCATATGTTTTGTCCCAAATGTAACAATGTCCGTCGCTATTACAATAATTAAATATTGTAAATAATTGATGGATTTGACCGTTACTTGATGTAAATTCATTTTATGTAACAATAAAACACTGAAAACTTTGTTTTCAAAATTTCCACAAAATTTATTTTAAATTCTTATCACTTGAGAAAGGCAATTAGCCGAAACAGCTACCCGTCTGCAATCCTCTTTCATTTTCTTGTTAAACTTGGATTAATTTCTTCAGTTTGAGAATGTTGAAGATCGGTATGAGCTGGATGGAATTGCATCATTATTCGAGTCTGTAGTCAAAGCACTTCCACAATTTTCATCAGCTGCCACTGTATTATTAGACAGTTCTGAATTAAAATTCTCTTAAACAACTTCTCCTATATTGCTATTTTCATCACTAGACAGCTGTGAAAAATTTGGTACGTATGTTTCACCAGAATCAGAAAAATCACTATGTTGAATTGAGTTATCTACCATTCCCCTGGTCGGTTTGAAGGAGTCATGGATTTCACTTTCTTTGGCCGAAAAATGTAAATTATGCGATGAGGTAGATGGAGTTGCGTCATTTTTTTATTCTGTAGTACAAATACCCTCACTTAGTCTAGCAGATGTGATGATGTCATCATTACTGTATATTACTGGATTTAAAGTCTGGTAGACAGCATTTTCTACATTTATACTTTCTTCAATCCAAGTACCAAGCTCAGGATTATGTTCGTCAGCTAAAACAAGAAAAAAACGTATTTAAAAAACGGATATTAGGTATATTAATTTTAAAGTTTTGGTTGATTTTTAACACTGTGTTCATTGCTGGACATACGCCTCCCCCTTATCCTCCCTGATACATGCCCTCTTCCCCCCTGCTGTTCATGTAATATATTATTAATACAAACGACAATTATTACCAAACATATTAATATTAATACTTCATGAAAACAACGTGCAATGTTAACTTAACATAAATTTATAGTAGGTATGCAGTTTTTGTAGTTAAGAACTTAATATTTTACAAAAAAGTGAGTACGTTCTTTCCCTGACGTTTTCATATTACATATATTAACTAATAACTATAAATTAACAAGGACTAACTCATCTCTAATCTACCATTACACTGACAACTGCTGTGATAAGATGTTTGATTGAATTATAATTACGTACGTAAATTTATAAAAATTGTTACTTACAATTTTGATGGAGTTGTGTAGTTGTCAACTAACTAGGTGGTTAATGTTCATTGAAATATTCGTTACTCAGTGCTAACTGCAGCAGTTTATAACTTCTAGTTTTTTTTCCATTAGCGTTGTCGATAAAACATAAACAATAAATTCACTTGACAACAAAAAAGAAAACGTTAACAAATATAACCATAAAAACGCACACCACATAAGCTGCTAATGTTCCAGCTGACTTATTAATAGTGACATATTATTTTGTGCACAATTATTGCATGTCCTGGACATACAATATTCTGCCCTTTCTCTTTTGATTGCTAAGAGCACATATATTGTATGTATGGACATGCAACAATTGTTCCCTTCACAATACATTTTTAAGCTTAATTTACAGTTTTGAAATGTCATTTATACCACACCAAACGCTTTAGGACATGCAATGTCTGTGCAGGATGGTAGATTGTTAGGAGGTAATCAGGGTACAGTGCATTCAATAATAAAAAAAATGGACATACAATAAGTGTGTGCTTTAAGCCATCGATATATATATATATATATATATATATATATATATATATATATATATATATATATATATATATATATATATATATATGTATATTATATATGTATCTTGACAAATAGAAATCAACTAATATTGTTAGATATAGCTTGCGGTAGTGAATTTTAGATTACTGTTAAGAAAAATATTTTGGGACATACGAAATTGATATTATTCATTCTGTATCTATGAAAGTATTTAGTGTTTATATACATATTGTAATTTTATTATTTTTTATTTTATTTAATTATATATTCTAATTAATTAGATAACTTAATACTTGTTGTTATTTGCCTTAAAAGCACAGACAACGCTTTAGAATATCAAGTTTTTTAAACGGTTTATTCAAATGATTGCATTTTAAAAGGGCACGCAATACAATAGTTTTGATTTATAACGGTACATTTGTCACACTAAAATTTGTCTGGGCCACCTAAAAAGATTTGTCAGACAGTTTTAGTCATATGGAGGGAACGAAGACATCGAAACCAAACAATGCAGTATGCACATTCCGGTTTAACGTGGATGCATCCGTCCTTTGGGTCGTTCGGACGAAATCATTAACGACCACATGTGTTAGCCTACTTATGAAGCAAACGCTCAATTTTTAGGTGGTCAAAAAAATATAATTAAAGTAGATATTATTGTATACATATAGAACTACCTTTACCTAAATATTTGTGCTATTTGAGATTATCAGAAAAAAGTAATATTAGTTTACAAATGATAAAAAATACGATTTTCGAAAACCTGAATATTTTTAAACAGCTGTATCTTTAAATCGTCTACATAGCTTTTAATTTACTAATGCTCGTTTGAAAGGTATTTAAAAGTCCTTTAACTAAGTGGTTTTCTTAATTTTTTACCCCAATTGTGTAAATTTTGACAACTAATTGAAAATCGTATTTTTTTTCTTTTCGTTCTTCGTGACCTATAAAATAAAACTTATATTCTGCGGTTTTGTAAATTGTTTTCTCAAAAAGTTGACATCATAATAAAAAAAATAAGACCATGTGAAGTAAAATCGAGCCAATGAGCTCAGAGATATAGTAGCTCCTCAAATACTGGGCAAAAAGGCTATTTGTGATTCTTTCAAGAGGTATGGAGAAAGTGGTCTTTGCAGTTTTTATAAATCTATTATTTTTTTGGTAACTTGTTCTTTTCAATTGTTTAGTTTTCCTAAACTAGAGAAGACAAAGTACTTTTGGGTCTGATAATTTTAGACCGCATGTTTTTTCGGTGTTCCTAAACAAATAGCTGAATATTTAAAGTTACCAGATCCCAAAATGTAAACAGGTCACTGTTTAAGACGAACTTCTATTTTGGTAGATGCTGGTGGTGATTTAATGGCTCTTAAGCGACATGGTGGATGAAAATATTCAACACAACTTGAGTTGTATGCTTATTACATGCTTGTAAAATTATTGCGCTCGCCGCTACGCGGCTCGCGCGCAAATTTTTTACTCGCATATAATAAGCTTCTTACAACTCTCGTTATGTAATATACTATTAACGTTGTAGTTACTTTTAGCCCTATTATTTTGGATATAACCAATAGCCTTATAACGTATAGTGACTCACTGGTACCGATCCATCTAATTAAGCAACAGAAAGTTACGTCTGTTATTAAATTACCTTTAATAATGCCTGGTGCAGTTGCAGACAAAATATTGAAATGAAATAACTCCAAAAAGCTGTCTGTAAAATACGAAACCAATGTATCACTACAAAAAAGTAATTTTAATTTTGCACAAGGCCCATTCTATAGTAATTATAAAAGTAACTTGTTACAAAAAATTCACTTTAGAATAATACTTATAGTAAAATTGTTATATCTAAGGTAATAGTTATCTTAAAATGTTTTATTTGTAATGCAGTTTAATAAAATTAATAATATACATCGCTGATTGTTTTTAAATTCTCTTAACCCAGACACTTCTACAATTTTTAACTAAAAATTTGAATAAACTCTGCTATGAATGGTTTTCTGCTTCAATGATATACGAGTTTTAGAAATAAAAGTTTTCATTTAGGTTGGCCGTTTTTGAGTTATCAAGCATATGTTATAACCCACAGTAAGATTCCAAGCTAGTCAACGATCGATGATTTCATTATACAACATATGAAACTAAGCATAAAAATTAAAGTTATTCTTTATTATGATAACTAAAAAAACATGATTTAGGGGAAGTGTAGTAATATCGCGTTTGTTACATCTGAACACTGCATGTTTATGACATACATCACACCTTGTTTGGTTTTCTTGATAAATATGGTCTAATCTATCGTACCTTGACTAAAAATGTGCAAGTTGACTTTTTTTTGACACTCCGTGTTTGGTAGTTTTCTTATACATTTCCAGTAATACTGATGCTATGCATCTTCTTAAAGCTAGAAGTAGCATTTTCCCACCATTACTTTAATTAGATTGCCAGGTACTGTCATCTTCCATATCAAGGCGAAAAGAAAATAAACTAAAGTATCATTTCTTGCCTCTGATACCTGATATGGGTGATATTCTGTATAAGCTTACGTTTTGGTCTGCATGGTATACTCCTCCCATATTTTTATTATACTTTTTTATTATAAATGGCTGTGAGATGAATATACTTTATTTTTATTTCTGCGATTATATTTTCAATTATAAGTTTGGCAGTGGTGAGGTAGCATTTGGTGAAATAGTAACGACAATATGGTCGTTAAATTTACATATTGTAATTTTCTCCTCGTCTACGAGTGAGCATTTAGATACACCACACTGATTTTTTTTTGAAAAGCTAGGAGTTTATTAGTGGACAACTCGAAACTCGATTTTCTCGAATTCTCGATATGTTTCAGTGTATATGTCTTGCTATTACCTCATTTTAGTAATGGAAGTGAAGTAAAAACTGAGTTATCAGACTTCAATTTATCGGCAAATAACAATACGACACTGGCTCCTAATCCTAATTTCTTATGTATGTACCAGACATTGATAAGGTTCAAACCACTCAACATATCCCTGATTTGTGGTATCGACTTATAGTTTACAAACCCATCTAATGGGTTTACCTCGGATAAACTGTTTTGATCCATACTGCCCATAGAAAGGGGACATCGCTTTCTCAATACTCTGATGTTCTTCAGATGGACGAAACATATGAAAATTTTTATTGAGTATGTCCAATCATCTTTTTATAATTAAGTATTATCAAAAACATTTGTATAATAAAATTGAATCCTTCTTGCGATATAGCCGAACAGACCAACTTACACCCTGCGTTATCGATGTTTTCCCAGTACATAGACCTTCGAGAAAATGAGTACTATACTCTTGAGGAGTATTGATATATCCAGAGCGATTATGTTAGCATGCATATAGATTGATAAAAGGGAAAAGAACAGTAAATGTATGAGGAAATTTTTGGTTTACTTACTGATTTCCACTATGGAAAATTGGAATTAACATTTGGTCTTTTTTAGGGTTACTTTTTTTTCTTCAGCTTAAGTTGTGGAGGACTTACAACAAAACGAGACACACGCACAGACAACGGGAGATTATCTTCACATCAGAATGTTTAATTGCATTATATTGTAAACCTGAGATAATAATTTCATTCTGATCTTCATCCTTTAAAGTTGCACTATCAAAAACAAATTCAGTTTGTACTTCTAATTGACTACCTAAAAAGTTATTTATGTCAATGTAATATTTATCCACGGAATCTTTATCGGTATCACTATGATAAGATAGAGGAAAGACAATAGTACCATTAGGTGATGAAGACAGATCATCCAGGTGTTTGTTTTAACGTTCAGTAAGAGAATGAGTATTTGGGTTAACATGTCTGCCTTAAATCCTTGAATGTTACAGAAAACTTACATCAAGCAATAGGTTTATCGATGATAATTCTAAACACCGTCTTCGAATGAAGAAAAATTAAGTTCTAGAACTAAAAAACAGAATCACACAGTTGTAAAATCCAACAAACATAGAGAAAAGGCTAAGAAAATATTAAGAGAAAATTCATACCCACACGGATTACTAAACAACCTAATCTTTAGTACTACATATTATTCTACAACCACAAGTCAAGACCAATAAATTGAACAAACAACACTGAGTTATCATTCACAAAATGATGCAACAACAAACAGTCCAACAACGGAATTACCAACTACTTTTGGATCACTACCATACATTCCTGATCTAACACCGAAAATTATAAAATTGTTTAGAGATCAATCCAGAATCGCTACAAAAAATGTTAGGACCATCTTTAATTTATATATTAAAACTAAGGAGTATTTGATATTAAATGAAAATGCAAGGGTTGTGTATGAAATACCATGCTCACATTGTAACAAAGTATATGTAGGAGAAACGTCTAGATCTAGAGAATTACAGAGCAGTATTATATCACACAGAAGTGAGATAAACTCTACTTTACTTTTGGAATTGAGCCCAGGGTTGATTTTACTTGGAGGGTGAAAGCCACCCCTTTTTAAGTTTAAAAAAAACATACGTTCAAAATAAGTCCAGAAGTGTTTTATAAAGTTTTTTTTACTCGATAGAAACTGAGTTTTAGCTCATGAAAAGTAGGTTCTTATTTGTCAAATTCCAAATCGAATATTTCAACGTTAAATATCTAAAAAATGAATTACTTGTTGGTAAAAACTAATTAAAACTTTTAAAAGTGCTTAAAAAAACTTTATTTTTTTATTTTTTTTTAAGTTTCAAGCATCAATACTAAGCGAGTAACACTCAAAATAAAAGTGGTAAAAACCTCGTAACAACCACCCATTAATTAGAACCTGAAATGAAATTAATGATTACCGCTTTTAAATTCACTTTATTTGTGTATTGTTTATATGATCTGTAAGTTTGACTGCTTTAAAGTGCTTATTTTTAAAAAAGTTGGGTTTTAAAGTAAAAAAATAATTTTGTAACAAATGCATTTTTTTTAAAATAACTTAAAAAGTAATTGTGATGCGAAAAATCTTAAAGAAAAAAAAACATAGGTTTTGCTTTTCTGAACATTTCAGTTTTTTTATTTTTCTGTAAGACAAATATTAATTAGGATATAGCTGTTCAAAGTTTGTTTACACTCGTGATTAGTAAATAGTTCTAGCCCTTTAAAAAATAAGGGTTTAAAAAAATTAATTTGAATGATCTTATTTCCCTTAAAAAGATTTACAGTTTTTTAAAGTATTTCATAGCTTAAAAGGTAACCGATTTTGAGTAAAAAACCAATCACAAATTTTAGGAGATAAGAACGCGTATATCGGAGCATTGTAAAATGCATACAATGTACTGTTAAGGCACAGACATACTTTCAGCCGCCCTTACAAACTAATAGGGGTTATTTGTTCAGTTGAAAAAAAAAAATAAATTCATAACTTTTTGATTAAAACAATCATTGTATTTATAGTTGTCATTATATTATCAATGTATTATCAATTGTATAAACAGTTGTTACATATAGGATTGTACAAGGAGGACACTTTTCACGCTCAGGGATTCATCAGAGCGTCTTTATTGTAACAAATAAGATACAAACCGAGGTTAGGTAGGTGGGCAACATACTTATATGGTAAACATACAAAGGAAATGTTCACGCAACGATCAATTTCACACTCATACCTTTAATTTAATTTTTACAAGGAATATAATTGAATCGGTGATCGGAAAAAGGATAACATTCCTGTGAACCATGTTTTTAGAAAATATAAAAAACTGTTTTTCACCGAAGCCGCTAGTTTTACTAAAAACATTTGTATTGAACATTTGTGTAATTTGACAAGGTACATTTAATGCCAAAGTACTCACAGTCCATGCCTATAAGGTAAGTAGTTATTGATATCTGAAAGTACAAAAATCTTATCCTTTTTCCACTCAAAACAGGGCATTTATAAAGAACTAATTTTTATTTCAGAAACAAACTTGAAACAAAAGGTATTTATATTCTTTTTAGTGTTCAGGGTCACTGTTCTCTCTATTTTTTGTAGGATTTGTAAGTATATCATCATAGAAGGCCCTGTAGTCTTCTGGCATATAATGTATTATTTTGGAAACGTCTTCTAACTTCTTGGATTTGATGGGAAGTTTGCCATTGTATGCTTTCGAGATGGGAAGGTTTACATTATCTTATTTCTTCATATTAAAAAGATTATAGGTGAAACCACCAATGGATTCAGACGCCTTAATACAGTTTTTCATTGTTTGGGTATACGTTAAAATGTCTGTATTTGCTTATGGTAAATGACTGTTTTTTTTTCAACATCGTTGACAGTCTTTTTAAAATATTGTGGCCACCATTCTTTGAAATACATTTTATCGGTATTTGTTAGCCGTTTTACTTGGAACTTATTATTGTTCTTTTTCTTTAAAGACCATGATTTCGTTGCATTGATCAGGAGAATAAATCCTATCACTTTTTTTTAAAGAGTGCTTAATAACTGAGAAGTTTCTGTCAAAATGCAAGAAACTATGGCCTCGTATTGGAAAATATTGATGGATTTATAATCATAATATAATACCAGGGTTTGCGTAAATAAAACATTTCTTGAACTGCCATTAAAGGAAGGGGAAGATTTTGCATATAATCAAAGACTATTGCTCCAATGTCATTTGTCTCCTTACTGGTCTCTTTGATTGCTTGTAGTTTTTTATAAAATTTAGATATCTGTTCCAGACTCCGAAGGTTATTAAGCGACAAGTTTTTCACATTGCGCGGATAAACGATAATATTCCAGTAATATTATCCTTCTTCCGCTCAACATCAATGTTTTTATATAAAGGCGACTGGTGATTTTATCGTTTTTACGCTCAGCCGATAGAAGATACAAATATTCATAAAATGACTATCTCACTTTAATTCGCCATATATTTGGAAGGTTACCCTTTTTCCAATCACCTATTCAATTATTTTAAAGATTTTTATATTGTCTTCACTTAATAGAAGATTTACGTTTAATGGTGTACTTAAACCCTCTTTTATCAATTCTTTTAGCAGCCATGTGCTTGTATTACGATGTAGTGGGCAGTTGAAGAATATGTGATTTAAATTAGCTATACCAGTTACACACTCACATCAGTCTGTTGGGAGAACTCCTATTTTGTGTAGATATTTCGGAAAACATTCATGATCTACTTTTAATCTTAAGACAGTTGACACTGTGTTTCTGCTTAGTGTGACATCTTTGTAAAATTGTTTTACATCTACTGTTGGTTGTAATTTGTATAAATTAGTGCCCCTGCTTTCACCAAACTGAATCCATTGTCTGTCCCATTTAAATTTAATATGTTGTTTGATATAGGCAAGTAGGTCACATGTGTTAAATTCTTCTATCACCATATGTGGGTGCTGTAATGGATTTTTAGCTATAGAATCAGCAATAGTATTGCCAACAATATCTGAGTGTCCCTTAACCCATAGAAATTTAGTACCATATGGATCTGATAGTTTTAGTAACTGTTGAAAAATTTCTAATATGAATATTTTGCTATTGATTGTGAATTTAAAGTTTTGCAAGGAGTGTACTTCTGACAGTGAATCACTGCATATGACAATTTGGTTTCACTTGTTTTCACAGCACAATTCAAGGGTTTTGTATATAGCAAATGTTTCAGCAGAAAAAATGCTGGATCGATTATTTAAAATAAATGATTTTTTAATCTTCATTTTTGGTTCAAAGTAAGCACTGGTTGTACATATTGGTGATTTTGACCCGTCTGTATAGATCACAATATGATCTTAATAGCCACCTAAGATTTCTTTAAGAGTAGTGTAGCAAAATTCGTTTTGGTATTTAGGGATAATAATATTTGTAGCTAGAACACTTGTTAGATGTGGTATATCCAACGATTCCCAGAGAAGATTACAAGGGGAATTTATTAACTTCAGTTCGTTGCAAGTTATAATTGCTCTTGCAAGTGGCGGAGAGTTTTTTTTAATGAAGTATGTAGATGTTAAATCTTTAGTACTACATATTATTCTACAACCACAAGTCAAGACCAATAAATTGAACAAACAACACTGAGTTATCATTCACAAAATGATGCAACAACAAACAGTCCAACAACGGAATTACCAACTACTTTTGGATCACTACCATACATTCCTGATCTAACACCGAAAATTATAAAATTGTTTAGAGATCAATCCAGAATCGCTACAAAAAATGTTAGGACCATCTTTAATTTATATATTAAAACTAAGGAGTATTTGATATTAAATGAAAATGCAAGGGTTGTGTATGAAATACCATGCTCACATTGTAACAAAGTATATGTAGGAGAAACGTCTAGATCTAGAGAATTACAGAGCAGTATTATATCACACAGAAGTGAGATAAACTCTACTTTACTTTTGGAATTGAGCCCAGGGTTGATTTTACTTGGAGGGTGAAAGCCACCCCTTTTTAAGTTTAAAAAAAACATACGTTCAAAATAAGTCCAGAAGTGTTTTATAAAGTTTTTTTTACTCGATAGAAACTGAGTTTTAGCTCATGAAAAGTAGGTTCTTATTTGTCAAATTCCAAATCGAATATTTCAACGTTAAATATCTAAAAAATGAATTACTTGTTGGTAAAAACTAATTAAAACTTTTAAAAGTGCTTAAAAAAACTTTATTTTTTTATTTTTTTTTAAGTTTCAAGCATCAATACTAAGCGAGTAACACTCAAAATAAAAGTGGTAAAAACCTCGTAACAACCACCCATTAATTAGAACCTGAAATGAAATTAATGATTACCGCTTTTAAATTCACTTTATTTGTGTATTGTTTATATGATCTGTAAGTTTGACTGCTTTAAAGTGCTTATTTTTAAAAAAGTTGGGTTTTAAAGTAAAAAAATAATTTTGTAACAAATGCATTTTTTTTAAAATAACTTAAAAAGTAATTGTGATGCGAAAAATCTTAAAGAAAAAAAAACATAGGTTTTGCTTTTCTGAACATTTCAGTTTTTTTATTTTTCTGTAAGACAAATATTAATTAGGATATAGCTGTTCAAAGTTTGTTTACACTCGTGATTAGTAAATAGTTCTAGCCCTTTAAAAAATAAGGGTTTAAAAAAATTAATTTGAATGATCTTATTTCCCTTAAAAAGATTTACAGTTTTTTAAAGTATTTCATAGCTTAAAAGGTAACCGATTTTGAGTAAAAAACCAATCACAAATTTTAGGAGATAAGAACGCGTATATCGGAGCATTGTAAAATGCATACAATGTACTGTTAAGGCACAGACATACTTTCAGCCGCCCTTACAAACTAATAGGGGTTATTTGTTCAGTTGAAAAAAAAAAATAAATTCATAACTTTTTGATTAAAACAATCATTGTATTTATAGTTGTCATTATATTATCAATGTATTATCAATTGTATAAACAGTTGTTACATATAGGATTGTACAAGGAGGACACTTTTCACGCTCAGGGATTCATCAGAGCGTCTTTATTGTAACAAATAAGATACAAACCGAGGTTAGGTAGGTGGGCAACATACTTATATGGTAAACATACAAAGGAAATGTTCACGCAACGATCAATTTCACACTCATACCTTTAATTTAATTTTTACAAGGAATATAATTGAATCGGTGATCGGAAAAAGGATAACATTCCTGTGAACCATGTTTTTAGAAAATATAAAAAACTGTTTTTCACCGAAGCCGCTAGTTTTACTAAAAACATTTGTATTGAACATTTGTGTAATTTGACAAGGTACATTTAATGCCAAAGTACTCACAGTCCATGCCTATAAGGTAAGTAGTTATTGATATCTGAAAGTACAAAAATCTTATCCTTTTTCCACTCAAAACAGGGCATTTATAAAGAACTAATTTTTATTTCAGAAACAAACTTGAAACAAAAGGTATTTATATTCTTTTTAGTGTTCAGGGTCACTGTTCTCTCTATTTTTTGTAGGATTTGTAAGTATATCATCATAGAAGGCCCTGTAGTCTTCTGGCATATAATGTATTATTTTGGAAACGTCTTCTAACTTCTTGGATTTGATGGGAAGTTTGCCATTGTATGCTTTCGAGATGGGAAGGTTTACATTATCTTATTTCTTCATATTAAAAAGATTATAGGTGAAACCACCAATGGATTCAGACGCCTTAATACAGTTTTTCATTGTTTGGGTATACGTTAAAATGTCTGTATTTGCTTATGGTAAATGACTGTTTTTTTTTCAACATCGTTGACAGTCTTTTTAAAATATTGTGGCCACCATTCTTTAAAATACATTTTATCGGTATTTGTTAGCCGTTTTACTTGGAACTTATTATTGTTCTTTTTCTTTAAAGACCATGATTTCGTTGCATTGATCAGGAGAATAAATCCTATCACTTTTTTTTAAAGAGTGCTTAATAACTGAGAAGTTTCTGTCAAAATGCAAGAAACTATGGCCTCGTATTGGAAAATATTGATGGATTTATAATCATAATATAATACCAGGGTTTGCGTAAATAAAACATTTCTTGAACTGCCATTAAAGGAAGGGGAAGATTTTGCATATAATCAAAGACTATTGCTCCAATGTCATTTGTCTCCTTACTGGTCTCTTTGATTGCTTGTAGTTTTTTATAAAATTTAGATATCTGTTCCAGACTCCGAAGGTTATTAAGCGACAAGTTTTTCACATTGCGCGGATAAACGATAATATTCCAGTAATATTATCCTTCTTCCGCTCAACATCAATGTTTTTATATAAAGGCGACTGGTGATTTTATCGTTTTTACGCTCAGCCGATAGAAGATACAAATATTCATAAAATGACTATCTCACTTTAATTCGCCATATATTTGGAAGGTTACCCTTTTTCCAATCACCTATTCAATTATTTTAAAGATTTTTATATTGTCTTCACTTAATAGAAGATTTACGTTTAATGGTGTACTTAAACCCTCTTTTATCAATTCTTTTAGCAGCCATGTGCTTGTATTACGATGTAGTGGGCAGTTGAAGAATATGTGATTTAAATTAGCTATACCAGTTACACACTCACATCAGTCTGTTGGGAGAACTCCTATTTTGTGTAGATATTTCGGAAAACATTCATGATCTACTTTTAATCTTAAGACAGTTGACACTGTGTTTCTGCTTAGTGTGACATCTTTGTAAAATTGTTTTACATCTACTGTTGGTTGTAATTTGTATAAATTAGTGCCCCTGCTTTCACCAAACTGAATCCATTGTCTGTCCCATTTAAATTTAATATGTTGTTTGATATAGGCAAGTAGGTCACATGTGTTAAATTCTTCTATCACCATATGTGGGTGCTGTAATGGATTTTTAGCTATAGAATCAGCAATAGTATTGCCAACAATATCTGAGTGTCCCTTAACCCATAGAAATTTAGTACCATATGGATCTGATAGTTTTAGTAACTGTTGAAAAATTTCTAATATGAATATTTTGCTATTGATTGTGAATTTAAAGTTTTGCAAGGAGTGTACTTCTGACAGTGAATCACTGCATATGACAATTTGGTTTCACTTGTTTTCACAGCACAATTCAAGGGTTTTGTATATAGCAAATGTTTCAGCAGAAAAAATGCTGGATCGATTATTTAAAATAAATGATTTTTTAATCTTCATTTTTGGTTCAAAGTAAGCACTGGTTGTACATATTGGTGATTTTGACCCGTCTGTATAGATCACAATATGATCTTAATAGCCACCTAAGATTTCTTTAAGAGTAGTGTAGCAAAATTCGTTTTGGTATTTAGGGATAATAATATTTGTAGCTAGAACACTTGTTAGATGTGGTATATCCAACGATTCCCAGAGAAGATTACAAGGGGAATTTATTAACTTCAGTTCGTTGCAAGTTATAATTGCTCTTGCAAGTGGCGGAGAGTTTTTTTTAATGAAGTATGTAGATGTTAAATCAGCTGTATTTAATTCATTAATTGTTTTTGCATTATAAGTGCAACGATAATGTTGGTTTAGGAAATATTTGCTTGCCAGATATTCTCTGCGCAATAAGAGTGGGTTTTCAGATGCTAGAGCTAGGGTGGCTTCATTTGGAGTGCTTTTCATCAATCCTAACACAATCCTTTTAAGAGCTTTAAATTGGATTATATCAAGTTTACGTAAATTGGTTATGCTAGCTGATCCAAATACCACACAACAGTAATCTATTATAGATCTTATATATGCTCGATAAAAATTCAATGCAATGTTTTGATCTGCACCCCACAATCTCTTACACACCATTTTAAGAAAATTAATACCTTTTTCGCAGCGACCAATAGTATAATAAATATGTTAAGTCCAAAGCAATTTTCTGTCAAGTACGACACAAGATATCTAAATCCCGAAACAATTGGAATATCATTGCCATGTAAGGTTACAGCGTGATGTTTAATAGGGTGTTTTCTTGAAAAAAATACTACGGCACATTTTTGGTACGAAATATTGAATTCATTTAACCAAGTCCAATTATTCAAGTTGTATATAATATGTTTGAGTTTAGTAGTGCTTTCACTGTACGTTTTCTTATGTGAGTAGATGACAATATCATCAACATATTGTAAGCAAATTTGTCAAAGAGTGTGGGAGTGTGGGAGACAGGTAAATGGCCTGAGGACTGGACACAATCACTATATATTCCCATACATTAAAATTGTGCGAAAGATTTATGTAGCAACTATCGCACAATTGCTCTAATTGCGCATTGCAGTAAGATACTCTTACACATAATTCTCGAGAGGATAAAGCCCTTTTTACTACCTAACATTGCGGAGGAACAAGCAAGTTTACTAAGACCAATTCTATTTAACATCTATGGTGAATGGATAAGGCGGAAAGCTACTGAGGACTGGAACGGTGGCATCACCATTGGCGGGAAGAAGATTTGCAACTTGAGATATGCAGATGATACTACTATCCTCGCTAGTTCTGAAGCTGAATTGATTTACCTGCTACAACGGATAGAAGACGTAAGCTTAACGATGGGCCTTAAAATAAACAGAGATAAAACGAGAATCATGATAAGTGTCAGAGCTAACATCGATCAAAAATCTGGGCTCATTAATAACATGATACAAAAAAATAGCTGGGATACAAAAATGAGATTAGTAAGAAGTCTAGTTTTTTCAGTTTTTACTTATGCATCGGAATGCTGGACCCTTACTGAGAAAGACAAAAAGAACATAGATGTATTTGAGATGTACTGCTGGAGACGAATGCTGAGAATACCATGGGTGGCCCAAAGAACAAATGAATCCATACTGGACCAGCTAAACATAAAGATAAGACTAAGAACACAAATATCAGAACAAATAATAAGCTGTTTTGGACATGTGCTTCGAAGAAATGGTCTTGAAAAACTTACCATCCAGGAAAAAGTAGAAGGCAAAAGAAATAGAGGTAGATCTCCCACACGATACACGGACCATATTGTTGCTACCATTGGCGCTCCATTGTCAGAATGTGCTAGAATGGCAGAAGATAGAAAAACGTGGAGGAACATTGAGAAATTTAGCTAATAGCTTCATGATATCACGATACCTGCATCAGGTTAACGACTAAGAAGAAGATTGTAAGCAAACAATATTGGGAGACCATAAATTGTGCAAATCGCATGTGTACAAATTAAAAAGAAGTGGGCTTAAAACAGCTCCCTGTGGAATACCTTTTGATGTGATCTTGGGTCCAATAATATTGTGACCTACTCTTATCGATACACTTATGTCTTTGTATAGATTTGATAGTAAATGAGCTATCGATTTTGGAATGCCAATAAACACAAGTTTATCACAGAGTATATTTAAATCTATATTGTCATATGCACTTTTTATGTCAATAAACAATGCACCTGTTGTCATGGAATAATGTTATTGGTCTATATGATTCCAGATCTTTGTCTTTTCCCGGTTTTAGAATTAATATAACAAAGCAATCATTAAATTTGTAAGGGGATATACCAGTTTGCAAAATACAGTTATAAATATGTAGTAGTAGTCTTTTAGCCAGTACACCCATTTTTTGTAATATAATGTAAGAAATCTGATTTGGACCTGGAACTGTGTTTTTGGATATGTTGATAGCATATTCCTGTTCAGATGATGTTATTTCTTTTTTTAAATAATGTTCTTCTGGATGTAAAGCCATGTAAGGTATATGTTTGTCAACAAATGGTGGACATAACTTCTGAAGAATATCTTCTGCAACTGCGGAAGGAGCATGTTTGATGTTTGCGTTTTTGTTGTTTAAAAAAATATATTACAGCTATTCGAATTTCTTCGCAGGGGGTGGTTTTTAAAAAGATATAAATAATAAGGTAAAAAATTAAAACAGTAAAGAAATCTAAATTTAATGTCACTGTATAATCAACTATAATAATTCCAAATTGCTTTAACCCTAGAACGTGCTAGAACCACAAGATGGCGTCGCCCGCAACCGGCGAATCCTACTACCCGCTATTAAACTGATTTCAATGATTCAATGTCCGGACACAGCTAAGCCAGAGAACAACCCAACACATGTGCCTCTGTTATTCTAGGGCTAAGCATCTATCCATGGTACAATGAATACACAAGGTATGATACATAATATTCCAAAATCGGTTCGCTTTCGCGCATGACGTAGTCAAGATCGCTTATTTCTGCAACATTTGAATGTAGTTGTATAGGAAAGACTTTTAATTTTAAGTTTTTTTATATAATTTGGCTAATTTAATTATAGTAATTATAAAGAGATGATTAAATTATGTTATTATAATATTTATCCTCTATAAAACATAGATATCCTTTATAAGACAAGTTTTAATTATCTTTTATTACACGTAGGTACAGGTTAATTAACTTATACTCCAGAGTTCGATATTTCAGATGTTTAAAAAGATACAGAAAAGTGGTAATGGAGGTACACAAAATTTGTACGTATATATACCTACTGAACTAAACACAAAATCAAAATAAATAATGACAAAGTCAACTTTATTTATATCGAATGAGCTAGCTGGCCATCGAATATGAGTGTAGTGAGGGCACACAATATTGCACAACATTTAAAATGACATTTTTGTAATATTCACACATAACATTATCTTGGTATTGTTTATAATAATGATAACATTGTATATTTTAATAATGATAACATGATTTAACAAAGAAAAATATGTTATTTTGAAAGATGCTAAATTGATTTCCTCCGAAACAGTTCTTATTGCAAATTGCATAGCAGGCTGAGGATAATTTCTTACTTAACAAATCGATATGAAAAAACCATTTAAGGTTTCATGACTAATAATTAATAAAAATAAAGATTTAGACTTACGTCGTTGACCTAGAAGTAGTAAGAAGCTGCTCAACATACTTTTTGGACTCTCTGTGTTCGCCTCCTTGTACGCGTTTCTTTTGGTTGGTTAAAAGGGTAGCCGATGTTGATTTAGGCAAATAAAGACTAGGTATTGCCTCAGGTTTGAGTTTTAGACCCTTTTTAGAAACGTAATTTAAAAGTTCCTGTTGTAGATTTCTTTGGTAATCTTCAGCTTTAAAATGTTTAGAACAAATTCTTGCAGTATTACAATTAAAATTATCCTATCTACAACAAGATATAATCCACAGTTTTCTGGTCACGCTATCTTTGGGAAATGTATGAAACCTAAAGATTTTATCTTCATTGTCACTATTGCAACAAGCAATTGCACAGCGTACTTTAAAAAAGGTACAAAACCAGATATACAATGGCAAATAAAAACTTTCAGTTTTACAAAAAAAATACTATACAGTATAAATAAATAGTAACTAAACACCATTTGTATAAAGACACATATATAAGCATATATCTAAATTATTTTTCTATTATAAAATAGATGACTCAGTCAGTATTGAGATACTTTAAAATATATTTATTATCTCATAACTTGCAATTTGCAATAGTCACCATTGATAACCGATATTATTGTTGAACTTTTGTTTTTATACAAGCTTTCTGTCTTGCCGGTGTAAAGTCATCTGAAGTCGATATTTATTGTGTTTTGCGTTTGAACTAATTCGTGTCTTATTTTCATATTATTATATTGTTTGATAAGTAAATTTTGCATATAATAATCGGTAGGTCATAGTAATGTGTATATTTTTTATTTTACTAAATTTCATTATAACTCATCTAAAATACCATATTGAATTGTAAAACAGATTTTTCTCTATTGTACTCTATTTTGTTTTTATTTTAGTAAAACTGCTTGGAAGTGAGTGACAGTGAATCAGAATAAGCAAATCTACTACTATTTACCTATTCACAGTATTTCCTCTGCAGAAAATTTTTAAATTTCAAGGGATTTGCATACAAAAAGAGTACTTATATTATTAGTATATGTATGAAAACCAAAATAAATATTTTGCCTGAATCTCTAGGAGAAGTAAAGGTTTTACGCTACTGAAAATATATTTTTTATTCAATTATAACCAAAACAAAACATTTAAAAAAAAATTAGATCACCTTTTAACCATAATTTCAAAATTAATGTGTACGTTAAGCTGTAATAATGGGTTCGAGGTGGTTCAGGCGATCTTAACTACGTCACACTCCTGGGCCAGCTGTCAAATGTCATGCGCAATATCATACCTTGTGTATTCATTGTACCATGGCATCTATCTATCTACCTTTAGCATTTCTAGTTACCAGTTGATTGTCGAGTAGGTTAGTGCACCAGTTTCTGTCAGTTTTGAGATTTACGATACAGGTCGCATACGATGCAACCTTGTTATTTACCTTTGAAATTTTACGACGGTGAATATAAAGGTTTTGTTGAAATAATTTATTTATTTATTTATTACAATTGTTGCAGAGTATTTACTATAAGGATGGAGACAAAGAGGCCTAAATTAGATGTAGCTACACCCAGTTGCAGCAATGGCTATAAGAGAAGACGGCCTTGGACGCAATTCGAGTTAGAACAATTGGCAAACGAAGGTTTTAGCGACTCAGATGAGTTTGTAGAAAGCAATGAGAGTGAATATTAATAATTTGATGCCATAATTCCAGCAAATCCTGATGTCTCTCCGGAAATTGCAGTAGAAGGTACAAATAAGTCCAAAACAAAAAGTGTTATATATGCTAAAAATGGGCGTAGGTGGTGTCTAAATAGTTTTCATAGTAAAAATAGCAGGGTTTCGAAAAAAAACTTGGTTATTTATTTGCCAGGACCGAAAGGACCAGCAAAAGATATGGTAGAACCAAAAAAAATTTGGAGTTTATTTTTTAGCAGGAACTCGTGGGTATAATTGTAAAGTACACTAATGAGGAAATCGAAAGAAAGAAAATTAGCTGATATAAGAGCGAGCAATGATATCTTGGAGCAACGGATATTGTCGAAATACGAGTTGTTTGGACTGTTATATTTAAGCGGTGTTTTAAAAAATGCCCATGTCACACTGAGTGATTTATGGTTACCCATTTTTGGACCTGTTCTCTTTAGGACAACCATGAACAAGAACCGTTTTGAACTTCTGATAAACTGTTTACGGTTTGATAATAAGGAAACGAGATAAGACAGAAGAAAGATTGATAAATTTGCATCTATCAGGGATATTTGGGATATGTTCGAGAAATCCTGTAGACAAATGTACACTCCATCGAAATATGTAACAATTAATGAGACGCCTTTAGGATTTAGGGGCCGTTGTCCATTTAAGATGTATATCCCAAATAAGCCCGACAAATATGGTCTCAAACTCGTAACGATGTGTGATGCTAAAACATATTATACGTGCTCTGCTAAACCTTATATTGAAAAGGAGGAAAGAAAAAGTCAATGTTCGATTCCAACACAATACGTGCTTGAGCTTACAACAGATATACATGAGACAAATAGAAATTGCACTATGGACAATTGGTTTACCTCGTACGAAGCCGCAGAAAAATTACAGGAAAAGAATTTAACGCTGGTAGGAACAATCAGAAGAAATAAACCTGATATTCCAAAGCAATTAGTAGAAACAAACGGAAAACATATTGATTCATCTTTGTTTGTTTTTGACAAAAACAGCACGTTAGTTTCTTACGTGTCTGAGAAAAACAAGACTATTATATTGTTATCAACTATGCACACGACAGCAAATGTTGACGAAAAAATAAAGAAGTCTGAAATAATTTTGTTCTACAGTAACACAAAAGGCGGCGTTGATACATTTGATCAACTTTGTCATCTAACGATAGTCTTGATGGAAACTCGCAGGTGGCCACTTCGAATTTTGTATACTATGATTGATACTGCTGGATTCAATTCCTATGTAATATACAAATGTAACTGCAAACCAAAATTACAGAAACGGTCCGCTTTTCTGAAAGATTTATCATATTCCCTTGTAGAAGATTATTTGAAACAAAATTTGAAACAAAACCTCATTAAATGGGGCATCAAGACAGACAGCGACGCACTTTGTGAATGTGGTGAAATACAGAACGTGGAGCACCTGAGAGTATGCAGACTTTGCTCATCACAGTGCACCCTTGATGATTTATGGCTCGCAAATACAAAGGGTGTAGACGTAGCCCGATATTGGGCAGAAAAACTGTAGTCGGATCCAGACACGAAAAAGTAAGGTATTTGAAACAAAGAATGACCAATACACGCCTTCCAAGATAAATTAGGAATAATATTCGTAAATTTCTGAATTGTGAAGAAGAACAAGAAACTGCTTAAAGATAAATGATTTATTAGACTGATATGACTTCTGTCCTCGAAAAAAGAACAGAAAGGCTCGAAATAAATGTGAACATTGCCATAAAAGTGTATGCACCGAACATCGCCTTAGCATTTGTGTAGATTGTAAATGACATTTTTTTGTAAAAATTCTATAATCTTTTTTATTTTACCAGTTTTAACACACTTTTTGATAAAAACGTTTAGTGACGCAATGTTTTATTTAGTTTTATAGTTTAAGTTAGGAATACGGCACATTTTGAAATTTTTTAATATTTGTTATAACTTTAGTGTTAATAAATCTTAATTTTAGTATCAAATGTTAATTAATACCTATTAAACACAATTTTTACAGTAACAACTAAAGTTATAAATAGCAGGGATTGAAATATGAAGAGCGAGTTTATCGGTCTTATATGATGCCACCTTATTGCTAACGTTCCACAAATTCCACCTTGTGGTTCTAGGGTTAATTAACAATTATAGTACTCCTGAGTATACTCCTAGTTTTTGCAATCCGACAGGCTCGGTAGTCCTAAGCACCTCCTGTCAAAGTCGCCACTGTGTCTGCTATACTGAAAGCTGTCACGACATGAATCTCATTTTTACCGGATGCTTTATTTCGTGTGTTTTCCGTGAGCAGTTCGGTTCGATAGGGTTTTTAGATACAGTAATAAGTAGTACCACACTTTTATTTAAATCATTTAGAAAGTTCAGTTCAATGGCGAGCAAAAATTCAAAACGAAAGAACAAAACGCTGACTCAAACATATAGATGGGATATTATTAATAGTTGCGAGTGTGGTGATACTCCGACTGCGATATCTAGATTCCTTGATAGAAACGCTACAGTGCATACAGATATGCTACAGTGTAAAACGTTATAAAAAACAAAGACAAAATAAATAAAAAAATTTATGAAGTCTGTAGAGAATGGTTCGAAGGACAGAAAAACTTTTAAACTGAGTGAATTTTCTGACGTTGAAGAAGCTCTGCACATCTGGTTTAAGCGACAACGAATCAGACAAGCTCCTATTTCAGGTGACATTTTATAAAATAAAGCTCAGTTTTCTATCAGGAATTAACAAATAAAACTGATTTTAATCTGGACACTTTTGGTAATCCGACACCCCTTTGGTCCCATACCTGTCGGATTAGAAGGGGTTCATAAAATTCAGGGTAAGTAGAATATAAATCCAAATTTTCATGCAATTCGGTGGTGACACGGAAAATTACAGAGCATCGCCGTATTTTACGTTCATTTACTGGCCTATAAATTAAAGTTGATTTTATGCAATTGAATGAACTGTCTTCCAATAAAGTCGACCTTAGAAACTCATCTACTCTAAGTCATCTACTTTAAAATGTATACTATATGTCCTAATTGTTAATATGTACGTGTCATATAAAATAACTTTATTAGAAGAATTTTTTACCACGTAATAACAACGAAATTGATTGAATTTTTTAATGTTTGATATTATAAGAAGAATATAAAACATTATCTCAACAACTGAATCAATCATTTGAAAAAATCGTTGATGGCCTTTGACTTCTTTATATTTTCGTTGAAGCCCATAATTGTATGTAATTATAAAGGTAGCTTAAATATAATAGAAACAGAAATAAAAGTGAGCTGATTAAGAGTTTAGGCATCATTATTTGTTTACTATAAAAATATTAACCTATTCTTTTATTCTATTTAATTATGTTAATCGTTTATAGTTACTTGTCGAAATATATTATTTAACAAAAATATTATTACAGTGTTTATTTAGTATTTTAAGACTTAAAATGACAAGTGCGTGTTCTATACTATTTTTTTATAAATAGTGTTTGGCACAAATAAAATATTGTAGGCATAGCGCGAGATTGTTAGCATACTCAATAACGACATCACTTCGTTTTCTCTTTCATACAGGTATAACCATAACAGATTAAAAAATATTGTCCAATTGAGAATCTCTTTTCTCTATTTTCTTTTTTTTTACAAAACTATTTTTTCTTTGGTATTTTTTTATCTTCATTATATATTCAGAGATACTTTTAATATGCCTGTATACTGCTGCTCTAGAAAGATTCGTGGTTGTTTTTTTTACACAAAATCAATTTTTATGAATATTCAAAAATTATATTATCATTTTCTGTCTCATTATAATCCAATATTTAGATCATTATATACAATTTTGTACCTTAGCACATATATTAGTATGATAATGGATTTATATATTTTCAGTGTGTCAGTCCAAGGAAATATTCATCACATTTTGTTAGTTATACGAAAAGTTTTTTTCTATTATTTTAATCATGGAAAATTTGTATAGAAGTAAACATCAAGGTAAGAGCATATAATTTGCTTTGTTAGTATACTATGTTTATTTCTTTTATTGCAACACTTGTAAGTTTCTTACCCGTTACAAATCGATATTGCACTTTATAACAACAAATATTTCTTACCTCACAAATATGTCTCATAGACCAGAAGCCCATGCAACCTTTTTCCCCTTATTTTTTATAAATAATAGAATAACGGCTTGTTTGACCCAGCATGGATCACTATTGTAATCAATACTAAAATATTTATTGACAACTTTAGAAACTATGCCTTTATTTTTTATGGGTACAGGTTACTACACACGTAAGGCAAATAGACCACTCAAAAGGGAAGCATTATGGTCAAACATATTTGTACGGTATTTATAATTTAGATAGGTGATACAAAAATAACGACCTGCGACCTAATGCCGTACAAAAACATTGGTACCAGTAGCAGTGACAATCTTTGAATTTCCGAAAATTTTGACCCTATTTTCAGCAATTTGATACAATATGGCATTCATACACATAGTTTCGGGTCTTTATTTAGATAAATTTTTTAAGTACAGTACATATCGACTTGTACAAAGTGAGAAATCTAGGGCGCACCCCTGTATTGTATGTAAAGTAGTAGAAATAAAGTGATTTGAGCCATTATGAAACTTTCTGATTTAAATTTAGTTGCATAAAATAACGTTAAACATTTTTGGACATGCTGTATATTTTTGAATGTACATGTGATTATGAGACCAGAATTAATTTTCCTCTAAAAAGTGGGATAATTCGATCAAACATTTTAATTTTTTAATAATATGTACATCAATTATCAACAAAAAAAAATGCCGTACAAACAAAAGATTCTAAAGGACCTTAGGAGGACGCTCCCGTAGGAAAAATGATTCCTTTCAAAAATGTCACTTCAAATAAATCAGAATAAAGAATCTAATTATTGTATAAACAAGTTTTTTAAACAAATTTCAATATAACCTGTTTTTGCTCCAAAACATTTTTTAGGTTTCGTGAGTCATTTTAAACAAAAAAATGTTTTAGTGATTTTTCTCTTAAGTTGACAGTTTTCAAGTTATAAACAATTTAAAATCTCAAAAAAGTATGTACTTTCGAAGCTGGAAAACTCATATGAAAATTAATATTTTTCAGGTTGCCAAGTGCCTAAATTTAAGAGCAGTTTTAAGGTCTATTAAATTTGTTTTGTCCTTTTCATTACCAAAAAATTTATCTTAAGATAATTAATATTCATACGTTTTGTGGTGGCGAAAAGGGTCGATAATAAATTAATATTGACATAGGAATAATGTTCAGAAAATGATAAATTGATTTAAAATAATATGAATAAAAAAATAGATAATAGAAAACTAAGTCTAATTATTCGTTTTTTTTGTCTTCTTAGGGGTAGAGAACCCTCAAGAGGGTTCTCCCTAGTCTCAAGAACCCATTCAACTTGACAAAACCCAGAAAAATTAGTGAAATTATAAAAATTTGTCTGTAAAAAACCTCCTTTAATATTGCTCTGATGTCATTTTATCCTAAAGTGTTTAAAAAAAAGAAAACTTTTAGATATTTTTATTTTCTATTTTACACTATAGTTTATTTTTATGAAAGAGAGAGTAATTAGCATAATTTTAACTGGTACCTCCGACCACTCCATGGGCGTGCTCAAGATTAATTGAAAAATTACTTTGAATAATTGTAAAAAATAAATCAATTATTTCAGTGTTATAAAGTGTTATGTGTATGTAAACAAAAGTGACCTCTCTTTTATCACACACTATATTAAAACTGACTGGCCTACATTAAAAAGGGTTTTAAAAAATTCACATTTTTTTAATTTTTAAAAATTACAAAAGAGAAAAAGAGTTTTTAAAACCGTCTAAGGTATGTTAAATAGATGAATAAAAATATTAATATAAAACTTACAGCTACTTGTTACAAATCCAAATCAGATTCAGAAGATGAACTTTCAGAACCAAGATTTATAATAACTGGCTCGATCATTTTATCAGTAATATTGTCCAGCTTCCACATTTTTCCTCTTTTTTAATAGTGTGATTTACTGCCTTTTCCCAGTTTTCAGGTTTTACATTATTTACGGCCTCCAAAAACAACTGTTTAACATCATGAATTTTAAAAGTGGTATTTTTTCTTGAAACTTCACTCTTTATCTGTGCCCATACCAGTTCAATCGGGTTTAATTCACAATGATATGGTGGGGATCTAAGTACTGTCATTCCACGATTTTTGGCAATTTCATCAATTTCGTATTTTTTAAATTTTTCTTTATGAAGGGCACACAACGAATAAAGTTCCTTTCTTATAGATCCGGGATGGTACGTAATATTTTTTGAACTCAGCCAATTCTGCAAGTCTTTTTTTAACCACTTGGTTGTGGGCAGTCCTTCTATAAGTCTGGAGTGATAACTTGCATTATCCATTACTATTACACAGTTCCTAGGAAGAGGATCTATCATTTGTTCGAACCATTCTTGAAAGACATCAGCGTTCATGTCTTCATGGTAGTCACCGGTACGAGTTGGTTCAAAAGTTAATAAACCACCTTCAACAAAACCGTCTGAACTGCCAATGTGTACTATTATCAGCCTGCGTCCCTTTCCTGATGGTGGGTTTAAACCAGTAGATAAGTTATTTACAAAAGCGTGCCTTTGACTTGTAACAGTTTCATCCTGCCAAAATTTATTTGGTGCATGACCCTCGTTGATCCATGTTTCATCAAGATAAAATATTTTTCTTTTTTGGTTTCTCATTTCCTTTATGGTTCTTAGAAAATGTGTTCTCCATATGACAATATCGCTTCTTTCTAATAAAATAGACTTTCTGGGATTCTTTTTCCAGCGGAAGCCTATTTCTTTTAAAAGTTTCCATAACGTACTTCGACTCATTTCTGGGTAATCCTTATCATCTCGAACTGAGACAAGAACTTTATCCAATGTTGGAAATTCTTGTCTAAAGAAGAATTCATGCACTTTCCGTCGAAGTCCTTCTTTAAAATGATATTCTATTTGAAATTTTGGTTTCCCTGGAGCATTACGTGGCATTTGAAAACTACCACATTTCTCTTCTTTAATAACTTCTTTTTGTAAATCGTAGATTTCCCAACACCAAGTGTACTGCTTACTAACTCAACGGTCTCATCAACACTTTTACATAAACGTTTGTCTGTAAATGATTTAAAACAATTAAATATTAATGTTTTTTCATTAACTGTTTAGGGACCAATTTTTCCAAGACCAATTTTTCGGCGTTTACACGGCACTTCCAAATTTTCCATAACACTAGTATACACAATAAACTGCACCTTGCAACTGAAGTACCTACTTTTAGTGAACTGTTAAGAATTTTGAATACGCCACTTGGACCTTCCTACAAAATGGAAAAATCCACTATCACATTTTCTGTGGAATAAGTTTAGAACGTAATTATCTAGTCAATTACTGTCGTAGATTTCTGGAATTAAAGAATTAAATGTTTGATTGTTGAAACCCTTACTTCGTGGAATGCACTCATTTCAGATAAAATAAAACGTTTTATTTTATCTAAAGAATTAAACTTTATTTTGCAAATAGGTAGGTACTTATTAAACTTTTATTGGTTATATATAACCAATAAAATAAACATCTTACATTTCTTGCAAATTCATTAGTACCTGTTAACCTCCATCATCCGACACTGGCAACCTTATTTAGGGATTAGTAACACTCACAACTATTGTATTTTATTCTGCTCCAACCTTTATACCTGGTGGTCATAGTCAATTTAAAATTGTTTTCCTATAAACTTCTGTAAACTTGTTGACAAATATCTGTTTTTCATTGAGTCACCCGTATCAACAGTTTAGGGATTTGCATACATAATTTATTGTTTTATTACTCTCTCATACATAAAAATACACTATAAAAAGTAATAAAAATAAAGTTGTAGAAAATTTAATTTGCTACAAATATTGTTAAATAAAAGTCTCTGTACGATTGCTAGTTTACGAGATACAGATCGAAACTCCTTTAAACCTCTTATTCCAAGATGGTGAGTATTCAAAAACATGGTCAATTTCGGAGTACTGTAAAATCCAGAGAAATTAATGCAATTAAACAACTTTTTAGTAAAAACTATTTTTTATAAATCCCTTTTTAATATTTTTCTGATGTCATTTTTTTGTTAAATTACCACAAAAAAAGTTATAAGTTGTAGACAATTAAATTTGCTCTAAATAATATTGAATATAATTTTCTGTGTGTTTGTTAGTTTACAAGATATAGCGCAAAAACCCTTTGCATTTCTTTTTCTAATATGACTTCCGCAAGACAAGGTTGGCGATACCACAAAATTGAACTTAAGCTTATATTGACTTTCCCAATACGTAAAATGAATAAAATTGCGTCATCTAAGTAATGCACGCTAAGCCCTAAAAATGTAAGATTTCAATCTGTTGCTAGTAGTGCCTATCCGTTTCGGATGTTGGCGACCATCATGGCAATCTGTATTTTGCAAACTATGGCTCTGAAAAGATTTGTGGTTGTTGTGTTGAACCACGTACGTAGATTTTTCAGCCAGGAAATTCTTTGCCTTCCTGGTCCTCGTTTTCCTTCTATTTTTTCTTGAAGAATTAATTGCACCAACCCATATATTTCGGTGTTCCTCATGATGCGATTAAAATTTGGCTGTTTTTATTATGATTAACTCCTAACTAACTCTTTTTCTTTTTACATTCTTAATAAAAGGTCCTGTTTAGTAACGTGGTCGGTAAAAGATATCTTCAGGATGCTACGATAAAGCAACATTTCGAAAGCCTCAATTTTTTTACAGATAGTGTCTGTGAAAGTCCACGACTCAACTTTGTACAACAGTATAGGAAAAATACAACATCGTAGTAACCTGATTTTTATGGGTACTGATAAATCATGGCATTTGGATAACTTAGACATTTTTTAAAATGCAGATCTTGTTTTCTTTATCGTAGATTGTATTTCTAGAGAATGGTTCCAATTTTGATTGACGTTCGTACCAAGGTAGGTGTATGTTTTTACTTTTTATTTTGGTTGATCATTCACACTGATTCATTCAATTGGCTGTTCCTTCTTAGAGGTCTTCATACATTTTGTTTTCTTATTGTTCAGTAAAAGTCCATATCTCTGACTTACTTATGTGATTCTATTCATTCATTCCTGGAGGGATTCATAACTGTTAGCGAATACCACCGCGTCGTCCGTTGTTTTACCCTTTTATTAACTAATTTTGTTTGGCCTTTCGTATTTCGATTCTTTTTTGTCTCTGAATATTTTTGTCCATTGTTTTGTTATTCTTTGATTTTCTTTTTTCTTCCATGAGTTGTAGTAAAATTTGAATAGACGGTATACCAGATCTGCAAAATCCATCCATGTTTTTTCCCATTTGTCTAATTTTAGATAACTAATAACAGCCACAGTATTTAAAAGTATAACATAACATTCACCACTGGATACTTTATGTGTAGGTACTCTGAAAATGTCCAATTTTCAAATTTTTGTTTTTTGTTTTTTTTTTTATTTTTTAATTTGTAGCATTTATTATAACTGGCTATTAATTAGTTTGATAGTTTTTAGTTATATTTTATCAAAAAAGTGATTACAGTTTAAGAAATAATTATCTTACCTAAAAAACAACGATTCTATTCCCAAATACAGAAAACTGTTTATAAACATTTGCAAGAACCAAAACTTTTAGACGGCGCAATTGCCAAAAATTAGTTTACGCATTAAGTAATAATTTAGAATTGACGACGTACATTTTTCAATGACCTCAACAAATGGGGGTTAAAATCACAGGTTGTGCCCTAGATTTCTTACCACTGTACCAACCGATATGTATGACGCTGCAAAAAAAGTAATCTAAAAGTAAAATTGTTCCTGCTACTGGTACAGTATCTATCTATATTATCTTTGTACGACGTTAGATCGCAAGTCATTATTTTTGTATTACCTACCTAAGTTAAAAATGCCATACAAATATCTTTGACCAAAATGCCCCCCCCCCTTAAGGGGTAAGTTTACCTTACCTGTTATAACATATTGTAGTATTTCTTTATATGTGACTTATGGATGGGTCAAATAACCCCTTAAAATCCCTCATGAGTCTATTATTTATATATTCGTTCTAATATTTCTTATTATTCTATTTAGTTTATTTATAAAGATTATCATCAACTTCAACACTCTTAAACAATGCGCCAAAAATTCACTTACATATTACATGTAAATCAGTACAAAATTATTACACTAAGTTAGCTCTAGTGTGTCACTGGATCCGCGAAGATCTGAATTTTGACTTAGAAATCCGATTCTGAAATTTGAAATGGCCATGGCAAACTTTCTAAAAACGTGAAGACATTTATGCGATAGGTCACTCGATCTGCAAACACGATACATTTTTGTGAAGTGCTATTACACCCTGTTACATTGGACACTTAAAGTTGTCAGTTTGACAAGACTTAAAGCATTTTTAACCTGAGTATGTAGACGAATGTTACGAATACCTTAAACTTCTCACACCATTAAGTGCGTAAGCCCAAAATTTCGGGCCAATGCTTTTTAAATGCATTATTTTTTTTGAATTCTGAGAAAACTAATAAGTATTTTTGAAAAATTTAAACGCGTATTGAAATAATACATTATTATTAACGGCCAAAAGTTCCTGAAAACTTCTATAATATTTATTTTAATAAGTTACAGGGGTGAAAAAGAAGAGAAAATTTAGTGTGATTTTTAATTTCAAATATCTCATTCAAAAAAACTTTCTGTTTATTCTAAGGAACTTTCAGCCCTCGGTAATAATGCAATCTTTCATTCTGCGTTTAAATTCTTTAAAAATATTTGTTAGTTTTCTCAGGATTCGGAAAAAATTAATGCATTTAAAAAGCATTAGCCCGAAATTTTGCGCCTACGCTTTTAACTTGAAAATTGTGCAAATTTGAATTCATTGAAATCATAAAAAGTGGAAAAGTAAATATCTTGAACCTAAAATCAGAAGAAACACATGCGATTTTCTACAGCTCTTAATTAAAGGTAGGATTAAGTGTAAACTTTAACTACAGCAAAGACAGTGCTCCTAGCTTAACCCTAAACGGTATGACAAAAAAAAGAAAACGTTTAAAGTATGGCGGGGTCAAATTGGACATTTGAATTTTTTGTTTTAATAAAACAAAAAATTAAAGAACAAAAGTGAAAAAAGTAGTATATGGCTAATAATAGCGCTATAAAAGCTAACATATATTACAACGAATGTTTTAGGAACAAACTATACAGGGTCAATATCGAAACTAGATAAATGATAAAAATCTTAAAATTGTAGCATTTTCGTTTCACCCCATATATCATAAAACACTGAAAAGTATTATTAATCTTTTTGCGACTCTAAGATTGGTAATGTAAACATTTTCTTTTGTGTTTATAATAATTATAATTGCTCTTTCGATTGATCTGGATTATGCCTAGATATTAACGTCGGAAAAAAACAGGAATCTTTCCACTTGGATTGGTGGAAAAATGTATGCTGACAAGAGAATAATTTTAGGAGGATGACGCCACTACTTGATGAACCGGCTGCGAAAGCAGTCGATTTTATTGTAGAAGTCATGAAGAATTTTGTTGTCGGAAATCGTTAGTGTAGCAGTTAAGGAGAACTAATTGGGTCTAAACGAGAAAATGTAATTTTTGGTTATAGTTTCAAAAATCGGCAAATTTTGGTTTAATTCGAATGAGTTTTGGTTAAAAAAATGGTGAGTAAGTTTAAATACTATGTGGCAGTCTTTGTAAAATGAGATAATCACCGGTTTATTGCTCTATTTCGTGTCACGGAATTGATAACAGCGTTTCTGAGGGCTAAGTGGCCTACATTGTTTTAAGTGAAAATTAAGCAGCCTTGTTTTGAAGATTACATATTATCCAGAATAACCTGAAGTCCAGTTCGATGTTTGAACTCCAAGATTTGTCAAGCTACCTTTTTGTGTCTTCGATGGTTGAAAGTTAACAAACTATTTTGATAATATAAAAGAAAATAATTAGCCAGTGCAAAAAGTAGTTTTGTTACATTTTTGTAAATAAGATTTGCTTTCGTGACAAATTAGAAAGGTTAAAAATAAATATAAGTTTTATGTACCAGCTAATTGTCATATTTTAGTTTTTTTTTTAAGTAAAGTTAACCTTGACAATTATTTAATAATTCAGAAAAGTTTGATATTTCATTTCGACATATGACAGTCAGTATATCCTTTTCTATCATTTGGTACATAACCAAAATTTTAAAGTCGGTTTTCTTAAATTCTGTTTTGTACAAGGTTAAACTCAATGTAAAGTGTGTTAATGAATTTGGATATTTTTATTTGTAATAACTGTTTATGAGAAATAACAATACATAAGTAATGTTTCTTTTTAAACCAGGAGTTTCAAATTATTTCTTTTAAAAAGATATTCACCTTTAAAATTTTTTTGGAGAGAATATGAATCTTCTTGTATAGTTTTGCCCAGGATATCTCTGTAAGTATTTTGTTTGATTTGTTTTTGTAGTAAGTCCTCCCAATCCTTCCCAAATCAAGGAATCGTTATCCATGACTTAGCTCTCCAACCAAAACACGAGTAGCCATTCGCAAACGTTTCAATTTATATGCTTACTTTATCTCCAAGCCCAGTAATTATTAATTCTCCCCTTTAAACTCACAATAAGCAAATTATAAATTGTTACAAAACAAACAAAGAAAAACACATTATCATGTCGGAAGTAAAGAATTTTTTTTTTTTTTTATTTACAAACTCGCATCAGCCTGTAAGGCTATTAGCGAAAAAAAGAAAAAGTAATAACAATAATTGAACAGTGTAACAATTAAATTTTGTATAAATAGTTTATTGCTTTTAGATATTGGATAATCACTTTGGCACCGCACTTTAAGAATAGTTCTCTCAAATTCTCCGGGATTCCGAATTTACACCTTTCCGCACTGTGTAACGGGCACTCCACTAGAAGGTGTTTTATTGTTAGCGGGGTCTCGCAAGCATAACACTCCGGTTGTGGATCCCTTGTCATCAGATGTCCATGTGTGAGGCGACTATAACCAAGCCGCAGTCGTGTGATGATAACCTGAGAAAAACGATTGGTGGAACTATCAGACCATGGTTGAAATATTGGTTTTATCTCAAGTAGTTTTGCCTGTTTTTTACACCATCTGCTATTCCATATGTTGACTATTTTGCTGTGGAAATATGATTTGAGATCTGTTGCTGGAGTTTTTGGATAGAATTCAATAGTTGTTTCCTCTAAGGCTTCTCGTGCATATTTATCCGCCAAATCGTTTCCCGTGATTCCAACATGAGATGGCACCCACAGGAAAGCAATGTTTCTGTGGTTTAGATTATGCAATTCTTGTCTAATGAGTTTGGCCACAGGATGGGAAGAATAGATTTTTGAGATGATTTCTAGAGAACTTAATGAGTCAGTAATTATTAAGAAATTAGTTTCAGGACATTTTGTAACATGACATATGGCTTTATATATTGCAAAGAGTTCTCCTGTTAAAATAGTATTCGTCTCCGCTAGTCTATATTTCTTTATTTCATCATTTGTTACAAAGGCAGATGCTACACAACGCTCTGTTTTAGATCCATCTGTGAATAACTTTTTGAAGGAAGAAAATTGAGAAATTAACGTTTGATATTTAGAATTAATTAGATGACAATTGCTTTCTTTTTTATTTTCTGATAATAGATCCAAATTTATGTAAGGAGAAGACATTAGCCAAGGAGGGGAAGTTGGCATCTTGCTAGGATAGATTTCGGGGACTTTAATGTTTAATTCATTTATGATTCGTCTGCATCTTTCGTAAAATGGAATGTGGGTTTTTGCGCGCTGGATATTCGAGCAGCGAATGGTTTGGTGATATTGTAAAGAGTACCGCTTCGATGCATAAGAGAGCATTAATTCCTGTCTTCGTAAATCTAATGGTAGTTCACCCAGTTCGGCCTGAAGACTTAAGATAGGGGTTGTTCTAAATGCGCCGCTTATTATTCTAAGAGCGTTATTTTGAATGGTGTCTTGAATGAACTTTTAGAGTTGTTGTTGAAGCACACGAGTAAGCGTGGCAACCATAATCGATCTTTGAGCGGATCAAATTTTTATATAGTACGAGTAGAGTTCTACCGTCTGCTCCCCAGTTCGTACCAGAAAGACATTTCAAGAGGTTTAGTCTTTTTTGACATATAGCTGATATATATTTGATGTGGTCCTTCCAGGTTAGAGCTTGATCAAATATTAGACCTAGATATTTAATTGTGTTTACATATTCAAGTGTTTGACCACCAAGTTTTCAAGTAGGTATTTCTTTTATCTGTTTTGGTCTCTTAGAAAATATGATGCAGCGAGTTTTAGATGAAGCAAATTGAAAACCACTCCTTTTAGACCATGCTATAAATTTATCGAGTTGATCTTGTAATAATTTGGCCATACTCTGTATATTGTTTCCATTTAAGAATATTATAAGATCATCCGCGTACAATCTCGCTTGAATGGGTTTGTTCATTGATTTGATTATATCATTGATAGCTATAAGGAAAAGCGTCGGGCTGATTACCGAGCCTTGGGGTGTACCATTTGTTTGATATTTCACATTAGATAGAAGTCCGTTTACTTTTACCTTGAAATTTCTATTTAGGAGAAAATTTTTAATAAAAGCAAGTATATTTCCTTGATAGCCCCATGATTCCAGTGTTGAAATTATTTTATGATGCCAAGCCATATCAAATGCTTTGTGCAAATCAAAATAAATTGCAATACATTTTTGGTTGTTGTAGAATGCGTTATTAATATGTGATTCTATATCTACTAAATTGTCGGTAGTCGATCTTAAAGGACGAAATCCAGATTGTTCATTAATCAGTTGGTTATTTTCTTCCAGACACCACAATAAACGTTTATTTATAATTTTTTCTAAAAGCTTACACATGACACAAGTTAGAGACACTGGACGATAAGAATCTGCTTTGTTTTGTGGCTTATTAGATTTTAAGATGGGAATAGTTATGGCTGTTTTCCATAAATTGGGAAATTCATGTTTGGTCCATATACGATTATATATTTTTAATAATATTTCTACTGCTTCGTCAGGAAGGTGTTTCAAAAAAGAAGCTGGGATGTCATCGGGGCCAGGGGATGTGTCTTTTAAAGAAACTACCATCTCTCTTAGTTCTCTGATTGTGATAAGTGCATTTGTAGGTTCATTGTTGTTTACTACGTTAATAGGGATGGTTTCTTTTTGTTCTTTGTATGTTATGAAATCTTTATCATAGTTAGAATTTGTGGATGTTAACTTGAATGTTTCCGCTATTTTTTCTACGATTTCTGCATGGTTTGTTATTAATGATTTATTTTCTACTTCTAATGATGCGATTCCTTGATATGAGCTAGTGCCTGTTATATTTTTTATTTTCCTCCATATGTTTGTTAAGGATGTGTAATTATTGATCGTTTCTACATATTTTATCCAGGATTGTCTTTTAGATCTCGTGGTAATCAGTTTGGCTTTAGCCCTACATTCTTTAAGATTAATTAAGTTTTCTAGGCTTTTGTACCTTTTGTACTTTTGAAGAGCTTTCTTACTTTCCTTAATAGCTTCTTTACAATCTTCATTCCACCAGGGAGTTACTTTATCTCTTTTTATAAACTTTGTTTTACCTATCGCTTCTAGAGCTGCTTCCGTTATGAGTTTATTGAACTGTAGAATTATTTCGTCTATTGAATTTTCTAAACAAATTTTTGATGATCCGTTACGGATAATTTCTTGATAACTGCGCCAATCAGCTTTATCTAGCCTCCATTTCGGTTCAGGTGTAACTGGCGTAGGTTTCATCGAGTGTTTTTCTATTAAAATTGGGAAGTGATCACTCCCATGTAAATCTTTTTCTACATACCAATTGTGATTTAATTGAAGAGTTGGCGTACAGAGTGAGATATCTATAGAAGAAAATGTCCCTGTCGATAAATTTAAGTGTGTGCTGCTACCATCATTTATTATTGCAAGGTTTAATGTGTTTATGATCTTTTCAATCTTTTTTCCAGTGTGTGTAGTTTTAAAGGAACCCCAGTTAGTATTGTGTCCATTTAGATCTCCCAAAATGAATTTCGGATTAGGAACCTGATTTATTAAGTTTACAAGATCTTGTTCTTCTAGGTTATAATTTGGAGGTATATATATATTACATATGTTGATCTTTTGTGTAGTGCCAATTTCTACAGCTACGGCTTCGAGATTTGTGATTAATGGAATTTCTTTGGATATTATTTGTTCCTTTACATATATTGCAACTCCACCTGATGCGTGTTTTGCATTATCTCTGTTTTTAAAATATGAATTGAAGGACTTTAGATTCATGCACGTGGAATGTTTAAAATTAGTTTCTTGAAGACAAATAATTTGTGGTGTGTATTGATTGATTAATAGTTGCAACATAGGTAAACGAGTTTGAAAGCTATTTATATTCCACTGTAAAATTTTATTATACATAAATTATTATATATCGATTAAGTGAAAGAAAAAAAAACTACAGTATTAACAAGTGGATGTATCACTTTCAGTATCCAAAATGGCTAAATCAAGTTGTACAGCCAATTTTTTCCTCAATTTTGTGCAGCGATATTTTGTTGTTCTGTCTTCTAAATGGGGACGTATTTCTTCCAACATATTAATAAGAGCTACGGTGTCTGAAGTATATTCATTCGCAATCGTTAGTACATCAGAGCATCCATAGCAATTTTCAAGTAGACTTTCAATTTGCTGACTGTTAAGACAAAAGGAAGGAGAGTGTTTGTCTATAAATGTTTTAATATTGTCTGAAAACTTTATGTTTTGTTCCGGTTTTTTTTCTGTTTTGCTCTTTTTTTTCTGTTTTAAAGTTGGAATTGCAAATTGGGCATCCTCAGAAGTAGGTGATGAAACAGCAGAAGCAGTACGTTTATGTGAAATATTTTGTGTAAAAGAAAGATCAGACTTTGTATTGTCAACCAAGGCGTTTTCCATTATCTCAGAATTCACAGGGGTATTGATAGGTTGAGATAGGGGTGGATTTGACAGTTCTGGATTTTGGGTCGAAGATGACTGTGAGCTGTTGGAAGAAGTTGTAGTGATTCCAGCAATAGGAGTTTGTGAAGTTTGGGCAAGAGATATGCTACCTGATTGAGTATTGCTTACTGTAGGTATTGTATTCAAAGTTGGTGAAACAGAAACAGTACATTGTGAAGCATTATGTCCTGCTTGCTTGCATTTGAAACAATTATGGCTGTCTAATGTTAAAAATAACCTGCTTACTACTCCATCTTGTTCAATTTCAATAAATTCAGGAATGTTAGTATTTATAGGAGGAGAAATGTAGATTTGTCTTCTAAAACTTAATATGTGGCTGTAAGCTGGATCAGTAGCTCCAATTCTCAGTGGAGTCATTGGCGATAACAGTGTTAAACCTAAGTTTTGTAAATGTCGTGTAATATCTTCATTAGGAATTGTAGGGCTTACATTAGATACTAGCAATCTTTCTGATGGAGTAATTAGTCGCCGAGCAACTAGACGAGTGTTGTTAATTGTGATGGCTTCATTATTTTTAAGAAGATCGTCGACAATTTTTTTATCTTTCAAATATATGCAAACTCGATTGTTAGATATACGTGAACAATATATTATATTTTGTGGGTTAACTATTGGTCCAATCTGTAAGAGATAGTCTTGAATTTTGCAACCTTCTATCGATGGGAAAACTATCGCTTGATCTCTATTTGGTAATGGAGAGGAATTTTTAACTAACGCTGCTGAGTATGATTTAACCGTGCTGTGGAAATTATTTGAAGTAGTATTGACATTTGAAGAATTTTGAGTAAGATTATCCATTTTTTGCTTTCTTTCGGAGTTTCTTCCAAAGCATTTGAGCTAAGTCCGCCTCTGGCGATGAAAAACCACAGACAATAATTTGAGAAAAAAAAAAACAACCAGTTGGTAGATAAGCACTCACAACAGGTGAATGGAAAGATATTGATTTTTTGTGGATGTTGATAATATTATGAAGTAAATTAAATACTCACAAATGATGTGTGATGTACTATTTTAACACTTCACCACTTTTTTCTCAAAAATTTGTTTTAATATGATAGTTAAAAACTCATTAATATTAAAAATCAATTACTACGAAATGATAACGACGTGTTTACTCTTCGAATGTTCGAGTGAGACTCAAGTAAAGAATTCTTATTTAGATATGTTCACCTATTTTAAAAAAATTTAAATCAGAAGTTAATTTTCGAATATAAACAAATCAGTAGATAAGTTGCTGATCTTTAGATTTATCACAAGTATTTATTTTGATACAACGTATTTATGACATATGTTACATACAAGTGGTTGTTTGTTATCATAACGTGAACAAATATAACAACTTCCACGTTTGGATGCTCTTTCAACAGGTCTATCTTGGTCTTTGTTATCGTGTGAAACAACTCGACGAATAACTTGTCTCAATTCCTTGAGAATATTCACCATTTAAACATGCCGAATTAAGTGGTCCTGTATTAGTTCTTTTCCAAAAGCGATAATAAAATTTTGCTGTGTTAATTTAGATTCTGGATATGCACTGTTATATAAAATACCCCCATTTACGTTGACAATATCCATTATACGAAACCAAATAGCCTATGGCCATCCGTCTAGTATGCCTCCCTACTTTATAATTAGCACAAATTTGATCCCGCACATCCACTCCCACTTTAGTAACATTGTAAAAATGTATCAGATCTGGCAGTTTTTTTTGTGTAAGTAAGACTTTGTTATTATGATGTAAACTGGAAATAAGGCAAACATATAGATTTTTTATTGATACGTAAAATAGCAGGGTTATGTCTTTAGTAAAATAAACCTCGTGTTGATTATTCGGCAAAAACTCATTTGGCAACTCTTTTTTGTTTCTTTTGATAGCACCTACATAATTAAGTTTACGTTGTTGTAGTTCGTTGACCAGCTATGGAAAACCAGTTATCCCCAGTCATATTGCGGTTAGAATTCACTATTGGAGCAACTTATGAAAGAACATAGAGAGTTGGTATGGATAATTTCTTGGGATTCGGTATTCTGTTTTCTTTTCCAGTATACACAAATTTTCTATCTTACTTTTCATAAACATTCTAAATTTGTACTTATCGCAGAAATCAACCAACATTTCATCAACAGTTACATATTCTCAAGATAATTAGTTAGTATAACAGTTAATTACGAAACAATTAAAAATTTCAGAAATAGATGCCAATTTGTCTCCATCTCCATTACGCTTATTTCTAGAATTTGGATCGTCAAATCTCAAAGCTGGTAGTAGAAACCTAATCTTTTTGCTATCATTACGGAACGGAATATATCACAGCCTGTACCATCAGTTTAAAAAAAAAATTATATTTTTATTGTTAGACTTGAACATGCCTGCAAAATACAGTAGGTAGTCGAAACCAAGGTATTATTTCGGTTTTATCAAGGTGGCTTTTAAATTGAGAGTTGAAAGTATTACGTAAAGATGTTTGTAACCCTGGAATCTTTTCATTTGTCTTTTCAATAACCGCGCAATTATTGAATCGGTCATTTCAGAAAACAATATGAGTCAGAAATTATAGTATTGAGTAAATCACAAAAAACTGTTGTATTAGAGTTTAAAAAAAAAGTAACTTATGTTGTTTCAGAACAGAAATAAAAGAAAACATTTCTTTTTGGAAATTTTATTGTCTGTCAGTATAAGCATTAATCATTATTAATTGCATCAGTAGTAGACCACTGCATAATCTATTCAAAAATTGGAAAAATTCAAAAAACCGGAGGAAAATTATAATTTTCCTCCGGTATGTAGTTCATAAGCTTACGTATAACTCTTTTTTTTTATTAATTGGTACTTTACTATCCGGATAGGCCAGAACTGTTGGTCAAAATGGAATTATATCATTTATGTTTTTAAGTTTAAAGTTGTTAGTAATAAAACCATTAATATATACCAATACTATTACAGACCTTGTTTGGTTTGAAGAATAAAAAAAATGGTAGTAATTTAAAATCTGGAGAGTGATTTTTTATCCTTTTCTTTTCTGCCCATTGGGTCGGTAGACAAATACGTTTTTTTGTAATGTTTAGGCCACCACTTTTTACATTCAAAAATATTCGATGTTTCCACCAGTTTAACAAGAAACTTTTTGTGTCAAGTAAAATTTACTATCATTTCTATTCTTTTGGGTGATAAACATGGTCAAAGTTTTTTATGGCTCTTTTTATTGCTGCAAAGTTTTTAACGTTCGGCAAAAAGGAATGGCCACGTTGTGGAAAGTACTGGTTTATGGTTTTAAAACGTCCAGTATCTTCTAACGAAAGTAGAAATCTCACTACAGTATGATTCCGGTTTAGATCGGCACGGCTGTCAGAAAATAAGTAAAGACGTTTCACAGCAGTAGGCACTTCAGACTTGATATAATTCACAAGAAATAAAGCAACTTTATTGGAACCCTTTCTGGCTTGACCCTCGTGGTAGGTGTAAAACATCCCTTGTTATTTTTGCATATTGTTAATTCCAAAGATGTTGTAGGTTAGTTGACGCAAGTAAAAAGACTCCGATATAGGAATAGAGAAGTTGAAGATTTTGCATATAATCAAACGTCAGGCCACATGAAGTGATCTGGCTTGCATGTCTCTGCAGTTTTTGCCATTTTATTGTAGAACTTCTGTGCACGTCTTTTATGGTACAAATAATTCCGCAACGGCCACTCGATTCGCTGTCTTGTTTAAAGATGGACTATGTGGACTTAATCTTTATTTCTAACTGTTCACATTCATAGGAAGTGTCTATCTGTGGACGTCCAAAAGATAGAGAAAAATGTTCCTGGAAAATCATTAAATAAAATTTATACTTCACTGAATTATTATTAGTACTTATAAGGAAATTTGGCACAAAATAGGTGATAGATAATTCGCACATTCAATTTTTTGTATAATTAATGCTTCTCTTTACCTGTGTAATGTGAAATCTTAGTGGGAAAACTCCTAATAAAAGTCTTATTCTGTTCTATTAAATTTTCAGACTTAGCATTCCCTGAAATATTTTTCCACGTTTATCTAGTGGTGCTTTTCCTTATACAAGACGCTTAGATATTCTTTGAATTATTTCATGACCCACAGTGTGAATTCTAAAGAAACCTTTTTTGTAAACCATAATTTTGCCACCCGAGCCTGAATAACAATCTTATATCTTCTATTCTTTGGATATTTATTTCGAGGTCTTTTTTTTTACTTCACACTTTTCCATAAGCCCTTGTAAGCATAAATATTGTGCATTCTTGATAAGCATACTTCTGAATTTGGCAAGTATTTCAGCTCATATATCTGCATTAACTTTTTTAAAGCACTTCAAGCGACAACTGCAAAAAATATATAATAAATTTACGTTTTAAAACTATCTTAACCTTAAAACTTACAGACAGTCCCCTCCTGGTTTTCTTGCAGGTACAGCATTACCTTTATAATTTTCATATTCCCCACAGAGCCTCGCATTCTTAATAATTTCTGACTTATATTTGTCTTTTTTACTTCTTTTTTTACTTTTTTCTAAATTCAGATCATTATTGGTGCCATTTACTGCAGCTATCTTGGTCGTTTTGTTTACAAATGACAATCAGTCGATGACTCATGTGGTTTTCGAATGAAATCGACAGCAAGTCGAGACTGATGTCGTTTCTGCTTAGAATGGTGCTTCTTCATCAGGTTCCTTCTCCTATCGGAGGTTGGAAATCATCATCGCTATTTTAGTTTTATTGACCGCGCTTCTGAGTAATTCTAATGAGCTGCAACCGAACCACTCTCTCAAATTTCTTAGCCAGGATATTTTGCGTCGTCCTGGATTTCTCTTCCCTGGTATCTTCCCTTGCATAATTAACCTAAGTAATACGTACTTCTCGCCCCTCATTATATGACCCAGATATTGAATCGTTCTAATTTTAACAGTTTTTATGACTTATCACTCTTTCTTTATTCTTTGTAACACCTCTATATTAGTTACTTTTTCAGTCCACGATATTCTGTGGATTCTCCTGTAGCACCACATCTCAAAGGAGTTTAATTTTTTGATTTCGGACTGTTTTATTGTCTACACTTCCATACCGTATAGTAAAGTAGAAAAAACGTAACAACGTAGCATTCTTGTGCAGATCTTTAGATTAAGGTTACGGTTGCAAAGTAAGTTCTTCAATTTTATAAACGTATTTCTTGCAATTTTTATTCTAGATCTGATTTCTTTTGTGTGATCTCCATCTTCGGTTAGCCACGTTCCTAAATATTTATATGTTGTTACTCTTTCGATCGTTGTATTATCGATGATCAGGTTGTCTACATTTTGTGTTTTTTTTGAGAATATTATTGATTTCGTTTTCTTGAAATTCATTTGAAGTCCGTAGCTTTTACATGGAATAGAATGGTGCGTTGACGTATAAAAAACGGATTTGTTAAGAAGTGTCAATATTGCAAAAAATTGACTTATTTATGTTGTTTCTAAAAAAACCGATTTAATTGTGTCATCGAGTTGAAGCTTGATAGCTTCAGTAGACGTTGCCGGCTTATGTATTCGTGCTGGCCCAGAAAGCTATGGTAGATTTGATACCACATCTGATTCACGGGTATGGCTTGAAGCAGGAGCTATTTTGGATCATTTTTTTACTTCTTTTATAACAGTAATTTCTCTTAGTTGCCTCTTTATTATTATTATTTTCGTCCTCACTACTAAAATCACTGGCCAGTATTTGATCATTCTTAATACTATCACCTTGGTCATTATTACTAAGATCAGAATAATTATCAGTATCATGATCAGTAAAAATTGTTTTGGTGTCAGAAATATCATCATTACTGTCAAAAAAGTGTTTAGCAATCTCTTCAAAGTCCTGCTGGGTTCTAGGTTTCTTTTATCTTTGAAATTGGCCATTATTTTTTAAAAACTAGGCACGAAAAAAAAACACTTAATGTATGGCGGGGTCAAATTTTACTCGATCAACGTATAACACCTAACCAATTGGAAGGTGTAAGTTAACTCTTTGCTTATAGGCCGGAAAAGTAAGCTGAGGTTCAAGACAAAGGTCAGAGTTGCAAACAGTATTATCCTGCCAGTGTCTACCATTTATTTATTATAACCAGCAAAATATTGTCGCCTGGGATATTTAGGATATTTTGCATATTATATATATATATATATATATATATATATATATATATATATATATATATATATATATATATATATATATATATATATATATATATATATATATATATATATATAGCAAGATCTAAACAGTCCAAAACTTCATAATGAGAGAAGTGCTGGAAATACCAAAATATGTACCTTTTAAGTTATGTACATATATAGAGACTCAAACCAACTGTATATAGAGACTCAAACCAAAATAAGATTCTACGAACAATGGACAAGACACCATACGAGATTTGCTACGACCTTAGAAATCATCCCAATACAATATTAAGAGAGTTAATAGACTATAATAAAAAACTAAGGATGGTGGGGACGGCCCCAACAACAACTAGCAGGATATATAGTGGACCAGCAGGATTTAAGAATGCTGAGATAACCATGCAACAGTCAACACAAGCGGTAAAAGAAGACCCAAAAAAAACTTCCATAATAATAACCACGGGGTATGTGATGGCAATATACACCTGGAAAGGCACACCCCACATCACGCACACTTTTTAGCAGTAGTAAACATATACACGGAGTGTGTGAGAGCACTATACACTTGGGAATGCACTCCCCATAGTTAAGGATAAAAAATACCTTCAGTCATATGACTAAATTATTTGTAAAATTTCACCTAAATACCGATGCTCGCACTAAATCTATGTAAATGAAGAAGTATAAAAGGCCCATCATACCTTTTACACAGCCGCTAAAGCCTAGACCCTTATGGCAGGTCACATAGAGACCCTATCGCGGAACCTGAACATCGAGACCATGTGCTACAAACATGGGCTCCGTGGCCAGACCATTTAAATGCCTAGCCGACGGAAAGAACAAAATTTATTGTGCCAAATCGGCAGCTGACTGACCGAGCACACACAAAGTTCAAACAGAGAGTCATTAATTTAGGTGGGTGGCCCTCTGTTCGAAACACACATCTTTATTAGTAACTCACGTCTCGAAGTCATGCTAGATTAAGCTCTATTTAGAGTCAGTAAAGTAAATAGAGAGAAAAGCCGATAAGTGTGCTATCCCTACAGATAGGTGGCCTAACGACAGCCATGAGACACAGAGGGTAATCATAAGCCTCCCCAAGTAAGTAAGATAGGTAAGTAAGATAGGTTCCACTTGACAGTGAGGTGGACCGGTCGGACATGTGGATGCCACTGTACAATAGTGTACTGTACACATGTTCCTAATGGCAGGATTTTGTGTGTGTGTGTGTGTGTGTGTGTGTGTGTGTGTGTGTGTGCGTGTGTGTGTGTGTGCGTGTGTGTGCGTGCGCGTGTGTGTGTGTGTGTGCGTGTGTGCGCGTGTGTGTGTGTGTGCGTGTGTGCGTGTGCGTGTGCGTGGGCGTGTGTGTGTGCGTGTGCGTGTGTGTATGTGCGAGTGCTGGTACGTGTGCATGTGCGTGTGCGCGTGTGTGTGTGTGTGTGTGTGTGTGTGTGTGTGTGCTACACGTTAGCGATGTACTAAACGGTGCCGTATGTAGGGGAATTTGCCGCGTCCTTCCGCCTTTTTGAGAATTAAATAAACAGTTTGATTGGAGTCAAAATTGACTTCGTCATAGGAATTAAGGGTTCAAATTATACGAGATTAAGTAAGTTTGGGCTTGAACTTTGTGCTAGAAAATTACAAAAATAATTGTTACCAATCTTAGATAGGAAAAGGCGATCGAAGAAGAAGCTTCCATTAGTAAAATAATATTCAAATCATGAATGTGTTGCTTATGTGAGTCCATTTTAAAATGAGTTAAAAAAGAAATAAATTAGACTTACTCACAATCAGTTTAATTTTACTACCCAAGACGACCAGTTTCGCTTTCTAACATTGGCAAAGCATCATCAGGTCAGTGGTACAAAGTAAATTAAATTATTCCGGTACAAGAGTAGTTATATAGTAATTGGTGATACATAGTTCAAACTATCCCGTATTACTGATAATGAGTGATCTTCGGTCAATGTTGTAACTGTCTAACATCTTAGGAGGAAGTTTCTTAAGGGGAGGGATGTTAACAGATGATATAGGAGTAAGGTATATGTTATTGTTTGTTGAAATAAAATGTGATGTTTTATATTGTGAAAGTTATTTATATCTATTAAAGAGATATATTTTGAAATGTGTGTTAAATTATTGAAAATTTTATAAAGAAAGAGGACAGTTATATGACAATGAATGAAAGTACTTGTACTATTTTGTGGGTGTGCAATTTCTTTGACTTTTAATTATCAACTTTTGATTAAAAGCATTTAATTTCTGCTAGGCAGAGAATTGTGATGTCAAATGTTAAAATAATAAATTAAAACACAATTAGGGACCAGTGACGGCTGGTGTGGTAAAATTTTGGGTAGGCCAAGCCAGCAAATTACATATAGCTCTGTGTAATCAGTGACGGATCCAGAGGGAGGGGTCACGGGGTCATGACCCCCCCCCAACTAATTTTTTAATGATTTCTCTGTTCATCTTAACTTCTGTGTTGTATCTAATTTTTGCGATTTTTGATTTTTATCTAGCAAATCGTGAACACAAAACGTACTCTTCTGTACATCCTTAAAGGACAGGAAATTACTTAAATGCTCCTTGCAACTGGAATGATTTTTTAAGGAGGCAGACATATTTTTTAAATCAAAGTATCCTTCAGAATTCCATACACATTTCTTATTAGAAAATAACAAACACGGCCAACAATATAGTCAATATACGCAATGTTGGAGTAGGCCTTTCATTCATAATAATTTTTCTTCTATCAATTTCAGTTCTAGATAATGGCGATTCCAATAGTGAAACAACAATGTTCAAACACTCACTATTAACACTACTATTACTGCAACCCAGTAAAGCGTCATAAAAACTCATTTTTATGTATCAGTTATAAAACAATCTCACATATATAACTTGCATACAATCAGGCGATATAGAAATCACGCAAATGTGATTTTTTTTCTTCAAATTTTACGAATTTTTTTAAATTTATTTGGGCAACCGTGCACTTGTTTGCAATTGTGTTGTTTCTATTAAAAATATGTTACAATTATAGATTATGTTACATATTTTTTTATCATAATTTAAAAGAAAATTTATATTACAATTCGATAATTACGTTGGTCGGTGTAGGTCCGATCGTCTGGTGCCTAAACAGCAAGCATAAACACGAAAATAAAAATCCGGCAAGCTGCTTAACTTCAAACGCTTTTTGTACGGGGATCTTATGTGAGCTGGGTCGGCCAGTTCCGATCGGGCCTATTAATGATATTTAAAATGTCTGAATACGATTCGATGCTTTCTGTGGTAATATAATAACATAGTTGTTTTAACGGACGCTAATGTATTGAGTAATTTAGTACATTTAAAAGTTATTTACATGCATTAACATAATTTTTGAATATATGTTTTTCAATTTTAAAGCTATTAAAATTATTGGGTAGGCCCGGCCTATCCTGCCTACCCCCAAAAGCCTCCACTGTTAGGAACTAACAGAACACAATTAACAGGACAAAACAAACATAAAACTTTAAAAAAGAAGGGGACAAGTAGACAACAAGTATCACTAGTAGACAACAAAAAAACCCAATTCCTCTCCTAGCAAGTAATGTAGTGCCTATAAGCCCCTTTTTTAAAGTTTAATGTTTGTTTTGTCCTGTTAATTGTGTTCTGTTAGTCCCTAATTGTGTTTTAATTTATTATTTTAACATTTGACATCACAATTCTCTGCCTAGCAGACCATTAAATGCTTTTAATCAAAAGTTGATAATTACAAGTCAAATAATTTGCACAACCACAAAATAGTACAAGTACTTTCATTCATTGTCATATAACTGTCCTCTTTCTTTATAAAATTTTCAATAATTTAACACACATTTCAAAATATATCTCTTTAATAAATATAAATAACTTTCACAATATAAAACATCACATTTTCTTTCAACAAACAATAACATATACCTTACTCCTATATCATCTGTTAACATCCCTCCCCTCAAGAAACTTCCTCCTAAGTTGTTAGACAGTTACAACATTGACCGAAGATCACTCATTATTAGTAATACGGGATAGTTTGAACTATGAATCACCAATCACTATATAAAAACTCTTGTACCGGAATCATTTAATTTACTTTGTACCACTGACCTGATGATGCTTTGCAAATTTTAGAAAGCGAAACCGGTCGTCTTGGGTAGTAAAATTAAACTGATTGTAAGTCTAATTTATTTCTTTTTTACCTCTTTTTAAAATAATATTGTTACTATGTAAGAAGTGTTGTTGAATATTTTAATCTGTGGATATGGGCCAATCACGTTAATCTAAATCTAAATGCTTGGTCCACATTCTGACCGACTGTCTAATATTCTTCAGAGCGGTGTACTTCGAAGCTCCTGAATTCTTTTGCCTTTCATTTTTCCTTGTAAAATCAGCTGAATCAGTCGTTACTTCTCATTATGCATCACATGCCCTAAGTATGACATGTTTCTTATGTTTACAGTAAGCATAAATTTTGTTCTTTGTGACATGGTGTATGTATAACATTCTGAGCATGCGGCAGTAGCACCATCTTCTGAAAACTTCGCAGTTTATATGCTGCCTCCGTTAAGATCCATGCTTTCACTCCACAGAAATGAGACTTTTAGTTTTATTCTTTGCACAGTGACTATATTGTTAATTGTTTTAACGTTTATTTTTTTATTTTTAAGGTGATAAACTGGAAATAATCAAACTAATTTTAATAATGGGTCACAACAGGCAATATGATTGGCTACTATACATTTGTTTTATATTTATACTAGCATTTATCGAAACTCATGTAATTGCAGGAATAATTATGTTATACAATAAAACTGGTACTTGGAAAGTTCTAATTCCATATATGTCAACAATTATCGCCGCCCAACCGGTAATTATAATATTTTTGCTTTTGTTTGTGTAATTCTTTTGATTTGATTTGTGAAGAATATAAACGTTCCTTAAATGTTGTATTTTTAAGAATGAAAGTAAAAGTATCTATATCCTTAAAAAAACATAAAATGAAGTCTTCTCTTGGGTTTTTGAAAATATAAAAAAAATTAATGAACTAATTTAAGAAAGCTACCAAAAAGACTGGTTAAGTTGAAGAACAGAAAACCGACCATTTAAACACCACTACAAATTACCTATCATAAAAAATCAGCCAAAAAAGTCTTACAAAAAGCATGCAATATTTAAAAATATATAATAAAAATATATAAGAGTAACCAATTTTACCCAAAATCATTTTTAAATATTATTTAAAAAGTACCAAAATTGCAAGATTTGAAAGAAAAATGAATAGTATTGGTGTCATGTAAATACCAAGTAAGCCAAAATCTCGGTATCATCTATTTTTGACACGTTTGTATGCTCAGCTTCTTCATTGGTATGCCGCACAAGATTTTGTAGTATTGCCGGAGTAAAGAATTTTTGGAACGACTGCAATCTATTTTATTGCGGTCTACTTTGCCTTCATGTCGATGTCCTGATTGCTCACAAAAAATATTTGGTACAGCTTACCACATAGAGCGTGGGAGGTGGGATAAGTAGATTCTTACTGACTTTGATTTATATACATGTGGCACAGTGTTTGATTTATATACATGAATTGTGTCAAAACTGGACATATCCAGTTGAATTTTCAATGTCGTCTTCTTCGTTGAACACTTCAAAGAGGTTTGCTACCACTTCTTCTAAACAATGTAGAAGCGCGAGACTAAAACCTAACACCGCAGAGGCAGTTTCGACGTAATTGTTTACTCGTAATTACGACGTTATCAGCCGTAAACTACCGAACAGTATAGAGAACTATCAGTTTTATAATGGACCAATGTGGGTTATTTATGTTCAGCGTAAAGTTTTTATAAAAGTAGGAAGAAATAGAAGAAATAGAAGAAGCATTGCCTGCTTAACCACTTTCTTCAACAAAATTTACAACGAAGGAAAAATACCAGATGATTGGTTAGAGTCACTGTTTACAACATTACCAAAGAAAAGCAGGCCCACCAAATGCAGCAATTTTAGACTAATCAGTTTGATGAGTCACACACTGAAGATACTCTTACGAATTATACAAAACCGAGTATTCCTTCTATGCGAAAGTAGGATGGGTAATAAGCAATTTGGATTTAGAAACGGTCTAGGAACTAGAGAGGCACTATTCTGTATGCGCGTTCTATTACAAAAAAGTTGTTAATTTCAAAAGAATGTTTATGTTTGTTTTATCGACTTCGAGAAGGCGTTCGACAGAGTACAACACGATACACTTTTCGATTGCCTACGGGCAGCAGGACTTGACCACTATGATATAAGACTGCTAAAATACTTATATTACAATCAAGTAGCCTCTATCCAAATTGAAGACAGTCCGACTGAAAAAATATCCATCAAACGTGGAGTACGGCAGGGTTGTGTTTTGTCACCCACTCTTTTTAATCTGTACTCTGAAGAAATCTTTAGGGAGGCTTTGGATGACAGACAAGGGGGAGTAAGACTAGGTGGAGAAGTAATCAACAATATTAGATACGCTGACGATACAGCCATTCTTGCAGAAAATTTACAAGATCTCCAAACATTACTAAATCTAGTCAGTGAAGCAAGTTATCAGAGAGGCCTAAAAATCAACATTTCAAAGACAAAGTGGATGGCAGTTGGAAAGATCAATATAGATCAAGGTCTGATTTCTCTTAATGGAGAAAAGATCAAAAGGGTAAATCATTTCAAATACCTTGGCAGCTGGTTAAATGTAAATTGTGACTCTGATGAAGAGATAATAACCAGGATCGAAATATCACGTAAGGCTTTTATGACCTGCAAACCAGTTTTATGAAACAGAAACCTGTCGATGAATATTCGTAAGAAGGTCCTGAAATGTTATGTGTGGTCCATCCTATTATATGGTTGTGAGACATGGACGTTAAAAACCACAATGCTAAACAAGTTAGAAGCATTCGAATTGTGGTGCTATAGACGAATCCTAAAGATATCGTGGGTTTCGCACACTTCCAATGAAAATGTTCTTCAAATGATCAATTCAGAACGTCTGCTCATAAACAACATAAAGAGGAGAAAAACAGAATACTTTAGCCATATAATTAGAGAACCTAAATACCATCTACTTCGCCTTATAATACAAGGAAAAGTGGAAGAAAAGAGATGGATTGGTCGAAAGAAAGTTTCATGGCTGCGTAATATTAGTCAATGGTGTGGTTCCACAGTAGAAGAATTATTTCTCGCAGCAGCCGACAGAGAAAGGTTTCAGGAAATTGTAAACATGATGACGGCCAACGTCTGAATACGGACACGGCACCCAAAGAAGAACAAGAAGGAAGAAATAAATTAAATTATAGAAATGCTTATTAAGCTCCCTAATAGAGCAGTAGTACGCCGAAAACTACGAATAATTTAAGATTTTTAGAAACAAAGGTATTCAAAAAAATCAGATGTAATGCATTGTTGTCTATACTTGTTAATCCACCCTTAATCCTTCTAGGGTTAATATTTGGTATAATCGTCATTAATTATTGAACTACATTTAATAACTTTATTCGCATCGGAGGCATAATTTGAAATTTTGAACAGACGACCTTGTAGAAAATTTCATTTTTTATTTTATATACAAAAGTTTTCTCTGATATATATAGCTTTGGAAAATATTGGGAAAATATGTCATATTAGTCCCATTTTATTTATAGAAATAGGAATTCCCCCAAACAATCTCACATCACCACCTCACTATTATCCTAGTTATATACATAATAATAACAAGACGTATGATTTTTTTAAATCTTTAATTATTTTTAGGCTTGCGCTGGTTTGTTTCTAATGACAAAGTATTTAAGTACAGCTCATGAGATGGCCGATACTATATCGAGAAGTAGCACGACACTTCCAATTCAAGATCCATTATTTGAGAAATACTGTATAAAACAAGCCAGAAATACAAAAATTTGTATTTTTCTATTTGTGATGTTAAGTTTGTTTGTACACTTACTATTTACTTTACCCTCGGTGTTTAAGGATTATAACACACATATTTTATATTGGCTATTCGAAGAATATTATATACCTCCTTATAGAGCATTGGCGTTATGGATGGAATGTATATCAGGAATCATAGGTAACTAATCGAACAATAATTGTTATACAATAGAAATATGCTTTATGGTCACTGAAAATTTTACAATTTTATGGACAAAGCGTAGAAAAGTAAAGGAAAATATTAACAATAACAATTAAAATTTACTAAAATTAGATAAATCGTCAATATCACATAATAAAACAAAATAAAATAAAATATACAATCCATTGAAAAATTTCACTAAATTGCAAATTGCATAATAAAACCTTACGAACTAGTCTACGAATAAGTTTAAGCTGCTGCATGTGATACCCAAATATACTCATATAAAAAAAATAATTTGTTGCTTGTACCTAAACGTACTGTACTTTCTTAATTATTCGTTAAGAAACTCTTCCACTGAATAATAAGGTCTTTCAGATAGATAGGCTTTTGTCAATTTACGGACCTTAAGGAAAGAAGTTGTAGATTTAAGTTGCAAATGGAGATGGTTCTATAATTTTTTTGCTGAATATAATATAGATTTCTTTACTAACGATATGAATGGACCATTTAAGCTTGCTGTCTATAAAAATCCAAGAAATTTTACATAATTAATTCTACTGATCTGGCTGTTATTAAGAAGCAAGGGTTGAAGAGCTCTTTTATAGGATAATGCTACTGTCTTATCCACGTTAAAAGAGAGTAAATTAGAGTCGGACCAGGTTTTTATTTTAAGTAGATTAGAATTTATAATTGCATGGAGTGTTGCAATATTAGAGTTCTTCCAGGTAATACTGGTATTATCAGCAAAAAGAAAAAATTTTTCATCGATTTTTAAGTTAGTGATCATTTATAAAGGTAAGGAAAAGTAGAGGACCCAGTACTGAACCTTGTAGTACTCCACATACAATTTTGTGACTAGAGTCAGTATCATTTGCTCTAACTAATTGTTGCCTATTTCTCAAGTAAGATTGCAACCAATTCAAAGAAATACCTCGAATTCCGTAGACATTCAGTTTTTTTATTAAAATGTCGTGATTTACACAATCAAAAGCATGGCCATAGTTACAAAAAACAGTGGCAGTATGAATATTATTGTTTAGGACGTGATAGACCTCATGTAGTACAGAAACCATAGCATCGCTGGTACATTTATTAGATAAAAAGCCGAACTGACTTTGTGATAAAATGTTGTTTTCAACGAGAAGGGACATAAGTCAGGCTTTTATAAGTTTCTCAATAATTTTAGATAAGACCGGTAGTAAGGCAATAGGTCTATAGTTGCAGACATTAGATTTATCATCACCCTTACGAAGAGGAATAATAATGGCTGTTTTTAGGCACTCTGGAAATATAACTTTTTCAAAGGAATCGTTAATTAGTGAGACCAGGATTTCCAACAGATTATTTGGGAGATTTAAGAAAAATTTTATGGATAGTCCATCAGTACTACAGAAAGATTTGCTTTTGATACTACTGATTGTTTGGATCTGTTCAGATTTATCAACTGGTCTTATAAATAATGAATTCGAGACCTTTTTTGAATTGAGAAGATAGGAAATATGATCTTGTAGTGGCAAAATAGCTGATGTTATATTCTTACTCACATTAACGAAGTATTCATTTAGATTTTCAGGGTTTGGTTAAAATGTTTCAATTTACTGTTGTGTGTTTTTCTATCTCAACATATTCGCTACCCCCTCTCCTTTCCAATGATGTATCATAACTCACGATTTGACAAACTATTCTACCCTCACCACAAAAAGGAGCTTTTGTTATCTATCAAAGAATAGAATTGTAAAGCATTTTCAACTGGTAGACCGACCTAGTGGCCTACAGATGGCAACAAGATCCCTGATCCAATAGACTTTATTATTAAGACAAAGCACGTGGTGTTCGTGTGTCTGGATATTTCCACTTCATGGTTTGTTCCAGTTTCACTTTTAATTTTATTATTAAGAATATTTCAGCTAATTTCCTTGACATTGACGATTGTTGGGACTTAAATTCTGATCATTCGCCCATAGTACTCACCATAAGTGACAATATTATTAAAAAACAAAGTAACCCTACACAAACAAACAAATTGAGGGATTGAGCAAGTTTTAAACTGAGCCTTGAAGACAAAATAAATCTAAGTGTACCACTACAAACCACAGAGCAATTAGATAAAAAGCATAATTGTTGGTGAACAATATCCAGCAAGCAGCATGGGAAAACACTCCTACACTAAAACCTAAGTTAAAAGAAAAAAATTATCCAGGAAGTAAGAAACATGACAATTGAAAAACGAAAGCTGAGAAGAATTTTGTAACAAACAAAGTCCCCTTAAGATAAGACTAATTTAAATCGTGTAAGTCAACAACTCAAAAAAATTCTCAATTAATACTCAATTAATTCTAACTTACAGGAGTTAACAGATGACGGTAGTACAGACTATTCATACTATAGCGTTTTTAAATAAAACGAGCGGTTCGAATTTATATAAATAATATATTTATTTATAAGTTTACAGTTAGGTACTCTCTTATCAACTAAACTCACTCATAACATCGTTACATATATATACCAAAAAGTATTATTCTCAAATCTTCTGGGGTAGTCCCACCTCTAACTCGTTTCATCGCTTATCGGGTCAAACTTTCTAGTTTCTAGCGGTCGACAGTTCCCGTCGTCGCATCTGGAAGGACAGAGCATTCTCGTCCCTGCCTGCAACCGTTATATGGGCTACGTAGATTGCATGTTCGTAACACTGCCCCCCTCTTAGATCTGAGCGTCCCGGTCAGCAACTCTATACGTAGGCCCAGGATGGCGAAATCTACAGGACTCTCCAGCTCTGCACGAACGCCTCAAAAAGAAATAACAGTCTACTGACTTTGATGGGCACGATCTCATCGGGTTAATGCAACACACAGTAATTCTTATGCCGGTTTCTCGGAAGATCACTTCAAGCATGCTTTTGACAATCTTCCAATCCAGATTATCTAGTACATGGCCTATCTTGGGTAAAGCCAAATTCTTGATGTCATAATTGCACACGATTTTGTTTAAATTAGCTAGAGCATGCCATATATCCTCGTAGCTTGCCCTGTACTGTATACGACTTCCTGGTCACCATCACCGTCATCATCGTCACTGGTACAGCAAAGATCGAGTGCCATCTTCTAATCTCAGTACTCTTCCAACTTTAGGCTGCTGATTTTTTAACTCGTCTAAATGACCGAACTTCTTATAAAATACAGATGAGATTTCTTTGGTCAGCTCAAGATCTTGGGCAACACAGTGGGCTAGAGAGACGTTATGCGGAACAATAAAAAGATCCCGCCGAACTTCTGTGTTCACGCCGAATCTAGCACTCTTTTTCTCTGCGTAATTTGACATAAACTCATTAAAGCTTGGTCGCCGGTCATCTTTGATTTCATGTTGAAGGGTTCGGGCTTCTTCTGTTTCATTTGAGCCAGCATAAGATGTAAGACGATTTATGTGAACTACTTCTAGTTTACGTTTCGACAACTTCTTAATTCGGTATATTACGTCATTTATTCTCTTTTTAATTTCATACGGACCCTCCCATTGTCTTTGCAGTTTAGGAGACAAGCCACGACGACGTTGTGGATTATAAAGCCAAACAAGATCACCTACTTCATAGCTTTCATTCTTGCATCGAGAATCGGTCACTGGCTAACTGGATGTGTTGTCGGGCAAGTTCATGAATGTTGTTCATTCTTAACTTCAGGCGGTCGATATAATCTTCGCTTGCAACATGTTCTTCGGAAGGTCTGCAGCCAAATTCTAGGTGGCAGGGCAAACGAACTTACATTAGGCAGGTTGGTGTCTGGCCTGTATGCCATTAAGAATAAATGAATATGCTGGTCCCAATATTTTTGATGTTTTAATACAACTTTGGACAGGTGTTTACCTATCGTTTGGTTCATCCTCTCGACCATACCATCTGATTGAGGATGCAGGGGTGTCGTTCTGGTCTTATTGACACCAATCAATTTACAAACGTTTTGGAAAAGGTTTGACTCAAAGTTTCGCCCTTGGTTGGAGTGGATCTCCAAGGGAACACCAAATCGGCTAAAGAATTCTTTAACCAGTACCTTTGCAATGGTAGCAGCTTCTTGATTTGATATCGCATAGGCCTCAGTCCATTTCGTAAAATAATCGATGGCTACGAGGATATATTTATTTCCATCATTCGTCTCTGGAAGTGGACCTGCAATGTCGATTACTACCCTTTCCATAGGACTAACAACATTGTACTGTTTCATGGGTGCCCTTCTTGGCCTTCATGCCAACACTTCTGACACTTTATTTTTATGTAAAATCAACTGAAGCTTAGTTTCTGTACCATCATCGCTCTCAAAGGTTCTATACAGAAGATCATCTTTCAGCACTAGGTTATTCCATTGGCTCCAGTAACACTTGACTTTGGGACTAAATGCACTAATGTCTTGCCAAGAAGGTCTTTCACTTCGACGCATCCAATCCAATAATCTTTTTATACATGGATCATCTGCTTGAGCATCCTGTAGTTGTTGAGGCTGCCATTGATCATTAATGACGGTGGTTCATCTCACGGGGCAAAGTCGTTCTTCTAATCTAAGACAGTGATTACAATTTGCACTGCATCACCGTTTTGACCGAGCCTCTGCATTTAAATGACTTTTTCCAGCCCAGTGTTCGATCTGTTCTAGCTTTTTGACTGTTGAATTATTTTCATGCAATTTACGACGAATGTGACCTACGTCGTTACCATTTCAACATCTGGGTTCACGTCTCTTCGGCATCATGTTACCAACTACTTTCCGTACGATTTCCTCCAGGCGTTTATCGTTTTGTATGTCGCTCTCTTCAGAGGTTCGTACTCGATAGCTCCGTCAAGCTCGACTAGCTGTCTCGTGTTCCAAGGCAATGGCGAGCACTTCATCTAAAACTTTCGGTCTTGCTAGTCGCAAAGCTTTCTGTAGTTCACTGTCTCTCAACTCATTGATAAAGGTATATACAGCAATTTCTTCCATAATGTTTTCTGGTGCCTCTGAATAGGCCAACAGCGCTATACGAGCAACATCTGCTTCAAATTCTTGCAAACACTCACTTGCTCGTTGGATTCTACTTCTTAGTTGGGCCTTGTAGACTTGTTGTAGATGGGCATCTCCGTAACGTTTGTCTAGTCGAGTAAACAAGGTCTGGTAACATTTTTCTTGACCCTTAGGAATCGATCTTAGGATATCCGCAGCATCACTTCGTAAAGCAGCAGTCAAGGAAACAGCTTTTTCTTGTCCTGTCCAATGAATGGCTGTCGCAATAGCTTCAAATTGTCTAAGGTATATGGACCAAGAGGACTTTCCATCAAATGATGGCAATTTGAATCTCATATGATGTGTCGTTTCGTCTCTCGGTAATTCTTCTTTCACTACCGGATCTAAGGGTACTGTATTAACTGGCCATGATAACTAACACTTTCGTGTTAGTTATTGTTGTCTTCTATCTTGTTGTTTACATTTTTCTGTATCTTATCGAATGTTATTGAGACTTCTTTAAATTTTTCATTGTTCTGAATACATACTTCGTTATCTTCTAGACATAATTTCGAATTTCTCGTCGTTTTGTCTAGCTGTTTCTTTAACAATTTGAGACGTTTCATCGAATCTTTCATCATTCTTTCGAGAAGGTTCTTCAATTTTGTTAGAAGTTTTTTCAATCATTTGCGAAACGTTATTTATCTTCGTATTCTCCATTCTTGTTGAGAAGAGCCTTCAGTCGTTCTTTTAGTATCTTCTTGGACCCGCTGCATTCTTCATCGCGTTCTTCTACTTGCTCACGCAACTCTTTTACTGAAAGTTCTACTAGCAGCATCTTTGGTCAGGCACACACGTACTTTTTAAATGATCTTTCGTACAAAGATAACTACCCAACTACGCGGATGTTCCCGAGAAACAATACTTTTCAAAAGTTCAAAAGTCTTTTTCACAAATCACTGCTGAATTTATTTTTTTTTAACCCCACATCTGACACCAGCTGTAGCGTTTATAAATAAAACGGGCGGTTCGAATTTATATAAATATATTTATTTATAAGTTTACAGTTCGGTACTCTCTTATCAACTAAACTCACTCATAATATCGTTACATATATATACCAAAAAGTATTATTCTCGAATCTTCTGGGGTAGTCCCACCTCTAATTCGTTTCATGGCTTCTCGGAACTTTCTAGTTTCTAGCGGTCGACAGTTCCCGTCGCATCTGGAAGGACAGAGCATTCTCGTCCCGGTCTGCAACCGTTATATGGGCTACGTAGAATGCATGTTAGTAACAATACAAATTTGGCCGGAAGTAGTGCACAAAAAGCAGAGCTATTTGCTGCATATCTTGAAAATACATTCAAATCAAATGAATCTCAAGAGGATGAAGAAAGATGGGAGAAACCTGTTCAATTAGAGGAAGAAATTCGGCTAACTACACTAAAAGAAGTGATGGAAGAAATAAGGGAAAATATTAACCCCGAGGGGCTATCGTAAAATTAACTAACCTGAATGCTGCATTCAGATTAAAATTTGTACCAATGATATGGGAGATGGCGGAAGTCATTGTTAAACCAAGAAAACCAGCACATGAGTTTTCGTCATACAGACCGATATCTCTGCTCTCTGTAATATCGAAGCTGTTTAAGAAACTGCTTCTCAATAGAATAAAACCAATTATTGAAGTAAAAAATTGATTCCGACACATCAATTCGGATTTAGAGATAGGCATTCAACAATCGACCAGGTGCACAGAATCACGAATATTATCGAAAGATCTTTAGAAGGAAAGAAAGTATATTTCAACTGTCGTCCGTGATGTTGCACAGGCTTTTCATAAAGTCTGCCATGAAGGTATAATACATAAATTAAAATGTTTTTTACCTAAACAGTACTCAAAACTTTTACAATCGTACATAAAAGAAGGACATTTTAGAATTAAGCAAGAAGACTGTTTTTCAGACTTTCAACTATAACGTTTATTTTTTTTAACACTTTTACAAAAACTGACTTTAATTGCAGCAAAAGGCAAAAATCGCATAAGAAAACTGTATTCTTCACTTTTAAAAGGTTTTTGAAGTGAACCTTCTGTAGTTCTGGCGTTGTTTTACTTTTTTCTCCATAGTAAAATGTTGGGGACAGTGTCATAAAACTAGCTCCACAAGATGTGATATGTTAGAAATATCTTGAAGATATAAAATTTTTTATAAAAAAAGAATTCTAAAAGAAAAGGTAATAGTGTAGAGATTATCACCCTATTGTTTATAACTTCGTCGCAAATACCGGTCAACTTTTATCGGTTATATCTTAGGAAACACTACTCATAATTCAACTTTTTCCAGTTTCCTGAATTTAATTTAATTTAATAGTTACCGAGATATTTTATTCAATTTTAAGATAAAAAATTGTTTATAACTTTAAAACATTCCTGAGACTGTCCAAATAATTCGTTGTCATTTCCGTAAAGTTCGTTATACAGGATAAGTGCGTTTTTATAACCAAAAAAAAAATAACAAACTTCTGTGGTCTAGTTTTGTTGCGCAAGATTTTAAAAAGATTTATTTTTTTTTCAATTTAGATTGTAAAATTATTATGCCAAATCTATAAATTCGATTTTAATAAAATTTGGTTGTGCTGAATAGAAGAAAATAATATACTGTAATCTTTTAGAGTAAATAAATAATTAGAATATGTTGATTAATTAAGATCATATTATAATACAGTAATAAAAACATTGAATGAAAAATATGTAAATAAATACTAAATACTTTTCCAAGCACCAGCCTTATCTTATAGACAATTTAATTGTATCTATTTTAGTTCATTATGACTTTGCTCAAACTGTAACATATGACATTGCAAATGAAAGAGAAGGATATAAAGAATATACTAAGGAAGAAAAAACAAACAAAAGACTACCAAAAGGGCAGTACACAGCATCCTCGTTATTAATAAACGTAGGTATAGTGACATTGTAACGAGTCCGTTACTTAAAGAACCATTTACCTTTTTGTCACTGGAATCCTTTAATTTAATTATAAATTTAAATTCATTTTTGAAATATTCTTAAACCAAATATTTAAATAACTCCAGTAAAATATAATTTTCGAAAGTTGGCATTAAATCCCGCCCTCTGTCTAAGACTCTGAAAGTACATCGTTTGTGACAGCGTAGCGTCAAATCGGAATCGGCACTTGTTGCTGGGGTCTCGTGGAGTGAACATCGTTTGTTCAAGGCGGCTGTAGGTGCCATTTTCATGAATTGGGTTTAAGTTTATTTTTTATTTTTTTTGTGGAAAAGCTGTTGTGTTGGAAGAAGCCATTTGTTATTTAGTTTTTTTTTGGGAAAGTACTTTAATTTTGGACCACCTCAGCCGGTAAGTTTAAAGTTATAAATAAATTATGTGTAAAAACATGTCATATCATCTGCCATTGTTAGTGAAATTCAAATCTATTTTAATCCGCTCTCGATATATATTCTTAGCTATCTAGCTATCTATTCTATCTTATATATGTCCTATTTCACTTATTTCATTAATACCTAAATATATTACAAGTATTAGATTTTATCATTATCTCAAACTTTATTTCTTTCCAAAGATGAAAACCAACAATTATCTATTTCAATTCCATACCGTTAAACCGGCTAATATTTCCTTTTTTTTCTATTCTATAATATATATAGACCATGCTTTCTGAAAACCTATCTATTTAATATATCCTATAAAACATTGTCATACCATCCCAAGGTTATTTTTTACAGAAAAACAATATAGTTTTTATTTTAATTTAAAGCAACCTGTTGACCTTCTTGGTTTTTCTTTACTTTCTTGTATGAACAAAGGACTTGGAGTAACACAACTGTTTTTTTAGCCTACTTACGGATTCCAGTGCAAGTCAGGGAAGAATAATTATTTTTTTTGTATGGAAAATTTATTAAGATAAGGGGAAGAAGAATTTTAAGTTTATGGTTTTTTTTTTGAAGAAGAATTTAATGGACTTGGTTTAAAGTACCTCCTTTTTTTATATGGAACCCAGGTTTGGAGTAAATTTACCCACCTGCAGCTAGTTCTTCACCAGAGGACCTTCCAGGGAAACCTACGGAAACTGGCCGGAAGAACTTAGTTTTATCTTTTTGTTTCTTATTTAAATATCTTTAATAACATTACGTCCTCTTCAAGGTTTTAACTTTTACATCATTAATAATAATTACATTCAATTTTCCTAAAACAATAGTACAATTTAATTAAATTATTTATTGTCTACCAAGGGATGAGATTTTGACTCTCCCTTGAATCTCTCTTCATCAGGTTATCGTGTGCACACTTATCCGGAGAGGTTCATTTCATTTCAAACTTAAACATTTATTAAACGAAAACTAAACTATTATATTAGTGAGTAGTATTTTATATTTATATTATCTTATATTTTATTTTATATTATTTATACATAATTATTGAGTATAACCTCTGTCAAAATTTAACATTAATAGGTACGTTAGGGGGGGGGGGGAAATTGTTTATCATTACATTCTGGGATTTTACTGTAAATATAGATAAGTTAATTGTATATAAGAGGTGATGGGTCATATATAAGTGTTAAAATAGTCTGTACATAAAATTGGTATTTATTAAAGTTGGGTTAAAAATTTAATATTTCAATTAGTACCTATCTTTCTTATTTTCAGCAATACAAGATATCTCGGAAGAAAACATTTAACTTCCTGGCGCCCAAGCATTCATTAGAGCAACTTTTATTTTTCATCTGTTTATTTCTTGGTGGTTTTCTTGTCATTAATTCTTATATCTTACGGTCTCTGTAGGGCATGCAAATTGGCCGAATCCTTCTTTGAGTGTCAAGTGGTCATTCTCCTGCATAGTCGCTAGCCAACACTTAATTCTGCTATAATTTAAAATTCATAGTTACTCTTTATTTATTTCGTATACCTAATTTATTTCTATCTAATCCCTTCCATCTTCTGTTATTCCACATATTAGTTCGTTGGTGTATCAAGGTACATTTTAGAGTTTATCCTTTTGCTACACTGCACATTTTTGCCCCACATTCCTCAATTTTGTTATATTGGCGCCCAACGTGGGGCCTTTTCTCAGTTCAGACCGTACATTCTGTAGTATATTTCTCTTTGCAAAATATTCTTTATTATTTCTAATTTGTTCCTGTTGCTCTTTGTTCATTTTTTTTAACTTCCTTATTTATTTATCTTTTCTTATTAGATTTATATTTATAGGTATACTTGTATTGCTGCAGTTTACTTATATTCATATTTAAACCCTCACCTTCTTAATCATTGTGTACAGTTAACAATCTATTTTACTAATTATTGAACTATAAGAATTTAATAATTTAGATATTACTATTTTTATATATATTTATTAGCCAATATTGGTGGGTTTTTATATTCAATTATTTGTTAATCATATACTTGTTGAAACCATTGTGTGTTGCTTCAAGGATTGTGTTATATTTACTTAACTTTACTTAACCATTTTAAAATTTTTGTGAATAACTAGATTATTCTTGGATTGATTTTGTGGTGTGTTGTTATATATTTATTTAGATATATATATTTTTTGTAAACCTTAGATTATTCTTCGATTGATTTTGTGGAGTGGTAATACATTATTTCCTTTGTCTATTCCTTTATTCATCTATTTTTTTTCACAATGTCTGCATTCAAGGTAGAACATTTATTAGTCAAGGAATTAGATTATGAGTTGAGAATTAGGGACATCAATATTGATGAGTCTTCCAATGTGGATTTAAAACGCAAACTATTGCGTGGAGCTTTAAGGCAAGAAGAAGGAAACAGAAGCTTTCGACAAATTTCTGCCACAAGTATTCCTTTTCTAGAGCAGCAAGAAGAGATTGATGAGACTGTGGATGATTTGGCTAAAAGGATATCCGATTTTAGAGGGACTGTCCAAGATAGCCTATACTCCAGGCTGATATCACGTCTAGCTCATGTCTCAGGCCGTGTTCATTTATTGTCGTGTTCGAATGAGGAGCAGCAATCTTATAAACGCTCAATTTCAATCCGAATTCTTAGCCTAGAGGGTGAACTTGATTCACGAGTAAATCCAATTGCTACTTCAACACCTATTTCTTCTGTCCAAGCAGCTAACTCATTTCTACACCCCAAACCTGTTCAGGTACATAAATGGGGCATTACATTTTCTGGTGAAGGTCATTATGACCAAGTAATTTCTTTTTTGGATAGGGTGGAATGTCTTCGAGTATCGAGAGGAGTAAGTGAAGATGATCTTTTTGCAGCTTCTGCTGATATGTTTACAGGCGCAGCTTTTACGTGGTTTAGAAACAACCGCAATAATTTTTCTAATTGGTCTGATTTGGCTCAGAAACTTAAATCTGATTTTCTTCCATATTCATTTCAAGATGACCTTCTAGACCAAATCAAAAATCGTAAACAGAAGCCAAATGAGTCTGTTACGATGTTTATCAATAACATTTTGGGTATGTGTAGTCGCCTTGAGACTCCTTTAACAGATTCTGCAAAAATTAAGATTATTCTGAAATGTCTATTGCCTTTTTATCACCAACAATTAGCTTTAGTAGACATCACCAGTATAGCAGACATCACCGAGAAATGTAAACGTTTGGAGGAAACTTTATCTTGGTCTTCTCAACCTCCCACCACTTCCAAACACTCTTCTGACTCTTTCGGTCACCAAAATCCTTTTAGGCACCGTTCTTGGCAATCTAAGGGCCCTGAGCGTAATATCTCAGTTGTAAGTTCTGTAGTGTGCTGGAATTGTCGTGAGTCTGGCCATACTTTTTATGATTGCGGCATCCCTCGTACCCGTATTTTCTGCCACGGTTGTGGTAAAGAAAATACCCTCAAACGCAATTGTTTTAGGTGTTCGGGAAACGAACGATCGGAGGTCCGTCCCCTGAGCGTTTCTCCGTCCACACCCCCATCAGGGAATCAAACCGTTACATCAAACGAAATCACTGGTCCAACCACGTCAAACCACCCAAACCCACCTTCCAGTCGGAAAGGGAAAGGGGTTGTTCCAAAAAAACCAACACACACCACACCAAGTCATTCCAAGAAGTAACTTCTCAATATAATACATTTGATTCGCATAGATTATCTTCCCCAAATATCTTCCCAAATTTTAGTAATAAACATAATAGTAGCAGTGTAGTAGTTCCAGTATCTATACCAGAGTCTACCACAATTCAGGAGGATTCTTTTATTTCTGATTCTTCTTGTTTGCCTATTGCATCCTCTGATTGTGTAGGTAGAGATAATAAGTTTAGTTTAGTACCATTTAAAATTTTTGATCAATCAGATAATAATTGTTTTGATTTGAATTCGTTATTAGTGAGAAAACATAATGATAATAGACCTTATCTTCCTATTAAGATTTTAGGACAATCTTGTTTAGCTCTTTTAGATAGTGGCTCGAACATTTCTGTGATAGGTTCACATTCATTAGCTTTACTGAAAAATGCTGAGATTTCTATTATGCCCATTTCTTCTCTGCAAGTGTCTACTGCAGATGGTACAGTTCAGTCTATTACAGGCAAATTTGAAACTGAAATCACAGTAGCAGATTTATGTAAACAAATTACATTCTATATTATTCCTTCAGTTCAGAATTCTATAATTTTAGGTATGGACTTCTTAAATGCTTTTAATAGCACACTAAATTGTTCTAATTTTTCCTTTTCTAGTTCTCAATTTAATCTGTCCTTACTTAGTGCTATTCAGGATTTTACTAGTTTATCTAGTTCAGAACAAAGTCAATTAGAGAATATGATCTCTAAATTTACAACCCTTTCGTCAAAAGACAAATTAGGTCGTACATCCTTAATATCTCACACTATCGAAGTGGGGGATACCACACCTTTTAGACAATATCAGTATCCTATTCCTCAGGCTTGGCAAGTTGACTTGGAAAAGGAAATTGATTCCATGTTAGAGTTGAATATCATTGAACCTTCCACGTCTTCTTACTGTAGTCCTTTGTGGTTAACCAAGAAAAAAGATGGATCTTTTAGGGTTTGCTTCGATGGTCGAAAGTTGAATAATATTACTACAAATCGGGATGCTTATCCTATTCCCCGAATAGACGTCATTCTAAGTAAACTCCAGAATGCTAGGTATATTTCTTCTATCGATCTATCTAAAGCTTTTTTACAGATTCCTTTGAGTGAGGAAAGTAAAAAGTATACAGCTTTTGCAGTTAGTGGGAAAGGATTATTTCAGTTTGTCACTATGCCTTTTGGTCTTGTTTCAGCTCCTCAGACAATGTGTCGTCTGATGGACTTAGTCATTGGTCCTCAGTTAGAGCCCTATGTTTTTTATTATTTGGATGACATTTTGGTTGTCACTCCTGATTTTTCTCTTCATATGGAAATTTTGGATAAGTTGTTTTTACGTCTCAAAGAGGCTAATTTAACTATTAATTTAGATAAATGTCAGTTTTGTCGTCCTAGTCTTAAATTTTTAGGATATGTAGTCGACAGTAAAGGTTTAAGGACTGATCCTGATAAAGTTACTGCTATCAAGGATTTTCCTATACCTAAGACTACTACCCAAGTCCGTAGGATATTAGGCATGTGTGGATATTATCGTCGGTTTGTGCCGTCTTATTCTACTTTGTTATCTCCACTTACAGATCTCCTTAAAAATAGGAAAAAAGGCCAAACTATTACATGGACTTCAGAAGCCGATGATGCTTTCCGGCGTATAAAAGAAGCTCTTACTAGTGCACCTGTCATGACATCTCCGAATTTTAAAGAGCATTTCTATCTCATGACAGATTGTTCCAACACTGCTTCAGGTGGTGTACTGTTTCAAATGAAGGATGGTTCGGAACATCCAATAGCTTATACCAGCAAAAAGCTCAATAAAGCACAGAAAAATTATTCCACCACAGAGAGAGAACTTCTTGCAATTATCCATGGTCTTGATGCCTTTCGGTACTATCTTGAGGGTCGTAAGTTTACTATCATCACAGATCATAGTTCTTTATTATGGTTACATTCCATGAAAAATCCGTCACAACGTTTATCCCGTTGGATTTGTAGGCTTTCTGTCTTTGATTATAATATTGTTCATCGCAAAGCCAATGGTGTTGTGGTTGCAGATGCGTTGTCACGTACATTCGACATCAATCTTTTAGATCTGTCCACTTTATCTCCAGATAATTGGTATCGAAAGATGATTCATAATGTCACCCAAGAACCTACTAGATATCCTGATTTCAAGGTAGAGAATAATATCCTGTATAAACATGTAATCAGTCCAGTTGAGTCTTTATCGAATATGTCTGATTGGAAAATAGTAGTCCCAACAGCAAATAGGGATGAAGTCTTGAGAACTTTTCATGATGATGTGACATCAGGTCACTTTGGTTTTTATAAAACATTTAGTAAAATAGCTGAGTTATATTACTGGCCTGGTCTGCGCAACTCAGTTAAGAAATACATCTCTAGATGTAGAGTTTGTGCAACATGCAAGCCGAGTAACCTACCTCAAGCTGGATTAATGGGTTCGTTTAGGAACATTAATTTTCCTTGGCAAATGATCTCTTTAGACCTTATTGGACCGTATCCACGTAGTTATTCAGGTAATACGTATTGTTTGGTTGTTGTAGATTACTTCACCAAATTTCCTTTAGTCTGCCCTCTTCGTAAGGCTACAACTCCAGCTATTTTGAAGTTCTTAGAGGAGCAAGTGTTCTTACTATTTGGTATTCCCCAAATAGTATCATGTGATAATGGTCCACAATTTATTTCTAAAGCCTTCAAAGATCTTTTAAGTAAATATAAGGTCCAAAAGATATTCTACAATGCAGCTTATCATCCGCAAGCTAACCACACTGAACGTGTAAATCGTAGCATTGTTACTGCTCTTCGATCTTACACTTACACTGATCATAGAGCTTGGGATCAGTACATTCATTCAGTTGCTCAAGCCATTCGAACTTCTGTTCATGAAACCACTCAGTGCTCTCCAGCTTATGTTAATTTTGGTAGGCATGTTCCATTGTCAGGTGATTATTTCGGTTTAATTTCTGGAAATTCAACAACTCTTCCTCAAATTTCTGAGAAACTTCACCGTATGGAAGATCTCCAAAACTTACCTCCAATATTCGCTGATATTAGGAAGAAGTTGAAAGCTTCTTACTGTAGAAATCAGCATCAGTATAATTTGAGGAAACGAGATTTGCGATTTTTTGTGGGCGATCGAGTTTTGAAACGGAATTTTGTAAAATCAAATAAAGGTGATGCCATTTCTGCTAAGTTTTGTCAGAAATATGTTCCCTGTACTGTCGTTAGGGTAATATCTCCTTTAGTATATGAATTAAAAGACAATTCGACGAATAGACGAATTGGTCAATTTCATATAAAGGATTTACTCCCTGACAATACAACAGATGAGGCAACATCTTCATCTTCAGAGGAAGATTAACTTAATGTCTATTAAGTTAACTTATTCCTATGAGTGTTATTGTTTTGGCTCGGTTTGGTTACGATTTGATATTTTCTTAGATTTTTGTTATTAATCACCAGATTTGATATATCTACAAGCTTATATTTTGATTAGTATCTGTTATAATAAGTTAAAATTATTAAGGCCATTAGAGTGTTCACTTATATTAGATGTTGCATTGGTATGGAACTAAATATTGTAATGCTACTATACTGTGCTATATGTTTATGTGTTGTATAACTTATGTTCTCATTTTACTTACTTGTTTTGCCAGTTGGAACGAATGTTGTATTTTTTTGTATGGATTTGATTCAGTTATTGGTCATAATCAAGTTATATAGTAACATGTACCTGGATTTGCTATGTGGGATGTTTTTTAAATCAGTCATTATGAATTTATATAGACAATCATTATGCATAATTTTAGGACACTCCTATATTATATAGACTATTCTGCCTGTGTATAGGTGAATGAATACGTGGGTTCGAAGTTTTAGTTCAATTGTTGGCCCCAGTTGTGCAATGAATTTCGGAATTCACCATTTTCATGACAAGTTGTACAGTTATCTAGGCAGTAGAACGTCTTAGGATTTGAACATTTAGCTTTAATCCTTAATATTTTCAGACTTTGGTCTAATATAAGAATTGTTCCTTAGCTGATTTATTAGTCTTACTTATATAGTTTACTCAATCCATGACATATTCCCTTTACAGCTAGCATGTTTAGAGTACAGTTATGGATAGTATTTCAGATTTTGGCGACAAATGACCATTTATAGTTATTTTCACTTCTTTCCTTAGGCACTTATCTATATTTTGGTATATTGAACTAGGAATTATCCTGTTCTCTTTTATTAATATCAGAACGAATTATAAATCTGCAGTTTCTTCAGAAATTGGTCTACTCGTTCTTGATGTTCTGTTTTGTTATTACTCCCACCTTAACTCTTACTATTTTGCTATGGTTGTTAGAGTTACTGGCACATTAAACTCTTTTTAGTGCTCTTATGCTAGATATTCTTATAAATTTGTAGTAGCTACATGCTATAGTTATCGAGTATCAGCATAAGTTAATTTTGTTGTAAGAAGTTATCACAGCAGTTCACATGCTTTGGTACTTTACCTTTTTGAGCTCAAGCTGTTCAGCTTTGCATTTGCTAGGATGATTAAGTCTATAACACCTCCTAGTTTTATTTTTGGTCTTTATTTTGGATCCCAAATGTACTGATGGCAGATCATCAGGATGGAATCGATTTTATGGCTGTCCTTTTGTTCAAGCCGTTAGTCTCACATTTTGATCCAATAATTTATTTGATGAATTTTTAGGTTAGGCACATATTAGCGGATGTGGGTATATGTGGACCTACCCTATTTGGTTTATTTGGTTATAGTGTGAATTGGGTCATTATTTGCCTGATTGATTATCTTTGGATATGCTACTTTATAAATCTGTTGTCCACTGTATGGTCAACTTTGGATTTACCATCCAATTCGACACTTATATTGTTGTCTATACATTTGGTATTTTTATTGTTACTTATATTGTTTTATATAAGTACGTTAGTATTTTTATTATTACTTATTATTGTGTATCGGTCCACCCATTTGCCTGATTGATTATTCCTTGGATATGCTCTTCTATAAATCTGTTGTCCATTGATGAGTCAATTTTGGAACCAGGGTCCGATTTCACATTATTTTGGATTATTTTTATTGAGTATTTGTATTATTAGTCTATACTATGCTATGTTGGAGTTACCTTACTTTAACTTTACTCTAAATAGTATGTGACTTTTTACTTAGTTACATGTGGGTATCTTTAGATGAAACCATTTTTTTATTCCTACATCACTCATAATCTGCGGTTAATTATAATCATGTGAATCGATGTAGATTGTTTTGGAAGTATTTTAGTGAGTTAATATAGTTTATAGCTGTACTTGGCAAATTGTTGCCCTAGCTATAATTTTTTATATATAAGTTTATTTTTTTTCTTGATTCTTGATTGCTCCACATATGGTTGAAGTATTGGTTAACCTACATCTAACCCATCAGTCAAGTAAAAAGAAAAAAAATTTTTTCACTTAAAAATTTTTTTTCTCCAAGTAAGAGGGGAATGTAACGAGTCCGTTACTTAAAGAACCATTTACCTTTTTGTCACTGGAATCCTTTAATTTAATTATAAATTTAAATTCATTTTTGAAATATTCTTAAACCAAATATTTAAATAACTCCAGTAAAATATAATTTTCGAAAGTTGGCATTAAATCCCGCCCTCTGTCTAAGACTCTGAAAGTACATCGTTTGTGACAGCGTAGCGTCAAATCGGCACTTGTTGCTGGGGTCTCGTGGAGTGAACATCGTTTGTTCAAGGCGGCTGTAGGTGCCATTTTCATGAATTGGGTTTAAGTTTATTTTTTATTTTTTTTGTGGAAAAGCTGTTGTGTTGGAAGAAGCCATTTGTTATTTAGTTTTTTTTGGGAAAGTACTTTAATTTTGGACCACCTCAGCCGGTAAGTTTAAAGTTATAAATAAATTATGTGTAAAAACATGTCATATCATCTGCCATTGTTAGTGAAATTCAAATCTATTTTAATCCGCTCTCGATATATATTCTTAGCTATCTAGCTATCTATTCTATCTTATATATGTCCTATTTCACTTATTTCATTAATACCTAAATATATTACAAGTATTAGATTTTATCATTATCTCAAACTTTATTTCTTTCCAAAGATGAAAACCAACAATTATCTATTTCAATTCCATACCGTTAAACCGGCTAATATTTCCTTTTTTTTCTATTCTATAATATATATAGACCATGCTTTCTGAAAACCTATCTATTTAATATATCCTATAAAACATTGTCATACCATCCCAAGGTTATTTTTTACAGAAAAACAATATAGTTTTTATTTTAATTTAAAGCAACCTGTTGACCTTCTTGGTTTTTCTTTACTTTCTTGTATGAACAAAGGACTTGGAGTAACACAACTGTTTTTTTAGCCTACTTACGGATTCCAGTGCAAGTCAGGGAAGAATAATTATTTTTTTTGTATGGAAAATTTATTAAGATAAGGGGAAGAAGAATTTTAAGTTTATGGTTTTTTTTTTGAAGAAGAATTTAATGGACTTGGTTTAAAGTACCTCCTTTTTTATATGGAACCCAGGTTTGGAGTAAATTTACCCACCTGCAGCTAGTTCTTCACCAGAGGACCTTCCAGGGAAACCTACGGAAACTGGCCGGAAGAACTTAGTTTTATCTTTTTGTTTCTTATTTAAATATCTTTAATAACATTACGTCCTCTTCAAGGTTTTAACTTTTACATCATTAATAATAATTACATTCAATTTTCCTAAAACAATAGTACAATTTAATTAAATTATTTATTGTCTACCAAGGGATGAGATTTTGACTCTCCCTTGAATCTCTCTTCATCAGGTTATCGTGTGCACACTTATCCGGAGAGGTTCATTTCATTTCAAACTTAAACATTTATTAAACGAAAACTAAACTATTATATTAGTGAGTAGTATTTTATATTTATATTATCTTATATTTTATTTTATATTATTTATACATAATTATTGAGTATAACCTCTGTCAAAATTTAACATTAATAGGTACGTTAGGGGGGGGAAATTGTTTATCATTACATTCTGGGATTTTACTGTAAATATAGATAAGTTAATTGTATATAAGAGGTGATGGGTCATATATAAGTGTTAAAATAGTCTGTACATAAAATTGGTATTTATTAAAGTTGGGTTAAAAATTTAATATTTCAATTAGTACCTATCTTTCTTATTTTCAGCAATACAAGATATCTCGGAAGAAAACATTTAACTTCCTGGCGCCCAAGCATTCATTAGAGCAACTTTTATTTTTCATCTGTTTATTTCTTGGTGGTTTTCTTGTCATTAATTCTTATATCTTACGGTCTCTGTAGGGCATGCAAATTGGCCGAATCCTTCTTTGAGTGTCAAGTGGTCATTCTCCTGCATAGTCGCTAGCCAACACTTAATTCTGCTATAATTTAAAATTCATAGTTACTCTTTATTTATTTCGTATACCTAATTTATTTCTATCTAATCCCTTCCATCTTCTGTTATTCCACATATTAGTTCGTTGGTGTATCAAGGTACATTTTAGAGTTTATCCTTTTGCTACACTGCACATTTTTGCCCCACATTCCTCAATTTTGTTATAACATACAGATTTCCTATAAGACAAATTTTGATTCATTGACTGAAATAGGGTCTCTGACGGAGCACAAAATCAACAAATATTCTTATTTAATGCTTAGCAAATGGGGTATAAATAAGATAAAAAACAAACAAGACGACTACCAAAAGGCACTAAACAGCATCTTCGTTATTAATGAACTTATAGCGACATACAAGATATCACATGACACTATTGATAATAATAAACACACTATAGGTAAATTTGCCTAATTGACTTGAAGAAGACCTCTGACTGAGTACAAAATAAACAACTAGCCGAATCCTAGCATATGACACAAAAATCAAACGAAGTGAGTCGTATATAGTGCATATAATGCACTATATATAATTATATGCACTATACGTCTCATCAACATATATAGATATTTGTATATATATATAAGAGTAAAAAAACAGAAGTACTTATGACTCGTTTGGAAAAAATATATAAATGTTTTGGATGGGTTGGAGTCAATAAAAGGGGCTATTGGTTAACTATTTATTATCTCGAGCTTTCAATTGTGTTTACAATTATTATCAAGAGCTGCTAAAAAATTCAAAATATCTTACAAAGTTGAACTAGAAACAAAAAAATTTTTTGTTAACTCACCAATAAAATTAGTTTGGTTAATAAAATTGCTGCAAATACATCTCAAAAAGAATTAATAAAAAATGTCCTTATCTAATAAATGCTTCTCTGAAATTTTAATATTATTTTAAAAACATTTTCTTTACACAAAAAAAATTAAATTTATAAATAATTTAAAGTAGCGACCAATTACAAATAAGCCTCAATGTCATAAATGCCAACTTAAAATTTTTATTTTTGACAATATTATATTGAGGAAAATAAAATTTTGTTTAAAAATTCTTTTTTGTTTAGTAACAAAAAAGAAGAAGATTTATTCACCATTGATAGATGTCTGAAAAAATGTAACAGATATATGAAAAATTAAATCAAAATGTGACATTTTCCAAGTTTCATATATAAATTATAAAGAAATAATATAATTATAAATTTTGCTTAGATTTTGAATTTCTGATCTTTTGTTTAAATTATTATCACTTTGGCTAATACAAACCATTTCCAAAAAAGTCCTTTTGAATTTATTACTTTCACTACATAAAATTTTAATGTTATCAAAATCCATAATATGGTCTTTATCGATTACATGCTCTGCCAAAGCACAAGATGGTTTTTTAATTCTGCAATCACTTTTGTGAGAAATAATGCGATTTGAAAGATTTCTTTCGGTCTCACCAACATACTCAGCTTCACACTGAGTACAACTGAGAAGAAGTAGATAATTCTCTACCATTCCTTGACATGAGAATTGTAAGAAATACAGACAATATGTTGAAAACCAGATGGTTTAGAAAACCCATATGTAGTAATAGATTTATAAGCTATTACTCTCATCATCCAAATAAGATGAAAATGAACCTTATAACAGGATTAAATGAACGTATTTTAAAGCTTTTTTATCCAGATAATCTATAAAAAGATTTTCAATTGTTAAAAAATATTTTAATTGAAAATTCTTATCCTCCAGATATGCTACATAGGATGCTTTTTTCTAATATTGTTAATATAAATAACTTAACACCATTTTTTGCTAAATCTCAAAACTTTGTATCTAACAATCAGAACATCTATTATCATTCACTATATTTTATAGCATCATTAACACCTAAATTAATACAAACACTAAAGGTTATTAACAATATAAAAATAGCAACAGAGAACATCAAAACTATTTCATCTTTATATTCCAAAACTAAATATCCTATAGACAAATTTGAAAAAACGAATGTAGTATACAGCATTAGTTGTACTCAGTGTGAAGCTATGTTGGTGAGACCGGAAGAAATCTTTCAAACCGCATTATTTCTCACAAAAGTGATTGCAGAATTAAAAAACCATCTTGTGCTTTGGCAGAGCATGTAATCGATAAAGACCATAATATGGATTTTGATAACATTAAAATTTTATGTAGTGAAAGTAATAAATTCAAAAGGACTTTTTTGGAAATGGTTTGTATTAGCAAAAGTGATAATAATTTAAACAAAAGATCAGGAATTCAAAATCTAAGCTCAATTTATAATTATATTATTTCTTTATAATTTATATATGAAACTTGAAAAATGTCACATTTTGATTTAATTTTCCATATATCTGTTACATTTTTTCAGACATCTATCAATGGTGAATCAATCTTCTTCTTTTTTGTTACTAAACAAAAAATAATGTTTAAACAAAATTTTATTTTTCTCAATATAATTGTCAAAAAAAAAAATTTTCAGTTGGCATTTATGACATTGAGACTTATTTGTAATTGGTCGCTACTTTAAATTATTTATAAATTCAATTTTTTTTTGTGTTAAGAAAATGTTTTCTAAATTATATAAAAATTTCAGAGAAGCATTTATTAGATAAGAACATTTTTTTATTAATTCTTTTTGAGATGTATTTGCAGCAGTTTTATTAACCAAACTAATTTTATTTGGTGAGTTAACAAAAAATTTTTTTCTTTCTAGTTCAACTTTGTAAGATATTTTGTCTTTTTTAGCAGCTCTTGATAATAATTGTAAACACAATTGAAAGCTCGAGATAATAAATATTTAACCAATAGCCCCTTTTATTGACTCCAACCCATCCAAAACATTTATATATTTATATATATATATATATATATATATATAATATATATATATATATATATATATATATATATATATATTTATATATATATATATATATATATATATATATATATATATATCCTACTATCATTTTCGCATCGATACATTATGCTTTTACCATCAATTTAGAATCGTCTTGCAAAGTAGCATCTGTATATCGACGCTACTTTACAAGACCTTAATAACTGTTTTCCCGTACTTGTTACAAAAATTTTAACCATCTCATTGATTAGAGTTTTGATACCGTGTTGGTATTTTAAAATATCCGCTTTCTCTTTTTATCCCTTACTGAGTTTTATAAGTTTATTCCAGAAAATGTTTGAGTCTAAAATGATGATACAGTGAAAATATTATATATTTTTAGTTCAGGGTTTTACCGTTTACTCGCTGCCATTATATACATGAAAATGTATATCCTACTTCCATTATCAATCATTTTAGCATCAGAAATTTGGCATCGCTGTTGAATATAATATTACCCACAACGAAATAGTAAATTTAAGAATATATATATATATTTTTTTCATCCACAAATCATTCTGGCATCATGTTTGGTTAAAAGTAACGGGTTATGATATATTGCAACTACCTATTGTATCTTCGCTCCAATCCGTCCAGTCGCAACGTACAGCCCCTCAAATGATAGGATTTAACCAATAAAATACAATAAAACAAAAAAATTTAATATAGCAGCATGTCAAAAAGGCCTTAATTATATATCTTCGTTTCTATAAGTCCAATCGTGACGTACAGTATCTCAAATGGCAGGATTTAACCAATTGACAACAATGAAATAAAAAAATTAAATACAGCAACATGTCCAAAGGGCCGTAGTCACGTATCTTCGGTCCTATTATTCCAATCGTGACGTATAGTACCTCTAATGATAGGATTTACCATAAATAATACAATGGGATAGAAAAATCAAATGTAGAACAATGTCAAAAGGGCCTTAGTTGTGTATCTTTAGTTCTATTAGTCCAATCATGACGTGCAGTACCTCAAATGAAAGGATTTAACAAATAAAATACAATGAGGTATAAAAATTAAATGGAGTAGCATGTCAAAATGGCCTTAGTTATGTATCTTCGGTTTTATTAGTCCAATCGTGACGTACGATAGCTCAAATGATAGCACTTAACCAATAGAATACAATGACATAAAAATCAAATACAGCATCACGTCAAAAGGGCCTTAGTTACGTATCTTCGTTTTTAGTGGCCCAATCGTGACGTGCAGTACCTCAAATGATAGAATTTAACCAACCGAATACAATAAGATAGAAAAAAAAAATACATCAGCTTGTCAAAAGGGCCTTAGTTATGTATCTGCGGTCCTATTAGTCCAATCGTGACGTTTTGTACCTCAAATGATAGAATTTAACTAATAGAATACAATGAGATATAAAAATTAAATAGAGTAGCCTGGAAAAAGGGCCTTAGTTATGTATCTTCGATCCTATTAGTCCAATCGTGACGTACAGTACCTCAAATGGTACCATTTAACCAATAGAATACTACGACGTAGAAATCAAATACATCAACACCAAAAGGACCTTAGGTATATATCTTTACTCCAATATATTTTGTTATGTCAAAAGAGCCTTAGTTGCGTATCTCCGGTCCTATAGGTGTAATCATGACATATGGAGCCTAAAATGATAGGATTTAACGGAGATAATACGATGGTGGAGAGAAATTAAACATGGCTGCATCTAATAACACCTTAAACTGGCAGAAATAAAACGAATTATCGCAAAGAAGTATGTGGCATATTACGTGACAGGATTATTAGCGAATACCATACGATTACGTCATACATCTCTTTGCATACGTCCACTTTTAGTTAACTACTTAGTATGTATTCAGTACTTTGCTTTACGGTTGTTGAGGCATGGACTCTTAAACAGAAGAATGTTAAAAATCTTGAAAGCTTTGAGATGTGGTGCTACCTCCGTATACTAAAAATAAGTTGGGTGGATAAAATTACAAATGAAGAGGTAATACGCATAATAAATAACGACTCAGAAGTTATACTGAATATAAAAAAGAGAAAACTTGAATACTTAGGCCACCTGATGAAAGGACAAAAGTACACATTCCTACAAAATATAATGCAAAAAAATCCAAGGACGCAGAAATCCAGGCCGTATAAGAATGTCCTGGATGAGAAATTTAAGAGAGTGGTTTGGCTGTACCACTAACGAATTATTCAAAACAACAGTAAATAAAATTAGAATCCGTACGTTTTTTAAACATGATTAGGAAATTGTTGACTGGGGGCTATTAAAGAAGTTTTTAAAATTTTTGCGGGTCACCGCCTTTTCTGTAAATGGAGTGAATATTGTTATCCATTTATTTTTTTTCCTCAGTAGAATAATTCCTGCTGGTATTTGGTCTAAGCTTACTTCTTTTCTTCATTTAAGCTGTTTCATAGCTAATTCTACTTCGTCTTTATAGTGCCCTGTTCACCTGTTTTGGTAATTTCGGACTATTTCATCTCTTATAACATAAAACAGTTGTTTCAGATATCTTTATCGCGTTTCCTTTTTTTATGGATGAATATGCTGCCGTTTTCATCTTCTACTATTTCATATGGAGCTACACGATTAACAATTCCAAATCAAAAAAACACAAATAACACTCCGAATTATATTATACAACTAATAGTCGAAAAATGAAGAGCAAGAGGTAGATAATCAGACAATTAAGATTAGCGCTACATGATGCACGCAATGTCACATTTGAACAATACATTAGTACATTGTCTAAAGAAGATCATTCACTATGGATAGCAACAAAAACACTTAAAGAGACCTGAACAATACAACCCACCAATTAAGAAAGATGACGTTAGTTGAGGAAGATCAGACCAGGAAAAAATGTCAACATTTTCAGAATACCAGATAATAATAATCAAGCAATAGAACACTGAAAACTTTAGTTTTTAACTGTACGCCCGTGAATGACTTATTATTTTTTAAATAACACTTAATATTGCACTTTTTTATTGTATTTTTTTCATCTTTCAAGATAATTCTTATAGAAATACATTTATTTATAACATACGGTCTTATGGTCTTATTACGGCTTTAAGATTATACGACCTAAATGTATCTTGTACCGCACTGCTAATTAAGAATTATGTTTGTAATGCGATAAGAGGTCCGGATATACGAGATACCAGTGACTCATGCCGCACTGATAAAAATCCGACAGGAATCTGCATTTCTATAAAAAAATAGATTAATTTGTTTTGTGTATTAATTTAGTTTAGGTTGAACAAAAGTTGCAGTAAAAGATTTTTCTAAATATAGAATGTAAACCATATTTCCAATGCTTTGTGAAAGAGAACCAGTTTATAATATTCCGGACGACGTAATAAAACCTTATTTTAGAATATTGGTCGATGAATTGAAATCATTGTTCAAGAAACGAATTATTCATGTGCAGATGTTTTACTATAAAAACATGTAAAACCAAAATCTCGATTAAAAAAGTTGCAACCAGTTACTCACCATGAAACTTAAAACCCCATTATTGATTTTATAAGTAATAAAATGGGTCGACAAAAGACCAGTTTTAATCCTTACAACGTTTAAACATTATAGTTGTATCTTGGTTTAATCAAATGAAAAGAAAAATTATACACAAGTACTAAAACCACAAACTATTCTCGATTATAACTTGGTGAAAAAGAGTGTTGATTTTAGTGATCAAGTGGCTTCTTACCAAAGCCCAATACGCAAAATTCTGAAGTGGTACCGGAAAGTGACAGTGGAATTAATATTTAATACCGCATTTAATACCGCAGTAGTCAATGCTTATTTGATAAATAATAGAAAACGTAAAAAAAGCGACAACCTATCCTTGAGTTCAGACTGGAGTTCGCGAAGGCATTTGCAAATAAAGAAATGTTGTAACCCTCACGACCAGTTACACCCAAAAATACCATCTTAGGCAAAGCGATGTAGATAATACAAAGAGAAGAAAGTGTACAAGATGTAACAAAATTTTAAGAAGAAGCATGACTAGTAGAAAGGACGATAGAAAAGTTAAAAAAGTTAAAACATACTCTGAAGAATGTGATGGCAAAACTGGATTATGTCTAGTGTGCTTCAATGAAGCACATTAAAAAACAATTTTACCTATACAAGAACTATTATTAAGTAAAAACGCATTGTACCTCAAGTGGCCTTATAGTATTGGAAGTCGTAAGTTGATAGTTTCTAGTAGAACGTTTTTATTGTTAATTACCTCCGTAAAAGTGAGTTATAGTATTTATAAAAAGATGGATGTAAATAATATGCCTTCGACATCTAAAAAAGCTAGATGTGAACATAAACGTAGATTGACCACTGCTGAATTACAATCAATGTTAGAAGCATCTGGCGAGGACGATGTAGATTAAATGAATGGTGGAAGTGACTCTGACGAAATATTTGCACAAAGTCGTTTAGAAAAAATCGAGGATTGCGTTTTGGAAAGAGACAACAAAAACAGAATTTAAGACTTTTCTCGGACTTATGTTTCATATGGGGACAATTAACATGAACCGTCTGAATGACTACTGGAAAAGTATGGGTAACTTCTATAATAGTGTTGACTTGACTAGATAATTGCTCATAGCCCATATTAAGAAATAAGCGAATAGACAATCCTCACTTGTCAAAGAAACTGAAAAAACGTGAAGTGGTCTAAAAACTAAAAAGTCCCCTATTCAAACTGGTTTTTAATAAAAAATTTAATAATATGTTAAAGTTTTTTTAGTATACCCTAAAACTGAAAGCGCAAAGAATCGATTGCAAGTTACAAAATACTTGTAGAGTCATACTGTTTGGACAAGTACAGTTGTTTAAATAATCGCTTTCCGTCATAAACAAATTGAATAAATTGTGAAATATTTTTTGCTCTGCTTGATATTTAGCACACTTTAATAACTCATTAATTGCCATAATTTCAACTAGCTATATTACCTGTCGTTAGGCAAAAAACAAAGTTATTAACATTTATAAATTACTACAAACCTAATATCTTAGAGTTTACGGTTTTTTGGAATTATATCAATTATTTATGTATTTAAATTTAGTATTTCTCTACATAAAAAACTTTTTATGGTCTACAACTTTTATTTGAATTATTTTTCTTTAGAATGTTTACAAAACGTTTTATAAGCAAAAAATTGTTTTTTGCCTTTTAAGATTGTTTAAAAAAACAAAGCAAATCAACTGTACGAATTTTTCGTCAGCTACCCCTCATACTATTTAGAATTTAAATTTCTGCATAAGATTTTTTTAAACTATTTAGCGAGGTTCCGTGAACTACTTTCTCATGGCATGGTCAAAGTCAAATATTATTTTTTTATGGGATTAAGCCACAATTATTGGTCGTTATTGAGATGAAAATTACATTTTTAATTAACTAATATTTAAAGTTTTGATTTCCACTATTATTTTACAATAACTTTGTTTATTGTACTAATTATGTAAACATGTTTATACACATTTTGTACAGAAAAACATTTTTTGAGAACGATTTCCGGAATGGAAATCAAAATTTCAAACATTAACACAATCACAACCAATAATTAAGGCCTTAATCCCATAAAACCATAATATTTATCTCAAACTATTCATCGATAGCTTCGACTAAACAGGTTGTAAATTGAAATTTATGTAAAATATTCCCCTACACGATTCTCTGGGCAAAAATATCTAGGTTAAATAAATATAACATCTAAACGAACAAAAAACCTGTTGAGACTGCAACTTGTGAGCAGGTAGTTTCAATGTCGTTATTCGAACTTGATCCAAACGGATCGATATTTAGGTATCTAAAATATTATTTTAAGGATTAATACCGGCAACATCTATTGTCTTTAAATTGATGCCAAATACAGTGATTTTACCGCTCGATGTTAAAACGTAGGTTTGATGTAAAAAATTAAATATATAAAACCAATCGGAATATTGAAAAACCGACAACAGTGCCAAGCCTACAAAGGTGCCCTAAACGAACATACACAATTTATAAATAGAAATATGATAGCAATTCTTGGTGATGCTAAATTACTGCAACGTGAAAAGAGTTCAAGAGGATAGCGGGATGTATATATATATATATATATATATATATATATATATATATATATATATATATATATATATATATATATATATATATATATATATATATATATATATATACAGGTTATAGTAAAAAACATGATGTCAAGTCAAGTCAGAAGTGCACTAGATTACACTTTATATTTACTTGGTTTACATCCAAGTGCATTATTTTAAAAATTTATTAGGGGAAGGGCGGGTAAAATGGCATAGGCGGGCAAAATGGTTTTTTGTTTCGAAGTCAAGCTAACGGTCACCGCAATTTTGAATACTTATTATAAACAGTGGCAACACTGGTCCACATTAAGTCTCGTGCACCTAATTTAACGGCCGGCCACGAGATTGGTGTATTTGTGAATAAGTGCTGGTCGAGTTCGATGCGTCAATGTAAGTTTTATTCAATAATTTATTAAATTAAGGTTATAGAGCTTTTTGAATTCACTTTTTGGTAATTATGCTTTATACGCTGCCTGTGACCTTAAATAAAAATTGTGTTTATTTCCATTATTAATTTTTTTCAACTATCAGTAGTCGGCAAATACAAAACGGGCAAAATGGCATAGCATTATGGCGGGCAAAATAACATACTATGCCATTTTGTCCGTCTGTTTTTCAGGTTAAGGTACATATTCAGTTTTTTTTTGTAGATGGTTTATTCATATAAAATGGGTTGGCTTAAAGCAAGCAATACATTTCATGTACCGTTCTCAACACTACGATGTCGAGCAGGTAATAAAAATAAAATTGCCATTAAAGCAAAAAAACATTTGGGCTCCCTGGCAACAGTTTTAAACGAAGATATGGAGACTGCAATAGTTGCCCACATTCTGTATCGTGAATCCCGGTTTTTTGGCGTGACAAGAGCAGACTTATGCAATCTAGCCTACAGCATTGCAGAGAAAACGAAGATTAACCATCCGTTCAATAAAGTAACCAAGATGGCTGGCAAAGGATAGTTGCATGGTTTTCGCCAACGAAATCCGCAATTATCATTACGTCTTCCAGAAGCTCCGTCTCTTGCACGGGCCGAGGCATTCAATAAGCCTCAGGTAAATAAATTTTTTGATAAGTTAGAAGAAGTTATTGAAGAACACAAAATTCAAAATACCATGATATTCAACATGGACGAATCAGCGTTGACCACCGTCCAAGTTCCGCCAAAAGTCTTTGCCCAGAAAGAAAAAAAACAAGTGGGCTCTATCACGAGCGAAGAAAGGGGTGTACACACAACAGTTGTAGTGTGCATGAGTTCTGGAGGAACTTACGTACCACCATCAATAATTTTCCCCCGAAAAAGATTTAACCCACTTTGATATGACGGCGCACCTGTAGGAATATTAAAATTGCATAATGAATCAGGATACATGACCGGAGATTTGTTCATAAGGTGGATGCAACATTTCATTGACCATGTCAGGCCGAATCCTGCGCAGAAAGCATTATTAATTTTAGACGGACACTCCAGCCATAAAAGCTACGAAGCTTTAGAATTAGCTAAACAGAATTCAGTGGTATTACTTTGCCTGCCGGCACACTGCACGCACCGCCTTCGGCCATTGGATGTTGCCTTTTTCGGACCACTCCATAAATATTATAATTAAGCTGTTACTCATTGGCTCAGGGAAAATCCTGGTCGTGCAATAACCATATATCAAGTGTGCAGTCTCTTCCAGAAAGCATATGAGAAAACAGCAAATATTGAAATCGCAGTAAATGGTTTTCGGGCCACAGGAATATCACCTATAAATCGTGACATTTTTCCGGAGCATGCATTTTTGTCTAGTGCAACTACAGATGTGTCTGAGGATGTGCCTGGTTCTACTAATAAACCTGATATTGCTTCTACATCTTTACCTGCTGATGTTAATGTTCCTCACGCTGCAACTTACGATCATCATGATGTCCAAGAACCATCGGCATCTGGTTCTAAAGATGAATCTATTGAAGGAATCCTGATGGAATTGGCACCGGTACCTCAGAGTAATGTAAGAAAATCTATCAAACGTAAATCTGGTCAATACCAAGATGTATTAACCGAGAGCCCCTTCCTGAAATATCTCCGCGAAAAAGAAAATGAAAAAATAGTACAAGAAATAAAAAGCAGAGGGGACGTCGTGAAAAGAAAAATAGTCAATGATTTAAGTGATGGAAGACGCATTGTGAACAAAGATAGACATCAGTCGGAGAGAAAAGGCAAGAGAAATATTGTGACCAGACCAATACTGAACACTATATCAAGTGATGAAGAAGAACCCTTTAGTATTGATGATGATGAACAAGAGGACTGCGCTTGCATTTACTGCAATGATACGTTTAGTAGGACCAAATCTAATGAAGGATGGTTAAGATGCCAAATTTGCCAAAACTGGTCACATTCAGAATGTGCTGGACTTCCCAAAAAAGCAAAACAATTTATTTGCGAACTTTGCATGAACTAAAATGTTTAATTTCAATTTTTTTCTTCGTAAAAATAAAAATTTATAATTATTTTTGTATTTAACACTATTGTTTATGTGTATGCCATTTACGCACTGGGCGGGCAAAATGATTTTTTGGTACATTTTGATTTTGATATATTTTTTTAAATAAATCTCTTTGTATGAGTGATTTTTTGTTACTTAGAATAGTAGAAAAATGACCTGGCTATCATTATACATCAAATGGAATGATTTATCTCTATTTATGTCTCAGATATATGGAAAATAAACTAAGTATGCCATCTTGCCCGCCCTTCCCCTAACTGACTATAGATGGCAATTTAATATTGTTCTGAAGCTATTTTCTTGTGGCATTTTAAATTAATTACTATTTAACTGGGAATAAGCCACAATTAAAGGTTAAAATACGTTTATTGACGTTTCAATTTCCACTTCGGAAATCGTTCTCAAAATACAAACATTAGTAAATTAAACAAATTTTGTTTAATTTACTAAAGTTTGTATTTTGAGAACGATTTCCGAAGTGGAAATTGAAACGTCAATAAACGTATTTTAACCTTTAATTGTGGCTTATTCCCAGTTAAATAGTAATTAATTTATGGCAATTTAAAGTGGAAAATGTCAGGGCACGTTTCAAGAGCAAGGGGATAAATGAATTAAAACAAATATGGAGTAACGTTCAAGCTGACAATACAGGCTCAGTCTTGGAACACACAGTGGTTACAAATTAGATTAGTAATGCCCATGGCAGGGAGAGCCGAAAATTTAACAGAATGATTTGATGATCAAACTACTAAATTTGGAAAAAATCTAATACCGTCATTATGTACTAAATTTGGGTTTATGCAATTAAAATTTGGTATTTTATAATAAATCCAATATTACCATTTTGCTTCAAACATTATGAGAAATTAAAAAATTATTGAATAGACACGCAAAGCAGCAGATCTACAATGTTAACAATCGGGACATGTCACCAGACATTTTGTAGCAATTTCAAAATATCACGTCATTAAAAAACATTAGATGTTTTTAAAATGATACTTTTATAAATAAAACATAAAAATATGTTGTATTTTTTAGAGTCCTTTGCAATTGTTTATCCACTGATATTTATGGCATATTTTAATTTCCATATTTGCTGTAGATGTCGTTGCTTATCAAATTATATCGAAAACAATTTCGATATTAGATCAAATCACGACACCTATGTTCAAAATTTTGAATACCAGGAAATGATATACACCAAATTAAAAGCAACAGTTGAATATTATTTAAACATCAGAAGGAAAGTATAATCGTATAAATATAATACACATTTCATATGTAGCACTTTATGTCTCAAATTGCATAATTTCGTTTCTTTATTTAATAAATTTTTGTAATCTGATTATTGTGACTTGTTTCTATTCTACCACATAAATAAGCAGTCAGTCAGATGTTGAAACTAACTAAATATGAAGACTTGAATTAAATAATCCTTTGTCGAAGTAGGTAATAAGAAATAGTAGATGAATTTAAAAGCAATTTACTTTTTGTTGCACTGTTACAAAAAAAAAACTTATTACAAAACGTATTTAACTTAGATTAACTTCTTATTTTTATATGCGGATGCGATGTCATTATACAATGCTAAAATGCTGATCCAATCCATTAATTAATATTTAATTATTAATTGTAACAGAAATCATAAGGGAGTATTGATAATATCGACCCCTGCAAAGAATAACGTTGTAACCAGCATTTATGATATTCTTCAGAAATGATAAAAAAAGATACCAATTTCTTTGATTTCTTTTTTATATGTATGTGACATTTTTTCGGTGTAAGTAGTAAGTAGTTATATAAATGTTGAACTCCTCTTTTAGAATAAGGTCTACTTTTTTTTATTAGAGAATCGGTTTTTGAACTGTGGCAGTTACAGTTTTTAATATAAATATAAAGTTTCATCGAATAATCTTGTAACTGCACTTACGATGTTCTCATCGGAAAAGTTAATATGAATTTCAAATTATTGCTCGTTGTACTCGTAGGTTAAGGAATAATGTTAGTAGATAGTTTTTAAAATGCAAATTTTATTACAAACTAAATATAAATTCGAATTAAATTTAAAATTAACATATTTATTTTATGTCTAATCTTCCATATCGCTGTCTTGATTAATGTTTTTGCAATCAACTGGGAGATTTTGACGTGACAACGTCTTACTCAAATTAGGTTGTGGCTCGGAGTCATTCATGAAAAAGTGTAACGCCCGGTCACGTCTGTTACAGTGAGTCACCGAACGAGAGAGAGGCCCGCCGGACCGGCGAATGCCTTGCGTCTCTCTCCCACTCAAACATGATCGGTCCGCTGCGCGCGCAGCACTAGAGAATTAGGCGCGTTGAATCGGTGCGTGCTTCCGTGCTTGTCTCTCTGTCTTTCTCGAGCGTTCTTGGCGTTCAAGACACATTACAGCAGAAACACTTCCTTTCATTTCATACTTCTCCTATCATCGTCCTATCCTCAACAAAATCACTCAAATAGAAATTAGTTAAGTTTAAGTTTACATGTACAATGTTTAAGTAAACAAAATATATTTCTATAGTTAAAATTTGTGCAATTCTTATTTTCATTCAATTCCTTGTTCCTATTGTGCAATTTAATAATATTCATATCAATAAATATTCTACCGAGAAAAAGACGTTGTCACGTAAAATCTTCGCCCGTAAAACCGACTTTACAGGCAACCCACTTTTTTTAAAATAATCGTGGTAAGTGACAGGAATGCACTGGCTTCGACATAAACTCTGCAGATCATCATATTTTGCTTTTGTTATCCCTAGATAAGATGAATATGCTAGATGTAGATTAGAAAGACCGTTACTAGAAGTTGCTAACCTTTTTTGTTTCCTGGAGATAGGTTTCTGTAGCAAGTTTAACTTAATTTTTTTCTCGGATATGAAATCATATTGAATATTCACCTCGCCAGGATTTGTTTCAGAAATATTTATGTGTTTCACCATGTTCCAGACCATTTTTTCATTTTCTTCATTTATATACCAATTTGGAAATGTTGTCATAAGTTTTTTAAAATCAAATATATTGTCTTTGTGCAGTTCAGTTACCAAATACGGTTTACCTGTTGTTTTTGCACATCTTACTAAGCTTATCCATTGTTCGGGAATAAAAACTGTTTGGTTTTTTTACGTCGCTCTATTAAGGCGTGCATGGAATCTCCCTCATTTTGGAAATGACCTACCTCAAAATAATTGTGCGTTATCGTTATAGAAAATTTTTCAACTGCAAAAGAATACATCGCAAATATTATTTTGTTTCTATTTTGTCCTCCGCAATTATCACTATAAAATATAAAATGTTTATATCCTTTTAAAACATTAGTTGAAATGAAATTATAAACACTGCTACTTATTTCGTTAGCTCCCTTCCTTCTTCTGGTTTCATCCCACATGTAGCAAAATCCTTCATTGCGTCCTAGGTCAAATATTGTGAAATTATAAACGCATAATTTTCGTTTATAGTAAAACATTGACAGTTCAGACTGAGGTGTGGTGAGAACTTTCTGCAAGTCGTAACAAGCAACTATAGTTTAAATTGAATTTTTAGCGATCTCTTTATCCCTTTCCTTAAGTTGTCTTACAACAGTCTTATTAGCAATATGGTTAGTGTACTTCAGATTCATCTCTGCTTTTTCGTCTTCACGTGCATTTCGGTAAACATGACAGAAGACACACTGGTCTTTTTTTGGTTTAAAAAATTCGATGTTAAATTCACTGTTGAATATCTCACGGTACTGTCTTAATGTTGCAGTAGACGAGATAGGATGGTCTTTCTGCATCCACTCCGTATACAAATCAAAAAGTTTAGAAATATTTAGTTTCTCTTCAAAATATAATTTTGTTGTTTTTTTTTTCTAAGGTAATGTGACTCTACTGCTGGAATAGACGATATGTGTTTTCGAACAGTTTTTTTTATTTCTTCTGCTACTCGTTGTGGCCGAGTGGTGTGTTTTCCACGTATATCTTTAACAATTATACCAACTTCACTCTCTGACATCTTTTTAGACATTGTCATCACCCAACTATCGGTTATATCAAACGTATCAAGAAACATTTTTTTACATACCACAATGTGGCTATCATTTATAGGCAATTTATTCTGAAATGTCCACTTCCTTCGAGATTCAATGGTAGTATTTAAAATACGAGTTCTTGTGTATCTAGTAACTAAACGACTAATATATTGGGCCTGAAGGTTGTGATCTCCCATTTTCCAAAACTCTTTAAAAAGTTATTGTCTTGTTGTAATATTCAGTTTTTCTTGGCACTTTCGGATACATTTGTCCATACAACCACCTTTAAGTTGTCGTTGTTTTACAACTTTACCTTGTTTATTTATAAATTGTTCTCCTTTGTTTTTTTTGTTTACGAATTACATCTTTCCATTCCGTTCTATTAGCTTTACGTTTTCGTCCCCTTCTTATACTTATTAAGCTAATACTTATGACTTGCCCTAATATGTCGTTTAAAATTGAACTGACTATAAATAGCGATGTCGATTTATTATTGTTCCGACGGAGGTAATCACCCAAACCGGAATGATTCTGATGTAGAGTAGAACTTTTTAATGATTCTGTAAATAATTAAAACAATTAAAAAACTTATGACTAACAAAACAATAAATTTACCAGATGATGAAGGAATATACTCTGAAACGTCGGGAGAAAAAGCTTCTTCAATTTCACTTTGCTCAAAATCATCAAATATTTCATTTTGTTTCTCTAACGTTTTTTTAAAACTTATTAGTTCATCTCCTAAAAATAAGATCAGAACAATAAAAAGAATATTTAATGGAGACCTAACTTAAACCACTTTATATAAGAACAAATTATTTACCTGTATTTACAAATGAAGAACAACTACTTGCTTATCCAAGTTCCACGTCTTTAGTACCATTATGTTCTTCTACAGGACCTTCTAAAAATTAACCTTGTTATCGTTATTTATTTTTAGAAAATTATAAAATACTAACTTGTTTGTTGCAACGCCAACTGTATCAGTCGAGAACTACGTTGATGTCTGCTCATGATTTTTAAAAAATAACACCTGCACTGTGTACTATTCAACTGCAAACTAAACACCGTGACCGGGAAACAATCAAGATCTGTCTTGTCTATTTCCCCCTACTATTCTTACAATAATGCCGTGAAATATTGATACACGACGTGTAGTATCTACCTGCATAATTATCGGAACTTAGCAGCCAATGCGGCGAATAAAATTGTAACAACAGTTACGGTGTAGTTTTCGAAATATGAGAATTATTTTGATACACTATGGTACGATGCAGTATTTTTACCAATTTTTGATTTGGTTCAACGTCGTATCTGTAGTTACTCTGTTATTCTACAAATAATTCAATTTTTTTTATATTTACGGTATTATTCCATTCGGAATCTTTCTTATTTATGCAGTTACAGCCACACCGATCATGTTGGCAGACAGTGCGTAAAAAGTTATCCAAGAAGAACACTGTAACTCAAAATCGCCAAAAATGTTAGTTACAACGTTATTCTCTGCAAGGGTCGATTATGTTACGATTTAACACTGAGAAATTACTATCTTTCTAGGATACTAGGGATGGCCAACATATGACGAATTCCGCAGAAAACATACACTTTTTTAATGCCAAAAACATTGATTTTGAAATTTAAGAGCACACTGTTGGGACCAATTTTTTATTATTCTTTAGTATTCAAAACTAAAGAAAAAAAATAGTACTGTCGAAGGTTACAAGGGTAATCGTGCTTTTTTTGCGAGATTTCAAAAATTGAACGAGCGAAATAATGGCGATTTTGGAGTGTAAAAATGTAGCCAATTAAAATTACTTTAGAATTTGTTCACAAGCACCTACAAACCTTTTTAACACACAAAAATGAACGCTTTTTGTATACTTTTAAAATAATGCTTTTGTTTTTCTCTTTATTCGCAATCTACAGGGTAAGTTTTAATAGGTTGGCTACCAATGATACTGTGATGTTTTTGCTTTGTGATACCATAGGTATCACCGGTGATCAACTTTGTTGGTTTATTTCTGTACACTGTGTGTCACTCGTGATACTTTTCAGAGTACAGTTTAAATTACCATTAATATTGGTGGTATATAAAATTCGGCAAACAAACTATGCCGGTAGGATGCAAGTGAACCTAGTAGCATGTCGGACAAGTAGGCATCACAGATCATTCATCTTAATCAAGTTAGAAAAGTAATAAAAAAATAGCAAGATCTGACAGAAAAGTAACTACTATTAAAACAATCACAGGTGATTCATCTTAGTCAAGTTACAAAAGTAATAAAAAAATAGCAAAATATGACGGAAAAGTAACTAACAATCACGCATTATTTGCTAAATATTTGCTAAATATTTTATTATAAAAGGTTACAGAAAAGACATAAAAGGTAACAGATATCTTGTATAAGATAAGGGCATTGCTTACTGACGTTTTAAACACATACTTAAATGCAACATTATGGTACTATCGCAAACATTGACGAAGGACAGTAAAATCGGAAGCCATTTGATCTGACAAATCAATACCCATTTTAAACTTGTTATAAAACACAACTGTTTCCGGTTTATAAATTGATTCTCCTTGTCCGTGTTTTTTGTTATAATAAACCTAAAAATCTCTTTTGTTTCCAGTTTCCAATAACCTTGCCGACACTTTATTTTCCCTTGATGTTTCCCTTTTTCATTGTTTTTTTTTTCGTCCAATATTTCTCTTAGTACAGCTTTCACATCTGCCAGCTCTAAATTGTTATTGTAATTATTTGCTAGTAGAGTAGGTACGAACACTATTGAGATAATTATTGATCAAATTAAAAAGGACTGTCTTACTTCTTCGTCCCGCAGTAACCGTGTTAATTTGTTTTTATAAATTTCGGTTTTATACGTATATCCATTATCGTCATATAACTTAAATATTTTCACATCATATTTTAAGGCCTTTCCTGCAATAAGAATAAACTACTAGAACAGCAACCTTCCTCTAAATGGTACGAAAGATTTATCTATGGAAAATTGCTGCAAATGCAGATAGTTGCTTAAAATTATTAGTCTAGGCATGTGTGAGAGGTTTTATGTTTTAAAGACAAATATATTTGAATCACGAAAGTAAAAATCCGAAGATTTCTATTGACGAAAGCAAAATCCAGATTTTTGCTTTAATCTGTGCCTTCTAAGAATTTGGTTTCGTCAATAGAAATCTTTGGATTTCTGTATTATCAGATGTCGCTCTAGCATCCATACTGAAGCCATTTTATTTTTGCTTCTTTTTCGACAGGAAAGATTGTTTTCACGCTCAGAGCTTCTGTGAATAGACGGTCTGATGAGTCCTGTTAGAATAATACACGTAAAAACGAATATACAGAGACACTACGTGAAATAAAATCTTAACTGTCTTTCTTTTACGATTATCTTTATTTGTTGTTTCATTATCAGTGAAGTGAATAAACCGTAGTATGGTCTGGAATCTATTTCTACACATAATATGGCTAACAAAACAATGCCGATACAGAAATTTTCGCGACCAGTAATCCGATTTTTTGGATAATTTAGTTAGTCCCATATACAACAAAATGGCGAACAAAAAGTGAGTACAGGTCACACATTGGTCAAAAATTTTTCTACCCATATGCCTTTTGAAATTTTTTTGAAAGGCGTATAGTTTGAGTGCCCCCCGGCAAATTTTTTAGAGATTTATACTCTCTTGAAACTTCTTGTACGTCTTCCTTAGACCAAGTCCGCCACAGTTTATCTCTGTGACTTTTTTTGGTTCGGGGGCGTTTTCCCCTTATATTTTCCGAAACATGACCGTTTCACGACATATGCAAAAATGATAGATACTCTTGCCATATTTATTGAATGGCTGGATTTTAGTAAATAATAAAAGGAAATAATATTCTCTGACGCCATAGATGGGACGGTAAGGGTGTCCACCCCTCCAAATATGACCGAAAAACGGTCAGTGTAAAAATGATAAATAACCAGATAATTTTTTCTGTATGCCTTGCAGTGCCGGATTTAGTTCATGGACCGCCGGGAGCTAAGTCATACTATAACGCCACTCTCCAGTAGGTATAGATGCGTCTTAGGCAAGGCGCTCACCAACGTGGCAACCAAATGCCGTGGCAATGGCGAACAAGTGTTGTGGTACCCCAGTGGCAGGTGAAATTTATAAACATATGTAGTCGCACGTGCGACCTTTCGATACGTGCGACCACAGCACTCGCTCGCCATTGCCACGCCATTTGGTTGCCACGTTGGTGAGCGCCTTGCCTTAGGTTAACAATTCATTAAAACTATTTTAATATTATTACGTAATTTATTACAAATATACAAAAAAGCCACAAAGACACAAACTCACAACTTATAAAGTAAATTAACATAATTATTTACAAACAAATTTTCCTGGACTTCCTACTTGCAAACAGATCAATGATTTTATTAAAATCTAATTTTGTAAGCAGATCATTATTAATATTTAAAACAGCGAACGAATTTAATGTTTCTTCCGTCATCGAATTTCTCAAATAATTTTTGACCCGTTTTAAAGTGGAAAATTATCTTTCACCAGTTGCGTTAGTAACCATTAACGATAAGAAGATTCTTAGTGCTATTTCTACGTTTGGGAAGGTTGCAATTATATTATTTTTATGCAAAAGCTCCATCACAAAAGTAGCACTGTGATTTGTTGGATTTTTATACTCAACTTGGCCTAGTAATGACATAAAATGTTTTAATTGAATACAGTCACTTGGTAGAGATAATGTATCCAAGTCATTCGAATAAATATTCACTAATACCGACGCTTTGTCTGAAATCACGTTATCCTCTGAAAGAGGTAGAGAAAATAAAAATGAGAAAGTGATGGCAAGATCTTCATAAGCTTTTCCTCTAAATTTCAGATTATTTGCCAAATAATCAATTGTTTTATACAGTATTTGGGTTCTAATCTTATTTTGCGGTGTAAGGTTCTCTTCTGTATCTGCTTCGTCAAACTGTAATTTTCTTTTGCGATTTCTAATTTCTTTGCTGTATTCCGTTTGTTGTGATAAGAGCTGCCCCTTTTGTTCAAATAAATTACATTTATCACGAAGAGACTCGTAAAAATGTTGTAATGAGCTATACAAAGACGAACATGTATGTAAGTCCATATTTGCGCTTTGTAAAGATTTACTCGCTAGTTCAGTTCTTTCCAGTACTTTGAACCAAAAGGCAACATAAATACCAAATTCTAACGTAGCCATCTTTTCGTGTAAATTGTTTGCTTTACAGCGTACTGGCATCTTCTCGTCATCGTTAGCGGATAACTAAAAGTGCTTGCTTTATATCTTGATAGTATCAATTAAGAGCTTTTAATGCATTAAATCGTACTGACCACTTAGTCACATTAACTCTTTTTGGAACAAATGTTGTATGGCCACAATTTTTCAATAGATCAGTGAGTCCTTTCCATCTGTAAGTTGAAGCTGAGAAAAAAACATAAATTTCTTCAGCAACTAAAAAAAAGAAGTACTTTCCATAGTGCATTCTGCTGCATGCTGCACAATCAAATTTAGGGAATGGGCTGCACATGGTACGTATTTTGCCAAACTATTCCTAGATTTTATTCGGGCTTGGAGACCGCTATAAATGCCAGACATGTTATTCGCATTGTCATACGATTGTCCCCTGCAGTCATCGATATTTATATTCAGGTTGGACAAAATTTTTACAATGCTGGCTTCCATATCTTCGGCTTTGTGGCCAGTGTTGTCTAAAAACTGTATGAACCTCTCGACAGGTGTTCCGGTGTCCGAGCAATACCTAATAATGAATGTCAGTTGATCTGTACGTGTTATATCAGGCGTAGAGTCAACACTGATTGAATAATATTTGCCACAATGAATTTGTTTTACAATTTCTTCTAATATGTGGTCCGAAAGCAATTGATTGCAAAAATTCAAAACAAATTGTTTTTGATAACTAAGATACTGAACCACAGCCTTTTGAAGCATATTTTTCAATATGTTCTTTTAAAAGAGGATCATATTCCGCCAACAACTCTAGTAATCCAAGGTAATTGCCATTGCTAGTCGAACCAAATTTTTCGTCGGTTCCTCTAAAAGGTAGTCCCCTACTAGCTAAGAATTTTATGACACAAACGACTCTTTGTAATATGTTTCGCCAATATGTGGTCTCATGTTCAATTTTTTGCCACAGAGAATCATCGATATTTCTCATACTCAATGAATTTCTTAAAATAAAATTTTTAAGATGTTCTAATTGAACGACTGATCTTTCATGACTATCACATTTTTCTTTAGTCTTTTTCCAGTGGTCAAATCCAGTGAAAAAGGAAAAAGTGCAATTTTCGCTTGAAAAGAGTCGACAATATAAGCAAAATAAAGAGCCTGTGCTTTTGGAATAAACTAACCAGTCACGCCGAATTTTTTCACCATTCTTTAAAACCTTATAAAATAGTGATTTAGTGCAGTACCTGTTTTGTTTCCCTATTTTTCTTTTTGAATATTCAAAGTCTAAAGAATTAAGATACTGTGTTTTGAATTCTTTCAGCACTTCATCTACACAATTTCTTGGCCAGAATTTTGGATCTTATAAATCAACTCGATTAACACCACTTTCGACTAGAATTTGACGTTCAGGAGAACTCTTTTCAGGATGTAACTCGATATCACAAAGTGGGTCTGAATTTGCTGTGGATGAATCATCTCGCCGTGATGAAGATCCTGCTGCAAATTTTATTTTATTAAAAAAGTAACTGAAACAGTCAAATTAACCTACCTTCTAAAACATCTGAAACTGTTGCAATTGGATCGTCTTGAAAAGAAGTGCTCGTTGGTATACTATCTTGCCTGGATTTGGTAAAAAAAAGCTGAATCTTGGGGGTTTTTTTAATACTGCATTTAATTTTTATTGCTTTTCTAACTTTTGTCGCTTCCAAAATGCACCTTCTTCCTTTTCGCTCATTTTTTAGAAACGTCACGAAAACACTTCACTAATAAAAATAAGTAAAATTTGAGACTAGTCTCGAAAACTGCGCTAACACGACTAACGATTGACGACATACCGTGTTGGAGCCGGACACGCTGTCGCCAGGCGCAGTGGATTTCCCGGAAACATGAAACGTGTTTTTGTGCGACCTGCTACTGCAGGCACGGATCTTGTCGGTGACGAGACGAAGTTTTATTAATATTGTTCTGAAGCTATTTATTTGTGGCATCTTACGTAATTTATTATTATTACCATGATATTTCAGAAAATCAACCCCATAAATGTGAAATATCCACATATAGAATTAAAACGTGATGGGAGCGACGTATCGCCTCTCAAAATTTACCGCCGGGGACTAAGAGTCCCATACCCCCCCCCCTTTAATCCGGCACTGATGCCTTGCTTTAACGAGGAAACTAACGGTTCTATTATTGTCTGACACCAATAGCTTTTTTCCAGCCTTTCCACACTTTTTCCAGTCTGACGCGTCAAACGTGCCCTTCTCACGCCATCTTCAAAATGACTAATACTCATCAGATATCAATATATATTGTCAAAAAAAAGCAATACTTAATTAACGCTAAAAAAGTCTGGCGTTTAAATTGGGGCATGGCATAACTCGAGTCTGAAGCAAGAACACTATTTTTATTTAATGATCGTACTGAACTTTTAGTAATCATACACAATATTAATTAATTCAGCAAATAATTCTATATCTAATATTATTATTAGAATTGCATTTCGAATACTTTATAAATTATGTATGCGTATTTTTGCATTATTCTAATTAATTAATTAATATAGTATATTACATATTTTAAAACTGCAAAAATAAATCAAGGAATTTTTGTTTCGCGAAACACTAGTAAAATTTTAACACATGAGTAATTTATATAATATGATGTATATGATTTAAATTATTTGTTAAAAATAAAATTGTCTGTTTATCAAAAAAATTTAAAAAAAAATTGAATAAAAGTTAATATTATCACGAATACGTGCCATATAATATCCATAAATTGAATGAATATTCTTTATAAAGATTAGTTTTTATTTATATAAAAAAACGTATAAAAATACAATAATAATTGTCAGAAATAGTAAAAAAATTACGAAAATAAAAAAAAATGTTGAAAAATTGAAAAAGCATAAAAAAGTAGTAAAAAAAATTGTAAAGGCATTCTTCTTCACTTTCTTCACCATCGTCAGAGTCTTCACTGGCATAGTCAGATTCCTCATTTTCTGACTCTGTGATTTGATTTGCAGAATCTGAAATTTACCAATTGTATTTATTTTTAAGGAACGGAATTAAATATTTTAAAAATGTATATTACATAATGTTAATTTACCTTCATCAGCAGATGTTATATCCTTAAAAGAAGGGCTTTGGGGACCATCGAACCAATAATGGACATATTCATTATCAATCAATGTCCACCCACAATCCTCGGGTATGTATTGTGTTGGTTGCCTTAAATGTGCATTGCACCAAATACTAGAAATAAACATGGTCCATTTTATTTGCTGGAGAAGTTCAGCTTTACTTGGAGGCATACTCAATGCATTTATTCCTTTGACCTGCCGCTTAAAAACAATCTCACTTGTTTTTGAGTATAAAAATGCTTTGTCAAAAAGCTCAACTCTCGCTAAATTGACGTCAGTCTATTTTACAGAATACAATTTGCACACATACTTTTCAATGTCATGAAAAACGCCATGATTAATAATCATTTCTGAAGGAGAAATCTCCAGAAGTTGTAGGAAAGCATTTTGATAATTTATATTGCTTTGTAAAAGTTTAAATGGCCTTTCCTAAAAAATGAGGGACTATGATCATTGCCCGTGAAAACATGAAAGATGGTAAAAGCTATTGCCAACTTTATCCCCATTTTTTGGAAATGTCCGATGTCGGGGCTTTGCTCCGGTTCTGCGAACGTTTTAGACTCTGTAGCTGGACCTTGTCTTCTGCCACCCTTGTGTTTCATTTATCCATTGTGTAAGAGATAGTAATTATCAACTAAGATGGAAGACACGCAGAGAGTACTTCGAATAGACTGGTCGAAAACCCTCTGTAAGGCACCGTGGGAGTGTATAAGTGGCCATACTACATATCTGAAAAGGAATGTCACGCACACCAAAACCAGTATTCTTACTCACACGTATACATATTTCTACGACGCTTAGAAGCGCGAAATACAAAAAAAAATTCTAGAACAGCTGATTATGGGATATTTTGGGAATTAAATTAATTAAATTACAATAAGTATATTTAAACAGTATACAATTAAATTATCAAACAATATCTAACTCATCACGATTTTTTTCATTTTTTTAAAATTATTTTTTCGTTTTTAAACATTCATTTATTTATTTTATTATTATTTATATATTATTTAAACATTCTAATTTATAATTAAACAATGATTGCTGTAATAAATATATGTTTAAAAAAACACCTATTTATTAAAGAATTAATCCTTACCGTCCCATATATGGCGTCAGAGAATATTATTTTCTTTTATTATTCACTGAAATCAAGCCATTAAATAAATATAGAAAGAGTATGTATCAGTTTTGCACATGTCATGAAACGGGCGGGATTTCGGAAAATATAGGGGGAAAACGCTCCCGAACCAAAAAAAGTCACAGAGGAAAGAGGAAAACTGTGGCAGACTTGGTCTAAGGAAGCCGTACAAGAAGTTTCAAAAGAGTATAAATCTCTAAAAAATTTGCCGGCGGGCACTCTAACTAATATGGGTAGGTCCGATTTAAATACAAAGTTTAATTTACCAAACGGTGCCCACATGAAATAGTCCTATGCGACGTGGGAGCTCACATATCTGGTTATCTCTTTCCAACCGAATTTCATGTTCTAAGTTCTTATATGATGTAGTCTTCATTAGACTAGTCATTATTTGCGTTTTGTTTATATTAATCTTTAGTCCGACCTCCAAGGAAGCGTGATATAATTTTTTAAACATTATTATTGCATGATCCATACGATCGGCTATAAGCACAATGATATCTGGGAATATCAAATCACTGAGCTTATCTCTATGTATGTTGATATCATGCTCGTTTAGAGCTGCTAGATCTGCTAGATCTTTGGAAAAACGGTATCTCCTTGCCGTACTCGTTGTATCAGAATTTATTTGTTTTTTGTTTGCATAGTCTTACGCTAGCTATAGCATTGATTATGTTAGTGTAGCGAAGGTCTATTCGGCATTCTGTCAATGCTGTCTACATTTTTTGCAGTCTTATGGAATGGACTGCTATCTTGTAATCCACGAATATCAGTGCCAATAGTTTGTTGTACTTTGCAGACTTCGCTATCAGGTTCTTTATCACTATAAGTGGTTGTTAGTGCAGTATCCCGATCTAAATCCAATTTGTTCTCTAGGCTGATAGAAGTCTAACTTAGCGTCCAGTCTTTTTTTGATAATTTTTATGAAAAGTTTGTATATGTGTAGGAGCAAACTAATAAGATGGTAGCTTTTAGATCTGTTATGTCTCCTTGCTTGTGTTATAAAACAATGACTACATTCTATTGAGAAGGAGTTTTTCCTTGGTAAATGAATCCTTGGTTTGTGATTGTGGGCAGGGGCTGATTTGGTTTTCGATATTTTACGACAAAAGGATTCGACCTCGGTTTTATAAGTAGTAATGTTCTTATCTTTGTTTTCTATTTTGTACATATTTTTGTTACCTTTATTGTTCGTAGTTCGCCTTAAAACTTTTGTTTTCTTGAATTATTTTAGTTATTACTCTAGTATTGTTTTCTCTTACGTCTTTTTTGGATTGACCGGAGGATATCTTTATTTAATTTCGTCATTGTTGTGTAGTTGGGGTCGTATGTTTTTGTCTGCTGTGTTTTTTACCTATTAGCTTTTTGGTATTTTGGCTTAGTTTTTCTTCATCGTTTAGAATGGTCCAACAGCACTACCTGTCCGTTGCTGTTAGTGGCTTCGTTATACCATAATTTGCTTGATCTACACCCATTTTTTGTTCAATGTCTTGTATAATGTCTGATTATTGTATCTTTATACATATCGTTGTGTTCTGAGGGAGTACTTCGGTGTCTTTGATAATTTTTTTTTTCTGTTTGTTATGATATAAATTTTCTTGGTGTAAGAAGTTCAGCAATCTTTGCCCTCGCTCATTTCTTTCGTCATATTACCCCCCACTATTACTTCGGCATCATCTTCCGTATCTCCACAATCGTCCATAATTATTATGTAATATTCTGGTGTGACATGTAACGCTGTTTCTAGGTTCTCATAAAATTTTTCAATTTCCTCATCCGAGTAGGTAGTCATTGGAGTATATGTCTGAATTGCTTGCAAGGATATATTATTATCTTGCAGTTGTAGTTTGAAGATAAGGTTTGAAGGTCTGAAGGGGTTTGAAGATCTCCGAGCTTATATTGATAATTTCAACAGTATTTTGTGTGTGTTTCTTTTAAAGTGTCTTCTTCTCTAAAATAAAATATGTGTCTTGATTTGGGCAAAATGAAAACTTATGGAGAAATTTAACTAGGAAAGCTGACCTCGTATACAGATAAAGGCAAGGGGATAAGAGTAATTGTTGTGCTACAAAACGCTTTTTATTTGTTTTTGAAAGCAAAGCTTTGTTATCGCGTACTGTGATCGTTGCGAACGAAAGGCATTAATCGGTGAAATGCATCGCTATGAAACGTAATCATATTCAATGAAATGTTAAATCGTGTGATTACGTACTACGTGGAATACTAATCGCAGCCCCACGCATATTTCTTAACAAAATAAAATAAAATAACTTAAATTAAATTAAAAAGCACCGCTCTATAAATAAACGAGCCATGTTCCACTTCTCAGGCACTCCAGAAGCACAGAATAATAAACAATTCGAATGCTCACTCTGCTTGAAAAAATAAGTACGCGCATCTCGTTCGCGTAGACGAAATCAGCCATGTTTAAGTCGGAACTAGTGCTGTTCAGTGACATTTTATCTTGTGTGCATAGAAAAAGTAACCTCGTTGTAACGGTTATTTTGCCTACCACATAGGGTATTACTATAGGGGTTAAAAGGTAGGGACAGACATTATTGGGGTGGAGATAGGGCAAGTAAAATAAACTGAAACGTTTGCGAACGGCTACTTAGGGTTTTCTGGAGAGCTAGATCGTGGATAAGTAAATGAAACAATGGAATTGGATTGGGGCAGCTACAAAAAGTAAAGCAAAAGGGTACATACATAAATCTCCTGGACAAACACAATGCAAGAAGGTTCTCAAGTTATTTCAAATAAGGACGCCGCTGAGAAAAATCTTCCTGCTGGTTAAAAAAAGGCTCTTCCTTCCTAAAAAAAGAAAACAGAAAAAAAAAAAATATTTATTATTATTTTACCATAAATAGTTACAACTATAAATAGTACAAAAAAAATACTATATAAATAGTTGCAAAATTAAATACAAAATAACAAAAACAAACTTACTATATTCTATCCATTTACAAATTCTAGAAGTTGGAGATACTTACAATTGTTACTGGGTGATATTTTGTAGCAGAAATAAATTATTACAAATGAAAAATATCTTTTTAAATGGAACTATGCATAGATGTTAACCTTTTTTTAAAAACAAAACAAAAACAAATCAAGATCTCAATTATGATTAGGTATTTACCAAATGTCAAAAATAAAGCTAGCTGTCAGATGTCAATAAAAAATTTTTAGACTTTGAGGATAATTAATATGACAGCTAGGCCACACCCTAACATATTTATAATTTTAATTATTACAATTTCTTAACTTGTTACGAAAGCAATTATTTATGACAAATGTCTATTTTTTCTTTAAAAGTTCAACAAAAAAAAGTTACCTGGATTTCACTAAATGTTATTTTATTTCTTTAAAATTTCTAAGGTTAGAACTAGATTCAGATTGACTGCAACACAAGCAAATGCATCTCCAACTGATGACCTGGGGCAAACAAAACGAGGATGGAAGCTGTTCACTGGGACGCCAACTTTGACACTCGGTTTCTTAAAAACTTAACAATGGAACATGTGGGTATCTTTCAATTTCTTTGGAAAACGCCGTTTTACAAATTTATCAGATGAGAGACGGCATGAAAAATAAAACAGTAACTACTCTTATCAAAACTGACACATTACATTGAGTATCATTCACTTTTTCACAAAAAATTTGCCGGTTTCTTAACGCCGACACTCCCTACGTATTTTCTCTTCAGAAACTCTTTCAAACTTGAATTTAACTTTCCTCAGTCCGTGTAACCGGCTTCTACCGTTTCCTTTTACCACCATTCCAGTCTTCGCAGCGGGTCACTGGTAATTATTTTCTAACGCGCTTCACATCGTATCGTTACTGACCTTGATCATCCCTCGCTTTTAAAATCGCAGAATTAAAGCGTACAAATATAACTATATTTTTATCACGAAGTTGAATTCTTTCTTGTAAAATGTAGAATATAAACAACGACACACGAAATTTTATACATGGTCCAGGGACGTACCAAATAATTTTATACCTTAAATATTCGATAGTTATAAAGAATTTATACATGCTACAAGGTTTCATTTATTTACGGCAACTATGGACGTAATATGCACTATTTTATTCGTACTTTTAGTTGAAGAATAGATTAAGTAATTTCAAATGTACTAAGTTATTATTCTCCAAATATTTAAATTACAGTTCTCTCGTAGCTTGATACAAAATTTCGCAATTCGAGTCTATTTCTTCGTTTAAAATATGGCGATCGCGTGCTGACAAACTTTAAAGGCGGCATCTGAGAGTAGTCATTCTGATTGTTATTTATTCTGTGCCAGAACTACCACATCTTGTTTTTTAATAAATCATATGTTGGGAATAGAACAGTCTTAACAGTAAAACCAAGGCTGAACTAGGTCAGGATCAACAAATTTGATAAGATAAAGGTCAAAACTTTTTAGGTTTTAAAGTTTTTCCCCCAACGTCAAAAATTAGGTATTAACCCGTATTTATTAAACAATCACCGTGAAATCTACCAAAAAGAAGTTATTTAGCGATAAGCGGTGGGTTCTGCAATCAACATTCAGCATGCCCCAGTTGTGGGAAAGAAGAATTGATCTAGCCATAAGCAACCGCTTTTCACAACCCTCCGGCTATTAGAAACCAATCAGTGTATTTCTTCACATCATTATTATCATCAAAGGACAACATCAAAGGACAACAATATTATCCAAGACGGAGGACTCGATGATATCCTTACCAATTGATTCAGTACCCCAACAGCTAGATTACTCATCACTATTTTAAATATTTTTATTTAATGTGCTTTTAAATGTTATTTACACAAATAATTCTACTTGCAGGTCTTTTAATGTACTAAAGGCTGGTCACAACATTTCTATATTATTATTAGGAACGACTGGTACTTTGGCTTGTGTAGCAATATTATACTTTATTATTACAGTAAGTATTACTGTCTGTATTACCTATAACAGGATTAAGATACCTGTAGCTTAAAAAGTTAAAATAATAACACACAAAAAAGTATATAAGTAGTTATAAAATATAAATTACTATTAGTCCAAGGGCCAAATCCTTTCAGTTTTGATGGGTTTACCCAAAAATTTTTTATGTATTTTTGACTGTCGATTACGAATTTCGAGGGTGGATTTCGATCTAGGTGGTCAAAGAATTAATATAAAACATTTAATTATTTATAATTATGTCTCTACATCGTAAACTAGTAAACAAAACATTTTTTTTAAATAAAGGTTGCTCTTTAAAGAAAAACAAAAAAGATGGCGTTAAGTCGACTTTAATCCAATATTTAGAAGTCAAGATGGTTGCAAAATAAATATTTATCTAAGCTTTTTCGAACGTAACTCGGCTTCTACGCATCCAAATGAGCTTTAAAAAGTTTGGTTTTAAAGCTTAATTTATAGACTTTCGAACAAAATCACTGTTAAATTACTTTATTTTTATTTGTATTAAAGTTATAGCCATATATCCTTCTAAGACCTGATGTCCAATTAAATGGACATGGTCCATCGTAGTGTAGTGTACACATACTAGTGAACCTGGCAATAGCGCGCCGTATTGCTAAGAGCACATTTTACTTATGTAGTTAACCTATTAATCGCAAGTGGCAAATATGGGGATAGTTGTAGTAAAACAATTGATGGTAAGTAGCTTATTTTATTAGATTATTAACCTAAAGGTTGCTTTGTTTAATAACATACGATATTATAAATATATTTATGTAATGTAGTTTTCCTAGCAAATCATTTTAAGTTTGTTTTTATCTAAAACAGGGATGTCTCTATAACGAACACGGTTATGACGAGGTTTCGCTTATAACGAAGTACATTGGATGTCCCGTGAAATTTCTATTGAACTATGCCTGTCTACAGTGAAGAAAATTTGGTTATAACGAGAGAAAATAAGATTAGAAAAAGTGTTTTTTTACGTTTTTGGCCGGGCCGTGGCTATAAATAAATACCCTGTTAATCTAATAGTTTAATCTAATGACCGATATTGTGTTGTCGAAAATTTATAATTTATGAATCAGTGTCAGTGTAAGGGTTTGACCATTCGCATCTAATAAACTACGTAAAGAGGCTTTAAAGCATGACAAATGAAACAAGTTTCACCAGAATTTCATTTCACAGTTGATTTTGTCGTAGATGTTTATCGTTTGTTTCCTGATTGTGCTTTTACATATTGAAAGTTGTTTTGTAGATTACATAGTCATGTAAATTACACACTATGACTCCTAAAAGAAAAGCATTTACTTTAGAAGAAAAATTAACATCCTTAAAGATGTTCAGAACGGTAAAAAGAAAGCAGAAGTTTGTCGTGAAAGAGGAATTTCAAGTTCCACTCTATCTACCACGCTCAAAAATAAACACTAAATTGTCTAAGCAGGTTCGTCTGTTTACGGTAAATCAAAAAAACTACGTGCCGCAACTAATAAAGAACTCGATACTGCAATGATCAAATAGTTTACCGTGAATAGGGCTGCGAATGTTTCAATAAGTGGACCACTGCTTCAAGAAAAAGCAACACAGTTTTCGCAGGCGCTAGGTGGTGATGAGAATTTTAAAGCATCGAGTGGGTGGATTAGCCGTTTTAAGGCGAGGCACGAAATTACGTGTGGAAAAATTTGAGGTGAAGTGAAGAGTGTTTTCAAAGAATTCACCGACAACTGGTTGAAGGCATGTCCTACAATAAGACAAAAGACGAGCCGAGACTTTTTTTAAACTTACTCCAGATAAGTCCCTCAAATTCAAGAATGAACGTTGCATAGGTGGCAGGTTATTAAAAGAAAAGGTAACTCTACTCGCGTGTGCCAACATGTCCGGTTACGAAAAAAGGAAGTTAGTCGTCATTGGGAAATCTTAAAAATCACGATGTTTCAGAGGTGTAAATCAGCTTCCTGTCACATATAAATTTAATAAAAAATCGTGGATGATAGCAGAGATTTTTAGTGGTGAACTTTTGAAATGGGACAGAGAGTTGGGACATCGAAAGATTCTTTTATTTGTTGACAATTGTACAGCCCATCCGAAAGTTAACGGTTTAAAAAACATTTAACTTCTTTTTTTACCCCCAAATTGCACATCTATTCTGCAACCGATGGATCAGGGAATCATAAGGTCCCTTAAAGTTAACTACCGTCGTGAATCCTCTGTTACTTTATTAGATGCCATAAATTTGATTCTCAAAGTATGGTCACTCGTAGATAAAAAAACCATCAGAAAATATTTTGGTCATGCGGGGTGGAGAGAGACTGAGGTAGAAAACGAAGAAGACGAATATTCTGTACCAGAGTGGTTGAGGTTACAACAGTAAGGTCAAGAACTAACCCAACTGAATAATGATGACGAGTTTGCTAAATTCATTGCCATTGATGATGACGTCATTGTTTGTGATTTTCCAACGGATAGTGAAATTATGGCAAAAGTAATAAATCCGCCGGCGTTATCGTTAGTGACGAAAGTGATGAAGATAGAAAAGACAATCGCGGTGAATCTACGCAAGAAGGTCCCTAATACACAAGATGTGGAAAGTGCTTTAAACGTTGTAAAAAACTTTATCCAAAGACAAAACGCAAATAAAGAAACTGTTTCACATCTTTAGAAAATATGAGAGAATGATACTGGACAACTTAAATTCCAATTGCAGAAGCAATAGTTAATGTTATATTTGAAAATGCGCTTTATACATTATATAGTTGGAAAAGCGAAGAAGACACAGAAGAATTTTATAAAACCATTAAACAAACACTGAAATTTGTTAAGTCTAGAGACATTACAATAATAATGCGAGATTGGAATGCGAAAATTGGGAAAGGAGAATGTGGCAAATGCGTTGGAAAATATGGTCTCAGTCAAAGAAATGAAAGAGGCGATCGGCTGTTGCAATTTTGCCAGGAAAATAATTTTATAATTAAAAACACATTTTATCAACTACAAAGAAGACGTATGGGAATAAGCCACAATTAAAGGTTAAAATACGTTTATTGGAGTTTCAATTTACACTTCGGAAATCGTTCTCAAAATAAACAAACATTAGTTTTGTTTGTATTTTGAGAACGATTTCCGAAGTGGAAATTGAAACGTCAATAAACGTATTTTAACCTTTAATTGTGGCTTATTCCCATTTAAATAGTAATTAATTTAAAATGCCACAAGAAAATAGCTTCAGAACAATACAAAGAAGACGAGTATACACGTGGAAATCTCCTGGAGACACTAAAGACCATATTATACAAAATCAAATAGATTATATAACCATAAACAACAGATATAAAAACACAATCCAATCTGTGAAAACGTATCCAGGAGCAGATATAGGGTCAGACCACAATCCAGTAGTGGCACAATTCCGAATAATACTTAAAAAAGTACAAACACCTAATCCCAAACAAGTAATAGATATCAATCATTAAAATGATGAAACAATTAAACATCAGGTAGAAACAAGCATGCAGGCAAATCTTGAAAAACTTGAAAAGACAGAGATGATACCAGAACTAGACATTAATAAACACTGGACCGTTAGTAAAAAGAACGTGCTGGAGCCCGCTAAAAATATTCTGAAGAGAGAAAAACCAAAGAAACAGAAGGAATGGATAAGTGACGAAATTTTGTTATTGATGAATTATCGAAGACTATCGAAAGGCAAAAATGAAGAACAGTATAAGCAAATTAACACAGAGATCAAAAGAAAAATCCGCGACGCTAAAAAACAATGGTTACAAGACAAATGTAAGGAGATTGAAAACAAAGCCAAATATGATTCGTTCTATCTTCACAAGAAAGTTAAAGAAATGATCAACAATAGCAACAGGAAGCAGACAGTACTTATAGACCAACAAGGGAACATGATAATGGAAACAGGAGAAACTAAAACATTGGCAGACATACATAGAAGAACTGTTTGACGATCAAAGGCAGCCTCCTTGTGATAATTTTCCAGAGAAGACAGGTCCAGAAATAAGCAAAGAAGAAGTAATGCAAGCGGTGAAGTCATCAAAGAATAGCAAAGCTCCAGGACCAGACGAGCTACCAGCGGATATACTAAAGTTAATAGACCAAGATCGAATCCAATTGTTAGTAGACTTATTTAACAAGATTTATGAAAACAGTATAAGTCCTGAAGAATGGCTAAGATCAACGTTTGTCCCTCTACCCAAGAAGGCACATGCTAAGCAGTGCATTGATCATCGCATGATCAGTCTGATGAGCCACACCTTAAAAATATTCCTCAAAATAATTCACAATAGAATTTACAGAAAATTGGAAGAAGATATAGGAGAAACTCAGTTTGGATTCCGGCAGGGATATGGAACTCGTGAAGCATTATTTGCCTTTAACATCTTGACACAGAGGTGTTTGGATGTGAATCCAGATGTATTTGCTTATTTCATTGATTACAACAAGGCGTTTGATAACGTCAAGCATGAATAACTTTTAGAGATCTTGCGAGCTAAACAGTTAGACACTCGCGATATAAGAATAATATCTTCTCTGTATTATAATCAGAAAGCAGTCGCACGCATCGAAAATAGCACAACAAATGCAATTCAAATTAAAAAAGGAGTTGACAGGGATGTGTGCTGTCACCATTGCTATTTAATCTCTATTCGGAAGAAATTATGAAGAAAGTATTGAAGGAAGAAGAGATTGGGATAAAAGTTAACGGCCAACTAATTAATATTATTAGATACGCAAATGATACGGTTTTAATAATGGAGACAGTAGAAGACCTGCAAGCCATTTTAAACAAGGTAGTCATAGCTAGTGAAGAGAAAGGGTTAACAATGAACGTCAAGAAGACGAAATTCATGATTATTTCAAAAAAACAAAGATTGAATGCAAACCTGTACATTCACAATAACGAAATCGAACAAGTGCACAAATATAAATATTTGGGAACAAGCGTTAATAACAACAATGACATCACAGAAGAAATAAAAACTAGAATTGGAAAGGCTCGAGCTGCTTTTGTTAATATGAAGGACATTCTAGGAAGTCATGACATTAACTTAAACCTGAAAATGAGATTGGTTAGATGCTTCATCTTCTCGATACTGCTGTAGGGAGTAGAGACTTGGACTTTAAACAAGAGCAATATTGATAAACTAGAGGCCTTCGAAATGTGGATATACAGAAAAAATTTTGAAAATACCTTAAACAGACAAAGTAACAAATAGTGAAGTTCTTCGAAGAATGAACAAAGAACGGGAGCTGTTGATCACCATAAAGAGAAGAAAGTTGGAATATTTTGGTCATGTGGTGAGTGGGACAGGTCGAACGGTCAGCTTGTCAATATGACGATAGCCAACGCTTGAATACAAGCACGGCACACAAAGAAGAAGAAGATGATAGGGAAAAAGTACCGATTGCTTCAGTTAATTATCCAAGGAAAGATTCAGGGCAAACGAAGCGTGGGGAGACGACGTATATCTTGGCTCCGTAATTTAAGAGACTGGTTCCAGTGCACATTAAACCAATTATTTAGAGCAACAGCTTTAAAGATACGAATAGCAATGATGATTGCCACACTCCGTAGCGGAGAGGGCACTTGAAGAAGAAGAAGACAGAAGTTGAAAAAACAAGTAAGCACAGATTTTTTCTTTTAACGAATATCATTGACAATAAAAATAAACAACTTTTTTTCAAAACGCCATTCAAACAATATTTAGCATCTTATATTGCAAGATATTGTTTTGGAAAACTACATATTCATATGTATGCATAGTACTATTGTTGTCTGATGTAACGACATCGGCTTATAACGAGGTAATTAGTCTGCCATTTCAGTTCTCGTTATAGAGGGAGTCTACTGTATTAGACTTTTTTGTTTCAGCAGTCTTTGGTACTAAAAATATTTAAGACTTGATGTTGATCATGAAAGACTTTTTGAATCTCTGGAAAATTCGGATATAGATTTTTCAGATTCTGAAAACTCTGATGACGGCTTTGATCCAAATGAAAAATTGTATCAGTCTCAGCAATCAGATTTGGCTCAATACACAGATGATGAACAAGGCACAAATACCATCCGAAGATAAAGTAAATAACGTGCCACTCAATGAACGAAAAAAAGGCTTGAGAGCCGAAATACATGAAATAAAGCGGGTGTTTTTGTCCCTCACCATGTAGACTTTACTATTGAAATTGAGGATATAGTTCACGAGAGGCAAATTTAGAAAGTTTAAAAATACGTCGGTAGTTTTAACCTAGTCGGTTTAGTCTGTTAGTGGGTTAGTATTTTGATGATTCCGACTTTGAGAATATTTGTAACTATACAAATATTAAATTTTTGCAAGAAAAAGTGAAATTTTTGAGATATTAGATCAGTTACTGAGGGTTTTTACCTCCGAATTCTTTATAACTAAATCAATTCATTTGAAATTTTGTTGGCTTTTTAATGAATATTTTTAGTTCAATATTAACTGAGTTATGGCTGTTCAAAGAAGGTTTGTTTTTCAAAATTTTCATTTTTTAATTTTTTTTGTAGCTTAAAAAATAACGGAGATATAGTTGGTTGAAGTTTGGTTTATAGCGCATGAACCACTGATCTCTGACCCTTTGACCCTTCACCCTTTAAACACGAAGGACTTCAGAATGTTTCAACATTCTTATACTTATAGCCCGTTAAATTACCTGTAAAATCGTTTTTTTATGCATGTTATAGCATCAAAATTAACTTAAAAGTTATTGTAAAAAAGAGTTATTGTAAAAAAACCAATAGTAATTTTTAGAATAAATTTTGGAGCATGAAAAATTTTTATAATTTGGAGCATTGGAGCATTTGGATGGAACTAAAAGACATTTAATATATACATATTAAAGCATCTATGTATCTCTTTCTCTCTCTCTCTCTCTCGTTTTATATAAATATTATTTATTTTTAGTTTTTTGAAAAATAAAAAGTTGTAATATATTATAAACTAAATTTTTTCTGTTTATGTCCATGTCTAAGTTAAGGATTTAAGGATTTTATTTTCATCAAAAGGGGTGCTTGTAAGGGTTGAAAAAAGTAGGCTCATTTTATAAGTAAAAAATTAATTTTTGTCTACAAACAATGCACTCTAAAAATGTTTCAAATCGTTAAAAACATTTTTTAATACATTTTTGACAAAAGGGGTGGTTGTGAGGGTTGAAATGTTGAAATTATAATAAAATGTTATTTTATAAGCAAGAAATTAATTTTTGTTTAATAAAATGCACTCAAAAGATGTTTTAGACCAATAAAAATATATTAAATTAACTTTTTGAAAAAGGGGTTGGTTGTGAGGGTTGAAATGTTGAAATTATAATAAAAAGTTATTTTATATGCAAAAAATTAATTTTCGTTAAATAAAATGCACTCAAAAAATGTTTCAAACCGATAAAAATATTTTTTAATTTATTTTTAATTCATTTTCGTCATAAGGGTGGTTGTAAGGGTTGAAAATTTCCAATAAATAAAATATGATTGTATAGCTAGGGTATTAATTTTTATTTGTATTAAAATACATAATTGAAATGTCTCAAGCTGCTACGACTTTTTTTTCATATTATTTTTATAAAAAGTATTAGCTTTTAAGGGTTTTTAAAGAGTTTTAAGGGTTGAAAATTGTGAATAATTAATTTTCATCTTAGAGAACACATTACAATATTTACCTTATGCGAATAAACAAGATTTAAGTGCATAAAATAATTAAATCCGTGTTTTTCCCAGTTTCTTTAATAAGGGGTAGTTTTCACCCCTTAAAAACAAAAAGCGGACCTAGAGTGTATATAACTTTTGAAGTGGAGGGTAAGATAAGCTTAATTTGAAATTTTCAAAAAAATCGATGCAGTTATAAATATTTTAAGCCTCAGTAACTGGACTATATCTATTCTAATGGTCAACAGTATCCATAAATTAGAATGTTTTGGGCTAAGACAACAAAAGTCAATAGTATTGCACAAGCCATGACACGTGATATATATTTTCAAATCAGAAGCTGACAAATTATTTAAGATCCTGCCTTTAGTTGAAAGAATACGAAGAGGTTGCTTGACACTTCCAATATACAGTGATGTTGCGGGCGTATGTAACATGAAACAATTTGTTCGAGATAAAGCTAATCCAGAAGGATTAAAAAATTTTGTCTGCGCCACTCCCAAAAATTAATATTAGACTTCTATATTTATCAAGGCAAAAATACATTTCTGCAGAATGAAGATGATGTTAAAAAGTTAGGTGTTGGTCCATCCGCAGTTATCAAGTTATCTACAACATTATTCGAAGACAGACATGATAGATTCACAGATCGAAGATTTATTGATAGATATTTCACTACCTTACCTTTACTTCAATACATGTTAAACAAAAATATTTTTTTAACTGGTACAATAATGAGATCCAGATTACCCAAAGCAGTTCATGTAACATCGGATAAGGTGATGAGTCGATTAAGTCGTGGTTCTTATGAGCAAGATGTAAGATCTGATAAAAAATTAACATAGTCCAATGGTATGATATGAAATCAGTTATGCTAGCGTCAACTGCGTTGCAAATAGAACCTTCATATGAATGTAAACGACGGTCAAAAAGGACTCCTGATATGTTGATGTACCTAAACCAATCATTGTTAAAATGTACAACTAATCCATGAGGGGCATATATTAAATTGAAAGGATCAGTTATTATCGATTGGGTGGTAGAAGTAAGAAATGAACAGTCAAAACCATTTTTCACTTATTTGACCTTGCGATTGCAAATTTTTGGATTCTATACAGAGATGGCCATACGCAACTTGGTGATGCTAATAAAACCGTTATTAAATTTAAAATAACTGTTTCTGAGTTACTACTTCAAGATAAGATAACATTTCTGAAAATTCTAATTTTGGGAACATTTTGACACTGGTATCTAGAAATAGTTAAAAACCTAGAACAAGTCTTCAAACGTTTTCTAAGAGAGTGATACATTCATGGACGTATAAACACAAAATGTTTATACGTCCATGGATACAACACATTCCTGCAATAGCATCCTAGTTGAAAAATTCTGTTAGGTGTAAGTCTCCAGGTTGTAAGGGTAAAACAAAAGTTATTGTGAATCATGTGACATAATTTAATGTTTAACGAGAAATAACAATTGCTTTAAATAATTTCATTTACAATAATTTTGTGTTGATGCGATACTGATGTCCTTTAGAATGTTCTTTTCACATTTAGCAAAAAAATAAAAATTTAGAAAAATTTACATGTGTTTCTATAATAAAAATCATTTAATCAAAAGAAAAACAAAAAAGGTCAGTTCAGGTCTCACGAGGATATTTTGTAACGATTATTTTGCCCACCTGTAAAAAGAATATGTAAGGGGGTGTTGGACGCCAATGTAACAAAAATGTGTATGTGTAATGTAATAAAAGTATTTGGACTAATGTAACAAATTACAACAGAGCGCCAATGTAACAAAAAACAAATAAATTAAGGCTGGCTAGCAGAAGGAGCCGGAGAGTGACTACATGACACTCAAAAGAGGATTCGGCCAATTTGCATGCCTTACAGAGACCGTAAAATTAGAAAATGAATGACAAGGTAATAAAAAAATATATGTATGAATAATGTAAATGAAAGTAATAGACTATAGAAGTTGCTCTATGATGAGATTGGGCGCCAGAAAAGTATTAATATATACCTTCCAAGGTATCTTGTAAAGCTGTTTGCTAAAATAAAAAGGAAAACAGGTATTAATTGAAATATTTAGTCTTCACCACAAATTATATACCGATCCAAATATATACAGTCCAAATCTTTATAGCTACCCACCATCATTTATGTACAGTTAACCTAGTTACTTATATGGTAAAAAAATTCTCTGGTTATACACAATTGATCCTTGATGATTTGAATTTACAAATATTAAAATATAAGAGAAATTTTAATTATTCGACCTAAAAAGGTAATTTACTTGCCTACTAGAGATATAAGTCTGTACTTTGGCTTTCAATTAAATGTCCTAAAAAAGTAATAAGGACACTATCTTGACGGGATAGATGTCCAAGGTTTAAATATATATTAATAAAATATCAAAAAAGAACTCTCTGATTAAATGTGTACACACAAAACCGTACAACAAAGTTGATAGGGAGGATTTAAAACCTCAACCTGTAGTTGACACTTAGTCCTTAAATATTATTCAGTAATTATTTTAGAAAAATTGACGGGTCTTTATTATTAGGTACGATAGTATGGTTTAAAGTTAAAAAAATTTATTATAAAAAATGATTAAAATTGATGGGTAAACTGAATACAAATTAGCAGTGTTCCACACTCTAAATGAGGGAGGTCTTTTGGCTGGTTTCTTGAAGTTGTCCGGGAATAATAATGTAAGATCTGGACCTCTAAGTGAACAGCTAAGACAGAGGAGAATCAACCTGGAACCAGGTGTAACTCCGACTAGGGAATAACTTAACCCTTCTTCTTTAAAAATAAAAAAACATAACTAACACTTCTTCTCCTTGACTCCTGCTTGACTCCTATAGTAGGCTAAAAAGAACATTTTTATTAGAGTTTCTTCTTACTCTTGATAAAAAGTAGGGAAAAACACAAGGTTTATTAACCTTGAAAGATATTACAAAAAGTTACTGGGAAGCTTGCATGCAAGCAAAAAGCTTTAATGATTTTGTAAGTAACGTGAGCTTCGAATGGTTTGACAATATTTTAAATAAAATGAATTGATTAAACAGATAATTTTAACGAAAAGCATGCTATGGATGAATTTTAAAATATAAAAGAACGGAATGAGACATAATATTTTCATAGATATTCTTAACAGATAATAGATAGTTTTTTTCTTTTTTTTTTTTTTTATTTTAAATTAAAGTGTCTCGGCAACTATTGGCCATTGACACTGGTACAAGTTTATTACAATTTGCTTATGTTTACATACATATACAATCTGTTTATATACAAGTTAGGATACATTAACAACATCTTAATATAGTTACACTAAGTAGTAAAGGTGACAGTCTTTTAGGAAACGAATTATGGCACTGTACATGTTTGTAGAACCAAGTAGATCACTTAAATTATTTTGAAAGTTGTAGTAGTCTCTTTGAGGTTTGTAGTGGACGCATTCTAGTAATATGTGCTGGACGGTTAAGGACTCATTACAATGTTCACAGCGAGGATGGTTTTCAGATGACATCAGATATCCATGAGTAAGACGAGTGTGACCTATTCTGAGCCTTCTGATAATAATATTGTCTTTTCTGCTCATTTGTGGCATGGTGATGGAGGTAACAGTTGGTTGAATTGTGCGTAGTTTAGTATTTTGCACATTCCAGTGTGTTTGCCAAGTGCTTAGTACGTTGTTCTTGATACTGGCCTTTAGGTCTTGGTGAAGTTGTATGTTTTCCATATTTTCTAAGGAGCAGGCCAGTTTTGCTGCATGATCAGCGTTCTCATTTCCATTGATACCAACATGGGATGGTATCCAGATGATAGTTACTGAAACACCATTCTTTGACTGCTCTTGGCAGATACTGTGGATGCACTGTACAATGGGATGTATGGAGTATATATTTCTGATTGAGTCAATGGCGGAGAGAGAATCGGTGCATATTGCTAATGATTTCTCATTAGCAATGGGCGAGTCTAATGCCTTGAGTATTCCATACAGTTCGGCTGTGTGTATACTGCATCTGGGAGAAAGCCGATATGATGCTACTCTTGTATTTGAGGAACTGACAGCACAACCGACGGCCTGTTTTTCTTTGGAGGCATCTGTGTAGAGAATTTTGTCATAACGCTGTGTCTGTATAAGTTCCTTAAATGCTTGCACCAAGAGAGTTCTGGGCGTTTCTTCTTTTTTGTATCGGTTCAAGCTGGTAAGGACAGTAGGTAGCTTTTTGGTCCACGGGGGAATTCGGGACGTAGTAAACGGAGTTGTGAGTTTTAGATCTGTGTCTTTTAGCAAACTTTTTAAAATTTGTGATAGAGAATGTGCTCGAGGGTGACTATTATCTGGGACAGGGTGGGGAGTATTAATTAGTTTAATTACTAGGTTTTTTGGATTAGCAGAAATTCTAGAGAAGTAAGACAGAAGTAAACGTTGCCGTCTTATAAAAAGTGGAGGTTCTGAGGATTCGATATAAAGACTTTCAGAAGGACTTGATTTAAAGGCGCCGAGGCTAATGCGTAAAGAAGTGTTGTGAACTGTATTCAGACTTTTAAGGTGAGTATCGGAAGCAGATATGTAAAGAATGCTTCCGTAATCCAACCTAGAGCGGATCAATGTTCTGTAAATTCTTAAGAGGACTTTCTCTTCTGCCCCCCATTGATGATGAGCTAGAGTTTTTAAGATGTTGATTCTATTTAGGCAGTTTGTTTTTGTATTCTGTATCTGATCTCTCCATGTGAGTCTTTTATCGAATATTACTCCTAAGAATTTGTGTTTATCAACAACTTAAAGAGGAGAGCCATTTAGGTGAAGTAGAGGAGGGTGAGTGTGATGTCTTCTAGAGAAGTTTATGACTTTAGATTTTCCAGATGAAAATTTAACTCCAATTTTAGTAGACCAGTTATGAAGATTGTTAAGAGTGTTTTGGAGTAAAGAGCATGTGCTCCTTGTAACTTTACCTTGGCAATAGAGAACAAGATCATCTGCATATATTAAGTATTTTATTGGAGGGAGAACAAGAGAGTTTATATCGTTGATGCTAAGAAGAAATAGTGTAGGGCTGAGAACTGAGCCTTGGGGTACTCCATTTTGTGAGATATGTGATGTAGATGTTTTCCCGTTTGTTTGACTACTTTGAAAGATCTCTCTTGTAGGAAATTGTTTATAAAGGTGATAATATTACCCGTTAAATTGAGTTGCTCAAGTTTTCTAATAATAACAGCTCTGTTTATTGTGTCAAAGGCGCTTTCTAAGTCTAAGGCAACTGTGATGACTTCATTCTTATTTGATATAGCTTGGGTTATTTCTGTATAGAGAAGTACCAGGTTATCCATCGTACTTCGATTGGGTCTGAATCCCGACTGTGCTGCATCTATAAGATTATTTTCTTCAAGAAACCAAAGCAAACGTTTATTTATCATCTTTTCTAGTAGTTTGCACATTGTGCATGTTAGTGAGATTGGCCTGTAGGCACTGGCAAAGTTAGAGTCATTTTTCTTGATCGGTATGATAAGCGACTGTCGCCAAAGACTCGGAAAGCTTTGGCTGAACCATATCTTATTGTAGAGCGCAAGTAGCTTCAAGAGGGTTCCTGCCTGTAGATGTTTGAGAAAGATAGACGGGATGTCATCAGGACCTGCAGATGAGTTTTTTATTGATGAGATTGCCAACTTTAACTCTACTTCTGTGAAGGCGAGGTTTATTGGATTTGTTTGAATAGGGTTAGATGGTGAGTGGTTTGTGGGGTACGAAATGGAGAGTTCAGACTTAGTTTTGTTTTGAAAGTATTTGGCTAGCGTTTCGGTTATTTGGTTATCATTTGTAATGATATTATCTCCATCTGTTATTGCGGATATTTTACGATATGTTTTTAAACCTCTCATTTGTTTAATTTTTGTCCACACTTGAGCGGGAGGGGTATCTGAAGTTATGCTGTTAACGAATTTTTTCCAGGATTCTTTTTTGCTTTTTTTTGCACGCATTTTCTAAAAATGAATAAGATCTTCGATGCTACGAGTTTTGAGATATCTATTAAGGGCCTTTTTGTATTCTTTTATTGCGAGTTTACAGGAGTCGTTCCACCATGGGACGGCCTTTCTTGAGGGATTTATGGTGCATTTACCTATACATTGGTTGGCCGCAGTTAGAATGCAATTTTTAAATTGCTCTACGGCAGCGTCGATGTTTTCCTTAAAAATAATTTGGTTTGAAAGGTCTTCAAGAGTGTCACTGAATAACCTCCAATTTGCCTGGGCAATTTTCCATTTATTTATAACTTCCGAATTTTCGGGTATATGACTTGAGATTAAAATGGGGTAGTGATTGCTATTATATAAGCTATCTAGTGTTTGCCACTGAAGCAGAGGAGCGGTTCCAGGATCGCAAACACTTAGATCTATGCAAGAAGAGGTTCCAGACTGGATGTGGAAATATGTGGGGCTCCCTGTATTCAAGAGGTTAATGTTAGAGTTGCTTATGATATCTTCGATGTGTTTACCTCTCCCAAAGGTGCGCTGGGAACCCCATGTTGTGCTGTGAGCGTTAAAGTCCCCAACTAAGATGAAAGGGTTTGGCAGTTGTTTTATGAGGTCGCTTAGTTCTGATCTAAATAAGTTGTAGTTTGGAGGAATGTATATAGAACAAATAACTATCTTGTTGGGACACCATGCGGTTATCGCAATTGCTTCTAGGCTTGTGTGTAAGTCAAACTCTTGATGGAAGATATCGTTGGAAACAAAAATAGATGAACCGCCACTTGCTCGTAGGTGTGTGGGTCTTAGGAAGTTGTAGCTAGTGTAATTTTTTAGGTAGGGGTTGTGATCTTTGGTGAAATTGGTTTCTTGAAGACAGATAAACTTGGGCGAGCAGTCCGATATAAGTTTTTGTAAATATTCTAGCCTGGGGTAAAAGCCATCGCAGTTCCATTGAATTAGACTTAGCATAGTGTTAGTATTAATAGGAGCTGAATTGAGAGGATTGGGATGGTTGTGAGCTGTCAGAATTGTAGTTATCTTCATTAGAATCGACGGAAAGATTTGGACTGGGCGTACTTTCGGGTTCTTCTGGATCAGTGCCTAAGGCTTTTATCAGTTTTTTAGTTAGACGGGTTAGCCTGTTTTTGATAGACCTCTCCTGACAAGTTGGGTATAATGCTTGAATGTTAGAAATTAACCCTGATACATTTTCTGTAAACTTAAGAGCTTCAGCGTAGGGGTCACTACAGCCGAAAGTGTTTTCGACAAAGGCTATCAAGTTTTCTAGAGGAATAACAAGTGATTCTGAGGTTTGCTTAAAGGATTCTTTGATAGCGTCTTTTGTTAAATCGGAAAGGTAACGCTCTGATGGTGAACTTGTTCTGGGTTTCTTTTTTGGTTTCTTAATGTCTCTACTAGGGGGAGGCATGATGTTGTCCTCGGACGGATTTGCGACCGAGATGTTATCGGGAATATCAGTCTGCTCACTTGTACTCTCGATTTCAGAGTGGCCACGTTTATGTGTGGGCGTTTTAGTCATTATGGAATTGTTTGGTTCTGAATCAGACATATGTGGTGATGTTGCGGGTTGTATAGAAGACTGTGGTGGTGAGGGATCTATTATCTGGGTTGATATTAACGGCTGAGGCTGGGATGTTATATAATTAGGTGGAGGATTGGGACAATTTGAGGCAATATGCCCTGACTTCTTGCATATGTAGCATTCCATTTTGTCTGTGGACAAAAATATTCTGTTTTCATTACCTTCGAACGGGATAACTAATGAAGTTTGCAGATTGAAATTGTCATCAGAGGTAAAAACATATACTTGCCTTCTAAAGCTCATGATGTGCGAATATTCATTGCCGGGGATACCTGCTCTTAAAAATGAGACGGGGGAGGCCAGTTGGAGCCAAGTTCTTTTATAGCATTTTCTGCAAGGTCGTGTGGTATACATGGAGATATATTGGATATTATTATTCTTTTTGTGGGAGAGACTAGCCTGCGAACATTCATCACAGAGTTTCCTACTGTCAAAGTCGGATGGGATTTTAGAAGTTTGTCGACGAGTTCTGAATTAGTTAAATATATACAAATTCTGTTATTAGATATTCTGGATGCGAATAGGATTTGTTTGGGACCAATAGCGTCACCTACTGCCTTGACGTAATCGAACAATTTTAGATTTTCATCGGCATGCAGTACTATGGCTTGATCCCTCTTTGGAAAAGTTGATCTGGGAGTTGATTTGGTTGCAGTTGCATATGAGAAAGTTGAAGTAGAATTATGCTGAATATTTTGTGACATCTTGACAAGTTGTAAACTGTAAGGATCTGATGTGAGAACTGTATTTGTTATCGGTACCCTTGTAGTCAAAGGTAGACGAGAAATTTATTTATATGTTAAATTTAGTTAGGTTTTATGTATTTTCTTCCAAAAATACATATTAGGTAGGCCTACGCCACTGGTAGCTGACCCAGTTATTGAAGAAATTACTAATTTGCTAATTAACTAATCGTTCCAAAAAAAACATGCAATTAGGCTTATCGATACATACGGTAAAGTCTGGTCTTACTAGTATTTAAAAGTAGTTGTTTGGTTTCACAAAAAACACTAAAACTCGGAGCAAAACACTGATACGATGTTACCTCGTTCAAGTACACACTCGGAATGAATAGATAGTTTTAAAGATAGATAATTATATGTTTTTAAGGCCGGAAAGTAAAATAGAAAATTTACATATAATTTTATTTTATTATAAATACGTAGAATATTTCTTTATGAAATGATGTGAGAAATGACAAATAGATATATCTACTATCAAAGAAAAAATGTCAATATTTTAGAAATCAAAATGGCTGAGGGTTTTTATATTTTTTATTGATAATTGGACCCACTTACCGGCTCAGAGTGGCTATAGATCAAACGGTACAAACTACAAAACAACTAAAACTTTTTCATCTTCTTTTCCAAAAAAATACTATTATTAAAACAAATTTAGCCCCGCTCCTGCCGCCTACTGTTTTCAGTTAACCGAACTTATCCTTCCAAAAATTCAAACCAGAGTGCTAGCTCAATGTTAGTTGGATAAGCATGTCTGCCAAAACGGCCGCTTGGAGTCGCTGTTTAATACCAACTTAGGAATTAAAAATTAAAAAATATTAATCGGATACGGATTTAAAATTTTTATTTAAAAGTAATTAAAGAATTATTGAAGTGACGGACTCGTTACACACCACATTGGGATCATTATAGGAAGTTAAAAATTGGGGACAGAGATCACTGGGGTGGAGATAGGGTAAGTAAAACAAACCGGAACGTTTTCGAACGGCTACTCAGGTTTTTTTTTGGAAAGCTGGGTCGTAGATAAGTAACCGAAACAAGGGGGATGGTAACTACAAAATTAAACAAAATGGGTACTTACATGGGTCTCCTGGACAAACACAACACAAGAAGATTCTTAAGCTATTTAAAGTAAGGACGCCGCTTACAAGAATCTTCCTGTTGGGTGAAAGAAAGGCTCTTCTTTCCTAAAAAATATAAAAAAGGGGTTAGAAAGGAAATAAACAACTTGGTTAATGAAAAAATTAAATATATGTATTGTTATCTCACCACAAACAGTTACAAATATAAAAAATAATAAAATACAAAATAACACAAACAAACTTACAATGTTACTATCATTTACAAACTCTAGAAGTTGGAGATACTAGAAGAAATTACAATTGCAATGGGCAATATTTTGTAGCAGAAATAAATTATTACAAATGAAAAATATCTTTTTAAATCGAACTGCGCATGAAGGTTAACCCTTTTAAAAACAAACCAACACGAATTTTAAATTTATGATTAGGTATGTACCAATTGTCAAAAAAATAGTGCTAACTGTCATATGTCAATACTAAATTTTGAAGCTTATAATAAATAATTAATATGACAGCTAACCACTCCTCAACATTTATAATTTTACTTATTACAATTTCTTAAGTTGTCATGAAAGCAATTATTGATGGAAAATGTCTATTTTTATTTTAAAAAAATTAAGAAAGAAGGGTACCTGGTTTTTACTCAATGTTGATTTTTTCTTTAAAAGTTCTGGGGTTGGAACTGGACTCAAATTCACTACAAACAAACAAATGCATCTTACACTGCAAATATAGTCTGGAATGACCTGGCACAAACAAAATGAGGGTGGAAGCTGGGTACTGGGACGCAATCTTCAAAACTCGGCTTTTAAAACACTCAACTTTTTAAGTTGTTTGAAACGCCGTTCTTCAAATCCGTTGGGTGAGAGACGGTACGAAACAAAACAGTGATTACTCTTATTTAAATTCACACATTACATTAGAGTAAAATTCACTTTTTTTTACAAACAATGTTGCCGGTTACTTCAGACTACCCACGCTGCGTATTCTCTCTATAAAATCTCAAAACCAACTTGAATTTACTTCGACCTGACGCTCTGTCGTACCGGCTTCCTCTGTTGCATCTCACCCCTCGTATCAGTCAAAGAAACTAGAAAATTGAAATTCTTTTAAACAAGAGCTGCAAGGGAGATTCAACCTTAACATGGCTTGGTTTGAAAATTCGCAGAATTTTTAAAACGCAAAATATTAATTATTTTACTTCGCAGCGGAATTTTTTTTCGATGTGTTCAGACGCTTACGTCACAATACAAACAGAAACTCAACGAAAAATTATATATAGTCGAGGGGTGTACCAAAAAAATGTTATACCTTAAATATTCGATAGTTATAAGGAATTTATATATGTTACAATTTTAAATCAACGAGAGAATAATTAAAATGCATATAGACATATACGGTAAAGAAACAGTGATATTCGGAGTATATGCACCAACAGACGATTCCCCGAGAGTAGAAAAAGAACATTTCACGAAACAACTTCAACATCAAATAGAGCTAACTAAGAAGAACGTGAAGATAATTATAACAGGAGACCTTAACGTCAAAACCGGAAGGAAATAAAACGATAAAGTAGTGGGGAGATTTGGAGAGGATAAACAAAAGGATAACGGGGAACGTCTGATTGAATTATGCAAACTAAACAACATAAAAATTCAACAACTCAACAACTAACGGATTCTTCATACATGAAAATATTCATAAATATACATGGACGCAAAAAACACGATAGCTGAAATCGAAAATAGACTACAAACTAATCAAACAAGATACCACAATAAAGATCAAAGATGTGCGAGTCAGAAGAGGAGCAGAATGTGGAACGGACCATAGACTACTGACAGCAAAAATGGGCATTAATTGGAAACATAAAAAGACCCCCTCTACACAAGAACCGTTGAACACTATAAGAGAAAAACAATACGATATAGAACTACTCCAAGAACAATCAATAAGAGAACTATACCAACGACGTCTAGACCAAAAACTAATAGAATTTAGATACATTAGAATATATAACAAATAAACAGCACTATTATGAAATAAATGAACCACCAAAATATATTGAATATGAATAATTGAAGAAAGAAAGCAACTATACAGAAAATGGCTGACTACAAACAACGATGAAAATTACAAAGAATATAGAGAAAAAGATAGAGAAGTGAAAAAACAAATAATACAACAATTCATGAAGAACATTCAACATTCATGAAGAATGGGAAAGGACCTGCTTAAATATTAAAACATACATAGGAGGTACAAGAACTTCGGAGTCATGGAAAGTACTGACAGGATTGAAACAAAACTTAAAAGAAAAAATTAAATTGGGAAATATACAGGACAGAGAATGGAAGGACTATTACAAGGAACTGTTAACAGAACAAAGACCACAATTCATTGGAAAAGAAAACAGGCGAAGACGAAGCAGATCCCCACAACAAGAAAAAGAAATAACAGATAGAGAAATGAGAACGGCCATAAAGGCAATCAAAAATAAGAAAGCACCGGGACCTGGAGGCATTTCACCTGAGCTTATAAAATACGGATTAAAAAAATTACACCCGATGATACAATGGATATTTCAGTAAGCCATAAATGGAGAACAGCTCCCAAAGGAATAGACGGAGGCATGTATAACATCAATATTGAAGAAAGGAGATAGAAAACGATGCAAAAACTACAGAAGAATAAGCGTTCATCAATAGGAAGGTTATATGAGAAGATACTGCGAGAAAAGATAGAGCAAGCGATAAAAGGCAAAATCGGGGAGGATCAGGCAGGCTGCACGGCAGGAAGATCATGCATAGTCAACATATACACACAGGAAAAACTGTTGGAAAAGAAAAAAGCAAAAAATAGAGATATACATTTGGCATTGGTGGATCTGAAAAAGGCGTATGACTCTGTACCAAGGTCAGAATTATAGGAGGCAATGTACAAATTAGAAATACAGACGAAACTCATAGCTCAAGCTACAAAAGCTCTGTATAAAGAAAATAAAGTGTTCATTAAAATGGGAACAAGAATCATAGGAGACTTCACCACAACAATAGGGCTCCTGCAGCGTTGTTCCACATCTCCAACCCTATTCAAAATATACTTAGAAAAAGCCTTGACTACATGGAAAAGAAAATGCGAAGGCATGGGAATACTGGTACGGAACGAATACCTATATACGTTAAGCTTTGCAGACGATCCAGTGGTGATTGCACAAGACCAAGACGACCTCAGCTACATAATGAAGAAACTACAAGAAGAATATACCAAGGCTTGCCTAGATATTAACCTCGCGAAAACAGAGTACCTATCTACAAGTGAAGAAGACAACGTAACAATCAAAGGAAAGGATAAATTCAAATACTTGAGGTTTATAATCACGAAAAAGACAACAACAGAGGAAGAAATTACACAAAAATTAGGACAAACAAGAACAGCAATCCGACAACTTAACTCAGTACGGTGGGATAGACACCTAAATATGAAGACAAAAACACAGATTTATAAAAGGTTAGTGCGAAGTATTATGACATATGGGAATGAAAATTGGATCTTAAACAAGAAAAACAGCAGTTTTTTGTAGCAACAGAGATGGAATGCTTGTGAAGATGCTGCAAAGTAACAACAATGGATAGGAGAAGTAATGACGAAATAAAGCAAAGAACATCGATAGAAACAGACATACTAACATATATAGAACAAAAAAGACTAAAGTGGTATGGACATGTTAAGAGGAACTAGCGACAGCAGATGGATAAAGAGAATAACCGAATGGAGCCCCATAGGAAGGAGGAAAAGAAGACAACCCCGAAAATCCTGGAGGAACGAAGTAGACGACGCCATGAGTAAGAGAGGTCTAAACGATGGAGAATGGGACAACAGAGAGAGGTGGAAACGGTTGAGCAAGGGAATGCAGTGAATACTGTAGAATCCCTGAATATATATATATATATATATATATATATATATATATATATATATATATATATATATATATATATATATATATATATATATATATATATATATATATATATATATATATATATATATATATATATATATATATATATATATATATATATATATATATATATATATATATATATATATATATATATATATATATATATATATATATAACTGTTTTGGATGGGTTGGAGTCAATAAAAGGGCTATTGGTTAACTATTTTTTTATTCTCGAGCTTTCAATTGTGTTTACAATTATTATCAAGAGCTAAAAAAGACAAAATACTTACAAGGTTGAACTAAAAAGAAAAAACAATTTTTGTTAACTTACCAAATAAAAATTAGTTTGGTAAGTAAAAATTACTGCTTACATCTTCAAAATATTTAATACAAAAATGCTTTAATCTAATAAATGTTTCTCCGAAAATTTTTATAATTTGAAAACATTTTTTTTTTAATATAAAAATAATTGAATTTATAAATAAGTTCAAATAGCAACCAGTTACAATTGTAATTTACCTTCGAAGTGATACAAATTTTATTTAAAATTGATTTCTCGCCAGTAGATGACATTCAAATTCACGGGTTGCTTCAAACATTGTTTCTGACAGAACGGTTTATTTTACAAAAAAAAGTGCTACAATTTTAACAATTTTATTCAAAAGTATCTTAGCTACATTTTTTATTTGAAATATTTTTCTACAACTTATAGATTCTTGGTTAATCTATTTTTTCCGTTTTTTCCCCTACGACGGGGGTGGTTTTAGGGGGAAGCCTAGGGTAGGAGTAGTAAACTTTTTGCATATTTTTGTAGTCCCAAAATTAACATTCTCAGCAATGTTCAGCTTGTTCGTATGATTTTTAGAAGTTAAGTGGCATTTTCGTCTCTGACGACTGACGTGTAAATAAATTTATTTATTTTATAACAAAAGTAAAGCATTTTTGGGATTTAATAATTCGTTTTTAGTTGTCTCTATTTAAGTTGTATCATGTTTAAAAAAGTAATAAAAAAAATCGCTTCATTGGAAGCCAAGCCAAGAACATTTTTTTACATATATAATATATCGATTTTGCAACATAATTTTCTTGGTATTTTTCACATGTAATACCGATAGTTTTTATTATAATAATGTATGTTGTAAATCATACATAATCATACACATCATAATGTATGTTGTAATCATTGTAAATCATAAAGTATCATGGACGCAGTTTGGATTCCGCGATTCCTTAGGCACCCGAGAGGCTCTATTCGCTGTCCAAGTGCTTGTGCAAAGATGCAGGGATGTTAACTGTGATGTGTATACTTGTTTATCGACTACAAAAAGGCATTTGATAGAGTAAAGCATAATAAACTTATAAACATCTTGAAAGAAGTGGGGTTAGATGATAGGGACTTAAGAATCATCTATAATTTATATTACAAATAAACAGCCAATATTACAGTGGATGACCAAATGACAGAGGCAGTCTCGATAGATAGAGGAGTGAGGCAAGGATGCATTCTATCCCCGGTGTTATTTAATATATACTCTGAATATATCTTCGAGCAAGCGCTAGGCGAACTACAAGAAGGCGTATTAGTCAACGGAATACGTCTAAACAACATTAGATATGCCGACGACACAGTAGTTTTTGCGGATAGTCTGGACGGTTTGCAGAAAATAATGTCGCGTATATCAGATATAAGTAGAGAACACGGACTTGATCTTAATACGAAGAAAACAAAGTACATGGTAGTCAGTAAGCGCGAAATATTAAATACACAGCTTTTAGTTAACCAACATCCAATTGACAGTGTGGACAGCTACACATACCTTGGTACCAACATTAACAGCCAATGGGATCACTCCAGTGAAATAAAACAACGCATAGGAAAAGCGAGATCGGCGTTCATAATGATGAAGTCTCTTTTCAGAAGTCACGATTTACCACTTGCTACCAAAATCTCTCTCATTAGATGCTATGTATTTTCTACGTTATTATACGGAGTAGAGGCCTGGACACTTTCCGAAGCTTCTTTAAGAAAACTCGAGGCATTCGAGATGTGGTGTTACAGACGTATTTTAAGAATTTCATGGGTGGATCGTGTGACTAATGTTGAGGTCCTACGTAGAATAGGCAAGGAATGCGAGATTATTAACACCATCAAAGAGCGCAAACTAGAATATCTTGGCCATGTTCTGAGGAATGAACGGAGATACGGCTTGTTGCAACTCATTTTTCAAGGCAAGGTATTTGGAAAGAGAGGACCGGGGAGAAGAAGAATATCTTGGCTTCATAACCTGAGAAAGTGGTTTAATACATCGACAACCGGACTATTCAGAATAGCAGCAAGCAAAGTTAGGATAGCCATGTTGATCGTTAACATCCGGAACGGATGGGCATCGTAAGAAGAAAATAATGTTGTAAATATCTTGAAGATACAAATTTTTTTATCGAATAAGAGCTCCGAAAGAAAAAGGTAATAGTTTAAAGATTACCATCCTATTATTTAGAACTTTGTTGCAAATGTTGGTCAACTTTGACCGATTGTATCTTAGAAACCACTGTTTGCCAGGTCTTTTCCAACGCTGTTTTTTAAATTTAATTTGATCTAATAGTTACCAACATATTTTATTTGTTTATAAGCCAAAAAATTGTTTATAATTTTAATACATTTCTCAGGACGCCCAAAGAAACTGATTTTAATTCTATAAAGTACGTTAAAATAGGTGAAGCTTTTTTATTAGTAATTTTTGTTCTTCAAGATTTTAAAAAAATTCAATTGTTTTTAAGGTTTAGATCGCAAAATTATCATGCGAAATGGATTAAATAGATTTTATTGAAATTTGGTGGTTTTATAATATAATGGAAATATTTTGGACGAATTATGAAGGTCCTAAGAGAAAATTGAGTGGTTAAAAAACATTGAATAAGAAAAGTATCGCTTCCCCCTGTTTTTTTTTTGTATTTATTACCATTTTGCAGCAAGGGCAACAAATGAAAACATTTTTAATTAGCTATATCTTATAGAAAATTTAATTATCCCTATTTTATTTTAGTACGACTTTGCTTCAAAATAAATTATTTTAAAATTATAAAGAAAGTAAAAAAATCGATGTTTTTAGTAAATTTTAAATATTAATTTTTTTTATTAATGTTCCCGACTTATTTGAGAATAAGGGTAAGTCAATTATTATTATTACTGAAGTGGTTATCACACAACTTTTTCTGCATAAATCCGAATGCAATCGCTCACATCCAAATTTAGACGTTTTTTCATAGAGCCGCACAGGTCTAGAGTTCAAATGTTTCAATAGTCCATTTGACTATGTGAAAACCAAAGATCTCTTTAATACTTTAAGAGTTACTTTAATACTTTTTTTAAAGTAAATACTTTAAAATACTATAAAGCCTCCTTCTAAGGGTCCATATACTTCCAATTGGTTAATTTAACTAACAACGATTTATCAGTGTTATCTCTTTAAAGATTATGTTAACTGTAGTACTGTCATGGTCACTTATTAATGTTTTCGCATAGTTCTTTTTAGAATTTTTTCTTAGAAGATAGGATTGTTCTATTTATAGGTGTCCATCAAATCAAGTTTGTAGCATTTTATATTGAAGTCCCCTCGTATATGTGATATATTGAGGTCCCCTCATATATGTTTGAGAGATCTAATGCTTTTGATGTAATTTTGTTCCTATCGTACGTGTTGGAACCCAAATGTTTTCAATTCTTTCTTAGCGTCGAAAAGTGATATAAATCATTTTAGAGTTGTTAATTATTTTAAAGATGTGTACTTTCTCAGCATTTTCTTTTAATGTTTTATTCGAAGTCGCCTTATAATTTTGGTAAGTCGTAGAAATGGAATCTTCTGCGTTTTAATTCCTGTCAAGTGTTTGTTTATTTTCAACTTATATAAACGAATTTTTAAATTCATCATTCGTATTTGGGTCGCTGTAGGTGCAAGTGTAGATCAAGATCAAATTCTTACTTGGTTCGCTGTGTGGATCACAAGTATGGATCCGCAAATTCGCCGTCGAATTTGTGTTTTCCTGTTTTTGGCCCCTTTGTGTAGAAGTATGTAGCAGTGAAGCCGTAAGTAGTTAGTGTATCCTAATAGTTGGGGATTTGTGCAGTACCTACACTGATGAAATTTTGAAGCGGTATATAGGATGTCCCACCAGTTTTGTTGTCATTTTCCTGTTTGATCCAACTCCATCTACGTCAGATTTTCGTTCCAGATTATGGAAATGGTTTCCTGTTGTTCCAGTGAGTTCCTGTTTGATTTTCAGAAGTTTGAGTGCAAAATTACTAGTGAAAAATTAAGGTAACATTTAATGTTTTAAATTTTAAAGTAAAGACAGACAGTTTCTTGCTAAAGTAATAATTGCTTTCAATGTTTAAGAGGATAATTTTTTTATTTGTAAAAATTTTTATATTTACCACAGTTTATACGTCAGTATCATTAGTAAGTTTTTGTAGCATCTCCTGAATTTGTAAATCAGTAGAATGCATGTAGGTTTTTTGTATTTTGCGACTATTGTGGTAATATTTTGTATTTTTTTTGAGCATTCTTGTATTCTCTATGTTTTGTAACTGTTTGTGGTAAGACACAATAAATGTTAAATTTTGTTTTTTAACATTTTGTTTATTTCCTTTTAACTAACCCTTTTTGAGTTTTATTTGAAAAAGATATGTTTTTTAAGTTTAATAATTATATCTCCAGTTACAACTAGCTGTTGTGATGGTTATAATTAGGTACCTCAAAGTGGCGCTCTATATAAATTACTAGAGGTGTTTCCTGTTTCTTTCTGTTTTGCTTGTCCCAAGAGATTTGTATAAGTACCCCTTTATTTCATTCTTTTGTAGTTGCCCCAATCCAACCCCCTTGTCTTTTACTTATCCACGACCCCAGCTCTCCTACCAAAACCTGAGTGCCGTACGCATATGTTTCGATTATTTTGCTTGTCCTTCTCCACCCCAGTAGTTTCTTCTCCCAATTTTCTACCCCTTGTATTAATGACCCGTGTGGTAGGCAAAATATTATCGTTACAAGTTCAATAGTGCAAAGGTAATTAAAAAGCAACTTAATTCCGTTGTTTATTTCTCTACTACCCCATTATGCTTATGTTAGGTACATTTTAGAAGGTTTTCTAAGTTAATACCTGAAGAAAAATACTTATGTCAGTGAAGTAAAATTATTTTAAACAAATAAACTAACTTATCCAACTACTCACTAATCTAACTTAGATATTTTTGCTTTTTCTAGGATATTCGTCCAGATGCTAACTACCGATTTTGTTTTGCTCTTCTTGAAGTGATCGTTATTACATCTGCACAAACCTTTTATGGACAAACTGTATCGGATGAGGTTTGTATTGGATATTGATTTAAAAATGAACAAACACATCTGGTCCTTTATTAATATAATCAGCGACAAAACGGAACATGCCTGGAAAAAAGAATTTTTAAGCAGATCTTCACAAAGTAGGATAATCTTCCGATAAATCACAATGGAGTATTCCTTGTGTGAGCAAAATTCCACGATCTGTCCATTTTACATATTCATTCGAATTTGAGTCTTTAAATGATTGGATTAATTTAGCAACATCTGGGTCTTTTAACTGTTTCTTCCTGGTCTTATATGCCCACCGATGGTGCAAGTCAATTTGAACTTTACATATCACGCAGTATAATACATTAATGTGTTCACATGGTGGTCTGAAAAGCTTTCATGTTACGTTTGCTAGACAGATAATCGATAATTAAGTCATAGCCTTGGACCGATAGTGCCCATCTTGACAACCTTTAGAAGTTGCTCTAGGCTCAGCAGTCACTTTAAAGTTTGCTATAGGAATTAGATGCAAGATCGAAATATATGGAAAATTATGAGGTAGATTTATATCCAGCAGTTGACAAGCCAAGATGAACGATGATCAGTCTGTAGGATTACTTTAATAGCTTAAGTATAAATTCTAAACTTTTCTAAGGCCCAAACAACAGATAAAGCTTCTCTTTCTGAAGTGGAGTAGCTGTGCTTGGCAGCAGTTAGATATCTGCTAGCATATTCCAGGAGACTATTTCACTTGTTCTATCTTCTGCTGCATATTGAAATAGTTGTGTTTGTTGTGTATATATATATATATATATATATATATATATATATATATATGTGTGTGCGTGCGTATGTGTGTGTGGTTGTGTGATTAATTTAGAACTTATATTTGAACATAATCGTATATCTTTTTATTTTTAGTCAAGCAAATTAAGCGATATGTTCTATAAATGCCCCTGGGTATACTGGAATAATAAAAATAGGAGAATGTTGATAACAATATTACTTTGTACTAAGGAACTCGATGTTTCGTTTTATAATTTGATTAATCTTAATAATCAATTTATTACGAGGGTAGGTATAATTTAATCTTTTTTTGGGCACTAGTGATAATAATATCATGTAACTAGTTGCTTGGTAAACTAAAGATATAGAACTATTCACTGTCAATTTTTTTTTGACAAGCTTAAACAAGTGTGCTTTATTCTGAAACGATTTTTTAATGGTTTTTTAATAAACATTACTATTTTTTTTTTGAAAAGAAACCACACTTTTAGTTTCCAAAATACAGTTGATATTTTTAAAGTTTCAGAAATTTTCTCTGTCTTTCTTAAAATACAAATTAAACACAGTTTCATATTTTGTTTTGGCTATTTGGTGACATTAAAATTTTTTGCTAATAATTAAATTTTCTCTGAGTTATTCGTATTGACAATTCAGACATAGTATACCTATTATAGATGTTATATTTAGTGCCAATCGGCAGAAAAAGTATCGGACGACCGCGCAAAAGATGGAGTGACAACCTTTCATAGAGGTATTAATCCGCCAATGAACAAGCATAATTGCTCATAAAGAGGAAGAAAAAGAAGATGTTAAAGTAGATAATTTTAACGTCAATATTTTTAATTTGCGTTCCTGGGACAATTTTATTGATTATAGTATATTGAATAGTTCCTTCGATTACATGAAACCAGCTTTAAATTAAGAATACATGCCATAAAAATCATGTTTACTAGCACAAAACTCTGGAACATTGATTTTGTTTGCTTTGATTCCATCTTTAATCCATACCCCTACGCTACCACCTCTACTGAATTTGTCACTGGATGGTCACGGGTGTAGTAGTAAGTTATGTTATAACGTTCGACGTAATCGTAATTTACCGAGTCAATTGTCTCCTATAATTCTGTCAAATAAATTATATTTATATTCTTAAAGTTTCTAATATGTAAAATAATTTTACAAGATTTTTTAACAGTAATACTTTATATATTTATAATTTATTTATTTATACTTCTGGGTTAAGAATTACCTCTGGGATTGTGGTTTCAAACTGTTCCAAAGGTGTAAAAAACTTAACACTTGCGTTTTTGGGGCAGATCGATGGGTCCGCAACCTTCTTAAAATTCGCTTGATAGATTATTACCTTGAAAGATGCCTATAGGGTTGGATGTTTGGATGTTATAGATTCACATAAAAACTTAAAGTGTGATTTGGGTAGATTTTCTGACGTGGCTACATCGGTAACTGGGTCAACTCTGTAGACATGTAAGTCGGTGAATTTAGGAACATGCTTTATGCTAGCAGTAGTTTCTTCGATGCTAGTACAAACTGGGGTCTGTGTATCTTTCTCCTTCTGTGTTTATTCCTTTTTACTTCAGTCCATTCTTCTTTAGATTCTGGTAATGGTAGTTTTCTGTATGTTTCTATTTTTACCCTTTCAGTGCGGTGTACTTGTATACTAGTATTATGAAATCCGTGCCATCAATACGAACCACTTGTTAACAAGTAATTGAGTGACGCGCTCTCATTACGAACCACTTGTATACAAGTTTTATGTAAAGTTATTAGTTATTGAGTGCTAACTACTTGTTTAGAAGTCTTATGCTGTAGGTGTAAGTGAATAAAAGAAGTGCACAAATGACAAATCATTGTTGAACCAATGAAATTGAAAAATAGGCGTGGTTCATTTTTATGCTAGAGTAAGGAATTTCAACAAACGGTGTTGACCCGTTGACCGTGCCATTAGTTTTGATCTGACTTTTGAGAGAGGTTTTGTGCTAATTTGTAGTGAAGTATGTTTCGTGAGAAAAATGGTTTGAGTGAAGCAGAATTATTACAGTTAATTCTAGAAAGTGATGATGATGAAGTGTAATATGTGTTTGACGAGGACAATATTGAGGTGCAAGCTAATAATAATGATAATTCTGAAGATAGTGAAGATGAAGAAATTAATATAAACATTGCTCATAAATTTAAATGGACTACCAATAATTTATCACCTAATAAATTTGTTTTCGATAGCTCTACTTCAGGATGTAAAGTGGATTACTTGAATGCGGAATCGACACCATTAGAAATTTTTGAAAGTTTCTTTACTAGTGAGATTGTGCAAAAAATTGTGGATGAAACAAACAGGTTTGCCATACAAGAACTTGAGAAAGAAAACATGTAAAAATCGCGAACTAAGAAGTGGACAGATATAAGAAATGAAGAATTGTATATTTTCTTGGGGTTAACATTTCTGACGCCAAGAACCAAAATAGTTATCCCTTCATGAATATTGGAGTAAGAATCCACTATTACGCACACCTCTTTTTACAGAAGCGATGTCACGGGATCGATATCAAAATATTTTGAAGTTGTTACATTTTTGTAACAACTCAGTTCAACGTGAAAATGATGTTCTCTTCAAAGTTGGGATGTTGGTAGATCATTTCAAAACAAAATTTATCAATATCTTTGAACCTTTCGATAACGTATGTATTGACGAAATTTTGCTTTTATTCAAGGGGAGATTATTTTTCAAAGAGTACATACCATCTAAACGTCACCGTTTTGGCATAAAACTTTTTTTACTCGTAGACTGCAAAACTGGATATATTTGTGATTTTATTATATATACGGGTTCGAGTACTTATAGCTCCGATATTGGAAATTTAGGAAAATCGGGTTATATTGTAACAACCCTAATGAATAAATATTTAGACAAAGGTCACAAGCTATTCGTTCGTAGATAACTAGTACACAAGTGCAGAACTGTTTTATTGGTTATACAATAGAAATACCGGAGCTTGTGGCACTGTAAAGAAGAGTAGGAGAAATATGCCTGCATTTTCTGAAAAATTGGCTAAAGATGAATTAACTTTCAGAAGCGATGGCAAAATGTTAGCTATGAAGTGGAAAGACAAAAGAGAGGTATTGGTGCTAACTACTCTACACGAAGCTGATATGGGAAAAACAGAAAAAAAATGCACAGATACTGGACGTCCAAAAATGAAACCGACTTTTATTATAGACTATAATAAATATATGGGCGGAGTAGATAAAATTGATATGCTATTGTGTTCAATTGAATGTGTGCGGAAAACGACGAAGTGGTATAAAAAACTTTTTTTCCATTTCATGGACATGTCTCTTCTAAACTCCTACTATTTGTACAAATTTCTAAATAATAAAAAAAATTTAGTAGCAGATTTCCAAATCAAACTAATTTTTGAGATTTTGGAAAAATACAGGGGAAGTTCTGGTACTAGTAGCTGTTCTTTATCTGGACGCGTTATGGAAAATCCGTTAAGACTTGATCGTTCAAGTTACCACAGTCCTTCATTTATTCCAAGTACAGAAAAGTTAAAAAATCCGTTAAGAAATTGTGTAGTTTGTACTAAAAACAAAATCCGACGGCAAACCAGATACCGTTGTGATAAATGTGATGTTTCACTTTGCGTTGTACCTTGTTTCGGCTACTATCACAGTAAAAAAGTATACTGGAAGTAAGTTATTTATTTAAAATCAATACCTAAATGTATTTTTGCAACAATTTTATTATTTGACATGATAAATACTTGTTTATTTTAAAAAATAAATGTTTTAATTGTAGATTTTTTTATGAATTATTGTTAAAAATAACCTTTCCAATACATAAAAGTTACAATAAATTATAATTTATTGCAATAACACTTTAATATTAAATTAAAAAATTCCTGTAGTACAATATAACGAGTGTTCGCACTCCAGCGAAATCATCCGTAATACGGGCACGATTGCCACAAAAACAGTCGTACTGGTGTACGATAAACGTGGAGAGACGGCCGCGCTGAAAGGGTTAAAATTTCTGTAGACAGCTGTTTGTGTGTTATTTTGTTATGGTCTTGTTTTTGTTTACAAACAAAATTCTCATCGTTTTTGCTAGTAATAATATGTGCTATATTTGTTAATTCAGTTGTAGAAATTTTATAGTTATGGTTTAATTTCGACAGGGCTGGTTTTATATTAGATAGCTTATCTGTATTTGAATCAATATGGTTAACACTATTAAATTTATTTAATAATTCTATTTTATAATTTAGAATTTTTATTTTATCTTTAAGATTTTTTAGAATTTCGGAATACACTTCCAGGTATATGAAAAATCCTCAATGGCATCTGTTCGGTCTCATTATAATTTAGTTCATATTATTTTTCGATTTTATTTTATTTAGATTCATAGTTATAATTTTTAAAGTTTTGGGTAAAGAATAAAATATTTATTAGTTTTACATATTTCTCGGGAAAATTTGTCCATTATAATCCCTCCACTTAGAAAGTATATACCCAGAAAATCCGTCAGCTATTTTTGTCGCATCCGCTGCGTCTGTAGATGGTTCTGATAAGGACAATATAAATGACATTGTAATTTACTTTTTTATCCCAAGGTAAAATTATATAGTTCTTAGTAACTCCCTCCCCTCTACTAGGGGTTTCTATTAGGCATTTCGTAATGTATTTTTAGTAGTATCGAACAAAACTCAGTTCTGTAAACATGTATAGTAAGCAATAAATATTTCTTTGAAAATTGTCATCGTATATTATTTTAATTTGATAAAATGATATTTTATAGCATATATATTTCACGGTAAACTATCGTGGGTCAAAACATCATCATATAAGTCATTATCCAAAATGTCACAGTGTTCGCACTTTCGCACTAAAGTCGTTAAAATCAACATTTCCTCAACATTTGCACATTTGAAGTGTAGGGTAGAATGGCACTAACTGTACTTTACACCTTTCACAAATTTTTTATTTCATTTTTTGCTTTTGATTAAAATTTTCTTGACCAAAAAGATTTCCAACTTAAAAAACTTTTAAATAAAATCAAATATTGTAGTACTCAAACACAATGATGTAAATATTGAAGGTGCTAATAAATTTTATTTTTTAGGTAATTAAATTAGTCTACAGTTTATTATCTGTTGCTGTTAAATTTAAATAATTTATATTTTCTTAATATTTGTCAACACACCTATGTGCAACAAAGGAAAATATGGTAAATTGTAGTATATATATATATATATATATATATATATATATATATATATATATATATATATATATATATATATATATCGATGGCTTAAAGCACACTTATTGTATGTCCGTGAATGTACTTTTTGAGTAAATCGATTTTGAATGTGTAAGCTCTTGTAGTACTGTATTACATTAAACTTTGTATAATTTTTTTATGATAAGTCATTAAATGGACATTGAAATGGGTAATAAAAATAAATACCTTACCTCACAAAAAAATTAAAGAAGAGTACTTAAAAAAAGCATGGACATACAATAAGTGTACATCAGTATTTTGATTTAATAATTGGACGTTTTATGTAAATAAAAATAAAGAAATAAAAGAACATACATGTATTTATATACATGTATTTATTCATGTTAACATAATAAAGAACGTCAACAGTCTATTTTACTTTCAGAATCACTTTCTATTGGAACTCTGTCTTGCAAAATGACTTTGGTCATTAGGGAATCTATCGCGCCTTTGTAGTCTTTGGGTATAACTCCAACATTGCACAAGTATAATAGATCTTTTTTCTTGGCGATTAATATTGGCAGTTGCTTGGAGTTTTTTTTTCAATGAGACTTCTTTCCAGGTGGGTGATTTTCTTGTACTGCTGCGTGTGGCTGACACATCCAAATAGTAGAAATCTTCATTATACAAGTTATATTTATACTGCATAGTTAAACACTGACTTTTTTCAAAACGAAGCCACATAAGTTTAAGTCACTTAACATTTTCATTATTTACGTTCAACTTTGTGAGTAGTCAGAGCTTGAAAATCAAACATGTCCTTATAGGCTAGAACATTTGTTTTGTATGGCCCTGGTTTGATTCTCGCCATTTCGATAAGGAGAGCCCATTCTCGTGTAGAATAATTTGATTTCTGTTTTCTAGCCCTCTCGATAGTGGCATGAATTGAATCTGCTTTTAAATATGAGTCGCCACTTTCCATGAATTTTCCAGTCAATCGTATCTAGATGTTGTATTGTTTTTACCGCATATAACATGGCTGCTGCCATATTTTTGTTGCGATTCTGGCCTCCGCAAATATCGGAAAATGTCCTTACATGTTTTACAGTACTAGGAAGTTTTGAAATGTACTTCCACAAAGAGGATGCAATTTTAAACAATCCTTTTCCGCCATATGTTTCGTCCCAAATGTAACAATGTCCGTCGCTATTACAATAATTAAATATTGTAAAGTTGTAGACACAAAGTTTGCGTCTGTAGTAGATTTGATCATAACAAGCATAGGACACAAATAAAACTGCCTGCAAGTTAAATGAAATAGATCAAAATATTACACCTTTGTCATCTATTGACCGTTTTTTATCTTCAGCCTTCATCTTAAGAGAATCAGTTACTCTCTTTTTATGAGCTTGGTAGTCATTTTCTATAAGGCGAACTTGTTTGAAGCACTTTTATAGCTATTGGAAAGAGATCTGTATACATTTCTAGTACAATTGGCTATATTATTCTCCTGGTAAAATTTTTCATAGGTTTTGTACAAAATGGAGACATTTAAATCGCATGATAAGTAAAGCTTCTTTGAGACTTTTCTACCTTAGTGGCTTTCCATACGAGGAAAGGAATCGATGTGTTCTTTAGCTTTAGCAATTATATTTGCATCTGTAGTATTAGGAGCCTTATGGCCTTTTCTTTTATCTGTACCTACACACGCTCCTGAATCGCCACGTAGTGCCAAATCTATAACTTGGAAACTTATGCTCAAAGTCTTACAGAAAAACTTAAGACATACTCTTTGATTTTCGTTATTTTCGTCCGATAAGTAATAATAGTTTGAATACTTTTTACGTCCTTCAGAGTTTTCTTGACGTGGATGTGATCGTAAGATTAAATTTTTTTTTAAAACTGCACAAATGAATGATTTTTGTCTACATGGATCTTTCAGTTGCCAATAATCTTTGACATATTTTTTGGAAGCATTTAAAACGGCATTTAGAGCAGTCAACATCTTTAACTTTTTTTTCAGGCATTATTTTTCCACAGCGGTTTACATACGTCTTACCTGACACACGTTTTTACTTTCTCACCTTTCTGGTTTAAGTGAAGGGGTCTGCAATCCTCTTTCGTTTTCTTGTTAAACTTGGATTAATTTCTTCAGTTGGAGAATGTTGAAGATCGGTATGAGCTGGATGGAATTGCATTATTATTCGAGTCTGTAGTCAAAGCACTTCCACAGTTTTCATCAGCTGCCACTGTATTATTAGACAGTTCTGAATTAAAATTCTCTTGAACAACTTCTCCTATATTGCTATTTTTATCACTAGACAGCTGTGAAAAATTTGGTACGTCTGCTTCACCAGAATCAGAAAAATCACTATGTTGAATCGAGTTATCTACCATTCCCCTGGTCGGTTTGAAGAAGTCATAAATTTCACATTCTTTGGCCGAAAAATGTAAATTATGCGATAAGGTAGATGGAATTACGTCATTTTTTTATTCTGTAATACAAATACCCTCACCTAGTCTAGCAGATGTGATGATGTCATCATTACTGTATATTACTGAATTTAAAGTCTGGTAGACAGCATTTTCTACATTTATATTTATACTTTCTTCAATCCAAGTACCAAGCTCAGGATTATGTTCGTAAGCTAAAACAAGAAAAAAATGTATTTAAAAAACGGATATTAGGTATATTAATTTTAAAGTTTTGGTTGATTTTTAACACTGTGTTCATTGCTGGACATAAGCCTCCTTCTTATCCTCAATGATACATGCCCTCTTCCCTCCTGCTCCGGTTCATGTAATACATTATTAATAAAAACGACAATTATTACCAAATATAATAATATAAATACTTCATGTAAAGAACGTACAATGTTAACTTAACATAAATTTAAAGTAGGTATGCAGTGAACTTAATATTTTACAAAAAAGTGAGTACGTTCTTTCCCTGACGTTTTCATACTATATTAACTAATAACTATTAGAGGTAGATTAGAGACTAACTCGTCTCTAATCTACCATTACACTGACAACTGCTGCGATAAGAAGTTTGATTGAATTATAATTACGTACGTAAATTTATAAAAATTGTTACTTACAATTTTGATTGAGTTGTATAGTTGTCAACTCACTAGGTGGTTAATGTTCATTGAAATATTCGTTACTCAGTGTTAACTTCTAGTTTATAACTTCTAGGTTTTTTTCCATTAGCGTTGTCGATAAAACATAAACAATAAATTCACTTGACAACAAAAAAGAAAACTTTAGCAAATATAACCATAAAAACGCACACCACATAAGCTGCTAATGTTCCAGCTGACTTATTAATAGTGACATATTATTTTGTGCACAATTATTGCATGTCCCGGACATACAATATTCTGCCCATTTCTCTTTTGATTGCTAAGAGCACATATATTGTATGTATGGACATGCAACAATTGTTCCCTTCACAATACATTTTTGAGCTTAATTTACAGTTTTGAAATGTCATTTATACCACACCAAATACTTTAGAACATGCAATGTCTGTGTAGGATGATAGATTGTTAGGAGGTTATCAGGGTACAGTGCATTCAATAATAAAAAAAATTGACATACAATAAGTGTGTGCTTTAAGCCATCGATATATATATATATATATATATATATATATATATATATATATATATTAGAAATAAACTAATATTGTTAGATATAGCTTGCGATAGTGAATTTTAGATTACTGTTAGGAAAAATTTTTTGGGACATACGAAACTGATTTTATTCATTAACTGTATCTATAAACAACTGTCAAAGTTAAACTTGATAATTAAAAGTTCTCCTATTAGTTTTTAATAATTGTGTGTATATTAAACAGTATTTAATAGTTATATTACAATAAATAAGTATTCAAGATTCCCATTCAGGTAGCCAACGGAGTGGTACGGTGGTTAACGTGTACGGAGTGTAAATAGCTCCCCCCTAAATGGGGGAAGCTTTAAAAAGAAAGACGCCGTTAGGTGTAACTATTAACCAGACAATGAGTGCAAATAACTCTAAAAGTGATGCGGAATCAGAAAATTATTTATCGGTCCCCGTACAAGACATGGATACCACTTTAAGTTCTGAGACAACAGCTGAAACCAGTCGTCAGGTCATTAGTGATAAAGAAAAGGATATTTATAAACAAAATAAAACACCTAAAGTTTTTAATCTAAGAAATGGAGATAAGTATAATTTGAGTAATATTTGTGTTTTTATCGAACGAAAAAATATTGAAAATGCCGGCCGTCTTCATCCCTTATTTGTGGGAGATATCTTACACAAAAAACTAAATGTTAACAATATTAACCAAATTAGATCTGTTGGAAAAAATAGAATAAAAGTTAGTCTAAAAACATGTTCTGATGCCAATGCTTTAGTAAACAATCCTCTTTTATCAGAAAATGATCTTGTAGCTTTTATACCAAATCATTTATTAGAAATTAAGGGTTTGATAAAAGATATTGATACTCAATTCGATACGAAATATATTTTAGATAACATAAAATCTCCTTCAACAGTAGTTGATGTTAAACGTACACATCGTAGAATAGAAAAGGATGGTGATATACAGTATGTCCCCAAAAAAACCATTATTGTAACTTTTGAAGGGAACACTTTACCTAGTTATATTTCAATAAATAGTGTATATTTTTCGGTGGAGCGGTTTTTTAGCAGAGTTACACAGTGCTTCAGATGTCTACGCTATGGTCACATTTCTAGGCAATGTAAAAATATTGAAGAGTTATGTATTAAGTGTAGTAATGTAAAAGCTGAAAATCATGTTTGTCACGATTCAGAAATTCGCTGTTTATATTGTAAAACAAATGACCACGTTTCTATTTCAAGAAAATGTCCTCATTATGAAAAACAACGTAAAATTAAGAATGTTATGGTTGAACAAAACATTTCCTTTATTGAGGCAAAAGAATATTGTGAAATGTCTTATTCCGGTATATCTGTAAACAATAGTTTTTCTATTTTATCCAACTCCAATTTTCCGCCTTTACCAGCGATTGAATCTAAGTCTGGAAATTCTAACTCCCTTTTACACTCAAATTTTAAGAATAATAGCAATTACGTTTTGCCCACGCATCCTACACGAAGTCCTACCGGCCATAGCAATAAAAAACGTCGAATTTCTAATGACACTCCTCCTCCACAACCGATGTTTCCGTTTCAGTTTGGCCCTAATCAACCACTGCCTCGAAATAATAATCCACCAAATTATCAAAATTTAAATAACAAAAACATTGTAAAGTCAATTGCAGATTTTATAGTTGAATTTTTAAAAGGTATTCATACCATTGAAGATATCAAAAATTTGAATAATGATTTAATTCAAACAGGAATAAATAAAGTGTTGGAGGACACATGTAAAAAGTAACCTTCACTCCATTACCAAAGACATTAAATATTTGTCAGTGGAATGCACGTTCTGCTGTTTCGAATAAAAATAGTCTAATGCATTATCTTGTAAATAATAATATTGATGTAGCAATAATAAGTGAAACATGGTTTAAACCCAAAAAAGTATATAGTTTCGTAGGTTATAATGTAATTCGTAAAGATAGACAAGATGGTTTTTCAGGAATTTGCATTTTGGTCAAAAAGTCGATTTCACACCTAGAATTAAGCATAGTTTCCAATTTTAATGTCGATCTTCTTGTTTGTGGTATTAATATCAAATTCAACAATAAAACTTTAAGTATAATTTCCGTTTATAGGTCACCGGATATTAAAACCAACACAACTGATTGGGTAAATATTTTTTCACAGTTTTCAACTCCATGTATTATTGGTGGGGATTTTAACGCGCATCATGCTACTTGGGGATCCCATAAAAACGATTCTATTGGTAAACAACTCATTGAAGCAAGCAATAATTGTGATTTTGTAGTTATGAATACTGGCGAACCCACGTGTATTACCCGGCCAGGATGCAATGATTCTATGATAGATGTTACCTTTTGCTCCTCGGACGTAGCTAGTGATATAGATTGGGCAGTTTACTCTGACACACTTGGATCGAATCATTTTATGATAAAAATAACTCTTGCAATGCAGCAAATTCCGCAGGACATCACAATTCCGCGATATAGATGGAACCTAAAAGGAGCTAATTGGGAACAATATAAAGAGTTTGTGGAAGACTACTTTTATAACTTTACTGATGCAGAATATCCAACCACCAAAGAAAAATATGCATTCTTAATCAATTGTATAAATAATGCGGCACAAAGAACTTTAAAAGAATACAGACCGTTTAAGTGCAAAAATCGAACACCTTCACCTTGGTGGGATGCAGAATGTGACAACATAATTTCTGAAAGGAAACATGTACTGCAAGTATACAAAGAAAACCCCACAAAAGATAATTTTCTTGCATACCAAAAATGCATGGCACTTACTAAACGAACATTAAAAGAAAAAGCTAAAAAAAGTTGGATTGAATGGTGTTCCAATCTCAACAAAAATACTCCAACTAGCATGATATGGAAACAAGCAAAAAAAATGAATCGTAAAACAATAAACATTGGTAAGCCACATAATGATGATTTAATAGATGAGTTTTTTAATCATGTAGCTCCCCAGACTGTTCCTTTCACTGTAAATATCGAACATACGATCTTAGATAAAAAACATTTTTTGGCAAATAATTTTCATATTAATGAACTAAATTATGCTTTAAGAAATAAAAAAAGTACTGCCCCGGGTTTTGATCAAATAAAGTATCCGATGTTAGAGAACCTACCAATTATAGCAAAAAGTTTTCTTCTACAAATTTTTGATGAGATGCTTGCAGGTGAGTGCATTGAAGATTTTAGGAAAATTATAATCACACCGATTCCTAAACAAGGTAAAGACCCTAACTTGGCCCATTCTTATAGACCAATTTCTCTGCTATCATGTGTGCAAAAACCTTTCGAACGTATGATAAAACATAGGCTGGAATGGTGGCTACATAAAAAAGACCTGCTTACGCCCTGTCAATTTGCATACAAAAGAGGAGTGGGTACGCTAGATGCACTTACAACCTTAGTAACAAATATTCAAAATAATTTCTCTAGAAATAACTTTCTTCCAACAATTTTTATTGATATTGAGAAAGCATATGACACCTTAAACTTAAATATTTTGAGTAAAAAAATGATTATTGATTTTAACATTCCTAAGGCAATAGTGTATGCTATTATCGGATTATATTCAGAAAGACATGTTTATGTCAGGGATTTTAACAACCATTTATTAGGCCCAAGATATGTTTTCACAGGAATTCCACAAGGAGCTGTCTTAAGTCCTTTTCTTTTCAATTTATACACAGCTGACCTACATAAATTAAAGTTGGAAAAATATCCTTTTAAGATCATCCAATATGCAGATGACTTCTGCATTTACTGTGAAACAAAGAAGAGAGATGAAGCTTTTGGATTTTTAATGGATACCTACAACGTTGTAGAAATATGGTTGGAAGAAAATCACCTTCAGCTGTCGGCCACAAAATCAGCAGTGACCATTTTCAGTAGACATAATATTCCCAATATCGAAACATTTATAGTAAAACAGCGAGAAATTCCTTTTAAAAAGGTAATTAAATATTTGGGCATTATACTGGATCACAAGCTCACATGGAAATTTCACATAGAATATATGTTAAATAGATGTGAAAAAGGCCTAAACTTTCTGAAAATGACAACTAAAACTTGGTGGGGAACAGATGTTCAGACTTCCTTACTTTTTTATAGAACTTACATTCGCTCTATCATAGATTATGGATGTTGGTTATATGGATCTGCCAGCAAGAACTTACTAAACAAATTAAACATATTTATAAACCAGTGTTTGCGTATCTGTATTGGTGCCATGAAGACAACTCCTATTGAGCCCCTTTATGTTGAAGCACGTGAGCCTCCAATTTCTCTTAGAAGACATTTCTTGGCCGAAAAATTTTTACTGAAAATTAAACACCAGAACACTTTCCTTTATACCGAATTAACAAATTTAAACAATTATGATTTAACGAATAAATATTGGATTAAGAAAAATTCTCCAACCCTATGTGAAGCTCTTAGAGAAAACACAGTTTGTGCTGATGAAGCTATTAATTTAAAATTACACACAGATATAAATGATTTTGAAGCTCTTTTTTATAGCGTTAAATTTATTAAACCAAATTATGTTAACACTGGAAGAGCAAATAACAACATTATAACAAGCATCTTATCCAATTGGGATTACTACAGTACTATCTACACGGATGCCTCCAAATCAGAAGACGGTACAGGATGTGCCTTTTACATCCCCATGGAGAAGGTAGAAAAAATGTTCAAATTAAAAGCAAATATTTCCATATTTAGTGCGGAAGCAATTGCCATATATCAAGCCCTACTTTTTGTTTCTAACAGAGATTCCTCCGTTATTATTGTTTCAGATTCCATGTCAGTTCTCACAGCCATTAACCAACCTTTTGTTCCAACCACATACTCCAATCCCTACATAATATTAATTAAAAAATTAGTTAAACACTTTAAGGAAAATAAAAAAAATGTGATATTTATATGGGCCAAAGCACACAGTGGAATTAAACATAATGAACATGTGGACCAACTAGCCAAATTAAGTATTTATTCAGTGGATACCACAGAATTTCTACCCAGTATTTCTGATTTGGTTGCTTCACGCAAGGCAGTTTTAAAATATAAATGGAGTGACCTATGGTCTGAGTTTTGTTTTACCAACCCAAATAGATACACTTCTTTACACACAACTGTCCCTGTTGCACATTGGCACAGAACTTATAATGTCCCTAGGCGTTATATAACAACCATATCTAGGCCTAAATTTGGACATGCTTGTTTTCCTGCTCATCTTGCAAGGATTCATGTGATCGAGAGTAAAAACTGTGTGGAATGTGGAGTAGAAGGTGACCTAGATCATGTAATTTTTGGTTGTGCCAAATATAATTTGGAATCCACCTTATTATATAATAATATAGTTCGTATTACCGGTAAATCTCCGTTTAACGTTTTATCTGCCCTAGCGACTCAAAATAGATTAATTTACGATTGCATAATCGATTTTTTGACCAAATGTAATATTTTTCTTTAGTTAAAAAAAAAAAAAAAATTGGTTTTTACTTTTTACCTTTGTTTTCTCTAATTTATATGTTTAATCCTATTTACCGTGGCCTAGTTCTGTGTATGTTATATATTATAATATCCTGATGGTCCCCTGGACGTGAAACGAGTGACCCATGTTAATTGTATATGTTTATGGATATATATGTGTATGTATTATTTATATTTTTTCTCTTCTTTTTGTTAAATGTTTAGTCTTTTAGTCTATTCGATTGCAAATAACTCAAAAACTTTTTACTGTACCTAATGAGATTAAAAGATCATGTAACTGGCTGTATGGCAAACTGCCGAAGCCATAAAAAAAAAAAAAAAAAAAAAAAAAAAAAAAAAAAAAAAAAAAAAGTATCTATAAGTATTTAGTATTTATATACATATTGTAATTTTATTATTTTTTATTTTATTTAATTATATATTCTAATTACTTAGATAACTTAACACTTGTTGTTATTAGCCTCAAAAGCACAGAAAACGCTTTAGAATATCAAGTTTTTTAAACGGTTTATTCAAATGATCGCATTTTAAAAGGGCACGCAATACAATAGTTTTAATTTATAACGGTACATTTGTCACACTAAAATTTGTCTGGGCCACCTAAAAAGATTTGTCAGACTCCATTGTCATTACTAACTTCCGTTAATAATGTCTGCTGTACCTAATTCTAAACAACAGCCTATAAATCGTGAAAGCAATGTAATATGACATAGTTTTAATTGTCCAAAATGCCCAATATGTTATGTAACATGTTAAAAAATTCACTTTAGCACAATATTTATTATAAAATTGTAATATTTGTCTTAATAATTTTCCTGTAGTGCAATAAATCACTTTTTTTTTAAATTTTTTTAAATTTAATTAATATTTCTTCCTTCTTCCTCTAATCATTAAAGAATACAAAACGTAGAATATGTGGGTATGCATTGTAATATATTTTTTAATTAAAATATTAAATAATTTTTAATCCTTTTACTCCTGTTTTTGCAAATAATATATACGCGGTTGATCGTGTTGACCATTAGGAAGTTTTATTGAAAATTACCGAAATCTACCTACTTATTAAAAGACCCCGGTTTGGTTAATCCTTAGTTAATCTCTTTCCGGTTGTGGGTCTATTTCTTTTGATAGATTTATTAAATATCGCCGAAGGCACCTTGTAGTAATTTTTCTGAAGAGAACGTAATTCAGAAGATTTTAATTTCGTTACGTTCCAAGTTATTAGTACTGTATTTACCTCGAATTTTCGATGTTCGTTAGAATCTTTTTGTCTTCTTAGAAATAGATACAGGCTGATTGTCATTTTCCCCACCTTTTTGCTGGGTAGTTTGGTAAAATTTTAGAACAACCAAGTAACTTCTAGGTGGGCACTCGTTGAGAAAAGACCTACTTCACGTGGGGCGCTTAGCTCATTATCGTCTCTGTGTTACCTTCTCTGTGCATTTTCTTTCTAAGTGTGTATACACTTGTATATTTGAGTTTTTTGATCTAATATATTATTAGATTAAATATTGGTATAGAGTAACTTTAATTTTAATTAACTTCAGTGCTTGATACAAGTAAAGTATTATCGTAAGGTAAATTAACTTCAGTGAATTAGTGCAGCAGTCATCAGGAATTACTGTAAGTTACCATAATCTTAGTATCTTCACTTATCTGGGCGAATAATATGGTATGGTATCATATTTTTTTTTTCAATCATCTGGGCGAATCTAAGTTCATCCATGTCTTCACCTGTAGTTGAGAGTAACTACTGATTTTTGCATTCAATTTAAAGAACATTCAATATTTTCTTACGAACTTTCCATCAGCTACTAAGAAATTTCAATAAATAATAATTACGAACATTTAGTTCTCAATCATTAAATAACAGTGCGAGATAATCAACTTAACCAAGTGCGGTTTGGTTAAATTTTTATTTCGGTAATCTTTTTGTATTCTTGTAAATTTAGATTTGATTAATTTTTGTTATTTGCTGCTAAAGAGAGCTTCTTTAATCAACGTTGGTGGAATTCTTTTCTTACTCACTATCAGGCTCTCTTCGCTGATAATTGAACCTGTGCATTATTATATTGTTGTATTTGTAAAGGTACTTATTATTCATATTACTGCTTATTTTTATGTGTACACCACCATTTCATAATTGATGGTGTATTTTTATTACTTGTATGTACATCCAGCTACCGACATCATTGTGTTGTTGAATATATTGTTTTTGTTTTATGTATGTATTTTATTTGTCGACTCCTAACAAGTTTCCTGATATAACCATAACTCTGAATATTTGCTTTTTACCTTTAAATATTACTATACCTTTGACCAGTTGAAAGATCAGGCCGATTAAGTTTTGTAGGTAAGTAGGTGGACGAAGTCCACCTAATATGTTTATTATTTGTTTTTATAGTGTGTTGACCAAATTTATTTAATAATTAACTGTAAGTATCTTTCCTTGGATTTGGTCTCAGAACCAAAATATTTTTCCTTATCTTTTTTCTTTTCTAAGGTTTCTTAATTTCCTCCTTAAACCCCAAAAAAATTAAGTGGCGCCCTGTTTCTATCTTATCGTATCTTTGGTAATTTTACCCATCTATCTTTTTGTTTATTTCTGTATCTTTTCTAATATCTCTTATCCTATCTTTACTTATTTCGTCCGTTGGACCCATTCCCGGTTCCAAAAGCTAGTTTCGAACCCACGACTCGCTCTCCACCAACCATCTGGCTGCCGTCCGCAGTGTCTCCATTGGTGACCTTTCTAGCACCATCCAAAAAAGGTTTTCGAGGTTACAGCATATATATATATATATATATATATATATATATATATATATATATATATATATATATATATGTATATATGGAAAAGGATAATGCGAGTGAATAATAAAAGTATGTAATGGCATGTCTCGCAAAACAGAAAACCAAAAAAGGTATATCGATGTAAGGCAACCGTATCTACGTATTTCTGACTATTGGTTGTCTTTAGTACGGTGCAGCTAAGTTAGAAAAAGGGGCATATTAACTTAAGAAAGGATCACTACAGGAGCAATGCGACTAATTTGTGGCATTAGAGTAAGAAGACCCTGATGGTTTCCAGGGCAACAACTAACAATAACCACGGAGGAAGCTACAGCCACCTGGGGAAAGAAATGCCAAACGTTAAAAAGTTTAAAACAACATACAAAACAACAAACATAAAGTATTATTTTTTCTATAATTCAAAACTTCATTTTTTTATGCTTAAATTTTTATGTTTCTGTTTCCTAACAATGAAGACAAATGGAAAGATATATCCAAAAAAATTGAAAAACGATAGAAGTTTCCACACTGCATCGGCGCCATGGATCGAAAGAATATTTACATTATTCCCCTCAGAGATTTTGGGTCTTACTATTATAACTACAAGGAAAAGCATAGTATGGTTATACTTGCTATTGTTGATGCAATTGATGGAAAAAAAATTACATATTCCTCAACCTGACAATATCACTGAAAATGTTAGAAATATTTCATATGTATTTGTCGCCGACGATGCATTTTCTTTGACAGCCAATATTTTAAAACCGTTTAGATAGGCATGCCTTGATTTGCTCGAGAAAAAGGTTTTTAACTATCGGATATCTCAAGCAAGACATAGTTGAAAATGTGTTTGGTATTCTCGCTTCCCGATTTCGTATTTTCCATACGACAATAAATTTGGATACAGACAAAATTGAAAAAGTAAGTAGTAATGGCTGCTTGTGCCCTGCATAATTATTTGATAGATAACCTACTACCTATTCACCTGCTAATTGTTTATATCAGGAAAGTTCTGAAAATGGAAATATTCTGTCTCTTGGCTGCGACAGTTCACAATCAAGTATGAACCCACTAGAAACTCGAAATCGTGGAAACGTATGTCAGGATGCCAAAGAAGTCCGCAAACAATTCATGGAGTATTTTATAAACGAAGGGAAAGTTCCGTAGCAAAATGAGCACATAATTAGAAATAAAAGTAGGTCTATCAGAAGTTAAGTATACGCTACACAATTCAAAAAAAAAAGAAAACATAAATGGAAATTTTTTTTAGTTTATTGTATCTCAACTACAAGGTTATTGACACTGGGTCAATTTTGTTACTATACATTTTACATTACATTGGGTATATTTACAACAAAATCAATAATAAAGTAATAAAAAAGAAAACACTAAATTTTATAATACAAGTTCGTTTCCCGAAGGAAATCTAGTATATTCTGAACAAGTTCTACTTGACTGAGGATCACATTTGTAAGACTATGTATAGAGTATTTTTTTTTTGCTCGTATTTGACACACTGTGTAAGAATATGTTGAACGGTTAATAATTCACTACACTTTTCACAAACAGATGATTTCTCCGAAGCCATCAGGTGTCCATGTGTTATCCGTGTGTGACCAATTCTTAGCCTGCGAACGATTAATTTTTCTCTTCTACTTAAGTTAGGTAGCTGAAGGTTTGGATGGTAGGTTGTATTTTATGTAATTTCGAGGTTGAATTCTTCCATTGGTTTTGCCAGGACTTTCTAATTTGGGGCCTAAAAAGTAGTTTTAGATCTGATGCTAGTTGAATAGATTTGATGTCTGATTTGGTTGTAATTGCTTCTTTTGCAGCAGTATCAGCAGTCTCATTACCTAAAATATCAACGTGTGAAGGAATTCAGATTAATGTTATGTTTGTTTTAGAAGAAGTGAGACAGTTTGTTGCTTTATATATGGCATGAACTAATGAATGTTCGGAAAAAATATTTTTAATTGAGTCGATGGAGAACATCGAATCTGTACATGTTGCAGTGTTCTTGGCTTTAGTTTGGTTACATAAGCTTTTTAATGCTTGTAGAATGGCGTACAGCTCTCCTGAATGGATAAAGGTGGATTGTGGAAGGCAGAACTTCTGAATGATACTATTTGTAGTTGTCACAGAATACCCAACACCAGTCTCAGTTTTAGATGCATCTGTGTAGAGAATTTCGTCCTATGAGTTTTTGTTGCTCAGCTCTAAGAAAGATTGCCTCACAATTTGGCTGTTGATTTCCTTTTTGTGATAAGTATTAAGGTTTATTTTTGGTATTTTATTAATCTATGGAGGAATTGACGACAGTATATGAGTATCTGTTACTGAAAAATTAACAGGTCGTGAAAGGGGAAGTAAAATTTGAGGTAATGTCTGGTATTTATTATTGGGCTCACAATTATAAAGTTTTAAAATCTTTGGAAACAAATTGTTTTCCATTATCAACTGCAAAGATCTGTGGTACACCAAAAATAAGAAAATCTTGATTTTCAATAAACTTGAGAACAGCTTTAGAAGTAGCATTAGCCAAAAGATGTACAAAAATGAACTTTGTAAACCAGTCAACAACAACTAAAAGATAACGGTTTCCATTTTTGAATCTAGGACATAGACCAAGTAAATCAGCAGATAAAAACTGAACAGGAAAATTATTATCACGATATTGTCCCATAAGACCAGCTGGAGGTAAGTTACTAGTCTTGCAAGAAGCATAAACTTTATTTATGAATATAGTTCACAACAAAAGATCTCATTTTAGGCCAGTAATACAATTCTGAAATCCTAGAAAGGGTTTTAAAGACACCTAAATGAGCTGCTGTAGGATCATCATGATACATTTGTAAAATTTCCTCCCAATGTGGAGAAGGAACTAAAATTGTCCATTCTGGAGCATAATCAGAAAAATTTGAGCTAGAAAAAACATGTTTATAAAGAACATTATCATGAACCTTAAAAGCGGGATATAGATTAGGATTATCTGTAACTTTTGCTATCATATTCCTATACCAAGCCTTTGTTTTTAAATTAGATAAATTTAAGAGAGAAACTTCGGATGCTTCAGGAATTCTTGAAAGATAGTCATCTACTACATTTAAAGAACCACTACGATGAACAACAGTAAATTTGTGACAAGACAGTTTCATTACCCATCTGACAATTCTAGGAGAAGGATTCTTCATGCTATATAACCACTGTAATGAGCAGTGATCTGCAATAACAGTAAAATTATCACTACCTTCAATATAGCATCTAAATATTTAATTGATAACAAAATTGCTAACAAATCTTTCTCAGTAGTTGTATACTTTCGCTGAGCTCTTGTTAAAGTTTTGCTAAGGTAAGTTTTACTTGCATCACAAGCAAGATAGAAATGTTTGAAAAAATTAGGACTTACAAGAAAATAAACTGTTGTAAGAACCTCTTTAATTTTATGAAAAGCTTCATCAGCTTCAGGAGTCCACGCAATAGGTTGACCTTTCTTTCTGCCTTTCAGCAAGTCAGAAATGAGACTGCAAATAGTAGCAAAATTGTTTAACAACCTACGGTAATAACCAATTAAGCCTATCAACCGACGTATCTGGGTTGTATTTGTGGGTACAGGGTATTTCAAAATTGACTGGACCTAACTAGGATAAGTTCTTAACCCTTGATAATCCACTACAAATCCAAGGAATTGCAGTGAAGATCTGCAAAACTGGCATTTCTCAAAATTTACAGTGAGATTTGCATCTTTCAAACGTTTGAATAGCATTTTCAGAGTTTTGATATGAGTATCAAAATCTGGGGTTACAACAATAATATCATCAAAAGATAATAGAAAACATAAGGTTCTAATAAAGGACATATAACTGAGTTCATGACTCCACACATAGCTTGAGAACTATTATTAAGACCAAAAGGTAAAACATTAAAACAAAATAAACCTCTATTTTGCACAGAAAAAGCAGTTTTTAATTTAGATTCTTCATCTAAGGGAATTTGATAAAAAGTCTGTTTAAGATCAATAGAAGATATAAACTTGGTATCTCTTACTTTAAAATAATTGTATATTAAAGGCATAGAATAACTATCAGGAACTGTAACAGAATTAAGTTTCCTACCATTGAAACAAACTCGGTGCGAACCGTCTTTTTTCGGCACAAGCCATAAAGGAGAATACCACGGTGAACTGGTAGTTAAGGGTTCTATAACTTTAAGTTTAAGCATTTTATCCACTCCAGCATTTAAAACCTTCTGCATAGCAGGAGATAAGTGATACTGTCTCTGTTTAATAGGTTTAGTATTGGCAGTATCTTTATGATGTGTATATAGATGAGTTCTACTAATGGAATCTAAAGGGTCTATTTCTTTAAACAACTTAATAACAGAGTTGAGTTGTGATTGCTGAATGTCAGAAATATTTTCAGAACTGATAATAGTATTTACTACACAAGTAGATAAATCTGTAGCCTTAAACGAAAAATTTGAGAAATCCAAAGAAAGTTGAAACAAATGAATAAAATCCATACCTAATATCATTTTATGTGAAATAGAAAAAACTATTAACACTTTAAGTAATTGAGTTTTACTCAATAAGGTAACAGGTAGCCAAACAAATCCTAAAGTACTCTAAATGTTTCCATCAGCAGTAGTGAGTTGAACTGAAGCATAATAATTAAGTGCTAAATTAAGCTTTTTAAGTAAAAATAAAGAAGGAGAACCAATAACACTAACATTACTACCACTATCAAGAAGTGCAGAGATTGTTTCATTACCTACAGGAATAGAAATATATGGTCTATTATCATTAGTATAAACATCTAGTAATAGACCAGAATTGAAATGTACCTTATAATTTAAAAGAACCACTAGAAGAAACAGAAGTACTCGAAGATAAAGTTTCAGATTGCACTGAAGAAGTGCATAAATTATCATTATAATATAAAAGGAGAAGCAATTTTAGGTATAAGTTGCTTAGAAACACTCACTGACTTTGGTTGTTTAAACGTTTTCAAAAAGTTTTTCTGGGATGTTCTTGCCTTTGTTTTGAACATCGCCTACATTCAGATGTGGTAATATTCTTAAATTTACAACCATGACAAAATTTTCTCTTGGGTTTATTGCACACTTGAAAAGTATGGCCTTTCATGTTGTAGTTCCAACATGTAGCAGACGAAGGAAGAGGCTCAACAGAAAATTTACTGCGAGACAAAATAATAAGAGCAGCTTCAAATCCCTTACAATACTTTGTAAGGTCTGCAACTGATTCCACATCCTGGAAAGCAAGAGCCTTGAAATAGTCAGGAAGAAGACCATTACTGATTTCATTTACACATTCAGGAATTAATTTTGAAGACCGGAGCATCAAAGAAAGACCATATAAGAAATATATGCAAAGACCGGTTGTTTAAAAGACTGTTTTGTGGAACGTATTTGTTCCCACAAATTTCTTTTATAATTATATGGTAAATAAGTTTCAACTTATAGCAACTAAGTCAGATCATAAATTGAAAGATTTTTTGTGAAATTATTTTGCCACCAAGTAAAAGCAGCACCTTCAAATTAATCTCCTGCAGACATTAATAAATCTTCATTAGTGCAGTTCCTAGAAAACCTAACAGATCAGCATAGGAAGCTAAAGCTTGCTGGTAATGAACATCAAAAGATAAAATGACCGAAATATCAGAAAAACTACGGTAACTGGCTTCCTGAGAAAGAAGTCCACTAAGAATCTTTCGTTTTTCCTCTACTGTATTTGGGACAGATACATCTTTAATAAGAATTTCATATGATAATTCATATATTCTTTAAGTCTTTAGATGTTTAGGGAGCATCTTGAAGAAATACTTTAAAAAATTAAGAAAATAACTAAAGTACGCTATCCACAAAGACTGGTAAAGTAAAAAAAACAAAGCAGACCATTTAAATCAATATAAAAGTACCTACCATCATAAAAAAATATGTAAAACTATCTGATTATTAAATATAAATCAAATATGCTGAAATATATGAAAATGGTAATACTTTTTAACGCAACATGTGAAAATTAATGTAAATAAAGTTAATTATATATAAAAATAGTCAAAAGTATAAAAATATCAAAATTAACTGTAAAAAAAATGAATATATTAATAAATATATTAAAATATATTTTATAAAAATAGCATTTATTGCTAAAAAGTAAAATCTCAGAGCTCAATTCTTTGAACAAAACAAGTAACATTGGCGCCAATGTATAACGATAAGACTACCAAAGAGAATTGAAATACTATTATAAAAATATTACCTCAATCAACCATGGGAGCTTATCGTCTATGATTCGCCTAGCTCAGTCTCTCAAGTGTGAATTCGTCTTGTCTTAAACTGTGAATTAAATAATGAACCTTTAGCTGGTAGCAAATAAAACAATCATCATCATCATTTGGCTCTACAACTCTATGCGAGTCTTGGCCGCGTTTACTATTTCCCTCCAGTGTTGTCGGTCCTGAGCAGCTATTTCTCATTGCTGTATTCCCATTTTGCGTAGATCACTGGCTACTGCGTCCTTCCATCTCTTTCTTGGGCGACCAACTGACCTTCTGCCATCGGACCTTTCCCAGAATGTGGCGTTCAAGAGTCTTTCGTCACTCGATCTTAGTACGCAGTAATAAAACAATGATTTAATTAATCAAATTTATTTAACACATAGAAAAAAATATTTAAATAGCAAAAACCATCCTTCCCTATACTTTACATTAAATAAATTTAAATGATACTTGTGGCATTGATGGGCTGCTTTCTTCTAAATATGTGTGGAATGCAGATTATGTGGGCAGGTCCTGTTGCCGGCTCCAAAGCATGTTAGTAAGTCTTGAAGATAGCTGGTTAGTCCCACATCACTCCATAAAGTATTTTCAATAAAATGTTCTAGGAATATCCCATAAAATATTCCAATAAAATATTCCATAAACTAGAATATTAAAGAGCCTGTGTTAGAGAAACACCAAAGGGGGTTTAATTTCCCTGCCAAATATTTTACGAAAATTATGTATGTAAATTAAAATGAAATAGAATTACTATTAAAATTAGCTAAATTTTGTTAGATTCCCACTTGCACAAAATTGAAAACGTGGCTTTGAAAGAAGTAAGGTTATGAATATTGATAATGCTGTCAGAATTATAGAATATAGGTTACAATGAAAGTACTCACCACAAGAGAATTCTGCAGACCATAAAATGAAGCTTATAATAATTCCTATCTTCTTTTATAAATTTCAATTATGTACTGACAAAAAATAATATACCCAATATGAAAGGTGATTGACAGAAAGTAGGAAGGGACTGCAATGAGGTTAGTCACAGATGTCATAGGACGTATGCCTATGATGGAATTAGCTCTTCTGTCAACATAAAACAAAATATTTATTAGCGGACAGAAAGAGAGAGAGCGAATATTTATTCTACCGAACAGAAATAGAGAGAGGGCTAATATTTATTCTACGGGACAAAAAGAGAAAGGGCGCCAACTACTTTTTGAAGAAAAAATAGTAAAAAGAAACTGAAGATAAAGGAATTAATAAATTAATAAAGATATTAAAATAAAATAATTATTTAAATATAAATTAATAAAGATGTGACGTTTATAATGTTACAACATAACAATTTTAACAATACTAAAAAAATGTAAAAGCAATTTTTCAAAACGTAATAAAATCTATACACACCATGGACATATAAATAAAGATGGACTGGGCATGCCCTGCATTCTGTTCACCTAAATTTGAAGTCGAAAAGTTTATAGGCGCGGGGAAAAAGACGAGGTGATAGACTGTGACATTTCCCGTTTAGTCAGCGGCGTACCTTCCAACAGTTGAAATGTATTTGAAACACTTTTTTCATTTGAATAAATAATGACTATTGGTTTGATTGCTTTTATTTTTAGTATCGTAAACATATAAAATATTTCGAATAAGTGAGAAACAACGAACGATGAATAATTTTAATTTTCAGTGTATAGAAATATATTTATAAAAATTAATTTACACAAAAGAATAAAGATGGAGTAAATAAAATCGAGAAGTACTTTATATAATATTTTATTTCAACTAAAATAATACACAAGCAATAAAAAGTTGAAAAAATTCTTCCCCAAACATTAACATGTTCAGGGTATTGAGTATGTTCTTCTCTTATTCAGTGAGTGATACGTTGAAAAAATATAGTGAATTATGGTGTATAACTCCAGCTTAATTCTTAGTTGGCAACATTAGTATGTCACGTTAGACATAGCAGTAGACAGAGGAAAGATAAAAGTTCAGGAATATGTATTTAACAAAATATTAATAAACGTAAGAAAACATAAACTATTGTTTAACAAAACATAAAAAACAATCCATATATACAACAATATATAAAACACATTAAACCTTATGGAACGGGTAGGGTTCTAAAATACAAATATACTTTATTGTCACTGAAAATTGTACAATTTTTTGGACAAAGCTTACAAAAAGTAAAAAAATAGCAATAACAATTAACATTTACTAAAATTACAAAAATTGTCAATATCACAAAATAAAAGATAGTAAAATATACAAAATCTAACTAAATTGCAAATTGCATAATAAAACCTTACGAAGTAGTTTAGGAATAAGTTTTAGTTGCTGCATGTGATATCCAAATATATATATATATATATATATATATATATATATATATATATATATATATATATATATACACTCAGGTGCAAAAAAATCGATCCATTCCTTATTTCTTATTTATTTGAAGTTGTATAATTTTAGAGACATTAAATTACGTATGTAAATTTAGGTGTACCCTCGTATATGAGAAATAAAATAATATTTTTAAAATTGCTTTTTATATTTCTTAAAACAAATTGGTATTTCAGGTTTTTGTCAAAAAGGGTCTGAAGCAAGTAGATATTTATTGAATGTTGTTTTTAATTCAACAACCATACTAGTGTAGTGATTTTATTTTCAAAACGTGTTGTATTTTTATTTAATTATCCTTCCTAAATGTCTCTAACTCCGACAGATGCTGCAAGGGAGGTGACTTTAGTTCAAGATGGTCGTAGCCAATATTATGCAGCTGAAATGTTGGGTGTTAGTCGATCTTCGGTTCAAAGAGCAGTTCGGCGTTTTAGCGACACCGGTAACTTCACAAGAAGACCAGGATCAGGTCGTAGAAGGGTAACATCCAAAAGAGATGATCGATTTCTGGTCTCATCATGTTTGAGAAATCGGCATCTAACTTCAGTTGAACTGGCAAATCGTCTGAGCGAAGTAAGAAGTGTGGATGTAAGCAAATGAACAGTTCGTCGACGACTTGTAGAAGGTAATTTATTATCCAGAAGGCCAGCCCTATCTCCAATACTATCCATAGAACATCGCAGAGCTCGCCTTGCTTTTGCAAGAGAACATGAAAACTGGAGTGGTGCAGATTGGACCAATGCATTGTTCTCAGATGAGTCCAGATTTTGTCTGAGGTCACCAGACGGCCGAGAAAGAGTTTGGAGAAGACAAGGAGAGCGATATTTTCAATGTAACATTGCGGAAACAATAAGTTATCGGGGGGACTCCGTTATAGTTTGGGCTGGTATCAGTTCAGAATCCCATACTGATTTAGTTATTGTAGATAGAGGTTCTATGACTGCTGCAAGATACATAATAAGTATTTTAGATCAGCATGTGGTACCTTTTGCTCCTTTCATTGGACCTAATTTTATTTTTATGGACGACAACGCGCGTCCTCACCGTGCTCGAATCGTCAACCAATATATAGAGGATGTGGGAATTGCCCGTATGAACTGGCCAGCTTGCAGTCCCGATCTCAATCTCATAAAACATATATGGGATATGATGGGAAGACGTCTTCGAGCACGAGTACCCCGTCCAAACAACTTGGCTGAACTTACAGCCGCTCTTCAAGAAATATGGGACCAATTGGATCAATTTCATATCCAGAGGTTAATTATCTCAATGTCTAGACGTGTATAGGCTGTTATAAGGGCCCGAGGGGGAAACACTAGATATCGATGTATTATCAATGTTTTTTTTTTAATTTCAGAAAGTTTTGAATATTCTTGTATTTTTGAGTTTTGGCGTATGTCTCTATAAATAAATGATTTTTTTGGATAATCTGTAAAAATTATTTTAATCTAACATATACTTTTACATATATACCTGATTTAAAACTAATATCTTCAAACGTTTTCTTTTTTCGGCAAATAATACCCATGGATCGATTTTTTTGCACCTGAGTGTATATATATATATATATATATATATATATATATATATATATATATATATATATATATATATATATATATATATATATATATATATATATATTAAACTTAGAGCTAAGATTAATATTATTATAAAAATTAATATTAAACTCACCAGTCTTCCGGGTTGAACCGCGTCGATATCCATTTTGCCGAGCTTTCGACATCCTCTCTGATGTCTTCTTCAGGGCTTCCGAGGTCTCAGTCTCCCGAGCCCCCAGACACTACTACACTCACTAGTCACTTCTAGTTCACTCACTAGTTCACTACTACAACTGGGACCAGGGGACGGTTCATTTATACCGTCGATGGTGACGTGGCCTAGGTGGGGGTTAGGGTGGGGATTGGCGCGAGAGTTGGCGCGAACATTTCCGACAGTGGGATTTTGATTCGAAGATGGAGGGGGCGATATTTTGTTTATGAGAGATCTCCATGTAGAAGGTAACCGTATGGCGTCATCTCTTTTATTAAGGCAATTTGGTCTTTTTTCTATTTCTATGGCTTCTCGGATAATTCTTGGTTTATAAAAGCGGATGGGGGCTATGGTTCTGGAGTTTTCGAAATCAATTTTGTGACCTGTATGAAGATGGTGTTGACCGAGAGCTGAAATTGAATCGGAATTGCGAACAGAAATGGAATGTTCATAAATCCTATTTTGAATTCTACGATTTGTTTGGCCTATATAGGATCGGGGACAGTCTGCACAAGGAATTTCATAAACTCCGTGCTGTTCGTTTGGAATATTGTCTTTGATTGATCGAACAAGAGATGAAAGTTTTTGTTGGGGGGTAAATATTGTTTTTATTCCTCTTGGTTTAAGAATTTTGTCGATTTTGTCAGTGACACCTTTGATGTAAGGAAGAAACGCTTTCGTATGATAAGGGTCTAAGTCTTTGGATTGAGATTGAGTGGGAGATTGATGTCTGTGGATGCTCCTATTGATGTGATTTTCGCGGTAGCCATTTTGGATGAGGGCTTGTTTTAAACAAGAAAGCTCAGCGGATCTACTTGCATCATCGGAAAGGCGTATTGATCTGGATACAAGAGTATTAATGACTGAATTAATTTGTGAAGGTGCGTGGTGAGAGTTGGCATGCAAGTAACGATTGGTATGTGTGGGTTTTCGATAGACAGAGTAATGAAAACCTTGGGATTGGTGTTTCTTTATGAAAACATCGAGAAACGGTAGGGATGAATCAGTTTCTACCTCCATCGTGAACTGGATACTAGGATGTATACCATTCAGATGGGTTTGGAAAGACACCAAAGCATCCCTGCCATGGGGCCAAATGACGAATGTATCGTCAACATATCGTAGCCAACATGTGGGTTTGAGCATTGATGTGGATAGTGCTCGGGTCTCGAAGTCTTCCATAAAGATATTGGCAATCACTGGAGATAGAGGGGAGCCCATTGGGGCACCATTTATTTGTCTGTAGAATTGATTTTGGAAGATGAAATAGGTGTTGGACATACAATGTTTAATGAGAGATAAGTGGTCTTGTTGGATACTGTACTTATATATATATATATATATATATATATACATATATATATATATATATATATATACATATATATATATATATATATATATATATACATATATATATATATATATATATATATATATATATATATATATATATACATATATATATATATATATATATATATATATATATATATATACATATATATATATATATATATATATATATATACATCTAGCGGTTAATGTAAGCTCCGTTCTAAAACGGTATTATACTAACTCCAGTAGAATATACACCGTGTATATTATTATCTAAGTAGCGCTTTATGTAGACTCCGACCAACATGTAGCATTAAGTGGACTCCACAATAGGATAAACCATTTTTGGGATCCGTATTTACCATGTTGCATACATTTCTAAACTCCTGAGATGTTGCCAATAATTGTATTAGTAGTAGATTTTTAAATTTTACAGCAGGTACATTTTAACACTTAAGGCAGCAGGAAATTTATTTAAATATCCATCAATTTAGTCGTGAAGGAATTTCAGGATTATTTCGCTAATGTAGTTAAATATAAATTGTTAACCGACACATAACTTTATTTTACTTTTTAGTTTTAATAAACAAGGCGGTAATTTAATTTACTTATTTTATATATTTTTAAACATAAGAAAGTGTCTATTATAAACTTGGAAAAGTTAAGTTTCCATTTTTATTAATTAGTATTTTTTATTAAAAGGCATTGTCACTAAAACATTTAGTTCATAAATGTACGTAGATCGGATAGAGTAATCGTGTAAGAGTTTATGAAATTAGAGGCTCCTTCGGTAGGATTATAATGTTTGTTACCCTACTAATTAAAGAAAACTCAAACAACAGGGAGATCTTTATAATTTTTGGATTACTGCAGTTTATGACATGCAATATTTGTTTCATAGCGTAGTTGAATTTAAACTACAATAATTTATAAATCAATCTTTAATAACATACTTTTTTACTGTCTAATTTCAATAGATATGTCGATTTTTAATTAAAATATTTAATGCATTAAAGTCGCGTAGAGATTTTCATTAAACATTTAATTTTAAAATTATTATAATAAAAGTCCAAGAAAAGTATAAAGTCTAGGGAATTCAATATCCCACTATGGATTTGTTTTATAGACTATCGTAAAGCGTTCCACAGAGTCAAATGAATACACTTATGACTGATACTAAAAGAATTAGGTGTACAACACCTAATTTTGCTTATAACTGAACTGTACGAACACACTACTAGACCATTTAAACTAACATTAAAAGAAGATTGAAAATCAAAACGAAATATAAGTATCTGGGAAAAATTTCTCAAACGATATTAATATTAAAAGGGACTTTAAAGAGCATCTGACAAAGCATGCTAAACCTTAAGGCGACTAAACCACACAAAATGGTTATTTGAGAAAAATTATAGCTCGTTCCAGAAAGAATTGTAATATAACATTAATGTAGATTAAGAAGAAACGCTGAAGAAAAAAACAGTAGCGGTTAGCCTAAATAAAGAAAGGCAAAAAGAAGATGTAATTTGATGTTTTGAAAAATCTGATCCGAAAACTGTATGAAAAACATTTCATAGTACTTATAGACATCGAGCGCGGCGATGCCTCTGCCGTCTGGCGGCCTTTATCGACTTTTACTACCATTTGACTATTTGTGTACGATTTTGTGTATGGTTAAGTGGCACACCACAAAAAGTGTTTTTATTTTCTCTTTTGTTCAACAATTAAAATGTATTGCTATACTTCTAGATGTTCCAATACAATAAAGGATAATAAACATAAAGCACAGGGTACAAAATTTTATTATTTTCTATGCGCTAGTTATTATAAACACATAAGCTATATTACAATTAAAAACTATGACCACTATGAAAAAAATACGGTAGACTATGACTACATTTGTGCTTTAGCACTATAGTAAGAACAAGATAAAACTCTAAATTTCTACATAATTATATTAACAAGAAATTAATAAAACTTTTGTTCGTTATTAGTAATTTCGTTATTTTAGAATATATTATGAAAAATGTTGTTGATATTACAATATCAGATGATAGGAATACAAAAATCAAAAAACAACTTACCTTTTCAAAACAACAATCAATCACTTTATTTTATCATGAAAAATTTAAAAATTGCAATGTAATTGAACCCATTTTGTGAGCTATAGTTACATTGATACTTATGTGGCAATTAGCTGTCTTTCTCACCGTATCGTATTTTCATGATATTTTTTGTAGGCAAGCGGTTTAGTTTGTGTAATATAATATCCCCAATTCGTCTCATAATATTTAGTTTTCAAAACAGGTGTTACGCTAATTCGGTCACATTTTTTAAATAACTTTGCAGTACATTTGAAAATAAGTCGACAGTTTTGTTACTTGCTCTTACTTCTAAATTGACAGATCAGCTGTTTAACTGCCTGTACTGAACTTTCTTTCTTATTTTGCAAATATATATAAAAATTAATAAAACTCTGACATACCGTTGATTAAAATATTGGATACCCTATACTATTCAATCAACGGAAATACTAAGATCACACGGGGAGAAAATTATGGGTTATTTCTGGTTTCGTCACAATTTACACTGAAATTACTAACAAGAGAGTGCTCTTACTTCCACGTTCAAATTGATATATAGAACCAACAGATGATACTCATATACCATCAGTACTAATAAAATGGAAACTATCAAATTAATGTCAATTTCATTTAATCAAACGTACTAACCTTAAAAATGGTCATTTAAGGAAACCCGCCTCAAAAACATTGACAATAAATTAAAAATAGTTTAAGCGTTATAAAAGTAACAGAGCAGCAAAGCTCACAGCATGAGAATAGTGCCTTGTACTTTTACATAGCAATTTGTTCTCACAATTTTATAGTTTTTCGAAAAATGAACTCCGATTAAAAGATTAAAACGTCAAATAAAATGTAAAAACCTATTCATATTTTTAAATATAAAATCTTCAATTTAGAAATTGAACATTCTTAATAAATGTATAATCTAATATTTAAGCCTGTTTATGTTTTACAGACTTGGACAACACTGAACAGACAAATATTTATTCTTTTATATACTAGGTTCTAAAAAAAGTGTACTCAGAACGAATAAATATTATCTACCAAGTGTTTTATTCCAGTTTCATATGAAAGCACTAGATCTTAGATATTATAAATTTCGTCATAGGTGCTAATTTGAAATGAAAACCAAATGATAGAGCATATAGTGAAATATAAATATCTTAGCCCTCTATTGCCCGACTTTTTTTGTAAACTTAAGAGAAAATGTTTTAATTTGTATATGTGCTCAAATATCCATCCATTTACAACTAGTATTTTTTTTAGATTTTTTAAATTTTGTTTGGGGAGAGTTTTGGGAGTATTGCCTTCAGGCAACTGTGGGCAGCAAAAACTAACGAATTAAGTTATATACTTATTTATTATGCCAATCAAAAAAACAAATATTTGTAGTTGTAAAAGATAAAGCAACTTTACATTTATCGCACATTACTTTGGAAGTATTACAGCATCCTGGTTTTTTGCATCTTCCCTTTTCTTGAAAATACGGGCCAGTCGAAGGTTTGGTCAAGCCTAACTTCCTTCGGTGGTACAATAGCAGTAGGTCCTCTCTTCCGTTTTTTTACAATTTCGTTCTCAATTTCACTGAGCCTGGGACGTCCTTTGTTTTTGATCTGGTCAGTTCTTGCTAACAGTACGCTACATAAGTGGGACTTAAACTGTAACAAAGGCAACTGATTTTTCTTTCAAAGTAATCGCAACCACGACAATACAACAACCAGCTGTTAACAACAGCTAAATCCAGAAGGTGAAAAATATTTTTAGATACCACTTTTTAGATTTTATGTCTGTTCGGTAAAGAGCAATTAGTGAATCCATAAGATCGACACCTCTCATAAATTTATTATAAAATTGCACTGAATTTGGACAGCATACAATAATTCTTGATTTTTGTTTCTTATCCCACCTCTTGACTAACGAAGTAGGCTCAGAACCAACAAATGTACTAAGCAAATGAACCGGTTTATTATCGTACCACTTTAATGCTGTTGTCTTATGCCATCTGCTGTAGCGTGCTTTTCTTCTACAGTACCTCTACCCTGTTTCTTCATATTCTTGTCATCAGAAAAATGGCAATTAGGCAGTCTGTTTGGACGAACATTTCCCAAACATTGCAGTCCACGTTTTTCCATTTCATTCTGCAACTGAATGCTATTAAACCAGTTGTCAAAATATACTTTATAGTATTTGTTTGGTTCGACTATCTCACACAATCTTATTACTACATTACCGCTGGTGTCTACATTAGTTAATGAAGAGAATGTTCAACAGTTCCTGTATATAATTCCCAGTTATAAACAATACCATTGCTATCACGCAAAACAAATGCCTTGTATCCCCATTTTTTGGGTTTATTCTTCATATATTGTTTTAAAGAATGTGCCCCTTTGAATGGTATCATTTGTTCATCAATACACAATTTTTCACTCCTAGGAATACTCTGAAAATTTTGAAATGGACCGTTGATGAATGGTCTAATTTTGTATAACTTATCATTATTGTTGAGCATATTTTCGTTATTATTGAAATGAATTTTAGTTTCTATTTCTTCCCAGCGATTCCTAGATATAGTGTCAACTATTTGAGCTGGTCTAAATTTGCTTCGTACAAATCATCTTCATTTTCCATTTTATTTGATCCTGGATCGATTGATATCTGAGTACCTATGGAAAATTCATTACCACTCTCTTATTATCACTGTCAAAGTCAGAGTCTTTGGATTCCTCGGATATTTACTGCTTTTCCCGTAGAACGTTTTTGTATCCATCCTAAAAAATAATTTAAAATAATATGGTCCAGTGTGGATTCAAAATAACATACCTGTTTTTTATCACAGTACTGAAACAACACAATAAAATAAACAAATTTCAACGGTAATCAATATATAAATGCTGATATAATGCCTCGGTATATATTTTTATATAAATTGTACACAATTTATAACAATAAATCACTATCGAAAATACAAACTAATAAGGCAGCCATGTCCATTTGACATACTGTTAAACATTTCCATATAGGTTTCGTCATAGGTTCATAGAGTGTATTAAAATGTATAACCAAATGTTGCCTGAAATTAACAGAGGGCATCTTAGAGTCGGAAATTGTATTAAAAAAGTTTTCTGCATCAAAACTCCTTTGTTGCCTTGAGTACACACGGGGCTATAGAGGGGCTATATAGCTATATCGCGCGAGGATAAGGTTATTGATGAGGAAAAAAAAGACCTATCACTGAGGAAGTGAGATAGTAATTGGCAAACGCAAAGAGCACTATAATTACATTAAATGAAATATGCATTACAATCTATCATGATACACATATCTTGATACACATGAAACAAGACAATTAATAAACACGTTAATAGAATCTTAAGAAATAATAACCAAAATTTAACTTTTAATACGCAGAAGAAATACTAATATACAGAAGATACACAAATTAAAAAACGTTATCCACTTATTGTACGCAAGAGAGATACCTCTAGGAAAAATCAAAACGATCGAGAATTTATACCAAAAAAACACAATCAAAGTAAAAGTAAAAGAAGAACTAACCGACCCTATTGAAGCTGACAATGGGTTGAGACAGGAATATTCCCTGAGTCCTCTATTATTCAACCTGATTATGGATGAAATAATAAAAAATTAAGAACTAAAAAAGGATACCAAATGGAAGAAAAACAAATAATATATAATATAATATTAATCTGCTGTGCAGACGACGCAATACTACTCTTTCAAAGTGAAGATGATTTACAACGTACGCTGCTTCAATTTCATACAACCGCTAGAAAATTTAACATGTTAATTTCCCCAAAAGAGACAAAATGCATGGTTACTACCGCAAATTTACTAAGATGTTAATTGGAGCTAAAAGGTCAGATAATAGAACAAGGGTTGGAGCTTAAATATCTAGGCATCACATTATCTAGCTAGGGAAAGCTCGAAACTGAAGTGAAAGATCCAGTGAATAGAGCAAACAGAGCCACAGGCTGCCTAAATGAAACATGAAGAAATAAAAATATCGGAAAAAAAACGAAAGGCATAATTTACAAAACAGTCATCAGACCAATAATGACATACGCGGCAGAAACAAGACCTGATACAGAGAGGACAAAAACGATGTGAAACAGCAGAGATGAAAACACTTAGAAAAATTGATGGTAAGACACTATGAGACAGAGCTAGAAGTACAGATATACGACGTAGATGCAAGGTGAAGAACATCAAGAACTGGTTAAGAAATAGAAGAGTAGAACGGAACGATCATATAAGCCGAATGACAACAAATAAAACAATAAAGACGGCAAGAGACGGTTAACCCATAGGAAGACGATCAGTAGGAAGACCACGAAAACGATGGAAAGGCAACTTACTGGAAGCACAATGAAAAACAGACAGAGTTATGTCTATATAAAAAGAAAAAGAAGAAGAAGAAGAAGATACACAGGATAAACATTAAAATAGCTGCAAGAAAGATAAAATAAGTCAGCCATATTAATGTAGAACAGCAGAGGACAAAGTGTTTAGAGAAAATAATGAATGTCATATTAATGTAGAATAGCAGAGGACAGAGTACTTGTCATAGCTTTCGACAAGTGCCCAATTGAAAAAAGAACACAGGTCGTTCAAAAAAGACGGAACTCAAGAAAGAAAACAGAATAGATTTAAAAAAATAAAAGCATAAACATGTCTTTTCCTACTTTTTTAATATTGAAGATACGTAAATAGAACATTGAATTAAAATGTAAACTTTGACATCTGTGATAAACCCATCATCTGAACAGTGGCGCCAACAAACTTATTTATTTTCCACAAATAGGCTCTTTAGAACCTAAAATTATTACTATACAAATCTGATTTGACATATCGTCAAAAAGTAATACACGGCATGTAAAATTTAAATTTTTAATAAAAAGATTACGCATTACTTATGGGGTTTAAAGAACGAGCCTTTAGGAAGATTGGAGTACTAATAAGACCACCGCAATCGGTCATACCCCGGGTAATGATTAATTATTTATTGGCTAATTCTTCAGTCACCCCTTTAATATGATTTTGTCAAATTGGTCCTTTTTAGGACCAACTATTCTAATAACATATGTCTATAACTGTTAAGGGTATATCTAAAAATCAATAAACTTTACTTTACTTAAATTTATCAGACATATGAGTTAACACGAATCTGACTAATTTCTAGTACAGGAAACACATATAGGGACTAACCTAGGGTATTTGGTATATAGCTGATCGCTGAAAACCACATTATAGATATAGACATACTATTTCTGTCGGAAAGTAAGAAAGGACAAAACCAGTCAGCTGAGAGAACCTTTTAATGATGTGGAGCTTGGATCCACCATCTACATATTTAATGAAAAATAACACAACTACCGACCTTGAGGATCTGAGCACAAAGCTTATTACGCAATCTGGACCAAAAACACTACAATGACTTATCCAGATGATGAACAACTGTATTCAATTTAGGAGATACCCAAAAAATAGAGACAAGCCAAAGTTGTTACCTTACTTAAGCCTGGCAAACACTCCAACGACCACAAAAACTATCGGCTAATATCTTTATTTTGTCAGCTATTCAAAATACTTTTGCACAATATCGTTAATATGATATCACCGATATTAGAAGAAAAACTTAAATTAAAAGACAAAAGTGGCTGTAGACAGGGAAGATCACGTACATCACAAATACTAAATCAAAGACGGGTACGAAAAATATCGGGTATCAGGGGTGGTATTTTTCAATCTAAATGCCGCTTACGACACCTTAAATTACAGAATATTTCTCCAAAAACTATATGATATCCCCTTAGATAACAAACTCACTTATATTGTCTGCGTATGCCTCTACAATAGAATATTTTTTGTATCACTCAATGATAAGAATAGCAGACGAAGAACGGTCTCGCTTGGGGTAGCATAAAGGCCCCTACACTGTATAACATTTACACAAACGAACGATCCATACCGGTAGATACTAGAACTTCTATTATATAGACGATACACCTATTATTACACAATAAAAATAAACAATGAATCAATTTTCAGCCAAAATCCCTGAACAACTCATGTGTGCTCCATTAATCTCCCTAACATAGACGCTTTCACAAAACTGAACATCCAATAATGTCATGAAATTGTTGAACGTAGACTTCATATAAATTCCTTGAAAATAATTTGTATCGCACGGGGTCAGTCACAGATCATTGTTTAAAACAAAAAGGTAAATTGAGGACCAGAAATAATATTTTTCGCATGCTTGTCAGCTAAAAATGAGGTGCGCGTCCTTCCGCCCTTAACACATAGACGCTTGCACTATATGCATCTGCTGCCGAATATACCTTGTTAGACAAATTCTTTCTTTTTGTGCAGTTTTGTGTAGTACTACCCATTTTAACACAAAAATATCTATTGTAGCTCTTAACCATATTTATTTTGAGATAACCTTTTATCGAGATATCATATATAGTACACAAATAAGACCAGAACTAAAATAATAAAAAAGCTTTATACAAGATATCGCAGAAGATTGGATGAAATAAAAGTAGTTTTTATTAATCGGATGCTTACATAAAACGTACAAAGACATACTCACGTAAACAAAATATATTACGAAATTTCTGTAATTAAAAAAAAACATTGAGTTCGGCATTTAACTAATAAAATTATATTAAATAAAAAAACAACATTTTTAAAAATGCAGAAAAAATAAAATTTCCTATGCAAGCGAACATTCCATTAAATAATAAGCCCAAATCCTTTTGTATCTATATACCTGTTTTTAAAGAACCAGTTACCTCTTAGTACGTAGTTATACCATGTAATAAGATATCCTTTGTTACTCAGTGTAATGCGTATGACATTACACTGTCTACGAACAGTAGATAAAAATAAGGAGCCCATATAAACCGCTCGGGATATATGTTGAAAATATAAGGTATAATCGCACAGTTGCCAAACTCTCAGAGCTTACTTAAACCGATAAACCTATGGTTCAATTATACATTGAAGAAGATCTCAACGACCCCTATAATATATACACGTGAACTAACCGATATACATTTATGATACAGGGGTATTTACGGGCTCCAAAAATTTTTTATAAATTATTAAACTCTACATGTTGATGAATCGACAGAACCAATATTATGGAATGGTCAAGTGAGCTCCGTATATCGGTACCCACTTGACCACGGAGCTCGATTGAACCTGAATTTTAACATGGGCGGAGTCCACTTTATGCCGTAGATATATATATATATATATATATATATATATATATATATATAAATACTTTAGTTGCTTGTAGCTAAACATACTGAAATTTCTGAAATTTCTTAGTTTCTAGTTAAGAAACTCTTCCACTGAATAATAATATGGTCTTTCAGATAGATAGGTTTTTGTCAGTTTACGGAACTTAAGGAAAGAAGTTGTAGAACTAAGTTACAAAGGGAGATAATTGTATAATTTTTTTGCCGAATATAATATAGATTTATTTACTGACTCAGTGGACGGGATCGATAAATACACATCAAAGGTTGAATTTCTGGTGGAGTAGTCATGATTGGGTCTTGCTGGAAAAACATATAGGGTTTACCAATTAAGAAAACAATTTCTAGAATATACAAAGAGGAAAGAGTTAAAATCTCGTGATTTTTGCAGTTGCTTCTACAATGTGTTATTCTTCTGAGGCCAAAAAGATACCGTATTGCTCTTTGTTTTGTAATTTAAAAACATTAGATTGGGCAGCTGTACTAGAACCTGAAAAAGGAAGGCCATATCGAAGATGACACTCGAACAAAAAATATGGTATTTTGCAAGATGTTAAATTGATTTCCTTCGAAACAGATCTTATTGCATAGAAGGCTGAGACTAGTTTCTTACTTAACAAATCGATATAAAGGAACCATTTAAGGTTGCTGTCTGTAAAAATATTTGAAATTTTACAGAATCAACCATACTGATCTGGCTGTTATTGAGAAGCAAGGGCTGAAGTGCTTCTTTATAGGATAATGCTACTGTCTTATTCACGTTAAAATAGAGTAAATTAGAGTCGGACCAGGTTTTTATTTTAAGTTGATCAGAAGTTATAATTGCATGAAGAGTTACAATATTAGAGTTGCTACAGGTAATACTGGTATCATCAACAAAAAGAAAAAAAAATCCATCGATTTTTAAGTTAGTGATGTCATTTATAACGATAAGAAAAAGCAGAGGACCCTGTACTCCACATACAATGCTTTTGTGACTAGAGTCAGTATCATTTGCTCTAACTATTTGTGTCCTATTTCTCAAGCAAGATTCGAACCAATTCAAAGAAATACCTCGAATTAGAATAAGTGTTTTTTAACACTCTAAAATGTTTCTTGGCCTTTTCAGGTGTTGAAAAATCGCTGCTAGACATGTCTTCAACGATTTTATTTCTAAAACATATAATTAAGTTTTCATACTTATAATCCTTGTTTTTATAAATTAAACGTAAAACTCACTTTTTATAAATATTACGTGGAACATATGAAAAAGTATTATCACCAAGTAACAACTCTACAGTTTTAGTTTCTGATGCTGTAATGGTGCTCGAAGATGCGTTTTCTATATCTATATTTTCCTTGTTTTCTTCATTGGCATTTAAACATCTAGAATATTCAATTTTTCTACAATAAAGAAAAATATTAAAATTGGTTTAAGATTGAAATAATCTCATACAAAATTAAGCCAAAACTCACCTTCTTTTTAACAGGTTAGGAAAATTAGATTTTACATTAAAGCCCAAGTCTGTCTCCATATTACATTCGTTAGTATCAATGAAACACTAAAATAGTGTGAGTAATTTTAATATTAAAATGAAATAAGTAATCAAAATCCACATTTAGATTTTATTTGTAAATTTAATAAACGAATTCGATACAAACTCACCTTTTTGAAGGTCGATAAAAATCATCCTTATCAATACGACTCGAAGCTGTTTCTTTATTTTCAATATCGTTTGTAGAACTGAAACATTGAATTAATAAAAAAAAAAGAAAAAAGACATGCTATCATAATTATGGAATATGCTATGAGTATGCATTATATTTATTATACTCTGTATGTTAAATTACATAGAAATTCGTTATAGTTACCTTGGTTCTGGTGATTTATGATAAATATTTATTGGAACAGTTCCTTTCCTCAAATTAACCCGTCCACTTGGTTGTATAATTAGATTATGCTTTCTAAAGTATTCTGAGCAGACCATAGCCGTTTTGGTTGTTTGTTCTTTATATAAGCCGAACATCGACAACCACATATCCAGCATCTGTTGATTATTTACTGGGAACCTGCATATGGTATTTCATTGAAATTAATATATTTATAGCAATTATAGTATAGATTAGAAAAAATAAATAAATGTATTTATAATACTACAAAATTTACTTTATTTAACAACATTAAACTCAAATTCATGTCAAGAATTAAGTAATATCACATCCCTGTACTACGCCCATGGACGTAATTCCAATGTTTATAATACTTACGAATGAAATGACAGTTCTGGATGTAAATTATGCAGTTTTCCTGCATACAACACAGTTACGCACCATTATTACACTTAACTATTAACTATTCTTCAATTAAAATTTAAAATATATTAACAAATTCACTAAAATGTCACAAATAAGGAAATTATCAACTCAAAGGTAAACAATACAACGCCATGTTCCTTTTCCTCAAATCGCTAGGATTGGGTTATATCACCAAGATGCCAAGTTTTACAAAAATTAAGATTATCGGAATATATTTTCTTTTAATAAATTAAAAAATTAATGTTTTTCTTTTAATTCCTTGGTTGCGAAATGAGTATGTCTAAAAATAGTTCATACTAACTAGAAAATACATTTTTATTTATAAATTAAAAATAAATTATACTAAAAATCGAAAATTATTTTCGAAGATTGACTTGGAAAAAAATAAATTTGACAACGTCAAATTAGGGATTTGCGCCTATGACTGTGACGATCTCATGACTTCATGTAAAGAGGTAAATAGCCCGGTCCTGCTTTATTTATACGTTCATGATACACACTATTGCGAAAATGCGATACGCTCAATTAAAATCGGTTAATAAACAAAAAGGTTATTGCAAAGTGAACAATAAAATAGCTGTTTTTGAATATTGTTAATAAATTTGTTATTATTTTATTAAAATTTATTTAAATGTACCTGAACTTGACGGTCTCCTCGTGTTTGAATTGTGTGTAAAAGATGGGCTAGATCGATTCAATATTTTTTGCAAAATTTAATTTGTTTATGAGCTTTTTTTCAAATGAGCTAATTTCTAAGGCTGGCCTTGATAATTTGACTGAATAAATCTCAATAGTCCGGGGCTTAGCTCCGTGAGTCCAACGTATGTGCCCTATATAAATATGCACAATATATACAATACATACGTACAAATTCAATGCCTGTTTAAAGCAATAATTTCTAGCTATACAATAACTATAGAACATATAGTTATTATATATCATCATCATCATCTGAATCTGAAGTTGTGTCATTTGGTTCAATGATAATTGGTGCTAATAAGCATTCGTCAACTAATAGATCTAAATTACATAATTTTTCTTCCTCCTTTATTGCATTTTGTATAAATTGTTTTCAATTTTTGCAGTGACTTTCGATAAAGCTTTCTGTTACAGTCTTTTCATATAAACTAATTTTAATGTACTGTTGCTTCTTGCTCTGTTACTTTTTACTTGTGCCCATATTAGCTCTATATTATTAAATTAACAATAATATAGCAGTAAACGAAGTACAGTTATTTCCCGATCTTTAGTTTTTTCATAGATTACATATTTTTTTAATTTTTGTTTGTTTTGTTAAACGATAATTACAGTTTTTTTTACGTTAGTATCATATTATCTAACGTGATCTCTTTTTTTAACCAATTAAGTATCTTACCCTTTTTTCACGCCAAAATTAATAGCTTTTCAATTAAACGAAAATGGTGTGACAGAATGACATATTACATATTCTGTCATATTTCTACGCCAGAATTTTGTGGTATGTTACTAACCATCCGAAAGAAATATTTTTCAAATACGTCTGCAGTCATTTCCTCATGATAACCTTTGGTGGTTATTGAAGCCATCATCATCATTATCAACAACGTGTATACTTCCTTTGCTGAACATAGGTCTCCCTCAGCTCTTTCCATCTGTCTCTTTTCTTGTACGGCTTGCTTAAACTAAATTATAATAAACAACCATTTAGAAAGTCAGTCTTAGATCCAATATGACTAATTATTAGTCTAGGACCTTTTTCAATAGGTGGATTTAAACCAGAGGAATAACCTTCCATAAAAGCCTGTCGTCAATTGGTAATATTTTTATTAACCCACCTTTTGAAACAGTGTTGTTGGTTATATGGTTTTTCTTCTGTTTAGAACCTTTTCATTGTTATTAGATATTCCATTTACAACTAACAATATAATCTTTGTTAAGAAGTAAAACTCGTTTGTTACATTTTTCCCACGATAAACCTATTTCATTAAGACACCTCCAAAACTTTGTTGTTTTTTTCATTCGGCGGTCCTTTCTTTTAAAAATCGATAAATTGTTGCTTCCCCAACTTCTCTTATAACTGAACATCAACCAACGATTTCCAAACCAGTAATGTTTGGAGTTTGCTGAACTAATGTATTGCACATTCAATATAATAATTTTTTTTCCCGTTGAGAATGAGCAATTTACTGACCAGTTTCTGTGTATTAAAAGTTGACGTTGTTGCCGTCTTGGAATATAAATATTACAAGACCCACAACATAATTCACTTTAAATAACTATTTATAGAAATTATACCAAACACCTGACTTTAAGCACAGATTGCACTCATACTCGAAAATAAAACTAATAATTTTTATACAGTGAACGACTAAATTATGGAATATTATCATTATTTCGAGAACCGTCAAGATTTGAGGGAAATCCCGAAACAGGTCGATTTTTGTTATAAAATACCCATCTTATAACGTACATGGACTAGGGATGACGTCACCGGTGTGGGCGTAGTGACAGTGACGTAATCGTTCATTTTTTTAAATAGAAATCGGTAAAATGCGACATCTCATTTGAACAAGAATTTAATTCTCTATTTAACGACATTACATTTTTAACTAATATATTTTTTTAAGGGTACAAAAACATTTTTTTTTAATTTAAAGTCAACTAAATTACAACTAATGATTTAATTCATAATCTACTTTAAAGTAACCAAATTATGCAAAACTTTTATTTATATTAAATGTTCGAAATGCCATCCATCGGTTCCTGCCATGACTTTATGAAGTAAATACATAAAAAGCAAAAATAAGTAAAAATAATAATGGACACAAAAAGTTATATAAACACTAAAACTTTTTGTCAAATGTTAATTCAAGCAAGTGATAGTGGCATAGTTACCGTAATATTTATTGACGTAAATGTTTTGATTTTGTGAATTGTCATCAGTTGTCAATTGTACAAGTTTACTTTTGAATACTAAATTATGGCTCACCTAAATGAAACACAACGCATAGAAATATTAATTCTTAGCGGATGCGGAGATAAAAAAAGAACACAGAACGACGTATGCAATTTATACAACGCAAAATATCCAGCAGACCCATCAGCCAATCAACAGTAAGTAAAATAGTCCGAAAATTTGGAGAAACTTGGCGCGTTAAACATATTCTAAACGCTGGGCGTCCTAAACTTGAAGACAATGTGAAACTTGATATTTTATTAAATGTACATGACAATCCTCACAGTAGTTTTACACAAATGGGTGAATATGCTAGAGTTTCCCAACGATCGGTATTACGTATTTAAAAAAAAGAAAAATACCATCCCTACAAAATTCAACTACATCGGGGATTAAACGACGACAATCACGATCGCCAGCTTCAATTTTCTGAAATTATGCAGGATTTATGTATCCGCAATCCACATTTCATCAATCAAATCCTTTTTTCCGATGAAGCCACATTTTTTATACATGGTACCGTGAATCGTCAAAATTGCAGATATTGGAGTCAAGAAAACCCACATTGGATGACTGAGTCACACACGCAATATCCTCAGAAAGTAAATGTATGGACACGGATCATTAATGACAGAATCATTGGCCCTTTTTTGTCTTTGAAGAAAATCTAACAGGAGAACGGTATTTAACTTTTTTGAGAAATCAACTTATACCTGTCCTTGCTTGTATCTAAATGCCAATAATCCAAATTTACCTAGTGAAAATATCTGGTTTCAACAAGATGGAGCCCCTTCGTCTTACGCACTAGAAGTACGTCAATTTTTAAATCATTGCTTTCCCAGGAGGTGGATCGGAAGACGAGGTTTTATAGAGTGGCCAGCAAGGCCGCCAGATCTAACACCTCTAGATTTTTTCCTGTGGGGTTACATAAAATCAAAAGTTTATGTCAATAGACCCCAAAATTTACAGGACCTGAAAGATAGAATTAGGCATGAAATGAGTCTAATTAATCCAGAATTCATCCGCAATGTACTTGATGAATGTGTCCGTAGATTCGCATATTGTTAAGAAACAGATGGATGGCATTTCGAACATTTAATTTAAAATAAGTATTATGCATATTTTGGTTACTTTAAAGTACATTATTAATTAAATCATTAGTTGTAATTTAGTTGAATTTAAATAAAAAAATTGTTTGTGGACCCTTAAAAAAATCTTTTAGTTAAAAATGTAATGTCGTTAAATAGAGAATTAAATTCTCGTTTAAATGAGGTGTCGCATTATACCGATTTCTATTTAAAAAATTAACGATTACGTGACTACACCTACACCGGTGACATCATCCCTACTCCATCTACGTTATAACGTGGGTATTTTATAACAAAAATCGGCCTGTTTCGGGATTTCCCTCAAAACTCAACGGCTCTCCAAATAATGATAATATTCCATAATTTAGCCGTTCACTGTATAATTTAAATATTCAAAAATTACTAACGCTTAATACAATTTTCCATTTTCACATTCGTGAGATATGATATGTGTAACCATAGTCGCAGCGACTATGGTTTATGGACGATATTGATACGTTAGAGGATTCCTGCTTTCATTCTCTAGAGAACAGAGTATAAATGCTTATGCTTTATTTTAACATGCACTTAGTTATTATCAGGGCTTTTTACGACAACGGCTTTTTATTATCGACAAATATATGTATATATATATATATATATATATATATATATATATATATATATATGTGCATTTATTGGAGGTCAAAATACAATTCTTAAAACTAACTATTATATTATACTATTTATAACAATCTCTGTCTAAAAGTAGTACTCAACTTTTCCATAACACTGGCGCGCCTCTCATCACGTCCTGATCACTGGCAGATCAGGACCATTACAGCCGTAGGAGCTATGATTAGTTACAGTTTGTAACAGTCCACCTAGTTTTTCACTAGAGGCCTTATATTTGTTACAATCTGTACATTTATTAATATCGTCAGCAACAAAGGAGCGCATGCCTGGAAAAAAAAATTTGAAGCGATTCTTCTCAAAGTACGTTCAATGCCATAATGGAGCATCGTGATATTTTTTCATAATGGCTTCACGTTCATGTGTGGTTACACTGAGCCTCTTCTTCGTCTTTCTCCGACGAAAAATGGTAGAATACTCCTCATGTGAGTCTTCGAATGATTAAATTTGAATTGAATATATATATATATATATATATATATATATATATATATATATATATATATATATATATATATATTATATATATATATATATGTATATATATAAACATATATACATTACCTCGTGGTAATGATGTGCACCCGAACTACACTTCGTGAAGTTCACTGGTGGCTCTGTAGTCCTCGAAAGCCCATCGACAATTTAGAATACTTCAACAGTTCAATAGTTTCTAACTTGACGGTGTATTATTTTCTTACATATATTGAGTATGAGTATTCTAATTGCCGTGTACGCTTTAGATTTCACAGAAATGCCAGCCCTTTACGTTTCGACGTGTGGTCGAGCACCACAAGTCACAGGTCGTGACTCTAATATTGGTGCTACATCTTCACGTTACCTCCCGCAAAAGCAATCTTATGTTCTGTAAAGTCGTTAATTATTTCCGTCTCGAAGGTTTCTAATAACGAAGTGCGACTTCGACTCGGCCAGCGAGTGAGGAGCGATTCTAAGTCCACTAGGGCCTTTTATTCACTCCTCACCGTCAGTGGACCAGTGGAACACTGTACCAGTTTGGCATGATCTGAGATGGGTAAAAGGAAAACTGTCTTTCCTATCTTAAAGACCGATACTTGCCCAGCCTGGGAATGTTCACTCCGAGTCGACAGTTTCTTTCGCGAGGTGCCAAGTTTACTATCAAATTTTTCTTCACCTCGACGAAAGAGTGACCAACAGTCGCTACTCCGGCTCCTACACTTTCTAGTGAATGCTTCGTAGTGCAATACACTTCGTTCGTATTCACTGTAAAAGCGTTCGGACTCTTCTTCAAAGCGAAGTCTTCACAAAGGTTTAATCTTGCAAAGCAATGAAGAAGAATTGGAAATAAATAGAAGGCTTATGTTGGCAAATAAAGCCTATTTCGCGATGGGCCACATATTCAAATCGCGAGACGTACACCAGAAAACAAAACTCCGGGTCTATAAAACAATAATCAGGCCCATAGTAAGTTATGGTTGTGAAACATGGGTGGTGACACAGAAATCTGCGAATGCATTAGATGTTTTTGAAAGAAAAATATTACGTAGGATACTGGGCCCAATAAGTGAAAACAACAACTGGCGAATTAGGTATAATAGAGAAATATACGAGCAATATAGCGAACCAACTCTAGCAGAATACACTAAACTGCAGAGATTACGGTGGGCAGGCACGTGGTCCGCATGCATAGAATCCCCAGAAAATTACTAAATGCAAGAATGCAGGAAAAAAGACCTGTTGGAAGACCTAAAAAGAGATGGGAAGACGAAGTCGATGAGGATGCCAGGAACTGCCTGGGAACGCGTTCATGGAAAAGAACAGCGGTAAGTCGAGAGGATTGGAGAAGCCTGTTGAAGGAGGCCAAGGCCGGATTTGGGCTGTAGTGCCATTGGATGGATGGATGGATGGATGGAATAATAATGAACGTTGAATTTTCAAATAGGTTAACAAGGTTTAGGGTGGGTAGTAGTGTAAGACGACTAGATCCCGATCGGAAGATGTGCTGCCTCTTTTGTACACTTCGTGTTTGCAATTTAGCAGCAATCTTTCGCAGGGAGGCCAATAACAACGCAGTTAATAAAACTGTTTGTGATTGGCCGACCAGATTGACAATCTGCGTCGTGATTGGTCACTTCTGGCGACACTTTCTCCCCTCCAGAGACCTGTTGGTTGGATATTTTTTTATTCATAAAAAAGAGTAAACAAATGTTTACAATAGTTTGGTAAGACCAGTACAAAATAAAAATAATATATTTGTAAACTTTTTAACATGGATCACATAATGTAACACTAATACATGTATGAATATAATGATTAATAATTTAAATGTTATGAGTAAAATGTTACAAACCAAAAGTCAAAATAAGACATTGTATAAAAAAATGCGAACAATATAATAAAGTTACAAAACAGTAAGAATATGTTACAAACATTAAAAGGAATATAAACTTTGTACATAGGTACGCAAGTACATAATTTTATCAGTTATGAAAAACAACATTGAATCGGTCACAGCAAAGTGTCGGTTCAAGTTTGAAATCGACCTTGTACAATATTTAAGCCATGAAAAATATTTGTAAAACTTGAAATGATTATGACACTTGTCGAGCTGTAACAATAATAATGTGTAATTTCAGTTGAAAAATATATGTCATGAAAATATTCCAACAAGAAAAAAGTTAATTTTATTATATTTAAATTCTTATTTTACTTAAAGTTATTAAAACCTAAATACCCTACGGGTGCAAAGAAGTGTACAACATTAAGGGGTCTTAAACTTAAACAAAAAAAAAATAATTTAAACCCACATACTCTATGACAGTAAAATCAAGTGTACAAGACTATTAAACCAAAGTAAAGTTATTAAAATATAAATACTGAAAAATCAAGGACTGTCAATTTAAACTAGGTATTTTAAAGACAATTAATTTAAACCCACCTATCCTATAGCAACAAAATCAAGAACTTAACAAAGGATAAATAAGTATAAAAAACCAAAGTTAAGTAATTTAAATGCAATAACTCAATGTAAGTGTAAACACTAATGAATGTTATTAACATTCCTAATAAACTCTATCTTATCGTTGGATATCCGATATCAATTTGTAAAAACATTCAATTATTCCTTATCGCTATACGGAGTAAAAACATGGACTCTCGGAATAACAAGTATGAGCATGAGGCGTATAGAAGCCTTTGAAATTGTGTGTTTTTCGAAGAATGCTGAAGATTTCGTGGACAGAGCACGTGACCAATAACGAGGTGCTGAGAAAAATTAAGACTGAGAGAACTCCTAAATATTGTAAACAACAGAAAAACGAGTTATCTAGGACATATTTACAGAGAAGAAAAATATAACTTTCTACGACTCATAATGGAAGGGAAAGTAGAAGGAAAAAGAGGTCCAGGAAGAAAAAAATGCTCCTGGCTGAAGAATGTAAGAGACTGGACAGGCATGGACACACATTCGATACTAAGAACAGCTGAAGATAGAGAGCAATTTGCTGTAGTTATAGCCACCCTTCCGTAATGAAGAAGGAACCTTAAGAATAAGTGTAAACAGCATTGTATTTAAATTAATTTATTCAACAAAAAACACAATACAATTAAGGAATAGTTATTTCTATAATTAGGCAAATTAGGCTATACGTGAGTGAAATATTTTTTTACTCGGTATTGAAATTTTTCTCACGAATTGTCAGCAACAGCCGGCAACGAGTGGTAAATAAAAGTTCAGTGAATAAAAATAAAGAATAAGATAAGTAAATACATATTATATACCTAATTTTATAAAAATGTATTCTTTTGCCTATCCGATTTAGCAAATCGCTCTATGATTGCATCAACATCTAGAGAAATTTCAGGATGCACATTGATGAGTGCTAAACCAGTTAACTTTTTCGCAGAAGTTCTATTTCTAAGCCAAGTCTATAAACGCTTAGGCGTAGAACACTCTGCTGTTGCTGCACTGACTGGCAGTGTAATTATTATTTGCAGAAATATTCTGATATTTGGATACATGTGGATATCGCAGTTTTCTAATACTTCTAAAATACAATCAGGAAGTTTTCCATTATTTTGCACGACTCTTTTCCACTTTTAAATCCACAGTGAAAATTTTTGTTCTACTGTGTGTTATCAGTTTTAGGTAAAACAACTTGAAGATTAAATAGATTTAAAACTTTCGGTGAAAGTTGTTCTTTTAAATCAGTTAAGATATTGTCTAAATGGATAAATAAATAGATCTTCGGAAATATTCTTCGCAAGAGTTAGCAGATTGGTTTTAACGACAGCTTTGACGAGAAATTATTCGAGGCATCTTCAATTCAATGTATAGTTGTTCAGCTATTTGTTTACTATATAGTAAAGTTTGTTAAAAACTGATATTTAATTTTGTTTTGGGGTTGGTCATGACCGCCGTGACCACCCCCCCCTTGGATCCGCCACTGAATGTCAATGCACGGTGTTCAAACACTTGTAAAATTTTCGCGGGTAGAAAATGTTATATTCAATTTACACTTAAAAGTTCGTAAGTATGAAAAAATTAGGAATGATTTACACTTAGAAAAGTTTGTATATATGAAAAATTTTAGAATTATTTACATTTAGAAAAGTTAGTAAATGTGAAAAATGGTATAATCGTTTTCATCGTTCTTGGCGTGTGCGTGTAAAAACACTTGAAATAAGCTGTTTCATCTGTCTTTCCTTGTCTAAGCTAGATTCGTTTACCTCCTCCAGTGGCGGAGCATGATGTAGCATGTCAAACGAAATAATAGTTATAAAAGAAAATTATAAATTATTTTTCATTAAATTTCTAATAACGGAATATACGTATAAATTGCGAAGAAGTATTTTTCTAGCTTGCAGTACAATAGGACAGGATATAACGAAAAGTACATTTTAAAAGGATTTTGAAATATACCCAAAAAAGTGTTAATTATTTAACCCACTTTAATTAAAAAATGATACAGATTTTTTAAGTTTTAAGCACTGTATTCTGAAGCGAATTCTGAACTGTTACAACGTACTGACCTTGATTAATTAGCTAATCAGTCAGCGTCTTCACTGGAACTGTCTTCATCATTGGAATCTTCCGCCAAATCGATGATAATCCTACTTTCATTTTCATCATATGTGACCATTTTTACCCAGTCGTCCTGAATTAATTTTTCAGTATGGTTAACACAACTCGCCCACACTGTAGGTGTTGCTCAGCTAATGCATCGCCCCAAACTTTTTTCACTGTTTCATCTCCACGTCCATGTTCTCCAATATGACGATCATAGTATTGTTTAGAAATGCCCCAGACCAACTCAATCGGATTATATTGACAGTGATATGAAGGCAATCTCAAAACCTGATGCCCATGTTCTTGGAGTAGCTCGTCTATAACGTACCTGGTATTTTGTGGTTTATTCTGGCGACAAAGACTCAATAGCTCTGTCTTGCCCTAATCGTCGTCAAAAATTATTTTTTTCGCTCGTAACTATTCTTGTAAGTCCGATTTTTTCCAACTGGCATTCGGTAACTTTTCTATTAAAGAGCTATGGTATGAGGCATTATCCATAATAATTAGAGATGGTTCCTCCAACATTGGTATCAGCTTTTCTGAGACCCAGTTTTTAAAAGACTCTTTATCCATAGAATCATGATAGTCTGCACTCTTCGATTTCGTAGAAAACAGTAATCCAGCATCTTTAACAAATCCTTGCCTACTTCCGGCATGTAAAACAACAAAGCGTTTACCTGTATTTTCGTGTCCTTTTCTGATGCTTTTCACACAGTCATCTTGCCAAGTACGTTTATATGCCCCTTTTAGGAATATCCATGTTTCATCTAAAAAAACGAACTGAAGTGGGCTTGGACTTAAAAAATTTCTCATATAATGCCTCAAAAAATACAGTCATTTGGAGACAATACGTGGTTTCTCACATAGCACTCGTCTACTATTTTCTAGTTTGTATGAAAACCCACAATTGTTCATAAGACTCCACAAACTTGTATCAGAACCGTCATAGAGATGCTTGTTTCTTAATTGTGTATTTAGAACTTTAATTGTAACGTGCTCTCCTTTTGCTTTCATGCCATACAGTACATTTCTAATCTCTCCTTTTATAGTATCGCTGACATCATTAGTCTTTTTTTTTACATTACGTGACTCTCCTGGTGTAGTAAGAGCTGCTTCTGTCTTGTATTCACTCTTTATTCTTGTCACTGTGCGAAGACTGATTTTCAAAGCGTCCGCTACTCGTTCATGTACCGATGATAACGAAAGCAAAGGTCCGTTGTTTTCTTTTTCTTTTTTAAAATACTCCAATAAATGAACTACACATCGTCGCATTTCTCCTGTTATCGTTTTTCCCGGCATTTTTTTTATTAAATAGAACAATTAGTTATTCACAACAAAAAATAATAAGTAAAACTGTTCGGAACAAATTCCAACAATGACTGACTAAAATCGACTAAAACAACATAAAATATCAATGGTAATTGCTACAATTATAAACCTATTAGCCAGCTCATTCAAGAACAATGCCACAAGTCATTATTGCAATGGGTATCGGAAGAGAGAGAGAGAGTTAATTTATAATAAACTGGAATTTTTAAGGTGTCGAGAGTATTATTTTATGTAATGGAATTCCACACAGTAAGAGCTCAAACTATTAATTAATTAAAAACTGTTTACTTATAAAAACTATTTCATCAGCTACTTCAAACCTGCACAGATCAGGGTAACATGTTAACAAAACACGTCACTGCGGGCTATCTGTATTCGTAAAGAGGCCGAACTTATCACCGACACCGTATCGGCCAAACGCATCGGTGTTATTGCTACAATACTGGGAGACGTGAGTGGTCTCTTCATTCCCTTCTCATCGCACTTTACCATGACGAACGTGACTCGCACAATTGAATTACGCATCTGTGTATCAGAGAGAGACGAATATTAAAAATTCCGTAGTAGCTTATTTCAGGACACGCCAAGAACGATGAAAACGAGTATAAACGATTTACACTTAGAATACAAAATACAAAAAATAAAAAATACAAAACATTACCTCAACAATTGAATCAATCATTTGAAAGAATCGTTGATGGCCTTTGACTTTTTTATATTTCAGTTGAAGCCCATAATTGAATGTAATCAAAAAGGTCAAATATCATAGAAAAAGGAAAAAAAGTGAGCCGATCAAAAGTTTGGGCATCACTATTTGTTTACTATAAAAATAATAACCTTATGTTTTATTCTATTTAATGATGTCAATCGTGTATAATTACTTGCCGAAATATAGTAATTAACAAAAATATTATTAGTGTTTATCAATAAAATAGATCATTTAATATTTTAAGACTAAAAATGACAAGTGAGTGTACCAAATATTTGCTACAATAGACATGGCGCGAGATTGTTTGCATACTCCATAACGACATAGCTTCGTTTTTCTTTTCATACAGGTATAATAATAATTTATTTAAAAATTAAAATTCAGAAACTTTTTTCTTTATTTTAATATTTTTTTTTTTCAGTAACTATACTTTCTTTAATATTTTTTTCATCCTAATTATATATTCACAGGTACTTTTAATATGCTTGTTTATAAAAAAATGTACGAAAAAAATTGCTGACGCTGACGCATCCGCACAAAAAAAATATTAAATCGTATTAAGATTCTTCTTCTTTTAGTTGTAGTGCCTATTTTTTTCGGATGTTGGCGACCTTCATGGCAATCCATACGTTGCACACTGCTGCTCTGAAAAGATTTGTGTTTATTTTGTTTATCCACGACGTAGATTTTTCAGTCAGGAAATCGTTTTTCTTCCTGGTCCACGTTTTTTCTTCTACTTTTCCCAGTAAAATTAGTTGCAACAATCCATATCTTTCTCTGTTCCATAGAACTAATAGATTTATATATTTTCAGTGTGTCAGTCGCAGCAGATATTCATCACTTTTTTTTCTAGTTAATGGAAGATTTTTTCTATAATTTTGATCATGGAAAATATACATCAAAGCAAACATCAAGGTAAGAGCACATATTCTTTGTTTATTCTTTGCTTAATGACTGTTCTGTTAATTGTTTTAACGTTTATTTTTTTACTTTTAAGGTGATAAACTGGAAATAATCAAAATAATTTTAATAATGGGCCACAACAGGCAATATGATTGGCTACTATACATTTGTTTTATATTTGTAATAGCATTTGTCGAAACTCATTTGATTGCAGGGATAATTATGTTATACAATAAAACTGGTACTTGGAAAGTTCTAATTCCTTATATGTCAACAATAAGCAGCATCCAACCGGTAATTATAATATTTATACAAAAAAAACATCTTGGTTTTTGTTTTTGCAATTCTCTTGATTTGTTTGTGGAGAATATTAAAGTTTTCTTAAATGTTGTATTTTTAAGAATGAAAGGAAAAGTACCTGTATCATCAAAAACATGATAAAATAAAGTCTTCTCTTGGGTTTTTAAAAATATAAAAAAAGATTAATAAACTAATTAATAAACTAATAATAAGAAAGCTACCAAAAAAACTGGTTGCAGTTGAAAAACAGAGACCTGACCATTTAAACACCACTACAACGTACCTACCATGAAAAATTAGCTAAAAAAGTATTGCAAAAAGTATTACATTTAAAAATATATAATAAAGAGTAATCAATTTTACCCAAAATCATTTTTAAATATTAAAATCAAAATTTAATAGGTCAAAATTAATTAAAAAGTACCAAAATTGCAAGATTTAAATGAAAAATGAATAGTACTGGTACTGGTGTCATCATTAGCTCTCATTAAAATGAAAATATCAAGTAAGCCAAAATCTCGGTATCGTCTGTTTTTGGCACGTTTGTACGCCCAGCTTTTTCATTGGTATGCCGCATAACATTTTGCAGTATTGCCGGAGTAAAGAATTTTTGGAAAGACTGCAATATATTTTATTGCGGTCTACTTTGCCTTCGTGTCGAAGTCCTGGTTGACCACGAAAAATATTTGGTACAGTACAGCTCACCGTATAGGGCGTGGTGGGTTGTCTAAGTAGATTCCGACTAACTTTGATTTATATACATGTGGCACAGTTTTCATGAATTGTGTCAAAACTGGACTTATCCTCAGTTGATTTTCAATGTCGTCGTCTTCGTTGAACACATCAATATGATCTTTGGTTTCACTTACGTCTGAGTCAGTGTTGCCGAACCTACAGTCTGACTAATGCTGAAAATCGAAGAGGTTTGCTACCACTTCTTCTTATTCTTTCAAGCTGCGCTAAACAATGTAGAAGCGAGAGTACAACCTAACATGACACGGCGCAGCGCCGAGACCTGCCGGGTGTAAGGGGTACGTGGAACCCGGGCGGCGCTTGCTTGGGGGCGGCAAAATTTACCCAAAAATATAAAAATATAAATATCAAAAAAAATAAAATCAAAACGCCAAGCAAGCAAAGTGTAAAAAAATAACTGGCCAAATAGTTGCTATTGAAGCGCGGCGTTTCCTTGTGATGTATATGCATTAGTATAATAAAAACAATAGTACCAAAATTGTGCGTAGCTGGTGCTGACCGATGCGATAGAGAATTCTCCGATATTCTCGGGATTTTCCGAAACTATCGGGGAAAGATAGTGGCGAATTTAATGTTAAGTTGCCACATAAAGTGTGATTTTTATAAAATTTATTTCTGTTATACATTATATTACTACTGTTATCAGTGTATTGTGAATGGTAAGTTTATTCCAAATAGCGTTTTATTACCTTATATTATATAAAGTTAAAGTAGTATTTTGCACTTTTGACTGATCCAATTTTTTTTAGCATAAAATATTTTCGGTCTTTATTTTTATCTGGCTAAAAACTAGCCAGAAACAAATCACCCGAAATAGATAATCTCCCAGCTGAACTATATAAAGAAGATGGCCATGATACCATTATGGCATTACAGCAGCTTATAAAAGAAATATGGACACAATGATTAGAATATTGAAATACTTTGCACCATACACAAAAAAGGAGATATCTTTGAATGCTCTAATCACAGAGGAATTACGCTTCTAATTGCAGCGTATAAAATATTTTCCACAGTACTATATCACCGTATGGCACCAGATGCAGAGCGAATAGTAGGAAAACACCAGGCGGTTTCAGAGGTGGTACCTAAATCTACAAATAATCAGAATGCAACCCTGAAACAAATTTTGGAAAAAACACTGGAATATGGCATTGATACTTATTACATATTTATAGACTACAAAGCAGCCTACGACTCTGTGAATAGAAGAGAAATGTTCAAAGCAATGAGAGAGCTAGGAATACCAAATCAGTTGGTAATTTTAACAAAACTAACTCTTGAAAAAATTGAATAATAAATCAGTGCAAATCCTGACCTATGCTAATGATATCAATATTGTTGGTAGAACGGAAAACGCTGTACAAGAGGCGTATGTCGCATTAAAAGAATCAGCTACAAAAATGGGTTTAATAATAAACACCCACAAAACGAAGTATATGAAAATAAGTGAATGAAGCAGTGAACGAATTTGTATACCTGGAAGCGCTTCCTTATACTGAAAATAATTCTACCGCAGAGATAAACTACAGAATTTGGGTGGCAAACCAATGCTATTTTGGGCTCAATCTCGTCCTTAAATAAATAAATAATACGCCCAGTCCTAACATATGGTTCAGAGACCTGGACTCTAACAAAAAATAATGAAAACATGTTAGGATGTTTCGAAAGAAAAGTACTAAGGCGAATCTATGGAGCAGTGAATAACAATGGAGTGTGGAGAAGACGATGCAACTGCAAACTTTATAGAATATACCAGGAACCTGATATCGTAAAACATATTAAGATAGGACATATGAGGTGGATAGAACATGTAATGCATGATGGAACAAAACGACCCAGCTAGAAAAACGCCCCTTGATATATCCATTGGTCAGAGAAGAAGAGAAAGACCCAGAGCAAGGTTCCTTGATAACATCGATAAAGAGATGAGAAATATGGGAATACATGCTTGGCGGAGAAAGGCGATGGATAGGTACGACTGGAGATACATTCTTCAGGAGGTTAGGACCCACGCAGGGTTGTAAAGCCAGAATGATAATGATGAATTTATTTCAAATAGAAAAAAAAAGTTGGACACCTGTTTTAGAAAGAATTCTTTTTGTGATTCAATTTTTGGCTGAACAAAATTTAGCTTTTAGGGGCAACAGTCAAAAACTATTCGAAAAAGGTAATGGCACTTTTATGAAATTATTCGAGACGATTGCAAAATTTAATAGTGTAATGGCTGACTATATGGACAGGATTCAGAAAGATGACAAAAAAACGGGTGTGGCAGTCCAGTGGGACTGCCGGTAGAAGTTATACTTCTATACACGCGTTTGCCGTTACAAATTTTTATGGGAGCCAATCCGCACAATCATTACATATATAATGTTATAGGTAAGAGGGAGCAAAAGAGAAACAGAATTAGGTATATAGGTATATGGTACATCGTTTGCTGTATATAAATAACATTTGACTTTTTTTTACACATACTCTGCAGTAAAATTCATTGTTTATTTTGTTATTAATATAAAAATACAATACAATACACTGCAACATAATTCAATGGAATAATACAATACAAATTAAAATGCAATAGTCATAAATATACATAACTACTTACGCATATCTTTAATATACCCATAAAACTGAGCAATGAATCGCTGTTGTCAAATTTTTATTCTAAACTCCATTAAAAATTTGTAAAATCGTTATTTTTATATAGATAAACAAAAGTATCATTTTTATCCTACCCTATTATCTAATTTTTCGTTTCCAACAATAATTTTTTCAAAACTAATTTTTTTTGGAGCGGGTTAGAGTATTTTATATATACACCTATTTGTAACAATTTGTTCAAAATACATTTTATTGTTTTAAACACAGTAATTAATATTTTTAAATATTTTTTAACAAAAAAAAACAAAATTGCCTCACCGTGACATGTTAGCACATTGCCGTGACCAGAATTCGAACCTGGGTTACTACGGCCACAACGTGGGACCCGTACAACTAGTCCACTAGACGATCACGGCTAATTAGGCGATGTGTATTACGATTATAGTTCGAATATTTTAAAACTCTAACCTAAGATTCCATTAAAACAAATTTAGGTCAGTTGTTTACAAAAGAAACAATGTACTTCATATTAATTTAATATACCATTTTATATAAATAAGTACGCTAATAATTAAAAATAAAGTAATCAATCAGTGGAAATAATAACAACAAAATGTTTCCAATTCTAAAAATTGCTAAGATATTAAATAAATAATATTCATCAGTATTTAAAAATGACAATAGGTATATATAACTTACTTACCCATATGTTTAATTTACCATGATAATAATATTAATACAAATTTAATTAAAATGAAATATTCATAAGTATTTAAAAATAACAATATACGTAACTTACTTACGCATATGTTTAATTTACCACGATAACAATATTAATAAAAAAATATTGTTTGGTGATACAACTGTCAATTTATCTGTCATTGATAAATACAATATTTAATTGTCGTTTGTTGTGTATATAGGTACACATTTGAACTTTCTTGAGATATTTACAAGTTTTAATTTATAATTTAACATGCCTAACACAGCTTGTTACTCCCTTGCAAATTTGCGATTCACTCCCGTGCAAATTTCCGAACGCGCGTATAGAAGTATAACTTCAAAAACCAACAACTCGAATTATGTTGTAAATTTTCATTTTATTTTAAAATTTAGCATTTTTGTGGATATTACATATATTTAATAAAATTAACGTGAGGTTTTTAAATATTTCAAAAATAAAAAAGGCAATTCATATTGGGATTCGAACTCACATACACCAGCGTATGAACCAAACACGTAAAATATTTGCCAATTAGACATGACACAAACGTATTTCAAAATTGACAGTTCTCGGTCATACACTGATTTATTGAGATTAATATTTTGAAATACAAAAGACTAAAATAATTATGAACATTTAATAAATAATACAAAACATATCACATAATTAATAATATTAATAAATATTATATTATATATATAATATATATATATACATATATACAATATTATATATATATATATATATTTATATATATATATATATATATATATATATATATATATTTATATATATATATATATATATATATATATATATATATTTATATATATATATATATATATATATATATATATATATATATATATATATATATATATATATATATATATATATATATCTTCTTCTTCTTCTCGTGCCACTCCTAGCGGAGATTGGAAATCATCATGGCCACTGCGACTTTGTTAGCAGCGCGCCTAAAAAGTTCAATCGAACTACACCCGAACCATTCACGTAGATTTCGAAGCCACGATATTTTTCTTCTTCCCACACTTCTTTTGCCCTTAATTTTGCCCTGCATGATATTTCTTAAAAGTTCGTACTTTTCACCTCTCACAATGTGCCCCAAGTATTCCATCTTTCTAGTTTTTTTTATCTCATTTAGAATTTCGCATCTTTTGTCTAAAGTTTGGAGTACTTGCGTGTTAGTGACGCGGTCCATCCATGATATTCTGAGAATGCGCCTATAGCACCACATCTCGAAAGCTTCGATGTTTTTTGTGGTCAACTGTTTTAGTGTCCAAGCCTCTACTCCATACAACAGGGTAGAAAAGACATAACACCGCAGCATTCGTATTCGTAACTTTATGTTGATATCACGATTGCAAAAGAGTTTGCGCATTCTATTAAAGACTGATCTAGCGATTTCTATTCTACATCTAATCTCTTTTGTTTGATCAGTATCGTCTGTGATCCAAGCACCTAGATATTTATAACAGGACACACGCTCAATCGTTGTATTGTCTATTACAAGATTAGCTCTGATGTTCTTGGATTTCGTGATTACCATAAATTTAGTTTTTTTCAAATTAATTTTCAAGCCGTAACTGTTACAATATATATTGAGACTTTGAACGAGATGTTGTAGTTCTACTAGCGTTCCCGTTAGGAGAACCGTATCGTCAGCATACCTTATATTGTTGATCGTCTCACCATTTATTATCAGACCAAGATCTTCTTCCTCGAGTGCTTGTTCACAAATAGCTTCACTATACAGATTAAACAAAAGTGGCGACAAGATGCATCCCTGCCGGACTCCTCGACGGATTTGAATTTCTTCTGTTAGCCTACCCTCAACCTTCACATTTGCTGTTTGATTCCAATATAGGTTGCATATAATTCGAATATCTCGGCTGTCTATATTTTTCTTTATTAGAATTTGTCTTAGTGGTTCATGTTGTACTTTGTCAAAGGCCTTTTCGAAATCAATAAAGCAGGTGTAAATTTCTTGGTTCATGTCTAAGCATCTCTGTGAGAGAACGTTCATTGCAAACAGAGCCTCCCTTGTACCCAGCCCTTTTCTGAATCCCATCTGAGTGTTACTGATGTCTGCGTCTAATTTCCTATAGATCCTATTATGGATTATTTTCAGGAACAGTTTTAGAGCATGACTCATCAAAGCTATCGTACGATATTCGCTGCATTCCCTTGTATTTGCCTTTTTTGGCAGTAGTATAAAGGTCGAACGGAGCCATTCCCTAGGTATTATTCCAGTTCTATATATTGTGTTAAATAGATCTAGGAGTATTTTAATAGATTCATCGTCCATAAGTTTGAGCAGTTCTACGGGAATTTCATCAGGACCGGGGGCCTTACCACTTTTCGCTTGTTTGATTGCATAATCTATTTCTTCTCTGATTATATCAGGCCCTGTATCATCTGTATATTCGTTTGAGATTTCTTGTCTATCTTTGTCATCAAAAAGTTGTGATATGTATTCTGTCCATCGATTCATTTTTTGTTGTAAATCTGTTATGAGTATACCATCTGTATCTTTGATCTGTCCTATCTGTGTTGTTCTTCTCCTTCCTGTCATTTCTTTAATCTTTTTGTGTACATTAAAAAAGTCATATTTTCGATATTTAATATTATATATATATATATATATATATATATATATATATATATATATATATATATATAATATTAAATATCTATACAAAAGGAACATTTTTTTTCTCGAGAGAGAAAATATATCTTCTGTCTCTCTCTTACTCATTATCTTACATATGTAATGATTTCACCGATTCACTCCCGTACAAATTTCCAATGTGGAGCGCGCGTATAGAAGTATAACTTCAAAAATCTTGGATCGACGGTACACACACAAAACAAACATAAGCTCACACCTCGACTACTTACTGCAAACTGGTTACTAGTCAACTAAAATCACCCACGCGTAGTTCGGCGGTCAATTCCCCACTCTATTACTGAAATTTTGAATGTCCCCATATTACCCTGCGTCCCCGTTTTAGGCGACTCTCCCCTACTTCTTAACCCATCTTTAATTCTTCTAGGGTTATATATGGTATAATCGTAACACCACCTCACTATTATCCTAGTCATATACATACTAATAACAGAACACGTATGATTTTTTTTACATCCTAAATTTTTTGTATAATATGACGAGTTCCAAAAATTTTCTGCAGTCTTGATATTAAAGATAGTTTTATTTTATTTAATGTATACATTTACAATGATTTTGATTGTTTTTAGGGTTGCGTTGGTTTGTTTCTAATAACAAAGTACTTGAGTAAAGCTCATGAGATGGCTGATACTATATCGAGGAGCAGCGTGACACTTCCAATTCAGGATACATCATTTGAGAAATACTGTATAAAACAAGTCAGAAATACAAAAATTCTTATTTTTCTATTTGTGATGTTAAGTTTTTTTGTACACTTGCTATTTGCTTTACCCTCGATGTTTAAGGATTATAATACAAATATTATATATTGGCTGTTGGAAGAATATTATATATCTCCTTTTAGAGTATTAACGTTATGGATGTATTTTATAGCAGTAATCATAGGTAACTAATTAAACAATTGTTACGATTAACGGTAATAGGTCAGAACGGATCTGTGTAAAAACTACAAAATTTTTACGTTAGAGGTTGCATTCGAATGTTTGCAGGAATAGTTAGGTTATTGAATCAAGTTTTTGATAATTTCAGTTATAATAGTTGACTTATCCTTTAAAGATATTTAATTTGTTGTAATTACTGGAAAATAGCAATAATTACAAAAAAGGACGAAACAAGCCTTTCCTTATTTAATGTTTTTCAACCACTTACATGGCATTTAGGATCTTCATAATTTGTCTGGAAAATCTTCATACACAATAAAACAGCACACCAAATTTTATTAAAATCTAAAATTCTTGTACTTACCACAAAAACTAGATCATATAGACGTTTGCCAATTTTTACATATAAAAACACACTTAACCTATCTAACGTACTTTGTGGAATTAAAATCTAATTATTCGGACGACCTCAGGAATGTTTTAAAAGTCAAAGTTGACCGGCACTTGCGATGAAGGTATAAACCATAGGATGATAATCTTTAAACCATTTCTTTTTTTCTTTCGGAGCCCTTTCTCAATAAAAATGTTCAAATCTTCAGTTTTTTCAATTTTCAATTTTTTTGAGAATGTTAATTGTGGGACTCTAAAAAATATGCAAAATGTTTACTATTCCTAGCTTCGGCTTCCCCCCAAAATCAGCCCCATTGTAGGGGAAAAAAAAACGGAAAATATCAATTTAACAAGAATCTGTGCGTCGTAGAAAAAAATATTTTAAATAAAAAATGAGTCAGTTCTGAAGAAAAGTGTTATGCATTTGGGTGCAATTGCATTTGCAATGGGTATGCAATTCTTGTATTTTGCCGCAATAAAAGGCAGTTTTTATAAAAGTGTTAAATAAATAAACGTTGCCCTATTTTTGCCATTTTTTATGATTCTCAAGAGGTTATTAAAATTTATCACTTTATATTAACCGGTCACTACGGAATTTTTATTGTTAAAAACCTGTCTTGAAAACCTATGACATGAAATTTCGGAGTTCATTTTTAGAAAAAAATGTGTGGAATTTAAAATACGCCTAAAAATGCTGAATTTAAACTTTCACATAACAAACGATCTAAAAAATTTAAAACTACTTTTTTTCGATTACACAAGTACTGTAAATGTGTAGTTTTACACGGATTCTACTGTTGCCGGTCGCTAAGCCCCTCCTTTGACGACGTAGTAGACAGACCTACCACGAGTCGCTCGAAATGTCACCTCGGGGGAATAATTAAGGGTCTAACCACCTTCTGTTATCCCCGGGTGCTCTGTAGAGGGCTTCGAATATACTGTCGAGAGGTCCTCTACTTAAGTCCATTTTCGGGTTATGGACTTGGAAAATATTTATCTTCGGTGTCTTGCCTTGAAAAAGGCGAGATATTTCTTACATGACAATTTTTTCGTCGAAATAAAAACACCAAGTTAAGTTGAAACAATTCTCAGCCACAGAGTATGGAAAATAAATGCAGGAAGCAGAGCCCCGAGAGCACTAAGCTCTCGGAGAGCCCGTGAGGGACTGACTTGGCTGACCTGAAAATCGCCAATATTTATATGCGCTGTTCGAGCGATAAATAGTACTAGTCCACAGACTATGGCATTCGATGACATCCCCCCTCCTCTGGAGACTCTGCGGCTGGGAAAAAAATCTATTGATTAAAAAATACAAATGTGAAAATACACAAGAAAATATGCATAAAAATACAAGTAAAATGTTCATAAAGAAATTCACACAACACTGAACTACTTACAGGGGGAGATCGGTGGTGATGACGACATTTCAAGCTCCTACAGGTCCATCCTTGGTCGGTGTGCCAACTCCTCCAACGGGCTCGTCTTCTTCTCGGTCGTCCGGATCCCATCTGCCATATCCAACAGGGTTTCGTAGAGTACCAGTGTGCCGAAGCCTACGTGGTCGTCCAACCACTTTCGGTAGGGGGGCGATGACTGGGTTTACTCCGGGACTTCCATCGGCATCTGGGGCTTCTAACTTTGAATAAGCCTGGCTCGTCAAAGGTGTCTGCACGTCGAAGGCGTCAGGTCTGCAGAAGGCCTCGATATCGGAGTGTTAATTGCTGTCTAACACTACGTGGTTCTCCCCATTCTTGACTTCAACCTATGTTGAAGTCAATAATGTGTTGCCTTCTGTGAATTTGAGCTGGGTAGTTGGTTCGGATTTTAACCACGTTGTCGGGCGCCATGTCACCTCGGGGGAATAATTAAGGGTCTAACCACCTTCTGTTATCCCCGGGTGCTCTGTAGAGGGCTTCGAATATACTGTCGAGAGGTCCTCTACTTAAGTCCATTTTCGGGTTATGGACTTGGAAAATATTTATCTTCGGTGTCTTGCCTTGAAAAAGGCGAGATATTTCTTACATGACAATTATTTCGTCGAAATAAAAACACCAAGTTAAGTTGAAACAATTCTCAGCCACAGAGTATGGAAAATAAATGCAGGAAGCAGAGCCCCAAGAGCACTAAGCTCTCGGAGAGCCCGTGAGGGACTGACTTGGCTGACCTGAAAATCGCCAATATTTATATGCGCTGTTCGAGCGATAAATAGAGATTTCCAGGTCAAGAGCCAATGGAAAAATTCGAGGCGGGGCGATGCGCATCGAAATGCCTACTAGTCCACAGACTATGGCATTCGATGACAGAAATAGATTTTAGACTCAGTGCTTGTTTCCTCTTTAACTAAGAAACATAATAACCAGTGCCGGATTAAATGCTATAAAAGATGGATTTTAAAAGCACTTTAAAAATGCATAAGTTTAATAGGCAAACTCGGGAAGTAATTTCGAATGTGTTTGAATTTATGTTTCCAAGCACTAAATAGAGGATTCCTTAATAACAAAAAAATATCAACAAAGACCAAGATGACAATATACAAAACAATATATAGACCTACAGTGACATATGGAGCAGAAAATTGGATATTAAACAAAAGACATCAGAGCAGAATCCAGGCAGCAGAGATGAAATACCTCAAAAGAACGATAGGAGTAAAAAGAACTGGTAGAATCAGAAATGAAGAAATAAGAGAAATACTTAAAATCAAATCGATACTTTACTTAATCAAGGAGAAAAAATTGGCATGGTTCGGACATCTAACCCGGATGGACAATAATAGACAAGTAAAAAGAGTGTGGGACGCCAAACCAATAGGGAAGAACAGAAGAGGAAGACCCATTAAAGAATGGAACAGTGACATCTCGCAGATACTGCAGAGTAAGGGTAAGACTTGGCAGGAAGCAACACAGATGGCATCCAATAGGAAGGAATGGAGAAAGTTCGTTAAGAGCTATTACACCTCAGAAGACTGTCAAATATTGTAATTTAATGAATTGTATTTTAAACGGCCCAACACCGAAAGGTACAAATGGGTCTACTGATTAAGTAAAGTAAAATTGAATTTATGAAGGAAGAAAAATCTTTAGGAGCGCCACAAATTCCGTTCGACCGGCTGTATGAACAACGCGTTATTGTTGCTACAGGCGTATCCGAACGAAGTATTAGAATAGAAATATCGTAAAAGAAAAAAGTTAAATAAATGCTGGTGAAAGTTCGTCATTCCAGTCTCCGAAAAAACGTAGAAACAAAAAAAAAACCTAAAACTGACCTCGACGATGCTGATAAAGCTTTATTAAGAAGAAATATAATAAATACATATACCACAGATAAAATTGTTCCCACGATGCCAAATATTTGGAGAAAATTTAAAGCAACCGGTTACTCAGGAGGTATGGATTCTTTACGACAAATCGTCAAATCTATTGGTTTTAGATGGAGAAAAACACAAACAAATAGAAAGCTTTTGATGGAAAAACAAGATATTCGTCACTTAAGACTGTCATATTTACGTGCCATTGAAAGCTATAGAAAGGAAAATAGGCCGATAGTGTATATGGACGAAACACACAGTTGATACTTGCTGGAATGATGACTCAAATGAAGGACTTAAAAGGTCAATATCAAAAGAACAACGTTTAATAATAGTACATGTTGGTGGAGAAAATGGATTCATAAAAAATGCACAACTAATTTTTAAATCAAATTCATTAACGGGAGATTATCATCACGAAATTAATTTTGAAAATTACAAAAAAATGGTTAGTGAAAAAACTGATTCCCAATTTACCCACGAATTCTGTGCTTGTAATTGATAACGCCCCTTACCACAATGTGCAAAAAGACAAACCACCAAATTCGAATACCAGAAAGAGTGAAATGATTCAGTGGTTAAGAGCAAAAAATATTTACTTTGATGACGATATGTTAAAACCACATTTGTATAATTTAATAAAAATGCACAAGCCGAGTTTTAAATTATATGTTATAGATTCGATGATCTTTTAAGTCAGCATGATCATAGTATTCTACGTTTGCCTTCGTATCACCCTGATCTAAACCCCATCGAATTGGTATGGTCTTCTCTCAAACAAGATGTTGCACAAAAGAACCTATCATGTAATATAACAGCTGTGCAACAATTTTGTGAAGAGTTTTTTTCTGAATTTTCAGTCGAAGTGTGTTTGTATCAGTATCTCAAGAACATGAACAGTTCAACTGATCATCAGATATGTCTACTAATAGCTTATTTTTCGTTAAAAAAAATCATTTTTTTGCTTAATTATAAATTATAACACAAAAAATTATTTAGAAATTTTTTTTTGTTTAAAAAGAAATTGGCAGCTTTTTTGGATTTTTAAAATAACTGTAACGTATCCTTTCATCACATATTAATTTAAAGCATTTTTAATTTCTTTCTTATTTTTTTTTTAATTTAAACACAAAACCACATCAACCGCACAGGATTATTAGTGGATATAACAAATACATAAAATATTACATTAAATAAAATTAAATAACTTGATGTCTTTTAAATAGCTTAACACTGTCGAAATTTTTTTGGTGAGAACTGTCTTGAGATCATCATCTGTGAATCCGTGGGTTCTTCTTTTTTCCTTGAATTGCGAACAATCAAGCAGGATGTGTTTCACAGTCAGTGGGTTAGAGCATGAAGATAGCTACTCCGCCACTGGCCTGTTGTGCTACTCTGTTTTTGGAAAACATTGATAATTTCGAAGATTTATATTAACTTGTTTAAAATGAGTTTCTTGAAAACATAAGATCTTTGGGCATAATTGATTTATTAATAGTTTTAACTGTTCCAAATGGGTATAAAACCCATTAAGATTCCACTGTAAAATAAAGGAATTGGACATGTTAGAATTCTGCCTGAGATAATTGTTCATCTGTTTCTTCTATGGAAGATATATTATTGGGCTTTAGTTTCTTTTTTAATCTAGTTATATTATTTTTTAATTTTGAGTTGAGAGTATAAACGTGAACAAAATTAAGCATCTCAATTAGCTCGGTAGTTTCATTCGAGTAATCTTTTGAAATTATTTCAGGGTGTTTGGCATATATTGTATTTTCTAGAAAGTCATATATTTCATTATAATTTAGGATAAACGGTGGTGATCTGTTTTCTATTTTGTCTTTAATTGACTCTAGTGAAAATAAAAGTTCTTCGCGGGAATTTCTGGTTGACTTTTTTGACTTTTTTTTTGGTTTGCTTACTACAGGAGAAGTAAATATCTGTGGATCGGTCTGTAGGGTATTTTCGTTAGTGTCTGGAGATGATGAGATGAACCTTTTTAGTTGATTAGGGACGTTTGTATTAATTGGATTTGGTGTTATTTCTACTGGAGTAGGATTTCTGATGTTGTTTGAGGTTGATGATGTTGGAGTTTTTAAGGAAGATGTTTCACGTCTATTACTTATGGATCCTGTCAGCTTATTGTCAGTTTCCATAATTTGTTCTGTTTGGTTATTAAACGATTTTATTGTAATTAATGTGTTTTGAAAAGTTTCTGAGTGTGCACTAGCAGTGAATGAATTAGCTTTGTCAGAACTTTGTAGTTCTGTTTGGTTATTAGATGTATTTACTGTAGGTAATATGTTTTGAGAAGTTTCTGAGTATACATTAGAAGTAGTGGGGTTTGCTTGGTTAGAGCATTCAGCTTCCTGATGACCAATAGTCTTACATTTTGTACAGTTAAATCCTTCTATAGAAAGGTATAAACGATAATTGGTATTATCATAAGAGATAATGAAAAAATCAGGAATAGATATATTGTCTAAAGGTGTAATAAATATTTGCCTTCTAAAACTCAAGACATGATTGTATTTGCTTTCAGGCATACCTACTCTTAGAAAAGTCATTTTTGAGACGGAGTTTATACCCACCTGATGTAGTTCTTGTTCAATTAACGAGTTTGGAACAGTAGGACAAGCATTTGATATGATCAGTCTTTGAGCTGGAGAGATAAGTCTTCTTATTTATACTTGAGTTTATTTTATATTAACATATTTGTGGGAATGTAGTAGTGGAGATCTGGTGCACATAGAACTTACGTCAGAAGAAATAGGTCCCTATATTACAAAAGAAGAAATATTGCACGCATTAAAAACAATGAAGAGCGGGAAAAGCCCTGGACCTGATATGCTTCCTATAGAAATCCTAAAAATTCTAGATGAGAAGCACGTTTTAGTGACACTCTTGAACCAAATTTATAGTTCAGGCGTATTACCCAAAGAGTGGTTAACATCTATTTTTATTTGTCTCCCTAAAAAGAAAAACGCAAGAGAATGCAGCGATTACCGCACCATTAGCTTAATGTCTCATACGCTAAAGTTACTACTTAAAGTCATCCATAACCGAATATATCACAAACTGGACATAGACGTTAATAATACACAATTTGGTTTTCGCAAAGGCCTAGGAACACGTGAAGCTCTTTTTTCACTTAAAATACTAATACAAAGATGCCTGGACGTCAATCAAGATATATACGCATGTTTTATTGACTATAATAAAGCATTCGATAAAGTACGACATAAACATTTAATGAATGTCCTGAAATCAAAGAAGATTGACTACAACGACCTCAGGATCATATCAAATTTATACTATAAACAGCGAGCAAAAGTACGTGTTAACGAACAGCTGTCAGAAGAAATTGAAATTAGATGTGGAGTAAGACAGGGATGCGTATTGTCGCCAATTCTTTTCAACGCCTACTCCGAAGAGGTCTTGAAAAAAGCTCTTGAGGTTGAAACAGCTGGAATAAAGGTAAATGGAGTTCCCATTAACAACATTAGATATGCGGACGACACTGTGATTTTAGCCGAAAACATTGAAGATCTTCAGAGACTGGTGACCAGAATAGGAGAGTATGGAAAAGAGTATGGTCTAACAATGAATGTCAAGAAGACGAAATTTATGAGAATATCGAAAACTCAAAGAAATAACGAGAATCTTCTAATAAACGAAACCAACGTCGAACAAGTGGACAAATATGCATACCTGGGAACAATGATTAACTCCACAAATGATTACAATCAGGAGATAAAAATAAGAACAGAAAAGGCTAGAGCAAATTTCAACAAAATGAGAAGAGTTCTATGTACCAGGGATTTAAAACTGGAACTAAGAGTTAGGTTGGCGAGGTGCTATGTTTTTTCGACCTTATTTTATGGAATGGAATCTTGGACCTTGAATGCTACATCAATGAAAAAACTGGAATCATTTGAGCTGTGGGTGTACAGAAGAATTCTGAAAATATCATGGACAGAACACGTCACAAACAAAGAGGTTCTCAGAAGGATGAACAAAGAAATGGAAATTTTAAATTCAATAAAAACAAAAAAATTGGAATATCTCGGACATATTACACGTGGAGAGAAATACACCTTGCTCCAACTGATCATGCAGGGAAAGATCCAAGGAAAGAGAAGCATAGGGAGGCGTAGAATGTCATGGCTGCGCAACCTGAGAGAGTGGTACGGATGTACATCAAATGAACTTTTCAGAGCAACCGTCTCAAAAGTTCGAATAGCTATGACGATTGCCGACCTCCGCCGCGGAGATGGCACTTGAGGAAGAAGAAGTAGTGAATCAACTGCATTTTTAGATGATAGATATAGACATATTCTATTGTTGGCAATTCTGAAAGTGAAGGATACGTTACGTGGACCAACTAGTGAACCAACGGCGATGATATAGTCATGAACTTTAGTTCCTTCAATACTGGAAAGTATTATAGCTTGTTCTTTTGTTGGATCTTTAAATGTGTCGACAATACTGGAATATGAGACGTGAGATGAAGTGTGAGTAGTATTCATAGTTTTATTCGAAGTCATGGTTGATTAATTATAAGTCCGGCCCTATCACCGGTTCGAAAACCGGTGTGGATATTGACCCAAAACTAGATTTGTTTCTATTTCTTCGGAACGTTATGGGTTATATTAATATTAATATAAATACTATGACGTGATTTTTGGTACTCACGTAACGTTTACTCGGTTGACTTGAAGGTAGCGCTATAAAGATTTTTTCCAATAAGTTTACTACCTTTTTACTGCCGAAGTTCACACACTACTTAGTTTTTACCAGTTTTACTAAATGAAGCTGTGAAAAATACTTTAATATTAATTAATATTGAGTATTGTTGAAAGAGTTCTAACTTAATATGTATTCTGACTTTGACCAATTTGTTTCTTGTTGTTTACATTACATAGAGTTTAATATTGATTTCGATAAAAGGAAATAATTAATCATTTTATACAATACAACAAATTATGCCTTAATGGGCTTAATCCGTCCTATCATTTCAAAGCGAAGTTCGCGCGTACAATCTTTTATCTCTTTATTTCGAATACTTTCTCTGTCGCACTTCGACTCAAGTTTGCGCATACAGACGTTGCTCTCACCGGCAACACTACGATCTGTATGCGTACATTTTGTATAAACTACTACATTACTTCGTACATGTAATTCGTACATGTACATTACTTCGGCTACAAATTTCACCCAATGCTGTCTCTACGTGGAGTATTTTCCGTGACGTGCAATCGTTTATTAATGTGAAAGTTTAAATTTGGCGTTTTTAGGAATATTTCAAATGACTCACATTTACAATATTCTCCAAACTTGGTACGTCTTTTTAAACTAAAATAAATTTTAACAAAACTTTTCGTCAGCAAAAGCTAACTCGCCATCCTAGTTTGACTATCTACATCGAAGTAAAGTCTCTCTCTCTCTCTCTCTCTCTCTCTCTCTCTCTCTCTCTCTCTCTCTCTCTCTACTCTCTCTCGACAAAGTAAATTAACTACAGTAACTAACTAGAACTAAGTTAAGTAAAGCTTTAAAGTACTCAAATACAAATACCAAAATACTGAAAGTGTCGAATTGGACGCAGAATCCAAAATTGATCCACCAGGGAACACACAACAGTCAACCATAAACAGATTTATGAGTTAATATACCCAAAACTAACCAATCAGTCAAATATATGAACCAATTCGCACTATAACCAAACAATACAAATATGTTAGGTCTTCATATAATCACATCCGATAATAGGTACCTAACTATAAAATTCATGAACTCAATATGTGGATCCAAACATAGGACTAACATATTCCATCCTAATGATGAGCCATCAGTATATTTAGGATCCAAATAAAAAAAAACAAAGAATTGTTAAACATCTTAACCATCGTAGCAAATACCTATACTAAATAACTAACCTCACAAAAATAAGGTACCAATACAGATAAGTTGCTATCATAATTCCTATCTCAGGAAACGCTACATATAATTCTCTAATTCATAACTTTTTTTTTCTGCCATTTTCTGAGTTTAATTTAATTTAATAATTGAGAAGAAAAAATTGTTTATAATTTTAAACCGTTCCTGAGGCCGTCATATAGGATAAGTGTGTTTTTATAAGTAAAAAAATTAACAAACTTTTATATGGTCTAGTTTTTCTTGTGCAAGATTTTAAGAGGATTCATTTTTTTATTTAGATTGCAAAATGTGGTATTTTATCTTCTTCTTTAAGTGTCGTCTCCCGATCGGAGGTTGGATATCATCATCACTATCTTTACTTTATCTACTGCTGCTACATGACACTCTCCTTCTTCCTATACTCCTTCCTCTTATCTTTCCCTGTATTGTCAGCCTTAGCAGTTCATATCGCTGTCCCCTCATTACGTGTCCCAAATATTGTAATTTTCTTATTTTTATTGTGTTTAATATTTCGCATTTTTTGCCCATTTCTCGGAATACTTCCGTGTTAGTTTTTTCTGTGTCCATGCTATTCTAAGCATCCTCCTGTAACACTTCAAAAGACTGTAACTTATTTATGTGTTCTTGCTTTAATGTCCAGCATTTAAGTTCATATTGCAGTATCGAAAACACGTAGCATCTCAGTAGTCTTACTCTCAGTTCTAATCTATGGTCTTTGTTACAGAGAATTATTTTCCTTTTTACAAACGCATTTCTTGCTCTTTCTATCCTGGCTCTTATTTCGGTTGTTTGACTATTATTGTCTGAAATCCAGGTTCCTAGTTATTTGTATTTTATAATAAATCCAATATTGACATTTTGCTCCAAACATTATGAGAAAATAAAAAAATACTAAAAAGACAGACAGATCAGCAGATCTACAAAGGTAACAATCAGGCCATTCACAAGCCATTTGGTAGCAATTTCAGAATATCAGGTCATTAAGAAGCCCTAAATTTTTGTAGTTATCACAAAAGTCGATAGAAAACTATTTTCTGATTGCTAATAAATCAATTTTTTTAAAATGATATTTTTATAAATGAAAAATAAAAATATGTTGTATTTTTTAGGCTCATTTGCAACTGTTTATCCAGTGATGTTTGTGGCATATTTTAAATTCCATATTTGCTATAGATGTCGTTGCTTAGCAAATTATATCGGAGACAATTTTATTATCAGATCAAATCACGACACCTATGTTCAAAATTTTGAATACCAGGAAAGAATATACACCAAATTGAAAGCAACAGTTGAATATTATTTAAACATCAGAAGGAAAGTATAAATGTGAAAATATAATACACATTTCATATGTAGTACTTTATGTTACTAGTAACTAAGAGTAACTAGAAACTAAGAGTAACCATCTGCTCTGCGAACGAATAAATATTACTTAATTAATCTTTATCATATATATGATCAACATTATCTACACCTATACGATCAATTTCATACTAGAGAGGGCAAACATATGATGAATTCCATAGAAAATATCCACTTTTTTCATGCCAAAAACATTGATTTTGAAATTTATCTCTCTTTATATCTCTTGGGACTAATTTTATATTCTTTACAAAGGTGAACCCAGGTAAATGTAACTCTGGGACAAGTGCAAGCTATGAGTTTATTTAAATATTATAAAAGAGTTACAGTGAAGCCATCTACAAATTAGTAGTACACAGCTTCGTTTTTGTGGTTTTAAATCCAACTGGTTTTCAATCCAATCATAATTAGTTTTTGCCTAGTAGCTGGAAAGTAGGTTCATAGTTCGAGGTGTGAAGTTGAAGTATAATTATACTTTTTTTTATGAGGGTGGAAATGTTCTAAATAGCATACCATTGCTTGGTGTGTGTTGGATTCAGGGCAGAGGAAAACATCTGAGCCCATTTCCCCCTGTGTAGAGAAGGTGCTGCAAACGGATGCCTTTCTGTTGCCCTGCCTACCAACTAAAACCAACCATTTTTCGTCAAGACACCCCCGTGCGTGTTCAGTTAGCGAACGAAACTTGCCTTGCGCTGCCTGAATTGATAATGAAGATTTGTTGCCGGTTCTTAGCTAGGAGCGGTAAGGAACCCGAAAAAATGTATGTAAAATAGAGACATGGCCTTGCCGATGGTATTACTTAGGAGTGATCAGGAACCAGGAAGAAACTATATAGAATGTATAGGTACACTAGGTAACAATAAGTGAGTATAGTAAACAAGTGTAGTACATACATAATATGTATGTACATACATACATACGTACATACACATATACACACCTACGTACACACAAATACATATGTACACACATATACACATATCTATATATTCACACATTATATATAATGATAACCAATCTTAAATGGAGGCGGATTGCCCAAGATCATTCTCATCCTGTCTCAGTTTCTATTTCTATCATGGACTTTCTCTTCATAATTTTTGTTACTTGGTCTATAAAAAATTCAAAGTTCTTTCTGCTTTTCATAGCGACACGTATCAAGTTGTCAGAAGATATCTCTCCTAGCTTTGTTCGAATTATATGTTGTTCCGACGCAAACACCTTGCACCTGAAGATACAATGCTCCTCATCGTCGTGTACGTCACATATGACATAATTATCATAGCTGGTTTTTTTTTATACGATACGTATAAGACCTGAAAGATCCATGTCCGGTCAGGAACTGCATAAAACAAAAATTTACTCGCTTGAACTTACATTTGTACCACTCTATCACATTAGGTATTAATTTTTTGATCCATTGTGCCTTGTCTATCTGTGCGTCCCATTCTGCTTGCCATTCTGTTAGTAATTGATCTCTAATGACGGCTCTGACCTGAGGTAAGTAACCGTCTCGAGAGTTATAGAATGTCTGCCGTTCTTTCGCTTGGAGGTGAATGGGAAGCGTGCCTGCTATTACCTGTAAGGCCATCGTTGAAGTAGTCCTGTACGCACTTGTCAATTTTAATAGGGGCTTTCGCTGGGCTCTGTTTATCATGTCTCTGTACTTTTTGTAATTTAGTAAATCTGCCCAAATGGGGGTTTCATATAGGTGGGTCGACTGTACTACTTCCGTTTTGCTTCCTGCCAGTTCGAGATCATTCCTAGCCATCCAGCTGTTGACTTTTCTACAGCATGTGTTGACTTTATCTTCGATTTTCCAGTTCATGTCAGTCATGACTCGTATCGCCAGGTTATCTGCGTATGCAATAGCAAGAGTATCTCTACCATAGTCTATTTCTAGTTCCCCGTTATATAATATATTCCAGAGTGTTGGACCTATTACGGAACCTTGCGGTACGTCGGCTGTTAACTTCTGTTCTGTATTTTTTGCCACTGTAACGTATCTATTATTAAGATACCTTTTAATGATATTGATGAGATATCCTGACACTCGTACTGATATGATATGTGCCCAGTTGGCAAAGTTGGGCATTCTTTAAATCAAATATAACCAGTTTTCCAAATATAACCATCTTTTCGTTTTGTTTTTACAGTATTAGCTAAACTTTTTACTGCGTCTATGGCTGATTTAGTTTTTCTAAATCCGGATTGTCTGTTTAGCTAGTTTTAGCTGGTTTGGAAATTCTTGTCTTGTAAGCATCTCATTTAGTGCTCTTTTAGTAGCTTCTGAACCTTCATTCACTAGCATTTTTATCGCCTATGGTGGCACATGGTCCGTTCCAGAGGATTTAGCTATTTTGATGGAATTGACGGCACTGGTGAATTTAGCCGCCGTTAATTCTTTGGGACAGTTCTCATCGTCTCTAATCAGGAAGTTGTTTATGGCCTTCTTAGAAAACAGGGTATTCGCTATTTCCCTTCGTTTGTCATCGCATAGGATATATGGGGTCTCTGACCTCAGCGTCTTAGTGGCGATCTTGTATGTTTCGCCCCATATATCGTTCTCCAACGCCTCGCACAAGTTCTGCCAGCATGTGCGTTTAGCCCATTTGATCAATTTATTGAGTTCCTTTTTGGCGTTCTTATACTCTTCTTTAACTTGCTGGGTCCTATTTTTCTATGCCTTACGCCTGATTCTAAGATATTCTTTGCTTTTGCTGCTCGCTTTGTGTGCTTTTATTATGTTGTCTCTAAAGTTATTAAAGTTGGTAGTTTCTTCTTGTAAGTTTCGTATCTGATTCGTGAATTTGTTCTTATCAAAGTCGAGTAATTTCCTGTCGTGCCTGGTTGTGACCTTAATGCCGACTTCGTATGAGATGTACTTGTGAATCGTGAAGATGTTATCATCAAGCACATCCCATCCCGAGATCTTCTTGGCACAGTTGTTGGTTGCTAGTGTAATGTCTATATGACTTTGCGACTCACTTCTTTCGAATGTGGGTTTACCGTTGTTTAACACAGTCAGGTTTGCGGATGAGATCAATTCTCATTAAAATAAACTTAACTTAAATTAAATTAAAAAGCATCGCTCTATAAGTAAACGATAAAAAAGCTGTGGCTCCCCTCCTCGGTTACTCCCGAAGTACCATATCCCTTTTTTTTCTTAAATCGTGTATTGCGAATAGAACAGCAAAACCAAGGCGAGACTGGGCCAGACTCGACAAATTTTATAAGAGAAAGGTCAAAACTTTTTACGTTTTAAAGTTTTTCCTCCAACCACAAAATTTAGGCATTAACCCAGATTTATTTAACAGTCATTGTATATAATTTACCAAAAGGAAGGTATTTAGCGATAACTGGTGGGTAAACTTTGGGGGAAAGAAGAAGTGATCTAGTCATAAGCAATCGCTTTTCACAACCCTCCGGCTATTAAAAACCAATCATATTGTATTTCTTCACCAAACCATCAAATGACAACATCCAAAGACAACAATATTATCCAAGGCGGAGGACTCGATGATATGCTTACCAATTGATTCAGTACCCCAACAGCTAGATTACTCATCATCACTATTTCAAATATTTTTATTTAATGTGCCTTTAAATGTGATTTAAACAAATAATTCTACTTGCAGGTCTTTTAATGCCGTAATGGCTGTTCAGAACATTTCTATATTGTTATTAGGAACGATTGGTATTTTGACTTCTGTAACAATATTACACTTTATTATTACAGTAAGTATTACTGTCTGTATTACCTATAATAGATTTAAGAAACCTAAAGATTAAAAAGTTTCGTGGCCGTTTTAAGTTTGATGGGTCCACCCAAGTTTTTCTATGTATTTTTAACTGCTGATTCTGAATTTTGAGGGTAGATTTCGATCCAAGCACGCAAAAATTTTTTATAAACAACTTAATTGTTTATAATTATGAGTTAAACAATTTAATTGTTTATAATTCTGTATCTTGATACATTTATCAGAAAAGATGCCAATGTCCAAATATATTTAGTTTTCAAGTTATTTTTATCATAATAAGTCCATTTCAATTAAAATGAAAAAAGGCCAATGTAAATCTCACTGGAGTTTGGCTCTTTATTTATTATTTTAAATAGGGCCATTGTCCGTTTATTCATTTCTTTCATGAACATTGGCCCTAACTAAGACATTGTGATAGTTGTTTTTCTAACCTCAAAAAATTTACCTGGCTGTGGTGTGATATTTTGCATTTCTTGCTAAGTGTATATTATTGTGCAATATGAGTAAAAGAACTCTAAAAATACTAGAAAACTGTAGATTGTTTTCTAAAAATGGTAAGTTAACACTGTTATTTGTAAAAATACAAATTATTATATTTGATTTATTTTAGTTAGCGAAGGTGCTAGTACAAGTAAATTAACGTCCGCAAATTGTGTTTCCCCTGAGTTAGATTGTACCGTTCAAACTGTCAAATAACTGTCAAAGAATCATCTAGAATCCACTCAAATCATGACTAACAATTCATAACAACAACACAATTCTACACTGGTTCCGTTACGTTGATGATTGCTTAGTGTTCATTAGAGGTAACTCAAATACAGCTTCTTCCTTACTAAACACTATCAATAATATTCACCCCAATATTAAATTCACTATGGAATTAGAATCCAACTTCTCCATCAATTTTTTGGAACTTTCCATCAATAGAATTAATAATGTCTTTGATTATAGCATCTACAGAAAACCCACACAAACAGATCATGTCATACATTTCAATTCTAACCATCCCATTTCACACAAATTATCTGCATTCAACAGTTTCATTCATCGTTTAGAAACCATCCCATTATCCAACATTAACTACAACCAAGAACTAAACATAATCAAACACATTGCTTTCAATAATGGCTATAACCCTGATATCATCCATAAACTCATTTATAAAAAGAAACGTAAATTGCTTTAACAGTCAGCTTACCCTAACATTACTTCAGATTCCCCAACTTACTTCTCATTACCATTTCACTGTCCAACACTCTCCGAATAAATCAAAAACACTATCCTGAATTCTGTTGAAAATATTAAGATTTCCTTTAAAGTTAACAATAAATTGAGTAGATCATTATGCAATATTAAGGACTCTATTGACTTCAGCAAACGCAGTGGAGTTTATAAACTTCAATGTTCTGACTGTGATGCCACTTATATTGGTAGAACTTGTAGATTTCTAAACTTGTAGTAACCAGGGCCATTGAATATTCTAAGTTAGAGAACACTTCTTCTTTTTCCCATCATCTTAAATATCACAATCACACAATCAAGGTACCAGATGATATTTCTCTTCTTCATAACATCCCAGGTAGAGATTATCTCAAACTTGACCTTTTTGTGGATTTGAAGATAGTCAAGGAAACGAAAAATAGTCCCAATTGTGTTAATCGTCACACCAGCATCAATAGAGACTTCGTCCCACTACATCGACAATTATTCTCCTGATCTAACTTTTTTTCTTTTAACTACACATCCAGTTTTACTTACTTCTACATTTCTTTCTATTTTCCCATAGCTTAATATCACCCTATATAATCCGCCATGGATAGTCTCTTCTCCTCTATATAGTCGGCTCTGGTACGGCCACGTCAGAAGAGCGGACAGAGGACGCTGGATAAACAAAATCACAGAATGGAGCCCGATTGGAAGAAGAAAGAGAGGAAGACCCCGAAGGTCATTCAGAGATGAAATCGACGAGGCTATGGAGAAAAGAACCCTGCGAGATGGAGACTGGAATGACAGGGAAAATTGGAGAAAACGGTTGAGTGAAGGAAGACAGTGAAAACTGTGGAAATCCTTAGTAGTAGTATAATCCGCCATACTTAACTCTATTCTTGTCACCATTAATACACTAACATCCCCCTTTTCTAATATCCAATTTCCCATCCTCTCCAATAACTACCATCTTAACTAATCACACAGTTTTTCTTATAAATACTCACTTTACATCTATCAATCTCTTATCACAATCAGTTTCAGTATCCCAAGCTTACATCTTTACATTCATCTCCTATTTCTTTTTCTTTTATTTCTTTTTCCTCGATTCATCTTCCATCAATTTCAAACCAACTATTATACCTAACTTAAATTTTGCCTTACCTTGGTATACCAAATTTATTTTACATCACAGTCACTTATTGATTTACATTCTCCCATCTTTTTAAAATACCAAAAATTGCTATTGATCCTACTACACACAAAACACAATTCTTTACTAAAAACGGCCTATTCACAAACTTAAGCACAATGACTTTTGCTCCTACTACATCATTCCACTTGACATTGACGGGTACTAACTGATTTTTCATACCATCTTTCTATCAGTTAGCCCTAGACTCCAGCACAGATCAGAGGTAATGTAAGTCGATAAAACCTCACCAGCTATAGGGAGTCATGTAAGATGCCCCCATTTTCAGTTTTTATTAATCAACAAAGTTATTAGTCTATTGCATTTACCTTTATAAATACCATGAGGATTTTTTTTTAATACTGATGTCCTTCCAATGTTTTTATGTGGCCATACAATGTTTTTAACAACTTTTTAAGTAAGTAGTAAAAAACCAACGTGTTCTTTCTATATATTTAAATTTTAACTTACTTGTTTTTTAATATTGGTATTTTTACTCTCTCTTTTAGTAAACTGATGATGGAATGATTCAATTCCGAAAAGATCTTCTTTAAAATAAAAATTTTAAGCTTTTAATAAGCATTTTTTATACCTTAATACACACGAACACCACGTGCTTTGTATTCAACAGGTATACTAGCCACTCCTGGATATCTCCACTCCATGGTTTGTTACAGTTTCACTTTTAACTGTCAAAGAGTTTGGACGCGTTTAAGAGTTCCTCGGGAAAATTTGTATATTTAAGCAGTTCTTAAGTTTTTTTTACTCGATTCCGATTTGTTGTGAAGTGCAGAAGTGTGTTTCAAGATATAATACAGTGTGTTTAGTCGATTTTGTTTGTTTTCCTTTATATTTTAAGTTCTGTTATTCTGTCAACTGTACTGTAAGTAGAAATTTTTTATATACTTTTTGTTAAACGCCGTGCCCCGTCATGTCCGCGGGCAAAAATGGCATTTCTGGAAAAGATCCACCAGATCCTGGTATAGAGAACATTGAATTTACAGATGGGAATGACATAATTATAACTACAAGTGCTTTGCATATTAATTCTCAGGTTGACTACTCAAATGATATTAAAAACAATATTGATACAAGCTTGCCATCGACTTCAGCTAAAACAAATATTCAAAAAAGTCAGGAATTTAATTGGTCTAATCGATTTAGTTCTAATGATAATGGTCCTTTTTTTATATTTGTTCAACATATCAATTTACACATAGGTCGTTTGCATCCAATGAAACTTGGAGAGAAATTACTTTCGTTATCTAATTATGATAAAAATATTATTGAAATTGTTAGTGTAGTTAAAAACCGTATTAAAATCCAGGTAGATTCAGGTTCTGTTGCTAATAAGTTAGTTACTGACGATTTTTTTGAGAAAAATAATCTAATAGCATATATTCCAAATTATTTAACTGAAGAAAAGGTCTCGTTCGTGGAGTGGATACTACTTTAAGTAATAATGTACTGCTCAACACTATTAAGTCTAATAATATTCCTATTAAAAAAGTTTATAGAATGACTAGATTAGTTCAAAATAATGGTATATCCGAAAGAGTTCCTAGACAAATGGTAATTGTTAGCTTTGAGGGTAAATTAATTCCCCAGTATATTTACATCAATAAAGTTAGATATCCGGTTGAAATCTATGTTAGTCCGGTTATGCAATATTTTAATTGTCTTCGATATGGTAATTCAACAAATCAATGTAAGTCAAAAAAAGATGTAAAAAATGCGGTATTAAAGGTAAAATTGGTTGCCCCGATAAATGTAATGCATTTTGCGTTTATTGTAAAAAAAATAACCACGAGTCAATTTTTAAAGAATGCCCCGAATACTTGAAACAAAAGAAAACTAAAGAAGCTATGGCTAACTTAAATATTTCGTTTAAAGAAGCTGAAAAAGCTATTAAAAATACAGTTATTCCAGTTGAGTTCAAAAGAACAAATTTGCACCCTTAACTACCTGTGACACTGACTTCCCTCCATTAAAAAGTTCTTCTCTTAACCTTCGAATTCTAGCACGACTTACAAAAATAATAATACTCACAAGCATATATCCTCCCCTACAGTTAGTCCCCTCAAAAAAAGAAAAAATTGTGATACAACTCCTAATTTTCCTCCTATTCGTAGAGAATATCAGACCAGCTTCTGTTCGGGATCTATATTTCAGTTTGGAAACCCTGAACCTCCTAATCAATTCAATAAGTTTATCAGTCAGCTCAGTGTTTTACTCAAAAATTTGATTTAATAAAGTATCCAGGATTATTGCAGTTCTTCCTCAAATATAGAATCTAATCTTAAAATTTACGAAATTAAATTAGAAAATAAAATTAAAGATATTATAGGTAACATTTTAACATAACTTTAATGGCTTTCAAAAGCATTAAAATTATTCAATGGAATATTCATTCGCTAAATGCAAACAAATATTTTTTAAATCAATCACTTTTTGAAGAACGTTTGGATATAGCTCTTTTATCAGAAACTTGGTCCAAACCATCTAATACTGTTTGCTTCAATAATTTTAATTAAGTTAATAAAAGTAGAAGTAAGGGATATGGAGGAGTTGCCATAATTTTAGCAAATAACATTATTTATGAGCCCATTTCATTCGTTAACAATTTCAATCCTAATCTCGAAGTTTGTGGTGTAAATATTAATATTGACCAAAAAATTTATTCTATTCTGAGTGTGTACCATCCAGTAAAAGTTAGAGTAACAACGCAAGATTACGTTAGTCTTCTTTCTCAAATTAACAATGGTTGTATTATTACCGGAGACTTTAATGCTCACCATGGATTATGGCGATCCAATTTATGTTCCCTCGATGGTAATATACTAGTAGAAGCCTTAGATGTATTTCCTAATCTTGTTGTTGTAAATGACGGATCGGCTACTAGAGCTACTCCTCCAGGACATATCAAATCGATTGTAGATCTTCATATTATAAGCTCTAGTTTATGTTCAGCCTTTGACTGAACCGTTCTTCCAGATACCTATGGATCCGATCACTTTCCCATTAGACTTTCTGTGCAGGATATGAAATTTGAAAACAGAATTTTTACATCTTCAATTAACTGGTTGATGTCTAATGCAAATTGGGAAAATTTTTTTAGAGATTCTGTAGAGAGCATCTTCAGATACGAATCAAATACAAATAAAACCAATGAAATGATATTCTTCTTATTAGATTCTATTACTACTGCAGCCAACAAATCTTTTAAAATTATCAAACCCTCAGCCAAATCTTTAAACGCCTTGTTTGCTTAAAACATTTGAACGAATTATGAAAAGCAGATTAGAATGGTGGTGTGAAAACAAAAATATTTTCCTAGTGTGCCGATATGGCTTTCGTAGAAATAAAGGGACTATGGATTGTGTTCCCAATTAACGACTAATATTCAGTTATCCTACTCAAATAATAATTATCTATCTGCCACATTTCTTGATATTTCAGGGGCTTATGATAACGTCAATTTAAATCTATTATTTGAAAAACTAAAGCACATAGGTATTCCACCTTTGTGTTTATATGTATTAGTAAACTTATTTCCTAATAGACAGGTATTTATTCGATGTAATGATAGATTTATCGGTAATGGTTCTTACTCGATGGGTCCATGAAGTTTGACTAGCTGTTTCATGTTCCAAGGCAATAGCGAGCGCTTCATCTAGAACTTTCGGTCTTGATAGTCGTAAAGCTTTCTGTAATTCATTGTCTTTTAACCCATTGACTGAGATATCTACAGCAATTTCTTCCAACATGTTGTCTGGTGCCTCTAGATAAGCTAACCGCACTATACGACCAACATCTGCTTCAAATTCTTGCAAATTTTCACTTGCTTGTTGAATTCTATTTCTTAGTTGCGCCTTGTAGACTTGTTGTAGATGGGCATCTCCGTAACGTTTGTCTAGTCGAGTGAACAAGGTCTGGTAACATTTTTCTTGACCCTTAGGAATCGATCTTAGGATATCCGCAGCATCACCTCGTAAAGCAGCAGTCAAAGAAACAGCTTTTTCTTGTTCTGTTCAATGATTGGCTGTCGCAATAGCTTCAAATTGTCTAAGGTATATGGACCAAGAGGACTTTCCATCAAATGGTGCCAATTTGAATCTCATATGATGTGTCGTTCCGTCTCTCGGTGACTCTTCTTTCACTACCGGATCTAAGGCTACTGTATTAACTGGTGGTAGCACTTTTGTTATAGTTATCATGGTCTCTAATTGTTTGATCTTCTCTTCTACGTCTTCTATCTTGTTGTTTACATTTTTCTGTATCTTATCGAATGTTTTAGAAACTTCTTCAAATTTCTCCTTTTTTTTATTACATACTTCGTCGAATCTTCTAGACATATTTTCGAATTTTTTGTCGTTTTGTCTAGCTGTTTCTTTAATAATTTGAGAAGTTTCATCGAATCTTTCATCGTTTTTTTTAGAAGTTTCTTCTATCATTTGAGACGTTTCATAGAATCTTTTGGAAAAATTCTCTAATTTATCATGATTTTTTTTTAGAAGATTCTTCTGTCATTTGCGAGACATTTTTTATTTTCATTAAAACTGCTTCTTCTGCTGACTGGAACTGGAATGTCTTTGGGTCTTCTCCATTCATGTTGAGAACAGTCTTCAGTCGTTCTTGGAGTATCTTCTTGGACCCGCTGCAGTGTTCATTGAGTTCTTCTAGTTGCTCACGCAACTATTTTACTGAAAGTTCTACTAGCAGCATCTTTGGTCAGGCACACACGTACTTTTTAAATGTTTTTTAATACAAAGATCATCACCGAACTACGCGGATGTTCCCGACGAATAATACTTTTTTTTAAAGTTCAAAAGTCTTTTTCAAAAGTCACTGCTGAATTTATTTTCAAATCTCACACCGGACACCAACTGTAGCGAGATTAAATAAAACGAGCGGTTCGAATTTATATAAATATATTTATTTATAAGTTTACAGTTCGGTACTCTCTTATTAACTAAACTCAACTCGTAACATCGTTACATATATATATATATATATATATATATATATATATATATATATATATATATATATATATATATACTACAGTTACTATGTTCGAGAACATTCTGGCGTAGTCCCACCTCTAATTCGTTGTTTGAACTGTCGATCCTTTCATGCGCTCGAGACATCTGTCGAAAGTTCTCGATGCCCCGAGACGCAACCGGTACATGGTCACGCTGAATGTATGTTCGTAACAGTATGTATATAAAATAGGTATGTTACTTATGCATAATCCATTTGAGAAAAGTACGGTAGTAGTAATAATAATAATAATAAATGTGAATCGGTGGAATACTGAAGATGGTTTTCTGTTAAAAAACAGCCTAAATCATGCCACATATAGCATCTTGTACAGCCGAAAATATTTGTTGGTGATAAACCACTTAATTCTAGAGAACTTAGCTATTTTTCTTACTTGACACAATTTCCATGATTCGTGAATGCTGGTAGAGTGAAACACCCTGCATATTTAGAAGCATATTTAATTTTTGAATTTTTTTGCTGTTTTTACAGGATAATGTTTCATCAAGTAGGCTTTGACCGTTTATAAAAGCCAGGAAACTAAAAATAGATTTCTAATTAGTTAATAACAAGACTATTTTCGATATAAACGGAAACAGCAAATGCTCATAAATATTTTCATTATAAAGTTCACTATCGAAAACCTATGCAACTGAATTTTCAGATCTCAAAACAAGTTAGGTTGGCAGATACGTTGAATAGGTCACACCGTAAAAAACAGGATATTAATATCTATTTTAAAGCCATAATTTGCTTAAAATAATTTTTGAATTTAATAAATTACCACATCAACAAAAAGTGTAACAAGTAACAGGCAATCTTGCCCATTAGAAACCAGCTCCTTGGGGCAAAAATGCTGGTGATGAGTTTACCTATCTCCAAAGGCTGCCAGTGATCAGTTTACTATATCTCGGAGGGTCTAATATTTCTATGGGGGGTTATAAAGTGATGAGTTCGTACACGTCCAAATTATGAAGGTCCTAAGAGCAATTTGTGTGGTTGAAAAACATTGAATAAGAAAAAGCTTGTTTCCCCTCTTTTTTGTATTTATTGCTATTTTGCAGCCAGTGTAATAAATTAAAACATGATTAACTACAGCCGTATCTTATAGAAAATTTAATTATCGCTATTTTATTTCCCTACAACTTTATCCCAAATTAAATTGTTTTAAAGTTATAAGTAGAGAAATTAGAAAAAAATCGATGTTTTTAGTAATTTTAAATATTTTAATTTTTTATTGGTGTTCTCGGCCTATTTGAGAGGAAGGGTTAGTCAATTAATATTACCGACGTTATCACACAACTTTTCTGCATAAATCTGAGTGCCACCGCTCACATTCAAATTTAGACGTTTTTTCAGAGATCCGTTCTGTCTATAGTTTAAATATTTTAATAGTCCATTTGACCTTGTGAGCCAGTAAGCCAGCCAGTTAATTCTGATTGGGCTAAAGTTTGCTTCTTAATTATTTTCACTAATCAACTGCGTCGAAGCTCGGAAGTAAATACTTTAAAATACTATACAGCCTTCTTCTAAGCGTCCATGTACTTCCCATTGGTCAATTTAACTGACTAGGGTTTATCAGTGTTATCTCTTTTAAGATTATGTTAACTGTGGCACTATCATGTTCACTTTGAGTGTTTTCGCATAATTCTTTCCAGAATCTTTTCTTATAAGATATGATTGCTCTATTATAGGTGTCCAGCAAGCTGTCCTAACAAAACCTGAGTGCCGTACGCATATGTTTCGATTATTTTGCTTGTCCTTCTCCACCCCAGTAGATTCTTCTCCCAATTTTCTACCCCTTGTATTAAAGCCCCGTGTGGTAGGCAAAATATTATCGTTACAAGTTCAATAGTGCAAAGGTAATTAAAAAGCAACCTAATTCTGTTGTTTATATCTCTGCTACTCCAAATAGTATGGTGAACGTAGGGCTTGACTCCAATAACAAGCACATTATGCTTATGTTTGGTATATTCTAGAAGATTCTCTAAGCTGGTACCTGGAGAAAAATACTTATAAATATGTTGGTGAACTGAAATTATTTTAACAAATAAACTAACTTATCCAACTACTCACTAATCCAAGCTAAATATTTTTGCTTTTTCTAGAATATTCGTCCAGATGCTAACTACCGATGGTGTTTTGCTCTTGTCGAAGTTATTGTTATTACATCTGGACTAACCATTTATGGACAAACTATATCTGATGAGGTTTGTATTGAATATCGATTTAAAAATAAACTTTAAAAGGTTAAGTCATAGAAAGCACTTAGTTTATTTAAGAGCTTTTAATATTTTTATATAATTAGTAAAACTAAATTTATATTGTTTAGATCTCTATTCTTACACTCTACCATATTAGCAGAAGGGTTATAAAGTAGAGTAACAGTCTGTTTTATCTATAAAACATATCAAACTTCTTGCATTACATCAGACACGAATTGCACACCATTATCACTGATGATTCTTTGGGGGAGACCAAATCGCAAGAACACCTCGTCAATGAGTTTGATAGCGCATTCTTGTGCGCATGGTTAAGTTAAGGCGAATATCACCACCCACTGAAGCAAATGTCTTCACCTTTTGATACTTTGGGTAACGGTCCAAATAAGTTGATGTAAAGTGTTTCGAAATGTTGCGCATACATAGGGGTTTTTAACAGTCCACCTGGATTCTGGTTAGAGCCCTTATATCTTTGACAATATGTGCCATTATTAATATAATCAACGACAAAACGGCTCATGCCTGGAAAGAAGAATTGTTAAGCAGTTCATCACAAAGTAGGTTCAATGCTATAATGGCCAGCAGTTGGCGCATCATGATATTCCCGCATAATGGCTTCACGCTCATGCGTGGTGAGTACCACTAACTGAGCCTCGTTCTTCCTCCGAGGAGTCACGGTAAAGTATTCGTTCGATGAGCAAGTATCCACGATCTATCCATTTTACATATTTATTGAATTTGGTTCTTCGAATTATTGGATTATTTTGGCAACATTCGAGTCTTTCAATTGTTCTACTCTGATCTTATATGCCCACCGATAGGGCAAGTTAATTTGCACTTTACATATCACATAGGATAGAACATCATTGTATTTGTAACTGGATTTAATTAAGCATCCAGAAATCAGATCTAAGTAACCCAATTCAGTTTAAAATTTAAAATCCTTTCAATAATATTATTCATTGCTTATTGCTAACTATTGTGTGTTTATTACATTGAAAATATCGGTGTAACTAGAACACGGACTGATCTAGTGAAATTTGCAGGGGGTAAACTACCCCTAGAGCTCTACTATATAGATCTCTTGATGGAAGCAAATAATAAATTTTGTTTTTGGCCTTTTTTTCATGGGAAATGTGTAGTGTTGTGGCAGTTAATTGTGCAGTAAGTGTAGTTACCAGAGGTATGAATTTTTAGCAATGAAAAGCAGACGTGTTTAATTTAGTCGGAAAGGTGATTTATACTTAAAATAATGTGTCAGTTAAAATAAGAGTAATCACTGGTTTTTGTTGTAAGCCGTCTCTCATCTCATCTCTCATCAAGATATTCGTAAAACGGCGTTTACAACAATTTCGAAAGATGTTGCCATTGTGTTTAGTTATAACTGTTCCAGTTATTTAAGAAGCCAAGTCCAAATTTTGCGTTTCAGTGCCCCAACTTTCAACCTCAATTTGTTTTGTCCTATCGCAGTTTAAAGATGAATTTGTTCCTGTGGCAGAGAGTTTAATTTCATTTCCTAACCCCAGAAAATTTAAAGTAACAGTTAGTGAAACCAAGATAACTTTTATTTTGTTTGAACTTTTAAAGTAAAAATAGACATTCTTTTTTAATAATAATTGCTTTCATACAGGTTAAGAAATTGTAATAATTAAAATTATAAATGTAGTGTGTGGCCATAGCTGTCATATTATTTGTTCTGTTTTAAAATTTAATATTGACGTCTGACAGCTAGCTTTATTTTTTTTTTTTGACAGTTGATAAATATCTAATCAAATTGAGATCTTTGTTTTTGTTTTGTTTTTAGAATAAGGTTAACCTTTGTTTAACATAAAAAAGTTATGATATTTTATATTTTATTATTTATTAAGCATTTCCTTTACCTAACTGCTTTAATTTGTGAGTTATTCGTGATTTTTTTGTGCCAAACATTAATTGCAACAAAAATTAGATGAGTTTTTATCAGGTTGGCTAAAAAAAATACATAATAATTTAGACCAAGCCTTAATTTGTTATTATTCAACATGTTCCCTGCCGCGCTGGTCCCGCATCAGTTTATTTTAATAGACAGCGTTGGTCTGATGGGACCAGCACAAATATTTAATCGTATCAGGCCGCTGGTTTAAATAAGTCTTTCACACTGAAGGGACCAGCAAGTCTTTATACAATAGTTCTTTCATAATAGTTTGAGTGATTTATAAATATGGCGATTTGTGGTCCCGATCTCAAAATGCCCAATATAAAAAAATACATAATGTTGTTTATTTGTTTATTTTTTAAGAAAAAGAACAAATATATATTATAGGTAAATAATAATGAATTGGTATTAAAAAGAAACTTAGCAATTGTAAAACTAGTCAATTATTTTTACTGCTTACTCAGTATTGATATGAATTTGATTGAAACAAAATAAACATAACGGGGGCTTATTTGAACAGTCCTTGCAGTAGGTGTCAACATTTTTCATCCGGTTGGTGTCGAATTTTCTACCGTGTTCATCGTTATTTGTTTTAGAACATTGTTTACATATTCTACGCCTCTTATGTTTACTTTCACTCTCAAGCTGTTCCAATTCGTGGTGTTTATGCTTTCGGTTATTATTGATATTTTCGGTGTTTTTTTTTTCGGTTGTCAAATATTTTACTAAGAGCTTTTTGAAGTCAGTTATTGTCATAGTGCTTCTTGTAACGGATGTATGCAGTAAATATGCGTTAACTACAGACTTTGTCAATAGAAATTCAATGGTCACCTTGCGGAACCACTTAAGCGATTTCCTCAATGGATTGGAATATGCACCCATTTGATCTGAGAGATCAACATAACTTTTTCCATGATTATAATCAACCATGGCTTCTGGTTTCCTTTTAGTTCCTCTACGCCCTGCTACATCTATGATACTGCCATCGTGTTTCGTTAATAAAACATTTCTGCTATCCCTCTAGTTTAGCATACATAAACCCATTTGATTTTGTTCTCCGTTTATTTCTCCTACTTTAAGTTTTACAGTAGCAACTCTCTTTGATAACCTCTTACGATCTTTTCTAACGGTTCCAATAAAATGTGTGTTTGCATTTATCATATTGTGAGCCAATTCAACACTGCTATACCAGTTGTCAGTGATTACTGTTCTTCTCTTGTTTACAATGTCAGTTGTAAGACATAATTACATAATAAATATTTTTACTCCACATTTATGGCGTTTTAGTTTCATATATTGTCTCATGGAAAGCCGACCCCCAAATGGTAGAAGTGTTTCATCAATACACACATACTCATCTGCATTATATAATGATTTATAATTTGTTACTTATTGATGTACCAATGGATTTATTTTATACATGTAGCTTGTCAGTTTGTTTAGAAGGACTATTATTGTCGGCAAAATGAATCATTGTCAAAAGTACTTTAAAACGATTACGACTCATTTCAAATAGTTCAATTTGAAAATTTCAAATTGAACAATACATCAGTACTCCAATAATCAACCAGTTGTGGTAATTTTACCAGGCCCACATATAAAATTATACCTAAAACTGACCTTATTTCTTGATGAGTGGTCGGTACCCATTCGTGAAGCCGTGATAATGTTTTAACATCATCAGTAGAAGTGAGAACCTGGGTGGCATAAAGATTGGTATATTCCACATTGAGAGATATTATTCTATTATCGACTACAGCTTCATAAAACTCACCAGGCGTTGCATCACATAACAACGAAGCAACTACTGGTTTTATTCCTGAAGTCTCACTAAACACCGTAAGACTTGGCAACGCTGCTTTTGAAATTGGACCCCACATATGGACATTTGTGTTATTTATCTTATCTTGAAAATTGTTTTTAATATTTATTTTAATGTGCTCTATATTTTGTGTTTCGTCAATATTATTTTCGATATCTCTAAACTCTTCCTGTGTTAGAAATACACTGGTTTGTAAATCTTGAATATTGTTTACGGAATTTATCTGAGTATCTTCATCGTAAATACTACCCACTGGACTTGCAGAGTCATTGTCAAACGAGGGCATATACCATGTTTACTTAACTGTCCAGTGTCCAATATTAACAGTATTAGTTAACATATATTGTAATATATTGAACAAAATTTATAAATATTCAAAATAGCCAACATTCATCTTAATAACAACTAACCTTAATTCATTCATTCATCAAAGAAATATCATTCTTCTAACGTTTCTTTTATTGTTATTTTTATTTTTACATTTGAAATAATTTTAATTTTTTATCGTATAGCTGTAACGAACGTGCTTAAAACAATTTAATCTTGACATTCAATATTTCAAATACTTCAATGTCAGTTTTTATTTGCGAAATCTTTTAATTTCTGTGTTTTAAAAAATATTTGTACGCCATTTTTTGTAATGTTCAAATTGTTTTAGTTTACTCCTGAGGAAGCTATTAAATAAATAGCGAAATATTGAGTATCTTAGAAAAAAGAAAGATTTTCATTACAGACCACTTTACCCGATAATTAGAACGTATTTATAAATTATTTTTTGGTCGAAATAATCGCTTCTAATATATATATATATATATATATATATATATATATATATATATATATATATATATATATATATATATATATATATATATAATTATGCACAGATATCAAAGTGAGGTCCTGACAATACACGCACTTAGTGAGGACCGGTAGAAAACGTAGACATAATCGATTCAACTCTTCATAGTGACCTTGACAAGTAAATAGCAATTAAAAAATGAGCAATATACACAAAAAAAATTACGTGTATGTGTCCCGTATTGTTCAAGTATATTGCCACCCAAGTGAGGCCATTATATGCAGCTGTTAAAGTGAGACTGTATATATTTTTTAGTTATGCACACAAAGAGAGGACAACTTTAGGTGTATATTTCCTTACAGCTCATCAAGTGAGGACCCTACAGTGTTGTCGATAAATATGAGATTAGTGGTTTCTACCGCCTTTTTCTGTATAACACAGTAAGAATTATTGTTTAGATGTTTCAGTATAACTTGTAGTTATAAGAAGGATTTCGCTTTGTTCTTGCTCGTACTGTTTGTTAATTTTATATTTTAGTACCTAAGCATCAAATCACGGTAGACTTGTCGGAGACTAGCTCAAAGAAATAGTTTTATATTTTTCAATAATTTACATTAAAGATGGATAGGAAATCAAGAATTTTGAAAATGGCATTAGTTGAGAAAAATAATAATCAAAATGGAGGATACAGTGATAGTTCAGGAATGCGAAATTTATATTGCAATATTATGTGTTACAATGTGGGCCAAGGAAAACAGTCCACTTCGATATTTGGCAGTATTTATTATATTTTAAGGAAATAACGAAACCCCACCGTTCCACTTCCCTCTCCTCTTATTTTTAAATAGGGAATAGGGGTTGTCTGCATTTGCTTTTGTACACTTTTTCATTGTCGCTTTTAATGCTCTATTAAACCGTTATAAAAATTTTTATATTCGACCTTTCGTCTTTTTGAACCCATCATCAACTTTATTGTTAGACAACGTTTCGACTTCATAAAACCATCTTCAGTGAAATTAAATGGAAAAATAATACACAGGGTGAGTCTGTTTTTTTGAAGTATGATTTTACACTAGACCTCATTTAGTGAAAAAAATTTCATATAAACAAAGGTCGTATAATGCTTTGTTTCTGAGATACGGGGTGATAACATATAAATCATTTTTTAGTTTTTCGCAAATATCTCAAAAATAGTATTTACAATTGACTTCTAATTTTACAGTTATTAAAGGGCCATTCAAACTTATCGAAAACATAAATAAACTCATAACATTATCAATCAGTGACGTGCACTGAGGTTAATAGTTGCACTATTTTAAATAGAACTCCTAGGCCACTGCATATTTGGCAACATTTCTATAAATCTCCATGAAAAGTTCCTGTTGTTTAAATATCGTATCTTTTTAGTTTTTGAGAAAAACAGCAGTTAATCATTCTTTGCAGTGTTTTTTTTAATGCTAAAATTTATCGTTTTTAATATTGGCTGTTCATAGAAGTTAATAGTAAAAATCATAATATTCTTATTGATGAATAATAACATTTTGTACAAAATTTAATATTTTTAATATTATTTTTACTATGAACTTTTACCAACAGCAAATATTAAAAAAGATAAATTTTTACATTTAAAAAAATATCTGCAAAGAACGATTAACTGCTGTTTTTCTCAAAAACTAAAAGAGATACGACATTTTTACAACAGGCATTTTTTATGTAAAATTGATTGAGAATTTAATAAAATTTAGAAATGTTGCCAAATATGCAGTGGCGTAGAAGTTCTATTTAAAATTGTGCAACTAGTAACCCCAATGTACACCACTGATTGATAATAAGATGAGTTTATTTGTATTTTAGACAAGTTTGGATGCCGCTTTAATAATTGTAAAATTTACTTTGATCAGATAAAAGGCATATATCGAGCACAGTTTAATTAAATATTGCCCAAGTACTTTCGATCCCTAGATCATCTTCAGGGGCATTTCGTCAATTGTGGCCTATCCGGCAAAAACAGGATGTCATAAACATAATATGTTTATGACATCCTGTTTTTGCCGGATAGGCCACAATTGACGAAATGCCCCTGAAGATGATCTAGGGATCGAAAGTACTTGGGCAAGATTTAATTAAACTGTGCTCGATATATGCCTTTTATCTGATCAAAGTTCATTTATTCGAGCATTCAACCTTATATTTATTAATTGTAAAATTGGTCAATTGTAGATACCATTTTTGAGATATATGCAAAAAACTAAAAAAATATTTATACTTTATGACCCTGTATCTCAGAAAAAAAGCATTATACAACCTATGTTTATATAAACTTTTTTTCACTAAATAAGGTCTACTATAAAGTCCTTATAGCCATAAAGTGTTATGGCATCGAAACGTTTTCTATCAATAAAGTTTTATATATCGTTGAATTTCTAATAAAAAGATAATATCAAATCTGCAGAAAACTGAATTTAGTACTAAGGGAAAAAATGAAGTTGATGATGGTTCCAAAAAGACGAAACGTCGAATATAAAAATTTTTATAACGGTTTAATAGAGCATTAGAAGCGACAATGAAAAAGTGTTTTGTTCTTAGTCTGTTAATAACTCCAAAAATAAATAAAAACCGAATTGCAAAATTTTGGTTTTTTGCGAATTTTTTCAAAACGGCTTAAGATATCCTTGATTTTTTAGTGTCAAATTATTGCGCTTTTGATAACGCAACTTTGCCCCAGTTTAATCTTCTCCCTATGTTTTACCGTTTACGAGATCTCCATACTTTGCATCTAATTTGACTCACCCTGTACAATACAATTAACTTTTTGCATAAATATTTTACAAGTTTCTAAAATGCTTAATGTTTATTATTCATCAAAAACATTTTCTGTTTACCATTTTTTTAGGTAATGAAATCAAAAGAAAAAAGATTATGTAATAAAAAAGACTATTGATTTTTTTGCGATACAGAAGTTCTTAAATTTTCTCGACATATTACCAGACATCATGAAGCCGAGATTGAAGTTCAAGAAATTTTGTCATGTTCAGTTGGTAATAAAAAAAGAAAAATACTTTTTAATAAACTCAGAAGCAAGGGAAATTTTCTAAAAAGTTGTACCAATGATCGTGTTGTCCCTGTGCGAAAACCTTTATTGGGAGAACTAGAACCAGCAACAATATCATCCTATTTACCTTGCAAATTTTGTAAAGGTTTCTATAAAAGAAAATTTCAGGTGACAGCCATAACTTTGATTTTCTAAATAGGAAAGTACATCATGTGACACCTTATTTAAAAGCTTTTGAAATACTGATTACAAGAATGTATATTATTTTAAGCCTTTCTGAGAACACAGGCGCAAAATTTCGCTCGAAATGTTTTTAAATGCGTTCATTTTTTTCGAATCCTGAGGAAACTATTAAATATTTTTGAAAAATTTAAACGCAGAATGAAATATTACTGTATTATCTATGATCGAAAGTCCCTGAGAACTTCTATAATATTTATTTTAATAAGTCACAGAGGTGAAAAAAATTTTAGTCTGATTTTTTATTTTAAATATATCATTCAAAAGAAACTTTTTGTTTATTATAAGGGACTTTCTGCCCTCGGCAATACTGTAGTCTTTTATTCTGAGTTTAAATTTTTTTAAAATATCTACTTATTAGTTTTCTCACGATTCGAAAAAAATAAATGCGGTTAAAAATAATTCGACCGAAATTTTGCGCCTACGCTCTCAAAAAGGATTAAAGTATTATACATTTTTGTACTATTTGAATTTATTCGACGGTCCACTGTTTTAAAATAGGTTGAACAGATGTTGCCAGCTGTATGGTCCTCACTATGTGTATCGTATGTTATTCAACAGGGCATAGAATATACATGGTTAGAAAATATACGCCAAAGTCAGCGCCTCTATGCGGAAAATCTCTGAACTAAAAATTGATGTGGACCATACAAAATGAGGTCCCACTTTTTTTTGTAAAAAAACAGTTTTTGCCATCAGTACATGTCTACGAAAAAGTCTTACATTGATTGACCAAGTGAGGTCCATATACTGGACCTCACTTTGTACAGGACCTCACTTCAACCGAAGTTTCTTTTGATATGTGGCTCACTTCATACGCTGGGAGAAAATATATATATATATATATATATATATATATATATATATATATATATATATATATATATATATATATATATTTATTATTTTTATTTTTATTTTAGTCAATCAAATTAAACGACGTGTTCTATAAATGCCCCTGGGTATACTGGAATAATAAAAATAGGAGAATGTTGATAATAATATTACTTTGTACTAAGGAACTCGATGTTTCTTTTTATAATTTGATTAATCTTAATCATCAATTTCTTACGAGGGTAGGTACAATTAAACCTTTTTTGGGCACTACTGATAATGCTTGGCAAACTAAAGCCAATTGATAATGGATATAGAGCTATTCTACCGTCCTAGCATGAAAGGTCCTATTTGCAAAATATAGGTTTTGAGAAAATCCAGTTTTTGTTTCTTTTCATTGTATAACGCTAGGTAATTTAAGAAACTCTTTATGTTTGATTTTATATATTATGTCGGAGAATACAATTTAATTGCTAATTTCGTTTCGTGTCTTAATTTCGTTTTATACTTTCTAGGTTAGTAGATTTTTGATTATATTGTCACTTAGGACAATTTAAGTGAATATGAAGAACGTTTTTTTTTATATTGGTTACAGAAATTGTCTTAAATGAAACTGAAATTCTAATTAACTAAACACTTTTAATTTTACCATACTAAGTTTTATAAAGTAACAAAACAAAACAAAACAGAATTCCTCAATAATGGAGAACAACCATCCTAATACCTCTCTTCAAAAAGGGAGACAAATCGGACCCGGAAATTTATAGACGAATTAATTTATTCAACACAACACTAAAATTAACAACCAAAGTGATAACAAATAAACTGAATAAAATTATAACACTAGCAGAAGAACAACGAGGTTTTATACGACCATATATTTATAATGAGGCAAGTGTAAGAGAAATCATAGAATATTATCATTAAAATACAACAAACCGCCCTATCTATGTTCCGTGGACCTTAAGAAGGCATTTCACCAGGTCAAATTAAAAGATGTATATCCACTTACTCTATGCAGAAGTGATACATCTAGGAAGTATTATTACGATCGAAAATATCTACCAAAACAACACAATAAAATTAAAAGTAGAAACCTGACACAGAGAGGACAAAAAGGATGTTAGAAACAGCAGAGATCAAAACACTTAGAAAAATTGAGTATAAGACACTACGGGACAAAGCTAGAAGTACGACGTAGATGCAAGGTGGAGCACATTAAGAACTGGGTAAGAAATAGAAGAGTAAAATGAAACGATAATATAAGCCAAATGACAACAAATAGAGTAGTAAAGACGGCAAGAGACGGTTCCCCAATAGAAAGACGATCAGTAGGAAGACCACGAAAATTATGAAACGACAACTTACTGGGGTCATGTCTATTTAAAAAGAAGAAGAAGAAGAAGTTTTAAAAGTTAATACACAATTTACATCGTAATATATGTAACATAAATGATAATAGTTAGATTCGTAACTAGAATCCAACTCATTATTTTTTATTATTTATATTATTACATTTATATTATTGTCGAATTCATTGGACGGCCCAGGGGCATAATCTGGATCATTCTCACTATTGGCCAAATACCATATGTTTACATCTATCGCTTTTCCGGTTGTGGCACTATAGTGCTACTACCAAAATATAAAGACGCATATGCGTCTACATTTTTTGTTACTACTACAAACAATAATTACAAGTTATTGCTTATATCTAAGGTAACATTAAAACTTACCCTTCATCCACTGCCCACATTATATTTACTTAAAATACAAAAAGCATGAGAATACTCCCAATGTATGACAATAACAAATACTTTTTATAATTAATTATTTGAAGTTATGTTACAAACATGCTTATATCATACTACACAAAATTATCCTAACTGATGCCGCTCAGTACAAAATGCTAGTTTAAATAGTCCTAACTGCGTTTTTAAAGCTAAAACGGACAATTTTTCTTAGTATTTGTGAGATAAGACAATTTATGTTAGTGAACATGGCTTTTTAGTCAGTTAGGACAAACCAGTAAGGCACTTAAGACGCTTATAGGACAATTTCATTTTTTACATATATAGATAATATGTTTACGCATGCCGTGAGCCAATAAAGTCATTTTACCAAATTTTGCAGATAGGACCGGTTTCGTCTCATTATAATTTAGTTCATATTATTTTTCGATTTTATTTTATTTAAATTCATAGTTAATTTTTAAAGTTTTGCGTAAATTATAGTTTCAAGAAATCTATTAAAAAATTAAAATATTTATCAGTTTTACATATTTCTGGGGAAAATTTGTCCATTATAATCCCTGCCTTTAAAAAGTATGTACCCGGCAAATCCGTCGGCTATTGTTGTCGCAGCCGCTGCGTCTGTAGATGGTTCTGATAAGGACAATATAAATGACTTTTTAACTTACGTTTTTTCCCCAAGGTAAAATTATATACTTAGTTCTTAGTAGTTCCCTCCCCTCTACTAGGGGTTTCTGTTAGGCATTTTGTAATGTATTTTTAATAGTATCGAACGAAACTCAGTTCTGTAAACATATATAGTAAGCAATAAATAGTTCTATAAAAATTGTCGTGTATTATTTTAATTTAATAAAATAATGTTTTACAGCAAATATATCTCACGGTAAACTAATCGTGGGTTAAGACAGGACCTTTAATGCTAGGACGGCAGTATTCACAGTTCATTATTTTTTGACACACTTAAACAAGTATGCATTATTCTGAAGCTATTGTTTGGAGGTATTTTAATATAGTTTATATATTTGTTTTTTTGGAAAGAAGCCACAACTTTAGTTTTTAAAATACCGGTATTGTTTTTGAAGTTTCGGTAATTTCCTCTTTGGAAATCGTTTTTAAAATACAAATTAAACAAATTTATTTTCTATCCTTTAAATTTCTTGGACAGCAAAAGTCTCAAAAGAAGAAGTGTTAAGACGCATTGGACATGGCAGAAAGCTTATAACCACAATTAAACTAGGAAAAACATCGTATCTGTACCACATATTTCGAAACGATAAGTATTCTCTTCTACACGTTATCATACAAGAAAGAATAGAAGGAAGAAAATGCTTGGGAAGAAAGGAGAAATCTTAGCTGAGGAATATCAGCTACTACTATAAATTTAAACCGCTACTATATAACCGCAATCTTTCCTTAAATCTCAGCTACAGGATGGTTAAACGCTATGTATGGTCCATATTGTTATACGGCATGGAAACATGGACGTTAAGAGTACCTTCCATTAATAAGTTGGAGGCCTTCGAAATATGGACGTTGCGAAGAATATTCCGCATACCATGGACACATAGGGTGAGAAACGAGGAAGGCAAATACTGAGAGAGAACTACTCAATTTGATCAGGGTACAAAAAATTTAATACCTCGGTCATATTCCGAGAGGAAAAAAATACGCAATCCCTCAACTAATCATCCACGGAAAGATTGAGAGCAAGAGAGGAGTAGGTCGCAAACAAATGTCGTGGCTATAGAACATAAAGAACTGGACAGGCATAAATAACACTGGTGATCTTTTGCAAAAGACAGACGTCTGGCCTTAAGATAATTCGCCAACGCACTATAGGAGCACGGCACTATAAGAAGGTATATCAGAGATTGGACTAACCTACATGTTGAACAGATATTTTACATTGCAAAAGATAGGGAAGCTTTTAAAGCAATGATCGTCAACCTTGGTTCTCTCTTCTTTTATATTTATAATAATTATGCATTGTCAACTCAGGAAATGCTTTAGATAATAGATGTATGTTAAAACCATACATAAAAGTATTAAAAAAATGTTAAAAGCAATATTTGTTTATAAAATACCATATATTTGAATCCAGTCCTCTGGAAATTTCTAAATTTATTAATAGTAATGTTATTAAAATTTCTTTCTTGGTAAAAAACACTTGACTCACCTATCCAAAAATTCAACTAAATCAGTAGGTACTGTTCGATGGTCGGATACATTGTTGTCATTACAAGTAACACAAGTGTTTGAAAAAGTTACAAAAACATCATCAATCGACGTAGTGCTGGTTGGTATCCGTGGCCCTAGTGGGACGAGATTAAAGTTTATGCTCAAAGAAGAAAGGACATTTCCGCATATAATAATATAAATAGGTGTTAGATTTAAAAACGAAATTTAAAACAGATTCAAAATTTTCTAAAAAAATATTAATTTTACCGGATGGGGACCTACAATAGTTTAATTATATAACTATGTTATTTGATTTGTTTTTATAAGAAATACAACAAAATTCTGAATGTTAACTAGCACAAAACTCTTGAACATTGATTTTGTTTGCTTTGATTCCATCTCTAATCCATATCCCTAAGCCTCCACCTCTATTGAATTTGTCATGGAATCATCACGAGTGTCTTAGACAAGGAAAGAGAGTCTCTTTTCTTTTTTAAGACGAGTGTAGTTTATCGTATTAGGTCATGATACTATAACAAATAAGGTATGTTCACTTGCCGTTCTAATTTTAATCGACTTTGCGCATGACGTCATAGCGAGACAAAGCCAGGGGACTTGTATGGATCTTATTTTAACGATGCATCATATGGCAACTTTGTTCCATTATTGTAATGAAAAACTTCGAAACTAAAACTGTTAACGGTAAGTATACCTCGATGTCATATCTTACACTAAAAAGTCACTAGTTACTTTCTGTGAAAACGTGGTTAAAAAATAATAAGTAATTTGTAAAATTAATTAAGAAATATATGAATCTTTGATTTAATTGTGTGTATTACAAACAAAATAGATATTGCTACAAAATATAAATTAAATATAAAAGACCGGTAAAATGGTAAAAGGAAAAGCAGATCCTGTTTTAGACTTTATAAATATCATTTAGACATTTATTTTACAATCTTCGTGATTTTTCTCTGACAGTGACAAAATGACGTGACAAACGTAATGTGACACACATTAGTACAGAGTTTGGCAGTAAAATGGGTGTTTTTAGAAACAAACGAGAACAGGTATCAGAAAAACCCGAGTCTATAATTGGGTACAATGCGTTTATGTCCGAAGTAGACAGGCAAGACCAAATGATGGCTTATTATCCATGTGATCGTAAAACCATTCGTTGGTACAAAAAAATATTTGTACATGTGCTGCAAATGAGCCGTATAAATGCACATTTCTTATTCAATAAGTATTCTAAGTCTGATAATTTACGTTTGTACGATTTTCGGTTACACATAATTATTAGAAGTTTGTTAGCCGGGAGTGATATTGTACATTTATATACAGTTTCTACTCATACAGCGAATATTGCTCATACTATTAGAAAAATAGAAGAAACGACAAAAGAGACAAAGGGAACTAAATAATCTAAAAGGGAGAAAATAAATGAATGGAAAGCATGCAGATTGAGGAAAATCCGGAAGCAAACAGTCCATGAATGTAAAATATGTCCTGGAAAACCTGGTTTTTGTGAACATTAGAGAATTGTATAAAAATATATATTAATTTTTTTTTTAAAGCCGCATCAACCGTAAAAGGGTATTAGCGGAAGTTTATTACAATATATATGGTAGTGTACATATTATAAGGTTAGGTAACATAAAAATTTATCAACTAAAAGAAAAATTACATTTTATGAAATAGGTTAATGTCCTTGTAAGATATTTGATCGTATTGGATAAGTTACAGTTTAATATATTTTTAAGTTGACCTGGTTCTTCAGAAATGTTGTTGGTGCTTCGTTCATATGAGTAAAGTGGACAGTCTGTAAGTATGTGTTGGACTGTTTTTTGGCATCTACAGTATGAGCATTCTGGTGGTAGCTGCTTCGTTAATAAGTGTTGATGGGTTAATGTTGTATGACCAATTGTTAGGCGATTTATAACCACCTGTTCTCTTCTTTTTTCTGGAAGTTGGAGCCGGACACCGATAGAGGGTTTAATTACTTTAAAATTTGAGTCATTTGAATCCCAGCATCGCTGCCAAATTTCTGTACAGTATTGTTTGATATTAAGGTAGATATCTGTGACTGGAATTTGTTTGATAATATCGATGCTTTCATTTGAGGTTGCTTTAACCGCTAAGGCGTCAACCTTTTCATTACCTGAAATACCTATATGTGATGGTATCCAGAGGAAGTGAATGTTTACATTTTTGTTTTGTAAGTAATGAAGCATAGATTTTATGTTTTGGATGATTTTATGTGTTGGATAGAATCTGAGATAAACAGAAGATTAGTATCTGTATATTTTTGACAAAATTCAAGTGCTTTTAAAATTGCAACAACTTGACCAGTAAATACGCTGCAAAAAGTAGGTATTCGTATAGCATATTCGATACCATCTGTTAAAAAGGCTGCGGCACAGCCATTTTTGGTTTTTGATGCGTCGGTGAAAATCTTAACATAATTGTCATATTTTGATAGAATTTCTTTATATAATGTACGAACGAGGGTAAGATTTGTGGTATTCTTTGGGTAAGCTACTAGAGATGTATTAATAGTAGGAGTATTAATTGTCCAGGGGGGTTCAGTTGGGTATGTAGATAGCGAGTACAGGAGAACAAATTGGTATTATATCCACAATTCATTACAAGTTCTTTAAAGTTTAAATATCTTGATTGTCTGTTACTTTTGTGAGTGGTGTTATTTGTATGTAGGAGTAGGTAGTTAGGGTTGATAATATTGCTATATAGTTTAGCAGCATATCTTAGTGTGGTATATTGTCTTCTTATAAACAGACGTGGTTCATTTAGTGCAGCTTGAAGACGTACTAGTCCGGCAGCCACCAGACTAGTACGGAAGGCACCCAGCACAAGTCTCAAAGATGCACTTTGGATAACTTCTAAGACTTTAAGAATTTTTTTACTAGCAGTAGAATAGCACATTGAACCGTAATCTAATTTACTACGGATGAGTGATTTATATAAATATAGCAGAGTAGTTGTATCAGCACCCCAATTTCTGTTAGAAAGTATTTTAAGGAGGTTTATTTTTGGCTTACAGGATAAGGCTAATTTTTTAATATGGTCTGTCCATTTCAAATGACTGTCGAATCTCAATCCTAGAAAGTCTGTTGAATCTACTTGTTTTATGTTAATATCATTTAGAATTAGGGTAGGTTTGCTATTGGTAGGATAATAAAATAGGTCTTTTCACTTGAAAAGGTAAAGCCACTTTTGTGGGACCATATTTCCAGTTTGTGAAGAAATTCCTGCAGGATTTTTGTCGCGAGAGAGATATTACAACTTCTAGTGTAAACTATTAGATGGTCAGCATACAAATTTGCTTTTAATGGTAACTCTATTTCTTGTGCAATATTATTAATAGCTAATAAGAAAAGTGTAGGGCTTAGAGTGGAACCTTGTGGAATTCCATTTTGTAAGTGCTCAGTCTTTAAATTGATGCCATTAACACGAACTTGAAATGTTCTGTTACTCATAAAATGTTTAACAAAGGCTAGAAAGTTTCCTTGTATGCCGCAGCTAACCATTATTTTCAGAATGCGATGTCGCCATGCAGTATCAAAGGCTTTTTTTATATCGAAAAATATGGAAATTACTTTTTGATTGTTTCTAAAAGATTCACATATATCATTTACGAAAGATATTAGATTGTCATTTGTCGATCTTTCCTTTCTAAATCCATTTTGGATGGAGGTCAGTAGCTGGTTTTTCTCTAGAAACCAAACTAATTTATTATTTATAATTTTTTCAAGTAATTTTCAAATATTATTCGTAAGAGAAATTGGTCGGTAAGAAGAGGGGTCAGTTTTTGTTTTATATGGTTTTAAAATGGGGATGATTATAGATTGACACCAGATTATAGGAAAGGTTTTTTTAATGAAAATCAGATTAAATATATCTAGAAGGATTAGTTTACCTGAGAGTGGGAGGTTTTTTATAAAAATAATTGGAATATCATCAGGGCCTGGAGAAGTATTTTTTGATTTTTGCAAAGCCTCTTCAAACTCTTAATATGTGATAGGCAAATTTAATTGATCATTATTGTCTATTATTCGGATATTATTATATTAAATTTGTTTTTGAAATGCAACATGTCTTTTGTTAAGTTTTTAACACAATATACGTGTACACTCCGATCGGAGTATTCGGCACCTAATAAAGATTTTCATACGCGACGCCGACCACTCCGATCGGAGTGAGTTTTTTTCTTATGTTTTGTACAAAAAATCAACTCTTAAATCTTTTATGACCTACTTAAAATATAGATCGACAGTTAACCTGTTAAAGATATAGATAAATAATTTTGGATTAAACTAACTGGTATTTGAAACAATCTCAACTCATGGCACTAACAACACTTTACACCTTTCACAAATTTTCTATTACATTTTGTGAAAACTTTGGATTAAAATTTTGCAAAAGCTCTTACAATCCGTGTGCGCTAGTAGTCGCCATCTTGACCCAAAAGATAATATATAGGTCCAACTTAAAATTTTTAAATAAAATTAAAAATTTTACTCAGCACTCAAATACAATGATGAAGGTGCTAATAAATTTTATTTTTTAGGTAATTAAATTAGTCTACAGTTTATTATCTGTTGCTGTTAAATTTAAATAATTTATGTTTTCTTAATCTTTGTCAACACAACTCTGTGCAACAAAGAAAATATGGTAAATTGTAATATAATAAGTATCTTAAAAAATAGAACTAAACTTATATTGTTAGATATAGCTAGTATAGTCAAATAAAAATTTTAAGATTACTGTTAAGAAAAATGTATTGGGACATACGAAACTGCATTTATTCATTAACTGTGCTTGGGAAAGTATTTAGTATTTATTTACATATTGTGATTTTAATATTTTTTATCTTATTTAATTATATATTCTATTTACTTATTTACTTTAAAAGGTTACATTATATTCTTTTAAATTTTGATGGGCATCTGTTTTCAAGTTCAAAGAAATACACCTGTTGTTAATTTCCTGGAAAGCACAGAAAACACTTTAAAATATTAAGTTTTTTAAACCATTTATTCAACTATTGGTATCGTACGACGCCATGTTATCAAATCCACTGGTAACTTTAACATCTTAATACATAAGATCAAATAATGTAAACCTAATTTTAACCTACAACTTTTAACGGCTTTTTTACCCAGATATTTAGTGACTTTAAACATGTATACCTAGACACTGATGATGGAATATGGATTCCGAAAACGTTCTGTCTTTATGACATAGCCCGAGTGAGTTTTCAATTATATACCTTTCATAAAGGATTTTAATAATTTTTTTTAGGTCAAAACAAGTTTACGTCCTTTGTGAAACTTCCGTTATTAATGTCTGCTGTACCTAATTCTAAACAACAGCCTATAAACCATGAAAGCAATGTAATATTAAATAGTTTTAATTGTTTAAAATGCCCAATATGTTATGTAACATTTTAAAAAAATTCACTTTAGCACAACAATTATTATAAAATTGGAATATTTGTCTTAAAATATGCAATAAATCAATTTTTTTAAATTTCTTTAAATTCTTTAATTTTCTTCCTCTAATCGTTAAAGAATACAAAACATAGAATATATATATATATATATATATATATATATATATATATATATATATATATATATATAGATATATATATATATATATATATATATATTTATATATATATATATATATATATATATATATATATTTATATATATATATATATATATATATATATATATATATATATATATACACTTGCGTGCATAGAAATCGGCCCACTGTAAACTTTTGACTTTAACTATATTTTTTTTAAGAAATATTCATCAGATCACAAAAACAAATATACTGTTTGATAGACAATTTAATATGCTTTAATGTGAGTATAAATTTATCAAGAAGGCTTATCGTTTACATGCGTAGTAACCGGTAAACAAATGAAACGTGTTTATGTGGTGATTGTCACGAAAATAACAAATTTGTCTAATTGTAAAAGTATTGCCTTTGCAAGTGAAATTTGCATATTATTCGTTTTTCATAATCTCAGCAGTGTTCAAGTGTGTTAGTTTAATGTATACTACACCACAAAAAGCCGCCCAAGTTATTGCTCTAATCGAAAATGGACTTAGTCAGCGAGCTGTTGCTAGACAATTGGATATGACACGCGCAGCGGTTCGAAGAGTGTGCCAACGTTATGAGGAGACTGGATCCTTTCATAGGCGACCTGGAACAGGCAGACGGCGATTTACAACCGCTCGTGATGACCGCTTTATTGTGTCAACAACATTAAGAAATCGTCACCTTAATGCCGTTCAGGTGCAACGACAGCTCCGTGAGGTGCGAAGAGTGGCTGTTAGTCAGTGGACAGTGAGACGAAGACTGCGGGAAAATAACCTGACCCCTAAAACACCTGCGATTGCTCCAAAACTTACTCCAGCTCATCGGCAAGCACGCCTGCGTTTTGCACAGGATCATCGGAATTGGACGTTGGAACAATGGGGATCTGTTCTGTTCTCAGATGAGACCAAAATATGCCTCTATGGTAGCGACCGAAGAAGGAAAGTGTACCGGAGACCAGGAGAGAGATTTGCAGAATGCTGCTTTGAAGAGCGGAGTGCTTATGGGGGTGGTTCCTGCATGATCTGGGGTGCAATTTCTATAGGAGTACGAACCGATCTTGAGTTCATTCGTAGGGACGACCGTGTTCACGGAAGAAGAGGTTTAACGGCTGCCAGATATATCGAGGAGATTTTAGCAATTCATGTGGTACCTTACGTCGACTACATTGGAGACGAATTTATCTTTATGCATGACAATGCAAGGGCACACACCGCAAGAATCGTGCAAGATTACATTGCAGAAGTCGGTTTTCAGGTTATAGACTGGCCAGCAAACAGTCCTGACCTAAATCCGATCGAACATTTATGGGATGAGCTAAAACGAAGAATTTGAGCTAGACTTCATACCCCAGACTCGATCCCAGAGCTTATTCTTGCAGCAGAAGAAGAGTGGCTTAACATCCCACAAGCAACAATAGCAAACTTGATTAGATCTATGCCTAATCGTATGAGAGATGTTATTAGGGCAAGAGGAGGTCATACCCATTATTAAAAAATTAAGTGTTAAGTTTTAAATTGTCAATAACCCTATTTATGTTAATAATAAAAAAGCTTAATTTGCTTAATGAATTCATTTCACTATGTTAAACATAGGAAGCCGAAATAAGTTTTCATAAATTTATACTCACATTAAAGCATAATAAATTGTCTTTCAAATAGTATATTTGTTTTTGTGATCTAATGAATATTTCTTGAAAAAAATATAGTTAAAGTTAAAAGTTTACAGTGGGCCGATTTCTATGCACGCAAGTTTATATTTATAAATATATATATATATATATATATATATATATATATATATATATATATATATATATATATATATATATATATATATATATATATATATATATATATATATATATATATATAATGAACCAGAAGTATTTGCTGACAACGTAAGGAAGTAAACGTTAAATATTGGGTTTGCACCAATAAAAAATGAAACGTGTACTCTTTTAAATCTTTATTCCAAGCTTTCGGACATTGGTTATGTCCTTCATCAGGGATCTACAAATGTGATGAATAAATTGTTGGCGTTGGTATAATTAATTAAAAAATTCACTACTTACAAACTTAATGAGGTTGTATCAACGAAGATGTATTATAATGTTGATAAAATTTATCACAGTCTCTCATCTTTTTTTAATATACAAAACCTATTTTTATGTTTAAAAATTTAAAAAATTAATGTACATCCAAAAACACGTAATTATTATAAATACATAAATGACATTATTCTGACAAAATTCTTTTAAATGTCAATTGATAAATTATTTCTTGTGTTATTATTGCATTTATCTAGTAGTAACAAATAGGAGAACATTTCATTTAGATGACCAATATCCGTTCTATGATTCATTGAATTGTACCAGCCCTTCGTAATTTACCAATACCTTTCGATTCCATATGGTTTCAACACGATGGTTGTCCTGCACATAATTCTCGCATCGTCCGTGAATACCTCAGTGCAACTTTTCCTAATCGATTGATTAGTGGCCACGGAGATGTTTTTTGGCCTGCAAGATCACCTGATCTTGCACCTTGTGATTTTTTTATGTGGGGATATATCAAGTTCAAGCTATATGGAATTGAAGACGATAGGCCTAATTCTCTCCAAGAATTAAGAGAAAAGATCTCTGATTCAATAAGAGATATTAGTCCAGAAACATTAACTAATGTTAGACACAACTTTTATAATAGATTGGGTTATTGTTCTGCTGCTAATGGAGGCTTATTCGAACATTTATTGTAAATACATTTCATTAGAATATTTTTTTTTTAATTTTTATAGAATTTCTACATATTTAAATATTTTTCGAAGTACATTTACATATTTAGAACGTTCTTTTATGTTTGAAGAATTTGTACTTTATTTTCGAAAGTAACATTGTTTTTTCAATAAGATTTTCATGTTCTAATATAAACACTTCTAATAAAGACTGAAATAAACGTTTATTGATTTAAAGCAAAACGATATAATATCTGCCTAATTTCAAATTTTTAAAAAAGTAAAACCTTCATGTGGGATTTGAATCCTGAGCGCCTGCATGAGGATATCGTGACTTGAACTCTGATCCATCAAACTTTTATATTTCTTTAGTGACAGTTTGGGTTATTGTTCTGCTGCTAATGAAGGCTTATTTGAACATATTGTAAATACGTTTATTTACAATATTTTTTTTTATTTTTGTAGAATTTTTAATTTATTTTCGAAAGTACGACGATACTTTTCTTTCAATAAGATATTTATGTTTAACTTTAAACACTTTTAATACTAGTAACGACTGACATAAATGTTTAGCGATTCAAAGCAAAACGATCTCTGCATAATTTCAAATTATTAAAAAAAAAAGAAAACCACATGTGGGTTTTGAACTCTAATCGTCTACGACGTCTGTGTCGAATTCTTACCACTAATCCACGAAGGATTGTGATTATTCCGTGACAAGAGTGTATGAAACTCTTTAAATCATAGTAGAAATTATTCTTGGTTAATAATTTAAAACTTTAGATTAAATATTTACTATTAATTAAATTATTTTATTCACATTTTTGCTTTATTGTGGTCAATCAGTTTTTACTTTATGCGAAATTAAAAAATGGAAATACGTCACACATACGTTACACATAATAATTATGACCGAGGTGATTTAGCTCGAAGCTAACGTCTAAAGGTGTGAGACTATCGATAGTGGTAATGTAAACTATAGGTTTCTACCGATTATTTCCCACCTCTACGAGTTTCATCTCTTTTTATTTCACAAGGTAACTGTGTTTTCTATCTCTTACGTTAAAAAGCGGGGTGGTAAGACACTCATTACTGTATATATATATATATATATATATATATATATATATATATATATATATATATACACTTATGGACAAAAATATCAAATATTTTTGGTCGTCAGTACATCTTTCGCTTAAACAGGGTCTACCAAATCTATTCTGGAAGAAACGTTAACATTTTTTTATAGTTGAGGTTATCACTTGCGAATCATTATTATTCCACACAGTAAACAATTCTTACCACATAATTGATAAAATTACTTCATTTGGTAATCTATGGATTATTAGTTATGTAATTTCATCACTGGCTATTAGAGTATTATTTTTTATACTAAGAACTTTATCAATAATCCTTCAAATTTTGTTTGTCGTTTATATTATTTGTACAACTTCCAAGTCATTATTTTCTTTGTCGTGACCAACAGTTATACGTTTTTTATAATTTTTTTTTGTAGATAATTAAATAGAGTTAGAAACTAAAAAGGTATTAAGCGTTTTTTTCCAGTTATCGTTAACTTTGTCAACAACAAAATCCAATGATACAGATGTAAGAAAGTTATTATGTTCTGAATTGTTTACTTAGTGTAATAAGAAACGCTATACGAATTGATAAAACAAGTACGATGTTTTACAAACTTTCTTAAAAAACTTACTAATTATTTGTCATTAGATGAAAAGTGAATCTGTATGTCTTTCCTTGTCTTTGTTTGTGACTTTTATGATAACATTTTACTAAACCGTCGATCATTGATTGAACGTTATTCTTTCATTCGCCGTTACAAAGAGAAGCGCTTTTCCAGACATGAGTAAGTCAAGCCTAGTTTCTTATAATTTTTCTATTTTTTATCCTTTACCTCTTTATTATTCATGGTTGCGACTTTTGTTTTCACAAATTTATTATTTCAGGTGATGAATTGGACATAATAACAAAAGCCTTATCATTTGGGTTTAAAAAACAGTACCACGGGTATTTGACTGTACTGTTGATATGCGTGCTTCTATTTATAGAGGTTAATACAATCGTAGCAGGAATTCTGCTGTATAAAAAATATAGCACTCTGAACGCTTTTGTACCTTATATTACAGTCGCTATGCTTAACCAACCTGTAAGTGATAATCTATTATTATCTAAACTTTGTAATAAAGTGCACACTTAATAAACAATATTTCTCAAAAATTCTTCATCGCTGGTGTGTAACGTGCAGTAAATTTAGATTTAACCTACTTTAAATATTTAAATTTATTAAATTTTTAACCATAAGATGCATGACTGAACCGTTTTTTAGATTTAAATGACATAGTCAAACCTATTTAAAATTTAGGGGGTATATGGAGAAGGAGATGATAAATTAGAGAAGAACTAGCAAAGAAGTTATTATAAAAAGAACGGATTAGCTCAAAAGAACACAGAGACACAAAATCTCAAGCAAGAATTCGGGCTAGCCTCACTACACTAGAATTTGGCTTTGAGATAAGAAAAAAAGAGATCTTTTAACCAAAAGAATACAATATAATAATGCAACTGAAAATCTGGAACTATAAAAAGGGTAAGATAAGAGAATATACGGAAATGCCAAGTAAAATACTGAAATGGGCGCCAGCTAATTTCTGAAGGAAATTAAGGAAAAAATAAATGAAGTTATGAACAACAAGGAATAAAGTACTATTGATATAATAACCTGTAATAATTTTTAAAAACCGAAAAAGACACTATTGACCTTGTTCTGCTATATTATAACTGTAAGCAGGAACTGAAATAAAAGCACAACTACTTGTAACAAATATATTTATAATATTGACAACTAACAAACAACTCACCTATATATATATATATATATATATATATATATATATATATATATATATATATATATATATATATATATATATAAAATATATATATAAATATATATAAAATATAATTACAGTAGTGAGGCTACGGTATACGAGGACCAAAATGTCACGACAAAATGAAATATCCCCACTACTTGGCCAAACGAAAAAAATGTATTAGTAAATATAATAATCTAAGTCCAAGTCCAATAAATATCTTATGTGGACCATGTCACCAACGTTGATGTCCTACAGCGCATGACAAAAGAAAAAGAAGTGCTTAATTTAATTAAACAACGTAAGCTTGAGTACCTCGGCCACGTGATGCGGAACGAAGAAAAATATCGAATTCTTCAACTTGTTATGCAGGGTAAAGTATTTGGCAGAAGGGGACCGGGACGCCGTCGTATCTCGTGGTTGAAAAATCTCAGACAATGGTTTGGGATGACCTCAGCGGAGCTGTTTCGCAGAGCAGTCAACAAAACCATGATAGCCTTGATGATCGCCAACATCCGGACCGGATAAGGCACTGAAGAAGAAGAAGTCCATGGGAGAAGCGAAATCTTAATACTAAGGTTAGTTACTAAAGTTAAATTTTAGATAGGTAAGGTAGGGAATATAAATACTAAAAAAAACCGTGACGGTTATACAAAAGAAACTACCTTACCTAACAAATGTACGACTAATATGTGTCGAAGCAGCTAAACACCAGATCTAGCTTACAGCTTACACATAAATGCTGGGAGATATCTAAAGTGATCAAGTGTGATGAGTATGGCCAACAGACTCGGAAAGATATATATATATATATATATATATAATTTTAAAAAAACCTGATACATAAATTTCTTCCCTTCCCTTTTAAAAACCGCTATACAAAATCATGAACCCCTTCCCTAACAATGAATCTAATTTAATTAGTTAATAACCATTTACCTAACTTCTTATAGATGATACAAAAACTGTAATAAGTACTAACCTTGGTATATGCATATACAAAGTTGTAAATTACAAGAAAAAACCTTAACCCTATGAAACTTGATGTTAATGTCTGTCACAACACCACAGCTGTCCTGGTTAAGTCCCCTTAAGACTCTGGCGGTCCTTGGGGCTCCGAAAAAAGCGAATGAAGGAGAACGCTGTGGTTCTGAAGACAATCGGTTCCTGGTTACCAATGGGTTGAAGTAGGTGTTTGGTTAAACTAATCCTAATATTAATCGTTATCCTAATCGGGTGAAATCTACAAAAAAAATAACATTTAGAGAAACATCAAGGCACCCAAAGATGACTATCAACACATACTCTTACATCGAATTACCACAATAAACAAACATTTTATTTCATCAGCTTACTGTCATCCTGTCTATTTATTGCGTCTGCGCATTTAAAGAATATCTAGTAAATTAGACATGAAAGTTTTTATACCGAGTAGGTATACAAAAAAAAAAACAGAAAAACCCTAATTAGGTGTCCGATAAATTTACGATCTAAGCTCAAGGCCACATGATACATATGAGAAAACTCCGATTTTACACTGTTAATATTTAAAAAAAAAAATGAAAATATCAATAAAATGATGGGCCTATAAAATCAAATGATTTAATTGCTCACCTGGGTTTTAAATAATCATTTCAGCAGATTTGGAAGCCGGGTTTTTCAATCAAGATTCTTTATCATATTATGTTGTTCCAATTCCTCCCTTGATGTTCGGGGAAAATATCAAATCCAATCCCAGATTTTCTACCCGATTTTAAGACGAAAAATGTCGGTAAAGGCTTGGAGAAATAAACCTCGCTGTGTGAGTTGCTGGCCAAAACTGACTTTAGATAAGCGCCTCTTGACCACTTTAGTGGTTACACTTGCGCATCGCATCGTCTATTGCCCATAAACGTTTCATAAACGGGATTCTAAGGGGTTTTAGGATTTTAATAATTAATTATATTAATTAATTATATGTTAGCAGTTGTGACTGCTACAATGGGTAAAAAATACTCGACTAGTATATGAGCTTTTATTAAGCATTTTTTTTTAACAGATAAAAGTAAAAAAACCTTAATGTAATAGCATATTTTGCATAAGTAAACTGAACGTTCTTTGCGAATAAATACATTACACTTGGCAAAAACTCGTTCGCATTTTTGAACCTTTGTAAATGGACACATGAAGCACCGTTTTCACAATTTTGTTGCCTTCATTGTAGTTGCCAATTTTCACAAATTTTCTCATGTCTTCAAGAATACATTTTTGAAGTTTTCTGTTTTCTGCTATTCTTTTCATGTATTTATGTAGAGCAAAATTAATTTTGAGGACAGTTCCTATAAGAATAATCTTCATTCCTAAAGCCAAATAATTCCGAAATTGCAATAAAATGAATGCATTGAGAGCCCCTACATCCTAGAGGCCATCTTTCTGTTTTTCTTTTATATGCGTAATTTGCAATTTTCTGGTCCAATATTTTAACACCTCTTTTTCCTTTATTATAGAAATATATAATTTTTGTTTTTGCTGTTGTTTTATCAATATGTTTGCGAAATCTAAAACAAGAAGAATCTGCAAATCTTTCTTGTTTGCAAATCTTGGTTTAAATTGTGTTTCTGGGTCTCTGTAAATAGGATTAGAACACTTACCCAAGAATATTTCTCTAATTTGATCTGTTTTCAACATCAGCACTTCTATTTTCAGAAGTAATAAACTTTCTCCAAGAATCAAAATTAGTAAATATTTCACCTTTACGTCGTGGTTTCAAAATACATCGTAATGTGTTGTGTAAGGCATACTTTCCTGTTTTTATAATTTTTAAATGCATATTTACAATCTACTCATGTACAATACATTGAATCAGTAGTAAATGTGATGACAGTATTGACTTTATTTTGGTACAGTCCAGCGACGGTTGTCCATTTTCACCTATGTATCCAGGTCTTCTATTTTCACCTGTGTATCCTATCTGGTTGGCGTAAAGTGATATGACATTTTTTACGGTTGGTGCTCCTAGGTCATTGTGGATGATTGCATTGCTTACATAACAAGGGGCGTTAACTAGGATATGTCACGTTTTTTGTTGGAAGGTCTGCAAATTTTTTGTATTTAAAGGCTCACTACAGCCCCAGAGTTCTACGCCGTGAGTCCATATTGGCTTCAGTATAACATTCTCAAGCAGTAGTTTGTTCTCCAACTACATTTGTGATTTTCTTCCACGTAACCAATTAATTTGTTTAAATTTTATACTAAGCTGTTTTTCTGGCGTTGATGTATTATTCCAGGTGAGCTTTCGATCATATTTTAACCCAAAGGATTGTACTACGTCTCTAGCAGGAATAGGAGCGTTGTTTAGACTAACTTTCTGGGCAGGTGCATCTTCTTGTTGTAAATGTGATTTGGGCTGATTTTTCGTTGTTGACTGTAATTTTCCATTTTGTGAACCAATTCTCTAATCATCATCATCATTCAATCTTCGCTTATCCACTGCTGGACATAGATCTCCCTCATAATTTTCCATCTATTTCAATCTTGTGCCTCGTGCATCCAATTCCTATGACAACGTTTTAGATCGTCAGTCCAACGTGTTAATGGACAACCTCTGCTTCGGTAGGCATCATCTCTTGGTCTCCATTTCAGTATTCGTTTTGTCAATCTATTATCTGCCATTCGAGCTACGTGACCTGCCCAGTTTCATTTCAGTGTTGCTACTCCCTCTACTACATCAGCTACTGCTGTTCTTTGTCGTAGCTGGCGATTTGGGATCTTGTCTCGTAGTGAAACGCCCAACATAGCACGCTCCATCGCCCTTTGACACACACGGATCTTTTGAACTGTTCTCATTGTCATGGTCAACGTTTCCGCACCGTAAGTTAGCACTGGCAAAACACACTGATTAAACGTTTTTCTTTTAAGGCATATTGGTATATCAGCCGATTTGAAAATATGTTTCAGCTTGCCGAAGGCTGTCCAAGTCAGTCTTATACGACGGAGAATCTTAACGGTTTGGTTATCTTTTCCTATGCGAATCTTATAACCTAGGTATTTATAGGCCATTACCTGGTCTATGGATCTTGTTCCTACGCATATATCTTCGCTGACTACAATATTTGTCATCATTTGGGTTTTAGATATATTTATTTTCAATCTCCCTTCTAGCGAGGAAAGATAGAGCTGATTTAAAAGTTCTTTGGCCTCATCTATCCTATCAGCTATTAGTACAATATCATCTGCAAATCTTAGATGGCTAAGCTTTTTTCCGTTTATGTTTATGCCCTTAATGGTCAGTTTTGCCCTATATATATATATATATATATATATATATATATATATATATATATATATATATATATATATATATATATATATATATACATATATTCCAAAAGCTTAGTGAACAGTTTCGGCGATATGGTGTCCCCCTGGCGTACTTCACGTTGTATCGGGAATTTCTGGGTTTGACGATCACCCACTCTAACACTGGCTGTTGCGTTTTGGTATATGTGTTTAATTATATTTATATACTGATAGTCAATTCGGCATTCTGTCAAGGCTTCAACATTTTTTGTTGATTTACGGTGTCGAATGCCTTTTCATAGTCAACAAATGTTAAAGCTAGTGGTTTATTATATTTAGTGCATTTTTCAAGCTTTTGTTTTCTTCTATTACTCTAGTTATTTTCATGGTATTGTATCATCTCAAATCTTTTCTAACTTTCTTTTTAATTTTCTTATTCAAAATTCTTAGTTCATTTTGGTTATGATCCTGATTTTCCCTAAGTTTTCTTCTTTTCCCTAGAAGATGTTTTGTGTTGTAGGCTTAATTTTTTGTTAGTGTTTTCAGGACAAGGACAGTATTTCTTTTCAGCTTCTTTCAATATTTGAGTAATATTATTGTTCATTTCATTGATGCTGATATTCTCTAAGTCGTGTGTATCCAAACTAGTCTTAATATTTTCTTCGTAAAGTGTTATATCTTCTGGGAACAGCCACCTTCCACTTTTCTTTTTGAGGATCATTTTTGTTCTTGCAACTTCAGTGTTAAAAGTGGTTTTTGCTCTAATTAGTCTATGGTCGCTCAATGTTGAAAATTTATTCAATACTGTTACATTCTGAACAATATCTTTCCGATTTGATATTATGAAATCAATCTCATTTTTTGTTCTTTGGTTCGGACTCTTCCATTCTCTAATGTAGACAAGTAATTTTTCAGATGCTATTTCTGTGTCTTTGTTTAAAACTAAAACGGCTGTATTATCGGCAAAAGTCGCCACTGTGATGTCATCTGTAATAGGTATATCAGCAGTTTAGATCAGGTACAGGAAGGGACTGAGGACACTTCCCTGAGGAACTCCGGATTAGATTGAGTGATAGGTTGAGAAACCATTACTGATTTTTACTTGGAACAAACTTTCGTTTTTATAGGATTTTAGAATAAGGTACATACCGCTATGCAGTAAAAATTTTAATTTACATAGCAAGCCGTTGTGCCAGACTTTACCAAAAGTCTGCTAAATATCGAGAAATACTGAGGAACACATAGTCTTTTTTTCAAACTGTTCTTGATTTTATTTACTATTTTATGACATTGTTGTTTGACTATTACGTCCGATTGTTGAATGTTTTTGATGCAAACCAAACTTATGTTCGGGTGTTATGTTATCGAATGATACAGTTTTGCTTATTTTATTTAGCAGAAGTCTTTCAAATATCTTGGACATCAGGAATAACAAGCTTATCGGTCAATAGAAAGAAGGTTCTGTAGGCAATTAACCTGACTTGTCAATCAACATAGTATAAGCATATTTTTATTGGATTGGAAAATAGTTTAACTGCAGCATTCTATTGTAGATAATAGTAAGCGTAAGAGCTGCTTTCCTGGGTAGATATTTTAGGATTCTCTCATCGATTAAATCGTATCCTGGGGCTTTGTGACAGTTGGTACTCACTATTATTATTATTGGAGGTGATAATTGGCAGGGCGCCAATATTTTCTAACTACATCATCATTTATGTTTTGACCTAAATTTGTAGTAAATAGATTTTCTAAATATTTTGTAAATCCATTATCTTTTTCATTGTCAGTTTGCACTTAAATTCTATCACGTTTTCTTATTATAGAAATTGGTAATGTCGGTTGCTTTTGTATTGCTAATTCCAGCTCAACAGATTTGATATATTCTGGCTAATGATGTTTTCAAATTGTTCCCAGTTGGTTTTTTTGTTAGATAGTCTTAATGGCTGTTGATTATATATGATATTTGTGCTTAAAGTTATTATTATGGCGCTTTGGGTCTGAAGTTAGGTTAAAAATAGGGCTTTATTTTTGAATGTGTAATAGGAATGAAAATCTTTAAATCTTGCAAAATCTAGAAGATCCGGAATTTGTTTATTTTCTGCTGGCAAGTATGTTGGCTGTCCTGTGGATAAGAAGAATGAATTGTTTTTTCTTGTAATAATTAATGTAAGTTTTTACCCATCATTGTAGTTAGTCGTGATTCCCATAGAGTATTTTGGACATTCCAATCGCGTGTTACCAGGAAGTGCGAGCCAAGAGTTTGGAAGAAGCTGTCGTTTTCTTTAACTAGGATATTATGTCTAGAAGATGAATAAATATCCGCGACAATCAGTGACAACAAGAACGTTAATATAATTCCGTTTGTGAGAACAACTTGCTCGCTTCTATGTAATCGTAGCCTTTCTAATACTTTCGACATTATTGGGAGTAGGCTTATAGGCCGATATAAATTTTCTTGCGTTGCGGGCTTACCAGGTTTCGAAATCATAGTAATTTGAGCAAATTTTTATTGCATTGGAAAGTATCGAAGACGCAGTGTGCTGTTGTATATTATTGTTAATAACACCACTGCTTTTCTCGGTAGCTTCTGAAGTAATTCTCCTGTTATCAAATCATAGCCAGGAGCTTCCTAACATTTAGCATTTTTATTTGTTCTTGAACCACTGTGGGGGTAATTGTTGTCAGAGGAAGAGAAAGTTGACATGGAGTTTTATGATACATTTTTATATCACATCTTCAGCGTTATTAGTATCTGGGTGCTGCGAATACAGTTGCAAGATGGCCTGCGAATACTGTTGTTTTTTCTGCGTTTGTGCAGGCCTAGGTCATATCTGTTTTTCTTAAAGGTAAATGAATCTGTTATTGTCGTTCGTTTAAATTTTTTTGTAGCTTTTTTTATAGAGTTGTCTTCATGTGAGAGGTTCGAAATATAAAACTGGAAAGAGTCGTTTTTTTCTTTATGTAATGCTCTATTTAGTCTATAACTTATCCTGTTAAGGTACGTTTTATTTAGTGGATTTTTCGTTTGTTGCCATGTGCTTCGAGCTCTTTTTTGTCTGCTATAAGTTTGCTTATATGAAGGGATATATTATGGTTTTCTTGAACACTTCTTTGACTCTGTGGTGTTGCTTCCCATTCTGCTGTTTCTAAAACTATTGTTATATACTGCTTTCTCTACATCTTGGTTTTTTTATCCTATCCATTCTAATTTTTGTATTTACAGAATTTTGGAAAATATCTCAGTTTGTTTCTTAAGTCGTTAGTTTGGGTGGTGATATTCTCCATATTATGTGTGTACTTAAAGTTATGATTATTGTGCTTTTTTTTATTTATTTACGCTGTAACCACCAGGGTTATTAGCGAACTAAAAAATATAATACAGGTAAAGTTAGAAAAAATTACAATAATTGATACAGTCCTGAGTCCTGAATAATTGATACTGATAAACGTATTGGTATACGTAGGGTGTTCTTTATTACTAGCTATTTTAGAAGCATATGAGAGAGAAACGTATTTGCATCGTAAACTTAGGGGTGGTTCTACTGTTAAGCATTGTAAACTTTCAACTGGTGTTGTTCGAAACGCACCTGTAGCTATTCGTAGAGCTGTGTTTTCAACAGTTTCTAATGTTTTCAATATTGATACTTTGCTTGATGAATAAACTATCGCACCATAGTCTAGTTTGGATCTAACTAAAGATTTATATACATGTAATAGTGTATTTTGATCTGCTCCCCAGTTTTTGCTGGAAATAGTTTTCATAAAATTTAGTCCTGCTTGGCATGATTTTTTAAGTTCTTCTGTATGTTTTTTCTAGGACAGCTTTTGGTCGAAAACCATACCTAAAAATCTGATATTATTTGTGAAATTGAGGGTTTGATTATATAGCTTTAGATGTGGAGTTAGAGTGTTATGTTTTCGTGTGAATAAAATAAATTTAGTTTTTGTCGGTGAAAATTGTAATCCGATAGTCCTAGACCATGATTCTAACTGATTGATTGTTTGTTGCAAATGTTTTTAAATAGATGTAGAGTTTTTTCCTTTGGCAAATAAAACTAAATCATCAGCGTATAATCAGCGTGAGCATTGTTGAAGTATGTCGTTTATGGCTATTAAAAAAAGGGTTGAGCTTATAACTGATCCTTGTGGTACTCCGTTCTCTTGAACTTTTTTATCTGAGTTAACGTTGTCTGATCGAACTATGAAGCTACGAGATTGAAGAAAATTGAAAATAAATATTAACATATTTCCTCTGATATTCCAATTATGCAATTTTGATATGATATTGTATCGCCAGACAGTATCATAAGCTTTATTAATATCAAAAAAAAAACTGCGATACAATCTTGCTTATTTGCAAATGCTTCATGTATTCCTGACTCTAAGTCTATTAGGTTATCTATAGTCGATCTATTTTGCCTAAATCCGCTTTGCTGTGGAATAAGCAGTTTTTGTTGTTCTAAATACCATCTCAGCCTTTTATTTACCATTTTCGTTAACACTTTACATATAATATTGGTTAAAGATATTGGTCGACATGACTCAGGTGATGTCCGGGGTTTCTCAGGTTTAAGACGTGGTAGTATTACTTCGGACCAAGTTGATGGGAAAACCTGGTTACTCCAGATAAAATTAGAAAGGTCTAGTAATAAATTTTTCCCATTGTGTGGTAGATGTAGTAGAAATGCTAAGGGGATACCGTCTGATCCTGGGCTTGAATCTTTGGAAGAGTTTAAGGCTTCAGCAAGTTCTATGAAGGAAAAAGGAACGTTAAGGTTGTGAATCTCATGTCCGTCGAATTCCAAAATGTTTTTTTCTACGTTGTTTTTATGTATTTTAAAATTATCAGTGTAATTTTCATCACTGGAATTTAATTCGTATTGGTCTGCTAACATATCTACGATTTCTTTTCTATCACCAATTATTTTGTTATTTTTTGCTAGGAAAGGAATCTTATATGGTTGGCCTTTTCCAGAGATTTTTCTTAAGTTTCTCCAAACTGTACTTATACTTGAAGAGGTATTTAGAGATGAGATGAATTTTCTCCAGGATTCTTTTCTATTCTTTTTTAGAATGTATCTTGCCTCAGCTCTTCGTTTTTTGTAGTCCATTATATTTTTGTCTGTTTTATGATGTTTTATTCTATTGAAAGCTTTCTTATACGCTCTTGTAGCAAGACTGCATTCAGGTGTCCACCACGGAAGAGGTTTATGTTTCTTTAAAATTTTTGTTTTTCTTACATACGTCTCTGCGGCTGCTGTGATGGTTTGTAAAAATGTACTTAAAAACTTGTCAATGTCGTTTGATGATGTAAAGTTGGTTTGCTTAATGTTCTGTTCGATCTGTTTGGTAAAATTAGTCCAATCAGCATTTTTAATATTCCACTTTGAGATAGGCGATTCGATATTTGTGATTTTCTGATGCGTTAAAGAAATTATAATGGGGTAGTGGTCACTACCATATAAGTAGGGTAGAACGTCCCATGTTAACGTAGTGGACAGAACTGAGTCACACAGAGAAATATCAATTGCCGATGATGTGCCATTATGTATGTTGAATCTGGTTGGTCTTCCGTCGTTAAGTAGATTCAGATTTTGGGATGTTATAATATCTTCTATAATTCGTCCTTTCGGGTTGAGTTTTATGGAACCCCACATTGGATTGTGGCAGTTAAGATCTCCAACGATAATTCTAGGTGAAGGAATTTGTTCCAAAATAGCTGTTAAATCTTCTTGGGATATAGTTTGATTTGGTGGGATATACCTATTACATATATAAATCTTTTGAGGTATATTTATTGCAATAGTTATTAATTCAATATTATTTGAAGTCACTGGTAACTATGTGCTCATGAATTTTTCATCCACGTAAATTGCTACTCCTCCACTGGCAATGTTTTGGTTTAATCTGTTATTATAAAAACATGAATAATTACGAAAGTTATATACATGGTTTGAATTTTTAAAATTTGTTTCCTGTAGACAGATAATAGATGGGTGTGTTTCAGAGATAATATGTTTTAGTTTTTCAAAATGGGTGTAAAACCCATTTAAGTTTCATTGAAGCAGAGAAGTGAATGTAATTATTCACCGATGAGTCTGAATCTTCTTCCGACAATGAAGTTTTCACTGCAGGGAGAAGCTGTTTGCCAAGTTTTCGTATTAATTTGGTGCTTTTGGTTTTCATTCTTTTGTCGATGTAGTATGGATGTAAATCCGATAGAAACTTTATAAGTGTATGAGAGTCTTCTGAGTACAATTTTGTTACGCTGATTATGTCTTTTGATCCTTATATATTTTAGAATAGATCCACTACTTGATCGAAGTTTAACAATTGCTTTTCCCTTTCTACATATTCTCTTACTGGTTCTAGTAATGTTTGGAAATTTGGTATCTCATCTCTTAAGTTTTTGTCATCAGTTTTGGTTTTTTTCTTTAATTGAAGCTTAGGTTTTTCAAAGTTTTCTTCGGCGGGTGGCGTGATTGCATCTTCTAAGGTTCTTTTTCCGCTTGCTTTGTTAGAAGTTATCTGGGGTTCGTGAGAATCCATATGTGTATTTTTATTTGGAGGTAAGTGTTGACTTGTTTTGGGGTAAGGTTGATTTATGTTTTTGGGTATTAGAGGATAACTCAGACGATGTAGGTGTTGCAATTGTAGTGTTAACTGAAGAAGTGGTCAAATGTATAGATGTATTTTGTAGTGAGCACTGTTCTGTTTGGTTTATTGATAAATTTGGGATTGCTACTGTTTGTAATGTGGTTTGAGAAGACGTAGTAAGTGTGGAGGAAGTGGTATTTGAGATTGTGGGAGTATTTTGTAGATTATCTTGTTGAGTATAATTTATTGATGAATTTTGTCTCATTTCTATTTGCATTGCACTATCATTGTGAGGATGGTTAGAAGGTGAAATATTTGGACAATTAGCTGCCTGTTGTCCAGTTAATTTGCATTTGAAATATGTTTCGTTTTGGGCTATAAATATGCGGTATGATGTTTGTTCCAACTCGATAATAAAAGATTCAGGTAGTACAAAGTTTTCTGGAAAAGGTAAAACGAAAATTTGTCTTCGTAAGCTTAGAATATGACTGAAGGCAGGATTGGTTGCTCCTATCCGTAGGTATGATATGTCTGAGAGAGGATTTAAACCTAGTTTTATTAATTCGTCCATTATTAAGTTAGAAGGTATGCTTGGACATGCATTGGACAGGATTAAGCGGACTGATGGAGTTATTAATCTTCTCGCTTCTAGTATATTTCCATTCACTATTATCTTCTTTGTTTCTGCTATGAATTTATCTACTAGGTTTTTAGATAATAGATATATGCATATTCTACTGTTTGATATATGGGATGCGAAAATTATATTTTTTGGTTCTATATGCTGACTCAATCCTTCAAGATAGTCATTAATTGTACAATTCTCTAAAGTGTTAAATAGAATAGCTTGATCTCTGTTTGGGATTAATATACTCCGTAGTTGGCTAACTGCTTTTAAGTATGATGCATTTTGTGGTAGCTGACTGGAAGATGACATCTTTTAAATGGATTTTCGACTAAAACCGGTGCTGTTTTACAGCTTTCGTTGTGATACCAGTTCATGGAAATTGGATAATACTTATAACTAATTGCAGTGATTTACTTAAATATCTAAATCCAAATAGATGAAAAAAGTATATTTTATCCTCACGATTCCAATATTCAGTATACAAATCACTTTCACTTTTGACCCCAGTCTGGTTATACAAAAATCATCGATTTCATGGCAAAATGTTTCGCAGATATCTGAAGCTTTTAAGACATAGGTGGGGGTTACTAGATGACGAATAGATAAAAAGATACTCCTATTTTTACCTTGCGTTTTTTTAAACAATAATTTATGGTCAGAATTTGATTTTTTATCTATAAGTTTTTTCCCGTATAATTTAAATAAACAATATTTATATTATTTTTTTATATCAAGAATATCTTTATTTTCCCGTTTTTCAGTTAAAATTGATAAATAATTTACGGAGATATTTGCAAAAAAGCAGTTTTTTTGCACTAATTTATAAATTTAATTAATTTTTTATTAACAAAATAAAATGTTATTAATACATTTCAACATTGAGGAATTACCGACCTTTAAATTTGTGCGAAATTTCCCCCAGATCAGTCAAATAGTTTAAAAGTTATTCAATTTGTTTATCCCTGAGACTAATTATTTAAACCATTGAACTTGCCCTATAAATGATGCTAGACACATTTAACAAATTTCATAGGATTCTTTAAGACTTATACTATCTCAGAAGTTAAATGAATATTGAGTTTTCATCGAAATTATTTACAAAATAAACGTTTGAAAAAGGGGTATGTTTTTTACTTATAAACAATTGTAATAACTTCTACATTTTTTAAGCTACAGACTTGTACGTACAACCATTAGATAGCTGGTAAAAAAACTCACATTTAACAAGAAAAATAAACCTTCTACGAACAATAGGAATGAAGTTAGCGACAGTTTTTTTGTTAATTATATCTCCATTGTACACAGTACAAGTACAGTACAAGTAAAATTTGCCCAAATTTTGAATGAAAATCTAAACTTTATATTGAATTTTATAGCTATAAAATTCATCCAATTTTTCGAAACGAAGTTACTTTCGAAAGATCGACATAGGAAAGTGGAGGGGAAACTGTTTTAGCTCCTCGCTGCAAAATTTAATATTACGGTTACGGATTTATCATTCAAAAGCTTCAATAGTTCTGTAGGAATTTCATCAGGTCCATTTGCTTTTCCATTTTTAGCGTTTCTTATTGCGTATTCTACTTCTTCTTTCAATATGTCTGGCCCAGATGCATTGATTATCTGAGTTAAGTTGTTTCTATCGTCTTCAAATAATTCATTCAGGTATTCTGTCCATCTTTTTATTTTATTCTCTAGATCTACAATAAGATTTCCATCTTTGTCTTTAAGTTTACCTATTTGGCATTTCTTTATGCTTCCTCTTATCTCTTTTACTTTTTTGTGCATATTGAACGCATCGTACTTTTTCTCATAGGTTTCCATTTCTTTACATTGTTCTTTAATCCACTCCTCTTTGGCTTCTTTTATTCTCTTTTTTATGTGTTTATTTATTTCTTTGTATTTGTCTGGGTAATTCTTCATCTTTCTTCTTTGTTCCATCAAGTCAAGTATATCTTGTGTCATCCACCCGTTATTTTTTGTTGTTGTTTTTGTAGGATGTTTCTTTCCTGCTGTTTGTATAGCTGTATTTATGTACTTTAATTTTTGGTTAACGTTGTTTGTATCGTTAATTTGTTGCTGCACTGAACGGAGGTTTTCATTTATTTCTTCTCCTGTTTCTTGTCGTATATTTTTGTTTCTAAGTTTATTTAAATCTAGTGCCTTTCTGTGTAGTCTTCTAATCTTTTTTGGTCTCTATCACAGTAACTGAGGGGTTATGATCTGAGCCTATATCAGCTCCTGGGTACGTCTTAGTACATTTAACAGCGTTATGATACCTCCTTGCTATCATAAAGTAGTCTATTTGATTTCTCACTATTTTTTCTTTGGTATGTTGTGGAGATGTCCATGTATATAACCGTCGAGGAGGTAATTTGAAAAAGGTATTTGTTATAACGAAGTCTTCACTTTGGCAAAATTAAATCAATCGATCTCCTCTGTCATTTCTGCTTCCAAGCCCATATTTTCCTACTTGTTCTCCTACCTTACCTTGACCCACCTTGGCATTAAGATCGCCCATTAATATGTTAATGTATGGAAAGACTGACTTAATAAGTAAAGACAAACAACCTGCAACAAAAAGGTTCAGATCTGACAGTGAAGTCGAATAAATGAACCAAATTTGAACTTTTAAACCAATGTATGTAAAGAAAATAAAAAAAGTATAGTTCAATAAATATTGCAAAATTTAATAAGGCAAGTAATGAAAAAATCGACTTATTTTATCAAAGCAGTAAGGCAGATTAGATTAATATTGTATATCATATTTGTAAGAAAAATAGAATAAAAATCAATATTATTAATTATAAAAATACAAACAATTATAATTAATATAAGGAATATAATAATATAATGTGTAAAAAATTACCTGAAATTTAATTTATAAATTATATAAGTATTATTAGATCATTGATTCTCGAATAAAACTCGAAATTCGACTACGTTTATCAAAATGCTACGTTTGGTCGTTTCTTCTATATGCAGTTGAAACGTGGACCCTAAAAACATCAACCGTAAATAAATTGGAGGCCTTTGAAGTGTAGATCTACCGGAGAATGCTCAAAATTTCATGGACATCGCATACCTCAAACGAAGAAGTGCTGCATAGAATAGGCAAGGAAAGAGAACTTTTTAACACAGTAAAAGTTAGAAAAACATCATACCTAGGCCACATACTGAGAAATAATAATTACCAATATGCCCAACTTATAGTGAAAGGAAAAATCGAGGGAAAGAGAGGCCTAGGAAGGAAAAGACTATCGTGGCTCAGAAACATCCGACAATGGACAGGGCTAAATTTTGAACAGCTAATAAGAACAGCTGAAGATAGAGAAGATTTTAAAATTGTAGTAGCCAACCTCCATTGAGGAGAGGGCACTTTAAGAAAAAGAAGATCATTGATATAAAATGAAAAAACATATGTTGATTTTCCGGGATTTTCCGAGATTTATGGGGGGTGAAAATTATGTCATCATTATTAATACTGCGACAGACTATTTGAGCAAATTAAAAAAAAGTAAGTATTTAGGGTGAATTTCAAATGGACTCAATTTTTCCGAGTTTTCCCATATTTTCCGGCAAGTGAAAACTATGTAGTTATTCATATTTCGACGAGCTACCCCAGAATAAAAAAAGAGGCTTGCAGCTGCAAAGGAAGCAGAGATAATGTAAATTTTTCCTACGTGTTGCAATTTGAAGTTCCGATGCCGAAAAAAAAACGGAGCTGAAACAGATATCATCTCCACTTTCCTATGTCGATCTTTCGAAAGTACCGTCCTTTCGAAAAATTAGATAAATTTTATAGCTATAAGTTTTAATAAAAAGTTTGGATTTTCATTCAAAATTTGTGCAAATTTTACTTCTTAATGTTTATAAACAATGGAGATATGATTTTTTTAAAAATAGTTACTAACTGCGTTCCTATTGGTCATAGAAGGTTTTTTATTTTTTAATGTGACCTTTTTTACCAGCTATCCAATGGTTGTACGTACAAGTCTGTAGCTTAAAAAATATAGAAGTTATTACAATTGTTTATAAGTAAAAAACATATCTCTTTTTCAAACGTTTATTTTGTAAATAATTTCGATGAAAACTCAATATACATTTAACTTCTGAGATAGTCTAAGTTTTAAAGAAACCTATGAAATTTGCTGAATATGTCTAGCATCATGCATAGAGCAAGCTCAATAGTTTAAATAATTAGCCTCATTGATAAACAAATTAAATAACTTATAAAATATTTGACTGATCGGGGGGGAAATTTCGCACAAATCTAAAAGATGGTAATTTCTTGATGTTTAAATGTATTAATACCATTTTATTTTGTTAATAAAAAAATTAATAAAATTTATAAATTAGTGCAAAAAAATTGCTTTTTTGCAAATATCTCTGTAAATTATTTATCAATTTTAATTAAAAAAACAGGAAAATAAAGATATTCTTGTCATAAAAAAATGACATAAATATTGTTTATTTAAAATATAAGGGAAAAAATTTATAGACAAAAAATTAAATTGTGACCATAAATTATTGCTTAAAAAAAACGTAAGATAAAACTAGGAGTATCTTTTCATCTATTCATAATCTAGTATCCCCCACCTATGTCTTAAAAGCTTCAGATATCTGCGAAACATTTTTTTCACCTTTTTTTTTAACCAGACTGGGCTATTTATACTTAATTACTTTTAAATTTACTTCAATAATTACTATTTAACGAGCACCATAAATTAGTGCCTAAAACACGTCTTCCTCGCTTGCTGGTCAAACATAGAATCATTATTGTGCTTTGATCTGATGTTAAATCGAAGTTTGACTCTATTGCACTATGAATGTCAGCTATCCCTTTTGTTACAGCAAAAACTACCAAATCTGGGATTTTGTTGGGGTTCGTAGACCAGTATATGGGTATCCCGTTAATAAGTATCTTAGGTTATTTTGTTGAATGATATTCATTAACGTTTGACCGTTAGGAGTGATTAATCTGGAACCCCATGTGGCGTGTTTTGGATCCAAGAGTTTGTATGAAATCATGATAATCTTAGCTTGAAACGGGATGTTTACGTGGGCTGTAGACTAATAATACACTGAAAGAGATATTTGTTTCGATTTTAATTATTGCTGCTTGGATGTTTTCCGTAATATAAGGTTGGACTACATAGTATTTAATTTTTGATTTAATATTAACGGTAGAGCCTGCATGTGCTCCTCCGTATGGATGGTTTGCATAATACACAGTATGGTAAGATATCTTAATAACCATTCTGTGTGTGGCATGGCTTTCAGATATTAATAAATTGTGATTTTTTTTAAAAACAGTGTGACAGATATCTGTAGAATATGGTTTGAAATGCCATTAGCATTCCACGACGTAATTCGTAGCGACTTGAAAGCTATTTTGTTATTTTGTTAATGACTGTAGTTAACATGGTTAAAATCATGCTATTTTGTTTTAAGAGTTGAGAGAACATATTTTAACATTCTTTTAGAAAATTTGATAGTTTATCTGCTAAATCAATGTTGTTGTTTTTGTTATCTTCATTTATGTTTTCAATGATAGCAACTCTATAATTGATTCTGTTGAAATTGTGAGCATGATGTTGGATAGGTATATTTACATTATGACTGCTGACAGGATTTTGAGTGGTAATTTATTTTGATTTGTCATTGTATCCGACATTTAGTAGTTCACGACAAACACAACATTCTCTATAATTAGAAGGATGGTCTCCGTTGCAGTGAGTGAAAGTTGCTGGCGTGTTTTTTGGTTTCTAGCAGTCTTTTGTGTTGTGTGATCCAGCGCATTTTACGCAATTATATGGTTTTGAATAGTACGTTTTAGTATGACCATATTCTTGACATCGTATATTTTTTTTAATTCTCGGTAGTTCTAGCCTTATTTTACAATGTGGTATATACTGTAGTTTAAATATTTGTTGTTCGTTTGAAGCTTGACGTCAAAAAAAATATAATGGTAATGGTTCACAGCTCAATGCGTTAAGGTACCTGACATTTGTAACGTTCCTTATCTTATGACCCTTTTTCTGGATTTTCGCTTTTATTTGAGGAGTGAGTAATTTTATTTTATTAAAGGAGTAATGTAGATTTCGCATAACTGCTCTGTATGCTCTCTCTTCCTTAGGCTGGTATGTATGGTGGACGATTTTTTCCTCTCGTACGTAATGTACTAGTTTCCTGTAGGATTCAGGTGTCTGGTAAAATTTTAATTATATTGTTTGTGAAGGCTTTAGTAAAGTAAGTTTCTACTTCCACTGCTTGAGCTAAATTATCTATGATCTTGCTATAGTCATTCACGCCATATATAAAAATAAATATATAAAAATTGGATGAGGTTTTTAGATTGGTGGATTTTTATTTGTATCATTTATGCAGTTTTATGTGAAAGTGGCTAAAACTTATTTGAATGTGTAATTGGAGCTTCTTCTTCTTTTAAATATTAACGTTTAAGTCTCTTTCTTTTTGAGTTTATTGTTTGCCAGGAGTGTTTATCTGGGCAACTATTGGCTATACCTGATACTGTTGTTAATACTTATCAAAAGGTATAATTTGGTTTAGTGTTGGTTGACTTAGCACAATAGTGGAGCTTGAGTATTTATTTGACTTACTTAGTAATTATTAGTATTAGATTTATAGGCTCGTTCTGCATTACAGTTGAAAAGTGTATTGTAGCGTACTGAAAATTACTTGATCCTGTTGGAAACATTTTCACTTCACTTAGAGCTCACTTTTATTTCACACTGACCGGATAAATAAAAATTTATTTATTTACCAATCATTATTATCACTGGCTCGACAACCCTTTTTGGGTCTTGGCCTGTTCCAGGATTCTTCTATATTCTAATCTGTTTCGTGCTTTTTTTCTCCAGTTTTTTATTTTTAAGGTTGCTATATCATTTTCTATTTGTTCTAAGTATCTCAGCTTCGGTCTTCCTCTTGTTCTTTTTCCTACTGGCATCTGTTTAGATATTTTGTTTGGTATTTCGCCTTCTTCCATTCTTTCCACATGTCCTATCCAACACAGCCGTTCTATTTTAATGAATGTTATAATATCCGGATCCTGTCCGAGTACCGGTCTTGTTAGGGTTTTATATATTTGGTATTTTGTTTTTCTTGCCACGTTATCGGATCTTAGTTGCCTAACTAAGCCATGGTAACATTTATTTTGCAATAAATACTCGCCTCTTCACTTCCTCCGCAACGTTATTATCAGACGTGACTAGGAATCCCAAGTATATATAGTTTTTTACCCCCTCAATGTTGTATTCTCCTATTGTTATATTCTGTACCTGAATACATTTTGTTTTGGTCTGATTGATTTTAAGACCACTATTTTGTGCAGCTCGTTCTATTTGGTTGTATGCCTCTATCATTTCTCTTCTTGATCTTGCCATTATATCAACATTATCTGCAAATGCTAGTATTTGCACGCTTTTATTAATGATTGTTCCTCGTGTATTGACTGTTGTGTCCCTCAGTATTTTCTCGAGTGCGATGTTGAACAAGATGCATGATAGAGCGTCTCCCTGACGTAGTCCCTTTTTCACATCTATTGTTTCCGTTAATTCATTTCGTATCCGGATTCTACTTTCTACTTTTAGAGATTCTTTTATCAGTTGTATTAGTTGTGTTGGTATATTAAATTCTTTCATTGCTTTTATTAAGAATTCTCGATTTATATTGTCATATGCGCTTTCAAAGTCTATGAAGATATTATGTGTATGGATGTTATATTCACTTGTGTTTTCGAGGATCTGTCGCAGAACAAATATCTGGTCTATTGTTGACTTCTGTCTACAGAAGCCACTTTGGTATTTGCCAACTATTTTTTCAGCGTGTCGTCTAAGTCTTTCATAAAAGACGTTAGACACAATTTTGTATGCTGCATTTAGCAGCGTGATTCCACGGTATTTATTTACCAATAATCAATTTAAAATTACCAAATCTCGAGAAGATTAATAACTAGTTGGCACAATTACAATATCTTCAGATAACCTGTGAAATGCACATTAAGTTTGACAGTTATTTGTATATATATATATATATATATATATATATATATATATATATATATATATATATATACAGGGTGGTCCTTAAGTAATTGTACAAAAAGAAACAGTAGATTCTACAACTTAAAATATTACGATTTAAGCCATATTGCTTTAATAAAATGTTGATATTAAGAAAGATACAGGGTGTTAAAGTGCAAAATTAAAATTTTATTTTTCGCTATAACTTTTATGTTTGTAAACATTTATGTATAAAAATTTACAACTGGGTACTTTTAAATATGAGAAATTATAGTTTAATACACACTTTGATGTAACTGATAGAGGGCGCCACTTATGCCACATAACTTAACTTAACTTAACCTTAACTTTTTTGCTCTTTAAGTTACCTATATTTGGGATAAAGAATATTAAAGATACATTATTTTAACAAAAAAAAGGTATACTTGTTAATAACTTCAAAACTTAACAGTTTTCGAGATAATCGCATTTTAAAAATTAGCTGCATAATTCTGATCTAAGGCAATTACTCCAGGCAACGATGAAAAAATAGAAAAAAACATTAATACTTCTGAATTTTGGTATACCATACCTTTAACTAAGGTTAATAGTTAACGAAATATTAAATAAAATAAATATATCAGCAGGATAATTAATAATAGGATTTGACAAAATAACAGAATAATAGGATCTTACATCAAACATTTTACGTTTTATATTAAATTAAAGTCATAATCAAAACATTTTGTTTACAAACCAAATTAAGAAATAGTTAAACTAAATAATATAACTTTTTGTCAAAGTAAGTGTTCGATATGTCCACCATTTTCTTTAATTCATTTGTCAATATATTCCATATAAGATCGTCTCATATTAAATATTATTAGCAGTATTTATTTCTTCCCATAGTTGGTTGCGAATGTTTATGACACACGTTGTTTTAATGCGCCCCATACACCAAAATGAAGCGGATTAAATTCGGGGCTACGTGGTCGCTATAATGTATAATGGATGAATGTATCGATGACATTACTTATTTATTTGATTACGTTACAGCTTACGAGTAACTATAATTACATCTCGAACAAATGGACTATCATGATTTACTAACGAACTAATATTATGCTGAACTAAATTGCCTGTGTGTTTACTATATTTATAAAAATATCGGTTATTAGGACAACAATGATGTTTTTGTAAAAATACTGAGTCTTTCAGGTTAGATTTGTAGCAAAAGTATTATGAAACAGGAAACATGTGTTATTCAATACCTGTGCTCTAGTTTCTATTTGTCCTAATAAAAATGCGTAAACAATTTACGTAATGAACAATAAGTATTCTTTTCGGATTTTTTATGAATTAAATAATTATATCAATATCTCATTACATTGCCAAGAAAATATGACTACCACGACCAATCCAACGTTCAGAATAGTTGTATTTAAGTATGTTCTAACTGCCTTCTCTCTAGAATGTGGTTGTGTACCATCTTGCATAAACCACATATTTTGGGTTTTTAGCATTTTACAATAGAGAAAAAGTAATACAACGCCATTATAGAAACTTAAGAAGCGATAGCAAAGGAACATTGTAAACATGATGACGGCCAACGTCTGAATACGGACGCGGCACCTAAAGAAGAAGATGCACATATAACAAAGCATTTTGTGATGTTACAATATGATCTTTGAGTTGTTTTTAGAAGAATAAACTATGAATTATGCTTATCTACAGGTATTCAGTGCTTTACCGCACAAATATCAAACTAAGAATTATTGTGCAGCTGACTTATAAAATGCATTTATCTCGAAAACGGTTGAAGTTTCAGATTACGAACAAGTATACCTTTTATTTGTAAAAATAATGTATCTTTAACATTTTGTAACACAAATAGAGCTAACTTAAAGAGCACAAAAGTTAAGCGCAAATTTATGCCACACATGTGGCATATGTGGCGCCCTCTATTAGTTACATTAAAGTAAGTATAAAATTATAATTTATCCTACTAAAAAGCATCCAACTGTAAATTTTTATCCGAAAATATTTACAAACGTAAAAGTTATAGCAAAAAATACAATTTAAAATTTCCACTTTAACACCCTGTATCTTTCTTAATACCAACATTTTATAAAAGCAAGTTGGCTTAAATCGTAATATTTTAAAGTGCAGAATCTATGGTTTCTGTTTGTACAATTACTTACGGACCACCCTGTATATATAGATACATATACTTTTGTGTTGTTTCCTTTAAGTATTAAACAATGTATATTTATAATTTTAGGGATGTGCTAGTTTGTTTCTTGTTATCATATTCCTTTCCAAACTTGAATGGATGCTTAATACTATTAATGAAAGCACAAAGAATCTCCAAGCACTCCAAGATGTGTCATTCGAAAACACCGTTATAAGAAAGGCTAGAAATATGAAAATTATAAGTCTCGCAGTAATAATTTACAGTTTAACTAGTCATCTATTATTTTCTTTTCCCAGATATTTTAACGATTATGACATAAATATTTACGATTGGCTGGCTACAGAATATTATGGAGCGCATGTTAATACGATTATGACTTGGATATTTCGCACATGTCTAGCTATAGGTAATTTCTAAATATTTATTTTTTCAAAACTTGTCAAAATAAAGTGAAGTTAAAAATAAATTAAATAAATAATATTTTTTTTATTTAAATTAATATCTCTCGTCTGCAATTATTAATTGATACAGTTAATCTATAGGCATAAAATAAGAATATATGACTAATATTCATATAAAATTTCAAAACTAAATATTCTATAGATAAATTAAATATATAAATAAAACAGATGTAAAATATAGCATTAATTGTACTCAGTGTGAAGCTGTGTTTGTTGATGAGACCGGGAGAAATCTATCAAATCGTATTATTTCCCATAAAGGTCGTGGCATATTATCGTGCACGTTGCGTTTCCAGCACATAGCGTTTCCGAAAAATATAATTTAAATGGTTTTAAATATGAACAACGCACACTGTCCGGAACATAGCGTTTCAGACACTTAAAGTTTCCGTTCAGTATATTCGAAAACAATATTTTACTAATGCCGACGGCTACGTAACGAGTCGTAACCGGTTTGTAAGGATAATGTTAATTAGATGTCCGTCGTTTTTCCCTTGTTGTTTATTCAGGTCTTTGATTTTGATACAGAGTATTTAAAAAAATAATTTTCGAGGCTATTTTGTCATTTATGTATCTGTTTTTATTTCTTTGTGAGAATTATTCACGGAAGTGATAAACAATTAGGAATTTAATAATAATTAATAGGTTTAACAATTATTTTAAAATGAATAGGATTTAGTTTAAATATGTTTTAAACTTAATTTCACCTTTAGTTAGAAAACGAAATACTACATTTAATGAAGCCATATATATCAAACCAAAAAGTATTTTTAAAAAGAAGAGGTATTACTTCCGTACAAAAGTCCTAATTGTTTATCACTTCCGTGATTAATTGTCACAAAGCAATAAAAACACATGCATAAATGACAAAATAGTCTCAAAATAGTTATTTAACCAACAAGTGTATTAATAAGGGCAATTAACAATTGAGATATTTTCGAGATGTTAATCGCCATTTTAATTCACGAGTTCGTTACAAAACTTTTCCGTCGACCGTACTTTTCAGAAATAAAGATATCTTAATTGATGGATTCGACCGTTACTTGATGGAAATTCATTTTATGTAACAATAAAACACCGAAAACTTTGTTTTCAAACTTCCACAAAATTTATTTTAAATTCTTATCACTACAGCTGTTTCGGCTGATTGCCTTTCTCAAGTGATCTGTTTTTGGTATGGGTTTACACTTTATAGTCTCTAATGAAATAGGTTGAGGAGGGGAGAACTGTTTGTCTCAAGCTGGTCATTCAGAATTATATCTGTGTTTTTTAATTTGTTGATTTCCATAGATTCTAACAAAGATAGCTTAAGGCCTTTATTTTGAATGTGGAGAATTTTAAATTCGTCATTAAAAGAATGATTATGATCTAGAAGGTGAAGTGCGTATGTAGAATCTGTTTTTCTATTATTGTCTATAGTTTTTAAGTCTGGTAATTTTTAAATCTAAAAAATTTATGGATTGATTTTGTTCTGTTTCTATTGTAAATTCAATATGACTATGAAGAGAATTAATATACGATAAAAATTGGTCGAGTTGCCTGTTAGTTGCTGTGAAACATACCAGTACATCGTCTACGTATCTCCACCAATATAAAAACTGTTTGAATATGGGATGTTTTAAAATCTTTGTCTCTAGATCATCCATAAAAATATCTGATAGCAATGGGCCCATTATAAGTCCTGCACTGTTATTTGTATATAATTCATTATTAAATTCAAAGTAGTCCTCAGTACAAAGTAGTTCAATAATAGAAAAACAGATTCTACATACGCACTTCACCTTCTAGATCATAATCATTCTTTTAATGACGAATTTAAAATTCTCCACATTCAAAATAAAGGCCTTAAGCTATCTTTGTTAGAATCTATGGAAATCAACAAATTAAAAAACACAGATATAATTCTGAATGACCAGCTTGAGACAAACAGTTCTCCCCTCCTCAACCTATTTCATTAGAGACTATAAAGTGTAAACCCATACCAAAAACAGATCACTTGAGAAAGGCAATCAGCCGAAACAGCTGTAGTGATAAGAATTTAAAATAAATTTTGTGGAAGTTTGAAAACAAAGTTTTCGGTGTTTTATTGTTACAAACATATCTTAGTTTAAATATTTATTTACTTAACGATAAACAACAATTTTTTCAGCTTTCAGTGACTTTATTCAAAGTTTCCTTAGTGGTCGTTTTATTATAGTAAACATTAATATTCGAAATGGTGCAATTACTGAAATTAAAGGAAGATAAAGGAAGAAGAGATTATCTGCTGTATAGCATTTTGACAAATTTATATTTAAGTCTTCTTGGACCTCTGTAAATTCTGTGATAGAAGAAGTTAAATTCTGGTGGAGTTAAATGAAACTCTTCGTCAATATCCATCCTTTGATTTTTAAAATACACAGGATTTTAAACAATAAAGTAAATAATGACATACAATGACAGATAGTACTAACAGCGGCTACTTAATTTTAAATTAATTTTTTAGTGAGAATATAAATAGGTATATGTTGTTTGGTTGCCTACACCACAGGTCAGTGCCAATCACAGAGCGTTTAAATAATTTATACAAGCAATGTATGTTGTGTTGCCTATAATAAAATCGTTCATTAATAGAAAATCACTCATTAATAGGGGTCATTACTCAATGATTTTGAGGGTGTTAAAATTGATCATAAATGGACGGTCGACGGAAAATTATTTTTAAATACTCTGTATCAAAATCAAACAAATTCCTAAATAAACAACAAGGGGAAAACGACGGATATCTAATGCACATTATCCTTACCAACCGGTTACGACTCGTTACGTAGCCGTCGGCATCAGTAAAATATTGTTTTCGAATATACTGAGCGGTAAGTGCCTGAAATGCTATGTTCCGGACAGTGTGCGTTGTTCATATTTAAAACCATTTAAATGATATTTTTCGGAAACTTAACGCTATGTGCTGGAAACGCAACGTGCACGATAATATGCCACGACCTTAGAAGTGATCGTAGAATAAAAAAACCATCTTGTGCTTTGGAAAACATGTAATCGACAAAGACCATATTATGGATTTTAATAACATTAAAATTTTGTGTAATAAACTTAATAAATTCAAAAGAACCCGTTTAGAAATGGTTTGTATTAGCAAGAGTGATAGTAATTTAAACAAAAAAAAAAAGAAATTCAAAATCGAAGCAAAATTTATAATTTAAATTATTTCTTCATAATTCATTTATATAACCAACAAAATATCACATTTTAAAATTATTTTTCCATATACTTGTTACATTTTTTCGGGTAGGTATCTGTAAATAATAAATAAATATTCTTTTTTATTATTAAATATATATTATTATATTATTGTGGTTACGTTGTTATTAAATACATATATTAAATATTTTACAAAATTTTAATGTTGGCAATATAATTGTCAAAAATAAATTAAAATAAAAACTATAAGTTGGCATTCATAACTTTAAGGGTTATTTGTAATTTTCTATTGGCTGCTATTGATGCTTTTTGTAAATACAATTGGAAGCTTGAGTATAAAGAATAGAACAGTGAGGACGTGCAGACGCGCTTTGAGAGAAGCAACCGCCAAGGTTAACAGTACTTATTAGTACTAAGGGGCTACGGCCGCGCGAACTTGGCGTTTTGTTTTCAACCAAAGAGAAGAGTTTATGTGAGGTTGGCTATTTTTAAACCGCAGATAAGTTGCCTTTATACGCTTCTCTTGGAAACTTAGTTTAACTTTACTGAATGATGAATCGGGTTATCGGATAGTCGTATATAATCGTATAGTGTCGGCAGGGATGACACTGTAAGGCCTTGTTTTACAACCAAGGTCGGACAGAAACGGCCACTGCACTTGTGAGGAGAGAAACGTGAAGTGGATCTCTTCCTGAGAAATCAGGAAGTGAACAACCGCGAGGTATCTGGGACGGCCTGGTCGAAAAAAACAGAGTCGTCGGAGTAAGATTTCCAAAATTTCATCTGAAACCCTTGTGTTTCACCACCAAAATGCATTATGAGTGACTTCCCCTCCTGTAGTAATAGGACGCAGGTGCTATCACTTGAAGATGAAGTATCAATGACGAAGAAGAAAAGAAGAGAAAAAGGCAAAGGTCTTTAGGAGATTTCTCATATTATAATGAAGAGGTAAATCTTCTTCTTCTTCCTATGTCGTCCCCATTACCGGAGGTTGGCGACCACATTTTTAAAAGCTTCTCTGTCTTTTGCAAAGTGGAATAATTCGTCTACAATCATGTTTGTCCAGTCTCGAATATTTCGCAGCCATGACTTCCAATTACTTCCTCTTACCAAGAGGTAAATAAAAAACCAAAAAAATGGCTGAATCCGAAAAGAACAACGAACTGACTTCGTCGGTCAATGTATTGACTAAGCAGATTATTGCCCTCCAAGAAGAAAATAAACTAACAAAAGAAGAAAGTCAACTCAGAGAAAAAAAAGCAAACAGACAAATAATTGAAGAACTCTTAGCTCAGATGACTGAGCTAAGAAACGAAAACAAGAAAAAAAAACGAAGAAATAAAAAGGCTAGTAAGCCATATAATGGTGCTAACCTCGCCGATTCCCTCCCCAGATGTCAGGGAAAAACCACAAAATCATAAAGAAATGATCATCAAAACAGTCACGACTGAAAACCCCAAAGAAAAACCATCCGAAAAGAAGACAGCAAAAAAACGCAACACCAGCAACAGTGACATGACAGAAAAGTCAAAAAGTGCCCCATAGTCCAAAAAAGGATGGGAAAAATCGAAATCAAAAAAATGAAAAAATCACTGATAAAAACACATCAGAAAGCCCCACAAAAAAAGCATTGCAGAAAAACAAACTCAGATAATTCAAAAAAGAAATGGTAAAGAGACGACAATAGCAGCCAAACACACACAAAAGAAAACCTCCGGCTATCACCTTAAAAACAGAGAGTCATCATGAAGGGCCTCTCAGCTAACAAAACACTAAGACAATATTTAACGAACTTCAACACAAAGGCATCGATGCACTAAGGGTAATAAATATGATATCCAAGAAAGCGGACAGAAAACCTTTGCTACATTTCATTATAACAATTAAATAGGAAGATGACAGCAAAATTTATTTTGTAAATACCTTATTTATGCTATATGAGAATTAATGTAGAAGATGAATATAAGATCCAAAAAGATGCCATACAATGCTTGAAATGTTAATGGTACTTCCACAGCTCCAAAGCAAGTCACTGTGGTGCAAAGTACGTCAAATGTGGAGAAAACCACAATAGTCAAGACTGTGAAAAAAGCAAGGAGACTGACTCGAAATGTGCAATCTGCGGGAAAGCGCATACCGCTAACTATACCTCAAGGATGCGCCAAGGCCCTCAAGAAGAAACAACCCGCTCCCAAATAGCAGAATAACATAAGCAACACCACGATAAAAAAAGACGTCAGCTATGCACAGGCAGCACAAAAACCAAAAGAGGATTCTACTAAAAACACCCAAAACCAAGGAATCTAAGATGTGGCGACCCTAATTGCCAACTTCCATACGGATTTCAATAATAAAATGTTGGAATTCGCAAGCATGACGGAAAGAGCCACAAAAGTAATGTCGGCTATAGGACAAGGCAACCAACAATGCCAGTAAACCAGACGAAGGACTTACGCATGGAGTCATGGAACTCGGGAGGGCTAAACCAAAAAATCAAAATACTGGATATTGCTAACAGATTCATCAATCAGCCAATCCCGTCCACTGCTGGACATAGGCCTCCCTTAGTTCTTTCCAGTGTTCTCTACACTGGGCCACTTGTAGCCAGTTTCCCGCTACTCTTTTTATGTCGTCGGTCCATCTAGTCGGTGGTCGTCCTCGGCTTCTTTTATAATTTCTGGAATTAATTGCTAATCCCAGAAATTGCTAACAGATTAGAGCTAAATATTGTAGCTCTCCAAGAAACAAAATTAACAGAAAAGAAAAAGACAAAGTTCCTAGCCTACGAAATATATAGAAAAGACTACCAAGAAAAGTCAGGAGGAACGGCCATCATGATTAAAAAAGGGTTAAAACACCAACATATCCCAACGCCAGATGGAATGGTCACGATGGAAGCCACGATTGTCCTGCTCATCGCGGGAAATAAATCGCTAAAAATAGTTTCAGCGTACGTAAGACTAAACGATCATGTATTCTACGAAGATCTGAATCTCATCCTAACAAATGAGCCCACTATAATAATAGGCAACCTGAATGCTAGATCCCCGAACTGGTTCGACAGACTAACAAACCGAAACGGAAGACTGCTATGTGGCTACATTGAACAAAAACCAAACACATTAATAGTAGGACCAACAGAGCCAACCTGTTTTCATGGACAACTTCCCAACCATATAGATATTGCAATCCTACACAATATAGGCCAACAATATGAAATAAATTCTATAGACGAGGGCGAATCAACCCACAATCTAATCGTCCCAACAATAAGCGCTATACACATCAACCAAGTATAGCACTATTAGAAAAAGATGACAAGTTGGCCTAACTATAAAAGAATAGTGAGCGAGAACATTGGTGTGATACCCACAATAAACAATATCGTAGACCTCGAGGATTGTGTGAAAAATCTAGAAAATACAATAAATAACGCCATCGACGCCAGCTCCAAAACCAAAAACACCACAAACCGAAAAGGAAGATTCAAGGACATACACATAGAACTAAAAGACCTAATCAAAGAAAAAAACAGGGAAAGGAGAAGTGCATACCAAACAAGAACAAGAGAGGACAAAAGGATTGCAAAGGAATTAGATAGGAAAGTCAGAAAACAACTACAATACCACAGAAATGAAGGGTGAGACAACTACATACAAGACCTAAATCCAAATGATTTAACGTTCTGGAAGCTGACAAAAATTTCGCTCTAAACGGCGAAAACGGCATAGTATACACAGAAAACGATAAAGCACTAGTCATGAAAGATGCACTTAAAAAAGCGTGTGGAAAGAACGAACACCCTGACGAAGATCTCGACTTTACAGAAGAAGTAGAAAGAACAGTCAGAAGAATAACAAAAAAAAGAAAGAATAGGCATAAACCACACCTCGCCCGACGAAATTAAAGAAATAATAAAAATGACAAATAGAAAGAAAGCTCCAGGACCTGTCAACATAACCAACAAAGCTCTGAAAAATCTACCAGCTAAAGCGATAGTTCACATAACAAACATTTTAAACAGCATAATTTGGCTGGAGATACTTCCTAGACACATGTAAAGAGGTACATGTCATAATGATAGCCAAGCCAGGAAAAAATGACACGTTCCCACAAAATTACAGATCCATCAGCCTGCTCTCCTCGCTGAGTAAAATAGCAGAAAGGGTAATACTAAACAGATTAAATGAAGAAACTCAAACCCTGGGAAGAATACCAGAAGCTCAATTCGGGTTCAGAAGCGAACACTCATGCGAGTTACAAGTGCTCAGATTAACTGAATATATAACAAAAGGCTTCAGCGATAAAATGTACACAACAGCCACCTTACTCGACGTCAGTAAAGACTTCGACAGAGTAACAAGGGTACAGCGAGGTAATGACATATCTCCTTGCGTCATACCTAACCAACAGAAGGTTTAGAGTTCGGATAGGGACAACTCTGTCCAAAATCGGAACCTTGGAGGCGGGGTGCCTCAGGTGGCTGTTTTTTCGCCGCACCTGTACACAATATACACGGCCGACACACCGAAAGAACCAGGAATTCTGCTAAGCCCCTATGCTGACGACACGGCCATAACAGTCAGCATGAGAAACCCGAACACTGCAGCTTACTATCTGTAGAGAGTCCTAGATACATTCTAAAGCTGGTGGAAAATAATGTGGAAAATCGCCCTAAACCCAGATAAGACACGGGCCGTCATGTACAGACATCGCAGAAGTATACGAGAAAACGAAAAAACAATAGATGACATCCCCATTAAATGGGCAAACGAGGCAAAATATCTCGGAATAATACTTGACAAAAAACTAAAATTCACCGAATATGTCAAGAAAACGGTATACAAAGCCAAAGCACTAAAACAACAGCTCTCCACACTAATAGGCAGAAGAAGCAAATTACGTTTCAAAACAAAAATGAAAATAGTAAACAGCGTAATAATACCAACGCTCACATACGCCTCCGCTGCTTGGGGACATACCTGCAAAAAAAACAGGAAAAAAATCCAAACGTCACAAAACCAAATGAATAGGGAAGGAATAAATCTACCGAGGTATGTGCCCCTAAGAAATCTATACAGAGATACCGGGCAGAAAAGAATATTAAGGAAAATGGATGAAAGAGCCTACGAAATATTTAACGGGCTAAGAAACCACCCAAGTACACTGCTAAGAGAGCTAATAGATTACGACAAAAATGTTAGAACGGTACTCAGACGACCTAAGCAACAAATAGCTGGATTCAGACCAAACCAAGAATAGCCATATAGCAACGAATTTTTAGACAGTAAGCATAAAAAAAATGAGATTGAGTTGCTGCAGCCAATCAAGAGATGGCTGGTTGGATGAGTTTGGATGGCTGTAGCAACTCAGTTTATACTGCAACAGTATATACTTGGGAATTTACACTCCATAGTTCAGTTCGATTAGTAGTAGTAGTTAAGATAAAAAACAAAAAAAAAATCGCTCACTGTCTAAACAAAACCATATATTCTACAAAACATCGAAAGTCATATGCTAATTGTCCAAAAACTTAATAAACCCAAATTAAAATGTAGGAAAGGCCTGTCAGGCCTTTTATACCAGCCGTCAGGCATAGGCCCCTCAGACAGATCGTATGCTGATCTACACGCGAATTCCGAGCACCGAGGTCATGTGCGGCATACATGGGCTCGGTGGCCGGACCCTACTCGGAAGTTCAGCCGGCGGGGAGAACAAAATTTATTTTACCAAATCGGCGGCTGAGTGTACGAGCACACACTCTTTTCGGACAGAGAGTCATCAGCTCAGGCTGTTCTATAGAGTCAGTAAAGTAAATAGGGAGAAAAACCAATATGTGTGCTACCCCTACAATCAGGTGGCTGAACCTCAGTCAATAAAAACAGAGGTTGTCCCATTACCCAGGACACAAAAAGTAATTTTCAGATCATAAGCTTCCTAGCGTAAGTCACACGCTGAGGAGGGGTACAGGAAAAGCCTAGGGGTCAGATAGGTACCACGGCAATAGCGAAGTGTGACCGGTTTGTTCTTCGGACATGTGGATCCCATTTTTCCAATGGTATACACATGTACCTTAGGGACAAGGTTGAACACATGTGTGTGTGTGTGTGTGTAGTTATCTAATGGCCCCTCCTTATTGACTCCAACCCATCCAAACATATTTATATTTTTTTCAAACGAGTCAACAAGTACTTCTTATATATATATATATATATATATATATATATATATATATATATATATATATATATATATATAGGGCTGTAGTCAGAAGATTGACCGAGATGTTAAAGAAACACTCTTTTGACTTTTTGTCTAGCTTTCGGAATTGTTTTATTCCTTTTTTAAGACGCTGTAATATAGATAAAAAGAAAATGTAAATATTTACAAAATATCACAATTCTTCAGTGCAAGTTACTAGTCGTTGGGAGCATTTATAATAAGCTTTGAACCTTAACATTAATAACATAAACATAAAATAATGGACAAAATACATTCTAAAATTTTGGTAAGGATAGTAAAACTTTGTTAATTCTATGACATCTTTTGTAACGATGAGTCCAAGCCATCACCGTTAAACCAGCGTGCGCGCGAACCAACCCATGAAGTAGGAATGTATCGACAGTAGAAAGGGCAAAACTAATTACCAAGCTCCGCTATATAAACCGCAACATTTCCTCATAGAGAGAGAATCGACAGGTGTTGACTGAAGGTTCTCTTCTTCCCTACCCCGGCTTGTGGACGTGTTGAGTTCACAAGTTGTTCCGTCCCATACCGCCGTTACCCGAAGAGCGTGTTGAGCTCTTCACTACCCGTACTCTGAAGCAGTCGTGTTGAGACTGTCGAGGAGTGTCCTATTAACCCGAATCACTTAAGGGACGTGTTGAGTTCCTTTCCTTTCTTTGTACCTATCGTCCGCTGTTATTAAATCGATGCAACGTTCCCGTAAAATTTCAAATACACACTCGCTTGCCGATAAGACTAATTTCATATGGCAAGGTCAAACTTAATTTGAATAAATAGGCCAGGTACTGAGAAGACTAAACCAAATTGTAAATATGTACAGAAGATTTTTGTCAATTTAATTTAAGGAAGACAATAAAGTTTTATTTTTTATTTTGAACTCTGTCTCTGACTGTCTAAAATCTACCCGGATAGTGACTCCCACGAGAGGACATCACACTTTTGATGGTGTGTCTTAACTCTGATACATAGAGAACAGAAAAAAAAATCAATAAGATTAAAAAGTTTTTAGGTGTTCTTAATATATTTTTTTTCAAAAACCAAGAGGCCGATACTGGGGGATTTTTAATTTTTAAACCTGTCTTAATGGTATGCACACCGGTGTATTGTGAAGTGTATATGTATAAGTAAATATTTATTTTATTTTTGATATTTTTCTCGTAAATAACAATAAATCTTGCTCAGTTTATTTATGTCAGACTTTTTATTTATGCAAGAAGTACTAGATTTTATGAAACACATTTTTAAGAAAACACGTTTTGAATGGTTTTTTCTTTTGCTAAAATACAGAAATCTTTAAAATTAAACACATGTTTCAAAGTTATTGCATGTTCTGTAAGTGCACATGCATTTATTTTATTCGTTTTTATGTCACTACGATGTGAGATCACCCTACTGTAAAAATTACGAGATGATTCTCCGATGTACGCGTTGTTACAATTGATACACGGTATAGAATAAACAACATTCGAAGACTCCTGTATTGTGAAGGGATCCTTAGTTTTTGTGTATAACTTAGATACCATTTTCACATCCCTAGTTATAATTTTTAAGCCCTTAACATTTTTGAAAATGTTAATTAGCTTAGGTGTCAGAACTGGAATGTAGGGTAAGGAACTTAAAGATATTTTAGATGGTATTACTGATGTGTTGTAGGTCAATGTCAATAGTCGGACCTCATTATTATGAAAATTTTATTTGTCAGAACATTGCGAGGGAAAAGGAGAACCGAAAATGAGTTTATTTAAAAGCCGTATGGGATAGGAGTTCTCTAGTAGTAATAGATCTCAACTTTTTTAGTCCCTTGTCCCTGAACTCGATGTGCGAAGTTGGTAACCCTAGTTTTTAAGGCCAAAACCAAATTTGTTTTCATCTCGCATGGATGTTGAGAATGAAAATTTATGAAACGGTTACTAAAACGAGGCTTACGTTACCACTCCGTCCTTAGCACGCCATCACTGCCACGATGGATAAGCATGTCCAAAAAAGGAATCATACTATCAGCCTCCCTCTTAACTTTAGGTGCTCATATTGGGCGTTGAAGGTGTTTAAAACATTAGTTACTTTTTAGGGACCGATAAAATAAATTCATCTACATATCGCTTAATAAAAGGTATGTAAAACGATATTTTTTCTTTACAAGTTATTATAAATTCATCCAAAATATAGTTACATAGTATGAGGGTATTTATCTACCCATTCGAGGCCAAAGATTTGTTTAAAAAAATTACCATTAAACAAAAAGATGTTAGAGTCAAATATTAATGTTAAAATTCTTATGATATCATCTAAACTGATCTTGGTATGCGGAGAAAAAAGTTAAACTGAAAAGGTACAAAAATGAAATAACAATAACTATGTACGTAGCGACGTTGTATCGAGCTTGAGATTTTGACAAGCGTCCTAAAATGCTGATGATACTTTATTTATAATATCGCTAAAAGTAACGATTTGGCATTCCCACGGTAGCTAACGGCTGCTTCGAGTTCGTGGCGTTGAATGGCCCAGCTATTTCTATGGGAACTGCTGTTGTAGGTATTATGCAATAGGAAACTGGTATTGTGTGTATTTAGGTTTGGATCGAAATTGTCCAAATTCGGGGTTTGAATTTGTTCCCGTATATTCACAATATCCATTAAAAGAGTCGTATAAATTGGGGGAAGATTTTGGTGGGGAAGCGAGAAAAAATCCTGTTACTCCTCTGTATCGAGTATATCAATGATATAATCGTAATTATGTTCGGTTTCAAGATTATTTTCTGTATATTAATCTCCATTGGATTCTATACATTCATCAAACATGAGCCCTTTTTTGGTAATTTGGTAAGTTTGGGTTTTTTCGGATGACAAATAGGCGATTTTACATTTGATTTTGAAACATAAAAGTCGGTCTCGGTGGGTTTGAATTTTGTTGAATGGAAGAGTCTATTATATTGATTGTGGTAAAAAACTGGACGTGAGAAACGCCATTCTTTACTTAAATTGTCAATACGACCACACCTTTTTTTTTTTATAAAAAATGCACACCTTGTGCATTTATAAAAATCAGATGAGGGTCTTCTCATCGGTTTGTGTGTCGACAGTTTGAATGTGACAGCTGAAGCTCCCGTCGTATACGTTTGCTAGCTTTGATAAGATCAGAAGGGTTACTAGCTAATAATTTGTCCTAAACGAAGCTCTAATCCCGCTAAAAGAGTATTTAATGCCATAGAATCGACTAAATTGTATTGGCATTCCTCATATGAGACGAGCCCAAAAGAAGAAAGAAAGGAAGAAGAAAATGAAACATGAGATTCCTCAAAAGAAGAGATAAGCCCAGCGAAAGAAAGAAGGATAACAAAAGACATTCACACATGGGATGTATGGAACAAGATGAGCATAAACGTAAATAGAGAGAATAAATTAGAAACAGTGGTTTTTGAAGAAGAGGTATGTAAAAACGAGGATGCAGAATATACGATAAACATGTGTCAGGAATCTGATAAAAAACAAAGAGAATTAATATATGAAGAAGGAAAAGATAAGGAGATGCGTTTGCTTTTAAGAGACTATAAAAATTTAATAAATGAAAAGCGTACAATATTCACGATATATACAAATATTACGAGTAATGGAAGGAAAAACTTAAAATGAAATTACTAAAGAGAAGGCACTATACAGAGAATTTTGGAAATACCATGAGATGATAAATATTCAAAACCCTATATAGGTTAAAAATTTATAAATATAATGTTTTATTTGTAATAAGATTTTGGTGGGGAAGCGAGAACAGTGGATTTAAAACAGTGAATAGTTTCTAAGAACATTTTTATAGAAAAACACTTCGGGATGATTTAGAAAGTAGTTAAGAAAGTATTGTTTAAAATTTTACAAATAATGATACATGGTTTTGTAGCAGATACCATATCCTGTCAATTGGGGAAAAACCAATAACAGTAAACTCGCTTGATTTCTTGAAATTTAAAATTAGGAAAATTTACGAGAGAAGAAAATTTTAAGAAAAGAACGAGAAGTTCACTTTAAGATCAGTATGTGGAATCAATATTGTATGTTTAACAGCCAAAACAAGACGTCCAGTTTGAGAACAGTGTGTGAAAGAGAAGTATAAGTTTTTGTTTGTGAGTTTAAGTTAATGAGTAGAATAATTGTAGACGAATCGAGACCCAGGTCGAGAATCTCAAACTCCTTGTGTCCGAAGAGACTCCCAAATATGTAAGAAAAGGAAAAAAGTTATATAAAGTTTGTACACGATAACCATTAGAGGCGATAGACGCAATTTGCGAAAAGGGTCTCATTATTATTATTGTGAAACGAGTCGTAGGTGATTTTTTTTTCAATTTGAAGAGAAACTGAACGAGTGCTGTTTTTTGTGTAACAGTTTTTGGAGGGAGGAAGCAGAGCCACGCGTATTGTAAAATTGGACAGTATTTCGGGAACACAATCTGGAGACTAAGTCAGTATCCGTTGGGAGACATCACAGAAAGAAGATAAAAAACGTCAGTCAATTTATTTGTGAAATAAACGTTGTATGTACACCATATATTTTATTTAAACTTATATCATAAAGCATTTGATAAAAAGAATTGAATTCATAAGTCAGAAAATTTGCATATAATAAAATTTGTTTGTTTTTTAAGAAAGTTAATGAGAACAATTTTGCAGAAAATTAAATAAATTGGTTTTAAAACGGAAATAACAGAATTAAGTTTTTATTTGCTCCGAGGAATAGATCATTCAGTGTATACAATTTTTATGTTGATAGTTATATATGGTATTGAAATAAATGGTAATTGTTTTAAAAGGTTATAAATTGTGTTCTAATATTTATTTTTTTTGTCTAAAGTCAAAGAAAAGCCTGTCCTTAAGAAAACCAACATCCAGGAAATACTAGAAGTCACGAATTGAAACTAAAATAAATTTTATTGTGTAGTAAATAACCCTGAGAAATTAAATATTATTTGATCCAGTTTAATTCAATTAGAATTAACAAAAATTTAAACAAAGCAGATATATATATATATATATATATATATATATATATATATATATATATATATATATATATATATATCTATATATATATATATATATATATATATATATCTATATATATATATATATATATATATATATATATATATATATATATATATATATATATATTATACGATAAAGAAACCATTATACTTACTGTTGAAATATTAAAGTATGCTTTATAGAGACCTCTTAATGAATTTTATAAAACTAATTATTGTTTTGTATTTTTTAGAAGCTTATACAGTTACTTGCCCAATGCTATTTCTCGGATACGTTAAATTTCATTTATGTCTACAATTTCGTTACATAGTCCATTATATTGAACATAGTTTTACTGTCAATTTAAAGCATGATACATATGTTCAAAATTTAGAATACCAGGAAGTAATTAGCTCCAAATTGAAGAAAACAGTTCAGTATTATCTGAATATTAAAAGGAAAGTATGATTATAAAAATTCAATACCTAAATTTACTTAAATTTTACGTAAAGATTTCAAATAAACCTTACCAACAGTATTTTTTTTATTAAAATTAACGTGTCTCGGCATCTATGGCCATTGACACGGGTACAAGAAGGTCTGGAGTATTAAATTATATATATAAGATTATTACATTATATAAGATAAATACAGTAAGTTACAAATAGTTATACATAGTTACATATAGTGTTACAAACCTTGTATTTTTTAACAAACAATGCTACAATATTTGTTATATACGATAATATAATCTGCAATCTTGTAAAAAGTCAATGAGAGCACTGTATACATTTTGCGAACTAAGTATCTGTTTCAGGTTACCGGTTATATTATGCGCTAGTCTATATAGTCTATAATAACTGCACTCAACGAGTAAGTGTTCTACTGTAAGGCGGTGAGAATCACAATGTTCACAAGCAGGTGGGTTTTCGGAAGTCATCAGGTATCCATGAGTGAAGCGAGTGTGTCCTATTCGGGGTCTTCGAATGATGAGTTTGTCCCTACTAGTCATTGTAGGTATTTTAAATGAGTATAAAGTAAGATTGATTATGTACAGTTTTGTGTTTTGTCCATTCCAATGATTTTGCCATGTTTTACGAGTGTTTTGTTTTATGGTTGCTGCTAGATTTTGATGAAGTTGAATTTTTTATAGGCTTAGATCAGAACAACTTGATTTTCTTGCTGCGATATCTGCAGACTCATTTCCAGCGATTCCCACATAAGATGGGGCCCAAAGAATGGTTATTAATGTTCCTCTGCTGTGGTTTTGATGACAGATGTGTTGGATTTTTTGGACTATCGGATTTAACAAGTATATGTTGGCAATGGACTGAATCAGTGCATATAGCTAGAAATTTCGTATTAGAAGAATTCATTTGAGGAGCTTTAAGGATACCACATAATTCAGCAGTGTGAATACTACAAGTGGTTGGTAGTCGGTGTAGAGCTGTTATGTTTTCGGTACAGACAGCACAGCCAGTATTTTTTTCATCTTTAGATGCGTCGGTATAAAGAACTTGATTGTACTGTTTTGCATTTATTGCTTCTTGAAATAATTATCTAACGAGGTGGTTAGGGGTCTCTTCTTTTTTATGTCCAGTTAGACTAGTATTGTAAGCAGGTAGCTTATTGGTCCATGGAGGATTATTGGAAGTACTAATGGGGGTAGTTATATTCAGGTTTATTGCTGCTAGCAAAGGATTTATTTATTGTGGTACGGGGTAAACAGATCTGTCTCTATTTTCTGGAGTGTGGTGGATGTAAATGAGCTTAATTACTGGGTATTTTTGGGTTGGCTCAAACTCTAGTGCAATAGGAAGAGAGTAAAAGCTGACGTCGTATTAAAAGAGGAGGTTCCAAAGCTTCAACGCACATGCTTTCGGTGGGGCTACACCGAAATGCATCGAGACATATACGTAAGGAGGTCGTTGTTTAAAATTGTTTCAAAATATCTTTGTTCTACTGTTTCAAAATATTTCTATTCTATGTACCTATAGTAAATTCTTAGCCCTAAGTTTTAATTTGCCTAGACGGCAACCCTGTCAGCCCTAGGCAAAGTCGTTACAATTTTATAAAAATAGTATGTTTCCATATGTTGCCATAAGAGCAAACAATAAAGAACGTGTGAAGAGATTTTATTTTACAAGTTATTTCTTCACCCTATTGATCAACTATTTACCACCACGATTAACCAGCGACCAGTCAATTTAATTCAACAATTTAAACATACACTTTTTTGGTCCTTCGAGCCGGATTCGGTGGTAAATCGTAACAATTTTAATTTTGAATCATCGATTTATTAAAAGTAAAGCAAAAGTTTCTATTAGTCCATCTGTGCGTTTCAACCCATCAGAGAACGGGACAGCGAGTCAGAAGAACGTTGACAAACACGAAGCGGTGTTCCTGTAGCCAATTTGGTGAGCGATTGCAGACGCGCATCCCTGAAAAGCTGTAAGTCTGTTCTACTTATACATATATATATATATATATATATATATATATATATATATATATATATATATATATATATATATATATATATATATATATATACCATCTTAAGATAAATCCTACCCTTATCGCAGTGCTATTTATAGATTCTGGTATTTCAGACTTTTTTGATCTTTTTGAATTTGCATGGTATTATAACTTGTCAGATTTAGAGATATTTACGAACATTTCAATTAAAAAATAAATAATGTCGAGCTCAGATATTGCACAATTAATAAGAAATAGAGATTCTCTTAAACGTAAATTAACTTCATTAACAAATTTTGTAAATAAAATAATTGATGATTCAACTAACCCGACATTAGGCAATGTAAATATGCGATACAAAAATAATCTTGAATTATTAAGTCATTTTGAAATTATTCAGCAATCTATCGAGGAGAAATGTTCGGACGATCAATTAGAAATTCATTTTAATGAACTTGATCCATTTGAAAATCATTTTTATACAGCAATTTCATATTTAGAGGAATACATAAACAGCAATTCTTCTCCGGTAATAAACGTCACACCTCAAAATGTAATTACTCACGATCCACTTCAAAATTTTCTTTTGCCTAAAATCAAGCTTCCTACAGTTAATGGTGAATATGAGAGGTGGCTCGAATTCAAAACCAATTTTATAAACACTATCGATTCAAATTCATCATTAAGTGCAGGTCAAAAGTTTAACTTTTTAAAAGCTACGTTGGAAGGTTATGCCAAACGAACAATAGAAGGTTTTACTGATTCCCAAGACTACCATGCTGCATTGAATATGCTTTGTGACAAATTCGATCGAAAAAAGTTTCTAGTCGACACCCACTTAAAATCTATTTTCAATTTAAATTCGATACATAAAGGCACATTTATGCAATTCAGAGGGTTAATCGATGAAGTTTCAAAGCATTTAGCATATTAAGAAGGAATGAATGAAGGATGAATATAAAGAGGCGTGGGAAAAACAAACAATCCCTAAAGACTGGCAGAACAATATCATCGTGCCAATATACAAAAAAGGAGAACATGTAAACTGCGACAACTATAGGGCAATATGTCTGTCATCGGTGTGCTTTAAAATATATACGAAAATAATAGAGAAGAGACTTAGACAAGAAGTAGAAATGGTATTGGGAGAAGAACAAATGGCATTTAGACCGGGAAGACAGACAAATGACAACATATATATCATTAGAAACCTAATAGAAAGAAGCATAGATACGGGGAAAAAACTAGTATTAGCATTCATAGACCTAAGAGCAGCATTTGACACGATAGAAAGACATATTATAGGGAAATGCTTGAGGAAAATTAACGTACCAAATGCATTGATAAAAATTATAGAAAGTACTTAGGTAACAATAGAGTCCTTAATGTGTGCAGACGACATAGTACTAATAGCAGATTCCGAGAATAAAATGCAGAAACTAATGGATATATGGGTAGAACAAATAGAAGAACTTAAAATGGAGATACACGAGGAAAAAAGTAAGATAATGATAATCAGCGGCAAAGGAGATAAGGAAGATAATCAAATAAAGATAAAATGTAAAAACTCAGAATTGGAAATAGTAACAACTTACGAATACCTGGGAAGTATAATAACTAATGATGGAAAAATATACTGGGAAATAACAAATAGAGCAAAGAAATCAAACAAGTTATATTATGCGTTAGCCCCAATAATGGGAAAAAGAGAACTTGCACGAGAAACAAGAATAAAAATATATAACACAATAGTGATACCGACTGTGCTCTATGCAAGTCAAAACTGGACAATTCTGGAAAAACATAAGAGCACGATAAACGCAATGGAGATGAGACATCTAAGAAGGATAGTTGGAAAGACAAAATGGGATAGATTAAGCAACGAGACTATTAGGAGAATGGCTAACCAGGAACCGATAATGAACAAAATAGCAAAGATACAAATGAACTGGTATGGGCATCTGATGAGGATGCAATCCAATAGAATAACAAGAAAAATTTATGAAGCAAAAAACATCGGAAAAAGAAAAAGAGGCAGACCAAGAAAACAGAAAAGAATGGAAGAGGTGGGTAAATGGAAATTAAAATAGCTAGCCCAAATCCGACACCCTGTTAGGGTAAAAGGAAGGGGAGAAAGAAAGAAAGAAAGAAAGAAAGTAGGAATGAAGCTCACTAAAGAGTCTCTATGGGATATGACAATTATTCATGTTGTGTACAATAAATTAGACAAAGTAACTCAAAATACGTGGAAAGAATATCACACTTCTGTAGAATTGCCTCATTTAAATGAATTTCTTGAATTCCTTAAACAGAGACAAGACATATTACAATCTCAAGAAGAGCCTCATTCCTCCTCAATGATGACCGTCAAAAGTCACTCTGAGTTTCAGAAACCTCTACAATCTCGATCACAATTTCATTTATCAATAAATCAAGTTTAATGCAATTTTTGCAAGAGTGATAATTTAATATATTCTTGCCCCGAATTTTTAAGATTAACAATTAATGACAGATGGGAAAATATTAAATCTTTAAAACTTTGTCCTAATTGTTTACGTTTTGGTCACTTCAAGGAAAGGTGCAGTAGCGGATCATGTCGTAAGTGTAAACATAAACACTACACTTTATTACACCAAGATTATTCTCGTTCATATCAAAGTCAAAACACACAGTCAAATGCATACAATAACAATAATCAATACAATTCACGAGACACAATTCAATCAGTAGGTGCACATAATCATCCAAATGATAGTGACCAGGTGTCACACAATTCAAAAGCAATTTCTCACAATGTTCAAGCAATTTCAGTCCCAAATCAACAATGCTTAGTTACAGAAAGAAATACACAATCTAATATAATTCTGTCTACAGTAACATTCAAAGTAAAAGACCAAAACAATCAATTGCATCAATGTAGAGCTCTGCTCGATTCAGGAGCTCAATCCCATTTGATTACCGAAGAGTTTGTCAAAACGTTAGGGTTACCATTAACCAATACCGAATTAGCTATTTTTGGTATAAACAAAGTGGTTTCTACTTTAAAAAAGAAAACTTCAATTAAAATTTTCTCAAACAAAAATAATTTCCAATTTTAATTATCTTGTTATGTAACACCATTCATTTCAACTATTCCGTTACACCAATATGATATCTCTACAATTTCCATTCCTCAAAATATCGAATTGTCCGATCCTACTTTCAATACTCCTCAGAAAGTTGACATGATCATAGGTGCCAGTTTGTTCTGGAAACTGCTATTAGAGGGCAACAATAAATTAGGAAAACATGCACCAGTGCTTCAAAATACCAAACTTGGATGGGTAATATCTGGTACTGTAATGAATGCGATATCAACGTCGTTATGCAATTTTTCACAATGCTTTATACCAGAAGACAATCAGTTACGTAAATTCTGGGAACTCAATGAGATAAAAAATAAACCTATGATGTTATCAAAAGATGACGTCCAGTGTGAGGAACTATTTACCAAACACACTTAAAGAAATGAAAACGGTTAGTTTGTAGTGAAGTTGCCCTTCAAATATTCAACCGATTTATTGGGAGATTCAAAAGAAATAGCAAAAAAACGATTCATATCACTCGAAAACCGATTCAAAACTCATTCTCAATTTTATCAATTATACAAAAAATTTATACATGAATATATCGATTTGGGTCACATGACTAGGGTGGAAAGTGACATGGTCACTGAACCACCTTATTTCTTTCCCCACCATGGCATATACAAGCCTAGTAGTCTGACTACTCAACTTAGAGTGGTCTTCGATAGATCAAGTCCAAGTAGTTCTGGATGGTCTCTCAATGAGTTACAATATGTTGGACCAAAGGTGCAAAATAGCATATTTGACATTTTAATTAGGTTCCGACTATACGAGTATGTTGTGCCTGCTGACGTTAGTAAAATGTATAGGCATATCCTTATACATGATGCACACAAGCCCCTTCAACAGATCCTATGGAGGGACAACCCAGCAGATGAATTTTCAATTTACCAATTAAACACCGTTACGTACGGTTGTACTAGTTCGCCATACTTAGCAATAAAATGCATAAATCAATTAGCAATCGATCACTTTAATACATTACGGATAGCTTTACAGACAATTCTTAATGATTTCTATGTTGATGACCCAGTAACGGGTTCTAATGACCTTTCAGAATTACAAGCCCGATGTAAAGATATTTCAAACATAATAAAACTTGCACAATTGAATTCATTCGCAGAGGAAACATCTCTTTTAAATTCCAATAAACCAATATCGATCAAACATAAACTTTCAAATCTTACTCCATTTTTAGATGAAAACCATGTATTACGAGTAGGGAGTCGACTTAGATTATCTGAATTAGACTTTAGCTCTAAACACCCTATATTAATTTCATCTAACCATCCTTTCACTAAGTTGCTATTTGAACATAACCATAAAGTCCTATTACATGCAAGTCCTCAACTCCTTCTCTCATCAATTCGACAATATTATTGGCCAATTCGGGGGAGGGACCTTACAAGAAAACCGGTAAGAAATTGTCTTACTTGTTTTAAATTTAAACCTACATTTGCCAGTTGTCCAATGGCCAGTTTGCCCGAAGCTCGCACAACCCCATCACTGCCATTTCAGCACTGTGGCATAGATTTTGCGGGACCACTTTTACTAAACAATAAATCGAATAGGGGAGCCAAAGAAATAAAAGGTTACGCTTGTATTTTTGTATGCTTTTGTACCAAAGCAATTTATCTCGAACTCATTACAAATCTCACAACAGACTGGTTTCTATTCTGCTTGAAGCGTTTCATAGCTCGACGAGATATCCCCAATAACATTTATTCAGATAATGGATCCACTTTCGTTGGATCTCGCAATGAACTTAACCAATTTGGTCAATTTCTTTTAAAAAATAATACTTATATTCACAATTACGCTATTGATCATAATATAAATTGGCATTTTATTCCACCATATGCGCCTAATTTTGGCGGTCTTTGGGAGGCGGCAGTTAAAAGCATAAAACACCATTTAAAGAAGGTGTTACTCGACAAAAAACTTATCTATGAAGATTTCAATTCTTTGCTAATTCAGATCGAGGGAGTCTTAAATTCTAGACCTATGTTTGCACTCTCTAATGACCCAACTGACCTAACGCCACTTACTCCTTTCCATTTCCTGATTGGCCGTCCTATTACAACAATTCCCGACACTGACTTAAGCACAATCCCAATAGGCAGGCTCTCCAACTACAAAACGATTTGTCATATGTATCAACAATTTTGGAATCGTTATGTGAAAGAATACTTTTCGCAACTGCACCAGCAATACAAATGGAAAGAATCTTCGTCCCATTTGAAGATTGGAACTTTAGTGTTAATTCGCAGCTATCAACAACCACCATTTAGATGGCCTTTGTGACGCATTATTAACTTGCATTCCGGTAAAGATAAAGTTTCAAGAGTGGCAGAGGTAAAAACAAACAATAAGACTGTTATTCGTACTGTTCGTCATTTGTGTCCATTACCAATGCAGCAAGAGAGTGTTAGTGATAGTATTGATACATAAGACTATTTATATTTATTATCTATTTTGAAGGTACCCTTCAACGGGGGAGTTTAAAATTGTTTCAAAATATTTTTATTCTATTGTTTCAAAATATTTCTATTCTATGTACCTATAGTAAATTCTTAGCCCTAAGTTGTAATTTGCCTAGACGGCAACCCTGTCAGCCCTAGACAAAGTCGTTACAATTTTATAAAAATAATATGTTTCCATATGTTGCCATAAGAGCAAACAATAAAGAACGTGTGAAGAGATTTCTTTTAAGATATTGGAGAGACTAGCTGAAGTCCTATGTCTTTTAGGGAGGCCTCTATTATATCATTGGGTATTGAAGGACATATATTAGACATGATCAATCGTTTTGCTGGTGTTATTAGTCTTCTGACTGAAAGGATATGGTTTCCGATGGTAATAGTAGAATTTGTGAAAATGAGCTGCTCGACTAGATCTGTTTTGGTTAAATAAATACATATTCTGCTGTTTGAGATCCTTGAGACGAATCATATGTTCCTTGGTCCGATAATATCTTGTATGGATTTAACGTAGTTATATAACTTTAAGTCTTCTTCTGAATGGATCACTATGGCTTGCTCCTTCTTTGGAAAGGAGCATTTCGGCGCTGATTTAACTGTAGCTGTGTAAGAAATGGAAGGCTATGAGATGTTTGTTAAATTAGATTGCTGTTTGACATGTTTGACTTTGTGGGATTATTTTCAGTCGATGAACTCATATCTGAATGTTTTTATATCAGTAAATGTTGTAACCGTTTCAAAAGATTTAAAAGAAACTCATTATATATTTTGATTATATTTTTTTTAATAAAACTAATAGCCCCATCTATCTGTCAAGTACCTACCTGTAGCCGACTCAAGGATTCTTCTGTAATTCCCAAATATATCCGGTAGATGAGCATATTTTTCAACTTGTCACTCACGCCCAATTTCCAGATTCAGGCGCCATGATAGCGTTTCGCTCTTTTCTGTTAAGACCGTCCAACCGTTAAGACGTGTTTCCAAAGTGGGTCTTAATTCAGAGGTGAGCAAATAAATCCTTTTCTTGTCCATATTTCAGATAGATATTTATTCTTTTAGACCCTTATTGGAGAGGCTATAATGCTGATATTATATTTCTAATACTCGTCGCAAGATAGTATTGCTATGGAGTTATTCCAGATCATGGCCCAGTAGCAGTATCTTTTTATGGAATCCCTAACCCCTCTTATCTAGGATGGTGGTGATTTGATATAGTACGTAGCTGAATCAATTTGGTGACTGATTAAATAAGAAGAGAAACAGAGCAGATTAAGGTTGTACCAATTTTTATTATACCTACTTTCAAGACAACAGAAATGATTATGAACTCAAAAAAAAATGAAAATATAGTGAAGTGTTCTAATTTAATTTAAAGGTTTATTTTCTTCATTGTTCCTAGTTGATAAATAACTATATTATTTTCAATGTAAACAAATTTCGAAATTTGGGGTTAATATATATATACATTCATTTTCTTTATAACCAATTCTTAATTTAATACGATACAAAGATTTTTTGTTTATGATAATGTTAACATAAAATAATATTTTGGAATCCCTTTGGGATGACGTAACTTTTAATGTTTTCTTTTTGTTCATTACTAAGAAATAATAAAGAATAGTTTTCTTGTAAACTTTCAATAAATCTTAATTTTTTTTTGCTCTTCCCCTTCGAGGATAAACCAGGGGTGGCGTCCAATAATAAATAATAATTTCATATTATCTAATTGTGCTTGAATTTAAAATACGATATAGTTTCTATAACCCCGCCCTATTCTCTTCGACAACGAGCGATTCTGGCCTTGTAATATTATTGTAGCACGGTAAGTGTTACATAAATGGCGCGCCAATCGTGGAGCGTGTATCTTCATTATAAAAACAACGTAATATGTTTATGATTTCTGTTTACATTTCGTATTTTAGACTCAAGTTGTTTGTGTATTTGCTTTTACCCAATTTTTGTTTAATCAGTTTAACTGGTACGATTTTCGTTTTCCTTTAATTTAATCTTTGTAAAATTGCGTAGAAATATTCTCGTCGTATTTTTAATTTTGTGAAATACATAATACGTATTTGGAATGTTTATTACGTGTGCATTTTAATGGTCGTATTTTGAATGGTAAGATAATCGTCTGTTTATTCCCAGTCCGTCTATGTAAACATTCCATAAGTGAAAAATGAATTTTGTTTATCTCTTTGAAGTGTTTAGCTTGAATTTATTCGGGCTTATATGTTCAAGCATTTTATGTTCTAGTCCTCAATTCATTATCTTTGCCGTTCAGTCTCTTATTTTGTTTATAGGAACCATAATAATTATATTCCTCAATGTGTTTATTTTAAATAAACGAAATGGCTTTTAGCGTTCGTTATTTGAAAAATCAATTAAGTGAATTTTATTTCTTAACCTTGATTCATGGTTTTTATTTGCGGCAAACAGCCGGGAACTATATCTATATACAGGCTGTCCCGACCTACCTAATTCTAAAATATGTTATCTGGATTCGTGTAGAATACTTACGCGAAATATTTTTTTGCGAGGATTTAAGTTGAGCTCTTTAATTTTGGATGTTTATGTTTAGTCTGTTCTCTGTTAAATTTTCTTTTTAATTTGTCTTTCGTTTATTTTAAAAATTTATTTTTTCATAGTTTAACTTTTTCGTACTTTGAAAAGAAAATTTTATTTTCTGAAAAGGAAAATGCTTTCTATATTTTACAGTCCATGGTTCTTTTGTTTTGAATGTATAAGGAAGTAATGATATGACTTCGTTTCTCTCTGCCTAAGGCGTCTTTGTTGAGAATATAGAGCGGAAATATTGTTATTCTCCTTCTGTTATGTTAATTTTATGTCTTTGTGTGGACAGATGTAGTAGAAGTATGTTTTTGGTACTGGAACTTATTGTTATTTGTGGTTTTACCTTTTTTTTCTCGAGATGTCCTGTAGGACGTACAGGCACGTGACCTGTATTATTGTATCTTGAGTTATTTGTGTGATGTCAGACTGTTGTATACACAGCAGCTTTCTTTTTTTGTCGTTGACATTTTTGCGGTCTTCTAATAGTTTATTAGACCACATATATCTTTTTGCTTTGATATTAGACTTTTTAGCTAAGGCTCAAAAGCTTTCATTTATTATCTTGTGTTCATGATACGGTACAAGTGAGGTTGAAGTAGTTTGCTGTTGTCTATTGTGACTCTTTGTATAAACAGAGGTGAAACAACCCGCTGCCGCCTATTGTGAATTTATCTTTTATCTTTATGTCGACGTTAAGACCACGTTTGTTTAACAATTGAAATAGTTCTGGTACTACCGTTAAATGACCCACTGAGAATGAAAAGTTTATATTATTTTGACTCTGTTAGAGTTCTGCTAAAGAATGGTAAACATTTCTTTGTGATTTGTATGACGACCATATTGGATTCAATTAGGTGTCAAAAATGTTTTACTGTTCAATTTTTTTATTGTTGTGGTGTGTTACATCCAACATCATGATTTTTTATTATTGACGATGGACTGTAATATTTTTCTATTCCTTTGGAAGATTGTAATGATTCTTCCGTTCCTTTTAAGTCTTATCGTAAGCTTTTGTTTCGTGGAAGACTCTTATGATTTTTTTTTGTTTCTTTTGGAAACAACAGTTTTAGACTAAACTGTTTGTGTATCGATTATGGTTTGTATGCCATAAACCCATTTTCTTTCTTCTTCTCCAAGATTGTGTATTAACGGTTTGAATTTATTTTCTTCTTTTGTCCTTCTGGAAGTCTTCTTGCTTGGAAATTTTCCACTGTGATCAATCCCAGAGGATATTCTTATGGAACTATTGGCCATCCTGTCTTTCTTCTTTTGCGTTAGTTCAATTTTCAACCAGTGGTTGGAAATTCATTCATTGCTTGACTGTCATAGTCAACTTTATTATTGTTTGATGCTATTTAGGTTGTCTACCTAGTGGATAACCATAGCGAAGCTTGCTAAGACTACTTAGTTGGCCACCCGCCTTTGTTGAGCTGGAAGCATCCCTCTTTTCGCTCCCAGAAACTTTAACACTGGTCTGTTCCACACTTTTGGTTAGGTTAGAGCCATATTTATAGAAATCTGCGATTAGTCGTTGTGCCTAATAGCCAACGAACTGTACCTGATGTCGATTCATCAAATCGAGCATCCAGTTTAATTTTGCATGTAAATATGTCGTGATTTTTGTTTATTTTTTTATTTAGACCTAAAAGCTTATCAACCAGTCAGTGTTTCGACGGATAATTCAGATTTGTCTGAAACCGAATAAATCAGTTTTCTTAAATTTTTAATACCTTTCTTCTAACATGTTCAGTCCATTCTTAATTTTTAATTTTTTGGTTGATTCCCTTTACGCCTTTGCGTACTTAATCTTTGCTACCTTCTCCAGCGACTATTCAATCCCTCCGTGGCCCGTGTACAGGAAGAGTTGCGCTAACGCGAACTTTATCCTGGAGAGGATTCGTTTCCTTTCCAAATTTTTTTGGCGTGGGGTCAGTACAGCACTGATACCCTAGTACTTAGTACATTGAATACCACTTTGCTTCGGCAAATCTGTCCCTTAGTGCTTCTTTCCCTTCAGGAAGTTGACACGTTTCAATTTTTTTTTGAGCTGTCTCGACAACCCTTGTTTTATGTCGGTGGTGTTGACTATTGGTCAGGGAGCATCCTGCTATAGTCAAGTGGATTAGTGGACCTATCCCTATTCCAATTAATAATTTTGTGTATCTCAGATGTTGTCGCAAAGAGACGAGCCTCTGGAAGTAGTGTAGGAGACTCCGCACGTCGATCTCCAGAGCAACTCAGTTTGGCTCGCACCCCAGTTCGTTGAACTGTTTTACTTTTTATTATTATAATATTGATCATTTATTGTGTTCAATATGTCTATATATATGTATATATGTCGTATTTCTTTTCGACATAAATTTTATTTTTATCTTATCTTATTCTACTTCGGTATTATTCTCTCTCTAGTTTGTATTGATCGAGATCTTAAGTTTATGCTACCCCGACCAAGAACCTATATTGATTTTAAGGGTGTTTGCAAAATTTAATCTCATTTTATTTTTAGAATGCCTTGGTAGAATGTGATATTTTTATGCTTATGTTAGTTTATATTACAATAAATTGTACATACCTTTAGTTGTCTTCAAGTGGATACAAAATTCAATTTATCTTATTTTACGGATTTATAAATCCAAGTAATTTTTTTGGTATCTATACCAAAGATATCAAGATTCCTCTGTCTAGTTACCAATGATAGTTCATTATAGTATCTGTTCATTTGCCTAAGTTTTACTCTTAGTGTGGAGATCTTCGAATTTCGACTCTCTATTCGAAACCCCCCAAAATAATGTTTGAAAAGATTATTGCTGTCTAACATCCTATATTCTGAATGGCCAGACACTGAGGAAGGCTAGGGATGAAGTAAGCGGATTCCCTCTAGTTGACTCGTCGGAATGATAAGCCATTCATAATTTTATTTCAGTAATAAATCTAGAATAAAAGCCTCCCGCGTCAGGAAACTTTTTTAGTTCTCCAATACTTGTTTAGTTATGTAATCTAGAATTATTTAGACCCTACCCGAAGTTGACCCTACCCGAAGTTGACCTACCAATGTTGTCCCTATTATAGGCGGATGATACACGTTAGTTATCACAAATTCTAGTTGTCATACTAATAACTAAACATCAGCTTTTTTTGTTTCTAAATATAGATGTGTCTTACAGAAATTCTGATGTCTACCTTTCCCAGTAAACTTATTAAGGCTTGTCTTTGTAGAACTTTAATGTACCCAATTTTGAACTATTAGTAACTCTTTCCTTTTATTTGTGTATTTCTAAATGTGTCTATAATGACGCGCTGCGTTATTACCTTATGTTATTCGTGGATTAAGTCATAGATGAAAGACTCTATGCTTCCGAACAAACGATGACACATTTGTATTTTGTATCTTATGGCGTTAATGATACGATTGTATTATTATTCTTATGTTATTCGTGGATTAAGTCATAGATGAAAGACTCTACGCTTCCGAACAAACGATAACATTATTTTTTTTGTGTTTTATTGTGTTAGGTCTCATAACGACTACGCAGTAAATTATCTGTTTTGTATCTTGGTGACAACACTAGTATGTTTTGCTTTATATTACTTATGAAATTTCAAATGGTAATATCTTAATTATATTATTTCGATTAAATGCGAGCATTTGGTCTCAAATAATGATTTGTAGATATGTTTTGTTTTATTCCGCTTTGTTCATGATATTGGTTATAGGTGAAATACCCTATGCATTTTGAGAGTGAGAATGCAATTTTTTTTGTTTACATTTTTATAGTTGAGTCATTTCTATGCGTTCTGTTTCGCTTTGTTCTGAAATCTTTGAGTTGTTCCCACGTGAGTTGTGAAAGAAGGATTCTGTGAGTCCAGATTGTAGCTACATTTGTCCATTCTGTTTGTCTTACCTCTCCGTATATCTATTCCCACTTTTGAAAAGGTTAGTATGGTGTGCCACCATGCCTAGTCCGATTCCACGCTGGTACCCAGTTGAAATCGTGGGGAGGGCTGTGTAACAGTTTCAAAAGATTTAAAAGAAACTCATTATATATTTTGATTATATTTTTTTTAATAAAACTAATAGCCCCATCTATCTGTCAAGTACCTACCTGTAGCCGACTCAAGGATTCTTCTGTAATTCCCAAATATATCCGGTAGATGAGCATATTTTTCAACTTGTCACTCACGCCCAATTTCCAGATTCAGGCGCCATGATAGCGTTTCGCTCTTTTCTGTTAAGACCGTCCAACCGTTAAGACGTGTTTCCAAAGTGGGTCTCAATTCAGAGGTGAGCAAATAAATCCTTTTCTTGTCCATATTTCAGATAGATATTTATTCTTTTAGACCCTTATTGGAGAGGCTATAATGCTGATATTATATTTCTAATACTCGTCGCAAGATAGTATTGCTATGGAGTTATTCCAGATCATGGCCCAGTAGCAGTATCTTTTTATGGAATCCCTAACCCCTCTTATCTAGGATGGTGGTGATTTGATATAGTACGTAGCTGAATCAATTTGGTGACTGATTAAATAAGAAGAGAAACAGAGCAGATTAAGGTTGTACCAATTTTTATTATACCTACTTTCAAGACAACAGAAATGATTATGAACTCAAAAAAAAATGAAAATATAGTGAAGTGTTCTAATTTAATTTAAAGGTTTATTTTCTTCATTGTTCCTAGTTGATAAATAACTATATTATTTTCAATGTAAACAAATTTCGAAATTTGGGGTTAATATATATATATACATTCATTTTCTTTATAACCAATTCTTAATTTAATACGATACAAAGATTTTTTGTTTATGATAATGTTAACATAAAATAATATTTTGGAATCCCTTTGGGATGACGTAACTTTTAATGTTTTCTTTTTGTTCATTACTAAGAAATAATAAAGAATAGTTTTCTTGTAAACTTTCAATAAATCTTAATTTTTTTTTGCTCTTCCCCTTCGAGGATAAACCAGGGGTGGCGTCCAATAATAAATAATAATTTCATATTATCTAATTGTGCTTGAATTTAAAATAAGATATAGTTTCTATAACCCCGCCCTATTCTCTTCGACAACGAGCGATTCTGGCCTTGTAATATTATTGTAGCACGGTAAGTGTTACAATGTAAGTAAAATTAAATTTTTCTTACCGAAATATTACTGGCAGGTGCACAACAAAATAACTTTACTTCACTGTGAATCTTATTAATTAATTAATTTATATTTAAATGGGAATAAGCCACAATTAAAAGTTAAAATACGTTTATTGACGTTTCAATTTCCACTTCGGAAATCGTTCTCAAAATACAAACATTAGTAAATTTACCAATTTTAATTTACAACTCCCACTATTATTATGGACTATTGGATAAAAATGCTCCACAAAATTTTACATATAAAAGATTGCCCTTCATTGTTAATCTAACAAATAGGATTACAGCTCTCTTCAAACTATACAATAACATCAGAATTGGTAGATATAGCGGTATTAGTAACAAAAGTCTATTTTCTCGTGTTAAAGATAAGACACCAGTAATGTATACAACCAATACAATCTATAAAATACCGTGTTTAGGCTGCAAAGGTTGCTATATTGGACAGACAAGCCAATGATTAAAACAACGTACTACGCAGCACAAAAGTGACTGCCATAAAGGTGCAAAAAAACAAAAAAGCTACAAATTTGACTATACCAACGTTGAAATCCTACAAACAGCTTTTTTTAAATTATAAAAACAGGCTGTTTAGAAAATGTGTTATATTAAAATTAATTTACGGTATACCTGCTACCTTATTTATATATATATATATATATATATATATATATATATATATATATATATATATATATATATATATATATATATATATATATATAGAAATTTAAAGAAACTAGTCTATTCCACTATACACTTTTTGTTGTTTTATGTGTATTTTAACTTATTTTAAAAATTGTCAATCTAATTGTGAAAGTGTAAAACAAATGTTTGTCTTTTGTTTTTTTGTGAACAGTTCTAGCTCTTTTTTTTATTTTATTTATTTATCCGCATCAACCACTGTAGTTATTAGCGGTAGGTTTATGATACAAATAGAGAAAATAAGGTACATTTTAAAAGTCATGACTTGGGTACAAGTGGTACCAGTATGGTACAAGGTACATCTATGTACATGTAACAAAAATTAAATCATAATTTATTATAGAGTTTACAGTAATTTAAAAAAGACAGAACTTCATTGAATTTTGTAACCAGTGCTTCTTTCAGGCTATTGGGTATCTTTAATCTCGCCTTGGCTGAGGTGTACTCTGGACATTCTATTATTATATGGTTCACTGTGAAAGGTGTTTGGCATCTTTGGCACATTGGTAGTGGTTCTTTGGAGATTATGTAGCCGTGCGTAAATCGTGTATGCCCAAGCCGGAGTCTGCTGATAATTACCTAGTCTTTTCGTTTTGATGGTATAGGAAGATTTGGTTTGGTTTGATGCTTTTAAGATTTGTGTTTGTTGGATCCCATATTTCTTGCCAGATTTTATTTACATGAAGTCTTGAATACAGTTTTAGTATCTGATATTGGTATACCTGTTGTAGTCGGAATGTTCACATTGTTTATTGCTTCAAACGCTGTTGAATAGATTGATGTGTGTAGGATAAACATGTTTTATGGCCTGTAAAGAACTTAATCAATCTGATAATATTAGTATTTGTTTTTCATTTGTGGTTTTACAATGATTTAGTGCGTCAAGTATTGCTTGGAGCTCTTTGGTATAAATAATACAGCCGTCAGTTAATCCAGTGGCAAAAATTACGTTTTCTGATAGAGTAGCAGCTGCTACTCCGTTGCAATCTTTGGAGGCATCAGTGAAGAATAATTTGTAAGTGGAGTATTTGAGTAAATTTGCATGATACTGAAGCCTGACCTCAGCAGAAATGTGTAAATGCTTATCATGATTAAGTAAGGAGAGGTCTACTATTGGTAAAGAAATTGTCCAGGGAGGTGTCAGGTATATTTTTATGGGTGCCAAGGTGATTTGATTGATATATTACGGTAGTCTTTTAACTGGTTCGTAAAATGGTACTGTTTTGGTGGTGTAATTTGTGTATTGTTCTGGTGATTTTTCCGATACTAAACTTGCGAGAAAGGTGCGATCTTAGAAATTTGCGCTTAGAATTTTTGAAGCGTAGCATAGTGATATATATTATCTTCTGAGGTATAGTGGCATTTCTCCTGCTAGCACTTAAAGGCTTCTTTTTGGATTGGTTCTAAAGGCTCCAAAGATTAGTCGTAGAAATGTGGTTTGAATAACATCCAGTTTTTTTAGTTGATTTTTATTAGCTGTTTCATAACAGATGCATCCGTAGTCGAGTTTGCTTCTTATTAATATCTGATATTAATTTAGAAGAATTTTAGTATCCAAAGCCCAACTATGATTGGATAAAACTCTTAGTTAGTTTATTCTTTGTCGACAGGATTTGATTAAAATGTTGATATGTAAAGTCTATGTTGGTTGTGAGTCAATTATTACAACGAAAAATTTGATTTCGCAGACTTTTTTCAAAGAATGACCATTTAAATACAAGTTTAAGTTGTATTCTGCTCTTTTTTGCCAAACATTATTACTTTAGTCTTCTCAGTTGAAAAAATTAAACCAGTCTCTAAAGACCACCTTTATAAGCTGTTTAACGTTCTATGTAACATTAACTAATTCTATATTTTTACTTCTAACATATATTACTAGATAATCAGCAAAAAGATTAGCTTTTACGGGAAGCTTTATGTGGTTTGTTATATTATTTATTGCGATTAAGAATAATAGTGGACTTAAAGCCAATCCTTGAGGAATTCTATTATGAAGTGATTTCGATGTTGACATGAATCCTTTCGTTTCTACTTGTATGGACCTGTTTTGAAGAACGTTTTTGGTGAAGGCGAGAAAGTTACCATATATTTTCCAGTTTTTTACAATTTTAATGTCGAAAATTATTGCGATTATGTTTTGTTGATTTGTAAAGGATTTATTAATTTTGGATTCTATTGCAACAATGTTATCAGCTGTCGATCTGTCTGAACGGCATCCGCTTTGTATTGGAGTAAAAAGTTTTTTCTTTTTCAAGTGCCATTTTAGAGTTTTACTCAATATTCTCTCCATTACTTTGTAAATGTTACTGGTGAGAGATATTGGAGGATAGGAGGATGGTTAGTTTTTTTGGTTATTCATTTGTAAAAAAGGAAATATAATTACTTGACGCCATATTGAAGGAAACGATTTATTTGTGTAAATATTGTTAAAGATGTCAACTAAAATTTTCTTTATTGTTAAAGGTAGTTTCTCAATAAATATTGTTGAAATATCATCAGGTCCTGAAGAAGTTTTTTTAGCATTGCCTAGGCTTTTGTTTAACTTATCTAGTGTAATCGGTGTATTGAGAGGGCATAAAATATTTTCTTTGTGCTAATAATCTTTCTTAGATTAGCTAAGATTTGTGCATGTTTCATATGGTTTTGTATTAATGTTTGTGACTTTAATATAAGTAATCAAAATTGGTAGATGGTCACTGTCAAATAAGTGTGAAAGTGTATTCCACGCAAGTAGTGATGCTAAAGTTAAATTGCTGAGGTATAAATCGATGGTTGAAAACGTGCCATTGTATGAGTTGAAACGGGTAGACATTCCTGTGGTTAATAGCACCAGTTTGAGGTTGTTAATTATTTTTAATAGGGTTTTGCCATTTTTGCCAAATTAATTTAGGAGATGGAATTTGTTTTACCACTTTTTGTAGTTCTAGGAGTATGGATTCTTCTAAATCTGGTAAATATACAATGCAAATATTAATTTTGAAATGATGAACTATTAAGACTGCAACAACAGCTTCAAGATTTGTATCTAACGGAATTTCTTTGGACTCGACCGTAGATTTCTTAAAGATACCAACACCACGGATATTTGCTGCACCGGTCTGTTTTTGATGTATGGTGTATAGTTTTTCAATTTTACGTTATTATTAAAAAGTCATGTTTCTTGTAAACATGTTACTGAAGGTGAGAATGCATTGATTAATATTTTTAAGTATTCGATATGGCTGTAAAAGCCATTCAAATTCCATTGAACTATGAATTTGGTTATTGGATAGAGTTGCCGTCGCTTTCTTCCTCAATAATAGAAGAGTTGTCTTTTCCATATATCTTTTTTAAGATCCTTGAAATGATATTTTTAAGACGTCGGTCGTTTGTGTTTGTCGGTACGATTTCGAATTCAGCGCTAAGTCCTTCTGAACATTTGTATAATCCTTTGCTACGTTTTCAGGAAACTTTGAACCTATAGCATTTGTAATATAGTCGCATAGTTTTGTATATTTTAGTGTGTAAGAAGTAGTAGCTGACGATAAAATGGCTTCTATAGGTTTTATTGAGGTTTCGTTGTTTAAAGTTTTTTTAATCCTTTTACGAGCAGATTTCTTTGAAACAGGAATTATTATTTTTTGATTTTTTGATTCCAATATTTCAGGAGATGTTGACATTTGTCTTTTTATAGAATTATGTGATATCATGTTGCTATTATTAGATAGTGATTCGGGTACGTTTTGTGAGTTGGAGGAGGTATTTGGTAGTGGTCTGGTTGAAGAAGTAGCAGGAGTACTGGATTGATGAGCCGTTGGGGTTTATGATGTAAGGGATATTTTATTTATTGAATAATTTTTTGTTTCAGAAATATTAACATTTATAGAATGAGATAGCTGGTCAATATTTTGTATATTAATTGGTTGGATAGTACAGTTTTTATGTTTGTGTTCTGTGTTATTACATTTAGAGCAATTTAGGTCATCTAAGGAAAGATAAATTCTGTAGGGGGTATTGTCATAAGATATTAGAAGTGAATTTGGGATATGATTATTAGTTGTTGGAGTAACAAATACTTGACCCCTAAAGCTTAATATATGATTGTATTCAGATTCAGGCATGCCAACTTTTAAAAATGTTATTTTATTAAGCTCTAATTTTTTTAGCTCTTCCTCGATAATAGTGTTTGGAATACTGGGACAGACATTTAATATCACTAGTCGATTCGCAGGAATAATTAATCTTTTAATTTCTATGTCGTGTCTTTGTATTGAAACGGATTTTTGTGATTATGTAGTAAATTTTCTAAGCTGGGAATGTTACTGAAATACATGCATACTCTGTTATTTGAGATTCTGGATGCGAAAATGATATTTTTTGGTTGTACGAAAGTTCCTATTACTGTTATGTATTCATGTATTTTTATATCCAGTACTGATGAAAAAACAATTGCTTGTTCTTTAGATGGAAAGTTAAAGTTGCTTACGGCATTAGAGTAGGTTAATGTTGAAGAAAATGTTGGTGCTGAAGATGTTAATAATGGTTTGGTGATTACTGTGTCAGTTTTTAAATTTTTATCTATTTTTATACTTTGTAACTACCGTTGTATCGTCTGCGTATAGATTTAGCAACGATCTCGGTTCGGTTGAGATGTCTGCTGTGTATATGGTCTATAGATACGGTAACAACACCACTTCCTGTGGCACACCAAAATCTATGGATGCAGCTTTGGACAGGGTTGGCCCTATCCAAACTCTGAACCTTTTATCGGCCAGGTATGACGAGAGAAAACATGCCATCGCCTCACTATAACCATATTGGTTCATTTTATACAGCGGGCCTTCGTGCATTGGGAACACGTTGATATTAACGTTAAGGGGTTAAGTTATAATACTAACAACACAGTGTTACTCAAAAAAATTTAATCTGTTTTACGATGTAAAGTGAATTATTCCAATCAACCTATACTAATTTATCTGTAGGTGTGGAATTTAAATAAGTTTTTTTTTTAATATTTTTTTTATTTTAATAAATATTTATTACAAATTAATCTTTTTAATATATAACAATTTAAATAATTAGTATGATTACATCACAAAAAAAATTTAATTATTTGTTATCGTTATCATAAGTAAGTTTAGGTAAAGGCCGTTTCAGACTCATTTTATCTAAATGTTCTCTGTAGGTATTCATAATTTCATAACTCATAGTTTTTATTCATATGCAGTTGTGCTTAAATTTAAAACAAACTTTCAATAACAGTGACAATATTCTTTGCAGGACATTTGACGTTATTCTGGCTGTTCAGAACTTTTCAATACTTGTGCTCTCTACAATTGCAGTAATATCAAGTGTAGCAATGTTATATTTTATTATTATAGTAAGTATTTAACACAATATAATACTTAATAAAGAAAAAGATCAGAATAATTTAAAATTTATTAAGAGTTAATAATTTCAGTTATTAGCAACGATACAAAAAATAAAGAAATTTTGCATTTTTTTATATGAAATATTCCGAAAATTGGAAGTACAATAAGAAATATTGGGTGTATACTTCGTTTTTTTTTTAAATTCTTTGAGGACTTACAGTTAACATAATTCACCATTCATATTTGTTGACAAACCTCATATATAACTGAAACAATTTAATGTCTGATGGCTGTATTCTAGGTTTTAGATCATTAAGAACATTTTATACACAATATCTTTTTTTCATAAAATTAAAACTAAAAAAGTTTTCGGAGGTAATTGAAAATACTGTATATCGCCTCTTTGCTTTAATAAAGTGTTTAGTTAAAAAGTATAATTTTACAGGAGCCTCCTTTTGAACTTAAAAAAAATTATTGTCTCCAAAGGAATGCATTTTGATAATCCATCTAATATTAACCATAAGTGTTAACTAATTACGTCTCAGTGAGAGAGAGAGAGGCGTAATTAGTTAAATATACCTGCAGGCAACAACCACTGTCAGATTACATACTAACAGTAATCGCATAAAAATACAACGGGGGGTTAGATAAGGAGACCCAATGTCACCTAAACTTTTTAATACGGTGCTAGAACATGCTTTTAAGAATTTGGATTGGATGACAAAGGGAATAAAAATAGATGGAGAATATCTAAACAACTTACGTTTAGCCGATGATATACTTATAATAGCTGAAGATCTAGGTATGGCAAGAGATAAATTAGTATAGGTCCTATACGGGGCAGATAAGTAACCTACAAGAAGACGACACTACCGAATTCCAAGATTTCAGAGAGAAAATTATTAATTCATACACTTCAAGTAGCTTCACCGAGAACGTCACATATACAGTGCCATACTGGTGGAATGATGAGATCCAGAGCAAGAGAGCCGAATGTTTTAGACTCAGGCGTACGGCACAAAGGTATAGGATGCCACAACACACTGAAAATTACAAGCGAGCTAAAAAAGAATTGGGTAGAGAAATTAAACGGGCGAAGCACTCTTGCTGGCATAACCTATGCACAGCACTAGAAGATGATGTATGGGGCGAAGCCTATAGAATTGCCACAAAAACATTAAGAACAGAGACCCCATACAGCCTATGTACAAAAAAACGGAAGGAAATAGCTAATACCCTATTTCCTGCTAAGCCCCCACAGCAGTTCACTCAAAATAATGTCAACATTCGACCTGTTGATTTTACGGCTGAAGAAATAGCAATAGCGACAAAAAGTATTAAATTAGGAAAAGCAGCTGGTCCTGATGATGTGCCTCCTGAAGCGATAAAGATCATCATAGAGAAAAATCCTGATATGGTTCGAAGGATCTTCAATGAACTCCTCCAGAAGCAAATGTTTCCCATAATGATTAAACAGGCAAGATTGACGTTAATACTTAAACCGGGCAGATTTCCCGAGATTGCCAACTCATACAGGCCGATCTGCCTTCTAGACAGCCTGGGGAAATTTTATGAAAATCTTATTAAAAATCGTCTAGAAGACGAATTACAGATAAATGGAAGTATATCTGACAAACAGTACGGATTCAGGAAATCTAGATCATCCATCGATGCGGTAAAAGAAATAGTTGACACTGTAAAAAGGACGAGGAAGAAATGGGCCGCCCTCGTGATGTTTGATGTGAGAAACGCTTTCAACTCAGCCAACTGGGGTCACATTATCACCTCACTGGAAAAAGCAAATGTGTCAGATTATTTGATCAATATAATTAAGGACTACCTCAATGAAAGGTATGTCCAAGTGGCAAAACCTAAAGACCTGAAAACATCAGCAGGTGTACCGCAAGGATCCGTACTAGGACCAATGCTTTGGAACATTTTATATAATGAAATCCTAGAAATCGACTATGGAGCAGAGACCAAAGCTATTGCATACGCAGACCATTTAGCTCTACTCATTCAGTGTAACAAGAACTTGGAGTTAGAAATGTTAGTCAACAGAAGCTGTAGAAAAGTCAAAAGATGGATGGTGAAACAAGATCTAGAGCTGGCAACAGAAAAAACAGAAATTCTGATCTTAAAAGGCCCTAGAGCCCGCCCAAACCTGGCTTTTGTAGTAGGTAGTACAAGTATAGAGCCTACGTACTGTGCTAAATATCTGGGCATCCAACTAGACACAGGTCTTAGATTTACAAAGCACCTGATGAAAGTAGTTCAAAGAGCAGAAGAGAGAACCTCGGCATTAATAAAAATTATGCCAAATATCGGCGGTCCAAGTGCCCTCAAAAGAAGAATGTACCTTCAGATTGTGCATTCTACCCTCTTATACGGCGCTCTCGTATGGTACGAAGTCTTGAGAATGGCTAAGTATAAAGAACTGCTTGCAAAGGCACAAAGGAAGCCTCTACTAAAGGTAGCAAGCGCATACCGGACTACTTCTACGACTGCCCTACAGGTCATAACAGGTACGCTCCCCATTCACCTCCTAGCTAAAGAAAGAGACTCTATATAACAGAGAAAACTATTATTTCCGGTCATTTACCGGAAATAAAATCCGAAGTAAGATCACATATGCTCCAAATATGGCAAAATGAATGGAAGGCACAAACGGAGAAGGCACAATGGACCAAAATGTTAATCCCTGATGTGGTAACTTGGTCTAAATGTAGGTTCAGAAGGTTAAATTATTTCTTTACACAATTTCTCATCGGCCATGGCTCCTTTAGGTCGTACACGTATAGAATAAAGAAGACGACAAATGATTTGTGCATAGATTGTGGTGTCATAGACGACGCAGAACACTGCATTTTTGCTTGCACTACTTTTCAAAGAGAACGGAATAATCTAATATCAAGGCTAGGAGCGATAACGCCCAACAATCTGATACACAAAGCGACGCAAAACAAAGAATCCTATGATGTTACTGTCGACATAATTACGCAAATTATAAAGAAAAAGGAGACGCTAGAAAGAGCGAGACAGGAACAGGGTGGTTGAGGTAACAAATTGCATAATACGCTGTCATGAGTTCTTTCCGTCGTACAGCTCGGCTGCACGATGGAATAGACGGCACCTTTACAGCCAGATCTGTAATTATATTACGTACGTAGTTTTCACGACCTCATGCCTCTTTTAATTCACATTCCTTCCTTGTCAGGCTGAACACACCTGCACTTTTATGAACCCATATTTTGTTTCCCCACAATACCGTCTCTGCAAATCATTTTAAGTGGTTCATATCGTTTTTAGGTAAGAACCCTTTTACAATTTTCTCCCAAAGTTTTAGACTGCACAAGGCATCTCAATGTTTCGTTCACCGATTGAACTCGTCCGGGGGTGCCTTGTCCGAAGAAGTGGTGGTTTTTAGTTGGTAGGTGACTGGTCAGGGGGTGCATGTGGCGCATATAATCCATACTTTGGATGCTATGTCCTAACATGTGCTCCTTTCCGGATCGAATCCAACAGTACTAGGGACATCTTCCCTAGTCGGTTTAGAACCTTTCCACCTCAGTCCAAAAAAAAGCTATGGCAAGAGAGATGGTACAGGAACTCGTTGTGGTTACAGAAAGTGTAGGTTTAAATATAAATATCTCGAAAACAAAAATCATGACCAATTTGGTACCCAACCAGAACATCAGTATTGGTGGGAAAGAAATACCTGGGACATGAAATTATGATTGGCAGGGATAACCAGACTGATGAACTGAAGAAAAGAATCGGCCTTGGGTGGGCATCATTTGGAAAACTGAGAGAAACTTTTAAAAGTGAGCTGCCCACATGCCTAAAGAGAAAGGTATTTGATCAGTGCGTCCTCCCAGTCTTGACGTAAGGAGTAGAAGCACTTACCTTAACAAAAGCAGCAGCTACCAAACTGAGAGTCACGCAGAGAAGAATGGAGCGGTCCATGTTGGGAATAACTCTGCGAGACACGATAACCAACGAAGACATCAGGAGAAGAACCGGAGTGACTGACATCATCGGAACATCATGGAATGGAGGCCAAGGGAAGACAAGAGAAGCGTCGGTCGACCACCTACAAGATGGACTGACGATTTAAGAAGACTCAATAAAAACTGGATGAGAGCGGCGCAAGATAGACGGGGTTGGAAACATGAGGAAGAGGCCTATGTTCAGCAGTAGACTCTTGAGGCTGGATGATGGAATTACGTTTCTAAAAATATTAGATAGGCCTGATGATGTAATAAATTTAGCTAAAAAGTTGCATATTTACGAAAAAGGTGATAATATGTCACACTTTTCCTGCAAAAATGTAATAAGATGAATGTTACAAACTGACTTATCACGTTGTTGATGAAATTATTACACAATTACAATAATAGAACTACAAGGCAAAATTAAAGTGCAATAATTGTTAATTTAAAATTATTTCTTAAACGTACTTAATAATGTGTAAAAGCTTAAATCCTAAACGAACTAAATTTATTAAATTACGAAAATTTAACACTTAACATATCGTCTTTTTCAAAACAAGCAATAACACGTGACTTTTTTTAAAATTACAATTATTCATAAAATGGCCTGTGATATCTTGGAATTAGGTTTTTATTAACCAAATCCATGAGATCCACTTTTTTCTTCTCAGCCATATCTGGTTTTGCGCTGTATGCATCTCTCAATTCCAAATCGTTGCTCTTTTTCTTTTTAATAATAACTACAGCTTTCTGAAATTGTTTGTCAGCGTATGAATTTTTAAAAAATATAGCATGGGGTTCGCTTTTTTTAAGTTGAATCGCCTTTAAACCTGCTAGTTTTACTGTCTCATTATTTTCATTTTTTAGCAAAGAAAAGTTCATTTGACAAAATAAAAATCACACGATGGTTAGGCTTTTGATGCAACCTACAGATAGTGGAAGATTCAAAACAGTTGTCTATAGACTTCCAATAACTGGTCACTACTATTTGCCATAAACCTAAGGAAACATGACAGATTTTACACTATGAAAGATATATCAGAAATAATATTTTTATCTACAAAACAGGGAATGTTTATTGTCGATATAGTAAAAAATGCAAACGTTTTGGACTTTTCAATTGTGAAGTTGGTGTCCTAAATTTACAAGAAAAATACTCTTTTAAAAGAAAGTAAAATTGAAAAACAAAAAAGAAAGGAAATGTTAACTATTTTATCCTACTACGCTTTTACTTGCAAAATATTTCAAAAAGGAGTGGAGAGGTGGATTTCTCTAAAAAAGAACATAAAATTATTATCTAACCCATTGTGTATTGCTAAGCCATCTGCCCCTTTCTCATTAGCAAGAAAAACTCATGAAGCAAAGGTACCTATTTATCAAGATAAAATTATTGACCTGAAGAAAATTTTGCAGTACGTCCCTCAAGAACACAAGTAGTTTTACAAAGAGTGTCCCCAATGGCCTACATCTGCAAGCAAAAAATGAGCAAAAATGGACAAAATTGCATTTAATTCTTGCTAATTGTATTGTCTTAGAACTGTTTTAATAAAGTAATATTAACCATAAATAAACAAGGTATAAATTCATCCATCAATCAAAACTTTCCCCGTAAAACAGACTTTTGTCTATTTCTTTAACTATTTCAATGATAAAAAAATACAATAATAATATTAAGAGATGTAACTAACATAATTTATTTTCAGTTTTAAGGTCCTTAATCAATAATCAATCAAGGTCCTTAATACGTTTAGAAAAATCAGAAAGTATAAAAATGTTTTTTATAAAACTTAAAAGTTTTTTGTTGCTTTTCAACATTTATATTTTGTGACAAGAGACCTTTCATAAACAAGCGATTCATATATTGGTGCCGTTAAAAATTTAATATTTTATTTTTTTTTTAGGACATTCGTCCAGAAGCTAACTACAGAGTTTATATGGCTATTTTCGAAATGATTGTGATAGTATCAGTATTTAGTAATTTTGGCCAAACCATAAATGATGAGGTTTGTAGTTAAAATCTAAACCAAAAACAAGGCATCAAAATATGCAGGTTTGGCTTTCCTAATCTCATTTCTCCATAAATTTTAAAATTTCTTTTTTTGGTCATACCAATATCTCCTTTATAAATTTATCATGCCCAAAGTGCCTCCGTCAGTTCTTCATTGGACTTTCTCTCCTATTACTTCCAGGAGGTATGTCTTTGTCGCCTGAAAGCAGGCTCTTATAATAGTTTGATTTCTTCTAGTTTGGGTAATGATCTCATACGAAATTAGCGTCTTAATGGTTTCTAACTTTCTTTATGTTTGACCAATTTTGGGTGTCAATTCCTATATAGTTTATTTAGTTTACAGTGTTCTTGTCTGGTGATTTTTATTTTCTCTTTCGTGTTTTATTATGTCAGAAAAAAGTTATTAGTATCAACCTGTTAAAAAATAAGGCTAGGTTGAAACCCTTTAAGAATTTCTGGTCGATATATCAACCGGTTATGAATCACTGACTTCTTAATGTCGCGTAGGTTTGTGAATAAGCCAGTAATTACGATTCTGTTCAAGGAACGATCTATGGAGGACTCAGTAATGGTAAATGTAAAGATATACAGTTATAAGTGGTTTATAATTTAACCTGTGCGCGTTTAGAGTACTGGCGGAGTACTGGCGGAGAAATTGAGAACAGCGGCGAAACAGGTCGCTCTAGTCATCATCGAAGACAAAACCAAGTACATGTTGGTTACAAAGAATCCAATAGCAAATGAGGAATGAGAAACAGTCTTTGGAAGTCATACCTTTGAACGTGTTGACAACTTCACATACCTTGGGTCGCCATTGACTGCTACCAATAAAACAAGCAAAGAAATCAAAAGACGAATAAATCTTACAAATAGGGCATACTATGGACTCCGAAAGCATTTCCACTCAAGAAACATTCAAAGACCACCCTAGCTCTAGCATCTGAAAACCCACTCTCATTGCGCAGAGAATATCTGGCAAGCAAATATTTCCTAAACCAACATTATCGTGGCACTTATAATATAAAAATAATTATTGAATTAAATACAGCTGATTTAACATCTACATACTTCATTAAAAAAAACTCTCCACTACTTGCAAGAGCAATTATAACTTCCAACGAACTGAAGTTAATAAATTCCCCTTGTAATCTTATCTGGGAATCGTTGGATATATCACATCTAACAAGTGTTCTAGCTACAAATATTATTATCCCTAAATACCAAAATGAATTTTGCTACACTACTATTAAAGAAATCTTAAGTGGCTATTCAGATCATATTGTGATCTATACAGACGGGTCAAAATCACCAACATGTACAACCAGTGCTTACTTTGTACCAAAAATGAAGATTAAAAAATCATTTATTTTAAATAATCAATCCAGCATTTTTTCTGTTGAAGCATGTGCTATATACAAAGCCCTTGAATTGTGCTGTGAAAACCAGTGGAACAAAATTGTCATATGCAGTGATTCACTGTCAGTATTACACTCCTTGCAAAACTTTAAATTCACAATAAGTAGCAATATATTCATATTAGAAATTTTTCAACAGTTACTAAAACTATCAGATCCATATGGTACTAAATTTCTATGGATTAAGGGACACTCACATATTGTTGGCAATACTATTGCTGATTCTATAGCTAAAAATCCATTACAGCACCTACATATGGTGATAGAAGAATTTAACACATGTAATCTACTTGCCTATATCAAACAACATATTAAATTTTAATGGGACAGACAATGGTTTCAGTTTGGTGAAAGCAGGGGCACTAATTTATACAAATTACAACCAACAGTAGATGTAAAACAATTTTACAAAGATGTCACACTAAGCAGAAACACAGTGTCAACTGTCTTAAGATTAAAAGTAAATCATGGATGTTTTCCGAAACATCTACACAAAATAGGAGTTGTCCCAACAGACCGATATGAGTGTGAAACTAGTATAGCTGATTTAAATCACATATTCTTCAACTGCCCACTACATCGTAATACAAGTACGTGGCTGCTAAAAGAATTGATAAAAGAGGGTTTAAGTACAACATTAAACGTAAATCTTCTATTAAGTGAAGACAATATAAAAATCTTTAAAATAATTATGATATTTCTTGTAAAAATTAAATTAAAGGTATGAGTGTAAAATTGATTGTATCCGTGAATATTTCCTTTGTATGTTTACCATATATGTTGCCCACCTACCTAACCGTGGTTTATGTCTTGTTTGTTACAATAAAGCCGCTCTGATGAATCCCTTAGCGTAAAAAGTGTCCTCCTTGTACAATCCTGTATAAATGAATACTAATATCTATATGTAATTACGTGGCTAAAGGTTTCAAGCCAAAGCCATTAAAAAAAAAATAAAAAAAAAACATTCAAAGAAGAACTAAAATTATTATATACAAAACATTGCTGAGGCCGGTCCTCACATATGGAGCAGAAACATGGACTCTAACGCAGAAAGATGAAAGACTTTTGGGAATATTTGAGCGTAAAATACTCCGCAAAATATTTGGAGCTATAAACGACCAAGGGCAGTGGCGCAGAAGATATAATTTTAAATTGTATCAGCTCTTTGATGAGCCAGATGTCATAAAATTTATTAAAACACAGCGACTTAGGTGGGCTGGACACATAATACGAATGCCCGAAAATACGATTGCTAAAAAGCTAACTACAGGAACACCTGTAGGAAGAAGAAGCAAAGGCCGACCGCGAATTAGGTGGTTAGATGGAGTTGAAACCAACTTACGGATTATAAAAATAAGAAGATGGCAACATGTTGCCAGAAACCGAACAGAATGGCGACGAATCTTAGAGCAGGCCAAGATCCACAGAGGATTGTCGAGCCAAAGATGAGGATGATGCGTTTAGAGTACTAGCTGTTTTACAGGTGTTTTGTTTTGTTGTTTAAGTGCCCGATTTTTATGAAAAAAAAAACGTTATTTAGGTAAGTTTTAATTATCTTATATCATATTTGTTTATACAGAACGTTATCACGTTATTTAAAGTAAACGGAATGCAGTTTATTAGTGACAAACACAATAAAATATTGTTAGATGGCAAAATTTTTAGGTTATGAGTGGTTTTATGTCTGTTTTACTTTTCAAATTAGTAGTGTTACCAAAAATTTTTAAGCTTATTTTTATTAACTTAACATTATATGTCTGAAATAAAATCCTAAATTAGTATATAAAGTTTTAGCTGAGATGTTAAATGAGATGTAATGTTAAATCCAGTTCATACTGCCATGTTAGTTGAATTAAAACTGGCAATTTTATATTTTGTCTGTATAATAATGATAATAAAATTGTAATTATAAAGCATTGGTCATAATAGTAGTATTAAATCTTTTGTTATAGTAAATGAAGTTTCTGTTTCAGAATGATCAGAATCAGGATTGACAAGCTACAAGTTCTAAATCCCAATCAACTCCACAGATGGATTGATGGGATAACTAATATCCAAGCCATAAACTCGAAAGAAAATAGTAACGGTAATGCAGAGGATGCTGTAATTTATAATGTAACAAATGCTACATGCACACACTCAAATGTGGATGTTCCTCCATGGAAGTATGAATGTATTGACAGTAGACATACCTACTTACTGCTATTATTTTTTTAACTTCTTCCAATGGTAACTCTAAAAGTATTCTTTTGCTTAATAGGCCTCTACCTAGTTATGAGTTTGAGGAAGCTACAGCATTTGCCTCTGATGATTCTTTGACGGACCAGACTTATCAATATTTTAGTAAAAATATTGATGAAAGAAAAACTGATGATTACGAGATGTCATTAGATGATGACGACGATGGTGATAATATTCCTACTGATGACGATGACAATTTCTTTACATATAAAAAAAGCTTCAGATCCTCTCTAGTTTTAAAAACTGCATTTTCTGAACAAAGGGGGGTTACTACAACAGTCCACATTGACTCTCCGATGTCCATTTTCCACCAACTTTTTGGTCAAAATATACTACAGCACATAGTAGCAGTCTAATTTATATGACTAGCAGCATGGAATGATACTAAATTTGAACGTTTCAGTATATGATTTTAGGTGCTTGGTGCTTCCTTACCGACTTTCAAATTATACTCGTCAACGGACAAACAATTTAGGGTAGAGAGAATTTGCGAAGTGATGTCTCAAAAACAGATCCATAAAATATTACGATTCATCCATATAAATGATAATTAAAGATGCCAAAAATGGTAAAACTAATTTTGACAAACTATACAAAACACGTCTAGTGTAATATCAACAATAATTTCAAACAGAATTACATATGTATTTTTTCGAAATATATCCATCGATGGAACTATGATAGGCTGCACAGGTAGGTAAAGCTTGAAGTAATAATATGCCTATAAAACCAACTAAGCGAGGTTTGAAAGTTTAAGTTACTGCATGTGATGAAAAGGGATATATATGTATTCATTTAAAGTGTACCAAGTTCACTGAAAGCCACATTTACTTATTAGGGAAAATGGTTGTTCTATCCCTTTTTAAAGTTTATCATTTGGTGGTGGGACATTTAGAATAAACCCAAAATATTACCCAAAGAGTTTTTACGAAGTGACAAAAATATAAAACTTGGAGATTCTGACTTTACTTAAATTGGAGAAGTATATGTGGTAAAATGGACAGATAGAGTAAAAAAAATGTGTAGTGGTGATCAGAAATATGCATATTTCTACTGAAAAAGGAAATGTAGAGCGTACCAATAAAGCTGGAGTACGGGAAGAAATTGAATGCCCAGAAGCAGTTTGTGATTACAATCGGTTTATGAGAGGTGTCGACAGATTCGATCAGATGCTTTCTTGCTACGATATCTCCTGGCAATGCAGAATATGGTAAATAAAACTATTATACTACATCCTAAATACTACAGTAGTAAACAGTTATATATTGTTTAATCTTGGGATGAAAAGAAATTCACGCAAGTCTATGTAACATTTGGCATACCGCTGCTTTTTTTTTGGCAATGAGCTTATAAGTAATTTTTCGAGTAGAAAACGAAGGTATCCTGTTGCGACAACATTTCGTAAAATAAACAAGATTGAAGAACGAAAAGTGTCTACTGATCCTGTAGTTAGAAGTTCAATGGTCGGTGAACATTTAATTGTAAAAAATACCTCTCGACGATGTGCTTTCTGTAGCACAAAGCGATCTCACATTATATGCAAAAAATGTGATGTTGCCCTTTGTTTGGAATGCTTTATATCTTTCCATTTATAATTGTCTTTTATAATAATAATTGTCTTTTTAATAAAACGTTGTACAAACTGGTTTTTTATTAAGTAACACAATTTCCTTAACAAATTAAACAAAAGGTTGATTTTTCAACCAGTGTAATTTTCAAAGTCGTTGAGACCGAAACGTTCCGATGGTTGAAAAATCAACCAAGTCCCGTTCGACAAAAAAAAAACATAATGACAAAAGGATACATTATGACTCTATGTATACCTGTTTTGCATCGTTTTACTGAATATAAGCTTTAAATGACGTAAAAAAAAGTTGTGCGCCTAAAAGGGTTAACCTGATTCCATTGTAATTAGATTCAGCGAGCGAGTTTTTGTTCAGTTCAAATGGTATATAAAATTTACTAATGGATTTAATAATTTTTTAAATGTATTTTAACATAATTTAACTATTTTCTTTTAGTCAATTAAACTAAACGATGTATTATACAAATGTCCCTGGATGGACTGGAATAATAAAAACAGAAAGATGTTAATAGTGATGCTAATTTGTACAAAGCCACTTGAAGTATCATGTTATAAATTGTTTAATCTTGATCATCAAATTATAACTAAAGTAAGTTTAAACGTTTTTTGATTTATTTATGGTATAAAGTTTAATAAGTTTCAATTAATTTTAATATATTGTTCCTTCGAAAAATTTAATTTAAAACTTACTATTCCTAACAGAAGTTAACAAATTAGTTTATACTTGTTCAAATCTGACATTGAACGAAGCCACTGATAGTGTCCTGTCAAAAAGTTTTAAATTTGATGTTACACCTGCACAAATTACCGTATAAAATATCATTACCGAGGTAGTAACTACTATTACCAATCTCCCAGCAGAAACAGCTGAGATCATACGCCAAGACGTATCAAAATCAAAAATATTAAGAATGGTCACATTACCAAAAAGAAATTTAACACACAAAGAAATGGACGCTCTACATAATTTAAAGAACAACAAAGAAATCATCGTGTTCTTAGCTGACAAAGGCAACGCTACGGTAGTAATACATATTCGAGACAACGAAGCAAAAATAAACGACATATAAATGACACAGCATATCAAAGAATCTCGTATGACCCAACAACATATCTGCAGAAAATTACAAAACACAAGATGAAAGCCTCAGATATCAAGAAATAACAACAGTTCCATCTTATACCTAGAGATAAGTCGTCAAGATGTCCAGAAGTTTACGGCCTACCTAAGGTACATAAGGCTGGATTACCAATGCGGCCAATAGTTAGTTTTATCGGATCTTCTCTAAAACCTCTGGCAAAATTTCTGGCTAAGCAGCTACAATCATATGCAGATGAAGCCGATTTTTACGTCACGAATGCCAGCCACTTCATCACGTGTATAAGAGATGTAACTCCTGAGCCGAATGTTCAGCTCAGTTTTTACGAATGTTCCTATAGATAAATCATTGGAAATTATTAGTAACAATTTTCCAATAACACAGGATACTTTTATTTTAACAAAAAACTGCTTAGATAACAAATATTTTATATATAAGATAAAACAAGTTAAAGGGGCACTGATAAATTAACCACTGTTTCCTGTAATAGAAAATTCATTTAACCTTCGGCCAGGCGCGCCCTAAATAATTATATCATCAGGCACGCCGCAGCAATTTGCTGCCATGTAGTTTCTTATTGTTTTCGACACTTTTAATTATTGATTAACTGTATCGTTATTTATTTTATCAAAAAATAAGAACGCTTTATTAATTTAACTAATTTTAATAAATTGTACAGAAAAAAACTTTTAATTTATTTGATCATTACAATTATTACATACATATTAGATTTAGAATGTCTTTTACAAGTAAATGTACTACATTGTGTACATTTCATAGAGGTACACGACTTGATTTTTTCACTGTAACAATTGCAGCATCTACCGCGTTTAACAGTATTTTCGTCTTCTAGATGAGGTACTGGTTGCTTAGGAAACATCCTGGACAGGAACTCGGTTATATCACGTGGAAGTGTTTTAGTTTGTGATCGTGTATGAAGGTGTTCTTTCATTAAGTTCATTGCAAGATTTTTGAAAAAATGTCTCCTTTTTAGTGATTTTCCAGAATTTGCAGTGGAATGTAGAACAAAAGCATTTATGCCTCCAATATTCATTAAATTATAGAATATAACACACGGCCATCTTTTAGTAATTCGTGAAACACTGTATAATGAACATAATTTATCTACAGTATCAACTCCTCCTTATGTTTTGTTGTAATCTAAAATCAACTGTGGTTTCTTAGTATTCATGTCAACTGTACTTTCGTTGTGCATAGACGATAATAATATGACTGACTTACTTTTATGCGGCACGTAAGAGGTAATCATATAATCTTTTTGAAATCCAAATATGCTAGATTGAACTGCCCTTGATTTATGTGGAAGAAATTCTTGAGCTTGAGGAATTTATCTTTTGTTTTTCTTCAGCGTCCCAAGCAGAGTAACTTTCTTCTGCAGCAAATATCTATCTAACGGAATACTAGTATAAAAATTATCTGTTGATATGTTTCTTCCTGTCATTTCTACGGACTCTATTAGACGTTTTACAACGTCAAAGGCCGAATTTGATACGTCGTATGGGCCACTTGACTGTTTACCGCAATATATATCTAAATTGGCGGTATAAAATGTTTGAGCACCACATAACGCGTACATTTTAATCCCGTACTTAGCAGGTTTGTTGGGTATATATTGTATCCAGCTACACCTACCTCTAAAGGGATGGAGCATTTCATCAATTGTTGTATACTCTGACAAATTGTATGAGTTTTGACAATTTTTTATAAATCTGTGAAAAAACGATCTAATGGCCGACAGCTTGTCTATTTTACATATATCACTCCTTGTATATTTATCATCAAATCTCAATGAACGTGCAATAAATAGGAAACGTTTGTAGCTCATTACTGCTCGAACAATATCAATTCCTGTGCCATCTTTTCCCCAAAGTTCCATCACATTTGTGTGATTGCCGTGCTTTATGCCAATCAAATAGAGGAGTCCAAAAAAGGCCAATAACTCACTCCTGTCCACATTCCTGCAATGTCTATCTCTCAAATATTGCGTTTTATCTCTATGTTCATTTATATATAAATTGGTAAAAATTAGAATTTCATCAACCATATCAATATTGATAATAATAAAAAACGCACCAATTTCTGTTTTTATTTAACGTGCAGTTTCTTTTAATCCCGGTGGTACTCTCATTATATTTTGTTGCTTTGTCTTAGATGTGGCAAAAGAAGTTTTATACCACTTACTTGTTTTATGTATCCTTGCCAATGAATGTATCTTCAACGTTTTCGTAAAACACTTTCTCCTCATCTGACATATCTTGCTCTGAACATGTATCGTCGTGGTTCTCCTCAATTTGTTGTTCATCCAAATCACTATCACTTTCCAATATTTCATTTGTTTTATCTTCAATATCTGTCATATTATTTAGAATTTCCTCTAATTGTGCTTGGATTAACACGTCCTTTGGATTTTTACGAGACATGGCGTAATCTAAAATTATAAAATATGTTATAATATAGAATTCTACAATATTCTAATATGTTTCATATATATTATTAATTCTTATAAATAATTATATTATTAACAATTTTACTTACCAATAAAATTTCAATTTCTCGAAAAAGACATATAATATTAGTTATTTCAAAAAAAAAATTGCGCGAATTTCACTACCAGGCGCCTTGCAGCAGTTGTCTGACTCGATGTACTATTCACAATAAAGTACGATAACTAATTGGATTTGGATTTTACAAGACGATGATGGGTACCGACTAAGGATTAACGGATAAGGGAATTTTAAAAATATCAAGTACATAGCGTATCCCGTTAACACTTTACCTGGAAATATTAAGTTTACGCAGCAAATTACTGCGGCGCGCCCGGCTGAAGGTTAAGAAAGAAATAGAATAGAGAGCAATAAGAACAGCCGAATATGAACCCAAATTTTGGCTTAGGTAAGTGTATGATACTTTTATCAACTAAACTGAGAAGCAAAACTAAAGGTATTTTTAGAAGACATTACTAATATTTACTAAAATTCAGTCTACCATGGAACTAGAACAAAACGAACAACTACCATTTTTAGAGATATTAAAATGTATTTGTTATTTAATATTTTTTTTTAGGGAATTAAATTGGTTTATTCTTTGGCAGCTGTTGCCGTCAAGTTCAAATGATTTAACATCAAACATCTGCAAGTACAAACAAAGGACTATTATATTGTAAATCGATATTAAACTGAAAAATAATGATTTTAAAGTTAAAAAAAATTTAAATAAAAATACATAAGCAAACATGTTAAGATATATTATTAGATAATATACAATTCACAGTGTTAATGTTAGTGTTAGTGAAAAAATGTAGCTAATTTAAATCTTAATGAAATATAAAATTTTGTTAATTAAATACCTTTTAATATCATGGAAACCCAGTAAGACCTTCTTTGCACGGAAGTTAAAAAAGTTTCGTATTAAGAAGATTAAACGTTAACCCTTCACTGCATCATGTTGTTTAAAAACAACATACTGACAATTAATATTTATTTTAATAGCAGATAAAGATGAATCAGTTTGTGCCTAACGTTGTTCACGAATGCGTACACTATACTATCGGCGGTGATGGCTAATTGTGTAATCGTCTACGATTAGCACAATCATTCTGCAAGCGTCCACAAGTTCACATAATCGTCCGTAAGCACGTAAAGCCATAAGTGTGAGTTGGGTCGTTGGGTGTCTTATGAGGACCAATTATCAAAAACTCTCTCCCGTCTTGTAACACTGCCGTGCTACATTAATATATACAAGCCAGAATCGCTCACTGTCGAAGAGAATTGGGCGGGGTTTTCTTAAACATATACAAACTATATCGTATTTTAAATTCAAGCACAATTAGATAATATGAAATTATAATTTATTATTGGACGCCACCCCTGGTTTATCCTCGAAGGGGAAGAGCAAAAAAAAATTAAGATTTATTGAAAGTTCTTTATTATTTCTTAGTAATGAACAAAAAGAAAACATTAAAAGTTACGTCATCCCAAAGGGATTCCAAAATATTATTTTATGTTAACATTATCATACACAAAAAATCTTTGTATCGTATTAAATTAAGAATTGGTTATAAGGAAAATGAATGTATATATATATATATATATATATATATATATATATATATATATATATTAACCCCAAATTTCGAAATTTGTTTACATTGAAAATAATATAGTTATTTATCAACTAGGAACAATGAAGAAAATAAACCTTTAAATTAAATTAGAACACTTCACTATATTTTCATTTTTTTTTTGAGTTCATAATCATTTCTGTTGTCTTAAAAGTAGGTATAATAAAAATTGGTACAACCTTAATCTGCTCTGTTTCTCTTCTTATTTAATCAGTCACCAAATAAACCATTGATTCAGCTACGTACTATATCAAATCACCACCATCCTAGATAAGAGGGGTTAGGGATTCCATAAAAAGATACTGCTACTGGGCCATGATCTGGAATAACTCCATAGCAATACTATCTTGCGACGAGTATTAGAAATATAATATCAGCATTATAGCCTCTCCAATAAGGGTCTAAAAAAATAAATATCTATCTGAAATATGAACAAGAAAAGGATTGCTTAGCTCACCTCTGAAATTAAGACCCACTTTGGAAACACGTCTTAACGGTTGGACGGTCTTAACAGAAAAGAGCGAAGCGCTATCATGGCGCCTGATTCTGGAAATTGGGCGTGAGTGACAAGTTGAAAAATATGCTCATCTACCGGATATATTTGGGAATTACAGAAGAATCCTTGAGTCGGCTACAGGTAGGTACTTGACAGATAGATGGGGTTAGAAGTTTTATTTAAAAAAAAAATATTGAAATTTATAATGATTTTCTTTTAAATCTTTTGTAACGGTTACAGTCTATCACGCCCGATGTTGCCGTTCTAATAAACTACATCTGGACGACGTTATGCATCACTATTAGACCAAGCGCCAAAAATTGATTTCAAGATATTTAACTTCAAAGTTTTAACTTACAATAGTCATAATTTTTTGTTTTCGAAGACTTGTTTTTTATGTTTTCTCTATGTGCAAAATACTAACTTGCTAATGTTAAAGAAAAAGGAAAAAAAAATAAAAAGGCTTTTGATCGACTTTCTATTTTCGCCACATTATGTAATTGTGTTATAAAACAATAGACCAAGCGACATGCAGGTCGTTTGGTCTTGTGATGCGTAACTAAAATATCAATTTTAGTGAATGATTAGTAGGTCACAAGCTATTTTTTCTTTTTGGGTATGACAATAATAGTCCTTGTTTTAAATATTTTATATTACTGAAGAAATTAATCAAAAATATAAAAAAAACTTAAACTTAGTGTTAACCGTAGGTACAATTTTCTAAATAATATGAAAATAGTAAATAAACATTACTCATCTTGTATGCCAAAGTCTAAGTCTTCATCAAATTCGTCAATGTAATCTTCTACTATAATGTTACTGAAAAGTTAGCGATACAGAGGTTTGCGTCATTTGGTATTAGGTGCATTAAAGATTTTAAGTCCTTAACCTTGGGCACAGAAAATGGCTTGCCTGTGGCCAAAGTAGAATCAAGTGGTTAGGGATTGCATTGCAACGGGTCGTCCTTTTTGAAGTTTCTTGTAAAGATCTACTTCAATCTCACTAGTGTTAAAATCAGTTTTCATAAAAATACTCAGTGGGTTATTCTTTCTTCTCAATTCAGTTTAATTTCTCTTGTTTTAAGCCAGCTTACCTAACTGTTTTCTATGTCTGAATTACGGTTTGTAATCATAATTTTCAACTTATTTGTTCCATCGAGTTTTTTTTTTCATTCTGTAAACTACTAGTGGTTTCTTTTTACTGGATTTCTTCATCACGTTTCGGTAATCATCAACGGTAGGTATGTAAACGTTGTTGAAATTTTAGGGCATTTTCAATATTACCAAAATCACTATCATCGGGTTAAAAACTATGACTAGGAAAGAGATAGCGTAATGTAATTTTTTCAATGGTAGATCGTTGGTCAAATCGTTTTCAGAATCAAAACTATTTTGATGTTGCGGTTTTGGCCGCCCCAAGAATCTGATCACAAAATTACATATTTTGCAAAAGTAATATTTTCTTCAATGTGTTTCTTTAGACAAATGCCTACTTCCTGGGCTCGCAGACCAGCTTCATCTTCTATCCAAACATAACAATGACCTTTGTTATCCTTGCCGCTATGGATACCAAGGTTGTAAATACATAATTAACGCTTATGATATACGATATTTGTTGGAATCTCGAAAGGGGAAGAGTTTTTTCTATATCAAAACAAAAGGTTTCTACTTCTGGTTGATCGTTGCTCATCTTCATGTCTAGCTTTCATCTAGATTATGCATTTTTAGCTTCTTCTACGTGCACATTGTTTTCCTTAAGCTTTCTTTATCTTTCGTTATTTGCACAATTTTTACTTTCTATTCGAAACAATCACATCTACTACAAGTATCTTTTTTTAACTTTTTTCTTTGAAGATTAAATCACGTTAAAAATATTTTTTTGAAAAACGAAAATTTAACAGGACCATTGTCTGCTTCTTCAATACACAATTCACACATTTTACTTAATGTTGTGTCTTCTGTTATGTATTCTCTTTCTGTGTTAGCTCTTCTGTAATGTGACTTGTACTTAGAGAATTTCGTTATGTGCTCAATTACTTTTTGTACACGATTATCGTTAATTTTGTTATGACCTCGAACACCCATTGGACGTTTCATAGCTTTCAGTCATTTTGGTCTTCCCACGGGCGAATGGTTTTTTATCACTTCACTGTTTAATGTTATTTCCTCTTCTTTTTATTCCTGCCATGGAATAATGTTACTTCTTGTTTCTCCTTTAGAAGTTAAAGGCATCTGCAGTGATTCTTCTTATGCATCTTCGGGTAGTTCAACCTCCAGAACTTGATGAGTATTTTCAACAGAAATTTCATTGTCAGTTGTTCTTATTATTTAATGAGGTTTCCCAAGCAACTGGAACAAGTTCTATAAGATCAACGCTATCATCTGGTGCCAATTAATGTGCTTCAGTCTGTAAAACAATACATTCAATTTACAATTATTAAAACGCTCGCATGATGCTCTTGGTCTACTGATGCAAAACTAATACACAAAATTGGTCGCTTGGTGTAGTTATACAAAATTCACAATCCAGAATAAGAAGAAAGGCACTTAGTCTTTTTAAATATATCTGGTTAACCCATACTAACAGACTAATGGGATTTATTCTGTAGATAGTCTATGCTATTTCCCACCAGAAAACGCCATAATCCACAATTTGAGAAAATGGCGCTTGGTCTAGTGATGCATAACGCAGTCATCTATAAGACAACTTTACACTATAGTTTTAATTTAATTAATGGTAATGAATGTTTGAACAAAAATTTCGTCCATTTATTTTTTTTTTTTTTAGATGATAATATATGGGAAAAAATGGGAACAAATTAGGGTTTCCCAATGTTAAAAACGCGAGATATGAAAGACAAATTGAAAGAGAGCTAGTGCGTAACGCCACTTATTTAACATGGATGCCGAGTGTCAAATTATTATGACTAAGTTTTGAAGCTTTTTATACTGCTATTGCGTTGATTAAAGTAAAGCTTGCATTTTAGAAAAATAAAAAGTTATATTTTTTATTTATATGCGTGCTAACTTTATTTTATTTTATCTTTAATAATTCGCTTTTTTAATAGCTGTCAACCCTAATTTACGACCATTTTTCGTCAGACAAACTTATATCATCATATGAAAAAAATAGCTTTAATTTGATATAAGAAACATGCATATACGTCAAGCCAAACAAGATCACCGATTTCATAGCTTTCATTCTTGCATCGAGAATCATATTGATCTTTTATTCTGTCACTGGCTAACTGATGTGTTGTCGGGCAAGTTCCTAAATGTTGTTTATTCTTAACTTCGGGCGGTCGACATAATCTTCGCTTGCAACATGTTCTTCGGAAGGTCTGTAGGCAAACTCTAGGTCACAGGGTAAAGGAACTTTACGACCTTACATCGGGTAGGTTGGAGTCTGGCCTGTAGTTTAATTCACGGCCGAGCAGTAGGCCATTAGGAATAAATTAATGTGCTGGTCCCAATCTCTTTGATGTTCTGATACAACTTTGGACAGGTGTTTACCCATCGTTCGGTTCATCCTCTCGATCATTCCATCTGATTGAGGATGCAGGGGTGTCGTTATGGTTTTATTGACACCCATCAATTTAAACACGTTGTGGAAAAGGGTTAACTCCAAGTTTCACCATTGGTCGGAGTAAACCTCCAAGGGAACACCAAATCGGCTAAAGAATTCTTTAACAAGTACCTCTGCAACGGTAGCAGCTTTTTGATTTTGTATCGCATAGTCCTCAGTTCATTTTGTAAAATAATACATGGCTACCAGGATATATTTATTTCCATTATTCGTCTCTGAAAGTAGACCTGCAATGTCGATTGCTAATCTTTCCATAGGACTAATAACATTGTACTGTTTCCTGCGTGCCCTCTTTTTACCAACTGGACCATTATTGGTTACACACAGTTCACATTTCCGGTACCATCCTCTTACATCATCTTTACAGTTCACCCAATAGAACCGTTCTCGAACCTTTTGCAGAGTCATCGTAATACCAAAGTGTACACCCGATGCACCGTCATGCAACTGACGCAATACTTTCCACACGTTCATCTCACGGGACAAAGTCATTCTCCTTATTTAAGACAGTGATTACAATTTGCAGTGCATGGCCGTCTTGACTGAGCATCAGCATTTGAATGACTTTTTCCAGTCCGGTGTTCGATCTGTTTTAGGTTTCTGACTGTTATATTATTTTCTTGCAATTTATGGCGAACGTGACCTACGCCGCCACCATTGCAACATCTGGTTTCGCGTCTCTTAGGCATCGTGTTACGAACTACTTTTCGTACGATTTCCTTCAGATGTTTATCGTTTTGTTCGTCGCTCTCTTCAGACGTTCGTACTCGATAGCTCCGTGACGCTCGACTAGCTGTTTCATGTTCCAAGTGTTGCAAATGAAGGGACAAAGCCTGAGATGGTAAAGCCAATATTAGAAATTATGTAAGAAGATTTTACAATTAATAAGAGGAAGGCCAAATGCCAGGTGTTAATCTTTTAATTGGAAATTATATAATTTAATGCAGATAAAGTGAATAAGAATACTTATGGTTAAACAAATTTCTCAAAGAATAGGGAATGTAACCAATACAAAAGAAAATAATATATAAAGTCTACTTGAAACACTAAAATAGATAAGGCTTAGCTCAAGAGAATGAGAGTTGTGCTCAGAGACGAGGTCGGCACGTTTGCTTGCCTGTAATAACTTAAGGTTAAATCAATCCTAAGGTGATCTTGAGATGGGCACCTGGGTGAATTTTTGAATATCACTCCAATTTGGGATATATGTAGTTATATACTAACTGAAAAATAAAAGATGATAGGAAACAAATAAAAATCCGAAATGCTTTATACACTATATTATAATTTTAATTTACTTATAGCGCCAAAACATATATGTATATTATATCTACCAAACAATTATTAAAATATATCCGCCAAAAATATGTATTTACAAAAACAGTTATCTAAAAGTACGATCCAAAATATAAATATATACAAAAATTGATCTACCCAGTCCTTTGACAATGAGGTCAATAGGTAAGTATGTTATAACTGTTAAATAACTCACATGGAGTAAATAGTAATTAAAATAGAACAAAAACAATTAAATGATTAGACACATTAATAAAGGAGGCAGTTTTAAAGTATGACAATATTCAGTTAAGTAATTAGAACAGTACACAACTTACATCAATTTGACAAAATAAAGGTACTTACTAGTAACGATAAAATTGGATAATGTATCCTGACAACTTATGTTGTTATGTAAAATATTAATAAATAAATAAACTCAAGATAAAGAAGAACTGAAAAATAAAAGCAAGTAAAAGAATTAAGCAAGGTGAGAGTACTACCCAGGGATTTTGCAAAAATCTGTTTTGTAACCCACTTAGGCTAAAGGCCTAATTATCCAAGGATATAATATATAATATAAAAAAAATTGAAATTTGAATTATTAATAAATTTAACAAGAAAATAAATGTCATTAGTAGCCTTATTGCTGGAAAGGAAGTTCTCTAATCCGTTGTCTATTGTCCAGGTAGTAGATGGACTCTGAGGTGGCTCTGCCTATGTTGACTAAGGTAACAGCTTACTAGGACTGGCAGACCAACCAGAAAATTCCAACTTAATATTGTTTCCTTCCCAAATCCAAGTATTTTCCAAATTAAAAAAAATATTCTTCCCCAAATAAAAAGGTCCAAAGATTGGAGCCGGCAGGCTACAATGGAACAAAAAAACCTTTTTGTGTCGTGTTCTTGTACTTATTAGTTTTTGTTCAAATAACAAAAACTATTAACATATTGGTCATTAAGTGACCTTGACTCAAATATTTAATATTTCCATACTGGAATTTACGTATATATGGATATATAAAAAATTATAGTTGGATATTTCTACTAAGATGGGAAAGTTTAGTGATTAAGGACTTTTAATATTTAAATGGAGATAGTACGTGTATGGAAAATAACTTACCAGAACCTTGGAGTGTTTTTTCCATAAAAACAACGTAATTTTCTAAAGAAAAACTGTACAAAACTATATACTTCTTCAAATAACTAAAACTCTTTACATTTCCCAAAAATAATAACTTAAAATTTTTTCTTTCCCTGCTCCTAAGTTCTGCCTGCCGTGATAACCTAACTCGTCTTTTTGAAGTTCTCTTCCAAAATGAACAGAATTCCCTTCATAGATAAGAAGGTTAGGTTTACTTCCTCTTCAATGACAAGGGAATCGATTCTATTATAACCTACATGGATATATTAAATTGTATTTTAAGTTAGCTAATCTACGGCGGCCAATTAGTAGCAATTGTTGGGTTTCATTATTTGACTGTGATTTTGCTATCATTCGAAATGTCAGATTATTAACAATCGTATCGTTACACAAGGCAATGGCGAGCGCTTCATCTAAAACTCTCAGTCTTGCTAGTCGTAAAGCTTTCTGTAGTTCACTGTATCTTAACCCATTGACGAAGGTATCTACAGCAATTGCTTCCAAAATGTTGTCTGGTATCTCCAGATAATCCAACCGCCATATACTAGCAACATCTGCTTTGAGTTCTCACTAATTCTCACTTGCTCGTTGAATTCTACTTCTTATTTATACTTTGTAGACTTGTTGTAGATGGGCATCTCCGTAACATTTGTCTAGTCACGCGAACAAGGTCTGGTAATATTTTTCTTGGTCGTTAGGAATCGATCTTAATATATATGCAGCATCACCTCGTTAAGCAACAGTCAAGAAAACAGCTTTTTCTTGTTCCGTCCAATGATTGGCTGTCGCAATAGCTTCAAATTGTCTAAGGTATATGGATCAAGAAGACTTTCCATCAAATGGTGGCAATTTAAATCTCATGTGATGTGTCGTTTGGTGGTAGCACTTTTGTATTGGTTATCATGCTCTTTAACTGTTTGATCTTCTCTTCTACAGTATAGCCCGAAATAAACAGTACTAAAACTGAAACAAAGGATCCTCTTTGTGCGTACTGCCATACAGAAATTAACTAGTATAAACCTGTCAAGTAATCCTTAAATAATTTATTAGTAAGGCCTAATTGTTGAAAATAGTGTTAGATAGACAGAAAAAAGTGTTTTTGTTAGAGCATTATTTTCGTTCATACGAAATCGGGCGACGTAGTGGTGCAAATCTTTGATACGTGTGTGATCAATTCACACAACAGTTTAATAAACATTCTTCAAGTAATGCTGTAATTTTAAAGATTATTAAAAAGTTATATATATATATATATATATATATATATATATATATATATATATATATATATATATATATATATATATATATATATATATATATATATATATATATAAGCGGGGATCCTACAGCTTCTGCCGCTTCCCGCATTTCGATCGCCATCTTTTTCTATCTCTCCAGGTGTCTTCATCAATGGCTCTGTCTTTCATGGTTTCCATAACACCTTGTATCCAAGACTTGGCTGGTCTTCCTCGTTTCCTTCTATTACTTGGATTGTATTCCATAGCTCTTTTTGGCCATCTGTTGTCGTCCATCCTCTGTACGTGTCCATACCATATTAACTGTCTAGTTTCTATTCTTTCAGAAGTTGTATGTACTCTATCTGTTTTTCTTCTAATTTCAGAATTAGGTATACGTTCTACTCTTGATATACGGCAAGCTCTTCTTAGGTAGTCCATTTCAACCGTGTCAACTTTTTTCTTTCCTTTTACTGTCATTTGCCAACATTCTGCTCCATATGTAAGAATGGGCTCTACAATTACTTTGTAGATAGTCATTTTAGTTTTCATAGTAGCTTTGTTGGACCAAAGTATCGAATTCAAAATTTGAACACTCTTCCTGCCTTGTTGCACTCTATAGTCTATATCTCGTTCCGTTGTTCCTTTACTGCAGATAATACTTCCCAAATATTTGTATTCGTAGCACCTTTTCATTTGTCTAATTTCCAAATCCGGGTCTTCGTCTTCACTGCCTATTCGCATATATTCTGTTTTAGACATATTCATACTCATCCCCCATTTTTCGTATTCATCTTTGAGCTTTCTAAGCATATAATCTGCATCTTCTTCACAGCTTGCAATTAGTACTTGATCATCTGCAAAGAAGAGCGTTGTCAGATAATGATTGTTAAGCTTCAACCCCATTCCTGTACATTTTTGTCTCCACTGGTGCAGTGCTTCTTGGATATATATTTTGAATAGGGTGGGGGAAAGACAACATCCTTGTCTCAAGCCTTTCGTTACTGTAAATACCCTTGAGAAAGTATTTCCTGTTTTTACAGTGCTTTGAGGACATTTATAGATGTTCAGTATTGCTTTTAGATATGTTTTACTAAGGTCCGTTTTCGTCAAGACACTAAATAAGAGTTTTAAAGGAACTGTATCATAAGCCTTCTCCAGATCTATAAATACCAGATGCGTAGGGAGGTTTCGAGCTGTTCGTTTTTCAATTACTTGTTGAAGGGTAAATGTGTTGTCCACGCACGATCTTCCTGCTCTGAAGCCGCTTTGTTCTTCAATTTCTTTATACTCCTCTTCTATTCTTCTTTTCAATATACGACCATATAACCTTCCCAGCGAGCTAGTTACGCTAATGCCTCTATAATTTCCGCATTCTTTTCTGTCTCCCTTTTTATAAATGGGGCTAATGTGGGCCAAATTCCAATCGTCTGGAATCGTTTGGCCTTCAATTAAGCATTTATTAAAAATATTCACTAAGCTTTCCAAAAGAGCATCCGGTCCATGTTTCACCAACTCGATGGGAATGTCTCCAGGCCCGGGTGTTTTTCCATTTTTCATTTGTTTCAATTCTTTTTTCAGTTCTTCTTTGTTTATCTTATGCACCTCTGAGTTTTCTGTCATTGAGATATGGTCAGGTCTTTCCATAAATTCGTGCCTACTTTCTGTTAATAGCGTTTCGTAATATTTTTCCCACTTTTTATTTTGAATCAGGTTTATATTTCCCTCATCTTTTCTTTCTTTTCTAATACTTTTTATGAATTTCCAAGCTTGTGTCACTTTGGTTCCTCCTAAGCATCGGTCCATCTCTTCGCATTTCTCTTCCCACATTTCGTTTTTTCTTTTAGTGACTTCCTTCTTTGCTTCCCTGTTGAGTCTGCTGTAAATTCTGCGGTCTTCTGAGTCTTTTGTGGATAGCCATGTTTGATAAGCTTTTTTTTTGTCTTTAATTAATTTTCCTACTTCTTCGTTCCACCACTCAGGATTTTTTCTTTTGTCAGCTTCTTCGTACCCCAATGCCTCTTTGGCCGCCTGATGAATGCAATTTTTTATATCTTGATATTCTTTTTCGGCTGTTTCTCTTCGAGTTAAGTGAGTTAGTTTTGAGGCTAGTCTAAGTTTGTAGAGGAATTGTACTGATTCTTGTTTGAGGCTATCAATATTATATCTTATCTTTGTGGAAGCTGCTACCTTCTCCTGTTCAGTTTTGTTCTTGTTTACTTTCCTGTAGTGTATGGTTATTTTTGCGACCACCATATAGTGGTCAGATCCGCATTCAGCACCACGATACACCCTTACGTCATTTGTTTGGAGCCTTTTGTTTTCTGGTTGGATGAGATAGTCGATTATAGATTTTATCTTTTTCTTTGGTTGTTCCCAGGTAAATTTATGTATATCTTTGTGCTGATAAAATCCATTCATTATTTTAAGCTGTAATGTTTCACAAAGATCAATGAGTCGCTCTCCGTTGTTGTTTATTTTGTCTTCACCTTATCTTCCTATCACATTGTCTTGTAATTTTTTGCCTACCCGGGCATTGAAATCTCCTAATAGGCATATTTCTTTGGATCGGTTTACATGGGTCAACACGTCAAGCAATTTGTCATAGAATTCATCCTTAACTTTTGTATCAGAATCGTCACTAGGAGCATATACTCCTATTATAACTATCGTCTCCCCATGTTTCTCAAGATCCATCATAATGATCTGCTCGTCTATCTCTTCCCAACTCTTGATATTGTTTTTGAGTTTTGTATGCACGGCTATAGACACACCTCTTTTTGCTCTTAATGAATTTATAAAAAGTTTATAAATATTTTTAATATATTGTGCCAACGAAAAAGAATCTCGGGCCTCCCAAGACAGTTAATAACAACAATAACCATGAAAGTGTTTTATCTTGTAAAATCCGAAAGCCAGCTAGACAATTATAGCATGGTATTGTGGCTTAAAAAAAACTTCCTTGCACAGAATCCTGAAGGAGCTGGGTACATTTTTGTATGGGATTCAGGTATATCAACAATCGTGGCACAAACCGGTTTCTGGGTTTTGCCAGACCAGGTGAAGTTGAGGACAAGAAGAAGTTCCTTTACATCGTGCAAGTGTGAATGTCTGGTGTGAATTTTCGGAGCACAGAATCCGTACTTTATCAAAGAAAATGTTAGGCAGGTCACACCTAATCAAAAGAGAAACACACAAATTTTAAGACGCTTTATCCCTGATCGACGTCAATTCTGTCGTGCACTTAATTTGTCATTTCGAGACCGATTTTCTAGCAGGACGTGGCAACTTGCCATACTGCTGTCGCAGTTCGTCAAGTTGTTCAGGGACATTTTCCAAACAGATTTATTTCACAATATACTTACTTCCTTTATCCTTCACATTCTTCAGACCTTACACCTCTAGACGCATACATTTGGACCATGGCTAAAACTGCGGTCTTTCAATCGATGAATTAAAGGATGCCGTAAAGCCTTCTTTGCGGACCTGAGATAACTTTTATTCCATAACATGACGAGAAACTTGAAACATTGGTATGAAGTCTGTCTTGAGCGAGGAGAAGAGCTTAAGTGTCAATAATATAAATTGTTTAAAACAATAAAAATATTACTCGGTAGTAAGTTCGGTACTGTTTATTTTCGGCTATACTGTACTTTATTGAATGTTCTAGAAACTTTTTCGAATTTCTAATTGTTTTATTGTTCTTTATAGAAGTTTCTTACATTATTTGAGAAACATTTTCAAATTTCTCGTTCAATATTCTAGAAACATTTTCGAATTTATCATCAATTATTAGAGAAACATTTTCAAATTTCTCGTCCTTTTGTCTAGCTGCTTCTTTAATGACTTGAAACGGTTCATCGAATCTTTTGGAAACATTGGAAACAACTTTTTTGAATTTTCCATCAATTATTTTCGTTAAAACTGTTTCTTCTGCTGATTGTAACTGGAATGTCTCTGGGTCATCTTCATTCTTGTTAAGAACATTCTTTAGTCGTTCTTGGAGGATCTTCTTGGACTCGATGCAGTCTTCATCGCGTTCTTCTAGTTGCTCACGCAACTGTTTTATTGAAAGTTCTACTAGCAGCATCTTTGTTCAGGCACACACGTACTTTTTAAATGTTCTTACAAAGATCACTACTGAACTACGCGGATGTTCCCGACGAACAATACTTTTCAAAACTTCAAAAGTCTTTTTCAAAAGTCAGTGCTGAATTTATTTTTTTAAATCTCACACCGTGACACCAATTGTAAAATAAATATGTTTATTTATAAGTTTGCAGCACCATAATATCTTATCAACTAAACTCAACTTATAACATAACAGCCCTGCATATATACCAAAAGTATTATTCTAGAATCATCTGGAGTAGTCCATCCTTAGAGTTCTCGTCGGAAGCGTCTCGATGACAGTCGCTATTCAGAATGCGATCGATTGTATATTCGAGATTTATACTTTTAAGAAATGTGACAAGTACCACTCATAGGATGTGGGCTATTTCGTTACAATATTTAATGAAAGTAAATAATAATGGTAAAATAATATGGCAACTTAATGTACTAAAAATATTTTCAGTTAGTTTTTCGTTATAGTTATTATTATGTTTCTCTTATGATTTAGTAAAAATACGATAAATAAATAAATTAAAAAAAAATAAATTAATAATTACCAAAAGATTATATGACCTCTAGTGTAAGGAATAGACGTGTGTAAATTCTGCTCCATAATAATTTCAATTTTTGGTTATTGTGAGTCGATAATTTTGCTGATTTTGCGTGCAGTGTGTAATAGAAGAATAAAAGTGTTAATGGTAATTATAGCAAAGACATTGGAAGAGAGGTAAGTGCATAACCTCGATAAATTTAGTAAGGCGAAATAAATTTTATTTCCTTTAACACAAAAAACTAAAAACAAAGCCGGCCCAGGTAATTAACGCTATATCAGTTTTAAAAGCTAGAAAAAACCGCTCCAAAGTAACTGAAAATTAATTATTTTATTTGAAAATTAATTTATTCAGAAAGAAAACGTGAAAATAAATTACTACAAGCTACTGCTTGAGAGAACCATCTTCCTTCGACGCGTTGAGTGGGGAGGTTGGATCTATTGCGAGTAGTAGCAGTAGAAATATGGATTCAGATGATAATACATCCGATGACAATCGGAAAAGAAATAAAGAAGAAGAGAAACTGTTATTTGGTTCCAGTAAAAAAGTACAAAGAAGTCCAGTTAAAAGCCACAAAGATGAAAATAAAATAGATCAAATACTAAATATGATAAAAAATTTAAAAATAGAGTTACAAAAATTAAAAACTGATATAAAAGAAGTAAAAACTGAACAAACACAATACAGAGAAGAAATGAGGGAACTTAAAACTGAACTAGCAGAACTAAAACAAGAGAATAGTGAAATCTGGAAAGAAAATGAACAAATCAAAAAGGATCGGAATGAGACAAAAGGACGCCTTGAAAGGCTGGATAGAATAAGACAAGAAAATAATGTGATAATACAGGGAATGACAATAGAAACTGGAGATAGAAGAATACTTAAAGAAGTAATTGGAAATGTTATGACAAAAGAGCTAAATATTACCGTAAATATAGAAGAAGCAGTGAAACTAGGAGATAAAACATGTTTAGTCAAACTGCCAAACAAAGAAGAAAAAACAAAAATTATGGCAAACAAAAGTAAACTTAAAGAAGCGAAAAAAGAAAAAATATATATAAACAATAATCTAACGACAGAGGAATTACAAATACAGAAGGAAATACGAAGAATAGCAAAAGATGAAATAAAGAAAGGTAAACGTGTCCAAATTAAAGCCAACAAACTTATAATAGATGGTCTAGAAAGGAGATGAAATAAAAACACCAACCAGCTGGAGGACCACCATGTAGGTGGTTCAAAAAACTAGCAAGGGATGAGACGATGCATTATTCGTTGACGGACGAGGCAAACAAACAGAAAATGACTGCAGATAAACCCGGGTACAACAAAAGTGAAATAAAGAAAGATAGACAAGAAAACAAAAATAAAAGACGAAGACAGCAGAACAAAAAATATAAAGAGTTGAAAATAAGCACATAAAACATAAGAACTATGCTAGCTCCAGGAAAAATGCTAGAAATAGGAGAAGAACTCAAAAAGTATAAAATAGATATTGCAGCACTGCAAGAATTACGCTGGGAGGGACAGGGACAGATTCTTCAAACGGACTTCAGAGGTTTACTCTCCGGACACTGGAACTCACTTAAAGCATGGGTGTATGTTACCTGAAGTAAAATTTAATTAAAATATCAAACATCAAATAATATTATCAACATTATGTACTATCTTTGGTAACACAATATATTTTAAAGGGTTTTTACCCAAATATTTTGGTGGCTCAGGCATGGTAACCTGTAAGTATAACCATTTTGCTTTTTTTAACCTTAGTCAAAATTTTAAACCACGATTACTTTAATTAAATGGTCTATACTTATTTTAGGTATTTTAACCTGATGATGGAACTGTTGTTCCGAAAACGTTCGTGTTTTTAATGTAGCCCTTTTAGGGTTTTTATAAAATATACCCATATACAAAGATTAACCTCTTTTTGTGATACGTGGTATACAGCCAGCTGCAGGAATTATTTTCCTTGTGGATTTTAATAACTATATCATTCTTCAAAACTCGGTTGCTTATTTTCACTCAAAACCATGTAGGCCACTTAGCTCTCAGAAACGCTCTTATAAAAATAATTTGACAGGAAACACAACAACAAACCGGTTATTATCTCACTTTACAAAAACTGCTAAATAACATTTCGAGATTAAATCATCTGTTTTTAACCAAAACTCATCGAACATTTTTTGGTTCAGACACCACTTAGTTTTCTCCGCGTCTCTCGACCTTCAACTCTCACCAACTTTTGGTTGTCAACCGCCTCTCCCTATACTAGTTTTTAACTGCCAGCTAATCGGATCTCTTTTTAATTACGCTTTTGATACGATAATTGACCTTAAAGTGCTCGGCCTTTAAATTTTTGTGGGAATTTATTTAATTAAGACGCAAATAGACACTACGCAGTTAGTATTTTCTTTAGATGTCTTACATATACACCTGGTAAACAAAACTTTAAATTATTGTTACGTACTAATTAGGGGTATATCAAATCAATTTTATTATATTTCAATATTCGATAGTTAAAGGAAGAATTCATGCTACAGGTCCAAGTTCGAGGATCTTTGTCGTTATCATATTCGTATTAAGCGACCTCGATAACCCCCGAGTAACAAAATTTAACTCATTCCTTTCGATATGTTCTGAAATTTTTCATTCTCTATGTACTTTGTAAATGCATTTTCCTTATACAGAAAATGCTATTTTCATTTTACAACCATAAATTCTGTTCACAAACTTTCTTAACACTTTCCCGAATCGAATACAAGAAGTTGCACAGCGATTCATCTTGATGCGAAAATTTTGTAGGTTTAGTGCTGTTTAGTGCTTCATTTCCTCGCCTACATTATGAAAGTGGTAAATATTTATACCAAGTTTTATAGCGCTGAGAGAAATTCACGTGGTATTTTTGTTTTTATTTTGAAGTTGTTCTGCTACAAAATGGGAAAACTAGATAAGTAGTTTGTGTTTTTCTAACAATCCCTGGTACATATTAGCTGTTACTTACTGGATGTACTTTACTAATCAAATAAAATATAAAAATACTATAAATTGAGATAATCTGAAAATCAGTGAAAACATCCAAAAATATTACTGACAAAATCTTTATTTGGTACATATATTTAACATATAATAATTAATCTATTCTAAGAAAGCCTTTTGCAAAAGTGACAACTAAAAAAAAAAAAATATTTTAAAGTAGCAAGTTGGGAAAGCGTGTAAGTACCTTAGGTTTTACAAGATACATTTTAAGGAGTTTTTTTCAAGCATCTTGTTAAATATGATGCAACTCTTTGAATCACAATTGTTGTTTTCGAGATTGTAGATATGGAATTATTCTTCGAAGGGATGTCTTTTTATTTTCTGACCCTACACTGTGGTGTTATTTGGACTATAATAGCTTATGTAAGTTCAGCTAGTTTTCCCTTTATTTAAGACATTAGTCTGTACAATAATTCCTTGAAGATCAAAAATGCAGTTTTGATCTTAACAAGTGCAGGATTTGCTGCTTCTACCAATATAGATATAATTTTGCTGATATTTAGCTTTGTAATGTTAATGTGCTCATCTACTGTGCTCGTTTTAGGTCCAAAAATTCATATCTTGTCATTGTGTTTCAACTATATTAAAAAGTGGTAAATATCTTGCGAACTTAATTACTGCCTGAAGGCACATAAACTTAAATTACAGCTTGCGTTTTTTGATCAGTGTAAAATCTTCGCCATAGCCATTAAGCTGTGACCGTTTAAAAGAAACTTTTGTTTAATAATGTGAAAAACGCCGCTAGCTACCGAACACTTCTTCTTCTTGTGGTGCCTATCCATTACGGATGTTGGCTACTAGCATGGCAATTCTAACTTTATTGACCGCAGCTCGAAATAGTCCTGAATTGGTCAAGGAAAATCATTTTCGTAAGTTCTGGAGCCAAGATATTCTTCTTCTTCCTGGTCCCCTCTTTTCGTAGACCTTTCCCTGTAATATAAGTTGCAGCAGGTTATATCTATGATCGTTTCGCATTATATGTTCAAGATATATTCTAGCTTGCGCTGTTTCACTGTGGACATAATTTCACAATTTCACATGTTTTATCCATCCGACGTAGAGTCTCAATGTTTGTTATTCGGTACACCCAGAAGATCCTCAGTATCCGTCTATAACATCACATCTCAAACGCTTCGAGTTTTCCCATGGATGCTTCGGTTAATGTCCATGATTCAATCCCATAGAGCAGCATTGCAAACACGTAGCATCTCAATAAACGGATTTTAGTTTTTAAGGGTAGGTCGTGGCTCTTAAATATCTTGCTCATTCTGACAAATACTGACCTGGCTTTGTCAATTCTTCCTTTTATCTCAACTAAGTGGTCCCATTGGTCGTTTATGGTGGTTCCTAAATAGTAGTAACGGGGCACTTGTAGTATTTGTTGCTGATCTACCAGTAATTAACTAGGTGAAATCTGCTTCTTACTGATGATCATTTACTTTGTTTTCTTGATGTTAAAATCAAGCCCGTATTCTTGACTGATCTCCACAATTGCGTTCCTAGTGTCTGTAAACCTTAAAAACTGTCTGCAAAGAGGATGGTGTCGTCTAAATATCTGATGTTATTCAGGCGCTCATCATTTATGAGAACACCCTCTTCGATATGCTCTAAGGCCTGGCTCATGACGTGTTCCGAATAAACGTTAAATAATAGAAGAGAGAGTATCCAGCCCTGTCGTACTCCTCTCTTTATTGCAACTTCTTCTGTTGTTGGTCTTTAATCCGAATGGTTGCTGATTGGTTGTAGTAAATGTTCTTGATTACTCGAAGGCCTTTGTTATCCAGATTAGTTGCCTTTAGTATATCTATAAGCTTATCGTGCTTGATTCTGTCGAAGCTTTTTTAGTCGATAAAGCATGCATAAATATCGCAGTTGACGTCTCTGCACCTTCGAAATAATACCTGAACCGCAAACAAGGCTTCTCTTGTACCTAACACCTCCCTGAATCTAAACTGCATTCGCGAGATCTGTGACTCGCATTTCTGATAAATTCTTCTGCGGATCATCTTTAAGAAGTTCTTACGAATGTGGCTCATTAGACTGATAATACGATGCTCTTCGCATTTTTTTTGCATTAGGTTTTTTAGGTATAGCAATAAATGTAGATTTTAACAAGCTCTCTGGGATTTTTCCCGAGTCATAGATTTTATTGAACGTTGTCGTAAGCCATTTTACTTCTTCGTCTCCCATGATTTTTAGAAATTCTGAATGAAAGTTGTCGGGCCATGGTGCTTTACCTACTTTGGTTGTTTTAATTGCGGCTTTGACTTCGTCTTGAGTAATTGGTGGTCCTGTGTCGTATTCCATAATTATCTGGTTGTTATATCTGTCGTAATCGAATGTCTTTTCAACGTATATTTTCCATATATTCTTTGATTGTTCAATGTCTATTACCGGGTCGCCATGATCATCAGTCATATGTCCTGATCTCTTGGATTTGTACATTCCTGCTGTCTCTTTTACCTTATTGTGGAGATTAAACGAGTCGTGTCTACTTTTCAATGATTCTATTTCTCTGCATTGATCTTCCAACCTTTTGTTTTTTGGTGTTTCTAATAGTTTTTTTTAATTGTTTGTCAATTCGTTTATACTCCCACATGTCTCTGTTTTTAGCTCTTCTATTCTCCATCATATTTAGGATTTTATCAGTAATCCACTCTTTCTTTTTCACCGTTGTTGAGCGAAGATATTTATCTAGGAGTGTCAGGTTAATTTGTTGTAGTTTTGCCATTTCGTTATCTGGTTCGTTAGCTTTGTCTCTATTTAATTTTTTAATGGTCCTAAATCCTAATTTTCTTGCTTTTGCACTCTCTATCTTCTTCAGCTTTAGTCTGATGTTAACTACCAGTGGGTTATGGTCCGACCGGATATCAGCACCAGTCCAAACGGTCCTACGGTTTCACCACATCTACCCTTTCCCACTTTGGCATTTAAGTCTCCTATAATCATTTATATTTCATTTTTGTGAAGTTTTTTCAGAACACTCATTAGTTCCGAATAGAAAGTTTCGATCTCTCCGTCTGATTTGTCTGCAGTAGGTGCATATACCTGGATTATGTTGGTCGTAACAGGGAAGGTGTTAATTTGAATGAGTATTCTCTTTGAGATTGGGACGAAGTTTGTGACGTATTTAGAGATGTTCGTATTTACTATGATACCAACTCCATTAATATGTAGGTCTTCGCTATTTCCGGAGTAATATATCTGGTGGTTATGTATTGTAAACTGTCCAGATCTAGTCCAGTGCATTTTACTTACACCCATTATATCGATAGCAAGTCTAACCATTTTCTTAATGGCATTGTGTGTCTTGCCCTCCTCGTACATTGTTCTTAAATTCCACGTAGCGATCGTAATTGTTTATCTGTGGAGTTTTAAAGAACAGGAATTTCTCTGGTTGACGACCTGGGAAGCTCTGTTATCCTAGTTATATCTCCCTCTGTCGGACCTTGGTATCCGAGAACCATGGTCAGTAAACTGTGACGTATTAATACTAATACTTGCCATGCTAAGCGAATAGAGATGTTTAATGAGGTAGTTTTCCCTTCCTTTCCTCATTGCAGTGTAGGAGCCATTCCTACCAAACACATCAATGTAAATAGTAAAATCCTATTTTTACTATGAGGTAGACCGCGATTAACAAGCTGAAGAAGACATGAGACAATTTCATTGGCTACACGATAAACTACTCCCTAATGTAACATAGATATGTAGGCCTCATCGTATCACTAACATACAGTTCTAAGTTATAGCAAGATAACTGTGAGGGATAGAACGTATCGCTGTGAGTCAATGATGGAACAAGCACGACCTCCTTTGTGCTTCCAGGATCTTAAGAGTCGATGATATCTGAATTTAATAACGCTCTAGCCCTCTCGGCCTTACGTTAATGAAGGTTGTCACATGTACTGCACGTATCAACTCACTGCACGTGGTATGTATAAAGACAGGCTATTAAAATCCTTAATGAACACAAACCTATAAAGCTTATACATAACTGTTGAGTCTGGGTGTATTTTCAAAAATGCTTTAAACAATCTGTAAATTATATTGGGCTAAAAAAATATTGTTAATGTACTCCTTTGTAGATTTAGTTTTTAAATAATGTCCAACATATCTCAAAATCATGTTTATGTGGTTTTTACCGTTAAACAATCAGATTAAGCTTTCAGTTCAAAATTTGGAGCAGCATGTCTGGCACATAACACGTTTCACCCAACTTTTCCTTTTTGACAATCATGCACAATATTTTATCAATAACAGAAAAAGTATGTTGAAAGATTTTCCTACATACTCGAACACATTTTGCATTAAGATTGGGAAGTAAATAGCATATTGTTATATTGTTGGTTGACGTCGGCTGTTTTGTTCATCGTCATTAAAACAATGTCATCTTCTTTAAACACAACATATACTTCAAAATCCCATTAGAAAAGTGCCTTGTGTTTTAACATCTTCTTGGTAGAACTTTTTAAAAAAGAACGTCTCCTTTCGTACATAATCTCTTTAGAGTTCAACTTGCATTTGCGGGCTATCTTTAAAAATTCAGGTTATAATATATAGGTTTTGAATTTTAAACCTGTGCGTTGGGATATTTTTTTGGACTTACTTTAGTAAGTTTGTATGTTTTCTATGACACTCAAACTGACGTGAATTTTAGGTTTCCTTTTTTCTGATTTTCTTTCATTTTGTATGTCTAGAACTAGTGATATCTGGATTATTAGACTTACGATCTTTCTAAAGATAATGGTGCCGTACATATGGCCACCAACGTTCATGAAAAGCTGCTGGAACTTTAATTTTAACGCAGGTATTTAGAACCGTTCTTAGTACGACAAGTCTTAAGAAATAGCAGCTTGACCCTTCCTTATTTCCATTTTTTAAATGAAAAATTTTAATTAAGATTGAAGGGCGGTGATAAGAAGCTTAAAATTGTATAATTATTATAGAGCATTTTTTATGTGAACTACATTTTGGTTCAAAATTTTAATTATAAATTAACTATTCTAGCTGATGTTGTTTGTTTGGAAATTTTTATACCGGCATGTGTACGTTTACATATTTAAAAAATTGATAGATTGCTTAAACTTAGCCACTACAGCATATAACGAATATACCAGTTTGATTGCCTAAAATTAAAAAAAAATATATTTATTAGTGATATGTAAGTGTGATTTTCACGAAAAAGATAAAAATTTGGAACCACTCAAAGATTTCTAGTTCAACAGATCACTATTAAACTATGAACTTTTAAACAGTATTTATTGGATCTTTTAATGTCAAGTAAGATCATATAAAATCGCGCTCTAAGTAGTTATAACGCAAAGTTTTCCTTACTATTTACTCGCAGTAACCTTTTTCGTGTGTTTTAAACGTTTTAGCGTTTAACATTCCTTTCCTCAGGTAGCTGTAGCTAGTGGTTATTGCTAGTTGTTGCCCTGGAAACCATCAGGGTATCCTAACTCTAATGCCACAAATTGGTTGCATTGCTCCTATAGTGATCCTTTCCCAAGTTAACATGCCCCTTTTCTAACTTGGCTGCACCGTACTGAAGACGACCAATGGTCAGAAATACGTATATACGGTTGCCTTCCATCGATACACCTTTTTTGTTTTCCTGTTTTGCAAGACATGCCATTACATTTCACTTTAATCATTTACTCGTAATAACCTTTCATATATACATACATATATATATATATATATATATATATATATATATATATATATATATATATATATATATATATATATTGTTATCGATCAGTTTATCGATCAGAAATAGAATAAAGAGTTTTTTTATTATTTTAATATACCGCGGGCATATAAGTTAAAATACAACCCTGTACTTATTTGTAATAGTTAGAATAAGAGAAAACATTGTTCCGTGACGGGACCCTGACGAGTTTTTCCTTGAAAGACTGAGTGAATAGTGAAAGGACAATGGGACCCGTATAATTATAGATTTAGGAATAAACTTGTAATTGTATTTTGCGGTGGGCATTTTTCGAAAGTAAATAAGAATTAGATTTAGATATGAGATAACAAGAATTTGGAAACTTATTTCTGTTGAAAAAGGCAAAATTGTTAATGGTTTCTGAATAGTAATTTGAGTGAAAGTAGTTATTTGTTTTAAATATTATGTTGGAAATTTTATAAATCGAAAATAAGTGGGAAAGATGAATGCTTATGATTGGTTAAAAAGGAATGATGGGGAATGAGAGAGTTAAGAAGGTTGTTTGGGGAGATTGAAAATTTTTATGTTACCGGCAGACCAGAAGAGAAGACGTGTTTTCGTGTAGTCAATCTGAGTACCAGTGTTTTCGTTTGTTAGTGAAAAAGGTGGAAGCTGAGAGCAGATCAAAATCGAGAAGATTAATACCTCTTTTGAGTCTGCATAGTCCACGAGATATAATTGAGAAAGAAAGGAGAATTTGTGAATAAAGAGTACAGGTCAAAAGAGGCTTGGGCTTGTGTTTTCGGAGGAGTAGTTTGCTGGTATGCGGTTTGGATCGATGCTGAGAACGGGAAAGATTTGATGGTAGCCGGACATAATCAATCAAGGAAGGAACTGTGGTTTGATCGAGAGGAGACAGCATTGGTGTAAAAAAATAAAGGTCAGTCAAATAATTTGAATGAAAGAAAACTTTAAGATATTCTAAAGATAAAATCAAATATAAGCATACGAACTAAGATTCCAAGTTTCAAAGAGTTATTTTTTTGTGAATAAATTATATTTTATATCGTCAAATTTTTAGTAGATATTATTATAAAACAGATCAATAGATAGTTTGTAATTAAAATTAAATTTAGAGTATAGGAGTTTGTTGGGAAAGATAATTACCCACAAAAGTTATTTATTAATATTCATCGTATTGCTTATTGAAAATAAATAATAATTTGTGTGCATATTTATGTTGTTTTATTGTTAGTTACGTTTCCTGTTCTATCCCGATTATGAGCAACTAGGAGATACTGAACCCACTAGAAGAGATATATAAAGTAAACTGATTAAAGTAAAATTAAGAAGGCACCCTGAGAATTTTTAATAGTAATTGATTTGTATGACTCTGCATAAATTAGTGAATTAATTAATTAAATAATTGGATTAATTAAATTAGTCTTAATTAATAATAAAACATCATAAAGCAGATCACAACAATATATATATATATATATATATATATATATATATATATATATATATATATATATATATATATATATATATATATATATCAATTATTCTCAGCGCACACAGCATGTCAACTAAGACACTATCAGTAATAATAAACGCATGATAATTAAGACGTGTAGGCACTCATCACTTAAGCCTCCCATAAAGTTATTGGACCCTCTGAAATATAGTAAACTAATCACCGGCATACTTTGGAGATCGGTAAACTCATCACCGCAGATAAGTAAATTCATTACCAGCATTTTTGCCCCATGGCGCTGGTTTCAAATACGGAAGATTGCCTGTTACCTATTAGACTTCTCGTTTATATGGTAATTTATTAAATTCAGAAATTATTTTAAGCAAATTGTTTTAAAATTTAACTGAAATATTATTTTTAACGGGTGTCTCAGGGTGTAGCCTATTAGAAGTATTTAAACGATTTTGAAATCTGAAAATTCAGTTGCGTAGGTTTTCGACAGTAAACTTTATAATGAAAATATTTGTGAGCATTGTGCTATTTTCGTTTATATTGGAAATAGTCCCCAACTTAGCTATTTGATTTGCATTGCAATTTTTATATTTCTCATTAAATCCTAGAGATACTTTGTTAAGCTTACATTCGGTCCAAGTGTTACCATTTTGGCGTTAATTGACTTTCTTGAAAATATTAAGCGATTTTGGACACTTGGTCAGTTTAAAATGTTTAAAAAAAAAGCAAAAATTTTCCTGTTCCATTATTGCATAAAAACCGAAGGAAGGGAATTTTTAAATTTGAGGTACTTAGCGATGTAGTTATTATGTAGATAACAACAATAATATCCTGACTTTTATAAACGGTTAAAGCCTACTTGATAAAACATTATCTTGTGAAAACAACACTAAAAAATTAGAAAATTAAAATGTCTTAAAAACTTGGAAACATGAAACAAAATTTAAAATTGTTCGCCAATACAAAAATGAAGAAAACTTTGAGAATTTGAAAAATCAGGAAATTTATTTGGGTAGGCAAAAAAACAACATAAGTAGTATATACATATATTTATATATATATATATATATATATATATATATATATATATATATATATTTATATTTATGGAAAAGGATACTGCGAGTAAATAATAAAAGTAAAATGTAATGACATGTCTCGCAAAACAGAAAACCAAAAAAGGTATATCGATGGAAGGCAACCGTATATACGTATTTCTGACTATTGGTTGTCTTCAGTACGGTACAGCCAAGTTAGAAAAGGGAGCAAGTTAACTTGTGAAAGGATCACGACAGGAGCAATGTAGCTTTTATGCTATCTGTATGACAGAAATTTTACAAATTCGTAATCGGAAATTTCGTTCCTATTCAGCTCTTCTAACTTTTCACATAAAATGTTTTCAGCTTGCTTGATATTCCTAGTGAGTGTACGGACAGTTACATGTAAACTCTGCTGTTTTATGTACACCATTGTTTAGTACTGTAGAAGAGTAGATACAAACCTGAGGATATTAGAATGAGAACGGTAAAAACAATTGGAAGAACAGGAATAAAAGGATTCGCATAGATTTGTGGTGAAATGTATATGGCTAGACTGGGTTGCCCAAACAGTTAAAGGGATTAGAAACTCATACTTCATGTAGTTTTTTACCATATAATCGGCCATTTTCATAAATGAATGCAGATTAGGGATATTCGCCATGAAATCGTTGACAAAATAATCGCCGATTCATTATGGGTCCAAAAATGGCAAACCAAATAAGTGGTGCAGCCACTTGCCATTGACATCTCTCCTCATTTACGTGGTAATGAAACCAAGTTTTTGGATTTTGCGAAACCAACTTTGGCTCAAGTGAAATATACACCCAATTCGCTTCGCAGTTGGCCAAATGGCAACTACGGCCTTGTGAATAAAAATTTCGAAATCGGCCACAAGTTTTGATGGACTTAAAATGACACCAACTCCTTCGGAACCACGAAATAATTGAGTAAAGACCGTGGCGTAGGTTTTCATGCGTTTGTCGGGAAGAACTTGGAATATAATAGACACGTAATACCCATTTAATAAGCCGTGGATGGTAAATAATTGTAAGAAAAATTTAGAGCATATTGAAATGTACATTCCCTTTAAATTATCTCTTGCTGGATGATTTTTGATGGCCTCTACAATAAGTCGTTACATATTTCTGTGTAAAAGAGAGTTTACATAGTTACAAGTCATTACATATTTCTGTGTAAAAGAGAATTGCAAATATAAAGGCTTAGATAGAACATTTCATCGTGTTGGCATTATTACTTAATGAATAAAAAGAGCAAGAGCAGAAAAGGCCAAAACAAAGTAGATGGAGTGTGCATCCTATGTGGAAAAAGAGACAAACCGAAGGACAATTTAAAATATACAGAGAATTTTTGGACGATTAAACAAAATTTCACGAATATTTTAGAATGTCTAGTACTCCTTTTTTCTTTGTATTTTTTCTTTATTGCATATAAAAAACCGTAACATACTAACCGTACAACATCTCCTGCTTCTCTGTTTAACAGCACTCGCGTTCACAAAATTATAGAATCGTGTTTATAGTCTGTGCGTAGAAGTCCGTGCGGTCCATGTCATTTCCGTGCATCGCCAGTGCCGAAAACAAAAATATCGTTTGGGATTAATTTCAGGCCGGGCATGGACGAAAAACGGAAATGTATAAATTCTTCTTCTTCAAGTGCCCTGTCCGTTGCGAACGTTGGCTATTAACATGGCAATTCTGATCTTATTTGCGGCGCTTCTGAATAGTTCGACCGATGTGAGCCCGAACCACTTCCTCAGATTTTGGAGCCACGAGTGTCTTCTCCTGCCTGGCCCTCGCTTACTGTCTATTTTTCCCTGGACAATCAATTGCAGTAGACGGTACTTATCGTGTCTCAATATGTGGCCTAGATATTCAAGCTTTCTTTGTTTAATTGTATTCACGATTTCTTTCTCCTTTCCGATTCTTTGGATTACCTCTGTGTTGGTGACATGTTCGGTCCAGGATATACGAAGAATGCGTCGGTACACCCACATTTCGAATGCTTCTAGTTTTCTCGTGAGCGTCTCCGTCAGCGTCCAGGCCTCCACACCATACAGTAAGATCGGAAAAATGTAGCATTTAACTAGTCGTAGTTTTAGGGGAAGAGACAAATCCCTGCTTATGAGGAGCTTTTTCATATTGCTAAATGTATAAATATACTCATAAAAGTACATTATTGTTTTTTTTTGCTGGCCACTGTCATAACACGGAACGGACGCGGCACGGACATGAATAAATCGACCTTAATACATATAGATTTGGATTATTCTGTCAAATTACCAAACCTTAACGGTTTGCAAGTATTTGATGGTCTATGACTGCCACGGGGTAGCCAGTGTTGAGTTTACCAATCTCTCGAGGTCTATTTTAAGATCTCTATTTTAATGGCGGTGATGACTTTGTACTATGTACAAGGGTATTTATGCTAATTGGTGATGAGTTTACGTGTAACCGACAATTACAAGGAAATAAGCAACGAAACACATGCTCTTGTAGGAAGAATCAAAAATAATTACTGGAAACGTAGATCGATCAATAAACGGTAGGTTGTAATTAAGACACTACAAGGTAAAAATAAATCAAAATATTGACGATGAAAGGGATGTTCGAGATACCTTTTTAGTCTGGAAAAAAAATACATCATACTTCACATAAAAGATAAAGCGGCTGGCCTGGACAAAATACGAACGGAATAATAATATTGAATTGTGGTGCCTCTACTTTCCAAATCCAGAAAATCTGGAAGAAAGCCAGAAGCTGGTTCAGTTGTCATTCATTCACAATAAAATCAAAGTCAATATAGTACCAAGGATGAGACTTATACATCAGCAACACGAACCGAAACAGCTACAACAAAAAGGCTATTAAAATCGGTGTAGATAAAAGTACTAGAAAAATTACAAAAAGTAGTCTGAGAGATCGACAGATTAGTGAAGATATTGGAAGGCAATGTTACATATATAGTATAAAGGAGTGGATACTAGGCAGAAAAAAATGCGTAAAAACAGATGAAGACGGTGTAAAAACTCAAATAACGTCCTTTCCGAAATGAATAACAGAATAGTTTATTAAAGGAGAAAATAAAGAAGTTATATTACGATTAAGATTTTAAATGATATCAATTAATAAAATTTTGTTGTCGCCCTACAAATCTTTCGCCTTACAAATCGACTTGACATGTACTAATACTTGACTATGTACAAATAAAATCGTCAGCGTTGGTCAGTGACAAAAAAATTTAAAGCATTAAAATGGCGTAATAATGGTCGTATTGTTTTAGAGCTGAGTGAAGCTTACGTATTAGGAACTAAAGACGAATAATATTTTTCTTTTATCTTTCGGCTTTGGTAAAGACAGTTGAAGGATGTTGTGAAAAATAAGAAATTTAGTTAAAAAACTTACCTTTGTCAAAATTGTATGATCTAAAATTATCAAATTTAAACAGGATAAATTAATCGGCTTAGTGCAAGGTAGTATTATCAATAGCGTCTTTTTATTTTTTTGGTTCCAATACATCCAGGGACATTGACAAAACATATCATTAATTTTACAAGACTGCAATATTAAAAACATAATACAAGATTCAACAACATAATCATTTTAAAATAGAAAATAATGTATGGACGTAACAAAAAGATAGGTAATAAAATAAACATATATTTCTGCTTCACTAATCCTTAAAGCTACACTAAAACTTAATTTGCACAATTTTTTTTGTGATCAGCAACTACCAAAGTGTACTAACATTTCAATTTGGTCAATATTTATTAATAAGTAATTTTTTTTCTACTTGTTCTTAAGTTTTTACTCAACTAACTCAAATAGCTCTTTCCTCCGAAGGTATCTAATCAGATCTGTGTTATTAAGAAGCTAAATGACTTTAAAACTTTTTACAAATGTTCACAGAAACACTTTTTACAAAAGTATCATTTAAATTTACTAAATTAACCCCGTGCGGGTGGTGAATTCCTGTGTATATTGACAATGGTTCGGGTATTTTTGACCCAACCGTCTCAAGCCGGATTCTCACAGAGCATGTAGAGGTACTAAACCAAAGCGAGAACACCCGCGCATTACAAAATTGCCTGTTCGCGGAGATTTTTCCCTCTAAACACCCTTTTTTTCTCTCTAATTGCCCTATTGCCAGATTCCAGTAGGAGCCTTAGAAGGTTTCCATTGAATTCTGAGAGGCAACGGTGGGGCAAATCGTTTTCAGACATGTAACGTCACGGAGCAAGACACCCTGGCATTTTTTGGCCGAGTAGGATACTAGGTCAGAAGACCTCAGGATAGTGCCGTATTAACCGTGTTCCGGCTAAAACCTTAACCACCGTTCCAGAGTAGTGGTCTTGTCACTCAATGAACAACTAAAATGAGAAACTATAATCTTACAAATAACCATACCTATCAACGAAAATCAAAAAATATTTCTGTGAGGAACTAATATAATGTTCTTCCGTGGGGAGCATAAACTAATAAATAATAACAACCACAAATTTCAGATCCCTGGTTCAATTTCCTTCTCTGTCCTCCCGTTCAACAAACAATTGTATTTTAGACTTTTTGACATTAACTGTATTTATGTAGAGAATAAACTAAGTAGGTCCCAGTACAGTTCGCAGTGTCAAGCCATCTTTAACCACTTGACACAATATCCTTCAAACCATTTCAATATGGTACTTCCAAAACCATACTTTTTTAATTTAAATAATAACAGTCCAACAGGCTTTTTTGTAGTCTAAAAAAATAACTCCGGTTGTTGAACAGAATTGTTTGTGGTGCAGTTTCACAAGACATTTCCCCCTGACTCCTGCTTCAAATTGACCACAATTTTTCATATGCAGTTAACATGTTTAAAGGGCCGAAACTGGCCACACTTTATAGTTACAGTTACTTTTTCTATGAACTTGAGGAAACACCAATAACAGAGATTTATTCATCAATATTTGTTTAATCTTCCGTATAATCTTTATCCTGATTTCTTGCATCTTATTATCGGTGTTCTCATTTTATATAACTTGAGAACAACAATGTAAATGACACCAATACTATAATGAATAGTAATATTATTATACAGATCACGACATTGTTTTATTGGCCATACAACACAATGGCAATCGCTGTGAGATGTTACACATTTCCACCTCTATATTTATTTCACAGTAGGTATGAGGTAGAGTGTTGACTCCCCAGGTATGACATCCGGAGAAAGAGGAATCAATGTAACTTTGATTGCTGCGGTTAATGCCATCGGTAATCATGTGCCGCCCATGTTAATATTCCCTCGCGTGTTTTTCAAGGACGACACGTTACATGGTGTACCACCATGGTCAAACGAGAAGCTTTTTTTACACTACCTGTAGAATTTTATAGCTCAAGTTAAGCCGAGAGAGTAAGAAAAACTGCTACTAATACTCGATAATCACGAGTCCCATATTGCAGTTTCCGTGATTGATTTGGTGAATGAAAATAATATTGTACTATTAACGTTGCCGCCACACACCTCGCACAGAACTCAATCTCTTGACAGTACTGTTTTTGGACCATACAAAACCTACTACAACACCATAGCTAATGAGTGGATGACCCATCCTGGACGTCCTATAAGCTTGTATGACGTAGCTGAACTCGTAGGCAAGGTATTTGCAAAAGCATTTACCCCTGCAAACATTGTCAAAGGAATTGAAAAAACAGGGATATGGCCTGTTAATGAAAATATATTTGGCGCCCACAAATATCTGTCGTCCTATGTAACCGATTGCCCAAATCCAGAATCAAAAGAGAATCCTAATACGGCATTTTGCTCGTCAAGCCTTTAGCTATCCGCAAATCCATTAACATCAAACTTGACACCGGCACTTCCACTGCAGTCCAATGACAACAAGGCAAATAACGCTGACTTTAAAAGCCCGTTTGTGGTGCGCCCATTCCCCAAAGCCGTAGCTCGAAAGACTTCTCAAAAGGGACGAAAGCGTGGTAAAACAAGAATTTGACAGACACCCAGGAGAAAGAGGAACTATTGTAAAGTAAGGTAAAAAAACCAAAGTCAGTCAAAAGGAAGGTTATCTGCGATAGTTCAGATAAATCTGATGAAGAGATGAAAAATATAACAAAGGATTCAAGTGACGAGGATTTTAAAACTATTCTGGTAAACGAAAATGAAAATTATTCATTAGAGCAACAGAAAAGTGAAGAAATACTGAGCTCTTCTAAGTTAAAAGAAGGTGATTTTGTTCTCGTAAAATTGGCCAGTAAAAAGAATATTGCACACTATGTTGCCAAGATAGTTGAGGTTTTAGATGACGAATACATGGTCAAATATTTAAAAATAGTTATTGGAAACAATAAATTTGTCTATTCAGATGAGGAAGGCTCTTGTGTCTTCGAAGGCAACATAATAAAAAAACTGCCTTCACCAGATTTGTTTAAAACATCACAACGCCAACAAAATTGTCCTTTAATGTTAAATTTGATACATACAATGTAAAGTAATCATGTTTGTCATCTTATAATTCATGTGATAAATAAGATTCTGTTCGTTTGTGTTGTTTCTTCTTAATCGAAGGTGATTTGTTCTCTGACCACAGGTACAACATAATGTGGACAAAGGTACAACACAGTGTCGTACCTTTGGACGACCTGTCAAAAAAAAAATTTTTTTAAGGTAACTGAAACGAATCCATAGACCTATACTTTGTCATTTATAGATAAAGGTTGTATCTACTTCTGTATGCTTCAATGGTCGCTATAAAGCAATTTTTAAACAGTTTGAGCCAAACGACATGAAATTTTCCCAAAGGTACAACACTCTCCCTTACACCAGCCCTACTCCAAAATATGAGGAGAAATCTGTATGATAGATTTGGTTACTGTTTAGCACAAGGAGGTGGAATATTTGAGCCCTTAATTCATCAATATGCTTTTCTAATTTTTATTTTTTATTAGGTACATGTTAGGAAGTTTGTAGGTTCTTAATTAGGTAGTATTTTTTATGTTTAAGATTGGAAGAATTTTATTGTTTTTTTTTATTTAAAAGTACAAACGATTCTTATTCTGATTCTTTTCTTCTTTCTTGTCTTATGCTTTAAAGCTTTGTCCATAAAATTTGTACAATTTTCAGTGACAATAAAGCATATTACTTATTTACTTACTTATTTATTTGTATTGCTATTAAGGCTAAAAAATTAACCAAACAATTAGTTCAGAGCATTATAAAAAATACACTCTATAATTTATAGAGATGGCAATGCAATAACTCTTAATTCCTATGGTCAACAAAACAATGTTATCTGTATAATTACTTTTCATTTAATAATTGTCTGTTTTAGTATTGTAATGAGTTGTACTTTATATATTGACTTTGTAAAAATTTCTGATATTTTTTATCTTGAAAACTATTTTTAGTTGTTTTAGTAAATGTCTTCCATTTAGATGAGCTTATTTATAAGTATTCTAGTATTATTATCTTATAATTGCTTTTTATTTTTGATAATTGCCTATTATAGCAGTATTGTAATCATTATCAGTACAAAATGTATCATGCCCTATTTCCTATAACTTAGTTGTTTGTTGTTTATACAAGACTGGCTATATAACTAGCCAATAGAATAATTGAGAACTCCCGAGCTCCATCTGAGAAAACTCATACATCTACCGTAAAAAGAGCTCTTAAACAACTTAAAGCAAATACTCCCGCAACATCAGAATACTCACGTGCCTTCTTATTGCATGAAATAAACTAAGCGCTTAACCAAACTAAAACAGGAAAAGTAGCAGGCTTCGATGGAATGTATCTTGAGTTTATAGTCCACACTGGTACAAAAACACGACAGTGGCTCAAAAAATTCTTTAGCGACATTGTGAATACAGCTGTGCTACCCCCAGAATTCAAAAGAACAAAAATTATCGTAATCCAGAAGCCTGACAAAGACAACAAGCTGCCTGAAAGTTACCGGCCTATTGCCTTACTCAGTTGCTGTTATAAATTACTAGAACGACTTTTATATAACCGAATATGTAACATCATTGAGGATGCTGTACCAATTGAACAAGCTGGATTTAGAAGAGGACGAAGTTGCTGTGACCAAGTGCTATCCTTAACTACATTTATTGAAGCTGGCTTTGAAAGACGCGAAAAATCTGCCATAACATTTATAGATCTCACGGCTGCCTATGACACTGTGTGGAGGGAGGGCCTTATTTATAAGCTGATGAAAATCATACCTTGCCTCAAAACTTGTCAGCTGATAAACAATCTACTGACTAACAGACTGTTTCAGGTATATATGAATGATGCACAGAGTAACGTTAGAAAACTTAACAACGGCTTACCTCAAGGCTCAGTGCTAGCTCCTTTATTATTTAACCTTTATACAGCAGATATACCTGAAACAAAATCGAGAAAATTTGCTTATGCTGACGACCTGGCCATTGGCTTCCAAGATAATAGTAAAGAAGCAGGAGAACGAGCTCTAAACGAGGACTTAACTACACTAAGTAACTATTTTAAAAACTGGTGCTTACGTCCTAACACAAGCAAAACTGAAACCTGTCTCTTTCACCTGTCAAATTAACTTGCGGGCGATACTCTCAATGTAACTCTTAATGATACAGCTATCAAACATAACAACAACCCCAAATATCTAGGCATCACACTTGATAGAACACTCACGTTCAAAAGTCATCTTACAAACGCAGCCGGTAAACTACGAACAAGAAATAACTTAATATCAAAACTTATAGAAATCCTCCAATACGATCTGCCCGAAAAATTGGTAATTCCTATGATATACATAGGCAATGGACAACAAGATGGATGCCAACAATAGAATCGGACTATATTAAGATATCCACCCCAACTCAGGGTTTCATCGGATCAAATCTGCCCCGGTCCACTTGGGCAAGGCTTAATCGTATACGTACCGGATATGGTAAATGTGCTGATTCGCTGATTCGCTGAAAAATTTGTTTATTAAAAAGAAATATACAAGAACCAAAAAAAAAAGAAATAAGACACTACGTTTGATATGAATAAAAAAAAATACCAGACATTAAAGATTGGTAGAAAAGATAGCAAGCGTATATCTGAAACCGTTTTTGAAATATTACAGAATTCTATACTCTAAAAGGAACGCTACCGATTTGATTAAAGACAAAATTTACAATCAATATGTACTGCCAGTAATTGCACTCCTTTCACATATTCAACCGTCAGTCTTACCTAATATCTACTGTAGTAGGTCCCTGGAAACTCAGTCAAATGCATTCTCAAGATTAATAATTACCACGTAAGAAATTCTTACAAAATTACGTAGGTCCAAAACAGAACATTTGGAATGTTCTTTTAAAAATGTCATTTCCAATGCAAATAGTAAAATTAGAATAAGATGGATGAAAAAGAGAGACGAGCAGAATGCTGTCTAATAGAACGAAAAAGTAAGTTCTATAAGACTACCGTGAGACCAGTTATGATGTTTGATACGATGTTGTTTGATGTGATGTTGTAAAAAAACCGGCGTTGAAAAACCAAATTACATTGTCAAAATAAAAGACGCTAATCAAATTTCTAACTTTCTAAGAAAAGCTAATCACTGCCTGCTATTCTCTTTGCTATTTCTGTTGTTGACACACGTTGTTGCATTTGTTGACATCACCGATGTTAATATACAATGAGTATATTACATCCTTGATTGACATTAATTTCGATTTCAAAACAAGAAGAGGCTTCCTTGTATATCCTTGATTTAGGCAACCCGTCATTACATTCCGAATCCTAAGACTGTTCGCGGTGCATAAAATCCTGCGCCTTGAAAACCAATCTCGAATATATTCGGAAAATGACCGAGTATGCCCCGCGAATCCAGCTAATATCGAAAAGAAAAGAGAACACGGCTGGCACCCCACATTACTATGAAATTATTAAATATTTACTTTTTGATGAATTCACTCGTAATTCCGATGGTGCGTGTTTGCTCGAGTATCGAGTTTATAGTTTGGTTTTTTCCACCAGCGTTGACGATAAAAATTTTACTAAGTTGGGTAATTTATTCAATGATAAAAATTCCAACACAATTTCGTTAGACCCGTCTAAAGAAAAGTTAAAAGAAAAATTACCACGACACTGACCGTACTAGCCTCTAGTCACATCGGAAGGGTTGGAGGGGTAAGTACATCCAGTACATTAACTTCCGATTATCTTTGTTGATTTGTCAAAAAATGACCGGACTGCACGTGTCGACAATTAATAGACAGTTTTGACCTACCCCAGGGATCGTAAACGACAGATATTGAGGAAAATAACGGTATTCCACGTTGTGGGTTCCCGTCTTTAGATTTTGTCTTTTTCTAGTGTGAAGAACACTGCTTCAAGTTCTCTCAGAACGTTGGAATATTACAAAAATGGCTTGCCGAAAACATTTCGGATATGGTTACAGCGGGGCAATGATGAGTCTAATCTCTTGAGCAACCGGAGTTTCAGGGTTCGTTAGGACAAGTCCTGTCCAAGCTCGGGAACCCGGAGGCTGGAGTACCACAGGGAAAGGTCCTGTCACCTCTTCTGTACACAATATACACTGCCGACGTTCCTAGAATACCAGGAACTTTACTAAGTCTATATGCGACGCAGCGAAAGCGGCCACACACCCAAACATATACATAGCGGTAAACAAACTACAAACACCGTTAGACGATATTCAAGATTGGAGTTTAAAATGGAAAATCGCCTTAAACTCCGAAAAATCGCAGGTAGTACTCTTCAAAAAGAGGCCCAACAAACAGGAACAAGTGATAGTGCAAAACAAACCCCCCGAGTGGAAAAGCGAAGCAAAATACCTAGGAGTAAGCTTAACATTTAAAAAACACGTAGAAGCCACAATACAAAAAGCAAACATAGCAAAAGCGTCAATAAGAGTGCTTACTTCTAAACATCTTTTGGTTGGGTTTAGTTGTTGGATTTTACTAAATGTTTTTGTAGATTTGCGATTTTTTGTCATATATTTTTTTCTTGCTTTTTTTTGTAATTTATTTTTGTTTTACTATAGCTTGGCGTTTAATTATATTCATACATATCTGCATTTATTTTATTTATTTCTATCATATAGAAATTTTGCACATCGATATAGCATTTGCAAAAAAAAATATTTCAAATATTCTTAGGTAATTTTTTAAAATGCATTTATGTTAAACTTTTAACTTACGAACCTGATCACTTATAGCTTGACCCATAAAACTTATTTCTGCAAATAATAAACTCGTTGCTAAAATTACAAAAAACACTCTATAATTATCTACTGGACGAACCTCCTAAAACAAAAAATTGTTTTTCCTGTAAAATGTAAATTTTAAAATAGTTTTTTTTCTAGATATAGTATAATCGCTGGATTTTGCAAATGGATCAAATTAACTTGCTTGATCTATACAGGCTTGGCAACTCAAAAGAGTCCATCCTCATATTTGGCAATAATAATTAGATTTTGTGAACATGCTTAAACAGGTAGATTTTTAATTTTAAATCGAGAATATACCATGGGTGGCACATTGTTAGACAGGTATTTCGCTTTAGAATTATCCCATTTTTTTTATATAAACACTATTCTTGTATCACTATCTTGTATCTTGTAAAGATAAGTTTATTAAGAGTGTTACACCTTTTAAAAACGAAACGTTACGCTTATGTTTTGCCAGTGTCAATTTCCGGTCGTGTAGAAAACTACATTAAAACGAAATTTGCAAAATTAATAGGAAAATTTAAATGCAAATTAAATGCAACGTAAATAAAATAAACTAAATTTTAAAGTAATAAATTCATAATTCCAAACAGTTAACTTATTAGCTATAACTATTTACTGAAATGTTCAAAATCGTATCCACTAACGGCCATACAATTACAAAGTTGCTGTTTGAAATTACGAAGAACATATTGTAGCATTTTAGGGGTTAGTGGACTACCTTCATGAGTTATTTGTGTTCTTAGTTTTTCCAATGAAGCTGTACACCGAAATAATATTTCAATCCTTTTTGCGTCACCGAGGTTAATATTAAACACATTTTAAAGTTTGTTTATATATCACAGATGGGTATTTACTAGGTATTCTTTGATCGAGAGCCACTTTAGGATATTTTTGCGTGGTCAAATAAACAAAATATTTCGGTTTGTGCTTTGTTTATACCGAGCTGGGCGAATGAATTTTAAAGACAATTACATCACTCTTGGTAAGGTCGGTCGCTGTTAACGGCGTTTAATTTTATTGGAGTCCGAATTTTTCTTCAAATTCGTAATTTTTTCGTTTTTTGTCTTCTGTTATGGAAAATATGTAGTTTGGTGAGCAGTTAATAGTGCAGTTTAAAGAGATTTGAAAGAAATTTTTTTGAGACAAGACGCGGCGAGTATCGGCGTTAAGAAGCCGGCAAATTTGTTGAAAAAAGTGAATTATACTCAATGTAATTTGTCAGTTTTGAAAGAGTAATCACTGTTTTTTGTTTTTATGTCGTCTCTCACCTAAGAGATTTGTATCTAAGAGATTTGCGGCGTTTCAACAATTTTGAAGGATAAGCACGTGGTTCCATTGTGTCAAGTTGTATTCCAGTTAATAAGAAGCCGAGTGTCAAATTTTGCGTCCCAGTGAACAGCTTCCATCCTCATTTTGGTTGGTCTCTGGTTGTCATCCCAGGCTATTTAGCAGTTGATGCATTGTTTGTGTGGCAGAGATTCCAAATCCAGTTCTAACCCCAGAAATTTCAAAAGAAAAAAAATGACATTTAATGAAAGACCAGGTACCATTTTATAGTTAAATTTTTTTTTCTGTAAAAATAAACAGTTTTTCATTTGTAACATTATAACATTTGTAAATTATAACCACATAAATTTTAATCTGTTTTGTTAAATAATTGCTTTCATAACAGGTGGTAATTGTTTGTGGTGTAATAATAATAATATTTTTTTCCCTAAACCATTTTGTTTATTTCTTTAAAAAAAAAAAGTTTCTAACCCCTTTTTATACTTTTAGGAACGAAGAGCCTTTCTTTCATCCAGCAGGAAGATTCTTCTAAGCGGCATTCTTATTTTAAATAGCTTGCAGGAGACTCATGTAAGTAAGTTGCTTTACTTTTTGTAATTGCCCATCCAATCCAATCCCATCTTGTTATTCACTTATCCGCGATCTAGCTCTCCAGAGAAACCCTGAGTAGCGAATCGCAACATTTCGTGACAATATAAGGTTATTTAAAAAGCCAGATTTATACCGACCATTCCCCTTCATTGAAAGAATTAAGATAATTAATAGTGCAACTCTGTCTGGATTGGTATGGGGTGAATTGAGTAGCTCTATAACCGATGCAGCCGGTCCCAAACCCGGACAAAAGAGGAGGGATAGAGGAGTAACACCTCTAAAAAAAACCAGGGTTTAGCTGAACCGGCTGATAGCACTCTGTGAGGGTCCCTGCCTGGGGTACAGATGAAAACCGGTCTCGAGAGTAGGGGATGGCTGGAAAAGTCACAATGGTCGAGAGGGCGGAGGAACCAAGAGCGTCTGATCCAGAATGGGCGGCTAAAGAATAGGTCCTACAAACGGGGGCGTGTGGCGTTAGGACTTAGCAACCTAACACACAGAAAAACATAAGGGTAAGAAGAACGAAAATCACAAGGACGGAAACACATCTTCGGTTGGAAATCAACAATACTGATAGAGGGAGCCCCATCGGATAAGGGGGGGGGGCAATGTTGTGAAGAGTTCGGAAGACCCAGTCTTATCAAAGCTCAACCAAAAATCAAAACGAAGAAAAGATAGAACACTTATATGTGCAACATGGAATATACAAGGGTGAAACAAAAAGGCGACGGAAGTGATCAAGGAGTTTAGAGAAAGCAACATCGACATACTAGTAACAACAGAAACAAAAAAAAATGGAAGGGAAACAATAGAAGACCATATCCACTGCTGGAGCGGAGTTAAGAAAGAATGTAGAGCAAAGGCAGGAGTGCGAATACTAACCGAAAAATAAGTGGAAGAACAGGATTAGAACATGAGAACCAATCAATGAGAAAATAATTAAAATGCATATAGACATATACGGTAAAGAGACAGTGATACTCGGAGTATCTGCACCAACAGACGATTCTCCGAGAGTAGAAAAAGAACATTTCACGGAACAATTTCAACATCAAATAGAGCGAATTAAGAAGAACGTGAAGATAATTATAACAGGAGACCTTAACGGCAGAGCCGGAAGGAAAGAAAACGATAAAGTAGTGCGGAGATTTGAAGAGGATGAAAAAAAAATAATAACGGAGAACGTCTGATTGAATTATGAACATCAGGCAGTGGCGAAGGAAAGTATCCGACAGGGCAGAATGGAAGAACATTGTTAAGCAGGCCAAGACTCACAAAGGGTTGTAGCGCTATTAGAAGAAGAAGAAGAAGTCTGATTGAATTATGCGAACTAAACAACCTAAAAATCGCCAACGGATTCTTCAGACATAAAAATATTCATAAATATACATGGACGCAAGAAACACGAAAGCTGAAATCGATAATAGACTACATAATAATCAAACAAGACACTACAATAAAGATCAAAGATGTGCGAGTCAGAAGAGGAGCAGAATGTGGAACGGACCATAAACTACTGACAGCAAAAATGGGCATTAATTGGAAACAGAACAGGACCCCCTCTACAGAAGAACCTTTGAACACTATAAGAGAAAAACAATACAATATAGAACTACTCCAAGAACAATCAATAAGAGAACTATACCAACAACGTCTAGACCAAAAATTAATAGAATTTAGATACGGCAACATCGAAGAAATATACGAGCGTATAAAGGCGAGTATAAAACAAGCAGCGTTCAAAGCCCTTGGAGAAAAAGAACATATAACAAATAAACAGCACTATTATGAAATAAATGAACCAACAAAAAGAATAATTGAAGAAAAAAAGCAACTATACAGAAAATGACTACAAACAACGATGAAGTTTATAAAGAATATAGAGAAAAAGATAGAGAAGTGAAAAAACAAATAACACAACAAAAGAATGAAGAATGGGAAAGAATCTGCTTAAATATTGAAATATACATAGAAGATACAAGAACTTCGAAGTCATGGAAGGTACTGAGAGGATTGAAACAAAACTAAAAAGAAAAAATTAAATTGGGAAATATACAGACTATTACAACGAACTGTTAACAGAACAAAGACCACAATTCATTGGAAAAGAAAATAGGCGAAGACGAAGTAAATCCCCACAACAAGAAATAGAAATAACAGATAGGGAAATGAGAACGGCCATAAAAGCAATCAAAAATAAGAAAGCATCGGGACCTGGAAGCATCTCACCTGCCCTTATAAAATACGGATCAAAAAAATTACACCGGATGATACAATGGATATTTCAGAAAGCCATAAATGGAGAACAGCTCCCAAAGGAATGGACGGAGGCATATATGACATCTATATTTAAGAAAGGAGATAGAAAACGATGCGAAAACTACAGAGGAATAAGCGTAATATCATCAATAGGAACATTATATGGGATAATACTGAGAGAAAAGATAGAGCAAGCGATAAAATGCAAAATCGGGGAGGATTAGGCAGGCTTCACGGCAGGAAAATCGTACATAGACCACATATACACACTGGAACAACTTAGACTTAGCAGGTGTTTATTGCAATATTTGTTTATATCTCCATCAGCTTGTCGTGTTCTACTGTATCAAAGGCTTTATGGTAATCAATGAAGCATGCATAAATATCGCAATTCACATTTCTACATCGTTGAAATAGCTCTTGTATGCTAAACAGAGCCTCTCTCGTACCCACTGCGTTCTGAAAACCAAACTGTGTACGGCTGATTCTTTAAGCTAATGGTCCGGAAATCATTGCAGGATACGGATTTTGTTTTCTTTGGAAGACCAATTAACGTTGACTATAGCCATGGTCTTGGTATTACTCCGTTTAAACAGATGTCATTTAATATTATTGTTAGTCGTTGAGTATCGTCAGTGTTAAATAGCTTTATAAGTTCAGCATATGCATTGTCAGAGTTTTGCCATCTTTTAGTTGTCATATTGCTTAAAAATTACTTAATTCATGTATAAACAAATTTAACCAGATGTAATTGTATAATAAGTATAGCCTTAAATGTTACACTAAAGCATGAAAACGCCGCCTGGCAATATTTTAATTTTAATAACTTAAAACACAATTAAAAGTGTTAAATTGAAAAACAATATGCTTCTCTCTCTCTCTTTATATATATATATATATATATATATATATATATATATATATATATATATATATATATATATATATATATATATATATATATATATATATATATATATATATATATATATATATATATATATTTATCATTATCATCATCATCAATCAGCCCTGAGTTGTTCCATTGTTGAACATAAGCCTCCTCTAGACTTTTCCATCTGCTTCTGTTCTGCGCCTCTGCTATCCAATTGGTCACGATTCTTTTGAGGTCGTCGGTCCATCGCGTTGGGAGTCTTCCTCGGCTTCGCTTGTCAGCCCGTGGTCTCCACTCAAGCAATTTTTTGTCCAACTGTCGTCTTTCATTCTTGCAACATGTCCTGCCCATCTCCATTTTTGCCTTGTAATATGTTCGATAATGTCTTCCACTCCGGTTCGTCTACAAACTTCATCGTTTCTTATTCTATTTCTTAAGCTTATTCCAAGCATTGATCTCTCCATCTTTCGTTGTATCCTTCTCAATTTTTCGGCTGACGTTTTTGTAAGAGTTAAGGTTTCTGCTCCGTATGTGAGGACTGGTAGAACGCACTGGTTAAAAGCTTTTCTTTTTAAATGAATCGGTATATTTGTTTTAAATACGTCTCTCATTTTTCCGAATGCAGCCCAACCCAGACTTATTTTTTTGAGTAGCTCGCATGTTTGTTTATCTCGCGTTAACCTTATTTCGTGACCCAAATACACATATTTTGCCACAAGTTCTATGGGCGTCTTTTCGATTTCTATTAGCTCATTAGGGACGAGATTGGTCATCATTTTTGTTTTTCCATAGTTTATTTTTAAACCAACTTTCTGGGTTACTTGCTGTAGTTGTTGTAGTATAACTCTGGCTTCTCCTAAGTTGTCTGTTATGAGAACAATATTATCGGCATATCTGAGATGATTGAATATCTTTCCATCGATGCTAATACCCTTTGATTCCCACTCTAGCCGTTAAAATGCGTACTCCATAACTGTTATAAATAGTTTTGGCGACAAGGTATCTACCTGCCGCACCCGTCTGCCAGTTTTTATCTTCTCAGTCATGCAATAGAGGTTAACGGTTGTTGTCGCATTTTCGTATATATTTCGAATAATATTTGCATACCTGTGATCTATTCTGCATTCTCATAGTGCTTTTAAGATAGCAACTGTTTCAACTGTGTCAAATGCTTTGTGGAAGTCGACAAAGATAAGAGCAAGGGGTCTGTTATATTCGATAGACTTTTCAACTAAAGTTTTAAGGCATTGCAAATGGTAGTTCGGTCGGTAGTTTTGCTTCTAATCTGTTTGTCAGTATTCGAGTAAAGAGCTGGTATAGGTGGTTAAGCAAACTAATTGGCCTATAGTTTTCGAGATCTGATTTATCCCCTTTTTTGTGGAGGAGGATTGTAACCGAATTCTTTCATTTACTTGGAATGTTTTCACTATGCAGACATAGATTAAAAAGTGTTTGGATTCGGGACATCAAAAGTGGACCTCCTAGTTTAATTGTCTCAATTACTACACCATCTTCCCCCGGAGCTCTATTATTTTTCATATTTTTGAGGGCATGTTGAATTTCCTCTCGTGATATATCTGGTATATCCTCCGATCCTACATTATGTACCTTTTGTATTGGTTGTTCGATGAGCTCTGGAATTACTTGACTTTTATATAATGTTTCATAGAATCTTTTCACGATAAGTCATATGCTTGGTCTATCTGAGATAATATTTCCATTTTTGTCTTTAAGTTGGAAGATTTCTTTTTTGCCATTTTCCATTTTTCTCCTCAATGCTTTCATGATTTTGTTGTCTTCTATAGTTTTTATAATTTTCTCGTTGTTTTATTTTCTAATATCCCGTCTGATGGCTTTAGAGATTTCTTTATTGATGCTGTTTATATCTTGTGAGTCAACATTTCCTTGACTTCTCAGCATTCTACGATCTTCCATTTTTTGTTTCGTTTCTTTACTAATTTTTTGTTCTTTTCCATGTTTAGGGCCAAATTTTTCCTGAGCTTGTGTTAATGTATCTACTATTTCTTCGTTTAGGTTATTTACGTCTTCTCTTGTTGTATTTCTGAGTAAGTTACTGGTGATATATTTTTCAAAGTTCATTCGTTGGGCGCATCCAAGGTTTGAATTTTTTACTTTTTATCATCTTCAGTCTTTCTTGCTTAATATTGATTTCTACAGTTGCTCGGACTATTCTATGATCGCTTGCAACCGAAAATTGATTAAAGACTGTAACATCTTTGACTATATGTTTTTTGTCAGTGATGATGAAGTCGATCTCATTTTTTGTCTTACCATCGGGGCTTTTCCAAGTCCATCTTCTATGGATCTTCTAATAGAAGAAGCTATCCATTAAATATAGATTGTTTTCTAATAGGAAATTTAAGAGTATTTCGCCCCTTTCGTTTCTATCTGGTGTGCCAAAATTTCCGAGGGCATTTTCAGCTGGGTCAGTGCTTATTCCTATTTTGGCATTAAAGTCGCCACATATTACCGTAAAATGTTCTTGATCTTCTGAAACAGCTGTGTACAAGTCATCATAGAACTGTTCTATTTCTTCGTCAGCGTGACTCGATGTTGGTGCATAGACTTGAATGATCTTTATGGAGTAACGGGTGTTTAGTTGTAATTTTGCAAGTATAACTCTTGTGGAAACTGCTTTTACTGATATGATATTCTCAGCTAGTTTTTTATTAATAAAGAGCCCAATGCCTCCATTCCCATCGTTTTCTCCGACATGATAGAAAATGTGACCGGATTTTAAAGTGGTTAGGCTTTCTGTTTTCCTTCTGACCTCTTTATCAATATATATATATATATATATATATATATATATATATATATATATATATATATATATATATATATATATATATATATATATATATATATATATATAAATATATATATATATATATAGAGAGAGATAGAGAGAGAGAGAGAGAGAGAGAGAGAGAGAGGGAGGGAGTATTGGAGTATTTCAGATGGAGCAAACACCATTACAGATTAAAAAAATTAGGATTTGGTCTTGAAACCTTATAAGTCTTACAGGTAAGGGCAAATATCTGTTATATTTATTATTTATTGGCTGTAAAGCTTGTGTTTTTATAAATCTTGTCTATGTAAGAATGAGAGAAAAGATTTCCATGATGAATTTATTATTTAAATTTGTGACTCACTTACTGTGTTCATAAAGCACAATATTCCAATACTAAGTAAAATACAAACAGCCATAAGGATTCCCATAGCAGAATTCTGAAACTCTTCCACAATAGTAAATATTCTATAAATAATAGACAAAATAAGTAAATACAATTTTACAATTTATTAGATCTTATCTCTACTTGATCTTAATTTACAAAACAAATATATGTTAATACGATATCTCAGGGCTCTACTATTTAACAAACAACGTGGCTTCAAAGCTTTACTATTTTTTATAGTTGCCCTTGAGGAAAGAACAGACAATAGGAAAATAAATAAAAAAAAAAATTATGAACAAATCAAGCAATATAATTTTAGAATATCAAATAAAAAATATACCATACACCAGAGCTTCCCAAACTGTGCGTCGCGCCGCCCTGGGGCATCAGGCGAGAGCAGTAATGTTAATTTAAGTAAAAAGGAGAAATATAGGAAATATGATGAGCAATATTTGGATTTATTAGCATTACTAAAGGGAACTTCCACAAAGCGTTGGCGGCTGAAAGTATGCTTCCTAATAAACTAAAACGGCATTTCGAATCAACTTACAGTCATTTACAAGGTAAGCCAGGAGACTTTTTTCTAAGAAAATTGCGAGAGCTAAAACATCAGACCACGGCTTTGGTTTCAAGAGCATCAATTACTATCAAAGCATTGCTCGCCTATTACTTGGTAGCTTACCGTGTTTCCAAATGCAAAAAAACCACATATGATCGCCGAGCAACTGATCTTACCTGCAGCGGTTATTATGGTAACAGTGATGATTGGAGAATCGGCAGCTAGAGAAATAAAAAATTTACCTCTTTCAAACAATACGGTTAGTCGCCGTATTCACGACATGACAGAAGATATTAATGAGCAAATTGTGGAAAAACTTTCAGGTTTATTTGCCATTTAACTGAACGAGGCAAATGATAGTAATAATGATGCTCAATTAATATGTTATGTACGGTGCATACAAAAAATAAATATATGTGAGGATTTGTTATTTTCCAGAAGAATATGTGAAAGTTGTAAAGCTACTGATTTATTCGAGATTTTAAATTCATATATGACTGAAAATAATATTAACTGGGATACCTGTGTCGGGGTCTGTACGGATGGTGCACGGGTGCCCGAGCGATGTCTGGACAGTTTGGAGGACTACAAGCTCTCATCAGAATCAAGGTTCCAAGTGTAAAATGGACACATTGTGTCATACATAGAAAGGCCTTAACAGCAAAGAACTTTACACCCGAGTTAAGTGTCGTGATGGATAGATGGAACTACATTAAAACACGACCCGTTAAATCAAGACTTTTTCATAAACTTTGTGAAGAAATGAGGGCCGAGCACACCTCTTTAATTCATTATTGCCCTCTCGTTGGCTGTCCAAAGGCAACGTAGTCACACGTGTATACGAATTAAGAAATGAATTTTACAAATTCATGATGCGCAAAATTTTATTAATTTAGAGTTTATAATAAAATTAGCATATCCTGCAATTGGCAGATAAAATGACTGGGTTTTAGAAGAAGTTGCTGCTATAGAAGAGAAAATTAGACGATCAAGAAATTGACTTCTTCCCGGCTTTACAAGGTCCTTCCCCCTTTCCTTTACAAGATAAATTGATAGAAATCCTTAATCCCTCTTTAAAAAATATGTTTACACAACACATATTATCATTGAGCGAACACTTTCAGAAATATTTTCCCAAATATATCGAGTAATATGACTGGGTCAGAAACCCTTTCCTGTCATCCACGCCATCGAAACTTTGAACAGAGGAAGTAGAATAACTGACAGAATTGTCCTGTGATTCCAGCCTAAAGCTTTAATACGAAAAGGACAAACTGTTTGAATTTTGGGGATCACTTTCTCATGAATATCATGCCATCAGCACTACTGAATTTAAGGTGTTATTACCATTTGCGACTTCGTACTTGTGCGAAACGGGCTTTTCTGCAGTAATTAAAAACAAGTACAGGTCAAACATAAACTTAGAAAAAGAAATGAGAGTGGCAATTTACAAACTGGATCCCCACTTTCGTAAGCTGTGCTCAAAAAAGCAAGCACATTCCTCACATTAACCAGCAAGTTACATAAATAAATATCCCTTTTCATTTTTGTGCCTATCTAATCCTAATCTGTTACTAGGCTTTTCTTCGTTCACAAATTGTTGAGAGCACGAAATATGCCTCAAACTCATAAAACGGTCGTAAATCATAGGCGTTCCTAAGGTGTTTATTCATTAAATAATAATATAATGTTTTAATACTGTTATATATAATATTGATAATATTTCAATACTAATATATTTAGCAAAAAACAATTAAAACTTTCACGACTAATGTTGGTTATTATATTATATTAATAAAAATAATAATTTAACCATTAACAATTTTATAAATAAGAATACCTTATCTCTTTGGATATTTCAATACTAATCTTCGCGCTTAATCACTTTACTAGAAAACCTGGAATTCATATCCGAAGGTACTATTCGTTGCGAGATAATTAAGATGGAATTCCCCAGATTTCTAATAATATAATTATATTCGAAACTTAACTTGAAAGGGTGAAGTTATTACGAACGAAAACAATTTTTTTGTTTAGTACGTTTTTGATCGTATGTAATTTACGGCTCGTCGGTGTTTCCGCGTCTACGGCAGTAATTATTAGCATCTCGAATATTTCTTTTGTGAATTATATGCAGTGCGTGAGTGACTTTTTATTCCATACACCTACGAACATATACGTACCTTTCGCTCGTGCTCGTTTTGTTGGATTGTTTGTGATGGCTTCATCGTCAAGTTTTACACCGGTACTGTTGCGTACAGTCAATAAGTCTGTCTATTCACCAAGAGAGAAGACTATTATCCTGAATGTTTACGATGCTCTGGTTTCTCAGAATCCCACAAACACTGTTCGCAACATAGTCGAAAGTTGTGCCAACATGACTGGCGTAGGAGAGTCAACTTTATATAGGTTCCTATCAGAAAGAAAAAAACACGGTATAGCTAACCCAAACATAAACGAACACTTAAAGAAAGGCAAAAAGCCTATTGAAATTGATGAATTTGCCAAAAATGGTATTCGAAGGAAAATTCATGGATTTTTTTTCAAAAAAGAAATACCAAACCTAAACAAAATTTTACAAAAAGTTAGAGACGACCCGGATTTGCCTCATATCGGACGAACTAAATTGTAGCAAGTTTTAAAAGAATTAAATTTCCGGTGGGAGAAATCAGACCGAAAATCACTTTTGATTTGAAGATGATGTTGGAGAAGAAATTATCTAAGATTCATACGAAAATTTCGGGCTGAAGAAAGGCCCATCTTTTACCAGGATGAAACGTGGATAAACTAAGGTCATACTCTAAAAAAAATTTGATAAAATATATTAAGCTCCAGGCAAGCCTTTATGGAAGGTTGGTCTACTGGTATCTCCCAACCTTCTGGTAAAGGCAGTAGATTAATAATTTCTCACATTGGCAGTGAAAAAGGATTTGTTAAGCATGGTTTGTTGGAATTTCATTCCAAAAGCACAAAAGACTATCACGAGGAGATGACAGCTGATATTTTCGAAGAGTATTTTGAGCAAATGATTGAACACATACCACCAAATTCAATTATAGTATTAGATAATGCACCATATCATTCACGACTAGTAGAAAGACTTCTAACGAATGCGTGGAAGAAACAGGATATTCTTGACTGGCTGCGGAATAAGTATCTGCCTTACGAAGATGGAATGGTAAAAGCAGAACTTTTAAAAATTGCCCGGCAACACAAATCTAAGTTCAAGAAATACGTAGTTGACAAAATGGCGGAAAGGCGAAACATCACAGTCTTTAGACTTCCACCCTACCACTGCGAAATAAATCCAATTGAACTCATTTGGGCACAAATGAAAAGTTATGTGGCTAGAAAAAATACGTCATATAAAATACAAGCTGTACGTGAATTGTTATACGAGTCTTTATAACATATTACAAAACAAAACTGGAAAGATGCAGTAAGACATGTAATAGAAGAAGAACAAAAAATGTGGGATCTTGATAACATAATTGATGCGACCGTAGAGATTATTAACCTAATTATTAACCCTCAAGACGACTCGGATTCCGAAGTTGATCCTATTTATTTTGAATTTGAATAGTTTTCTAATCGTAATTATATAAGGTAAGTAATAGTAGTTGTAATCGTAAGGTATTAAGGGGGAAAGGCGCAAAATGTCGCCTGTCAAAATGTTCAATGTGTTTTAAGTGTATCCATTTTTTTTTTCAATTCCTGAGAAAACTAAAAAGCATTTTTGAAAAATTTAAAGGCAGAATGAAGTATTTTTTAGAATAAATAAAAAGTTTCTTTTGCATGCAATGTTTTCAATTAAAAATTATACTATATTTTCTCTTTTATTTTCACCCTTGTTACATAACATATTAAAATAAACATTGTAGAAGTTTTCAGGGACTTTCTGCCCTGAGTAATAATGTAATCTTTCATTCTGCGTTTAAATTTTTCAAAAATATTTATTAGTTTTCTCCAGATTCGAAAATAATGGATACATTTAAAACACATTGTAAATTTTGCTAGGCGACATTTGGCGCCTTTTTCCTTAATTAAATAAATGTATCTTTTACAAATGGCAAGAAACTTTTTATTTTTGAATAAAATAGATAAGTTTTATTAAAAAATACAATTTACATAAGTACAATTTAAAAAATATATTTATTTAATTCAAATAAATGTTTCAATCATATACTCTACGACACTGGTCGTTCATCTCTAACCATTCAAAATACCCCCGTAATAGGATTATAAGGTATTGTATTCCTTCAGATATAAGGTGGGTAAGTCGAAAACATCTTAAACCGTCAGTTTTAAGTTGGTTTTTACTATTATATCGTATTACCTATCCTCTCTGTATTTCAGTGTTCTAATTAGGGTTAAACTTGTAGTGAGCTATCAACAAATTGTGAACCGACTATAGTACTAAAATTGACAAGTATTATTGGTGGTGGGTTGAGGGGGCGTCGCAAAAAAATAGCAAAGTCCCAAGGGCGTCACAGTACGAATAAGTTTGGGAAGCCCTGCCATACACGATAATCAGAATAATGAAAAATCAAACATCCATCAAATCATACACCCTAAATTATCAATAAAAAATTAAATAAACTTGTATCTAAATCAAAGACCCAAAAACAAATAACTCTAACCTAAATAGATGGTCGTGCTTGATAGTGGTCATTAAGTAAATGAAAAAACTAAGCTTATGTCTTCAAACCAGCTGAGTTTATTTTTCCTTTGATTGTGACCTGTTTACCTCACTCGTATTTTCCAGTTTCTCCAAATAAGTCTACTCTCTCCTCTGCCTGTCGTTTTCGATAAAACATTTCTACAACTGCATTAATCTTTGCCCACCTCCTCACTCAAACTCCTCCTAACTCCAGGAGCAACTCCTTCTCTTCCAAGACAAGGATATCTCAACTGATCGACTTGGTCAAATATAAATTATACATCTGTTTTTTACTTACAGTATGTCGTCTATTTCTTCAACTTCTTTTGCCTGCTAGTACAGTTGGACCTCTTTCCACAAATAGAAAACACAACTTTTCGTACCGTTGTATCAGAAAAACTATAATGTTCTCTGGGTCTTCAAACCACAATACCTATTTCTTCTCCTCGCATGACTCACATCAACCCTACACCAATCAAAACGCACAAATATCTCTCTCATTCCAGCCGTTCTCTTCCAATCAAATTAGTATGTTTTCACAAAAAACTCACTACTTTCAAAATCCCATCAATCAAACAGTTCTTAATGAAAGGTCTTAAAAATTTGTTCAATTCTTAATAAAAATGAGAAGTAAATATCTGCCTAAACAAATTCATTAATCCTATGGCTTTATACATTTTACAATCGTTCATGGTATACGTAACAATACAAGGGTATCTTAAAATATTCAAATTTTTTTTACAAAATATTTATCTGTATAAATAGTTGAACAACCGCTATTGTTCTTCTCAACGTGAATGTCCCCTTTGTCTTTACACATTTTGTTCATACACAATGGTTCACTAATTCGGAAAATCACTTAATGTTCCTCATACCTGGTTTATATTTTACAAACTTAATATTACTGTGTACAGGGTGTTCCGATTTTGTCTATTGGTGATTTGATTTTTGTCTCAACATTTTCTTTTTATTTTTTATTAGAAAAAAAAGTCACATCCACCAAAAGGTTATTATTGACGGAACACAATATAGATAACAAAATTTAATAACTACAGGTTATGAAAAATGTTAGATCTTATATATTTAATTATACTATCATAGTAACACTCCTGATCTACAGTTTCGGCTAGAGAGTTCGAGATATTGTAACGATGTCTTTCTTGATCATATTTACCATAATTTGTTAAAAAGTGTTAAACTGTTAATCGAACGTCAAGGGAACGTAATTTAAGTCACTGGAAACACACTTCTCGTCTATACGCATAAAATTGCCTGTCGTGCAGTCCTGTCACCTTCGTCGTTTCCCGTTAATCCGACGTATGAGGGTACCCACAAAAATTAAACTCTTCTTCCATATTTCGGAAAAATATGTTTAGAGTTTAGACAGCTAAGGGGTCTGTTATGATCAGGGCTTTTGTGAAGGTAAGCTCGTTAAAAAGTTTCACAGCAGAGTATATAGTGTAGAGGTCAGCTGAATATCTGCTACATACTAGGGGTAGACGAAAAAGAAGATTGTTTTCTAAGGAAACTATTGATGCCCCTAACTTCGTCTTTGGACTTTAATGCTTCTGTAGAGATTTTATAGTAGTCGAGGTACTTTTCTAAGAGGGCTTCGAACTTTAGCCGAATAAGGGAGTTGTTTATACTGGATTTATCAAAATAGGCCAGAGATGTATCAGAGATTGGTAAATCGATCAGCCAAGGCTCAGGGTATTTAATATCCGAGGCGAAAACATCCGGAAAATTAGTGTTTACATTTTGAAATATGGATTTAGTTATTTCGTAATATGGTTTTTTAGTAGAGCGAATATCTTGGAATTTGTTTACATATTTATTAGTAAAAGTATTTTAGTATATTGGACGGAAGGTTCAATCTGTGGTAATCTAAAGTCACTCGTTTAATTTTTAAAACAATAAACTTCTTTCATATAAACCAAGTAAATATAAAGTATGATCTGATACTCTTCTGATGATTTTTTACTTTTACTATATTCTGTATATATATATATATATATATATATATATATATATATATATATATATATATATATATATATGTCTCACGTCGTTTTATTTGATGAGTTGATATGTCATCTGCTGGAACTCAGCTAGTTGTTTATTTTGCTCTCAGTCAAAGGCCTTCTTCAGGCCATTAAAGCAAATTTCACCTTGTAGTGTGTCTATTATTATCCATAGTGTCATGTGATATCTCGTACATGGCTATATGTTCATTAATAACCAAATACTATGTAACGCCCTTTTGGTAGTCGCTTCGTTTGTTTTTTCTAACCTAATATATTCGTTATATCCCCCCCCTTCATTTATGCTATGTCGCATGTTAGGATTCGGTCAGTTGTTTATGTGTATTCAGCCTGAGGCTTTTTTTTGAGTCAACAAAATTTGACTTACAGTAAATATATTTTTATTCGTAATATACTATGATATATCTTATGTCGCTATACGTTCATTAATATTAAAGATACTGTGTACTGCCCTTTTGGTAGCTGCCTTATTTGTTTTTTCTAATATATTCGTTATTTCCTTACCCTTCATTTAACACATTACACGCTTCACTCGGACCAATAACAACGGGGATATGATATAATACCCTTTTAGCATTCCCGCCATGTGTGTTTTTTCTGTCTTAACATATTCGCTATTCCTTCTCTTTTCCAATGATGTATCATATGTCACGATCCAACGATCTGTTCTACACCCACCAGAAAACACTAAAAAACTATTTAAATCATCAATACTACTTTTTGTCGTAAAATAGTGTCAGCTATTCTTTCCTTACAGTTGTTTGTAACCAAACCTGTTAGATTAATGTATATTTATTGACAAAAAATAATACTTAAAGGTTTGTTTGAACCCTAATTAAAACTTGATTGTGATCAAATATTTAATTAGAAGCAAATACGACCTAGCAGCTGTAAAATTATTACAAATTGCATATTAATATTATTGATTTGTAAATAAAAATATAAAATTAACATCAAAAAGAGTTTAATTATGGTTTATTTTAAATGAAAACGCAAAATAATAAAATTGAATAAAATAAATCAGCCAACATAACCTCAAAATCTGACGTATTTAATTTTAATTAAATATTTGCATATACATGCTTTAAATCAATTAAAGGCAATATATATTATTTTATAAATTTTTTAAAGCATTAAAAGCATTCTTTATAAACAATATTTCTTTATTAAATGAATGTATTTAATAACTATTTCTTTATAAATTTATAAACCAGTGACGTATGAGGTATAATATATATATATATACATATATATATATATATATATATATATATATATATATATATATATATATATATATATATATATATATAAACTAAGGTACACTCGAAGAGTGGTGGGTTTTTCGGTCAAAGTGGAGAAATAAAAGACAAAGACGATGGCTACTTCATCTATTTATTGAAGACGTTTCGCTTTCTGCTCAGAAAGCATCATCAGTTCATCTAAAAAGAACAATATGAAACCAAACATCCATAGAGAAGTTACAATTCATACATAAGAACAATTATTAATTGTTCTTTTTGATGAACTTGTTTGATAAAACTTTAAATTGAATCTGATTCATAGAATCCTTTTCATTATGGTCCTTAATGTTTGAACCTTTGGACTGTGGAAATTTTTATTAATCTTCACCTGTTAGCTGGCTAACTAGTGACGTCATAATATTACAATATATGATATATTGGATTGACTTCTCTTACTTTGTTCTTTGTTGACAGATCAATCACTGTAGGGTTAAATGGTGATCTTAACCACCTTTTCCTTTCACTGCTTGGTTTTTTAACGACAAGTTGTCAACCAAATTTATCACATTCTTTGAATATACCGCCTTAATACATATAGGTTGGTAGCTTGCCTTGCTGTTTATGTCATTGTGACTTCAAGGCCACTTCTACTCACGTTGTTGTGCGTGGGTGTCAAACCTTTAAATTCATTTACCAACGAGCCTCAGTAAGCTAAAGACTGGTAACTTCATTTTTTTCTTTATTACTATTAATCTTTAATAACTTATAATGTTACCTAAAGTTAAAATTAAAATATAATTTTTAAATAAATTTGTTGGAAGTGCAATCTAATGATCTTTCTAGTTCTTTACACTTTAAAATAAACCTTAATGTTTTTTACTAAGTTTTTATAAAAATTTTTTATATATACATGTATTTTTATCACATGTTCTTTTGCTGTGCTAATTTTGTCAAATTGCAAACTTTACCTAGTTTCAATTAATTGTTATATACAACGTTAACTCTGAATGTCCAGCTTTGTAAGCTTTTTCATATTTTTTACATCACTGACTGCTACATGTCTTTGTAAGGTAACACACTTTGGTTATAACTTCTCTATGGATGTTTGGTTTCATATTGTTCTTTTTAGATGAACTGATGATGCTTTCTGAGCAGAAAGCGAAACGTCTTCAATAAATAGATGAAGTAGCCATCGTCTTTGTCTTTTATTTCTCCACTTTGACCGAAAAACCCACCACTCTTCGAGTGTACCTTAGTTTATATTGGATTGACGGTCGTACTCCTTTTCTATATATATATATATATATATATAGTATTATACGTCATTAATCAAAATTGTTAGCAGTAAATCAATTGTATCGTTTCAAAACAAAAAATAAATATAAACTAACATATAATTCATTTTGCAAAATAAATCTTACCTTTAAATTAGAGACACCAAGATTTTTGTCAATTTTCCGAAAACAATAATAATAAATATTCGTATATATAATTACGAGGGTGGAATAATATAAAACTAGCCTTTGATAGAAAAAACAAGTTTTTTGAAATTAAATCGATTTATTTTTTAACAACTTTCTTTTTAGCTCGATACACTTTGTAAGACGATGTTTCAATTTTTTTATCCCATCCGAATAGTACTTTTGCTCGAGTTCTTCAAAATAGGCCGACGACTTCATCATTTGGTGCGAAATTTGGCTCCGAAAAAGTGGCTCCGAGCCATTTTTAGGTTTGAAAATAGGAAAAAATCGCTGGCGGCAAGATCTGGGGAATACGGTGGGTGTTCAACCAATTCATAGCCCAATTCGTGTAATTTTGCCATGGCGACGGCCGATCGGTTAGCCGGTGCATTATCTTGGTGAAAGAGCACTTTTTTGCTATTCAAACCCGGGCGTTTTCGACGCAATTCGGCATCGAATCGATCCAATAATGCTGCCTAGTACTCACCATTGATTGTTTTTCCTTTTTCCAAGTAGTCGATATGGATGATGCCCTTCGCATCCCAGAAAACAGTCGCCATCACCTTGCCGGCCGAATGTGCACTCTTTGCCTTCTTCGGCGGTCCTTCGCCGCATTTGCGCCACTGTTTCGACTGTTTTTTGGTGTTCGGTGTGTAATAATGCACCCAGGTTTCATCAACGGTGATAAATCGGCAAAAAAAATCCTCCCGATCACGCCGTATCATCGCCAAAAGCGTCTTCGAAGTGGTCACACGTTTTTGAATTTGATCGATTGTCAGCAAAAGCATTGATCATATTCGGCGTGGTGACTTCATTTGGCATCCCGGGACGCTTATCATCAAAAACACTCGTACGACCACGGACAAATTCGCTAACGAAGGTGCACCCCACTATAAAAAAAAAATCAAAGCTGAACTTTATCCAGGTCAGCTTTGATTTGCACATTAGTTTTACCTTTTTTGTGGAGGAACTTAATCACCGAACGATACTAGACTTTTTCCATTTCTCCGAAAACACAAAATCTGCTTGCTTTTGAAGGTTGTAAAAACCAAACTAATTGTTTTTAAAACTTAAAATTAACGTCATGTCATAAATGGCAAATGTCAACATCGAAACCAATTCGGTATCCAGTAGCGCCATCTATCAAAGGCTAGTTTAATATCGATATATACTCGTAATATTGTTAGTATTTTTAATTGAACGTATCATTTCAAGAACAAAATATGAATGAAATGTTAGATTTGAGTTGTTCAGATTTTCTTTCCTAGATGGCGTTAAGAAAGAAGGTTTTAAATCTAAAATAAAGTAAACCTTTACATTGTTTTATAATAAATTGTACCTTAAAAATATTATTAAAATTAATTATTAATTATATTAATATATAATTATTACAGTCTTATTAATTAAACGTATCGCTTCAAAAACAAAATATGATTGACATATGGTAGTTATACAGCCATTTATATAGATAGATACACACATATATATATATATATATATATATATATATATATATATATATATATATATATATATATATATATAATACTTTCCTTTTAATACTTAAATAACTTTCAACAGCTTTCTTCAAATTACTGTAAACCTTTTCCTGGTATACAAAGTTTTCAAGATATTCTTCGTGATTTTCAGTTATGGTAAAATTTTCTTCTATATACTTGGCTATCCAATTGGTTTGAAGACAAACGTGATATTTCAGATAGCTAATACTAATAAATAAAAAAGTAATTCCAAATGACTCTAAAAGAATATTTCATATTATAGTGTATTCAAAAAGTTTTTAAATATAGTTGTGAAAAATAAAATAATATTAAATATATTATATATATATATATATATATATATATATATATATATATATATATATATATATATATATATATATATATATATATATATATACAGTAAAACCTCCCTTAACCGAAACCTTTTTAACCGAAACCTCGTTTAACCGAAACGGCTGTTTCAATAATTTCGTTAATAAAAAGTAAATTTTTATTGCAAAACGTAAACAGTTCCATTAATTTCACTCACCTATTGATGCCTATGTGTGTTTGAAAATCAAAAAAACCAAGAGCTCTAAAAGATATTTTCTAAAAAGCACTTCCAGCTTTTTATAGAGGCCAAAAAAGCTCATGGATGTCGACCACTTTATTTTCTGAATGGTTCTAACATGAATTCGTCCCAAGTGTAAAATCCTTTTTAAAATCAAAAAACGTTCCCATCAAAGCATTGTTGCATGTTGACAATGCGCCAACTCACCGTCAAAATCTACAAAATGGTGACAATTGTCAGATTTTTGCCACCGAATGTCACGAGCTTAATTCAGCCGTTAGACCAGGGAGTAATAGAGACCTTCAATAGACATTATAGAGGAACATTCTTAAGACATCTGTTATTACATAAGACAAATGAATCCAAAAGTGTTGATTCTCAAATCTTTAACAATGAAACATGTTGTTTATTGGTGCGCTGAGTCATGGGCCAAGATCAAATCTTCAAATGCTGGAACAAACTTTTTGATGGGATTTTGATTGACGATCCTGGAGAAGAAAATTGTAAAGAAACGAGAGAAAAAATTAAACATTTATAATAAAAAATTTTGGACGGGGTCTGACGAAAATAACCAAGAAGAGATACGTGAGTAGTTAGCAGCCGATGACTCAGAAAGTGAATTCATCGACCAGGACATCATTTATATGGTTCTTCATCCAGACAACCTAAGCGACTCGCGGTCGGCGGTGTCATGCTGCCTTCAATGATTTCTAATGCCTTAGAGGTAATAATTTTATACAGTAGGCCTAATTAGTTAGGGACACGACTAGGTTCTTAATTTTTGTTGTCATTGCATAAAGTTTTGTCCTTGTCAGATTGCTTTAAGTGTCGTCGAACAATCGAATGAGGCAAACTCATGACGTTCAAATGAACGATGGAGAGATATAGCTGTAAAACATCGTTGTCAGACAAAAACGCAAAAGAAAATAGAAGATTTCTTTAAAAAAGCATGTTAAACTTGTTCATTTTCCTTAATTTCATTACTTTATTCTGTATTTACTTATTAGAAAACATTACGAAATCACCTTATAGTATTTTGACGTGACAACGTCTTAAATTAGGTTGTGGCTCGGAGTCACTCATGAAAAAGTGTAACGCTCGCTCACGTCTGTTACGATGAGTCACCGAACGAGAGAGAGGCCCGCCGGACCGGCGAATGCCTTGCGTCTCTCTCCCACTCAAACATGATCGGTCCGCTGCGCGCGCAGCACTAGAGAATTAGGCGCGTTGAATCGGTGCGTGCTTGTGTCTCTGTCTTTCTCGAGCGTTCTTGGCGTTGGAAAACCGAGAAAGCGTCATAATACAAGTACACACGTGTGGTTAAAGTATCGTCAGCTGTGTCTGTAGTGAAAATGTGGAGTGCTTAGATTCGTCATTTACAACAACTACAACAATAAAGGTAAATAATTGTACACTAATATTTCATTATCGTAAACTATGATTGATTGATTAATTGTTAGATTGACACAAAAGTTGAGAAACTGAGTTTATAGGTTATGTCATACTATTGACAAATGTTGATAGTGTTAAGTAAATTATTAGTTTAAATCACTCTGCAATCAATCGTAATTCAGTCGATTGAGAAGAAACAGCGCGTTTCAACTGCAAACAACTATTGTGCAATTTAATAATATTCATATCAATAAATATTCTACCGAAAAAAAGACGTTGTCACGTAAAATCTTCGCCCGTAAAACCGACTTTACAGGCAACCGATTTTTTTTAATATTAATACTTTGACCAAGAATACTATAAAAAACAATTTTATTTTTAACCGAAATTCTTGTTATCCGAAACGGCCTCCCCCCCAATTATTTCGGTTAACGGAGGTTTTACTGTATATATATATATATATATATATATATATATATATATATATATATATATATATATATATATATATATATATATATATATATATATATATATATCGGTATTTAGGCCGCCTAGTATATTCTAGTTTAAACCGCAGATTCATTTAGAATTTTAAACTGCTGCGTTAGCCTTTTATTTTTTTGTACACCGAGCTGGGGATCGAACTCACATCCACTGAACCTCTCTCAGTGAAGCGAATGAGAACCGGCAGCCCAGCCCGTTTGGCTATCTGACCGACTTAAATATGTTATATAAAGAATTAAATCTTTTTTACAATTCTTGAGATATTTCTACATATAACTACTAGATCGTAAGCGAATAAAATGAGCCACTATAAATGTTAATAGTAAAGTCTCAATATCGGTTTAATATTAATTAACCCCAAACTTAGAACCTATTTGTCTTAAAAATGTAACCGATGGTAAAGGGTAATAAAATTCAAAATTTTAAAGCGAATACTCAGTAGCTGAGTATCAAAAATAAAAAGAGTAACATTAGAGGTGAATAACCAAGAATCTAAGCATTATGGGGAGCAAAATCAAAGATTATGTTAGAATGACGTAGATCAAAACTATAGAAAAGAAAAAAGAAAAAAGAAAGCCACAAACCTTTGATGACTCAAAAAATACTGCAAATCATGAAACAAAGAAGAAAATATAAATATGACAACCAAGATAATTACAGAGAAAAACAAATTAATAAATAACATTAAGGGAGGCTAGGAGAAAGTGGATGATAGAAACTTGCATTTAGATGGAGGCATTACAGAAAAAAACAAAATCTTTATAGTTTACAAAAATGGGCTGCAAAACTATCTTAAATGCCACGAACAGAAACAGCTTACCGATTGATTGTCAAAAACGATAAACCTATTAACAACTCAGATAATGTAAAACAAAATGGACTAAATACTTTATTAAGATATACATGAGGGCCATTTAATCGTTATAACTCTGCTCTTTAACAACATATACAAATCTGGTGAGATATCTACAGAATAGCTGATAACGCTAGCCATTCCTAGCTATATATCGTAGCTTTGTTCCGCTAACAAAAACCAAGAATTCCAAACACTGCAATGGCTATAGATCTATCATTTCAATGTCACAATTTCTGAAAACAGTTTTTACGATGATACATACATAAATATTCAGACAGTGCGAAGCAGACATTATTAATAGACCATATGGCCTTCGTAGTAGCTTTGGAACAAGAGAAGCTATATACAGGTGCACAATTATTTCTCAAAAATATCGAGACCAACAAAAAAATTGCATTTTTAAAGACTATAAGAAAGCTTTCGACAAAGCTAAGCATAACATTATCATGAAATATTAAAGTGGAAAAGACTCGATAAAAATGATGGTTATATAGTGAGAAATTTCTGTTAGTAGCAATAGGCTGTAGTATCATTAGATGGGAATAGCATATATGTGCAACAGATAAGCAGAAAAGTGAGACAAGACTATTTTTTTTCACCATTACTATTTAGTATAAACTCCTATGAGTTATTTACACAAACGCGTGAAAACTTTCAGAAGAGATGAAGATAAATGGTAAAACAGCATTGGTTATGCTGACGGTAAAGTCATTCTCTGTGAAAACTAGAGAGACGTGCAGACGATAATAAACACAAATTTCAATACTGCAGGACAGTTTGATTCAACAAAAAATATAAATAAAACTAAAACCATTGTTATTAGAAAGAGATGTAAAATCATAATAAGGATCAAGTTTACAAAATAGAAGATATTGAATAAGTGGATCAAATAAAATAATTACGAGTCTGGATTATTAAAAATCCAAATCTAGAATTAAAAATTTGATCAAGAATTTGTAAATATATTAAAGTAAAGGGCATTACGAAAACTTTAAATAAAAGAGAAAAATTTTAGGATCAATCAAACATCATGAATAATTTTGTCAAAGATACAATCATGAGTTATATAAACTCTTGGAAGACACTGTTACCTACATGAGAGAATGAAGAATGATGTTAAAGTGTCACCTAGAACGTAGGTCACCTATTTACTAAACCATCGTTAGTGTATTGTACACTTTTAAATCTCTTGATCATCTTTTATTTAAAATGGGCAAGCTAAATTCTATCTGGTGACCTCCAACATCGTCAATGGCTTAAAAATAAGATAAAATCTACTAAGAAGCTTATCTCTTTTACTTGCGCAGCTTGTCGCCCCGCTAGCAATTGTTCACAAGAAATAAAAGAAGAACACGAAAAAGAAAAAGAGGTAGAGAAAAACACAGGCATGGGCAAGATGAAAAAATCTTCGTGGGAATATACTGAAGCGGAAGTAAAAAAAAACTGAGCAACCTTAATAAAATATCTAGTTTTTTGTTTTAACGAATGTTGCATGGCTGTAACGTAGTGTTTAAATACATTGAGTTACCTAAAAGTACTGCTGCACTAAATAACCCTGACAAAATTGATGCAGTGAGTGATGATCCATAGTATTCTCTTATAAACCAATAACTTAGACCTAAGTCATAGTCGTTAAATAAATGTGGTAGAGCAAATAGTAAGTGGGCAGAAAAGCTTATAATTGCTGCTATTAAACACGATAGTTTTACATGTCGTGCCTCTTTTATAGATGTATTCTGGAATACACTATCTTGTATATCAAGCTGCCCACTAGTTTGGATTAAAATATCACGTAATTCTTTAAATTTTTTATGATGGATTCCTATTAGGAGTAAATTAGTGGTACCCTAAAAAAGGTTATAACATTTTAATAATATATAATATTTATATATATATATATATATATATATATATATATATATATATATATATATATATATATATATATATATATATATATTACGAATCAATCAACATTGCAAATTAATACGGTTTCGGGTTTTTCCTAATAATAAAATTTATATGTAAGCTATTGTACCTAGAGATAAGTAGTAAATATAAGATTTTAAGCAGTAAAAAAAAAGAGTGGAAAAGATATGTTTTTATTGGAGTGTGTTGATGGGTCCTAAGAAAGATATTTGGACCTATTAACGAAAACGGTCCTAAGAAAGATATTTGGAACTATTAACGAAAACGGAATATGGAGATCCACGTATAACCATGAAGTCTACCAACTGTTCAAAGAGACACCGATCTCAGAATTCGATAAACTTCAGAGACTTCGCTGGGCTGGTCATGTAGTAAGAATGGAGATAGAAAGATTGCCGAAAAGAGCCCTAGATAGTAAAATGCAGGGCGCAAGACCAAAAGAAAGGCCACGGAAAAGATGGGAGGATGAAGTGGCAGCGGACGCGCAAAATTTGCTAGACGTGAGAACCTGGAGAAGATCGGCTCGGGACCGACAAGGTTGGAGGCATAATTTGGAGGAGGCCAAGGCCCGATTTGGGCTGTAGCGCCATTGGAGAGAGAGAGTTGATGAGTCACGAAAGAGATTTTAGGAAATGGTCTGAACTAAAACGAGAGATTTGGTTTTAAAAGAAAAGAATTTTAAAGCAGTAGTTCGATACAATAGTGTTTTACAATACCATAGAAGGGCTGCAAAACTTAATGAACAAAATAACGGAAACAAGTAAAACATATGGACTGGATATAAACACCAGCAAAACCAAGCTAATTATCATCAGCAAGGAAAACATAACTAGAGCAAATCTGTATGTGAACCAAATGAGAATTGAACATGTTTCACAGTACAACTATAATAAATGAGTCGTGGGACAATACCCAAGAGATTAAATGTCGCATCGGAAAGGCAAAAAGTGCATTCTTGACTATGACTTCTGTGTTCAAGAGCCATGACCTCACCCTAAAAACAAAAATAAGGCTCCCTAAATGTTACGTGTACTCAGTGCTTCTGTACGGAGTAGAAACGTGGACATTGAAGGCGGAAACTCTATCAAAACTTTAGGCTTTTGAGCTATGGTTATACAGAAGGATCCTGAAGATACCATGGACAGACAAAGTCACAAATGAAGAAGTATTGCGGAAGATAAATAAAACCGCGGATTTGGTAAACATCGTGAAGGGCTGGAGTACTTGGGACATAGACAAGGCAGATACGAGCTACTCCAAAGCATTTTGCAAGGTAAAATTGAAGGAAAAAGAGCCCCAGAACGAAGAAAAATATCCTGGCTTGCTAACCTGAGAGCATGGTATAGAAAGACCTCAACACAGCTATTCCGTATAGCAACCAACAAAGTCATCATAGCCAGAATGATCGCCAACGTTCAGAACGGACAGGCATCCTAAGAAGAAGAAGTTCGATACGAGATTTGGAAGAGAAAGAATGTTTCGATTTTCTTTGTAAAATTATTAAAAAAAAATTATTTTGGTGTTTTTGCCGGTTGGATAAAAAGTGAATAGTAGTAAAAATCGTGAAGTTTTTGTGGGAGCAGCCAAAAAAAATTTTTGGATTCTTACAATTTTATCATCATCATCTTGGTGCTATAGCCCTTAGAGAGCCTCAACCTTCTCAAGCTTTCTACGCGATTCTGTTGTGTCCCTTGCTTGCATTTTCCAGTTGCCGACTCCGATCTTCTCGGCATCTTGTGTTACCCCATCCTCAATTAGATGTCAATTTAGATGTTACAATTTAGATGTCATAATTTTAATCTGTTAGAAAATTTTGTTCATTTTATATAGGAGGTATATAAATTTTGTACTCATAAAGAATATTGATTTATTTTACATTTGATATTTTTTGATCTTATTTGGGATCCTCCTCCGAAGTGCCTTCTCTGTTTAGGTTGACGATCAATATGGCAAATTTCTCTATGTTTTGGGCTTGATGAATTAATTGATTTCCTCTTGTGTGTGTCCAATCTCCGATGTTTCGTAGCCAAGATTTTTTTGTTTCGTCCTATGCCCCTTTTACCTTCAAGCTTGCCTTCTAATGTTTCCTGGAGCTGCTCAAATTCCCTATGGCGCGTTATGTGTCCTAGATATGAGGTCTTTATAATTTTGATAGTATTGACCAGATGAGGGCGTGTGTTCATTACTCTCAATACTTCTTCATTCGTAGTTCTGCTGGTCCAGCTTATTCTTAACATTTGGCCGTACATCCACATTTCAAATAAATTTAATTTGTTGAGGTCATATTGTTTTAATGTCCAGGTCTCACAGCCATATAGTAATAGAGACCACACATAATACTTTAGTGTTCTCAACCTTATTGAGACTGATAGCTTGGGGTTACAAAGCATTTTACGCATATTCATGAAACAAGATCTTGCTATTTAAATGCGTCTTCTAATTTTTTTTGAGTGGTCTAGTTGACTATTTAGTTCTCTGCCCAGGTATATGAAGTTTTGGGAACTCTGAAGGGCGATACCATTTATTTGTATGTTAGGTGTAACTTGTTTATGGGGGTTTTTGTGGAATATCAAAATTTTGGTTTTGGAAAAGTTAATGTCCAAGCCCAGCCTGTGACTTTCTTCTGATAATATGTTCATCAATATTTTTAGTTGGTCTTCTGTTTCTGCCAATACAACGGTGTCATCGGCATATCTTGTTGGCATCGGCATTGAATATTGTTAATGATGATTCCATTGACTCTGGCACCTTCAGGGCGATCTTTAAGAGAAGCTCTAATTACATGTTCGGCATATACATTAAATAATAGGGGGGATAAAATGCACCCTTGACGCACTCCTCGTTCTATGTTGATGTACTTGGTGTTTCCATTCTCTGTTTGAATGCATCCTGTGTGGTTCCAGTATGTATTACTTATGATAAATATGTCGTGTCCGTTCAACCCTACTTCTTTTAGCACCTCAATCAATTTTCCATATTTGATGCGTTCGAAGGCCTTTCTATAATCGACAAAGCACAAATACAACCGTTTTTGAACCTCAAAATATATTTTTGCTATGTGTCAATCCCATAATTGCTTCTCTAGTGCCTGTACCCTTTCTAAAACCATTTTGAGAACGACTCAGGTATTTTTCACACTTATTGTTAATTCGGTTATGTTAACTCGATGTGTGATAAGTTGATAACCCTAGTTTTAAGGGCCAAAACCAAATTTGTTTTCATCTTAGATGGATGTTGAGAATAAAAGCTAATGAAACGGTTACTAAAACAAGGTTTACGATACCACTCCGTCCTTAGCATGCCATCACTGCCACGATGTATAAGCATGTCTAAAAACGGAATCATATTATCAGCTTCTCTCTCAACCGTAAACTTTAAGTGTTCACACTGGGCGTTAAAAGTGTTTAGAACATCAGTTACTTTGTTTTCAGGGACCGATAAGATCAAATCATCTACATATCGTTTGATAAAAGGTATGTGAAAAGGTATCTTTTCCTTACATGTTCTTATAAGTTCATCTAATACAAAGTTACATAGTATGGGGGATATTTTGCTGCCCATTGGAGTGCCAAAAATTTGTTTAAAAAAATTACCATTAAACAAAAAGATGTTAGAGTCAAAAATGAATGTTAAAATTCTTAAGAAATCATCTAAACTGATCTTAGTATGCAGAGAGATGCTGTTCCAGTTATTTTTGATAATGTTGAGAATAGCATCTAGTGGTAGTCAGGGAAAAGGGACTAAAAAAGTTGAGATCTATACTACAAGAGAACTCCTATCCTACAGGGCTTTTGAATAAACTCATTTTTGGTTCTCCTTTTTCTTTGCAATTTTCTGGCAACCAAAATTTTCATAACAATGAGGTGAATGAGGTCCGACAACTGACACAGACATTGACACAGAACACATCAGAGCTACCAAAATCTAAAATAACGTATGGTTGCCTACCCTATATTCCAGTTCTCACACCTAAGCTATTGAACATTTTCAAAAATGTTAGTGGCTTAAAAATTGCTACTAGGAATGTGAAAACGGTATCGAAGTTGTACACAAAGACAAAGGATCCTTTCACAATACAGGAGTCATCGAATGTTGTTTATTCTATACCGTGTGCCAATTGTAAAAATGTGTACATCGGAGAATCATCTCGTAATTTTCACAATAGAATAATATCACATCGCAGCGACATAAAAACCAAAAAGATAAACGCATGCGCGCTCACAGAACATGCATTAACTTTAAAACATGAATTTAATTTCGACGATTCCTGTATTCTGGCTAATGAAAAAAACCACTCAAAACGTGTTTTCTTGGAAATGTGTTTCATAAAATCTAATACGTCTTGTATAAATAAAAAATCAGACATAGATAAATTGAGCAACATTTATTGTTACTTACTGACAAAACATCAATAATAAAATAAAGTTTTACTTTTACATATACACACCGTAATACACCTGCATACAAAACATGTTGCATACTATCAAGACAGGTTTAAGATACTACCTCCATTAATATAATAGTAAGAACTTCTAATTACTTTTTAAATACACTGTTTTTGTTTTTTTTTCTGTTCTCTATGGATCAGTCAAAACACACCACGAAAAGATGTCACTAACAAAGTTTTTAAAATTTTAACTTTTCAACTAAATTTTAAAATGTGTATTGTCTATTATTTTAAATGTTATATTTTATATGTGTGTTTGTAATGTTGAGTGTCGTAGCTTTAGAAAAATAATCTCAACGACTAGTAAGTTTTAATGACAATTTGAGATATGTGGTAAATATTTACACTTTCTTCTAATTACAGTGTCTTGAAGAAGGAATAAAAAAATTCCGAAAGCTCGACCAAAAGTCAAAAGAGTGTTTTTATAACATCCCGGCCAAACCTACTGACTGCAGCCCTAATAAACTGTGTTGTTTATATATATATATATATATATATATATATATATATATATATATATATATATATATATATATATATATATTTTGAGTTTACTTCTTGAACCTTAATGTATATTTCTTAGTAGATTTTCTAGATATCATTATGTTCTGATATTTTCTTAATTGTCATGATATTAATTTTTTATAATTTTTTTAAATATTTATAATTTGTCTAAAATCAAAATCTTCCAACAAACAGATGGATGTGCTATGGGTGCTAGCATATCCAGCGCCATCGCTCAAGTAGTTTTAGAGCATCTAGAGGAATTTGTTTTAAATAAAATAGATTTTTATATATCTTTTTTCTATCGCTATATAGATGACTGCTTGAGTGCAGCACCAAAGGATAAAATGGATATTTTACTAAATTAATTTAATAACTTTCACTAAAAACTAAATTTCATATTAGAAGTTGCAAAAAATTGTCAAATTAATTTTTTGGACCTGATTTTACAAAGAGAAAACAGCACTATAGCTACCTCATGGTAAACCAAAAAACCTGGTCGTCGAGATATCTGAATTTCAACTCTCATCATCCCTTGTCTCAAAAGAAATCTGTAGTTATCCTACTCGCCGATAGGGCTATCAGATTATCAGATCCTATCAATAGACCTCTTCTCTTCTTGATGTGCCTATCCGTTACGAATGTTGGCGATCATCATGGCCTTAGGCCTCTTGTCCAATAGACCTCAGGCCATTAGAAAAGCAAATACAGCACTAACACTTAATTTATACCCACACCACCTTATCAACAACACTTTCAAATTGCGACTGCATACATTTTACAATAACAATAATAAAAATAAAACCAACACGGTAAAGAAAAACTATATGTCCCTCCACTGTCTAAACATAACATTAGAATTGCTCATAAAGATCACAATTTTTTGAAAAAGAATTTTACAAGACTAAAAACAAAACCCATGTATTTCATGCTCGAATTGTGATAGAATATATATTGGACAAACCAGTCAGCTACGTGTTCTTACATAAGAACACGTTCTTACAAAAAAAATCTCAACTGCCCTGACAAAACATGAAAACAAAAAGAAACATAAATTTGATTTTGACAAAACCAAGATCCTAAAGAGTGAACATAACTCATGGCTAATCTCTATGCTTTTAACGAACTGAGAATCAATAATGCATTTTTCGATCATAAGCTTCAGTATAAATATACATTTGAAAACTCCAGGGGGCATAAATTTATAATTGATTTTATGGTCACTAATAGAAAAATCCACCCAAAGCAAATTCTAGATATCCGAACTTTAAACTCGACAGACGCAGAGAGTGAACACAAACTAGTACCAGCAAAGATAAAAATGAAAATAACACCAAAACATTTTCTACAGAAAATCACCGAGGATAAATTTATTGTAGAATCACTATGGAACGGCTCTACAAGAGAAATGTCGAAAATGTGCCAACCAAAGGAGGCTAGCACAGAAGATACAGCTAAAACAAATAGACGACATCGAAGATATAAACGGGAGCTGGGAGAAAATTAAAAACAACAGTAAAGAAGCAGCAACAGAAGCTCTAGGAAAACGCAAAGTCATACTGCACAAAAGAAACAACAACAATACACCATGGTTCAGAAAAGAAATAAAAGAGAAATTTTAAGAGAAACGAGAGGCCTATACGAAGTACAAAACATCAAATACTCCAGAATCCCGAGACACCTATAGAAGAATACGAAATGAAACAAAGCAGTTGGAAAAAAGAACAAAAAATGAACACTGGGAACAGTTTACAAAAAGGATGGAAAGTGACTTCTACGGTACACAAAAACAAATATGAAGATTCATAAGAAACCAACGAAAAGAAATGGCAGAATTGCAAGAATAACATACAAGCAAAGGAATGTGAAAGATACCTGACGGAACTGTTTAAAGCAAAGGAAAATAACAATCAACACAATAAGGTACCTGAATCAAGACACGAAATAGAAATCAGTTTTGAGGAAGTAGAAATAGCCATAAATTCACTCAAAAATAAAAAGTCAGCAGGACCAGACGGGATAACCAACGAGCTACTAAAACACGGAGGAGAAAGTATAACCCTAGAGATGACAAAACTTATACAAAAACTAATATTGAACTGCAAGATACCAGACGCATGGAGAAACAGCATAATGATACCAATGTTCAAGAAAGGAGATCAAGAAGACCCCAACATTTATATATATATAAATATAAATATATATATATATATATATATATATATATATATATATATTTATATATATAAATATATATATATATAAATATATATATATATATATATATATATATATATATATATATATATATATATATATATATATATATATATATATATCGAGAAAAGGAGTACGACCGTCAATCCAAAATAAACTAAGGTACACTCGAAGAGTGGTGGGTTTTTCGGTCAAAGTGGAGAAATAAAAGACAAAGAAGGTGGCTACTTCATCTATTTATTGAAGACGTTTCGCTTTCTGCTCAGAAAGCATCATCAGTTCATCTAAAAAGAACAATATGAAACCAAAAAACATCGAAGGAGAAATTACAACAAAAGTGTGTTACCTTACAAAGACATGTAGCAGTCAATGATGTTAAAAATATGAAAAAACTTACGAAACTGGACATTCAGAGTTAACGTTGTATAAAATAATTAATTGAAACTAGGTATAGTTTGCAATTTAACAAAATTAGCACAGCAAAAGAACATGTGATAAAAATACATGTATTAAAAAGTTATTATAAAAACTTAAGTAAAAAACATTAAGGTTAAGTTTTTCCAGACATAGTATTATCTAAAATATGTCACAGTAACTACAAGTGTGCCAAATGGTAATAAATAAAAGTTACCTTGAATTTTGAAAACAATAGAATTAAATATCTGCAATGTGGCCAGATGTTGTAACGTCAGTGGACACGTGGTCTACAATCGTAGACTATTACTGTTCTATGCTTGAAAAAATAATCAACTGAAGTGTCGAACACAAATAAAACCATAAATTAGAATGAGATTCCCGTTAGCAACAGCAACTGAAATGCACGCGAATGTAAGAGAAAATGACAGAGATCAAGTGTTTGAAAAAGGTGGTCTACGATTGTAGGCCACGTGCCTAACGCAGTGTTAATATTTTTTTCTATTATTAAACAATATGTAAATGTGTAAACAAAAAAAATATTTATAAATAAGAGTATAATTACCGGTAGTGTTAGAGAAAATGTTGCCATAAAAGGAACCAAAGCTTTCAAACTGCCATACTTATTATAAAATAAAATACCTCCTATAAGCATTTGTCCTTGTATAATGGCCAAAATAGACATAATTACCAATGATTGCCAATGGATATAGGTGGGTAATAACCAGCAAGATTGTTGGTCGATGAATATCGATAAAAATCTTCTAATAATTTGTAGATTATCACCTAAAAAATACATGTTTAATTAAAAAGTAAAATATTTAAAAAACTTCATTTACGGCGTTTTACAGCTTTTGATAAAAGAGATTTGTATTAGGTGCTGTAGATATTGAAAAAAAAAGAGCAAGTTAAAAAACCACAACGACCTTATTTACATAAACAACGACCTAACAAAAGAAGAACAAATAAGCGAAGTGGCGAAAGAAGAAATAGGAAAAGAAAAAATGGTAAGGATAGGATAAAAACACTTAACAGTAGGGAATGAAGACTGGATAAAGAAAAGGAGCAGCTATGTAAAGTAAAAAAGGGGAAGCTGCACAAGGGGGTCAAAAATTAATATATAGTAAGTAACAAAGAAATAATGTTAAAGATGTGGCTACGTTAAGGACGATGATTTTCAATATCAAAGTATCCAATATCAAAAAGAGCGTGCTATTTACTATTGCGCGGGAAATATAAATATAAAAAATCAGCATAACTACCGGACTCCTACAGAAGAGAAAAACGTGGAAATAAAAAATGAGTTCTATGAACAACTTGGTTAGCTAATTAAAAAAATACCAAAATATATTAAAAACAATAGTGCTAAATATAAACGCGAAAGGAGACAGACGAATATAATAGGCGGTAAAATCCTGCCTACAGAAAGTAATGACAACGAATAAAACTAATACAATTTCACCAGAACATCACCTTAGAGGTAGCAAAAATAATGGAGGAAGTAATAACTAAAGAGGTTTGCATATGCTTTTTGTTGATTTTAAATAGGCCTAAGACTTTATCATATTAAATGGGCTATACCAAGTAATGAAATCGCTAGGAATACGAATACGAATCCGATACGATAAGTTATCAGTGACTCTTACTAATACAGTCAACAAAGTCATGATAAAAGAAAGTTTTTCGAATTAAGCCTAGATTACCAGACATTCGACCGTAAATTTTACGATCCGCATACTTCTTCAAGTATTTTCGGCTACTTACGGTCACCGCTCGGCCTTGGGCCGCTCGTTACCTTCTAATTTAGTCGTTAGCTAGATAGTGTCGTATGCAGTTGTACCATTTAAAATTTCTTCAATATAGTTTTCACACCTTCGTCGTCAATTTTACGAAGCTCCGGTATCTACGATAGTTTTATTAGTAGGTGTACATTTTTTTGGCTATTTCCATCGTCTTCAAATAAATTTCATAGAAGTACGTTGTTAGCTCAATATTTGATTTTGTATTCTTGTATTAAATATAAATTTTGGAATTTACTATTTTATTTGGGAATACAGCCAAAATTTTAGTTTGAAATTAATTCATTTAACGTTTCGACTTCCACTTTGGAAATCGTTTTTTGTAATCGGTATTTTGATAACTATTTCCGAAGTGGAAGTCAAAACGACAAACAAATTAATTTTAAACTAACATTGTGACTTTATTCCCAAATAAAATAGTAAATTACATAAGATGCTCCAAGGAAATAGCTTCAGAAAAAGAACTCGAATAAGAGGCTGCGCGTATTATGAATGGTGAAGACTTGGACTCAGATCCCTTCGAAGACAGTGGCAGCGACTGGGAAGAAGATAATCTGGATATTGAACCTTCATACTAGGATAATGAAGCTGTCGAAGATTTGATTGAATCTCCTTGTTCTAATGAACGGACAGGGTAAGCTGTCATTTCGGATATTGAAAAAGTTTCTACGTTGATATCTGGAAAATCAAAGTATGTAGTGGTCCCAATAAAAAAAAGTTTTTAAGGGTAAGAATGGTTATAGGTGGTCGATTGAAGTTCCCCATAAATCAAGAAGGACAGCTGCAAGAAATCTGCACTTCGTATCAGGTCCCAGAGGTAAAAAACGCGCTAACACGCTACTTGAAATAATTTTGCAACATACAAATGCAGAAATTGTAAGACAAGCTGAGAAACATAATAATCATGAAAATATGTCTGAAATATCAATTGAAGAATTAAGAGCCTTACTTGCAATTCTTGTCCTTTTTGTAGCAAAAAAGATAACCATTTATCTGCAAAATATAAGTTTAACACCTCCATTTCAGGAACGTTTTACAGAGCGTGTATAAGTTGTAATCGCTTTACATTTCTACTACTAAATTTTATAAGATTTGACGAAAAGCAAAGAAGGCAAGAGAGACAAGTAAATGATCCCTTCACTCATATCCGCGAAATATGGGATATTTTCATTGAAATATGCCGCACTTTATATACTCTATCATCATATCTTACAATTAATGAGCAACTGCTAGGATTCCGGGGAAGATGCCCTTTTAGGATGTACATCCCCAACCTTCAAAGTACGGGATTAAGATTGTTATGTTATGTGATTCCTCCAGTAAATATATCCTCGTCAGACCCGAGCTTATGCAAAATTAATCAGAGAGTTATTTTATTAATTTCTAATCTGAATGACTTCCAAATATGTTATCGAAACAATTGTTACCACGTTTTTTTTCTTAAATATATAAAAAAATATGTACACGTATGTGACCGTTGGGTTCATACAACACTATATTAACATGCGTACATTTTACTCGTCATTGTATTAGAGGTAATAAAAAAGAAACATTTTTCGCTAAATAGTGTTTATTATATAGATATATTTATATAGATGTATATATCGTCTATATAGAGGTAAAACTCACTAAGTGACATTTTAGCTCAAAACCATGTTTATATCAGTAAGTAACATTTAACATCTAAACTTTCGCGTGGTATAACTCACTAGGTGCTACGTCTAATAATAAGGCAGTTATAGAATGGTAAAAAACATTTAGTGCACTTTGTCTACATTTCGTTGGGAGGTAAAAGTCAGGTTGCACTTAATGATTTTTACCTCTATGGCAATACTTTTAACACGGGATTTTGTAGTTTGGCAGCTGCGTACTTAATGAGAGTTTGAAGTTAGGTTTTAGTCTCTGTGGTTGTGTGGAGTTGTTATTAAAATTATTAAAAGTATAATATAGTGTAAATATATGCTGTCTCTTTGTAAGTTTGTGACTACGTTTATTTTAATTTTAATAAATCCCTAAATAATAGCCAAAATGAGAAAAACTTATGCAGACAAACTTTTTGATTTATCAAAACCTTCTACAAGTTCTGAGGTATGTAATATCAAGTGAAATAGTTTAAAATTACTTTAAAATAACTAAATTTTTATTTCAGAGATTTCCAAATCGTATTACACGAGTGTTTTCCAGTTCCAGAACTACTAAGATGCTCGAAAGTGTATTACATAAAGAAAATGAAGAACCAATGACACTAACAAAAAATGTAAATATCTACTTCCTACCTAGTGTTTAAATGTTTTTTTATAATAAGTTGTGTCTGTAGTTACTGAATTGTGTATTTAATTTACAGAATGTGCAGTCATTTCAACAAGGGATAAAAAATGATTTATTGTTTACTGAAATTAATTCCGGAAGCGTACAAACCAAGGTCAATGAGTTATTTGGTCACATTGAGGCTGAGAAGACTGTTCCAGATCAGGTAAGGAAACACATATTACTTATTATATTTGTTATCCAAGTAATCATCACAATAATTCAGCCCGATGTTGCGTCCACTGCTGAACATAGGTGTTTTGTATAAAACTTAATGAGGTCGCTGGTTAAATGATATTCGATAAATAATAATAACGAAAAAAATGAAATGATTTGTTTGTAAATCAATTAGCGAAAAATAGCAAATATAACTGTCAATAAGTTAGGAAATTAACTGGTTTTACTCATTATTATTGTCTGTACAAAGAATATAGACTTACCCTTTGAAATATTGGAATCGTAGCCCAGGAAATCTCGTTGGTTCCACGTCGGGGCGCCGGCCGACGCTCGATGGCGAAGAACCTATCACGCACTAGGTCTGTCTCGTTCGCTGTCTGGGGATGAAGTGTCGAGATTGCAGGTCAGAAAAGAATCTTTTGGCCGTTGGGTGAAAGAGGGTACATCAATAAATCACCCTATTGTATTGTGATTTAGAATGCAATAATTTAAGTTAATTGAGACCGTAATACGAAACCGTACACTTGTGTGCATATTTGTGACACAGAATACAAAGGAGTCAAATTCTCCGTACTTCAAACATAATACATGAGACAACCAGTTTAGCAATTTTACGAAATAACCGGAAACAATATGTTTTACCAAAGTCGTTAGAATACATAGCATTATATTAGATCACATTACAGTACCGTAACAGAAATATTAATAGTAAAAATATGAAAAGAAATAGTATATACTTTCCCAAACATTCTCCCGCGCCAAAAACGAATGTTTTTAAGAACAGCTGAAAATATAAGTGTAAAGAATAGACATGAAAGATCGATATACTAATAAAGAACTAAGTAAGAATAAAATATGAATTGACAAATAAGCGGCGGTCATATTTTGACCACAGAACATTGTTGGATGTCATCTGACCCTGTGATCAGATTAACAACGCGTACAATGCCCTCAATTAGAAAAGAATAGCGTCGAATCAGTAGAATTTTTCGACCGACTAAACTAGAAAGATTGTGTCATACACAATACCGTTGGCCCCTTTTCCTATAAGAATTCCGTGGGGTGCGAAAAGACAAGAAGAAGAATAGCGTCGAAATCTCAGCGTAATGATATTTCGACGAGCTCCACGGTAGGAAAATGCCAGTTTGGTGAAAATTCTAATAATTGTGCCAGTGATAAAACACGACTAACACAATCAGAGAGGTGTTGATTAGAAGGCATTTGATGCCGAGTAAAGTATGGTATCAGTTCTTGTATGTGTTTAATACGATTGCCAATTTGGGGTAGAAAAATTAGCTCAAGAGAGCGCAATCGTCGATATCGGAATCGAAATATCGGAAGATCGGACGAACAACCCTTTGACAAAAGTGACTAGATCAGCCAGCAATATGGCTGCCAGGAGTTCCAATCTTGTCGAGACAGAGCGAGCATGAAAATTGGACTAGACTCGTTGACAAAAGTGACTAGATCCGTCAGCAGTATAGCTGCCAAGAGCTCCGATCTCGCGATAGATGTTCCTGTATAGAAATAACACCAGAAATGTAACACATACAAGTACAGAGGTCAGATGTATCTGTTCATATGTTTCATCATCCCAGGATACATTGAAGTACCACAACGATTTTAGAACACGTTTGACTTGCAAAAAGACATGGAAAATGAATAAAAACAAGAGGATAGCAATAAAAATACGACTGATTTACAAACGAATGGCCCGCTTTGTGAACGGTTTGTCAAAGGGACAAGAAGAATGAGAAAAGAAATCAGTCGTAGGATTCCATTTTAGGCCCAGTACCGTAAAAATGAAAGGTTCCTCTTTGCCAACGAACAACATGTCAAAATGCGTAAGCCAAAGCCTGAAAATAATTAGAGATGGTTGCTGACGCTGTCGATTTGTCTAGCGTAAAACCATGGAGCTTTAAAAGCTAAGCGAGTGCTCACTGCAGAAGGTGAGTAGTATCAAAGAGAATCACTTGTAGCGTGATTCTGACATAGGTCCGTCGAGATGGCTGCTGGCCCACTGCCTAGCGGAAAACCATCGTATCGTGCTTTAAAAGCTAAGCAAATTCTCACTGCAGAAGGTGAGTAGATCAAAGAGAGTCACTTGTAGCGTGATTCTGGCGTAAGTGCGTCGAGATGGCTGCTGGCCCACTGCCTAGAGAACCCCTTTTATAGTTCCAAAATTACTTATTTACTTTAATTTGTCGATAAGTTTGCTCTATATCGCAAATAAAACAACAACGAAGATATCGAAAATTAAGCAAAGAACGAGATGCCCTTTTAGGACCAGTATCAAAAGCGTCGATTAGCGACACACCTCGAACGTCATATAGATTGGCGTCGAAGCTAGTACGAATTTTGGATAAAAGAAGCGAAATAAAAATTTGTTTTTTGAAAACTGTGTGAAAGTTATAAGAAATAATCGATTTAAAATCGGATTCAGAAACCGGCATCATATGTTGAGAAGTAACAAAATCTTCCATGAATGCAACATATGTCTCTTTGAGATTCGGAAGTTTCCTGAAGCGATTCTCTAGCATACAAAATGAAGATATGCATAAGAATAAAGAATAAGTAGCGAATATGAACAAGAGAAAAAGATAAATAAAGAGGATTGGGTTGTAAAAACGGTGGAATAACAGAAAATCGGCTTGTTAATTTTCGAAAAATTAACAACTGAGAAATATCCTTCACGAGCTTCGTCGTGTTGGGACAAAACTAACAGGTGCCTACTCTTTTCGACTTCCCAAAACCTTTGTAGAAAAGATCTATGTTTGTATACATAGAAGTAACGAAAGATGTGAAATAAAATATAGAATAAGTCGTAGAGACTCGCCCTTATAGAACATAATTGAAAATGATTCCTAAGACCACAGGATGATTTGGTTCGCCAAGAATTTTGACCAGAATTTACGAAATGAAAAACCAATTCAATCCCTATGAGTATGTCTATAAGATCTGATTACTAAAATGCGTGATTTGGTAGATCACGGAAATAAAATTGGCTGTGGAGCCTGTATCTAGCAGGATACGAATTATAAGAAAGATGCGAAAACATATTTGATCTGTATCAACTATGTGGAAAGAAACAGACGAGGACATTAAATGTGGTTGTGTAGCAAAATAGAAATGTTAGTATTTAAAGAAGTGATTGTCTAAAGGAACAAGATAAATTTGAGCGTTGGTTAACAAACGAAGCAAAACGCGAGACCGTGATTCGCCAACCGTGCAATTCGTCGTTTCGAATGAGGTGGAATCAGGCCACGTACACAAGAAGTATGTGGATTAACCAACGAAAAAAGTTCTTGAAGCCGTTGAGTCACAAAAAATACAAACAGTTATATGACTCATAAGAACTGGAACACAAGACACATTTAACACCTTGATTAGTTACCTTAGGGTGCTTTGTGGCACTAACGAAATCACAAGTAAGGAGATTTTATCGAAATATTGAAATAAGACAGCGATAATCGAAAGTGAGTAGAAGAAGACAATAAATTGAATCGAAACAAGGTTGTGAGATTTATGAAAATCTACCCTGGCTACGAATAATACTGAAGGCGTGTGGTTTTGATACTTGAATGCGTTTCATAGGCCTCCTTGAATCTAGAGAATGCCGAGTATGGCGTGAAAAGTTGCATTTGTTCATTTTGTTGAGCATTTTAAGATACAAGCACGAAAGAGAGGACAATGCAAACATAATTAAGCAAATCGAACACTAAAGAAATGCCTTAGATTGAAAGAAGAGAAATGCTCTTCTTGGTTTCAGACAAAATTCTGAACAAACAAGTGAAGTATCGATAAAAAGCTAACTAACGAAAGGTATAGCGACAAAAGAAATCAAAAGAACTGTGTTTAAATTATTATGCAAGACGTAGAGAATAAGTTGGAAAGAGTGATAAAAGTAGAATAAAAATAATTCATAAAATCAACACAAAAAAAAATGTAAAAATGTAATACAACGTTAATAAATCATAAAAGTGATATATATGAATAATTAATATATATGTAATATAAGTCAAAATGTGTAATATAAAAGTACCTATTGATATTATAAATTATAAAAGTCAAAATAAATTTAAAAATTGTTACGTAAATATGACCAAATTTAATTATATAAATTAAGTCTAAAAATAATGCTGAAGGACCGAATTAAAGTTAAATTGAAAAGAAAAAAAAAACAATTAATTAAATGAAACAAAATGAATTGAAGTTATAATTATTTATCATCCGGCTCGAAGGACCAAATGTTTTGTATAAAACTTAATGAGGTCGCTGGTTAAATGATATTCGATAAATAATAATAACGAAAAAAATGAAATGATTTGTTTGTAAATCGATTAGCGAAAAATAGCAAATATAACTGTCAATAAGTTAGGAAATTAACTGGTTTTACTCATTATTATTGTCTGTACAAAGAATATAGACTTACCCTTTGAAATATTGGAATTGTAGCCCAGGAAATCTCGTTGGTTCCACGTCGGGGCGCCGGCCGACGCTCGATGGCGAAGAACCTATCACGCACTAGGTCTGTCTCGTTCGCTGTCCGGGGATGAAGTGTCGAGGTTGCAGGTCAGAAAAGAATCTTTTGGCCGTTGGGTGAAAGAGGGTACATCAATAAATCACCCTATTGTATTGTGATTTAGAATGCAATAATTTAAGTTAATTGAGACCGTAATACGAAACCGTACACTTGTGTGCATATTTGTGACACAGAATACAAAGGAGTCAAATTCTCCGTACTTCAAACATAATACATGAGACAACCAGTTTAGCAGTTTTACGAAATAACCGGAAACAATATGTTTTACCAAAGTCGTTAGAATACATAGCATTATATTAGATCACATTACAGTACCGTAACAGAAATATTAATAGTAAAAATATGAAAAGAAATAGTATATACTTTCCCAAACAATAGGCCTCCATAAAATTACTCCATTGGGTTATCATCATGCAGAGACTAATTACCTTTTGTATTTCAGGTGCTGAAAGAGGATGTTGTAATGGCAAGAGTTAAAAGACAACGAAGTACATTAAAAATCGTTTCGTATTCATCAAGCAGTGACAGTGATTTTTCGTCTGATGACATAGATATGGACCCCTGTTTCAGACCATCGAATTCACCTCTTTCTTCGACATCAGATATCTCCGATTTATCAGATTTCGCTGAAGCTACAGAAATTAATACCAAAAAATGTACATTAACAAGAAGGCGAAAACGAAATGAAAAGAACTGGAAAGTAAACATTACTAAAGAGAAATGTTCCAAATGTGAGCCATATTATAACAAATTTAAACAATGCAATGCAAAGGGTCCCAAATTTGTTGATTGTACAAATTGCAGATATAAATGCTCATTAAATTTTAATGAAGAGGATAGGAAGACATTATGTCAATCATATTGGTCTTTAAATGATTTTAAGAGGCAAAAAGATTTAATAATAAAAAATGTTACACCAGTTAAACCAAAACGTTTAAAAAATAATGTTAACAACAAAACGGTTTCAAGATTGTACTTCCTTGAAAGTCCCTCAGGAGGGCACAGAGTATGTGCCAAGTTTTTTGAGAGAACTCTATGCATTTCTAATGGTCCCATAAACACGTCCTCACAAGGAACCAATTCAACAGGTTGTTTTTTCAGTGAAGATAAAAGGGGTCGCAAAATCCCTGCAAACGCTACTAATGAAGAGTCTATCTAGTTGGTAGAAAAACATATCGAGTCATTCCCTGCTGTAGAGTCGCATTATACAAGGGCCACCAGTCAAAGACTTTATTTGGACTCTAAATTATCAATTAAAAAAATGTACAATCTCTATCTCGAAAGTCTAGCTGAAAATCAAAAGCCAGTCAGTCATTGGAAATACAGGCAAATTTTTGGTAATGACTATAATTACTATTTTTCGTTCCTAAAAAAGATTAATGTGCAGCATGCAGTAAATATAACATGGCAGATGCAACAAAAAAACAAGATTTAGAAATAGAATATTCAATGCACATAATAAGGAAGAATGAATGCCATGAAGCAAAAAATACATACAAAAAGTTATCTCAAAACGACAAGACATTTAAAACAGCAACATTCGACCTTCAAAGTGTTTTGCAACTACCTCACTCCCCAGTATCCCCATTTTACTACTCTCGAAAATTATCTGTATACAATTTAACCATTTATGAGGGAGATGGTGAGCACGCATCTTGCTACTGCTGAAATGAAGTTAATGGAAAGCGTGGTAGCAACGAAATTGGATCTATTCTGTTAAAGTATATTACAAACTTACCCTCTACAGTTCTGAAAATATCATTGTTTTCAGACACTTGTGGAGGTCAAAATAGAAACCAGCAAGTGGCTGCTGCACTTCTATATGCAGTGCATACTACGCACTTGGAATGCATAGAACAGAAATTTTTGGAGTCAGGACATAGTCATATGGAGTGCGACTCTATGCATTCGGCGATAGAGCATTCTAAGAAAAACCGAACAGCTTTTATCATGAACGATTGGCTGGAAATATTTAGGTTAGCACGCAGAAAAGATTACAGAAGGAGCCGTATGCAGTACGAGAACTTAAATCTACAGATTTCTATGATCTAAATAATTTGGCACGAACAATAAAAAATAGGACGAAAGATGAAGACGGCTGCACAGTATCCTGGCTAAAAATTAAATGCTTCAAATTTGTAAAAGAACATGCCGATGTGATTTTTTTAGATATGACCATTCATCGCCGTATAAAAAATTATTTATTTCTTGTGGTCCAGGAAGAAGGAGTAATCGGGATATTTCAGAAATAAGGTTAAAATCTCTCTATAACGATTTACTCCCAATTTCAACTCCGAAGAAACGAGATCTAGTCAAACTTTGCAACGACAATCTCATACCAGATGAAGTTCATCATTATTATAAAAATCTACCAACAAGTACCTCTACAAATGACAACCTGCCAGAACCCAATTTTGATGAGGAATCAGAAGATTCAACATCAATTCATCCTTAAAATAAGTTTTTTTGTTATATTTTGTTTTGTTGTGTTCAATTTTACTGGAATTTATTATTAACATTTTTCATCACTTCCTGTCTAGTTACTTTATCCCTAAGTACCAATCAGGAATATGATAGTTTGAGGTAAAATTCATTAAGTACATTTAGCTTAATAATTTTAAAATTATTGAGTTCTGATCATTTCTTTTAAAACAGGATAGGAAAGTAACACCTAACCTCCATAAATAATATCACTTCTATCTATAATAATCATAAATAAAATTATAAAGTGAAAAACGGACAAAATGTTAAATATCTCTGTTGTACTTATTTGTAGTTAGTGAGTTTTACCTCTATATAAACGATATATTATAAACTGTTGTACTTATTTGTAGTTAGTGAGTTTTACCTCTATATAAACGATATATTATAAAGATACTTTGGACACATTACCAGACAAATGGAAGGCATGGAGAGGTTGGTGGTTGAAGGCAAGGTAGATGGTAAAAGAACCCGAGGAAGATCGCCACTCCGATGGTCAGACCAAATAAAGTCCTCTACCGGTTACTCTCTGTCTGATGCAGCACAGCGCGCCCAGGAGAGGAAAGAATGGATAGCAATCATTCGTCAAATACCATAACGTCACCACATCCTTACGAAGGATAAAGTATAGAGGAGGAGGAGTGTTTATTCTAGAAAATGTAATACAACAAAGATTCTACAGCGTCTAAATATTAAAAAGAAGGTAGATTTATTTCGAATGAAATTTCAGAAAAAATTTTCAAATATGGCATTAAAACCTAATGTACACATCTGCGAACAAATTTTTTTGATGACTGATAACTTTGCAGAAAGTAAAATTTAAATAATACTTAAATGTGTAACTTTAACATATTACGCTAAACATTGTTTTTACTCTCCGAAACCATCTTAAATCTACTTATATTTAATGGAAATTAACCATAATATCACTTGGAAATACGTTTATTTTGAAGTTTTAGTTTTGCACTTTGGAAATCGTTTCCGGGAAATTTCCGATGTGGAAATCTAAATTTATTAGTAAATGTAGTAAACTATTTAAAAATACCTTAAATATTAGCAAATGTAGTGGATAGAAAAGAGTTAATGAGAGCGCCGTAATATAGAAAATATAAAATCGAGTAAAATAACGTTAATGGATATGCGGACAAAACTGATTTTTAAACAAGAAATATTAATTAAACAAATAATGTTCTTACCTTGCTTCTTTCTGCTATTAGGATCCATCATGATCAACGAAACTGTAAAATTAAAACATAATACTGACAGTAATCTTTTACAAAATGTAATTCAACAAAAGTGTTCTGTATAAATAAAACGCTCCATAATAACGTAAAGGTATATTTTTTAAATGACACCAGTTGAACAAGTGTTCTATTTGTCATTACCTTAGTCTGTCATAAAAAGCTACTATAATATTGCGGAATTTGTTTTGGCAATCGGGCTTAAGTGCCAATGCAGCCAGCAACAAATGTGTAATAACTTATTCTATTCTAACTAAACTAACTACACTACTATTCTGGAAATTAAAAGAAGAGCTACAATGGTAGAGGAACTAGGATTACTTTTCTCACCTAGGGATTATTCAAGGTGACTCACAGACAGAAAGGGTAGACCACGGAAAGTATAGGCAGAATTTGGCGATTCAACAGAGGTAACGAGCTTAACACCTACACTAAAGTTCTAAGTTGGGCGTTTTATTACACACACATTATAAGAGCCATAAATTTAGAGAAAACATGTTACGTAATAATTATAGGACATTTTAACGCTAAAATAGCAAAGAGCGAAAATAACAACGACAACGAATATATTGGAAATTTTGGACTGGAAAGTAGAAATCACAGGAGAGATATGCCAGCAAATTTCCTCAGCAAAGAAAAACTATTCTGCTTAAACACATTTTACAAGAAAAATATGCAGAGAAAATGGACGTGGCACAGCCCAGATGGCAAAGTGTCAAGTCAAAAATTGACTTTATACTCTCTAACTTCAAAAACATTGCTAAAGATATTACTGTATTAAATTCTATCAACACTGGTAGTGATCATCAATTAGTTAGGGTGCGAATAGAAGTAAATACGAAATTCGATAGAAGAAAATTATTAACACAGAATAAATTACCAAACATAAAAGCACTCCAAATGAATTAAGAGGAATATCAAAGTAAACTAAAAAAGAGAGTAGGACCTCTACTTGTATTCAACACGAAAGATATAAATGAACTAACACAAAAATTAACGAATGGCATAGCATTAAATGCAAAAAAGATCTGTGGTAAAAATAAAAATCTGAGAAAAAGGAAATTTAAACAAACAACACTGGATTTAATGCACGAAAGAAGAACATCGAAAGAATTACCGAAGTATAAGGCTATCAACAATAAAGTTAAAAGAGCATAAGGTCAGACTTGCGAGCCTATCAAACAAAACAAATATTGCAAACCATCGAAAACAACCAGGGGAATACCGTGACAGGAAAACTCAAAATCAAAGAAATACAAACATTATATGAGAATCTGTATTCATCTACTATGCAGAACCCCGGAACAGACCATAGAACAATTCTAAACGTCGGCTCGGAAACTCTTCCTAAAAAATAACTTCTTCGGAAGTTAGACATGCGTTACAGTAAATAAAAATTAAAAAGCTCCTGGTGAGGATCGTATAACCTCTGAAATGTTAAAAATGGGCGGCAACTTCGTTGTAGAGGTTGTGGAAGTATTGTTGATGAAGTGTCTAACAGAAAAAAGAATAGCCCGACTGTGGGAAAACGCCGAAATAATACTTGTAACAAGAGAGGAGACTCTACTAATATTGAAAACTATAGACCTATAAGTTTGTTGTAAACTTATACAAATTGCTAACAAGAATACTTACCAATCGCATAACACAAAAACTTGATTTATATCAACCGGTTGAACAGGCGGGATATAGAAAAGGGTTTGGTACTAACGATCACTTACAAATCACCAGAACACTGGTAGAAAAAAACACAGAAGATAATGTACCTCTACATATAGCATTTATTGACTTTCAAAAGGCTTTCGATAGTATTGAAAATTGGTCCTTTTTGTCAGCCCTGAGGGATACTCAAATAGACTCACGGTACACTACACTTATTAAAAACATTTATGAACGGGCCACATTCTATATCAAAATCAATGAACGAAAAAGCTGAAAAAATGCGTCTTGGTAAAGTTATTAGATAAGGTGATACTACACTCTGGGCCAAAATTAACCGGCCACCTTAAAAATGGGTAATTTTTGATGTCTTATATCTCCTAAATCTGTTGTCCGATTTAAGTGATTTCTTTAATATGTTATAGCCCTATTCCTTGACAATATCGCTATAATAATATGGTTGCTAAACAGGTAAATTTTCATTGTATACCAGGTGTACGAATTAAAATGTGTTTTTTTATTAAAGTTTGCATCACCCTGTGGAATATTCTAGCATTTATAAAATATTAAAATTAAAACCTAACTATAGCATCATGTTTTCTCAACATTTTGTTTTTTGATTTATTCACTTATGTTCAATAATACAAAAGTTAGCTAGTTTAACAACTAGCCATGTCTTTCATCAATACAGACGATTTAACTCACCAGCAAAATTAACCCCACCACCTTCATTATTGTTTTGTTTACGTTACCTGTGACAGTTTGTTTCCTAAATTTGTGTTATCAAAGGATTTTTGACATATAGTCGTTGTACGACATTGTTGCAAATCTGTTTCCGTGTTAATAACAATTCTTGAACAATTTGTAATTAAAATTAAATTTGTAATTAAATTTAACAATTAAAATTGTAATTTTATATCATTGTAAGCGAATATTGTTTAAGAAGTTGAAATTTTAGTGCTTATTTATTGCTTGTGATTTTAAAAATGCCACTCGTTCCAACTGATGCTGCTACGGGAGTGGCTTTAGTTGATGCTGGTTACAGTCAACGTCATATCGCTGGTATACTCGATGTACCCACAACTATGGTACAAGATGCCATCAGACGATTTCGGAAGACAAGATCGTACAACCGCAGGCCAGGTCAAAGCCGAAAACGATGCACTTCAGTTCGAGATGACCGCTTCATTGTCACTAAAGTACTGAGAAATCGCTTTTGCACCGCTCCTGAAGCTCGTAGGTCTCTTCTTGAGGTGAGTAACGTTAGTGTGAGTAGACAAACAATTAGAAGAACACTGTCAGAAATAAACTTGAGGGCTTTTTGTACAGCTCGCGCACCACAACTGCTCCCACAACACCGTAGGTCTAGACTTCATTTTGCTCGAGAATATGGACTATGGCGGAATGGAAAAATATACTGTTCTCAGATGAGAGCAGAATAGCCTTAAAAGGTCCAGATGGACGCTAACATGTCAATAGGCGTCAAAATGAAAGGTTTGCTGCATGCGCTATAACCAAAACATTGGCTTACCGAGGAGAGTCAATAACGATTTGATTTGGGGAGGTATTTCTTACGAAGCGCATACTGATCTTGTTATGTTCGGTGGAGGCAGTGTAAATGCCCAAGTATACGTGCAAGAAGTTCTCCAAGACTATGTCATGCCTTTTGCACCATTCATTGGTGATAACTTCAGACTAATGCATGACAATGTACGTTGCCATACAGCAAGATCTGCCCGTGAGTACCTTAATGACTTCGGAATTCAAGTTCTACCATGGTCAGCACACAGTTCTGATATTAACCCAATTGAGTATAACTGGGACAACCTCAAAAGACGGGTGAGCAAAAGTACCAGCCCCTGCATCCTTTAAAGAGCTGACGACAGCTGCGGTCGAGTAGTGGCACAATATCCCCCAATCTGATATTCTGAATATCATGAATGGATTGCCAAACCGGCTCTAAGAAGTCCTAAGGGCTAGAGGCGGCAACACCCATTATTGATACCCAATTTTTTTTCAATTAGACTTTGATTTCCAAAATATTGTTAATTTGAATTTTCTTCGATGATTTTATTCATTGGATTTTTACTCTAACAAATTACTTTTTTCAAAAAGATTATTTTTTCTCTTCCGCGGAGATAAAAATTGATAAAAAACTAATGTTTAGTTGTTAAAGCACCTAACTTTTCTATTATCCAACATAAGCGAATGAATCAAAAAACAAAATGTTGAAAAAGCATGAGGCTATAGTTACGATTTAATTTCAATATTCTACAAATGATAGAATATTCCACGGGGTGATGCAAACTTTAAGAAAATAACACAGTTGGATTCGTACACCCGGTATACAATGAAAATTTACCTGTTGTTTAGCAAAAATATTATTATAAAGATATTGTCAAGAAATCAGGCTATAACATATTAAAAAAATCACTTAAATCGGACAACAGGTTTAGAAGATATAAGAAATCAAAAATTACCCATTTTTAAGGTGGCCGGTTAATTTTGACCCAGAGTGTATTTCACCAAAGCTTTTTACCTTAGCATTGGAAAATATATTCAATCAGCTCGACTACTGGGAGCAAAATGGTCTAAACATTGAATGGTGTACGTTTGAGTCATTTAAGGTTTGCGGACGACATAGTATTATTTAGTGCAGATATCAAGGAAGTGGAGAAAATGCTCAATGAATTAAATCAGCAGTCAAATAAAATATGTCTTAAAATGAACCTCTACAAAATAAAAATAATGAGTAACTTACAAACTAACATTGTTATTGACAACGTCAGTCTTGAAACTTAGACCACTATATATATATATATATATATATATATATATATATATATATATATATATATATATAGGTATATATATATATATATATATATATATATATATATATATATATATATATATATATATATCTCGGACATACCATTAAAATCGGCAAAGAAAACCAATTAGCCGAAATAAAAAGACGCATATAACTGTCTTGGGTAGATTTCGGCAAGAATAAAGATATACCAATGTGTCTAAAATGTAGAGTTTATGACAAATGTTTCTTGGCTGTAACTACATATGTACTGGAGACCATGGCTTTTACAAAGAAAACCTTAGAGCAGCTCAGTACAACCCAAGGAGCGATGGAGAGGGCCATGATAGGGATTAGTTTAAGAGACAGGATTCGAAATATCATTATTCGGGAAAGAACAAAGATTACTGATGTCGCAGAACGTCTAGCAAGGCTCTTGTGGCACTAGGTCAGATATGTTGCCCGAGATAATCCTGAAAAATGGACACAGAGATTAACAAACTGGAGACCAAGAGAAAACAGGCACGGAGTAGGCAGACCACAGAAGAAATGACAAGAAATGGTCAAACAAGTCGCGGGCAAGCAGTGAATGAGAATTGCCAAAAGTAGAAATCAATGGAAGCAAATGAAAGAGGTTATATGACCAGCAGTGGACGAATACAGGTTAAATAAGAAGAAGATACATATTTATTGAAAGCAAATAAAGTTGCTTAAAAGGGGGGTATAAGTTTTGCAATAATAAACTATTCATAAGGTCCTGTCTTTGTATTTCAAATTTACTACTAGCATAAAAAATATGATCTAAGTCGTAAACTACATGGAAAAATCCTCAAAATTCGTTTTAATTTCACCCATTTTATATAACTGTTCAGGAAAGCTTGCCCGTCCGAATTTCAGCCTATAATTGGTGACATAAATATCAGTTCTTCTAAAATCATAATGTTGGTGCCACAAAGCTGTCAGCATACTTAAATGTAATAGTGTGTAGAGTATTAGAGCAATAGTTTTTTTAATGGAATTCCCATTTTCCTTTAAAGATACTCTTACATATCATTAAATACTCTTCAGCTCCTAAATTGTTCTTGATATACTGTACAGCTGTAACGCTTTCTTTAGCTTCTTCTTCTTGATGTGCCTATCCGTTACGAATGTTGGTGATCATATTGGCAATCTTTATCTTATCGCAACGTGGAAAAGCTGCACAGATGTTGTATTGAACCAGATTCTTCTTTAGTTTCTTTAACCAAAATGTTCTTCTTCTTCCTGGACCTCGTTTCCAAATATTTTTCCTTGCAAGATGGCTTGAAGGAGAGTATATCTGGATTGATTTCGCATAATATGTCCGAAGAACTGTAACTTTCGAGATTTGATGGTGGTCAGTACTTCTCGATTCTTATTTATTCTTGTAAGGACCTCCTCATTTGGGACTCGGTCAGTCCACGGGATCTTAAGCATTCTCCGATATAGCCACATCTCAAATGCTTCCAGTTTTCTGCACATATCTTCGTTCAAAGTCCACGATTCAACACCATAAAAAAGGACAGAGAAGACCTAGCATCGCAGCATTCTTACTTTTGTATCAAGAGGGAGGTTGTGACTCCTGAAGAAGGCCCCCATCCGATTGAAGGTGGATCTAGCTTTTCCGATGCGTGCTCTAATCTCCTCGTTGTTAGTCCATTCTTCAGTTATTATGGTGGTAGTTGGAGTGCGTCACTCTTTCTACAGAGGATTGGTTGACGTAGAGTTGACCTTCTGTTATTCTTTTTTTGCTAGTTATCATAAGCTTTGTCTTCTTAACGTTTATATTGAGTCCATATTGTTGACTGTAATACGTGATTTTTTTCATAAGATTTTGTAGGTCTTTTAAGTTATCCGCAAATACTATGGTGTCATCTGCATATCTCATGTTGTTTAGCCGGCAACCGTTTAGTAGAATACCTGGTTCAATTTCGTGCAAAGCTTTGATAAATATTATTGCAGAGTACAGATTGAAGATTAGAGGAGATAAAATACAGCCTTGCCTCACTCTACGCATGATTTTCACATAGTCAGTGTGTTCACCTTCAACTCTGAGATTTGCTGTCTGATTCCAGTAGAGACTTCTAATTATTTTCAGATATTGATTGTTAATTCTTGTTTCTTTTAGTATTTGCATCATCTTGGGGTGCTGTACTCGATCAAACGCTTTCTCGTAATCAACCAGACATGCGTATACGTCGCAGTTGACGTCTCTGCATCTCTGGAATAAGACTTGTACTGAGAACAAAGCCTCTCTAGTACCAACAGCATTTGTGAACTCGAACTGGTTGGGGGAAATTTGACTTTCAAACAGCTTGTAGATTCTCTTATGAATTATCTTTAGGAACAATTTTAGGAGATGATTCATGAAGCTTATAGTACGGTAATCTTCGCATTTTTTGGCTTCTGGTTTTTGGTTTTTGGCTTAAGAAACTGCAATTTCATTGACAAGAAGTCCTATATAAGCTTTTACCCAAGTGAATTTTAATTCTCTAATGAAAAAATTTATATCAGTAGCCATCACATTAATTGGGTAAGAAATTCATTTAAAAACAGGTAAGGAGTGATTTAAAAAGTATATTTTTTTAACTTGTTTTTTCGATGTAATTGCAGGTTTTAATAATACCAGTCGCTTCTGCAAAAAAAATGGAAATATTTTTATTTAGTTTAGTTTGATTTTTTCTTGACCGTTTGTTGATGGTATTTAAAACGCATATCCTGTACTATTATTTTGTTTTGATGCATCGGTATATACTTCCAGAAAATCGGACAAATTTAATATGCAGGCGCTTAACGTATTTTTACTTATCAATAAATGGTTATTGTATACAGGAATATTAATTTCTAGTGGCTCCAATATATCAAAGAATTAAAATTTTTCGAGTAAAATAGGTTTTTTTGACAAGTACGTGTTAGTTAAATGGTGGTTATTTAATGATGCTATTTTATCGAACAGAGTAGAGTTTTTAAAAAAAGACTTAATAAAAAATTTTTCTGACAACGATTCCTTTTGTAAAAATAATAGTGGTTCTAGTGCCTGAATCCAAAATGATTCCACAGGCGTTAAACGCATTGCACACAAACAAAGTCTTAGAAAATTATTTTGAATTATTCCCAATGTTTTGTTTTATATATGACGTGTTTAAAATATAGTCTCAAAAAAGTCCAATAGTGACAAATCCGGAAAACTTTGTGGAAAAACTGCTTTACAAAACATTGCGCTAATTTAAAATACTCCACCGTTTGTTTATTCCCTGATAGTTGCTTAAATATTATATAAAAACGGAATTATTACGTTAATTTACGTTATCTAATGCTGTCTTCTTCTTCTTGTTCAATGACAAGCTCCTGTCATTTCTATCATTTGTCATGTTGTGACGGTAATATCCAGTTGTCATATCAACATTCTATGTGCCTAACCTAACTAGATATCTTGATTCTGGTTTTACGAAGAACGGTATAAAAATATGCTTTTTTGACGTGTAATTGTTTAATAATTGTTGACTAAGTATAACTGAAACAAATTTATTTATACCGACGAAAGCAAATTTGATTTCGGTGTGGGAGATTACCAAAAACGTGTGATTTCGGAAAAAACAGAAGCATTCCATAAGGATTGTCTCAAAGGATTGTAAAGTTTCAACAGGACGTCATGGAGTGCTTACCCAGTACGGCAGTGTTATATCTCTCCGAAGATTTTATGTTTCAGGACTTATGCTATACGGCTAAATCTACCAATAAATGGATAGAAAAACGACATTAAAGTTTTGTTACATCCTTCTAGCAGCCCACATATTTATCCACTAGAAACACTTTGGCACAAAACGATATAACCCTTAGCGTACTTTGCCAAAACTACGTGCTAAATTGCAAGAAATATGGGATAGTTTTATTTCACACCTGAATTATGTAAAGACCTAGTTGGTACAATGCGTAATTGAGTTCAGGCTGTTATTCAAGCTAATGGCGACATTGCACCTTATTATTCTTTAGTTTAATTTTACAAACCTCTTGTTCCAATATTTAATTGTTATCATTTTTCGATTATCAAACACTTAATTAAATAGTAATCAACATAAAAGATATAATTAAACCGTAAAAATAATTCAATACATCATAAAAAATAATAATTACATATAAGGTAGGTGTAGGTAATATGGCCATCTTACAAATTTCCTACTATTTTTATGTTTAAACGATAGAAATCTTAATATTAGCATAGTAATAGAAATTTAGTGTCGAAATTGTTAAACATAATGGTCCCACACTCACTAAACGTCAGCACAGTCTGTCATTGTTATGAAAAGTCACCATTGTAGAAGCTGGTTATTAATTCCATAATTTAAAAAAAAATCATAACTCGTTCTATAGTAAAATTCATTAACCGATGCAGGAAGATGTAAACATTACCACGTGTAGGCCTGCAACAGGGCCGCATTTGGGATTATCTTTTTGTTTAGTCAGAATATATATTATTTTATAAAATACGAAATTTATATTTTAATTTTGCAAAAGTGCTCGACAAAGAACATTAAGTTGATATCCGATAATAGGAACCGTTTATACAGGGCGAAAAACCCAAGAATTTATTTTTTTTTGCCAACAATTTTATGTACAGAGTGCCTGCAAAAATATGTTTTATTTTTAATTTTTACTATACTTAGTTGTTTGTACAATTCTAAAAAGTTTCATAATAATAATAACAAAAAAAATACTCATTACTCAATTATGTTGAAATAATTTATATATAATAATAATAATATATATATATATATATATATATATATATATATATAAGAATAAGAAAAAAGAAGTACTTGTGACTCGTTTGGAACAAATATATAACTGTTTTGGATGGGTTGGAGTCAATAATAGGGCTATTGGTTAACTATTTTTTTAATCTCGAGCTTTCAATTGTGTTTACAATTATTATCAAGAGCTAAAAAAGACAAAATACTTACAAGGTTGAACTAAAAAGAAAAAACAATTTTTGTTAACTTACCAAATAAAAATTAGTTTGGTAAGTAAAAAATCACTGCTTACATGTTCAAAATATTTTATATAAAAATGTTTTGATCTAACAAATGTTTCTCCGAAAATTTCTATAATTTTGAAAACATTTTTTTAATATAAAAATAATTGAATTTATAAATAAGTTCAAATAGCAACCAATTACAAATAGCCTCAATGTCATAAATGCCAACATAAAATTTTTATTTTTGACAATTATATTGCCAAAAGTAAAACTTCGTTTAAACATTCTTTTTTGTTTAGTAACAAAAAGAAGAAGATTTATTCACCCTTGACAGATGTCTGAAAGAATGTGACAGATATATGGAGAATTGAATATGACATTTTACAATTTTTATATATAAATCATAAAGAAAGAATATAATTATATATTTTACTTAAATTTTGAATCTCAGATCTTTTGTTTAAACTCTTATCATTTTTGCTAATACAAACCATTTCCAAAAAAGTCCTTTTAAATTTATTACTTTCACTACATAAAATTTTAATGTTATCAAAATCAGATTAAAAAAAGACCATATTATGGATTTTGATAACATTAAAATTTTATGTAGTGAAAGTAATAAATTTAAAAGGACTTTTTTGGAAATGGTTTGTATTAGCAAAAATGATAAGAGTTTAAACAAAAGATCTGAGATTCAAAATTTAAGTAAAATATATAATTATATTCTTTCTTTATGATTTATATATAAAAATTGTAAAATGTCATATTCAATTCTCCATATATCTGTCACATTCTTTCAGACATCTGTCAAGGGTGAATAAATCTTCTTCTTTTTGTTACTAAACAAAAAAGAATGTTTAAACGAAGTTTTACTTTTGGCAATATAATTGTCAAAAATAAAAATTTTATGTTGGCATTTATGACATTGAGGCTATTTGTAATTGGTTGCTATTTGAACTTATTTATAAATTCAATTATTTTTATATTAAAAAAATGTTTTCAAAATTATAGAAATTTTCGGAGAAACATTTGTTAGATCAAAACATTTTTATATAAAATATTTTGAACATGTAAGCAGTGATTTTTTACTTACCAAACTAATTTTTATTTGGTAAGTTAACAAAAATTGTTTTTTCTTTTTAGTTCAACCTTGTAAGTATTTTGTCTTTTTTAGCTCTTGATAATAATTGTAAACACAATTGAAAGCTCGAGATTAAAAAAATAGTTAACCAATAGCCCTATTATTGACTCCAACCCATCCAAAACAGTTATATATTATATATATATATATATATATATATATATATATATATATATATATATATATATATATATATATATATATATATAATTATTAATATGTCGTGACTCGTCACTGTTAAATTATCTAAATCTGAAAATTTTGGGGAATGCATATGTATAAGCTTTTATCTTTTGAAGATATTCTCTTCGCCACATCACAATGTCGTCTCTATCTAGTAAAAGAGCGTTTCTTCCCCTACGTTTGTATTGAAAATTAAGTTTTTCAATAGTCGGTAAAATGTGGTTTTCAAAAAATTTGGCAAATCAGGGTCATAGTTCACCTTCTTTAAAACCTTACCAACAAAAAAATTTTTATTATGAACCAGTCTTCTAATGGCAAAAAATAATTTTGGTCAAAATCATCAATTTTGTCAAACTTCTTTTTCCGGGTCAGACATACTTTTGGTCCAGCGAATTGATGATTCGTTTTGTATTCCTTTATCACCGTAAATACACTTCTATCACAAACTCCAACTTTATTAGCCACTTTTTTCACAATATCTTCAACCACCAACCCGGGATTTTCTTGTCTTTCACATTTAAAAACATTTAAAATGATTTCTTTAACTTCAACGCTAAGAGGGCTTCTTTTACTTCGTTTTCGAGGAGGATTCCATGTATTTTCAACCAATTCATCAGCAGAATCATTTTTGGTTTCAATATCAGTTATTGAAATACGTGGTTATTGTTACAGTAATCACAATCACGTATAGATAGGGTCGTTATACAAAAAAAATATATATACTTAAATAGTTTTAAATCGCACAATAACTAATTGCTAATTCAACAATAACAGCATAAATATAATTTATTGTCCTTTAACCATCAAGATGACTAAAAATATACTCACAAATCGATTCAGATTACAAAATTTCAATACCGAAATATAATACCCACTTAAATCGTGTCCGAACCTGTATGAGTTCCGACGACGTCGGCAGTAACGAAATAAAGATGGACATTTCGGTTAGTTTTTAAATATTCTTGAAGAACTGTTACTTGCATGTATGCATAAAATATTCATTAATTTTATGAATCGGATTATTTTTTTACTTACTATGTATTCAGTGATAAAAATAATTTATATACCATGCAATAAACACTAATAGATGAGAAAATAAAAAAATTAATATAGTGTCATAATTATACTGTTACTTATCGGAACGAGTAGACTCATTTGGAACATCTTTAACAATCATCTGTTAAATTAATCTTTGTTTATACGCCCTGCATCACTTAATGAAAGTAGGTATAGTAAGTAGTTTTCTTGCTTTTTTTGACCTTAGGTTCAAGACCTATTTAGCCAGACATTTGGTTTAATACGTAAAAACAATCTCCTACACTTCCTTTATATATTTTGATGCTACAACATGCATAAAAAAACGATTTTACAGGTAATTTAACGGGCTATAAGAATAGAAATGTTAAAACATTCTAAAGTCTTTCATGTTTAAAGGGTGAAAGGTCAAAGGGTCGGAGACCAGTGGTTCATGCGCTATAAAGCACACTTCAACCAAATATATCTCCGTTATTTTTTAAGCTACAAAAAAAATTAAAAAATGAAAATTTTTGTCGAAAAAAAAACCTATTTTTTTGTATTCTGTCATCTTTTACGTAACTTTTATAGTTTTGAAGTTATTATAACAAAAGATTTTTTTTTTAATTTTTACAAAAAAAAATGTAATCATACTTTTATTAAAAACTGGGTATTCTAAAGTGGCTAAACTTTTGGATCATACAAAAAACACTAAAATAAAGTGAATTCTATAAGGAAAACAATATATTTCAATCCTAGTGAACATGACGTTAGTTTTATTGCGTTTTTTTTACAAAAATTTGAGAAACCCATCGTTTTTTTGATCGTATCTCACGTACAGTTAGTGCAACGGACTTTTACGACCACTTATTTTAAAGGCCGTTGCAAGCTCTTTTAAAAATATTATATGAGTTCTTGTCGAAAAATGTACCCGTTTTCCGTTATTTAACGTTAAATACTCGTATTGAAAGACAAAAACAAAAATAAACCTTCTTTGAACAGCCATAACTCAGTTAATATTAAACTAAAAATAATTATTAAACAGCCAATCTTTTTGTTTTTTTATCATCTTTAATTTTAGTCGTTACACTTTTTTTGATAAAACTCTTAGTTTCAGAGCTATTCTTAAAAAACCTTTGAAAAACATGTTTTTTTTAACGAAAAATGACACTTTTCAACAGCGAATAACTCAAAAAGTATTGATCTAGCGAAAAAAATGTTTACTAGATTTTTGTTTGAAATTTGTCTTTCTATCGAATAACGTGGTTATTTTGAGTAAAAAAAATTTCCACCCCCGAAAAAGGGTGGCAAACACCCCCAGGATGGAAGCGCACATCGGCACTATATAACTTTTGTTCCTTGAGTAATTATTTACCAACACACAAAATTTCAAATGAATTGATTCAGTTATAAAGAATTCGGAGGTAAAAACCCTCAGTAACTGATCTATTAAATTCATGACAATTTTCTAACCGTTCGTTAATTCACTCAATTTCCTAACCTTCCCATTGAAAACAGTATTGGGTGACTATACAAAAAGGATTGAACAGGAACACACGCTTCACGCTAAGGTGCCCTTCATATCGACTTTTTTTTAACACAAACAATACAGGCAACGGTTAAAGGTAAATGACATAAAAGGAAAGACAATGGGAAATACAACAACTAACGTTCTACCATTTCGGATTCACACAACACTGAAAAAGACAGTTTAGATTTTTCATTTGGTGCTTTTGAAAAATTCCCATAAAATCGATCTAATAGTTGAATTTCGACTACCTAAATAGAGAAGAGAAGCAACGTTCTGCGTATGATTTTTTGTTGGGAGATGGCTTGAAGTTCTAGTTAGTAAGTTTTTATTATATTAATTGTACTTACATGTTTCGTAGATCTTAATAATCGTATTCATGTTCTTATTTCAGTGTATAGTTTTTGATTTATTAAATTTTTTCATACACAAATATCAAAATACAGTGTTGAGGAATATGGCTAGGTGAAAAGTAGGGTTACAAGGCCATGGCCATATTTATCTTCCTGTGGCCATATTACTCTACAATAAATATTTTGCTTGCTGTATTGATATGATTTATTTTGTTACAAAAATGCCTCAGTATCAGTTCAGGGGCCTACGAGGCAACTAGACCAAAGAAAATTTGTCAGCAACTTTGAGAGCGGTGGGAAATGGAACCGCAGTTAATTCAGTTAGTCGTATATATCACATCCCAAGGCGGACACTTCGATGATATTTAGAAGAAGGAAAGCAAGTAAACTCTTGTCTAGACCAAAAAACTATACTTACAAATGCTCAAGAAGCAGAGTTAGTTCAACGTGTTATCCGTCTTTCGCAAATTGGATATCTAATTACTGCAAGGGTACTTTGTAAGTGTGTATATCGGTATACAGAACTCAATAAAATCCCAAATCCCTTTCAAGAAAAAAAAAGGAATAGCTGGTCATTATTGGCCACGTTTAATGAAGTCAAATCCTCAAATCAGGCCTAATGAAGCACAAAGCTTAAATCTGGCTAGGGCACAAAAGCTTAAAAAATTTATTGTAAAAGATTATTTTACTAAGCTGTAAGGTATTTTAAGAGAAATTGACATAATCTGACATAATCGATAAACAAGAACGGATATATAATGTAGACGAGAAAGGTTGCAGGTTAACACTAATTCGTCAATGCTGCGAAAATTACCCAATCCAACAGAAAAATTGAAGTCCTTGCCTGCTAAGAAAAAGAAAACAAAAAAACAAGAATCTTGGTTCTGCAAATTATGCAAGGAAGACAGAATGGTAGATATGAGACTATGTAGCGTATGTATCACTTATGTCCACGAAGAGTGAATGGGTCTCACAGCCAAAGACAAATTTGATACATTCGTATGGCCTGATTGTGAAAAATAAGATAATATTAAGTGTTTGTACTGTATTTGCTTAACATTTAATAAAACTGTTAAAAATTCTGAAACTATTTTATTGTTTTATGTGTTAAGTTTCATAGTTAGAGATAAAAATTTACTTATCGTACAGTGACCATATTGCCGACACCATGTTGGTAATATTACCAATAGCAGTATTATTTTAATTGCGTCATAAATATTGTATTTTTATCAATTTTTGAAATATTATAAAACAAATATATATTTAGATTACCCATATAACTGTAATAACAGTTACTTTTTAAAAGACATATATTTGGCCACAAATATAGACAAATAATCTTAAGGTGGCCGTATTACCTGCACATACCTTATACAATTTAGGAAAAATTTAAATAAAGGAATTTTGGTAAATTGGCATTTTATTCGTAATATAACTGCTTGTTCGAAAATATGGTTATTAGGGCTCCTAGATGGAAATATCTAGAGCAAGCCTATGTTCAACAATACACAAATCAGATGGATGATGATGAAAATGATAATGATGTTGATCATGATGATGATGATAAGTATATATATATATATATATATATATATATATATATATATATATATATATATATATATATATATATATATATATATATATATATATGTATATGTATTACAGAAGAACGATGAATGTATTTACTAAAGGCTTGTTTTAATCTTACCTGACTCTGTTGGGATTTTTGGGTTCAATACAATAAAGCCTCAGGAAAGAACAGTGATAGTTGTCAAAATATATTGAATAGTTTTTATTAAAGGAAATAAATATTAAAATATTGGATTGTGCTTAATGGTATAGTCCATTAATGTTTGTTCTTAATAGGTAATATTAATTTCTCATCTCTGTTCTTAATAGGTAGTATTAATTTTATTGCAAATAACGGAAAGAGAGCTTTTAATGGTGTCCCTGTTGGTTATTAAGACATTCCGATATCGCAGGTAATGAAGCTCTGTTATAATTACTTATAGGGTTTTATAGTATTTGTGATAGCTGCGTCTGAAGTAAATACTTTATAAACAAAAACCAATTAGAACTAGACAAATAAAAATTAAAGTCTAATAAAAAAAACTAAAATCTATATAATTACAATACAGGTAGTAACAGGCAAAAAGATCATTATAAGTACAGACAACATATATATATATATATATACATATATATATATATATATACATATATATATATATATATATATATATATATATCTATATATATATATATATATATATATATATATATATATATATATATATATATATATATATATATATATATATATATATGTTATATATATATATATATATATATATATATAAATCTATATATTATATATATAGATATATATATATATATATCTATATATATATATATATATATATATATATATCTATATATATATATATATATATATATATATATATATGTTATATATATATATATATATATATATATATATATATATGTATATATATATATATATATATCTACGGCATAAAGTAAACTCCGCCCATGTTAAAATTAAGGTTCAAGTGAGCTCCGCGGTGAAGTGGACACCGATATACGGAGCTCACTTGACCATTCCATAATATTGGCTGTGTCGATTCGTTAACATGTATAGTTTCATCATCATCATCATCACTGGCTCGACAACCCTTTTTGGGTCTTGGCCTGTTCTAGGATTCTTCTCCATTCCGATCTGTTTCGTGCTTTTTTTCTCCAGTTTTTTATTTTTAAGGTTGTTATAGCATTTTCTATTTGTTCTAAGTATCTCAGTTTCGGTCTTCCTCTTGTTCTTTTTCCTACTGGCATATGTTTGAATATTTTGTTTGGTATTTCGCCTTCTTCCATTCTTTCTACATGTCCTATCCAACGCAGCCGTCCTATTTTGATGAATGTTATAATATCCGGATCCTGATCCTGGTATATTTTGTATAGTTCAGAGTTGTATCGTCTTCGCCATATTATTCCGTTTTCTTTTGTGCCCTTATATATGTGTCGCAAGATTTTTCTTTCGAAGGTGGCTAACAACGTTTCCTCTCTTTTAGTAAGTGTCCAGGTTTCTGAGCCATATGTGAGTACCGGTCTTATTAGGGTTTTATATATTTGGCATTTTGTCTTTCTTGCGACGTTATCTGATCTTAGGTGTCTAATTAAGCCATGGTAACATTTATTTGCAATAAATATTCGCCTCTTCACTTCTTCCGTAACGTTATTATCAGACGTGACTAGGGATCCCAAGTATATAAAGTTTTTTACCTCCTCTATGTTGTATTCTCCTATTGTTATATTTTGTGGCTGCCTTATTTCTGCGTTTTTTCTTACCTGCATATATTTTGTTTTGGTCTGATTAATTTTAAGACCACTATTTTGTGCAGCTCGTTCTATTTGGTTGTATGCCTCTATCATTTCTCTTCTTGATCTTGCGATTATGTCAACAACATAGTTTCATAATTTTTAAAAATTTTGTAGAGTCCATAAGTACCCCTGTATCATAAATGTATATCGCTTAGTTCACTTGTATATATTATAGGGGTCGTTCAGGTCTTTTTCACTGTATATTGGAACCATAAGTATATCGGTTTAAGTAAGCTCTGATAGTTTGGCAACTATGCGATTAAGGCGTATATTTTCAGCGTATATTTCGATATTCTGTTGGTTGATTGTAAGTTGAGCGTTTAGTATTGGTTTTTTACTAATTGTCATAAATTTGGTTTTCTTTATGTTAAGAGCTAGTCCGTATCTGTTGCTGACTTCTGTTATGCGATTTGTTAATATCTGTAAGTCATTCAGATTATCGGCAAAAACTATAGTGTCATCTAGCATTAGATGCATATCTAATGTTATTCAACCATTCACCGTTTATTAGCATTCCTTTCGCACAACCATCTAAAGCTTCCTTAAATACCCATTCAGAATAAATATTGAACAACAATGGAGACAAAATATAGCCCTGTCGTACTCTACGTTCAATTGCAATTTTATCAGTTAACTGGTCTTCTATTTGGATTTTGGCGGTTTGATTGTGGTAAATGTTTCTGATAATTCTAAGATCTTTGTTGTCAATTCCAATTTCTTGCATTAGAGTCATTAATTTGTCATGTTTTACTCTGTCAAATGCCTTCTGGTAATCTATAAAGCATACGTATATGTCACAATTCACATCCCTGCATCTCTGAAATAGCACCTGTACAGCAAAAAGGGCCTCCCTTGTTCCCAGAGAATCACGAAATCCGAATTGTGTTCTTGTTAGTTGTTCCTCACATTTTGTATATATTCTTTTGTGAATGACCTTTAGAAATGTTTTAAGTAAATGGCTCATAAGGCTTATAATTCTGTAGTCTTCGCACTTTCTCGCATTGGGTTTTTTTGGAAGATTTATAAAAGTTGACACTAACCACTCTTGGGGAACCACGCCCGTATCATATATACTGTTAAATATATTTGTCAACCATTTTATGCCATCATAGTCCATAAGTTTTAAGAATTCTGAGTGAAAATTATCAGGGCCTACTGCTTTACCATCTTTGGTGCTTTTGATGGCATATTTTACTTCTTCGACTCTAAATGGTGGTCCAGATTCGCAATTGGTGTTTGTTGTAATACCAGTGTTACTCCGTATATCTTCAAAAGTTTTTTCCACGTATTTAATCCAAATATCTCTTTTATGCTCTATTTCCAGTACTATGTTTTCCTGATTATCTGTCAGGGATCCAGTGTTCTTGTGTTTATATAAGCCTGCCGCTTCTTTAATCTTTTCATGGAGATTAAATGAATCATGTTTTTATTGTAATGACTCTATCTCTGTACACTTCGAGCTAAACCAATTTTCTTTTGCTATTTTAATAGCCCTTTTTATTTCGTTATTTATGTTGTTGTAGTAATTCTTATTATCTTTAGCGTTTCTTCTGTCTTCCATCATACACAAAATCTCCTCTGTCATCCAATCATTTTTATTTGTTCTTTCAGGTTTTAAGTATTTCTCTGTTTTTTCTTGACTTACTTTGTGCAAATTTTCTAGTTCTACATCTGTGTTATCTGTTTCTGTACGGGCCCATGGTTTTTCTGTACGAGCCCAAGTTTTTTCTTTTAGGCGTTTTTGTACTTTTTCCTTTACTGTTTTATTTTTCAGTTGGTTAATATCGTACTTCATAATTTTTGGTCTTTGAACTTTCTTTAAACTAAGTTTCATTTTGGCGATAAGTGGATTGTGGTCCGAATTTATGTCGGATCCCGGGTACGCTTTAACATATGTTATAGAGTTTCTGAATCTAAAGTTGTACTGGTCTATTAAAATATTATGTCCTATTCTGTTTCGTAGTGCTCTTCTTATGATAGCCATATATATATTTTTTATTATCGTTGATTTGGAGGACCCTTTTCTGCGCTTTTCCTATTGAATGTATTAATGTTTTTTTGTTACTAATAATTATATGTTGACAGTTACACTCTGGGCCAAAATTAACCGGCCACCTTAAAAATGGGTAATTTTTGATTTCTTGTATCTCCTAAACCTGTTGTCCGATTTAAGTGATTTGTTTAATATGTAATAGCCTTATTTCTTGATAATATCTTTACAATAACATTGTTGCTAAACAGGTAAATTTTCATTGTATACCGGGTGTACGAATCAAACTGTATTTTTTTCTTAAAGTTTTGATCGCCCTGTGGAATATTCTAGCATTTGTAAAATACTGAAATTAAATTTCAACTATAGCCTCATGCTTTCTCAACATTTTGTTTTTTGATTGATTTGCTTATGTTGGATAATATAAAAGTTAGGTGCTTTAACAACTAGACATGTTTTTTATCAATTTTTATCTCCGTGGAAGAGAAAAAATAATCTTTTTGAAAAAAAGTCATTTGTTACAGTAAAAATCCAATGAATAAAAGCTTCGAAGAAAATTCAAATTAACAATATTTTGGAAATCAAAGTCTAATTGAAAAAAAATTGGGTATTAATAATGGGTGTTGCCGCCTCTAGACCTTAGGACTTCTTGGGGCCGGTTTGGCAATCCATTCATGATATCCTGGATATCAGATTGGGGGATATTGTGCCACTCCTTTACCGCAGCTATCTTCAGCTGCTTCAAAGGATGCAGGGGCTGGTACTCTTACTCTTACCCGTCTTTTGAGGTTGTCCCAGATATGCTCAATTGGGTTAAGATCGGGACTGTGTGCTGGCTATGGTAGAACTTGAATCCCGACCTCATTAAGGTACTCACGGGTAGATCTTGCTGTATCGCAACGTGCATTGCCATGCATTAGTCTGAAGTTATCACCAATGAATGGTGCAAAAGGCATGTCATGGTCTTGGAGAACTTCTTGCACGTATACTTGGGCATTCACACTGCTTCTATCGAACACAACAAGATCAGTACGCGCTTCGTAAGAAATACATCCCCAAATCATTATTGGCCCTTTTCGGTAAGCCACTGTTTCGGTTATAGCGCATGCAGCAAACCTTTCATTTTGACGCCTATAGACACGTTGGCGTCCATCTGGATCTTTTAGGGCTATTATATATTCTTCCAGTAGTTCTGGATATTCTACATTCTAGTATATTCTTCCATTCCGCCATAGTCCAGTTAGCATATTCTCGCGCAAAATTAAGTCTAGCCCTAAGGCGTTAAGGAGACCTACGAGCTTCAGGAGCGGTGCAAAAGCGATTTCTCAATGCTTTAGTAACAATGAAGCGGTCATCTCGAACTGAAGTGCATCGATTTCGGCCTTGACCTGGACTGCGGTTGTACGATCTGGTCTCCCGAAATCATCTGATGGCATCTTGTACCGTAGTTCTGGGTACATCGAGTATACCAGTGATAGGACGTTGACTGTAACCAGCATCAACTAAAGCCACTGCCTTAGCAGCATCAGTTGGAACGAGTGGCATTTTTAAAATGACAAACAATAAATAAGCACTAAAATTTCAACTTACACAATATTCGCTCACAATGATATAAAATTACAATTTTAATTGTTAATTTTAATTACAAATTGTTCAAGAATTGTTATTAACACGGAAACAGATTTGCAACAATGTCGTACAACGACTATTATGTCAAAAATCCTTCGATGACACAAATTTAGGAAACAAACTGTCACAGGTAATGTAAACAAAACAATAGTAAAGGTGGTGGGGTTAATTTTGCTGGTGAGTTAAATCGTCTGCATTGATGAAAAATATGGCTAGTTGTTAAACTACCTAACTTTTGTATTATGCAACATAAGCAAATAAATAAAAAACAAAATATTGAGAAAACATGAGGCTATAGTTAGGTTTTAATTTTAATATTTTATAAATGCTAGAATATTCCACAGGGTGATGCAAACTTTAAGAAAAAAAACATAGTTTAATTCGTACACCCGGTATACAATAAAAATTTACCTGCTTAGCAACCATATTATTATAACGATATTGTCAAGGAATAAGGCTATAACATATTTAAAAAATCACTTAAATCAGACAACAGGTTTAGAAGATATAAGACATCAAAAATTACCCATTTTTGAGGTGGCCGGTTAATTTTGGCTCAGAGTGTATTTCCTTAGGTATGCCTAGTTCTTCCATAGCATTTTAGTTACAATCTTATAATTATATCATATATTTATTTAAAATCTATAAATAACTAGCTTAATATTTTTTTATTCCCATTTCATTTCCCATAACATTTTTCATTAAGTATATAATATTTACCCCATTGGAATCATAGCGGGTGCTATGATTCCAATGGGGTAAAGTAAAACCTACATATTTGTTGCCAAAATTACTTTGCTGCTGTATCGAGTACCGTTTACTGGTATATGAATTTTGTTACGAATTTATCTTGTGTCCTGAACTCTATTAAATCTTTTACCGCGAATTGAAAAGCACCTTTATTTATAACATTTATTGTTAACATTTAGTGGAATATTTTACGTTTATCTAAATAAGTATTTACTATAGTGTATAATAGTTGTAATTTTATTTTACTATTTGTATCTATATAGGTATAATTTATAATATATGAATTATTGTCTTATATTATACAAAATCATCCTATTTGCGTAAAGTGATATTTATATGGCAATTAGTTGTAAAGTCATTAGTCTTTTCTGTCGTATCATATTTCCTGATAATTTTTGTAGACAAGCGGTTTAGTTTATGTAATATAATATCACCAATTGGTCTCATAATATTTAGGTTTCAAAACAGCTGTTACCTACGCTAATTCGTTAACCTTTTTTAAAGCACTTTGTCCAGTTTTCTGTGAAATCATTTTTTACTTGTAGATTACTCCTTGTTAAATTAATTAATTTCTTAGGTAAGCCTTGTTCTGCCATAGTATTCTATAGTTTTATTCTTATGATTAGACTTCGGCAAATATGCATATTGCATATTTTGCATATTGTGCATATTTTATGCAAATATTTCAAATTTTGGCATATTTGTATAAAAGTTTGCATAAAGTGCATAAAAGTTTAGATTTTTATACTGTATTTGAAAATTTTTAAACATACCAATTTATTTCAATTCTTGTATAAAATTTTGTAGTTATTTTAATCAAGAAATGATCTAAGTACGTAATCTCTACAGGTACAAAACATTTGCAATTTCAAAGAAGATCAATTTAAGTAGCCCTCAACATTCTTAGAAAGTCTCGGTCACTGAGGCATTCAGTTATTGGATAATCGCTAAGGGTTCGCTCATTTGCATTTTATGATCTAATCCCCAAATCTATCTACAATTTATTGTATCTTAACAGCAGGTAAACGGCTAATAGTTTTGTTCCTAATTTAGGGATTTTCCAAAATCTCCCAGTTTATTGAATTAGGTACCTAAACATTTCTAATTTGATGCTCAGATTTGTAAATCATTTTTGTTTTGATATTCAAAGCGTAAACACTCGTTGTGCGTAACAAAAAGGAAGATTGTGATTTTATAATGCCTAAAACAACCAGTGCTTCAACTTGGATTAAACCTTATAAAGAGCTGTCTATGAATATGGGAAAAATCTACTGTTCAGTCTGTGACAAAATTGTAAGTATCTAATATTTTCTATTAAATATCTAATATTTCATACATACAGGGTGTCTCCAAATGACACTTACAACGTTTGACTGTAGATACTTCTCGAAAAATTGAACAAAACGATATAGTTAATGAGGGGTCAAACTTATTTACTTTTCGAGATACAGGGTGTTAAAATTAAAAAAAATTAAATTCTTTTAGTTAATAACAACAATAACTTTAAAACCAATAAACGTATTTACTTGAAATTTAGTACTCGTAGGTTGTTTTTAAATGAAAAATAGCTTCCTTTAGTGAGAAAAAATTGTCCATGGTACAATACAATGGTGTGTATTTAGAAAAATGTTTCACCTTTACTTTTTTTTATGAAGTCAGCTATTCTAAAACACAATTATTTTTATTGTAATTGAATTAACAAAAAAAAAACTTTTGTTGAATTTTAAAATAAGTTTGTGGATTAATACTGCATTTGTATTAATTTGTGGATTAATACTGCATTTAAAACACTTAGCGAGTGTTTTTTTTTCCAAACCAGTTATTTGATTAACCAAAAACATCTTGTATATTTTTATATTTTAAAGGTTGGGTTAAAATAAAGGTTTTTATTTTTATTTATAGATAGCATGTGAGAAGAAATTTCAGATAGACCAACATGTGAGAACTGCTTCACACATTGCAAAAAAAGGAAAAATAGGAGGAAAACATCAAACTTCAATGGCTAAATGTTTCCAATCTACTTCAAAAAAATTAGATGAGCAAGAAACTTTTAATGAAGACTTGTGTCGCGCATTAGTGTCTGCAAACATACCGCTTTCAAAATTAGCAAATGTAAATTTTAGTTCGTTTCTAAAAAAATATTGCAAACTTAATGTTCCAAGTGATCGGTCTCTAAGAAGAAATAATGTGAACGGGCTATACTCGTCGGTGTTAATTAATATTAAGGAACAAATTGCAGATAATTATTTTTACATATCTGTAGACGAAACCACTGATTCCTCAGGAAAGTATATTGCTCATTTATTGATTGGTGTTCTTAAAGAAGATACCTTACCAAAATCTCATCTTATTTCATGCCAGCAACTTGAGAAAACAAATGCTTTAACAATTTCGCGTTTTATACAAGAAACATTAGCAACTTTTTTTCTTCCGACAACTATTCCTTCTAATAAATTACTGCTTATTTTATCGGATGCTGTTCCTTATATGGTGAAACCAGGACCAAATATTTTTCCCAGATTTAATACATGTTACTTGTGTAGCGCATGGATTAAACAGAGTTGCAGAGGAAATACGAAAAAAGTTTCCTCTTGTAAATACCATGATATCCAGTGTCAAAAAAGTATTTCTTAAATCTCCTATAAGAATTCAACTTTATAAAGAAATGCTACCTAACATTCCTCTTCCACCACAACCTATTTTAACGCGATGGGGAACATGGTTAGAAGCAGCTAATTTTTATGCAGATCATTTTGTTAAAATAAAGAACATAATTGATACGTTAACAGATGAAAGTTCCCAATCTCTTTTGGATTCTAAACAAACTTTTCAGAGTAACTTGCTTCAACAAGAACTTTCATTTATAAAATCAAATTTTAGTTTTGTTCAAAAAACAATTACTCAGTTAGAATCACCAAAACTGTCATTGTTCGAAAGTACAGCATTAATAAAAGAATTTGCGTCATGTTGTCGGAACGTTAGAGGTAATATTGGAAAAGATATTTTAAAAAAATTTGAAGCTACTATGGAAAAAAATAAAGGTTACCATATTCTTTCTGAAGTAGTCAGTATTCTAGCTGGAAATATTTCGGAAACAATTAATTTAGAACCAAATGTTTTGGTTAGTTTGAAAAATGCTCCCGTTACAAGAGTTGATGTTGAACGAAGTTTTTCCATATATAAATATATGTACTCAGACAGAAGCCACAAGTTTTTGTTAGAAAATTTTGAACACCACTTGGTCATTTATTGTTACCATAATTCTAAATAAGTTTATTCATACTTAAAAATGATGTAGTTACTTAAAATAAATGTAAATCTTAATGAATAGTAGGAAATATTTAGTTATGTACACTTTTTTTTTTAAATAAAATTGTTACTGTTTTACGATTTTTTTATTTATTTGTATGCATATTTTGTAAAATATTTGCATATTTTCGGGTAAACACGTGCATATTTATGCGCATATTTTCTACATTTTTATTTGCATATTTGCCGAAGTCTACTTATGATTATATCATGTGTTTGTTTAAAATCTATAAATAACTAGGTTAATGTTTTTTCTGTATTCCCAACATTTCTCATTAACTGCCTAATAGTGAATAATTGATCAACGATTTATTAAGTTGTTCTAATTCCACACTAATGGTCTCCTATTTGATAGTTCACTCATTCGTTCCAGGTGTATTAGAAAAAATACTGTATATCCTAATTATTAATATATAGCTTATATATAGCTTTTACCGCTACAGTTTGTGCAGTACATTTTATCATCACTTTTGTGTATGGGTATACTTTTCAGAAAGTTGGTACTTGCTCTTACTTCTAAATTGACAAATGAGCTGTTTAACCGCCTGTAATGAACTTTCTTCTCCATTTTGCAAATATATATAAAAATTAATAAAAATGACTCTGAAATACCGTTGATTGAAATATTGGATACCCTATAATATTCAATCAACGGAAATATGTACTAAGATCACGGGGAGAATATTATGGGTTATTTCTGGTTTCGTCATAATTGACACTGGAATTACTAACAGGAAAGTGCTCTCACTTCCACATGTTGAAATTGATATATAGTACCAACAGATGCTAGTCATATACCATCAGTACTAATAAAATGGAAACTATCAAATTAATGTCAATTTCATTAAAACACACCTGAAAAATATTGACAACAAATTAAAAATCGCTTATGCGTTAAAAAAATTAAAGAATTTTGAATAGAAATAGAGGAGACGTCCATAAAAGCAATAGAGTAGCAAAGCTCACAGCATGAGAATATTGCATCGTAGTTTTATATAGCAATTTGCTATCACATATTTTGAGATACAAAGTCTTAAATTTAGATATTAGACATTCTTATTAAATGTATAATCTAATATGTAAGTCTGTTTATGTTTTACATACTTGGAAAACACTGAACAGCCAAATATTTATTATTTTATGTACTAGGTTCTAAAAAATAGTGTACTCAAAACGAATAAAGATTATCTACCAAGTAGTTTATTCCAGTTTAATATGAAAGCATCAGATATAAAATATTATAAAAATTTCATCATAGGGGCAAATTTGAGATAAAAACCAAATGATAGAATATTTAGTGAAATCTAAATATCTTAGAATAGCTGTATTGAGAGAGGATGAGGTTGTTGATGAGGAAAAAAAAGACCTATCGCTGGGGAAGTGAGAAAGCAATTGGCAAAAGCAAAGAGCACTTTAATTACAATAAATGAAATATGCATTACAACCTATCATGATACACATATATTCGTACCGCAGAAACAAGACAATTAATAAACACGTTAAGAGAATCTTAATAATAACCAAAATTTAAGTTTCAATACATAGAAGAAATAAAAATATACAGAATATACACAGGATAAACAACATTAAAATAGCTGCAAGAAAGAGAAAATAATGAATCAATCATATTAATGTAGAATAGCAGAGGACAAAGTGTTTGTCATAGCATTGGACAAGTGCCCAATTGAAAAAAGAACACAGTCGTTCAAAAAAGACTGTACTCTAGAAAGAAGATAGAATAGATTATGAAAAATAAAGGCATAAACATGTATTTTCCTACTTTTTTATTATTAAAAATACGTAAATAAAACCTTGAATTAAAATATGACCTTTAATATCTGTGATAAAATCACTTGAACAATGGCGCTGATGTATGTAGTTGAAATTGTTTACACTTATTTTAACTGTTTATTTTCTTATTATCTATATATGAGTTGTGACCGTTATCACAAACTTATTTATTTTCCACAAAGAGGCTCTTCAATGCCTAAAATTATTACTACACAAATCTGATTCGAAATATTGTCAAAAAGTAATACACAGCATGTAAAATATAAATTTTTAATAAAAAGTAAAAGATTAGGCACTACTTATGGGGTTCAAAGAACGAGCCTTTACAAAGATTGAAGTACTAATAAGACTACCGCAATTGGGCATACCCCGGGTAATGATTAATTAATTAATCGGCTAATTCTTCAGTCACCCCTTTAATATGATTTTGTCAAATTGGTCCTTTTTAGGACCAACTATTCTATGTCTATAACTGTTAAGAGCATATCTAGAGATAAAGAAAATTTATTTTACTTAAACTTATCAGACATATGCGCTAAACACGAATCTGGCGTGTTTCTAGTGCAGAAGACACATATAGGGCCTAACCTAGAGTATTTGGTATTAAGCTGATTGCTGAAAACCATGTTATAGATATAGACATGCTATCTTTGTCGGAAATGAAACAAAGAAAAACTTAAGGCAAAACCAGTCAGCTGAGAGAACCTTTCAACGATATTGAGCTTGGATCCACCATCTACATATTAAATGAAAAATAATGCAACTACCAACATTGAGGATCTGAGCACAAAATACATTCAAATTATGCAGATACCCAAAGTCTATAGACAAGCCAAAGTTGTTACCTTGCTTATCAAGAGTGATACGGTTTGGTTCGAGTTCGGGGTCTCAATCTGCCTACTCCCCTCACTCGAGACGTACCAGTATCGTGTTCTGTATGGCAAGAACTGTCTCTCGGCACTGAAGTTTCAATCTGCCTACTCCTCAGTGTCGAGTGACAACCGGTCTTACCCTGTGTGGCTGCTTTTATACTCGCTGTATGCGCGGGAACGGTATGCGCTGATATGGTCTGAACTGACGTGGCCTGAGCGGTGTGGGCGGGAGGTCGCTGAAGCAGGGGTCGCCATGTTGCCGGCAATCGTTTCGCGTCATCGCGCGTGTTCAAGCTGTTAGGCCGCTTTTCGATTTCGATAGCTTCACGAATGATTCTCGATTTTAAGGAGCGGATGGGGGCGATGGTTTTTGCTTTTTCGAAATCTATTTTGTGGCCTGTTTGAATATGATGTTGGGCTAGGGCTGAAGTAGTATCGGAATGTTTGACAGATATAGAATGTTCGTAAATACGGTTATGGATTCGTCGGTTTGTCTGTCTGATGTATGTACGTGGGCAACTGGAATAGGGTATCTCGTAGACACCATGGTCTTCATTAGGGATTTGGTCTTTTACGGATGTGACGAGATTGGACAACTTGGAGTGAGTAGTGAAGATGGTTTTGATATTTAGAGGAAGAAGAGTTCTACTGATCTTGTCAGTGACACCTTTAATAAAAGGTAGAAAGATTTTGGGTTGATCCGGCGGCAAGGTTTCTTTTTTGGATGGAATGGGGTTTAGATGTTTTTGAATGCTCTTATTGATTTGGGTTTTGAGGTAGCCGTTTTGTAAGAGTGTTTGCATTATTGAATTAATTTCGGATGACCTATGAGTGTTATCGGTAAGTCTTATGGAACGAGAAATGAAAGTGTTGACAACTGAATTGAGTTGGGCGGGGTGATGATGTGACTGGGCATTAAGATATCGGTTTGTATGAGTGGGTTTCCGGTACATGGAATAGGAAAAACTGTGAGGTAAGTTTTTCTGAATAAGAACATCAAGGAATGGCAAAGACGCTTCAGACTCAACTTCCATCGTAAATTGAATACTAGGATGTATTCCATTCAGGTGGGAGAGGAAGAGATCTAACGTGTCTTTACCATGAGGCCAAATGACAAAAGTGTCATCAACATACCGTAACCATCAGGTGGGTTTGAGATTTGATGAGGACAGGGCTGCTGTTTCAAAATGTTCCATGAAAATATCAGCTATTATGGGAGAGAGGGGAGATCCCATTGGGGCACCTTTGATTTGACGATAGAAATGATTTTGGAATGAAAAGTATGTATTAGACATGTAGTGTTTTATAAGAGATAGTGTGTCTTGGGGGATTTGATGTTTAGAGTCCAAGATGGAAATGGTTTCATCGATGGGAATGTTGGTGAACAAAGAAACAATGTCAAAACTAACTAGTATATCTGAGGGTGAAATAGAAATATTTTTCAGAAGATCGATAAAATGAAAAGAGTTTTTGACCAAAGACGAAGCTTTTTCGGCTGAAGGTTGTAAGGATAAAGCGAGATGTTTTGCCAATTTCTGAGTGGGGCAGTTGTATGCACTGACTATGGGTCTTAGGGGAACATTGGGCTTATGGATTTTTGGAAGGCCATATATCTTTGGAATTCGGGATGATTTTTCTCTGGGTATAAGAGATTTTTTGATGTCTGAAGGTAGAGTAGACTTATTTATGATGGATTTGGTCGTTTTTTCCAGATAGGTGGTTAAATCGTTTGGGACGCGTTTATATTCTGTGGAATTAAGAAGTTCGAACATTTTGTCGAAATAATTAGAAGAGTTAAGAATGACGGTGGCATTACCTTTGTCGGCCGGAAGAATGACAATGTCAGGGTTGTTATAAAGTTCTTTGAGGGCGCGTCTTTCTGAAAGACTGATATTTGATGGTGGGGGTTTGGAAGTACGGAGAATTCTGGCGACATCTTGTCTGGCGACTTCGGCTTGGTTGGAAGGAAGATGAGAAATAGCTTCTTCAGTTTGACAAATGTTGAATGAACCGAACCGTATCACTCTTGATAATGGGTCCAAAATGGGTGCCGAAACGTCGAGTAATAAATTCTCAACGCGGTTTTGCCCGAGAACTAAGTAATTATATATATATGTATATATATGTATATATATATATATGTATATATATATATATGTATATATATATATATGTATATATATATATATATATATATATATAAGTACGTATATATATATATATATATATATATATATATATATATATATATATATATATATATATATATATATATATATATATATATATATATATATATATATATATGTTTCGTCTGATTATAACTTACTTCATGTTGTTTGTTATTTTACTTTATTATTTTAGATTGATATCGGTAATTCTTAAAGTTTGGGTAAATTAGCTTCCAGAAATCTATTAAAAGATTAAAATGTTTATCAGTTTTACATATTTCTGGGAAAAATTTGTAGGTAATAATCCCTGTCTTTAGAAATTAGGTAGTTTTAACATTTACAGTTAGTCGAATCAAGCGGCTCATTGTTCTCGTGCCCGCTAAGTATTTATGTATTTCTGAGAAGAACAATACTTGCTTTCCCAGGATAAAATTTTATAGTTTTTAGAAACGAGCTCTCCTCCACTAGGGGCTTCTGTTAGACGCTTTGTAATGTATTTTGAGAGTATCATTTGAAACTCAGTTCTGTACACACTTTTAGCTTAGTCAATAAAAGTTCTATCAAAATTGTCGTATATTATTTTAATTTATTTTATTTATATATGTATGTTTATTTACACTCTACATCATCAGAGAGTATTAAGCAAATGTGGTACAGGTTTTGCGCGCGAAGGAGAGACCTTCAATGATGTCTCACCTTATTCTATTTTGGTCTAGTTTTGAAGCAGGTCTTGGGGCCAGGTTCTATCTAGTCGTCTTGTGGCTGGACCATTGTTAAATAGTTCCCTTACTAGCTCATTTTCATGGTGAATGGTACGTTCATTTTGTAACTCCGTGGCTCGACGGATTTCTTCTTTGATGAGAGGAATCTTTAAGTCGTAGTGAAGTATCTGATTACTTACGTACCATGGTGCATCCACTATCGATCTTAGCACTTTAGACTGGAATCTTTGGATAATATTCAGCGAAGTTGGCTTTGCTCAGCCCCATAGGTGTAGTCCATAGAACCAGATAGGTTTGAGTATGGCTTTGTATAGAAGAATTTTGTTTTGAAAGTTAAGTTTTGATTTGCGTCCACGAAGCCAATACATTTGCCGGAATTTTAAGTCGAGCTGCCTTCTTTTGGTCTGGATATGTTTCTTCCAAGTGAGACGTTGGTGAAGATGGAGGCTAAGGTATCTAGAGTCTGTTACTGTTGGTATTCTTACATTTTCCATCCTTACAGGTGCATAATGTTGTGGCGGTTGGTAAATTATTTGAGTTGATTTTGTTTTATTTACTTTTGTTCTCCATTTCGTATACCAATCACTGAGTATGTTCAGATGATGATGCAGGTTTTGTGAGGCTTGTATGGGATCTTCATTTACAGCTAGTATCGCTACGTTGTCAGCAAAGGAAGCGATTGTAGTGTTATTAGTCTCTGGTATATCGGCTGTGTAGAGTGAGAAAAGTAGCGGCCCTAGAACACTACCCTGCGGGACTTTGGAGTTGATAGGGCAGAGGTTGGATTGTTGGTCTTTGAATTTTACAGAGAAATATCTATTTGATATGTAGGATTTAAGTAGGAGGAAATAGTTACTGGATAGTGCTATTTTTACTTTGTAAAGCAGACCTCTGTGCCAGACTTTGTCAAACGCTTGTGAGATGTCTAGAAATACAGCGTTGCAGTATTTTTTTTCTTCAAGACTTTTTGATATTTCATTAATCATTCGATGCACTTGTTGTGTAGTGGAGTGATTTTCCCGAAAACCAAACTGATGTTTTGGAAGTAATGTTAGGAATTCATGATCTGCGTATATCCTTTGTAGCAGCAATCTTTCAAAATTTTTGCTTACGGTTGGAAGTAGGCTCATGGGTCGATAAGATGTTACTTCATTGGACTCTTTTCCTGGCTTGAGGATCATAATGACTATAGCAAATTTCCATATTTTTGGAAAGTATTATAAGCTTAGCATGCGGTTAAATATAACTGTTAGCAAAGTAATGGTCTTGCGAGGAAGTTGTTTTAGTACTTGTGCCGAGATTAAATCATGACCTGGGGCCTTTCGTGAGTTGAGTTTGTTTATTTCTTGCCTGACTTCTGTAGGAGTAAAACTTTTAATTGGGAGAGACATTTGACATGCTGCGCTAATTAGTTCTTCAACTTCTTCATCAGGGTCTGCTGGCTCTGTTTGAAATACGTTTGTAAGATGTTCAGCAAAGACGTCCGCTTTTTCTTTGTTGGAACAGGCCCATTCGCCATTTGGTTTACGGATGGGAGGAACAGTTGTGTATGGTTTCTTAAGCTTCTTAGTCGCCTTCCATAACGTCTGGTCATTTGCTGTAAGGTTTGTAATGTAATGTTCGAAGGTTTCGATGTTACTTGTTGAAGTATAGGGGACATTTGTAGTATGTGTTGGTTTGCGTTCAGTTCGTGGTGTAGATTGCCATGCCGCTTTTTGCACAAGTGTGGTGAAGTATTGAGCTGCTGTATCTATGTCATGTGTAGATTTGATCCGCAGATTAAGATTGGTGTTTTCTTCTAGGTAGGATTGGAAATCTGCCCAGTTGGTGTTTTTTGACGTGAGTCGAGGAGGTGGTGGGCTGTTTATAACTGTGGTACTCAGGCTCATAATAACCGGTGTATGATCCGATGAGAGATCATAGCTGGATTCTATTAGACAGTTGTTTCTGGACACTTCTGGGGTCACTCGGCGAGTACGTAGGGATTCCGTTTGTGTGGCAATCATAGTTGTTGTCCGTCATTGCTTTTAGAAGATTACGACCTTTTGTTGTTGTGAGTCTTGAGCCCCAGTGTATGTGTTTCGCATTCCAGTCTCCCCCGGCTACGAATTTGCTGCCAAGTAATTGGAAGAAGGCTTTGTATTCATCTGTGGAGATTGCGTGACGAGGTGGGCTATACATTGCAGATATGTTAAAGTGCCATGGCATTGCATTTACTTGAACGATTGCTGCTTGTATTTTTTCTGTTGCATATTTTGGCAATACATGATGTGATATGCAGCTGCGGATGATTACCGCCGAGCCACCATGAGCTGTACCATCGGGATGAGGTGTGCTGTATGTGGTATAGAGCGGAATATTGAACGTAGTTAGATCGGTAAAGTAAGTTTCTGAAATAAGCATAACGTCAATTTAATTCAAGTTTAAAAAAGTAATTAATTCTTGTTTATGGTTTAGCAGGCCATTAGCGTTCCATGTGGCAACTCTAAGTATGTTTAAGAATTTCTTTGATTAATGACTTGTGTTAGTAAGTTTAATATCATACTATTTTAACTCATGAGTTGCGAGAACATGTTTTTAAATTCGTTTAGAAATGTTAATAGTTGTTGTTCTATATTAGTTTTAGGTTCTGAATCGTGGTTGGTTTGATGTGCTGTCACGTTTGCATTATGTTCTTTGATGGTTTTGTAGAGTGGTGTTTAGCTGATTTGTTTCAGTACATACATGTGGGCTGTTGAATGTTGGTCTTTGAGGTTTTTCGTTTTCTCTTTTCTGCATATGTCTGTTTTCTACTAGTTCCCTGTATTGTTCTGAAGCTATTTTCTTGTGGCATTTTAAAGTAATTACTATTTAACTGGAAATAAGCCACAATTATTTTTAATTTGTTCTGAAAGCAAATCTTAGTATATTAAAGAAAAATGTTTATTTAGAAAAATTTAACAAAATTTCCTTCTTCGGTGGCTAATTATTTTCTTTTAAATTTTTAAAAAAAGTTTGTTACCTTGAAATTGGATACAAAAAACACTGTTTAACATAAACTTCAACTATCTGGATTCGACCCATATGAGACACAAAGTGTAGGCTGACAAACACCAATACTGGGCCTCAGGTTATCCTGGATAATAACTATATCATTCTTCAAAACTCGGATGCTTATTAAATACAACAACAAACCGGTGATTATCTCACTTTACAAAGACTATTAAATAGCATTTCGAGATTTAATCATCTCCTTTTAACCAAAACTGATCACTGAACATTTTTTTCGTTCAGAACCCAATTAGTTTTCTCCGCTTCTCTCGATCTTCAACTCACACCAACGTTTGGTTGTCAACCTTATCTCTGTCGCTCCCCATACTAGTTTTTAACTGCCAGCCAATCGGATCTCTTTTTAATTACGCTTTTGATACGATAATGGACCTTAAAATGCTCGGCCTTTAAATTTTTTGTAGGAATTTATTTAATTAAGATGCAAATAGACACTACGCAATATTTTCTTTAGATGTCTCACATATACACCTGGTAAACAAAACTTTTAAATTATTGTTACGTACTAACTAGGGGCATATCAAATCAATTTTATTATATTTCAATATTCGATAGTTAAATGAAAAATTCATGCTACATGTCCAAGTTTGAGGATCATCGTCGTTATCATATTCGTATTTAATTCAGCGACCTCGATAACCCCCGAGTAACAAAGTTTAACACATTCCTTTCGATATGTTCTGAAATTTTTCATGTTCTATGTATTTTGTAAATGCGTTTTCCTTATACAGAAAATGCAATTTCCATTTTATAACCATAAATTTTGTTTACAAACTTTCTTAACATTTTCCCGAATCGATTGCAAGAAGTTGCGCAGCCATTCATCTTGATGCGGAAAATTTGTAGGTTTAGTGCTTTTTAGTGCTTTATTTCCTCGCCTACATGGTGAACATTTGAAAGTGGTAAATATTTATACCAAGTTTTATAGCGGTGAGAGAAATTTACGTGGTTTTTAGTCTTTATTTTGAAGTTGTTCTGCTAAAAAAATGGGAAAACTAGATAAGTAGTTTGTGTTTTTCTAACAGTCCCTAGCACATATTATTAGCTGTTACTTACTGGATGTGCTTTACTAATCAAATAAAATATAAAAAATATTATAAATTGAGATAATCTGGAAATCAGTGAAAAGATCCAAAAATATTACTGACAAAAACTTTATTTGGTATAAATATACATATATATTTAACATAAAATATTAAATCTATCCTAAGGAAGGCTTTTGCAAAAGTAACTTTCTATAACTAAAAAAAATATATTTTAAAGTAGCAAGTTGGGAAAGCGTGTAAGTACCTTAGCTTTTATAAGATATATTTTAAGGAGTCTTTTTCAAGCATTGGTGTTTTCGAGACTGTAGATATGGAATTATTCTTCGAAGGGATGTCTTTTTATTTTCTGACCCTACACTTTGGTGTTATTTTGACTATATTAGCTTGTCTAACTTCAGCTAGTTTTTCCTTTCTTTAAGACGTTAATCTGTACAATAATTCCTTGAGGATCAGAAATACAGTTTTGATTTTAACAAGTGCAGGATTTGCTGCTTCTATCAATATAGATATAGTTTTGCTGATATTTAGCTTTGTAATGTTAATGTGCTCATCTGCTGCTCGTTTTAGGTCCCAAAATTCATATCTTGTCATTGTGTTTCAACAATATTAAAAAGTGATGAATATCTTGCGAACTTAATCACTGCATGGATACCTGAAGGCACATAAACTTAAGTTACAGCTTGCGTTTTTCAATCAGTGGAAAATCTTCGCCATAGGCATTAAGCTGTGACCGTTTAAAAGAAACTTTTGTTTAATAATATGAAAAACACCGCTAGCAACCAAACACATCAATGTAAATAGTAAAATCATATTTTTATTCTGCCCCGCAGTTATCACACCATATTATTAAATTCTTTTTCTTTTATGAGGTGGACCGCAATTAACAAGCTAAAGAAGACAAGAGGCAATTTCGTTGGCTACACGATAAACTACTCCCTAATGTGACATACATATATAGGACTCATTCGTATCACTAAAATAAAGTTCTAAGTTATAGCAAGATAACTGTGAGTAATAGAACTTATAGCTGTGAGTCTATGATGGAACAAGCATGACCTCCTTTGTGCTTCCAGGATCTTAAGAGTCGATTATATCTTGATTTAACAACGCTCTAGCCCTCTCGGCCTTACGTTGATGAAGTTTGCCACATGTACTGCACGTATCAAATAGTGGTATGTGGAAAGACAGGCTAAGAAAATCCTTAATGAACACAAACCTATAAAGCTTATATGTAACTGTTGAGTCTGGGTGTATTTTCAAAAATGTTTAGAACAATCTGTAAATAATATTGGGCTTAAAAATTAGGGCTAATGTAGTCCTTTGTGGATTTAGCTCTTAAATGATGACCAACATATCTTGGAATCGTGTTTATGTGGTTTTTACCGTTAAGCAATCAGTTTAACAGTATTCAGTTATTCAGTTCAAAATTTGGAGCAGTATATCTGGCATATAACACGTTTCACCCAACTTTTTCTTTTTGACAATCATACACAATCTTTTACCATTAACAGAGAAAGTATGTTGAAAGATTTTCTTACTAAATCGAACACATTTTGCATTAACATTGGGAAGTAAATAGCATATTGTTGGTTGACGTCGGCTGTTTTACTTATCGTCATACAAAGCATCTTTATCTTCTCTTAACACTGCAAATACTTTAAAATCCCATTAGAGAAGTGCCTTGTGTTTTAGCGTCTTCTTGGTAGAACTTTTCAAAAAAGAACGTACATAATCTCTTTAGAGTTCAACTTGCATTTGCGTGCTATCTTCAAAAAATTCAGAAGGTTATAATATATAGGCTTTGAATTTTAAACCTGTTCGTTGGGATATTTTTTTGTAGTTACTTTAGTAAGTTTGTATGTCTTCTATGACACTCAAACTGACTTTGGGCATTTCTACTCTTTGAACTTTGAGTTTCCTTTTTTCTGATTTTCTTTCATTTTGTATGTCTAGAACTAGTGACATCTGGATTATTAGACTTACAACCTTTCTAAAGATAATGGTGTATGTCTAATGTAGTAAATGTGGTAATGTATAATATCATCAACATTCATGAAAAGCTCTTAGAACCGTTCTTAGTACGACAAGCTGATATTTCTACGTCAATAACACAATTTTGAAGAAATAGCAGCTTGGCCCTTTCTAATTTCCATTCTTCAGATCAAAATTTTAATTAAGATTAAAGGGCGGTGATAAGCTTATAATTGTATAATTATTATAAAGCATTTTTTAGTGAACTACTTTTGATCAAAAATTTTAATTATAAATTAACTATTCTAGCTAATGTTGTTTGTCTGTAAATTTTTATACCGGCATGTGTACGTTTACATATTTAAAAAATTGATAGATTGCTTAAACTTAGCAACTACAGCATATAACGTATATACCAGTTTGATTGCCTAAAATTAAAAAAAAATATATGTATTAGTGATATATATGTAAGTGTGATTTTCACGAAAAAGATAAAAATTTAGAATCACTTAAAGATTTCTACTAAATAGTATTTATTGGATCTTTTAATGTTAAGTAAGATCATATTAAATCGCGCTAAGTGGTTATAACGCAAAATTTTCCTTACTATTTACTCGCAGTAACCTTTTTTATTTGCTTTAAATGTTTTAACGTTTGACATTTCTTTCCTCATGTAGCTGTTGCTTCCTCCGTGGTTATTGCTACTTGTTGCTCTGGAAACCATCAGGGTATTCTAACTCTAATGCCACAAATTGGTTGCATTGCTCTCGTAGTGATCCTTTCCCAAGTTAACATGATCCTTTACTAACTTGGCTGCGCCGTACTAAAGACGACCAATAGTCAGAAATACGTATATACGGTTGCCTTCCATCGATACACCTTTTTTTGTTTTCCTGTTTTGCAAGACATGCCATTACAGTTCACTTTTATCATTTACTCGTAATAACCTTCTATATATACTTATATATATATATATATATATATATATATATATATATATATATATATATATATATATATATATATATATATATATAAAAGTAAATGAACATCAATTATTCTCAGCGCATACAGCATGTCAACTAAGACACTATCAGCAATAATAAACGCATGATAATTAAGACGTGTACGTACTTATCACTTGAGCCCCCGATAAAGTTATTGGACCCTCTGAAATATAGTAAACTAATCACCGGCATCCTTTGGAGATCGGTAAACTCATCACCGCAGATAAGTAAATTTATTACCAGCATTTTTGCCCCAAGGCGCTGGTTTCAAATGTGGAAAATTGCCTGTTACCTATTACACTTCTGTTTTAGAGATCTGAAAATTCAGTTGCGTAGGTTTTCGACAGTAAACTTTACAATGAAAATATTTGTGAGCATTGTGCTATTTCCGTTTTTATTGGAAATACTCCGCAACTTCGTTATTTGATTTGCATTGCAATTTTTATATTTCTCATTGAATCCTAGAGATAATTTGTTAAGCTTACATTCGGTCCAAGTGTTACCATTTTGGCCTTAATTGACTTTCTTGAAAATACTAAGCGATTTTGGACACTTCTTAAGTTTAAAATGTTTAAAAAAAAAGCAAAACTTAAAAATTTTACTGTGCCATTATTGCATAGAAACCGAAGGAAGGGAATTATTAAATTTGAGGTACTTAGCGATGTAGTTATTATGTAGATAAGTACAATGATATCCTGAGTTTTATAAACGGTCAAAGCCTACTTTATAAAGCCTAAAGTTATCTTGTGAAAACAACAAAAAAATTAGAAAATTAAAATGTCTTAAAAACTTGGAAACATAAAACTGAATTTAAAATTGTTTGCCAATACAAAAATGAAGAAAACTATGAGAATTTGAAACATCAGGAAACCTATTTTTGTAGGCAAAAAAACAACATAAGTAGTGTATATATACCTATATATATATATATATATATATATATATATATATATATATATATATATATATGGAAAAGGATAAGGCGAGTAAATAATAAAAGTAAAATGTAATGGCATGTCTCGCAAAACCGATCGATGGAAGGCAACCGTATATACGTATTTCTGATTATTGGTCGTCTTCAGTACGGTGCATCCAACTTAGAAAAATGAGCAAGTTAACTAGGGAAAGGATCACTATTGGAGCAATGCGACCAATTTATGGCATTAGAGTTAGAAGACCCTGATGGTTTCCAGGGCAACAACTAACTATAACCACGGAGGAAGCTACAGCTACCTGGGGAAAGGAATGCCAAACGTTGAAACGTTTAAAACAAATGAATTTATCATTTTACTTTATATATATATATATATATATATATATATATATATATATATATATATATGTATATATATATATATATATATATACATATATGTGCTGGGAATCAATAAAAAACTTTACTTATTTTTTAAGGTGAGAAATTAAAAACAATGGGGTTTGAATTTCATATTAATAAAGTGTAGGATTTTAAAAAAGAAACATTTCATTTGCCGTATAATTTACTTTTACAAGCTTTTATAATATCTGTATGACAGAAATTTTACAAATTCGTAATCGGAAATTTCGTTCCTATTCAGCTCTTCTAACTTTTCACATAAAATGTCTTTAGTCTGCTTGACCTTCCTAGTGAGTGTACGGACAGTTACATGTAAACTCTGCCGTTTTATGTACACCATTGTTTAGTACTGTAGAAGAGTAGATACAAATCTAAGGATATTAGAATGAGAACGGTAAAAACAGTTGGAAGAATATGAATGAAAGGATTCGCATAGATTTGTGGTGAAATGTATATGGCTAGACTGGGATGCCCAAACAGTTGAAGGGATAAGAAACTCAATACTTATGTAGTTTTCTACCATATCATCGGCTATTTTCATAAATGAATGCAGATTAGGGATATTCGCCATGACATCGTTGACAAAACAATCGCCGATTCATTATGGGTCCAAAAATGGCAAACCAAATAAGTGATGCAGCCACTTGCCATAGACATCTCCCCTTATTTACGTGGTAATCAAACCAAGTTTTTGGATTTTGCGAAACCAACTTTGGCTCAAGTGAAATATACACCCAATTCGCTTCGCAGTTGGCCAAATGGCAATTACGGCCTTGAGAATCAAAAAATTTCAAAATCAGTTACAAGTCTTGATGAACTTAAAATGACATCAACTCCTTCGGAACCACGAAGTAATCGAGTAAAGACCGTGGCGTAGGTTTCCATGCGTTTGTCGGGAAGAACTTGGAATATAATAGACACGTAATACCCATTTAATAAGCCGTGGATGGTAAATAATTGCAAGAAAAATTTTGGAGCATATTGAAATGTACATTCCTTGTAAAATATCTCTTGCTGGATGATTTTTGATGGCCTCTATAATAAGTCATTACATATTTCTGTGTAAAAGAGAGTTGCAAATATAAAGACTTAGATAGAACATCTCATCGTGTTGGCATTATTACTTAATGAATAAAAAGAGCAAGAGCAGAAAAGGCCAAAACAAAGTAGATAGAGTGTGCATCCTATGTGGAAAAAGACACAAACCGAAGGACAATTTAATATATACAAAGAATTTTTGGACGATTAAACAAAATTTCACGAATATTTTAGAATGTCCAGTACTTTTTTTTTCTTTTTTCTTTATTACATATAAAAAACCGTAACATACTAATCGTACAACATCTCCTCCTTCTCTGTTTACCAGCACTCGCGTTAACAAAATTATAAAATCGTGTTTATACAAGTCCGTGCGGTCCATGTCATTTCCGTGAATCGCCAGTGCCGAAAACAAAAATATCGTTTGGGATTAATTTCAGGCCGGGCATGGACGAAAAACGAAAATGTATAAATATACTCATAAAAGTTCATTATTGTTTTTTTTGCTGGCCACTGTCATAACACGGAACGGACATGAATAAATCGACCTTAATACATATAGATTTGGATTATTCTGTCAAATTACCAAACCTTAACGGTTTGCAAGTATTTGATGGTTTATGACTGCCACGGGGTAGCCAGTGATGAGTTTACCAATCTCTCGGGGTTTATTTTAAGATCTCTATTTTTATGGCGGTGATGAGTTTGTACTATGTACAAGGGTATTTATGCTAATTGGTGATGAGTTTACGTGTACCCGATAATTACAAGGAAATAAGCAACGAAACACATGCTCTTGTAGGAAGAATCAAAAATAATTATTGGAAACGTAGATCTATCAATAAACGGTAGGTTGTAATTAAGACACTACAATGTGAGACTAAGGCAAAATATTGACGATAAAAGGGATGTTCAAGATACCGTTTTAGTCTGTAGAAAAGAGATTACAACAGAAAGGCTATTAAAAATGGTGTAGATAAAAGTACTAGAAAAATTACAGAAAGTAGTCTGAAAGATCGACAGATTAGTGAAGATGTTGGAAGGCAATGTAACATATATGCAGAAAAAAACAGATGAAGACGGTGTAAAACTAAAATAATGTCCTTTCCGAAATGAATGAACAGAATAGTTTATTAATAATCCAGTAAAATAAGACAAAAAATGGGGCAAACCTCGGAATGAAAGATAATAAGCTGAAAATTTGCATACGTCTTTATTTTGATGGTATAAAACTTACCTTAAAAGTCTCATATAATCACGTGTCCGCGACTTAAGATATTAAAGGTCAAAGGTCACGAAAATGAGTTTTCTGCAAATATCTCGTTTCTCTTACACTTTATGACATTTAAGGTGGTAAGAAAAATTGTAGAATGGAAAATTCTCTTCAATTTTTGTCTGAAGTACTTTTATGTACCTTCAACCCTTCTTAAGATAGAGCGCAAAGAGTGGGGGACCGCTTATCTGTGTATACGGTAACGCGAAGTCAGCCAGTAGGATTCAATAAATAATAAGTTATACAGTTAATTATTCACTTAAAATACTATTATTATCATTAAATTTTTATTATTTATTATTTAGTAAACTATATTTATAGATATTAATTATAAAATATATATTTTTTATATAATATTTATTTTATTTTTAACAAACATACAATATTAAATAAAATACTTTTCGTCCATATTACTACGAATATTATATCTCGAAATACAAATCTCTTGTACGGCGGTTGCTGTTTCTGCGAAGCTGTAGCAGATGCTCCTTTGTTATATATGACCTAACCGGTTTTTTTTTAATATGACTTTCTACATACCGTGGCGAATGAGTTTGGGACTTCTATGTATATACTCACAATAGCGGTGGAGGGATATTTCACTTGATGATGGGAATGGTAGGGTAGAGCTATTTCTCTGCGTTAGTATTTCTTTACCGAAAAAATATTATTTTATCGTTCAGTTGAAAACGACATCTTAGCATCGACAGACGTATAATTTTGAGTGAATATTTTTAATTGCAATGGCTGATTTGTGTTTTATTTGTAACAAGTTAATATCAGAAGGTGTCTCTGTGAGTGTTGTGCGTGGCTTACAAACATTACAAACTGCAAGTATTGAAAGAAATGACGGTCATATAAATTATTTAAATACTTTGACTTCTGTGATGGTGCATGTTGAGTGTCAAAAACTGTATATAAGTAAACATTCAATTGCTGCATCGAAGCGACGTGCAGAAGAGGATGAAACTTCAACTGCAGCAAGTCCACCTCGTAAGAAACGAGAAGAAGTATTTGATTTTAAAACATCTTGCTTGTTTTGTGGTCAAATAGCTGATGAAGCCATAGAAAAAAAGAAAAAAGAAAAATATATAAGAACTGCTGAATACAATATTTTGCAATTGCAAGAAAGGTTGTGGTTCTAATTGTGGATGCAGGAAATCAGGATTGCAATGTACTTTAATTTGTGGGCAGTGTAATGGACAATCATGTCTAAACGCTTCATCAACTTCAGATGATTTCAATGAAGAAAGTGAATATGCACCTAATATTCTTGAATATTTTTATTCTGATACTTTAATAAACGAGAATGATGATGATGAATCCGATATTGAGCAGTCAGAAGAAGAAGAAGAAGAAGAAGACGATGAAGCAGAAAATTAATACAAAAATATTAACCATACATAATAAAAGAATATATATTATATTTGTAACTTTAATAAATCTATTATTGGATTAATAAATAAATATATAATTTAAAAAATAATAAATATGATTTTTTCAGTATTTAATTAAATATAAAAATGATTATTGTTGAATTCTGCACTTGATCTTAATTTATCGTATATACAGCTGTTAAAAATATTATTAAAGTTCATTTGAAATATTTCATTTAATATTGTATGTTTGTTAAAAATAAAATAAATATTATATAAAAAATATATATTTTATAATTAATATCTATAAATATAGTTTATTAAATAATAAATAATACAAATTTAATGATAATAATAGTATTTTAAGTGAATAATTAACTATATAACTTATTATTTATTGAATCCTACTGGCTGACTTCGCGTTACCGTATACACAGGTAAGCGGTCCCCCACTCTTTGCGCTATATCTTAAGAAGGGTTGAAGTTACATAAAAGTACTTTAGACAAAAATTGAAGAGAATTTTTCATTCTACAATTTTTCTTACCACCTTAAATGTCATAAAGTGTAAGGGAAATGAGATATTTGCAGAAAACTCATTTTCGTGACCTTTGACCTTAAATATCTTAAGTCGCGGACACGTGATTATATGAGACTTTTGAGGTAAGTTTCATACCATCAAAATAAAGACGTATGCAAATTTTCAGCTTATTATCTTTCATTCCGAGGTTGCATCCTTATTTTACCGGACTATAAAGGAGAAAATAAAGAAGTTATATTACGATTAAGTTTTTAAATGATATTAATTAATACAATTTTGTTGTCGCCCTACAAATCTGTCGCCTTACAAATCGCTTTGACATGTACTAATACTTGACTATGTACAAATAAAATCGTCAGCATTGTTCAATGACAAAAAACTTTAAAGCATTAGAATGGCGTAATAATGGTCGTATTGTTTTAGAGCTGAGTGAAGCTTACGTATTAGGAACTAAAGACGAATAATAATTTTTTTATCTTTCGGCTTTGGTAAAGACAGTTAAAGGATGTTGTGAAAAACAAGAAATTTAGTTAAAAAACTTACCTTTGTCAAAATTGTATGATTTAAAATTATCAAATTTAAACAGGACAAATTAATCGGCTTAGTGCAAGGTAGTATTATCAATAGCGTCTTTTTATTTTTTTGGTTCCAATACATCCAGTGACATTGACAAAACATATCATTAATTTTACAAGACTGCAACATTAAAATATAATACAAGATTCAACAACATAATCATTTTAAAATAGAAAATAATCTATGGACGTAACAAAAAGATAGGTAATAAAATAAACATATATGTCTGCTCCACTAAACCTTAAAGCTACACTAAAACTTAATTTGCACAATTTTTTTTGTGATTAGCAACTACCAAAATGTATATTAACATTACAATTTGCTCAATATTTGTTAATAAGTAATTTTTTCTCTACTTGTTCTTAAGCTTTTACTCAACTAAATCAAATAGCTTTTTCCTCTGAAGGTATCTAATCAGATCTGTGTTATTAAAAAGCTAAATGACTTTAAAAACTTTTTACAAATGTCCACAGAAACACTCTTTACAAAGATATCATTTAAATTTACTTAATTAACCCCGTGCGGGCGGTGAATTCCTGTGTATATTGACGATGGTTAGGGTATTTTCGACCCAACTGTCTCAAGCCGGATTCTCACAAAGCATGTAGAGGTACTAAACCAGAGAGAGAACACTTGCACATTACAAAATTGCCTGTTCGCGGAAATCAAATTTTTCCCTCTGAACACCCTTTTTTTCTTTAATTGCCGTATTGCCAGATTCCAGTAGGAGCCTAAGAAGGTTTCCATTGAATTTTGAGAGGCAACGGTGGGGGAAATCGTTTTCAGACATCTAACGTCACGGAGCAAGACACCCTGGCATCTTTCGGCCGAGTAGGATACTAGGTGAAAAGACCCCAGGGTAGTGCCGTATTACCCGTGTTCCGGCTAAAACCTTAACCACCGTTCCAGAGTAGTGGTCTTGCCACTCAATGAACAACTAAAATGAGAAACATCTAAAATCCTACAAATAACCATATCTATCACCGAAAATCAAAAAATATTTCCGTGGGGAACTAATATAAGTTTTTCCGTGGGGAACATAAACTAATAAATAATAATAACCACAAATTTCAGATCCCTGGTCAACTTTCCCCTCTGTCCTCCTGTTCAACAAACAATTGTATTTTACACTTTTTGACATTAACTGTATTTATGTAGAGAATAAACTAAGTAGGTCCCAGTACAAATCGCAGTGTCAAGCCATCTTTAAGCACTTGACAAAATATTCTTCAAACCATTTCAATATGGTACTTCCAAAACCATATTTTTTTAATTGAATTAATAACAGTCCAACAGGCTCTTTTGTACTCTAAAAAAATAACTCCGATTGTTAAACAGAATTGTCTGTGATTGTCTTTTTAATGATTTCTTAATATCCATATTGTTTATGAATATATATTGAAGTACTTTCTGTATGTAAACTTAAGGAAACACCAATAACAGAGTTTTATCCATCAATATTTGTTTAATCTTCAGTATAATTTTTATCCTGATTCCTTGCATCTTATAATCGGTGTTCTCATTTTATATAACTTGAGAACAACAATGTGAATGACACCAATGCTATAATGAATAGTAATATTATTATACAGATCACGACATTGTTTTATTGACCATAAAACACAATGGCAATCGCTGTGACATGTTACACGTTTCCACCTCTATATTTATTTCACAGTAGGTACGAGGTAGAGTGTTGACTCCCCAGGTATGACATCCGGAGAAAGAGGGATCAATGTAACTTTGATTGCTGCGGTTAATGCCGCAGGCATCGGTAACCATGTGCAGGTTAATCGGTAACATTGTGCCGCCCATGTTGATATTCTCTCGCGTGTTTTTCAAAGACCACATGTTACATAATGCACCACCGGGTCCAATTGGAGGCGCAAATCCATCAGGATGGTCAAACGAGAAGCTTTTTTTGCACTACTTGCAGCATTTTATAGCCCACGTTAAGCCGAGAGAGCAAGAAAAAGTCCTACTAATACTCGATAATCACGAGTCCCATATTGCAGTTTCCGTGACTGATTTAGCGAAGGAAAATAATATTGTGCTATTAACGTTGCCGCCACACACCTCGCACAGAACTCAACCTCTTGACAGGACTGTTTTTAGACCATATAAAACCTACTACAACACCATAGCTAATGAGTAGATGATGACCCATCCTGGACGTCCTAGGTCGTCCTAAGTTTGTATGATGTAGCTAAACTCGTAGGCAAGGCATTTGCAAAAGCATTTACCCCTTCAAACATTGTCACAGGATTTGAAAAAACAGGGATATGGCCTGTTAATGAAAATATATTTGGCGACCACAAATATCTGTCGTCCTGTGTAACCGATTGCCCAAAACCAGAATCAGAAGAGACTCATAATACGGCATCTTGCTCATCAAGCCTTCAACTATCCGCAATCCATCAACATCAAACCTGACACTGGCACTTTCACTGCAGTCCAATGACAAAAAAGTAAATAACGATGACTTTAAAAGCCCGTTTGTAGTGCGCCCATTCCCCAAAGCCGTAGCTCGAAAGACTTCTCAAAAGGGACGAAAGCGTGGGAAAACAAGAATTTTGACAGACACCCAGGAGAAAGAGGAACTATTGCAAAGTAAGGTGAAACAAACAGTCAAAAGGAAGGTTCTCTGCGATAGTTCAGATGAATCTGATAAAGAGATGAAAAATTTAACAAAGGATTCAAGTGACGAGGATTTAGAAACTTTTCTGGCAAACGAAAATGAAAATTATATATTAGAGCAATAGGAAAGTGAAGAAATACTGAGCTATTCTAAGTAAAAAGAAGGTGATTTTGTTCTCGTAAGATTGACCAGTAAAAAGAATATTGCACACTATGTTGCCAAGATAGTTGAGGTTTTAGATGACGAATGCATGATCAAATATTTAAAAACAGTTATTGGAAACAATAAATTTGGTTATTCAGATGAGGAAGTCTCTTATGTCTCCGAAGGTGACATAATAAAAAACTGCGTTTACCAGATATGGTTGGAACATCACAAAGCTAACAAAATATGATGTCCTTTAATGTTAAATTTGATACATACAATGTAAAGTAATTATGTTTGTCATCTTATAATTATTAATGTAATAAATAAGATTCCGTTCGTTTGTGTTGTTTCTTCTTAATTGAAGGTAATTTGTTCTCTGACCACAGGTACAACAAAATGTGGACAAAGGTACAACACAGTGTCGTACCTTTGGACGACCTGTCAAAAAAATTTCGTTTTTTTTTAAAGGTAACTGAAACGAATCCATAGACCTATACTTTGTCATTTATAGATAAAGGTTGTATCTACTTCTGTATGCTTCAATGGTAGCTATAAAGCAATTTTTAAACATTTTGAGCCAAACGACATGAAATTTGCCCAAAGGTACAACACTCTCCCCTACACCAGCCCTACTCCTAGCACAAGGAGGTGGAATATTTGAGCCCTTAATTCATCAATGTGCTTTCCTAATTTTTATTTTTTGTTAGGTACATGTTACGAAGTTTTTAGGTTCTTAATTAGGTAGTATTTTTTATGTTTAAGTTTGGAAGAATTTTATTGTTTTTTTTTTTATTTAAAAGTACAAACGATTCTTATTCTGATTTTTTTTCTTCTTTCTTGTCTTATGCTTTAAAGCTTTGTCCATAAAATTTGTACAATTTTCAGTGACAATAAAGCATATTACTTATTAACTTACTTATTTATTTGTATTGCTATTAAGGCTAAAAAATTAACCAAACAATTAGTTTAGAGCATTATAAAAAATACACTCTATAATTTATAGAGATGGCATTGCAATAACTCTTAATTCCTATGGTCAACAAAACAATGTCGTTATCTGTATAATTACTTTTCATTTAATAATTGTCTATTTTAGTATTGTAATGAGTTGTACTTTATATATTGACTTTGTAAAAATTTCTGATATTTTTTATCTTGAAAACTTTTTTTAGTTGTTTTAGTAAATGTCTTCCATTTAGATGAGCTTATTTATAGGAATTCTAGTATTATTATCTTATAATTGCTTTGTATTTTTGATAATTGCCTATTATAGCAGTATTTTAATCATTATCACTACAAAATGTATCATGCCCTATTTCCTATAACTTAGTTTTTTGTTGTTTATACAAGACTGGCTATATAACTAGCCAATAGAATAATTGAGAACTCCCGAGCTCCATCTGAGAAAACTCATACATCTACCGTAAAAAGAGCTCTTAAACAACTTAAAGCAAATACTCCCGCAACATCAGAATACTCACATGCCTTCTCATTGGATGAAATAAACGAAGCGCTTAACCAAACTAAAACAGGAAAAGCAGCAGGCTTCGATGGGATGTATCCTGAGTTTATAGTCCACACTGGTACAAAAACACGACAGTGGCTCAAAAAATTCTTTAGCGATATTGTGAATACAGCTGTGCTACCCCCAGAATTCAAAAAAATAAAAATTATCGCAATCCAGAAGCCTGGCAAAGACAACAAGCTGCCTGAAAGTTACCGGCCTATTGCCTTACTCAGTTGCTGTTATAAATTACTAGAACGACTTTTATATAACCGAATATGTAACACCATTGAGGATGCTGTACCAATTGAACAAGCTGGATTTAGAAGAGAACGAAGTTGCTGTGACCAAGTGCTGTCCTTAACTACATTTATTGAAGCTGGCTTTGAAAGACGCGAAAAATCTGCCATAACATTTATAGATCTCACGGCTGCCTATGACACTGTGTGGAGAGAGGGCCTTATTTATAAGCTGATGAAAATCATACCTTGCCTCAAAACTTGTCAGCTGATAAACAATCTACTGACTAACGACTGTTTCAGGTATATATGAATGATGCACAGAGTAACGTTAGAAAACTTAACAACGGCTTACCTCAAGGCTCGGTGCTAGCTCCTTTATTATTTAACCTTTATACAGCAGATATACCTGAAACAAAATCGAGAAAATTTGCTTATGCTGACGACCTGGCCATTGGTTTCCAAGATAATAGTAAAGAAGCAGGAGAACGAGCTCTAAACGAGGACTTAACTACACTAAGTAACTATTTTAAGAACTGGCGCTTACGTCCTAACACAAGCAAAACTGAAACTTGTCTCTTTCACCTGTCGAATCAACTTGCAGGCGATACTCTCAATGTAACTCCAAATGATACAGCTATCAAACATAACAACAACCCCAAATATCTAGGCGTCACACTTGATAGAACACTCACCTTCAAAAGTCATCTTACAAACGCAGCCGGTAAACTAAGAACAAGAAATAACTTAATATCAAAACTTGCTGGAACAACTTGGGGTGCTTCTGCAGATACTCTTCGGACCTCTGCTCTAGCTTTGGTTTTTTCAGTGGCAGAATATTGTGCACCAGTATGGCTAAATAGTGCACATACAAGCAAAATCGATGTCCAACTTAACCAAACCATGAGAATAATCACTGGAATAATAAAACCAACGCCAGTGAGATGGCTGCCTACTCTGAGCAATATTGCTCCACCAGATCTACGCCGTACAGCAGCATTAGTGAGAGAGTACCAGGAAATTGTAGCCAACGTACAATTACCAATACATCAAGATATCCCAGACATCTCAAAAGAGCACCAGCGACTGAGATCTAGAAATCCTCCAATACGATCTGCCCGAAAAATTGGTAATTCCTATGATATACATAGGCAATGGACAACAAGATGGATGTCATCAGTAGAATCGGACTATATTAAGATATCCACCCCAACTCAGGGTTTCATCGGATCAAATCTGCCCCGGTCCACTTGGGCAAGGCTTAATCGTATACGTACCGGATATAGTAAATGTGCTGATTCGCTGTTCAGGTGGGGTCGTGCAGAAAGTCCACAGTGCGATTGCGGACAATCTAGACAGACTATAAGCCATTGTGTTTCAGACTGCTTGAATCGTGCCTACCGTGGAAACCTCCAGGACTTTGCGGAATGTTCCACAGAAGCAATTGAATGGCTATGTAAATGGGACATTAATATTTAGTGTCATTCATTCTATCTTTAGTGTTTAAATAATATATTTATTATATATGTATATATTATTGTATTTGTATATTTATCGTACTGTGAAAGTCCATACGCTAAATAAATAAATAAACAAGACTGGCTTCTAACAAAGTTTATGGCTATGCTGTGGCTTATGTATCAAGTGATAGTAATGTTAGTACTAACAGTTATGACAAAAGTGATGACCTGTTATTATGATCTGAATAAAAGTTTAAACTGTAACGTAGTTATGTGTCTTTTTATTTATGAAAACCCTTATGAATGAAAATTTGTTTATTAAAAAGAAATATACAAGAACCAAAAAAAAAGAGATAAGACACTACGTTTATTATGAATAAAAAAAATAATACCAGACATTAAAGATTGGTAGAAAAGATAGCAAGCGTATATCTGAAACCGTTTTTGAAATATTACAGAATTCTATACTCTAAAAGGAACGCTACCGATTTGATTAAAGACAAAATTTACAATCAATATGTACTGCCAGTAATTGCACTCCTTTCACATATTCAACCGTCAGTCTTACCTAATATCTACTGTAGTAGGTCCCTGGAAACTCTGTCAAATGCATTCTCAAGATTAATAATTACCAAGTAAGAAATTCTTTCAAAATTACGTAGGTCCAAAACAGAACATTTAGAATGTTCTTTTAAAAATGTCATTTCCAATGCAAATAGTAAAATTAGAATAAGATGGATGAAAAAGAGAGACGAGCAGAATGCTGTATAATAGAACGAAAAGGTAAGTTCTATAAGACTACCGTGAGACGAGTTATGATGTTTGATACGATGTTGTTTGATGTGATGTTGTAAAAAAAACCGGCGTTGAAAAACCAAATTACATTGTCGAAATAAAAGACGCTAATCAAATTTCTAACTTTCTAAGAAAAGCATATACCTGCCTGCTATTGTCTTTGCTATTTCTATTGTTGACATACGTTGTTGCATTTGTTGACATCACCGATGTTAATATACAACGAGTATATTACATCCTTGATCGACATTAATTTCGATTTCAAAACAAGAAGAGGCTTCCTTGTATATCCTTGATTTGGGCAACCCGTCATTACATTCCGAATCCTAAGACTGTTCGCGGTGCATAAAATCCTGCGCCTTGAAAACCAATCCCGAACATATTCGGAAAATGTCCGGAGTATGCCCCGCGAATCCAGCTAATCGCGAAAAGAAAAGAGAACAACTGGCACCCCACATTACTATGAAATTATTAAATATTTACTTTTTGATGAATTCACTCCGATGGTGCGTGTTTGCTCAAGTATCGAGTGTTTAGTTTGGTTTTTTCCACCAGCGTTGATGGTAAAAATTTTACTAAGTTGGGTTATTTATTCAATGATAAAAATTCCAACACAATTTCGTTAGACCCGTCTAAAGAAAAGTTAAAAGAAAAATTACCACGACACTGACCGTACTAGCCTCTAGCCACATCGGAAGGGTTGGAGGGTTAAGTACATCCAGTACATTAACTTCCGATTATCTGTGAACCATGTTGATTTGTCGAGAAATGACCGGACTGCACGTTTCGACAATTAATAGACAATTTTGACCTACCCCAGGGATCGTAAACGACAAATATTGAGGAAAATAACGGTATTCCACGTTATGTGGGTTCCCGTCTTTAGATTTTGTCTTTTTCTATTATATATTTTCTATTTCTCTTCGCCAATGAAGAACACTGCTTCAAGTTCTCTCAGAACGTTGGTATATTACAAAAATGGCTTGCCGAAAACATTTCGGTCAGATTCTGAAAGGATATGGTTACAGCGGGGCAATGATGAGTCTAATCTCTTGAGCAACCGGAGTTTCAGGGTTCGTTAGGACAAGTCCTGTCCAAGCTCGGGAACCCGGAGGCTGGAGTACCACAGGGAGCACAATATACACAGTCGACGTTCCTAGAATACCAGGAACTTTACTAAGTCTATATGCCGACGACACAGCGAAAGCCGCCACACACCCAAACATATACATAGCGGTAAACAAACTACAAAAAACGTTAGACGATATTCAAGATTGGAGTTTAAAATGGAAAATCGCCTTAAACTCCGAAAAAACGCAGGTAGTACTCTTCAAAAAGAGGCACCAACAAACAGGAACAAGTGACAGTGCAAAACAAACCCCTCCAGTGGAAAAGCGAAGCAAAATACCTAGGAGTAATCATGGATAAAAGCTTAACATTTAAAAAACACGTAGAAGCCACAATACAAAAAGCAAACATAGCAAAAGCGTCAATAAGAGTGCTTACTTCTAAACATCTTTTGGTTGGGTTTAGTTGTTGGATTTTACTAAATGTTTTTGTAGATTTGCGATTTTTTGTCATATATTTTTTTCTTGCTTTTTTTTGTAATTTATTTTTGTTTTACTATAGCTTGGCGTTTAATTATATTCATACATATCTGCATTTATTTTATTTATTTCTATATCATATAGAAATTTTGCACATTGATATAGCATTTGCAAAAAAAAAATATTTCAAATATTCTTAGGTAATTTTTTAAAATGCATTTATGTTAAACTTTTAACTTACGAACCTGATCACTTATAGCTTGACCCATAAAACTTATTTCTGCAAATATTAAAAACGTTGCTAAAATTACAAAAAACATTCTATAATTATCTTCTGGACGAACCTCCTAAAACAAAAAATTGTTTTTCCTGTAAAATGTAAATTTTAAAATAGTTTTTTTTTCTAGATATAGTATAATCGCTTGATTTTGCAAATGGATAAAATTAACTTGTTTGTATCTATACAGGCTTGGCAACTCAAAAGAGTCCATCCTCATATTTGGCAATAATAATTAGATTTTGTGAACATGCTTAAACAGGTAGATTTTTAATTTTAAATCGAGAATTGTTAGACAGGTATTTCGCTTTAGAATTATCCCATTTTTTTATATAAACACTATTCTTGTATCTCTATCTTGCATCTTGTAAAGATAAGTTTATTAAGAGTGTTACACCTTTTAAAAACGAAACGTTACGCTTATGTGTTGCCAGTGTCAATTTCCGGTCGTGTAGAAAACTACATTAAAACGAAATTTGCAAAATTAATAGGAAAATTTAAATGCAAATTAAATGCAACGTAAATAAAATAAACTAAGTTTTAAAGTAATAAATTCATAATTCCAAACAGTTAACTTATTAGCTATAACAATTTACTGAAATGTTCAAAATCATATCCACTAACGGCCATACAATTATAAAGTTGCTGTTTGAAATTACGAAGAACATTTTGTAGCATTTTAGGGGTTAGTAGACTACCTTCATGAGTTATTTGTGTTCTTAGTTCTTCCAATGAAGCTGTAATTGTAGATGTAAATCTCGCTTTTTAAATAACCCTATATGAAGAAGTCCAGGAAAGTTAAATCGGTAATTCTCCTGAACTTCTTTATATTGTAGCATTTCAAATCACCCTGTATATGTTAAAACACCGAAATCATATTTCAATCCTTTTTGCGTCGCCGAGGTTAATAATAAACACATTTTAAAGTTTGTTTATATATCAAAGATGGGTATTTACTCGGTATTCTTTGATCGAGAGCCACTTTAGGATATTTTGCGTTGTCAAATAAACAAAATATTTCGGTTTGTGCTTTGTTTATACCGAGTTGAGCGAATGAATTTTAAAGACAATTACATCACTCTTGGTAAGGCCGTCCGCTGTTAACGGCGTTTAATTTTATTGGAGTTCGTTTTTCGTCTTCTGTTGGGGAAAATATGTAGTTTGGTGAGCAGTTAATAGTGCAGTTTAAAGAGATTTGAAAGAGATTTTGTTGAGACAAGACGCGGCGAGTATCGGCGTTAAGAAGCCGGCAACTTTGTTGAAAAAAGTGAATTATACTCAATGTAATTTGTTAGTTTTGAAAGAGTAATCACTGTTTTTTGTTTTTATGTCGTTTCTCAACTAAGAGATTTGTATCTAAGAGATGTGCAGCGTTTCAACAATTTTGAAGGATAAGCACATGGTTCCATTGTGTCCAGTTGTATTCCAGTTAATAAGAAGCCGAGTGTCAAATTTTGCGTCCCAGTGAACAGCTTCCATCCTCATTTTGTTTGTCTCTGGTTGTCATCCCAGGCTATTTAGCAGTTGATGCATTGTTTGTGTGGCAGAGATTCCAAATCCAGTTCTTACCCCAAAAATTTCAAAAGAAAAAAATTGACATTTAATGAAAGACCAGGTGCCATTTTATAGTTAAATTTTTTTTCATGTAAAAATAAACAGTTTTCATTTGTAACATAACATTTGTAAATTATAACCACATAAATTTTAATCTGTTTTGTTAAATAATTGCTTTTATAACAGGTTAAGAAATTTTAAACAGTATAATTATAAATGTTAGGGTATGGCTAAGCAGTCATTATTTATTCTCTATTCAAGTTTTAAAATTTAATATTGACATCTGACAGCTAGTTTTATTTTTTGACATTTGATACATACCTAATCATAACTGAGATCTTGTTTTGTTTTTGTTTTTTAAAAAAGGTTAACCTCTATGCATAGTTTCATTTAAAAAGCTATTTTTCATTTCTAATTTTTTCCATTACAAATTGTCGCCCATTAACAATGTAGTATCTCCAACTTCTAGAGTTTGTAAATAGATAGTAATATAGTAAGTTTGTTTTTTGTATTTTATTATTACTGTTTATTTTTGTAATTGTTTGTGGTGTAATAATAATAATAATAATTTTCCCTAAACCATTTTGTTTATTTCTTTTAAAAAAAGTTTCTAACCCCTTTTTATATTTTTATGAAGGAAGAGCCTTTTGTTTCATCCAGCAGGAAGATTCTTCTAAGCGGCATTCTTATTTTAAATAGCTTGAGAACCTTCTTGTGTTTTGTTTGTCCAGGAGACTCATGTAAGTAAGTTGCTTTACTTTTTGTAATTGCCCATCCAATCCAATCCCATCTTGTTATTCACTTATCCGCGATCTAGCTCTCCAGAGAAACCCTGAGTAGCCATTCGCAACGTTTCGGTTTGTTTTGCTTACCCTATCTCTAGCCCCATAATTTCTGTCCCCAATTTTCAACCCCTTATAGTAATACCCTATGTGGTAAGCAAAATAATCGTGACAATATGAGGTTATTTAAAAAGCCAGATTTATACCGACCATTCCCCTTCATTGAAAGAATTAAGATAATTAATAGTGCAACTCTGTCTGGATTGGTATGGGGTGAATTGAGTAGCTCTATAACCGATGCAGCCGGTCCCAAACCCGGATAAAAGAGGAGGGATAGAGGAGTAACACCTCTAAAAAAAAAACAGGGTTCAGCTGAACCGGCTGATAGCACCCTGTGAGGGTCCCTGCCTGGGGTACAGATGAAAACCGGTCTCGAGAGTAGGGGATGGCTGAAAAAGTCACAATGGTCGAGAGGGCGGAAGAACCAAGAGCGTCTGATCCAGAATGGGAGGCTAAAGAATAGGTCCTACAAACGGGGGTTGTGGCGTTAGGACTTAGCAACCTAACACACAGAAAAACATAAGGGTAAGAAAAACGAAAATCACAAGGACGGAAACATATCTTCGGTTGGAAATCAACACCTCTGATAGAGGGAGCCCCATCGGATAAGGGGGGGCAATGTTGCGAAGAGTGCGGAAGACCCAGTCTTATCAAAGCTCAACCAAAAATCAAAACGAAGAAAAGATAGAACACTCATATGTGCAACATGGAATATACAAGGATAAAACAAAAAGGCGACGGAAGTGATCAATGAGTTTAGAGAAACAACATCGACATACTAGTAACAACAGAAACAAAAAAGAAAAAAAATGGAAGGGAAACAATAGAAGACCATATCCACTGCTGGAGCGGAGTTAAGAAAGAATGTAGAGCAAAGGCAGGAGTGGGAATACTAACCAAAAAATAAGTGGAAGAACAGGATTAGAACATAGGAACCAATCAACGAGAAAATAATTAAAATGCATATAGACATATACGGTAAAGAGACAGTGATACTCGAAGTATCTGCACCAACAGACGATTCCCCGAGAGTAGAAAAAGAACATTTCACGGAACAATTTCAACATCAAATAGAGCTAATTAAAAAGAACGCGAAGATAATTATAACAGGAGACCTTAACGGCAGAACCGGAAGGAAAGAAAACGATAAAGTAGTGCGGAGATTTGAAGAGGATGAAAAAAATAATAACGGAGAACGTCTGATTGAATTATGCGAACTAAACAACCTAAAAATCACCAACGTATTCTTCAGACATAAAAATATTCATAAATATACATGGACGCAAGAAACACGAAAGCTGAAATCGATAATAGACTACATAATAATCAAACAAGACACTACAATAAAGATCAAAGATGTGCGAGTCAGAAGAGGAGCAGAATGTGGAATGGACCATAAACTGCTGACAGCAAAAATGGGCATTAATTGGAAACAGAACAAGACCCCCTCTACAGAAGAACCGTTGAACACTATAAGAGAAAAACAATACAATATAGAACTACTCCAAGAACAATCAATAAGAGAACTATACCAACAACGTCTAGACCAAAAATTAATAGAATTTAATACGGCAACATCGAAGAAATATACGAGCATATAAAGGCGAGTATAAAACAAGCAGAGTTCAAAGCCCTTGGAGAAAAAGAACATATAACAAATAAACAGCACTATTATGAAATAAATGAATCAACAAAAAGAATAATTGAAGAAAAACAGCAACTATACAGAAAATGGCTGACTACAAACAACGATGAAGTTTATAAAGAATATAGAGAAAAAGGTAGAGAAGTGAAAAAACAAATAACACAACAAAAGAATGAAGAATGGGAAAGAACCTGCTTAAATATTGAAACATACATAGAAGATACAAGAACTTCGGAGTGATGGAAGGTACTGAGAGGATTGAAACAAAACTAAAAAGAAAAAATTAAATTGGGAAATATATAGACTATTACAACGAACTGTTAACAGAACAAAGACCACAATTCATTGGAAAAGAAAATAGGCGAAGACAAAGTAGATCCCCACAACAAGAAATAGAAATAACAGATAGGGAAATGAGAACGGCCATAAAAGCAATCAAAAATAAGAAAGCACCGGGACCTGGAGGCAGCTCACCTAAGCTTATAAAATACGGATCAAAAAAATTACACCGGATGATACAATGGATATTTCAGAAAGCCATAAATGGAGAACAGCTCCCAAAGGAATGGACGGAGGCATATATGACATCTATATTTAAGAAAGGAGATAGAAAACGATGCAAAAACTACAGAGGAATAAGCGTAAAATCATCAATAGGAAGATTATATGGGATGATACTGCGAGAAAAGATAGAGCAAGCGATAAAAGGCAAAATCGGGGAGGATCAGGCAGGCTTCACGGCAGGAAGATCGTACATAGACCACATAATATACACACTGGAACAACTGTTGGAAAAGAAAAAAGCAAAAAATAGAGATATACATTTGGCATTTGTGGATCTGAGAAAGGCATATGACTCTGTACCAAGGTCTGAACTATGGGAGGTAATGTACAAATTAGAAAAACAGACGAAACTCATAGAAGCTACAAAAGCTCTGCATAAAGAAAATAAAGTGTTTATTAAAATGGGAACAACAATTATAGGAGACTTCACCACAACAAAAGAGCTCCTGCAGGGTTGTTCCACATCTCCAACCCTATTCAAAATATACATAGAAAAAGCCTTGACTACATGAAAAAGAAAATGCGAAGGCATGGGAGTACCGGTACGGAACGAATACCTATATACGTTAAGCTTTGCAGACGATGAAGTAATGATTGCACAAGACCAAGATGACCTCAGCTACATGATAAGAAACTACAAGAAGAATATACCAAGGCTGGCCTAGATATTAACCTCGCGAAAACAGAGTACCTATCTACAAGTGAAGAAGATCTACAGATTGATAACAACGTAACAATCAAAGGAAAGGATAAATTCAAATATTTGGGGTTTATAATTGGGGAAGATGCTGCAGAGTAAGAATGGATAGGAAAAGTAATGACGAAACAAAGAAAAGAACATCAATAGAAACAGATATACTAACATATATAGAACAAAAAAGACTAAAGTGGTATGGACATGTAAAAAGAACTAACGACAGCAGATGAATAAAGAGAATAACCGAATGGACCCCCATAGGAAGGAGGAAAAGAGGACCACCCCGAAAATCCCAGAGGAACGAAGTAGACGACGCCATGAGTAAGAGAGGCCTAAACGATGGAGAATGGGATGTCATCAAGTGCCACCAATTACGCACTTCGATGTTGCCACAATAAGAGCGTACCGGCCAACTACGCAATATTACACCATATTGCGCAATAGTTGGACAAATTAATAAACATGGAAACTTGCAGCAAGTTGCAACACATTTTCATACGTTTATTAATTACACCGGAGACGACAGGGACAACAGAGAAAGATGGAAACGATTGAGCGAGGGAAGGCAGTGAATACTGTAGAATCCCTGAATATATATATATATATATATATATATATATATATATATATATATATATATATATATATATATATGAATATATATATATATATATATATATATATATATATATATATATATATATGAATATATATATATATATATATATATATATATATATATATATATATATATATATATATATATATATGAATATATATATATATATATATATATATATATATATATATATATATATGTATATATTCATATATATATATATATATATATATATATATATATATATATATATATATATATATATATATATATATATGAATATATATATATATATATATATATATATATATATATATATATATGAATATATATATATATATATATATATATATATATATGAATATATATATATATATGAATATATATATATATATATATATATATATATATATATATATATATATATATCTTAATATATATAAATCTCGTGTCACAATGTTTATCTTCAATGGACTCCTAAACCAATTAACCGATTATAATAAAATTCGCACACCATGTGCAGTTCGATCCAACTTGAGAGATAGGATAGTTTAAATCTCAAATTATAGTCGCAATTTTAATTTATTGCTAATTATTTGTCTGTTATTATTTGACAGTCACAATTATCTGTTAACTCCAAATGATTCTAACAGATGTCGATACCTTTCGACTGGGTTGAGTAAGTAATCAATAGATGGCGCTGCTATGGTAAATCTACGAACGTGTCATATAAGATACATTTTAATAGCATAATTACCACTTGTTGTTGACGCTATAAAATTAATTAAATTTATTTTGTAGTGAACGAAATACTGTATAATTCAATTATTTTCACTTTTTAAATTTTTGATGTTAGCATAGCCGGCCACGTGTTACTTAGACTGAAGTGTAAATTGAATTCATATTATAATGAAGATAATACAGTGAAATTAATCCTGTTTTTTTACTTATTTGTGCTTCATTGATCAAAACTTTATAATTTAATTTGAATATATGTATGTAAGTATTATCACATAATTATAAAATTTAATTAAAATGTCAATGCAAAAATGATACACAATTTCCTACACTTTTTCAATAGTTGTATAAATATTTTTTTTTATTGTTTTTATTTAACCTCTATTAAAAAATATTTAGCACTTATTATTTCAATGTGCTATGATAACAAGTTTTTCAGATTTTTTTTCTTATATTTTAATTTATTTCTAATTATTTGTTTGTTATTATTTGACAGTCACAATTATCTGTTAACTCCAAATGATTCTAACAGATGTCGATACCTTTCGACTGGGTTGAGTACGTAATCAATAGATGGCGCTGCTATGGTAAATCTACGAACGTGTCATAAGCTATTTTTGGTGTTAGCATAGCCGGCCACGTGTTACTTAGACTGAAGTGTAAATTGAATTCATATTATAATGAAGATAATGCAGTGAAATTAATCCTGTTTTTTACTTATTTGTGCTTCATTGATCAAAACTTTATAATTTAATTTGAATATATGTATGTAAGTATTATCACATAATTATAAAATTTAATTAAAATGTCAATGCAAAAATGATACACAATTTCCTACACTTTTTCAATAGTTGTACAAATATTTTTTTTATTGTTTTTATTTAACCTCTTTTAAAAAATATTTAGCACTTATTATTTCAATGTGCTATGATAACAAGTTTTTCAGATTTTTTTTCTTATATTTAAACGATTAAATTAGTATTTCAATTCTTATTGAAATTATTATTTAAAATCTATAATTTAAATATGTACATGTCAGTATTATCACATAATTATAAAAGTTAATTAGAATGATTTTCAATTTTTCTTTTCTCATATTTAAACGATTAAATTATTATTTTCAGTCAAATGCCACCGAAAAAATCTAACCTCAACAACGCGAGCAGCAAAGGGTCACGACGCAAACGTGTTGAAAGAGCTCAGCAATTACCAGAACAAATCGAAACAAGAAATGCAGCTCAAAGAATTAGGACTGCAGAAAGTCGTGCACAAGAATCTCAAGAATAGCGTGACGAACGTCTGCAACAGAATATTACGAGAACAAGAGTGGCACGACAACGAAACATAGCTACAGTACGAGTACTAGATCGACAAAGGCAACGGATCAGCCGCTCATTAACACGTGCATCATTCGTTCGGCTTGCCTTTGAATATGCACCAGATATTAACTACTTAGCGCATTCAAAAATCGCTATCGGTGGAATGGATAAAGTATGTCAATATTGTCAGGCATTGAAATTTCGGAATGAAGCAGCCGGCATGTGCTGCGCATCAGGAAAAGTTGTGCTGTCACCTCTACCCGCTCCGCCGGAGCCTTTATTATCCCTTCTTACTGGCAATTCAGATGATTCCAAATTATTTTTGCGTAAGATACGCAAATTTAATTCTTGCTTCCAAATGACGTCATTTGGGGCAACTAAAATTTGCGATCGTGCATCCGATGGACGTAATTTTGAAACTACATTCAAAATTCAAGGCCAGGTGTACCATAAAATCGGATCACTGATGCCAATGCCTGATAACAATCCGAAATTTCTTCAAATTTATTTTATGGGCGATTGTGAAGAGCGCGTGACGACTCGGTGCCTGTATAATTTTATTGAACAAGCAGAGGAAAGAGCAATTGTGATATTATTGGAAAATTTTTTAGAAGATCACAATCAACTAATTCAATTGATCAAAAGAGTTTCGCCACGACTGCAAAATGACAATTATCAAATCGTCATAAAAGCCGACAAAGTACTATTAGGTGAACATGCTGGTAGATTCAACGCTCCAACTACTGTTGATGAGGTTGCTGTTATCATGGTTGGTGATCCAGTTGACAAAAGATCTATAAAAATTACACGGCGAGACAACACTGTCAGTACGATTTCGGATCTACACCGTTCATATGACGCACTACAATATCCATTGATATTTTGGCAAGGACAAGATGAATATCACCTTAATATCAAACAGTATGATCCAAATACCGGTAAATTTGACAATTATCTATTTACTTTCTTACTGTATGTATAGATTTTAATTTCGTATTGCATTTTATTTTTTATTTTTTTAGGTGATTACAGAAATAATAAAGTTAGCTCAATGAAATACTACGCATACCGAATAATGGTTAGGCAACATCAAGACAATTATATCCTTCGATATCGTCAGCTGTTCCATCAATACATTGTTGATATGTATGCTAAGGTCGAAAGCGAACGCTTGCGATTCCTTCGATTCAACCAGGCAAAACTACGATCGGAAGAATATATTCACTTACGAGATGCTGTTGCTGGAAACATCGATGGAAATTTAAATCCCAATGACATCGGTAATGCTTTCATTTTACCTTCAAGCTACATCGGCAGTCCACGGAACATGCAGGAATACATACAAGATGCGATGACTTACGTACGTCATTACGGCCGACCGGATTTATTTATTACATTCACATGTAATCCGAATTGGGAAGATATACAAACTTTACTATTGCCAGGACAACAAGCCATTCATCGTCATGATTTAACTGCACGTGTGTTTAAACAAAAATTGAAATCCTTAATTGATTTTATTGTTAAATATTCAATTTTTGGTATCACACGTTGTTGGCTGTATACGATAGAGTGGCAAAAGCGAGGTTTGCCTCATGCCCACATTTTGGTTTGGCTTAAAGATATAATCCGTCCTGAAGAAATCGATCAAATAATTTCAGCCGAAATTCCAGACCCATTAATTGATCAAGAATTATTTGATATTGTCACCAAACACATGATCCATGGGCCATGCGGTGCTTTCAACATGACGTCACCGTGCATGGAAAATGGAAAATGTAAAAAAAAATTCCCAAAGCCGCATACGAATGACACGATCACGGATATTGATGGTTATCCAATGTATCACCGCAGAAGTACTGAGAATGGTGGCCACACATTTACAATGCGACTGCCGAACTTTCCAAATCAAGTTGAGTTTGATAATCAGTGGGTGGTACCATACTCACCACTACTTTCAAAAACTTACAAAGCTCATATCAATGTTGAGCTTTGCAGTTCTGTTAAATCAATAAAGTATATTTGTAAATATGTAAATAAAGGCAGTGATTTAGCCATATTTGAAGTACAAAACATAAATAAAAATGACGAAATAGCACGATACCAAATGGGCAGATACATTAGCAGCAATGAAGCTATTTGGCATATTCTCAGCTTTCCCATCCACGAAAGAGATCCTGCTGTCCAACATCTGGCAATACATCTTGAAAACGGTCAACGTGTATACTTCACTGAAGAAAATGTTCTCCAAAGAGCGTTTGAAGCTCCGAAAACGACTCTAATTGAATTTTTTACATTGTGTCAAAAACCTGATGTTTTTGGCCAATTCGCGAAGACATTGGTGTTTGGTGATGTTCCACGTTATTTCACATGGAACAAATCCAGTAAAAAATGGGAGCCACGGAAACAAGGAAAACCACATCCTTCCATTACAGGCATATTCAAAGCTAAGACATTGGGGAGACTTTACACGGTACATCCAAAGCAACGTGAGTGCTTCTATTTACGTTTGTTATTGGTGAATGTTCCTGGACCAACGTCTTTTGAATTTTTACGAACAGTTAATGGTCGAGTATTCAATACATACCAGGATGCATGTCGTGAACTGCAATTGCTAGAAGACGATAACCATTGGGACTTAACGCTTGCTGATGCTGCGTTGACATCAACACCGAATAACATTCGTCAGTTGTTTGCAATTATTTTGACGACATGTTATCCCTCGCAAGCACAAACTTTGTGGGAAAAATATAAAAATTGTATGACAGAAGACATCTTGCACCGAATTAGACAAACAAATCAATGTAAAAACATAGATTATACACCAGAGATGTACAATGAAGCATTGGTCTTGATCGAGGATTTATGTGTTCTTATTTCAAATTTACCACTTAATCATTATGGTATGCCATCACCTAATCGTCCATCCACCGACTTAGTCAATACCGATTTACAACGAGAAAATCAATATGACCATGGAAGTTTAGCAACAATTATCATGAACAGTGAACCATTACTGACAGTAGAACAAAAAATTATTTATGATCGGATTATGCTGGCTGTTGCTGCTGAACAAGGCGGTTTTTTTTTTCTTGGATGCACCCGGTGGAACCGGTAAGACATTTTTAATATCGTAACAATAAAACACTGAAAACTTTGTTTTCAAACTTCCACAAAATTTATTTTAATTTCTTATCACTACAGCTGTTTCGGCTGATTGCCTTTCTCAAGTGATCTGTTTTTGGTATGGGTTTACACTTTATAGTCTCTAATGGAATAGGTTGAGGAGGGGAGAACTGTTTGTCTCAAGTTGGTCATTCAGAATTATATCTGTGTTTTTTAATTTGTTGATTTCCATAGATTCTAACAAAGATAGCTTAAGGCCTTTATTTTGAATGTGGAGAATTTTAAATTCGTCATTAAAAGAATGATTATGATCTAGAAGGTGAAGTGCGTATGTAGAATCTGTTTTTCTATTATTGAAAGCCCTTTTATGTTCTGCTATTCGTTTATTAAAATTTCTACCTGTTTGACCAATGTAAGTTTTTGGGCAGTCGCCACATTTAAGTTTGTACACACCACTGTGTAAGTGTTTTTTATGTTGGCTCTTGTTGTTTTTAATATATTTGCCTAGGTTGTTATTTGTTCTGAAAGCTGGTGTTATTCCTTTCTTTTTTATGTGTTTGGCTATTTTTGTTGATATTTTGCCTGTATATGTAATCGAGCAGAAGGTACTGGGTTTTTTCTCTGGTGGTGGAAATACTAAGTTCAGGGCTTTCTTCTGTAGTTTTTGATTTAACATTTTATTAATTGTTTGTTCGTTGTATCCATTGTTTACTGCTATTTGCTTAATGATATTTAATTCTGTCTCAAAATTGTATTTTGACATAGGAATTGCTGTTAATCTATGTAACATACTATGATAGGCTGCCAGTTTATGTTGTGTGGGATGGGATGATGAATTGTGAATAGTCGTGTCAGTATGGGTAGGTTTATGAAATATGGAGAAGTCATGTTTGTTTTTAAGTCTGGTAATTTTTAAATCTAAAAAATTTATGGATTGATTTTGTTCTGTTTCTATTGTAAATTCAATATGACTATGAAGAGAATTAATATACGATAAAAATTGGTCGAGTTGCCTGTTAGTTCCTGTGAAACATACCAGTACATCGTCTACGTATCTCCACCAATATAAAAACTGTTTGAATATGGGATGTTTTAAAATCTTTGTCTCTAGATGATCCATAAAAATATCTGATAGCAATGGGCTTAGAGGATTGCCCATTATAAGTCCTGCACTGTTATTTGTATATAATTCATTATTAAATTCAAAGTAGTCCTGGTTTATGCAAACTTCAAGAAGATGTAAAATTTCAGATGTAATGATTGGATTTGTACTATTTTGGTCTAAAAGGTTTTTTACTAGAATAAAAGTTTCTGTGGGAGGGATACTAGGAAAAAGATTTTTTACGTCAAATGAAATTAATCTGGAGTTGTTAGGTAACTGACCATCAATTATTTTTAATATTGTTGATTCTTGCCAAAATACGGTCGCAACAAAAAATCGCATTAGCAGTAGCATCGTCAGGCATTGCGGCTACTTTACTGGATGGTGGGCGAACAGCACATTCAACATTCAAGCTGCCATTGGACGTTCGTAATAAACCAGATGCAATGTGTAACATCAAAAAGAATAGTGGAATAGCTGCAGTGTTGCGGAAGAGTTCTATAATAATTTGGGATGAGTGCACAATGGCACACAAATATTCACTTGAAGCATTAAACAAAACTATGCAAGATTTAAACAGCAATAATAAACTTTTCGGTGTTTCGCATGTTTGAAACAATCATTCTTATGGCGAAGTGTTGAAACACTTCGATTGACCATAAATATGCGAGTACAATTGCAAAATAATCCATCAGCACAAATATTTTCCGAACAACTACTAGATATTGGGAACGGTAAAATAGAACTGCAACCAAATACGCAATGCATTAAACTACCAGACAATTTTTGCACTGTTGTTCAGGATAAAAATGAATTGATTCAGAGTATTTTTCCGGATATACAGAATAATTATTTGAATTATGAATGGCTTAGTCAACGGGCGATTTTGGCAGCCAAAAACGTTGATGTTGACGAAATTAACTTCCAGATACAACAGTTGTTACCAGGTGATCTGATGTTTTTTAAATCAATCGATACTGTTGTTGATGAAAATGAAAGTGTAAATTTTCCGATTGAATTTTTAAATTCATTAGATATCCCTGGAATGCCACCACATAATCTTCGATTAAAGATTGGTTCCCCTATTATTCTCCTCCGTAATTTGAATCCACCTCAATTATGTAACGGTACGCGTTTGGTCATCAAAAAGATCACCGGAAACATTCTTGAAGCAACCATTTTGGCTGGGAAGTTTAAAGGAAAAGTGGTCCTGCTGCCACGTATTCCGATGATACCATCAGATTCTACCATATCCTTCAAAAGGCTACAGTTTCCAATTCGTTTAGCTTTCGCCATGTCTATAAATAAATCTCAAGGTCAAATAATGTCCATTTGTGGTTTAGATTTGGAAAATCCATGTTTTTCTCATGGGCAACTATATGTTGCGTGTTCACGTGTTGGGAAACCGTCGAATCTATTTGTGTTAGCTAAAGACAGGTTAACCAAAAACATTGTACACCGATTGGTGTTAAATTAAATTGAAATTGAAAGTATTTATAATTAAAAAAATAGATATTAATGTTTAAAAGTTTAAGACTGTCTGCCTTGCCTACCTCATTCATGAGTTTAAGCGTCACATGTTATTTACTGTATTATACTGTAATATACTTATATTTGTTATAAAATTAAATGGAAATAATAAATCTGATAAATTTTTATTTTGTACCTATTGATTTCTGCTTAATATCAAGTGTAAGAACATTTTAATTAATTGTGTTTAACGTACTTCCCCTTCAAATCTCAATCCAGTGAATTTGTATACCAACATCAAGATTTTCGTCTTTGTTCATAAATAATTTCATTGTACTAAAGGGTTATAGTAGTAGAAAGTCAAATAAGAAGATCACTATATTTTTTTACAAATACCATCTGTGTAAAAAAGCATAGTGGACTCCGTGACTGATGTTCTCTTATTGTTCCTCTTAGATTGTTTACTATAATGTAATATAACAAAAACTTTAGCCACAGCAACGCGTGGCCGGGTCAGCTAGTATATATATATATATATATATATATATATATATATATATATATATATATATATATATATATATATATATATATATATATATATATATATTAGTTTTTCCTTGGGTTTAGGTTAAATCAATTATATTAGATGTGGAACTAGATTTTACTTTCCATAAAAATTAACGTTTCGGCAGGAAACCCTTGCCTTTGTCAAGATTCAAAACGTAAAAACGGACACTGACATTATTGAAGTGTTTCACTTGAAGTGTGTGTTTCACTGACGAAGTGTTTCACTGGCACAAATGAAGTGTTTAAAGTGAAATCACTTCATTAATGTCAGTGTCCGTTTTTATGTTTTGAATCTTGACAAAGGCAAGTGTTTCTTTCCGAAACGTTGATTTTTATGGAAAATAAAATCTAGTTCCACATCTAATATAATTTATTAAACCTAAACCCAAGAAAAACTAATTTTATATTAAATATAGTACGGTTCAAATAACTCAAAACTATTATATATATATATATATATATATATATATATATATATATATATATATATATATATATATATATATATATATATATATATATATATATATATATCTATATAATACTATAAAACTGCATCAGTCCATATCTGTAAGACAAGCTGCTCTTAGAAGGAAAATCAGTCCTTATAAATTAAAACAAAAAATCCAATTAAAAAATGGCACCTTAAAATGGAGTGAAAAGAGATAATTAATGTAAAAAGTGACTTACATGTGAGGTTACACAATTACGTTGGTAAAAAAGCCACCCAGTTTTACAAAAAATTGGTCGTACAAATCAAAAATTCCCATAGTGTATTCGTATTCGTATTTGAAAGATTTATTTTAAAAATTAGGGTAGACCGGGGTCGAAAGTAACAGCCAGCGAAAGCAACAACTCAAATATCTGAAACCACGAAAACAGTAACAGCGCTTGCCCTAGTTTTGTAAACTGACAAAATTGCCGACTACAATATATTATTAAGCTGGGTACACACATGCGAGCATAACTGTTCGCGAACCGTTTGTGAACGCCATATTCGTTAATGTGTACGACGGGACGAACCGCTTGCGAGGTGTTCGTTCGTTGCTCTTCAGGAACCACGGCCTGTCGGTTTTTGGGACGAACACAAAGAATGTTCGCAGTTAAATTTGGACGGTGTTCGAGACTATAAATTGTTTCTGCTAAGTGTGCGATGAGATTATTCGGTTAAACAAAATTGCTGAACGAGCTCGGCTTATTCAAAAGTAACGAGAGACATTAATAACAGATAATGTAAACAAAACCGAAATATTTAGAATAACGATGTAAATTAATTCCCGGTTTGTTATTTAAATACTTAGGGTATTGGATAGTCGAACATAAACATATTTTTAACGAACTGTTCGCGAACAGCTCACGAGCAGTTCGCGAACAGTTCGGTTCGCATATGTGTACCCACCTTTACGTGAGCGATATCGGCGCCAGTCTCGATTGTGTACAAGAACGCAATTGTTTTTAGTGCTCCTTAGTAATAATTTTCGAGTGATATCTAAGTGAAATATAAGCTTTATTGTTTCAGGTATGTACTTTATCTTGCATATATAGTTAGTTTAGATATTTGAAGATAATATAAACACAAGTAACTGTCTACATTTACCGTTGTTCATTGTCAAAAATTAAAAAGTTTTTAAAAAGTAAGGTCGGGGCCGAACGTAACATACTGTCGAGAGGGCGATTGTAACGTTACAGCCGACCCCGCTAACAATTTTAAGCATTCTGGTTTGTTAATATATTATTTTTTTATTTCCAGAATGCCTCGTACAAAAATTAGAAGAAGTAATAGAGGTTCCAAAGATATTGCAACTTATGAAGCTGCATAAGCCGAAATAATAAATAGTATATCCATTCGTGCAGTGGCAAAGAAGTACGTTTTGTGTCATGTTTCTTTAAGACGATTTAAAATTAAAAAGGAAGCACCAGTTGAGGGTTTAAATAATTCTCTTTTCATGGGTTATAGAGCTTGGAACAAAGTTTTTACCGAAGTCCAAAAAAAAATTATGGCAAATTATATTGTAAGAGCGGCAAACATATATTATGGTTTTTGTCCAAAATAAATCAGAGAGTTGCCATATGAATTAGCCAATAAATATAAGTTAGCAATACCACCACAGTGGGAGCAAAACCAGATAGCTGCAGAAGATTGGTTCCGCAGATTTATGAAGCAACAACCCCAACTCTCGTTAAGGTGCGCAAAACCAACAAGTTTAGCTCGTACCACTAGTTTTAACGAGAATAATGTTTCCTGTCTTTTTGATACTTTGCAGAAAGTTATGGACAAATATAAATTCGAACTTAAAGACATATACAATGTCGATGAGACTGCGGATGGATGCAAGAAAGTGAATTTCTCTTAAATTCTTACAACACTTTCGGAAATATACGTCAGCGACTACCGATCACAAAATCCTGCTACTACTAGATAATCACGCATCTCATTTTTCTATTCAGGCACCGGACTATTGCTTTGAGAACGGCATTGTTGTGTTATCCTTCTCGCCTCACTGCTCTCATAAGTTACAACCATTGGATCGCTCTGTATATGGGCCATTAAAAAAGCAATTAATTTGGGCTGTAATTCATGGATGCAAAGCAATTCACGGAAAACTATGACCATTTATAATATCTCATCCATAGTAGCTACAGCACTTCCGATGGCACTGACATCCAGCAACATCCAAGCAATCTTTAGATGCACGGGAATATTTCCTTTAAATAGGAATATATTTACACCTTTAGATTACGCACCGTCTTATGGCACAGATAGGCCTCCACCAGCAAATAAAGTGACCACTGATGTTGAAATTAACACGACAGAATCAGGAAAAAGAGATGATAAACCTACACCAAATAACCAGAGAAATCAACAAATTAAAGAACCCGCACCAGCAACATCTTTTTCTGTCACAGATGAAACCAACAATGAACTAAATAATATTCCTACAGCGTCAACTTCACGTGTTTCTTCAGCTAAGTAGTTTACACCGGAAGCAGTCAGATCTTTCCCCAAAGCCCCGCCTAGAAAAGAAGGAAATAAAGGAAAAAAGAAAAGAAAATCGGTTATATACAGATACCCCCGAAAAAGAAGAAATTGCGGCAGAATATGAAGAGAAGAAGAAGAAAAGCGTTAAGAAAAATTTTTTTGACCTTAAACTAAAACCAAAAAATCTTAAAAAAAAGAAATCATTTAAAAAATAACACCAAGAGAGTGATGAAGAAGATGAAGAGTATTTTTGCCTTATATGCTGTGAACCATACGGTTCAAGTAAGCCAGGGGAAGGTTAGGTTCAATGCATTGAATGTAAACATTGGTCACATGAAGAATACACAACCCAAGAGGGTTTATACGTTTGCCATAATTGCGAATCAGATTGATCCATAATTTGTTAGGTTAAGTTCACTGTTCCCTCTGTATAGCAAAAAATTCGTTAGGTTAAGTTCACTGTTCTTTTGTACTTTTGTATAACTTTTCTACTTACATTGAATAAACATCATTTGTTTAAGCTTTTGATCACTGTTACTATCGACCCCACGTGATGTTACAACCGCCCCGGGGCTGGGAGCAGTTGTAACATTTGCCGCTACGACAATTTTTCAGAAATAATTAAAAACTATAATTATTTAAAAACCTTAATAACCTATTTTAATATTGCTTAAACATGCAATTAAGGCCTGAACGAAAAAATTTGTTTATATCTGTTATAGTTTTCCCGAAATTGGTGTTTGAATTAAAAATGTTACTTTCGACCCCGGTTTACCTTACTTTCTTTTTTTTCTTGTAGTGCCTATGCGTTTCGGATATTGGCGACCATCATGGCAATCTGTATTTTGCAAACTGCTGCTCTGAAAAGATTTGAGGTTGTGTTGAACGTGCCCTTGGTTTTTCACCCAGGAAATTCTTCTCCTTCCTGGTCCTCGTTTTTCCTTTTATTTTTCCTTGAACAATTAACTACAGTAACCCATATCGTTCGCTGTTCCTCATGATGTGACCGAATTTTTTAATGTTGACTGTTTTTATTGTGGTTAACAACTGTTTTCCTTTTTGTATTCTTAATAAAACATCCTGATTGGTAACGTGGTCGGTATAAAATATCTTCAGGATTCTGCAATAAAGCTACATTTCGAAATCCTCAATTTTCTTTTACAGGTAGCGTCTGTGGAAGTCCACGACTTAACTCCGTACAATAATGGTATAGGAAAGATATAAGATCGTAGTACCCTGATTTTTATTGGTACTGATAAATCGTGGCATTTAAATAGCTTAGCCATTTTTTGAAATGCATATCTTGCTTTCTCTATCCTAGATTATATTTCTAGGGAATGGTCTCAAATTTCATTAACGTTTGTACCAAGTTAGGTGTATGTTTTTACTCTTTCTATGTTCCTTCTTAGAGATCGTCATACATTTTGTTTTCTTAATGTTCAATGAAACTCCTTATCTCTGACTCACTTATGTGATTCTATTCATTAACTCCTGGAGGGCTTTATATTTGTCAGCGAATACCACCGTGTAATCCGCGTATCTGATGTTATTGATACATTCTCCATTAATTCGAATTGCGGCTTTAACATCTTCTACTGCTTCTTGAAAGATTTTCTCAGAGTATATCTTAAACAGCAATGGTAATAGTATACATCCCTGTCGTACCCCACGTTTGATTTTGATATCATCGGATTCTCCTGCCTCTGTACGGATAGACGATGTTTGATTCCAGTAAAGATTGCTAATGATTCTTAGATTGCAGGTGTTTATTGCAATATTTGTTTATATCTCCATCAGCTTGTCGTGTTCTACTGTATCAAGTGCTTTATGGAATCAATGAAGCATGCATAAATATCGCAATTCACATTTCTACATCGTTGAAATAGCTCTTGTATGCTAAACAGAGCCTCTCTCGTACCCACTGCGTTCTGAAAACCAAACTGTGTACGGCTGATTTTTTAAGCTAATGGTCCGGAAATCATTGCAGGATACGGATTTTGTTTTCTTTGGAAGACCAATTAACGTTGACTTTAGCCATGGTCTTGGTGTTACTCCGTTTAAACACATGTCATTTAATATTGTTGTTAGTCGTTGAGTATCGTCAGTGTTAAATAGCTTTATAAGTTCAGCATATGCATTGTCATATTGCATAAAAATTACTTAATTCATGTATACACAAATTTGACCAGATGTAATTGTATAATAAGTATAGCCTTAAATGTTACGCTAAAACGTGAAAACGCCGCCTGGCAATATTTTAATTTTAATAATTTAAAACACAATTAAAGGTGTTAAATTGAAAAACAATATGCTTCTCTCTCTCTCTCTCTTTATATATATATATATATATATATATATATATATATATATATATATATATATATATATATATATATATATATATATATTTAAATATATATATCATCATCATCATCATCAATCAGCCCTGAGTTGTCCATTGTTGAACATAGGCCTCCTCTAGACTTTTTCATCTGCTTCTGTTCTGCGCCTCTGCTATCCAATTGGTCACGATTCTTTTGAGGTTTTCGGTCCATCGCGTTGGGGGTCTTCCTCGGCTTCGCTTGTCAGCTCGTGGTCTCCACTCAAGCAATTTTTGAAGTTATACTTCTATACGCGCGCTCGCGTATACGTCGGAAATTTGTATGGGAGTGAATCTGTGAAACCATTATATATGTAAGATAATGGGTAAGAGAGAGACAGAAGATATATTTTCTCTCTCTTCCTCTTTCGAATATAAAAATGTTCCTTTTGTATATATAATTTAATATTATACATATTATATAAAGATATATATACATATAATATTTTACATATAATAAAATATTTATTAATATTATTATTTATGTGATATGTTTTGTATTATTTATTAAATGTTCATAATTATATTATTCTTTTTTATTTCAAAATAATAATTTCAATAAATCACTGTATGATCCAGAACTGTCAATTTTGAAATACATTTGTGTTATATCCTCGGTAGTGTAGTAGTCAGTATCCCCGCCCCTCACGCGGGAGACCGGGGTTCGATTCCCAGTCGGGGAGGACTTTTTATTAATGTTATTACATTATTGTCATTTTTAAGTACTTATGGATATTGCATTTTAATTTGTATTGTATTATTATATATGGAATTATGTTGCACTGTATTGTAGTGTATTTTTTTATGTATATTATTGTCATTTTTAAATACTTATGAATATTGCAGTTTAATTTGTATTGTATTATTATATTAATAACAAAATAAACAATGAATTTTACTGCAGAATATGTGTAAAACAATTTTGCATTCAACTCCTTTCATACATATATGAAAATACAAATATACATTTTCATCAAAATATTGATTCAATCCTTCATTGTTAGTAAGTTGTTATTAATTCTGTTTCTCTTTCTGCTATGTCTTACCTATAAAATTACATACGTAATGGTTGTGCAGATTGACTCCCAAATAAATTTGTAACGGCGAATGCGTGTGTAGAAGTGTAACTTCCACCGGCAGTCCCACTGGACTGCCACACCCGTTTTTTTGTCCAACTGTCGTCTTTCATTCTTGCAACATGTCCTGCCCATCTCCATTTTTGCCTTGTAATATGTTCGATAATGTCTTCCACTCCGGTTCGTCTACGAACTTCCTCGTTTCTTATTCTATTTCTTAAGCTTATTCCAAGCATTGATCTCTCCATCTTTCGTTGTATCCTTCTCAATTTTTCGGCTGATGTTTTTGTGGGAGTTAAGGTTTCTGCTCCGTATGTGAGGACTGGTAGGACGCACTGGTTAAAAGCTTTTCTTTTTAAATGGATCGGTATATTTGTTTTAAATGCGTCTCTCATTTTTCCGAATGCAGCCCAACCCAGACTTATTCTTTTGAGTAGCTCGCATGTTTGGTTATCTCGCGTTAACCTTATTTCGTGACCCAAATACACATATTTTTCCACAAGTTCTATGGGCGACCTTTCGATTTCTATTAGCTCATTGGGGACGAGATTGGTCATTATTTTTGTTTTTCCATAGTTTATTTTTAAACCAACTTTCTGGGTTACTTGCTGTAGTTGTTGTAGCATAACTCTGGCTTGTCCTAAGTTGTCTGTTATGAGAACAATATCATCGGCATATCTGAGATGATTGAATATCTTTCCATCGATGCTAATACCCTTTGATTCCCACTCTAGCCGTTTAAATGCGTACTTCATAACTGTTATAAATAGTTTTGGCGACAAGGTATCTACCTGCCGCACCCCTCTGCCAATTTTTATCTTCTCAGTCATGCAATAGAGGTTAACGGTTGTTGTCGCATTTTCGTATATATTTCGAATAATATTTGCATACCTGTGATCTATTCTGCATTCTGATAGTGCTTTTAAGATAGCAACTGTTTCGACTGTGTCAAATGCTTTGTGGAAGTCGACAAAGATAAGAGCAAGGGGTCTGTTATATTCGATAGACTTTTCAACTAGAGTTTTAAGGCATTGCAAATGGTCGTTTGTTCCGTGTCCCGCTCGAAATCCTGCCTGTTCTTCTGATTGATAGAAATCGAGTTTTGCTTCTAATCTGTTTGTCAGTATTCGAGCAAAGAGCTTGTATAGGTAGTTAAGCAAGCTAATTGGCCTATAGTTTTCGAGATCTGATTTATCCCCTTTTTTGTGGAGGAGGATTGTAACCGAATTCTTCCATTTACTTGGAATGTTTTCACTATGCAGACATAGATTAAAAAGTGTTTGGATTCGGGAAATCAAAAGTGGACCTCCTAGTTTAATTGTCTCAATGACTACACCATCTTTCCCCGGAGCTCTATTATTTTACATATTTTTGAGGGCATGTTGAATTTCCTCTCGTGATATATCTGGTATATCCTCCGATCCTACATTATGTACCTTTTGTATTGGTTGTTCGATGAGCTCTGGAATAACTTGACTTTTATATAATGTTTCATAGAAACTTTCCACTATATGTAATATGCTTGGTCTATCTGAGATAATATTTCCATTTTTGTCTTTAAGTTGGAAGATTTCTTTTTTGCCATTTTCCATTTTTCTCCTCAATGCTTTCATGCTTTTGTTGTCTTCTATAGTTTTTATAATTTTCTCGTTGTTGTATTTTCTAATAGATAATAAGACAAAACATTACCATAAACGATCATAATTTTGAGGTGGTCAAAGAATTCAAATACCTAGGAGCAACAATTACCAGTGAAAACACAGGAGAACGGGAGGTTGAAATACGAATACTGGCGGGGAATAAATCATTCTTTGCCATTCAACATCTAATGAGGTCAAAGCTTCTCTCAAGGCGTGCCAAAATCCAAATGTACAAAACCATAATACGACCAGCAGTGACATATGGAAGTGAAACATGGACATTGAGAAAGAAAGAAATCAATAAGCTATTAGTATGGGAACGCAAAATCCTGCGAATTATATATAGTCCTTGCAGGGACAGCGTGACAAATGAATGGAGGAGCAGATACAACAATGAAATAAAGACTCTCTTCGGGAAAGGAAACATCGTAAGATACATAAAAGCCAATATCTTAAGATGGGCAGGCCACGTGGTACGGAGTGATGACGACAGACTGATTAGCAATGTGTTTTGGGAAAAACCAGATGGTAGAAGATCGACAGGAAGGCCTAGAAAAAGGTGGAAAGACGCAGTCAGGGAAGACCTGGAGAAGATGGAAGTAAGGCCATGGGAAATAATAGCACAGGATCGGAATCAATGGAAGGCAATAGTAAACGCGGCAAAAACTCACGAAGAGTTGTAAAAGCCAATGATGATGATGATGATGATGTATTTTCTAATATCCCGTCTGATGGCTTTAGAGATTTCTTTATTGATGCTGTTTATATCTTGTAAGTCAACATTTCCTTGACTTCTCAGCATTCTACGATCTTCCATTTTTTGTTTAGTTTCTTTACTAATTTTTTGTTCTTTTCCATGTTAAGGGCCAAATTTTTCCTGAGCTTGTGTTAATGTATCTACTATTTCTTCGTTTAGGTTATTTACGTCTTCTACTGTTGTATTTCTGAGTAAGTTACTGGTGATATATTTTTCAAAGTCAAGTTCATTCGTTGGGCGCATCCAAGGTTTGAATTTTTTACTTTTTATCATCTTCAGTTTTTCTTGCTTAATATTGATTTCTACAGTTGCTCGGACCATTCTATGATCGCTTGCAACCAAAAATTGATTAAAGACTGTAACATTTGTGACTATATGTTTTTTGTCAGTGATGATGAAGTCGATCTCATTTTTTGTCTTACCATCGGGGCTCTTCCAAGTCCATCTTCTATGGATCTTCTTATAGAAGAAGCTATCCATTAAATATAGATTGTTTTCTAATAGGAAATTTAAGAGTATTTCGCCCCTTTTGTTTCTATCTGGTGTGCCAAAATTTCCGAGGGCATTTTCAGCTGGGTCAGTGCTTATTCCTATTTTGGCATTAAAGTCGCCACATATTACCGTAAAATGTTCTTGATCTTCTGAAACAGCTGTGTACAAGTTATCATAGAACTGTTCTATTTCTTCGTCAGCGTGACTCGATTATGGAGCATAGACTTGAATGATCTTTATGGAGTAACGGGTGTTTAGTAGTAATTTTGCAAGTATAACTCTTGTGGAAACTGCTTTTACTGATATGATATTCTCAGCTAGTTTTTTTATTAATAAAGAGCCCAATGCCTCTATTCCCATCGTTTTCTCCGACATGATAGAAAATGTGACAGGATTTTAAAGTGGTTAGGCTTTATCCTTTCCTTCTGACCTCAGCGACTCCAACAATGTCCCAATTGATTTTATCAAGTTTATCAATATATATATATATATATATATATATATATATATATATATATATATATATATATATATATATATATTATATATATATATATATATATATATATATATATATATATATATATTTATATATATATATATATATATAAATATATAAATATATATATACCTATATATATACATATATATATATATATATATATATATATATATATATATATATATATATATATATACATATATAGAGGGAGAGTGAGAGAGAGAGAGAAAGAGATGGAGAGAGGGAGGGAGTATTGGAGTATTTCAGATAGGGCAAACACCATTACAGATTAAAAAAATTAGGATTTGGTCTTGAAACCTTATAAGTCTTCCAGGTAAGGGCAAATATCTGTTATATTTATTATTTATTGGTTGTAAAGCTTGTGTTTTCATAAATATTGTCTATGTAAGAATGAGAGAAAAGATTTCTATGATGAATTTAATATTTAAATTTGTGACTCACTTACTGTGTTAATAAAGCACAATACTCCAATACTAAAAAAAATAGAAACAGCCACAATGATTCCCATAGCAGAATTCTGAAACTCTTCCACAATAGTAAATATTCTATAAATAATAGACAAAATAAGTAAATACAATTTTACAATTTATTAGATCTTATCTCTACTTGATCTTAATTTACAAAACAAATATATGTTAATACGATATCTCAGGGCTCTACTATTTAACAAACAACGTGGCTTCAAAGCTTTACTATTTTTTATAGTTGCCCTTGAGGAAAGAATAGACAATAGGAAAATAAATTTAAAAAAAATTATATTATGAAGCAAGTTTTATATATTTTTAAAACAAATCAAGCAATATAATTTTAGAATATCAAATAAAAAATATACTATACACCAGAGCTTCCCAAACTGTGCGTCGCGCCGCCCTGGGGCGTCGCTGCGTTGTCCCAGGGGCGTCGCGTGTCAGCGCGGACTTTTAATACAGAAAATATATTTATTTGATTTTAAATGAGTATAAAATATATGTATTAATAAATATATCAAATAAAAATAAATAAAAAATATAACATCAAGCCGATAGACCCTTGAATGATCCGAAATTATTCAAAAAATTGTTTAATCCGAAAATTATCCGACAGTCCACGAAATTATCCGAAAATCTGATAATTATCCGGACATTGGCAACACTAGAGTCGAGTGAGCGCCAGGCGCATTCTGTTTTATGCTCCCCTCCCCGTGTTCCATACTTTCGCGCATGGTATTCAAAAGAATAGAAAACAAAGTGAAGAATCAGGCGAGAGCAGTAATGTTAATTTAAGTAAAAAGGAGAAATATAGACAATATGACGAGCAATATTTGGATTTACCTGCGTTACTAAAGGGAATGTACAACTTCCACAAAGCGTTGGCGGCTGAAAGTATGCTTCCTAATAAACTAAAACGGCATTTCGAATCAACTTACAGTCATTTACAAGGTAAGCCAGGAGACTTTTTTCTAAGAAAATTGCGAGAGCTAAAAGATCAGACCACGGCTTTGGTTTCAAGAGCATCAAAATTACTATCAAAGCATTGCTCGCCTATTACTTGGTAGCTTACCGTGTTGCCAAATGTAAAAAAAACACATATGATCGCCGAGCAACTGATCTTACCTGCAGCGGTTATGGTAATGGTAACAGTGATGGTAACAGTGATGATTGGAGAATCGGCAGCTAGAGAAATAAAAAATGTACCTCTTTCAAACAATACGGTTAGTCGCCGTATTCACGACATAGTCGAAGATATTAATGAGCAAATTGTGGGAAAACTTTCAGGTTTATTTGCCATTTAACTGGACGAGGCAACTGATAGTAATGAAGATGCTCAATTAATATGTTATGTACGGTGCATACAAAAAATAAATATATGTGAGGACTTGTTATTTTGCAGAAAAATATGTAAAAGTTGTAAAGCTACTGATTTATTCGAGATTTTAAATTCATATATGACTGAAAATAATATTAACTGGGATACCTGTGTCGGCGTCTGTACGGATGGTGCACGGGTGCCCGAGCGATGTCTGGACAGTTTGGAGGACTACAAGCTCTCATCAGAACCAAGGTTCCAAGTGTAAAATGGACACATTGTGTCATACATAGAGAGGCCTTTACAGCAAAGAACTTTACACGTGAATTAAGTGTTATGATGGATAGCATTATTTAAGTGGTGAACTACATTAAAACACGACCCGTGAAATCAAGACTTTTCCATAAACTTTGTAAAGCAATGAGGGCCGAGCACACCTCTTTAATTTATTATTGCACTCTCGTTGGCTGTCCAAAGGCAACGTAGTCATACGTGTATACGAATTAAGAAATGGATTTTACACATGATTTTTACACATGATGATGCGCAAAATTTAATTAATTTAGAGTTCATAATAAAATTAGCATATCCTGCAATTGTCAGATAAAATTACTGGGTTTTAGAAGAAGTTGCTGTTATAGAAGAGAAAATTAGAAGATCAAGAAATTGACTTCTTCCCGGCTTTACAAGGTCCTTCCCTCCTTTCCTTTACAAGATAAATTGATAGAAATCCTTAATCCCTCTTTAAAAAATATATTTACACAACACATGTTATCATTGAGCGAACACTTTCAGAAATATTTTCCCGAAGATATCGAGCAATATGACTGGGTCAGAAACCCTTTCCTCTCATCCACGCCATCGAAACTTTGAACAGAGGAAGTAGAATAACTGTCAGAATTGTCCTGTGATTCCAGCCTAAAGCTTTAATACGACAAGGACAAACTGTTTGAATTTTGGAGATCACTTTCTCATGAATATGATGCCATCAGCACTACTGCATTTAAGGTGTTATTACCATTTGCGACTTCGTACTTGTGCGAAACGGGCTTTTCTGCAGTAATTAAAAACAAGTACAGGTCAAATATTAAACTTAGAAAAAGAAATGAGAGTGGCAATTTAAAAACTGGATTCGCACTTTCATCAGCTGTGCTCAAAAAAGCAAGCACATTCCTCACATTAACCAGCAAGTTACATAAATAAAAAATATCCCTTTTAATTTTTGTGCCTATCTAATCCTAATCTGTTACTAGGCTAGTACTAAAATTGGTAAGTATTATTGAGGTTTGGGTTGTGGGGGCGTCGTAAACAAATAGCAAAGTCCCAAGCTCGTCACAGTACGAATAAGTTTGGGAAGCCCTGCCATACACGATAATCAGAATAATGAAAAATCAAACATCCATCAAATCATACACCCAAAATTATCAATAAAAAATTAAATAAACTTGTATCTAAATCAAAGACCCAAAAACAAATAACTCTAACCTAAATAGATGGTCGTGGTTGATAGTGGTCATTAAGTAAATGACAAAACTAAGCTTTTGTCTTCAAACCAGCTGAGTTTACCTTTTTTCCTTTGATTGTGACCTGTCTACCTCACTCGTATTTTCCAGTTTCTCCAAATAAGCCTACTCTCTCCTCTGCCTGTCGTTTTCGATAAAACATTTCTACAACCGCATTAACCTTTGCCCAACTCCTCACTCAAACTCCTCCTAACTCCAGGAGCAACTCCTTCTCTTCCGACACAAGAATATCTCAACTGATCGACTTGGTCAAATATAAACTATACATCTGTTTTTTACTTACAATATGTCGTCTATTTCAAATTTCTATTTAAATATTCAAATTTTTTTTACAAAATATTTATCTGTATAAATAGTTGAACAACCGCTATTGTACTTTTCAACGTGAATGTCCCCTTGGTCTTTACACATTGTGTTCGTACACAATGGTTCACTAATTCGGAAAATCACTTAATGTTCCTCATATCTGGTTTATATTTTACAAACTTAATATTACTGTGTACAGGGTGTTCCGATTTTGTAAGTTGGTGATTTAGTTTCTGTCTCAACATTTTCTTTTTATTTTTTATTAGAAAAAAAGTCACATCCACCAAAAGGTTATTATCGTCGGAACACAATATAGATAACAAAATTGAATAACTACAGGTTATAAAAAATGTTAGATCTTATATATTTAATTATACTATCATAGGAACATTCCTGATCTACAGTTTATGCTAGAGAGTTCGAGATATTGTAACGATGTCTTTCTTGATCATATTTACCACAATCTGTTAAAAAGTGTTAAACTGTTAATCGAACGTCAAGAGAACGTAATTTTAGTCACTGGAAACACACTTCTCGTCTATAGTCTCTGAACAATCGCATAAAATTGCCTGTCGTGCAGTCCTGTCACCTTCTTCGTTTCCCGTTAATCCGACGTGTGAGGGTAGGTACCCACAAAAATTAAACTCTTCTTCCATGTTTCGGAAAAATATGTTTAGAGTTTACACAGCAGAGGGGTCTGTTATGATCAGGGCTTTTGTGAAGGTAAGCTCGTTAAAAAGTTTCACAGCAGAGTATATAGCGTAGAGGTCAGCTGAATATCTGCTACATACTAGGGGTAGACGAAAAAGAAGATTGTTTTCTAAGGAAACTATTGATGCCCCCAACTTTGTCTTCGGACTTTAATGCTTCTGTAGAGATTTTATAGTAGTCGGGGTACTTTTCTAAGAGGGCTTCGAACTTTAGCCGAATAAGGGAGTTGTTTATACTGGATTTATCAAAATAGGCCAGAGATGTATCACAGATTGGTAAATCGATCAGCCAAGGCTCAGTGTATTTAATATCATCCGGAATATTAGTATAACTTGGACAACAGTGGACAACGTTGTCCACTTTCTGCACCAAATTTTCATTAACGACCGAAGGACGCCCACTCCGTTCTTCATCATGCACATTTGTGCGGCCATCTTATATATATATATATATATATATATATATATATATATATATATATATACAGTGTAGGTAAAAGTTTATGGTCGGTATGTACCTTATGTGAGATGGAGTGAGAAACACCTATTTAAAAATGGAGAGGTATATTAGGTCAGCCCATTATATCGTCGAAATAGCATTAGTGGAACTAAGAAAAGAGGAGAAGTTCAACGTTACCAAATTTATTGGTTTTATTTGACCTGTTGTCTTTTTAGCATTTTAACAACGTTCTAAGATTATTGGTTTTATTTGACCTGTTGTCTTTTTAGCATTTTAACAACGTTCTAAGATAATCAAATTTGGGCGAAATGGCAGTTAAATGGCAGCTTACTGTTTTTTATTTTAAATTTGCCACAATTTTTCTTTACAATAAGTTTAATTTAACATTTTGATTTCCACTTCGGAAATCGTTTTAAGTAAATAAAATTTATTAATGTTTCGTATTTTAAGTACGATTTCCGAATTAAAATCTAAACATCAAAATAAGCTTATTTTAAAGTCACATTGCGCCTTATTTCCAATAAAAATAATAAAATTCATATAACTCCACAATAAATAAACCTTAATACGAAATTATTTGGCAACGTCTCATGTCGCATAGTCAAAGCACCGAATCAAAGTAGGAACACAGGTAACGAACGAGTAGAGGTGGGCATTCTTTTTTTTGAATCCTCAGAAAACTAATAAATATTTTTGAAAAATTTAAACGCAGAATGAAAGAATACATTATTACCTAGGGCCGAAAGTCTCTGAAAACTTCTATAATGTTTATTTTAATAAGTTACAGGGGCGAAAAAAGAGAAAATTTAGTGTGATTTTGAATTTTAAGTATCTCATTCAAAAAAACTTTTTGTTTATTTTGGCCCTCGGCAATAATGTCACCTTTCATTCTGCGTTTAAATTTTTCAAAAATATTTGTTAGTTTTCTCAGGATTCGAAAAAAATGAATACATTTAAAAAGCATTGGCCTGAAATTTTACGCCTACGCTCTTAACGCGACTAAACCGATTTTCGTAAACAATAACTATAATTGTTTGACAGTAGTTTCAAGTAAGAGAGTACCTACATAAACAAACATAATGGCTATTATCGTTTATGTGTATATTTATTGAAGTGAAAGAAACTAATGAAGGATATATTTATTATAATTTGAAAAATAAACTAAACAATACAAATAGTAAATCGTACTTACATTTAAATTACACGTTATTATTAAATCGCGAATCGTCTAAATTAACATTTAAAAACGTAAGTTTTTCTACTTTACTTCTTGTTAACCGTGTTCTTCTTTTATTTAAAATTAAACCAGATTTTGAACATGTGTTCACATTTACAATACTTTTTGCTAAACCCGATATTAGTAACTGTACTACGTCGGATACTATGGATGTAAGGTTACCGTTTGCTAAAATTTTATTGCAAGATTCTTGAAGGCAGCGTACCATAACAATCACTGAACTACCCTTCAAGTATTTTTTGCCACTCATTGTACTTGTTATTTCTTTAAAAGGCCGTAAAATTTGGGAAAATTGAGAACAAATATTCCAGTCTTCATTATTTAGATTTGGTCCAAGTCTAAGTCTGTATTAACTAATACAAAAGTGGAACGGATTGCCTCTTCTAACTCGGTCATTCTTTTTAACATGTAATAAGTAAAGTTCTACTTAGTTTCCACGTCTTGGATTGGCCGTTTGGGAACTTTGTTATGTTGTAATTGATACTTTAAAAGCCTTTCTAAAGATAAGGTACTTTTTTGAAATGTGTTTTTTTAGAAACTAAAATTTGAAATTAGTGAAATAATTTCACTAATTTCAAAAGCGATCTTTTCTGAATTATGGTTTCCAGAAAAATGGCAGCAGCCTAATAAAATCGTTTTAAATTCTAAATTTTCCGTTAAATATTGTCCTGTTAATGCGATGTAACTCTCAGTTACTCCATATGTCCAAAGGTCAGTAGTAATACAGATATTTTCTACTTCTTTAACAACTTATGATCTAATAATTTGCTTAGTTTTGGTATAACATTCCTGAAGTAATGAGCCTGACGTAATGAACAAGTTTTTCTTGTTGGTGGTTTATATCAAGGAATCCACCCTGCAAACTTTTTAAAAGCTCGTTCTTCAACTATGGAAAACGGATGAAACGAGTCTTTGCATAGGTTTATTAAATCCATATCTATTTGTTTCTTTTGTTCTAAACTAATATTTTTATTAATGGAAGTATCCATCACCTTTTGACGCTTGGGTGGCGGTGGCAGTATGTCAGTACTTGTAGTAGAAGTAGACGAAACGGACAGAAATGCGTCAGGAGAAGTTTCAATCACTGCAATATTCAGAAAGTGGACCATAAAAGCTGCATCTTCTACAAATGCGCATTTTTTAAAAATAAAATTATTATTCTTATACTAGGTCAATAATTTTCACTAAGAAAAATAATTCATAATTGAATATTTACAATAAATAAATCCTTTGACGAACTATCAATAAAGATTTGAAATCGAAAATGCAGATCAATCGTAAATCGAAACTCATTCATTAATCAGAATACCTAGTTATAAAAAACAAAAGAAAGAGTTAAGAAGCTGGTTAGTTGGTTACTTCTATAAAAAAAGAAAAAGAAGATTGTACTAGTGAAAATCAACCAGTACAAGAAAAAGAAACTGATAAAGATGACTTAAGTCCATGGTGTATTTTTGATGAATTTATTAGACATGACTCATCTAAACATACACCTGTATCTAGAGATATAAAAGAAGTCGACATGTATTTGTCTGATGATATTACCCACAAAAAATTTCGAACGGTGATTGGAACTGTCCATTACAGTGGTGGAAAAACCATCGCCATGTATATCCTAACTTAACCACTATATTTATAAAATATTGTAGTATTGTAACAAAATCTGTTCATTGTGAACACATGTTCAAAATCTGGTTTAATTTTAAACAAAAGAAGAAACAACAAGAAAAGTGGAAAAACGTATGTTTTTAAATGTCAATTTAGACGATTCGCGATTTAATAATGTGTCATGTAAATGTAAGTACTATTTGTATTGTTTAATTTATTTTTTAAGTTATAATAAATATATCCTTCGTTAGTTTCTTTCAATATAATAGCCAATATGTTTTTTGTGTACTCGCTTATTTGAAACTACTGATAAACAATCAACTAGTTACAGTTTACGAAAAACGGTTCCGATAAAAATGTCAACGACCCACCTCTAGTTTCTTAGTATCGGAACCAGAGATATGTAAAATATCTCTGATCGGAACTAATCGAAACTAATCGTCTTACTACTGGGCAATGGGCAGCAATAAGAAATATGGAGGGGAGACCAAGGGGGAATATGATTGTTATCTTTATCTGTTCGCTGAAAATATGATTTTATATCTGCGTTAGATATCCTGTTAAATTTTACCATACCGACCATAAACTTTTACCTACACTGTATGATATGTGTATATATATATATATATATATATATATATATATATGTATATATATATATATATATATATATATATATATATATATATATATATATATATATATTGTTACGATAAATATACTGGCCTAACTTTTATGACTAATTATTCTGTTTTATTGTAGAAATTTCGGTGGAAGTCTAGATTCAAATTATGGTGAATTCTCCAACTTGATGTTCTCGACTATTCCAGTATATCAGGATTTCGTATATAAATACAACATTTTTATATGGAGAGTTAGTTAATTCTCAACACCCGCGCTCGCGAATTTGTTACGTACGAATATAATAAATTATTGTCAGATAAGTTAATATAAATAAAGAATTAAATTAAATAAATAAAGAAATCCGTAAGTGTTATAAATATTGAACCTTTTAATAAATTCACAACAAATGGTGTCAGAAGTGGGATCGAACATAAATTAGACTTATAATAATAATACAAGTGAATATAAAATAAATTGTGAAAATGGCTACGATTTATGAGCTGACAGTGACTAATTTAAGAAGACATCTTGAAGACAGAGAATTAGCTTCTACCGGAAAAAAGGCTGAGTTAGTCCAACGACTAAAGAACGCTTTGCTAGAAGAAGGACTAGATCCAGAGACTTATATATTTGAAGATGCTGTCCTCTCGTCGATTTCGAAAGTTTCCTCTGATGTAGCCAAAGTTTCCGGCGACATCGCATCATTGGAGAACAAAGTTTCTGGCGATATTTCGAAAGTTTCTGGTGACATCGCATCATTAGAAAACAAAGTTTCTAACGAGATTTCGTCTCTGGAAAGTAAAGTTTCTGCTAACATCTCTAAAATAACTTCTGAGATGTCTGCCCTCGACGATAGAATGTCTTCGCTAAAAAACCAAGTTGCTGCCGATATGTCGGCCTTCGAAGAAAAGATTAAAGAGATGGAAAGGAAGATGGAGGAAACAGGGACAGCAGAGAGAGGAAACAATCCAATTACAGTGGAGATAAAAGAAGACGAGACGAAATGTAAGTTGGAGACACGGCCGAAATTTGAAGGAAGTGGAGGTTCTATTCATGTTAAAGTCCCAACTTTCGACGGAAAATCATCATGGAACAACTACATGAAACAGTTCGAATCAGCCGCAAGAGCGAATGGATGGTCTGAAAAAGAAAAGGCTGTAAACCTGACTATCGCTCTTCGAGGAGATGCCTTAGATGTGCTTCAGACCATAGCCGTAGAGGAGACCGATGATTTCGAACAACTGAAGAAGAGGCTAAATATGCGATATGGCCACGAACATTTGGAGCATGTATATCAGTCGCAGCTTAAAAATCGTAGACAGAAGAAAGATGAGGCTCTTCAAGAATATGAGGTAGATATTGCCAGATTGGTACGATATGCTTATCCAACAGCTCCCGAAGACATGATGGAAAAATTGGCCGTTCAAACGTTTATTGATGGTCTTCGTGATCATGAAATGCAGAGAACACTACGATTAGCTCGTCACAAGACGCTGGTTGATGTCTTATCCGCCGCCCTCGAATACGAGTCAGCTACGCAGGCCTCTGGCGGGTACAGTAAAGTTAGGACTGTAAAAGAGGAAGGAGATGAAGATAAACTTGACCAGCTCGTTAATATGATGAAAAGCATGACATACAAGAAAACGAAGACCATCAGATGCTGGAATTGTGGCGAAATAGGACACGTACGAAGCTCCTGTAAGCACCCTAGGTACGACGCAAATCAAGAAACTCACCATCAGGAAAACTAGAACGGGTCAGCCTTAGGGGGGCAGCTTCGACCCAGAACTTTTCCAAAGACCCTCTCATACTAATAGCTTCTTTGAAATGTCGTGAAGATAGTGTATATGTAGATGGAGACATAAATGGTAAAAAGCATACGTTGTTGGTGGATACCGGAGCGACCAGAACCATTATACGCCCGACAGTTATAAACAGCCGAAAGAAACTGTTACCAACGAGGTTACGACTTCGGACCGCTACAGGTGAAAATGCCAACATTCATGGAGAAATCCAGGTACAATTGGGAATTGGGGCAGAAAAGTTTGTCCATACTGTTATAGTTGCTGACATCGAAGAGGATGTTATATTAGGAATGGACGTAATGAATATGCATGGATTCCAATTGGATTTTAAGAATAAGGTAATCAAAGTTGGCAACGAGGAGGTATTTCTCCATCCACATAATGACAACACTGTGCAAGCAGCCATTACAGAAGATACAGTCGTGCCTGCGAGAAGCGAAACGATCATAGTAGCGCGACTACAGGGAATTGTAGACGAAGGGAGACCTGTTATGATGGAGCCTTGGAACCACGACGATGAGGTTGGCCGTGGAATCATAATTGGAAAGGAATTGGTGACTTCGGCTAAAGAAATTCCTGTGAGACTTATCAATGTCAACGACTACCCAGTGACCATAAAGAAAGAGACAAAAGTAGGAACTTGTGTACCTGTGACATCCATAATTCGTCAGGCGACAACATCTGATAATTCCAACGACAAATTCGACCAAATGGTTGCAGTTGCAGGACAGTCTCTAAATCAGATGGAGAAAAGGAAATTAAGGGGATTTCTTCGGCAGTATCGTGATATTTTCGTACCGAAAGGAGGAAAGACGGGAAGAACTACCGTTGTTAAGCATAAAATTGATACTGGTAATGCTAAGCCAATTCGTCAAACAGCTCGACGATTACCACAGGCGAAGAGAGAGGAAGCTGAAACGATTGTTCAGGAAATGAAGAAAGACGGGGTGATAGAACCTTCTACGAGCCCATGGGTCTCTCCGGTGGTCCTGGTTAAGAAGAAAGACGGAACGACGAGGTTCTGTGTGGATTACCGTTTGCTGAACAACGTTACCAAGAAAGATAGTTATCCTCTGCCTCGGATCGATGACACATTGAACACATTGGCTGGAAGTAAATTGTTTTCTACTTTAGATTTGAAGTCTGGATACTGGCAGGTAGAAATGGACCCAGTCGATAAAGAAAAGACAGCCTTCACCACAGGATCTGGATTGTGGCAATTCAACGTTATGCCATTTGGACTTTGTAATGCTCCTGCGACATTTGAGAGGCTTATGGAAAATGTGTTGAGAGGGTTATCTTGGAAAACATGCCTGGTTTATTTAGATGACATAATCGTCTTGGGGGAGACATTCGAAGATCATTTGAGGAATTTAGAAAACGTTTTTAATCGACTTAAAGCTGCCCAATTGATGCTAAACCCCAAGAAGTGCCAGCTATTTCAAGGTAAAGTCAATTATCTGGGTCATATAGTCAGTAAAGAAGGAGTGGCCGTGGATAAGGGAAAAATCGATTCCATTAAGGAATGGCCAAAACCAACAGACAAACATCAAGTGAGAAGTTTTCTTGGACTATGTACTTACTACCGGAGGTTTATTAAGAAGTTTGCAGATATCGCTAAGCCATTAACGCGACTTACAGAGGAAGCAAGAGAATACCGCTGGGATATAGACTGCCAAAATGCCTTTGAAACGTTGAAAAAGCATTTAATAACAGCACCAATTTTGGGGTATCCACTGCCAGAAGGAGAGTTCATCTTAGATACGGATGCAAGTAATGTGGGAATTGGAGGAGTGCTGTCTCAGATTCAAGGAGGACAGGAACGAGTCCTCGGATATTTTAGTAAAGTTCTTTCAAAACCTGAGCGGAATTATTGCGTCACGAGAAGAGAACTTCTAGCAGTAGTTAAATCAGTAGAGCACTTCTATCAATACATCTATGGCAGAAAGTTTCTAATCCGAACCGACCATGCCGCCCTTAAGTGGTTGATGCAGTTTAAGAATCCAGAGGGTCAGATAGCCAGGTGGATCGAACGACTCCAAGAATACGATTTTAAGATTGAGCACCGGGCCGGAGTTAGCCACAGAAATGCTGATTCTCTTTCCAGAAGGCCATGCTCAGCAGAGTGTTCCCACTGCAACAAAACGGAATCCAAGGAAGCAGCAGTGCTAAGAACGACGATTGTCAACAACGACTGGACGCCTACTAAGATCAGGGAAGAACAAGAGAGAGATCCAGTTATACAAAAAATCCGAAAATGGAAAGAGGAAAACCGTCGACCACCTTGGCAGGAAATATCAAACCTATGCTCAGTAGTTAAGACGTATTGGGCCCAGTGGGACTCATTTATCATCGAAGATGGCTTGCTTAAACGAGTCCTGGAAAATGATGACGGTTCAGAGAAGAGAAGACAGTTGGTGATCCCAAAGAGCAGAATAGCCGAAGTACTTCGTCAGTTACACGACAGTCTATCGGGAGGGCATTTTGGTGTAAGGAAAACCCTTCAGCGAATTCGGGAACGGTTTTATTGGATGAACAGTTCCGACGACGTAAAAGACTGGTGTAAGAAATGTACTATTTGTGCTACGAGTAACGGGCCTCACCGAAAAAGGAGAGCTCCTATGAGACAATATAATGTTGGAAGCCCGTTTGAAAGAATAGCTTTGGACATCGCTGGGCCATTTCCAGAAAGTGAAAGTGGAGGCAAGTACATGCTGGTAGTAATGGATTACTTTACTAAGTGGGTCGAGATTTACGCACTTCCCGACCAGAAGGCCGCCACCGTTGCAGATAAGTTGATCCAAGAATATATCAGCCGATTTGGAGTGCCTTTGGAGATCCATAGTGACCAAGGCAGGAACTTCGAAAGTGATCTATTCCAAGGAATATGTGATAGACTAGGCATGAAGAAAACAAGAACTACCGCGTATCATCCGCAATCGGATGGTATGGTAGAACGAATGAATAGGACAGTTGGCAAGTATTTGACAAAGATGGTGTCCGATCATCAGCGAGACTGGGACCAATACCTTCCGTTCTTCACAATGGCCTACAGATCTGCTGTTAACGAATCAACGGGCCAGACACCAGCCAGAGTCCTATTCGGACGCGAAATGCGACTACCTTGTGATCTAGAATTTGGGTGTCGACCTGGAGAAGATGTAGCAGGTGAAGATTATGTGATCGAATTACGAAGAAGAATGGACGATGTACATGAGTTGGTCCGTTCCCACCTTCAGATCGCTAGCGACCGAATGAAGAAACGGTACGATACACAAGCCGAAAAGGGTTGCTTTAAGAAGAACGACAAAGTATGGCTGTATAATCCCAAGAAGCGAAAAGGTTGTTCTCCCAAATTGCAGCAGCTTTGGGAAGGTCCATACCTCATCATGGAGAAGATCAACGATGTCATCTACCGAATAAGCAAGATTCCGAGGGGAAAGCCGATGATAGTACACCATAACCGGCTGGCGTCTTTCGAAGGTGACCACGACGTAGATGAAGAAGTGGAAGTAAACCAAGTCCAAGACGTGTCTGACCTCACGTTTGAGGAATTCATGGGTGCCTATGGAGGTACCGGTAAAGCAAGACATGGTGTTACCACTGAAGAAAAGCAAGATCTACTCGCGCTCCCCGATGACTACTCGCTGGCCCTTACCATCCCGGCCAGTATCAAAGACGCACCAGGGTTGGCATCCGTCTTTCGAAGGAAGTTTGGTCGAGTTGCAGAACTTCAATGCCAAGTGCCAGCTCCCGGTAAAACCTTGAAACTCCAAGATGCATCACGTTACCTTTTCTACCTGGTAACAAAAGACACTGCCCGTGACCAACCTACCTACCGAGATGTATGGGAAGCCTTACTTCAATTGAGAGGGCACGTACTAGAGTCCGACGTGCAAAAGTTAGCCATGCCAAAGTTGGAGTGCCGCCAATTAGATTGGAGGGTTATCCGAAATATGGTGGAGGAGATCTTTAAAGACACCGAAGTCCAGGTGTTAGTCTGTTGCAATCCGCATAGTTACTGGTGCGGAGAGAAAACCGTCCCTTGTCATTTTTATACAACTGGAAGTTGTAAAAGAGGGTCCAGTTGCCGATACCAGCATACAGTTCCGGTTCCAGTCCCGACAAGGTTCCAGGAGGAACCATCTTTTAAGAGGGGGGCAATGTTACGATAAATATACTGGCCTAACTTTTATGACTAATTATTCTGTTTTATTGTAGAAATTTCGGTGGAAGTCTAGATTCAAATTATGGTGAATTCTCCAACTTGATGTTCTCGACTATTCCAGTATATCAGGATTTCGTATATAAATACAACATTTTTATATGGAGAGTTAGTTAATTCTCAACACCCGCGCTCGCGAATTTGTTACGTACGAATATAATAAATTATTGTCAGATAAGTTAATATAAATAAAGAAATAAATTAAATCCGTAAGTGTTATAAATATTGAACCTTTTAATAAATTCACAACAATATATATATATATATATATATATATATATATATATATATATATATATATATATATATATATATATATATATATATATATGTCTCGCGTCGTTTTATTTGATGAGTTGATGAGTAATATGCTGGGACTCAGCTAGTTGTTTATTTTGCTCTCAGTCAGAGGCCTTCTTCAGGCCAATAAAGCAAATTTCACCTTGTAGTGTGTCTATTATTATCCATAGTGTCATGTGATATCTCGTACATGGCTATATGTTCATTAATAACCAAATACTGTGTAACGTCCGTTTGGTAGTCGCTTCGTTTTTTTTTCTAAGTTAATATATTCGTTATATCCTCCCCCTTCATTTATGCTATGTCGCATGTTAGGATTCGGTCAGTTGTTTATTTGTACTCAGCCAGAGGCTTTTTTTAAGTCAAGAAAATTTCACTTACAGTAAATATATTTTTATTCGTATTGTCCTATGATATCTCCTATGTCGCTATACGTTCATTAATATTGAAGATACTGTGTACTGCCCTTTTGGTAGCTGCCTTATTTGTTTTTTCTAATATATTCGTTATTTCCTTACCCTTCATTAACACATCACACGCTCCACTCGGACCAATAACAACGGGGATATGATATAATACCCTTTTAGCATTGCCGCCATGTGTGTTTTTCTGTCTTAGCATATTCGCTATTCCTTCTCTTTTCCAATGATGTATCATATGTCACGATCCGACGATCTGTTCTACACCCACCACAAAACACTAAAAAACTATTTAAATCATCAATACGACTTTTTGTCGTAAAATAGTGTCAGCTATTCTTTTCTTACAGTTGTTTGTAACCAAACATGTTAGATTAATAATATAAATAACAATAAAGTGCATGTGAACACATACCTATAATAAATGGGATTTAAAATACCAAAGAAAGTCTATTTATTGACAAAAAATAATACTTAGGGCCGTTTGTTTGAACGCTAAAAACTTAACGCAAACGCTAAACGTTTGCTTGAGTTTTGATTAGCGTTCGAACAACCGGCCTTAAAATAAATAAAAACGTGCCCAAATTAGCATATCAATTTGATACAACGAAGTAATGACATTACGAAATATGTAGAAGTGATATACATGCTCTAAATCAATTAAAGGCAATATACATTATTTTATAAATTTTTTAAAGCATTAAAAGCATTCTTTATAAACAATATTTCTTTATTAAATGAATATATTTAATAAATATTTCTTTATAAATTTATAAACCAGTGACGTATGAGGTATATATATATATATATATATATATATATATATATATATATATATATATATATATATATATATATATATATATATATATATATATATATATATATATATATCGCTGCTTTGAATGAATAATCACACATTTAAAAAAACGTATTTTTTCAGGAGAGGCCGTCACAAATTAAACAAAATATTTATTCTCATAACTTTTTATTAAATTGAGATCCTTTCATATTAAATATAAACATTAGTAGGGCGTTAATCATTATTTGCTTGTGATATAAACTTTTTGTTACTTGGCCATGACAAGAACTTCAAAATAACGAAAAACATTCAGCACTTCGACTTATGACAAAGTAAGTACAACAAAATTATTTTGAATAACATCACAAAGCATAATGCGTTACTCGAGCTATTTTCAGGTTGTCTTGAAAAATGACACAAGTGGTAATAATACTTTAAGTGATATTAAGAATTTTCTAAAATAGTGACACAATTGCAGTAGAGACAATATTGATGAAAAATATTTTGTTATTACTATACATTTTCTGGTTTTATGTTAAGATTAGTACAGTGAATTTATCTAATGATTTTGTGTTGAGTTCCATTAACACACTATGTTAATCAATAATTCAAAACGATAATAGTCTAATCTTTGGATAAATATTGCACTAATAATAAACAAGAGACAAAAACGTAACCTAAATATACACAATTATTTTTTTCAGTAAGTAACAACCTATCAACACAATAATTATATCAGGCGCCTAGAAAATCAACAAACTTTTCTGCAAGGTAAAAAAATTCTAAAAACGTAAATTTTGATACATTCTTCCAAAAAAATTTACAAAGTTAGGTAATCACTATAGTTATAAATCAACGTCAAGAACAAAATTAGTCTAAAAAATTTAAAGTAGAATGGCAATTTTTTATTAGGTAGGTATTAAATAATTAATGGGGAGCTCATTATCAGATTTCCTGAAGTACTTACAAAAATGAAATTTTTAGAGATTTGCATAAAATTGTTTATAAAACCATGGAACTATGTTCTTTGTTATTAAATCAAGCAATCCCTTTTTTTCTTTTCACATACTGGTATCTTTTCTCTGTATGCTTGTTTCAAAACAACATTATTATTTGCAGTCTTTCTTGTTTTCCCAATGTTGTCTATTTTAACTATTTTAAATTCCGTGTCTTCGTATGATGTCTTATATAAGTAACAATAATTACTGTCCGAGTCATTCTTTTCCACTTTCAAAATTTTTATGTCTCCCATCTTTACTGTTTCGTTTTCAATGTTCTTGGAAAAATGTTTGCCTATGGAATTTGACAGCTCTTTTATGTCATAAAAATTATCGTGTATCAACTCATTTACTTCATAGGCTTTGCCAGTTTTTTTTAAGTTTCTAATTATGTGCGCATATTGGTCAGGTGAATATATAGGTCCTGACTTTAGAGCTTTTTTTATTCCTCTTTCGATGAGGGAGTGAACATTGTCTCCCTCATTTTGAGTATCTCCCTTAATTAGGTATTTATGAGTGATGGAGTTGATGAAATCGAGATGGTAAACTGCATACACATAAAGCGCTATAATAAACTGATTTTTCTGCTGCCCGCAGCAGTAGTTATCAAAAATTTGCTGGCGTTGTGTTTCTGTAATCTTTTGTACACAATGTTGTTTGCATTTTTCAGAACATGGTGCTTTTAATGACTTTGCAGGGACTATGGTCATTTCTTTTTTTTTTAATTAGACAAGTAAGACTTACCAGAATTTCTCAAAATTTTCGCTTTGGCGCGTAACCAGTTATTGGGTGTAGCTTTTCGTTTCCGTTCTTTTCTCGAATTAACATTTTCTTTACCTTCAATGCATGGAGAAGCTATATCTGCAGAAATTGTAGACCGTGAAGCTACGGGATCAGAAGGGTTACTTAAATTGTTATTTGTAAATCTTCCAGCTACTGGCTCAGCAACACAATCGCGTGGAGTTTCATCTTAGTTGGTGCTAGATGACGAAAAACACCCCAGGATATTTTCTATTTTAGATGGTGCAACTGCTTTTAAACAACCTTGATCTGCTTCAGAATCTGAACTGGACGAACTGCTTGAACTACTGAAGCAGCTATTCGAACCACTTGAGCTGCTTGAACTGCTCGATCTAGATGAACTGCTACATCTAGATGAACTGCTACGAAATTTTGATTGTCTAGGGATAGCTTCGAATGAATTTGGTTGGCTGGAGACATTTTGCTTTAAGTGTAATTCTTCATTATTAAAGTCTTGGTTATTGTCTTTGGAATCCAATTGTTTTGGAGATTGTCGCTCAGAATCAGGAATCGGTTCATTTATCAAATAATCTGTCGTGATGTCCTCTGATGGTATCAATGATTTTTTACGTTTGAATTTATTCTTGCGACTTCTACGGTTATTTGCATCACCATTCGAATACTCGTAATCTGGGTCTTTGACACTATCATCGGAACAAAAATCCTCAAAACTTTCTATGTTGTTTGTAGATATTATGGGGGATCAGGAAGGGTGTTTTCTTTTGGTAACTTGCTTGTCAGTTGATGAGACAGTCGGTTTACTATTTTCATTTTTGTTGATATTTAGTTTAATGTTCATGTTTTGGAACATTTCAATAGTACGGCGATTTGACACTGCAAGAAAAAGTTTGCAATAAAAATAGTGAAATAGCGAAATAACTTTTTTATTTTAAGGATGCTCAACTTATTATTATGATCAATCAACATCAAAATCTCAAAAAAAGATGAACATTATCAAGACGAGGTGATAGTTTTATTTATTGCACAATCGATGTAGTCAAACCAATAATAATTAATAAAGACTATTTTTTATTTTACAGAATAAACGCAACAAATTTTAGTATGATTTTTAAGACCTTTACCAAACTCCGAATTCAGAATCAATTATTGTGAATAGTGTTGTATTATGTTTAAGGTCATAAGTTTTGGATGCGAATTTTTAACGAATAGCATCTGATTTCATTATACTAGGTGAATATTTTATTATTGTTTTCGTGAATAAACAAGTAAGTCCAAATAAATGAAGTCATTTTACTTACTTTTTCACGAAGAACAGAATATCACTAGATGATGCACTTTTCTTTAAAAAAATGTATTAAAACTAGATTAAGTTTTTTCGTAAACAAACACACAAAACGAAAAGATATACTATTGCAGAAAGTATTCATTAATTTTAAATGGATTATTTCAAGATATGTTGTTATTCTGCAAACAAACAATGTTATTACCTGTAAGGACTTGTAGCAACTGGTAGTCGTCGATTGTTCATGAAAGATGGTGCCGAAAATCAACCAATCACATAATGACATTTTGTGGCGCCACGTTGCCAGTTTTCGAGATACGAATGTAAGATTTATTTACAAGATAGTAGAGACCGTTTTGGATATCGCTGTGTGCTTAACTAGAAAATGAACTATTTTGGATTGTGTGGTTATTCATGAAACGCAGCGATATATATATATATATATATATATATATATATATATATATATATATATATATATATATATATATATATATATATATATATATATATATATATATATATATATATATGTATATATATATATATATATATATATATATATATATACATATATATATATAGTATAAGTATTATACGTCATTAATCAAAATTGTTAGCAGTAAATCAATTGTATCGTTTCAAAACAAAAAATAAATATAAACTAACATATAAATTATTTTGCAAAATAAATCTTACCTTTAAATTAGAGACACCAAGATTTTTGTCAATTTTGCGAAAACAATAATAATAAATATTCGTATATATAATTACGAGGGTGGATTGATATAAAACTAGCTTTTGATAGAAAAAACAATTTTTTGAAATTAAATCGATTTATTTTTCAACAACTTTCTTTTTAGCTCGATACACTTTGTAAGACGATGTTTCAATTTTTTTATCCCATCCGAATATTACTTTTGCTCGAGTTCTTTAAAATACGCCGACGACTTCATCATTTGTTGTGAAATTTGGCTTCGAAAAAGTGGCTCCGAGCCATTTTTTTAGGTTTACAAACAGGAAAAAATCGCTGGCAGCAAGATTTGGGGAATACGGTGGGTGTTTAACCAGTTCATAGCCCAATTTGTGTAATTTTGCCATGGCCACGGCCGATCGGTGAGCCGGTGCATTGTCTTGGTGAAAGAGCACTTTTTTGCGTTCCAAACCGGGGCGTTTTCGCGAATCATCGAATCGATCCAATAATGCTGCGTACTACTCACCATTGATTGTTTTTCCTTTTTCCAAGTAGTCGATGTGGATGATGCCCTTCGCATCCCAGAAAACAGTCGCCATCACTTTGCCGGCCGAATGTGCACTCTTTGCCTTCTTCTACGGTCCTTCGCCGCATTTGTGCCACTGTTTCGACTGTTCTCCGTCCGGCTCGCGGAGATAAGAATACGGCCGGGGTCAGAAAGCCCTGCCTGTCGTAAGAGGCGACTAATGGGTAGGAATAGGGAGGTGGAGAGCCGTCGTTTGAGGTGTCGGGTTGGTAGAAACGCACACGGTCGCTTCGGCGACACGGTCACCGGTCTACATTCCTAGTATCCGAGACGAGACTACTCGTGGGACCACTCTACTCCCATTCCAAAAGAGCCTGGTGAGGTTGAACGAGCTGGGCCCGCAAATACCTCTCCTGACCTCGGTCAGGAGGGGTGTGGATATACCGCTCCTGACGGTGGTCAGGAGTGGTGTAGGTGTCCCGGCACGTACCCACTGGGAGATCCAAGAGTGGTAGAGGAGAGATCCTCGGCGGCGACCTGTCTACGTGTGAGGTGGAAATTCCTCCGCCTGCCGAACCTACCCGCCCGTAGTGTGGGAGTAACGGGTAGGCAAGGTACTCACAACACAGGTACTACGGGGAAGGTGAAGCCCCCGCGGGTCGCGTGTGCTAGACGTGTCGTGGTAACCCTACGGGGTACCCCCACGGGGGGACCCACGGGACGTCTTTGGTACGCGCCCCGTGGCACCTTCACTTTGGTGTCGGACTCGTAGGGGCAGAGGTTTCGTTAACGGGCGTATGCCGAAAGGCCAGGTAGCTTAGGGTCCTGCCGAGTTTTTACTTGGAGGGCACACATTTATGTCATGTTTCGACTGTTCTTTGGTTTTCGGTATGTAATAATGCACCCAGGTTTCATCAACGGTGATAAATCGGCAAAAAAAATCCTCCGGATCACGCCGTATCATCGCCAAAAGCGTCTCCGAAGTGGTCACACGTTTTTGCATTTGATCGATTGTCAGCAAACGCGGCACCCATCGCGCGGATAGCTTTTTCATGTCCAAATGATGGTGGATGATGTTGTCGTAGGAAATGTTCAGGACTTGTATTATGTCATGGACTTTGTTGATCATATTAGGCGTGGTGACTTCATTTAGCCTCCCGGGACACTCATCATCAAAAACACTCGTACGACCACGAACAAATTCAGCTTTCCAAAATTTTACTGTTGCTAACGAAGGTGCACCCCACTATAAACTTTATCCAGGTCAGCTTTGATTTGCACATTCGTTTTACCCTTTTTGTGGAGGAACTTAATCACTGAACGATACTCGACTTTTTTCATTTCTCCGAAAACACAAAATTTGCTTGCTTTTGAAGGCTGTAAAAACCAAACTAATTGTTTTTAAAATTTAAAATTTTGACAGACGTCATGTCATGAATGGCAAATGTCAACATCGAAACCAATTCGGTATCCAGTAGCGCCATCTATCAAAGGCTAGTTTAATATCGATCTATACTCGTAATATTGTTATAATTCAATAAAATTGTTATTTTTAATTGAACTTACCTATCATTTCAAGAACAAGATATGAATGAAATGTTAGATTTGAGTTGTTCAGATTTTCTTTCCTAGATGGCGTTAAGAAAGAAGGTTTTAAATCTAAAATGAAGTAAACCTTTACATTGTTTTATAATAAATTGTACCTTAAATTAATACCTTAAATTAGTACCTTATTAATTATATTATTATTTAATTAATAAAGTCTTATTAATTAAACGTATCGCGTCAAAAACAAAATATGATTGACATATGGTAGTTATACAGCCTTTTATATAGATAGATACATATATATATATATATATATATATATATATATATATATATATATAATACTTTCCTTTTAATACTTAAATAACTTTCAACAGCTTTCTTCAAATTACTGTAAACCTTTTCCTGGTATACAAAGTTTTCAAGATATTCTTCGTGATTTTCAGTTATGGTAAAATTTTCTTCTATATACTTGGCTATCCAATTGGTTTGAAGACAAACGTGATATTTCAGATAGCTAATACCAATAAATGTAAAAGTAATTCCAAATGACTCTAAAAGAATATTCCATATTATAGTGTATTCAAAAAGTTTTTAAATATAGTTGTGAAAAATAAATAATATTAAATATGTTATATATATATAAATATATATATATATATATATATATATATATATATATATATATATATATATATTATATATATATATATATATATATATATATATATATATATATATATATATGTATATATATGTATATATATACACCGGTATTTAGGCGGTACGCCCTTCCGGTAGGGATCTATGGAGGAGTATCACCGAGCCGCAAGCCATTATCTCTTGCCGTACTGCTCCACCATAGGCCGATCAGACACCAGCATATTCTAGTTTAAGCCGCAGATTCATTTAGAATTTTAAACTGCTGTGTTAGCCTTTTTGTTTTCTGTACACCGAGCTGGGGATTGAACTCACATCCACTGAACCTCTCGGAGTGAAGCGAATGAGAACCGGCCGCTCAGCCCGTTTGGCTATCTGACCGACTTAAATATGTTATATAAAGAATTAAAACTTTTTTACGATTCTTGAGAATCCTTATTATCCAGAATCCAGAATTATTATTAAACATAAAAGTAACTATCAACTACGATTTATTTCTACATATAACTACTAGATCGTAAGCGAATAAAATGAGCCACTAAAAATGTTAATAACCTCAAACTTAGAACCTATTTATCTTAAAAATGTAACCGATGGTAAAGGGTAATAAAATTCAAAATTTTAAAGCGAATACTCAGTGGCTGAGTATCAAAAATAAAAAGAATAACATTAGAAGTGAATAACCAAGAATATAAGCATTATGGGGAGAAAAATCCAAGATTATGTTAGAATGACGTAGATCAAAACTATAGAAAAGAAAAAAGAAAGCTACAAACCTTTGATGACTCAAAAATACTGGAAATCATGAAACAAAGAAGAAAATATAAATATGACCACCAAGATAATTACTGAGAAAAACAAATTAATAAATAACATTAAAGGAGGCTAGGAGAAAGTGGATGATGGAAACTTGCATTTAGATGGAGGCATTACAGAAAAAAACAGAATCGTTATAATTTAAAAAAATGGGCTGCAAAACTATCTTAAATGCCACGAACAGAAACAGATTACCGATTGATTGTCGAAAACGATAAACCTATTACAACTCAGATAATGTAAAACAAGCATGGACTAAATACTTTTTTAAGTTATACATGAGGGCAATTTAATCGTTATAACTCTGCTCTTTAACAACATATAAAAATCTGGTGAGATATCTACAGAATAGCTGCTAGCGCTAGCCATTCCTAGCTATATATCGTAGCTTTGTTCCGCTAACAAAAACCAAGAATCCCAAACACTGCAATGGCTATAAATCTATAATTTCAATGTCACAATGTCTGAAAACAGTTTTTACGATGATACATACAAGAATATTCAGACATTGCGAAGCAGACATTATTAATAGACCATATGGCGCTCGTAATGGCTTTGGAACAAGAGAAGCTATATACAGGTGCACAATTATTGCTCAAAAATGTCGAGACCAACAAAAAAATTGCGTTTTTAAAGACTATAAGAAAGCTTTCGGCAAAGCTAAGCATAACATTATCATGAAATATTAAAGTGGAAAAGACTCGATAAAAATGATAGTTATATAGTGAGAAATTTTTGTTAGTAGCAATAGACTCTAATATCATTAGATGGGAATAGCATATATGTGCAACAGATAAGCAAAAAAGTGAGACAAAGACTATTTTCTTTCACCATTACTATTTAGTATAAACTCCTACGAGTTATTTACACAAACGCGTGAAAACTTTCAGAAGAGATGAAGATAAATGGTAAAACAGCATTGGTTATGCTGACGGTAAAGTCATTCTCTGTGAAAACTAGAGAGACGTGCAGACGATAATAAACACAAATTTCAATACTGCAGAACAGTTTGATTTAACAAAAAATATAAATAAAACTAAAACCATTGTTATTAGAAAGAGATGTAAAATCATAATAAGGATCAAGTTTACAAAATAGAAGATATTGAATAAGTGGATCAAATAAAATAATTAGGAGTCTGGATTATTAAAAATCCAAATCTAGATTTAAAAATTTGATCAAGAATTTGTAAATAGGCCATTACGAAGTAAAAAATAAAAAGGCCATTACGAAAACTTGAAATAAAAGAGAAAAATTTTGAGAAAAATTTTAGGATCAATCAAAGATCATGAATAATTTTGTCAAAGATACAATCATGAGTTATATAAACTCTTGGAAGACACTGTTACCTACATGAGAGAATGAAGAATGATGTTAAAGTGTCACCTAGAACGTAGGTCACCTATTTACTAATACCATTTACAAAACCATGTATTGTACACTTTTAAATCTCTTGATCATCTTTTATTTAAAATGGGCAAGCTAAATTCTATCTTGTGACCTCCAACATCGTCAATGGCTTAAAAATAAGATAAAATCTACTAAAAAGCTTATCTCTTTTACTTTCGCAGCTTGTCGCCCCGCTAGCAATTGTTCACAAGAAATAAAAGAAGAACACGAAAAAGAAAAAGAAGTAGAGAAAAACACAGTCATGGCAAGATGAAAAAATATTCGTGGGCATAGACTGAAGCGGAAGTAAAAAAAAACTGAGCTACCTTAATAAAATATCTAGTTTTTTGTTTTAACGAATGTTGCATGGCTGTAACGTAGTGTTTATAAAAATTGAGTTACCTAAAAGAACTGCTGCACTATATAACCCTGACAAAATTGATGCAGTGAGTGATGATCCATAGTATTCTCTTATAAACCAATAACTTAGAACTAAGTCATAGTCGTTAAATAAATGTGGGATAGCAAATAGGAAGTGGGCAGAAAAGCTTATAGTTGCTGCTATTAAACACAATAGTTTTACATATCGCGCCTCTTTTATAGATGTATTCTGGAATACACTATCTTGTATATCAAGCTGCCCACTAGTTTGGATTATAATATCAATTAATTCCTTAACTTTTTTATGATAGATTCCTGTTAGGAGTAAATTAGTGATACCCTAAAAAAGGTTATAACATTTTAATAATATTTTTTTAGAAGTTATATATATATTATATATATATATATATATATATATATATATATATATATATATATATATATATATATATATATATATATATATATATATATATATATATATTTAAAGTTTACAGTACATAATATATAATAACATCGATAATATACTACATATTGAGTTGTAAGTTCTGAACTATTAACATCTGTATGTCTTATAAACTCTAAGTCATCTGTTGTATTTTAGAGAACTGATGAAGCTTTAGAAATATAAAGCGAAACGCCTTCGATAAACTTATGAAGTAGTTGACTTCTTTTTTTATTTGCCAACCTAAATGAACGATTAAACCTCTGAATTCACTAGTTGAATACTTTAGAAACATAAATTGACGGTCGTAGTCTTTACAATATATATATATGTATATATATATATATATATATATATATATATATATAAATATAATTTTTTTTTTTTTTTTTTTTTTTTTTTTTTTTTGCCAGTGTTTATTCCGATTTTTGAGGTAATAGTGAGAAATAAAATCCAAACTATACGTGAAAAATTGTATGAGGACATAAACTCTGCAGTGCAAAGAAAATTGGCAAAAAGTGACCTGTAAGTAAGTTTTAAAACATTTTATTGTATTCAAAACAAAACGACATTTAGAAATTCCAGTTCTTTTAATAACAGATAAGAAGACAAGTCTTGATCAAATTGAATGCGACGTTGCCGGTAATCCAAAAAGTTTCAAAAATCCAAGAAAGGAAATCCGCTAATTAATAATATTAACTAAATAAACAAAATTTAGAAGAAATAAAATATTTAATAAATTTAAATTTCATACTCAATTATTGCTTGAGAAGTTCTAGAGCTTCTGACGGGTTGACCGGAGAACTAGAACTTACCGCTTGCTATAATATAGAGTAAAAAATACATAAAAAAGAAATAAAAATGGATAGCGATGATGACTACACCTCAGAAGACAATAAAAAAAGAAGTCGAAAGGAAGATGATGAAGATATTTTCAACAAGAGCAAGAAACTTACCAGAACACCAACCAAACAACAGAAAGATGAAAACAAAATAGATCAGCTTTTAAAAATGATGCAAAATTTAACAGATCAAACAAAACATCTAACAACGGAGGTAAAAGGAATAAAAGAAGAACAACGAGAATATAGAAATGACCTCAGAGAATTAAAAAAAGAAATAAATGAATTCAAACAAAGTAACCAACAACTAAAAAAGGAAAATGATGAAATGAAGCAGGAACTAAAGATAGTGAAAATGAAGGTAGAACAGCTCGAGAAAGAGAGAAAGGCTAACAATGTTATTGTCCAGGGTCTACCGATGGATACAAATAACCCAAATGTAGTCAACGAGATTATGGCAAATTTCGTGGAAAAAGAATTAGGCATTAAAGTAGAAATAGAAGATGCTTATAAAATAGGCGACAAAACATGTCTTGTAAAACTAAAAAACAGAAATGAAAAAATTAAAATCATGAAGAACAAAAACAAACTAAGGGCATCAAAGCCAGAAATATACATCAATAACGATCTAACGCAAGAAGAGATGAAGATCCAACAAGAAATACGGAAAATTGCAAAATTTCAACAAGAAAAAGGTATGAACACCAGAGTAGGTTATCAAAAATTAAATATTGACGGGGCTATATGGAAATGGAACAAAGAGAAGAATGAACTGGAAAAGGCAAACCAAGACACGCCAAAAAACCGATAAAACAACAAATATCGTACACACAACAAAAAACGGAAACGAAAATGACAAAGGAAAAGGACATGAATAGATTAGATAAGATAAAACAGACGAGCAGGAAAAAATATAATAGAAAAATGAAAAAACGCGATGAACTAAAAATAAGTACGTGGAACATCAGAACAATGCTTGAACCAGGAAAAATGCAGGAGATTGTCTCAGAACTAGAAAGATACGAAATTGATATTGCAGTGATTCAAGAAATTAGATGGGCAGGTCAAGGAGAAATAAATAAAAAAAACTACACACTACAGTATTCGGGACATGGAAAACAAGGTCAATATGGAGTTGCTTTCATAATTATGGGAAAAATAAAAAATAACATTATGCAATTTAAACCAATAAATGAACGTATGGCTTACCTGAGAATTAACGCCAAACCATTTAATATATCAATCATAAACGTATATGCTCCAACTGAAAGTGCTGCTGCGGAGGAAAAAGACAAAATGTATGAGGAACTTGAACGAGAAATGGAGAATTTACCTAGAGAAGACACAATACTGGTAATGGGAGATTTTAACGCCCAAGTAGGTAAGGAAGACTACATTAACCAAGTAGCAGGTAAACACACATTACACGAAAAAACAAATGACAATGGTCAAAGATTATGTAACCTAGCAGCTAGTACCAATATGATTATCATTAGTACAAATTTCGAACATCCTAAATACCATAAAGTAACATGGATTTCCCCAGACCAAAAAACATGGTCCCAAATAGACCATATTCTGATTACAAGAAGGAAACAAACATCGGTTACGGACGTGAGAACTTACAGAGGTGCGCATGCAGACACAGATCATTTTATGGTGACTGCAAAGGTAAAACAAAAAGTCAAAAGAACTCTAAAAAACACGACAATGAAAGACAAATGGTACGTAGAAAAACTGAATGCTCCAGACATAAGGATTAAGTATGCTGATGACATGAACAAAAAACTAAAGGAACAGTGTAAAGGATATAGAAACAGAATGGAGAAATTTAAAAAAATGTATAAATGAAACAGCGGATGTACACATAGGAATAAAAAGAAACAAAAAAAAACAAGAATGGTATAATGAAGAATGCCATAACATGCTAAAAAAGAAGATAGAAATTAGACAAATGTGGATAAGAACAAATAGACAGGATTATAGGGAAGAATACAATAGAATAAGGAATGAATGTAAGAAAAAAATAAGGAAAATTAAACGTGCCTGGTTAGATGATAAGATAAAAGAAATAGAAAAAGAAAGTAAGAACAGAAACACAAAAGCATTTTATAAGAAAATTAGCGAGCAAAACAAAACTTTTAAAGGAAAGATAAAAGGCATAAAAGATAAAAATGGAAAAGTATCAGAAAATGATGAAGAGTATAAAGAAATTTGGACTCACTATTTTAAAGAATTATTAACAGAGCAAGAAGATCAAGACCTAAATGAAAACGTAGAAGAAGAGACAATGATGTTAGGAAACCAGCTAGAAAGACCAACAAAAGAGGAAGTTGAGGAAATTATAAATAGCAGCCGTAATGGTAAATCTTCAGGATCAGACGGGATCAATATGGAACTTATAAAATATGGTGGTGAAGAATTAAAAGAAAAACTGTACAATTTAATAAAAGACATATGGGACGAAGAAAAAATGCCGGAAGAATGAAACAAAGGACAAATTATCACGATTCATAAAAAAGGAGACCAACAAATGTGTAATAACTACAGAGGACTGACGCTATTAAACACAGCATATAAAATTATGTCGACCTTAATACATCGAAGACTGACCAACGCTATGACGAATATCATAGGACACTATCAATGCGGATTTATTAAGGGAAAGTCTACAACAGATGCCATACATACAGTTAAACAAATTATGGAAAAAGCTCATGGATATAAAATAGAAATTGAACTGCTTTTTATAGATTTTCAGCAAGCATTTGATACAATAAAAAGATCAAAATTAATGGTAGCTCTGAAAGAAATGGGAATACAAAACAAATTAAGACGATTAATAAAAATGACAATGAGTAGAACTGTAGTGAGTATAAAAACTCAAGTAGGAGACACAGAAGAATTTGTCATAAATAAAGGGGTTAGACAAGGAGATTCGTTATCAGCAACCCTGTTTAATCTTGCCCTGGAATACATCGTCAGGAAAATAAACAAAGGTACCCTTAGAACTAGAGAAGGACAAATAATAGCATACGCTGACGATATTGTGCTAATAACAAAAAATAGAAAAACAATGGAAAAAATGTTAAATGAAATGGTAACAGAAGGAAAAGTAATGGGATTAAAAATAAACCAAGAAAAAACAAAAATAATGAGATTTGATAAAAACTTCGAAAACAAAAAGGTTAGACTAGGCGAATACATTTTTGAAGAAGTCGAAAAATTTAAGTACTTGGGAATATTAATAACAAACAATGGAGAAAGAGAAACAGAAATCAAAGAAAGGATTATTACAGCAAATAAGACCTTCCATGCAAATAAGAAATTACTAAAAAATAAACTATTGAGTAAGAAATCGAAAATGAAGGTATACAAAACAATAATTCGACCGACGATGATGTATGCAGCCGAAACCCTCAGCATGACAAAAAAACAAGAGGAAAACCTTAGAATACAAGAAAGAAAAATACTAAGAGCAATACTGGGACCAATAAAAATAAATGAAAATGAATTTAGACAAAGAACGAACCTTGAGCTACTGGAAGAAATTAAGGAAGATATAGTGTGTAAAATAAAACAACAAAAAGCAAAATGGCTAGGACACGTATGGAGATCAGGATCAACTACGACGATATTCTCAATATTGGAATGGACACCAGCTGGCAAAAGAAGACGTGGAAGACCAAGATCTACATGGTTACAAGAAGTTGTAAATGATCTCAACAAGGCGGGCATACGACAGTGGAAAGGAAAAACCAGAGATAGGACACAATGGAGAAAAATAACTGAGAAAATTAAATAAGGAACATGAGGACTGATCTACCTCAAAACATAGATCTAGAGAGCGTAAGCGGCGTAACCCCTAAAGGGGTGTTTAGCCACATATATATATATATATATATATATATCGCACCCTCAGTGCAAGACTGCAGTAACTTAAAATTTTATGAAAATGAAGTAATCATGGAATTCGATTGTAAACATGCATATCTATCCCCTGTAAAACTTTAGTAACTTTTAAATGTTTAACCGGCTAAATATTACAACAACAACAGTTTAACCATTTTGCGTTTTTGTACATAAGTTCCGTGCAAAACTGTGGTAATTCTAATGTAACAGAGTTACAACAGTTTTGCACGGAACATTGCAATGGTTTCGATAACAAGCAATGAAAGGCACGAAAACTGTAAGATATTTGTTATTTTAATATCTACATCTGTGGTGTTTAATTTTAATGTACAGCGTGTCTACGTAATCCATTAACGGCCGAAACAATAAAGAAAGATTTACGAGACCAATCTATTCATGTAAGTTTTATGTCCTTTGTGTGACATTATATTTTCCATAAAATGGGTGCGATGTCGTTTGACCATTTATTTATTAGATTGGATTAAAAACACATAAATTAAGACTAATTATTTACAGCCAAAAAGTATTTTTTCTTATGAAAGGAAAAACAGTTATCTTAAAACTTGTGTATTAACAATACTGACAGGTTAAAAATATCTATTCTCAGAAAACTTGTTCTATAAAAACTAAATCCCAAATTGTATTAAATCGTCATGTAATTTTCCGGGGCGATTGTCTTATCATATTGTCCCCCCGTAATTCCCAACTTTTACTAAGGTAGTGAATTTCAATCCTTTTGTTAATCACTCTACTCAAGGTAGCCTGATTTGCATATTTTTATTATAGTCCTTTTGTTTTGAATTTAAATAAAACTATTGAAAAATTCAAATGGCCAAAAAGAAAAATTTGGTATACTTATGCCATTCGGGTATGATACCAGAAGCCCACCATAGTTTTTATAAAAATATTTTGGCCCAAGATGATATACGAGAAGAGGACAACAACTAACAGAAAATGTGTCTCCACTTTTTACAATTTTCTCCATGCAAAAGTGTTGTAAGTTTAAAATTCTAATACTAAATGTGTAGTGATTAACAATTTTCTCCGTGCAAAAGTGTAACTTTGAAATTCCTAATTTTTTTAGCATTAATATTATTTTATTTAAATTTCTATTTTTGGTTAATGTAATATAGGCTGAAAAGCATGCAAAATCATAATTAAATGATAATTTTTCTTAAAACTTGTGTCTTATTTCACCGATATTAGCACGAAAATAAACAAAATCGTCTTTATCTCGAAACTTACTTATTCTGACTTACTGCAGTCTTGCTATATATATATATATATATATATATATATATATATATATATATATATATATATATATATATATATATATATATACAGTGATGAGTGCCTTAAGAACCGGCAAAATACCGCAACAGATAGAAAACATAATACTTTGTGAAATAAAAAGAGATGAAAGTAGTAGAGGTGAGAAATTATCGATAGAAACCTCTAATTTACGTTAAATTACATTAGGACTATCGATAGTTTCCCACCTTTAGACGTTAGCTTATGAGCTAATTGACTTCAGTCATAATATTACAAGTATGACGTCGAACATTTACATTTTTTAAATTTCGCATAAAGTAAAAACTGATTGAAGGCAATAAGGCAAATGTAAGTAAACAGTTTAATTAGTAGTAATTTGATAATTAATTCTGTGTTGACGAATACAGAATAACAAGCTATGATAATTCTGTATTGAGAAGAGTGTATGCGATGCGACGTCTCAAATCATAGTTTATTATTGATCAATATTTTAATTTTGGATCAAAAGATACTCCTACTTAAACTGTTATATTTACATTACGTGATACGTATTACTATGACTGAAGTCAACCAGCTCACAAGCTAACGTCTAAAGGTGGGAAATTTTCGATAATTCTAATGTAACGTAAAGTAAATTATATGTTAATATCGATAATTTCTCACCTCTACTACTGTCATCTCTTTTTATTTCACAACGTATTATGTTTTCTATCTTTTGCGTTATTTTGCCGGTTCTTAAGACACTCATCCCTGTATATAATATGTATATGTGTGTAGGTGTGTGTGCGTGTGTGTGTTTGTATGTGTGTTGTGTGTGTGTGTGTGTGTGTGTGTGTGTGTGTGTGTGAATCGATCGAATCTTTCATTCTGATCTGAAACTCCAGATATGTGTTTATGTAAACTGAGGTTAAAAGAGTATTTATAGTGTTAGTTAAGTAGTAGAAAAGTGAAATAATTTTATTCATGTTCATAATATGCTGTTCACTTCCCACCTTATGTCTGAATATTATAGAACAAACAGTATCTAGAGTATTATGCTTATAATTATTTTGATCCAAGTTAATTGTTCAATGGATGGCTAAATTTTCATTTTGCTTGAATATACAAAGCTTATAAAGTTAACAAAAATTTCTCTGAATATACTTTCAAAACGAGAATCGTCTCATACTCTGATCCGCATTTGCAACTAGATAAAAGGTTCTTAGTTTATGTATGTTTTGTTTCATTTGAGTAATGTTTATTTTTTTTTAAGGTTTTGTCGAAAATATTTCGGTATTGTACCGTTTAAAGATAGTAATTTCCTTCTTGCCCCGAAAAAGTGGCAATAACGTTAATCAATCTCGTTAAACGCTAATCTCAAAGGGGTTTCCTCTGAATTTTTATACGAAACACTTTCTATTCATACATTTAATATTTCTACCCAATACTTTAAATATATATATATATATATATATATATATATATATATATATATATATATATATATATATATATATATACATAATATATATATATATATATAATATATATATATATATATATAAATATATATATATATATATATATATATATATATATATATATATATATATTTATATACTACAGGGTGTTTCATTATGACTTGTCCATAATAGTAATTAGAGAAACCTTAGCACAAAATACGAATACGTAGGTATTCCTTCTTTATGTGTTTTGGTCAGACCGTATATTTTTGGAGATACATCATTATGTATCTTGAGGGAATTAGCAGTGGTTGGTGAGATATAGCACATTTTTTCCCATCTATCGACTAATTCGTTATTTCTTTTTTGGAAAATATTCGTAGGGTCATTTTTCATTTCACGGTAGGTATGTATGTATTCAATAGAAAATCCATTTTACTGTCATAGTCATCGGACTCCATAATATCAGTCTTGTGATGGAGTATATATTGGATAAACCAGTCAGCTACTTAACTCAAGAATACGCTCCCACAAATATGACAAATAAAACTCAACCGTCCTCACCAAACATGAAAACGAAAAGAAACATAAATTTGATTTTGACAAAAACCAAGATCCTAAAAAGTGAACATAACAGGAAGAAGAGGGAGCTCCTAGAGTCTATAGAAATCAAAAAGAATAACAATGCAATAAATGATAAAAAAGATATCAAAAATTTAAACAAGGCATATTTTAATTTAATTTAAAAACACACAAAAAGATAATCTCAGAATAATGTTAAAATAACTGATTGTTTAAATGATAAATCAACATCAATAAACAACATATTAAATTTTATAATACATTTTACATGTAGTGACTTAGTGGGTCTGTCCTATGCTTTTATTATTATTTTAATTGTGACGTTTAATGTATTCTTTTTAGCAACGAATTTCTAAGCCCAAGAAAATCTACTAAGAAATATATATTAAGGTTCAAGAACTAAACTCAAACTATATATCTATCTATCTATCTATCTATACAGCCCTTGCTGTCCAATTTTGGACATAAGCGTCCTCTTCCTTCTTCCACGTCTCTCTATTGTAGGCAGTTTGTATCCACTTCAGGCCTGCGGGTTTTTTCAAGTCATTGTCTGACCATCTCATTTGTGGCCTTTCTCTTTTTCATTTGTAACTATATGGTCTCCAGTGTATTATCATCTTATTACATCTGTCGTCTTTCTGTCTTATGGTATGTCCAGTGAACTTCCACTTGAGTTTTGCTATCTGCGTTAATACATCGGGCACTTTTGTTTTGTTGCGGATCCAAATATTTCTCTTCTTGTCTGATAGCCTGATGTTCAGCACTTGCCTTTCCATGGCTCTTTGGTTCTTTGCTATTTTTTCCATGTTTTTCTTTGTAAACGTCCAAGTTTGAGAACCATAGGTGAGAACAGGAAGTATACATTGGTTGAAGACTCTTGTTTTTAAATATTGGGGGTATTTTCCATTTTTTAGTATATAGGAAAGTTTTTCGAAGGATACCCAAGCCAACTGTATCCTTCTCTTTATTTCTCCGGTCTGATTTTCTTTATTTAATTTAACTAGTTGTCCCAAATATACATATTCTTTAACTTGTTCTATAGTTGTTTGTGCAATTGTAATTATTAATTCTTCTGGTTTTTTGGTCATAATTTTCTTTTTATTATAATTCATTTGTAGACCTATTTTTGTTGATTTGGTATTTAATTCATCCCTTTTATCTGTTATTAATACAATGTCGTCTGCTTATCTTAAGTGATAAAAGTATTGGCCATTTATGTAAATACCTCGTTTTTCATATTGTAATTTCCTCATAACGTCTTCCAAAGCTTGATGGAATAGTTTGGGTGAAATAGTGTCACCCTGTCTGACTCCTCGCCGTATCTTAAGCCGAACACAAATAAAACCATAAATTAGAATGAGACGCCCGTTAGCTAGGGATGGGAAAAACCTACCGGTTTTAACCGAAAACCGGTTTTTTTACTCCGCAATAACCGGTTTTATCGGTTGTTTTTTTGTCCCGGTTATAACCGGTTTTTTATTTTTAAAGTAAAAACCGGTTATTAGATTTTTAGGGGTGATTAGGATTAGGTTCGGTATTATTTTGGATCCCAATCATAATTATTATTCTCAAGTAATTATTCCAAACAAAACTATAATTCACATTTTATTTTATTTTATAAATACACAAGCAAACTTGTAACCTATTGGATTAAAAAAACCGAAAACCGGTTTTTGCAAAAACCGTTTTTTTTGGCCGGTTATAACCGCCAGGTTAAACCGTAAGCAAAAAAAACCGGTATAACCGAAAACCGGTGTTTTGTCAAAAACCGCCATCCCTACCGTTAGCAACAACAACTGAAATGCACGCGCATGTAAGAGAAAATGACAGAGATCAAGTGTTTGAAAAAGGTGGTCTACGATTGTAGACCACGTGCCTAACGCAGTGTTAATATTTTGTTCTATTATTAAACAATATGTAAATGTGTAAACAAAAAAAATATTTATAAATAAAAGTATAATTACCGGTAATGTTAGAGAAAATGTTGACATAAAAGGAACCAAAGCTTTCAAAGTGCCATACTTATTATAAATTAAAATACCTCCTATAACCATTTGTCCTTGTATAATGGCCAAAATAGACATAATAACCAATGATTGCCAATGGATATAGGTGGGTAATAACCAGCAAGATTGATGGTCGACGAATATCGATAAAAATCTTCTAATAATTTGTAGATTATCACCTAAAAAATGCATGTTTAATTAAAAAGTAAAATATTTAAAAAACTTCATTTACGGCGTTTTACAGCTTTTGATAAAAGAGATTTGTATTAGGTGGTGCAGATATTGAAAAAAAAAGAGCAAGTTAAAAAACCACAACGACCTTATTTACATAAACAACGATTTAACAAAAGAAGAACAAATAAGCGAAGTGGCGAAAGAAGAAATAGGAAAAGAAAAAATGGTAAGGCTAGGATAAAAACACTTAACAGTAGGGAATGGAGACCGGATAAAGAAAAGGAGCAGCTATGTAAAGTAAAAAAAAGGGAAGCTGCACAAGGGGGTCAAAAATTAATATATAGTAAGTAACAAAGAAAAAATGTTAAAGATGTGGCTACGTTAAGGACGATGATTTTCAATATCAAAGTATCCAATATCAAAAAGAGTGTGCTATTTACTATTGCGCGGGAAATATAAATATAAAAAATCAGCATAACTACCGGACTCCTACAGAAGAGAAAAACGTGGAAATAAAAAATGAGTTCTATGAACAACTTGGTTAGCTAATTAAAAAAATACCAAAATATATTAATAACAATAGTGCTAAATATGAACGCGAAAGGAGACAGACGAATATAATAGGCGGTAAAATCCTGCCTACAGAAAGTAATGACAACGAATAAAACTAATACAATTTCACCAGAACATAACCTTAGAGGTAGCAAAAATAATGGAGGAAGTAATAAATAAAGAGGTTTGCATATGCTTTTTGTTGATTTTAAATAGGCCTAAGACTTTATTATATTAAATGGGCTATACCAAGTAATGAAATCGCTAGGAATACGAATACGAATCCGATACGATAAGTTATCAGTGACGCTTACTAATACAGTTAACAAAGTCATGATAAAAGAAAGTCTTTCGAATTAACCCTAGATTACCAGACATTCGTAAATTTTACGATCCGCATACTTCTTCAAGTATTTTCGGCTACTTACAGTCACCGCTCGGCCTTGGGCCGCTCGTTACCTTCTAATTTAGTCGTTAGCTAGATAGTGTCGTGTGCAGTTGTACCATCTAAAATTTCTTCAATATAGTTTTCACACCTTCGTCGTCAATTTTACGAAGCTCCGGTATCTACGATAGTTTTATTAGTAGGTGTACATTTTTTTTGGCTATTTCCATCGTCTTCAAATAAATTTCATAGAAGTAAGTTGTTAGCTCAATATTTGATTTTGTATTCTTATTATCTTATTATTATTAAATATAAATTTTGGAGTTTACTATTTTATTTGGGAATACAGCCAAAATTTTAGTTTGAAATTAATTTATTTTATTTTTCGACTTCCACTTTGGAAACCGTTTTTTGTAATCGGTATTTTGATAACTATTTCCGAGGTGGAAGTCAAAACGCCAAACAAATTAATTTTAAACTAACATTGTGGATTTATTCCCAAATAAAATAGTAAATTACATATGATGCTCCAAGGAAATAGCTTCAGAAAAAGAACTCGAATAAGAGGCTGCGCGTATTATGAATGGTGAAGACTTGGACTCAGATCCCTTTAAAGACAGTGGCAGCGACTGGGAAGAAGATAATCTGGATATTGAACCTTCATACTAGGATAATGAAGCTGTCGAAGATTTGATTGTATCTCCTTGTTCTAATAAACGGACAGGGCAAGCTGCCATTTCGGATATTGAAAAAGTTTCTACGTCGATATCTGGAAAATCAAAGTATGTAGTGGTCCCAATAAAAAAAAGTTTTAAGGGTAAGAATGGTTATAGGTGGTCGATTGAAGTTTCCCATAAATCAAGAAAGACAGCTGCAAGAAATCTGCACTTAGTATCAGGTCCCGGAGGTAAAAAACGCGCTAACACGCTACTTGAAATTATTTTGCAACATACAAATGCAGAAATTGTAAGACAAGCTGAGAAACATAATAATCATGAAAATATGTCTCAAATATCAATTGAAGAATTAAGAGCCTTACTTGCAATTCTTGTCCTTTCTGTAGCAAAAGATAACAATTTATCTGCAAAATATCAGTTTAACTCCTCCATTTCAGGAACGTTTTACAGAGCGTGTATAAGTTGTAATCGCTTTACATTTCTACTACTAAATTTTATAAGATTTGACGAAAAGCAAAGAAGGCAAGAGAGACAAGTAAATGATCCCTTCACTCTTATCCGCGAAATATGGGATATTTTCATTGAAATATGCCGCACTTTATATACTCTATCATCATATCTTACAATTGATGAGCAACTGCTAGGATTCCGGGGAAGATGCCCTTTTAGGATGTACATCCCCAGCCTTCAAAGTACGGGATTAAGATTGTTATGTTATGTGATTCCTCCAGTAAATATATCCTCGTCAGACCCGAGCTTATGCAAAATTAATCAGAGAGTTATTTTATTAATTTCTGATCTGAATGACTTCCAAATATGTTATCGAAACAATTGTTATTACGTTTTTTTTTCCTAAATATATAAAAAAAATATGTACACGTATGTGACCGTTGGGTTCATACAACACTATATTAACATGCGTACATTTTACTCGTCATTGTATTAGAGGTAATAAAAAAGAAACATTTTTCGCTAAATAGTGTTTATTATATAGATATATTTATATAGATGTATATATAATATAAAGATACTTTGGACACATTACCAGACGAATGGAAGCATGAAGAGGTTAGTGGTTGAAGGCAAGGTAGATGGTAAAAGAACCCTAGGAAGATCGCCACTCCGATGGTCAGACCAAATAAAGTCCGCTATCGGTTACTCTCTGTCTGAGGCAGCACAGCGCGCCCAGGAGAGGGAAGAATGGATAGCAACCATTCGTCAAATACCATAACGTCACCACATCCTTACGAAGGATAAAGGATAGATGAGGAGGAGTGTTTATTCTAGAAAAAGTAATACAAAAAAGATTCTACAGCGTCTAAATATTAAAAAGAAGGTAGATTTATTTCGAATGAAATTTCAGAAAACATTTTTAAATATGGCATTAAAACCTAATGTACACATCTGTGAACAATTTTTTTTGATGACTGATAACTTTGCAGAAAGTAAATTTTAAATAATACTGTACAATCTATCTCGCAAATTAGTCCTTAGAAAACGGTACAACCAGATTTATTTTTTTCGATGACTAACTTTACAAGAAATTTAATAAGATTTACCTCGTGAAGTATCCATCTTCTAAACGTCCTCAAAACACAAACTTTGCAGTTCAACTAATTGCCAGGTACTGGTATCAATTTAAAGTATTTCTTACATAAACAAGTCGACACGTGCTTCAAGGAACAATATGTGGCGCCAAATTCTAATTAGGAAACGTACAATGAAAAATATGAATTTTGATTAATTTGTACACATAATGTGTACGCGTGGACCGACAAGGATATATTAGATGCAAGTCCCTATTTGGGAAAGAAAACTAAAAACTAATGGTTTGCCACTAGCAGAGCATTATGTCAAAGAACTAACAAAATCTGTCCATGGATCAAATCGGAACGTAACGAGAATGACAACTACATTTTAGGTGTTGAGAACCAGAGAGAACCATCCTATTGAAACATTAAATGGAGAAAACTGAGAATAACAAAAACTGGTATTTTAAAGAATCTTTTGTGGCTTACATAAAAGTGTTAAATTTTTTTAGTATGAAGTACTGGCAATAGTAGTGGGTATTTTGTAACAGATTGTCCAAGAAAATGTGTTTTTTTTTGTAATTTACAAAAATAATGTGGGTTGATCCGCTTCGGTATTTAGAAAATCTTCCATGCATGTAGAATAGTCCTATTAAAAATAGACATAACTATGGAATAGCTTTATTGTTAGTTATATACAAAAGTATATAAATTTAGTCCAAATCATCTCGGCAGTGAAATTTCGTCCTGAACAGTATCGGAGCATTTGAGATCTTTATAAAAGTCATGACAGGTCGGTGGAATAAACTCGCTCAATTGCAAAAGAGCTTTTTTTTTGCTGGAGTTATAACATTTCCATCAGTATACAAAATTGGTAATTTATCCTTCAAACGATCCTATGGTATATTCCTTTTTTTAATATTAAATTTTTGAAGTTGATGAAGATCATTTATTACACCACACCATATTTAAAATAAATAATACAATGATCAACTTTTTTTAAACTAATGCTGTGAATTTGTAACTAGCCTTTCGTTACTTCCACCGAGACTTTCCTTTGTGTAGTATATACACACTCAAAAATGTTTTGCATAATGTAATATTTTCAAAATTATCCATCAAATCTGGTGAAATCTATTTTTTGTTAACAAAATACTTTATTATATATATAAAATTGTATGTTTTGAAAAAAACAATAAACAAAATTTAAAGGATTAACAATTTGTTATTGTTATTTATAATATGTATTATAAATATATTTTTTTTAATTTATACAGATATAGGAACTAATACTTAATATGCCGTACTTCCACCTCTTGCATCAATGCAAGACTGAATGCAATGTCCCGTGCTTCTTGTAAGTGTATTAATGTAGTTCTGGTCCATGGTGCCCCATTCTTCAATCGCTGCTATTCTAAGGTCTTGTAGTGTCCTTGGGGGTGGCTGCCGGGACTGAATTTTTCTTTTGAGCATATCCCATCTGTGCTGACTGGGATTGAGGTCAGGTGAGCAAGGTGGCCATTGTAATCTGACGATATCTTCTCTCTCTAAAAAATCTACCACATGTCTCGTACGATGGGGAGGCGCATTGTCGTCCATAAAAATAAATTCTGGACCAATAGCTCCTCGCCACAAGCGTACAACCAGGCCTAAGAATGGTATCAATAGAAATCTGTCCATTCATGTTACCAACAATAGGAATTAAAGGAGTTATATTATTTAGCATGATGCCACCCCAAAACATTATGGAGCCACCTTGATATGGGACTTTTTGGATAGCTTGGTTAAGTCCATCTTGTCGAATTGGGTTCCTCCAAATCCTAATTCGGCGATTATCCGACATATGCGACAAAAGGCTAATTTTGGTTTCATCAGAAAATAACACGTTTCCCCATCTGTTGTCATGCCATTGTAAATATTCATTGGCCCATTCCAGTCGGGTCCTTTTCTGCTCTAACGTAAGCTTTGGTATAAATAATGGTCTTCTTGTAAATAAATTCGCCGAATTTAAACTGTTTCTAATAGTCTGATCGCAAATTACAATATTATAAGCTTGCTGGAGCTCTCTTCTAATAGCTGAGGCATTCAGAGGGGTTTCTCCGGGCAGTTACTGTTAAAAAGCGTTCTTGGACATTGGTAGTAATTCTAGGTCTTCCGCTTTTTGGACGATCGCTAACAGAATTCGTCTCTCGATATTTTTTCACAATCCGAGACACATCACTCTGATTAACTCCAACCCGGACAGCAACGACTTGTGTGTGGCCTTTCTCAATCAAAGTAACGATTCTAGCTCTGTTGAACTCAGATATCACTTGTCTAATCATATTGTTCACTACAAAGTGCGGCGGGCGTAATTTCGGCCGGTAATCCCTTGGCCTACCTGCATAAATCAAGGGGTACCATTTATGACAGGGGTAATTTCGGCCGAGGGGTTGATGTTTACGATGAGATTAAAATATTGGTAATTACGCTTCATAGTTTCTGTAAAATATTAATTGTGTATTTATTTGGAAATACCTAATCCTGTGTACCTGTCGGAAATACCTTTAATTTACTTATCTCTTTATTCTAATAACTATGTTGTACCTACTTAAGATTATTCCTTTAAATGTATAAAATTCACAAATAACAGGTATAAAATTATTATAGCTAGTCAGTATTATAACTTATCTTGAAGCTACTAGTCGATAGAAAGCATAAAATATATTATTTGTATACGATGGCATCTGTTTCAGTAATTAAGAGTTCACGCGGTTGTGACTTACTAGTTGTAGAAAAGTTTCAGTTTTGTAAACAGGACGTATTAAAAAGTGGTGAAGTACGTTGGAGGTGTATAAAGAAAAATTTAAGATGTTTAGCCAAACTGTACACTGTTGGTGCGGAATACACAGTTACTAGAAGTGAATTAATCCACAACCACGAGTCCGATGAAACTACGTTGGAGAGAAAAATAGTGACGACTTCATGCAAGCGCAAAGCTGAGGAAGACATATCGGAGAAACCTTCAAAAATTATTAAAAGCGTTCTTTCAAATCATTTGCCAGAGAATTTGTCATCGATAGATGTCAGTCTAATAAGAAGAAATTTGTACAACAGCCGCCGTAAGCTCTTACCAGCCCTGCCTAAGGATATTCACGATGTACATTCTGTACTCGATAGTTATGGACCGAAAACCACAACAGGTGAAAATTTTTTGTTTATTAACAGCACAGCTGATAATATCATTGTTTTTTCTTGCCATACAAATATAATAAGTTTATGTAAAATGAAAGATTTTTACATGGATGGCACATTTTCTTATTGTACAAAATATTTTTATCAGTTATTTACCATCCATGGACTGGAAAATGGGCATTATGTTCCTCTTTTGTATTGTCTGTTGCCCAATAAGACCAGTGACACATATATGAGACTTTTTCTGTTGGTAAAATCTAAAATTTTTGAACTTTATAATATTGTTTTTGAACCGAAGGAGGTATTTGTGGATTTTGAAATCGCAATTCATAACGCATTAAAAGTTGTCTTTCCCAAAACCAAACTAAATGGTTGTAGATTCCACTTGCACCAGGCGTGGTATAGGAAAATACAATCATTAGGGTTAACCCAAATGTATAAAGATAAAAACTGCGAGGAAAGCAAATGGCTTACTTATACTTTTGGGCTAACTTATTTAGACCCCTCTGAAGTTGAAGATTGTTTCATATTTGATCTCATGTCATACAAACCGGACCATAAACTTATAGATAAATACGCAGACTATTTATTAGAAAACTACATAGCGCCAGAATCTCATTTTCCACCAAATATATGGGCATATGAAAACCCATCAATTAAAAGAACCACAAATGCCTGCGAATCATTCCATTCGCACTTTAATTCTAGTTTTTATTCAAGTCACCCTTCTATATTTATTTTTATAGAAAAATTAAAAGATTGTCAGATCGATGCATATTTAAAAATAAAAAATTTAAATATTCCAGCAAAAATTAAAGACAAACAAGTAAAAAACAAACTAAAATTTATCGAAAACATGGTAAATCTGCTTCGATCTGACAATATTTCTAGAATTAATTTCGTTAAATCTGTATCACATCAAAACGTTTTTTAAAAATTTATAGTTTACTTAATTTATAGAAATAAGTTGATGTAATAATTTTATTGAAATAAAGAAATATTTTAATATAAAGCATTCTGTTATTTTATTTGATTTGCGGCCGAAAATACCTATGAGATAAGGAAGCAACTTAAGACCTCCGGCCGAATTTACCTACCGGCTTTTAGTACCTGCTCTTTTTCCGGCCGAAATTACGTCCGCCCACAAAGTGAATAAAACGCAAACCAATTTTTACAAATATCGGTTTTCGAAAACTGATGGACGCAATATAAATACTGAGAATCTTGGCGACGATTAAGAAACAAAAAATAAGCAATAAAGTACATTATTTTAGTAGACAAAAAAAAATCAGTGCAAAAAATTTCAAATGAGAAATGTTCAGTGGCGTTACAGATAATATGCTAAACATTTTTGAGTGTATGTATTTTTGCAAATTAGCTGTTGAAAAGAAATTTTTGGAGACCACTTCTATTACATGAAAAATATTTCTTCTTCTCGCCGTGGAAATTACATTGATCCAATCTTTAGGATGAAAAATGTTGATATTTTTTATTTTTCTCGATTAGACCGAAGTCACTGACAATTTAAAGGTTAAACTGGTATTCTCAGAAACCAAAGCGGACCATGCCATATAGTCCAGTCTGGCTCGCAAGTATTGTTGTCTTAAAGAAAATGGAGCATCCTAATACATGCTACCATCTGTTGTAAAGTAGAGGAAATTCATATGGTCCACTCTGGAATTGAAGGAAAGTAAATGTTGGGTTTAAAACCAATCTTATCCAAAATTTCACAATTTTGTGGGATGGTCCGTTCTGGTTCTCAACGCCTCGTATTGCCAAGTATGCAACCATGCGATATGCGGTGAGCGTTGTGGAAAAATTTGCACCGAGTGTTTAAAACATTAACCAATTCTATTTTTTATTCATTTAAAATATGTTATTATAGTGATAAAAACTCTCATGTTCTGATTTTGAATATATGTTTTGTAATTACAAGGCATTTTTTATAGGTAGTAAAATGTACGATAGTCCGGTAATTATGTGCGGCTACTAAACCGGTCCGGTAATCTAGGGTTAATCTCGAAAGTAGAAATCTGAAGATTTCTATTGATGAAACCAAAATTCAGATTTTTGCTTTAATATGTGCCTTCTATTAATTTGCAAGGCAAAACAGACGATGCTAAAAGATGTAAGAGATATATGGAGAATTTAAAAGTCACATTCGATAACATATTTACTCGTCTAAGCAAAAATCTTTGGCGAATTGGTTTCTTGTAGGGGAGAGGGAGGCACATTAGGAAAAATTAAAAAAAAATTATACAGCAAAATGAGATTTATTGTAAGGTATCGGCTTCTTCAATGTAAGATTCACATATTTGTGAGTCTTTGTGTACAGATAAATTTGGTAGAAATTAAATTATTTAGGGCACGTGCATTAAATTCCAAGTAGATGTAATTACAAGATATGTAATTACATGTATGACAATATTTTCTACGGGGCACATATGGACACAGGTTTTGATGAAAATAAAATATTCACATTTTTTTATAAGTGCAATTTTTCATATTTATTTAATATAATACATTGAATTATCCCATATTATACCCAGGAAAATTAAAGGAAAACCTAAAAAAGGAGCTGGATCTTGCTGTCCCAATTTTGTTTCAGGAGCTGGCAATTTTCTGATAATATCGTTTGCAGAAATATGACTCTCATTCTTCTGATCTGAAAATACAAAATCTTGTCGCGGAGTCAAATTTACTAAAAATTCTGACTTTTCTAGTTCCTTTTCGATCTGACCAACAAAGAATTTGAGTGTTTTTTTTTTGTAATAAATTTAATAAGAACAAAATCTCCTTTCTGGATATTCGTAAGATCCAATCCAAAATCTTTACCATCTTCAGTCTCAACTTCCATAAGATCCACAACCATCTGATTTTTCGCAATAATTCTCAATTTCGCTTTCATCAAAAACTTTGCGAATATGGGATTTGGATTTTTTCTTTTCTATATTGCTTGCCTTTTCTTCTTCTCTTTTCGCCTTCTCTTATTATCTTATAATCTATTTTTTCTGGTGTAGCGGTCAGAATGGTTGAAATTTTATTCTTTCTTCCTTTCTTAGAACTTATTCTCACCGCCTTTGGGTATGGACGAATTTGTTCCGGAGTAAGTTTTACATCGGAAATAATTACAATTTTGGAACTTTGTTTTTCGGTAGTTAAAACAGATTGACAATTATTGTTAACTTGTGGTTGAACATTTGCCGATGATAATGTAGAAGGCATTTCGAAATAATAGAGTGTACTGCAATTTAGAGCGTCATCAGTTATGGTATCTCGCTGCGATACACCACTGACTTCCGTAACTTCAGCTTCTACGAAATCTTCTGAAGAAAAAATAATTTTATTAAAGAGATAGCAACCAGTGTTTAAAAACCCAGAAATAATGTTTTTCCTATTAAATGCTTCGTCAAAGGCTAAAGCTGTTAGATGTACAATGTCATAAATTGACAGATAGACATCCATAAGTTAAATGCTGTACGACAATGACCCTTAAAAGGGCCAAATACATACACATCTAGAGGCTGCAAATGATGTATTGTGTGTGAAGGAAACGTTAAGAGTACTACACCATTATCCCTGCAATACAATATAACATCTAACGTTGCATGTGTATTATGGTTATCCAAAAGTATTAACGAAGGGTTTTCCTTATAAGCCTGCATGTTGTTTAATATGCTTTACAACTTAGAGGAATCCCTCGTTGGTTATCCAACCACTTGGAGAAGCAATACCAATGCTGCCTTCTGGAGCTCCAGTTAGGAACGACTCTTCGCGGGAAATCGCGGGAAGATATAAACTGGTAGAATAGCATTTTCAAAGCACGTGGTGTTCGTGTGTATTAAGGTATAAAAAAATTGCTTATTACAAGCTTAAATTTTTATTTTAAGAAGATCTTTTCGGAATTAAATCATTCCATCATCAGTTAAATAAAAAGTTGTTAAAAAACATTGTATGGCCACTTAAAAAAACTTTCGAAGGACATCCGTATTAAAATATAATCCTCATGGTTTTTATCAAGGTAAATGCAATAGACTTAACTTATTGATTATTAAAAAACTGAAAATGGGGGCATCTTACATGACCCCCTGTAGCTGGTGAGGTTTTTTCGACTTACATTACCTCTGATCTGTTCTGGAGTCTTGACCTAACTCGTAAGTCGAAAAAACCTCACCAGCTACAGGGGGTCATGTAAGATAATATTTTGGATATTTTTGTATCATTTATATTTTTTTGATTCAGTTCTTTTAATTTTTATGTAACATAGACTTCTTTAATCCATATCTCTCTGCTACGTTTCTGATTAATCCGTTGCTATTTTTATATCGCAAATAACCTGAATTACTACGTTTTCAGGAATATTAAGTACTTCTATCAGATTTTTTGATGTAGGTTCTCACCATTATTTCAAACTGTAAGGTAAAAAAAATATATTTTAGGTTGTTTTGTTTTGAAAGAACCTATGGGGTACAAGTAGACACTGTCCACTTGTTCCCCTGTATGATGTCCACATCTTCTCCGTATGCATAGTTTTTCAAAAGTACCAGATATCTGTATTTAGGTTATGAATAGAACAAAACTGTGGAAACTTACCTGATATCAAATATGACAATATTTAGAATACGATGCGGTTTACTAGGAAACACAGAATGTCACTAACTAATATTATAATCTCGAAAAATTATTTATTTACTTTTACGCGGCAAAAGTAAGACGACCTCGTGATACAAACAAATGGCAACTGATATTGAATTTATTTCTTGGCATAGAACTATATCACCAGTGCAACCTAGGAGAGTGTGTTAGAACTACTCGAAAAGAAATCTAGATGGAAAAAAATTAACTGTCTGTCCACTGCGGCCTCTGTCTACGTGTGCCTCCCCTTCGCCTATCCATAAAGAGTAAACAGAAATAAAAGAAAGACAGTTTAGATTTGATTTTACGTATAGTGCGTCTGCATATTCGCTTACAAGAATTTTATCATAGAAGAATCATCAGATCGACTGGTACAGAAGACTTGTACAGATCAAATATGTATAAGCGTATATACAGAGGCACTATACGTAAAATCCAATCTTAACTGTCCTTTGTTTTTTTCCAGTTACTTTAACATCAATAAAGGATTAAAACAGAGAGATCCCCTATCAACTGACTAAATCAATCTAGTACTAGAAAAATAGTTGAAGCAGTCAAGATTTGGAAAAGCGGCAAAAAAACAAGTAAATGAAAATAAGTGGGGAAAATACAGAAAAAAAATTAATGGATCACTTTAAGAACGAATGAGAAAGTATACATTTGGGAACGTAGCAAAATTTGAGTACCTTGTAGTAGCAATTAGTATTTTAATGTAAAGTTTAAACTAAGTTTATTGACAATTTCCAAATTGACAATTTCACTTCGGAAATTGTTCTCAAAATAAAAACATTAATAAATCAAAAAAAATTTGTTAAAAAACAAAAGTAGTAATTGCTATAAGATGCCACAAGAAAATACCTTGAAGTAGCAGTTACAAATAGAGTAAACGAATAAAGGGAAATAGATATACGGTTGTGGAAAGGTTGCAAAGCAGTAGGGTCATTAAAAGCACTGTTAAGGGCAAAAATCGTGTGCAAGGTAGCCAAAATTCGAAGTTGTGAAACAATAGTGACACCAACGGTGTTATGTCCATGTAAAACTTGAAAAATGAATCAGAAAGAAGAAAAGAAGTTAGTGATATGAGACAGGAAAATCTTGAGAAACATTTTTGGTTTTATAAAGGAGGCTAACGGGGAATAACGCAGAAAAATAAACCAGGAGATATATAATAGATCTAGAATAACTTTAAAGTGTGACTCATTAGACTTATAAGTCTATAGTCAGTACTGATTTTCGTACGTTGTTTTTTTGGTAAAAGTATGAATTCAAACCTCAACCAGTCCTCTCGGATTCCACAAGTTAAGTAAACATAATTAAAAAGCTTAACCGATATTTTAATATTTTTTTCGTTAATTAGCTTTCTGAAACTACATTTTAAAATCTATAAGAGTATTTACTGGTGTAAATGACTTTTATTCTATCTGAAATGATGTGTGTTCGTTGGAGAATTAAGTAACGAAACTCTGAAAGAAATGCACAAGTTTATTGAGTTTTTAACAGCTTAGGGTACAAGACGATACTAACTCAATGAATACAAACTATTTCTTAAAACCTTTCATAGTCCTTGAACATATCTCTGACACCTCGAACTTATCAGCGTGGGTATTTATCATCTCCGATGTAGTCTAAAATTATTATTATTATTATTATCTTGTAAATATTGAAATAAAAACACACACAGTGGCGTGCTCGCCATAACAAATGTGTAACTTTAACACATTACGCTAAATATTGCCTTTACTTTCTGAAACCACCTTAAACTCATTTATATTTAATGTAAATTAACCATAATATCAGTTGGAAATACGTTTATTTTGAAGTTTTAGTTTTGCACTTTGAAAATAGTTTCCAGGAATTTTCAGATGTGGAAATCGAAATTTATTAGTAAATGTAGTAAACTGTATTAAAACGTCATAAAAAATTAGGTTAAAAATACCTTAAATATTAGCAAATAATGTAGTGGATAGAAAAGAGTTAATGAAAGCGCCGTAATATAGAAAATATAGAATCGAGTAAAATAATTTTATTGGATATGCTGACACTCGAACTGATTTTTAAACAAGAAATATTAATTAAACAAATAATGTTCTTACCTTGCTTCTTTTTGGTATTAGGATCCTTCATGATCAACGAAACTGTAAAATTAAAAAATAATACTGACAGTAATCTTTTACAAAATGTAATTAAGCAAAAGTGTTCTGTATAAATAAAACGCTCCAAAATAACGTAAAGGTATATTTTTTATATGACACCATTTGAACAAGTGTTCTATTTGTCATTACTATAGTCTGTCATAAAAAGCTACTATGATATTGCGGAATGTGTTTTGGCAATCGGGCTTAAGTGCCAATGCAGCCAGCAACAAATGTATAATAACGTTCACCTAACTTAACCTGTTTTAACTAACTAACTACACTACTAATCTGGAAATTAAAAGAAGAACTACAATGGGAGAGAAACTAGGATTACTTTTCTCACCTAGGGGTTATTCAAGGTGACTCACAGACAGAAATGGTAGACCACGGAAAGTATAGACAGAATTTGGCGATTCAACAGAGGTAAAGAGCTTAACACCTACACTAAAGTTCTAAGTTACACATTTTATTACACATACATATTTAATCGGTCGGGTAGCGGGTAGGAACTCTTTAAATTCTTAAAGATAATCCTATCAGGGAAAATGAATCAATCATTGCCCTCCGCAAATTCCGGGGGTTTCCTGACCCGGGAAACTAGTACCTCTCTAGGCTGTCTTGTCCAGGGTCCATAACGACAGCCACGGAAGAGAAGCGGAGGTTCGGTACGGTGCGGATGGCGGAAGTGGCAACCCTTGATTATAGGGTTAATATAAAATCAAAACAGTAGCGTCTGATCCAGAATGGACGGCTATGAACAGCGTCTGACCCAGAGTGGGCGGCTGATATAAAACTCACCAACCCGTCTAGCCAGCGTGGTGTTTTAAGGCTACTCATCTTTTCAACTATATAGACATGGCGAATACTAAAACGAACGGAAACAGTCCCCAGGTGAGTGGAGTATGTTATGCCAAATCCCACACTCAGAAAAGGATCTGCCTCGTGGAATCTGGGAGAGGCAAGAATTCGCTTAGTACACACAGAATGCACATCGGAACACATAACATCAGAACAATGAGGACAGAAGATAATCTAGAAGAGTTGCATGAAGATCTTATGACCAATAAATAAGACATAGTAGGCTTATGCGAGACAAGGCTTAAAGGCGAAGAAACGACTCTACTAAAATGAGGGCATACTTTGTACCAATACAATTCAGGAAATAACCAAGGTATAGGGCTTTTTGGTACATAAGAGAATTGAAAACTTGGTAACTAAATTTAAAGCGATTTCTAATAGAGTTATCTATCTGGTAATAAGACCAAATCATAGATACAGTATTCAAATAATCCACTGTTATGCACTATCTTCTTCTTCTTCAGATGATGAAGAGGTAGAACAACTTTATGAAGACATTATGAGAGCCATAAATTTAGAGAAAACATGTTACGTAATAATTACGGGAGATTTCAACGCTAAAATAGCAAAGAGCGAAAATAACAACGACAACGAATATATTGAAAATTTTGGACTGGAAAGTAGAAATCACAGGAGACATATGCCAGCAAATTTCTTCAGCAAAGAAAAATTATTCTGCTTAAACACATTTTACAAGAAAAATATGCAGAGAAAATGGACGTGGCACAGCCCAGACGGCAAAGTGTCAAGTCAAAAATTGACTTTATACTGTCTAACTTCAAAAAAATTGCTAAAGATATTACTGTATTAAATTCTGTCAACACTGGTAGTGATCATCAATTAGTTAGGGTGCGAATAGAAGTAAATACGAAATTCGATAGAAGAAAATTATTAACACAGGATAAATTACCAAACATAAAAGCACTCGAAATGTATTAAGAGGAATATCAAAGTGAACTAAAAAAGAGAGTAGGGCCTCTACTTGTATTCAACACGAAAGATAAAATGAACTAACACAAAAGTTAACGAATGGAATAGCATTAAATGCAAAAAAGATCTGTGGTAAAAATAAAAATCTGAGAAAAAGGAAATTTAACCAAAAAACACTGGATTTAATGGACGAAAGAATAAGAACATCGAAAGAATCACCGAAGTATAAGGCTATCAACAATAAAGTTAAAAGAGCATAAGGTCAGACTTGCGAGCCTATCAAACAAAATAAAGATTGCAAACCATCGAAAACAATAGAAACATGAGAGTATTGAAATCAAATTTAACTAAAGGAAAATCAAAGATATCCAAAATCAAAAACCAACAGGGGCATACCGAGACAGGAAAACTCAAAATCAAGGAAATACAAACATTCTATGAGAATCTGTATACATCGACTATGCAGAACCCCGGAACAGACCATAGAACAATTCTAAACGTCGGCTCGGAAACTCTTCCTAAAATAACTTTTTCGGAGGTTAGACATGCGTTACAGTAAATAAAAAATAAAAAGGCTCCTGGTGAGGATCGTATAACGTCTGAAATGTTAAAAATGGGCGGTAACATCGTTGTAGAGGTTGTGAAAGTATTGTTGAATAACTGTCTAACAGAAAAAAGAATAGCCCGACTGTGGGAAAACGCCGAAATAATACTTTTACACAAGAAAGGAGACTCTACTAATATTGAAAACTATAGACCTATAAGTTTGTTGTACACTTATACAAATTGCTAACAAGAATACTAACCAACCGCATAACACAAAAACTTGATTTATATCAACCGGTTGAACAGGCGGGATATAGAAAACGGTTTGGTACTAACGATCACTTACAAACCACCAGAACACTGGTAGAAAAAACCACAGAAGATAATGTACCTCTACATATAGAATTTATTGACTTTCACAAGGCTTTCGATAGTATTGAAAATTGGTTTTTTTTGTCAGCCCTGGGGGATACTCAAATAGACTCACGGTACACTACACTTATTAAAAACATTTATGAACAGGCCACATTCTACAACAAAATCAATAAAGACGAAAACACTGAAAAAATGCGTCTTGGTAAAGGTATTAGACAAGGTGATACTATTTCACCAAAGCTTTTTACCTTAGGATTGGAAAATATATTCAATCAGCTCGACTACTGGGAGCAAAAAGGTCTAAACATTGAATGGTGTACGTTTGAGTCATTTAAGGATTGCGGACGACATAGTAGTATTTAGTGCAGATATCAAGAAAGTGGAGCAAATGCTCAAGGAATTAAATCAGCAGTCAAATAAAATAGGTCTTAAAATGAACCTTTGCAAAACAAAAATAATGAGTAACTTACAAACTTATATATCTTGGACATACCATTAAAATCGGCAAAGAAAACTAATTAGCCGAAATAAAAAGACGCATATAACTGTCTTGGGTAGATTTCGGCAAGTTAAGCTTTATCTTGAAGAATAAAGATATACCAATGTGTCTAAAATGTAGAGTTTATGACAAATGTATCTTGGCTGTAACTACATATGTACTGGAGACCATGGCCTTTACAAAGAAAACCTTAGAGCAGCTCAGTACAACCCAAAGAGCGACGGAGAGGGCCATGCTAGGGATTAGTTTAAGAGACAGGATTCGAAATATCAACATTCGGGAAAGAACAAAGATTACTGATGTCGCAGAACGTATAGCAAGGCTCATGTGGCAATAGGTCGGATATGTTGCCCGAGATATGTCTTTGTATTTCAAATTTACTACAAGCATAAAAAATATGATCTAGGTCGCAAACCACATGGAAAGTTTCACAAAATTCGTTTTAACTATATCCATTTTATATAAGTGTTTAGGAAAACCAGGAAAGCTTGCACGTCCGAATTTCAGCCTCTAAATGGTGACATAAATATCAGTTCTTGTAAAATCATAATGTTGGTGCCACAAAGCTGTCGGAATACTTAAATGTAATAGTGTGTAGAGTATTAAAGCAATAGTTTTTTTTAATGCAATTCCCATTTTCCTTTAAAGATACTCTTAGATATCATTAAATACTCTTCAGCTCCTAAATTGTTCTTGATATGCTGTCCAGTTGTAACGCTTTCTTTGGCTTAGGAATCTGCAACTTCATTGACAGGAAGACCTATATAAGCTTTTACCCAAGTGTATTTTAATTCTCTAATGAAAGAATTTATATCAGTAGCCATCACATTAATTGGGTAAGCGATCCATTTAAAAACAGGTGAGAAGTGATTCAAAAAGTGTATTTTTTTAACTTGTTTTTTCGATATAATTGCAGGCTTTAATAATACCAATCGCTTCTGCAGAAAAAAATGGAAATATTTTTATTTAGTTTGATTTTTTCTTGAACGTTTGTTGATGGTATATAAAACACATATCCTGTACTATTATTTTGTTTTGATGCATCGGTATATATTTCCAGAAATTCTGACAAATTTTTACTTATCAATAAATTATTGTATATAGGAATATTGATTTCTAGTGGCTCCAACATGTCAAAGAATTAAGATTTTTCCTAAAATAGGTCTTTTATTGTGAGTACGTGTATTTTTCAAAGCCAGACATAATTAAGGAGCAGGTTTTTTTGACAAGTACGTGTTAGTTAAATCGTGGTATTTTATAATGCTTTTTTATCTAACAGAGCAGAGTTTAAAAAAAAAAACAACTTAATAATAAATTATTCTGACAACGATTTCTTCTGTAAAAATAATAGTGGTTCTAGTGCCTCAATCCAAAATGATTCCACAGGCGTTGAACGCATTGCACCCAAACAAAGTCTTAGAGAATTATTTTAAATTATTTCCAATCGTTTTAGGCTGTAAGTACTGGCTGATCCATATAACGTACATCCGTAATCCAAGATGGACCTAATAAAGGCTTTGTAAAAAGTTGTTCTAGCTAAGCTTCTTGTCAAGAATAATTCCAAGATAGGTTACCTTATTTGATACTGGAAATAAGGTACCATTTATATCGGAATTTTTTATTTATTATTGGATGGGTAAATTATTCAGATGTTTATGTTTTGTTTTATATACGACGTGTTTAAAATATACTCTCAAAAAAGTCCAATAGTGACAAATCCGGAAAACTGCTTTACAAAACATTGCGCTAATTTAAAATACTCTGCCGTTTGGTTGTTCCCTGATAGTTGCTTAAATGTTATAGAAAAACGGAATTATAACGTTGATTTAAGTTATTTAATGCTGTATTCTTCTTCTTGTTCAATAACAAGCTCCTGTCATTTCTATCAGTTGTCATGTTGTGACGGTAATGTCCAGTTGTCATATCAACATTTTATGGGCCTAACCTAACTAGACATCTTGATTCTGGTTTTTGTGTTTTGGGCAATTTGTTAATATTAATATAACGGTAATACTAAAATACAAATCTTTTTATTTTATAAGCTTTACTTTATATCCAAAGAGTTTTCTTAACAAAATTTAAAGTTTTGGAGTTATTTGCGAAGAACCGTATAAAAACATGCTTTTTTGACGTGTAATTGTTTAATAATTGTTGACTAAATATAACTGAAACAAATTTATTTATACCGACGAAAGCAAATTTGATTTCGGTGTGGGAGATTACCAAAAGCGTGTAATTTCGGAAAAAACAGAAGCATTCCATAAGGATTGTCTCAAAGGATTGTAAAGTGTCAAGAGGACGTCATGGAGTGCTTACCCAGTACGGCAGTGTTATATCTCTCCGAAGATTTTATGTTTCAGGACATATCCTTATGCTATATGGCTAAATCTATCAATAAATGGATAGAAAAACGACATTTAAGTTTTGTTATGTCCTTCTAGCAGCCCGGATCTTTATCCAATAGAGACACTTTGGCACAAAACGATATAACCCTTAGCGTACTTTGCCAAAACTACGTGCTAAATTGCAAGAAATATGGGATAGTTTCACTTTCACACCTGAATTATGTAAAGACCTAGTTGGTACAATGCGTAATTGAGTTCAGGCTGTTATTTAAGCTAAGGCCGGCATTGCACCTTATTATTCTTTATTTTAATTTTTTAAACCTCTTGTTCCAATATTTAGTTGTTATCATTTTTCGATTATCAAACACTTAATTAAATAGTAATCAACATAAAAGATATAATTAAACCGTAAAAATAATTCAATACATCATAAAAAATAATAATTACATATAAGGTAGGTGTAGGTAATATGGCCATGTACGGTAATATGGCCATCTAACAAATTTCCTACTATTTTTATGTTTAAACGATAGAAATCTTAATATTAACATAGTAATACAAATTTAGTGTCGAAATTGTTAAACATAATGTTCCGACACTCACTATACGTCAGCACAGTCTGTCATTGTTGTGAAAATTCGCCATTGTAGAAGCTGGTTATTAATTCCATAATTTAAAAAAAAATCGTAACTAGTTCTAGTAAGTATTTTTTTTGCTTTTTTTGGCCTTAGGTTCAAGACCTATTTAGCCAGACATTTGGTTTAATACGTAAAAACAATCTCCTACACTTTCTTTAAATTCATGACAATTTTCTAACCGTTCGTTAATTCACTCAATTTCATAACCTTCCCATTGAAAACACTATTGGGTGACTATACAAGAAGGATTGAACAGGAGCACACGCTTCACGCTAAGGTGCCCTTATATCGACTTTTTTTTAACACAAACAATACAGGCAACGGTTAAAGGTAAATGACATAAAAGGAAAGACAATTGGAAATACAACAACTAACGTCCTACCCTTTCGGATTCACACAACACTGAAAACGGCAGTTTAGATTTTCCGTTTGGTACGTTTGAAAAATTCCCATAAAATCGATCTAATAGTTGAATTTCGACTACCTAAATAGAGAATAGAAGCAACGATCTGCGGCAGTATGATTTTTTGTTGGGAGATGGCTTGAAGTTCTAGTAAGTAAGTTCTCATTATATTAATTGTACTTACATGTTTTGTAGATCTTAATAATCGTATTCATGTTCTTATTTCAGTGTATAGTTTTTGATTTATTAAATTTTTTCATACACAAATATCAAAATACAGTGTTGAGTAATATGGCTAGGTGAAAAGTAGGGTTAGGGGACGGTGGTATATACTGGGACGTGGTACATAATGGGTCAATTGAAATATCTCGCCATCTATGATAAAGTAGATGTAGTTGAATTAAACGTTAAAAGCCAACAATAGAAGAGTTTTTTTGACTTACAGGTTGCTATTTACCGACTTCGTATATGACTGTAATGGCTGCGGTTAAGTTTCCCTAGACGAAAAGTAACTTTTTTATGTCCTTTTTATGCCTTATTATTCCGTAACAAGACTATTAAAGTTTCTGAAATTTCACAGTTAGGTGCTGGAAAGAGTGTAAAAGGTATGTGTATTGGTATATTTTTCCTAAAAACGATTTATGCAAACTGATAGTAATGTTTATAAATTTAATGTAATGGTACTTAGTGAGACACTAGTATGTGGTATATACAGGGACGTGTCCCACTATGTACCATAACATAATTTGATGTTCCTTTGTATATTTAGTATTTACGAAAAAGATATTTAGATAATCAATCTTGTTGTATTCTTTAAGAGTAAAGCAACTTAACGCCCGTTTTGTTTTACAGATGCCAAAACACAGTAGAAAGGATCAGTTAAAATTCATTCAGAAAAGTAAACAAGATCCTGAAGAGTATATAAGAAAAATGAAAAAAGCCAGTGAGATGGTTGTAGCTGGAGAATTGTCAATACGTGCAGCAGCAGACAAATTTGCAGTTACGAAATCTTCTTTGCAAAGAATGGTTTCAAAATTTAAGGGATGTATTGAAGATGAAAAAAAATCTTTTAATTTTAATCGGAATTATGGCTTTACGCAGATATTCTCAGATGAAGAAGAAAAACTTCTGACTGATTATTTAATAAAAGCATGTAGGCTTTGTCATGAACTCACTGTAAAAGCCACTTGTGAGTTTGCGTACCAATATGCAGTGGCAAACAATAAAAGAATTCCAATCTCATTAGAGCAAAATAAATCTGCTGGTATTGATTGGATGCGGCTATTTAGAATTCGCAGCAACTTGACATTAAGAACACCTGAGGCAACGAGCCTAAGCAGAGCTACTAGTTTTAATGCTCATAACGTATCGGCATTTTTCGATAATTTAAAAAGTGTTATGTTAAAATATCAATTTTCAACAAACGAAATATTCAACTGCGATGAAACCGGAATCACGACGGTGCACAGACCACCAAAAATTATAGCACCTAAAGGACTGAAACAAGTGAGAAAAGTAACAAGTGCAGAACGAGGTACGTTAGTAACAATGTGTATAGCGATTTGTGCCAATGGAAATTACTGTCCTCCTTATTTTATATTTCCTCGTCAAAATTTTAAATCCCATATGTTAAATGGAGCACCTGTTGGATCTCAAGGGGCCGCATTCAAAACTAGTTGGATGACGACCGATAATTTTCTTAATTTTCTTAAACATTTAGTAGACGTTACAAGATGTAGTAAAGAAAAAAATATATTACGAATCATGGACAATCACGAAGCTCACTGTGATTAAAAAATTATGAAATACTCCAAAGAGAATGATATAGTATTACTAACAAAACCACCTCACTGCAGCCATAAACTTCAGCCTCTTAACGTGTGATGTCTAGGTCCATTCAAGACTTTTTATAACAAAGAGACTGATAATTGGATAATTAACCATCCAGGTGTTCCTGTTACTATTTATGATGTTGCCGGTATTGTGGGTAAAATAAGCTTTTACCCCTACTAATATTTTGTCGTCATTTAGAAAAACTGGACTTTCTAAGCTCTTATGTTACAGATAGACCATTAGAAGCTAACATACAGACCCATGACAATAATGAAAAGCCACAAAATTATTCAGAGCCAGAACCTTCCACTAGTACTCATGGTGTAAATCAAACAGATGAATTTCTTTCGCCAGAGCAAGTTAAATCTTACCCAAAGGCAGAGCAGAGAAAAAATATCAGAAAGGGCCGGCCTAAACTTAAATCCACAATTCTTACTAGTTCACCTTTTATGGATGAAAAAAAGAGAAGTGAGGAGGAGAGAATTCAGAAAGAAAAGGAAAAACAAGCACGGAAGAAAGTTGCTCACAATGCAAAAAGGAAGGTTTTGATGAAACATCTTCCGAAAGTGATATTGCAGAGGCAGTAGTTGATGACTATGACAATGATCTGGAGGATGATTTCGAAGATTTACAAAATATTTCTCAGGATGAAACTTTAAGGATCAAAGATTTTGTGATAGTTGAATATACTATCAAGAAATCATACAAGCATTTTATAGGACAAATAGAAAAAATAGAGGCAGATGAATATTCCATAAACTTTTTAAAAAAATGCAAGACTACTTCAACTAACTTCATTTTCCCTGATAAAAGAGACGAAGACACTGTTACAATAGGACAAATAATTCAAAAGTTACCCAAACCTGCAATTTTTGGAGGAACGCAGAGATCTATAAAAAAGCTTAGTTTCGATCAAGATCTATCTTCTTATAACATGAATTTTAGTTAGTTTAGTGTACTTCATATTGAGTTTTTTATTTTTTTTTTACCGGATATGTTTTATGTAACAATAAAACACTGAAAACTTTGTTTTCAAACTTCCACAAAATTTATTTTAAATTCTTATCACTACAGCTGTTTCGGCTGATTGCCTTTCTTAAGTGATCTGTTTTTGGTATGGGTTTACACTTTATAGTCTCTAATGAAATAGGTTGAGGAGGGGAGAACTGTTTGTCTCAAGCTGGTCATTCAGAATTATATCTGTGTTTTTTAATTTGTTGATTTCCATAGATTCTAACAAAGATAGCTTAAGGCCTTTATTTTGAATGTGGAGAATTTTAAATTCGTCATTAAAAGAATGATTATGATCTAGAAGGTGAAGTGCGTATGTGGAATATGTTTTTCTATTATTGAAAGCCCTTTTATGTTCTGCTATTCGTTTATTAAAATTTCTACCTGTTTGACCAATGTAAGTTTTTGGGCAGTCGCCACATTTAAGTTTGTACACACCACTGTGTAAGTGTTTTTTATGTTGGCTCTTGTTGTTTTTAATATATTTGCCTAGGTTGTTATTTGTTCTGAAAGCTGGTGTTATTCCTTTCTTTTTTATGTGTTTGGCTATTTTTGTTGATATTTTGCCTGTGTCTGTAATCGAGTAGAAGGTACTGGGTTTTTTCTCTGGTGGTGGAAATACTAAGTTCAGGGCTTTCTTGTGTAGTTTTTGATTTAATATTTTATTAATTGTTTGTTCGTTGTATCCATTGTTTACTGCTATTTGCTTAATGATATTTAATTCTGTCTCAAAATTGTATTTTGACATAGGAATTGCTGTTAATCTATGTAACATACTATGATAGGCTGCCAGTTTATGTTGTGTGGGATGGGATGATGAATTGTGAATAGTCGTGTCAGTATGGGTAGGTTTATCAAATATGGAGAAGTCATGTTTGTTTTTAAGTCTGGTAATTTTTAAATCTAAAAAATTTATGGATTGATTTTGTTCTGTTTCTATTGTAAATTCAATATGACTATGAAGAGAATTAATATACGATAAAAATTGGTCGAGTTGCCTGTTAGTTCCTGTGAAACATACCAGTACATCGTCTACGTATCTCCACCAATATAAAAACTGTTTGAATATGGGATGTTTTAAAATCTTTGTCTCTAGATGATCCATAAAAATATCTGAGAGCAATGGGCTTAGAGGATTGCCCATTATAAGTCCTGCACTGTTATTTGTATATAATTCATTATTAAATTCAAAGTAGTCCTGGTTTATGCAAACTTCAAGAAGATGTAAAATTTCAGATGTAATGATTGGATTTGTACTATTTTGGTCTAAAAGGTTTTTTACTAGAATAAAAGTTTCTGTGTGGGAGGGATACTAGGAAAAAGATATTTTACGTCAAATGAAATTAATCTGGAGTTGTTAGGTAACTGAAAATGTTGTATTTTATTAACTAGTTCTATTGTATTTTTTATGGTAAATTTAGGTGAAAATTTAGTGTGTTCTAAAATAATCTCTAGCAGTTTTTTTGAAAGTTTATATGACGGAGCTGTATAAAAAGACGACAGAAAATACCAATACAAGAAGCGAGATATCATAGCTGTTTATCTTAAGGCATGCCACTCAGAATTAAATTATAGATTAAATAATATAGAATTTGACATCCTAGATTCTAACGTGAGAATTAATATAGATAATATAATAGATAAAAAATTCAATACACAGTGTAAAAAACTAAATAATCTAATTTGCAATAGTAAAAATCCCAATATTCATTATACAAGAAGTTTTTCGAACCACAATTTTTTCAATAGATTTATAAATTTAACAGATACTAAATTTAGTAATAGCGAGATACAACTTTTAGAGAAAGGATTTAAACACAACTTGCCCCAACATAATAATCAGAAAACTTTAGAATATTTAGGTGTAGAATGTGAAGTAGCATTAAACAAAACTGCTAACAATATCGAAAAAAGTATAATTGCAAAATCTATTACAGATGTGTGTAGTGAAACCAAAAATTCCTGTTACAAGAGAATAAAACAGCCATTTCAATTAAAAATAAATCAATAGAAAACAACATAGTGTTTACAAAAGCAGACAAAGGTAACACTACTATTGCTATAGATAAAATAGAATATAATAACAAAACAATAGAATTTTTAAATAATCAAAACATTGAAACGTTACACAAAGATCCAACAGAAAAGTATCAAAAACAAATTAAGCTAGCGTTAGAAAATTCAAAATCAATAGTAAATCCAATAGAACAGAAATACCTCAGTATCATGAACCCACAACCTCCTAAATTGTACTCTTTCATTAAACTACACAAACCGGATCACCCAATAAGACCTGTAGTGTCTTTTTATACAGCTCCGTCATATAAATTTTCAAAAAAACTGCTAGAGATTATTTTAGAACACACTAAATTTTCACCTAAATTTACCATAAAAAATACAATAGAACTAGTTAATAAAATACAACATTTTCAGTTACCTAACAACTCCAGATTAATTTCATTTGACGTAAAAAATCTTCGATATTGTTAGCAGTTTTGTTTAATGCTACTTCACATTCTACACCTAAATATTCTAAAGTTTTCTGATTATTATGTTGGGGCAAGTTGTGTTTAAATCCTTTCTCTAAAAGTTGTATCTCGCTATTACTAAATTTAGTATCTGTTAAATTTATAAATCTATTGAAAAAATTATGGTTCGAAAAACTTCTTGTATAATGAATATTGGGATTTTTACTATTGCAAATTAGATTATTTAGTTTTTTACACTGTGTATTGAATTTTTTATCTATTATATTATCTATATTAATTCTCACGTTAGAATCTAGGATGTCAAATTCTATATTATTTAATCTATAATTTAATTCTGAGTGGCATACCTTAAGATAAACAGCTATGATATCTCGCTTCTTGTATTGGTATTTTCTGTCGTCTTTTTATACAGCTCCGTCATATAAACTTTCAAAAAAACTGCTAGAGATTATTTTAGAACACACTAAATTTTCACCTAAATTTACCATAAAAAATACAATAGAACTAGTTAATAAAATACAACATTTTCAGTTACCTAACAACTCCAGATTAATTTCATTTGACGTAAAAAATAGCAGTAAACAATGGATACAACGAACAAACAATTAATAAAATATTAAATCAAAAACTACACAAGAAAGCCCTGAACTTAGTATTTCCACCACCAGAGAAAAAACCCAGTACCTTCTGCTTGATTACATACACAGGCAAAATATCAACAAAAATAGCCAAACACATAAAAAAGAAAAGAATAACACCAGCTTTCAGAACAAATAACAACCTAGGCAAATATATTAAAAACAACAAGAGCCAACATAAAAAACACTTACACAGTGGTGTGTACAAACTTAAATGTGGCGACTGCCCAAAAACTTACATTGGTCAAACAGGTAGAAATTTTAATAAACGAATAGCAGAACATAAAAGGGCTTTCAATAATAGAAAAACAGATTCCACATACGCACTTCACCTTCTAGATCATAATCATTCTTTTAATGACGAATTTAAAATTCTCCACATTTAAAATCAAGGCCTTAAGCTATCTTTGTTAGAATCTATGGAAATCAACAAATTAAAAAACACAGATATAATTCTGAATGACCAGCTTGAGACAAACAGTTCTCCCCTCCTCAACCTATTTCATTAGAGACTATAAAGTGTAAACCCATACCAAAAACAGATCACTTGAGAAAGGCAATCAGCCGAAACAGCTGTAGTGATAAGAATTTAAAATAAATTTTGTGGAAGTTTGAAAACAAAGTTTTCAGTGTTTTATTGTTACATAAAATGAATTTCCATCAAGTAACTTTAATTCCATAATTTTAAGTTTTTGCTTTTTAATTAAATTTTTACGAATATGTTGGTTTTGCATTTGTTCTGATTATTTAGAAATATAATAAACCATTTTAAAAACATTATTTCCTTATGTCCCAATATGAACCATAGGGCGTCCCAATATATACCAGTGATGGTATACAATGGGACATAGGGTACATAATGGGACAGTCAGTTTTTTGCGTAAAATATCAAAGCAAAAATTAAAAAAATAATAGATTTTAAACGGATATTTACCCCCTACCTATGTAGCTAAATTGAATAAAATATCTCCAGGATTTAAAATGTTATTAGAAATTATAGAAAACTGTCCCGTTATATACCACCCTCCCCATGGCCATATTTATCTTCCTGTGGCCATATTACTCTACAATAAATATTTTGCTTGCTGTATTGATATGATTTCTTTTGTTACAAAAATGCTTCAGTATCAGTTAAGGGGCCTACGATGCAACTAGACCAAAGAAAATTTGTCAACAACTTTAAGAGCGGTGGGAAATGGAACCGCAGTTAATACAGTTAGTGGTATATATCACATCCCAAGGCAGACACTTCGATGATATTTAGAAGAGGGAAAGCAAGTAAACTCTTGTCTAGACCGAAAAACTATACTTACAAATGCCCAAGAAGCAGAGTTAGTTCAACGTATTATCTGTCTTTCGCAAATTGGATATCTAATTACTGCAAGGGTACTTTGTAAGTGTGTATATCGGTATACAGAATAAAATCCCAAATCCCTTTCAAGAAAAAAAAAGGAATAGCTGGTCATTATTGGCCACGTTTAATGAAGTCAAATCCTCAAATCAGGCCTAATGAAGCACAAAACTTAAATCCGGCTAGGGCACAAAAGCTTAAAAAACTATTGTAAAAGATTATTTTACTAAGCTGTAAGGTATTTTAAGAGAAATTGACATAATCTGACATAATCGATAAACAAGAACGGATATATAATGAAGACGAGAAAGGTTGCAGGTTAACACTTCACCATCAGCAGAAAGTTTCGGCACAAAAAGGCTCAAGCAGAGTACATATTGTTGCAAACAAACATGGACAAAGTGTTACCATCGTTTCTTGTGGTAATGCTCTTGGTACAACAATACCTCCAATGGTGCTTTTTAAGGGTAAACGTAGTAAACCAGAATGGTTTGACTCATTACCTTCAGGTTCTGTTGTTCAAATGACTGCAAAAGGCAGCATGAATATTGAAACTTTTTCAGTTTGGCTTCAACACTTTGCAAAATTTAAAACTGCTGGTCCGTGCATTATCATATTTGATGGTGCAAGATGTCACTTGGATCACACCATTGTAGAAACTGCCGAAAGATACGAAATCACTTTATACTGCTTACCTAATTATACTACTCACGAGCTCCAACCAATGGACAAAGCTGTATTTAGAGCTTTTGAATATTACTGAGATGATGCAGTTATGAAATATTATTCTATCCATAGGGATCGTGTTATTACAAAACAGAGATTTGGGGCAATTTTTTCGACTGTTTGGGGAAAAAAAAATGATACCATCTAATATAAAATCTTGGTTTTCTTCAACAGGAATATATCCATTCAACCCAGAAGCTATCCCAGAGAAACCGTTTGCTTCTAGTACTATCACGTACGAACATCAGAAAGATAAAGAGAATGTGCCATTGTGAGAAACTAACGTTGGTAATAAAGCAGATCATTGTATCCCGTCAACTTCAGGCATGCAACAGTTGCATGCAAAAAGATTACCGTTGTAATTCTACTTTGGAATTACAATCGAAAAATAGCTCAAAAAAATTATGTCTCGACACTGATAATAGCAACTCTTGTCCTCCCTCTACTGAGGATATTAAACTGAAAAACCGCTCGAAAAAACCCTTTCTAGACATTGATAGTAGCAACTCTGACGCATGCTTTAGTTTGCATGACTTTAGCAGCGATGAAGTTATTGATTCAAAAGAGGATCAGAGTGATTCCTCAAACATCCACAATACTTCATTCACAAGTATGCTCGAAACTCCTGAAAATACAGCAATCAAGAACAATAACAAAAAACCAAGAAAACTAGCTATCAATAGTTCAAGAGCTCAAGTTATTGCTAAATATTATATAATAGAATAAGCGATTCAGAAAATATTGAAGCCAACACGTATACTACGCGTGGTAAAAAAGTCTCGTCAATGCTGCGAAAATTACCCAATCCAACAGAAAAATTAAAGTCCTTGCCTGCTAAGAAAAAGAAAACAAAAAAACAAGAATCTTGGTTCTGCAAATTATGCAAGGAAGACAGAATGGTAGATATGAGACTATGTAGCGTATGTATCACTTATGTCCACGAAGAGTGCATGGGTCTCACAGCCAAAGACAAATTTGATACATTCGTATGTCCTGATTGTAAAAAATAAGATAATATTAAGTGTTTGTACTGTATTTGCTTAACATTTGATAAAACTGTTAAAAATTCTGAAACTATTTTATTGTTTTATGTGTTAAGTTTCATAGTTAGAGATAAAAATTTACTTATTGTACAGTGACCATATTGCCGACACCATGTTGGTAATATTACCAATAGCAGTATTATTTTAATTGCGTCATAAATATCGTATTTTTATCAATTTTTGAAATATTATAAAACAAATATATATTTAGATTACCCATATAACTGTAATAACAGTTACTTTTTAAAAGACATATATTTGGCCACAAATATAGACAAATAATCTTAAGGTGGCCGTATTACCTGCACATACCTTACACAATTTAAGAAAAATTTAAATAAAGGATTTTGGTAAATTGGCATTTTATTCATAATATAACTGCTTGTTCGAAAATATGGTTATTAGGGCTCCTAGATGGAAATATCTAGAGCAAGCATATGTTCAACAATACACAAATCAGATGGATGATGATGAAAATGATAATGATGTTAGATAGAATAGATGGAAATATCTAGAGCAAGCCTATGTTCAACAATACACAAATAAGATGGATAATGATGAAAATGATAATGATGTTGATGATGATGATGATGATTATAATAAGTATGAAGGAGAATGATGAATGTATTTACTAAAGGCTTGTTATAATCTTACCTGACTCTGTTGGGATTTTTGGGTTCAATACAATAAAGCCTCAGGAAAGAACAGTGATAATTGTCAAAGTATATTGAATAGTTTTTATTAAAGGTAATAAATATTAAAATATTGGATTGTGCTTAAAGGTATAGTCCATTAATGTTTGTTCTTAATAGGTAATAATAATTTCTCATCTCTGTTCTTAATAGGTAGTATTAATTTTATTGCAAATAACGGAAAGAGAACTTTTAATCGTGTCCCTGTTGGTTATTAAGACATTCTGATATCGCAGGTAATGAAGCTCTGTTATAATTACTTATAGGGTTTTATAGTATTTTTGATTGCTGCGTCTGAAGTACACACTTTATAAACAAAAACCAATTAGAACTAGACAAATAAAAATTAAAGGCTAATAAAAAAGACTAAAATCTATATAATTACAATACAGGTAGTAACAGGCAAAAAGATCCTTATAAGTACAGACAAAGTTTATATCTCTATAGAATAATAGATGATCACCAGTCTTGTATCTTTTCATAATCAAATCGGTCCCTCAGCATAGGCCCACTTCACTTTGTATATATATATATATATATATATATATATATATATATATATATATGTTCCGTCTCATTATAACTTACTTCAAGTTGTTTGTTATTTTACTTTATTATTTTAGATTGATATCGGTAATTCTTAAAGTTTGGATAAATTAGCTTCCAGAAATCTATTAAAAGATTAAAATGTTTATCAGTTTTACATATTTCTGGGAAAAATTTGTAGGTAATAATCCCTGTCTTTAGAAATTAGGTAGTTTTAACATTTACAGTTAGTCGAATCAAGCGGCTCATTGTTCTCGTGCCCGCCAAGTATTTATGTATTTCTGAGAAGGACAATACTTGCTTTCTCAGGATAAAATTTTATAGTTTTTAGAAACGAGCTCTCCTCCACTAGGGGCTCTGTTAGACGCTTTGTAATGTATTTTGAGAGTATCATTTGAAACTCAGTTCTGTACACACTTTTAGCTTAGTCAATAAAAGTTCTATCAAACTTGTCGTATATTATTTTTTTTATTTATATATGTATATTTATTTACACTCTACATCATTAAAGAGTATTAAGCAAATGTGGTACAGGTTTTGCGCGCGAAGGAGAGACCTTCAATGATGTCTCATCTTATTCTATTTTAGTCTAGTTTTGAAGCAGGTCTTGGGGCCAGGTTCTATCTAGTCGTCTTGTGGCTGGACCATTGTTAAATAGTTCCCTTACTAGCTCATTTTCATGGTGAATGGTACGTTTATTTTGTAAGTCCGTGGCTCGATCGATTTCTTCTTTGATGAAAGGAATCTTTAAGTCGTAGTGAAGTGTCTGATTACTTACGTACCATGGTGCATCCACTATCGATCTTAGCACTTTAGACTGGAATCTTTGTAGTCCATATAACCAGATAGGTTTGAGTATGGCTTTGTATAGAAGAATTTTGTTTTGGATGTTAAGTTTTGATTTGCGTCCACGAAGCCAATACATTTGCCGGAATTTTAAGTCGAGCTGCCTTCTTTTGGTCTGGATATGTTTCTTCCAAGTGAGACGTTGGTCAAGATGGAGGCTAAGGTATCTAGCGTCTGTTACTGTTGGTATTCTTACATTTTACATCCTTACAGGTGGGAATATGTTGTGACGGTTGGTAAATGTTATTTGAGTTGATTTTGTTTTATTTACTTTTGTTGTCCATTTCGTATACCAATTACTGAGTATGTTCAGATGAGGTTGCAGGTTTTGTGAGGCTTGTACGGGATCTTCATTTACAGCTAGTATCGCTACCTCGTCAGCAAAGGAAGCGATTGTAGTATTATTAGTCCCTGGTATATCGGCTGTGTAGAGTGAGAAAAGTAGCGGCCCTAGAACACTACCCTGCGGGACTTTGGAGTTGATAGGGCAGAGGTTGGATTGTTGGTCTTTAAATTCTACAGAAAAATATCTATTTTTACTTTGTAAAGCAGACCTCTGTGCCAGACTTTGTCAAACGCTTGTGAGATGTCTAGAAATACAGCGCTGCAGTATTTTTTTTCTTCAAGACTTTTTGATATTTCATTAATCATTCGATGAACTTGTTGTGTAGTGAAGTGATTTTCCCGAAAACCAAATTGATGTTTTGGAAGTAATGTTAGGAATTCATGATCTGCGTATATCCTTTGTAGCAGCAATCTTTCAAAATCTTTGCTTACGGTTGGAAGTAGGCCAATGGGTCGATAAGATGTTACTTCATTGGGCTCTTTACTTCATTGGGCTCTTTACCAGGCTTGAGGATCATAATAACTTTAGCAAATTTCCATATTTTTGGAAAGTATGATAAGTAGACTTCGGCAAATATGCAAATAAAAATGTAGAAAATATGCGCATAAATATGCAAGTGTTTACCCGAAAATATGCAAATATTTTACAAAATATGCATACAAATAAATAAAAAAATCGTAAAATAGTAACAATTTTATTTAAAAAAATAGTGTACATAACTAAATATTTCCTACTATTCATTAAGATTTACATTTATTTTAAGTAACTACATCATTTTTAAGTATGAATAAACTTATTTAGAATTATGGTAACAATAAATGACCAAGTGGTGTTCAAAATTTTCTAACAAAAACTTGTGGCTTCTGTCTGAGTACATATATTTATATATGGAAAAACTTCGTTCAACATCAACTGATGTAACGGGAGCATTTTTCAAACTAACCAAAACATTTGGTTCTAAATTAATTGTTTCCGAAATATTTCCAGCTAGAACACTGACTACTTCAGAAAGAATATGGTAACCTTTATTTTTTTCCATAGTAGCTTCAAATTTTTTTAAAATATCTTTTCCAATATTACCTCTAACGTTCCGACAACATGACGCAAATTCTCTTATTAATGCTGTACTTTCGAACAATGACAGTTTTGGTGATTCTAACTGAGTAATTGTTTTTGACGTGACAACGTCTTAAATTAGGTTGTGGCTCGGAGTCACTCATGAAAAAGTGTAACGCCCGCTCACGTCTGTTACGATGAGTCAATGAACGAGAGAGAGGCCCGCCGGACCGGCGAATGCCTTGCGTCTCTCTCCCACTCAAACATGATCGGTCCGCTGGTGCGATGCTATTTCTCCTATCATCGTCCTATCCTCAACAAAATCACTCAAATAGAAATTAGTTAAGTTTAAGTTTACATGTACAATGTTTTAGTAAACAAAATATATTTCTATAGTTAAAATTTGTGCAATTCTTATTTTCATTCAATTCCTTGTTCCTATTGTGCAATTTAATAATATTCATATCAATAAATATTCTACCGAGAAAAAGACGTTGTCACGTAAAATCTTCGCCCGTAAAACCGACTTTACAGGCAACCGATTTTTTTTTGAACAAAACTAAAATTTGATTTTATAAATGAAAGTTCTTGTTGAAGCAAGTTACTCTGAAAAGTTTGTTTAGAATCCAAAAGAGATTGGGAACTTTCATCTGTTAAAGTATCAATTATGTTCTTTATTCTAACAAAATGATCTGCATAAAAATTAGCTGCTTCTAACCATGTTCCCCATCGCGTTAAAATAGGTTGTGGTGGAAGAGGAATGTTAGATAGCATTTCTTTATAAAGTTGAATTCTTATAGGAGATTTAAGAAATACTTTTTCAACACTGGATATCATGGTATTTACAAGAGGAAACTTTTTTCGTATTTCCTCTGCAACTCTGTTTAATCCATGCGCTACACAAGTAACATGTATTAAATCTGGGAAAAATATTTTTAAATTTTGTCCTGCTTTCACCATATAAGGAGCAGCATCCATAAGCAGTAATTTATTAGAAGGAATAGTTGTTGGAAGAAAAAAAGATGCTAATTTTTCTTGTATAAAACGCGAAATTGTTAAAGCATTTGTTTTCTCAAGTTGCTGGCATGAAATAAGATGAGATTTTGGTAAGGTATCTTCTTTAAGAACACCAATCAATAAATGAGCAATATACTTTCCTGAGGAATCAGTGGTTTCGTCTACAGATATGTAAAAATAATTATCTGCAATTTCTTCCTTAATATTAATTAACACCGACGAGTATAGCCCGTTCACATTATTTCTTCTTAGAGACCGATCACTTGGAACATTAAGTTTGCAATATTTTTTTAGAAACGAACTAAAATTTACATTTGCTAATTTTGAAAGCGGTATGTTTGCAGACACTAATGCGCGACACAAGTCTTCATTAAAAGTTTCTTGCTCATCTAATTTTTTTGAAGTAGATTGGAAACATTTAGCCATTGAAGTTTGATGTTTTCCTCCTATTTTTCCTTTTTTTGCAATGTGTGAAGCAGTTCTCACATGTTGGTCTATCTGAAATTTCTTCTCACATGCTATCTATAAATAAAAATAAAAACCTTTATTTTAACCCAACCTTTAAAATATAAAAATATACAAGGTGTTTTTGGTTAATCAAATAACTGGTTTGGAAAAAAAAAACACTCGCTCAGTGTTTTAAATGCAGTATTAATCCACAAATTAGTTTTTGTTACTAACCATTAGTACATCATATAACTTATTTTAAAATTCAACAAAAGTTTTTTTTTTGTTAATTCAATTACAATAAAAATAATTGTGTTTTAGAATAGCTGACTTCATAAAAAAAAGTAAAGGTGAAACATTTTTCTAAATACACACCATTGTATTGTACCATGGACAATTTTTTCTCACTAAAGGAAGCTATTTTTCATTTAAAAACAACCTACGAGTACTAAATTTCAAGTAAATACGTTTATTGGTTTTAAAGTTACTGTTGTTATTAACTAAAAGAATTTAATTTTTTTTAATGTTAACACCCTGTATCTCGAAAAGTAAATAAGTTTGACCCCTCATTAACTATATCGTTTTGTTCAATTTTTCGAGAAGTATCTACAGTCAAACGTTGTAAGTGTCATTTGGAGACACCCTGTATGTATGAAATATTAGATATTTAATAGAAAATATTAGATACTTACAATTTTGTCACAGACTGAACAGTAGATTTTTCCCATATCCATAGACAGCTCTTTATAAGGTTTAATCCAAGTTGAAGCACTGGTTGTTTTAGGCATTATAAAATCACAATCTTCCTTTTTGTTACGCACAACGAGTGTTTACGCTTTGAATATCAAAACAAAAATGATTTACAAATCTGAGCATCAAATTAGAAATGTTTAGGTACCTAATTCAATAAACTGGGAGATTTTGGAAAATCCCTAAATTAGGAACAAAACTATTAGCCGTTTACCTGCTGTTAAGATACAATAAATTGTAGATAGATTTGGGGATTAGATCATAAAATGCAAATGAGCGAACCCTTAGCGATTATCCAATAACTGAATGCCTCAGTGACCGAGACTTTCTAAGAATGTTGAGGGCTACTTAAATTGATCTTCTTTGAAATTGTAAATGTTTTGTACCTGTAGAGATTACGTACTTAGATCATTTCTTGATTAAAATGACTACAAAATTTTATACAAGAATTGAAATAAATTGGTATGTTTAAAAATTTTCAAATACAGTATAAAAATCTGAACTTTTATGCACTTTATGCAAACTTTTATACAAATATGCCAAAATATGAAATATTTGCATAAAATATGCACAATATGCAAAATATGCAATATGCATATTTGCCGAAGTCTAATGATAAGCTTAGCATGCGGTTAAATATAACTGTTAGCAAAGTAATGGTCTTGCGAGGAAGTTGTTTTAGTACTTGTGCCGAGATTAAATCATGACCTGGGGCCTTTCGTGAGTTGAGTTTGTTTATTTCTTGCCTGACTTCTGTAGGAGTAAAACTTTTAATTGGGAGAGACATTTGACATGCTGCGCTAATTAGTTATTCAACTTCTTCATCAGGGTCTGCTGGGTCTGTTTGACATACGTTTGTAAGATATTCAGCAAAGACGTCCGCTTTTTCTTTGTTGGAACAGGCCTATTCGCCATTTGGTTTACGGATGGGAGGAACAGTTGTGTATGGTTTCTTAAGCTTCTTAGTCGCCTTCCATAACGTCTGGTCATTTGCTGTAAGGTTTTTATTGTAATGTTCGACGGTTTCGTTGTTTGCGGCTTTGATGGCTTCTCCAAGTTTCCTACGTAGTCTATTGAATATATGTAGGTCTATGTTGTTTCTAGATCTTTGCCATGTTCTCCTCGCACGACGTTTTTCAGCAATGAGTTGGCGAATGTGCAGGGGGACATTTGTGGTATGTGTTGGTTTGCGTTCAGTTCATGGTGTAGATTGCCATGCCGCTTTTTGTACAAGTGTGGTGAAGTATTGAGCTGCTGTATCTATGTCATGTGTAGATTTGATCCGCAGATTAAGATTGTTGTTTTCTTCTAGGTAGGAGTGGAAATCTGCCCAGTTGGTATTTTTTGACGTGAGCTGAGGAGGTGGTGAGCTGTTTATAACTGTGGTACTCAGGATCATAATAACCGGTGTATGATCCGATGAGAGATCATATCTGGATTCTATTAGACAGCTGTTTCTGGACACTCCTTTGTTTATGTAGTAGTCCAGCAGATCTGGAAGTTTTCTGGGGTCACTCGGCCAGTACGTAGGGATTCCGTTGGTGTGGCAATCATAGTTGTTGTCCGTCATTGCTTTTAGAAAATTACAACCTTTTGTTGTTGTGAGTCTTGAGCCCCAGTGTATGTGTTTCGCATTCCAGTCTTCCCCGGCTACGAATTTGCTGCCAAGTAATTGGAAGAAGGCTTTGTATTCATCTGTGGAGATTGAGTGACGAGGTGGGCTATACATTGCAGATATGTTAAAGTGCCATGGCATTGCATTTACTTAAACGATTGCTGCTTGTATTTTTTCTGTTGCATATTTTGGCAATACATGATGTGATATGCAGCTGCGGATGATTACCGCCGAGCCACCATGAGCTGTACCATCGAGATCAAGTGTGCTGTATGTGGTATAGAGCGGAATATTGAACGTAGTTAGATCGGTAAAGTAAGTTTCTGAAATAAGCATAACGTCAATTTTATTCAAGTTTAAAAAAGTAATTAATTCTTGCTTATGGTTTAGCAGACTATTAGCTTTCCATGTGGCAACTTTAAGTATGTTTAAGAATTTCTTTGGTTAATGACTTGTGTTAGTAAGTTTAATATCATCATACTATTTTGACTCATGAGTTGCGAGAACATGTTTTTAAACTCGTTTAGGAATGTTAATAGTTGTTGTTCTATATTAGTTTTAGGTTCTGAATCGTGGTTGGTTTAATGTGCTGTCACATTTGCATATGTTCTTTGATGGTTTTGTAGAATGGTGTTTAGCTGATTTGTTTCAGTACATACATGTGGGCTGTTGAATGTTGGTCTTTGACGCTGTTGGTTTTCTCTTTTCTGCATATGTCTGTTTTCTACTAGTTCTCTGTATTGTTCTGAAGCTATTTTCTTGTGGCGTTTTAAAGTAATTACTATTTAAATGGGAATAAACCACAATTAAAGGATAAATAACGTTTATTGACGTTTAAATTTCTACTTCGAAAATCGTTCTCAAAATATAAACATAAGTAAATTAAACAAATTTTTGTTTTTCTGTTATTTAGTGAAAAATTTTTCTAATAATTTAATTTTATCTGACTCATTTATATTGACAATTCAGACATGCATTACACATTTTAAGGTAGACGACTTCAAAATGATATTGCCAATATTGTTGAGTTGCGCTTCTGGGACGACTTTACTTATAAGATAGTTCATTCGATTACACGAAATCAACTTTAACTTGAGAATATTCATCAGAAAAGGTCATAGCATGTAATTCGTCTTTAAAAAGACAAATACATGCCTACAAATATGATAGATTTGAAAAATATAACTATTATATTATTAAGAAAGAAATTAACAAAGAAACAAAATGTGTTTAATTTACTACTGTTTGTATTTTGAGAACGATTCCCGAAGTAGAAATTGAGACGTCAATAAACTTACTTTAACCTTTAATTGTGGCTTATTCCCATTTAAATAGTAATTACTTAAAAATGCCACAAGAAAATAGCTTCAGAACAATAATAAAATATATGAAATTACATAATTTACTTTTTAAGTGATTGAAATTAAATTTTAAAAATTGTTTGATGCCCATTGATCATTGCTTAATTACTAACCTTTCTTCTTATATGGCTTTTACTTTATCCGTCAAGACACAGATAATAATTTAATAATTATATCGGTCTTAGATTTAATTTTCAGGTAATTACTTATGTATTTAAATAAATATTTAAAATCTTATTTTGGTACGCCTCTGCAAAGTTGATAAGGGAAATATCCTTTCGTCGCTTTAAATGCGATGTTGCTAAAAAATCGCCTTCAATTAAAAACTGTTTTAGTATAGATGCCATTATTAAACAAGAAAAAGTTGAATCTTCTTCTTCATGTGCCGAGCTCGATTATCGAGCGTTGGCTATCAAATTGGCTATAGTAATTTTGTTGACGGCAGCTCGGAAAAGAGATGCAGAGGATCTGTTTTCTGTATGATCTGTATGAAACCAATCTCTCAGATTTCTAAGCCATGACGTTCTTCTTCGACCTGGCCCTCTTCTTCCGTCTACCTTGCCTTGTATTGTTAAATGGAGTATATTTTATCTCTCTGGGTGGCACATAGCATGGCCAAAATATTCAAGTTTGCGATTTTTAACTGTTTTGACGACTTCCGTAACTTTTCCCATCCGATGCAAAACAACTTCGTTACGAACTCTATCCACCCAACTTATTCGTAGGATTCTCCGATACACACAGATTTCAAAGGCTTCCAGTTTCTTGAGAAGTGTATTCGTCAAAGTCCAACCTTCGACACCATACAAAAGAGTAGAGAACACATAACAAACCGGTGATTATATCACTTTACAAAGACTGTTAAATAGCATTTCGAGATTAAATCATCTCCTTTTAACCAAATCTCATCACTGAACATTTTTTTCGTTCAGACCCCAATTAGTTTTCTCCGCTTCTCTCGACCTTCAACTTTCACCAACTTTTTGTTATCAACCTTGTCTGTCGCTCCCCATACTAGTTTTTAACTGCCAGCCAATCGGATCTCTTTTTAATTACGCTTTTGATACGATAATGGACCTTAAAGTGCCCAATCTTTAAATTTTTGTAGGAATTTATTTAAGGCGCAAATAGACACAACGCAATATTTTTTTAGATGTCTCACATATACACAGGTCAACAAAATTTTGGATTATTGTTACCTACCAGCTAGGGGCGTATCAAATAATTTTATGATATTTCAATATTCAACAGTTAAAGGAAAAAAATTCACGCTACAGGTCCAAGCTTGAGCTATATCATATTCGTATTTAGCGACCTCAATAACCACCGAGTAACAAAATTTAACTCATTCCTTTCGAAATGTTCTGAAATTTTTCATTCTCTATTTACTTTCTAAATGCATTTTCCTTATACAGAAAATGCAATTTTCATTTTATAACCATAAATTCTATTCACAAACTTTCTTTTCGGAATCGATTGCAAAAAGTTGCACAGCGAGTCATCTTGATGCGGAAAATTTGTAGGTTTAGTGCTTTTTAGTGCTTCATTTCCTCGCCTATATTGTGAACATTTGAAAGTGGTACATATTTATACCAATTTTTATAGCGCTGAAAGAAATTCACGTATTTTTTGTTTTTATTTTGAAGTTGTTCTGCTAAAAACATGGGAAAACAAGATAAGTAGTTTGTGTGTTTCTAACAATCCCAAGTATATATTAGCTGTTACTTACTGGATGTGCTTTACTAATCAAATAAAATATAAAAAATACTATAAATTGAGATAATCTAAAAATCAGTGAAAAGATCCAAAACTATTACTGACCATAACTTTATTTGGTACATATATTTAATATAAAATAGTAAATCTATCCTTAGAAAGCCTTTTGCAAAACTTTCTATAAATAAAAAAACAAAATATTTTAAAGTAGGAAGTTGGGAAAACGTGTAAGTAATTTAGCTTTTATAAGATACATTTTAAGGAGTTTTTTTCAAGCATCTTCTTAAATATTATACAGCTCTTTGTAGAACAATTGGTGTTTTCGAGACTGTAGATATAGAATTATTCTTCAAAGGGATGTCTTTTTATTTTCTGATCCTACACTCTGGTGTTATTTTGACTATATTAGCTTGTCTAGGTTCAGCTAGTTTTCCCTATCTTTAACACGTTAATATATACAATAATTCCTTGAAGATCAGAAATGCAGTTTTGATTTTAACAAGTGCAGGATTTGCTGCTTCTATCAATATAGATATAGTTTTGCTGATATTTAGCTTTGTAATGTTAATGTGCTCATCTGCTGCTCGTTTTAGGTCCCAAAATTCATATCTTGTCATTGTGTTTTAACAATATTAAAAAGTGGTAAATATCTTGCGAACCTAATTACTGCGTGGATGTCTGAAGGAACGTAAGCTTAAGTTACAGCTTGCGTTTTTCGATTAATGGAAAATCTTCGCCATAGCCATTACACTGTGACCGTTTAAAAGAAACTTTTGTTTAATAATGTGAAAAACGCCGCTAGCAACCAAACAAATTAATATAAATAGTTAAATCCTATTTTTGTTCTGCCCCCGCAGTTATCACACTATATTATTAAATTCTTTTTCTTCTATGATTTTCTTCTATGAGGTAGACCGCGATTAACAAGCTGAAGAAGACAAGAGGCAATTTCGATAACTGTGAGTAACAGAACTTATCGCTGTGAGTCAATGATAGAACAAGCATGATCTCCTATGTGCTTCCAGGATCTTAAGAGTCGATGATATCTTGATTTAACAACGCTCTCGGCCTTACGTTGATGAAGATTGCCACATGAACTGCACGTATCAAATAGTGGTATGTGGAAAGACAGGCTATGAAAATCCTTAATGAACACAAACCTATAAAGCTTATAGGTAACTGTTAAGTCTGGGTATATTTTCAAAAATGCTTTGAACAATCTGTAAATATTGGGCTAAAAAATTAGAGCTAATGTACTCTTTTGTGGATTTAGCTCTTAAATAATGACCAATTGGAATCATGTTTATGTGGTTTTTACCGTTAAACAATCAGTTTACAGTATTCAGTTATTCAGTTTAAAATTTGGAACAGCATGTCTGGCACATAACACGTTTCACCCAACTTTTTCTTCTCGACAATCATGCACCATCTTTTATCATTAACAGAAAAAGTATGTTGAAAGATTTTCTTACATACTCGAACACATTTTGCATAACCATTGAGAAGTAAATAGCATATTGTTGGTTGACGTCGGCTATTTTGCTCATCGTCATACAAAGCATCTTCATCTTCTCTAAACACTGCAAATACTTTAAAATCCCATTAGAAAAGTGCCTTGTGTTTTAGCATCTTCTTGGTAGAACTTAAAAAAAAAAGCGCGTACATAATCTCTTTACAGTTCAACTTGCATTTGCGTGCTATCTTCAAAAATTTCAGAAGGTTATAATATATAGGTTTTGAATTTTAAACCTATGCGTTGGGATATTTTTTTGGAGTTACTTTAGTTAGTTTGTACGTTTTCTATGACACTCAAACTGACTTTGGGCATTTCTACTCTTTGAACTTTAGGTTTCCTTTTTTCTGATTTTTTTTTATTTTGTATGTCCAGAACTAGTGATATCTGGATTATTAGATCTACGACCTTCCTAAAGATAATAATGCCGTACATATGGCCACCAACGTTCATGAAAAGCTCCTGGAACTTTAATTTTAATGCAGCTTGGCCCTTCCTAATTTCCATTCTCCAAATGAAAAATTTTAATTAAGATTAAAGGGCGGTGATGAGCTTAAAATTGTAAAATTATTATAAAGCATTGTTTATGAGAACTACTTTTGGTCAAAAATTTTAATTTTAAATAAACTATTCTAGCTAATGTTGTTGTCTGTCAATTTTTATATCGGCATGTGTACGTTTGCATGTTTAAAATATGATAGATTGCTTAAACTTAGCCACTACAGCATATAACGTATATACCAGTTTGATTGCCTAAAATTAAAAAAAATATGTATTAGTGATATTTATGTAAGTGCGATTTTCACGAAAAAGATAAAAATTTGGGATCACTCCAACAGATCACTATTGAATTATGAAGTTTAAACAGTATATATTGGATTATTAATGTCAAGTAAGATCATATTAAATTGCGCTAAGTGGTTATAAAGCAAAGTTTTCCTTACTATCTACTCGCAGTAACCTTTTTTATTTGTTTTAAACGTTTTAACGTTTGACAATCCTTTCCTTAGGTAGCTGTAGCTTCCTCCGTGGTTATTGCTAGTTGTTGCCCTGGAAACCATCAGGGTATTCTAACTCTAATGCCACAAATTAGTTGCATTGCTCCTGTAGTGATCCTTTCCCAAGTAAATATTTTCCTTTTCTAACTTGGCTGCACCGTACTGAAGACGACCAATAGTCAGAAATACGTATATACGGTTGCCTTCCATCGATACACCTTTTTTGTTCTTGTTTTGGAAGACATGCCATTACATTTCACTTTTATCATTTACTCGGAATAATCTTCTATATATATATATATATATATATATATATATATATATATATATATAAGGTAATTGAACATCAATTATTCTCAGCGTACACAGTATGTCAACTAAGACACTATCAGCAATAATAAACGCATGATAATTAAGACATGTACGCACTCATCACTTAAGCCCCCCATTCATTAAGTTTTTTGGACCCTCTGAAATATAGTTAACTAACCACTGGCATCCTTTGGGGATCGGTAAACTCATCACCGCAGATAAGTAAATTCATTATCAGCATTTTTGCCCCAAGGCGTTGGTTTCAAATACGGAATTACACTTCTCGTTTATATGGTAATTTATTAAATTCAGAAATTATTTTAAGCAAATTGTTTTAAAATTTAACTGAAATATTATTATCGGGTGTCTCAGGGTGTAGCCTATTAGACGTATTTAAACGATTTTGATATCTGAAAATTCAGTTGCGCAGGTTTTTGACAGTAAACATTATAATGAAAATATTTGTGAGCATTGTGCTATTTCCGTTTATATTGTAAATAGTCCCCAACTTCGTTATTTGATTTGCATTGCAATTTTTATATTTCTCATTGAATCCTAGAGATAATTTGTTTAGCTTACATTCGGTCCAAGTGTTACCATTTTGGCGTTAATTGTCTTTCTTAAAAATATTAAGCGATTTTGGACACTTGCTAAGTTTAAAATGTTTAAAAAAAAAGAAAAACTTAAAAATTTTATTGTACCATTATTGCATAGAAACCGAAGGAAGGGAATTATTAAATTTGAGGTACTTAGCGATGTATTTATAATGTAGATAAGTATAATAATATCCTGACATTTATAAACGGTCAAAGCCTACTTGATAAAACATTATCTTGTGAAAACAGCAAAAAGTTAGAAAATTAAAATGTCTTAAAAACTTGAAAATATGAAACTGAATTTAAAATTGTTCGTCAAGGAAAAGGATAATGCGAGTAAATAATAAAAGTAAAATGTTATGGCATGTCTCGCAAAACAGAAAACCAAAGAAGGTATATCGATGGAAGGCAACCGTATATACGTATTTCTGACTATTGGTCGTCATTAGTACGGTGCAGCCAAGTTAGAAAAAGGAGCAATTGGGAAAGGATCACTATTGGAGCAATGCGACCAATTTGTGGCATTAGAGTTAGAAGACCATGATGGTTTCCCGGGCAACAACTAACAATAACCACGGAGGAAGCTACAGCTAGCTGGGGAAAGGAATGACAAAAAATCCTCCGAAAGGACAAGAAACCCATACCTCTCCTACACGGGGTAAACGGGATTATTCACACGGAAATCGACAAAGCAGAAGTCCTGAAGGACGAATTAGAAAGGGCGTGTAGGAACAACGAACACCCCAACCTAGACCTAGAAGATTAAAAAGAAAAAAGGGCAAATAAAAGAATTAATGAAAATGAAAAATGCCAAAAAAGCCCCAGAACCTAACAACATCACAAACAGGGAGCTGAAAAATCTACCAACAAAAGCTATTGTTTAAATCACCAACATTATAAACAATATGCTCAAACTACGATATTTCCCAGACAGATGGAAAGAAGCACATGTGATCATGATTGCTAAGCCAGGGAAAAATGGCACATTTCCACAAAACTACAGACCTATCAGCCTATTATCATCGATAAGCAAGATAGCGGAAAGAGTCATACTAAAAAGACTCAACGAAGAGTCTCAAGCACTAAGCACCATACGAGAAGTTCAATTCGGGTTCAGAAGCAAACACTCCTGTGAACTACAAGTACTACGACTGACAGAATTCATTACGAAAGGATTCAACGAGAAAATGTATACAGCTACAGCATTTCTGGACGTCAGCAAAGCATTTGACAGAGTCCGGCATCAAGGACTCATTTACAAAATGAATGAAATAGGATACAGCGAGGCGATGACATGCCTCCTTGAGTCATACCTAGCCAACAGAAGGTTCAGGGTTCGGATTGGGGTAACCCTGTCCGAAGTCGGGACCCTGGAAGCGGGTGTGCCTCAGGGAGCAGTGCTATCTCCGTACCTGTACACCATCTATACGGCCGACAGGCCAACAGAACCAGGTTCCCTGTTGAGTCTTTACGCTGACGATACAGCAATAGCTGTTAGCTGGAGAAACCCGGATCATGCAGCTAATCATCTGCAAAGAGCACTGAACAGATTCAAAAGATGGTGTATATAATGGAAAATAGCCTTAAACCCAGACAAAACACAGGCTGTAATGTTTAGTGACAGAAGTGTACCAAATCGGGAGATCACGATTGGAAACACCCCAGTAGAATGGACCAACCAGGCAAAATACCTAGGGGTGTTACTCGACAAGAAACTAACGTTTAATAAACATATCAACTAGCAAACAAAGCGTTGAAAAGTCAGCTCTCAACACTTATAGGAATAAGAAGTAAACTAAGATTCAAAACCAAAATCAGGGTTGCGAATAGCATCATCCTGCCAGTCCTATTGTATGCATCCGCTGCGTGGGGACACACCTGCAAATTAAACAGGAAAAAGATACAGACAACTCAGAATCAAATAGTCAGAGATGCCCTTAAGATACCAAGGTACGTACCCTTGAGATACGTATATAGAGACTCAGGACAAACAAGAATCCTACGCACGCTAGACGAGAGAGCATACGAAATATAACGGACTAATACAAGGACTAAGAAACCACCCAAGTAGAATGTTAAGAGAGCTGACTAACTACAACGAAAACATCAGGACCGTACACAGAAGACCAAAACAGCAGATAGCAGGATATAGGGAGAACCTAAATGAATAAATGAAGAACGAGATGGTCGCAAAGAAGACGGAACGGACATGTAGTGAGTCAGAAAACACGCCAAAAAAACTCTGGCGATAGGGTACGCATAGGTCAAGAACAATATACAACGGAGTGTGTAAGGGGTCGTATACACCTGGGAATGCACACCCCACTACACGCACACATTAGGATAAGAAAAAAAAGGGTAAGATCTGTTGCCCAGGCATGTTATAGCCCCGAAGCACCAAGGAAGACCCAAAAAAAAATAGTGTTTTCTGAACTAATTTACTTAGTATTATATACATTTGAATTTTTCATTACAACGTTTAACGTACTTTTAAACTCACAAACTCAAATATAGAAGGCCCGTCAGGCCTACTATACTTGAGTTTGCAACTGCGGACTAGGCCATTAAGGTAGATCAAGTGAACTAATCTACTCGCGAAATCCGAGCACTGAGGTCATGTGCGGCATACATGGGCTTGGTGGCCGGACCCCACTCGGATGCTCAGCCGGCGAGGAGGACAAAATTTATTTTGCCAAATCGGCGGCTGAGTGGCCGGGCACACACTCTTTTCCGGACATAGAGGCGTCAGCTCAGGCTGGCGGCTCTATGGTCGGAACACACGCTCTTTTTCTTTTTTTTTAGGGACTCAAGTCCCGACGTAAAGTTAGAGTAACTTCTATAGAGTCAGTAAAGTAAATAGGAAGAAAAGCCTACATGTGGCTACCCCTACAGTTAGCTGGCATAACCACAGTCAATAAAAACAGAGGGTGTCTCATTACCCAGGGCAAGGGTAATAGTAATAAGTAATAAGCCTCCTCACCTAAGTCACACGATGAGGAGGGGTGGAGGAAAAACCTGGGGGTCAGATAGCCGGTTTGATCCTCGGACATGTGGATCCCACTTTTACAATGGTATACACATGTTCCTAGGGGCAGGGTTGATCACTGCGTGTGTGTGTAGACGAATAATCATTTTTTTATCTTTCGGCTTTGGTGAAGACAGTTAAAGAATGTTGTAAAAACAAGAAATTTAGTTACTTACTAGAAAATCTTACCTTTGTTATAATTGTATGATCTAAAATTATCAAATTTAAACAGGACAAATTAATCGGCTTAGTGCAAGGTAATATTATCAATAGCATCTTTTTATTTCTTTGGTTCCAATACATCCAGGGACATTGACAAAACATATCATTAATTTTACAAGACTGCAATATTAAAAACATAATACAAGATTCAACAACATAATCATTTTAAAATAGAAAATAATATATGGACGTAACAAAAAGATAGGTAATAAAATAAACATATATGTTTGCTCCACTAAACCTTAAAGCTACACTAAAACTTAATTTGCACAATTTTTTTTGTGATCAGCAACTACCAAAATGTATATCAACATTAAAATTTAATCAATATTTATTAATAAGTAATTTTTTCTCTACTTGTTCTTAAGTTTTTACTCAACTAACTCAAATAGCTTTTTCCTCTGAAGATATCTAATCAGATCTGTGTTATTAAGAAGCTAAATGAGTTTAAAACTTTTTACAAATGTTCACAGAAACACTTTGTACAATGGTACTGGTGGTGGACTGTGTATATTGACGATGGTTCAGGTATTTTCGACCCAACCGTCTCAAGCCGGATTCTCACAGAGCATGTAGAGGCACTAAACCAGAGAGAGAACACAAATTTTTCCCCCTAAACACTCCTTTTTTTTTAATTGCCGTATTGCCAGATTCCAGTAGGAGCCTAAGAAGGTTCCCATTGAATTCTGAGAGGCAACGGTGGGGGAAATCGTTTTCAGACATCTAACGTCACATAGCAAGACACCCTAGCATATTTTGGCAGAGTAGGATCTAGGTCAGAAGACCCCAGGGTATTGCCGGATTAAGCTTGTTCCGGCTAAAACCTTAATCACCGTTCCAGAGTAGTAGTCATGGTCAACAACTAAAATGAGAAAATAAAATCTTACAAATATCCATACCTATCACCGAAAATCAAAAAATATTTCCCTGGGGAACTAATATAATGTTCTTCCGTGGGGAGCATAAACTAATAAATAATAATAACCACAAATTTCAGATCCCTGGTTCAATTTCCCCCGCTGTCCTCCTGTTCAACAAACAATTGTATTTTACACTTTTGACATTAACTGTATTTATGTAGAGAATAAACTAATTAGGTCCCAGTACAGTTCGCAGTGTCAAGCCATCTTTAAGCACTTGACAAAATATTCTTCAAACCATTTCAATATGGTACTTCCAAAACCATATTTTTTAATTTAAATAATAAAAGCCCCACAGGCTATTTTGTAGTCTAAGAAAATAACTCCGATTGTTGAACAGAATTGTCTGTGGTGGAGTTTCACAAGACTTTTCCCCCTGACTCCTGCTTCAAATTGACCACAATTTTTCATATAAAGTTAACATGTTTAAAGGGTCGAAACTGGTCACACTTTATAGTTACAGTTACATTTTTTGTTTTAATAATTTCTTTATATCCATATTGTTTATGAATGTATATTGAAGTACTTTCTCTATGTGAACTTGAGAAAACACCAATAACAGAGTTTTATCCATCAATATTTGTTTAATCTTTAGTATAATCTTTTTCCTGGTTCCTTGCATCTTATCATCGGTGTTCTCATTTTATATAACTTGAGAACAACAATGTAAATGACACCAATACTATAATGAATAGTAATATTATTATACAGAGCACTAAATTGTTTTCACGTTTTACACGTTTCCACCTCTATATTCATTTCACAGTAGGTACGAGGTAAAGTGTTGACTCCCCAGGTATGACATCCGGAGAAAAAGAGATCAATGTAACTTTGATTGCTGCGGTTGATGACATCGGTAACCATATGCCGCCCATGTTGATATTCCCTCGCGTGTTTTTCAAGGACCACATGTTACATGGTGCAACACCCGGTTCAATTGGAGACGCAAATCCATCAGCATGGTCAAACGAGAAACTTTTTTTACACTACTTACAGCATTTTATAGCCCACGTTAAGCCGAGAGAGCAAGAAAAAGTGCTACTAATACTCGATAATCATGAGTCCCATATTGCAGTTTCCGTGATTAATTTGGCGAAGGAAAATAATATTGTGCTATTAACGTTGCCGCCACACACCTCGCAGAGAACTCGACCTCTTGACAGGAATATTTTTGGACTATACAAAACCTACTACAACACCATAGCTAATAAGTGGATGATGACCCATCCTGGACGTCCTGTAAGCTTGTATGACGTAGCTGAACTGGTAGGCAAGGCATTTGCAAAAGCATTTATCCCTGCAAACATTGTCAAAGGATTTGAAAAAACAGGGATATGGCCTGTTAATGAAAATATATTTGGCGACCACGAATATCTGTCATCCTATGTAATCCAAAATCAGAAGAGAATCCTAATACGGCATCTTGCTTATCAAGCCCTCAACTATATGCAAATCTATCAACATCCAACTTGACACTGACACTTCCACTGCAGTTCAATGACAACAAGGCAAATAACGCTGACTTTCAAAAGCCCGTTTGTAGTGCGCCCATTACGCAAAGCCGTAGCTCAAAAGACTTCTCAAAAGGGACGAAAGCGTGGTAATACAAGAATTTTGACAGACACCCCGGAGAAAGACAAACTATTGCAAAGTAAGGTGAAAAAACCAAAGTCAGTCAAAAGGAAGGTTCTCTGCGATAGTTCTGATGAATCTGATGAAAAGATGAAAAATATAACAAAGGATTCAAGTGACAAGGATTTAAAAACTTTTGAATGAAAATTATTGATTACAGCAACAGGAAAGTGAAGAAATACTGAGCTATTCTAAGTTAAAAGAAGGTGATTTTGTTCTCGTAAAATTGGTCAATAAAAAGAATATTGCACACAATGTTGCCAAGATAGTTGAGGTTTTAGATGATCGAATACATGGTCAAATATTTAAAAACAGTTATTGGAAACAATAAATTTGTCTATTCGGATGAGGAAGTCTCTTGTGTCCGAAGGCGACATAATAAAAAAACAAATTACACCCGAACGTAATTCTTAGGGCTGAACATATCTGACAGGTTGGGTTTAATTAAATTGCTTGCTTTGGTCAGATTCTTGTCCCTAAACCACCCAGCTATAACTATGTACCAAATAGCCGTAGGAAACAAATTTTACAGTACTCACTTCGTAATATGTTTTGACTGGGTTTAGTTGTGAGATTTATTTTATTTATTTCTATATCACATAGAAATTTTGCACATCGATAGCATTTGTAAATAAAAAAAACAATATTTCGAATATTCTTAGGTAAAAAAAATTTTAAAAATGCATTTATGTCATATTTTAACTTACGAACCTGATCACTTATAGTTTGACCCATAAAACTTAATCCTGTAAAGTATATAATCACTACTAAAATTACAAAAAATATTCTATAATTATCTTCTGGACGAACCTCCTAAAACAAAAAATTGATTTTCCTGTAAAATGTAAATTTTAAAATAGTTTTTTTTTTTCGAGATATAGTACTCGCTGGATTTTGCAAATAGATAAAATTAACTTACTTGTATCTATACAGGCTTGGCAACTCAAAAGAGTTCACCCTCATATTTGGCAATATTAATTAAATTTTGTGAACATGCTTAAATACGTCGATTTTTATTCTAAAAGGGGTCATGTTTTAACGGTATAGATATCTGTCAAGTATCATCTCCCTGCGTTCCAGCCCCCCAACACTTAAATTTTAAATAGGGAATATACCATGGGTGGCACATTGTTAGACAGGTATTTTGCTGGAGAATTATCCCTTTTTTTATATTAACTTTATTCTTGTAAAAAAGTATCAGTTAATTAAGAATGTTACACCTTTTAAAAACGAAACGTTGGGCTTATGTTTTGCTATTGTCAATTTCCGGTCGTGTAAAAAACTACGTTAAAACGAAATTTGCAAAATTAATAGGAAACTTTATTAAATGCAACGTAAATAAAATAAACTAAATTTTAAAGTAATAAATTCATAATTCCAAACAGTTAACTTATTAGCTATAACTATTTACTTAAATGTTCAAAATTATATCCACTAACGGCCATACAATTATAATCCTACCCTCACGTCCTCGAAGGTAATATGCCGCGTAACCACCGGGTGCATGGCGCACAATGGGTGTGCGTTATGTAGCTGACGAGAGAGGGTAAAAGGCGAGTTTCTGGCGCCTTAAAACTGGAACATATCGGCTATGGGAATAAACGCAGACAGAAAATTCTGGTCCTCCAGGTTGGGGGTTGTGCTATGGACCAGCGATCCATACACGGAAAAATACACTGCTACGAAACGAATACTATTGCCTCGGAATAGGACAGGTTATCAGGACAAACGACGTAAGCTACGAATAAAGGACTCTCTATTAGGGACATGGAACGTACTAAGTTGGTATCGACCTGGAATTTCCACAAGAGCAATAAAACAGCTGGAGGAACTACAATACGATGTGACTGCAATCCAAGAAGTCAGATGGACTGGGTCTGGGACAATCCAAATGGAGAAGTCAATAGTGTTATGGTCTGGACATGAAACACGTCATGAAAGAGGGTGTGGTTTTGTAATAAGCGAAAGGATTAAATCTGCTATACTAGATTTCAAAGCAATTAATGATAGAGTCTGTAGCATAAGAATAAAGGGCAAATGGTTCAATCTATCGATATTCTCAGTGTATGCACCAACCGAAGAAGCAGCAGAGGAAGAGAAGGAAGAATTCTATGACTCCCTAACCCGATTATACACGGAAGCCCCAAAACATGACATCAAAATAATATTAGGGGACTTAAACGCAAAAATAGGCAAAGAAGAGCACATAAGGCCGGTAGCTGGAAATCAGAGTCTACATGACATTACCAATGACAATGGTTCAAGGCTGATTGAGTTTGCAGCAGGGTGCAACATGATTATCAAAAGCACCCAATTTGCCAGGAAAAACATATATAAGGTAACATGGAGATCAAATGATGGAAGAACGAGGAACCAAATTGATCACGTATTAATTGATGGGAGGCATTCCAGTAGTATAATAGACGTAAGAACTAGACGGGGACCAGATAGTGATACAGACCATTTCCTAGTAAAGGCCAAGCTCAGAACTAGAATCTCAACACAAACAACAGACAAACAGATGAAGATCGAAAGATGGAATGTGTCTAAATTGGAAGAAGAAGAGGGAAAGAGACAATACCAACTAGAATTGAGAAACAGATCCAGGTGTTGGAAACGAAAAAAAATGAAAGAGAAAATATAGACCAGAAATGGCACTCCATTAAAACGATCATTACAGAAATAGGAGAGAAGTGTATAGGTCGGAAGAGAAAAGCAAAAAGAAATAAATGGTTTGATAAAGAATGCGAGGATACCTTAAAAGAAGCAAACAAAAGAAGAATCGACTACCTAGCAAACCCGACGGATGAAAAGCGTGAACAATACAATAGAGAGAGAGCCTTAGCCTGAAGAACAGTAAGGAGAAAAAAGAGACATTTACAACAACAAATTGAAAAAGTTGAACGTGAACACAGAAGCAAGCAAAATAAAAAATTCTACAAAGAAGTAAGGCAACATAAGAAAGGTGCATATATAAGAACACCGAACTTTGTGAGAGATAAAAATGAGCAAATGATTACAGCTGAAAATAAAATAATCGAAAGATGGGCTAAATACTTTGAAAATCTTCTAAATGTCCAGGTAGATGCGGATGGAAATAAAGCAAATTGTGAGTACCAAACGGCCGAGATAGAAGTACCCCCGCCAAGCCTGGAAGAAATTATCACGGCGATAGAAACCCTAAAAAATGACAAATCCCCGGGACTAGACAATATTGATGCAGAACTGATTAAAAGGCTAATTGGCTTAGTTCCAGTGCCATAAAACAAAACACACACACACAACTGATTAAAAAAGGAGGGCATGAACTTAGAACTAAAATACACCAATTAATGAAAGAAGCCTGGGAACAAGAAATAATGCCAAAAGAATGGAGTGGCTGTATTATCGTGCAAATACATAAAAAAGGCAGAAAGGATACATGTGGCAACTACAGGGGAATCTCACTAATCGGTACTACATATAAGATATTAGCTTCATTTGTACTAAAACGATTACTGCCATATACAGAGGAAATTATTGGCGATTATCAATGCGGCTTTAGGCCTGGAAGATCAACAATCGACCAAATATTTACTATCAGACAAATGCTAGAAAAGTATTGGGAATATAATAAAGAAGTACACCAGATCTTCATAAATTTCAAATAAGCATATGATTCCATAGATCGCTTAAAACTGTGGAGTGCAATGATGGAGTTAGGCGTACCAAAGAAGCTGACCATGATTGCGCGAATGTGTGTCAACAATTCCTTTGCACAAATTAGAATAGGAGGCAAAACTTCAAAGGCTTTCGGCATAAGCACCGGACTCAGACAGGGAGACCCGCTGTCCCCATTACTATTTAACCTAGCACTGGAATATGCAATGCGAAAAATCTATACCAGAGTCAAACCAGACATAACTGCCAGAGGAGCAAAGATTATTGTCGCATATGCAGATGATGTAGATGCAGTAGCACAGACAACACTGGAAGTTAAGGATATAGTATCGAACTTTGAAAAAGCAACACTAAGCTTAGGCCAGAAAATAAACGAAGAAAAAACTAAATACATGGTCGTATCAAAAAAGGAACGACAGCGAATAAGACAAAACATTACCATAAACGATCATAATTTTGAGGTGGTCAAAGAATTCAAATACCTAGGAGCAACAATTACCAGTGAAAACACAGGAGAACGGGAGGTTGAAATACGAATACTAGCGGGGAATAAATCATTCTTTGCCATTCAACATCTAATGAGGTCAAAGCTTCTCTCAAGGCATGCCAAAATCCAAATGTACAAAACCATAATACGACCAGCAGTGACATATGGAAGTGAAACATGGACATTGAGAAAAAAAGAAATCAATAAGCTATTAGTATGGGAACGCAAAATTCTGCGAATTATATATGGTCCTTGCAGGGACAGCGTGACAAATGAATGGAGGAGCAGATACAACAATGAAATAGAGACTCTCTTCGGGAAAGGAAACATCGTAAAATACATAAAAGCCAATAGATTAAGATGGGCAGGCCACGTGGTACGGAGTGATGACGACAGACTGATTAGCAATATGTTTTGGGAAAGACCAGATGGTAGAAGATCGATAGGAAGGCCTAGGAAAAGATGGAAAGACGCAGTCAGGGAAGACCTGAAGAAGATGGAAGTAAGGCCATGGGAAATAATAGCACAGGATCGGAATCAATGGAAGGCAATAGTAAACGCGGCAAAAACTCACGAAGAGTTGTAAAAGCCAATGATGATGATGATGATGTTTGAAATTACGAAGAATATTTTAAAGCATATTAGGGGTTAGTGGAGAAACTTCATGAATTATTCGTGTTCTTACTTCGTTCAATGAAGCTGTAATTTTAGGTATAAATTTCGCTTTTTAAATGACCTCATATTATGAAGAAGTTCAGGAAAGTTAAATCGGTTGTAACGAGTCCGTTACTTAAATAATCGTTTACCTTCTTTTTGTGACTGGAATCTTTTAATTTAGTTCTAAATTAAATTCATATTGAAATATTCTTAAACTAAATATTTAAATAACTCCCAGTAGATTTTATTTTCTGATGTTGGCATTAGACTGCGCCCTCAGCGGTGAAATTCTGAAAATACATTCAACCGACAGCTTGTTAAATTACTTGTTGCTGGAATCTCGTTGAGTGAACATCGTTTGTTCAAGGCGGCTGGGGAAGTGCCACTCTTTTTTCCCGAATTTGGTTTAAGTTTATTTTATGTGAAGAGCTGTTATTTTAGAAGAAACCATTTGAGTTATTTTGTTGTTTTGTACGAGGATATTTTCAGTTGGATCACCCTAGCCGGTAAGATAACATTACAAATAAATTATAAGGAAAAATCCTTTATATCATCCGCCATTGTGAGTAAAATTCAGACCTATTTTAAGTTCGTCTTTGATAGGTATTTCATATATTTGATACATGTTATATTTCACCTTATTTCATTAAGGAAAAGTTTTATACCTAAATAAATTATAAGTATTAGATTCTATATCTATCTCAAATTTTTATTTCCTTTCAGGAATTAAAGCAAACAATTATTTATTTCAATTTCATACCGTTAAACCGGCTAATATTTCTTTTTTTTCCTATTCTATAATATATAAGATCATGTTTGCCGTTAAAATTATCTATTTAATATATCCATACATTATAAAAACATTGTCACACCATTCGAAGGTCACTATTTACCGAAAACCATTAAGGTTTTTATTTCAATAAGGTCACTTGCTGACATTTTTTGTATCGCCTTCCAAGGTTGATAACCCTTGTGTTTTTCCTTAACTTTTGTATGTACAAAAAACTTGGAGTAACACAACTGTTTTTTTAGCCTACTCAAGAATCCAGTTACAAGTCAGGGGAAGAATTATTTTTTAGTTGGGGTTATACTTAATAAGGATAAGGGGAAGGAGTTTCAAGTTGGTTTTTTTATGGGAAATTAAGAAGCAGTTCAAAGTGACGTATTTGTCCAATAGTACCTGATCCAGGGAATACAGGTTTGGTATCTTGTTACCACCTGAGTCCAGTTCTCCACCGGATCATCTTCGAGGGAAACCGGCAGGAAGAACTGACTTATTTTTTTTTATCATTCAATTACTTTAAATAATTTTTTTTGTCCTCTACAAGGTTTTAACTTTTGGTTCAATTTTTAATAAAAGAAAACTATCCTTAATAATAAACATCTTCAATTTTTTCTAAAAAAAACATTTGTCATTGTAATTTAATTTAATTATTTATTGTTTACCAAGGGATGAGGTTATAACTCTCCCTTGAATTTCTCTTTGTTAGGTTATTGTGTGCACACATATCCCGGAGAATTTTTACTTAAAACCCTAAACAATTTTTAAACGAAAACTAAACTATTAGTGAGTAGTATATAATTATATTTATTATTTATACATTATTATTGGATCTAACTTTTGTCACAATTTGAAATTTTTAAGGGGTATATCAGGGGTAAATTGTTTTATAATTATTCAGGGATTTTACTGTAAATATAGCTATAGTTAACTGTACATAAGAGGTGGTGGTTTAGAATAAGCATTTAAAATAGTTTGTACCTAAGTTTGGTAATTATTAAAGGTGTGGTTAAAATTTAATATTTCAATTAGTACCTATCTTTTATATTTCAGCAATACAAGATATCTCGGAAGAAAACATTTAACTTCCTGGCGCCCAAGTATTCACTAGAGCAACTTTTACTTTTCATCTGTTTATTTCTTGGTGGTTTTCTTGTCATTAGTTCTTATATCTTACGGTCTCTGTAGGGCATGCAAATTGGCCGAATCCTTCTTTGAGTGTCAAGTGGTCATTCTCCTGCATAGTCGCTAGCCAACATTTAATTCTGCTATAATTTAAAATTCATAGTTACTCTTTATTTATATCTTCTACATAATTTATCTCTAATCCCTTCTATCTTCTGTTCTTCCACATATTAGTTCGTTGGTGTATCAAGGTACATTTTAGAGTCCACCCTATTTCTACACTGCACATTTTTGCCCCACATTCCTCATTTTTGTTACATTGGCGCCCAACGTGGTGCCTTTTCTCAGTTCAGACAGTACATTCTGTAGTATATTTCTCTTTGCAAAATATTCTTTATTATTTCTAATTTGTTCCTGTTGCTCTTTGTTCATTTTTTTTAACTTCCTTATTTATTTATCTTTTCTTATTAGATTTACATTTATAGGTATACTTGTATTGCTGCAGTTACTTATATTCATATTTAAACCCTCACCTTCTTAATCATTGTGTACAGTTAACAATCTATTTTACTATTATTGAACTATAAGAATTTAATAATTTAGATATTACTATTTTTATATATATATATATATATATTAGCCAATATTGGTGGGTTTTTATATTCAATTATTTGTTAACCATATACTTGTTGAAACCATTGTGTGTTGCTTCAAGGATTCAAATTTAAATATTTAACTTAACTTTACTTAATTTTTTTTAAACGCTTAATTATATATAGATATATATTTTTTGGACAACTTTAGTTCCTTGGATTGATTTTGTGGTGTGTTGGTATATATATATTCATATTTTTTTTGGAAACTTTAGATTGTTCTTCGATTGACTTTGTGGTGTGTTAGTACATTATTTCTTTTGTCTATCCTATCTAGTCATCTATTTTTTTTTTGTTTTCATAATGTCTGCATTTAAGGTAGAACATTTGTTAGTGAAGGAATTGGATTACGAGTTGAGAATTAGGGACATCAATATTGATGAGTCTTCCAATGTGGATTTAAAACGCAAACTATTGCGTGGAGCTTTAAGGCAAGAAGAAGGAAACAGAAGCTTTCGACAAATTTCTGCCACAAGTATTCCTTTTCTAGAGCAGCAAGAAGAGATTGATGAGACTGTGGATGATTTGGCTAAAAGGATATCCGATTTTAGAGGGACTGTCCAAGATAGCCTATACTCCAGGCTGATATCACGTCTAGCTCATGTCTCAGGCCGTGTTTATTTATTGTCGTGTTCGAATGAGGATCAGCAATCTTATAAACGCTCAATTTCAATCCGAATTCTTAGCCTAGAGGGTGAACTTGATTCACGAGTAAATCCAATTGCTACTTCAACTCCTTTTTCTTCTGTCCAAGCAGCTAACTCATTTCTACACCCCAAACCTGTTCAGGTACATAAATGGGGCATTACATTTTCTGGTGAAGGTCATTATGACCAAGTAATTTCTTTTTTGGATAGGGTGGAATGTCTTCGAGTATCGAGAGGAGTAAGTGAAGATGATCTTTTTGCAGCTTCTGCTGAATTGTTTACAGGCACAGCTTTTACGTGGTTTAGAAACAACCGCAATAATTTTTCTAATTGGTCTGATTTGGCTCAGAAACTTAAATCTGATTTTCTTCCATATTCATTTCAAGATGACCTTCTAGACCAAATCAAAAATCGTAAACAGAAGCCAAATGAGTCTGTTACGATGTTTATCAATAACATTTTGGGTATGTGTAGTCGCCTTGAGACTCCTCTAACAGATTCTGCAAAAATTAAGATTATTCAGAAATGTCTATTGCCTTTTTATCACCAACAATTAGCTTTAGTAGACATCACCAGTATAGCAGACATCACCGAGAAATGTAAACGTTTGGAGGAAACTTTATCTTGGTCTTCTCAACCTCCCACCACTTCCAAACGCTCTTCTGACTCTTTCGGTCACCAAAATCCTTTTAGACACCGTTCTTGGCAATCTAAGGGCCCTGAGCGTAATATCTCAGTTGTAAGTTCTGTAGTGTGCTGGAATTGTCGTGAGTCTGGCCATACTTTTTATGATTGCGGCATCCCTCGTACCCGTATTTTCTGCCACGGTTGTGGTAAAGAAAATACCCTCAAACGCCATTGTTTTAGGTGTTCGGGAAACGAACGATCGGAGGTCCGTCCCCTGAGCGTTTCTCCGTCCACACCCCCATCAGGGAATCAAACCGTTACATCAAACGAAATCACTGGTCCAACCACGTCAAACCACCCAAACCCACCTTCTAGTCGGAAAGGGAAAGGGGTTGTTACAAAAAAACCAACACACACCACACCAAGTCATTCCAAGAAGTAACTTCTCAATATAATACATTTGATTCGCATAGATTATCTTCCCCAAATATCTTCCCAAATTTTAGTAATAAACATAATAGTAGCAGTGTAGTAGTTCCAGTATCTATACCAGAGTCTACCACAATTCAGGAGGATTCTTTTATTTCTGATTCTTCTTGTTTGCCTATTGCATCCTCTGATTGTGTAGGTAGAGATAATAAGTTTAGTTTAGTACCATTTAAAATTTTTGATCAATCAGATAATAATTGTTTTGATTTGAATTCGTTATTAGTGAGAAAACATAATGATAATAGACCTTATCTTCCTATTAAGATTTTAGGACAATCTTGTTTAGCTCTTTTAGATAGTGGCTCGAACATTTCTGTGATAGGTTCACATTCATTAACTTTACTGAAAAATGCTGAGGTTTCCATTATGCCCATTTCTTCTCTGCAAGTGTCTACTGCAGATGGTACAGTTCAGTCTATTACAGGCAAATTCGAAACCGAAATCACAGTAGCAGATTTATGTAAACAAATTACATTCTATATTATTCCTTCAGTTCAGAATTCTATAATTTTAGGTATGGACTTCTTAAATGCTTTTAATAGCACACTAAATTGTTCTAATTTTTCCTTTTCTATTTCTCAATTTAATCTGTCCTTACTTAGTGATATTCAGGATTTTACTAGTTTATCTAGTTCAGAACAAAGTCAATTAGAGAATATGATCTCTAAATTTACAACCCTTTCGTCAAAAGACAAATTAGGTCGTACATCCTTAATATCTCACACTATCGAACTGGGAGATACCACACCTTTTAGACAATATCAGTATCCTATTCCTCAGGCTTGGCAAGTTGACTTGGAAAAGGAAATTGATTCCATGTTAGAGTTGAAGATCATTGAACCTTCCACGTCTTCTTACTGTAGTCCTTTGTGGTTAACCAAGAAAAAAGATGGATCTTTTAGGGTTTGCTTCGATGGTCGAAAGTTGAATAATATTACTACAAATCGGGATGCTTATCCTATTCCCCGAATAGACGTCATTCTAAGTAAACTCCAGAATGCTAGGTATATTTCTTCTATCGATCTATCTAAAGCTTTTTTACAGATTCCTTTGAGTGAGGAAAGTAAAAAGTATACAGCTTTTGCAGTTAGTGGGAAAGGATTATTTCAGTTTGTCACTATGCCTTTTGGTCTTGTTTCAGCTCCTCAGACAATGTGTCGTCTGATGGACTTAGTCATTGGTCCTCAGTTAGAGCCCTATGTTTTTTATTATTTGGATGACATTTTGGTTGTCACTCCTGATTTTTCTCTTCATATGGAAATTTTGGATAAGTTGTTTTTACGTCTCAAAGAGGCTAATTTAACTATTAATTTAGATAAATGTCAGTTTTGTCGTCCTAGTCTTAAATTTTTAGGATATGTAGTCGATAGTAAAGGTTTAAGGACTGACCCTGATAAAGTTACAGCTATCAAAGATTTTCCTATACCTAAGACTACTACTCAAGTCCGTAGGATATTAGGCATGTGTGGATATTATCGTCGGTTTGTGCCGTCTTATTCTACTTTGTTGTCTCCACTTACAGATCTCCTTAAAAATAGGAAAAAAGGCCAAACTATTACATGGACCTCAGAAGCCGATGATGCTTTCCGGCGTATAAAAGAAGCTCTTACTAGTGCACCTGTCATGACATCTCCGAATTTTAAAGAACATTTCTATCTCATGACAGATTGTTCCAACACTGCTTCAGGTGGTGTACTATTTCAAATGAAGGATGGTTCGGAACATCTAATAGCTTATACCAGCAAAAAGCTCAATAAAGCACAGAAAAATTATTCCACCACAGAGAGAGAACTTCTTGCAATTATCCATGGTCTTGATGCCTTTCGGTACTATCTTGAGGGTCGTAAGTTTACTATCATCACAGATCATAGTTCTTTATTATGGTTACATTCCATGAAAAATCCGTCACAACGTTTATCCCGTTGGATTTGTAGGCTTTCTGTCTTTGATTATAATATTGTTCATCGCAAAGCCAATGGTGTTGTGGTTGCAGATGCGTTGTCACGTACATTCGATATCAATCTTTTAGATCTGTCCACTTTATCTCCAGATAATTGGTATCGAAAGATGATTCATAATGTCACCCAAGAATCTACTAGATATCCTGATTTCAAGGTAGAGAATAATATCCTGTATAAACATGTAATCAGTCCAGTTGAATCTTTATCGAATATGTCTGATTGGAAAATAGTAGTCCCAACAGCAAATAGGGATGAAGTCTTGAGAACTTTTCATGATGATGTGACATCAGGTCACTTTGGTTTTTATAAAACATTTAGTAAAATAGCTGAGTTATATTACTGGCCTGGTCTGCGCAACTCAGTTAAGAAATACATCTCTAGATGTAGAGTTTGTGCAACATGCAAGCCGAGTAACCTACCTCAAGCTGGATTAATGGGTTCGTTTAGGAACATTAATTTTCCTTGGCAAATGATCTCTTTAGACCTTATTGGACCGTATCCACGTAGTTATTCAGGTAATACGTATTGTTTGGTAGTTGTAGATTACTTCACCAAATTTCCTTTAGTTTGCCCTCTTCGTAAGGCTACAACTCCAGCTATTTTGAAGTTCTTAGAGGAGCAAGTGTTCTTACTATTTGGTATTCCCCAAATAGTATCATGTGATAATGGTCCACAATTTATTTCTAAAGCCTTTAAAGATCTTTTAAGTAAATATAAGGTCCAAAAGATATTCTACAATGCAGCTTATCATCCGCAAGCTAACCACACTGAACGTGTAAATCGTAGCATTGTTACTGCTCTTCGATCTTACACTTACTCTGATCATAGAGCTTGGGATCAGTACATTCATTCAGTTGCTCAAGCCATTCGAACTTCTGTTCATGAAACCACTCAGTGCTCTCCAGCTTATGTTAATTTTGGTAGGCATGTTCCATTGTCAGGTGATTATTTCGGTTTAATTTCTGAAAATTCAACAACTCTTCCTCAAATTTCTGAGAAACTTCACCGTATGGAAGATCTACAAAACCTACCTCCAATATTCGCTGACATTAGGAAGAAGTTGAAAGCTTCTTACCATAGAAATCAGCATCAGTATAATTTGAGGAAACGAGATTTGCGATTTTTTGTGGGCGATCGAGTTTTGAAACGGAATTTTGTAAAATCAAATAAAGGTGATGCCATTTCTGCTAAGTTTTGTCAGAAATATGTTCCCTGTACTGTCGTTAGGGTAATATCTCCTTTAGTATATGAATTAAAAGACAATTCGACAAATAGACGAATTGGTCAATTTCATATAAAGGATTTACTCCCTGATAATACAACAGATGAGGCAACATCTTCATCTTCAGAGGAAGATTGACTTAATGTCTATTAAGCTAACCTATTCCTTTGATTGTTATTGTTTTGGCTCGGTTTGGTTACGATTTGATATTTTCTTAGATTTTTGTTATTAATCACCAGATTTGATATATCTACAGCTTATACTTTGATTAGTATCTGTTTATAATAAGTTAAAATTATTAAGGCCATTAGAGTGTTTCTTATATTAGATGTTGCATTGGTATGGAACTAAATATTGTAATGCTACTATACTGTGCTATATGTTTATGTGTTGTATAACCTATGTTCCCATTTTGCTTACTTGTTTTGCCAGGTTGGAAAGAATGTTGTAATTTTTTTATGGATTTGATTCCGTTTATTGGTCATGATCAAGTTATATAGGAACATGTATCTGGATTTGCTATGTGGGACGTTTTTTTATGTCATTAGGAATTTATATAGACAATCATTATGCATAATTTTAGAACACTCCTATGTTATATAGACTATTCTGCCTGTGTATATGTGACTGAATATGTGGGTTCGAAGTTTTAGTTCAATTAGAGGCCTCAGTTGTTCAATGAATTTCGGAATTCACCATTTTCATGACAAGTTTACAGTTATCTAGGCAGTAGAACGTCTTCCATAGATAGTAAATTATCGTTAATATTAATTAGGATTTGAACATTTAGCTTTAATCCTTAATATTTTCAGACTTTGGTCTAATATAAGAATTGTTCCTTAGCTGATTTATTATTCTTACTTATATAATAGTTTATTCAAGTCATGGATTGCTCCCTTTACAGCTAGCATGTTTAGATTACAGTTATGGATAGTGATTCCATATTTTGGCAACAAATGACCATTTATAGTTATTTTCACTTCTTTCCTCAGGCACTTATCTATATTTTGGTATATTGAATTAGGAATTATCCTGTTCTCTTTTATTAATATCAGAACGAATTATAAATCTGCAGTTTCTTCAGAAATTGGTCTACTCGTTCTTGATGTTCTGTTTTGTTATTACTCCTACCTTAACTCTTACTATTTTGCTATGGTTGTTAGAGTTACTGGCACATTAAACTCCTTTTTAGTGCTCTTATGCTAGATATTCTTATAAATTTGTTGTAGCTACCTGCTATAGTTATCGAGTATCAGCATAAGTTAATTTTGTTGTTTTTTTTAGTTTTTATTTTTGGTCTTTATTTTGGATCCCAAATGTACTGATGGCAGATCATCAGGATGGAATCGATTTTATGGCTGTCCTTTTGTTCAAGCCGTTAGTCCCACATTTTGATCCAATAATTTATTTGATGAATTTTTAGGTTAGGCACATATTACCGGATGTGGGTATATGTGGACCTACCCTATTTGGTTTATTTGGTTATAGTGTGAATTGGGCCATTATTTGCCTGATTGATTATCTTTGGATATGCTACTTTATAAATCTGTTGTCCACTGTATGGTCAATTTTGGATTTACCATCCAATTCGACACTTATATTGTTGTCTATACATTTGGTATTTTTATTGTTACTTATATTGTTTTATATAAGTACGTTGGTATTTTTATTATTACTTATTATTGTGTATCGGTCCACCTATTTGCCTGATTGATTATTCCTTGGATATGCTCTTCTATAAATCTGTTGTCCATTGATGAGTCAATTTTGGAACCAGGGTCCGATTTCACATTATTTTGGATTATTTGTATTGAGTATTTGTATTACTAGTCTATACTATGCTATGTTGGAGTTTTACCTTACCTTAACTTTACTCTAAATAGTATGTGACTTTTTACTTAGTTACATGTGGGTATCTTTAGATGAAACCATTTCTTTATTCCTACATCACTCATAATCTGTGGTTAATTATAATCAAGTGAATCGATGTAGATTGTTTTGGAAGTATTTTAGTGAGTTAATATAGTTTATAGCTGTACTTGGCAAATTGTTGCCATGGCTATAATTTTTATATATACGTTTATTTTTTCTTCTCGATTCTTAATTGCTCCACATATGGTTGAAGTATTGGTTAACCTACATCTAACCAATTAGTCAAGTAAAAAAAAAAAATTTTTTTTACTAAAAATTTTTTTTTCTCCAAGTAAGAGGGGAATGTAACGAGTCCGTTACTTAAATAATCGTTTACCTTCTTTTTGTGACTGGAATCTTTTAATTTAGTTCTAAATTAAATTCATATTGAAATATTCTTAAACTAAATATTTAAATAACTCCCAGTAGATTTTATTTTCTGATGTTGGCATTAGACTGCGCCCTCAGCGGTGAAATTCTGAAAATACATTCAACCGACAGCTTGTTAAATTACTTGTTGCTGGAATCTCGTTGAGTGAACATCGTTTGTTCAAGGCGGCTGGGGAAGTGCCACTCTTTTTTCCCGAATTTGGTTTAAGTTTATTTTATGTGAAGAGCTGTTATTTTAGAAGAAACCATTTGAGTTATTTTGTTGTTTTGTACGAGGATATTTTCAGTTGGATCACCCTAGCCGGTAAGATAACATTACAAATAAATTATAAGGAAAAATCCTTTATATCATCCGCCATTGTTAGTAAAATTCAGACCTATTTTAAGTTCGTCTTTGATAGGTATTTCATAAATTTGATACATGTTATATTTCACCTTATTTCATTAAGGAAAAGTTTTATACCTAAATAAATTATAAGTATTAGATTCTATATCTATCTCAAATTTTTATTTCCTTTCAGGAATTAAAGCAAACAATTATTTATTTCAATTTCATACCGTTAAACCGGCTAATATTTCTTTTTTTTCCTATTCTATAATATATAAGATCATGTTTGCCGTTAAAATTATCTATTTAATATATCCATACATTATAAAAACATTGTCACACCATTCGAAGGTCACTATTTACCGAAAACCATTAAGGTTTTTATTTCAATAAGGTCACTTGCTGACATTTTTTGTATCGCCTTCCAAGGTTGATAACCCTTGTGTTTTTCCTTAACTTTTGTATGTACAAAAAACTTGGAGTAACACAACTGTTTTTTTAGCCTACTCAAGAATCCAGTTACAAGTCAGGGGAAGAATTATTTTTTAGTTGGGGTTATACTTAATAAGGATAAGGGGAAGGAGTTTCAAGTTGGTTTTTTTATGGGAAATTAAGAAGCAGTTCAAAGTGACGTATTTGTCCAATAGTACCTGATCCAGGGAATACAGGTTTGGTATCTTGTTACCACCTGAGTCCAGTTCTCCACCGGATCATCTTCGAGGGAAACCGGCAGGAAGAACTGACTTATTTTTTTTTATCATTCAATTACTTTAAATAATTTTTTTTGTCCTCTACAAGGTTTTAACTTTTGGTTCAATTTTTAATAAAAGAAAACTATCCTTAATAATAAACATCTTCAATTTTTCCTAAAAAAAACATTTGTCATTGTAATTTAATTTAATTATTTATTGTTTACCAAGGGATGAGGTTATAACTCTCCCTTGAATTTCTCTTTGTTAGGTTATTGTGTGCACACATATCCCGGAGAATTTTTACTTAAAACCCTAAACAATTTTTAAACGAAAACTAAACTATTAGTGAGTAGTATATAATTATATTTATTATTTATACATTATTATTGGATCTAACTTTTGTCACAATTTGAAATTTTTAAGGGGTATATCAGGGGTAAATTGTTTTATAATTATTCAGGGATTTTACTGTAAATATAGCTATAGTTAACTGTACATAAGAGGTGGTGGTTTAGAATAAGCATTTAAAATAGTTTGTACCTAAGTTTGGTAATTATTAAAGGTGTGGTTAAAATTTAATATTTCAATTAGTACCTATCTTTTATATTTCAGCAATACAAGATATCTCGGAAGAAAACATTTAACTTCCTGGCGCCCAAGTATTCACTAGAGCAACTTTTACTTTTCATCTGTTTATTTCTTGGTGGTTTTCTTGTCATTAGTTCTTATATCTTACGGTCTCTGTAGGGCATGCAAATTGGCCGAATCCTTCTTTGAGTGTCAAGTGGTCATTCTCCTGCATAGTCGCTAGCCAACATTTAATTCTGCTATAATTTAAAATTCATAGTTACTCTTTATTTATATCTTCTACATAATTTATCTCTAATCCCTTCTATCTTCTGTTCTTCCACATATTAGTTCGTTGGTGTATCAAGGTACATTTTAGAGTCCACCCTATTTCTACACTGCACATTTTTGCCCCACATTCCTCATTTTTGTTACACGGTGATCTTGTTCTGTATTTTATAAGACACCAATTTAATTCTTCTGAACTTCTTTATATGGGGTTATTTAAAAAGCTCGATTTATACCGACCATTGCCGTATATTGAAAGAACTAAGATAATGAATAGTGCATGAATGTAGTGTAGTAACTCCTTATTTGCTACAAAATTTTATTCGTAATTTCAGTGACTATGATTGTGTGGACGTTGGTGGATATCATTTGAAACATTTAAGCATATAGTTATAACTGATGAGTAAAATGTTTGGAATTACTTCTTAATTTAGAATTTAGTTTATTTTATTTAAGTTACATTTAATAAAGGTTCCTATTAATGTTTTAAATTTCGTTTTAATGTAGCTTTTAACATAACCGGAAATTGACACTAGCAAAACATAAGCGTTTCGTTCAGTTTTTAAAAGGTGTAAACTTTTAATAAACTTATATTTTTTGAATAACACAACTATAAAAAATTTAAACAAGAATTAAAACAATGAATCTATGATAATAGAATATACATTGAACGAATTAATAAACAGGTATTAATGAGCTGAAATTTCAGACAAATGTAACATTTTTATGTTTTCCTAATTGTAATTTGTCAACAGTTTCCATGTTACTACTTTAGAGTTTTTATAACTGTAGTTTATGCCATAAAAATATATCAAAAAAGATCAACTCTCACCCATCACTATAAGTTGGAGTCCATTTGACACACAACTTCTGTGAGAAACTGGGTTTATTTATATATTGCATAAAATAAGTAAATTTATTTTGTAACATAATTGTTTTGTTATAACTAAACTTTATTATATATATATATATATATATATATATATATATATATATATATATATATATATATGTATATATTGTTTGGGAAAGTATGTAGTATTTCTTCTTCTTTAAGTGCCATCTCCGCGACGAAGGTTGGCAATCATCATGGCTATTCTGACCTTCGAGGCAGCTGCTCTGAACAATTGCCTTAAGCTACAACCAAACCACTCTCTCAGGTTCTTCAACCAGGAAACGCGTCTTCTTCCTATGCTTCTCCTACCCTCTACTTTTCTTTGAATTATGAGTCTCAAGATGTTGTATCTTTCGCTTCTCATCACATGTCCGAGATATTTCCTTTCTTTTATTGTATTTTCCATTTGTCTTGTCCATTTCCTTTCATTTGTCCACATGTCCATGATTCAGCTCCATAGTAGAGTACACTGTGTACATAACAATTAATTAGCCTTATTCTGAGGGCCAATGTCCGATCTTTGCTGCATAAAATCTTTTTCATTTTCACGAAGTTGGCACGTGCTTTTTCAATTCTGACTCTTATTTCTGCAGTATAACCGTTATTTTCTGTGATTATCGTTCCCAAGTAAGTATATCTTTTTACTCTCATGTAGTATTTATTTTCATATTTTTACATTTAATATTTTTCTTTTACTGTACTATAATGTGATCTAATTCAATGGCATATTCTAACGAGTTTGCTTTAAAATATATTGTTTCCGGTTATTTCGTAAAATCACATTGTTTAACTGGATAGCTTATTTATTCTGTTTTAAGTTCAGAGAATTTGACTTTCTCTTTTGTATTTTGTGTCGCCCATATACACAAAACGTGTAAAGTATCATATTACTGTTACCACTGAATTGGTATGTCGCTATTCAAAAGCGCCCTACAATAGGGTTGATTTATGGGATGCACTTGTCCATGAACCACCTAACGACCAGAGGGTTTCTGACTATTTCAAGTCTCAAGATGCCACTTCATCACGAGGCGTCACAGTAAGCATATCGAGTGTATCGGTTAAGTCCTCTTTTAAGCCTCGCTTCCCTTAACGTCGTGACGCACCGCGACCAATTCTCCTGCCTGCTACGAATACATCAATATTTCAACAGATAACAGTATGAGCTAAAGCTAGTTAATTTCGTAATTTATTCACAGTTGTATTTGCTATTTTTCCCTAATTTATTTACAGTCAAAATATTGCATTTTTTCTCTATTATTATTTTAATTTCATTTAACCAGCGACCTTTATCCAAAACATATATATTTATATACACATATATATACAGGGTGAGTCATGAGGAATTTTACATACTTCTACCATATGTAGAGTCCCTCAGGGAGCATATCATGTGGCCACTAAAAAATGTCAACTCCTCTTCTTTATTAATTAACAGGGTGATTTGTGTAATTGACCATTTATTTCATTTTACTGTAGTGTTTATACGGCTTATTTGATTTTTTTAATTTTTGCATGATACAGTACACTACTATCAAGCATTCGACTGGTATTAGCTAAACTAAAAAATTCCAGGACTGGCTTTGGAAAAATTAATTTAGGGATTCGTATTAAATATTACACCCCATATAAATTTTTTTTAAAATGCAATAAGTGATTTTCAAACTACATTAATAGCCAATGAAAACGACATATGCGACAATGTTGTCGCACTTTTATTAAATTTTTAGTGAACGATCAAATCTTACCAAAAATAGAACAACCATAATGAAGTATCAAATTATAAGGTATTAATTTAAACAAATGTTATAAATTTCAAACATTTTAATTAAAATGAGTTCCTACAACATAATCTAATACGTAGAAAATTAACATCTTTACTGTCACTTTGTATTATCTCTACGATAGAATCAATTGTTTTTCAATTTTAAATTTTTACTCATAGATCGTATTGGGGCATTATTTTCGATAAATACTAAAATAATATGATTAAAAAGTCAAACCTCTTGTATGTGTTAGTTTTTGTTGATTGTAAATGATTAAAATTTTTTGTCAAATAAATAATACATTGCATCAACTGTACTAAATAAAAATAAATCTAAAAAAGTTTAAAATGAAGGTTGGCGTTGACCGTTTGACGTTTCTTGATATTTTATACCCATTGTCAATATTGTCATTACCAATTGTTATTTATGTGTACAAGAATACATATTTCTTCTGTCATATCTACATTAAGTACATTGTGTTAGTTTTGGTAGAGCTTTTGTTACTTTCGTTCAAAATGCCACATCAGTTTTCGACCACAGAATATGCAGACATAATATTTGTTTATGGATTCTGTAATGGGAATGGTAGGGCTGCTAGTAGAGAATATCGCAGGAGATTTCCTAATCGTCGAACTCCCAGTCATCCAACATTTGGGTCAGTTTTTAATTATTTGCGAGAAAATGGCACTTTTCCTAGTGGAACAACAGAGCGACATTATGGACGCCGTTACTGTGAACCCTACAATAAGTACTAGACAAGTAAGTCGAGAACTCAATGTTACTTAATCAAAAGTAAGTAGAGTCTTACAAAAAAATAATCCATACCCATATCACATTCAAATGGTTCAGCGACTACATGCTGGAGATGAGATCGATAGGTTGGAATTTTGTAGATGGATTAACAATAATCGACCAACGCTATACAGCACACTATTTACAGATGAAGCCCAATTTACCAGAGACGGGATAAATAATTTACGAAATTCACATGTGTGGGCAGAAGAAAATCCCCATGCTATTCGAGAACGTCGTTGTCAGTTAAGGTTTTCGGTTAACGTGTGGATTGGTGTCATAAATAACCAATTAGTAGGTTCTCACTTTTTTGATGGTCCTTTAACAGGTCTATTTGAACTTTCTACAAAATATTTTGCCGAATTTGCTTGCCAACGCGAACGTTGCTATCCGAGGGATGTATTTACAGCATGATGGGGCACCCCCACACTTTTTACTGGCAGTGAGACAACATCTCAATAATGTTTATGGCAACAGGTGGATAGGACGTGCAGGTCCTATTTCGTGGCCTTCAAGATCCCCTGATTTAAATCCCGTTGATTACCATATTTGGGGACGATTGAAGCAACTAGTTTACGCAGTGAATATTAATAACCGACAACAATTAATTGATAGAATTATACATTGTTGTAATACTATTAGAAACGATCCCCAGAGTATCCGTAATTCAATACGTCAATTAACAATTCGGCAACAAAAATGTGTACAGGCTGCAGGGTTCCATTTCAAAAATCTATTTTGAATTATTTTTATTTTTTTACCATTATTGTATCTTTTCCAGTTCTAATTTATGGGTTTATCATAACTATGTACATATTTTTAGTTTTTTTTTTAAATTGTTCTTCGTTATTGTTAGTAGTTACTGTTTTTTGTTGTGCAGTGACTCAGTTTATTATTTCAATTAAAATGTTTGAAATTTATAACATTTGTTTAAATTAATTACCTTATAATTTAATACTTCATTATGGTTGTTCTATTTTTGGTAAGATTTGATAGTTCACTAAAAATTTAATAAAAGTGCGACAACATTGTCGCATATGTCGTTTTAATTGGCTATTTATCTAGTTTGAAAATCACTTATTGCATTTTAAAAAAAAATATATACAGGGTGTAATATTTAATACGAATCCCTAAATTAATTTTTCCAAAGCCAGTCCTGGAATTTTTTAGTTTAGCTAATACCAGTCGAATGCTTGATAGTAGTGTACTGTATCATGCAAAAATTAAAAGAATCAAATGAGCCGTATAAACACTACAGTAAAATGAAATAAATGGTCAATTACACAAATCATCCTGTTAATTAATAAAGAAGAGGAGTTGACATTTTTTAGTGGCCACATGATATGCTCCCTGAGGGACTCTACATATGGTAGAAGTATGTAAAGTTCCTTATGACTCACCCTGTATATATATACATATATATATTAAATATATATACATATATGTATATATATATATATATATATATATATATATATATATTTATATATATATATATATGTATATATATATTTATATGTATATATATATATATACATATATATATATATACATATATACATACCTATATACATATATACATATTGTTATGATGTGTTTTTTGTTTGAATGATGAGCAATGAGTATTTTTAATAATATAGGGTTTTTATCGCGGTTCTCAAAGAATTAGTTTGTAAGTACTTTTTTAAATTATCTTTATTATAACTATTATGAAACACACATATATATCTAACCTAGCCAATGTAAATTTAAAATAAACTATCTTTAAATTGATATTCTTATAAAACTAATTAAATTCTATAGACAATGTAAAATTTTAACAAACTATCTTCAAAATTGAAACTGTTATGACACTAACTAAATTATATTAACAAAATTTTGTACCTTTCTTTCACTGAATGCCTAAATGAACTGTTTTCCACTATATAGATTCTAATCACCACTGACTGTCTTCGTACTTCGGTTATCCTTGTTTTTGTGAAATTACTTTTTCCAATTATCAGCTTCTACCAATTTAAGATATATTTTTCTTCACCAGCATTTATAAACCACCAAGCAAACCAGCAAAACAGCATTTATATTTATTCTTCTCTTCAATATTCCAATATCCAATTATTATAAGTTGATTTATACTAATCTCCAATCATAATATAATTTTAATTTCTTCCAATATACTTTTTTTTTTAATCTTCAATAATTATTTGTGTATAATTATAAATGTGCATTAAAATATATGCATAATTTTTAATCTTCATTTAACTCACTATATCAAACAATTGGACTATTTGTAACTGATTCACTGACTCCAACTAACTTTCATATTTCTTACTAAACTTTTCTGACTGACTTCTTGAAAATTCTGAACAATTTACTTCACTAACTAAATGTGTCTACTAACTTTCATAATAAACTGGCCATCTTGAATCCAAATCACGGGTATTTATATCTTTTTGGATGCTCTAGAATCATCTGGTAAGAAATCATGTTCTATTTAGTTCTATTTCTTCGATATGGATGTTCTCGAAAAAAGTATCTGTTCCATCCACCGACATAATCATTATTCCAGAATGTTCCAACATAAACACAGGTCAAATTCTGCATTCTGGAGAATTCGTTAATGTTCTATTGATAATTTTGTTGACATTTAGGCTTTTTAGATCAGAATAAACATTTAAATCATTAAATATATATAAATTAAACATTTTAAACTAACATTATTATTATAACCCCACTTCACATTCGTATTATGATTAATTTCTGTCTGTCAATTTACTGTATAGTTGGTTGCCTATGCACATGGCTCACTTAAATATATTTACAACATTAAAATACAACTTTTTACACTTATTATATGCTAATTTCTTAAAAATGCCCTCACATAAATAATTTTTATTTAATTCTCTAGTATATAACTTATTTAAAATAATCAAATACTTTTTTATATCTAATATTATGTAGTATATAACTTATAAATTATTTTCTATAGACCCCAATCGTCACAATATATACATATATACATATATACATTTATACATATATACATATATACATATATACATATATACATATATACATATATACATATATACATATATACATATATACATATATACATATATACATATATACATATATACATATATACATATATACATATATACATATATACATATATACATATATACATATATACATATATACATATATACATATATACATATATACATATATACATATATACATATATACATATATACATATATACATATATACATATATACATATATACATATATACATATATACATATATACATATATACATATATACATATATACATATATACATATATACATATATACATATATACATATATACATATATACATATATACATATATACATATATACATATATACATATATACATATATACATATATACATATATACATATATACATATATACATATATACATATATACATATATACATATATACATATGTACATATATACATATATACATATATACATATATACATACATACATATATACATATATACATATATACATATATACATATATACATATATACATATATACATATATACATATATACATATATACATATATACATATATACATATATACATATATACATATATACATATATACATATATACATATATACATATATACATATATACATATATACATATATACATATATACATATATACATATATACATATATACATATATACATATATACATATATACATATATACATATATACATATATACATATATACATATATACATATATACATATATACATATATACATATATACATATATACATATATACATATATACATATATACATATATACATATATACATATATACATATATACATATATACATATATACATATATACATATATACATATATACATATATACATATATACATATATACATATATACATATATACATATATACATATATACATATATATGAAGAGAAAGAGAGAGAGGGGGGAGTATTTCAAATGTTCAGATGGAGCAAAAACCATTACAGAATAAAAAATTAGGATTTGCTCTTGAAACCTTGGAAGTCGTACAGGTAAGGGTAAATATCTGTTATATTTATTATTAAGTGGTTGTAAAGCTTATACTTTTATAAAGACGGTTCATGTAAGAATGAGAGAAAAGCTTTCTATGATGAATGTAATATTTAAATTTGTGGCACACTTACTGTGTCAATAAAGCACAATATTCCAATACTAACTAAAATACCAGTTGCCACAAGGATTCCCATAGTAGAACTCTGAAGCTCTTCCACAATATTAAATATTCTATAAATAATAAACAAAATAAGTAATAAATACATTTATATTATTATATTATTATTTAACATACAACGTGGGTGCAAAGTATTTTGTATAGTTGCCCTTAAGATGTGGCGTACAAAACCGAATCTATATAAAAAAATTACAAATTGTACCAAATATAAATCAGACGTACACCCGGAAAGAAAAGTACTATACGGTGACAGTCTGGGAATGGCTCGCGGCTAGACAAAACAGTGGAGATGGTCGTGCGGTCCACAAAACAAAAAATCCGAAGTTATATCAGGGGCGCCAGGTAAATTGGCCCACAGCCTTCCCTACGCTGCCACTCAATAAACCACCAACCCACCAACAGGTCCACCACTAAAACACTAAGTAACAGTATACAACCTGAACAAACAAAAAAATAAATGAAATTGCCAGATTAGAACCCAGTCAATTCCAACAAATAGATTCCCAAGATAGTTGAAAATAAGATTCCCAAGATAGTTGAAAATAAATACATACACATTACATACTACAATATTATTTAACTTTACCACAGGCTCAATAAAAAAATAATATAAAAATGCGGCTTCTGCTTGCCTAACAAAAATTCACAAGTTATTTCCACTTAACAGAACAAAACGAAAGGCAAGACGCATCAAAAGCACCGGACGCTAAGGGGTGTGCGGTTCAATACCAACCAAAAAAAAATAATTAACGCAAATAGGACACCACGTGAGCTCAAGTGCGTGCGCAGAAAACAATATAAAAAAAATAAATCTCAAATATATAACCCCCCCTTAGACGCAGCCCACAAAACCAAAACAGGTATGTGTAAATACTGAATTAATAAAATAAACCGCAAATTATCTTTAAAAAAAAAATCTGTAAAGTATTTGTAAATATGAAAATAAAAACTAACAGCAAACAATCTCCAAAAAAAAAACTATTGTATTCCGCAAACCAAATCAGACGGTGCCCAAATCCTCCGCCGAAAACCAATTATCGATCCATACCTCGAATACTCATATACTTCACCGCGTGGAACCCCAGCCATAGTTCAGCGTGTCTTCAATCCAAAATCCCATACGATTGCCGATGTACATAGACTTGTGTGACAATGTTGAAAAGTTGAAAAATTACAGCCAGATGGAAAAATACGAAGAAGAAGAAGCAGAAAAAAACAAACAAACCAACCAACCAACCCTGAAGCAAGAAAACATTAATTACCATCTGTGTCTAAAATAATTATTTGGAAATAAATATATTGATTTTAACACTTTGTTTATCTGCCTTTTGGCGATAATGGAGCAATACAAAAAAAAAACTTGTCTCCGAACTTGAATGTATGAAAACTGATAAAAATGTGAATAGCTTTTTAGAGATGGGATAAAAAAATAACTACAACTTTTTAATTAATTAAAAACGAAATGTTCTAACACTCACCCTTCTTAGCCAGATTAGGGGTTTGAAATATCCCAAATTGGACCGAAGCGTAGCCGGCTATTTGGACTCGTGATTAAGGCTAATTTCTTGATCTAAATACGACTCCCGGTATTCACGTGTACTGTAGATCCGCTTTTTTTAGCGAAATTGTGGATATTCCAAAAAAAACCCTTCCACGAAGGCAGCAAATCCCCTTGAATATCCACACGGTTCGGACTAGTCCAGATCCCACATGGAACAGCAGCAAAAGCAAAAAAACAAAAATGCCGTTTTTAATCTAGCCCAACCTTTCAGTAACACTCTCAAACCTGGAATCACTTTCTTTCCGTCGTCTTTCCGAACACTTGACAACTTGACACACGGAGGTCACCGAATAGTACCGAGATTCAAAAATTTCAATTTTATGATCCCAATTCTTCCAAGATAACTCTAGAAAGAACGATCTAAATTAGTTTCTTCACAAAAAAGAGGACGTGTTCCCTTAACTTCAGCACAATTTGCCAGACATTACCCCTATTTGAAAATTACTAATTTTATTTTCGCCACCTTGCTTATAATATATTATAGGCAACCGCTCTTACACGTCCTGAATTATTTAAATTTTGATAAAATAGAGGTGGGACTTTCTACTTTAAATTTGGAACGTAACAACACCTCCCTTTCCCAGAGGAAAATTTACGAGGAAAAACTAGACGAAGAAAATTTTCCCTCGCGCTAGCGACACACTACCTAAACTCTGAGCGAAGTCCACACAATCCACACAATCATCATCCACACCGTCTTCACCATGCGCAAGTACTTGGACAACGAAAGACATACCAACCTCAAACCACACGCACAAAGCAACAACTTACTTACAACACTTACTCCACTTCCACACAACAGTCATCTCTCATCGTATGAGATCAAGTAGAATAGTTTCAAATTCCAACGTCAATCTGACAACACTGATTTGGTCGGTTACTGGATGTTGCCCTTATTCGCGACCTCCCAGCTCTGGGGCATCGCTAGTACTTCACTATACCTCGCATAACATGAGTCCATAAGAAACTCTCCACCACTCGACTCTTACTGATACTGCGAGAAACATCTACCGAAACAGTAGTGTAATTCCAATTGTTCATTAAAATAAAAATGAGATAGGTCTTTCAGAATTTAAATCCGTATACAACGAAATTTAGTGAATCATCCAAAACTAAGCTATTATCCAACAAGATTCACCAAAACATAATTATGTGGCTTCGAAAAAATCCCAATTAAATAGAATGGCTTACTAACATCAAAACAAATCCCAACGCCATATCATCGAAGACAACATATTTCTGACCAAACCTAAGTGACATTCAATTCCATAAATCAAAAGAAATTAAGGCTACCGCAACCCTACGACTTCGTATTGGCTACCTAACACAAAAAAAAAACGAATCGGTTGACCATCCAAATACATCCTAAGAACCGATCATAGCCAACACTCAGTCATCCTTCACGGACACAACAAAAAAAAATAAATACAACCAATTTCAGAAGAATTTACTTAGACTAGACAAAACTTTGCTAGTCCGTTCTACTCCGACCTAAATCCTATCGGGATCACCAGTCGGGTTACTAATCCTTAAATCCTTAATATTCCAAATACCTTGATCCTTGCCATTTTCATCCTCTAAACTATATGTCCAGGGGGAAACTTTCTTCTTCACGAAGTAGGGTCCTATCCATCTAGGAGCTAACTTTTTCGTGAAATATTTAGCGGCATCTGACAACACAAAATTTCTCCGCCATACTGACTGATGGGGCTGAAATTCCTCTGGACGTCTCCGTAGATTATAGGTCTTCTCACACTTAGCCGAAGCTTTATCTAAACGTTTTCTAACATCAACAAATAATTCCTGGAGTCCACGCGATCGATTATATCCCATTTTAGCTACTTCGTCCTCCGGGTCTCCGAGTTTGTCCTTTCGGGAAAAATCTCGTCCATCCACTACCATCTTCCGACCGAAATTTATGAAGTAGGGATCTTGACCAGTCGACTCGTGGTATGCAGTGCGCGTAGCACATGCTAGTTTGGCCAAATTTTCATCCCACTTCTTATGGTTGTCAGCTATATAAGTTGCCATCATTGTTTTAAGGGTTCGGTTATAGCGTTCAGATGGATTGCACTGTGGATGATACAACGCATTATAACGAACTGAGACACCATAGGTTTCCATCATTTTCTTGAAAATACCCGAAGTATACTGGACACCATTATCACATAGTAACAGACGTGGAACTCCAAATACGAGGAAAACTTCTTCTTCTATTTTCTTAACGACATGCACGGCTTTTGAGGATCGCAACGGAAATACCAAAGAAAATTTACTAAACACATCCATTACCACTAAGATAAACTTATAGCCTTGAGTTGATCTTGGGAAGGTCCCATAAGATCGGTTGCTACTATCTCCCATGGTTGAGTAGCTTTAGGTTGAGGAGTCATAAAGCCTTTGGGCTTACCTTGTTCCACCTTATGCATGGCACACAGTGAGCAACGTCCAACGTAACGAGACACATCACTCCGCAGTTTCGGCCAAAAATACTTCTCGTTAATACGCTTATAAGTTTTCAGGATCCCCATATGACCTGCTAAAGGACTATCATGACACAACTTCAGCACTTCCAATCGTTGACCCTTAGGAACGACTTCCTTCCAATTGTCCGCTTCCTCGACCAAAAATCCATAACTGGGACGGATGTATTTATAAAGTTTGCCACCAGACATTCTCCACTGAGGATACTTCAAGGGATTAGACTCGATTTTTCTACAAAGTTTATCATACCAACTATCACCACTAGGAAGCGGTACAACCTCTTCAACCATATCAAGCACGGGAACTGACCGAGATAACAAATCGGGGACAACATGTTCTTTTCCTTTCCGATGCACAATCTTAAAGTCATATTGTTGCAATCTTACCGCCCATCGAGCTAATCTTCCAGTAGGATCCTTCAAATTTTGAAGCCATACGAGGGATGCGTGATCAGTCACGACCGTAAACGGAACACCCTCCAAATAAGGACGCAGTTTTTCGACTGCCCACAACACAGCTAAACATTCCCGTTCCGTCGTGGAAAAATTCCTTTCTTGACGCGTTAGTGATCTGCTCAGGAAACCAACCACTTCGTCACCATCCGGGCCTGGCTGCAATAACACGGCGCCCACTCCACATCCTGAGGCATCACACTGGACAACAAAAGGCAAACTGTAGTCAGGACAACTAAGTATCGGAGCAGAAACCAGACACTCTTTTATTTTCTGAAAAGACTCTTCACAACTCGGGGTCCAATTGAATTCTCCTCCTTTCCTCAATATCGCTGTAATTGGAGCTAGTAGTGTCGCAAAGGAAGGAATAAATCTTCGACACCAGGAAAATGTGCCTATGATGCTACGAACTTCCCTGACGGATGTGGGTGTTGGGATACGTAGCATAGCCTTGACCTTATCACCATCAACATGCAGTCCACTCCTATCAACCACATGACCCAAACACTTTAGCTCCGGTCTACAAAATTGACATTTATCCCAGCCAACGGTTAACTTAGCTTCTCTCAAGCGTCTAAAGACCTCCTCCAAGATCCTTACATGTTCCTCAATAGACTTTGTCACGATGACCACGCCACCCAAGCAAGTAAAAACATAGGGTTCCAACTCCGGACCGAGGACACGATCTATCAACCTCTGCCATGCAGCCGGGGCACTATGCAATCCAAAAGGCATTCTGCAAAACTGAAAAAGACCTCGACCAGGAACCGTAAAAGCAGTATAAGGCCTGGAAGCCTTAGCAACAGGTACCTGCCAATACGCCGACTTAATGTCTATGGTGGAAAGATAATGCGCGTTCTTTAATTTATTTAAAATATTAGAGATGTACGGTAATGGGTAGCCATCCCTCTCTGTTACGGCATTAAGCTTTCGATAGTCTACGCAGAACCTCCATTTTGGTTCTTCACCTTCTGGAACCTTTTTTTTCACCAAGAGAATCGGGGACGACCAAGCACTATTCGATCGCTCCACTACTCCTTTCGCCAACATATCTTCTAGCTCTTTATCAATATGGCTTTGGATTACTGGGGATACAGGATAGTAACGTTGTTTTATGGGTGCAGATTTACAAACAATCACATGCTCAGTGACATCAGTACAACCAAGAGAAGTGCCCACTAGCTCACGACTTCTATTAATAACTTCCTCCAATTGCGACTTCTCTGCATCGGTCAAAATAGTTTGACCTCGGAGATGATCCACTGAACCCACCATTGCTGGAGCGCCCGAAAAACACCATTCGTTATGCCTCAAATCTGGAACGATACCCATAACACGCCAAAAATCAGATCCTAAAATCAGAATGTGCGGTACGTCCAAAATAACTAATACTGGCAAGACACGCAAGCGATCCCCAACCATGAAAGGTACTAAACATTCCCCCAACGATTCACACATCTGACCATTCGCCACTCTACAAACGGTCCTCTTCGAAGTATCCAACTCTAAACCCAAGTTTTGTAAAAATTTCCAACCAGTTCTTCCTACAATGGTCTTTGAAGCACCAGAATCCAACAATCCCAAAATTTCCCTTCCTAAGACTTCAACCCTCAAATATGGACGTTCATCTCCTTCGGAATGATGCAAAATAAAGTCTAAAACAGGACGTAGGTTGGTCGAGTCAACGTCGGCAACACCTCTCCGACCAGTCAGGTGCGCCCCCCTCCGTTTCCCGAACTACACGAAGGACAAGCTCTGACTGTAAACCCTTCCCTCCTACACTTAAAACAGTGAACAGCCTCCCTCTTCATTAGACACCCCACTGCCTCATGGCCTGACTGACCACAACGACAACAGATCAAAGTCCTAAACCCTCCTCTAGCGGACTCCGATTCGGATGAAACAACAGGACCCTCACCAACACTACTACAACTCTCAGCATCCACACCGATACAAGCCAGGTCCCTCTCCAAAGCATTCACTCTCCTACTACTCGGTTCAACACAGTTCCTAATACAATCACGTCCCTCCTCCACACTGCGACACAGAACACGAAGTTCCTCCAAGGTAGCTGGCAAAGGATCACGTAATCTATCTTGATAGAACGGACGCAAATTCCTAACAACTACAGACAATTCAACCTCCTCTGGAACATGACAACGCAAGCGATTAAAGTAACTATTCATTATTGCCAAGTAAACTCCAATAGTCTCAGACGAATGCTGAGTTCTCCTCCGAAGCTCTTCAAAAAGCGCTTCCCCATGGTGAGCTGACAGGTACTCCCTACGAAACTCTTCAACTAATTCAGCCCAACTCCCTACACGTAGACGAACATCTTTATAAAACTGATAGGCTTTATCCGAAAATAAATCTATACCTGATTCCAAAAGTATGCTATCTGGTACATGACGAGCGAGACTCAATTCATTCACCATCTCAAAAAATGCAGAAATAGACATACCCCTAGCAGAACCTGAAAACTTTTCTATTCCCCATTTATGAGGAAGTATCATCCCAGAAGAAAAACTAGAGACAGACCCTGAAAAAACATTATTACCAGCTTGTGACATCGCTCCAGGAGAAGAAGCATGAACTTGTCCTACCCCTGCCTGAAAAGACTGATTTAAAACCGAAATCACATCGAGCGCTACTGGTACCGAACCAGATCCGATTGGATGCTGCTTATCATGTAAATCCTGTGACAACTTCAAAATCTCAGCAAGAAAGTCTGACTTAACAACCTGGGCTGCGTCTGCATCATCACCTGTTGGCAATACCATAAGATCAATTCTCCCCAAGACATGGTTAATCTGTGTCCGCAATCTCAAGGACTCAGCACAAGTAGGAGTTCCGGCAAACTTTCCAACAGCCGTATTCAGCTCCGCAAGTTTAGTCTCGATTGCAGTTTTATCCTGTGAAAAGGTGAATGGGTGCTCAGGATATCTAAAGCTTTCATTTGCTGCCTCACGACTAAGTGCATCAGACAGACTAGACCTCATAGACTCAACAGTGCCAGTAGACACTCCACGAATTTTGAGTTCATATTCCAGTTCCTCTTTCCTTAAGTAGTTGGGTACAAGTTTTCGCACCATCTTGCCAAAGTTCAAAATTTAAAAAAAAATGTATCAACCGAAAGGAGCAAATATTCAAACAAAATCAAGATATAAGTAAAAATATTAACACACAGGTACAGTTTACTTTATTAATGGGAGCAAACCAAAAGCAAAATAAAAGTAATAGTCGCTTTATTCAATCTATAAAATTTCACAAAAGATTTTCAAAATTTCATTGTTTCAGAACAAATTACAAGTCACAACATAATCTCAAAAAAAAAGATTTTACATTCCCTAACATAAGTAAGTTAAACCACAATGTAGAATTTCGAAGTCCAACTTCTCAAAAAAATAAATTTGAACTCCAACTGAAATAGAAATATTTCAAAGTCCTAATATATCCATAATTCTTCTAAGTTCCACAACACCACTTCAAAGTATCTTCTTTTAAGTTCCATTTTTGGCTTCTTCCAACTTCACGTCACACAAAAAAAAACTAGTAAGCACTTCTTGGCATACACTTCCACTAAACACGAAGTTCTAAGACTACTACTAAGTGCAAAACCAGTGGTAAAGTAAATAAATCAAAGTTAGTCAATTAAAGCCCAAACACGTTAGGTTAACTAATTAAAAGGAATCTACACAAGGGGTTGACAAAAAAAAGGTTAATTAATTAAGGGCCCCACGTTGGGCGCCAAAATATGTGGCGTACAAAACCGAATCTATATAAAAAAATTACAAATTGTACCAAATATAAATCAGACGTACACCCGGAAAGAAAAGTACTATACGGTGACAGTCTGGGAATGGCTCGCGGCTAGACAAAACAGTGGAGATGGTCGTGCGGTCCACAAAACAAAAAAATCCGAAGTTATATCAGGGGCGCCAGGTAAATTGGCCCACAGCCTTCCCTACGCTGCCACTCAATAAACCACCAACCCACCAACAGGTCCACCACTAAAACACTAAGTAACAGTATACAACCTGAACAAACAAAAAAATAAATGAAATTGCCAGATTAGAACCCAGTCAATTCCAACAAATAGATTCCCAAGATAGTTGAAAATAAATACATACACATTACATACTACAATATTATTTAACTTTACCACAGGCTCAATAAAAAAATAATATAAAAATGCGGCTTCTGCTTGCCTAACAAAAATTCACAAGTTATTTCCACTTAACAGAACAAAACGAAAGGCAAGACGCATCAAAAGCACCGGACGCTAAGGGGTGTGCGGTTCAATACCAACCAAAAAAAAATAATTAACGCAAATAGGACACCACGTGAGCTCAAGTGCGTGCGCAGAAAACAATATAAAAAAAATAAATCTCAAATATATAACCCCCCCTTAGACGCAGCCCACAAAACCAAAACAGGTATGTGTAAATACTGAATTAATAAAATAAACCGCAAATTATCTTTAAAAAAAAATCTGTAAAGTATTTGTAAATATGAAAATAAAAACTAACAGCAAACAATCTCCAAAAAAAAACTATTGTATTCCGCAAACCAAATCAGACGGTGCCCAAATCCTCCGCCGAAAACCAATTATCGATCCATACCTCGAATACTCATATACTTCACCGCGTGGAACCCCAGCCATAGTTCAGCGTGTCTTCAATCCAAAATCCCATACGATTGCCGATGTACATAGACTTGTGTGACAATGTTGAAAAGTTGAAAATTACAGCCAGATGGAAAAATACGAAGAAGAAGAAGCAGAAAAAAACAAACAAACCAACCAACCAACCCTGAAGCAAGAAAACATTAATTACCATCTGTGTCTAAAATAATTATTTGGAAATAAATATATTGATTTTAACACTTTGTTTATCTGCCTTTTGGCGATAATGGAGCAATACAAAAAAAAACTTGTCTCCGAACTTGAATGTATGAAAACTGATAAAAATGTGAATAGCTTTTTAGAGATGGGATAAAAAAATAACTACAACTTTTTAATTAATTAAAAACGAAATGTTCTAACACTCACCCTTCTTAGCCAGATTAGGGGTTTGAAATATCCCAAATTGGACCGAAGCGTAGCCGGCTATTTGGACTCGTGATTAAGGCTAATTTCTTGATCTAAATACGACTCCCGGTATTCACGTGTACTGTAGATCCGCTTTTTTTAGCGAAATTGTGGATATTCCAAAAAAAACCCTTCCACGAAGGCAGCAAATCCCCTTGAATATCCACACGGTTCGGACTAGTCCAGATCCCACATGGAACAGCAGCAAAAGCAAAAAAACAAAAATGCCGTTTTTAATCTAGCCCAACCTTTCAGTAACACTCTCAAACCTGGAATCACTTTCTTTCCGTCGTCTTTCCGAACACTTGACAACTTGACACACGGAGGTCACCGAATAGTACCGAGATTCAAAAATTTCAATTTTATGATCCCAATTCTTCCAAGATAACTCTAGAAAGAACGATCTAAATTAGTTTCTTCACAAAAAAGAGGACGTGTTCCCTTAACTTCAGCACAATTTGCCAGACATTACCCCTATTTGAAAATTACTAATTTTATTTTCGCCACCTTGCTTATAATATATTATAGGCAACCGCTCTTACACGTCCTGAATTATTTAAATTTTGATAAAATAGAGGTGGGACTTTCTACTTTAAATTTGGAACGTAACAAAGAAAAGAGTAGACAATAGGAAAATAAATTAAAAGAAAACTTGAAATTATAAAGAAAGTGTTATGTTTTCAAAACAGAGTATTATGATTTTAGAATATCAAATAAAACATATACCATACACGATAATCAGAATAATAAAAAATTAAACATCTCTCAAATCATACATCCAAAATTATCAATAAAAAATTAAATAAACCCTATATCCAAATCAAAGACCTCTTATTTTATTCTTTCATTTACTTAGTTACTAATGACTTAAAAATTTTATATTTTATATATACATATATATATAATATATATATATATATATATATATATATATATATATATATATATATATATATATATATTTAAGAGTTTACTATTTAACTAATCTGCAAAGATTAAATTTCTTTTCTTTTCTATATATATGTATATATATACAGTTTCTCAATTCTAAAACTTACAATGAGCTATATCTGACGAACAAAAACTGATATCAAAAAATGCTTGAAACAGTTTCTAGAATAGTAAGGTGGAACTAAAATGATATAAAAGAGAACTCCCCCCACCCACCACAACCAAAAAAGTTTAAGTTACAAACCCCTACTTGTGATACATCATTGAAAAGACTATAAAAACTGCTGTCCAATGGTATAAATAATAATTATACAAAGTGAAGCCATAATTGTGAAACTTTGTTAAAAATGTAAGTTAAGTAAATGTTTATGGTGGGTTCCGTTGTTTTATAAACAATAAAACAGCCTACGTTCAAATTCTGCACGAACTTTGGCAAATGTTGTTCTAGTAATAGCGCGACATGCTTGCGTAATTTGTTTTCGTAATTCCCCAAGTCAGGCAGGTTGAGATTTATAAACAACTGACTTGACGTAACTCCATAGAAAAAGTCAGGTGACGGTAAATCTGGTGACCTCGGTAGTCAATCAATAGAACCTTTCCTTCCAATCCATTGGTTCAGATAATTAGTATTCAAGTAGTGCATAACTGGAGCTGCATAGTGAGGAGGTGCTCATCTTGTTGGAAGTGCAGCAAATCTTCGTTTATAGCTAGGTTGCCTTAATCGTCTATTTGGTTCTCTAATTCATGCACAATTAGGTTCAATGGTGTTTTACAGCACATCGAGATAAATGTCGCTACTTAAATTGAGTATAACAAAGGGCCAATTATAGCATCGCCAAATATTCCCGCCCAAACATTCAGTTTTTCACAATATTGAGTGTGATCTTCTCTGAATCGATGCGGGTTCGCATCACTCCAGTACAGTTTTGTTTATTTACATTACCATGAGGCATAAAAGTACATTTATCAATGAAACAAATATTTTTTAACATTCTCGGTTCAACGCGAATTCTTTCAGTCATGAGTTTACAAAAATCAATTCGTCGGTCTAGATCATCATTGCCTAGTTCTCGAAGAATTTGTGTTTTGTACGGGTGAAACTTATGTAATTTCAACACCTTTCTAACCGACTCATGTAAAAGTCCTGTTATTGCAGATACTTGACGTGTTAATGCAGTGGCTCTGTAATGTAAAGTTTCCAAGGACCTCAATTTGGGATGTTTAATTCAATAATCTTGGGGCATCCCGTTTTTTATTTTACATTGATCCCGTTTCTCTAAAGTTTTGAACTAAATCGCGGACGTAAACGTTACTTACATTTTTGTCCGGATGCCTTTCATGAAATATTTGAGCTGTTCATAAATAACACTGGTTCTGGAGGCAAATATGAAAATGATCTCCCCGCGTTTAGATATATTATAAACCATCGTGAGAACTACAGCTGAATGAGAGTACTGATCGTAAAAATGATGAAAACTAATGACAATTAAAATTCTCAAATAAACCAAAAATCGTTGAATCTGACAGAACCCAAAAAAACAGATGTTTTCAACTTATTTTGCAAAAACGGCAAATTAAGTTTTTATTTAACAGAAAAAAAATTCGACGGGCACATATTATTAAAAATAATAGTCCGGGAGATAGCATTACAAATACAAAAGTTATGGTAAGCCGGCTGATATTAACACCCTATATAATTATTAAACAATAATTATACAGCGTCATCAACACAATCAACAAAAACCTCATTAAATTTTTCGTTTAAGCCCAATTTCATAATTGATGCTTCATTCTGTATAATTATTAGTTATAATATTGGGTAGCATTTTTTATAGTTTTTTAATGCTATAATTTTTAATGGTATACAATGTAGGGGTTTGCAATTTAAACTTTTTTGGTTGGGGTGGGTGAGGCCTAGGGGGTTGATTGGGGTGAGTTCACTTTTATGTCATTTTAGTTCCCCTTACTTATATAAACGGTTTCAACCATTTTTTGATATCAGCTTAAGTAAGTTTTAAAATTTACACAATATATATATATATATATATATATATATATATATATATATATATATATATATATATATATATATATATATATATATATATATATATGGAAAAGGATAATGCGCATGACTCACAAAACATAAAACCAAAAAAGCTATATCGATGGAAGGCAACCGTATATACGTATTTCTGACTATTGCTCGTCTTCAGTACGGTGCAGCTAAGTTAAAAAGGGAGCAAGTTAACTTGGGAAAGGATCACTACAGGTGCAATCCGACCAATTTGTGGCATTAGATTTAGAAGACCCTGATGGTTTCCAGGGCAACAACTGACAATAACCATTACAGTTTACTTTTATTAATCACTCGCATTATCCTTTTCCATTTGTGTTAAACGTTTCAACATTTGGAATTCCTGTCCCCAGGTAGCTGTAGCTTCCACCGTGGGTATTGTTAGTTGTTTCCCTGGAAACCATCAGGGTCTTCTAACTCTAATGCCACAAATGGATCGCATTGCTCCCGTAGTGATCCTTTCCCTAGTTAACTTGTTTCTTTTCTAACTTGGCTGCACTGTACTGAAGACAACCAATAGTAAGAAATACGTGTATACGGTTGCCTTCTATCGATATACCTTTTTTGGTTTCTTGTTTTGCGAGACATGCCATTACATTTTACTTATATATATATATATATATATATATATATATATATATATATATATATATATATATATATATCTATATATATATATATATATATATATATATATATATATATATATATATATATATATATTATACTTTCCTTTTAATATTTAAATAACAGTCAACAGCTTTCTTTAAATTATTGTAAACGTTTTCCTGGTATACCAAGTTTTCAAGATATTCTTCGTGATTTTCAGTTATGGTAAAATTATCTTCTATATACTTGGCTATCCAACGGGTTTGAAGACAAACGTGATATTTCAGATAGCTTACAATATTGACTGTAAAAGCAATTCCAAATGACTCTAAAAGAATATTGCATACAGTGTATTCAAAAAAATTTTAAATATATTTGTGAAAAATAAATAATTTTAAATATGTTATATAAAGAATTAAATCTTTTTTACAATTATTGAGAATCATTTTTCAGAAAGATTAAACATAAAAGTAACGATCAACTACGATCTATTTCCACAAATAACTACCAGATCGTAAGAGAATAAAATGAGCCAATATAAATGTTATTAGTAAAGTCTCAATATCGACTTAATATTAATTATCTTGAAACTTAGAACCAATTTGTTTTAAAAATGTAACTGATGGTAAAGAAGTTAATAAAATTCGAAATTTTAAAGCGAATACTCAGTGGCTGAGTATCAAAAATAAAAAGAATAACATTAGAAGTAAATAACTAAGAATCTAAGCATTATGTGGAGCAAAATCAAAGATTCTGTTAGAATGACAGATCAAAATTATAGAAAAGAAAAAAGAAAGCCGTAAGCCTTTGATGCTTTAAAAAATACTGGAAACCATAAAACAAAGAAGAAAATATAGATATGACAACCAAGATAATTACAGAGAAAAACAAAATATTAAATAACATTAAAGGAGGCTAAGAAAAAGTGGGTGATGGAAACTTGCATTTAGATAGAGGCATTACAAAAAAAAACAGGATCGTTAAAGTTTACAAAAAAGGCCTGAGAAACTATCTAAAATGCCACTAACAGAAACATCTTATCGATTGATTGACTAAAACGACAAACCTATTAACAACTCACATAATATAAAACAAGTATGGACTAAATATTTTATTAAGTTATGAGGGCAATTTAATCGCAATAACTCTGCTCTTTAACAACGTATACAAATCTGGTAAGATATTAGGGCTAGCCATTCCTAGCTATATATCGTAGCTTTGTTCCGCTAACAAAAACCAAGAATCCCAAACACTAAAATGAGTATAGATCTATCATTTTAATGTCACAATGACTGAAAACATTTTTTAAGGTGATATATAAGACTATTCAGACAATGTGAAGCAGACATTAGTAATAGACTATTTGGCCTTCGTAATGGATTTGGAACAAGAGAAGATCTATATAGTTTCACAACTATTGCTCAAAAATGTCGAGACCAACAAAAAACGTCATTTTTAGAGACTATAAGAAAGCTTTTGACAAAGCTAGGTATAACATTCTCATGGAATATTAAAGGGAAAACGACTCGATAAAAATAATAGTTATATAGTTAGGAATTTCTATTAGTAGCAATAGGGTGTAGTAACATTAGATGGAAATAGCATATATGCGCAACAGATGAGCAGAGAAGTGAGACAAGAAGAGAAGTACACAAGCACTTAAAAACTCAGAAGAGGTCAAGATAAATGGTATAACAGCATTGGTTAAGATGACGGTAAAGTCATTATCTGTGAAAACTAGAGAGACATGCAGACGATAATAAACACAAATTTCAAAACTGAAGAACAGTTTGATTTAACAAAAAAAATATAGAAAAAAGTAAAACCATTGTTTTACTGATTAAAGGAGATGTAAAATCACAATAAGGAACAAAATAAAAAAAAATAAAGATGTTGAATAAGTGGATAAAATAAAATATTTAAGTGTCTGGTTTACTAAAAATCCAAATATGGAATTAAAAATTTAATTAAGAATGGGTAAGTATGTTAAAGAAAAGCCATTACGAAAACTTAAAATAGAAGATAAAAAAATTTTGAGAAAAATCTTAGGACCAATCAAAGATCATGAATTATTAAGCCAAAGATACATTCATGAGTTATATAAACTCTTGAAAGATATATTGTTTCCATCATGAGAAAATGAAGAATGATGTTAAAGGGTCATCTAGAACGTAGGTCACATATACTAAACCATCGTTAGTGTATGGTCACATTTTTGAATCTCAAGATAATCTTCTTATTTAAAATGGGCAAGCTAAATTCTATCTGGTGACCTCCAACATCGTCAATGGCTTAAAAATAAGGTAAAATCTACTAGAAGCTTATCTCTTTTAAATAAAGAAATAAAAGTAGAACACAAAAAAAGAAAAAGAGGTAAAGAAAAACACAGTCATGGACAAGATGAAAAAATCTTCGTGGACATAGACTAAAACGGAAGTAAAAACTGACCAACCTTAAAAAATATCTAGTTTTTTGTTTTATCGAACGGTGCATGGCTGTAATACTCCAGTCGTCAGAAACGAAAATGCTACTGAACCCCTAAAAATCATACGAACAAGTTGAATTTTGCCAACCCCCGTGTTGGGGGATAAAAACTCAAAAAAATGTAGCCGAGATAATTTTATATATACAGGGATAATAGGGGAGGTCATTTGCAAAATTTTTTGCTAATAATGTATCGCTCAAACTGTTAAGGTTTCCGAAATAAAATAAATTTGTCAATATTCGAAAATAAGGCTGTTCGTCTATTTTATTTTTAAAAATAATTATCAAAGATGTTGAATCTTAATGCATTGTTAAAATAACCTTCATTAATGAAACGGGTAAGAAAGGTAAAACACAAAAACGATATATCATGTTTTTTGCAACATTTATTACGCCTTATTAAGTATGTACACAAACTTCAAAAAGCAGTCATTGTTGTTCAAAATGAGAACGACTATTCCTAATGCACGCTCTTGCCCTGCATCGTATTCCTGATGTGGTTACTGTTAACCTCAGTTCTGCCCTTATAATGTCTTATAATGTATAATTTGATAAACAAGTTCTTTGAATCTGCCTCAGATGTGTTAGTCACACGGTGTTAAATCGGGCGATCTAGCAGGCCACAAAATTGGTCCAGTTCGTCCCATTTACCTATTGGGATAGTGATTGTTGAACCAAGCCTTAACAGCACTTGCACAATGTGCAGGGCCTCCATCATATTGGTACACCATTCTTCGTCTGAGGGGTAAATCTTCTAAGAGTGGTGGTAATTAATTCTCTAGAAAGTCTAAGTACACTTGGCTATTTAACCTGCCTGGCAAGAATGGTGTACCAACATTATGGATGTTGGTACACATTATTTTCTTGGCCTTATTTTCGGTTCGGTTCGAGTTCGGGGTCTCAATCTGCCTACTCCCCTCACTCGAGACGTACCAGTATCGTGTTCTATATTGCAAGAACTGTCTCTCGGCACTGAGGTCTCAATCTGCCTACTTCTCAGTGTCGAGTGACAACCGGTCTTACCCTGTGTGGCTGCTTTTATACTCGCTGTATGCGCGGGAACGGTATGGGCTGACGTGGTCTGAACTGACGTGGCCTGAGCGGTGTGGGCGGGAGGTCGCTGAAGCAGGGGTCGCCATGTTGCCGGCAATCGTTTCGCGTCATCGCGCGTGTTCAAGCTGTTAGGCCGTTTTTCGATTTCGATAGCTTAACGAATGATTCTCGCTTTTAATGAGCGGATGGGAGCGATGGTTTTTGCTTTTTCGAAATCTATTTTGTGGCCTGTCTGAATATGATGTTGGGCTAGGGCTGAAGTGGTATCGGAATGTTTGACTGATAGAGAGTTATCTAAAAAAAATTCGATATCTTTTGATGTTCTATCAACATAAATTAAGGTGCGTTTTAAAGGTAAAGAGTTTAGCCTTCGTACGAAATTTTTGTATTTTGTCGCAAATAAACTCAGATTTTATAAAGGTGTTAAATAAATAAAAAAAATAAATAAGTAAATAAACTTTCACATAACAAACGATCTAAAACATTTAAAAATGTTTTTTTTTAAATTACGGTAGTACGTTTTTCAAAAGAACCAAACTTCTGCTATAAACTACATCCAAAACCGTCCAAAACCGTGTTTTTGAATGCATTTTCCGTGATGTGCGATCGTTTGTAATGTAAAACATTAAATTCAGCGTTTATTCATACTTCAAATTCCTCATATCTGTTGCCACAATTCAAATTTGAAAATTTCATGTCATAGGTTTTAAAGATTGATCTCTAAAAATGGAAATTTTACTGCGAATAGTCAATGAAAGTGATCAATTTTATTGATCTCACGAGAGTCGTAAGAAATGGCAAAAATCGCGCCACATTTATTTATTTGACACACCTTTGGCATAAAAATTAAGTTTATTATCGGCAAAATACAAAAACTGCATACGAAAGCTGCACTCTTTACTTTAAAACGCATCTTGAGTTCTGTCGATAGGACACTTGGATCAGAAGATATCGAATTTTTACCGTCAAGCTAATACAAATTTTATTGAGCATTGATTTCGCGCGCGTAACTGACATTCAAAACCATCGATCGCTTCAAGCGTTGTTTCTAAGAGAACGGTACATTCTACACAAAAAGTGATTAATACCGTTTTTGTTTAAAATTATCTCAGCTACATTATTTATTTTAAACATTTTATTCTACAGTGTTTCTCTACAGTTTCTTGGTAAATCAATTTTTTTGTTTTTACCTTCCTGCAAGGTTTTTAGGGGGAAGCCCGAGCGTAAAAGTGGTTAACTTTTTTACATCTTTTTTGGGGTCCCAAAATTAATATTCTCGGCAAAAATCAGCTTGTTCGTATGATTTTAGGGTTCAACTCTCTGACGAATGGACTATAACGAAGTGTTTAAGTACATTAAGTTACCTAAAAGTACTGCTGCACTAAATAACCCGGATAAAATTGATGCACTGAGTGATGATCCATAGTATTCCCTTATAAACCAATAACTTAGAGTTAAGTCATAGTCGTTAAATAAATGTGGTAGAGCAAATAGTAAGTGGGCAGAACAGCTTATAGTTGTTGCTATTAAACACAATAGTTTTATATGCCGTGCCTCTTTTGTAGATGTATTCTGGAATATACTATCTTGTATATCAAGCTGCCCACTAGTTTGGCTTATAATATCAATTAATTCCTTAGTTTTTTTATAATCGATTACTATGATGATTAAAATAGAGGCGCTCTAAAAAAGGTGTTAATATATTAATAATATTTTTGTTTGAAGAAGTATTATATATATATATATATATATATATATATATATATATATATATATATATATAATATATATATATATATATATATATATATATATACATATATGTATATATATATATATATATATATATATATATATTATATATATGGTATAAGTTTATGTGTGTGTGTGTGTGTGTGTGTGTGTGTGTGTGTGTGTGTGTGTGTGTGTGTGTGTGTGTGTGTGAACCGATCGAAATTTTCATTCTGATCTGAAAGTCCAGATTTATGTTTATGAGGCCACTATTTGCAAAACGATTAACGGCAGAGTAGTGTTAACCTCACAACGTAAAGAATTTTATTAATGTTGCTTAGAGTTTTTAGCAATAGAAAAAGAAAAGAAAAATTTCTAGCCTAAAATATTTACAGCTTTTTAGAAAAAAAAATATTATTTATATTAAATATTATAAGATTTTTACTAATATAAAGAAAATGTTTAAACGACAAAAAAATCAAAAGCAGTCTCAATCAGTCATGCTCAAACAAAAAAAACAATCATTTTCTGCATTTTGGCAATTTTCCAAACCGTCAACGGTTTCTTATTGTGAGGTAGAATCTGTCTTTAAGTGTTCTTTTTAAAAATTAAGTTTAGGAAGGTTTCTCCAATTTTCTGTATAGTGTTTGAAAAGGAGACTATTAATAGTACCTCTATTAATATATCTATATATTTATATATATTTATATATAGGAGACTATTAATATATCTATATATTTATATAAATATATTTATATATATATATATATATATATATATATATATATATATATATATATATATATATGTATATAAATACATATGTGGCATCCTAATGCAATTTACTATTTTGTTGGGAATAAGCCACAATTTTACTTTAAAATATGTTTTTTGACATTTTAATTTCTATATTTTTCCAAATTCAACAAAAGTTTCTCTGTATATATATATATATATATATATATATATATATATATATATATATATATATATATATATATATATATATACATTCAAAAGGACTCTGATCCAGTGTATTTCAAATAGATAAAATGTTGTAGTTTATGTATATTTTGTTTCTTTTGGGTAATGTTTTTTTTGTAAAGATTTTGTCAAAAACATTTCGCCATTGTACATTTTAAAGATAGCAATTTCCTTCTTGCGCCAAAAAAGTGGCAATAACGTAAATAATCTCGTTAAACGACAATCTCAAAGTCTGTATTTGAAACGAAACACTTTTATACAACACATCCAAGACTTAATATTTCTAAATAATGTTTAAGAATATTTCCGAATTTATGTGTATTTTTATTATTCCTTTCGGTAGGTCTGAGAATAGGTTATCTATTATTTATACTCCTAAGGGGTACGGGTGTTTTTTTATTTCTTAAATGAAATTTTTATTTTTTTTATTTTTATTATGTGGCATTAAAAAATATTCACCCCTCTATTACTCACCCTTCTTTTAATAGCCATATAAGGGTCACATAATTAGTTGCCATACTTCTCCAAAATCGCTGGACCGATTTTCATGAAATTTTACATATGTATTCGGTAGGTCTAAGAATAGGTATTTATCTACTATTCATACCTCTAAGGGGTAAAGGTGGTTCACCCCAAATATTTTTGCTTATTTTTTGGACAATTTTTTTTATTTTTATTTTTTTGATGATAAGGCATTAAGAAATACACACAGTCCTTAATTTTCACCCCTCCATTACTAACTCCCATTTTTTAATAGGCATTAGTGTCACATATTTAGTTGCCATACTCATTCGAAATGGCTTGTCCGATTTTTATGAAAGTTAATATGTATATTATGTTGAATATCACTCTGAATTTTCTTCGAGGAATTTTACTTTTGTTCTAATTAGTTGACACATTTATAATGCCGGATGACGTAGTGAACTACCCTACAGAACTGTTGACTTCATTGGAATTGCCTAGATTCCCACCTAACAATTTATAATTAAATGTAGTATCAGATGTTATTATGCTGCGTAACTTTAATCAACCTCGACCGTGCAATTTTCTGAGACTATCTGTGAAAAGGCTAATAAATAATATGATTGAGGCAACGATCATCAGGAAAAAATTAAAAGAAAAGGGTGTTTTGATTTCGTGTATACCGATGATTCCAACGAACTTACCATTTGATTTTAAACGTTTACAATTTCCCGAGCTGTTGGCTTTTGCAAGGTTAATACACAAACTACAAAATTGCGATGTCTCGCGCATGCACAATTATTTTCGTGTCGAAGTATTTATGCACCCCAATAACTCAAACAAATGTTTTATAGACAATAAATAATTTAAAATACTTACACAGAACGACCAAGAAAATATATGGAGGAATCCAAGAACAGGGTTTGTGGCGTATGAGCTACAACTTTGAGTTATACAGAAGTTTTGACGAACCTGACGTTGTAAAATGTACTAAATTAGCCTTTGATGAATAGGACATGTAATTAGGCGAGATGAAGATGCAACGATCAGAACAATTTTCGACCGAAGAGGACCAGTGGGAAGACGAGCCAGAGGAAGACCAAAACTTAGGTATGAAGATAACATAGAGGATGATCTAAAATCCGTCAGAATTAAAGCATGGAGAAGAGTTGCCAGAGACAGGGGCGAATGGAAGATTGTTCTGAAAAAGGCTTTGGCTCATAACGAGCTGTAATGCCACTGATGATGATGAAATAATTTTAGAAAATAGATTTATTGAAATATTAGAAATCAATTTAAAAAAAACATATATTTAATTCTCAATGAAAAAAACTGATTGAGAATTTTTAGTTAGTTACTAAGTCTAAGTGGAAGTTGGGCATGTAGAACTACAGCAATTAAAAATTACATTAAATATTAGGTTGTTTAAATTACTAGTTGTTTGCATAAATAAATATTTTTTTCTCGTCTGTGTTAGCTAAAAACCGTCAAATTAACGATATTCTATTAAAATAAAAAAAAAACAATGAGGTTTTATATTTTGTTCTATTATTAAACAAAATTTAAACATGTAAACAGAAAAAAGATTTATAAATAAGAGTATAATTACCGGTAGTGTTAAAGTAAATGTTGTCATAAAAGGAACCAAAGCTTTTAAAGTGCCATACTTCTTATAAATTAAAATTCCTCCTATAACCATTTGTCCCTGTATAATGGCCAAAGTAGACATAATAACCAATAATGGCCAATGGATATAGGTGGGTAATAACCAACAAGATTGATTGTCGACGAATATCGATAAAAAACTTCTAATAATTTGTAGATTATCACCTAAAAAATGCATGTGTAATTAAAAACTAAATACAAAATTAAAAAAAAACTTCATTTTACGGCATTCTGTATACGAGGAGATAAACGATGGATAAGATAAAAATCAAGTAATCACCATCAAATAAAAGGTTTCTATTAGATGATGCAGATATTGAAAAATAAGAGCAAGTTAAAAAATCACAACGACTGTATGTGATTTTTTGACATTCTCTTTTGTTGTGACATAAAACATAATCTAACAATAAAAAAAAGAATAAATAGGCAAAGTGGTGAAAGAAAAAAGAGGAAAAAAATGGAAAAAAAAATGATAAAAAAATTTAACAGTAGACGGTGGGGAATGGAAATTGGATGAAGAGAAGGAGCAGCTATACAAAATAAAAAATAAAAAAAGGCAAGCTGCACAAGGAAGGTCAAGAACTAATAAACCGAAAGAAACGAATGAAAAATGGTAACTACATAACATAAGGACGATGATTTTGTCGAGAAAACAGAAGATATCAAAAAAGAAAACAAACAAATTGAAAATGGATTGAAAGTGTGAATATGAAATGAAAAAGAGACATGAAGAAGAAGCATAAAGAAACTTATGGCAAAATGCGCGAGAAATATAAAATCGAATTAATGGTCCTTCAAGAAACCAAGCAGCTGGTAAGTGACAGCGAAAGTTGGAAAAAGTACTCCTTTTAAATGCGGCGGGCGAAACAGATGTCTGAGGATGGAAAATAGTTACCACGATAGAAAAGCGAGAAACCAGATAGATCATCTTTGTAGACGCTACAGAGGACAACATGCTGATAGTGACTACATATTGACAATAGTCAAACTTAAGGAAGAAGTTCTTAAACAACCAAGAAAAGGAAAATAATGAAAAAAATACAAAGATAAAGAGGTAGCAAAAAGAATAGAGATTTGCGTATGCTCTATGTTAATTTTAAACAGGCTTAAGACTCCATCTCATAAAATGGGCTACACAAAGCAATCTAAGAGGTCACTAGTAATATTAAAGAAACTGATACAATTAGTTAAAATGACGCTAAGTAATATAGTCAATAAAGTCATGAGAGAAGGAAGTCTTTCAAATCTGTTTAACGTCAATAAAGGATTAAAACAGAGAGATCCCCTGTCAACATATTTATTCAACCTAGTACTAGAAAAAATAATTAGATTAGCCAAGATCCAGACAAACGGCATGATTCTAAATTAAATACAATAGTGCATACCTATCACAGACTTGGTATTTTAGAAATAGAATTTCGAAAAATGTTAAAACAAAATTTGAAAAAAAAGCTAGAAAATATGGCCTGACTATAAATCAAGGAAAAACCAAATTTATGAAAATGAGAGCCAAATGCAAAAGAAACTAAGTGGATCACTCTAACAATGAATAAGAGAGAGTTTAGATTTGAAAAGGTAGGAGAATTTGACTACCTTTGAGTAGCAGTTTTGAATAGAGTTAGCGAAAAAAGAAAAATAGATTAATCGTAGGTATGCAAAAGTAGCAAAGCAGTATGATTATAAAACGCACTGCAGAAGGTCAAAAACGTGTCAGGGTAGCCAAGATTCGAACATATGAAATGTAGTGATACCGACGTGTTGTATGCATGTGAAACTTTGACATAAATCAGAAAGAGGAAAAAAATAGATATTTGTGGACAGTTTTTGCACAAGCATTCAACTCGCACAGTTACTTCTACTTGAACATCCTCTAACTCGTAAAGGAACGTTACAAAAGAATAAACCTTAAATTCATCTTGTGCTAATACAACAAAGGCCAGAAAAAACCAGTATGTTCGCATTTCAAGAGAAGTATATTGTATGTACACCGAATAGGTAAAAATGTTTTAGTGTTATGTACTATGCATTACAATGATAACATTAGTAATGCAACAGGTGAACCAGATGTAATCATAGATTGTAATCAGACTATAGGAGGCATGGATGTCGTGGACAAAATCTGGGCGGAATACAATTTTACTAGAGCAACTTGTCGCTGGCCAATTGTCATTTTTTACAGTTCTTTGAAAGTTGCTGCGATTTCTAGAAGATATTTATTTAAAGAGTTATATTCCAAGTACAATTCGTATAAAGTTAGCCGAAATTCGTGGCATGCATACAAAAAATTACGCAATCCAGAGTAATATATATATATAGAAGATGTACGTGTTGCTGTAGTAAGAAAAACCGAAAAACTCGGTTTCTTTGTCGGCAGTGGGGCAAATATATTTATTTGGAACATTTAACCTGACTAGGCATTGTGTGCATTAAAGAGGAAAATGAGGAAACAATCGGATAATAATTTCAGTTTTGTGTTTATTGATATTTTGTTTTTAAAAACTTGACATATTTTTGTAAATTGTTTATCAATATAATTTTGTTTGAATTTAAAAAAAGCCAATCTTTTAACTTTTGCTTTGTCTCCTGTTTTCTATTACACAAAGCAGGAGACAAAGCAAATTTAGAGAATTACAGACCGATTAGCCTCCTCAGCCATATATATTGTTATGTTTCTTCTTTCCCAACCAAAGAAAAATAAATAAAAATATCCATCGGAATAAAATTTTAAGATATCATTATAAACAAAAATGTATATAGTAATTTAAGATAAGATTTAGTGTAGATAAGAATAGAAATTTGTTTGGCAAACGACCTTTTTCCGTTTCAAACAAAATTATTAAAAAACCTTTGTTTAGAATTAGAAGTCATTTTACCTGTAAGTTAATCTTTTCATTGTTTGTATAGTCGAGTATTAAATAACCATATTCTAATCTTTTGAAATATGTATAAATGATGTATTGACAAAACCAATTTTAAAGTAAAAAATTTTGAATAAAATCCTTTATAAAAAGGTATATAAAAAACCCAGTTGGGCTATGTTGCATTGACAAAACGTTTTCGGAATAAATATTCCATCATCAGTGTCAAGTTAATACATGGATGTAGCCACTAAATATGTGGGTAAAAACCCTTTAAAAATTATTAAATAAGATTTGATTTACATTATGTCTAATTTACAGTTAAGATGTTAAAGTTACCGTTGGATTGGTAACTAAGATGGTAATTAAGATTTGATTTACATTATGTCTAATTTACAGTTAAGATGTTAAAGTTACCGTTGGATTGGTAACAAGGTGACATATGACTCTACATTAGTTGCGAGTCCTGAGACGGTATGTCTACGAGGACTTTGTCAAAGCAACAAAGTCTTTGTAGACATACCGTCTCAGGACTCGCAACTAATGTAGAGTCATATGTCACCTTGTTACCAATCCAACGGTAACTTTAACATCTTAACTGTAAATTAGACATAATGTAAATCAAATCTTATTTAATAATTTTTAAAGGGTTTTTACCCACATATTTAGTGGCTACATCCATGTATTAACTTGACACTGATGATGGAATATTTATTCCGAAAACGTTTTGTCAATGCAACATAGCCCAACTGGGTTTTTTATATACCTTTTTATAAAGGATTTTATTCAAAATTTTTTAATATATGGTATACAGCCAAATACAGGAACTTTGTTTCCTTGTGAATTTTAAAGTAAGCTATTTAGTTTTTCTCTGAAACCGAAATTAGGCTTTTCCAAAATCATGGTAAACACAATTTGAGATTTTGATTGGACAGTCGTTTTTAAATGGGAATTTGTGAGCCGATCATGAGACGGGAGAAGTTAGTCATATTTTGGTCATCGAAAGGAAACAGTCGTTTATCTCAAGAATGGGTGTGGTTCGTGAGTTTGGATACCGGCGTAACGAAAAGAAGTGAATAGTTTGAAGAAGGAGATAACAAGTAGATTAAAAGAGGTCCTTGTATCTACCGTGGGCATTTTATAAAGTATATGTGAAAGTATTCTTACGGCATCAAGTTGACAAAAGGAGGTCCTGGTGTCATAAATAAGTAGCTGAGTTTGGAGAAGTGAATCAGGTGTTTTTTGTGTAGTCTGCAGGAGGTTTGCAGAGACGTTAAGAAAGAGCCGAGGTGCCAAAGAGGGTAGATCACATCGTTGAGGAGACTGGACTTTTCTGGGTATTTTCCAACATACAACTCAAGAAGAAAATAAGCTGTAAGTGTTTGTACAATTGAATTTTATATCTGTGAAGGATTGGTTTGACATCATGGTCATTAGCATTCAAATTTAAGAACTGAGGTTTTGTTAGGCTAATCAAAAGTTTAAAGTTTTGTTGTTTCTTGTTTCAAGTAAAGAAAATTTTAAGTAAAATTGGTTTTCACGTAATATAAATGTATGTAGCTTTATAATCTTATTATTATAAAAATTTGATTTATTTTCTTGTATGCTGATTGATAAGATAATGACAGAATTTAATAATTGTTTTATTCGTTCATATAAAATAAAGAAACGTAAATCTTTGTAATATAATATATTAGTAATTTTTATTCTTATTCTATCCCGATAAAAGACAACTAGAAAATCTTTTGAATCCATCGAACACAGGTAATATAAGGATTATTTTACTTTTGATAACAAATAAGTTATAATTCTTTTTTATTGGCTCAATAAACTAAGATTAAAGTCAAAATAAACAATCATAACAATATATAAGTTGTTTACGTGAATACTAGTTAAGAGAATGGAAAGAAAATTAGAGACGTATCAACCAACGGAACAGGCAGGATTCCGAAAAAGTTACGGAACAAATGATCATCTACAAAGTATAAAAACCCTAATAGAGAAAGCAGTGGAATACAATAAACCTCTAGTTCTAATATTTATCGATTTTCACAAAGCCTTTGACACAGTTGAGCTAAACAAAATATTACAGGCGCTTAAAGAATGCAGGCTAGATTATAGATATACTAAATTATTATACAAAATATACCTGCAGGCAACAACCACGGGGGGCAAGGGGAAGGGGTTAGACAAGGAGACCCAATGTCACCTAAACTTTTTAATAAGGTGCTAGAACATGCTTTTAAGAATTTGGATTAGATGACAAAGGGAATAAAAATAGATGGAGAATATCTAAACAATTTACGTTTCGCCGATGATATACTTATAATAGCTGAATAAATATCTCGAAAACAAAAATCATGACCAATTTGGTACCCAACCAGAACATCAGTAATGGTGGGAAAGAAATAGAACTCGTAGATAGTTATAAATACCTGGGACATGAAATTATGATTGGCAGGGATAACCAGACTCATGAAATGAAGAGAAGAATCGGCTTTGGGTGGGCAGCATTTGGAAAACTGAGAGAAACTTTTAAAAGTGAGCTGCCCACGTGCCTAAATGGAAAGGTATTTGATCAGTGCGTCCTCCCAGTCTTGACGTACGGAGCAGTAACAAAAGCAGCAGCTACCAAACTGAGAGTCACGCAGAGAAGAATGGAGCGGTCCATGTTAGGAATAACTCTGCGAGACAGAATAACCAACGAAGACATCAGGAGAAGAACCGGAGTGACTGACATCATTGAGAAGATAGCCAGACTAAAATGGAGATAAGCAGGACACATAGCCAGAATGACAGATGGGCGATTAACAAAGAGGTTATTGGAATGGAAGCCAAGGGAAGACAAAAGAAGCGTCGGTCGACCACCTACAAGATGGACTGACGATTTAAGAAGACTCAATAAAAACTGGATAAGAGCGGCGCAAGATAGTCGGGGTTGGAAACATGAGGAAGAGGCCTATGTTCAGCAGTGGACTCTTGAGGCTGGATGATGATGATGAATCTTTTAACATGCATTTTTTTTTAACATAAATAAATATTGATAATTCCTTACTATATTATTTTTTAAAAACAGGTATATTAAATATTTAGCCACAATAAAATATTATCAGAAAATCACAACCTAAGGGTACGTTGATAACGAAGACCATCGCATCGTATCCTCACCTAGACCATAGTATTGACAGTGAACGCTCGTATTTAAAATAATGCATTTATTTTACCTGTCAATCGATAATACGGTACGATCCTATGGTCGGCGCAAGGGTCGGTACCTAGTTGTAAGCGCCCACTTAGATAATATTATTTATTCAAAAAGTCGGTGTCGGAGACACCGAGTATGTTACAAGAGTTCACGTTACCGGCGGAAGGTAAAAATAGTTAAGTTTATTATGTCGTCAGGTGCCACCAATCACGCACCTCGACGTGCATCGCCCTTCCTTCTGGAACTTATAATTAAATTTAATTGGTTGAGAAATGAAAAAGTTTCATATAAAAGTTAATTTATCTTTAAATATGGGACATTTTCGGATCTCAGATCAGTAGTGTCTAGTACATGGTTTTACCCGTGTAGGGTAGCTCCCTAGAGCACTTTGCTCGAAGGTGCAAGTGCAAGTGCGTGCTACGCGAGTGTACGCGAGTGTAGTGTGTGTTAGAGAACTGTAAGTTAATTTGACAATATATACATATCTATTTTGAATTTATTTTATGCATTTTTTCTTTTCTATATGTGAATTGTAAAAAAATTGTTTTTCTTAAGTTTTTTTAATAAAATCAGCTTTTTTTTATCAGCCTCAGAGTCTCCAAAGCAGGGTGGATGTCGTCAGGTGCCACCAATCACGCACCTAGACGTGCATCGCCCTTCCTTCTGGAACTTATAATTAAATTTAATTGGTTAAAAAATGAAAAAGTTTCATATAAAAGTTAATTTATCTTTAAATATGGGACATTTTCGGATCTCAGATCAGTAGTGTCAGTAGTGTCTAGTACATGGTTTTACCCGTGTAGGGTAGCTCCCTAGAGCACTTTGCTCGAAGGGCTCTGCAAACTTTCTAAGACTCTGAAGCTGAGTTTTTTCTTCTTAGAAAGACTGTGTTTTATTTCCACCACCAATAAAACCATAAAGGCATTGTCTTTTCAAGACAATGCCACAACAAGAGCGTACCGGCTAACTACGCAATATTACACCATATTGCGCAATAGTTAGAACAATTAATAAACATGGAAACTTGCACCAAGATGCTATCATTATTTCATATGTTTATTAACTCCACCGGAGACGACAATTAAAATGTCACAAATAAAATAGTTTCAGAATACCTTAAATATTAGCAAAGATAGTAGAAAGAACAAAGTTAATGAAAGCGGCGTAAGATTAAAAATATAGAATTGATTAAAATAATTTTAATGGATGGTTAACACTCGAACTGATTTTTCAACAAGAATTATTAACTAAAGAAATAATGTTCTTACCTTGCTTCTTTCTGCTATTAGGATCCTTCATGATCAACAAAACAACTGTAAAATTATAAAATGATTCTGTATAAAACGCTCCAAAATAATGTAAAGGTATATTTTTCAAATGGTACTATTTAAACTAGTGTTCTATTTGTCTGTCATAAAAAGCTGAGTAATTAACTACAATATTATTCTAGAAATTTAGATGAACTACGATGGAAGAGGAACTACGATTACTTTTCATACCTAGGGGTCATTCAAGGTGACTCACAGACAGAAAGGGTAGACCACGGAAATTATAGTTAGAATTTGGCGATTTAACAGAGATAACGAGCTTAACACCTACATTAAAATTCTAAGTTACACATTTTGTTAAACTTAAGAATAATTTTATACGCCTCATACATATTTAATGAAAGCAAATAAAAGTAAATTAAAAAGGGGGTATAAGTTTTGCAATAATAAACTATTCATACGGTCCTGTCTTTGTATTTCAAATTTACTACAAGCATAAAAAATATTATCTAAGTCGCAAATCACATGGAAAGTTTCACAAAATTCGTTGTTAACTACATCCATTTTATACAAGTGTTAAGAGAAGCTTGCATGTCCGAATTTCAGCCTATAAATGGTGACATATAAATATCAGTTCTTGTACAATCATAATCTTGGTGCTACAAAGCTGTCGGAATACTTAAATATAATAGTGTGTAGAGTATTAGGGTAATAGTTTTTTTAATGCAATTCCCATTTTCCGTTAATGATACTCTTAGATATCATTAAATATTCTTCAGCTCCTAAATTGTTCTTGATATGCTGTCCAGTTGTAACGCTTTCTTTGGGCTAAAGAATCTGCAACTTCATTGCCACGAAGTCCTATATGAGTTTTTACCCAAGTGAATTCTAATTTTTTAATAAAAGGATTGAAATTAGTAGCCATCACATACATCACATATACAAGTGTATTTTTTTAACTTGTTTTTTCAATATAATCGCAGGCTTTAATAATATCAATCGCTTCTGCAGAAACAAATAGAAATATTTTTATTTAGACAAAATCTTTTAGCGAAAGCCGCTATCGCTTTATTAAATTAAATAACCAAATATATGGCATAGGAGGACAAATTCGTTAAACTTCCCGTGCTCGAATCGGTATCAATAAAGTGTTATGATCATTTCGGCCTAGCCCAGCCTCATCAGACACTTTGGGCTGATACAAATTCAAACTCGGAAAGTCCAACGAATGTCTCCCAAAACTTCACTACAACAGTAGTTAGCTTACAAAGGCGCCACCTGCTTTGGCGGCCGTGAACGAAAACGATATGATAATATCGTTTTCTGTATTCTTTGCGCTATGCGAAATGTTTAAAAGACAAAATCTTTTAGCGAAAGCCGCTATCGCTTTATTAAATTAAATAACCAAATATATGGCATAGGAGGACAAATTCGTTAAACTTCTCGTGCTCGAATCGGTATCAATAAAGTGTTATGATTCCAACGAAAGTCCATTCGTTGGACTTTCCGAGTTTAAATTTGTATCAGCCCAAAGTGTCTGTTGAGGCTGGGCTAGGCCGAAATGATCATAACCCTTTATTGATACCGATTCGAGCACGGGAAGTTTAACGAATTTGTCCTCCTATGCCATATATTTGGTTATTTAATTTAATAAAGCGATAGCGGCTTTCGCTAAAAGATTTTGTCTTTTACACATTTCGCATAGCGCAAAGCAGGTGGCGCCTTTGTAAGCTAACTACTGTTGTAGTGAAGTTTTGGGAGACATTCGTTGGACTTTCCGAGTTTGAATTTGTATCAGCCCAAAGTGTCTGATGAGGCTGGGCTAGGCCGAAATGATCATAACACTTTATTGATACCGATTCGAGCACGGGAAGTTTAACGAATTTGTCCTCCTATGCCATATATTTGGTTATTTAATTTAATAAAGCGATAGCGGCTTTCGCTAAAAGATTTTGTCTTTTACACATTTCGCATAGCGCAAAGGATACAGAAAACGATATTATCATATCGTTTTCGTTCACGGCCGCCAAAGCAGGTGGCGCCTTTGTAAGCTAACTACTGTTGTAGTGAAGTTTTGGGAGACATTCGTTGGACTTTCCGAGTTTGAATTTGTATCAGCCCAAAGTGTCTGATGAGGCTGGGCTAGGCCGAAATGATCATAACACTTTATTGATACCGATTCGAGCACGGGAAGTTTAACGAATTTTTCCTTCTATGCCATATATTTGGTTATTTAATTTATTTTTATTTAGTTTGAATTTTTCTTGAACATTTGTTGATGGTATATAAAACGCACATCCTGTACTATTATTTTGTTTTGATGCATCGGCATATATTTCCAGAAAATCTAACAAATTTGATATGCAGGCGCTTAATGTATTTTTACTTCAATATAAATAAATTGTTATTGTATATAGGAATATTAATTTCTAATTTCTAGTGGCTTCAACATATCAAAGAATTAAGCTTTTTTCTAAAATAGGTCTTTACTATTGTGAGTACTTGTATTTTTAAAAGCCATACATAATTAAGGAGAAGGTTTTTTTGACAAGTACGTGGTAGTTAAATCGTGGTTATTTAATAATGCTATTTTATCTAACACAGCAGAGTTTTTAAAAAAACGACTTAATAATAAATTTTTCTGACAACGATTCCTTCTGTAAAAATAATAGTGGTATTAGTGCCTGAATCCAAAATGATTCCACAGGCGTTGAACGCATTGCACCCAAACAATGTCTTAGAGAATTATTTTGAATTATTTCCAATTGTTTTAGGCTGTAATTACTGGCTGATCCATATAACGTACATCCGTAATCCAGGATGGACCTAATAAAGCCTTTAAGTTTTTCCAGCTAAGCTTCTTGCCAAGAATAATTCCAAGATAGGTTACCTTATTTGATACTGCAAATAAGGTACCGTTTAGATCGGAATTTGTTATTTATTAGTGGATGGGTAGATCATTCAGATGTTCATGTTTTGTTTTATATATGACGTGTTTAAAATATCCCCTCAAAAAATTCCAATAGTGACAAATCTGGAAAACTTTGTGGAAATACTTCTTTACAAAACATTGCACTAATTTAAAATACTGTGCCGTTTGTTTATGCCCTGATAGTTGCTTGAATGTTACAGAAAAACGGAATTATAACGTTAATTTACGTTATCTAATGCTGTCTTTTTTTTCTTGTTCAAGAAAAGGATCCTGTCATTTCTGTCATTTGCAATGTTGTGACGATAATGTCCAGTTGTCATATTAACGTTTTATGGATCTACCAACTAGACGTCTTGATTCTAGTTTTTGTGTTTTGGGCAATGTGTTAATATTAATATAACGGTAATATTAAAATAGAAATCTTTTTGTTTTGTAAGCTTTACTTTATATCAAAAGAGTTTTCTTGTCAAAATTTAAAGTTTTGGAATTATTTGTGGAAAACCGTATAAAAACATGCCTTTTTGACGTGTAATTGTTTAATAAATGTTGACTAAACATAACTAAAACAAAGTTGTCTATACCGACCAAAGCAAATTTGATGTAGTTGTGGGAGATTACCAAAAGCGTGTGATTTGGGAAAAAACAGGCATTCCATAGGGATTGTTATATCTTTCCAAAGATTTTATCTTTCGACAGGACAATCCTTATGCTCTACGGCTAAATCTACAAATAAATGGATGGGAAAACATGACATTAAAGTTTTGTTACATCCTTCTAGCAGCCCGGATCTTTATGTAATAGAGACACTTTGGCACAAAACGATATAATCCTTAGCGTACTTTGCCAAACTTGAGCAAGTTGATAAAATCGTTTATCTTGGACAGCAAATAAATTGTAACGCAGAAAGTCACGGCGAAATTAGATCTAGGATAGAGCAGGCTAGAGCGGCTTTTAGAAGGATGTCTAATGAGTTATGTAACAGAGACCTAAAATTGGCAATGAGGATCCGCCTACTTCGCTGCTACGTGTTCTCGGTCTTACTTTATGGTGTCGAGTGCTGGACTGTGAATAAAATCGATATAAATCGCCTTGAGGCCTTCGAAATGTGATGCAATAGAAGAATTTTCAAAGTTTCCTGGGTGGAGAAGATTCGAAACTCCACAGTATTAGAACGTCTCAGCAATACTACTGAGATCATAAAAAGCATCAAGCAGAGAAAACTGGAGTATTTCGGACATGTAATGGGAGGTCTCAAATATAGGTTGTTATAAAATATCATGCAAGGAAAAATAGCAGGCAAACGCAGTTTAGGACGAAAAAGAACCTCATGGTTGAAGAACTTGCGAGATTGTTATGGTGTTGATACAAGCATGTTATTTAGGGTGGCAGTAAATAAAATTAAGATAGCTATGACGGTAACCAACGTTCTGAAAGGACATGGTATGTGAAGGCCTAATTGATACAATGCGTACTAGAGTTCAGGCTGTTATTCAAGCTAAGGGCGACGTTACACCTTGTTAATCTTTATTTTAATTTTACAAACCTCTTGTTCCAATATTTAGTTTTTATTATTTTTCGATTATCAAAGACTTATTTAAATAATAGATAATAGAATGTAAGACTCGTTTAGACATCTTGTTTACAATGAGCAGAGTTAACCATAAATTCTATGATTCCTATAGACAGGTAAAAAAAGAATATAATAAGAAACTAATAACAAAACGATCAAAGCTATATGAAAACAAGATGTCTGAAGCTGCCAACAAAAATAAATGCATGTGGCAAATTGTTAGTGAAATTAATGGTCAATTAAAAAGTGTAAATTCAATAAAAGTAGAGGGTAGTCCTCAAGAGATTGCTGATAAATACATGATCCACTTAAATACTACTTTAAATAACACTTTAACTCAATTACAATACATTGAATATAAAGACAACATTGCAAGTAACATAAATTCAGTGTTTGTCGCACCTGTGACAGAAACTGAAATTATGGATATAACTAAAAATTTAAAAAACAAAATGAGTTGTGGAATTGATGAAATACCCACTAAAATCCTTAAACTTTGTATAAAGGAGATAGTGAATCCTCTCACTACAATCATAAATAATTCACTAAAATCTGGTGTATTTCCTGAATGCCTCAAAACTGCCATAGTAACACCTGTTTACAAAAAGGGTGATCCTAAATTAATTAATAACTATAGACCAATTAGCCTTCTATGTTCCTTTTCAAAAATCTTAGAAATGACTATGTATAGGCGGATAATAGAATTTTTAACAAAATGTCATATTATTAGTGCAAATCAGCATGGTTATCAACAGGGAAAATCAACTCAGACTGCGATTTTTCAATTTGTCTGGGATATTTTCAAATGTACTGAGATTGGTCATATGGCTTTGGGTCTCTTTTTGGACCTACCAAAGGCATATGACTGTTTAGTGCATGACCTATTATTTGATAAATTGGAGAAATATGGTATACGTGGACCAGCATTGAACTGGTTTAAGTCCTACTTGGCAAATAGGAGACATTTAGTAAAAATACATAAAAACACTGAAATAGGCATCTCATCTGAAAGCACTATCAATATTGGAGTACCACAAGGAAGTGTGATTGGTCCTTTAGTGTTTGTGATCTATATCAATGATCTTCATGGTCTAGTGGCTAATACTACTTCCAGCATAACAAATTATGCAGATGATACAAACATTTTAGTCAGTGGTAAAGACATGTCTGTTCTAAGCGTTAATGCTAGTTTAGAGTTCCAGAAAGCTAAAGACTGGTTTTCTATGAATAGGTTGGTTTTAAATCAAAATAAAACAGATCTTCTTTTGTTTAAGACAAATTATGCACATTCAGATATGCCAAACAGTATTATTGTAAATAATGACACTTTAAATATTAGCAGCAGTACCAAATTTTTAGGATTATTTATTGACAGTTTTTTATGTTGGGATAAACATGTTGACCAGTTATGTATGTCTTTGAGTAAAGTGATTTACAGCTTTAGAGTTCTAAAAAAATACATGAATAGTAACTAAAGTAGGGACATAAATAATGTATTTCTGGTTCAGAAAAAAATAATCAGAGTTATGTTTGACTTAAAAAGTAGGGAATCATGTAGAGTGCATTTTAGGAGTAATAATATTTTAACAGTTTACGCTGTATTTATTCAAGAATGCTTACTGTTTCTATATAAGAATAAAATACTCTTTAGGAACTTTGAGCCCAATAGTATAGTAAATACCAGGCTATATAATTATAAAATTCCAATACACAGGTTAAGTATAACAGAAAAAAACGCTCTTTATTGCTGCATCAAATTGTTTAATAAACTGCCTGAACCTATCAAAAGGGAGGAAAGATTAAGTTTGTAAAAACATCAAATATTTAAATTACTGGTAGCTCTTGAGCCATATTCTGCGGAGGACTATTTGTATATGTAACGGTTAGGAATAAGTAAATAATATTTTCGTTTGTGACACTGTTTTTTTTTAAATAATTTTATGTTCACGGAATGTATATTATTTTCTAAAAATAAAGATGTTATGTTATGTTATGCTATAATAATGAACATAAAAGATATAATTAAACCGTAAAAATAATTCCATACATCATAAAAAATAATAATTACATATATACAATTTAAGAAAAATGTAAATAAATGAATTTTGGTGAATTGTCATTTTATTCGTAATATAACTGCTTGTTGATAAGTATATGTATAGAAGAATAATGATTGTATTTATTAAAGGCTTGTTTTAGTCTTACCTGGCTCTGTTGGGATTTTTGGGTTTAATACAATAAAGCCTCAGGAAAGAATAGTGATAGTTGCCAAAGTATATTGATTGGTTTTTATTAAAGGTAATAAATGTTAAAATATTGGATTGTGCTTATAGCTATAGTCCACAAATGTTTGTTCTTAATGGGTAGTATTAATTTTATAAAAAATAATGGCAATAAATATATTAGAAACCAATAATATTTTTTATAAACGATATTCAAAATTTTATAAGGATATATTTCTAAATGGAAAGAGAGCTTTTAATGGTGTCCTTGTTGATTATTAAGAGTTTCCGATATCGCAGGTAATGAAGCTCTGTAATAATTACTTGTAGGGTTTTATTGTATTTTTGATTGCTGTGTCTAAAGTACTCATTTTATAAACACAAAACAAATTAGAAGTGTTCAAATAAAAATTAATGTCTAATATAAAGACTAAAATCGATGTAATTATAATACGGGGGATTATAAAAAAGAGTTTCATAAGGACACGCAGTAGGAGTAACATTTAAAAAACGTGTTTCCTCTGTACTCGTTGACAATAATAACAAAATTATTGTAAATGAGCACCAAATAAGAAAAGAACGGAAACTGTCTATATCAGAGTTGTTTGAAGATGCCAGGAATAATATTGCTGCATTCTACCAAAACTGTACTAACGGCCCAGAAATTATGAAATGCGAGGTAGAACACGCTATAAATAATGCTAAAATTAGAAAAGCTTATGGTCCAGATGATACACCAACTGAGTTGTTGAAACTAATAGAGGATGATAACATAAAAGTAGTAGTAATACTTTTTAATTCAATATATAACACCGAAGTGATTCCCACAGATTGGCTCAAATCCATCTTTGTCGCAATACCTAAAAAACACAATGAGAGAAAATACTCAGAATATCGATTAATTGGCCTAATGAGCCACACTCTTAAAATTTTCCCAAGAATACTTTACAACAGAATTAGACGCAAATGCGAAGAAGATCTCGAAGATACCCAATTTGGTTTTAGAAATGTTATGGGAACCAGTGAGGCACTTTTTGCGCTTAACATCCTATTACAAAAATGCCGTGACCCAAGAAAAGATCTATTTGCATGTTTCGTGGACTTAAAAATGGCTTTCGATAAAGTACAGCATGTAAAATTAATGCAAATAGTGAAAAATATCGGAATAGATAACAAGGATATTCTTGTCATTAAAAATCTATACTGAAATCAAACTGCTATCGTAAAAATTGGAGATAACTACACCGATGAAATCTCCATACAACGAGGAGTCAGACAAGGTTGCATTTTATCGCCACCATTGTTCAATGTTTACTCAAACCAGTTATTTAAAAAGGCACTTGAGAGGCAACTAAATGAATAAAAATCAACAGGAACTACTTAATGTGACTAATAATTCTGTCACCTCATACTCATACTAGTTCATTTGTCTCTTTGCTATTTTGTTCATTATCGGTTCCTGGTTGGCCATTCTCCTAATAGTCTCGTTGCTTAATCTATCCCATTTTGTTTCAGTGTAGATGTTTTTGTGTAGATGTTTCATCTTCATTGCGTTTATCCTGCTCTTATGTTTTTCCAGAATTGTCCAGTTTTCACTTGCATAGAGCACGGTAGGGATGGGAAAAACCTACCGGTTTTAACCGAAAACCGGTTTTTTTTCTTCGCAATAACCGGTTTTATCGGTTGTTTTTTTGTCCCGGTTATAACCGGTTTTTTATTTTTAAAGTAAAAACCGGTTATTAGGTTTTTACGGTAATTAGGATTAGGTTAGGTGTTATTTTGGATCCCAATCATAATTATTATTCTCAAGTAATTCCAAACAAAACCATAATTCAAATTTTATTTTATTTTATAAATACAGAAGCAAACTGAAAGTTCAAACTTGTAACCTATTGGATTAAAAAAACCGAAAACCGGTTATTGGAAAAACCGGTTTTTTTGGCCGGTTATAACCGCCAGGTTAAACCGTAAGTAAAAAAAAACCGGTATAACTGAAAACCGGTGTTTTGTCAAAAACCGCCATCCCTAGAGCACGGCGTAGTGCACATAGTTTCACACTTGCTAGTCGGTATCACTATTGTGTTATATATTTTTATTCTTGTTTCTCGTGCAAGTTCTCTTTTTCTCATTATTGGGGCTAACGCATAATATAACTTGTTTGATTTCTTTGCTCAATTTGTTATTTCCCAGTCTATTTTTCCGTCATTAGTTATTATACTTCCCAGGTATTCGTAAGTTGTTACTATTTCCAATTCTGAGTTTTACATTTTATCTTTATTTGATTATCTTTCTTATCTCCTTTGTCGCTGATTATTATTATCTTACTTTTTTCTTCGTTGATCTCCATTTTTAGTTCTTCTATTTGTTCTACCCATATATCCATTAGTTGCTGCATTTTATTCTCGGAATCTGCTATTAGTACTGTGTCGTCTGCATACATTAAGGACTCTATTGTTACCGGTTGTAATCTGGGGTAACCAATTATTGTCTGTAGTTGATTGGTTCTGACTCTAGTGTTTCTTATCAATTCTTTCATTACTATTATGAATAGTAAAGGGCTGAGACTATCTCCTTGTTTAATACTTCTCTTCCAATTAAATGCTTCCGATCTTTCCCCTGTTATTTGTACCCTTCCTTTTACCTCTTTATAAGTACTTTCTATAATTTTTGTCAATGCATTAGGTACATTTATTTTCCTTAAGCATGTCCCTATAATATGTCTTTCTATCGTGTCAAATGCTGCTCTTAGGTCTATGAATGCTAATACTAGTTTTTCCCCCGTATCTATGCTTCTTTCTATTAGGTTTCTAATAATATATATGTTGTCATTTGTCAGTCTTCCCGGTCTAAATGCCGTTTGTTCTTCTCCCAATACCATTTCTACTTCTTGTCTCAGTCTCTTCTCTATTATTTTCGTATATATTTTAAAGCATACTGATAACAGACATATTGCTCTATAGTTGTCGCAGTTTACATGTTCTCCTTTTATGTATATTGGCACGATGATATTGTTCTGCCAGTCTTTAGGGATTGTTTGTTTTTCCCACGCCTCTTTATATATTTTCCATAGCCAGTTTATTCCTTCTTCTCCCATGTATTTTACCAGTTCCGGTTCAATTTTATCATCTCTACCTGCCTTGCCTATTTTTATATTTGATAATCCTTCTATTACTTCTTCTCTACTTATTTGCTCTGGTTCTGTGTTTTCTTTGCCTTCATTGATTATATTGTCTTACTTTATCACTTCGGTATCAAATTTTTTCTCATAATATTCTTTCCATACCCTAGCTACTTGTTCTGGGCTTATTTGTATTTGGTTTGAAGTATCTCTTACTGCGTTTATTTCCTTTTGTTTTCCTTGCCTTATGTGTCATATTGTTGTCCAAAAGTTTCTATTATTTGTTATATATTCTTCCTGAAGTTCTTCTCCAAATTCTTTCCAGGTTTTTGCTTTTGCTTGTTTGACTGTCTTTTTTACCAATCGTCTCTGCCTATAGTATTTTTCTTTATCTTCTTCTAATCCTGTTTCGATGTATTTTTTCCATGCTATTTTCTTCTTTTTATTTCTGTCTTCACTTCTTTATTCCACCATCCTCTCCTTTTCAACTGTTTATTATATTTTTTGATTCCACACACTTCAGTTGCTGTTGTCTTTAATACTTCACTGTATGTATTCCATCTTTCTTCCATTGTCCATGTTTCTTTTTGGCACTCTATTTGTCTCAGTCTTTTGTTAATTTCCTCCCTGTAAAATTCTTGCACACTTTTTATCTTTAGTTTGTTTACATTTACTTTTTTGTACTCGTTTCTTTCCACTTCCTCCATTTTTTTATCCTCCAGTTTTGCAGTGATCATCTTTTTTTAGTAATAATAATAATAATTTAATAATAATAATAATAGTAATTTTAATAATATAGACTATATTTCTCATTGATATCGATGTGTCCTTTCCCTATCTTTTTTCAATTCTTCCGTAGCTTCTATCTCCTTGCCGGTCAGAGATGTCACATTCCATGTCGCTATTCCTATATGATTTGTCTTGTTAAGATGTATTTCCTTATTACTATATTCTTCTTCTCCATTATTGGTGTTAACGTTTATTTCATGCTCCCTGGTTTTTGTATTAACATTATATCCGTTATTTATTTTATTACCGTTTTTATTTTTAATGCTAATATTTAATTTTTCCTTGCCTTCATTACTAATGCTATGCCCATTTTTGATATTCCTCCTAACTATAATATTATCACTACTGTTAGTATGCCTAATACTCATATTCCCATCACAAGTCTAATTTCTAATGGGATTGGAATTTATTATTTTCTATTATTTTCTAATTATTTCTAATGGAATTTACATTTCTAATCCTATTCCTATTACTACTTAAAACTAAACATTTATCATCATTGTCCGGTTTATTTTGTAATTCGTCTTTCTCTATTCGTTGCTTGACCTCTCCTTGGTTCTTTTTATGTTGCTCTGGTAGTTTTTTGAACTCGCTTTCCACTACTTTTTCTTCTTTATAGCGCCATCTTCATTCCTTGCCGTCTATTATTGTATCCTATTTTGACCATTTTTCCGTTTTCCCTCATTTCTCTTGCTTTATCTCTTAATGCTTTTATTTTTAAAGATTGCTGTTTTTTCTTCTTTGCTTTCTAGTTCAATTAAGCACGTTTTTGTGCCTATTTTTTGTGCTCTTTTAATAAGAGTTTTGATTTTAAGATGATTTTCTAACATAGTAGTCATTCCTTCTTTCAATGTTTTTGGGTCTTCAGAGTCTATTATTGCTCCACTAATGATTATATTCTTCTTTCTTTTTTCTTTGTCTAATCTTTCCAATAAGCGTTTTAGATCATTTAATTCTTCCGTTATCTTTTTGTTATCGGTTTTGGTTAGTTCGTTTTCTCTTTTCAGTTCTTCTTTCACTTTTGTCCATTCTTCCTTCACCCTCTCTATTTATAGTTTTATGATTTTTATTTCTTCATTATTTAGTTTTATCTCTTCTTTAACTTCATTTATATATCTTCTGATCTCCTTATTTTTTTCCTTCATTTCTGTTTTCAGCTCTTTTATTTCCGTTTTAATCTCCTTATTTATTTCTTCTAGTAGTTTCTTTAGTTCTTCCATTTCGCGATTTTTTATGTTATACTTTGGAGGTGTTCTTAACGTAGCTTTGCTTCTTTTGAAGGCTTCCTGCTCGTCAGATGAGTTATCGTGTTCTTGTTTATTTCTTTTGCTGTTCATTCGATTTTGTTACCTTCTATATTAATATATATTTTCTATATTAATATACACCAATATACTATTTTCCTATATTAATTAAGCTTTTTTATTACAATAATAATTAATATTTATTATTTTAATTTAATTCTAATCTTAACTTTAAACTAATTTATTCTAAGGCCGGATCTGGATTTTTGTAATAAACTCATGTAATTTTATATTTATAATTAAGTATTATTCGAGTTTGGACCCTTACTTATTTGGCGACTGTGATAGCTTGCATTGTTCATTACTATCACGCCATTCTAAGGAATATTTGGCATAAGATTATTTCTGAACCATTCTTCAAAACGTTCTGCCGTTTTATCTTCATGGTAGTCGGCGCAGGAGTCTTTAATATTCTTTGCAGAAAGCCACAGGACATTTGGAATCCAACCATTTTCTGATTCAACGTGTAAAATTGTTATACTTTTCTCTTTATTTGATGGAGCTTTTGTCTTACATTTAGTTACCGGAAGAATCGGAAAATCTTTTAGGTCGCCTTGAATGTGTGTCAAACCATGTCTCCTCGAGGTAAATTATCGGACGATTTTCTGAACGGAATTTTCTAATCGAAGTTATAATATACTCATAACGCCATTTTTGTAATCTATGAGATTCAATAATTACTTGTCTTTTGTCAATTATACGATATCGAAAGCCCATACTTTTCAAAATTTTCCATAATCTGGTGAGGCTACAGCTTATTTGGTTTTCCTCAACATTGAGCCATTGCTTCAGAGCTCTTACTGTAGGTATGCGTTGCTCTTCGTACATGGTATAGACTTTTTGACGTATCAAGTCCTTATCGGCTTCAACCATATATTTGGGGGAACTGGAATCTTTACGTTTTTTTCTTGTATCTATGGGATTTGATGTAATTCTTTTTAATGTGGTCAGAGATATTTTCGTCAAATCGCATATTTCACTCGTAGCGGAAGTTGTGTCAAGTCATCTTTCAAGTAAGGTACTGTATATAGTTTTTACGATTTGCTTTGCATCTACAGATAAATTTTCGTTCTTTACCGGAACACTAGAAGAAGCCCCATTATTATTATTCCACGGACGCCACATAATGATAGAAAACGTAATAACTAAAATGTACAATACTACTTAACGCTTTCCGTGATACATAAACACAAATTTGATCAATAACTCGTATTTAAATACTTGTTGGTGTTCAGTTCCATAAACTTATTACATAAATACCTGAAAACCACATAAAAGCAAACCCGTCGCGCACTACCATCGAATTCGAAAAACCCTCTTATTAGTACAGTTTCATCAGAATCATCAGAAATGAAGATTGACAAATTTTACCAGTAAACATATTTAAATTTTATCTGAGACCAGGCCTTTTATGCTATTATTGGTTAACCCAGGATATTTATGTTTGGTACTAATTGAAGTCAACCATTTACTGCTAAACAAACTTTACACGAAAGGCCGAAAAAGCAACAAGGAACGAATCAAAATTTTTTCTTTGTTCAACTTGAATATTTAAAAAATTGGGAAAACAAACAGTTTTAGGACAATATATTTTTATAAATCTAAAAATTTAAGAACGCAAAGCTACATGAATGACCATAATAAGAATACATTTAATAAATATTATACATATATGCATCTACATCTAAATATGATAAAAAAGAGGTAAATTGAGAAAAATCGTTTCTATTACATGACAGAATTAAACTGCAGTACAATGAAATAATAAGTAGTAATGGTACCAAATAAACCGAAAATAATTTTACGGTTAAGATCAAAAAATCCACAGGCGGTGATTGTCGGCTTTGTAACTTGAATGTGATTTGCCAGGTTAAGCAATGCTTGTTTCTCCTCAGAAAATATTGGAAAAGTCCCTTGCAGTTGGAAACATCGTACAACCAGCTTTTGTGATTCAGATGTTACAGAATCACAAGCAAAAATGACGAGGACTGGCCACACCTACGAAAATTAATATAAATTATTTACTGACTTTTTGACATCTCCAAATAATTATTAACGACTGACTTTATATTATAATAATATAATACATTGTACATTATTAGCAGTATTTGGTAATATACATAATACATTAATACACACTAAGTAATCACACAATGCCATTACAAAGGCTGTAGAATAAAATTTTCTATTATTTAGTTTGTTAATTGTAAGTTAACTATTTCTTGTAGAAAATATTTGCTAAAGATAAAATTGAAGACACGAGTAGAAGAAGGTGTTGTCTAACATTTCTGCCTGTCCGGCATTATTTGCTTCCAGTACTAAGCTGGTTGAAAAATAGATTCTTACTAACCTAGGTCTGAGACCGATTAGTTTTAATATACATTTCTAAGTATAAATAATTAAAATAATTCAAGCAGAGTAAAATAAACATATGAAAAAAAATTAGTTTTTAATATATTTTAGTAGTCAAACTAAACGGCAATTCAATAAAAAGTAAACGTCAAACTGAATATTTTCACCTGAACTTAGATATCTATACAACTATGATTTCTCTATTTTTAATAATTCTCTATTTTAAATTCTCTATTTTTAATAGATTTGATAGATATCAAATAGGATTCAATGAAATGATTCAAATATAGTCCTAAAAGAAACGGATGGTAAAAAGAGAAAAATTAAAGAAGCGGCTCTAATTATGCTAAATAAGACCAATCGTGTGGCAAATTCCTCGGCAGAATGTGGTTACTCATATTGAAAGAGGAAGTTATTAAATGGAAAATACCATTATTAGTAAGTTAGTAACATATAGAGAATTTATGTTTTTTAAATAACGAACATATAAAATCAGAATTTGGTGTTTATTGAAGGTAAACTAAATGCACGACCAAATACTTACCATGTCTTGATAGTATTATGACGTTTTTTTCCTGGTTTTTCCCTCATAATTTACTATTGAATCACTAACAGGAGAATTTTACCGTCATCATGGTATGTATTTGTCTTTTTAAAGACGAATTACATGCTATGATCCTTTCTGATGGATATTCTCAAGTTAAAGTTGATTTCATGTAATCGAATGAACTATCTTAGAAGTAAAGTCGTCCCAGGAGCGCAACTCAACAATATTGACAATATCATTTTAAAGTCGTCTACTTTAAAGTATAATGTATTTCTAAATTGTCAATATAAATGAGTCAGATAAAATTAAATTATTAGAAGAATTTTTCACTAAGTAACAGAAAAACAAAAATTTGTTTAATTTACTAATATTTGTATTTTGAGAACGATTTCCGAAGTGGAAATTGAAACGTCAATAAACGTACTTTAACCTTCAATTGTGGCTTATTCCCATTTAAATAGTAATTACTTTAAAATGCCACAAGAAAATAGCTTCAGAACAATATTAAGGAATAAAAATGTCTAGCGGTTTTCTTTGACATATCAAGAGCTTTCGATACAGCCTGGCACGATTATGTAATAAAAAAATTACATACTTGGAACATTCAAGGTCACTGTTGCTTCTTTATTAAAAACTTCCTACAAAATTGAGCTTTCAGAGTTAGGACAAACAACACAACATCATAATGTATCCAGAAAATGGCATTCCTCAAGGCTCGGTTATAACTCCTACGCTCTTTATAGTGGCAATCAATGATATTCTCAAAAATATAAAATCGCCCATAAAGGCACGCGTCTAGATGGATGATCTTGTAGTTTTTTGCAAAGATAAAAATATACAAAATATATTTTGTCACACACAGAACTTTATACAACTCTCGTCACAAAAAACAGGTTTCTGTTTTTCCACTGAAAAAACTCGATTTATCCTGTTTTCTAGGAAAAATGTCACAAACACCCACAACCTAAGACTATGTGATGAGAACCTAAAACGTGTAACGTCAATAAAATTCTTGGGCATGACCTTCGAAGAGGCTCTAAGCTGGAAACTTCATATAACAAATTTGATCTTATCTTGTCACAAGCGATTAAATCTTCTAAAAACTCTGGCCAATAAAGAATGGGGTGCTGATCGCTAAACACTTTTAAATGTTATACAGAACATTAATCAGATCAAAATTAGATTATGGATCTACTGTTTATTCTTCAGCCACTAAGACACTGCTAAAAAAACTTGACAATCTTCACAACCTATCTTTACATATAATATCTATAGCTTTTCGCTAAACACCAATCGAAAGTATATATTGTGAAGTTGGTGAACCATCCTTAGAAAACAGAAGACTTTATTTAAGTCTAACATGCGCCGCAAAAATCCCAAAAACCTAACCCAAACCCTACTATTCACAATTATTTTACAGAAAAGTTCCCAAATCTCTTCATAAATAAGATAAGAACTGCCAATCCTTACGTAAAAAGGCCAAACCTTTCAACGCAAGGATTAGAAGCTATTTAATTCAATTAAACTACACATTCCCAGAATGCATTTTGCTACCAATCGTTCTCAATTCCTCCATGGCAAATTAAGAACCCTCACTATCTAACCCGCCTCATTTCTTTCGACAAACATTCAGCAAACCCACAGTTAATCAAATCCGCCTTCAACGATATGCTTCACAACTACAAGGATTATACACATATATACACAGACGCATCTAAATCAAATGAAGGCACTGAAAATAAATACAAACTCCCTTCGGAGTACTCCATTTACTCTGCTGAACTATATGCTCTATATTAGGCCACACTTGCTGTCAACGCATCCAATAATACCAATTATATTATACTCACAGACTCTCTAAGTTCCGTACTGTCAATCCAATTATGTCTACCCAACTAATCCTTTGGTCAAGATAAAAGAAGAAATCCATACCGCTCAACTAAATGGAAAAAATATTACATTATTCTGGATACCAGAATTCCAGGAAATAAAGAGGCAGACAATGCTGCAAAAGAAGCTGGAACTAGTGATAGTGCGGAGTGTACTGAAACATTTACGAGTGCGGACGTGAAAGAGGCGGTTAAATTTAAAGTGCGATATATGTGGAAAAAAACCCTGGCCCACATTACCAACAAGTCGGAGACCAGGTAATATTAACGCGACTCCGACTGGGTCGTAAGCGATTAACTAATAGCTACATATTCTCCAACAAACAAGAACCAAGATGTGACAACTGTAATAAAAAATTAACAAACAAACATATATTAGAGAAATGTCCAGCATTAACGCCAAAGCGCATGTTGTACGGTATACCTACCAAACAAACTTAGCGATATTTTAGGACTACAGTATAATATTTCAAACATAAAAAGTTTCTTAAAAGCCAGCCAAACATTTTAAAATCATTTGTGTAAATTCACAGTCAATAACAAACAAAACATGTGCATTTGAGCTTATTTTAAATTGTAACTGTCCGGATATTGTTTGTGTTACTGAGACATGGTGTAATGAGTTAAGTGTAAATAGTATTAATTTTGAGAATTACTGTCAAGCTGCTTCATATAATAGACTTGAAAAAATCCACGGTGGTGTCCTAATGTTTGTCAGAGAGTCAATGTCATTTAAAGTACCAAAGTATATAAATGTTTAGCAGAAGAAGTTAATTTCGAGTGTTGTTGTATAACCTTCAATTTAAATGCAAGTACGTACTGTTTGATAAACATATATAGAGCACCCAGTGGTGATGTAGAGATTTTCATGAACAAATTATTTTTAGCGTTAAACTATTGTTATGATCATTTTAAATATGTTATTGTTAGTGGTGATTTTAATATTAATTACCTGACTGTGTCTCGGGAAAAGTCTTTACTGAATGACATTATTGAAAGTTTTAATTTAACATGCCAAAACTTAGAACCTACTAGAATTTTCACAAATAAAAATGGCAGAAAAACAAAATCTAAAATTGACTATTTTCTTACAAATTATTCCCTACCATATGAGGAAACAGTTAGAGATTTTCATCTTGGAGATCATAGTGGATTGGAACTTATAATACCAAATATAAATTCAATAGCAAATCACCACACAAATGACATAACGAATACTATAACATTTAGAAATTTGTCTGAACCAAGTATATCAACAATGCAAATAAGGTTGAATCATGAGGATTTTAAGGTTGTTTATGAAAATCTCGACAATATTGACTTTGCTTATACTGTTTTTGTAAATATTATATTGTATCATATTGATATATGTTGTCCTATGGTTGTAAAAAAATTAGGTCAAAATAATACTAACAACTGAATTTCTAACGAAATCTTAAAGATGGGAGTTGATTTAAAAAACCTTTTCTGGTTCACAAAAAATTCGACAGACCCTGATGTAAAATTAAAATATAAAGAAGACAAAAAGAAGTATACTGATAAAATTCAAGAAGCAAAAAAGCATTGTTTCCAGAATACTTTTCACAACAAAAATAACCATCAAAAGCAAAAATGTATTTGGAAAACAGTTGATATCAAAACTGGAAAAAAAGGACAGTATAAAAACAGAAAAAATCGAAAACTTAGGAAGTTTCATAAACGATAAAAAAGAGATGGCAAATGCTTTCGGCGTATTCTTTTCATCATTTTCAAAAAATGCATTAAATGCCAAATATGGAAATTCACAATTTAAAAACTATACGACCTTAAATGTTGACCAAACATTCTTCTTCTATCCTATTGACTATAGCGATGTTGCCGAAGCTATTTCATCCTTAAAAAATGTAAATTCAGTGGGTATTGATTGCATTTCCACAAAGCTAGTTAAACATATGAGCGTGTACATTATTCAACCGTTAACCGATTTAATAAATAAATCTGTAGAGATGGGTATTTTTCCCACTGATTTGAAAATTGGTATCGTTTCCCCAATATTTAAAAAAGGAAACAAAACTATTTTAGAAAATTATAGACCAATTACCGTACCCACTGTCTTGTGTAAGGTTATTGAAAAATGCATTCATAAAAGAATGTTGTCATTTCTTAGTAAATATAACATAATAAGTTCATATCAAAATGGGTTTCTTCCAGGTAAATCAACCGAGAGTGCATCAACAACATTTTTTAAATTCATTTATAGTTCATTAGATCAAAAGAAATTTTGTTGGAGCCCTCTTTTTTGATTTAACTAAAGCTTTTGACTTTATAAATTTAAATGTAGCAATTTGTAAACTAAACGGACTTGGATTTCGAGGTAATTTTTTAAAATGGTTACAATCCTATCTAGAATATCGACAGATGTATGTCAAAGTCGGTCATTATCAATCAGATTTGTATGACGTTGATCTTGGCGTTCCACAAGGATCAATACTGTGTCCTTTGTTATTTCTTTGTTATATCAATGATATGCCTAAATATATGAGTACGGAAAATATTTTTTTGTATGCTGATGACACGACTTTGGTGGCATCTGCAGAAAATGCTGAGGAATTGAGGTTAAAACTCAATACCTTAGCCCATGAGTTTACTTCTTGGTGCGAAAAAAACTCCTTAATAGTAAATTCGAGTAAAACAGTATGTATGCAATTTTATATAAAAACTCCAATAAACGAAAATTTCTCTGTCAAAGTCGACAATGATTTTATCACTTTATCTGACACTACAAAGTTTTTAGGACTACATCTAAACAGTAATATGAGCTGGGAGGTACATATTAATCATGTATGTTCGAAAATTAATTCTGGATACTATGCTCTTTTGCAACTCAAATACTTATTTACCCCTTAACTGGTATGGCAGGGTCAAATTTGACCCTATTGGAAATTCTTTTGTAATTTTCGGAAAAACTAGGCGATATGGCAACATACCATTTGAGGTATTCTTTCAAGGCGTGCAACTGCTTCAGTTCCGCTATCAGTCGCCCGCAAGCAATTAGTGGCTCCACGTGAATATTGTGAATTGGGTCAGATTTGACCCTGCCATACCGTTAAAGGATAATTTCTCGTTTTCGGGTAAGAAGCACAATACTGTTATTTTTCCAGAAAAAAATACAATTTTGTTTGTTCTTTCAATTTAGAGTTGTGATCGAAGTATAATATGTCGAACGTGCGTGACAAAAGGGCGCCTTTGACACAAAAGGAAATTGAACATATTGCTGAAACTTTATGGGATACCGACAACGACCTTTCCGATGCAGAGACGATTGTTAGTGATCACGATACGGATAGTGACTACAATGCTGATAGTGAGAGTGAAGATGAAGCTGTTGATGGCAGTGATAGGCACTCTGTCGAAGAAGTTAGCTTATCTGTTGAAAGTGAAATTGTTGGGGATGAAAGTGGCTATTTCTACGGAAAAAATAGAAAAAAGTGGGCGAAAACGCCACCTGCGTCTAGCCGTACTCGCGTCACCAACATAGTGTCGCATATTCCTGGCCTTTCGGGACCATGTCGGACCAATAAGCCAACTACACCCTTGCAGGCGCTCAGTTTTTTTCTCGATGGATACATTATAAATGAAGTTATCGCAAGAACGAATGAGAAAATAACTGAACTGCAGGCAACCTATGGCGATCAGGCCTTGTCATGTCAGTTTATTAATCATGTCGATGAAGTAGAAATGCGAGCATTTCTCGGTCTTCTCTATCTAGCTGGAGTGTTCAAGTCGAGTCACGAGGACATAAATTCGCTTTTTGCAACAGATGGAACAGGTCGTGACATTTTTCGTGCAACAATGACTCTAAAGAGATTCAGTTTCCTGCTAACAGCCTTAAGATTTGACAATCCAGCCACTAGACGACAACGTATTGAAGACGGAGATAAACTTGCTGCAATTTCAAATTTGTTTTACAGATTTATTGGAAACTGTAAGATAAACTATTCTTGTGGGGAATACGTAACCGTGGACGAAATGTTGGTTGGATTTCGGGGAAAGTGTAGGTTCCGTATGTTTATAAAAAGCAAGCCTGTGAAATACGGACTAAAAATATTGTGTTTGTGTGACGCTCGTACACATTATTTGATCAATGCTTTTGTATATACGGGCAAAGATGAAAATAGGGCAAATCCAAAGAAGCTATCTATTCCAACCCAAACTGTGCTAACTTTGATTGAACCAATAGCAAATTCGAACCGTAATATTACAGGGGACAATTGGTTCACGTCACTAGAGCTGGTTGAAGAATTGCAACGCCAAAACTTGACATACGTAGGTACTATTAGACGGAATAAAAGGGAGTTACCTAAAGAGTTCCTAGCTAGTAAGCAACGTGAACCACTTTCCTCGCTTTTTGGATTTACTAAGGATATAACAATTGCGTCATACGTTCCAAAAAGAAATCGCTCAGTTTGCATGATGTCTACAATGCACCATAATAACATGGTCGAAGAAGGAGCAAAGAAATTACCAGACATCATCTCCTTTTATAACCTAACGAAAGTTGGCGTTGATGTACTGGACCAAATTTGTGCCAATTACAAAGTAGGAAGACGTACTCGGCGTTGGCCTCTAACTTTGTGGTACCGAATGATGGACATCTCCGCCGCAAATGCAGGCATAATTTATAATGCTGCTAATCCAAATAATGAGATGGTTCGTAACCGTTTCCTTATTGATTTAGGGAGAGAAATGATCAACGAACACTTAGTTCGAAGAAGTCAAATGAAAAACATTCCTCGGGAATTGAAGGTAACCATAAGGCGAATCAGCAATATCCCAGATGAGGCCCCACGAAGCATAGATAACCCTCAACGTCGACAACCTAAGCGTGCCAGATGCTTCTTATGCCCTTACAGTGACAACAAACATCCAATTGTATGTGACGAGTGTAGCAGGCATATTTGCAAAGACCATTGCAAAACGTCCAACATGTGTACAAATTGCTCCGAACAATAAAATACTGCGCAAAATGTAGTTGTCAGAATTTTTGTTTATTATGTTTTTTCATGTTTTTAAGTATTTTTCCCTAGGTTTAGGTTTGTTTTGATTAAAACAATTCCGTTTAAAATTATTTTTAATTTTTTCTCTATTTTTTTTTACAGATAAGAAAAGCCATGTTAATTTTTATAAGTTTAGCCAGAAGTAGGCCAGATATTATTAAAAAGTATATGTAAACATTATTATTTATAATAAAAAGGATTTATATTCGATCTGAATGAAAATTTTTCTGTTTTCTATTTGCTGCATGCAAAAAAAGGCACAGGGTCAAATCTGACCCCGCCATACTTTAAGTGTAATTTTAAATCACCATACCAGTTAAGGGTTACAACGGAACAAATACTTATTGTTTATTACGCTATCATATTATTGTCATATAATATTGTTCTATGGGGCAGTGCAACAAATGTCTCGAAAGTTTTTATAGGCCAAAAGCGCATAATTCGCTTGATTTTTAATTTACCATATAGACATACGTGTAGAGAGCATTTTAGAAAATATCAAATACTCACTGTTCCCTCAATTTTTATATACAGAAGTATTCTGTATACAAAAGCTAATATCAATAGATTGAAATAAAATTCAGATGTACACAATTATCGTACCAGAAAAAAAGATTTCTTTAGGACTCCTAAACATTACACTTCTATTTTCGAAAAAAAACCCTGATTATAGCGGCGTAAGGTTTTTTAATCAGCTCCCATCCAAATTAAAAAGTGAAGCAGATAATGATAGGGCATTTAAGAATAAATTGAAGACTTATCTCATCGAGTCATGTTTTATAGTGTCTCGGAATTTATGTCTTAGATATGTTGTATGTTGTTTCTATATTTATGTGTATGTTTATATTGTATAGGTAGTCTTTAACGTTTCCTTTTACTTTGACATGTCCTATATTATGTAAATAATCTGCAAGGATGAATAAAGTTTTATTTTATTTTTTTTTTTTATACTTCTCGGCTTGTTATTCGGTTCGGCACTTTAGGGTAACGAATATAAAGTAACTGATAGTTACTTTTTCGACATCACTAAACTTCATTTCCAGTTGAGCTTTTCTTCGAGTCTAATGTAATAATTGTTTTTCATCTAATCTTAAAATACAGTCAAGTTTATGTCATTAATTTGGTTTTTTTGTGTTTTAACTATGTTTTAACATATGTAAGCTTATATAGCGCAAATGCTTATTAATAAACAGATTGACTCCCGTCGGATATGGTAGATAGCTCAGTTAGTTAGAGCATAGGCACGGATCGCTTAGATCGTGGATTCAAACTCCACCCGGTATCAGTTGTTTAGACATTTATTAATTTGGTTGGTCTTTATTATGGCTATGTTAATTTAAGCTTAAAATGTACCTATTCTGTTTCGTTGTTGTAAAGTTTAATAAATAGTAATAGGCTAATGGGTGACTGCGAGACTTGCAAGACTCTTTCTGCAAGACCAAGATCAAGACCAAGACCTGGAGCGCAATATCAAGATCAAGACCAAGACCAGGTGTATTGGCGCAAGATCAAGACCAAGATTGTCTAAGTCTCGTCTTGTTCTTACATTTGAGCAACACTAATCTTAACTAAAATGATTTACAATCCGAAAAACATTCTGAGGCTTGGAAATTTTAATCCTTCCTAAGAAGGTTGAGGGCTTATAAATTGACCCTTTCCTTTTTGGAAATTGTAAATATTTTGTACCTATAGGGATTACTTACTTATATCATTTGTTGATTATAATGACTACAAAATTTAAGACAAGAATTGAAATAAAATGTATGCTATTAATAATTTTCAAACGTATAGTCGCCTCGTATTTCGGTGAGACTGTGTAAAAATATATTTATCTGTAATAAAATCAGGCAATAAAAATTAAAATAAAAGTACTCTACCAGGAGTAGTTATTAACTTCAAAATTATCAATGACATATATGTAATAATACAAAGTTTTAATATTCTCATCGATATTTACATTCAGATGTGCCTGGTATTAGGTTTGAAAATATGGGCAGTCACCCAGTTAAATCAACGAATTGTTGATCAGTCTACTTCGATCAAGAGCCAATGAAAACATCGGGTATCGCTATTATGATAAATCACAATGCGTTATCTTGTATAGGCAAACTTATGAATTCTTTGGGTAAGATAACAATATTTGCCTGAGCGACCGAGACCATAAAGTAGTTTCTTCGAAAAAAATTCGTTTCGACCGTCCAGTGGTTTACACTTATCGGTATCAACGATAAGGACGTGTATCTATTCACATACATATCGAAAAAGAAGTACGACCGTTAATTAAAATACAAAATGTAGTTCACAAGTATATCTGCTTATGGGAGGCATATCGGTCACAAAATTGGAGAAGAAAACAAGGGGATCTTGTTACTGAGTCCTCTATTAAAAAGGTTTCATATATAAATTCATACACATCATCAGTTCATCTAAAAAAAAATCGATATGCTTACAACCATAGACAAAATTACACAGAATAACTTACAAAGAATTTTCGCTATCAATATGATGGAAATTAAGTATAAAAAAAGTTCAACCCAGGAACCATAGATGTAAACGTTCAATGTTTTTTTGAAGAAAAAACGTTTTTATAAAACTCACAAAGAACGGAAGTACGTAAAAATTTGTAAAAGAACACCAAACTTAATAATTTTACGAAGATACTTTTAAGATGTGGCACTTGTGGTGTGATAATAATTCTGCAGCTGAAGAGCCAGTGAAACCCTCTAATCAATTGGAATATTTACAAAGCTGTGTAGTAAAATGTAAGCGACATTTTCAATACCTCGGTATCAACAATAAAGACGTGTATCTATTAACATACATATCAAAAAAGAAGTACGACCGTCAATTAAAATACAAAATGTAGTTCACAAGGATATCTGCTTATGGGAGGCATATCGGTCACAAAATTGGAGAAGAAAACAAAGGGATCTTGTTACTGAGTCCTTTATTAAAAAGGTTTCATATATAAATTCGTACACATCATCAGTTCATCTAAAAGTAAATCGATATGCTTACAACCATAGACAAAATTACACAGAGTAACTTACAAAGAATTTTCGCTATCAATATGATGGTAAGTATAAAATAATAAGATGGAAGTATAAAAAAAGTTCAACCCAGGAAAAATAGATGTAAACGTTTAATGTTTTTTTGAAGAAAAAACATTTTTATAAAACTCACAAAGAACGGAAGTACGTAAAAATTTGTAAAAGAACACTAAACTTAATAATTTTACGAAGATACTTTTAAAATGTGGCACTTGTGGTGTGATAATAATTCTGCAGCTAAAGAGCCAGTGGAACCCTCTAATCAATTGAAATATTTACAAAGCTGTGTAGTAAAATGTAAGCGACATTTTCAATACCTCGGTATCAAAAATAAAGACGTGTATCTATTAACATACATATCAAAAAAGAAGTACTACCGTCAATTAAAATACAAAATGTAGTTCACAAGGATATCTGCTTATGGGAGGCATATCGGTTACAAAATTGGAGAAGAAAACAAAGGGATCTTGTTACTGAGTCCTCTATTAAAAAGGTTTCATATATAAATTCGTACACATCATCAGTTCATCTAAAAGTAAATCGATATGCTTACAACCATAGACAAAATTACACAGAGTAACTTACAAAGAATTTTCGCTATCAATATGATGGAAATGAAGTATAAAAAAAGTTCAACCCAGGAACCATAGATGTAAACGTTCAATGTTTTTTTGAAGAAAAAACGTTTTTATAAAACTCACAAAGAACGGAAGTACGTAAAAATTTGTAAAAGAACACTAAACTTAAGAATTTTACGAAGATACTTTTAAAATGTGGCACTTGTGGTGTGATAATAATTCTGCAGCTGAAGAGCCAGTGGAACCCTCTAATCAATTGGAATATTTACAAAGCTGTGTAGTAAAATGTAAGCGGCATTTTCAATACCTCTCTGATGATCCCAAAGATATGCTGAAACATGTTTATGAAGGATTGTATTCTGAATTGTCTAAATCAGAAGCAATTGCAGAAACATGTTTATCAGAGTGCCCAAAGCAACCTGCTACAAGATTATAGGAGAAACATCTTCTTCTAGACAAAGGAGAAAGGATTGTGCAAATTCAGACAAATAGAATCGCATCTAAAGGAACCTATAATAAGAACCATGTACAAAATGGATGTGGCTAATATTTTTCCAACTATTGAAAGCCTTCGAAGTGAACTGGTTCGAAAGGACATTCTCTCATATTTAGCAACAACACTTTGATCATTTCTTACTTACTTACTTAGTCCTAAGCGTTTCTACCGTTAGATGTAAGGCTGATCTTAAAGCTCCTAATTTTAAGTAAAAAACTATAGACAAGCGCTAAACACTAATGGAAAGTACTAGAATAATTATTACTTTAAGAAACAATTCTACCAGACAGATAACTGAATATCAAAAAATGAAACGAAATGTTGATTATTTAGATGAGACCTGGTGTGATATTCACGATAGGACAGAGAATTATACTTTTACACTGCGATGGAGAAAATAAATGGATCGATGATGTATCATTAATATCTGAAAAAAATAAATTAAGGAGGATATGGAAAGTTTAATTTTTGAATCATGGTTTGAAAAATCTCTTCTTCCGAGATTACCTAAATATAGTGTGATTGTCATGGACAACGCATCATATCATTCGAGACTAATGAGAAAATTCCAAATATTACTTGAAACAAATTACAAATTCAACAATTTTTATTTGAGAAAGATTTGTACTTTGAGGTATCATATAGTAAAAAGCAATTGTTTGAAGGTTGGAGGTTGTTTATAGTAGACAGTACCAGAAGGAATATGTTGTTGATAACTGTACTCGCAGTAATGGGCATACCGTGCTAAGACTTCCTCCTTACTATTGTACATTGAACCCAATAGAGTTAATATGGACTCAACTTGAAGGAAATATAAGAAGAAGAAACATGGTTCCTAAATTTTTGTCTACTGTTCTCCAGTTAATTAGAAGATAAGTCACAAAGATCACAGCAACCAACTGGAAAAATGTAATCAAACATGTAATCGCAGTGGAAAATGACTATGTTAAATATTTACAAGCATTAACCAAATTAACTATAAATTTTGAAGATACGAGTGATATTAGTGATAACAGTGATTCTGAGTAGATTAGTAAGTACATACTTACTTCGAACCAGGTATTAGGTGAAACCTTTATTTTTATTGTAATTATAGTTATTCTCGTTTTGCATATATATCTTTGAAAATAGGGTACAAACACACTTCATGATAGAACAAAAACGTACAAAGCATTTAATTTAAAATAGTCAAAGTAGAGGTTAGGTTATTATAAATACCTGCTAGTTGTATAAAAAAGATGTTCATAAAAGTTTTAGACCTCTTACTCATTTTTAAATTATTGAGGTACCAAGTCTTCTCTCACACGGTGTCAAAACAAAGATGTTAAAGAATACCCTATATATAATTTAAAAAATGAATCCGCTATTTTTTCGTGATTACAATAACTAAGTTATCAGAAATAAAATGTGCTCATAAGTTTTAAAACTAATGAGCAGTTGTGTTAATAAAACGTTGGTATACTATAATACTTGTACATAAAAAATTTGTTTAATTGTATGTGATAATTACTTTTATTAACAATTTTTTATAGGTATTATTATTTAACAATAAGTTCTGTTCAGTCAAGTAGATTAGTGTTATCACTCCCTAGATATATCACAATTAGATATCTACGCTACTGTTCAGTAAAGTACTGGTCACTCTAACATTGTTGCCATTTTGCTAGTATTTTACTCGCTCTTGTTCCTATAAATTTTTCATCGAAATTACGTGCCGACATTCTGTCCTTTTCGAAAACCACAATGATTTCTGTTAAGCAGCGGTTCAACTGCTGCTACGGTTCTTTTATAAACTATTCAAGGTCGTGGCATATTAACATGCACGTTGCGTTTCCAGCACGTAGCGTTAAGTTTTCAAAAAATATAATTTAAATGGTTTTAAATATGAACAATTCACACTGTCAGGGACGTAGCGTATCAGACACCTTACGTATTCATTCAGTATATTCTAAAATAATATTTTACGGATGCTGACGGCTACTAACCGAGTCGTAACCTATTGGTACGAAAAATGTGAATTATAAGTCCGTCGTTTTCCCCTCGTTGTTTATTTAGGTATTTGTTTGACTTTGATACAGAGTATTTAAAAAATATTTGGGGAAATCGCACGAAAAATAGGACAAAATGATAAGTAGGTATCAAATAATATCACAAATATTTACCCGTCTAAAACGTACTAAAAAATGGTTTAAAGTTGTCTCTGTGAATGCTAGTAATGAATTGTTGTCGCGAAAAGGGAGAACACATCTTTACCGCAGCAAACTGAAACGTTCTATGTGTGTGTGTGAGTATGTGTGTCTGTGAGGATGTGTGTTTGTAGGTTTCGATATGTTTGCTTATGCTTGTAGTTGGAAGCAGATGTCAGATAAATAACAAGGTACAAGAATTAGATTCTATTCTATTTCTATCTATCTATAATAACTATTGATCTCTTTGATTAATTACTTACCATCACGAAAATCACTACCAGTAAATTTAATAGTAATAATACTAGTTGTTTACTTGCTATCTCTCCTTGTATCCAAATAAAATTTTCCTCTGAATTCGCATAGTGAATACATGAAATAGAGCTAGATATATTTGAGAGCAATATGTGAAGACCAAACATATAATCCATTTTTCTGGTCAGCTCATACAACTGAATATGTTGGTTTTCGATATTATACAATATAGCAAGACATTTTCTAGGAAAATCGTTTTTCAAAAAGGTATTTAATTTATTATATGCTACATATATTCCGCGAACATGGTAAAATATTATATTTAGTTTAACATATTGAATTAACATTATAAAATATACAATTAAATAAATTTTTTGCAATTCTGCATCATAATATATTAATACAACATTTCTAGTGAGTAATAAAATTGTATAAAAGGTTACATTGATGGGAAATATGTAGTTAACATGTTTGAAATAAGCGTCACTCTTTGTTAAGGAAAATACAATCTTTACTTTTGAGAAATATCGAACCAACTTACACCAACCGTTCATTTGCCAAAAGGCTGAACCCAAAATTGTAAGGAAAATATCTATTATAAAAAGAAAGTCTCTTAAAAATTCTGTCATGATCGTCGCTTTATAAACGCGAATTGTCAAAATGTCGTGAAATATGTACAGCCTAATAAAGCAGTATATATGTATTATAGCCAAAATAATAAAATATACCAAAGAATAGACTTTATAAAATATTTTCCATTTTAATCTTAATGTTTCTATATTAAATATAGGCACAATAGCTAACACATTTGCTAGTTTAAAAAAGTTTGGTGAGTCCATCTATATTTTAAAACTGTTTTATATGATTTCAATTTTATGTTTACTGGCGAATATGTTATTTCTAAATTTAACTTTAATAAGATTAATGTGTTTACATTAAATTTAAAACTTACATAATAAAAATTACAATTATTTAAATGGACGTATAATTGATGAAGTAAATTGTTTTCTAGAAAAGCTTTTTTTAATCAATAGTTATAGCCCAGTCGGGTTAGACGAAAAATATGGTCTGACGTTCCATGGTGAGGTACCTCATGTTTTAGTATTCTAACCCTTAGGAGGGGGGTCAATAGAGAGATATCGCAAGTGCATTTTTATCGCACGCTAATAGCGGAATACGCTATTTTGACATGTACGCAAGCGCATAGTGAATATTACGTTAATAACGGATAAGGGCTTCCGCTATTTGGGTCGAAATAAGGGGTGGTAATTACGTTAAACGATAATTTGACATTTCGCATAAAACATAAAAATATTTGATAGAATACAAATTTAGAAACTAAAAACTGTGACTGTGGATCAAGTGGATGATCTTGTTTGGCAATCTAACCTTATCTATGTTGTTTGGTTTGTTTTGAGAAACACGTGTGTTCTTATTTTGTTTAGACAAGTTTTATACATTGACATTGACTATTGGTTAAATCATTAAAATTAAAGTGCACGTCTACCTGCTCAATATCTCCTCCTTGTAGCAAATTAACAAGAATTAAGTCTTCAATTTCGTTATCATTAGCACCAGCTATTATTGCTGCATCAATTTCCAAATCCATTATTCAATAAAAAAAAACAGTTAAGTACAAGTAGTTATATTCGAGTATGGCTATGACTAACATTAATTTCTAGGTTACAGTTAATGCCAAACGTCGGTTGTCATAATAACGTTAAGTCTTATCGTACCCCCCAGAACAATTTGCGATAACTCTCTTGATACCTGTGTTTCAACAGACCGTTATCCGTTATTTACGTCTCAATACGGTATTAACGTTTGACGTTGCGATATCTCTCTAATATTAGTGAAAATTTTAAATCTCGACTGAATCTCACTGTTGCCTTAGCCGCCATATTGAATTTAAACCTCCGGCGGGCGCGCTGTCGTTCCTGTATGCTTTCTAGTACCTTCAAAATTTCGTTATTCTATATTATATGACCATATTAGGCTACATACGAAGCACATGTGTGTTTTTTTTTTTTAAGTGAAATGAAGTGGAGTGGTCAAATGAATTTTTATAAAAATGAGGCGGTCATTTGGATGAATAAACATAAAGAACATAAAAATGGTAATGCAGTTAATAATGCATGGAAAAGAATACAAGGTAACATATCTGTCCGGTATACTATAAATGAATTTATTAAAATTATTAAAATTGTGGCTTATTCCCATTAAATAGTAATTACTATAAATGAACTGAAGAAAAAAAAAGATGCGCTAACTGCTAAATGGCCTAAAGGTTCTCGTGTGAGATTCTGCAACATATGACCTAAGGGTTGTCACTTTAAAAAGGCCCGTTTTGAAGGTACAACTAATAGAGTAACAGCACTTTATTTAATTAAATTACTTCTTCTTTATGTGCCGTCTTCTACCGAAGGTTGGCGACCATCAAACGATAGGTTTCTCTGTTTTGTGCCGCATGTATTATGTTCGCGGCTTCTGGTATTTGAAACCATTCTCTCAAATTTCTCAGCCAGGTTTTCTTCTTTCTACCCAAACCTCTTCTACCTTCAATCTTGCCTTCCACGATAAGCTATAGCAGACTGTACTTATCATTACGGAACACATGGCCCAGGTATGACGCTTTCCTCCTTTTAACAGTTGTTAACAATTCCATCTCTTTACCCATTCGTCTTAATACCTCTGTGTTGGTCACTCTGTCTGTCCAAGGTATTCTCAGTATGCGTCGATACAGCCACATTTCTAGAGCCGCTAACTTCTTTATAGTTGCTGCTGTTGACGTCCACCCTTCAACTCCGTAAAGTAGCGTAGAGAGTACGTAGCATTTCGTGGCGCGCCATCGGAGGTTAACGCTTAGGTGGCGGTTGCTTAAGAGCTTTCTCATTTTGATGAATTTGGATCTTGCTATTTCAATTCGGATCTTAATCTCTACATCTGGGTCCCACTTATCATTTACTGTATATCCCAGATATTTAAATCGGTGTACTCTTTCAATACGTTCGGCTTCAATATTCAGGTCGATATGTTGAATGTTCTTTTTACTGATCACCATAAATTTAGTTTTCTTTCTATTGATCTTCAGTCCAAATTGGTTGCCAATTGTATTTACTCTATTTAGCATCATCTGTAAATCTTCGATATTATCGGCCAGTATAACAATATCATCTGCATATCGAAAATTACTTATTGGTACGCCATTAATCTTGATGCCCTTGTTGTACTCCTCTTCCAGTGCCTCTAGAAATATTTGTTCCGTGTACAGGTTGAAAAGCAGTGGCGAAAGAATACAGCCCTGTCTAACCCCTCTAGAAATGGTTACGTTTTCACTCACCATATGTCCATTCTTCATGTGGGATGTTTGTTTCCAATATAGATTTTTTATAATCTGGATGTCTTTAGTGTCAAGTCCTGTAAGATGTAATAGTTCTATGAGTTTGTTATGTTTGATAGTATCGAATGCTTTCTCATAGTCGATAAAACAGGCGTAAACATCTTTCTGTTGATCCAGACATTTTTGAATCAAGACTTGTATTGCAAAGAGCGGCTCTCGAGTTCCAAAACCGCATCTAAAACCGAACTGTGTTTTACTTATGCTGTGTTCTAATTTTGCTCGTATTCTGGAATGGATAATACGCAAGAATACTTTAAGGGTGTGACTCATTAAACTTATAAGGCGATATTCACTACACGTCTTAGAATTCGATTTCTTGGGAAAGGGCACAAATGTAGATTTCAACCAGTCCGATGGAATTTGACCAGTATCGTATATCTTATTAAACAGTTCTAATACTACATTCAGGTTGTTCTCGTTAAAAACTTTTAAAAATTCGACTGGTATTTCATCGCATCCAGTTACTTTCCCATCTTTTGTTTGATCTATAGCTTTTATCACCTCACTTTTCAATATTTTTGGTCCATTTAGATCAAGAGTGTTCGTAGGAATATGACGATAATCCGTAAACAAATCTTTTATGTAATTTGCCCAAGTCTGTAACTGTTCTTCTTTATCTACAATAAGTTTGTTGTTCTCGTCTATTAACCTACCAAACTGTTTTTACAACATTACATTAAATTACAACTGACTTTAAAATAAAAATTTACAGTATTTATAAGAAATTAATTGATGGCGACATGCCTGCAATATGTGTCGAATTTTCTGATCGGCTGGACTATTGAACTGCAATACCGCTGACTATCGAGGTTAGATTAGATTAGATTAGATTAAGAGAGGTGGCCTTTCGGCCGATTCCCCTGCGACCTTTTCAGATCTATTCTGGTCCTCTAGTCCTAGATAACATTCTCTAGCCAGATACAGAATATTTAAAAAATATTTGGAGGGAAATCGCAAGCAAAATAGGACAAAATGATAAGTAGGTATCAAATAATACCACAAATATTTAATCCGTCTAAAAATTAAAAAATGGTTTAAAGTTGTCTCTGTGAATGCTAGTAATGAAGTGTTGTCGCGAAAAGGGAGAACACATCTTTACCGCAGCAAACTGAAACGTTCTATGTGTGTGTGTGAGTATGTGTGTCTATGAGGATGTGTGTTTGTAGGTTTCGATATGTTTGCTTATGCTTGTAGTTGGAAGCAGATGTCAGATAAATAACAAGGTACAAGAATTAGATTCTATTCTATCTCTATCTATCTATAATAACTAGTGATCTCTTTGATTAATTACTTACCATCACGAAAATCACTACCAGTAAATTTAATAGTAATAATACTAGTTGTTTACTTGCTATCTCTCCTTGTATCCAAGTAAAATTTTCCTCTGAATTCGCATAGTGAATACATGAAATAGAGCTAGATATATTTGATAGCAATATGTGAACACCAAACATATAATCCATTTTTCTGGTCAGCTCATACAACTTAATATGTTGGTTTTCGATATTATACAATATAGCAAGACCTTTTCTAGGAAAATCGTTTTTCAAAAAGGTATTTAATTTATTATATGCTACATATATTCCGCGAACATGGTAAAATATTATATTTAGTTTAACATATTGAATTAACATTATAAAATATACAATTAAATAATTTTTTTGCAATTCTGCATCATAATATATTAATACAATATTTCTAGTGAGTAATAAAATGGTATAAAAGGTTACATTGATGGGAAATATGTAGTTAACATGTTTGAAATAAGCGTCGCTCTTTGTTAAGGAAAATACAATCTTTACTTTTGAGAAAGATCGAACCAACTTACACCAACCGTTCATTTGCCAAAAGGCTGAACCCAAAATTGTAAGGAAAATATCTATTAAAAAAAGAAAGTCTCTTAAAAATTCTGTCATGATCGTCGCTTTATAAACGCGAATTGTCAAAATGTCGTGAAATATGTACAGCCTAATAAAGCAGTATATATGTATTATAGCCAAAATAATAAAATATACCAAAGAATAGACTTTATAAAATATTTTCCATTTTATTCTTAATGTTTCTATATTAAATATAGGCACAATAGCTAACACATTTGCTAGTTTAAAAAAGTTTGGTGAGTCCATCTATATTTTAAAACTGTTTTATATGATTTCAATTTTATGTTTACTGGCGAATATGTTATTTCTAAATTTAACTTTAATAAGATTAATGTGTTTACATTAAATTTAAAACTTACATAATAAAAATTACAATTATTTAAATGGACGTATAATTGATGAAGTAAATTGTTTTCTAGAAAAGCTTTTTTTAATCAATAGTTATAGCCCAGTCGGGTTAGACGAAAAATATGGTCTGACGTTCCATGGTGAGGTACCTCATGTTTTAGTATTCTAACCCTTAGGAGGGGGATCAATATTAGTGAAAATTTTAAATCGCGACTGAATCCCACTGTTGCCTTAGCCGCCATATTGAATTTAAACCTCCGGCGGGCGCGCTGTCGTTCCTGTATGCTTTCTAGTACCTTCAAAATTTCGTTATTCTATATTATATGACCATATTAGGCTACATACAAAGCAAATGTGTGTGTTTTTTTAAGTGAAATGAAGTGAAGTGGTCAAATGGATTTTTATAAAAATGAGTCGGTCATTTGGATGACCAAACATAAAGAACATAAAAATGGTAATGCAGTTAATGATGCCTGGAAAAGAATACCAGGTAACACATCTGTCCGGTAAACTATAAATGAACTTATTAAAATTGTGGCTTATTCTCAATAAATAGTAATTACTATAAATGAACTGAAGAAAAAAAGATTCGCTAACTGCCAAATGGCCTAAAGGTTCTCGTGTGAGATTCTGCAACATATGACCTAAGGGTTGTCACTTTAAAAAGGCCCGTTTTGAAGGTACAACTAATAGAGTAACAGCACTTTATTTAATTAAATTACAACTGATTTTAAAATAAAAATTTACAGTATTTATAAGAAATTAATTTATGGCGACATGCCTGCAATATGTGTCGAAATTTCTGATCGGCTGGACTATTGAACTGCAATACCGCTGACTATCGAAGTTAGATTAGATTAGATTAGATTAAGACAGGTGGCCTTTCGGCCTATTCCACTGCGACCTTTTCAGATCTATTGTGGTCCTCTAGTCCTAGATAACATTCTCTAGCCAGATACAGAGTATTTAAAAAATATTTGGAGGGAAATCGCACGCAAAATAGGACAAAATGATAAGTAGGTATCAAATAATACCACAAATATTTAATCCGTCTAAAAATTAAAAAATGGTTTAAAGTTGTCTCTGTGAATGCTAATAATGAATTTTTGTCGCGAAAAGGGAGAACACATCTTTACCGCACCAAACTGAAACGTTCTATGTATAAAAATGTGAACGCGCAGTCCGATTGCTGGACTGGAAACGCTACGTGCCGGAAACTATACGTGCATGATAATATGCCGCGACCTTCATTCTAATATCTTGCAAACTGTATACAATATACAGAGCGGACGCAAATATGTGTGTGTGTGTGTGTGTGTGTGTGTCTGTGATTATGTGTGTCTGTGAGGATGTGTGTTTGTAGGTTTCGATATGTTTGCTTATGCTTGTAGTTGGAAGCAGATGTCAGATAAATAACAAGGTACAAGAATTAGATTCTATTCTATTTCTATCTATCTATAATAACTATTGATCTCTTTGATTAATTACTTACCATCACGAAAATCACTACCAGTAAATTTAATAGTAATAATACTAGTTGTTTACTTGCTATCTCTCCTTGTATCCAAGTAAAATTTTCCTCTGAATTCGCATAGTGAATAAATGAAATAGAGCTAGATATATTTGATAGCAATATGTGAAGACCAAACATATAATCCATTTTTCTGGTCAGCTCATACAACTTAATATGTTGGTTTTCGATATTATACAATATAGCAAGACCTTTTCTAGGAAAATCGTTTTTCAAAAAGGTATTTAATTTATTATATGCTACATATATTCCGCGAACATGGTAAAATATTATATTTAGTTTAACATATTGAATTAACATTATAAAATATACAATTAAATAATTTTTTTGCAATTCTGCATCATAATATATTAATACAATATTTCTAGTGAGTAATAAAATGGTATAAAAGGTTACATTGATGGGAAATATGTAGTTAACATGTTTGAAATAAGCGTCACTCTTTGTTAAGGAAAATACAATCTTTACTTTTGAGAAAGATCGAACCAACTTACACCAACCGTTCATTTGCCAAAAGGCTGAACCCAAAATTGTAAGGAAAATATCTATTATAAAAAGAAAGTCTCTTAAAAATTCTGTCATGATCGTCGCTTTATAAACGCGAATTGTCAAAATGTCGTGAAATATGTACAGCCTAATAAAGCAGTATATATGTATTATAGCCAAAATAATAAAATATACCAAAGAATAGACTTTATAAAATATTTTCCATTTTAATCTTAATGTTTCTATATTAAATATAGGCACAATAGCTAACACATTTGCTAGTTTAAAAAAGTTTGGTGAGTCCATCTATAATTTAAAACTGTTTTATATGATTTCACTTTTATGTTTACTGGCAATATGAAAATATTATTTCTAAATTTAACTTTAATAAGACTAATGTGTTTACATTAAATTTAAAACTTACATAATAAAAATTACAATTATTTAAATGGACGTATAATTGATGAAGTAAATTGTTTTCTAGAAAAGCTTTTTTTAATCAATAGTATAGCCCAGTCGGGTTAGACGAAAAATATGGTCTGACGTTGCATGGTGAGGTCATGTTTTAGTATTCTAACCCTTAGGAGGGGGGTCAATATTACTGAAAATTTTAAATCGCGACTGAATCCCACTGTTGCCTTAGCCGCCATATTGAATTTAAACCTCCGGCGGGCGCGCTGTCGTTCCTGTATGCTTTCTAGTACCTTCAAAATTTCGTTATTTTATATTATATGACCATATTAGGCTACATACGAAGCACATGTGTGTGTTTTTTTAAGTGAAATGAAGTAGAGTGGTCAAATGAATTTTTATAAAAATGAGTCGGTCATTTGGATGACCAAACATAAAGAACATAAAAATGGTAATGCAGTTAATGATGCCTGGAAAAGAATACCAGGTAATATATCTGTCCGGTAAACTATAAATGAACTTATTAAAATTATTAAAATTGTGGCTTATTCCCATTAAATAGTAATTACTATAAATGAACTGAAGAAAAAAAGATTTGCTAACTGCCAAATGGCCTAAAGGTTCTCGTGTGAGATTCTGCAACATATGACCTAAGGGTTTTCACTTTAAAAAGGCCCGTTTTGAAGGTACAACTAATAGAGTAACAGCACTTTATTTAATTAAATTACAACTGACTTTAAAATAAAAATTTACAGTATTTATAAGAAATTAATTGATGACGACATGCCTGCAATATGTGTCGAAATTTCTGATCGGCTGGACTATTGAACTGCAATACCGCTGACTATCGGGGTTAATGTATCGTAATTTCTCCATCCCCTTAAGAAGGTTTGTGAGGGATGAACAAAACTCTGTGTACTGTTTCTGAGGACTTTTGGCTTTGGTCAAGGATGTCTTCTGCTTTGGTTGGATTCTGCTTCCCTTGATGGTAGTTATCTATAATTTCTTTTTGTCTCTCTGTGCTATTTATATCTTCTAGGAGGCTGTTGTATTTGACAAGATTGAATGCGGAATTTTTAAAAGTTTCTCGTAGAATATTGCATAGGGATTAGTATTCATCATTCTCGAACAGAATGGCGTATTTCTTTTTTGGATCTATATAACTCTTGAAAAACTGTACAGTCTCTTCTTTGTTACGAAACACTGCTCTGTGAGTGGTTTCGCCGGATTGTAATTTACTCTCTTGAAAATTATTTGATTATTGTAACAATATAGTGGTTTCTCGCTAATTGAAATTCCCATTACTGGATTTTCTGCCGTGGAATGTTTGGTTACATCTGTGTCGTTATCTTCTTGTAAGTATTGGGAGTTTGATGGCCGAGCTTTAGATTTTAGGTGTTTGCTATCTTCATGTAGGATTTCTTCTATTATCTTCATTTCTTCGAGAGTTAACGTTGCAGTTTGATTTTTTTGGATGATTTTGTCTAAGTCGCCTAAAGGGGTAGACGGAATCGAAATTTGTTGAGACTCTTCAGCTCGGCCGGTTAGAAATTCTTCTAGATCGGATAATGAACTGATGTGATTATTCATAGAGATATCATCTTCATCTTCTTTTGAGAGGAGTTTCATTGTTTTTCATCTCTTATCATTTAAGTTCTCATCTACACCGTTTAATTCTTTCGTGTGAATTTCGACACGGGATAAAGCATCTGCATTGGTGTTGGATTTGCCTTTTTTACATAATATTACTTCATAGTCAAATTCCTTCAGCTTTATTCTCCATCTGACAAGCTTTAAGTTTGGGTCTTTAAGAGAAAATAGCCATTGTAGTGGTCGATGGTCGGATAAAATTTTTAATTTTCGTCCGAAAACGTATGGGCAGAAGTATTTAGTAGCCCACACAATTGCTAACATCTTCTTTTCGATAGTAGAATATTTTAGTTCAGTTTCATTTAAAGTTCTGGATGTATAGGCGATGGATTTATCGTTTCCTATTGGACCTTGTGATACAATGGCTCCTATAGCGAAGTTGCTTGCATCAGTTGTAAGGTTGAAGTGGTTCATTAATCAATAAGCTTTTAAAGGTTTTGATACAGTTTAAGAATTCTTTGGTGTGTTCGATTTTTGCATCCTTTGTAAGACATATGGTTAGTGGTTTTGTAATTTTGGCAAAGTTCTTTATGAATTTTCTATAGTAACCAAGTCATCCTAAGAATCCTCGAATTTCTTTTGCTGTTTTCGGTATAGGATAGTCTAGGATGGGTCTAATCTTAGACAGGGTTTGGCTTAATTCCCTCGTAGATTACGACGTGGCCTATAAAATCGACTTCTTTTTTAAGGAATTCACATTTATCAACTTGTATCTTAAATTTTGTTTCTCTTAATCTTTCAAAAATCTTATTAAAATTTACCATGTGTTCTTGAAGAGAGGTTGAAAATACAATAATGTCGTCCATGTAGCCCAGACATATTTCTCCTATAAGTCCTTTTAGTACGTTCTCCATTACTCTCTGGAATGTTGAGGGTGTATTTTTGAGTCCGAATGGCATTCTCAAGTATTCATAGTGGCCATTTTTACCGTTAAATACTGTCATCCAGATATCTTCTTCGGCCATTTCAATTTGATGGAATCTGCTGGATCTAGGGTGGAAAAGTATTGGCAGCGTCCTAGTTTGTCCAGAATGTCTGTTATATTTGGAATTGGATATCGGTCATCGATGGTTTTCTCGTTCACCTTCCTGTAGTCGACAACTATTCGTCATTTAATTTTTCCTGAGGCATCTGGTTTCTTTGGAACGACCCAGATTAGGGATTACCAGGGTAATTGACTCGGTCTGATGATTACTTGATCGAGCATCGAAGTGATCTGCTTACATACTTCTTCTTTATGGATATGTGGATATTGATATGACTTGGTATAAACTGGAACTTCGTCTTTGGTTCGTATATGGTGCTGTATTTGGTTTGGGTAACACCAATCGGGGTTAATGTATCGTAATTTATTATCGTAATAAATATATATATATATATATATATATATATTTTCAGTTTCTGTATCGACTACACTGTTTTAGTTAGTTTTAAATACTATGCCTCAACGTGTAAAGGTCGTTCTATATGTTGAGAATCGTTATTTCAGTGTTAAAATGCACTTGCCTACGAGTAAGCGTAAACGTATAATTTAAAATCTGACTATAACTGTTGCATTGAACTGTTTATTTTGTTTATTTTTGAAGATTTTTTGTGCTCATTAGTAAAACATTAATACATTTCGCTTTACGCCAATTTTATAGGCAACCAGTACTACGACATGGTGTGTTGTTGTTATCTAAATACTGGTCAACAATAACAACAATTACAGATAATCCTAAACCTGTTGCTTTTAACCTCAATAGCAACGAAATTGAACAAACCACTTTAACTGTAACAAAATCAATAATGTTAACGAATGACGGAGAAGACAATACACCTACAACTTCATGCATTGAACCTGAACCTGAACCCATTTTTCTAAAAAAAGAACAAGCAATTATCATACATTTTCATCCCAGTCTTGTGTTATTGGAATAGGTTAAAGCAGTTGGAAGCATCGTCAATCCCAAAAATATTTGTTTTGCATCGAAATTCTGAAACAACTGTGTGTGTATCTACTTATCAAGAAACGAGCTTGTAGACCAGCTTATATTAGAGCATTCTACTGCAACTGTAAATTCCGTTAATATGAGTATAAGAAGACTAGTTTTTTCAGCTAAGAGAAAATTGATATTAAATGTCTGTCCATCCATACCCAATGAGGTCATAGAACAGGCACCCAAACATTTCGGACTTCAAGTGGTGTCGCTTATATCATTATTAAAGGCAGATATTCCAGAAGATAAGTATTCACTAACTACGTTACCCCAGCTACTGAGAACTACGAGCTTTAAACGTCACTTTTAATACAGCATGAGAATATCACATACAGAATATTCTTGTCCACAGATCGTATAGAGTGTGTCTTTGTAAACAGCCTGGATATACAGCAAACAAGTGTCCTAACACAAATACACAAACAACCTCATTGCCGTAATCAAATCATTTATCATCAACATTGTCAACAACTACAGTAGTTGATACAAATTCTGGGCATCCTCAAACCACTATATTATTACCAGCACCAGGTGTCAAACGACTGCCTTCGTGCCAAATCAACTAATGACAGATTCTCTTAAAGACCAAGCATCCGACGTTGATGTAATACCCCCTCCAGAGCACTTCTTTAGCACTGATAAACCAAAATTAGTTAAGAAGAAACCTAGGATGCAATCCACAAACGCAGCTATTCTATCAGACAACGCAAAGATAATTATACAAAATCTCTTAACACAAATCCGAATGACTATACGTTAACAATTGATCCGATTATTGCGTTCCTTGAGAACTCATTTGGCAACGGCAACCTAATAATGGAAGCTCTGCAAATTACTATAGATATACAGGCCCTGTCCAACGATACATATAAGATATATTCTTCTTTAATAGAAAGATATGTTAAGGATAGAGTTACTAGAACAACGAAAAAATTAAAGAATACTTTAACCACAGATAATAGCAACGCTGAAGTATCACAATCATCACAAAAGTCCCAAAAATATACAGTTAATTTCAAATTAATTCAATGGAATTGTTCTGGATTATATCCGAGATATTAAAGAATCCAACAATTGATCTAAGAAACGGAGGTAGATTATCATTGTTTAAGAAAAAACTACCTGAGAGCCATTGACGGCACCTCAATTTTTGTTTTCAGAGATCTGTTTTTTACACATCACATACTAGTAGCATTGAAGCAATCGCAGTCTCTGATAGCAATCCAATTCTGATTTTCAATAGCGTGAATAAATCTAATTATTATCTACCCAAATGGCAATGGCTTCTGCTCGTATCTCGAAAGAAAACTTCCACTTCCATCTCTCTGATGACGTTGACGAATCTCTGAACCTTCTTACCCACTGCATTATCTCTGCAGCTGAACTACATATTGGCAAAATTTCTACAACTTATACACGGAAGAAAGTGTCATGGTGGAATAAGGATTGTGAATACGCAGTTCGTTAATGCAAAATGCAAAAAGCATTAAATAGATACCGAAGAACTCTAAACAACGAAGGTTTTATGAAATTAAAAAAACTAAAGGTCAGAGCAAAATACGTGCTAAAGAAAAACAAGAAAATTTCATGGAGAGAATATATTTCGTCTCGAAAATCCAACACCTCTTCTGCCCAAGTATGTACAAAAATACAATAAATGCAGGGCCTAAGACAAGTTTCGGTATTTAAGGTATAAGTTATCAAAACAACGTTATCAATGACACACAATTTACTAGCTGATACGTTTGAACAAAAATCCAAGAAACAATACTAACCTAATATATCATCAAGCACATTAACTGGAAGTTTCTCCTCAATAAAACCTGCACAAGAAATCGATCTCATTAATACACAATTTACTTTAGAGGAATTATTGAAGGCACTCGATTTGTGTAAAAACACAGCCTCTGGTCCAGATGACTTTCCTTTCATATTGTTAAAGAAATTATTTACTCCTTTTGTTGTAACTTACAACAGTTAAAATTATTTTAATGAAATGTACATTGTTTTTCAACTGCCCCCCGTATGTTATCTGCTATGTCTATATCTCTTTTTGACCTGTTAAAAACGAAGATACTTCCCCCGCACGCCTCGAGGAGAACACATTTTTTGTCAGTCACCAACTAACAGCGGTCGAGTGCGTACCGTATGGGGTTTTATCTTCGTTTTACGCAATGACGCTCTAAAAATTGTATTACCAGCCTCCGTAGATAAGGAATTTTGTTTAATGCTACTGTACTGTGTGTAATAGAATTTTGTAGTATATCAACGTTGTAGTTATTTATCATAATTAGTGAACCAGCCCTGGAAAAGCAGTAAAGTCTAAATTAAGTTTAGCTACGAACATAATACCTGTTCGTACTCTAATTGTATATTAGCAAGGTTCAATTGGCTAAGCTTTATACAATTTGGTCCTACTCGAGCACGGATATATTATAATGTTTGGTTACATCAGTGAAGAAAAAAGTAAGATAAAACGTGGTCTTAAAGTGGAAAATTCCTGTGTAATTAGTGCCGGCTGGTAAATACATAAGGTTTACACATAGCTAGTTCTCTCTCACTCGCTCTCTCTATAGAAAGTGGTATTGTTCGCTCACTCTTCTGCAAGATATTTGGTGTCTCGGTTAGACGAAGATAACGCTGTCTCACTCATTGAAAAAGTTCCACCCTGTGGTAGTGTCGTAACAGTAGGAGTCGCCTGCGCAAACGGAAATTTTGGTTCATGACAATTGGTGAGTCCGTTCTGATCTATTGATAATTATTGACATTTAATTGAGTAATAAAATCACGGTATCAAGTACTTGATTATATTGGATGATTTGCTTGAATCATAATCTGTAGTTTGATTAAAGTTTGAATTTGTTTAAATAAGTTTACACTTAATTATTCTCTTAGTATGGAGGAGTTGAAAAAATCTCGTAAATCTCTAAAGGCTAGACTTACTAGAATTTCTAATTGGTTTAGTATAAATAAAGATTGTGAAAGTATTGATTTGTTACTGGAAAAACAAAGTCAATTAGCGTTACATTTCTCTGAATATGAAAAAATTCAACAACAAATTGAAGGTCTCGATGACTCTGAATTAGATTCACAGGAGTCAATTGAATTCGAAGAAAAATATACGAATACTCTAGTAAATATTAAAATACAGATAAAAGCTTTAAGTAATAACATTTTAGATTATAGTAAAAATACTCCAATAGAACATATCTCAAAAGGCACAGTTAAATTGCCCGAAATCTCTATGCAAACCTTTGAAGGTAATTTTGAGGATTGGAATTCGTTTTTTCAACTATTCTGTACTTTAGTGATTGATAACTCACAGTTAAATGATTTGCAGAGATTTATTTATCTCAAATCTTTTCTGAGGCGTGAACCATTAGAATTAATCAAAAATATTGAAGTGGTAAATGACAATTTTCAAATTGCTTTGGACACGCTTAAGGAAAGGTATGATAATAAACCTCGAATTGTATCATTACTCATAAAAAGGTTATTAAAGGTTTCATCTCTAGCAAAATGTACCTCACAAACTCTGAGAAACTTTATTACTCAAGCAAAACAAAACATTATGGCTCTAAATAATCTGGAGGTTCCAACTCAATATTGGGATCTCATTTTAATTGAGATATTTTTAGAAAAACTAGACTATAACACACATAAGGCTTTTGAATACGAGGTAGGTACAAAAAGTTTACCTACGCTAAAACAATTCTTTGAGTTTTTAGAAAATAGATGCAATATTTTAGAAAAACTTAACTGTTCTGAAACCCAACAGAAAGGTTTCAAATATTCACAAAAGGTGACACATTTTTCAAGCTCAGATAACAAGGTTAATTCTAATAAATTGAATTGTAGTTTTTGTAATCATTCGATGCACAACATTTATCAATGTGAAAAATTTAAAGCCAGTTCTCTTTCAGATAGGAATAATTTCGTTAAGTTAAAGCATTTGTGTAAGAATTGTCTTGGAAGTAAACATTTTGTAGCAAACTGTACTTCTCAAAGAACATGTAATATATGCAATAAGAAGCATCACTCTCTCTTGCACAGTGCCAACACTTCTATGGTTTCAAGCATCTCTCGTTCTCAAGTTCCTTCATCTAATTCTCATGCTCAAAACTCTCAACCTTCTCAAGGTACAAGTAGTGATAATCACATGCCTAGTGTATCACAAAGGAGTGCTCATAGTTTACAGCCTCAAACCTCTTGTATGTCAGATACAACCCAAACGTTTACTGCCCTCTCTATAAAAAATGAAGTTCTCTTAGCAACAGCTTTAGTCACATTATATACAAAAGAACATCAACCCATAAGAGCCCGTTGTCTACTAGACAACGCTAGTCAGACCTCGTTTATTACACAAGAGCTTGTTAATAAACTTAAACTCTCTCCTTATACTAGAACATTAGAAATTTCAACGCTCTCCCAAAATTGTTCAGTGTCTAATAAAATGGTAGATTTAAAAATCTTCTCTCTTTATGACTGTAAAAAGGGGTTCATGACCTCGTGTGCTGTTCTCAAGAATATAACATGCAGACTCCCTCAAGTGCCGATTGATAGAACTAAAATCAAGCTTCCGGAGTGGGTACAATTGGCTGATCCATCATACTCAGTTCCCGGAAAAATTGACATGTTGTTAGGTTCAGATGTTTATGGAAAACTCTTATTAAATGATCTTATACAACTTGGAGATGGTCTTCCCACACTACAAAATACACATTTCGGTTATGTTATGTTTGGACAGGTTCCAGTTCGCCCTCACTCTAAAAATAATCTAAATTTATGTACTTTGCATGATAAGTCGCAAATCCTCTCAACCTCTAACTCGCAGCACGTTTCTCTCTTTACCCAATCCTTGTCAGATGACTCTCTTGATAATAAACTTCAAAAATTCTGGGAAATTGAAGAGATTCCAGATAAAACCATTTTAACTCCTCAAGAAAATCTAGCAGAGCAAATATTTAAAAATACAACTCAAATTCTTCCGGACGGTAGATTTCAAGTGGACATTCCTTTAATTTCTAAGGATGCACCTACACAATTAGGGGATTCCTTTTATATGGCAAAGAAAAGATTTTTATCCTTAGAAAACAAACTCGTCAAGAACAATGAACTCTACACGCAATACAAAAATTTCATAAGTGAATATATATCTCTTTCTCATGCAAGGGTAGTTCCTCTCTCTCTTTTAAATTCAGACTTAGGTAAAAAATATTTTCTTCCTCATCATTGTGTACTTAAGGAAGATAGTTTAACCACTAAGTTACGAGTAGTTTTTGATGGGTCAATGAAAACTACTACACAGGTATCATTAAATGATTTAATGCTAAAGGGTTACAGGACACAGCCAGAATTATTTGATATTCTTATTCGTTTTAGGACTTATAAATTTGCCCTTACAGCTGACATTCAAAAAATGTTCAGGCAAATTAAAATTAATCCCGATCAAACTTTCCTACTAAATATTTTATGGCGTGATTCACCGCAAGAGGAATTGCAATGTTTAGAATTACAAACAGTAACTTATGGAACGAAATCGGCCCCCTTTCTAAGTACCCGTTGCTTAATGGAATTAGCCCATGTTCACAAGAATTCATATCCTCTCGCTAGTGATGCTTTGTTAAATTCATGTTATGTAGATGACATTCTCTTTGGCTCCGAAACTCTGGATGGGCTCTTTAAGGCTCATAATGAAATATCTGAACTTCTTAAAAGGGCATGTATCTCACTACACAAATGGTGCTCTAACTCTAAGGAATTTTTAACAAATATCACTAACAAATCTCAAATTGCTAGTTATACAATTTCTCCAGAAAAGATTGCATCCAACAAGGTCTTAGGTTTACGTTGGGATGCCCAAACAGACAGTTTCTCAATTTCTATACCTAAAATTATGGTTAAAACTTCTTTCACAAAACGTGAAGTACTCTCCACAATAGCGCAAATATTTGATCCTCAGGGTCTCATAGCTCCTGTTACTATTATCGCAAAGATAATAATGCAAAAGATTTGGTTGTCAAAGGTAAATTGGGATGATGCTCTTACTTCTGAGTTACAATCAGAATGGATTGTATTTGTTTCTAATATCCCGTTCCTCAAAAATATTAATATTCCTAGACCACTATTCAGAACTGATCCAGATAAAATTATAAAAATTGAAATTCACGCTTTCTCGGATGCTAGTATAAGAGCCTATGCTACATGTGTATATATACGAGTTATGGATCAATCTAAAAAGGTAAGTTGTACTCTTGTAGCTTCCAAAAGTCGCGTAGCTCCTCTCAAAACCCTAACTCTTCCACGATTGGAACTTATGGGCGCAGTTTTATGCTCCAAGCTCACTCAACGTTTAATTACTACCCTAAACTCAACTAGTATGCACATCAACTCTATTAACTTATGGTCCGATTCAGAAATTGTGCTGGCATGGCTTAAATCCCATCCTTCTCGATGGTCACAATTTGTAGCAAACCGTGTAGCACAAATTCAAGAAATATCCTCTGGTTTTCATTGGCGATATGTCAAATCAAAGGAAAATCCAGCAGATATTCTCTCTCGTGGACTCATACCATCCGAACTTGTAAATTCTCATTTATGGTGGCATGGACCACAATGGCTTGGTAAATATGATCTAACTCTAGATAGTTGTGACAAGGGGATGACATGTTCTAATCCACCCGAGGAAAGAAGATTATCTCATATGCAAACTCAACAATACCCTATAGAAAATTTTTGTTGTTCCATATCAAATAAGTTTTCAAACTTCTCAACCTTTCAAAGAACCCTGGCTTATTGTTTTAGATTCATACACAATGCTACTATCTCTTCTGTCAGAAGGTACGGCCCCCTTTCAGTATCAGAGTTGCATTCCTCTGAGCAAAAAATAATTACATTTTTGCAACTTGTTTACTTTTCTCAAGAAATTTCAGAGCTTAAGTCGGGAAAAACTCTTTCCAACAAATCTCTTCTTTCACTAAATGTTTTTCTTGATGATAAGGAGATGTTAAGAGTTGGTGGTAGACTCAAGCATGCTCACGTTCCCTTTGATCAGAAATATCCACTTCTGCTGCCCTCCAAACATCACATCGTCCAACTTATGTTGAAAAGAGAACATATTAGATTATGTCATTCAGGTGCCCAGACCACCCTTTCCAATTTTCGTCTCAAGTATTGGCCCTTAAATGGATTAAGAACAATAAAGAAAATTATCCACTCTTGTATCACTTGCTTTCGATTTAGGGCTCAACCTGCCTCTCAACTAATGGCAGACTTACCCAAAGAACGCCTAGTTGTCTCACACCCATTTACCAATGTAGGTACAGACTTTGGTGGACCTTTTTTTATAAAGAGTTCAAGACTTCGTAAGGCTCCAGTAACAAAATGTTATATTGCCATATTCGTATGTATGGTTACCCGTGCGGTCCATATAGAACTTGTGTCAGGACTCTCCACAGAGGCATTCATACTCACACTCAAACGTTTCATTAGTAGGCGTGGCAATCCAAAAATAATTTACAGTGATAATGCTTCAAACTTCTTTGGTGCTAAGAACCAACTCAAGGAGTTCTCCACATTTTTAAAAAATAAGGAAACGTCTAACTCAATCCAAAATTTTCTTGCTGCTTCTGAAATAAGTTGGAAATTTATCCCCCCTCGCTCTCCTCATCATGGCGGATTATGGGAAGCCGCCATTAAAAGCGCAAAATATCATATTTTTAGACTGATAGGAAATTCTCAACTGACATTTGAAGAGTTCAGTACCGTACTCGCTCAAATTGAAGCTGTTCTGAACTCACGTCCTCTATGTTCTTTATCTAACGATCCTTCAGATCTCTCTTGTTTAACTCCAGGACACTTTTTAATCGGTAAGCCTCTCACTTCTTTTCCTGAAAGGGATGTTTCTGATATATCCGAAAATAGATTGTCATTTTGGCAAAGGAGTACAAAAATTCAACAGTTGTTTTGGAAACGCTGGACTGTTGACTATTTGAATAGACTACAGAATAGGCCCAAATGGACCTCAACTAAGGAAAATTTGCAATTGAACGATTTGGTTCTCTTAAAGGATGAGAATAATCCTCCTTTGAAGTGGCCCCTGGCAAGAGTGATTGAAGTTTTTCCAGGAAACAATAAGAGAGTTAGAGTTGTCAAGGTACAAACTAAGGATGGAATCTTTACTCGCTCAATTGTAAAACTATGTCCCTTACCAGATTATAAACGTTAATGTTAATTAGTATAAGAATAGTTTTTAAGGTAGTGTTTGTTCGCGAGTGCGGTTAGTGTTTATAGTGTCGTCTTACTTTTCGAACTTATGATGGAACAACTCTCTTTCTTAGTTTATTATTACGTATATTATTTTTCTTTCTGTAATTTTTTGTTAAATCCTCTTAATTTTGAAGGGAACCCTTCAACGTGTGGGCAGGATGTTGTAACTTACAACAGTTAAAATTATTTTAATGAAATGTACATTGTTTTTCAACTGCCCCCCGTATGTTATCTGCTATGTCTATATCTCTTTTTGACCTGTTAAAAACGAAGATACTTCCCCCGCACGCCTCGAGGAGAACACATTTTTTGTCAGTCACCAACTAACAGCGGTCGAGTGCGTACCGTATGGGGTTTTATCTTCGTTTTACGCAATGACGCTCTAAAAATTGTATTACCAGCCTCCGTAGATAAGGAATTTTGTTTAATGCTACTGTACTGTGTGTAATAGAATTTTGTAGTATATCAACGTTGTAGTTATTTATCATAATTAGTGAACCAGCCCTGGAAAAGCAGTAAAGTCTAAATTAAGTTTAGCTACGAACATAATACCTGTTCGTACTCTAATTGTATATTAGCAAGGTTCAATTGGCTAAGCTTTATACACCTTTCATTTTTATTGTAATAAAATTTTACAAAATTATTTGGAACAGTTAAAATATTTGTTTTGTACAAATTCAAAGTTTATCTAATTCATATAGGCCAAGATCGCTGACGTGCACCATGTGCAAATTAATGGAGAAAATGGTAAACAGAACATTGGTCTGTTTTTTTAGAAAAAAATATAGTTATTTCACCGGCACAATTCGGTTTTAGCAGCCTTTTGTGATATCGAAGGAGCCTTTGACACTGTCTGTAAAACAAAATCTTCAACAATTTGGACTTGGTGGAAACATATACTACTTTGTGCAGAATTTTTTAGATCAAAGAACTAATAAAGTTATTTTAAATGGAAAGCTGTCATCTACTCGTATGCAACATAATGAAGTACCATAAGGTTCTGTTATAAGCACAACTTTAGTTTTGCATTTAATGATGTAGGCAAAAGTATTCATCTCCCAGTTAAATACGCATTATATGCTGATGACCTGGTACTCTTTTGCAGGGGAAAAAATATCGAAATAACCTGTCTACTAATGCAAACGGCCCTTAATAATATAGAAAGGTGGTCGAGGCTTATTGGGCTTTCCTTCTCATCTCAAAAAACTAAAATTATGAAATTTAGCAGAAAAACGACAAAAGATAATTTTGACATACAAAGGAGTATTACTAGATGTCATTGATCATCATTAACTCTTAGGACTGATCTTCGACTCCAGACTTACTTGAAATATACATATACAGGAAACGGAAAGCAGCTGCTTAAAAATATTGATATTCTAAAATGTCTAGCACATTTCCAATGGAGAGCTGACGAAGAGGTATTGCTTACAGTTTATAGATCCATCAATACAAAATAATTAGAAACATGTTCTCAGATCATCCTCTGGTAAATTTAATACATGACATATATAATAAACTTACGGACCATGGAGTAATTGTCACTATTGTCTGGGTGCCTTCACATGTAGGACTTGCAGAAAATGAGGCTGCAGATGTAGCCGCAAAAGAAGCTTCCGCTTTGTATATACCTATATCAAATATCCAGCTGCATAGTGATATATAAAAAATGTAAAAAAGCGTAAATATGACAAATGGCAAGCTAATTGGAACACACCTTTGAGTCACTTACTCGATATTCAATTAGTTATACCTTCTTTAGAGCTACCACCTATGACCAGAAGACACAAGGTTATTCTAAGAAGGGTAAGAATTAGACACACTCGGCTTACACATGGCTTTCTCATGAGATCTACTGATCCACCTCCATGTGGCCATTGCAGCAGTCCCTTAACCGTCAAGCATTTCCTTAAAGAATGTCTAAATCTTTCTACTAAAAGAAAACACCAGTTGGGAGATAATATACAAGTAATGTTTGATGAAATTGAGGAATATGCAAGTCTGTTTAAATATTTAAAAGACATTCAAGTGCTTTATAAACTCGGAATTGTAATTATGTATAATGGTTAAATTTGTAAAAAATAAGTATTGTTTATTATGTATTGTGTATTGTCAAATGTAAAACTGTATTTGTAATACCCTTATATTATATTATACTGTCGTCGTGTCAATAACTTCGTCTTCGAGACGTTAATTAAAATAAAAAAAATTTAAATACAAGTACTTACCTGTTTTGACTTTTATTTAATGATACCATCCACCATCTTCAACTCTTTTTTTAATTTAATTAAATAAGCAGACCTCATCACAACAAAAGCTGCGAAACCAACAACGAGATTTTCCAGAAGACCTCTATCCATATTGACTGTCACACCACTGATTCAGTTGTCAAGGTTTAAGAATACGTGCGTATACTTGCCATGTCTGTTCACCCTAGTGTACTTGTAAATTGTAACCGTCGCCCGTACTCGTCGTGTGAGCACCCTACTTGTCATTGTAATCGTAAAACTCCTTTACTTGCCATGCATCGCAAAACCATCTTTTTTCAGTCTAAATATTATATTTTAAATTGTTAAAACTAAAATCGTTGCTAGTTTAAATATATATTTATTTTAAGTGTTTCTGCTTTTTAAAAAATTGTTTTCCAAAAGAACATTTATAATTGGCGCAGAGTCAGTAAGGAAGTTCAAATGTATTTTTTGTAATTTTTTTCAAGTGGGTCGGAAATTGTTATTAACACATCATAACAAAAAAGACTAAATAGTCTTAACTTACAACTGCAAGAAATTCTAGGAGATAGATAATGGTAGTTTTCTATTCGATACTAAATATTGCAGTTAATAAATAAGTGTTTGTGTGTCTGTCTCATACTTGCTATTTCAATATGCACAAAATGTTACTTTTAGATTTTTTTATTAGACAAATCATAATGCTAAGAAAAAAATCTTTTTGTGCAACGTGTTTATCAGACTGTTTTGAATTAGCGTAAATTTTGTTTTTTTTAAAATTTTTTTTTTTTATTTAAACACAAAACCACATCAACCGCGCAGGGTTATTAGTGGATATAACAAATACATGAAATATTACATTAAATAAAATTGAATAATTTGATGTCTTTTAAATAGCTTAACACTGTCGAAATTTTTTTGGTGAGAACTGCCTTGAGATAATCATCTGTGAATCCGTGGGATCTTCTTTTTTCCTTGAATTGAGGACAATCAAGCAGGATGTGTTTCACAGTCAGTGGGTTAGAGCAGCTGGAGCAGATAGGTAGTGGTTCTTTTGTTATAAGGTAGTTGTGTGTTAAGGCAGTATGGCCAATTCTTAAACGATTAATAATGACTTGGTTTCTTCTGTTGAAAGGAGTATCCAGGACATCAGTTATTTTTGGGCAAATTATATTTAATTTAGTACCTAATTTTTCCCAATAATGTTGCCAAGTATTAATACAGTGAATTTCGTGAATTTTGTATAATCTACAAGTTGCACTATTTTAAAATTAACGCGCATTTGTTAAAATACTTATTGTCCAAAAAGACAGCACTTACGTCTACCTTTGGACTGGTAGACAAGTTGATAAAGTTGATAAAGATAAAGATAATAATAATAAAATATTGTTTTTCTGCAGCCGTTCCGAAAATAAAACTTTCGGTATGATTTATTAAATCAAAAGTACCATTTTACACAACTCGTACCGAAAGTAGCTACTTTCGGGACTAATTTTTTCACTTTGAAGACGATTTTGGGTAGCTAGGTAACGGCTTTGACAATAACATCAATTTTGTATTTTATTATGACAACGCTTGTCATTTAAAATTCTTGTGTTTTCGCTCAGTTTTTCGTGTCTAACACTAATTTCAATACTGCCACTTCTGTTAATATTCCTAACAATATCAATGTAAATAATAATTGTTATAATTGTGTTAATAATATTCATAACTAGATTTTTTTAATGTTGAATTCACGAGAGTAACTTTAAAGTGTTTAATAAAAGTTCATAAGTAAAGTTTATTTATATATTCTTTTTAACATACAAAACGGCTGCAGAAAAATATTGTACGTAACACGATCCAAAAGTAATTTTACGAGACGCGCCAGATTGCAGAACTCGCCTACTGCTCGCCCTGGAAACTTTTTACTTAAAATATCACTTTCGGAACTTGTTACGTAAATTACTAATGGATACTTATATTAAAACAAATTATCAAAAAGTATAATTGTCAAAACAAATGTTTAATTTACATATTAATCAAATTTAATCTAAATCCTGCTCTTAAAAGTCTCTCAAGAACCTCGGTCAAGTTCTCTAAATGTTCTTTATCTTTCTCTGTAACTACTACATCATCTAGGTAAATAATAATTGACGGTGCCCCTACATCCCTGCAAAACTTTCTCCATCTAATTCTCTGATAATATGCGTTTTTGAAATCAAATTTAGTAAACTTTTCCCCACCTTTCAAAGCAACAAAAATATCTTCTATTAAAGGTAGTGTTGCCCAAAATCGGTCTTGGTCTTGCAGTCTTGGTCTTGTTCTTGCGTTTTTGCAAGACCAAGACCAAGACCAAGACCGCCTAATTTTAGCAAGACCAAGACCAAGACTGACCGTGCAAGAGTTAAGCAAGAACAAGACTAAGCCTGCGAGACTCTTGCGTCTTGCAGTTAGGACTGAGTGTGGTTTTAGCGAGTATAGTAGTTCGGGTATATGCTTAAAGACTCTATGAGATGCAAAAAAAATATGTAATAAAATTTGAAAAACTGGACTTATGCGAATTACAAACAATACCATAAACATATATACCGAATTAAAATATTCATTAAAAAAACACATTTGACACGTGCTCAGAGGTCCTAATTACAATGTAAAAATAAAATATTTTGTACATTTTTCAGCAGACTCCTTCGCTCTGAAATTAATTGTCCATATTTTGAGAATAGCCGCTCTCTAATCATAAAAATAATCTTCTTGCATTGCGACGCCGACAGTAATATCGTATCGATATTTTTTAAAATATGTCACCCTGGCTAAAAAAATATAATTGTTACGAAAAACCACTTAATAATTCAATTTTTTTACCATTATAATTTAGTCAGGAGTAATCTAAATAAACAAATCTTATCGGCCTAAGGCTATAAATTGTTTCTGCTGAGTGTGCGATGAGATCATTCGGTTAAAAAAAAATTGCTGAAAGAGTCAAAAATAACGAGACAAATTAATAATAGATAATGTCGCCTACCATGTAAACAAAATACCGAAGTAACGATATATAATTCTCGGTTTGCTATTAGATAGTTAGGGTATTGGATAGTAACGAACATAAATTATAGTAGTATAGTAGTTACTTTTTAACTTTTTCGACATCACTAAACTTCATTCCCAATTAAGCTTTCCTTTGAGTCTAATGTAATAATTGTTTTTCATCTAATCCTTGTTATTCCCGGAGTGACAAGTTTACAATTTGTCATGAGGGACAAAGATTCAAATAGTTCTAGTAGGAGTAATGAGCGTTGGAGTTATAGATCTAAAAGCCCTAAAAGCAATTTTGATGGGTTTTTCGAAATAAGTTATGCATCTCAAATTGGTTTGTGTAAATTGTGCCTACTGAAAATGAACACCAGAAACACGTCAGGTTTAAGGAAGCATCTAATATCTTTTCACAAAAAGGAATTACAAATATTTCTTCCTGAAAAACCAAAATTCGGTGGAGATATTCAAGCTTTTTAATAACCGCTAGAAAAAGTGGAGATGTAAAAAATATACTTATTACCTTATTACCAATTACATATATTATCTACCTACTACTTTAGTTTGGTAAATTAATGTATTTATTAAGTAGGTATCTCCTTAATTTAAAACAACTTCTTTTGATTATCATTGCTTTTTTACCTATTTTTTTATTTTTTCTTTATACTATATATTTTATATATATTTTTCTTTAACTATAAGTTAGTTTTTTATATAAAAGTAGAAATAAAATTGGTAAAATCATTTATTTTGCTCTACTAAGTGGATTATAGTTTGTTATCTGATCACCTAAAAAATCTGTGCCCTTGATACATGTATGTGAATTTTTTGCCCATCATGTCCATCAATCCCATTCTAGGCAGATAATATTCATTAAAGTACATGCATGCTGATGTCATTAATTTGTTTTTTTTTTGTGTTTTAACCACGTTTTAGCACATGTAAGCGTAGTAAATGCAAACGTTTATTAAGAAACAGATTGACTTCCGTGGGGCATGGTAGATAGATGAGTTAGTTAGAGTATAGGCACAGATCGCTTATATCGTGGCTTCAAACCCCACCCGATGTTAGTTGTTTAGACATTTATTAATTTGGTTGGTCTTTATTATTCTTCTTCTTCTTCATGTGCCGAGCTCAATTGTCGAGCGTTGGCTATCAAATTGGCTATAGTAATTTTGTTGACAGCAGCTCGGAAAAGAGATGCAGAGGATTTGTTAAACCAATCACTCAGGTTTCTAAGCCATGACGTTCTTCTTCGACCTTTATTATGGCTTTATTATGGCTATGTTAATTCAAGCTTAAAATGTACTTACTCTGTTACGTTGTTCTAAGATCTAAAGTAACGTTTAACAAATAGCAATAGGCTAATGGGTAACTGCAAGACTTGCAAGACTCTTGCTGCAAGACCAAGACCAAGACCGGAAGTGCAATACCAAGACCAAGACCAAGACCAGGTGCATTGCCGCAAGACCAAGACCAAGACTGTTTAAGTCTCGTCTTGTTCTTGCATTTGGGCAACACTAATTAAAGGTAGTGGATAATTTGAATCTTTTAAATATTTGTTAATTGTTACTTTATAATTAGCACATACCCTTATTTCCTTATCACTAGGTTTGGAACCTTTTGGTACCTTTCTCTATTACCCCTTCTTTCTCTAACTTAAGCAACTCTGTCTTTACTTTCTCTCTAAATGCAAAAGGGATTTGATGTGGTATGAACTTGCTCACCAATATATTTACCTAATTTATCATTAAAAATTTTCTCATATTTTTTTAATAAAACATTTTTTTTATTTTAAATTAAAGTGTCTCGGCAACTATGGGCCATTGACACTGAATAAAACACATTAATTGTGATTTAAAGTCAATTTCATTTATACTTAATTCATTAATCTATTAAATCTTATCTGGAAGAGTTAACAAACGACAGCAGCACAGAGTATTCGCTTTGGAAAGCTACAAAAAGAATTAAAAGGCCAATATTACATTCTCCTCCAATAAAACTGGAAGACGGTAGTTGGGCCAGAAATAATCGGCAGAATTCAGAGAGATTTGCCACTCATCTAGAGAACACATTTAAGTTGCAAGATGACCAAGACGATGACCAGGATTGGCCTGAACCAAAGCAAATAGATGAGAATATCAAGCCAACTTCCCCAAAAGAAGTAGCTGAGTTAATTAAAGAACAAATCGACCCAAATAAAGCACCAGGTTATGAACTCATTACCGGAAGACTGCTAAAAAATCTACCAAGAAAAGCTATCGTAAAATTAACAAATTTAATAAATGCTGCCTTTAGACTACAATATGTTCCAGATTTATAGAAGATAGCTGAGGTGATCATGATACCAAAGCCTGGGAAATGAGGTGACATCATATAGACCAATATCACTCCTACCTGTGATGTCCAAGGTGTTTGAAAAACTCCTCCTGCGAAGAATCCTACCAATAATTGAAGAAAAGAAAATAATTCCAGATCATCAATTTGGATGTAGAAATAAGCATTCGACAATTGACCAGGTGCATAGAATAACTGCTATAATTGAAAGATCATTAGAGTAAAGAAAAGGTTGTTCTGCAACCTTCCTAGATGTGGCACAGGCGTTTGATAAAGTCTGGCATAAGGGTTTGATACATAAACTTAAATCATTCATGCCTAAACAATATTCAAATATATTACAATCATATCTAGCGAACAGACATTTTAGAGTTAAACAAGAAGATGCATACACTGATCTCAAGGATATTGAAGCAGGTGTTCCACAAGGGAGTGGAACACCTGCTTCATCCGCTACAAGAAAATGTATTGGTTAAAGGGAAGAAATTCCTCTCTATCCATAAATAATAAACTCCTAATCTATAAATAAATACTGAGACCAGTATGGACCTATGGCTGCCAACTCTGGGGCTGTGCCAAGCCTAGTAACATCAAAGTAATCCAGACATTCCAGAATAAAGTACTGAGGAACATCGTAGATGCGCCTTGGTACGTTAGGAACAACGACCTTCACCGGGACCTCAAGATGGAAGACGTCAATCAGATAATCAAGAAATTTGCAGGGAGCCATGAGCAACGACTCCATCATCATGTAAACGTCGAGGCTATCCAGCTCCTTGACAATACGAACCTAGAGAGAAGGCTCAAAAGAACAAAGCCTTTTGAACTGGTATAATGAGTGAGTGAAAAGCAGAGTAAAGTGTTGTGCGAGTATGCATGCTAAATTTAATGCTAGTTATTAGAAATAATAGGAAAGATACTAGTGAGTAGACACCTAATTTTAAGATTTCATTAGTAATTTAAGTTAGAAACAAATTGATAATTGGTCTTACTGACCAGATTTTAATGTAAGTACACTTCTGTGTCTTTAGTAAAAAAAAATTAATCTGGGTACAATCACTAAAACCTAATTCATGATTTCCAATATAGACTTTTGGTCCCTTTATGGATCAATTAAATTTTATAAAGATATCTATGCCTAACAGTGCCTTAGTAACTCCCTTCACTACTGTCAATGAAACATTTTAAACTCTATCACCTATTTTAGTTTGTACCTCAATTCTACCTTTTGGTATTACCACTGGTGCATCATAATACTTTAATTTAATCAAAATTGGTTTTAACTCTACCATCGAAAAATATTGATTATATATACTAAAAGGAATTCAATAAACACCAGCTCACCATCCATATGCAGCATCTCCACTATACCATCTATCTCTGAGGTATTGTCCTCAGCATCTACATTATCAGTTTCTATGTATTCTATAAAAATATTTCTCCTAACTTTACATGCTGCCGCAATATGCCCTACTTTCTTACATTTATTACAAATAAATTTTCTAAGCTTACACATTTTAAAATAATGATCTGGTTTATTACAATAAAAACACAAATTATCTCTTTTATCACTTAAAGATGTTCTACCAGTCGTAGTTTGATTTGATGAACTTGGTTGTCTTACTTGAATTTTTTTACCACCTTCCCTTTTGGCTTCTGAATAATTTATGTCCACTCCTCTGGATTCCCTCAAAGCTGCTTCTTTTGCCAATGCTGTTTCTAAAAGATCTTTTAAAGTCCCATGAAGATCTTCTTCACATAAACGGTCTAATATTGGGCCTGGTTTTATTCCAACTACAAATTTTTCTTGTACTCTATATATTAACTTATCACCAGACTCACATGGAATTGCCACATTTTTAACTTTAATATACCATTCATTTATGGTTTTGTCTTCCTGTCTCAATGTTTCAAATTTTATTCTTCTTCTATAAATTGCAATGCGATGTTTAAATTGGCTTTTCAATAGTGCCATAATATCATCAAATGATTTCTCTTTTGGTTTGCTAGGTATACATAGGTTTTTCAACACTTTCAGGTTCAATCAATTTCCTTATAAAGACAGAAGGCATATCACCGCAGTAATTAGAATGAGAACAGGACATTGTTCCACTCTCGTTCATTTATTCCGCATAGGTATTCAGGACAACCCATACTGTGAATGTGGTCAAATTGGATCTCTGAATCATGTTATCCAGTGTCCAATAAACGTTTCTTCAAGTTTTGACCTCTACAAAGAATTGGTTAAAACAAAACTACAAACTTTTATAGAGATTTGCTCTCTTCTATCCAATCTTAATTCTCAAAGACTAAATTTGTTGATTACTTTTCTTAATCTAGCCAAAATCAATCTATAATATATTTCTATCTTACATATTACTCTCTATTTTTACACCAGGGTTCTCTATCATCCGTTGGTAGAAAAAAAAAATGAAGAACTTGGACAGTCCACAGTAAAGTAGCTATTGAATTAAGTAGATAGCTGCAGAAGAGTTTGCTGTGGAACTCTGAGGACCTCATCACTTATTTTATATATAAATAACTAAAAAGCACCTAATAGAAAAGAAAAGATTATGTAGAAAAAGACTGGTTGCTACACCCAAGCGAGAAAAGTTTTATCCTGTGTTGAATTGTCTTTCCTATACTAACTGTCTGGCCCAAGAAGAAGAAGTTTCAACCTAGTGTACATTCAATATAAAATAATTTCAATTTAGTTTTATATGGGGATATTCGATTGTATAGAGCAAGTTGAGAATATCCCCCCTGAATTAGCTGGGCAAATTATCCCCTGGGATATTACCCAATAAAGGAAGAAGAAGAAGAAGATATATTCCCTGCATGTACAACTGTTAGGACTGTGAGCGTGATCCACATGGCTCCCCGGCCTGGATATCGTTTCCACTCTTTGGCATTTTTAGCACTGTCTACACTTAAAATATGTACATAAACGAAATCCTTAAAATATAAAAAATCACTTTACCATTTACCTCATCGCCAAATTAGTGTGATGTGGATGAAGAATATAAATGAATAAACATAGTTATATAGGTTTATACAACTTGTATTTTTAACTAACAGGGAAATAATAATTATAAACCTTTTCACATTGACAATTGACATTACATGATTTGCTTGACTTTCTTCTTCTTTTCTCTATACCTATTATAATATACTACACAATTAAAGTGATTTTAAAGAAGTCTATCAATAATAATACTTTCTTAATTACTTACCATTACGGAAATCACTATCAGTAAGTTTAATAGTAATATTAAAAGGTCTTTAGTAGTTATCTCTCCTTGTAGCCAAGTAAAATTTACATCTGCATTTACATAATGAATACATGAAATGGAACTGGACATGTTCGATAGCAATATGTGAAGACCAAACATGTAATCCATCTTTTTCGTGAGATTATACAACTTAATGTGTTGGTTCTCTATATTATACAATGTAGCAGATGGTTCTCTAGGAAAATTGTTTTTCAAAATCGAATTTAACTTATTATACTGTTACGTAAAAATATGAGTCATAGTTTTAACCTTTAAAACATGTTTTTAATCTAATATGTTGTAGAGTTTACGAGAGGCCTCGATTTACCTGGGCGACCTTCCAGAACCGATATGAGGGAAATCCAGTTTGCCTTTACCGTTTCGCCATCGAAGGTTTTAGACTATTCGAGATAACGGCACTGGTATATAATAACGGAACTTTATTTGGAAGGGACAGTTAATAAAGAAGATTCGCGCTCGCGATATTATTATTGTTACGCTCGCCTACTAATAAATTATTGTATATTTAGTGATAAATAAACTTATATAAATCATCGTGCCTTTTAATAAATTAAAGTAGGAACAATATAATAAATTAGTAAAGACATTATAAATTAAAGACATAACAATTAATAAATTCCTAACAGTGGTGCAGAAGTGTGATATAAAATAAATTGTGAAAATGGCTACGATTTATGAGCTGACAGTGACTAATTTAAGAAGACATCTTGAAGACAGAGAATTAGCTTCTACCGGAAAAAAGGCTGAGTTAGTCCAACGACTAAAGAACGCTTTGCTAGAAGAAGGACTAGATCCAGAGACTTATATATTTGAAGATGCTGTCCTCTCGTCGATTTCGAAAGTTTCTGGTGACATCGCATCATTAGAGAACAAAGTTTCTGACGATATTTCGAAAGTTTCTTCTGATGTAGCCAAAGTTTCTGGTGACATCGCGTCATTAGAAAACAAAGTTTCTAACGAGATTTCGTCCCTGGAAAGCAAAGTTTCTGCTAACATCTCTTCGGAAATCTCTAAAGTCACTTCTGAGATGTCTGCCCTCGACGATAGAATATCTTCGTTAAAAAACCAAGTTGCTGCCGATATGTCGGCCTTCGAAGAAAAGATGAAAGAGATGGAAAAGAAGCTGGAGGAAACAGGGACAGCAGAGAGAGGAAACAATCCAATTACAGCAGAGATAAAAGAAGACGAGACGAAATGTAAGTTGGAAACACGGCCGAAATTTGAAGGAAGTGGAAGTTCTGTGCATGTCAAAGTCCCAACTTTCGACGGAAAATCGTCATGGAACAACTACATGAAACAGTTCGAATCAGCTGCAAGAGCGAATGGATGGTCTGAAAAAGAAAAGGCTGTAAACCTGACTATCGCTCTTCGAGGAGATGCCTTAGATGTGCTTCAGACCATAGCCGTAGAGGAGACCGATGATTTCGAACAACTGAAGAAGAGGTTAAATATGCGATATGGCCACGAACATTTGGAGCATGTATATCAGTCGCAGCTTAAAAATCGTAGACAGAAGAAAGATGAGGCTCTTCAAGAATATGAAGTAGATATTGCCAGATTAGTACGATATGCTTATCCAACAGCTCCCGAAGACATGATGGAAAAGTTGGCCGTTCAAACGTTTATTGATGGTCTTCGTGATCATGAAATGCAGAGAACACTACGATTAGCTCGTCACAAGACGCTGGTTGATGTCTTATCCGCCGCACTCGAATATGAGTCAGCTACGCAGGCCTCTGGCGGTTACAGTAAAGTTAGGACTGTAAAAGAGGAAGAAGATGAAGATAAACTTGACCAGCTCGTTAATATGATAAAAAGCATGACATACAAGAAAACGAAGACCATCAGATGCTGGAATTGTGGCGAAATAGGACACGTACGAAGCTCCTGTAAGCACCCTAGGTACGACGCAAATCAAGAAACTCACCATCAGGAAAACTAGAACGGGTCAGCCTTAGGGGGGCAGCTTCGACCCAGAACTTTTCCAAAGACCCTCTCATACTAATAGCTTCTTTGAAATGTCGTGAAGATAGTGTATATGTAGATGGAGACATAAATGGTAAAAAGCATACGTTGTTGGTGGATACCGGAGCGACCAGAACCATTATACGCCCGACAGTTATAAACAGCCGAAAGAAACTGTTACCAACGAGGTTACGACTTCGGACCGCTACAGGTGAAAATGCCAACATTCATGGAGAAATCCAGGTACAATTGGGAATTGGGGCAGAAAAGTTTGTCCATACTGTTATAGTTGCTGACATCGAAGAGGATGTTATATTAGGAATGGACGTAATGAATATGCATGGATTCCAATTGGATTTTAAGAATAAGGTAATCAAAGTTGGCAACGAGGAGGTATTTCTCCATCCACATAATGACAACACTGTGCAAGCAGCCATTACAGAAGATACAGTCGTGCCTGCGAGAAGCGAAACGATCATAGTAGCGCGACTACAGGGAATTGTAGACGAAGGGAGACCTGTTATGATGGAGCCTTGGAACCACGACGATGAGGTTGGCCGTGGAATCATAATTGGAAAGGAATTGGTGATTTCGGCTAAAGAAATTCCTGTGAGACTTATCAATGTCAACGACTACCCAGTGACCATAAAGAAAGAGACAAAAGTAGGAACTTGTGTACCTGTGACATCCATAATTCGTCAGGCGACAACATCTGATAATTCCAACGACAAATTCGACCAAATGGTTGCAGTTGCAGGACAGTCTCTAAATCAGATGGAGAAAAGGAAATTAAGGGAATTTCTTCGGCAGTATCGTGATATTTTCGTACCGAAAGGAGGAAAGACGGGAAGAACTACCGTTGTTAAGCATAAAATTGATACTGGTAATGCTAAGCCAATTCGTCAAACAGCTCGACGATTACCACAGGCGAAGAGAGAGGAAGCTGAAACGATTGTTCAGGAAATGAAGAAAGACGGGGTGATAGAACCTTCTACGAGTCCATGGGTCTCTCCGGTGGTCCTGGTTAAGAAGAAAGACGGAACGACGAGGTTCTGTGTGGATTACCGTTTGTTGAACAACGTTACCAAGAAAGATAGTTATCCTCTGCCTCGGATCGATGACACATTGGACACATTGGCTGGAAGTAAATTGTTTTCTACTTTGGATTTGAAGTCTGGATACTGGCAGGTAGAAATGGACCCAGTAGATAAAGAAAAGACAGCCTTCACCACAGGATCTGGATTGTGGCAATTCAACGTTATGCCATTTGGACTCTGTAATGCTCCTGCGACATTTGAGAGGCTTATGGAAAATGTGTTGAGAGGGTTATCTTGGAAAACATGCCTGGTTTATTTAGATGACATAATCGTCTTGGGGGAGACATTCGAAGATCATTTGAGGAATTTAGAAAACGTTTTTAATCGACTTAAAGCTGCCCAATTGATGCTAAACCCCAAGAAGTGCCAGCTATTTCAAGGTAAAGTCAATTATCTGGGTCATATAGTCAGTAAAGAAGGAGTGGCCGTGGATAAGGGAAAAATCGATTCCATTAAGGAATGGCCAAAACCAACTGACAAACATCAAGTGAGAAGTTTTCTTGGACTATGTACTTACTACCGGAGGTTTATTAAGAAGTTTGCAGATATCGCTAAGCCATTAACGCGACTTACAGAGGAAGCAACAGAATACCGCTGGGATATAGACTGCCAAAATGCCTTTGAAACGTTGAAAAAGCATTTAATAACAGCACCAATTTTAGGGTATCCACTGCCAGAAGGAGAGTTCATCTTAGATACGGATGCAAGTAATGTGGGAATTGGAGGAGTGCTGTCTCAGATTCAAGGAGGACAGGAACGAGTCCTCGGATATTTTAGTAAAGTTCTTTCAAAACCTGAGCGGAATTATTGCGTCACGAGAAGAGAACTTCTAGCAGTAGTTAAATCAGTAGAGCACTTCTATCAATACCTCTATGGCAGAAAGTTTCTAATCCGAACCGACCATGCCGCTCTTAAGTGGTTGATGCAGTTCAAGAATCCAGAGGGTCAGATAGCCAGGTGGATCGAACGACTCCAAGAATACGATTTTAAGATTGAGCACCGGGCCGGAGTTAGCCACAGAAACGCTGATTCTCTTTCCAGAAGGCCATGCCCAGCAGAGTGTTCCCACTGCAACAAAACGGAATCCAAGGAAGCAGCAGTGCTAAGAACGACGATTGTCAACGACGACTGGACGCCTACTAAAATCAGGGAAGAACAAGAGAGAGATCCAGTTATACAGAAAATCCGAAAATGGAAAGAGGAAAACCGTCGACCACCTTGGCAGGAAATATCAAACCTATGCTCAGTAGTTAAGACGTATTGGGCCCAGTGGGACTCATTTATCATCGAAGATGGCTTGCTCAAACGAGTCCTGGAAAATGATGACGGTTCAGAGAAGAGAAGACAGTTGGTGATCCCAAAGAGCAGAATAGCCGAAGTACTTCGTCAGTTACACGACAGTCCATCGGGAGGGCATTTTGGTGTAAGAAAAACCCTTCAGCGAATTCGGGAACGGTTTTATTGGATGAACAGTTCCGACGACGTAAAAGACTGGTGTAAGAAATGTACTATTTGTGCTACGAGTAACGGGCCTCACCGAAAAAGGAGAGCTCCTATGAGACAATATAATGTTGGAAGCCCGTTTGAAAGAATAGCTTTGGACATCGCTGGGCCATTTCCAGAAAGTGAAAATGGAGGCAAGTACATGCTGGTAGTAATGGATTACTTTACTAAGTGGGTCGAGATTTACGCACTTCCCGACCAGAAGGCCGCCACCGTTGCAGATAAGTTGATCCAAGAATATATCAGCCGATTTGGAGTGCCTTTGGAGATACATAGTGACCAAGGCAGGAACTTCGAAAGCGATCTATTCCAAGGAATATGTGATAGACTAGGCATGAAGAAAACAAGAACTACCGCGTATCATCCGCAATCGGATGGTATGGTAGAACGAATGAATAGGACAGTTGGCAAGTATTTGACAAAGATGGTGTCCGATCATCAGCGAGACTGGGACCAATACCTTCCGTTCTTCACAATGGCCTACAGATCTGCTGTTAATGAATCAACAGGCCAGACACCAGCCAGAGTCCTATTCGGACGCGAAATGCGACTACCTTGTGATCTCGAGTTTGGATGTAAACCTGGAGAAGATGTAGCAGGTGAAGATTATGTGATCGAATTACGAAGAAGAATGGACGATGTACATGAGTTGGTCCGTTCCCACCTTCAGATCGCTAGCGACAGAATGAAGAAACGGTACGATACACAAGCCGAAAAGGGTTGCTTTAAGAAGAACGACAAAGTATGGCTGTATAATCCCAAGAAGCGAAAAGGTTGTTCTCCCAAATTGCAGCAGTTTTGGGAAGGTCCATACCTCATTATGGAGAAGATCAACGATGTCATCTACCGAATAAGCAAGATTCCGAGGGGAAAGCCGATGATAGTACACCATAACCGGTTGGCGTCTTTCGAAGGTGACCACAACGTAGATGAAGAAGTGGAAGTAAACCAAATCCACGATGTGTCTGACCTCACGTTTGAGGAATTCATGGGTGCCTATGGAGGTACCGGTAAAGCGAGACATGGTGTTACCACTGAAGAAAAGCAAGATCTACTCGAGCTCCCCGATGACTACTCGCTGGCCCTTACCATCCCGGCCAGTATCAAAGACGCACCAGGGTTGGCATCCGTCTTTCGAAGGAAGTTTGGTCGAGTTGCAGAACTTCAATGCCAAGTGCCAGCTCCCGGTAAAACCTTGAAACTCCAAGATGCATCACGTTACCTTTTCTACCTGGTAACAAAAGACACTGCCCGTGACCAACCTACCTACCGAGATGTATGGGAAGCCTTACTTCAATTGAGAGGGCACGTACTAGAGTCCGACGTGCAAAAGTTAGCCATGCCAAAGTTGGAGTGCCGCCAATTAGATTGGAGGGTTATCCGAAATATGGTGGAGGAGATCTTTAAAGACACCGAAGTCCAGGTGTTAGTCTGTTGCAATCCGCATAGTTACTGGTGCGGAGAGAAAACCGTCCCTTGTCATTTTTATACAACTGGAAGTTGTAAAAGAGGGTCCAGTTGCCGATACCAGCATACCGTTCCAGTTCTAGTCCCAACAAGGTTCCAGGAGGAACCATCTTTTGAGAGGGGGGCAATGTTACGTAAAAATATGAGTCATAGTTTTAACCTTTAAAACATGTTTTTAATCTAATATGTTGTAGAGTTTACGAGAGGCCTCGATTTACCTGGGCGACCTTCCAGAACCGATATGAGGGAAATCCAGTTTGCCTTTACCGTTTCGCCATCGAAGGTTTTAGACTATTCGAGATAACGGCACTGGTATATAATAACGGAACTTTATTTGGAAGGGACAGTTAATAAAGAAGATTCGCGCTCGCGATATTATTATTGTTACGCTCGCCTACTAATAAATTATTGTATATTTAGTGATAAATAAACTTATATAAATCATCGTGCCTTTTAATAAATTAAAGTAGGAACAATATAATAAATTAGTAAAGACATTATAAATTAAAGACATAACAATTAATAAATTCCTAACAATACACTACACATATCCCGTAAATATGGTAAAATATTATATTTAATTTAACATACTGAATTAACATTATAAAATATTTAATAAAATAATTTTTTTGATCCAGTTCCCCATAATACACTAATAAGATGTTCCTGCTAGCTAATAAAATAGTTTGAAAGGTCACATTGGCGATAAATATAGAGTTAAAGTGTTTGAAGTAAGCATTTTCTTTTGTTAAGCAAAATATAATTTTAAGTTTGGAGTAGCATTGAAATAACCGATACCAACTTTCCATTTGCCAAAAACCTGAGCCTAAGATTGTAAAAACCATATCAATTATAAAAAGAAAGTCCCTTAAAAATTCTGTGATGACTGTCGCTTTATAAACGCTAGCTGTAAAAATTTCGTGAAATATGTACAATCTAATAAAGCAATATATTTGTATTGTAGCCAAAATAATAAAATATATCGAGGAATAGACTTTGTAAAATATTTTCCATTTTAATGTTAACGTTTCTATATCAAATATAGGCAGAATAGCTAACATATTTGCTAGATTAAAAAAATTTGGTGTGTCCATTTGTATTTCAAAATTTCGCTTCATATGATTTCAACTAGATATACATATATTATATTAAGTGGTGATAATATTTTTTCTACTCTTTCACGTAATAAAATTCATTTGCTTATATGAAATTTATCATTTCGTAATTAATTAAATTTCAATCACCCAAATGGGTATAATTAATTATTGAAGGTAAATTATTAAAATCCACTAGGAAACTAAGTTCCTGTAGCTGGCTGTATACCATGTATTACAAAAAAATTTTTATTTCAAAATTTTTAATAAAAGGTATAAATAAAATACCCAAACGGGCTATATCACAAATACAGAACGTTTTCGGAATGTAAATTCCATCATCAGTGTAACAAAGTGCACATGGTATGAGCCACTAAAATACCTGGGTAAAAACCCTTTAAATGATATAAATTTACAAATATGTTACATTATATACTATTAAAAATTAAGATGTCTAAGTTACCGTTGGAATTGGTAACATGGCAACGTATGGCTCTACATCGGTTACTTGGTCCTGAGACAAAGTGTCTTCGAGGACCTGTTGATAACAACTGATTATCAGTATATCCTCTTCTACTTCTATCTCCATCTGTTCTGTTTTATTGTCTTTGAACAGTTCATTGATTTATTCTGTCCATCACTTTAATTTGTCCTTAGTATTCATCACAAGTTTTCCATTTACATCTTTCAGTATTGCCGGTTTTCTTGTTCTATTGTTGTGAGTTAATTCTTTAATTTTTTTATGTGTGTTAAAACTATCATGTCTTTTCTGGTATTCTTCCATTTCTGCGCATTTTTTTTAACCATTGTTATTTCGCTTTCTTAATTCTGTATTTTATTTATTTATCCACTTTTTTATACATCTGATTATCTTTGTTTTTATATTGACGTCTTTCTTCCATTAAATCTAAAATTTCTTTCGTCATCCATTGCTTCTTTTTATATCTGGTTGGTATTAGAATTTCTTTTTGACTTTTACCTATTTCTGTCTTTATTAATAACCGTTTTTTATCCGTTTCAGTATTTTGTAGAATTTGTTCTTTAACATTCATTAATCCGTTGTTGATTTAATCTGCCACGCGTTGCCTTATGTGCGGTTCCTTAATTTACTTGTATCGATTTTTGCATTATTTGTTGTTCTTCGTTTTATTATTTTCATTTTGAGCCTAATTTTCGTCACTACTGGGTTGTGATCTGATCCTATGTCGGCACTTGGATAGGTTTTTGAGGGTATAATTGCGTTCCTGTGTCTTTGTCTAACTAATACATAGTCTATTTGGTTTCTTACCATACTCTCTTCTTGATCTGCTCGTGACTTCCAGATATATAGTCTTCTCTTTGGCATTTTGATTAATGTATTAGCTATAATAAAATTATTGTTTTGACAGAATTCGATAAGCCTGTCACCCCTTTCGTTTCTATTGCTCAGACTATATCCTCCTGTACAGTCTTCTTCATTCTAAAACCCTGCACATACTCCTAAATCTCCCAAGAATGGTTATTGTTACACTACTAAAGATAGCACACGAAACAGAATATTCTCAATACGGAAGATTATCTTTGATATGCCACTCACTTAAAATTTTACTGAAAATAATACACGGAAGTCAAAAACTGTACGAGAATACAGATGATGCCCAGTTCGGATTCAGGAACGGAATTAAAACGAGATTAACACTTTTCGCTTTTAATGTGCTGAATGAAAGATACACCAGGATTTGTATGTTTGATTCACTTAATTTCAGAAGGCATTTGACTCTCTGTACGAGTTAGTGTATATATCTATCTATTATATTCGCATTTATGACACCAATGATTATCTTTATATCATATTTTTGTATATTCCCTTCTAGGGTGCTTAGCTTTTCGCAGAACTCTGTTTTGGTTTCCAAATCTTTATATTCGGTGGGCGCATGTACAATAATGATACTAATTTTCCTATAGTTTCCTTTTACTCTTAAGTAACACATTCGGTTTAATATTGGTTGAAAATGTACAACTACTTTGCTTACCTTCTCCGACACCATGAATTCGATTGCAAAATATCTCTTGGTCTCCCCACTCTTAAACAGTGTGCTCTTTTCTATTTTTATTATTTTATTTCCCAGTTGTTTCATTTCTTGCAGAACAAGGATTTTTCCATAATTTGGTCTAAGCTCTCGGCTCATAAGTACCTCTTACATTCTAAGTCCCAATTTTTTATTATGTCCTTGGATTACTGCATTCTTTTTATGTATATTTTTCCGTTTTCCATGGTCATTTTCCTTTGCCTTGCCGTTTCGGTATCATACCTCCCCAGTTGTTTTTCTTCTACCAGTTTTTTGGCAATTTTTCTCCGGAATTTTCTTTTAGTTGTTTTTCTTGTCTGATGTTATTTTATTTATATTTAATTGGTTTTCACGTCTTAATATATTAATTTCTTGAAAACCAATTAAATAAAAGAGAATTCTTAGGAATGGTATGCATAAATAAATATCAATCCGTTAATAAAAAAACTGATATTGATAAACTAAGCAATATCTATAATTACATTCTGTCTTATGAAAATTAATACTATAATTTTCTAATATTAGATTTTCTGACTATAAATACTATAATTTTAAAAAATTTAAATATTCATATTTGGCGCCACTTTGTACGTAACCATAATAACAATCAAGAGCTAGTTATCAACAACAAAAAATATAATAAACAGAAACGAGTGTCTTTCTGACATAAATCAAACATCAACATAATCAATGTCATAATGAATTTGTACAAAATTAAATAAAATTAAAATATTGTACTTACATAACTAGATAATTTTAATAAGTTAAGTTTTAATGTTTTGTAAATTTGAAAATTTAATGGATTAACCTCATGTTGTAAGTTTTTATACTAGTTTCATACAATGCTATTTAATTTTAATTTCATTGTATTTACTGATACCATATTTTAGCATATCCTGAAGAAGCAAATAAATTTTGCGAAAGCTAGATAAAGAACAAAGAGTTTCACTCTCCTACCCTATTAATGACTGCAACCCCAAAATAAAACTTTATTTTACATAACGTGTCAGTCAATATTACCTAACTACTTATATATATATATATATATATATATATATATATATATATATATATATATATATATATATATACAAATATATATATATACATATATATATATATATATATCTACGGCATAAAGTGGACTCCGCCCATGTTAAAATTCAGGTTCAATTGAGCTCCGTGGTCAAGTGGATACCGATATACGGAGCTCACTTGACCATTCCATAATATTGGTTCTGTCGATTCATCAACATCTATAGTTTAATAATTTATAAAAATTTTTTGGAGCCCGTAAATACCCCTGTATGATAAATGTATATCGTTTAGTTCACGTGTATATATTATAGGGGTCGTACAGATCTTCTTCAATGTATATTTGAACCATACGTTTATCGGTTTAAGTAAGCTCTGAGAGTTTGGCAACTGTGTGATTATACCATATATTTTCAACACATACCCTGAACGGTTCATATGGGCTCCTTATTTTTATCTACTGTTCGTAGACAGTGCAATCTAATACGCATTACACAGAGTAACAGAGGATATCTTATTACCTGGTATAACTACGTACTAAAAGGTAACTGGTTCTTTGAAAACAGGTATATAGATACAAAAAGATTTGGGCTTATTATTTAATGGAATATTAGCTTGCATAGGAAATTTTATTTTTCTGCATTTTTAAAAATGTTGTACTTTTATTTAATATAATTTTATTAGTTCAATGCCGAAGTCGATGTTTTCTTAATTATAGAAATTGCGTAATATATTTTGTTTGCGTAAGTGTGTCTTTGTACGTTTTATGTAAGCATCCGATTAATAGAAACTGCTTTTATTTCATCCAATGTTCTGCGATATCTTGTATAAAGTTTTTTTATTATTTTAGTTCTGGTCTTATTTGTGTAGTACATTATGATATCTCGATAGAAGGTTATCTCAAAATAAATATGGTTAAGTGCTACAATAGATATTGTTGTGTAAAAATTGGTAGTAGTATATACAACAAGAAAGAATGGTAAATTTGTAGGGCGAAAGGACGTGCGCCTTATTTTTAGCTAAAAAGCTTGCGAAGATTACTAATTCTGGGCCTTAATTTACCTTTTAGTTTTAAACAATGATCTGTGAATGACCACGTGCGATACAAACTATTTTCAAGGAATTTATAGGAAGTCTATAGTTCAACGATTTCATGACATTACTGGATGTTCAGTTTTGTGAAACGTCTATGTTAGGGAAATTGAAGGAGCACACATTAGTTTTTCAGGGGCTTTGGCTGAAAATTGATTCATAGTTTATTTTTATTGTGCAATAATAGGTGTATCATCTATATAATAGAAGTCCTAGTATCTAGTGGTATGGGTTGATCGTTTGTGTAAATATTATACAGTGTAGGTGTCTTTATGCTACCCCAAGCGAGACCGTTCGTCATCTGCTATTCTTACAATACCATTGAGTGATATGAAAAATATTCTGTTGTGTAGGCATACGCAGATAATACAAATGGGTTAGTTATCTAAGGGGATATCATATAGTTTTTGGAGATATATCCTGTAATTTAAGGTGTCGTAAGCGGCATTTATATTGAAAAATACCACCCCTGACACCCGATATTTTTCGTACCCATCTTTGCTGTGTCGGGTAAGATTTTATATTTGTGATGTACATGATCTTTACTATCTACAGCCACTTTCGTCTTTTAATTTAAGTTTTTTTTCTAATATCGATGAAATAATATTAATGATCTTGTGTAAAAATATTTTGAATAGCTGACAAAATAAATATATTCGCCGATAATTTTTATGGTCGTTGGAGTTTTTGCCAGGTTTAAGCAAGGTAACAACTTTGGCTTGTCTATAGACTTTGGGTATCTGCATAATTTGAATATAGTTGTTCATCATCCGGATAATCCATTGTAGTGTTTTTGTTCCAGATTTCGTAATTAGCTTTGTGCTCAGATCCTCAATGTCGGTAGTTGCATTATTTTTCATTTAATTTGTAGATGGTGGATCCAAGCTCAATATCGTTGACAGGTTCTCTCAGCTGACTGGTTTTGATTTTTCTTTGCTTCTTTTCCGACAAAGATAGCATGTCTATATCTATAATATGGTTTTCAGCAATCAGCTTAATACCAAATACCCTAGGTTAGGCCCTATATTTGTCTTCTGCACTAGAAACTCGCCAGATTCGTGTTTAGCGCATATGTCTGATAAGTTTAAGTAAAATACAGTTTCTTTATCTCTAGATATGCCCTTAAGAGTTATATACATAGTTATAAGAATAGATGGTCCTAAAAAGGACCAATTTGACAAAATCATATTAAAGTGGTGACTGAATAATTAGCCGATTAATTAAGTAATCATTACTCGGGGTATGCCCGATTGCGGTAGTCTTATTAGTACTTCAATCTTTGCAAAGGCTCGTTCTTTGAACCCCAGAAGTAATGCCTAATCTTTTACTTTTTATTAAAAATTAAAATTTTACGTGCTGTGTATTACTTTTTGACGACATTTCGAATCAGATTTGTGTAATAATAATTTTAGGTATTGAACAGCCTCTTTGTGGAAAATAAATAAGTTTGTGATAACGGTCACAACTCATATATAGATAATAAGAAAATAAACAGTTAAAATAAGTGTAAAAAATTTCAACTACATACATCAGCGCCATTGTTCAAGTGATGAGTTTATCACAGCTATCAAAGGTCACATTTTAATTCAAGGTTTTATTTACGTATTTTTAATATTAAAAAAGTAGGAAAATACATGTTTATGCCTTTATTTTTTATAATCTATTCTATCTTCTTTCTAGAGTACAGTCTTTTTTGAACGACTGTGTTCTTTTTTCAATTGGGCACTTGTCCGATGCTATGACAAACACTTTGTTCTCTGCTATTCTATATTAATATGATTGACTCATTATTTTCTCTTTCTTGCAGCTATTTTAATGTTGTTTATCCTGTGTATATTCTGTATATTTTTATTTCTTCTATGTATTGAAACTTAAATTTTGGATATTATTAAGATTCTCTTAACGTGTTTATTAATTGTCTTGTTTCTGCGGTACGAATATATGTGTATCATGATAGGTTGTAATGCATATTTCATTTATTGTAATTAAAATGCTCTTTGCTTTTGCCAATTGCTTTCTCACTTCCCCAGCGATAGGTCTTTTTTTTTCCTCATCAACAACCTCATCCTCGCTCGAAACAGCTATTCTAAGATATTTAGATTTCACTAAATATTCTATCATTTGTCATTTGGTTTTTATCTCAAATTTGCCCCTATGATGAAATTTTTATAATATTTTATATCTGATGCTTTCATATTAAACTGGAATAAAATACTTGGTAGATAATCTTTATTCGTTTTGAGTACACTTTTTTTTAGAACCTAGTACATAAAATAATAAATATTTGGCTGTTCAGTGTTTTCCAAGTATGTAAAACATAAACAGACTTACATATTAGATTATACAGTTAATAAGAATGTCTAATATCTAAATTTAAGATTTTATATCTCAAAATATGTGATAGCAAATTGCTATATAAAAGTACGAGGCAATATTCTCATGCTGTGAGCTTTGCTACTCTATTGCTTTTATGGACGTCTCTATTTCTATTCACAATTCTTTAATTTTTTTAACGCATAAGCGATTTTTAATTTGTTGTCAATATTTTTCAGGTGTGTTTTAATGAAATTGACATTAATTTGATAGTTTCCATTTTATTAGTACTGATGGTATATGACTAGCATCCGTTGGTACTATATATCAATTTCAACATGTGGAAGTGAGAGCACTTTCCTGTTAGTAATTCCAGTGTCAATTATGACGAAACCAGAAATAACCTATAATATTCTCCCCGTGATCTTAGTACATATTTCCGTTGATTGAATATTATAGGGTATTCAATATTTCAATCAACGGTATTTCAGAGTGATTTTTATTAATTTTTATTTATATTTGCAAAATGAAGAAGAAAGTTCAGTACAGGCGGTTAAACAGCTGATCTGTCAATTTAGAAGTAAGAGCAAGTACCAACTTTCTGAAAAGTATACCCATACACAAAAGTGATGATAAAATGTACTGCACAAACTGTAGCGGTAAAAGCTATATATAAGCTATATATTAATAATTAGGATATACAGTATTTTTTCTAATACACCTGGAACGATTGAGTGAATAGGTGAACTATCAAATAGGAGACCATTAGTGTGGAATTAGAACAACTTAATAAATCGTTGATCAATTATTCACTATTAGGCAGTTAATGAGAAATGTTGGGAATACAGAAAAAACATTAAACTAGTTATTTATAGATTTTAAACAAACACATGATATAATCATAAGAATGAAACCATAGAATACTAATGCCGAACAAGGCTTACCTAAGAAATTAATTTTAACAAGGAGTAATCTACAAGTAAAATAAATATGCTTTCTCAGAAAACTGGACAAAGTGCTTTAAAAAGGTGAATGAATTAGCGTAGGTAACAGCTGTTTTGAAACCTAAATATTATGAGAAAAATTGGGGATATTATATTACATAAACTAAACCGCTTGTCTACAAAAATTATCAGAAAAATTTGATACGACAGGACAGACTAATGACTTTACAACTAATTGCCACATAAATATCACTTTACGCAAATAGGATGATTTTGTATAATATAAGACAATTCATATATTATAAATTATACCTATATTGATACAAATCGTAAAATAAAATTACAACTATTATACACTACAGTAAATACTTATTTAGATAAACGTACAATATTCCACAGAACGTTAAAAATAAATGTTATAAATAAAGGTGCTTTTCAATTCGCGGTAAAAGATTTAATAGAGTTCAGCACACAAGATAAATTCGTAACAAAATTCATATACCAGTAAACGGTACTCGATACAGCAGCAAAGTAATTTTGGCAATAAATATGTAGGTTGTACTTTATCCCATTGGAATCATAGCACCCGCTATGGAAAATGGTGTCTTCTTTGACATACAGCAACCACAAATGTGAAATCAGGAAAGATTAATGTGAAGTTAGGAACATTATATACTTAATGAAAAATGTTATGGGAAATGAAATGGGAATAAAAAAACATTATGCTAGTTATTTATAGATTTTAAACAAACATATGATATAATTATAAGATTGTAACTAAAATGCTATGGAAGAACTAGGCATACCTAAGGAAATAACTGTCAACTTACTTTCAAATGTACAGTTACCTCAAACAGGAAGATGCCGTATCTCCAATCGTGTTTACGATCGTTTTGGAGAGCATCGCCCGGAAAGCTAATAAAGAAAATCTCACAGTTTAATAATCAAGGTCTTCAGATTATACGGACTTTCGAGGATGAGTTTAATATAGTAGCGAGTATAATTATTACTAACAAAAAACCATTAATACATTCAATAGAAAAAGCGCAGAAAAGGGTCCTCCAAATCAACGATAATAAAAAAAATATATGACTATCATAAGAAGAGCACTACGAAACAGAATAGGACATATTATTTTAATAGACCAGTACAACTTTGAAATGGTTCATCAGCCTAAATATTTGGGATTTAAGAGCACTTTTAACAAAAACACTACAAAAGAGAATAACAGAATACAAGCTGGCAATGCTAAGTTTTAAGCAAAAAAATTAAATCCAATCTTTATTTTCCTGTTTGACCTTAGCATTAGTTCCCGGTCGTAAAACATTTCTGGGGCTTTTCTTGTGAGTTTTACTTACATTGTTTTTTTATATCCTGATTTTAGTAGTTTGTATTACACTTCTGGATTTAAACTTTCAAACCTTTCAAAATTATATGGGTCTATTGTTACGTTATATGCCCTATTCTACATCGTCTCTTTTGTCTTTTAATGAACATTTATCTGGTTTTCTCGTTACTGACTATTATACCGTTTTTTTTTTGCTGGTATGTAATAGCATTACTCTATAGTATTCTAATATTTAATCGATGGATTAAATCCGGATAGCGGATAGATAATCTTTACTTTCTTGGAGAAATTATATTCTAACACACAAAAAACCTATTAAATTGCCAAAACCTTCCTTGGCTATTATATATAATCGCCTGGCTGGTCGTTGGATAATAGAAAGCATGAATGTAGCAGTTTTAATGGCTTGCTAAAATCGGGGAGCAGAGATATCAGTACCAAGTTAATAACTCTTGGAATTGTTGCTTGACCGGCAAAATATTAAATACCAGAAGGTATAACGATAGCAGTCTCACTGCGACCTCGATGGAGAAGGCAAAGCGAAACAACTTCATTATTATTAAACAACATTATATTTTCTAGTAAAATCATCACGATTTTACAGTAAGACAAATTTTCTAATGTTGGTAATCAAAAGATCATGTACGTACCACCGGATTCCCTATTTCGGTATCCAGCAAACTCCTTGTACTAACGATACAGGAAACAAAACACCAGAGATATAAATAAATAAACCAGAGATCTAATAAAATACAGATTCTCGATTCAAATAAATCAAAAATGAACGAACAGCTTACCAAAATAGAAATAACGTCCTTTTAACACGTAATCCATTAACGGTCCATTAACAATGCAGCTCCTAGAATGATGCTTATGATATAGATTTCATAGGAAACTCTCTCCCGTTCCTAAACGACATCTTCAACAAAGTCCAGAGAGCATGAAAAAAGTTTTACTTAAAATCAACGAGGTGAAAACCAAATACAAGCAAATACACAGAAGAGATCAATTCAATGAATTTAGATAAAACATTAAAGTCAACAACTACGTTTTTTAAAGTATTGAAGACTTTAAATATATTGGATCAATAATCACAGTTAATAATAAAGCCACTGAAGAAATAAAGAACATAATACAAACTTCAGACCTATTTTAATATAGTGATGCGAATTATGAAGAATGACTAAAACAAATAAGGTTTTATTACTATACTGCTACAAATCCGTATAGATTAAAAACAGATACTGAATGAAGAAAGCTCTTATAAGTCCAGGAGAATTAATTTTATTGACTAAGTTAGATCGGACACAAAATCGGATATCTCAAAAAATTAATATTTCATTTGATTGCAGATTCATAGAAGACCGATCAACGTGGAGAAAAGTTGTAGTTAGCGAAGACTCACCCAGTGTTGTAGCGTTATGTAATGATGACGATAAAAAGAAAGGGCAAATAAAAAAGCGACAAAAATGAACCAATGGTGCAGAGCTGCTTAAAAATCTTGATTGGAAATAATTAATAATGTATATGTATAGGTCATTTCCAGAGCCAATGTGCTAATTGTGCGTAAAATAAAACTTTTTAGACTAAATCTGCTACAGGACTGTGTGACCCAAATACATCCATAGCTAAAAACTATCGATGTTTGTATGAAAGATGAAAATTTCATTTTTAAATGCTAATTACAAGAAAATGGTAAATTTATCGCTACGGGACATACCGATGTCGCGGTGTCTACCCGCGAATTTTATTAATCTCTTTTAAAAGAATATTGGCACGTACACATAATCACATAATTGTAGACGGTATCTTGTACATAAATACTAAGAAGGTTGTCGTTGTTATCTAAGACTAAGTTTGACAATTTACAGGAGAACCATGTTGGAGTACTATTACTCAGGACTCCCACATGAAGAACATTTAGCTGATAGTTGTGCTCCTAAAGCGCATAAGAGTGCTATAGCTCACAAAATGGGTTCAATTACATTGCAATTTTTTAAATTTTTTGTGATAAAATGAAGTGATTGATTGTTGTTTTGAAAAAGCAAGTTGTTTTTTTTATTTTTGTATTCCTATCATTATATAAATGTACCTGATATTGTAAAACCAACAACATTTTTCATAATCTATTCTGAAATGGGCTTTCTCTTACTGATAACTATCAAAAGTTTTATTAACTTCTCGTTAATATAATTATGTAGATATTTAGATTTTTATCTTGTTCTTACTATAGTGCTAAAACACAAATGTAGTCATAATCTACTGTATTTTTTTCATAGGTTTAATAGTTTTTAACTGTGTGATAGCCTATGTGTCTATAATAACTTACGCATAGAAAATAATAGAATTTTGTACCTCATAATTTATGTTTATTATCCTTTGTTTTTTTTGGAACATCTAAAAGTATAGCAATACATTTTAATTATTAAACAAAAGAGAAAATAAAAACACTTTTTGTGGTGTGCCACTTAACCTTACACAAAATCGAACACAAATAGTCAAATGGTAGTAAAAGTTTCCGATATAGGCAGACGGCAGAGGCATCGCCGCGCACGATGTCCATACTATGACATGTTTTTCATACGGTTTTCGGATCGATTTTTTCAAAACATCAAATATAACCTATTTTTGCCTTTCTTTATTTAGGCTAACCGCTACTGTTTTTTTCTTCAGCGTTTCTTCTTAATCTAGATTAATGTTATATTTACAATTCTTTCTGAAACGAGCTGTAATTTTTCTCAAATATCCATATTGTTTGGTTAAGGCGCCTTACGGTTTAGCATGCTGTGTCAGATGCTCTTTAAAGTCTCTTTCAATATTAATATCGTTTGAGAAATTTTTCCCAGATACTTATATTTTGTTAGCTAATCTACCATTTGAAGTTCAATCTTCTTTTAATATTAGTTTAAATGGTCCAGTAGTGTATTCGAACAGTTCAGTTATAAGCAAAATTAGGTGTTGTTGTACACCTAATTCTTTTAGTATCAGTCATAAGTGTATCCATTTGACTCTGTCGAACGCTTTACGATAATCTATAAAACAAATCTATAGTGGGATATTAAATTCCCTAGACTTTTATACTTTTTTTGGACTTTTATAATAATATCTTTAAAATTAAATGTTTAGTGAAAATCTCTACGCGACTTTAATGCATTAAATATTTTAATTAAAAATCGACATACCTATTGAAATTAGACAGTAAAAAATTATGTCATTAAAGATTGATTTATAAATTATTGTAGTTTAAATTCAACTACGCTATGAAACAAATATTGTATGTCATAATCTACAGTAATCGAAAAATTACAAAGACCTTCCTGTTGTACAGTTTTCTTTAATTAATAGGGTAACAAACATTATAATCCTACCGAAGGGGCGTCTACTTTCATAAACTGTTACACGATTACTCTATCCGATGTACGTACATTTATGGACTAAATGTTTCAGTGCCAATGCATTTTAACAAAAAATACTAATTAATAAAAATGGAAACTTAACTTTTCCAAGTTTATAATAGACACTTTATTTTTGAAAATATATAAAGCAAGTAATATAAAGTACCGTCTTGTTTATTAAAACTAAAAAGTAAACTAAAGTTATGTGTCGGTTAACAATTTATATTTAACTTCATTAGCCCAATAATCCTGAAATTCCTCCATGACTAAATTGATGGATATTTAAATAAATTTCAAGTTCCAAAGTGTACCTGCTGTAAAATTTGAAAATCTACTACTAATACAATTACTGGCAACATCGCAGGAGTTTAGAAATGTACACAGAATGGTAAATACGGATCCCATAAATGGTTTATCCTTTTGTGGAGTCCACTTAATCCTACATGTTGGTCGGAGTCTATATAAAGCGCTACTCAGATAATAGTATACACGGTGTATATTTTACTGGAGTTAGTATAATACCGTTTTAGAACGGAGCTTACATTAACCGCTAGGTGTATATATATATATATATATATATATATATATCATATATATACATATATAAATAATTTATATATATATATATATATATATATATATATATATTATATATATATATATATATATTATATATATATATATATATACATATATATATATATACCATGCGGTTCATATGTATGGAATAAATTCATTTTTGGCGTTATCATGTAGTGTTATCAAGGGGGTCGTGTGGCACCTTGCTAGAAAGGGATTTTAGTTCTCTGTTCAGAAATATAAAGTTTTTTAGGTTTGGTGCAATCGTAACTGAGAAAATTGATTTTTAAGATGTAAAATTTTGATAATGTCTCTATCACAAAACTTTATTTTGAGTAAAGATAATAATGTCACATAATATTTAGAATGTATTTTTCAATGTAATTTTCAATTAAATTAAATGTTCAAAATTACCACCATTCACTTTTTGACAATAGCCGAGGGGATTTTGGAATTCTCGCATAAAATTTTGTACGACCTCGGGGGTTATTTTGTTAATTTCTTCCGTTATCCTAACTTTTAAATCAGCAATACTGTTTGGTCTATTAAAATATACTCTTGATTTTAAATAGCGCCAAGATTTTAAATAGGGTCAAGAGGGGTCAGAAGAAGTCAAATCGGGGATCTCGTCGGCCATTCGATCGTTCCACGTCTTCCAATCCACCTATTGGGAAAAACCTCGTTTAAATAATTTCTAAATATACGTGCGAAATGCGGAAGAGCTCTGTCTTGTTCTTAGTAAATAGATCGATCCATCTTATTTGGATGCTTGACATCAGGAAAAAATCTTCGTAATATAGGCACTAAAAAGTTAATCAAAAAATCTAGATAAACCTCACCATTAACTGTGCCCTCAAAAGAATAAGGACTAATAATTTTATTGTTAATGATACCAGCCCAAATGTTATTTTTTTTAGGATATTGCGTGAGTCTCACACACCAAGTGAGGATTTTCTCTGAGTTTGTTAAACGTTTAAATGAAACGTCGCTTCGTCAGAAAAAAACTATTTTGTTTACGAACTGTAAATCTGCGTTCATTTTGTCCATCATCATTTCACAGAATTCTTGCCTTTTATCGGGATTATCTTCTTTTAACTCCTGAACCAACTGAATTTTGTAAGGGTGGTATTTTTCTTTATGCAAAACTCTTAAAATAGAGATTTACTAACATCATTGACGGCGGCCAGTTTTCGAGTTGTCTTATGCGGATTTTCCTCAATCTCTAGAAGTACATCTAACCTTTTTTCATAAGTAAATTTAACATTTCTACCTGGTGTTTCAATATTTTTTACATGTCCAATATAACGAAATTTCTTTTCAATTTTTCTAACTGTAGACTGCGAAACTTGTTGACCAGGGTATTTATTATTAAACATTTCACAAACCTCCTTTTGAGTTCTTGTTTTATTACCAAAACCAATCATAATTAAAATGTCTATTCTTTGAGTCTCGGACAAATGAGCCATAATTAAATTTAATACGAGCACAAATATTATACTGACGTCTTTTAGTAACTTTAAATACCTAAATGACAGCAACCTACTAGATCCATATCAATTGTTTATTTTGGCTTTTTGACTAATATTTTATTATCTTCAAAGTTTTTTCCCTAATGTTTAGCAGAACAAATACGAAAATACCTGATTATTTCAGAAGTATATTTTAATAGACCAGGCAATATTGCTGATTTAAAGGTTAGGATAACGGAAGAAACTAACAAAATAACCCCCGAGGTCATACAAAATGTTGTACGAGAATTCCAAAATCGCCTCGGTTATTGTAAAGAAGTCAATAATGGTGGTCAAGTTCAACATTTAATTTAATTGTAAAAATCAATTTTCTCAGTTATGATTGCACAAACTCAAAAAACTTTATATTGCTAAACAGAGGACTAAAATCCCTTTCTAACCACACGACCCCTTTTGTTATTTAAAATTTTCGAGGGGGTGCTTATAATTCAAAGGGGGTGCTGGAAGGGAATAATATTTTCATACTGTAAATTGTTAATTTAAGAATAAAAATCGGCCTGTTTCAGGTTTTTTTCAGATAGTACATAATAACGCTAAAAATGAATTTATTCCATACATATGGACCGCATGGTATGTTTTGGATGGGTTGCAGCCAATAAAAGCGGCTTTTATGTCACTATTTTTTATTTCGAGCTTTCAATTGTATTTACAATTATTTTCAAGGGCTGCTAAAAAATACAAAATGTCTTATAAAGTTGAACTAGCAAAAAAATATTAACTCATCAAATAAAATTAGATTGGTTAATAAACTTATGCTGTTAAACACATTTTAAAAATACTATTTTAAAAATTATCTAATAAATGTTTCTCTTAAATAAAATAAAATAAATTTTATAACATAATTTTGAAAAACTGTTTTAAAACAATAATCAATTGAATTTATAAATAAGTTAGAATAGCGACCAATTACAAATAAGCCTCAATGTCATGAATGCCAACTTACAATTTACATTTTTGACAATTATATTGCCAATAACTAATTTTTTTTTATTTATTAATAAAAAAGAAGATTTATTTATTATTGATAGATGCCTGAAAAAAGGTAACAACTAATATGTAACAATAAACTAAAATAATATAATTATAAATATTGCTTAGATGTTAAATTTCTGATCTTTTGTTTAAATTATTATTACTCCTGCTAATACAAATCTTATTCTCTTCCTCTACTTCTTGTAGATCTTTCGATCTGTTTAATTCTGAAGCTGCCTCTGGTTAATTTGCTGGGAGGTAGATTGCCAACTATCCCTCCATCTTTTAGGTGGTCTTCCGGGAGGTCTTGAACCGGGCGATTTGTTTTCTAGGGCAATTTTTGGGAGCTTATTCTCATCCATAAGTCTTACACGATTGTACCACATCCTCTTACGCTGCCTTCCCCATCTTAGAATATCTTGAATTTTGCACTGCTCTCTGACGTATGTAAATCTTGAAGATTCTATGCGCAATTTTAATATCTATGCGCATATACGGATTTGACCAGACTATCTCTCGCAGACGTCCCGACAATGCGGATGCTTTGTTGATTTCTAAAAAAGTCCTTTGGAATTGATTACCTTCATTACCCAAAATTTTAATGTTATCAAAATCCATAATATGGTCTTTGTCGATTACATGCTCTGCTAAAGCACAAGATGGTTTTTTAATTCAACAATCACTTTTGTTGGAAATAATACGATTTGACAGATTTCTTCTGGTCTCACCAACATACAGAGCTTCACACTGAGTACAACTAATGCTGTATACTACATTTATTTTATCTAATTTGGCCTATAGGATATTTAGTTATACAATTATAAATATGTAGGTATTATTAGGTAGTGGTTCTAATAAAAATCTTTGTTTTTTCTAAGAACTAAATATTTCGCTATTTATTTAATAGTTTCCTCAGGAGTACATTGTAAAACAATTTTAACATTACAAATAAATGACGTACGAATAGATTTAAAAGCGCTTACAGAAATTAAATGATTTCACAAATAAAAACTGACATTAAAGTATGTAAAATATTGCATGTTAAAATTAAAATGTCTTGAGCACGTTCGTTATAGTAGGAAGATAAAGCTTATTTGTAAAAAATATAGTGGAAGAGTTGCATGAAAAGTCGCTACTAGACTATTTTGTGGAAATGTTCTATGTATTCTATTATTTCAAATTCAAAAAAATATTCCAGAGATCAGAACCGTTCCATCTTTGACTTGGATCGAAATAATTTAGAAATATTTTCGGGATTGTTGAACTTGAGCGGATATCACACTCTTCCACGTGTAAAACTTAACTGGTCTTCCAATAAGGATGAAAAAGTTCAGTTTGTCAAAAACGCAATGTCTCGAAATAGGTTTCTTGAAACAAAGCGAAACATACAATACAAAACGGTTTTAGTCAATACTTATCAGTAGATGAACAAATGAACCCATACCTTATACAACATTATCCCTTATGCTGAGGGATATCTGGAATTCAACCAGATTTTTTTAAAAAAGTTCAGTATGAGTGAAGGAGTTGTTCTCAATCTTTTATAAGTTGTGGAAGACAAGTCTGCACACAAGGTATATTTTGATAATTACTTTACGAGCTACAAGTTATTAGTTTATTTTGAACAACAAGGACACTTTACCACTGGATCAATACATGAAAACAGTCTAAATTATCCGTTGGAAAACACAAAATACATTGGAAAAAAGATAGCAGTACTATGGATTGTCGCTCTGATCAAACTAATAAAATAAGTGTTGTACGTTGAAACGATAATGCTGTGGTAACGGTGGCAACCATTTGTGATCCAGTAAAGTCTGTTGTTCCCGTAAAACGATACAATATTACAAGGTAACAAATAATGTCTCTATCTCGCAACCCAACATGATACCTAAATATAATAAATACACATAACGGAGTAGACTTACATGACAATGAAGTCGCTAATTATAGAATAAAATATCCGTGGGAAAAATGGTGGTGGCCGTTATTTATGAACATGTTAGACTCTGATGGCGTTAACGTGTGGAAACTCACAGAATTGTACATGAGGAAATAATCCAGTTACTGAGGCTTAAAATATGGTAATACCTCCGAATTTTTTATAACTGCATCGATTTCTTTGAAAATTTCAAATTAAGCTTATCTTACCCTCCACTCCAAAAGTTATATACGCTCTAGGTGCGCTTTTTGTTTTTAAGGGGTGAAAACTACCCCTTATTGAAGAAACTGGGAAAAACACGGATTTAATGATTTTATGCACTTACATCTTTGTTATTCGCATAAGGTAAATATTGTAATGTGTTCTCTAATATGAAAATTAATTATTCACAATTTTCAACTCTTTAAAACCCTTTAAAAACCCTTAAAAGCTAATACTTTTTATAAAAATAATATGAAAAAAAAGTCCTAGCAGCTTGAGACATTTCAGTTATGTATTTAAATACAAATAAACATTAATACCCTAGCTATACAATAATATTTAATTAATTGGAAATTTTCAACCCCTACAACCACCTTTATGACAAAAATGAATTAAAAATGAATTAAAAAATATTTTTATCGGTTTGAAACATTTCAACCCTCACAACCAACACCTTTTTTAAAAAATTAATTTAATATATTTTTATTGGTCTGAAACATTTCTTGAGTGCATTTTATTAAACAAAAATTAATTTCTTGCTTATAAAATAACATTTTATTATAATTTCAACATTTCAACCTTCACAACCACCCCCTTTGTCAAAAATGAATTAAAAAATATTTTTAACGATTTGAAAGATTTTTAGAGTGCATGTTTGTAGACAAAAATTAGTTTTTTACTTATAAAATGAGCCTACTTTTTTCAACCCTTACAAGCACCCCTTTTGATTAAAATTAAATCCTTAACTTAGACATGGACATAAATAGAAAAAATTTAGTTTATAATATATTACAATTTTTTTATTTTCCAAAAAACTAAAAATAAATAATATTTATATAAAACTAGGTATAAAATAAATGAATATCTATTCATCATCGAAATCATAATTTTTACCGTCCAATTGGTCTTAGTTTACTGGAGGACAATTTTGGCAATTGTCACCACAGCATGTTCCGCATGTTGCATTGCAAAATAATCCCAGCCTCCGACAGCCACACGCTGATCCGCAACCTTTTTTTTACAATAACTCGGTTAATTTTGATGCTACAACATGCATAAAAAACGATTTTACAGGTAATTTAACGGGCTATAAGTATAGGAATGTTAAAACATTCTAAAGTCCTTCATGTTTAAAGGGTGAAGGGTCAAAGGGTCGGAGACCAGTGGTTCATGCGCTATAAAGCAAACTTCAACCAACTATAACTCCGTTATTTTTTAATCTACAAAAAAAGTTAAAAAATAAAAATTTTTGTTGAAAAAAAAACCTTTTTTTTGTATTATGTCATCTTTTACGTATCTTTTATAGTTTTGAAGTTATTATAAAAAAAAGATTTTTTTTTAATATTTACAAAAAAAATATATATAATCATACTTTTTTCAAAAACTGGGTATTCTAAAGTGGCTAAACTTTTTTATCATACAAAAAACACTAAAATAAAGTGAAATCTATAAGGAAAACAATTTATTTCATTCCTGGTGAAGATGACGTTAGTCGTTAGTCGTTTATTGCGGTTTTTTTTTTACAAAAATTTGAGAAACCCATTTTTTGATCGTATCTCACGTACAGTTGGTGCAAAAGACTTTTACCACCACTCATTTTAAAGGTCTTTTCTAGCTCTTTTAAAAATATTATATAAGTTTTTGTCTAAAATGTACTAGTTTTCCGTTATTTAACGTTAAATACTCGTATTGAAAGACAAAAACAAAAACAAACCTTCTTTGAACAGCCATAACTCAGTTAATATTGAACTGAAAATATTCATTAAAAAGCCAATCTTTTTGTTTTTTTATGAGCGTTAATTTTAGTCCTTACACTTATTTTGACAAAACTCTTAGTTTCAGAGCTATTCTTAAAAAACCTTTGAAAAACATGTTTTTTTTTAACGAAAAATGACAGTTTTCAACAGCGAATAACTCAAAAAGTATTGATCTAGCGAAAAAAATGTTTACTACATTTTTTATTTGAAATTTGTCCTTCTATCGAATAGCGTGGTTATTTTGAGTAAAAAAATTTCCACCCTCAAAAAGGAGTGGCAAACACCCCCAGGGTGGAAGCGCAAATCGGCACTATATAACTTTTATTCCATGAGTAATTATTTATCAACACACAAAATTTCAAATGAATTCATTCAGTTATAAAGAATTCGGAGGTAAAAACCCTCAGTAACTGATCTAAAAGTCCAATTTCGCAATTAGATTTTAGTGCAGAACTTGTGTAGGTTTGGGATCAAGAGGTTTGGAGGAGGAGCATGCCTTGGACCGGGAGGATTGGCGGAGGAGAACGGGAATACGGCGATAGCCGTCTCCAAAATGTGTAAAGCCTTAATGTTAAGTAGCACAAAATCTATTAGAGGTCATGGCTCTAGTTCATCCTTAACATCTACCCTGCGTTTGGATTATGAGGGATACATGATTGAACGCAATACTGAAAACTGGAGAAGACGTTGTAGGTTATATAAAAGTACAACTGATTTTATGTTTAAAAAATGTAATATACCATTGCATAAACATTGTTTCAAAGACTACTACAAGTGAAAATACAATATGTTTATATATATATATATATATATATATATATATATATATATATATATATATATATATATATATATATATATATATATATATGTAATAATATAAAAATCCTATAAACTAATTATCCATCGCAGAATTAAATTGCATTATTATAAAGAAATACGTAGTGATAGTACCAAATAAACCGAAAATAAGTTTACAATTAAGATCAAAAAATCCACCAGCGGTTATTGTCGGTTTTGTAACTTGAACGTGATTTGCCAGATTTAACAAAGCTTGTTTTTCCTCAGAAAATACTGGAAAATTCTCTTGTAATTCGTAACAGAGTACAACTAGCTTCTGTGATTCTGAAGTCATCCATTCACAAGCAAAAATGACAAGTACTGGCCAAACCTAAAAAATATTAAAATGCTCAATATCTTTTATTACAATATGATATACAAAGTTATTAAATAGAATATCTCTATCTTCTGAAAAAATATTTCCAATCTGCTTTATAAGCGGCGTACTATGCCCTAGAAGGCAAGCATAACACGATTATTATAAAAATGAACAATATTAGTCGCTATATTTGGAGGTAATTGCATATCATACAGTTTTTTTGTGAAATATGGTTAGGTCAACAGAATCATATGCCTGTTAGTTCTAAAAACAAACAAGCAAGATAGTTGTTTCTTTGTTTGTCGGTAACTAAATGTGATAGATATTAAGATAGCATGCTCAACTACCGAATGTTTCAAGTAGTGATGGGCACAGATATCAGCCTACCAAAGAAACTTAAGAATGGCCTACCACAGGGGTCAGTGCTCTCTCCACTACTATTTAGCTTATACCTAGCAGATATGCCGGAAACACAGTCAAGAAAGTTCGGATACGCCGATGACTGGGCCATCGCTACACGATGCAGAATACTAGAAACGTCTGAAGAAGTTCTGACGGCAGACTTATATACATTGGGCAAATATTTTTGCAAGTGGCGACTTCAACCAAATGCATCAAAAACAGAAGTTAGTTGCTTTTACCTGAACAATAAACTTGCTGGAAAGGAACTCAACATACTGTTTGAAAATACCACACTTACCCACAATAAAACACTGAAGTACCTGGGCGTAACACTAGACAAAACGCTATCATTTAAAGAGCATTTAACAAAAACTGCCCAAAATTTGAGTACAAGAAATAACATTATACAGAAGCTCTGCGGTACCACCTGGGGAGCATCGGTTTCCACTCTCCGCTCTACTGCCTTAGCCCTTGTTTTCTCGACCGCTGAATATTGTCCTCCAGTCTGGCTACACAGTCCACACGTAAAAAAGGTCGACAATCAGCTGCACAGCACTATGAGGATGATAGCTGGTACAATTAAATCAACTCCCACCCAATGGCTTTCAGTATTAAGTCACATCCCACCTCCACATTTACGACGAGTCGACGCACTTACACGTGAATACAAAAAGATCATGAACAATATAAACCTGCCGATCCACCAAGATACCGAGGATGCACGAAATACCCGTCTCCGTTCTAGAAAACCACCAATGAAAACGGCAAGAATGATACATGAGAAGTTCAACATCACGAATGCATGATCCCAAGAATGGAACGAATGGCAAAATAACATGCCCTGCATTACCCACAAGCCACCAGGTTTTGATCTTCCACGCAAAACATGGTCCACTCTAAATAGGATCCGAACCAGACATGGCAGATGTGCATACATGCTACATAAATGGGGAAGAACCCGTCTCCTCAATGTGACTGTGGGGAGAACCAAACCATCGACCACATTATTCAAGAGTGTCCCTCAAGATCCTACAATGGTAGCCCTGAAGACTTCCTGTTTGCAACTTCAGAGTCAATTGATTATATAAATACACTTGATGTTTGTTTGTAACTATTTAAAGTTTGTCAAATACCTATATTACTAGTGTTTGTGTATTTGTTCTAAATGTGTTGTAATTGCCATACGATATATAAATAAATGTGATATTGTATCCAACCAGCCCCAAATCCGTATTGTGTACATGGCAGAATACTATAATATTCTGTAAGTCATGAAGTCTTAATAAGTCTTTCAAAAGTCTTACATATACAAGACATTAAGGATATCGGTCTGTAAGAAGAGGAGATTGTTTTATCATTATTAGGTTTAAGAATTAAACAGATAACTATTTCTTTTATATGATCAACATATCTTCCATTAAAAAGACAACTATTTGAAACCGTTAGTAGACTTTGTTTAGTTATAAGAGGTAATTCATATATCATATAATTTGATCGTACCCCGGAGCCGAGGAATTTAAAGACTTGAGTGTAACCTCAAATTCTTTCATGTCAAAACTTTCCTCGAAAATATTGTATTTACAAGTTTTACTCTTCTCCTGAATAGGAAGGTCAATATATGACGGAGTAGTTTTGTCGAACAACTGTACTATTATTAGTTCATTTGATAGAGTATATCGTCTTAAATGATAATTTTTATTCACTAGTTTATTAACAAATTCCAAATATTACTCATGAGATTATTTTTGTTTAAAAAATTCACAAAGATAATCCACCAATTTTTTGTTTATTTGTAAACAGAAGTTTACTTTTGGCTTAAATCTGTTTGTATTTAATGTAATTTTCAAAATTTGATACTTCTATGTAACTTTTGTATGCAAGATTTCGTGAAATGGTCATATTTTTGCATTCATGATCCCACCAATATCATTGTTTTCTTTTTCGTTTTGTTTTAAATTGTTAGATTTTCTTAATGTCGATAGTCAAAATAAACGTGAAAAATTGAATCGGCATTTGTTTTTGGATTGTGTTACTATTATAACCCTTATGATATCACTAAGAAAATATGGAGTCAACTAACCCCAGGCCGTTAGCCAACTAAACCCGTACCCGGGGCTAGTTGACTTATTTTGCAAGGCAGTCAAAACTTACTTTTTTTTACAGAGGATTTGAATAAATTAAAAATGTGTGTAGAGTACATAAAGGAGTATAGAATCAGCTCTCATCCTTGAATTTAACAGTATGCAAAATATAAAGCAGTAAAAATTATTTATTGAAAAAATAAGTCAACAAACCCCAGTCTCCCCTATTGAATATTAACTTTTCCTTAACCCTTTGAGACCCTGTGTACATGTGTATGTACATAGCTTTTATTGTTTTGTTAAATACCAACTACTCGCTTATCTATACCGAAATAGCATTCAGTCACTCAAATATACATTTACGATCCACATTTTTAACTTCAGCTTCCATTTAGTGGTCAACAGGTAAAGTTGTCAGCGATTTTCTTGTAAAGTGTCAGCTGTTTAGTTGGTAACCGATACTGCTAGTTTTATTTTACGAGAAACTGTTATCTTTTGTGAAATGAAATCGATCCAACTTTTTAAGTGTGATTTATAAGGTACAAGTGGTCTGAAAGCATATTTCTGATTGCACATCTGTATGTACATATGGTCTAAACTTGGGTTTTAACTTAGTATTGTTGATTGCAGATAACATAGATTACAAAAGAAAAAAATATGATTTCGACAACCCAAAACATCTCCAAGAGTTAATTGACCTGATAGAGGACGGTAACGTATCAGAAATAGACAATTTGGAAGTTCCCGGAGGAGAGAGTTCTGACGAGGAGGATGGAATTCTGGATAACTGTGAGAATAAATCTATTATAAGACCAGGGATTGATGCTTTGACCAGACGTGACACTGAGACACTGGAAGAAGGTGATGGCAGCGAAAATGATAATGAGGAGTTAGGGAGAACTTATGATTCAGACGACGAATATATACCAGATGAAGTTGCAGGTTACTCGGGTACAAAAAAATTAGGAAGTAAAGTATGTTTCTCAGAAAAGGATTGTTCTAAAAAACCAAAACAAAGAGAAATTAAAACAAAAAAGAGAACCGTAGAGTGGACTAAGGCATCGATAGAGACTCCTACATTTACATAGCATCCTACTTTCCCAAATACAAGTCTTACAGAGCCACTGTACCCAATTCAGTATTTTTTTAAGTATATTTCGAATGATTTGTTTGAAAATATAACAACATTTACAAATGTATATGCCTTACAGAACGGAAAAAATTTTATACCAACTAATGAGAGAGAAATTAAAATTTTATTTGCACTTCATATAATGATTGGAAATTTAAACAAATTTCCCAAAATTAGGATGTACTGGGAAAGAAGCCTTGATATTAGAATGTTCCTAGATAACATGTCTAGGGACAGATTTTTCCAGCTTAGAACATGTTTACATCTAGTGAACAATTTGGAAAGACCAGCAGGTGATACAGATAAATTTTATAAGGTTCGTCCTATCATCGACGCTGTCAGAAAGAGATGTTTACAGCTTGAACTTGAGGAAGTACTTAGTGTTGACGAGCAAATGATTCCTTACACAGGAAAACTTTCCGTAAAACAATATGTGAAGGGGAAGCCTTCTTGTGCGGAAAAAGTGGTCAGGCTTTTGATTTTGTTTTTTATCAGGGTAAATCTACAGAACTGAATGCAGATAATAAAACAAAACATGGATTAGGAGCATCTATCGTTCTTCAACTAGCCGAAAGAATTTCCGCTAGTGAAGGCCACAAATTATATTATGACAATTATTTCTCATCCTATGAACTACTTGAAATATTATTGGTCAAAAAAATATATGCTGGATTTATTCGAATAAATAGATTTTACAAACCTCCTGTGTTACCAGACAATGAAATGCTAAAACTACCGAGAGGCTCCGTAGATGAAGTCGTCAATAAAGAAAAAAATTTGGTGCTAGTCAAATGGTTAGATACAAAGACTGTGAAATTAGCCTCCAATTATGTTGGTGCAGGTAATTTAGACATAGTTAGAAAATGGGACAAAAAAGGCTCTTGTTACGTAGATGTTAACCGCCCTGAAATTGTCAAAGATTATAATTATGGAATGGGCGGAGTTGATCTAATAGCAGATGATTAATTATTATCGAATATTTATTAGATCGCGAAAGTGGACATTGCGTGTTATTATGCACATGATAGACTTCGCTCTCACCAACAGCTGGCTGGAATACAGGAAGGACTGCGACAAATGTAATACAACCAATAAGGATCGAATGAAATTTCTAGACTTCAGAGTCAGAGTTGCCGAAAGCCTAATAAATATGGGCAATTCAGTAAGTAGAAAACGAGGAAGATCAGCATCTTCATCTCCTAAGTCTTCTATTTCAACGTTTAAAAGACGAGGAGAGACGAGACCATTTTTGGAAATACAAACGGACAATTTTGGTCACATACCGGAGTTTGATTCTAAGAAGGAGGCTACTAGGTGTAAAAACACAGATTGTAATGGACGTAGTCATGTGTTCTGTACAAAATGTAAAATACATCTGTGTTTAATTAAGGCTAGAAACTGTTTTGCAGCTTTTCATGAACAATAAATATGTAATAATAATTATTTTGTAGTAAATATATTTTTAGTGTTGAGTTTATAAGACCATATGTACATACATATGTACAATAAACATTTTTTTTTAAAGCGTACACAAGTTTTTTTCATTTTATCTTACTAATTGAAGACTTTTGAAATATAAAAACACATAAGATTTTTTTTTGAAAATAAAAAAGTCAGGTCTCAAAGGGTTAAAATGACTTACCAACAAACCAAACACTAGTACGATATTTAACACAAATTGTAAAATGCTAAAAATCTCTATATTTTTATGCAACCAAGTAAAATTTACATCCAAATTTACATAATAAATAAATGAAATAGAACTTGACATTGTCGATAGCAGTATATGAAGTCCAAACATGCAATCCATTCTTTTGACCAGATTAAACAACTTGGTATGTTGTTTCTCGATAATATTTATTACAGCAAATCTTTTTTTAAAAAAATGGGTTTTTAAATTTGTATTTAAATTTTTATACGCCACATACATTCCGTAAATATGATAAAATATTATGTTTATCTTTACGTACTGGATTAACATTAAAAAATACTTCATAAAATATTTAACTTGGTAAAAGAATCCTACGTAATATATAAACACCAAATTTCTGCAAATTATTAAAGAAGTAAATGAAACTACACTGCCTAGGAATATATAGCGGAAATATTTGAAATATCTGTTTTCTCTTGGCAAAGAACTCTTGACCTTCGCGAAATACAGAAATAATCTAGACCAATTTTTCATATGCCAAAACGCCGAGCCGAGAGTTGTAAGTAAATTATCGAAAAAATATACAAAATCTCTCATAATTTCTGTTAAAATTGTTGCTTTGTAAACACGTCTTGTAGTAAATTCTCGGAAAATATATAATTCAATGAAGCAATATATTTGTATTATTATTAAAATAAACAAATAAAGAATGGAATATATTCTATAGATTAATTTCCATTTCAGACTAATTTTTTTTATATCAAATACAGGTATGATTGTTAATAAACTAGCTAGTTTTAAAATACTTGATGATTCCATTTCTAGAATTAAACTGTGTCAAATAAACTTTTTAACCACTTGCTAAGTCCGTAAAGTTGTATCAAATTATCGACTGCGTACTGTTCATTTAATATTTATTCTATAATTTATGTGATGCGTTTACTATGAATATTGTCTTTTAATTAATTATAATGTCAATTACAATTTTGTGTTAAAGTGTATGTGACTCATCAGAAGACTATTGAACTATTTTAAATGCCATTACTTTAATTAATGTAAAATATTAACTGATTCAGTACTATTATTGTGACTCGAAAAACCCAATGTAACTACAGTACTAACTACTGTAGTTACATTGGGTTTTTCGATTAACCTTGGGTAAGCCTTTACGTGTCAAGTTCAAAGCTACCATACATTTCAAACCTTAAAAAAACTTTTTTTGCACATAGTAACAAAAAACACCACTATGTTACTAGCAAAGTTTTTTAATATTCTAACTCTACAATTCTAAGTTACGGTAAGATCGCGGTAAGACGGACGTTTTAATAGATAATATATGGTAGCTAATTATAATTTATTCTCTTTCAGCCCTGAAGAAGTAAAATTAATTCTCTTTGGCGAAAACGTTCGGCGAAACAATTGATACACATTAGTCTTTCTTGCAGACTTCCCCAATATTTAAAGGTTTACTATATATACATATATATATATATATATATATATATATATATATATATATATATATATATATATATATATATATATATATATATATATATATATATATTTTCAAATTATTTTTCGACCGTACTGTTTTAAATATTGATTTATAGTATCAGCAATCGGTCAGGAAATAAAACTCTATTTGTTCAGTCTCAATATTTCGTCACGATTTTGTGACTTCTTCAGGAGAAAACTGTAAATTTATTAGAATAATTAATGATTATATGTAAATAAGAATAAAAATTTAATTTTTTTTGGCATATCTAAATAAATGACATATATTTGTTTGATTTTATTTAGGAGTTATGGTAACCGCAATATTTTATAGAGTGAATTCCCATTGTACAATTTTCAGTGAGTAGGTTAAATTAAGAGTAGGGCTGGTGTAATGATTGCAGAGAAATGAAGTATTTTTGCCCTTAATTCGACTAGGTTTGTGACCCTTTCAAACTGATGGCTATAAATGTTTTTTTTCAGAAAACCCCAAAAAAAGAAATTGGTAGGCGTTAAGTCACAGGATCTAGTGGGCCATTTAATTGTACGTCGATCAGGAAACGTTTGATTGAGGAAATTAATAGTTGCTTTAGAGTTATGAGCCGAACACCCATCCTGTTGGAAATAAACCTCCTGAAAATTAACGGGAAGGCGTCGAACTACCGGATCTCATTTTGTAAATGTTGTAAACATTTGGGCCCGTTTAGGTTTCCATAGATAAAAAGTAGACCGACAATATGGTCGCCTAACATCCCAGTCCAAACATTTAACTTGTGCGGATGCTGCGTTCGCACTGCAACACTTAGGTGCTTATTTTTCCGAGAATAATACCTTGCAACGGATGGATTGTGTTTTTTATATAATGAAAATGAAGATTCGTCAGAAAATAAAATATTTTTTAAAAAGTCTACATTTTGAATCTGTTTATCTAACATAAATTCACAAAATTCCATCCACTTAAAGTTATCTTTCGGAAACAGTTCTTGTGTTGGTTGTATCTTAAAACAGTGATACCCATGCCTTTTCAGAACTCGCTGGACTGTTCGAGCATTTACGTTAACTTCCCTAGCCATTTGTACACGATTTCAGGGTTCACTAGCTTTCACAAAAGCACAAATATCAATATCCCTGTTTTGACGCTCCTCATCGACAGGTCTAACACGTGGTTCATTACCTTTTTACATACACTTTTTACAACTATTTACACATCCCGAAGTTTAAAAATGTTTAATGGTATTTTTAACTCTTGTAACACTTGGTGGGGGTTTATTTTCGAAGGCAACAATATTACTTCGCGTATCGAATAACCCTGAAAGTACCATGCTACAAGTTCTTGGACGTTATACTACGTAATATACATTTTATTAATTATTTGTTTATTCTTTTAGAACTTCGTTTGAAATTTTTAATGTCAATGTGACAATTCGTACCTACTGTGAAATGAATATAGAGGTGGAAACGTGTAACATGTCACAGCGATTGCCATTGTGTTGTATGGTCAATAAAACAATGTCGTGACCTGTATATGGGTGGTGGGGTTTCTCGTCGTAAAGTAAAAGGTATGTTGGTTGACTTGCTTCATTTATTTTTATTTATCCCATGGAAGTAGTCTTCGAGTTGATGTGTAGCTATGTTGATATGTTTATGAACTGTGAATGCTACTGTGTCATCTACAAATGTGCCAACTGTTACGTTATTTGAAGTTGGTAGATCAGATATATATATTATATATATATATATATATATATATATATATATATATATATATATATATATATATATATATATATATATATAATAGAGGTCCCAGGACGCTGTCTTGCGGAATTCCAGCCTTAATGGGATGCATTTTGGATATTTCTTCATTTACTTTTATTCTGAATTGTCTGTTTTCCAAGTATGATGTATGTATTCGAAAGAATGGTGGTATTATTTATTTAATTTTATAAAGAAGTCCTTTGTACCAAATCCTATCAAAAGCTTGAGTTATATCTAGTGATACCATTGGGCAATATTCTTTTTCTATTAATGTGAAATTGATTTTTGAATTTTAAGATTTTTAGGCCAATAATATTTAAATATATATGAAAGGATTGCTATACCCCTTTTGGAAAATTCTTTTAGCATTTTTAGTGTTATTACGTTAATTCCAAATTACAAAATTAATAACTAATTAAAATTATATTTAAAATGTAAACAAACAAAATAAAATACGGATCAGTTACTTTAATGTTCCTATATTCTCTCTTAAACGATCACTCCTCTTTATCGATCAGCTTTTGATTTCCCGAGGGTGTTCGCTATTGGAACGTTCTATAGTATGTTGTCAATATTAATACTTTTAAAAAAAAGGTCACAGCTACCATAATTAAGTATTGTCAAGAAGATTTCTTGAATTATTTGCTTGCAAGTTAGTGGTTAGACTCAAGTTGGCGGAAAATCGTTACTTTCTTCTCTTTTTGTTTTGGAAGGATATGGAAACTAGGGTTAGTTTGGGGTAACCAGAATTTGATTTGTTGCGAAATATAGGTAATGTTCGAAATTCTCACAAATTAGTGGGTAAATATTTATTTATTCAAAGATTATTTTTACCCGTATAATTTCTACTTGAATTTTAAAAAAGTACCTTTGTAAGTAGGTTAGTGTCGTACGGTAGGACAATAGCATGGTATTTCCGATATCTATGACGTCAGGCACCAACTTTTTTTCTACCCCAAATCACGTAAAAACAAAACAAAAAAAACGGAGCATCTTCTCTCTTGTAAAAGACTTGAAAGATAGTCGCAAATTAGTGGTGTAGAGGGCACAAATTCTCGTGTGTCCCATCTCGTAGTGCACAGTGAGTGATTAAGTTATTAGAGCCTACCAATAAAATGTTACTTTTTGTTTAATAATGGTATGTAATTGAGCTATAAATCGTATTTTTTTGCTTAATTCTATTTTACTGTGATTTTAAACGTTATAAAGTTTACTAATTTGAAAAAAGAATTCAGTAATTGAGTGAAAACACTTAAAATTATGCCTTAAGCCTAATACTAGTGTCACTCTTTGTATCAATGACTGCCTGGCACGTTTTTGGCATACTTTCTATGCATTTCTGGCAATTTTGTTGATTTTGTCCACTCCTGTGCCATACTGCTATTAAGCGCTCAGCCAATTGACGCTTTGTTGTTATAATTTTATTAGAAACTTCTTTCTTCTTGCGCTTCCAAAGATTTTCTATTGGATTCAGATCTGGCGAATTGCCAGGCCAGTCGAGCACCTTTATCTGGTTATAAGTAAGGATTTTTTTAGCAGTTTCTGCCTTGTGAGAAAAACTCTTACTCAGGACCCACCCCTGGAGCTGGGGAAGTATTTTTGTTTGTACTCTCAAGTACTAGTCCTGCTGCATTGTTCCTTCGACAATGTAGAGTCTACGATAGGGATGGCGGTTTTGACAAAACACCGGTTTTCGGTTATACCGGTTTTTTGCTTACGGTTTAACCTGACGGTTATACCCGGCCAAAAAAACCGGTTTTTCCAAAAACTGGTTTTCGGTTTTTTTAATCCAATAGGTTACAAGTTTGCACTTTCAGTTTGCTTCTGTATTTATAAAAAAAAATAAAATTTGAATCATAGTTTTGTTTGGAATAAGTACTTGAGAATAATAATTATGATTGGAATCCAAAATAATACCTAACCTACTCCTAATCACCGTAAAAACCTAATAACCGGTTTTTACTTTAAAAATAAAAAACCGGTTATAACCGGGACAAAAACAACCGATAAAATCGGTTATTGCGAAGTAAAAAAACCGGTATTCGGTTAAAACTGGTAGGTTTTTCCCATCCCTAGTCTACGAGTTTATTGAATGCTTATGATATACCACACCATGATGCTCAGGGGGTGTTTTACCATCCCTACAATACAATCCGCTTTGTATTTTTCTCCAAGTCTTCCCTACACAAATTCAGCTTTATCGATGAGAATCTGCACGGTAGATTTGTCCGGAAAACAAACCTGGAATATTATTATTATTTTAGAATCATGGACAAATTGATCAACTGTAAACTACATGGAAGGTATTATGATCAACAGAAATAGCATTAATAATATTAGATATGCGGACGATACGGTTATATTTGCAAGTGACATGGAAGATCTACAGTACATAATACAACATGTATACAATGCATGTGAAAGGTACGGACTGCAAATGAATCTCAAGAAAATGAAATCAATGATATTCTCAAAAAAACACAAGATGTAGATAACCTGATCATCAATAATACAACGATCGAAAGAGTAACAACATATAAATATTTAGGAACGTGGCTAACCGAAGATGGAGATCAAACAAAAAATCAGATCTAGAATAGAAATGGCAAGAAATACGTTCATAAAATTCAAGAACTTACTTTGCAACCGTAACCTTAATCTAGAGATCCGCACAAGAATGCTACTTTTTTCTACTTTACTATACGGCATGGAAGCGTGGACAATAAAACAGTCTGAAATCAAAAAATTAAACTGCATTGAGATGTGGTGCTACAGGAGAATCCACAGAATATCGTGGACTGAAAAAGTAACTAACATAGAGGTGTTACAAAAAATGAAGAAAGAATGTGAAGTCATAAAAACTGTTAAAATTAGAAAGATTCAATATCTGGGTCGTATAATGAGGGGCGAGAAGTACGTAGTATTTAGATTAATTATGCAAGGGAAGATACAAGAGAAGAGAAACCCAGGACGACGCAAAATATCCTGGCTAAGAAATTTGAGAGAGTGGTTCGGTTGCAGCTTATAAGAATTATTCACAAGCGCGGCCAATAAAATTAAAATAGCGATGATGATTTCCAACCTCCTATAGGAGAAGGAACCTAAAGAACAAAAAACTACATAAAGTACAAAGAATGTTAACACATGTTATTTACCTGACTCCAATCGTCAATGGTCCCATCTTTATGATCTCTAGCCCAGTGACGCCTTTTTTTCTTCATGTCTGGTGTGAGTAGTGGCTTTTTTGCAGGGCGACAGGTTGAACACCCCAGATCCTTTATTCGCCAACGAGTTATCATTGGTAAAATATTAATGCCAGACTCGAGCAATATTTTCGTTAAAATCCTTTGAGGTTGTTTTCTGTTTGCCAAGACAATATGTCTTGGCAAATTTTTCTTTCATCTCGTGGTCTTGTAATTTTTTTTCGACCACATTTTTGTTTGCGCCGCCGTGTGGTCAAATCCAAATTTTCATCCAGTTTTATACAGTACTCAGTTCTTGGTGGGATGTATTTGGCTTTTGCCATGATGTTCTAGTACTACTGGTATAACGAATGTAATGTTTACTAAATTCACAAAAAATAGTATGCGATTGTCAGAATATCACTAGAGAGGGCAATTAAAACTATTTATTATAACTCTAAACATCAAGAATACAAAATAACGCAATAATATATCACAGATACAGTTTAATTTTAAACCTTTTTTGCAAAATTGTAATTGTATGTACTTACTCGACAAGTACTTCCATTCGTACTTATACTTTGACGGTCTCAGAAGGTTTAAAAGCTATCTCTATCCGCTAGTAAAAATAGCAACAGATACCCAAGAACCCGGCAAATAGCGGGTAAGGGCATATGTCTTATGAGTTCGTATGAGTAGCATAGTTACAAAGACGACTTAAGAGTCCTAAGACCACCTTGACCGATTTGTATTTTATAGTGGATTCGTATTCTTCATAGAAAGCCCTATTTATTTATGAAAACATTGCGTTATAAACTCGGCTCTTGCCTCTTTAAATCCCAGTTAAAAATCAACCTTATTTTTAAAAACGACTCTTCCCATATGTGGTTAGAGTCAAAGACGGACTCATCGCCACAGCCGCGCCTCTGACCAATCAGCACTCGCCTCTCGGTCACGCGATCCATGTTTCCGCTTTCTGCTTCCTACTGCATGTTGTCAATTCCAACCTAACTATCAACAGTTTTTGCAGTGTGTATTTTTTATTTTGTTTGTGTTATTTCATATTATTGTTTATTATTTGTACATTGTACGTGGATTATGGATGGAGTAATCAATGAAATTATGCCTTAAAGGGCCCGTAAGAGGGCGAGAGACCTAGAAAATTGGAAGAAAAATGTAAAAAAACGTTTTCACAATGCCACAATGTCTCAACATCATTAAGGTTTGGACTGTTCGAAAGCCATGAGAGGACTTAAATGTTATTGTCTCCAAAACATTTTTTAGTTGTTTTAGCTTTATGTTATGTAGCACCGTCCTACTGGAATACATATTCAAGTCCTGGTAGAGATCGTGAGCACTTGGTACAAGATTACTTTTCAAAATTTCTTAATACTTAGCTGCGCTAATTGTGTCATTCACCATCTTATTTCTTTTTGAACTTCACAGTTCTTTTGAGACAATCTTTATGGATTGTTTTATTTTAACTTCTCATAACCCGTTTTCGTCTCTCACGCAAGCATCAAATTTGGATTCGTCACTGAAAAGAAATTATTATTTGGGGGTGCGTGTCATCAGCTGGTTTAAGAAGATATGAGGTGATGGAAGGCACAATTATATTTTGAAAAATAGTCTTGTACCAAGTGCTCACGATCTCTACCCGGACTTAAATTTTATATTCCAGCAGGACGGTGCTGCATGTCATATAGCTAAAACAACTAAAAATGGTTGGAAGACAATCACAATAAAGTGCTCTTAGGGACTTCGAACAGTCCAAACCTTAATGTTATTGAAACATTGTGGCATATGATGAAACAGAAATTGCGTAGTGATCCCCAGAAAACCGTCGCCGATTTGAAGAATTAATTGGGTGAATTATAGAGACCGAACTATTTCAATATTTTGTTATTAGTAATAGAGTTGAATGTATTGTTGATCTAGTTCTTTGGTTTAATAAGCAAAGTTGTAAAGATGAACGTTTTTAATAAATTTTGATTTGTCCGAACATTTAGTTGTTAAGGCTCGTATAATTCCTACGTACTAATTATTCGCTTTTCCTTGAAATGACTTACCAACAAACCAAACACTAATAAGATATTTAACACAAATTGCCAAATGCTAATAAGTGCTATATTTTTATACAACCAGATAAAATTTTCATCTACATTTATGTAATAAATAAATGAAATAGAACTTGACATCGTCGATAGCAATATGTGAAGTCCAAACATGCAATCCATCTTTTTGGTCAGGTTAAACAACTTGGTTTGTTTTTTCTCGATAATATTTATTACAGCAAATCTTTTTTTCAAAATATCGGTTTTTAAAATTGTATTTAAATTGTTATACGCCAAATACATTCCATAAATATGATAAAAAATTATATTTATCTTTACGTACTGGATTAACATTAGAAAATACTTTAAAAAATATTTAACCTGGTAAAAGAATCCTCCGTAATATATCCACACCAAATTTCTGCAAATTATTAAAGAAGTAAAAGAACCTACATTGCCTAAGAATATATAGTCGAAATATTTGAAATATTTGTTATTTCTTGGCAAGGAAAATGTACTTTTGATCTTCGCGAAACTCTGAAACAATCGAGACCAATTTTTCATATGCCAAAAAGCTGAGCCAAGCGTTGTAAGAAAATTATCGAAAAAATATACAAAATCTCTCACAATTTCTGTTAAAATTGTTGCTTTGTAAATACGTTCTGTAATACCTTCCCGAAAAATATATAATTTAATAAAGCAATATATTTGCAATAATATTAAAATGGACAGATTTACAATGGAATATATTCTATAACCTAATTTCCATTTCAAACTACTTTTCTTTATATCAAATATAGGTATGATTGTTAATAGACTAGCTAGTTTTAAAACTTTTGATGATTCCATTTATAGAATGAAACTGTGTCAAATGAATCGACTAGAAGGAAATACAATAACTTTCTAACCAATTGCTATGCCCATAAAATTGAATCCAATTTATCGAGTGAGCGTACTGTTCACTTAATTTTTTTTAATATATATATTATATAGTATTAGTATTAATATAACATTTCGACTTCTTTTTCTTCTTCTTAGAGTGCCGTCTCCCTACGGAGGTTGGCAATCATAATGGCTATTTTTATTTTTGAACTTGCTGCTCTAAACAAATCAATCGATCAACAAATCAATCGATCTTATCAACACACTATTTAATACAATTCAAATAATTGTTTTAATACTATTATTTTTTGACGTATCTATTAATAACATAAAAATAAATTAAACTAAGTGACTTTCGCTTAGTTAAATTATGTTAGGTTATTAAGAGATATACTGCCAGAAGATAATGACAATTTTATTTTACTTTTACATCCATAGATGAGTTTTTTCATTAAAAATGTGTACCGTAGAATGGGATGACTTTGATTCTATAAGGTGACTTTGATAAAACATGAATATTTTGTTTCAAGAGAGTATACAACCCAAATGTTTCGTCCGTTATGGTGGTTGTCTGAACTTGATTTCAGTGCACATGTTGATTCACTATAACAGAAGGTGTTTGTGGCCAATATCAAAAGTATACGGTTGTAAATTCACCATTGAAGTTTTTGTTTGAATTTGAAGATTTTATATTGTGTTACTAAATTTAAACATACAGCTCTTACAATAGAATTGCAGGTAATTTTGTGTATGTTGCCTTAATGTAGGTCTAGTTGTCACTATTTTAAAATATTTAACCTAACTTATTTCCGTAACTACTCCATGAAATTGAATGATTTCTTATCCGGGGTCACTTTGATACATTTTTCGGGGTGACTTTGATACTTTATTTCTTTTTATAGTTTGCTTAATGAAACTTCAAACCGTTAATTATTTTCAGGATTTCGTCATTATCTGCATGAAAAGAAAAAATGCCGCGAGTTTATAAACGAAACTTGTCTGTTAAAGCCGCTTCAGAAAGATTTAAAATTCCGTATGGTACTTTATATAATAAATACAAAGGGAAGCATGTGAAGAAGCCAGGGGGCCAAACTGCGTTGACGGAGCTGGAGGAAAAATCAATCGTGTCCTGCATTGTCAAATGTGCAGATTGGGGATTTCCATTATCGACGCTAGATGTACAACTTTTCACTAAGAGTTATTTAGAAAGAACTGGAAGAATTATCTCTAAATTTAAAAACGGGGTAAGTCCTGGTAACGACTGGGTAAAACTTTTTTTAGAGAGACATAGTCAGCAAATCTCTGAACGACTTGCGTCTAACATTACTAGAGCTCGGGCAGGTGTCACAAAAGAAACGATAGAATCATATTTCAAAAATTTAAGAACAACTCTCTCAAATTGCCCTCCATCACACGTTTTCAATTACGATGAAACCAACGTTGGTGATGATCCGGGGAAAAGAAGATTGCTTTATAGAAGAGGGACCAAATATCCAGAACAAATCACTAATCATAGTAAAGCCGCCACATCAATAATGATGTGCGGTGCTGCTGATGGTACACTACTATATGGTATATAATATATCGCAGCGAACATATGTGGGATGCATGGACATTAGGAGGTCCACAGGGCTCTCCTTGTTGTAGTAGTGGATGTTGCGCAAGAGGAGCTAGATATAACCGAACAAAAAATGGGTGGATGGAGGTAACTTGTTTTACAGACTGGTTTGAGACCATATTATTACCCCACGCAAGACGGCTGGAAGGTAAAAAAGTTATGATCTGCGACAACTTGGCGTCTCACTTTTCAGATCATGTTTTAGAATTGTGTGAATTGCACAATATTGAATTTGCGTGCCTTCCCAGTAATTCAACACACATATGCCAGCCTTTGGATGTGTCTTTTTTTAAACCCATGAAAGTCTCTTGGCGAAAAGTTTTGACGGAATTTAAATTGTGACACCCAAAAATTACTGGTGTACCTAAAGATCAATTTCCGTCGTTATTAAAAAAATGCTTGGAATTAATGGATCAGACAATTGCAAAAACTGAGTACAAATGTGGAGATTGTAAAAAAAGTGCAATTAAGAGAGTTTTGAAGAATGGGTTCGAGGCTTGTGGCATGGTCCCTTTCGATCCAAATAAAGTCTTGAGTAAGATTACACCAATCAACCATGATGTTGATTATGTAGAACCTCTGATTAACGACAGCCTCACAGACTATCTGAAGAATAAGAAGTCTAAGATAGAAGTTACTAAACGGCAAAGTAAAAAAAAACTTCATATCCAACCTGGTAAAAGTGTAAGTCGACATATAACGGCAGATGACAGCTCCTCCGATAGCGAGTTAAACAGCTATAATAGTGAAAGCGAAAATGAAATTGAAAATGAAGATTCTGTGAAGGACCAATCATATGAAGATGAGATGAATACAAAACCCTCCCTTGCTGAATTGAATGTTGGAACTTACGTGCTTGTAAAAATTATGCCAGGTAAACAAAAATGTAAAAATTACGTATATGCCGGAAGGATACAAGAGAAATTACCTTTTGACGAATACAAACTCATTGGACTTAAATCACTGGATGAGACCCATAAACATTTTAAAGTTGTGGAGACCGACGTTTTTAACGCTCCTTTCGATGATATCTTAGCAATTCTGAAGACCCCATCGGTTGAAACAAATGAAACAGCAACTACATGTACATTTCCTGGCAGAGTTGATGTTAAAGAAAAATAACTTTGATTTTGTTTCCGTTCAAAAATAGGGTATCAAAGTGACCCCACATCAATGGGTGATTTTGATATACCATTACTTATTTTTTTTGAGAAAATCCTCAATTTAAAGATATATATATATACTAACAGTATAAATTACATAAACATAAGATGCATCCCAATGGACATTTTTCCACATTTTTGGGATCACCCATTCAAAAGTTACGTAAGAAAATATAAAAAAATTAACAAAGTCACCCCGTTCTACGGTACATGCTTCAGGATGTCCTATATATTCGCCGATGCGGCTTGGAGTTGACCGATGTGATCGATATCACCTTGGGATATTTCATTTCAGACAACCTGAAGCTCATATCGTAGTACTAATAGTATTTAAAGAGAATGTAAATTTACGAATATTCCATCCATGATTTATTTATTTATTTATTAACGTTTATGAGTTTTTGTCCTCCACAACACTCTATTCTTCTAATCACGTTCTATGAGTTCTCTATCTATCATTGCATTATATATGTACATTCTCCATCTTATAGTGGGTCTGCCTCTCTGTGTTCTTTCCGCGGGTCCCAATTCGATATTCTTTCCGGCCTCTTATGATCTTCCTAATCTTTGTACATGCTCGTGCTACCGCAGGGCTCTGATTTTCTACTTTTTTGTAATTAAGCTTCATTCTGCTCCATATTTCTTCTGTTCTTATTCTATCCCCTCTGTTAATTTGTAGACTTCTGTTAGATCTTCTCATAAAATATATTTTAACTGTTCTTATTTTATTTTTTATTGTTGTTGTCATTGGCCATACTTACGTTCCATATATTGTAATATTCAGCAATATGCTCTGAAAAATTCTTTTTTTTTTGGTTTATTTGGTTAGATTGTTGATTCCTATCACTTCGTGGAGTGTTTTTGTGGATCTTTCATACAAGGTCCATCTCGGCTTATAATTGACCCTAAATACTTAAAAATCTTAATAGTCACTTTTTCTAAAATTAAGTTTAAGTCTGCAACCTCGGATCCAATAAGTATTCGGTTTTGCACATGCTTATCTTGAGTCCCCATAGCTCGTATTATTTCTTTAATTTTCTCATTATATATGCCATATCCTCCATGTCTTGTCCAAAAACTTATGAATATAATATATTCTCTTGTTCCGCGTGCTATATACTTATCATATTTTTAAGCCATAATACCAATTTGTGGCATTGGTCGCATTGCTCCTGTAGTGATCCTTTCCCAAGTTAACATGTTCCCTTTCTAACTTGGCTGCACTGTACTGAAGACGACCGATAGTCATATATACGTATATACGGTTGCCTTCGGTTCCACAGGTAGTTGTAGCTTCCTCTGTGGTTATTGTTGTTGCCCCGGAAATCATCAGGGTCTTCTAACTCCAATGCCACAAATTGGTCGCATTACTCCTGTAGTGATCCTTTCCCAAGTTAACATGCTCCTTTTCTAACTTGGTTGCACCGTACTGAAGACGACCAATAGTCAGAAATACGTATATACGGTTGCCTTCCATCGATATATATTTTTTGGTTTTCTGTTTTGCGAGACTATGCCACTACATTTTACTTTTTGGTAAAGCAGCGAATGTGCATATTCGCTACTTTTCAGAAGAGCTAAAAAACACTTTTGGCTTCGATTAAAAATCTGTTTGTAATATTATTTATCTTTACACGCCTGATCTGGAAACCTTAAAAAAAATGTCTAAGAAAGGTTAATAATGAAAATAGGCTAAGTAACCATAGTTACTGAAAAAGTCACATTCGTTAGGGTATCTAAGTGACTACTGTTAGAATGTTAGGTTATAAAAAATAGCGAATCTGCATTTGTGTTACAGGAGAATGTACTTATGTATCACCTATTGATTGGTTTTCTCATGAGTTGGCTGAACAGAAGCTGAAATTTAGAAGATTATTGTTTTAATTGTTATGATTCGCTCTCAGATTCGTTAAAGGCATCTTGCATCATATAAATACTTGAACGAAAGTTTTCTATTGCGTTATTGTCAAAACTCTGAGCTAGGGTCACGACACAAAATGACTTTGGAGTGTATGCTTAGTGAAAAGGGTAAGAGTAAATTATTGATCGACGGTTATCTTTACCCGGAAGATAAAGAAAAGCAAAACATTTATTTGAAGTGTGATACCTACAAGACATTCAAGTGTAAAGCTCGTGTTATAACCTTGGAAGATGCAGTAGTAAAAAGAAGTGGTACACACAACCATATACCGGATGCAAGGCAAGTGGAAAATTAAAATTTTTTAATGGAATACGTGAAAACGCTACACAAACTTAAGATGGACCACATCATATAATATCCACTGCATCTGTTTAGCTTAATCAAGCTACAGCTGCCACGATTCTAAGAGTGAGCAGCATTAAAAAAACAATAAGACCTGTACAAAGTAATCAGCAAGCTGCTCCGGCCTTACCTCTTCACAGAAGAGACATTGTTTTTCCAGAAGAGTATAAACTAACATAAAATGGAGAACAATTTTTGCCATTTGATTCAGGCCCACACGATGATCGGTTAATAATTTTTTCAACAAGAAAAAATCTGCTTCTTCTGGCAAAGTCACAACACTGGTTTGCCGACGGAACTTTCAAAACTGTACCTCACCTTTTTTATCAACTATATACAATCCACGGATTAGGATTCTAGCAAGACTAATAATACAGAAGAAACTTATGTTCTGCTACTTTCAAAATTAAAAGAACTTTTGCCTGGAGCTTCGCCTGCAACCATATTAACAGATTTTGAAAGCCGTATGATAAGTGCTATAAGACAAGAATATCCCGACTCGACATCGTGGGTGCTTTTTCCATTTCACTCAATGTCTCTTTAGAAGAATCCACTCAGACGATTCAAAACGACGATATGAAACTGATTCAGATTTTGCTTTAAAGCTCCGATTATTGGCGGCCTTGATATTCGTTAATACTGCAGACGTAGTGGAGGCTTTTGAAAGGTTGGCAGCAAAAGCCCAGTCAGTAATTGATTATTTTGAAGATACTGGGATCGGGCGTCCACAAAGAGGTAGACAACGTCGTTTGCCCTTATTTTCACATGATCTGTGGACTTGTTATGATGAGGTCCAAGAAAAATTTCCAAAAACAACCAATTCCATAGAAGGATAGCATGGATGGTTTGAACAAGAGATTTCCTCAGATCACCCAAACATTTGGAGATTTATTGAAGGCATTTGGCTGAAGCAGAGCTTATATAAACTTCAGATTGAACAGTATATAAAACGCTTAGAAGGCCCTCCTACAAGTAAAAAATACAGAGATTGTGCAAAGCGGATTGCAAGTCTGGTAAACAATTACGACTCTGCGAACACTTAGGAGTTCTTGCGGGGAATAGCACATAATTTATCGTATTGTATATAGGAAATAGATATTAAGATCATATGCATAAATAAATGTAAAAAATATTAAAAAAAATTAAAATAAACTGTAAAAAAAATTTAACTTGTTTTTTAAATTTAAATTTTTTAAATCGCTAATTAATTTATAAAAATTTTAAAATTTTTTTTTAAATTAATAAAAAATAAAATAAACTAAAAAAATTTCAAAAACTAAAAAAAAAATCGGTTGCCTGTAAAGTCGGTTTTACGGGCGAAGATTTTACGTGACAACGTCTTTTTCTCGGTAGAATATTTATTGATATGAATATTATTAAATTGCACAATAGGAACAAGGAATTGAATGAAAATAAGAATTGCACAAATTTTAACTATAGAAATATATTTTGTTTACTAAAACATTGTACATGTAAACTTAAACTTAACTAATTTCTATTTGAGTGATTTTGTTGAGGATAGGACGATGATAGGAGAAATATGAAATGAAAGGAAGTGTTTCTGCTGTAATGTGTCTTGCGAAAGTCAAGTCGATGGTTGTTCCTTTTAACGTAGTTAACTTAGAAACGTTTGATACGCAATCAAGATTATACGTACATTTCATGAAATTTAGAAACGAGTTGTTGACTTTATAAACTCAGTTTCTCAACTTTTGTGTCAATCTAACAATTAATCAGTTGAACATTTGAAAATATATTAATTTCTAAAACTTGTAAATTAAAATAATTCATTTTAAATTAAAAATGATAATAATATCATTAATATTAATTTAATATTTTTTATTTTATTTAATATTTATTTTATATATTATATTATATTTTTTATATATTATTTTATATATTATTTATATTTTATATATTATATTTTTATATATTATTTTATATATTATTTATTTTATATTATAATATTGATCTTATTATTTTCTACAAAATTTATTTGAAAATTTTTTCGATATATCAATTAGTTGCGGAGATATCGATCATTGAAGATATTGTTTGCTACCAGTATTTTATATATTTATTTTTTTCAGTTATAAAAAATTACTATTTCCAATTGTGTCTACCAAGTATGGTCACATGTATTTGCCTACATATTAAATAATAATAAGTACAGATAATGTTATGTGACGTTCACTTCTGATTATATATATTTTAATATTTTTAATTTTAAAGAATCAATTTGAAAATCAAAACACTTATTCAGATCGAAGGTTCAAATTTTTGCTAAATAAATTTGAAATTAATTAAAATTTGTAAATGTAAATGGTAAAGTTGAAAATTAAAACATTTACTAAAATTGGAATTTGAAATTCTTGCTAAACACAGTTAAATTCTAACTCCGCGCGTGGTGATTGGTCGGTTTAGTTCGTTTGTTTGGTCGCCCTGTTTTGACAGGTTAGAAGGTATAATTTGTTATTTTAAATGTTTGACTAGCAATACGCGCTGTTTCTTCTCAATCGACTGAATTACGATTGATTGCAGAGTGATTTAAACTAATAATTTACTTAACACTATCAACATTTGTCAATAGTATGACATAACCTATAAACTCAGTTTCTCAACTTTTGTGTCAATCTAACAATTAATCAATCAATCATAGTTTACGATAATGAAATATTAGTGTACAATTATTTACCTTTATTGTTGTAGTTGTTGTAAATAACGAATCTAAGCACTCCACATTTTCACTACAGACACAGCTGACGATACTTTCAACGATTTTCAACTTTAGCGATTCAACGCGCCTAATTCTCTAGTGCCGCGCGCAGCGGACCGATCATGTTTGAGTGGGAGAGAGACGCAAGGCATTCGCCGGTCCGGCGGGCCTCTCTCTCGTTCGGCGACTCACTGTAACAGACGTGAGCGGGCCTTACACTTTTTCTTAAATGACTCCGAGCCACAACCTAATTTAAGACGTTGTCACGTCAAAACAAAAAAAAAGATAAATTGGATGTTTATTCCAAGTTCTAAACATGCCAGTGGTATGCTGCCAGTCCTAAGCCTGAGTAAAGTGTGAAGGGAACAGGGAATAAAAAATATGTATTATAATAATAAATTAATTAACGAGATAGCTAAGTCGAACACAATCTAAGCAGTAATAACTATTTCAATAGCACTTAAGTTACTGTATTTGAAGGGGCCTTGTAACTGGCTCCCTACATAAGAGGGTTGGAATTCTTTTGATTCCAAGCCTTACTTCAAAGGACTTTTGATTGGATGTATCTTCATAGGTTTGGTTCTTCAGTGACCGTTGAAGGATAAGGATTGTTAATGTGAGCAAATATAGCTCCAGAGAAGTAAAATTCACTTTGAGTTTATCGACTTATAATTAACTATTTTTAGAGTAAAGAAGCCTTAACACGGCCGTAGCTGACTGTACAATATCAAATAATTCTTTCTTTATCACACGTAAAAGAAAAAACCGTATTTATGAGAAAAATGCCCGATTTCGGCGTAGAGAAATATTTTATACATGAATTGGGAGTGTTTTATAATGCACATGCCTCAAGGGCGGTGTGTGATAACGAACTGATAAAATACTAATTGATGCGTAAAAGTGAAGATTACCCCTCTTGTATTTAGGTGTGAAAACTATTTAAGAGGCTGTGGCGCCAATGAGTCGGGTATCCCGAGTAAACTTCATAAAGTGACTATTTTACTTATTCTACAATCAGAAAAGTCTAAAATTACATTTTTATTTTATTTTTTAAAACGATATGTTCATTTCTGGAACAGTATTAGTATGTAGGAAGTACATGTAAAGCAATAACTCAACAATTCTCTTTTTCGGCAATTGTTTATCTGTCAATTGTCTATTCGGGCAATTGTCCATTCGGAGAACTGTCCATTCTGGGAATTTCTTTCGGGGAATTGTCTTCCGGGAAACTGTTTTTGCAAGAAAAATTAGTGGGCAAGTGGGAAGGTCAACAAAGATAGAGAATTGCTAAAGACTCTTAAACACCGGAAAATATCTTAGACTTATAGTGAGGAAAAAATCGATAGTTGATGATCTGTTTTATATCTCCATAGGACTTCAGAGTTTACTCTCAACCATTGGGAAATGTCGTGGTTAAGACTTCCCCACCACAGTACCCCATTTTTGATACTACTCTAGTATCTGAGCGAAAGCATCTTCCTAGAAAAATCTGTACCATAAATGCGTTTTTAATCAATAAACGGGCTATGTGAAAGTAATTTTATAAAAGTAAGTAAATCGGTATTAGTTGTTGTCCTTTTTTGTCTTTCATTTTATGTGTTACATATTAGTCACGCCTGTTTCTCATTCTTAAGACAAATCGCTATGACGGACATCTATTGAAGCGTCATGCGAAGTGAGTCTATCAATCTATATCTTTATTTGTATTAACAATCAAAGCGTTTCTCTGAAAAACTTCAAGTCCAATTTCTCTAAAATTAAAATATTTGCTTCATTTGCTTCTGAACCTCTATGTACACGCATTTCTTCTTCACGTGCCATATCAGAGTTATCCGACGTTGGTGATCACCATTGCGCAGGCTTCCTGATCTTCTGCCACATGGAATAATTGTCCCGGATTTGATATCTCAGTCCATTGACAATTTTTTTTAACCAAAAAACCTGTTTTCTTCCTACACTTCTACGGCCTTCTATTTTGCCTTTAAAGATCAGTTGTAACATCCATTATCGATTTCACCTCACTATATGTCCTAGATAAGACATTCTCCGATGTTTAACAGTCCGTACAAGCACTTATTTCTCGTAAAAATATCATAGGTTCCATAATATCTATAGATAAAATGTGGTATGTTCTTCTAAAAACATCACAAGTTCGCTCTCTTTCGTCTAAGAAAGTCACATGTCAGGTGATGATTCTTAATCGAGTTTGTTCATATCTGTTTCTTCGGTAGATAATGTCACGTCCTCGTTCACTGACAAAATAAACATCCAGTTCACTGCACTTGTTTCTGTGTGTGTAAGTTAAGGTAATTATCCAAGTTTCTCGAGTACTGGGGAAATATGGAACCAGAAAATAAAAAGTGACTGTTGTCCAGTGGCGAGAGAAAGATGAACCAAAAACACATTCAAAACTTGCCGTAAAAGAATCGAAAGTGAAAGGTATGAGACAAAGAAATCACAAGGGGATAGTAATAGCTAAAGGAAAAAGTAGGAGATGATTGCAGGTATTTTGTTTTATAATATTGTGTAGTAATGGATTCTTACTGTGTGCTTTTTTTAGATGCAAACGGCTTAAATATTTTCAAAAAGTTTTGTTGAAGGGCGTAAACATATATTTACTGAATTTTGTAAAATGCATGACAAAAGTTAGCAAGACTCGTACTTGGTTAGTCAATAACAATAAACCATACACAACGACATAGAAAACGTAATGAAGGAAACAAACCGCATTTTGCTGCATATTTTTATAAGTTGCGATGTTTTGTAATTCTAATTTTCTCAAATCATTTGCCAGCATTCATGCAGTTACAAAGCTTTGTCTAAAAAGAATTTAGTTATAACTAGTAGAAAAAGTTTGTGCACCTAGAGATAAGCAAGGAAAACATAATTGTCGCCCTAGAAACTACAGCAAAGAGGATACTACCCTCATAATGCATCAGATACATTCATTTTGTTCTATGTGATCAAAAACTATTTAAAACAAAATTTAATATTAAATTTGGATTTCCCCATACCGACATATGTGCGGAATGTGACAAAATTGAACATACATTAAGCAACAAGGATATTTCTGAGACCGATGCAGCTTCTTGCAAATACAAAAAAAAATGGCTAATGCATTCCATGCCAAAAAACGCAGCTATAAGTAACAGATAAAAGCAGGCGAAATTACTTGTATTACCTTTGATTTAATGCAAAATTTACCACTGCCATATATACCGTCCAACCCAGTATTTTTTGCAAGGCAGATATGCTACTATGTTTTTGAGATTCATGATTTGGGAAGTAATCAAGCAACAATGTATACTTATACAGAAAATGAAGCAGAAAAGGAATCAATCGATGTTACGTCGATGTTATTAAACTACTTTAATACCAATAATTTTTGTAGAAATTTGGTTTTGATTAGTGATTTCTGTCCGGGCCAGAGCAAAAACTATACCATGATATACTTTTTATATGTATTAGTACATGTGTTAAAAATGTACCATGTAATACCATAACTCACCTGTTTCCTATACGAGGACATTTCTATCTTTCCAACGACCTGGATTTTTGTGTTATCCAAAGAACAAAGCAGAAAACCGAACGGTTTGAAACTCCAGAAGGTTGGAATAACCTCATTTTACAAACAAGAAATTAACTGCCTCCTGTTAGACTGATCAAAATGGATGGTTCAATGATGTTTAATATACAAAGTGCAACTGACAAAGGAATACTTGTTTACAAAAACAACACATCTTTATTTTTAATAGTTTACATAAAATAGAACAAAAATAGATTTCTGTGAAAGAAGGGAAAATTTTAATGATATTATTTATAGATATTCTAGAACAATATGCCTTTGTTTGAATGAATAGGTTAATTTCCATTAAAGGTTCTTTTTAAGAAAAATAAACAGAACTCTTACATTGACATTTATGTACTTTCTGTAAAATTTTGTTACATATATAGTTTTTGTGCTAAACTAGTAAAGTATGTAAGGGGATAAATTAAACAATACAAATAGTAAATAGTACTTACATTTACATTATTAATAACTCGCGAATCGTCTAAATTGACATTTAGATACAAGTTTTTTCATTTTACTTGTTGTTAACCGTGTTCTGCTTTGATTTAAAATTAAACCATATTTTGAACATGTGTTTACAAGGAACAAATGTTGCTACAATATTACAATATTTTATGAATATAGTGGTAAAGTTAGGATATACATGGCGATGGTTTTTCTACCACTGTAATGGACAGTTATAATCTCCGTTCGAGTTTTTTCCTGGTAATATATCATCAGAAAAATACACGTCGACTTCTTTTATAGCTCTCTATACAGGTGTGCCTTTAGATGAGTCATGTCCAATTAATTCATCAAAAAAATCGGTTGCCTGTAAAGTCGGTTTTACGGGCGAAGATTTTACGTGACAACGTCTTTTTCTTGGTAGAATATTTATTGATATGAATATTATTAAATTGCACAATAGGAACAAGGAATTGAATGAAAATAAGAATTGCACAAATTTTAACTATAGAAATCTATTTTGTTTACTAAAACATTGTACATGTAAACTTAAACTTAACTAATTTCTATTTGAGTGATTTTGTTGAGGATAGGACGATGATAGGAGAAATATAACTATAAATTCAGTTTCTCAACTTTTGTGTCAATCTAACAATTAATCAATCAATCATAGTTTACGATAATGAAATATTAGTGTACAATTATTTACCTTTATTGTTGTAGTTGTTGTAAATGACGAATCTAAGCACTCCACATTTTCACTACAGACACAGCTGACGATACTTTAACCACACGTGTGAACTTGTATTATGACGCTTTCTCGGTTTTCCAACGCCAAGAACGCTCGAGAAAGACAGAGACACAAGCACGCACCGATTCAACGCGCCTAATTCTCTAGTGCTGCGCGCGCAGCGGACCGATCATGTTTGAGTGGGAGAGAGACGCAAGGCATTCGCCGGTCCGGCGGGCCTCTCTCTCGTTCGGTGACTCATCGTAACAGACGTGAGCGGGCGTTACACTTTTTCATGAGTGACTCCGACCCACAACCTAATTTAAGACGTTGTCACGTCAAAATACACCACAGACTTAAGTCATCTTAATCGGTTTCTTTTTCTTGTACTGGTTGATTTTCAATAGTACAATCTTTTTTTTTCCTTAATTATAGAAGTAACCAGCTTCTTAACTCTTATTTTTGTTTTTTGAGCTTCATTTTTCTCATCAAATCCCTCATCTAAACGTACACATGTATCGAGAGCTATAAGACAAGTCGACATGTATTAGTCTGATGATATATTACCCAGAAAAAATTCGAACAGAGATTGAAACTGTCTATTACAGTGGTGGAAAAACCATCGCCATGTATATCCTAACTTAAGCACTATATTCATAAAATATTTTAATATTGTAGCAACAACTGTTCCTTGTGGACACATGTTCAAAATCTGGTTTAATTTTAAATCAAAGAAGAACACGATTAACAACAAGTAAAGTGGAAAAATTTATGTTTTTAAATGTCAGTTTAGACGATTCGCTTTTTAGTAATAATGTGTAATGTAAATGTAAGTACTATTTACTATTTGTATTGTTTTATTTATTTTTCAAGCTATACCTAATAAATATATCCTTCATTAGTTTCTTTCACTTTAATACATATACACATAAACAATAATAGCCAATATGTTTGTTTATGTACTCGCTTATTTGAAACTACTGTTAAACAATCAACTAGTTCGCCCAAATTTGATTATTTTATAACATTGTTCAAATGTTAAAAAGACAACAGGTCAAATAGAACCAATAAGTTTTGCAACCTTGAACTTTCCCTCTTTTATTATTTCCACTAATGCATTTTCGTTGATATAAAGGCCAGACGTAATATACCTCTCTCTTTTTAAAGAGGTATTTCTCACTCCATCTCACGTAAGGTCCATACCGACTATAAACTTTTACCTATACTGTATGTTGTTTTTGTGAAAAATGTCTACATTATTAATAAATTTAAAAATTATTTATACATGAAATATACAGTGAACTAGAGTAAATAAAGTAAAAGTCATTTAAGTTTAATCTTCTCTGAAAATACTGTTGTCCTCACTGTCGATATCATTAGCAGATATTATTTCTTGGACAGCTGAATTTGATTTCAAAAAATCGTAAAATTCCTGACTAACTGGATTTAATAAATACTTCTTTAATTTCAGCAAATCCTTAGCTTTACAAAAATTCAGTGGCAATAAGGAATTGTATAGTTGTTTCAGTTCCAATTCTTGGGCAACTTTCCTTTGTTTCGTATGTTAATCATGTACCATGGACCTGTAAATGTATATCTAACTAATACATATGTAAATTATTTACTTATTTGAATCATTCTAACTTCATTGCTGGTTTACTTTGATGTAAAAAATAATTCTCAACGGCTTCCTTTATATTTAATGAAACATCACGTGTAATTGTGTCAACTTTGTATGGAGATGGGTGTACCCAAGCATTTTTCATTATATTGTTCCAATCTTCTGGAATCTGTGTAGTACACTTTCTTTTCAGGGGACCAATAAGACTAAAATCTTGATCATTGGTTAAATATATATGACCGCTAATAGAATAGAATGTACCAAGCAGCACAGAAAAAAAACTCTAACATAATTTTTATTTTGTCTTGAGCATCCGTCACTTCAATATTAATATCTACTAAATTTCTGAAATGGATTTTATTGTGATTTAAATATCTGAGTAATAATGTTGTAACATCATCTTGGCCTTTTTTGTCCTCTTTTTCTAAATAACTGTTTAAAACGACATTATTTTTTCCATCATGAATCCCAAACATAAACATCCACAACTGGTGACAATAAAAAACATCAATGTATGTGTGGAAAGTTAGGTTTTGCATATAATCAAACGTGAGCAACATTATCTTATTTCGTTGGGTATATTGCTTTAGTTTTCTTTTAATTTGATATATTTGTAAAAATAACTTTATCAACGTTTAGATCAGAAATCTAAATTGTGTTTCGAAACTATTTTACGGATTTATTATCAGATGTCGCTATTGCGTCCGTTTCGAAGCCATTTCAGTGTTGCTTCTTAAAGACAGGAAAGATTTATTTTTCACGTTGAGAACGCCTATGAATAGCTCTTCTGATGATTTTTTAAAGAATAATGTGATTAAAATACTTAATACGACAGCGAATTAATTAACTTCAAAACTTCCTCTGGTATTTTCTTATACCGGTTTGTCTTGTGGCTGCCTCTATTGTCTTTAGGAGTCAATACATTATAAGAAATGAGATCTTGAAACCTTTTAACGCGACCTTTTGTAACACCATGTATATTACAAAAGGCAGAAAGGCATATAGGCTATTTACTTACATCTATACGAATCTTGTGAATCTATACGAAGTGATCATTCGAAATTTTGTAGGTGATTTTCTTGAATGTATTTTTGGGTAGAATGATGAAATGAAGCTCATTAAATAGGCATCCTGGTCGTTTTTTACTCCAAAATCATTGAAATGTTTCAATATATTTTGACGTTATTTCACGTAAATTGTTGTTCACAAATAGTACATAACTAAAAATTTATTTAATGGTAACATATAACTTTTATAAAGGAATTTTTAAATAAAAATTTTTTGTAACACATGGTATACAGCCAGCTACAGAATCTTATTTTTCTTGTGGAGTACATAACTGTTTAAAGATATGTAGTTTTTGCTAAAAAGTATTGACAGACACGTAGTTTTTGTAAAACATCGATATTTTAGCCGTTTATTTTTAGCAGCCTGTGTCGTTTTTGTAAAATATCTTTTACACTATCCGATGTACCTAAACAGTTGCCTGGAGCATTAGCTCAAATTTAGTAAAAATGTGGGTTATGTTGTTTTTGTAAATAAGTCTTCAAATGTTTCTTAAAATATCCAAAACCAGCTATGAACATAAAAAATGTAAAAATGGTAAAAATTAAAAATACTAACAGACTTTTTAAAGATAGCTATAGTGGTATATGACGTTCATCACTCGTAGCATCAAAATACCAATAAGAAAAGAAATAAACTTACAGCCTGTATAAATATGCTTTACCAGTATCCATTAAGAATACAAAACTGAATACTCTAGAAAAGTTTCTTCCATGACCTTACATGACCACAGCAACAGAACATTTTATGAAGACTTGATAAAAAGCTAGACGACCATAAAAAGCCAGACGACTATAGGACCTGACGGTTTTGATAACACGGTCGACAACTCTAATAACAGCGGTGGCTGCGAAGACTGGGTATGGTAGTAGTAAAGTTTTTAATATTTTAATGTTTGCCAGAGTTTATATTTAGTTTTTATATTTATTATATAGTTTATATTTAGATTTTTCAGCCCAGAAATCCTTCGCCTTTCTGGTCCGCGTTTTTCTTCCACTTTTCCTTGTAGAATTAATTGCAACAACCCTTAGGTTTCGCTGTTCCTCGTGATGTGACCGAGGTATTCGATTTTGGCTATTTTTATTGTGGTTAACTCTTTTCCTTTTTGCATTCTTAATAACACGTCCTGGTTAGTAACGCGGTCGGTATAGGATATCTTTAGGATTCGACGATAAAGCCACATTTCGAAAGACTCAATTTTCTTGCTGATAGCGTCTGTGAGAGTCCACGATTCAACTCCGTACAACAGTATAGCAAAGATATAACATCGTAGTAACCTGATTTTTATGGGTATTGATAATTCATGGCGTTTAAATAGCTTAGCCATTTTTTGAAATGCAGTCCCAATTGGTCCCAATGGTCCCAATTTTCATTAACGTTCGTACCAAGTTAGGTGTATGTTTTTACTTTTTCTATTGGTTGACAATTCTCACTGATTCTTTCAAAGTGCTGTTTCGTCTTAGAAATGATTATACGTTTTGTTTTTTTAATATTCAGTGAAAGTCCATATCTCTGACTCACTTCTGTAATTCTATTCATTTACTCCTGGGGGGGCTTGATAACTGTCACCGAACACCACCCTGTCATCCGCGTATCTGATATTAATACATTCTCCGTTAATTCGAATTCCGGCTTATATATTCTTTACTGCTTCTTGAAAGATTTCTTCAGCAAGTATGTTAAACAGCAAGGGTGATAGTATACATCCCCGTCGGACCCCACATTTGATTTTGATATCATCGGATTCTTCTGCCTCTACACGGATAGACGATGTTTTATTCTAGTAAAGATTGCTTATAATTCTTAGATCACAGTTATTTATTCCAATATTTGTTAAGTTATCTCCATCAGCTTGTCATGTTTTACTGTATCGAACACTTTATGGTAATCAAGGAAGCATGCATAAATATCGCAATTCACACAGGACACTTTTCGTTTTTCTTTTAAAAACCTCACATGTATATGTTTTGTTTAATTTTCTTCATATTCTTGTGAAAAAAAATCATAAGTGATATAATACAAACTATCTTATAATTTTGTCTTCTTCTTCTTCTTCTACTTTTTAGAGATCTTTCCATCTGTTTAATTCTGAAGCTGCCTCTGGTTAATTTCCTGGGAGGTAGATTGCCAACTATCCCTCCATCTTTTAGGTTGTCTTCCGGGAGGTCTTAAACCGGGCGGGTTGTTTTCTAGGGCAATTTTTGGGAGTCTATTCTCATCCATTCGTCTTAAATGATTGTACCACATCCTCTTACGCTGCCTTCCCCATATATTTTTGTATACCAATTAAATATATCAACAAAAGAATCTACTCAAAAATGGTAATGCTGGATTTTTTTTTTATTTTTCCAAATATGCTAATTTTTTTACTTATTGGTTTTTTTAGAGAAACGCCCTAATTTCTTTCAAGTGGCAACGTCAGGAAAATAGGAAAATGGGTGCACCTACGAAAAAACTTATTATTATATTTATCAACATAAAAATTGGCTTTATTGTCCCGTTTGGTCTTGATCTATTCAATTATTCATTTCCATGCATTCATATTTTTAGCTTTCGCTATCCAGTTTCTATGAGCTAAAAATCCAACAGATAAATATGTAAGTCCAAAAGATTTTGTAATTTGTTTAAAAAAATTATTACACAAAGTATAGCCACTTTTGCGATTTTTGCAAAAAAATCTCATAAAAATATTTGTTCTAAAGACGCAAAATTTCTTCCCTGTTTAAATAGGTATGTGTGATATCCAAATAATCATCTACAATGTATATTTATTGTAGCGGAAATAAAACAATAGCGCAAAAAATTGTAAAACGTCACGATTGAAACAAATTAGTGATAAGCAATGCAGCAAATGTATGGAAGCTTGTAAAGAGTGCGTCACTTCAATATTTCTTTAATCACTTTTAAATAAAATTTTTAAATCAATTATTATTTCTTAATTTGTAATTTCTAAGTTGGTATTAAACCGCTGCTCCAAGCGGCACTTTTGGCAGACATGCTTATCCGGCTAGCAATTAGCACTCACTCTGGTTTAAATTTTTGGGAAGATAAGTTCGGTTAACTAAAAATGTAGGCAGCGGGAGAATTGCTAAGTTTGTTTTAAAGAATATCATTTTTTTTTAGAAAAAGAAAATGAAAAGGTTTTAGTTTGTTTAGTAGTGTGTACCATTTGATTTATAATCACTCTTAGCCGGTAAGTGGTTCAAATAATCAATAAAAAGTATAAAAATCATTAGCCATTTTGATTTCTATAATATTGTCAATTTTCCTTTGATAATGGATAGACCTATATGTCATTTCTCACATCATTTCATTAGGAAATATTTTACGTCTACATTGAAATTTATAATAAGATAAAATATGTCAATTTTTTATTTTACTTTCCGCCTTAAAAAAACATAATTATATATCTTTAAAACTATCTACTATCTATTAAGACTATAAAAATATTCTGTCTCATACCGTTCTTTTTATCTTATAAAATATATCCAGCGCATGCTTTTCGTTAAAATTATCTATTTAATCAATCCATTTTACATTAAATATTGTCAAACCATGCGAAGGTCACAATATTTACAAAATCATTACGGCTTTTTGCTTACATACAAGCTTCCTCAGTAGCTTTTTGTACTATAGCTTTTTGTACTACCTTTCAAGGTTAATAAACCTTGTGGTTTTCCCTACTTTTTCTCCATAGTAAGAAGGAACGCTAACACAAATGTTCTTTTTAGCCTCCTACTGAAGTTAAAATCCAGAGTCAAGAATTCTTCAATTTTACTTTTGTTGGGGTTTATAGAATAAAAAAGGAATTGAGTTGTTCCCTACTGGATTTTCACCTTTGCCGTCACCCTTAGCTGTTCATTTAGAGGTCCAGATCTTTATAAGGTTATTCCCGGACAACTTTAGGGAACCAGCCGAAAAGACCTCCCTCATTTAGAGTGTGGAACATTGTTCATTTTTATTAAGTTTGATTTGTCAATTTTAATAATCTGTTTATAATATTTTTTTCAACTTAAAATCAACTATTTCATCTAATAATAAAGACCCGTCATTTTTTTTTAATTAATAATACTAATACCTAACATTTAAGGACTAATTGTTAACGACAGGTTGAGGTGTTTAATCCTCCCTATCAAATCTGTTGTACGGTTTTACGTGTACACATTTAATCAGAGAGTTCGTTATTGATATTTTATTATATATTTAAACCTTGGACATCTATCCCGTCAGGATAGTGTCCTTATTACTTTTTTATGACATTTAATTGAAAGCCAAAGTAGAGAGTAAATTATCTTTTTAGGTAGTCATTAAATTTTTTCTTATATTTTATTATTTGTAAATTCAGATCATCAGAGATCAATTGTGTGTACCAGGAATTTTTTTTTAGTATATAAGTAACTAGGTTAACTGTACATAAATGGTGGAGGGTAGCATGTAAATTATACTGTATATATTTGGCTAGGTATTAAATTTGTGAAGACTAAATATTTTAATTAATACCTGTTTCCCTTTTTATTTCAGCAAATAGCTTTACAAGATACCTTGGAAAGTATATGTTCGGCGCTCAATCACATCTTAGGGCAACTTCCATAGATTATCCCTTTTATTTACATTATTTCTATATTTTTTTATTACCGTCATTTATTTCCTCATTTTACGGTCTCTGTAGGGCATGCAAATTGGCCGAATCCTCTTTTGAGTGTCAAGTAGTCACTCTCCAGCACATTCTGCTAGCCAGCTTTAATTTATTTGTTTTTTGTCACATTGGCGCTACTTGATTACATTAGCCCACACATTTTGTTACATTACATATACACATTTCGCCCCCCCCCCTCACATTTGTTTTTGTTATAGGCTGAGGAGGAAGTTGTAACAATGGAAACTCCAACAGGCCTCTGGGTGTTAATTGCAGGCTAACCGTCCGAGATCAGTCAAAGTGTTGATCTGATAACAATTCAACTTGCCCTAAGGTATTGACTAAACGCCAAACGCTGCTGCTTGACTGTTAATCTAGTGGCAGTTCTGTATCTGGTCTTGGAGTATTGATCTGAGATAGATCTTTTTTTTTCCCGCAACTAAGTATTGATTAGTCGCTTTCCGCTAATCACTGGACCAAGTGTTGATCGGCCCGTTTCATTGCTATTTCTCTGACCCATCCTGCCCTTTTGTTTTCGCAAGTATTAAATACCGAGGCATACGTCAAGACTGTGGCCATAGGCTTGGCATTTGATTTTTATTATCTTAAATATAACTTTATTTTGTTCCAGATATATTTTTATTTTAATTAAACCTGATTTTTACAGTGTCTGCTGTCTAAAAGAGCTACCCATTAAATTGTGAGTAAGGGAAAGATTAAGTGTAAATAATTGATTATACTTTATAACTGAGAAGAGAGGTTCAAAAATAATTTAAATGCATTGCTCTAGGTATGATACACGATACGATGCTTGAATAAGAGCATTAGACCATATAACCAAAATATAATCTTCACGTGAAGATTGTCGCATACAGTCTTTTCAGAACTTGAAATGCTTTGAATTGTCAAAGATGATGACTAAAAAGATATTTTCATATAAAAATAATAGATATTGAACTTTTTTGAAGGGACTTACCATTAAGGCAATTACTAGTATCAAATTTATCACGAATTGTGTAAGGCTGAAAGTCGTAGTATTTCCATATAACCAAGTAAAATTGTCATTCATATTTATGAAGTAAATAAACGAAATAGAATTTCCCATCGTCGATAACAGTATGTGTACACCAAACATGCAATCCATCCTTTTCGTCACTTTGAATAATTTGGTATGTTGTTTTTCTATAAAAGTAACTATAGCAAATTTGTTTTTTAAAAAATGAGTTTTTAAAATTGCATTTAAATTCTTATATGCCACATAAACTCCATAAATATAGTAAAATATTATATTTAACTTCACATACTGAATAAAACTTGAAAAATATTTGATAAAATTTTTGTGCTGATAAAATAAACCTACGTGATATATCCATGTCACATTTTTACAAATTATCACAAAAGTAAAAGCTATTACGTTGGCTAGAAAAATGTAGTCAAAAAATTTAAAATAAGTATGATTTTTAAATAAACAAAATGTATTTTTGACCTTTGCAAAGCACTGTAACAATCGAGACCAGTTTTTCATATCCCAAAATGATGAGCCCAAACTTGTAATAAATGTGTCGATGAAATATATAAAATCTCTAATTATTGATGTCATGATCGTTGCTTTATAAAAGCCTGCTATCATGGCTTCTCGAAAAATGTACAATTTAATGAAGGAATATATTTGTATTGTTATCAAAGTAAAAAAAAATAGAATGGAGTAGATTCTGTAAAGGAACTTCCATTTCAAATTATTGCTTTTTATATTAAATATTGGTAAAATTGTTAATAAACTAAATAGATTTAAAATCTTTTGTGTTTCCATTAGTACAATAAAGCAGCGTGCCGACTGACAACATAATGAACTGTCTACCCATTTTCTCTCAATAAAGGTAATGTGTTTACATGTTGACCTAAAATAATTAAAATATAAAATAATTATAGAAAATGATAAACAAAAAAATCCAAGAATATATGTATATATGTATATATATCGAGAAAAGGAGTACGACCGTCAATCCAAAATAAACTAAGGTACACTCGAAGAGTGGTGGGTTTTTCGGTCAAAGTGGAGAAATAAAAGACAAAGAAGGTGGCTACTTCATCTATTTATTGAAGACGTTTCGCTTTCTGCTCAGAAAGCATCATCAGTTCATCTAAAAAGAACAATATAAATCCAAACATCCATAGAGAAGTTAAAAATGTGTGTTACCGAAACTGGACATTTAGAGTTAAAGTTGTATAAAACAATTAATTGACTAGGTATAGTTTACAAATTAACAAAATTAACACAGCAAAAGAACATGTGATAATCATACATGTATATAAAAAAGTTATTATAAAAACTTATGTAAAAAACATTAAGGTTATTAAGGTTTTTTTTGTGATGTGTAAAGAACTAGAAAGATCATGAGAATGCACTTCCAACAATTCTGATTATAAATAAATTGTTGGCAGTGCATTCTTAACTATATATATATATAATTTAACTCTCCAGGCCTAGAAGGCCCATGGCTTGGGTTACTATTCTTTTCCATTCTTTTCTGTTTGTTGCTTTATTTTTCCAGTTTGGTATTTTAAGTTTTTCTATGTCTTTTTCAACATCCTTCTTCCACCTGGTTTTCGGTCTGCCTTTCTTCCTTTTCCCTCCTATTCCTCCCATTAGCATTCTTTTTGGTAGTCTCGTGTTTTCCATCCTTTGGATGTGTCCCAACCATCTCAGTCTTTGTGACTTTATGATCCCTACGATATTCGGCTCTCCATACATCTCCTCTAATTCCATATTTGGTCTTTTTATCCATATACCATTCCATAATTTACCTCCAAATATTTTCCTGAGGACTTTTCTTTCCCAGACTTGCAGCAAGACTTGCTCGGATTTGTTCATTGTCCATGTTTCACTGGCATATAATACAATAGGTCTTATTACTGTCTTATATATTCTTATCTTAGCCTTTCTAGATATGTTTTTGCTTCTTAATAAATTGTTTAGTGCAAAAATACAACGGTTACCGGCCATAATTCTCGCTTGGATTTCTTCCTTCATATTTGGTCTTCTCGTGAATGTCGCTCCTAAATACTGGAATATTTCTACTTCTTCGAATTTATATGTTTTTTCATCTGTTATTACTGTCAGATATTGTTCTTGTAGGTAATCTCTTTCTGTCCATTCCATATATTTGGTCTTTTCTTCATTTATGTACATCCCTTTCTTTCTCGCTTTCATTTCTAATCTTTTTATTATTTCTTTTAATTCTTGCTTACTTCTGGCTATCAGTACAATGTCGTCAGCGAATGCTAAGCATTGGTGTTTTCTTTGATATATAAGTCCTGACCTGTTGATTCCAGCTTCTCTGATGGTAACTTCGAGGACGATACTGAACAACAGCGATGACAGTGGGTCTCCTTGTCGCACCCCCTCACTAACCTCAAACTTATCTGTTTCTTCGCCATTTATTTTAACCCTATTCTCTGTTTTTCGGAGTGTCATTTTTACCATTCTTATCAGTTTTTCACTAATTCCCATTTTACGTAGTGCTTTGTATATTTCTTTGCGCTTTATCCTATCGAACGCTTGTTTAAAGTCGATGAATAGGGCCATTGTATCTTTCCCATATTCGTAGCTTTCTGCTTGTATTTCGCGCAGTAGGAAAATTTGATCCACTGTGCTGCGCCCTCTTCTGAATCCACATTGTTATTCCCCTATGTCATTATCTATATTTTGAGATAGCTTGTCTTTTATATATACTGCAAGTATTTTATATGCAACATTTAGTAGGGCTATTCCCCTGTAATTGTGGCATAAACTTTTGTCGCCTTTTTTGTGAAAAGGGCACAGTGTCGCTTCGGTCCATTCCTTCGGTAATTTTTCTTGTTCCCATATGTCTTTTAGCAACTTTTCCAAATGCTTAATTAGTACTGGTCCTCCATATTTAAACATTTCAGCTGTTACTTCATCTCTTCCTGGGCTCTTATTATTCTTTAGTTTCTCTATTATTTCTTTTATTTCTTTTTCGTTAGGTGGTCTTTCCTCTATTCGTTCTTGATCGACATTTTCATACACTTCTTCTTCCTCTTCATATTCTGTTGTGGGAATTTCATTTAAAAGTTCTTCAAAGTATTCTTTCCATCTGCTCAATATTTCTTCGTCACTTACTAAATTTCTTCTATTTTTGTTTTTGTAGTGTACAGGTTTTCCTTGGTACCCCTTTTTCTCATTTTTCACCCCTTGATATAAGTTTCTAATTTCTCTATTTTTATAGCTCTGTTCTATACATTTTAATTTATCTTCATTGTATTTTCTTTTCTTAGATCTTATTATTCTTTTGGCTCTTTTCCTTTGTTCATTGTATTTTCTCTCTATCTCTGTTGTTTTTTCTTGCATCATTTTCATTCTTAATTTATTTCGTTCATCTAGTTCCATTTTACATTCATCGTCGAACCATTCTTTGTATTCGTGTTTTATATTTCTATTACTGGCCTGAGCTGCTTTGGTTATACATACTTTTATTTGCATCCATGTTTGTTCAATATCCCCACTTTCTGCAATATTATCTAATCCTCTACTGACTATTCTTTCATATTTATTTTGTTCCTCTTCTGTCAGTAGTCTCACAGGTTTAGTTGCTTTATACTTTTTCTTCCGCTGGTTTCTAAGCACTGAAATAAGTTGTTTCATTTGTATTCCAACTATAAAGTGATCTGAATCTGCATCTGGACCTCTGTATGTTCTTATGTTCTTTATACATTTTTGCATATCTTTTTCGACAAGCACATGATCAATTTGGTTTATGGTTTTCCCATCCGGTGATCTCCACGTTCCTTGGTGTATTCTTTTGTGTTGGAAGTATGTGCTCATAATGATCATATTTCTTTCTTTCGCGAAATCAATTAGGAAGTGACCATTTTCGTTCGTTGTTTCATGCAAGCTGTATTTTCCTATGGTGGGTACATATATTTCTTCTTTTCCTATTTTTGCATTACTATCACCTAGCACTATTTTTACATCGTATTTGGGGATATTTTCGAATACTGTATCTATTTGATTATAAAAGTCTTCTTTTATTTCTATACTTTTGTCCTTAGTCGGTGCATGTATATTTATAAATGTTATTTTTTGGTATTTTCCTCTTATTCTTAATACACATATTCTCTCTGAAATTGGTTTGAAGTCAACGATTAGATCTTTCAGCTTTTTATTTACCACAAAGCCTGTGCCTAACATTCTATTTTCTCCCCCCCCTGTTGAAAAATAAATAGTCGTTTATTTCCATTGAGTTTTGCCCTAATTGTTTTGTTTCTTGTAGTGCTACTATTTCGAACTTGTATTTTTTGCATTCGTCGATTATGTGTTTTAGTTTTCCTTCCTCGTACGTTCCTCTTACATTCCATGTCCCTACTAATATGCATTCGTTTATTACTTTGTTTCTAGTAATGATCTCTACATTTTGTTCATCTCTTGTACCTTTATCTTGCCAAGTCGTCTTCGTTATTTTAGCCTGTTTAAATTTTGCTGTTAGTTTTTTGGTTTTACATTTTTATCTTTTACTAATTGTCGTTGGCTGTTATTCCATGTCCATATTTCTCCATCTATGATTAGCTTCTGGAATCCTATTTTTACATTTTTTCCATTACATTTCTCTGCCATAGCCTTACTTCTAATTTCTTTCTGGATAATTCTTTCCTCCTTTGACATATCATCATTTATGTAGATTCGCTCGTCTGTTTTGTTTTTTAGTTTATTTTTATTTTTCATTACTTCAATTTTGTTCTTCACGCTGTTAAGTTCTACTAAGGTAGTATTTTCTCCTATTTTTCTCGCTCCATTTACATCTACTGACACTTGTAGTTCTTTTTCTATAAAGTTCTCTACGGCCTCTTGCAATAGTTTTTGATCATTTGTGTCAATGTTTAGTCCTTGTATTACTACATTTTTCCTCTTTTTTTCTCTCTCCAGTTTCTCTATTTTTTCGTTTGCTGCGGTAATTTCTTTCTCTAATTGGCCTATTTGTCTAATAGCTTTTTCGTTTGTTTCTCGCATCTTTCTTATTTCATCTTTGTAGTCGCTTTGTTGATCTTTTAGTTCTGTAATTTCCCTCTTTAGTTGCGTAATTTCGTCTCGTGATCTATATTGTTCTTTTTTTATGTCTTTTACATCCATTGCTAATTCTTTCATCATTTTCATCATTTGGTCGATTCCACTTGTGTTTTCTTCTTCTCTTTTTTGTGGGGTTCTCGGTGTTTTTTTTTGATCTCTTGGAGTAATATTCATCATCTTCTCTCCTCCTTTTTCCTTCATCAGTTAACTCCTCATCTGAATTCATTGTTCTTTATTTATAGTAATTTTCTGTGCTAGGGTTATTAGTCACTACGTCACGGATGTAGTTGTGCGAAAACTCTACTCAATTCAAATTTCCGCCCACACCCGCGCTGGCTGCGTCCAATACTCCAACACTTTTATTCCTAAAACTCAGAAGCCGGCCCTGACTATATGTTTATATTGTTTGTATCAAAGCTACTATTATTACTATTAAAACTAAAATTCTGCTTACTTACGATATCCTGTTGTATTGTTTACTTAATTATCTGGCTAATGATCTTAAAAACCAACCGATAAAGATTTCTTTGTCACTTTGCCGAAACCTAATTTATTTATCAATACTACTTTCACTATTTTAATTAAATTACGTTTTTTTTTTCAATGTAGACGAATCGAAAGTTCTTTTTTATAAACACTTATTATCTATATTTTACTTTAATCACTTGTATTTATTATTTGACTTCCGACACCGTGAAAAGGTCCGATATGCGAATTTATTTTCGTCGATGTCGTTGTCTGCACGTGTGTTCGCTTTGGCTGCTAAACCCAAACTCCGCATTCTTAACTAATAACAATTATTGTTACATTTATGCTAAATAAAAACTTTTGTGAACCAAACATAACTGGGACAAAGTTATCTATAGCTACAAAAGCAAATTTGATCTCTGTGTGGGAGATTATCGAAAGCGTGTAATTAGGGAAAAACAGAAGCATTCCATAGGGATTGTCTCAAAAGGATTATAAAGTTACCACAGGGCATCATGGAGTGGGGTTGTATGTAATTAGGAACTTTGCATTGTATTAAAGGCATAGTAAACACAGCCAATTATCAAGATATCCTTGAACATTCGTTTTTACCAAGTGCGGCAAAGTTATATCCATCCGGAGATTGTATCTTTCAGCAGGACGGAGCCTAATGCCATACGCCTAAATCTACGAAAAAATAAATGAGAGACATGACATTAAAGTTTTGTCACATCCTTCTTGCAGCCCGAATCTTAATCTAAAAGAGAGAGTTTTTCACAAAATGAAATAGCGCCTAAGAAATAACCCTCAGCGTACTTTGCCACAACTACGTGCTAAATATGGGATAGTTTCACCCCTGAATTCTGTGAAGGCCTAGTTGATATAATACCTTAAAGAGTTCAGGCTGTTATTCAAGCTGAGGGTTCACGTTACGCTTTATTAATTTTTGTTTTAATTTATTAAAAACCTCTTATTCCAATATTTAGTTGTCAAAATTTTTTGATTATTAAACAATTCATTAAATAGTACTTAACATAAAATATATAACTAAACTGTAAAAATTATTCCATACATCATAAAAAGTGTTGTTAATTGCATATTTACAATTAAAAAAAAATTAAATAAAAGAATTTCAGTCAATTGGTATTTTATTCGCAAAATAATTGCTTGTTCCAACAAATAGTTGTTAGGTATCGTATAAATGACCATGTGAGAAACATGGATTATCTAAATCCAAGCCGCAAACAGACATTTTTGGGCCTTAAAGATTTGTTAATGGTCATCGCGAATGCTAATCGAACAGATTCTTCTTCTTACGATGCCTATCCGTTCCGGATATTGGCGATCAACATGGCTATCCTAACTTTGCTTGCTGCTATTCTGAATAGTCCGATTGTCGATGTATTAAACCACTTTCTCAGGTTTTGAAGCCAAGATATTCTTCTTCTCCCTGGTCCCCTCTTTCCAAATACCTTGCCGTGAAGAAGTTGCAACAAGCAGTATCTCTGTTCATTCCTCATACCATGGCCAAGATATTCTAGTTTGCGCTCTTTGATGGTGTTAATAATCTCGCATTCCTTGCCTATTCTACGTAGGACCTCAACATTAGTCACACGATTCACCCATGAAATTCTTAAAATACGTCTGTAACACCACATCTCGAATGCCTCGAGTTTTCTTAAAGAAGCTTCGGAAAGTATCCAGGCCTCTACTCCGTATAATAACGTAGAAAATACATAGCATCTAATGAGAGAGATTTTGGTAGCAAGTGGTAAATCGTGACTTCTGAAAAGAGACTTCATCATGATGAACGCCGATCTCGCTTTTCCTATGCGTTGTTTTATTTCACTGGAGTGATCCCATTGGCTGTTAATGTTGGTACCAAGGTATGTGTAGCTGTCCACTCTGTCAATTGGATGTTGGTTAACCAAAAGCTGTGTATTTAATATTTCGCGCTTACTGATTACCATGTACTTTGTTTTCTTCGTATTAAGATCAAGTCCGTGTTCTCTACTTATATCTGATATACGCGACATTATTCTTTGCAAACCGTCCAGACTATCTGCAAAAACTACTGCGTCGTCGGCATATCTAATGTTGTTTAGACGTATTCCGTTGACTAATACGCCTTCTTGTAGTTCGCCTAGCGCTTGCTCGAAGATTCAGAGTATATATTAAATAACACCGGGGACAGAATGCATCCTTGCCTCACTCCTCTATCTATGGAGACTGCCTCTGTCAATTGGTCATCCACTTTAATATTGGCTGTTTGATTGTAATATAAATTATAGATGATTCTTAAGTCCCTATCATCTAACCCCACTTCTCAATCGAACAGATAATTGAAGCTTTTTGAATGATATTGTGGTATATGACGGTATCATTGGGATACGTGGCAACAGGACGATTTCTCCTTCAAATCGTCTAATCAAAATGGTTGCATCAATAAAATTTCTGGTGATATTTTTACTTTGGTAATAGTTTTTATGTCCAAACCTGTACCGTTGCATATTCTGGTTGGTTTCAGATTGTGAAGCAGAATAATTGGTGAACAAATTTTCAACTGAAGATTGTGTGGTGGCATCCCTGATATATCCAAAGAATTTGAAAATTCTGTTGGATAATTTACGGCCGTGTCTTCATTAACAATATTGTCGATAGTTTTATTTACCGTTTCCAATATCCAGCCAATGTTTGTAAAATATTTGCGCCGATAGATCACTTTGCACTTGTACCTACTCTTATGTTAACGGTCAATCGAACTGTTTCGACATTCGTCAATAAAAACATTTTTTTAAACATACATTAACCTTATCCGCATATGCGAAGAGAGTAATAAGCGGCAATGTCTGTCGGAAGTCGCCAGACAGTAGTAAGACAGCCACACCGAAAAGTTTGTCATTACCATTTAAATCTTGTAATGCTTAGAGTAAATGTTTATAACTACATTTATCTCAGATAATATCTGAACTCGTTTGCATCACTACAGCATCTAATAATTTTCTAAATCACCAGTAATAAATAATTTTAAAGATTATGGTGGAGTGGTAGGATGTGGTAAGACAATTTTTCCTGATGCACAACAGATGCAAAGTGCTTCATTGTAAAACTTCAATGCTTCACAATATAGGCATACTGTGTCCATTGCACTAATGAATTGCACTGATGTGTTGTGGGTCAATGTCAGTGTCAGTTGTCGGACCTCATTATTATGAAAATTTTGGTTGTCAGAAAATTGCAAAGGAACAGGAGAACCAAAAATGAGTTTATTCAAAAGTCCTGTGGGATAGGAGTTCTCTTGTAGTATAGATCTCAACTTTTTTAGTCCCTTGTCCCTGAACTCGATGTGTGATAAGTTGATAACCCTAGTTTTAAGGGCCAGAACCAAATTTGTTTTCATCTTAGATGGATGTTGAGAATAAAAGTTTATGAAACGGTTACTAAAACAAGGTTTACGATACCACTCCGTCCTTAGCATGCCATCACTGCCACGATGTATAAGCATGTCTAAAAAATTAATCATATTATCAGGCTCTCTCTCTCAACCGTAAACTTGTAAAAGTGTTCACACTGGGCGTTAAAGGTGTTTAAAACATCAGTTACTTTGTTTTCAGGGACCGATAAGATCAATTTATATTTAAATGGGAATAAGCCACAATTAAAGGTTAAAATACGTTTATTGACGATTCAATTTCCACTTTGGAAATCGTTCTCAAAATACAAACATTAGTAAATTAAACAAATTTTGTTTTTTACTTAGTGAAAAATTCTTCTAATAATTTAATTTTATCTGACTCATCTATATTGACAATTCAGACATACATTATACATTTTAAAGTAGACGACTTTAAAATGATATTGCCAATATTGTTGAGTTGCGTTCCTGGGACGACTTTACTTATAAGATAGTTTATTCGATTACATGAAATCAACTTTAACTTGAGAATATCCGTCAGAAAAGATCATAACATGTAATTCGTCTTTAAAAAGACAAATACATGCCATGATGACAGTAAAATTCTCCTGTTAGTGATTCCATAGTAAATTATGAGGGAAAAACCAGAAAAAAAACCTCATAATACTATCCCGACATGGTAAGTATTTGATCGTGCATTTAGTTTACCTTCAATAAACACCAAATTCCGATTTTATATGTTTGTTATTTAAAAAACATAAATGATGTATTCTCTATATGTTACTGACTTACCAATACTGGTATTTTTCTTTTAATAACTTCCTCTTTCAATATGGGTAACCAGATCCTACTACATTCTGCCAACGAATTCGCGACACAATTGGTCTCAATTAGCATGATAAATTTTGCTTGTAGTTGGCTACACTGACTGGAAGTCGTCGTAAATTACTATAAAATCAAGCACACGTGCACATAGTTAATATTAATTGTAAAATGAGATAGGATTGAATGCTGGAATATATTAATTTTACAAATAAAAAGCAGATATCTAGCACAGTTCTTATATTAAATCTTACCCAAACACTTTCACCCTCAGAGCATCTTTAAAGGTATCTGAATAAGTCCAAAAACATTTTTGCAAGTCAAAGAAAAGAAGCAAACTTCGAAGAAAAAAACTCCAAGTTCGTCAAGTTTGTCAAGTTTAAGCATCCAGCACATCACCGAATGTCATAAACATTTAAATACATGCACATAAAAACTAACACTAGACAAAGAACGCAATATAGACACAATTTTTATTTTTAGACAAATAATAGAGAAGTCTATTGAATATGGAAAACCAGCATACATGTGCTTTGTAGATTTAAAAAGTGCTTTTGACAGGGTGAAGCGAAATGAAATTTTAAATTTATTACAAGCTGAACAAATAGACCATCACATAATACGGACAATTAATGAAATTAACAAGAACAACAAGACCAGAGTTATAATGCCAACAGTGGAAACAGAATCCTAGTCGCACAAACAGAAGTAATCCTAGTCGCACGAAGAACATCTTATGGTCGTTGAAATTTAACGGAAATGTTAAAGTGACATCTGACATATGACAACTAAGATGGACAGTCACCATTAAAGTGATCTACGTATTTCAAAAATTCTATTAGCTTATACCTAGCAGATATGCCGGAAACACAGTCAAAAAAGTTCGGATACGCCGATGACTGGGCCCTCACTACACAACGCAGAATACTAGAAACGTCTGAAGAAGTTATGACGGCAGACTTATATATATTGGGCAAATATTTTCGCAAGTGGCGACTTCAACCAAATGCATCCAAAACAGAAGTTAGTTGCTTTCACTTAAACAATAAACTTGCTGGAAAGGAACTCAACATACGGTTTGAAAATACCACACTTACCCACAACAAAACACCGAAGTACCTGGGCGTAACACTAGACAGAACGCTATCATTTAAAGAGCATTTAACAAAAACTGCCCAAAAGTTGAGTACAAGAAATAACATTATACAGAAGCTCTGCGATACCACCTGGGGAGCATCGGTTTCCACTCTTCGCCCTACTTCCTTAGTCCTTGTTTTCTCGACCGCTGAATATTATGCTCCAGTCTGGCTACACAGTCCACACGTAAAAAAGGTCGACAATCAGCTGCACAGCACTATGAGGATGATAGCTGGCACAATTAAATCAACTCCCACCCAATGGTTTCCAGTATTAAGTCACATCCCACCTCCACATTTACGAGTCGACGCATTTACAAGTGAATACAAAAATATCATGAACAATATAAACCTGCCGATCTACCAAGATACCGAGGATGCACGAAATACCCGTCTCCGTTCTAGAAAACCACCAATGAAAACGGCAAGAATGATACATGAGGAGTTTAACATCACGAATGCATGGTCGCAATAATGGAACGAATGACAAAATAACATGCCCTGCATTACCCACAAGCCACCAGGTTTTGATCTTCCACGCAAAACATGGTCCACTCTAAATAGGATCCGAACCAGACATTACAGATATGCATGCATGCTACATAAATGGGGAAAGAACCCGTCTCCTCAATGTGACTGTGGGGAGAACCAAACCATCGACCACATTATTGAAAAGTGTTCCTCAAGATCCTACAATGGTAGCTCTGAAGACTTCCTGTTCGCAACTTCAGAGTCAATTGATTATATCAATACACTTGATGTTTGTTTGTAACTATTTAAAGTTTGTCAAATACCTATATTACTAGTGTTTGTGTATTTGTTCTAAATGTGTTGTAATTGCCATACGATAAACAAATAAATCTGCCGAGGAATTTGCGACACAATTGGTCTCGTTTAGCATAATTAGAGCCGCTAAAAGAAACGAATGGTAAAAACATCAAATCATAATTTGGTATTTATTGAAAGTAAACTAAATTCACGACCAAATACTTTACTATATACTTTTAATTTACTAATCACTAACAGGAGATTTCTACTGTCACCATGGCATGTGTTTAACTTTTTAAAGACGAATTACATTTTTTGTAGACAGACGATTTTTTTTACTAATATTCTCAAGTTAAAGTTGATTTCATGTAATCGAATGAACTATCTTACAAGTAAAGTCGTCCCAGGAACGTAACTCAACAATATTGGCAATATCATTTTAAAGTCGTCTACTTTAAAATGTATAATGTATGTCTGAATTATCTCTATAAATGAGTCAGATAAAATTAAATTATTAGAAGAATTTTTCACCAAGTAACAAAAAAACAAAATTTGTTTAATTTACTAATGTTTGTATTTTGCTAACGATTTCCGAAGTGGAAATTGAAACGTCAATAAAATTAATTTAACCTTTAATTGTGGCTTGTTCCCATTTAAATAGTAATTACTTTAACATGCCACAAGAAAATAGCTTCAGAACAATAAAAAACTAGTAGCCAGCCTCAGTACTTTAATAGAAGGAATCTCTTTTTGTACCTGAGATAAATAATATGTAGGTCTTCTCTATAAAAATTATGTTTTTATGCTTCTGTATTTTTTATGGACGTGTACGAACTCATCACTATATAGCCCCCCATAAAATTATTAGACCCTCGGAGATATAGTAAACTGATCACCGGCATCCTTTGGAGATTGGTAAACTCATCACCGCAGATAGGTAAACTCATCACCGGGATTTTTGCCTGGTTTCTAATGCGAAAGATGGCCTCTTACCTGTTATACTTTTCGTTTATGTAATAATTTAATAAATTCAGAAATAAATTATTTTAAGCAAGTTGCTTTAAAATTTAACTGAGATATTAATATGTCTCACGGTGTGGCCTATTAGGCGTATCTACCAATCTAAATGGTTTTGAGATCTAAAAATTTAGTTACACAGGATTTCGATAGTGAATTTTAAAATGAAAATATTTGTCAACACGTGCTATTTTTGTTTATATCGGAAGTAGTCCCAACTTCGTTATTTGATTTTCATTGCATTTTTATATTTCTCATTGAATTCTCGAGATAATTTGTTAAGCATACATTCGGTCTAAGTCTTACTGTTTTTGCGTTATTTGACTATCTTGAAAATAATGGACTATTTTGGACAGGAAGTAAATATAAAATATCTAAAAAATAGGAAAAGCTAACAACTTGAGTGTGCTATTAGTGCGTTGAAGTCGAAGGAAACTTAATTTTTTACACGTGCAAAGCTTTACATTTTATGGCATCATTGGCGGAAATTTTTAAATTTAAAGTAATCAGCAACGCATTTATTGTGACAGAATGCATCAAAATGCTTAAGTACAGTTTCCTGTACTTTATCTTTCAATGACTTGTACAAAGATTCCACAATTAGAGTGCTTTTAAAAGCAATTTTTTTACATTTTTTGGTTAGTTTTCGCCATTATTTGTAGGACTCAGATGAGTTGTTCATTTTATTTTATAAACATCATGACAACTAACCCCAATTAGTGGAAGATACAAAATAATTTTTATTCTGTAATTTGTACTAATTTTCTTTATTGTAGCACCCTGATGATGCAAATAAAGATTTGCGAAAGCTTGGTAGACTAAAAAGAGTACTTCTTTATCCTATCTTCAGCTGCACACCCAAATAGTTGTGTTTTGTAGTCTAACTGATCAGCGTTGACTACAAGCGTTTATCGCTTTTTCAGTATATATATATATATATATATATATATATATATATATATATATATATATATATATATATATATATATATATATATATATATATACAGGGTACACAATGTGACTTTAACAATTTAATTAGAAATCTCAAAATGTAATATCAGAAAAGGTAATCTACAGCAACAAAGTAAAATTATACCTTGTCTACAAGAAAGATCTTATACAGTTAACTTAAAGAACTTAATTATGCTGATTTTTTTCTGTTTGATCAGGATGGTTCGCGAAAACCAGTGCGAAACAACTAAACAAAAACGGTATAAAATTTCTACTCACCAGTTGTATGACATTTAGCCTTACACCCTTTCGTCGCACAAGTCCACAAAAGGTAATTCGATTTTTTTAGAGTCTTTCGCAATTGAAATTTGAAATTATTGATAACCATTATTTTTTGTCCGCGTTGGCTCAGGACGTAATCAATTAGCAGTTCACTATCCATGTTGAAGAAACAAGGGCAAATGAAGAGAAATTTTTCTTTTCGCATGATTTTAGGTAGCTATCAATAGCTTTTTGTGGAATATCCAAATAAAAACCAATAAATTGCAGTTGCATTTAAGACATCCGGATTTGGATTATTCTGTGAAATTACCAAAAACTAGCCGTTTGCTGCGATTTTATGGTCTATACCCGATCCGGGGTGCAGGTAGGCCAGTGATCAGTTTACCAATCTCTTAGGGTCTATTTTGAAAACCCTACTTTTATGACGGTGATGAGTTTGTACTATGTACGAGGGCATTTATGGTAATTGGTGATGAGTTTACGTGTACCCTTTTTTATACCTACTTTAAAAATATTAAAATACACATTTACAAAAAATTGTGTGTACAGTTTAAAACAAAACAAAGACAATCCTTTTAATACACAGGCCGGAAATAAAGCACAATTAAGCTGGAATTATCACTAATTTTTTAACATAGGCCGGAATTAAAATTTTTTGCATTTTAAAAAACATTTTTTTTTGGAAAATAAAAAACACATTTTTTATTTTTTTATTAATTATTTTGATAAAGAAAATATCAACCTATTAAATATTATACTTTAAACTTTCAAATAGTCGTATAATAAGAGTTCTACAGCTGTTGGATGTGCTGTAACTTCAAACACCGATTTAATCACATCTTGTAATCTTCCGCTCTTCTGCTGCATACATACTGCTGAATTATTCTCTATTCTCCAAGCTACAAACTTATTATCTCCAAAATATAAAAAAGTAGCAATATGTACAGACTCTTTAGCGTCTATCTATTCTTTCAAAAGTATGTACACGGTACATCCTTTGGTTCAAGCTATTCAAAACTCTTTCGATAGTTTAATCTCAATGGGGGTATCCATAACTATGATCTGGATTTTTTCTCATATAGGAATCCCAGGTAACGAACTAGCCGACCTCTTTGCAAAACAAGCCTCGTCTTCTAATATGGAGACTGAAAACATACAACTTCATACAGATTTACAGTCGCATTTTAAAAATATTATCCAAATTTCTTGGCAAGATCACTGAAATAAAATCCCTTTCAAGCTTCGTGACATCCATCCCAGCGTTAAAAAGCTTGAGTTTCCTTCCATGACACGAAAAAACAAAATCTTAATTCGCCGACTTAGAATCGGCCATACAAGACTAACTCATAAACATTTAATGACTTCCCAAGATCCACCTACATGCACACACTGTGGTAATATTCCATCTGTTAAACATATTCTCGTAGACTGTCCCCACTTTAACAACGAAAGAAAAAATAATCTTTTGAGTCAAAACCTACAAAATATTCTCAGTTTGCCAGATCAATTCCAAAACCTTACTAATTTTCTCTATGAAACCAAGCTTTACTACTACTACTACTATCGGTTTACAGCGTTCTCCGACGCCTTCCGACTCCTAACCGCCATTCTTCTCTATTCAGCCATAGGCCTGGAGGGATTTCTCTTTCCTCTAGTTCTTTTTCAATTCCCTCTCTCCAGCTTTTTCTCGGCCTTCCTCTTTTCCTTCTCCCTTGTGGTGTCCACGTCAAAATCTGTTTTGGAATCCTGTCATCTGGCATTCTCTGTACATGGCCGTACCATATTAACTGTTTTGTTTTTATGTCATCAACTATTGTATGCTTGACTCCCATCATTTCACGTATTCTCTCATTTGGTATCCGATCTCTTCTTGATTTTCCTGCTGCTCTTCTCCAGAAGTCCATTTCTGTTGCTAGTAACAGTTTCTCTGTTCTTTGTTTCATTTGCCAAACTTCGCTGCCATATGTGATTACACTTTTAAGTATGGTGTTGTATATGAGTTGTTTGTTCGCTTTAGATATTGTTTGGTCCCACAGAATTCCGTTCATCATGGATATGGCTTTTCTACCCTGTATGTTTCTGTCTTTTATAGCAGCATCGAGTGTTCCATCTTGAGTCATCTTCATACCCAGGTACTTGTATTCATCACAGTTTCTAATTTCTACCCCATCTTGTAATATAATGGACTGTTTTGTCCCTCCAATACACATGGCTTCAGTTTTCTTAATGTTGACTTCGAGACCCCATTTGTTATATTCCTCTATTAGCTTCCGAGTCATGTAACTCAAGTCGTCATGATCCTGAGCAATCAGTATTTGGTCATCAGCGAAACATAAGGTGTACAGTGTAGTCTCGTCATTGAGAGGAATTCCCATGCCATTACATTTTCTTTTCCACAGCTTGAGTGCTTGTTCCAGATAAATTTTCAAAAGGGTAGGCGAAATACAGCAACCCTGCTTTAGTCCTTTCGTGACCTTAAATCCTTCAGATATCCTTGATCCAGTTTTAATTTTTGCAATCGTTCCATTATACAGACTTTGGACTGCTTTGATAAGACCATGCTTAATGTTGGTTTGCTGTAGGGTTGACCATAGTTTACTTAGGGGTACGCTGTCATATGCTTTTTGTAAGTCTACGTACATCAGGTGAACTTCTTTATTGACGGCTGTTTTTTTTTCAATAACTTGCGTAATAGAGTACAGGTGGTCTACTGTGGATCGCCCAGCTCTAAAACCAGCTTGTTCCTCTGCTTTGTAATCTCTATAGTCATTTTCTATTTTGTTCTTAATTCAGCTTGGTTTCAGCTTGGTTTCAATAGAAAAAAAAATTGAAACCAAGCTTTACCAGGATATTTAGAAAAAGAAATGTAGTTTAGAATTTGATAATTAATAATTGTACTAATATTTAATGTATTTCTTTATTAATTGTAATGTTACTGTATATTCTTGTAATGTAATGTAATAAAATTGTACCTGTGTCAGTGACATACGCTGTCGAGACACGTAAAGCTAAATAAAAAAAAAATAGTCGTATCAAATAAAAGTTTCAGAGAAAAGGGTATATTTTATATATAATATTTTAAAATAGGGTTATTAAAAACAAGTAGCCGTTTTTGTTTAAAACCATAAATAATATTCGTTTTTTCTTGTATTATCTTACCACCAAAAAAAGTAATAGTAACAAATTTGTCGCTAATTGAATAATGCTGGAACTCTCCGTATCTCCAGACGCCCAAGAAAAATTTGCATCCACATTTACATAATGAATTAATGAAATAGAACTTGATATTGTGGATAGAAGTATGTGAAAACCAAACATAAAATCCATCCTTTTGGTCAAGTTAAACAATGTAGTATGTTGTTTCTCGATAACACTTACTATAGCAAATCTGTTTCTCAAAAAATCCATTTTTAAAATGGCATTTAAATTCTTATATGCCACATACATGCCGTAAATATGATAAAATATAATATTTAACCTTATATACTGGATAAACATCGGAACATACTTTATAAAATATTTAATTTGGTAATAAAATCCTCCGTAATATATCCACATCAAATTTCTAGTAATTATTACAACGGTGAAAGGTGTTAAATTAGCTATAAAAATATAGTCGAAGTATTTGAAAAATGCACTGTTCTTTGTTAGAGAAAATCTAAATTTTATCTTCGCAAAACACCGAAACAACAGAGACCAATTTTTCATGTTCCAAAAAGCTGAGCCAAAAGTTGTGAGAAAAACGTCGATGAAATATATTAAATCTCTGATCATTTCTGTTAAGAATGTTGCTTTATAAATATGTATTGTAAGAGCTTCTCGAAAAATGTATAATTTAATAAAACAATGTATTTGTATTGTTATCAAACTAAAAAAAATTAGAGTGGAATAAATTCTGTAAAATAATTTCCATTTCAATGAAATTTTATTTATATGCAATACAGGTATAATTGTTAATACACTAGCTAATTTTAAGATCTTTGGGTTTTCCATGATTACTGTAAAATTGTGTCAAAACTGTAGACTGACGCTTCAATAACTTTCTAACCATTTTCTATTAATCAATTTAATGTGTTTGGAGGAAGTTTGAAATAATCAAATTGTCAGTTCATTAAGAAAATTCATTAAGACAATTCAATGCTTTGTCTAATTTAACAACAACTTAATTAATTTAAACGTAATATAATTTATTATTATATTCATTTGGAGATTAAAGGAAATAGGTAACACTTACGGACGAGCCATACAGCCTGTAGTCGACACTCCGAGGTATGAGCGGGAATACAAAGTGTAACAATACTCATACGCTTATGAAACGCACCTGGCGGATCATAGGGGCCTTCACATTTTGCTCTTTTTCTATGTGTCTTGAGTGAAATGTCTTTAATCTTTCCTATCGGCCTATCTTGGCTAACTCTTGTTTTTTCCGACCCCGAGTGGCTATTAGGGTAATCCGAGGGCGAACGGGTCACTATAATTCTGTCTACTACACTCTACTACTCTTCTCTTGACTAAGGGAGTAAACCCTAACAGAAAATCCTGGTCCTCCTGGTAGGGGGTTGGGACGTAGGGCCTGCTCCTCTACACCCGTGAAAAAACTTACTGCAAAAAAATTCTAAAATTCTCAAGTCAGACGAAGTCATGGCAGAAGTAAAGAAAATAAAATCAGATATCACGGTTCTTGCCGAAACAAAGAAAAAAGGCCAAGGTAGTGAAGACATAGGAGGTTTTATACATATTTATAGTGGAGTAGAGAAAGACAAAAGAGCATAAGCAGGAGTATCAATATTGATAAAAAAAGACTTAAAAGGAAACCTGAAAAGCTGGGAGCAGATCAATGAGAGAATAATTAGAGTATCTATTACGTGGAAAGGGCACGACCTCGAGATTATTTGAATATATGCTCCGTCAGAAAATGCATCAAAAGCAGCTAAACAAATATTCTACGAAACCTTATCGGAACTCATTGAAAATATAAATAGCCGCAAAGAAATTATGTTGTTGGGAGATTTTAACGCTTGGACAGGAACAAAAACAAATGACAAAGTCGTAGGAAAATATGGTGACGCTAAAACAAATAAAAATGGGGAATACTTAATCGAATTCTGTAAACAGCACTCTCTGAAAATCCTAAACGGATTCTACCAACATAAAAACATACATAAGTACACCTGGGTTCAACCAACGAGAAACACAAAGTCAATTATAGATTATGTCATCACAAAACAAGAAACACACATACAAGTTAAAGACATAAGAGTATTAAGAGGATCGGAGTGCGGAACTGACCACTATATGGTAAGATCAAAATGTTACCTATAGTATCGACCTCGGCTACTACATCAAAATGACAACCAACTAGCTCAATCAAAACCCCTGGAATCGAATCTACCTAAATACAATATTGATGCACTGCAAAACGACTCGACATCATTCTTATATAAGCTGCGACTCAGCCAAAAATTGGCAAATCTGATCTACTCCTCAGCCCAGAATACCTATAAAGAGATAATCAATAAAATCAATGAAGCAGCTTACGAAGCGCTCGGCACAAACCAAAAGAACAAAAAGAATACTCCATTGTGGTGGACAAATGACATCGCCAATGTAGTACACAACAAGAAACAAGCATATCAAAAGTGGCTACAAACAAATGATCCAGATGATAGACGAACATATGCAAGATCAAACTGAGAAGTAAAAAAATTAGTAACTAAAGCAAAAAATATTTCCTGGGAAAGTAAATGCGAAGAACTCAATAAATATATAGGGTCAACAAGATCAAGGGAAGCATGGAAAACGGTAAAAAATCTGAGAACAAACAGAAAATAAACGAGTAGAATAGATTTAATAGAAGAAAGATCTTGGATCGAACACTACTCACAACTTTTGACTGAAACAAGACCTCAATTCACGAACATCAGTTCAACAACATATGAACTGGAATTCAATGAAGACGATGAAATAACAGTACAGGAAGTCGAGAATGCAACACAAACTCTAAAAAATCGGAAGTCATGCGGACCACAAAGTATACCAAATGAATTATTAAAACATAGCCCACAAGTATTACGGGAATTACTGGCGTATGTCTTCACCTTATTCTCTAATGGACACAACTTACCACCGGTGTGGACAAAAGCACATATTAATAACATCTACAAAAAAGGAGATAGAAAGAATTGTTCAAACTACAGGGGGCTAAGTGTCATAAATTCACTCTCAAGACTGTATGGAAAAATAATAAAAAACAAAATTGAAAAAGAGATGACAGATGTTGAAGAACAGAATGGCTTTCGTGCAGGCAGATCCTGTATGGACAGTATATTCTCTCTAAAGCAAGTTATCGAGAAAAGATTAGCCCACAACCTTTCAACTCATATAGTCTTTATAGATCTGACGAAGGCATACGATAGTGTACCACTTTCAATGCTTTGGGTAGCAATGGAAAAACAAGGAATAAGCAAAAAAAATATACAAGCAGTACAACAACTCTACAAAAATATGACGGCAAACATTAAAACTGGAAATAGATTAACTAGAGAAATTCCTATTAGTAAGGGCCTAAAGCAAGGCTGCTGCATAGCACCTACACTCTTCAAAATATATCTAAATGAGGCACTCTCAGTGTGGAGAAGAAACTGCTGCAATATGGGCATCCCAATCGGAGATGATAGATTGTACACGATACACTTCGCTGACGACCAAGCCATTCTAGCTGAAGACGAGAGTGATGTAGGCTACATGCTTAGAAAACTGGAAGATGAGTATACCAAACGGGGCCTCAAAATTAATATACAAAAAACTGAGTACCTAGTTGTAGGAGAAAAACCAGAAAGCCTACAAATCGAAATGGGAACTATAAAACCAACAGACAATTTCAAATACTTGGGAGTCCAAATAACATCAAAAGCAGGAATTAGCGAAGAAATACACTCCAGGATTGGCCAAGCAAGATCAGCCACCAGACAGCTACACGGACTATTATGGAATAAAAAAATAACAAAAGAAAATAAAAGAAGAATCTATAAAACAATAATAGAAAGTATTGGGCTGTACGGCGCCGAACTCTGGGAAATAAACCAAAGAAACAAATCAAAAATTAAGGCCATGGAAATGAACTACTGGAGACGATGTTGCCAGCTCACTAGACTTGATAGGGTGAGAAACGAAGATATTCGGAGAGAAATGGAAATCGATCTAGACATAATAGACACAATCGAAGCCAAAAGACTTAACTGATATGGACACCTTCAGAGAATGCCTGAAAATAGATGCCAAAAAAAAATAGAAGAATGGAGTCCGCCAACTAGAAGAAAACGAGGTAGACCAAGACGATCCTGGAGAGACAATGTCGACGATGCAATGACCGCCAGAGATTTAACAACTGAAGATTGCTTCGACAGAAAACGCTGGAAATTAGGATGCGAGAAGCGGCGCCAGCTGTAGAAGACTCGCTTGTTATATATATATATATATATATATATATATATATATATATATATATATATATATATATATATATATATATATATATATATATCTATATATATATAGATATAGATATATATATATATATATATATATATATATATATATATATATATATATATATAGATATATATATATATATATATATATATATAGGTATATATATATATATATATATATATATATATATATATATATATATATATATATATAGGTAACACTTCACTATCAAGTATCCATGCCTTAGGTGTATCTGTTTATATGCGCACAGTTTATGATATTAATTTTTTATAATTAATATAATTATAACAGCAGAACTAAATAATAAACAGGCTATTTTACGTAAAATAAAATAAAATATTTAATATATGAAAATGGTCAGATTTTCTGAAAAGTAACTAACAAATCATGTACACATATTTTAAGAATAGGAAAGAGTAATAAACATACTTTTATCTCATAACCAGAACGTACCTAATTTCTGTAAGAAATGTATCCAAGTGTTGCTACGCCACTGGTAGCAATTAACTTACAATTCTACCTAGGTAAATTCTCATGAAAGTCGAAAATGTATTTAAAAGATATGTTTACCCATAGATTAACTTTCTCCGACCAATTCCAAAAATTTCTCTGTTAGACAAGAATTCAAAAGGTCGGTTTTTACCTACCTCGGTATAGATATATCGAAGTTGTCCCCCGCCGCTCAAAAATCCCATGCAATAGTCAGGTATTAAAAATCGGAATTTTTAAATCAGTATAATATTGTACCCCATCTTAGCTGGTCGCTCCTTCATATTAGTTAGTTTTTAGTTTCGAATTCGATATAATTCGACGCATTTTTGGTTTAAGAGTTTTTAGACTATCGCGTAATCAGTATCACATTGTATCCCAGCTGAGCTGGTCGCTTCTTGTCTTTAGAGTTTAATCTCGCGCATTGTAGTTATCGTTACATAGCTAGAGTTAAAAGCTGAACGCTTATTAGTTATCAAGTTTATTCATATATAAGAAAACGTCCTTAGTTGAAGTGATAGTTAGTAGTAATATTTAATCTGTATCAGTGCTTGTGTTTGTAGTGTATCGTGGACCAGTTTATAGACAGTGATTGGGGCTATCTCAATAAAGAACTTGCGCTAAAACTTTGGCTAGATATTAACTTAGTTGTAGTAACATTCAATTATTAAATTAGGTATTGTTTGAACTGCTTGTGTTCTTATTTCCCACGCCAGTGGATGGTCCTTCGGATTGGAAGTAATTACAAGACTTATTATTTTAAGTTGTTTTTCTTCCATTTGTTATCCTTTTTTAGTTCTTACTTTTTTTATTATTTCATCCATAATCAGGTTGAACAATAGAGAACTAAGGGAATCTCCCTGTCTTACACCATTGCCAGCTTCAATAGGGTCGGTTAGTTCTTCTTCTACTTTTACTTTTATTATGTTGTTTTGGTAGATATTTTCGATCGTTTTGATTATTCCTAGAGGTATATTCTTTGCATACAATAAGTGGTAACATCTTTTAATTTGAACCGGTCAAATGCCTTTGTAATGTCCACGAAACATAGATATGCCGGTTTGCTGTATTCTGATGCACTTGTATTCTGATTTCTCTTGCACTTGCCTCATTATAAATATAGCGTCGTTGCATAATCTTCCCGACCTAAAACCTTGTTATTCTTCTGCGATTGTTATAATTTCATTCAATTTATCTGTTATCACTTTGGTTGTTTATTTTAGTGTTGTGTTTAATAGATTAATTCCTCTGTAATTTTCCGGGTCCGATTTGTCTCCCTTTTTGAACGGAGGTATTAGGACGCTTGATCTCCATTCTTCAGGAATTCTGTTTTGTTCGATTATTTTTTGGATTAGTTTTAATAGTTGTTTGGTCAGATCTGGTCCTCCGTCCTTTATGAGTTTGTTCGGTATTCTGTCCTCTCCTGGTGATTTTCGATTTTTGTGTTTTGTTATGTTTGAATATTAGAAATTATGATGATGAAGTATTTTGTGGTTTAATTGAAGTGGTGTTAGAACTAATGCATAACAATATTATTGCTTGTTTCTAAAACATACTTCTCTGATTTTGTATAACCTTATTTTAGGCATTTTCTTACTATTTCGTCATTAATAATATTAAATAAAACAAGTTTTATTTTATTTGCTTTTATTTATGTTTTGTGGAATGAACGCTATCAAAAATCTAAGGTATTTCAGAACTCACAAAAGAACCCTGAGATTAATTTAAACATCTGATTTATATTTAAGCGTCTGTAGTTATTGCGTCATTGAGATAGTTATTGAAAAAAACTTTCAGTAATTTATGTTTATTTTTTTGTCAATTTTTTTGAAATTCATAAAATTATGAATTTATTTAGATTTATGTTTAGACTGTATTTAAATCAAGAGTAAATTTCTATATCGTATATAAAGAACTACCTCTATCTCAGTATGCCCGCCTAGAGTATCTTTAATAGGCAGTCCATGTATTTAGAATGGAAGAAAACGGGCTTCCAAAAAAACGTTGAATTCAAGAATGCAGAAGGAACTTATTGGAAGACTAAGAAAGGGATTAAAAGATGATGTGGATGAGGAAGCAAGAAATCTCCTTGACAGTCCATCGTGGAGGAGAAGACCTACAGACTGTAACGAATGGAGAGGTTTGCTGAACAAGGATAGGGCTCGAATTGGTCATAGGATGGATGGAATAAATAGTAGATATAATTCTGTCAAAAGAAAAAAAATTGTAAAAATTCAAAAATACTAAAACGAATGGAAATGGATTTAAATGTTCCAATTAGCGAGGCACAGTAAAAAGCAAATTAATATTTGGTAGTTTCGAGATTTCTGTAAAAAGAATTTGTTGTTAAAATAACGCAATTATACGTACCATTAATATAATAGACATAGTAAAATTTGCAAAAATCTTCGGATACTCTGGATTAACATTCATGTGTATCCAATTAAAGTTTTCAATCAAGTTAATGTAATTAATTGATGCAACAGAATTCGACATTATTGAATAGAGAATCTGCATTCCAAACAAGTTGTTCATGTTTTTGGTTAATCTATACAACTCTGTATGCCGTCTTTCTATAACGCTTAAAACTTCAAAGTGGCTCGTGGTACAAGCAACTTTAAGATAAGTATTTAGTTTACTATAAGACACATAAATTACATAGATATAGTAGTATACTATTGTTAATTTCATTGATTGGACTAAAAACAAGTAATAAATTATAACATATTTAACTTGTAAGACAATGCCAATATTATAAATCCACAAAATGTTTATTAGTACCAATACAATAAGAAATACAATTATATTGCACATAAATATTGCGGGAAAATGTTTGATAAAGAGACTTTCGTCCTTTAAGTTTAATCTATTTATTATTTTCTTATATTTTTTTAAAAACATAAGCCAGGTGTTTTTACTCCAGAACGCAGAGCCCATGGTTGTTATTAACATATCCAGGAAAAATAAAATATTTGCTACAGCTTCTGCTAAGAAGGTTGATTTGTAAAATATCCGCGAATTGGAAATTTCGCTATAAATATATAGCCTAATAAAAGAGTACCATTGTAAAGTTGCTATAAGTAAAAAATATATAATAACATATGTTTTGTATATCTTTTCGTGTTTAAAAACGCAATCATTAAGATTAATAATGGGTACTAAGGAAAATATATGTAATATTTTTAAAAGAATTTCCATTTTGCCTCTCTAGGTGCTTTTTGCTAATGACTTTAAATACTTTTATTCAAATGCTTCTCTGATGTATTTTATATATTTAAGCAATAAGGTCAATAGAAAATCAATAGCATTTATTAGAAGTGAGTGCGGTAAACAGGCCTTTCTAACTAGGTTTTCCTTGACGTTCATTATCTTAATTATTAAATGCAACACTTAATATCGGAGATAATATTAAATAATTTACATGTGGACAATTCGGTATATTTTATTAGCTCGATTTAGTCGTTAACTGTCGACTTGGAAAACATTATTATAAGTTTTGATGTGTCGTCTTGATTTTTATTAATATCACAGACAAACGTCTGCACCATAATTATTTTTTTCTATTTCTCCAGATAAGTATCTATAACCCCAAAGTACTCCACTCTTTTCCCTGTCATTGCTGATAATTAGACTTTGGTCCAGTTTACAATTTGGATTCACTGGCCACTCCACACACAATGTAATTATAGAAGCAGCAACTTTCACTTCTTAGGCAATTATTGCATACAAGACCCAGAGTTTCGGCAATTTTTAGGTGCCCAAAAAGCATTTGACCAGGTCTGGTATGCATGATAGAAGCCCTAGTGCTAAATGCTTTTAATTTAAATTATTTTCTGAAAATAATGTGCCCCTACCTCTTTGCTCAAACTTTCTACGTGAAAATTACTGATAAGCTCTCTACATCCTTCAATCCTCAAGAATGAGTAGAACAGGCTCAATACTAGAACCTATTCATTACACAGCCTATAAAAGCCATCTCCCTATCCCCAATAAGAGATTCGAAAACATACAGAGAATGCACTATGTTACGTCCCTCCACATATACTCTTAGTTTTTTATTAATAATTTTTATTATTTTATTTTTATATTTAATTCTTTAATTAACGTGTGTGTGTATGTCTTGTTAATCGTGAATTAATACGGACCTGTACAGTCCGCCCCCTAACAGTCTGAAGGGAGCGAACCTAGAAGACGACACGCACTTCAATCTTAGACATAGTCTTGTATAAATCAGCGCGCTAAACACTCCAGCAGTCTTGTATAAATCAGCGCGATAAACACTTCAGTATTTTTTGTGACCACGCGACCTTTTGAGAAGATTCTGTTCCCGAGTCAACCCAGTGCACTGCGGAAGAAGAATTGTTACATCAACATCACAGGTACCGTAATTTGATTGCATACACACAGTATTTATATTAATTGATAAATTTACATATAACTTATTTTACATAAACAATTATGAGTGAGTGTTTCTCTTATAGAATTTAAAGCTCATTCACACTATATTCTACAAAGCTCAAGCACCTTCGTCAGAGGGTGCAACAAATGGAGAATAGTAGTAAACCCGACAGAAACCCAACTAATTTTATTTAGACATCACAGGTGTTCTCAACCAACCAGGAGCAGAACATTATGCTTAATAGTAGAAGATTCGAATTCAAACCATCGGTGTTCTACTTAGGTGATGAATTTACAAAATATTTAGGTCTCTACTGTACTCCAACCACGAATTACAGATGAAAATGTTAAAATAATGAAAAATAATGTGGAGTCCAATTTTTTGATTGAGTAGACGTTCGATATAGAGCAACCAAAAGATTTCTTTAAGCAACCCCGCTCACGCTTTTGTTGTACAATCTAATAATTACAGGTATGTCAATGTATGAAAGGTCAACTAGGAAACATAATAAGGAATCAAATTGATTACATAAAGATAAACAGAGATTTCGTAATGGATGTGTTCTGTGGTTGTGTGGATGCGTGTGTGATAAACTTATTTTTCACGGAAACAAAATAAAAATAATGAAATCGAATAAAACGTAAAAAAACTGTTAATTATATTAATTTTCGTAAAACGTAATTAATTTTCGAAGGGCAGGTATTTTTTATTATTAGGGCAGTATTATTTAGCCCCCAATTATATGCCAATTTTGTTAAACAACAGTTTATTTCCATTCTGGTAAAACAAAATATGATCTGAATCTTAGTGGTCACTGTGAAGGACATTTTAAAAAAGTTTTCTCAGGTGCAGAAAAGCAAAGATTCCAGATTTCCAAATACCGAATTTTCCAGTACAATGAACATTTAGATGGTATTAAAGTCAGTATATCTACTGGCCTTTTAAGTTTTCACTTATTCCAAATCTTGAGAAACCTTGACAAGCGATCTCTCAGTTTCTTCTAATATTCCTGTATTGGTATTCTATATTACAATCCTATTAAAAAAGCCAAATATGCAGATGTAATGCAGTTGGCAACACGATTCGTTAATATGGACCAGATGGCTTTTTACACCCTTCGTCTCACAAGTGATGTAGCCATGGCAGAGAATCCAAAAACCGAATCATCTGGAACGGATGACGACCAGGTAGATGAATGATGGATGTGTTTGACCGTCTGTTTAATGTTTAATTTTTTTTTTCTGAATTCTATTTTTTCACACCAACCTGTTTCTTTTTACAGATTTTTCGTATTTGTGTAGTAGGCAAACCATAGTCGTTTGATTGTTGTAACCGAATAAAAGAGTTTTTGTTGGGAATTTGTTTTTTTTTTTCAAAAGTGGGGGCAAAGAAGCATTATTTCACGTGTTTGGTGCAAGAAGGATGCGAGTCCAACTTTTTTCATTTTTTTTTTCTTATTTTTTCAAAAATTATCTACTTGAAAATACTCTCAAGTATTGACTAAATTTGTTTGTCATCAATTGACATTATTTCTTTTAGATTAAAATAAAAACTTTTATCCTTCTTACAGCAAACTCCTCAATTATATTGTTGCAAAAAAATTTAATTTTGGATAAAGAAAGAAAATAACTTATAAACAATTTAACCGATCGCTTTGAAATTTAAATTATATTTTAATTACGATAAGACCCAACATTTCGTGTAATATGACAATTATAAGTTTATATTTAAAACAGTTATAAACATTCATAAAAAACCGAAATTTCTGATTTGTTTTGCAACTTCCTAAGCAACCAATAGGAATAAAAATATTTGAAAAACGCCATTTTGAAGGTTTTTATATGACTTTGTTAGTATTATTTTCAAATGCTTCACTTTTTGCTGACAGATAAAAGAAGTGAAAATACATTAATACTTAAAATGTGACAAGACTTAATTTGTTAATAATTAATTAAATCCAGAGAACTGACTGCACGAAACATATACGTTTTTGTAACAGAGGTCCATACTACTCAAAACAACAGTCGTTTGCGTGGCCGGTTTAATGTCACAAACAGGATACTTTTTTTGCTTGTTTTCCTGGCCTAAGTTTGGACAAAACCTGGTCGACAAGAGAGATTCAGGCATGTACAGAATGTTCGTCCATATACAAGTCTACAAGTTATGTTGTGAGCTTAAATAATTTTTCATCATCGAACTGTTCGTTTTGTGGAAGACACTGCTGCAGGTCCAGATTTGCGTTACATACAGGATAATAATGGGCCACATACTGCAGCAACAGTAAGAGATTGGTTTCATAACGAGGATATTAAACTTTTACCCTAGCCCGGACAATCGCCATATCTTAATCTCATCGATCATGTATAACAGGGGTCACTAATTATATTCCCTGAGGGTCCGTTTCGAAAACCTACTACACTTCCGCGGTCCGGACACTCAGCACTAAAGCAGTGGCGTAACCGGGGTGAGGGGTTACCCAGAAACCCTCCAGTAGTTGGGCCCTCAGGATCAAACACCCATCCTGGTTACGTGGTTGAAACCAGGCGACTAGGCCGCCTCGTTTAGGGAGGGGTGTGAAATAATCTCAACGTTTTCAATTTTGTGGAAATATGCAAATCGTTTTTTAAACTCCAAATCAAGTTCAATAATAAAACGTGACAACTGGGTAACATCAATATCTTTATTACTATCCCAAACAGATTTAAGGAGAGAAAAATACAAAAGTTCTGCCTTAATACCCTCAGAAAAAAGTTTAATCTTTTTAGAAAAACTTCTAACATCCGACAGAAGTTCACAAACAAGTTTTCCCTTGCATTGTAGTTTTAAATTTAGGACCAAAAATGTGCTAGTTGCAACGTTTTCTGTGTCCAAGAGGAAGCCCAAATGGTCATTTGCAGCTTCATTATCAATAGTGGACAGAAATTCTTTTACGTTATCAAGTATAACAAAGAATCTTTTAAACACTAAACCTTTGCTTAGCCATCTCACGTTGTTATGAAAAAGCAAATCGTCAAACAGAGCATTAGTGTCTTCTACTAATGATTTGAATTGACGATGCCTTAAACATGATTTTGCACGTATAAAGTTCACAATGACGATTTGCATTTTACTGTGAAAATTTGAATTTGAACTGCAACACAAAACACATTGATATTAGATTTCCATTGCACATAGGATTGATACTTAGTTGCTGAACCAAGCCTTTTCTATTCCCAACCATCGCTGCAGGGCCGTCGGTAGTAATCGAAATAGTTTTTTTTTAAATCCAAACTATCCTTGGCAAAATAATTCACCACCGCCTTGACAAGCTGTGCTGTATCTGTAATGTCTTATGACTCATCCAATGCCAAAGGAAAATATTTATTGACAGCCAAGATTTGTTTTAACGTTTTGTATGTTTCATCTGCCAATACCTGTGTATTCTTTGTGCTTGAAGTAGTAGATATTGGAATACGCTGAGTAGTATTGACAACATGCTTTTTATTTTCAAATAATGAATTTCCTGCTTACAGAAAACACTCTTTAACGATAGCCGTGTCACTAAATGGCTTCATATGTTTGGCAAGCGTTCAGGAAATGCGTAAAGAAGCCTCAGAACATTTTTCTTGATCGGTTATTGATTGCTTAATAATTTTCGTAGATGTAGCGTAGTTTGAAAGTAAACTCCCAAGTTTACTTTTACGAATTGAGAGTTCCAATTCTGTATTTTTCGTCAAATATTTTATGTTTTGTTTCGTAATGCCATTTGACATTCAAACTTTTAATTATTGCCACAGTCTGATGGCAAATCAAACAAACAGGTACTTCTCCAACTCGGTTTGGCAAAGTGAAACATTATAAATCTGTCAATTCAGGTTGAAATTGCCTGTTTTCTGATTCAATTTTTCTTTTCTTCTTATTTATATTGATATGACTGTAAAATATAAACAACGCTTGAACTATATAGGAAACAACACGTGAAAGTATTAACTAGAAATACGATAAAAAGACTAAAGACGTAAACAACACTCAGAATGACGACTGATCGAAGACTGCGATGCCACAAGCAAAACTGAGACTAGGGATGAGCGATATTCATCGATGATTGATAAACATCGTACTCCTTGGCTCGATGGTCGATGTTTTGCCATCGATATTTAAATATTCGATAACATCGATACACTAAATCGATGTTAAATGAATAATATCCAGCATCAAGCCCAGTAATCTTTAGTTTTTTTAAAAACAATAGAATTAGTATAAAATTCCACAGGTTGGTTACTATATCAGAAATATGCAAATTGAAATAATGTTATTATGAAATACAAAAGAAATTCAAAATTTGAAATATAAAAGAAATTCATTTTATTATGGTTCTATTACCTGAAAGTTTGGAAAAAATATTTTAGTTTTATTAGAGACTTGTTACTAGATACGTCATAACTATGCAAATTGTAGTTCGCTAAAATATTATTTTTAGGTAGGTACTTCCTGAAATTTTTGAAAACCGTTTAGTCGAAACATATTGTTTAGATTATGAGTATTTCTATATAGTATTAGTATACTGTGCATTTTAAAAATGATTGAGACAGATTTCTCCCATGATTTCTCCTCATCTGCACAATGTTTATAGTAGTCAAGGTCTTCAAGATCTTCTAAAACAGGAATAGATCATATTGCTTCAAAACGAAATTGATCATTTAATTTTAAGCATGCCAAGGACATGTCAAGCTGTAATTAGTGCTGCTGAATAGAACACAGATTAGTAATCACATTTTTATGTGATTACATACATACCTACTGACTTTTATCTTAAAATTTTCGATTAAATTAGAGCATTTCTTACTTTTCCTTGATTATTCCTTCATAAAGAAATCATAGTACATTAGAATTAAACTGATTTTATTGCTGACTAACACGCATTATAACGGTATGCCACTTTTTAAAATCCAATCAAAATTGATCTAATATGAGAAAAAAACTTTATGTTCCTTATGACATTTTTAATGTGTTTAGTTTGGAATCTATTTCACGGATAAAATATAATTGTTGCTATTTCACTTTATGTAAAAAAAGTCAAAATAGCAACTTTGAAATTTGATGTGATTTACACCAAATTAAGTTACTGAATCACACGAACTGACTAACATAACTACCCACCTAACGTAGATATTCCAATTTAAATAATTTTTAGTACATACTTTTTTGATTAGTAAAAATAGTTATTTCAACAACAATTGTAATAAATTTTAGTAACAAAATTTAATAACAATTTATTTATTTTCGGCTTCTAACTGGGATCAGTTCGCTGGGTACGCCCTTGTTGTAAAGTGAATATATTTAACTAATTGACTAATATTTGAATATTGTTATGTAGTTCCATCTGTTTACCTATTAATTATAATATACTTAGGAAGTTTATTTTAAAATAAACGTTATTTAGAAATATTCTATATTTCTAATAATGAGAAGCGACGTATGGGAAATTCGACAATTTTACTTAATTGGAAGTGTCTTGGGCCTAAATATAATAAATACAAACAATTCAGTATGTATCCTAATTAATCAGATCTTTTTGTATTGTTTTTGTGTCATAGTTGTATTGGGAACTTTATATTCCATATTAAATAGGTATAATGGATTTTGGATTAGATGTTCAATTTTAGAAATTATTTTGCAATGTATAGAGATGTCACTGCAATTCTTCTTTATGCTATGTTGTTTTATTAGTTCCTTAATACATACAAAACATTGGAAAAAGATATTTGTTTGGATAACTTTAATTGAAGAAGCTCTAAATGTTGACAATGTTAACATCGAATGTTATAAATATGCTGAAATAATAAAATTTGCCATATTTAATGTTATATACGCTGTTCTACACGCAGCTTCGTTAATTATTTGGCAAAACAAGGAAAAAAGCAGTGAGGAATATGGATACATTTTGTACAGAATCGTTATGTATTACCACATATGCATTTCATTTAGTGCAGTCAGTATTACCAAATATCTTTATTTAAGATATAAATATGTTGCAGACGTTATTGATAAAACCACTAACAATATAGAACAGTTCGTAGTTATAGGTTCAGCGATAAACCAGAGATCTACAACGTTAGTGAAGATGAGAAAATTATTATGGTCGTTGGAAAACATAATTCAACTCTACAATGTCATTTTTGGCTGGATATTATTTTTCCAAACAACCTTAAGCCTTTTTGAGTGCTTTACAAATTTATTGGTCATTGTTCAATTTACCAACACCAAGGATACATATTTCAACATTATTGTTTGTATAGTAAATGCTGGAGTCGCAGCAATTTACTTGGTAAGTTGTTGAAACTTAAAACTTGTATTTTTTGAGAAAAATTTATAACAATAATTGCAAATAAAATAACATTTAATTGACGTATAGAGTACTAAATTGTTTTTATAGTTGATTTCTTTCATTTGTGATAAGGGATTCTAATTCCTTAAACTTATCAACCACTTCGAAATCAGTTACTTATTTCTGATGTTGAGCGGATTGCGGTGTATTATTATGATTTTGGTCTTTTTCTTGTTTATGATAAGACGATATATATTCTCTGGTCATGGTGTTCAGGATGGTATTAGAGTATCGTTCGTTGGTTATTCTTTTGCTACCTATCGTTATTCCTTATCTCCATATTTGAAAGACTTTCCTAATATTACACAATATACTCTGCATATATATATATATATATATATATATATATATATATATATATATATATATATATATATATATATATATATATATATTAAACCTAGAGCTAAGATTAATACTCTTACAGGAATTAATATTAAGCTCAACAGTCTTCCGGGTTGAACCCCTTCGGTTTTATTGCGCCGAGCTTTCGACATCCTCTTCGTTGTCTTCTTCAGGGCTTCCAAGTTCTCAGTCTCCCGAGCCCCCAGATACTACTGCACTGATCACTATCCAAACCATTTCCCTGTAATGCATTGTATAACATCTTCTGTGCTAGCAGAAAATCTCGAAGACGCAACATATATGGTTCGGAGATTTGTGGAAGAATATAATAAGTGGGGTCCAGAAATAAATATAGACAAAACAAAATACATGACAATAGGATGTCTCGGAAACGATTTAAACGTAAAGAAGCAAATAATAAAATATACCAATTAATATAAACACCTGGGAGTTATAATAACGGAAGATAGATGTGACGAGAAGGACACACTTCAAAAAATAGTTAGAGCCATCACAATTTAGATAAACTCTTTAATATGGAGTGACGACATTCGAGATAACACAAAAAACCATTGTTTACAACACTGTAAGACCACGCAAAACCGAATTATTGCACTGGAAAACAGTGATGATTAGTGAAGACGCTACAGATTTACACTAGGTGAACATGTAAGAACAGAGGGAATTGATCTTAAACAAAAGAAATATTTATTGTAGAAACAACCTTAACAAACACCATAGAAAAAAAAACAATTTTCTTGGTACGGTATCATGAGACGAATAAACAGGTTACAGTTAGAGGTTACAAATTATAGTCTGAGGATGGACCACAAGTAGAAGAGGAACACAAAGAAAAAAGAAGACCACGGAAATCTTGGGATAAATATCGTGGAAATAGTTTCCGATATATAGAATATAGACATTGTAAGCTCGTCGTAAAACACCCTGTATATATATATATATATATATATATACATATATATATATATATATATATATATATATACATATATATATATATATATGTAGGTCTAATTAAAGTTCTTTTATTATTTGAAGAGGGTTAACGTTATATTAAAAGTCCGCGATCTATGCGAGAAGTCTTTATTATATAGAATACACTGTAATGATGATATTTACATTTAAAATACACACGATTACGGATAATTGTCTGCGACCTGCGAATTAAGATATCGAACACCCCCGTCGTTAATTGGTTCCGTCTTTCGTCTTTATCGGCGTGCACGATAATTTAAGTCTACTCAGTTCGGGCGACAAAAATCGAATGCCCCTGGGCTCATGAGGAATGTGTGTTCTCTTCTACATATCTCCTGTCCCCTTCACCCCTGAATCCCGTCTCACTTATAGCAACTTAAGCATATTGTTTAAGTGGTTCCTTGCAGTGGCGTAACTAATGAATAAAACTATGCTAAATACTTATAGTAAGAAATATTCCTACATTTGGCCATCCTGCTAGGAATCCGACTCGGATTCTGACTGGTTCTCTACCCATGCCTTCATATATTCAGCGCACGTTGATGTGCTCAGGGGGCCTTCATGATATCCTGACTTTTTCACATCATATCTATCATTGGGCTTAACATCTACTACCACATATGGTCCAAGATATTTCTTCCTCAGTTTGAGTCCACCACCAAACTGCGTTCTCTTAATTGCCACTAGGTCCCCTTTTCTATACATTCTCGGCTTCTTCCTTCGTAAGTCATACCTGCGCTTATTGTCCTCCTGGACTTTGATTAACTGACGTCTACTCTCGTTTCTTAACATGTCTCTACCTTCATCATATTGTTTGATCATTTCATGCTCTATTATTTCTTTCATCCTTAGATCCTCTTTATTCTTCATCTTTGTCCCAAAAAGTACTTCGAATGGCGTAGCATCAATGCTTCTTTGATAAGTGGAATTAACAAACTGTTGCAACTTATAAATATGCTTATACCACTTCGTCGGTTCCTCTATACTCAATTTGGTTAATACTGGGATTAACGTTCTATTGACACGTTCTACTTGGCCATTGCCTCTTGGTACACCTGTCGTAATCTTAATGTGCTTAATTTCTTCACTTTGGCAATACTCTTCGAACTCGTTCGCTGTAAATGCGGTACCTCTATCGGATATTATTCGGAGAGGATTTCCGAAATCCTTTTGTTGCCTCTTCATACACTCTATGACTTCTTTTGCCGCCGTTGATTTTGTAGGATAAAACCATGCAAATTTAGAAAAATCGTCGATGATCACCAAAATGTGATTATAGTTCTTGTTGGTTGTAGCTAACGGTCCTAAATGATCAACATGAAATGTTTGTAAAGGTCCATCGATTTTTAGTATCGGATGTAACCAACCCTCTTTTTTACCTTCTTTTCTACTTCCAAGTATGCACTTAATACAATTTCTTACACAATGCTCGACTTTTTCCTTGAGGTTAGGAATATAACATTCTCTTTGAATTAACTCCTGTGTTTTTGTTACAGCATAATGTCCTACGTCGTGTAACAATTTAATTACTTCTGTTTGCATTCGTTTCGGAATGACTAACAATTTCTTACCTTCGTCATATTTAAATAGAATATTGTTTCTAATCAGAAAGTCCTCGTAAGCTTCCGTAGCAAGTATTTTCTTTATTGCTTTAATGTGGTTATCAGCTTCTTGAGCATGCATTATTCTTTCTATAAAACCTGGTTCTTGTACTACTGATGTCTCATTTATTATCATGACTATAGGGTATCGACTGAGAGCGTCTACATGAGCCATCCTTGTTCCCTTTCTGTGTTCCAGTTCGTATTGATAATCTTCCAGTAACAGAGCCCACCTCGCAACTCTGGTAGTTAAATCTTTTTTATTCATGGTCTTAGTAAATGCGGAACAATCCGTTACTATTTTAAATTTGATTCCGAGTAGATAGATACGAAATTTTTTCACTGCTTCTCTTATAGCTAAAACTTCTAATTCGTAACTTGTATACTTTTCCTCGGCTGGACTTGTTTTCTTGCTCATATAATAAACTGGGTGAAACTTATTATCTTCTCTCTATCTCTGTAGAAGACAAGCTCCATATCCATGACTGCTAGCGTCTGTGTGTAACTCGGTTTCTCTATCTGGGTGATAAATTTCTAACACCGGCTGACTAGTTAACAGCTCTTTAAGTTTTGAAAATGCACTCCTTTCTTTTGATCCAAACTCAAAGGTTTGATTTTTTCTGAGTAGATCACTTAATGCTTTAGCTATCGTAGCATATGACGGTACAAATTTACGAAAGTATCCAGTCAGGCCTAAAAATGACTGAATCTGCTTAAAGTTCGTTGGTTCCTTGAATTTCTTTATGGCCATTGATTTTTCATCCGATGGCTGAATTCTGCCGTCCTCAATAATATATCCTAAAAACGTTACTCTTTTCTGTAAAAATTGGCACTTTTTCTTCTTTATCTCTAAGCCGTAGTCCCTAGCTACTTCGAGTACTTGCTTTAAACGTACAACTCCTTCTTCTTCGGATTTACTTAAAACTATTATGTCATCCATATAGTAAATTGCTATGTTCTTGGACGTCAGCTCTCTAAATATGTGGCTAATAAATCTTTGAAACACGGCAGGACTATTACACAATCCGAACGGACATCTTAAAAATTCGTATTGTCCGTCTGGGGTGACGAATCCCGTGTATTTAATGCTATCTTCCTCTATTGGTACATGGAAGAATCCATTCTTGAGGTCTATTGTGCTAAAATATTCTGCACCTTGTAACCGATCCAATACATCTTCTATTAAAGGTAATGGAAACCTATCTTTTATTATATTCCGGTTAAGTTTTCGGTAATCACCGCAAACTCTGATCTGTCCGTCTTTCTTTTTGACGAGTACAATTGGACTTGCAAAATCGGATGTACTAGGTCGCATTATTTTTTTCTCTATCCATTCCTCAATTTGCTTACCTACTTCTTGCTTTTCTGGTATTGATAGCCTTCTTGGGTTTTGGTGTATAGGTTCTTCGCTACTTAGAATTATTTTCATTTTTATATCTGTAGTCTTGGTCTGTCGCGGTTCATAATTTTCCACTAAGTCTTTTATCTCCATCTTAATATTTGGGTCTTTAATATGTTCCAGTTGTAGATTATCATCGTGTGTTGCCTCGTCAACTGCAATCCTCATTATCATATTGTCTACTTCTTTTTTGCATACAATAATTCCATCATCGGTTATGGTAACCTCGGCTTGTTTTAGTATATTGTTTCCAAGAATAACTTCGACGTCTAATGCTCCTTTTGGGATTACATGAAATAAAATATGGAAATCTTTACCTTGAATTTCCACTATTATGTTAAAAAAACCTAAAGTCTTAACCTTAATACCTCCTAATCCATTTAACTCTACTATATTCTTCATAAGAATGACGTCATCGAAGTGCTTTTCAAAAATATCTTGTCTCATTGCACTTATGTCACTTCCTGTATCAAACAATGCACGTAACGATATTTTTCCAAATTTTAAGGTCACTGAGTTTTTGTATACGACGTCAATGACATTTACCTGACCAGAAGTCGAAGGTCTATCTTCTTTAGCATTGCATCGAGAAGAAACGTGTCCAAATTGGTTGCATTTGAAGCATTTCGTTCCCTTGGCTTTATCAGGACAATCTCTCGATCTGTGCCCTCGATTTCCACAATTATAACATTGTTCTTCTTTCTTAATTCTGTTTTCCGACATTCTTCTGTCATCTCCTCTAGCTTCGTTGTTTCTATAATCTCGTCGTATTTCATTGTTTCTGCCATCTCGTCGTACTTCATTGTTTGTCCACTTCTTTCTATGCGTTTCAGTTGTAGAGGATTTGTGTGCCGTCTGTTTTTTAATGAGTTCATACAATTTAATTTTTTCCTTGAAGTCTCTGAAGTTGTTTGCGCCATAAAGTACAACTTTGTTAACAGGGTCGTCTTGAATGCCTTCTATTGTATATTGTATTGTAACCTCGTCTTCTATGTTACCTCTGCTACCAATTTCCCTCATCGTCAGTACATACTCCTGTACACTTTCATCATGTTTCTTCTTTCTACGCATCAGCATTTTATGTATTTCAGCACTACTTATTTTATTTTCGAATTCCGAAGTAAGTCTTTTCTTCAATAGTTTCCAGCTATTAATTCCTTTTTCTGACTGAATATACAGTTTCGCAATTCCTTTTAGGGATCGTTTTGCAAAAATTAGCATTTGCAAATCATTCCATCCCATTAATTCAGAAATTTCTTCGAAGTCAGTAATCCATTTTCTCACCGGATAATCGTCTTTTCCGTCGAAGGGTCTTATGCTGTCTTCTACGTCTTTAAAAGTCAAAGCAAAAGAATCATTTACTTTACCGGCCGTCATTCTACCTGATTTTGTTTTTTTCTTCGTCTTTAAAGCCATCGTTTGCCTACTTTCAGTTTCGTCCTCGTATTCATTATCGTCTTCATCGTCGAAATCGTCTTTATCGTCATAAACGTCTTTATCTTCGTCATAAGCTTCTTTATCGTCGTCCGCGTCGTTGTCGTCATCGTCATCTTCGTCATTCTTGTCATCTACATTTAATTCATTCAAAAACGAACAAATACGTTCAATTACGTCGTCATTTGCACCCGAATAATCCAGATCCAATACGTTACAGACTGCAACTAAGTCTGGCATATCTAATTTCTGTTTTACGTCGTTTATCTTATCAGCATATTCGCTGGCATTTTTATCCCACGCAAAGCCTGAAAAATTTCGCAAGTTCCTTCTTGTTTGTCGCGGCACCCCTTCATCACCATATGCTATAATGTGCAACGCCTTAACAGCTTTATATGCCGAATTTTTAATATTATAACTAATTTTTTGAAAATCGGTAAGAGTCGTTTGTTTAAACTGCATTTTAAAAATTGATATCAAAGTTATTTAAAAAAAATAAAAAATTTAAAAATTTATAAAAAAATTAAAAATTTAAAATCTTATAGATTATTTTTCTGAGTGTAGTCTAAATTAGTATTACTGTGAACGAGGTTGTGGTCGCTTTTAATTCGCAAATCTTATCTCTTTATATTACAACAATATAATAAGTACAATAATATCTCAGAATAAAGCAAAATATCCTACTAAAAGATTTTGATTTTCAATATTCAACATTCGATTTAAAATATTATTATAGTCAAGCATCAGCTATCATTATCAAAATATAAGTCCTCACATCAACAGAGTAAAGTTAAATCAAAAAATAATTACAAATACTTTTGTTTGTTTAAAAGTTCTTTTCTAATGTTCACAGTTCATGATAAAAAAAATAATCTTCACACGATCTATTAAAGGAACAAAGTCACCTGATCATTTGTCATCATCCAGTGGGTCCAAACATCCATAAACCATAAATTAATCTTATCGTCGTCTGCAACGTCGTCAATAGCCTCGCCACTTCAGCCTCTTGGCATATTATGTTACAACAGTCACTTCGTCGTTGATTCGATTTTCACAAACTGCGTCTTTTATAATCTTGCTTCCATAAAATCGTGCTAGCAGAAAATCTCGAAGACGCAACATATATGGTTCGGAGATTTGTGGAAGAATATAATAAGTGGGGTCCAGAAATAAATATAGACAAAACAAAATACATGACAATAGGATGTCTCGGAAACGATTTAAACGTAAAGAAGCAAATAATAAAATATACCAATTAATATAAACACCTGGGAGTTATAATAACGGAAGATAGATGTGACGAGAAGGACACACTTCAAAAAATAGTTAGAGCCATCACAATTTAGATAAACTCTTTAATATGGAGTGACGACATTCGAGATAACACAAAAAACCATTGTTTACAACACTGTAAGACCACGCAAAACCGAATTATTGCACTGGAAAACAGTGATGATTAGTGAAGACGCTACAGATTTACACTAGGTGAACATGTAAGAACAGAGGGAATTGATCTTAAACAAAAGAAATATTTATTGTAGAAACAACCTTAACAAACACCATAGAAAAAAAAAACAATTTTCTTGGTACGGTATCATGATACGAATAAACAGGTTACAGTTAGAGGTTACAAATTATAGTCTGAGGATGGACCACAAGTAGAAGAGGAACACAAAGAAAAAAGAAGACCACGGAAATCTTGGGATAAATATCGTGGAAATAGTTTCCGATATATAGAATATAGACATTGTAAGCTCGTCGTAAAACACCCTGTATATATATATATATATATATATATATATACATATATATATATATATATATACATATATATATATATATATATATATATATATATATATATATATATATATATATATATATATATATATATATATATATATATATGTAGGTCTAATTAAAGTTCTTTTATTATTTGAAGAGGGTTAACGTTATATTAAAAGTCCGCGATCTATGCGAGAAGTCTTTATTATATAGAATACACTGTAATGATGATATTTACATTTACAATACACAAGATTACGGATAATTGTCTGCGACCTGCGAATTAAAATATCGAACACCCCCGTCGTTAATTGGTTCCGTCTTTCGTCTTTATCGGCGTGCACGATAATTTAAGTCTACTCAGTTCGGGCGACAAAAATCGAATGCCCCTGGGCTCATGAGGAATGTGTGTTCTCTTCTACATATCTCCTGTCCCCTTCACCCCTGAATCCCGTCTCACTTATAGCAACTTAAGCATATTGTTTAAGTGGTTCCTTGCAGTGGCGTAACTAATGAATAAAACTATGCTAAATACTTATAGTAAGAAATATTCCTACATATATATATATATATATATATATATATATATATATATATATATATATATATATATATATATATATATATATATATATACCTATATATTTAGATTTATTGCAAAATTTGCTACAATGCTTATGCGTATTTTCCATGTACCTAGGTCTTAATAATAAAAAAGTAAACAAAATATATTCAATAAAACAATGAAGACGGCCTTAGCAAATTGTCATCTGTCTATATGACAATTAGTTCTTAGTATTATAGTCGATTGGATTTCGTTACCTTCAGATCAAAACAATGGCTAATTTATTCGAAATGCACAAAATAACAATTATACAGGTAATAAATTATGGAAACAACACACAGATGAATGTCGCTCGCTTATTTCATGAAACATTTACAAGTTTCCTGCCTTTATCTAAAGGAAAAATAAGTACAGTAGAAAAGCGGTTAAGGCAGATAAAAAAAAGAAGGTATTGCACTTGTGAAAGTACCGACAGAAGTGAAAACTTTTTAAATTGCGTTGAAATTATAAGTATTAGTTTGAAATAAATAAAATTAATAATTTTTTGTGAACAATAATCTTGTATGTAACTATACTTTCATTAATACCGAAGATTGCGTGTAGTGCCATTTTGGTAGCCACCCTCCTCTTTCCAATGATGTATTATGTCACGATCCAAAAAACTATTCTCCTTGAACCACAAAACGCTCAAAAAATGACCAGAATGAACCTCAGAATTTCTTATGGAGAAGACGTGGGAAGATGATCTGTTTTGTTCCTGACCTGTTCTAGCCTCTTTACTCTTTTCTGGTTTTTCTTATCGTAATAAATTCGTTATATCCTCCCCTTTCATTTGCTATGTCACATGTGAGGATTCGATTATTTATTTATTTTTTACTTAACCAGAAGCCTTCTTTAAGTCAATTAATAAAAATTTGTCTTGTAGTAAATATATTTTCATTGATAGTGCTCTATGATATCTCGTATGTAACTATACATTCATTGCTGTACCAATACCATCATATTTGTTTTTTCCATCACTGTACCAGTTAGCTTCTCCTCTTTCCAACGAGACCTCGTACGTTACGATCCGTCGAGTCTTTCTCGAGCTGTGTGACTTTGCGAATTGCCAATTTGCAAAGAGGTGATGGTCGCAAAAATCTGTCGCGTATCCCCATCCAAAAAGTGCACAACGTCAGTTTCGCTAAAGAAGTTTTCACTTGAAAAAAGCAACTGCCAATACAATAAGTGATGATGACAAATTGGATGATATGCTTGAGTTTGAGGACATTCATCGATTATTGGAACATTAAAACGGAAATTCGAAAAGTGCATCCTTACAAAACGATACCAACTCAGGACCGTGCAGAACATGACTGTGATAGATGATCGTATTTTTGTGAACAAAGGATGGTAGTGTTAGATAACAATGTGATACAATTAGAACATGTATTGTTTTCTGGTGAGTGTATTTTTACACTTAAACAACATGCTAATTGTCGGAATTTTCACTATTGCTGTAAGGAAAATCCTCACAGAATGACAAACTTTGACAAATATGCTGATCCAGTAAACTCACAAATTCCAGCGAATCTGATATACTTTCAGCAAGATGGAGCACTATTCCAATATCAAATCAATGTTTGGCATTCCGCAACAGAATTGTATTTCGAAATTGGTGGATAGGGAGGCGAGGATCGATGAAATGGCCAGCACGATCTACTGATTTAACGCTATTAGACTTCTTTTTAAGGGGATATATCAAAAATATTGTATACAAAACTCAACTTTACAGACGAATAATGCTTGCGATGAAAGCGGTCACGCCTTAGATGCTGAGTAACATCGGAAGAAATTTCTTTTTAAGATTGGGATGTTGCCAAGACGTTCGCCTTGAGCAGTTTTAACATCGTTTACACTTATATTAACAATTTGTTTGTTTTTTTATATTACCATGAACAAAACAGTATCACTTTTTAGTTTTTCAGTGGATTGTAGCAAATTTATGTACTCAGATAATGTTCTTTTTTTAATGTTAATTTTTGCACTAAATCTGAAAGCATTTAATATTTCCGAAACATGATAGTTATAGGAGATTGTACATGAGATATGTCTAGAATATTTTCAACAATTCAAGAATTGCATTATGTACAGCAAACAATGCGTAACTAAAAATACCAATCAACTTGTCCGCCGTTTTTTTAACAGACCCCCATCTATTTATTATCGAATTTATTCCATTTGGCTGTTCCACTCTGTATACAGAGTGTTTCATTAATAATTGTCCAAATAGTAACTGGAGAAACCTTAGCACAAAATACGAAGATTTAACCTGAAACACTTAAATAAATTATTTCTCCTTACCGAGATACAGAGTGTTTTGTTTAAAATACATAATCTTATTTTTTGCTTATTTTTTTTTTATTTAGAAAATCGCATCGACCAAATGGCCATTAGCGAAAAATTAGTGGATTACATTAGGTACAATTACTTCAAATGAAATCGTAGGCTTCCACGGCCAGAGTCAGAATTATAGTTTATTCGTCTTCCGGGTTTGGACCGTGTCATTTGTGAGTGACCCAAAAGTGGGTTCATCTCGACGTTTCGCTACAATTGTATGTAGCTTCTTCAGGAGAACAAAAAAGAAAAAGAAACAAAAGAAAGGAAGATGGGTAGTTAGCAACGGTAACTCAGTTACTCAACGCAACCAGAGTCGAATACTAACTACCAAGATGGGCATTTGGTCACAGTAACTCAACTACTCAACGCAGCCAGAGGTGAAAACCAAATGCCAGGACAGGGATTCACGTCCAACAGCTCAGAACACTAACGCGTCGAGAGGCAGGGAGTGAATCCTCAATTACTTTTTTACAACTTTAGAACAATTACTTCATTCCATTTTGGTTTATTAAATATTGTGGTACTTATTAATGTCTTTCAAGAAATTCAGAGTATTGTTAAAGTTACAGTCTGCACCTAGAGCTTCTATTCTATAAGTGTTCCTGGTATCTTGTTATTACTTCGTTGTTGATTGTAGAGGGGACATTCACATAGTATGTGCATTATTGTTAGTGTCGTATTACACGTTTCACATCGCGGCGGTTCGCACTTTTTAATTAAGTAATCATGCGTTAACCTAGTATGTCCGAGTCTGAGGCGCGTTACTATTATTTCTTGGCTTCTTGACTTAGGTAACACATTCCATGCCTCCATGCTGGGTTTCACTTGTTTTAATTTTGAATTCGACACATTCTATTTATTTTTCCACGCACTTAAGATTGATCTTTATATATAAGCTTTTATATCCGCTGATGCTGATGTGTTTACGATCTCGGAATCGTCACTCACTATCGCGTCTTTCGCACTATGGTCAGCAATTTCGTTGCCTTTTATTCCTATATGGGATGGGATCCAGATAAAATTTATCTCAGTATGATTAATATAAGCCTGAAGAAGGACTGTTTTATTTTTTTTTACGTGGGTTTTTTGGATACAGTTGTCGGATGCTTTGTATGGCACTAAGTGAGTCTGTTAAGATAATATATTTGGAGTTTGTTGTCAGATTGATTAGTTCTATGGCGCCATAGAGAGCATACAGTTCAGCTGTATAGATAGTACTAACATTAGATAGTTTGAATTTAAGGACGTTCTCTGGAGTTACTACAGACGCTCCCACACCTTCGGATGATTTTGAACCATCAGTGTATATCTGGGTATGATTTTTATAACGACTAATGATTTTTCTAAAATGGGAAATAATTAGATCAGAATTAGTGGAGTTTTTATCAAATGACTTAAGTTCAAAATTATATGATGGTATGTTTTGAATCCAAGGTGGATTATGATTATATGTGTATGGAAGACATTCAGGTATGACAATATCAAACAGATGCAAATGGTCTTTTATTCTTTTATAGAAAGGTTTAACAGAACGGTGATTTGCATTAAGGTTTGGGTAATTATCAGTAAAAGTATTTCTATAGACAGGATTTTTTGCATTATCCTTAATTTTTGTTGCATTATGTTAGACTAATGTAAGCTCTTCTATCATTTAACGACAATTCATTTGCTTCGCAAAGTAAACTTTCAATCGGTGTTGTAAAAAAGGCTTCCAGGCATATTTTGAGTGCTGTATTATGAATAGTATCGAGCTTTTTTAGTACTGATTTCGATGCTGAGTCGTAAGCTATAGCCGCGTAGTCTAGCTGTGATCGTATAATAGTTCTGTATATAATTAGCAATGTACTCCGGTCTGAACCCCAATTCTTGTGTGCTATAGAATTTTTAGTAAATTTAATCTTCTTTAACATTTACATGCTAGATTATTGATATGTTCTTTCCAATTCAACTTTCTGTTAAAAGTAACTCCTAGCAATGTTAGCGAATCTTTTTGTTGTAGTGATTGGTTATATAGATATAATGAGATTGGTGTACTGACTTTGTTTTTAGAAAATACTATATATTTAGTTTTAGTTGTTAAAAAGATAAATCCAGTTTCCTCTGACCATTTGTCAATATCTAACAAGAAACTATGTGCAAGTTGTGAGAGGTTGTTTAAGTTTTTGGTTTGACCAAATATTACGAGATCGTCAGCATATAAGCGGCCTTTAAGTGGAAGTTTTAAATTTCGTAGAACATCATTTATGGCAATTATAAATAGCGTAGGACTTATAACAGATCCCTGAGGAATTCCATTTTCCAATTCCACTTTTGACGACAAATTACCATTTACTCTAACTTGTTAATTGTTGTGTAATTTTGTAGGAAACCACTTTGTTCTGGAATTATAATATTTCGATCTTCAAGTATCCAGAGGAGACGACGGTTGACCATTTTTTCTAACAGTTTGCATGCAGTAAATGTTAGCGCAATTGATCTATAAGACTCAGAATCTGTTTTGGGACATTTTGGTTTTAATATTGGTATTATAATAGAATCTCTCCATGCTGTTGGAAATTTCTTTTCTGTCCAAATAATATTAAATATGTTATGAAGATGATTGTGTGCATTCTCAGGTAAATGCTTAAGAAAAACCATTGGGATGTTATCTGGACCCTCACTAGTGTCTTTAAATGAGTTTAATGCATCTTTGTATTCATTTATAATAAATTTGGTGTTTAAAGCATCTGTGTCATCTACAAACGGTATAATTACATTGCATTCTTCGTTCTGTTTAAAGTTGATAAAATTATTATTATAATTGCTTGTATTAGATTTATTTTTATATGTATTAACAAATTCTTCTGCTATTTCTAGGTCATCTGTGATTATTTTATTATCTTTCTTTAGTTGAGTGATTTTGTTATAAGCCAGTATTCTAGATATTTTTTTGACATTCTTCCACATTTCAGACATAGGGGTCCTACTGTTGAGCTTTTGAGCCCACGAATTTCTTTTTGAAATTTTTACTACTAACTGAGCTTTAGCTTTAAGTTTTTGAAATTCTATTTTATTGTTAAGTGTTTTATGTCTTTTGTATTTGTTAAAGGCTTTTTTGGAAGCTTCGATCGATGTCTTACATTGTTCATTCCACCAAGGAACTGGTTTATGTTTTGTAATAAGTGCAGTTTTCTTAATGGTTTCCTCGGCTGCTTTTAAGATGATGCTGAAGAAGGTTTCGATGTCTGTGTCAATATTGTTGGATATTTCACAGTTTTTGACATGTTTTTCTATGATATTTTCAAATAATGTCCAATTTGCTTCCTTCGTTTTCCACCTAAAAGGCGTGCTTTCCATTTTTGGGCTTAAACAAGTTATTGGTGATTATTATTGGGTAATGATCACTGTTATAAGTGTAGTCTAATCTGTTCCATGTCATTAATGCAGAGAAGTTATTATCCGCTATCGTTAAGTCCAAGGGCATTGATTCGCCTGTTTTGTATATTGAATCTTGTAGGGCGTCCATCATTCAACAGTGATAAGTTATACTGATCTATTAATTCTTCAATAATAAGTCCTCTTTTGTCCTCATATGTAGAACCCCAAATACTGTTGTAAGCATTAAAATCACCTGTTAAAATACGAGGACAAGGTATTTGTCTCACGAGGTAAAAAAGGTACTGTTTATCAATTAGTTGGTCTGGGGGTAAGTAAATCGTGCAAATATTTATTTTTGTGGTCCCTTCTAGAGAAATAGCTACAGCTTCTAAATGTGTTTGTAGGGGTAACCTACTTGCGGTTAATTTGTTATTTACAAGAATTGTCACTCCACCGCTTGCTATTCTTTGGTTTACTCTATTTTTTGAAAAACTTTGATAATTATGTAAACAAGATTCTTGGTTGCTCTTAAGATTCGTTTCTTGAAGACAAATAATATCTGGTAGATACTCTGATTGTAGAATTTTTAACATCGGTAAGTTATTATAGTATCCGTTTATATTCCACTGAATAATTGAATTAAACGACGCCATTTTTACTTTCTAGTTGTGAAAAAGTTTTAATTTTATTAAGACTATGGGTCTGTGTCAAGTAAAATGTCATTTTCGTTGTCGGTAGAAGAAAGTTCGTCATTTAGGTGTTTTGTGATTTTTTTTTCTAAGTTTGGTACATTTGATTTTAAGAGATCTATCTGTTATGTGAGCATATAAGTTACTAATCATTGCTAGTAATCGAGTAAAATCATGTGTATAATTAGTTATAGTGGTGATAATATTTGGAGAACCTGGTGCGTTTTCTAGCAGATCTATAAATTGGTCGTGATTAAGGATATATGGTGGTGAATGTTCATTTATTATTGTTTTTAGGTCAGTATCAGAACTTTTCTTGGGTTTTTTGTTGGGTTTTTGTGTAGGTTTCCTAAAATTTATTTCTGTTTGTTTATCTTTTTCTGACAGAGCTGGTGTGTATGTTGGTGAAGGTGATAGAATTTCATATACGTCACGTTTACGGCTTGTCTGTTGAGTAATATCTAGTGATATAGCGCTGTTATTTTCTGGAGGTGTAATGGTATTGGTACCTGAGGATTCTTTTGGTTCGACATGTTCAGGATTTGTACTGTTTGTTAAGGAAGTAGATTGCTGATTGCAAAGTTTTTGTATGGCGTCCATTTGTGAAGGAGTATTTAACGATGTTGAAATAGTTTGAGGTGTGGGTGATTGTTGAGAGTTTGTGTGATTTTTACAATTGCATTATGTCCTTGCTGTTTGCAGTTAAAGCATAACTGATTATATTGCGATAAGAAAATTCGATAGGATGTGTTATCGTAATTAATCAAAAAAGATTCTGGTAAAGGATTTATAACAGGGTTGATAAAAACTTGTCTTCTAAAACTGTAAATATGATTGAATTTCGGTAAGGTAGAGCTAATACGAAGAAAGGTCATTGATGACATTGGCTTGAGACCTAGGTTTTCTAATTCGTGAATAAGAATATCATGGGGAATTGAGGGGCATATATTCGATAGAACTAACCTATCCGCTGGAGTAATATATTTTCTAGCTTGAACTGGTTCATCATTTATTAGTATTACACCATCATATACCTGCATTAAGTTATCCACAATTTCTTTGCTGGCTAGATACATGCATACTCGATTATTGGACAGCCTTGAAGAAAATAAGATGTTTTTGGGCTGTATAAGTGCTCCTAGTGGTATGAGGTAGTCCTGTAGGACTTTTGAGTAGGATTTAACTGTGTTGGTATGTTGTGTTACAGAGTTAATTACGTTGGAACTTCCATCTGATGTTACGGACATGATGAATCCTCTATATGCGATTTTAACAGGACTTTATTTTATATATAGATTAAATCAAATAAAGTCCGACTATGTTTATTTTAAAACTAGTTGATCGGTCTGGTAATTACCAAATTAGCTGAATAACGATAAGAGTACAACTAGTTTTTTGGTTAATTTGTCACTACAATTATGATTGATGAGAATATGTTATTGATGCTTAAAAGTGATATTTCTAATCAAACTATGATTAATTGGAAAGAAGTACTTACGGCACTTAACAAATCACTGTAAACTTCTTTGATATATCACTTTTAATAATTTAAATTTATACTTTTTCTATTAAAAACTATAAAAGTTGTGGAGCTTAAAATTAAGTCTACTTTCATGCCTGACATTCAGGGCCGGAGTTTTTGTTTTTGCTTATTTCACATGAATGTCTTTAATAATTTAACCAAGATGCTGATAAATTTTGTTAATTTTTATCGTTAATTTTCATGAATCTTTAATAGCTATTAATAAGTAGGCTGATGCCATTTATTTGTGTTGCATTTGTAAGACCGATACTTGTAATTGAAAAGCGTAAGGTTGTTTACTGTTATAGTGGAGTTTTTTGTGAAAATTCCACGTCATAATAATTTTTCAATATGGTTGATATGGTTTGTGTTTATGCACAAGTAAATTATACAAGGCGTGCGGCTGCTCAAAAATATCTACAATTATATCAACAGATGATAACCCTATTACAGAACTTTTAAAAATATTTACTACAGGTTAACCATAGAAACTGGTCAATTCTGTCCAAAGCGAGATCTAGGAATCTATTCGATTTTTTTTAAAACATTGAAAATTTTTTTAATTTATGTTATTTTGTTCGAAGTGGGTTTCTTGAAGACAAAGAATTAAATGGGAAATCTTGCCGATTAGTAGTTTCAACTGTTTATAATGGGTATAAAACCCATTTATGTTCCATTGCACTATAAATGAATTAGTCATCCCTTATTATTTCTTAACTTAGGTGATATTATTTCTTAACTTAGAATTTTGTGTGTAACAATAAAGAAAATTAAAGATCTGAATTAGTTCCTCTGGTTCATTGGAGTAATCTTTAGAAGTTAATTCAGGGTTATTAGAGTTTAAAACATTTTCCATAAAATCACATAAATCATTGAAATTTAGTATAAATGGAGGTGATCTATTTTCGATTTTGTCCTTAATGGATTCTAGGAAGTTAATCACATCTTCGTGGGGGGTTTTGGAAGAGGTTTTGGGTTTCTTTTTTAGTTTATATTATTTAAGGGTTTTAGAAACGGATGAATCGGTTTTTGGGTTGGCTTCGTTAATTTTAGGATATGATATGTTATGTCTTTTTAGCTGTTTAGAATTGACTACATTATTTAAGGTTATTGGTGTTTCTGGTGTCGTAGTATTTTCAGCGTTATTTACAGCTGGTGCTGTTGTTTTGGAAGAAGAAGACGAAGTGTTTAGATTATCTTTAGACATGTTTTGGATGAGGTCGATTTCCGTAGTATTTCAGTGTTATTTACAGCTGGTGGTGTTGTTTTGGAAGAAAAAGACGAAGTGTTTGGATTATCTTTAGATAATTTTTGGATGAGGTCGGTTTGGCATAGATTTTGAAAGGTGAAAAGGAAGTACCTACCCCTACAGTATGCCTCTGGCAACAGCGGAAAACTATATTTTAATACTAGTTAAAGCATTTTAACATGTGTAAACCGTTTGTCAAGTTTGAAGGATAATATTGTAAGGTGTTAAAACAATGGGCTAAAATAGTTTTAGAATAAAACACTCTGTATCTCGGTAAGAAGGAATATTGTATTCAAGTGTTTTAGTTTAAATCTTCGTATTTTGTGTTAACAGTTACTATATTGACAATTCTTAATCAAACACCCTGTATGTATCTATTTGACGTCTAATATTTAGCATTTTTAATCCCCATTTTAATTTTAAAACACTTTTAACCACCAACCAACTTTCAAAACATTGGTACGTGGCTTCCGAAAATATGATTAAGCGGTTTATACTGTATCCATCCTGCTTCCTTGTCCCATCTACTCTTATCTTATATCCTTAAATATATGTTTGTCTACCTACATTACATTTAAACAACAAGTAAACAGTCTTTTCTGTTTTAGTTATCAACAATAACCGTAATCGTCTCGTGCAACAATGTACAGAAAACATCAAACGAAATAATTTCAATATGTTACTTAAAGCTGGGACTTTTGGAGAAGTCTCCTCTAGGAGAAGAATTACTCGATACTGTTGAGAGCGCTGAGAAAATATTACCATATTTTTCAGCTGCTGGATTTTTTCAAATTAAGCAGAGTCTTTTATCAACATTATTTTCTACCATTATATTGTACTTAATTATCATTATTCAATTGAATTCACTCCTATAAATTCAAAAGGATTAAATACCTGACTATTTAATTATTATTACACAATTTAACCAGAACCGCAGAATACACCACCCAACAAGAAGCGAAACGAAGGGCTTTTTCGCAATCCAAATTTCTGTGAGAATGAGCCATGTTCTATATAGTTTATCTATCATCCTATAAAAACTGAAGTTTGGTTACGTATTGAGAAGTGTTGTTTCGTGTGTGTTGTTTAATAGTAAAAAAAGAGTAATACTATTATACATATTTTTGTATATACATATACATATTTTAATACCTTTAAAAATCGATAAAAAGTCATAAATATTCATCTCTATTTTGAAATTAACTCTCAAATTCATAAATACTTTTAGTACGTTAATTTATTTGTTTAAAAACAAATCGATATTTTTGACTTTTTAAATTATCAGTACAGAATTAATATATGGGTTATATTAAATTTTACAGAAAAAAATACAATTCATACAAAACAGATCTACTTAAAAACCATTAGTTTTAATAATTACTTTGTTTCTCAGTGTAACTTTAACTTTACTACTGTGTTGAACGACTTCCTCATTACTTTTCTTAGTGTACTTATTAGTTTAAGTGTCATTCTCCCTCCGAAATTTCTATCCTACGAACATCAAAGGTACCGACAAAGCTTTCGCATCTTGTTGGGTGGTGTATTCTGTGCTGAAAGAACAATATTTTATATACAATTTTTAATTGAAGGTGATTAATTGGCAACATCGCATGCAAAGCGAAAAAGGGATATTTCCCTTATCAAATTTGCAAAGCCGTACCAAAATAAGATTTTAATTATTTATTTAAATACATACGTAATTACGTAAAAATTAAATCTAAGACCGATATAATTATTAAATTATCATATGTGTTAAAGTAAAAGCCATATAATAAGACAGGTTAGTAATTAGGCGGTGTTCAATGGGCATCAAACAGTTTTTAAAATATCAAGTTATTTAATGGCATATATTTTATGTTCTGTAAGAATATTTGATTTTATTCCGTTGTATAAATCTGTGGATAAATTATTACACACAATAAAATTTATTTTATTAATGACATTTTTAATGTAGAAATCATTCAGTTTACTATACCTGGGAGTTATAGTATACTATAACTCTCCATATAACATAATCTCTCTTCTATGGCGCTACAGTCCACGTCAGGCCCTGTCCTCTTCCAGCATCTGCCTCCAAGCATCCATTTCCTTGGCTACTCTCCTCATCGAGCAAAAAGACAAAAGAGGGAATGTAAAGGTAGTGGGGGCAAAAATATTGTTAGACAGGAAGTGCTATCTTGAGAGGCCAAATTAAACAAGGAAAGAGAGTCTTTCCTTGTTTAAGAAATCAAATTTACTTGGGTTATGTTATTATTTGTCCCAACTGTCACATGAAATCTTATTTATATTGAAGTTTTTTAACAATTATTTCACATTTTAGACTGTTATCGGTAATATTTAATTAAAATTTTCTCGTCTAAGACACATTCTGAAAACTATTTTATAGCTACTGTTAATAAATTTTGGAAAATTTAAATTTGGCGCATTCGCATTTCCGGATGTCCTTTTTTGGTCGCCTTTTCATAACGATTAGATTCCCTCTTTTGTCTTTTTGCTCGATGACTCTCCTCCAGTTATCCACAGCCTCCTTGGATTTTACACTGGCTGACGTCCCATCATAGTTCCACTAAGTGTTCTAAGCTCCTACTAGTTGATATATTATTATCCAAAAATTTAAGCCCAAAATAAGATGGAAAGACCAATAAGATGGAAAGACCAACTACTACGGAATATATCAAAGATAAAAATTGCAAACTGAAGAAGAGGAAAGATTCAGGACCAGAGAGAGTGGAAATAGATAGTAGACAAAGCAAAAACACGATAAGAGTCATCGGCTCATTTCATCATATATATATATATATATATATATATATATATATATATATATATATATATATATATATATATATATATATATATGTATATATATATATATATATATATATTTATATACATATATATATATATATATATATATATATATATATATATATATATATATATATATATATATATATATAGTAAACTCTTAAATATTGGGGAAATCTGCTAGAAAGACTCTAATGAGTATCAATTATTTCGCCGAACGTTTGCGCCAAAGAGAATTAATTTGGCTTCTTGCCAAATTAATTCTCTGGAAACTTAAAGAATATTCTTAAATGCATTTTGACATACCTGTACTTTGAAGTACTTCGTTTCCCTTATTTTCACAAAGTACTTAACAGCTACCATCTTTCTAGATGAACCTGTTTGTTTGTTCTAGATCTTGAAGAGACACTGACAGACATATAATTCAAAATAAAGTTATCTTATTGATTTTTCGTTTTCAGAGAATAAAATAGGGTATGGAAATCTTTAATATCTTACATTGTGAGCATTAAACGGACTACAAATCTTGATTTTGTATTGGTCGCCCGGACAAGGTAAGATTTGGAATGATAGACGCGATAGATAATGCAAGTTATGGAATGATGCTTGGATTTGTTATGCTTTAACGGAGGATAAAGGGAGTTTTTGCCAGTTTCAAGTGACTTAACGTATAGGTGGATATTAATAGATGTTGGAATTTTTTATTGGATAAGACAAGTTTGGAATGGAGCCCCTTATATATTGTCACTCATGTGCGCCACCAGGATTATTTCCAGGGAGGTGCATCTGCTTTTCAGGGGGATGTATTGCATCTACACATACTATTAACCAATGTAAAATATAGAACTAGACATGTATAGCTATGTACTTTTTTTCCAGGCTTCTTCTTCTTTATGTGTCATCTCCTCTAAGAAAGTTGGCAACCATCATAGCAATTCGCACTTTCGATACCGCTGCTCTAAAGAGGTCAGCAGAAGTGCAGTTAAACCAAGCTCTCAAATTGTTTAACCAGGAGATGCGTCTTCTTCAGCGACTCCTTCTACCCTGTATTCTTCCTTGTATTATTAATTGCAACAAGTTATAACGCTCGCCCCTTAAGTTTCCAGGCAGTAGGCTACAAATGCACACCCTTGCACTCAGCTGCCGGCGCCCATGTACTGTCACCTCTATTATATAACGCTCTCTCTGAGGAGATCGTACGGAAAGCTATTAAATCATAATAAACAATAAGGATATTGTTTCAGAGTTCAGAGTGGTAAACCTGGTAAATGTTAATTATTATAACATATAAAGATATTGTAAATATTTTTGTAAATATAACGGATATTACTTTCTGAGTTGTTTATATATTTTTTTATTATAACATCCATATTTTCTAGATAAACATGCATTTTTTGAGTAAAATACTGCAAATCTATGCGCATATTTCATACGTTTTTATTTGCATATTTGCCTAGGTCTAATTATATCACCAAACCTTTTTAATTTATATTCCGAGGAAATATTCATGGAAGCCCTAGATGTCATGCAATATATCAAATATGTTGATAACACAGTCATTCTTGGTGAAAGTTTAGATGACCTTCAAACCGCATTAATAAAGCAAGCTGTTAAACTTAATAAATAAAGCAAGCCGTCAGAAAGCTCTCAAAAGTAAATTTAAGGAAACAAAATGGATGGGGTTGGCAAAATAAATATAGCTCAACAGAAAATTGGGATAGATGGAGAAAAAATAGAATGTGTCAGTAATTTTAAATATATAGGCAACTGGTTAAACACAAATGCAGACTCTGATGGGGAGATAATGAGAGTATACAGTAGTCTCTCTTTATAACGATTCCCTATATAACGATAATTCCTCTATAACGATGAAAATAGTAAACGTTGGTTGGATCGTCATAAGGACAATGTATTAATTCTTTCTCTATACCGATATCGTTCTCTCTTTATACCGATAACTTTTCAGCGTTCAATAGTCGATGACAAATGTGTTATTGTGTTTAAAGTTCAGACTACCTGAGTCACAAGTGGCAAGGTCAGTGTCCAGCAGTTGTTTTGTTTTGCGCTTAAGGAATGCGGCCACCCATTCTAGTTATTCTTATCAGAGTGACTCGCTTTTATTGTTCGGGTGGCGTTCCTAACTGTTATCGCACAGATGTTGTCATCTATTGACGACTTTTCATTCCCAGTTTGAGTTGTGTCTCAGTGTGTCAACAGTCAACATGTTTTAGAAAAAGCCTAAAGTGTTCTCGGGGAGGAAAAGTTATCGATAACTCGAGTAATAGAGAAAGGTGAAAAGCAATCGGATGTCGTTCGCTGTACGGGGCTGTCTCACTTAACTATGGCTACGATATGGAAGGACAGAAAAAATGGCTTGAAGCGGAGATGGAGGGCGGTAGCAGGAAGAAGTTGCGGAAACCTCAGCACGAAGATTTAGATCACGCTATGCTTCAGTCGTTCCAGTAGCAGCGTATGAACCATATTCCACTTTTCGGGCCTGTGGTGGTCAGCACAAAAGAAAAGATTCTTCATCCACCAGGAAGACGATATAAGTGCTTTTGAGTGATTTATGCTGAGACTTTTTTGGTAATGTAGGCTAAATAAATTTTACAGTAGCATATTATTTTGTTATTGTACAGTACACATGTTTTAATTGTACAGTCATTTTTTTTATACTGTATTGCTTATAATATTCTTTAATAAATCTATGTTGTGTACAATACAGTGGTAATTCATTTATATTCGTTTTGATAAATTTTAAATATTAATATAATAAAATAGGTTATTTAGAACAGTATTATTAATATTAATATTACAGTACCGAATTTTGTCTCTCTCTGTATAACGATCTCTCCTTATAACGATGAAAATTCCCGGTCCCTTGCATATCGTTATAGAGAGAGAGGACTGCATATCACAAATAGTAATGTAAGGGGAGTAGGACAGGTAGGGAGAGTGATTTGCATGGGCCCAGCCATTCGTAATGGCGACGGCGCTACTAGTCACGTTAGGTGGGGATATGACATAGCAACAGGCGTATGACGTTGATGTTAGTGCTGTTGCCATGGTTTCACTAGTTTTGCATATTTACCTAAATAATGATTATACTATGCAATGTTTTCCAAAAAAACAAAGATTGTAGCAAATTCTACCAAAATCATCACTTAAATTTACAATAACTTTTTCTACAGAATTTATAGTTTCCACCAAAAAAAGTGGCAACATTGTAATCCACGTCTTTGCAAGTTGAAAATGGCGTTATAAAAACATTGTATACCAAATTTTAGAAATAGGCGATAAAAACAGTAGGTATACATCAATTTTTATATATCTAATAAACATTGCTAAAAGAGAAGAAGGTACAATACCAAAATGGTATAGTATTCCAAATTGAAAAATCAAAAGGATATTTTTTGTTGATGGATAAAAGTTAAAGTTGGACAAAGGGCTATTAAACATTCTGAGGATTAGGAGTTTATTTTTACAAGCACCAGGTAAGAACAGCACCTAATTATACCAAACTTTTTGTTAGTAAATACAAACTCAATACTATTTTGTACATTCTTGCTTCTGTACCTAGTTAAATCACCATTTAATCTTAACCAACATAAATCTTTTATTTATATACTATATATATATATATATATATATATATATATATATATATATATATTTTAAAATCAATAACATTTTTAACTCTTATAATTGCATTCCTAAAAGTTGCCTTATTTTATAAAAAAACCTCTCAACTCTTAACACACATTCTTAATTTTAATAATAATTGATTATTATAGATTTTCATGGACCTTCTACTTCTGAGCAATAGTTACATGCAATCTTGAAGAGCAAGATCACAGAAATCCTAGAGTTTACACTTTATTATCTACAGATGGTCCTTTAAGGAAGAGTATTTTAGAAGGCATGGAACTTATAACAAACCAGTATCAATAAATATAGAGGCATCTATATTTGTTTATGAAATGGAAGATCTCTAACACGATGGGAAGATTAAATGAAGATTTGTGAAAAAATCCCTACATGAAGTCGTCCATCTGGTACAGGATTGCAGCCAAAGGAGACAGGAAGCTAACAATATTTAAAGTGTCCCCACCCACACCTTGACATGGGTTTAAGGAATAAGGAGGATATTTGTTGCCAATACATTACCAAAGAAAATTATACAAATTAACAAGTGTCAGGATATCTGTGTTTTATTTTGTTGTTTGCGGGACTGGTTTGTTAATGCAATGAAAAGAAAAACAGATATAGTCATCAAATATTAAATAAAAACTTTTCTGTGCCATAAAATATACTCTCTATAAAAAATGAATAGGTGTATACTATATATTTGGACAGAGAGAATATATTTTTTGGCATAGAATAAATTTTTATTTCTTATTTGATGTTATTTTCCATTAAAAGCATACTATTTGAATTTTAGCTTCTAAAATTCAGAGCATATTTTTTGAATTTGCCACAAAATGAAATTAATTTCGGCCCGTCCGCATTTGGCGCTAGAAACTCTCTTCCAAAACATTCTATGGGACTTACCTTACTAGGGGTATATACTCTGGAGATAATAATACGGATTGAAATAGAACATAAGGAATTTATGACATGGAAACAAGTTCTGTGTAATAGAGATTTGTCATTAAATCTTCGTAAAGTTGAAGTGTTATGTCTGATCGATCATATTTTATGGTTGCGAGACATGGGCCCTGATTCTAATTGAGATTTCGACTCAAAACATGTCGATATTAATATGGCGACGTCGAAATGCGACTTTGCGAACCTTGTGGATTTCAGCTGAACTAACCAAACGATGTCACTAATTTTCGACTTATCGAAATTAATTTCAACTTCAAGAAAGTGGTTGAAATTTCATTTCGAGTCGAAATTAATCTGACATGACTGACTGGACTGGGAGAAGTGAACTTAGGTTCAGTTTAGGTAGGCGGCGTTTTGATCCTTGCAAGGAAAACTGAGGCAAAAAGTATTAATATGGCTGTGTTTTAAGGACATTTGCTAGTTTTGGAGGAATTAGAGAGGATAGATATCCGACGCTCATAACGGAGGATAAGAAGAATGTTACGGGATACTCAAAATTCTTTTTCACTAAGTGATGCTCAATTTAGGCAGCAATTCCGGCTTAATAAACAAGCTGCAAATTATTTAATAAGGGTATTAGAACCATATTTGGAAGAAGGTGTTTATGCCTCTAGGATACCCAAAATGTTTAGGGTTAGTATTACTAAGCTGCAGTAAATTTAAAATATATTAGAATATAACCACTAAGTCAAATCTTAGTGCTTATAACTTAAGGATCTCCCACATCGCGTTTTTTTTCTTGCCATCTTTTCTTTCAATTCAAAATATAATTGAGAATGGCCACTATTTATGATTTAACAACTCAAACAAGAAAAAAAAGACGTTCACGTAATGTAAACAAAACAAACAACAATAAACAACAGGGCCAACCCAAATTTTCAGCAGTGTCAAAATGATAAAGTAAATATCCCCAGTTTTAACTACAATCGAAATGAATGAGAATCGCTAACGATTGCGACTGTCATGGCGTAGTCGCTTTTAAATTTCGACATCGAAATGAAATAGAATCAGGGCCATGGACTCTAAAAGCAGTAAAGTTAAACAAATTAGAATCGTTTGAAATAACCGGATTCTAAGAATATCGTGCGTCTCGCACACTTCCAACGAGACTATTCGCAAAATGATGGACGCAAACCGTCAGCTACTAAACATCTAAAAGAGAAGAGAAACGAGGTATTTTGGAAATAATTCGAATACCCAAATATCGTTTACTTTGTCTTATCTTACAGATAAAAGTAAAAGGCAAAAGATGGATAGGCGGCAAAAAACTATCTTGGTTACGCAACATAGACAATGGTGATGTATGACAGCTGAAGAACTATTTCGCTCAGTAGCTAGTAGGAAAACATAAACCTAATGATAACCAACGTTTGATCACAGACACACACTTAAAAAACGGGTAATTATACTCACCATTAGTGTACCAGATACGACAAAATTTGGAAATATCTTTGAATATTCAGGCGTAGCATCTCTGCGTACCCAATCAAAATTTTCAGAATAATTTATGTAATTAATAGATGCAGTACAACTTGACATTAATACATACAAAATCTGCATTCCAAACAAACTGTTTATATATTTCGTTAATCTGTACAGCTCTGTATGTCGTTTTTCTATAACAGATATAACATCAAACTGTTTCATCGCACAAGCAACTATAAGACGAGTGTTCAGTTCTTGATAAAATATGTAAATTTCATAAACATAATAAAATATTATGGTCAATTTCATTACCTGAGCTAAGAACAGATAATACATAATAAAGTATTTTCCTTGTAGGTCAATACCAATATTATAAACCCATAGAATGTTTGATGTTACTGATATAATAAAAAACAGTGTTATATTGTATACAAAGAACGAAGAAAATCTTTTGCAGACAAAACTTTCATTGTTTAATGAAAAACTATTCCTCATATCATTAAATTTTTTTAAAAATAGAAGCCACGTGTTCCTATTCCAAAATGCGGAGCCTATAGTTGTTATTAACATGTCCACGAAATAAGTAATGCTTCTTATACCTTCTACTAAGAAGGTGGATTTGTAAAATGTACGATAATTTGAAACTTCACCGTAAATAAATAACCTGATAAAGCAGTATACTTGTATAGTCGCTATAAATAAAAAATAAATAATTGCATATGTCCTGTAAGCCTTTTCATGATTAAAAGTATAAGTTTTAAAATCAATAATAGGAACCAAACAAAACACATTCAATATTTTTAGATGTTCGACCATCTTGATACTTCGTATATTTGTGGCTTCTAATAAATGAAATTATAAGTCGTTTTTCTGATTAAGCTAATGCATTCTGACCTGACACTTTAGTATCTTTTTGATTGATTAAGTACAATATTTAACGAAAAAATATAAAATGTGTTTTGAAGTACTGCTTCATAGGTTCTGAGGATATTATTGGTTACTAATGAATGCAAAAATTTTTTAAATTATATAATTAGGCGAAATTATATGAAGTTTTCTGAACACATGAAATTGGTCCAATGCCTGACCTCAAAATTTGGAAGAATACTTAAGTGTGACCCCCGTTGTACTTATACCTGACCCACTTGTACTAACTGTTGAAGTTGCGGAAAAGATAACAAATTAAAAGTAAAAATAATACATTATGAATAATGTGTCGAAGTTTTAAAAAATATATTTTATTAAATAAAAGATAATACAACAAATTGAAGAAATTATTGTAGACAAAAACTGAAATTTAAATGTTAATCAGAGATATGTGCAGAAAACTGGAAGCATTTGAGATGTGGCTATATCGGAGAATGCTTAAGATCCCGTGGACTGACCGAACCACAAATGAGGAGGTCCTCAAAAGAATGAATAAGAACCGAGAGGTAGGGGAGACCGGGGAGAGTTCGGACCATTTTTAAAAATTAATTTTTATTAGAAAAGTGTATTGATATATTTACCTTTTAAAGTAGTTAACTTAAGCTTCCAAGGTTCAGGCATAACCAATCAAGAGCAGAATATATCAAATCAATAAATTAACAACAAAAATAAAAAAATATTGCAGGGGGTCATTTGTCCGAAGTCTCCCCAGAAACGGGGAGACTTCGGACTAGGAACTGGGAGACTTCGGACAGTACTGGGAGACTTCGGACAGTACAACATATGTTACTTATAAAAATGTATTTAAAAAAAATAGACATGTTTAGATATTAAAAAATTAATGCAATGAATAATCTTCTAAATCTGTATTAAAATAGATCATATTTTCATATCTTTGACGTGTATCTTTCAAGGGCTTCGGTAAAATACATTTTATGTCTTTAAATATAACAAAAGCATCTTCTTCAGTGGAGATAAACCGATTAGAAGTGGCATGTTTTTTATAAAATTTTACGTCGTATCCTTTTATCTGTTTTTCCTGAATTTCTGCAACATAGTGCCGAAATGTAGCTGGTGTTTTTCCATAAACTCTGGCAATTATAAACTGACCATTTGCAATATTTGTTTCTTCTGTATCCACTTCGTCATCTTGCTCTATGAAGTCAGAGGATTTTTCATTGCTCATTATGTCTTCAGAGGAAGAAGAAGAAGATGTTTCAACAATTTTTTTAGTGACTTTCTGTCTTTTTTTAGGATTTACTTTCCTTGTAACAGATCGTTTTAGTTTCCTGTTGGCAATTTCGTCTTTTTCTGGAGTATCCGTGGCAATGATACATTTGCCCTTAGGCCTCCCTCTATTTGATGTTTTACGTTCTGGCGCCTTGGGAAACGGTCTAACCATTTCTGGAGAAATGATGTTTGGAGAAGTTGAGTGACTCGGAGAAACTAAAACTTTGCTTGGCCCCGGTTTGGACAAGCTATCAAAATCTCTTTTTCCGAGTTCCGGTTCTGTAGTAGGCATTGGTCTATCTGTCACGTAAGAAGATAAGAACTCTTCTTCTCCGAATATATTCCTGTCAAAAGGCCAAATACCTGTACACTTGAAACCACTTTTAATATTAACTGGATTGGCAGCTCTGTCCCAAGCAGAAGAACAAATAGCAGGCAAGTCATATATAGAAAGTGTCTGACCAGGATTAGACAACATCCAGGAATTAGCACCATCATTAAAAAACTTTTTGAAAGGACCAAACACTGTTCGGTCCAAAGGTTGTAACTTATTAGAAGTATGAGGTGGTAGTGTCAAAACAGTAATTCCATTTTCTTTGCAGTAATCAAGTCCCTCCACTGAGAGATGGGACTCGTGGTTATCCATGATTAGTAAAATTTTATTAGTATCAGAGCAGAGTGTATTTTTGACAACATGTTTAAGTACTTTCAAAAAATTATCACTTGTCATCCATCCTGAAGGAGATACTAATCCTAAAGCAACTTGAGGAACCCCTTTCATCATGCGGTTTTCATCAAAACGTTGCCGTGGGAATACCCATATAGGAGGCAATGCTTTTCCATCAGCAGAAATTATGCCCACTTGTGTAACTAATTCTTCACGTTCACGTGAGGTCACCTGCCCTATTTGATGTTGACCTTTTCTTCCAATTATTTTAGGTACACGCTGAACTGTAGTAACCCCAGTCTAAAAAATAAGTGATATTAATTATCAAAATAACTAAACAAAATTGTTAATTGACTCACTTCATCTAAATTGAAAATCGCTGAAGATCCAAAAGAATGACGACGTAAAACTTCTTCTAATTTATTTTGAAACGTCTCAACAGTAACTTTGTTAAAACTCGTCATTCTAGCGAGACTAGTGGCTTCAGGTGTTCTAATAGATAGTACAGGATGACGTTTCATGAAACCTGAAAACCAGTCTGTTCCAGCTTCTTCATTTTCGCTCCATGTAGTAGGCATTTTAACATGGTTTTTCTTGGCAAATTCAAAAGCTAAACGTCTTGCAGCTTTAGGCGTTAGTCCATGAAACATGGAAGAACAATCTAATAAATATTTTTCAAGCATTTTTTCCATTATATCGGTAAACACTTGAGATTGCTTGAAATTTGGAGAGAATGTTACGTTGTCTATACCCACAGCTCTAGCTTTCTTTATGTAATCTAGAAGACTAGATTTAGGAACGCCGTAGGTTTTGGCGCTATTCCGAATGCTCAATTTGCCGTCAAGCACCTCTGATGTGGCATTTTTCATAGTGTCTGCAGAAAATTGTCGTTCTGTTACCCTTGTATATGTACGGGGCATTATGAGCTGTAAGAGAAAAATAGAATAACTACAGATCAGGGGAGACTTCGGACACACAGGGGAGAGTTCGGACACTGTGTCCGAACTCTCCCCTAATGCAAACATTGGTAATACAATGGGTTTATAAAAAAACTTACCTAAATATTGCAACAACATAAACGCAAATTAATGAAATAAGTATAGTAGATTACAGCACCAAAGTTTTATACGTGGTAAGTCTATGTATTTTAAAATATATCTTCTGGATTGCACCGATATTTTTAGAACAAAACTCGACAAAACACTTCACAATAGATAACTCTGTGACTACGACCGAAATCACAGCTGTCAATACATAACCTATAATTATGTACAAATAAGGTTGTGTTTACCAAATGACAACAGTGCATCTTCAAAAATGTGCGAAATTCAAATGTGTCCGATGTCTCCTTGTGTCCGAACTCTCCCCGGTCTCCCCTACTGACCACCATCAAATCTCGAAAGTTATAGTTAGACTTCGGCAAATATGCAAATAAAAATGTAGAAAATATGCGCATAAATATGAACGTGTTTACCCGAAAATATGCAAATATTTTACAAAATATGCATACAAATAAATAAAAAAATCGTAAAATAGTAACAATTTTATTTAAAAAAAAAGTGTACATAACTAAATATTTCCTACTATTCATTAAGATTTACATTTATTTTAAGTAACTACATCATTTTTAAGTATGCATAAACTTATTTAGAATTATGGTAACAATAAATGACCAAGTGGTGTTCAAAATTTTCTAACAAAAACTTGTGGCTTCTGTCTGAGTACATATATTTATATATGGAAAAACTTCGTTCAACATCAACTGATGTAACGGGAGCATTTTTCAAACTAACCAAAACAATTGGTTCTAAATTAATTGTTTCCGAAATATTTCCAGCTAGAACACTGACTACTTCAGAAAGAATATGGTAACCTTTATTTTTTTCCATAGTAGCTTCAAATTTTTTTAAAATATCTTTTCCAATATTACCTCTAACGTTCCGACAACATGACGCAAATTCTTTTATTAATGCTGTACTTTCGAAAAATGACAGTTTTGGTGATTCTAACTGAGTAATTGTTTTTTGAACAAAACTAAAATTTGATTTTATAAATGAAAGTTCTTGTTGAAGCAAGTTACTCTGAAAAGTTTGTTTAGAATCCAAAAGAGATTGGGAACTTTCATCTGTTAACGTATCAATTATGTTATTTGGAGTTCGCATCGAGACAGCAAAGTGAATAGACGTATTTAATACGAGTTCCAAAGCTACCGAGTTTAAAAAAGTAAAACACATTAAGTATTTAGTTAATTAGTTTTCATTAAATAAAAACAGTGTTATAATCAAATCCATCTAAAATCAACGGTTGAATCTGCAAAAACCAGTAAGTAAACAAAGTTTGTTTACATATATTTAAGCATTTATTGTCAATCGAAAAACACCCATCATTTTTCGAAATTTTGTTGAAATATCAAAACAAGTTCTTCAGGTGAACAGGACCGTACTCAGCCACAATTTAAATTATTAATGTGGCGTTTAAATAATGGATAACAAAAATCCAGGGGACCATGTCCCTAACCCTCCTCTGAACCTTCCCATATCTAGTACTTCAACTCAATACAATTTCCAATCATACGCATCAATTACAACAAAAAATCAAACATCATCCAAATTTCCCGATAAACAGCAAGCCATCTTATTTACTTCCATTGACGACGTAAAAATTGAAGATTATCTAATAGCCTTGGGCAGTACTGTAAATCCTAAAGATATTATTTTCGCCTCACGGATTTCTCAAAATAGAATATGCATTTACTTATCCTCAAAAGAACTAGTAAATAACTTCTTAAAAAATTATGGTTCAATTAAAGTCAACAATCAAATTCTCACTGCCCGCAAATTAATCACTCCAAGTCAAAGAATTGTTTTATCCAATGTATGCCCCAGCATACCACATTCTATTTTAGAAGCAGAGCTAATAAAGCTAGGTCTAAATCTATTATCGCCTATCAACTTTCTTAAAATAAACGCGTCTCGCCCAGAATTTAGTCATATTCTCAGCTTTCGCCGACAAATGTATATTACTCCTTTAGAAAACAATACAATATTGCCAGCTTCTTTCATAATAAATTTCGACAATACATCATACAGAATTTTCTTAGCAACCGACAACCTTGAATGTTTTTCTTGTAAACAAGCAGGTCACTTAGCTGTAGTATGCCCACTTCTACAACATAACGAGCAAACTTCATTAGAGAATTTCGCCCAATGCACAGAAGCCGCCAACACTTTAGCGTCTAATGATGAATCTTGTCAAAACATAAGCGCATCTTCAGTTAATCAAAATGTCAATGTAAGTACCAAAGAACGAAATAAACAGAATACGGAACCAATGAAAACATCCGAAACGGTAGCCCAAGAAACTTCAACGATTTCCATTAAACGACAAATGTCAGAGTCTACACCACCGCTTGAAGACCTCCACAAACAACCTACATTTCAAAAACCCAAACCCAAGAAAATTAAACCGGAAAAATCCATTCACGATGAAATGCAACCATTACAACAAATGTTTGAAGACGATAAAAACAATTTTACACTGAACTATAACCAAACTTTAAATTTCTTTGAATCAGCCCCACACAACGCAGACATATTGGATCTTCTTAAAACCTATACAGACAATGTACCAGGTTTCCTTAAGAATCTGGACACTATGTACACTCAAAGCTCAAAAAAGCTGAAAACAAAAATCACAAACATTAAAAGAAAATTACAGCATCAACTCTCCAGAACATATGTATCAATGGACAGCGAACTCTCATCCTCTCAAGAAAACTTAAGTACTTAACATTCAGATGTATCATACAATGGAATCTCAACGGGTACAACACCCGTTGCGAAATGTTACAAAAGTTAATTGCTCAACAAACACCATCAGTTATTTGCCTTCAAGAAACTCATTTCAAAGATTCTTACCATGCAAGGTTAAAGGGTTTTAAATGCTTTTATAAAAACAGGACCAATAGAGATAAAGCAAGTGGTGGAGTAGCAATCTATATCAACCAAATGTACGAAGCAGAACTAATACCTTTAAATACACCCTTAGAAGCTGTTGCAATCACAATTAATAGTGATATAAAGATCTCAATATGCAACATTTATATTCCACCGAGTGAAAATTTTTCAACTGCCGTAATTGAGGAACTACTTCAACAGATCCCATCTCCCCGTATACTCTTAGGAGATTTTAATAGTCATAGTCCCTACTGGGGATCCAAATTTCGATCATTAAAAGGAAAAGTACTAGAACAATTACTTGACAGTAACAATATAAACATCTTGAATACAGGGGAACCCACAAGATTTAATATACAAACAGGAGAATCCTCAGTTATCGACCTAAGCATGTGCGATCCGGTCCTACAAACATCTTTAAATTGGGAAGTCCATCCCTACTTATACGGGAGTGATCACTTTCCTATTCTTATAACCCGTCCTTTTAAAACCGCCTTAACTACTCCTCTCTCAAAATGGAAATTAGACCAGGCAAATTGGACACTTTTCTCAGACCAAATCGACCAAAAACTCCCATATCTCCCTGACCCTAGTACCTCAAATATATCTTCAACTTATCTAAAATTCTCTGAGTTAATATTAGAAGCAGGCCACAAAGCAGTCGGAAAAACCAAAACTCTAAAAACTCACACACCAGTACCGTGGTGGAATACTAAATGTGACGAAGCCATCAAAAAATACAAGCGAGCTTTTAACAAATTCAGACGATGTCCTACTACACAAAATCAAATAAAATATTAAAAACTGAGAGCTGAATCTCGATATCAAATTAAGCAAACTAAAAAACAAAACTGGAAATCTTTCGTGGCATCCATCAACAACTCTACTCCCCTGTCTGCATTATGGAGGAAAATTCGTCAACTATCTGGAAAACAGCAAAACGCCCAAATTAGTTTCTTAAAACATAATGATCAATTCATTACCTCAACACAAGAAATCACAGAAATTTTTGCAGACCTTTACGAACAAAATTCCAGCACTAACAACTACCCTCCAAATTTTCTTCAATTTAAATTTAGAAATGAAAAAAAGGAGATAATGATCACGGAGAACACGGAAGACTACATGAACTCGCCAATTTTACTTGAAGAAATGGACGATGCATTGTTTGGCATAAAAAACTCTTCTCCGGGTCCAGATGATATACCAATAATTTTTCTCCAAAAACTAAGCACAAATGCTAGAATATACCTCCTTAATGTTTTGAACCAAATGTGGATTCAGCACTACTTTCCAAAGTCTTGGTCAGAATCATATATTATCCCAATCCCTAAACCCCAAAAACCGAAAACAGATCCCCAGTCCTATAGACCAATATCCCTAACCTCGTCAACCTGTAAGCTATTTGAAAAGGTTATAAACCGTCGTCTTACATGGTTTCTGGAAGATAAAAAATTGCTTATCCCGGAGCAAAACGGCTTTCGTCAAAATAGATCAACGACGGATAACCTAGTTGATCTTGAATCCGAAGTTCACGAAGCACTCATTAACAAACAACACTGTCTAGCTATTTTCTGCGATATAACAAAAGCCTACGATTGCACATGGAGATATGGTATAGTGGAAAAGCTCCACTCCTGGGGTATTAATGGACAATTCCTAAAATTTATTCAAAATTTTCTTCAACTTAGAACATTTAAAGTACGATCAAATGGAACACTATCATCAAGTCGAATCCAGGAAAATGGAGTCCCCCAGGGATCGGTATTAAGTGTAACTTTATTTCTTGTTGCAATTAACGATATCTTGGAACAATGTCAACATCCAGTAAAAGCAAGACTATACGCAGACGATCTGGTTATCCTACTAAGAGGAACAAATTTAGAATCCACCCAAAGAATCCTACAAAGCGCATTAAATAATCTCCAGAAATGGTCTGACAAAACAGGACTCAGTTTCTCTAACGAAAAAACAAAATGCATGCTCTTCTCAAAAAAGCGAAAAGAGGATAATCCAATTTTAACATTGAATGGTAAAAATCTGGTCTTTGTAAAAGAAATAAAGTTCCTCGGTCTTACATTTGACAAAACATTGAATTGGAAAAGTCACATTAAAAATCTAAAAGGTACTTGCCAGCAAAGCATTAATATTTTAAAGACACTGTCGAACATCAACTGGGGCAGCGATACGGCAACTCTTCTACGAATCTTTTCATCATTAGTTCGATCAAAAATTGACTACGGCTCAGTGATATATAACTCAGCCAAAAAATCTGTTCTTAAAGAACTAGATGTAATCCAAAATACGGGACTGTGAGTCGCTTTGGGTGCCTTTCGAACAAGCCCCATACTAAGTATATGTAGTGAATCAGGGCAAACCCCTTTAGAATTTAGAAGAGATTTTTTAAGTTTGTCGTTTGCTTGTAAAGTTCTATCCTCTCTAGATAACCCAGTCTACCATAACGTTCACAGCAATCGTTTCAGCCACTACTTCTCATCTCATCCTCAATGTAATCCGCCTTTCTATGAACGAATTAACCGATTACTTCATAAATATAGCATACAATTCCCGTCAATATACCATCCTTCCGAAAATCGTCCTCCCCCATGGACTGTAAATAAACCACCAGTAATTACTGATCTATCAAAATTTAATAAACATGAATCCCCACCAGCCATATTAATAAACAACTTCAAAGATATTATGGATAGATTTAGCGACTACCGACAGATCTACACAGATGTATCAAAAACAACGGATGGAGTCGGCGCAGCCATTTTCTGTAATATTCATAATGCTAAATTTAAGTTGCATAACAACTGGACTATCTCGAACGCAGAACTATACGCAATCCTTGAAGCTCTAAAGTTCATTAACACAACGGACCAGAGAAATTATACAATCATTACTGACTCAATGAATGCTCTTTGTGACATCAAAAACATATACTCCAGCAATCCTATTCATAAAGACATTTACAAAGAACTTCAAAATGCTGCAAAGGAAAACAAACATGTGGTATTAATCTGGGTTCCATCTCATATTGGAATACATGGTAACGAGGTTGTGGACCGTCTAGCTCACGAAGCAGCGACAAGTGATGGTCAAGTGCAATTAAATAAAATAGTGCCAAGTGATCTTAAATTGTGCTTAAAAAACATAGTTAGTTGTGCGTGGCAAAACAAATGGTCGCAGTGTTCCGAAAAACTAAGGCAAATTAAAGACAATGTTTTACAAAAACAAGCCTTTGTGTTACCGAGGAAAAAACAAGTCATCTTTTCTCGACTTCGAATTGGTCACACCCGTCATACACATCTGTACCGAATTACAAGAGACAATCCTCCATACTGCAACCAGTGTCAAACCAACAATACAGTTAAACATATTTTAACCGAATGTCAAATTTTCCAGGAAACCAGAAGTAAACTCAACCTTCCCAGCGACATAGGCGACCTTCTTAGAGACAATAATCATCTACACAATATTATAAAGTTTTTAACGGTTGTAGGCATAAAAGATATTTAAATTAATATCTAGACTGTACTTATATTACATATATCAATCTTCTTTAATGTTCTTTAATGTTAGTACGTAATTAATATTAACCTTTCTTTGTTACAATATGTATTTTCCATTGTTGTCGTCTATAACTCCAGTGGTTCGGACGACATTAAATAAGTTAATAAAAAAAAAAAAAAAAAAAAAAAAAAAATTATGTTATTTATTTTAACAAAATGATCTGCATAAAAATTAGCTGCTTCTAACCATGTTCCCCATCGCGTTAAAATAGGTTGTGGTGGAAGAGGAATGTTAGGTAGCATTTCTTTATAAAGTTGAATTCTTATAGGAGATTTAAGAAATACTTTTTTGACACTGGATATCATGGTATTTACAAGAGGAAACTTTTTTCGTATTTCCTCTGCAACTCTGTTTAATCCATGCGCTACACAAGTAACATGTATTAAATCTGGGAAAAATATTTTTAAATTTTGTCCTGCTTTCACCATATAAGGAGCAGCATCCGATAAAACAAGCAGTAATTTATTAGAAGGAATATTTGTCGGAAGAAAAAAAGTTGCTAATGTTTCTTGTATAAAACGCGAAATTGTTAAAGCATTTGTTTTCTTAAGTTGCTGGCATGAAATAAGATGAGATTTTGGTAAGGTATCTTCTTTAAGAACACCAATCAATAAATGAGCAATATACTTTCCTGAGGAATCAGTGGTTTCGTCTACAGATATGTAAAAATAATTATCTGCAATTTCTTCCTTAATATTAATTAACACCGACGAGTATAGCCTGTTCACATTATTTCTTCTTAGAGACCGATCACTTGGAACATTAAGTTTGCAATATTTTTTCAGAAACGAACTAAAATTTACATTTGCTAATTTTGAAAGCGGTATGTTTGCAGACACTAATGCGCGACACAAGTCTTCATTAAAAGTTTCTTGCTCATCTAATTTTTTTGAAGTAGATTGGAAACATTTAGCCATTGAAGTTTGATGTTTTCCTCCTATTTTTCCTTTTTTTGCAATGTGTGAAGCAGTTCTCACATGTTGGTCTATCTGAAATTTCTTCTCACATGCTATCTATAAATAAAAATAAAAACCTTTATTTTAACCCAACCTTTAAAATATAAAAATATACAAGGTGTTTTTGGTTAATCAAATAACTGGTTTGGAAAAAAAAACACTCGCTAAGTGTTTTAAATGCAGTATTAATCCACAAATTAGTTTTTGTTACTAACCATTAGTACATCATATAACTTATTTTAAAATTCAACAAAAGTTTTTTTTTTGTTAATTCAATTACAATAAAAATAATTGTGTTTTAGAATAGCTGACTTGATAAAAAAAGTAAAGGTGAAAAATTTTTCTAAATACACACCATTGTATTGTACCATGGACAATTTTTTCTCACTAAAGGAAGCTATTTTTCATTTAAAAACAACCTACGAGTACTAAATTTCAAGTAAATACGTTTATTGGTTTTAAAGTTATTGTTGTTATTAACTAAAAGAATTTAATTTTTTTTAATTTTAACACCCTGTATCTCGAAAAGTAAATAAGTTTGACCCCTCATTAACTATATCGTTTTGTTCAATTTTTCGAGAAGTATCTACAGTCAAACGTTGTAAGTGTCATTTGGAAACACCCTGTATGTATGAAATATTAGATATTTAATAGAAAATATTAGATACTTACAATTTTGCCACAGACTGAACAGTAGATTTTTCCCATATCCATAGACAGCTCTTTATAAGGTTTAATCCAAGTTGAAGCACTGGTTGTTTTAGGCATTATAAAATCACAATCTTCCTTTTTGTTACGCACAACGAGTGTTTACGCTTTGAATATCAAAACAAAAATGATTTACAAATCTGAGCATCAAATTAGAAATGTTTAGGTACCTAATTCAATAAACTGGGAGATTTTGGAAAATCCCTAAATTAGGAACAAAACTATTAGCCGTTTACCTGCTGTTAAGATACAATAAATTGTAGATAGATTTGGGGATTAGATCATAAAATGCAAATGAGCGAACCCTTAGCGATTATCCAATAACTGAATGCCTCAGTGACCGAGACTTTCTAAGAATGTTGAGGGCTACTTAAATTGATCTTTTTTGAAATTGTAAATGTTTTGTACCTGTAGAGATTACGTACTTAGATCATTTCTTGATTAAAATGACTACAAAATTTTATACAAGAATTGAAATAAATTGGTATGTTTAAAAATTTTCAAATACAGTATAAAAATCTGAACTTTTATGCACTTTATGCAAACTTTTATACAAATATGCCAAAATATGAAATATTTGCATAAAATATGCACAATATGCAAAATATGCAATATGCATATTTGCCGAAGTCTAGTTATAGTTCTTCAAACATATTATGCGAAATGAATCCAGATATGCTCTCCTTCAAGGAAAAATATTTGGAAAACGAGGTCCAGAAAGAAAAAAAACATCTTAGTTAAAGAACCTCAGAATCTGGTTCAATACAACATCTGTGCAGCTTTTCCGCGCTGCTGCAGATAAGATAAAGATTACCATGGTGAGCGCCAACATTCGTAACGGATAGGCACATCAAGAAGAAGAATAATCAGAGAAAATGAATTTTCGGTTAATTCTGTAAACGTATTCATGTCTTCTATGTGGAATATAGGTACCTCTGGAATTTTCAACCATCGGTGAATCTATAATTCTAACGACATCTTTTTCATTATACCATATTTGGTCTTTTGTATCTGGCCAGCGCCATCCAGTTCTACCACTTTGAGTGATTGCGGAAACGAAATACTCCTGTTTTCTGGCTGCTGTAACTTTACATATTTACCATCATACTCTACCACCACGTAATCGTTAAGTTTGGGCTTTTTTCTAGATGAATTATTTATGTTTTCCTTTAAATCTAATGACACATTCTCAGAAGTAGTTTTTCGTTTTTCTACCAATTTTTTTTGTTGGCTTCTCTGTCTTTTTTCTTGGTTTCTTGCTTTCTTTTTCTTTCTGGTTTTTCAGCTTTAATTTTAACATTTTTTTCTGATTATACTACTGCCACATTTGACTTGTCACTACACTTGGTATTTTTTCTTTACTTTGTCTTAATTCTGGTTGTGGCTCTGGCCAGAAGAATGCTCGCTTAAATGAACTAGGAATGTTTGGATCAGTTTCTGTACTGGGTACATTTATATGATAATAATTATTTAATAAAGATTTGTCTTCTGAGATCTCTATATTCGACTTCAAAAGATTTTGGGAAATCTCAGTATTTTTAGTAGGCATTACATGTTGTAGCAAATCCAGATTCTCTTTTGGACTGATGATCCTTATATTTGGGTTTTCTGACAATTCTAGATTGCTATTTTGAGGAGTTACATATTTTTCAGTGTCTTTGATAGGTGTTACATGCTGTGGCAAATCCAGATTTAATTTTAATATCTGGGGTTTCTGACAATTTTAGGTTGATATTTTGAGGCGTTGCATCTGTTACAGTTAGTATAGGTATTAATTTTCTTGATAGGAAAAATTGTTAAATTTGAAACAAGACTTGAATCATTATCAAGGAATTCAATAGCAACCGTTGAATTCCCAACAGAATCGACAAGATCATAGTTAAGATCTGTATCTTCAAAAACAATTTCAGTCTCTTCAATAAAGTTTTCAAGATTTTGTGCAGTTAATTTAATTTCGCTCTGTTTAATTTTTTTCCAAACTTCAAATAATGACGTATCTTCTATTGACCCACACCATTTTGTCTTATGTAGTGCATTTTCAAATTGATTAAGTTTATCTGTCTCTATAAAAGATTCAATAAAAGCAAGATTTTTTTCTTTATTTGGAGTTATCAGACTTTTTTGACTTTGCTGTTCATGTAAATAAGTGTGATCTTCATTGTTGGGGAAAAAATCATTAACAACTTTGGGATTCCAAGAACTTACTTGCTTCTTCCAACCAGATTTTAACGTGCGAAACACGGCTACGTCCATAGGCTGTAGTAAATGGGTAGCGTTCGGATACAAAGCAATCAGAATTATATTTTTTTCTGAGCAGAATTTACTGAGATGAAAGGATAAATGGGAAGCATTCCCATCGACAAAAAATATTGTATTGACCACGGATAAAACCCATTGACCATGTAAGAATAAACAGTATTTGATGCCATTTACCCGTTTTCGGAGACACCAATTCCCCAATGCTTCGGAATGCTTTCAGAAAGATCTGAAGGTATTCTTTTGTATCAAAAAATTATCATTGGTGGGGCTAAACTTCCTGCGGCATTTCCATCGAGTAGCACAGTGAGGCACTCCTTTTCATTGCTATTTATTGTTGAGTAGACGGTCTTACTACCCTTCAGAGCCAACACATTATTGCCCTTTGGGTTTAAAAAAAATGCCGACTTGTCAGCATTAAATATACGAGTTGGATCTTACAATACGTTTGTTAAGTCGTTTGTTTGTAAGAAATCGTATACTTCGTCGTACCATCTCCCTAGTTGTATTTTGTAATAGAAGATCTACTCATTGTTAACTTTTGGGAAGTCCTAAGGCTTATTTTAGGATGTCTCCGTAAAAAACTTATATACCATTTTCTTCCTGGTACATCATTCTTAAATGATTTGTTGAGTTCCTTCCCTAATTTCGAGGAATTCGATAAAAAAAATTTAAAAACCACATTAAGACATGTTAATTATCCACTTAGCTAGCAAATCCTCTTCACTTTTCGAAAATAACGTGGCAGGTCCCATTTTTCTTGCTTCCGGGTTAACACCTTTAAATTTATAAAGCAAGGTGGTTTTTGGCACATTAAATTGTTTTGCCGCTGTTTTAACTGGCATACCATTTCTTACGTTATATATATATATATATATATATATATATATATATATATATATATATATATATATATATATATATATATATATATATTGATATGATTAGTGTTTAAAGAAAATAATTTATAAATTATATACTACATAATATTAGATATTAAAAAGTATTTGGTTATTTTAATAAGTTATATACTAGAGAATTTTATAAAAATATATTTATGTGAGGGCATTTTTAAGAAATTAGCATATAATAATTGTAAAAAGTTGTATTTTAGTAATTATAATGTGGTAGATATATTTAAGTGAGCCATGTGACTAGGCAACCAGATATACATACTCTGAAGTGACATTTTAAATAATTAGGAATATAAAGTGGGGTTATAACAATAATGTTAGTTTAAAATGTTTAATTTATATATATTTACTGATTTAAGTGTTTATTCTGATCTGAAAAGCCTAAATGTCAACAAAATTATCAATAGAAAAGTAAGGAATTCTCTAGATCACCGGAGATGACCTTGTTTGCGAAATGGTTTGTTCCAGAAAATTCAGACATGTATTTAATAGAACAAATGGAACATGATCTTTTACCAGATGGTTCTGGAACATCCAAAAAGATATAAATACCCGTGATTTGGATTCAAGATGGCAGTTTTAGTCAGTCAGAAAGTTTAGTAAGAAAGTCCATTCAGTTAGTCAATCAGTTATGAGTTTTTTAGTATGAAAATTAGTTAGAGGCAGTCAATCAGTTACAATTGTTCAATACAGTGATTTAAATCATAATTAAGAAACAGTATAAAGAAAATAATATTGAAGATTAAAAATTATGTTATGTATAAATGATGATAATGGAAGAAGTATTAATTGAATATTAAAATTAAATGATATTTTGGTGATTGGATATTGATATATTGAAAAGAAGAATAAAAATAAATGCTGTTTGCTGGTTTGCTTGGTGGTGAAGGAAAATATCTTAAATTGGTGGAAGCTGATAAATGGAAAAAGTAATTTCACAAAAACAAGGATAACCGAAGCTGAGAAGAAGACATTTGAGTGGTGATTATAATCTATATAGTGGAAAACAGTTCATTTAGGCATTCAGTGACAGAAAGGTACAAAATTTTGTTAATATAATTTAGTTAGTGTCATAACAATTTCAATTTTGTAGATAGTTTGTTTAAATTTTACATTGTCTATAGAATTTAATTAGTTTCATAAGAATTTCAATTTAAAGATAGTTTATTTTAAATTTACATTGGCTAGGTTAGACATATATGTGTGTTTCATAATAGATATAATAAAGATAATTTAAAAAAGTACTTACAAACTAATTCTTTGAGAACCGCGATAAAAACCCTATATTATTAAAAAACACTCATTGCTCATCATTCAAACAAACAATACATCATAACAATTTGGCGCCCAACGTTGGGCTCTCTATTTAAAAGAATTAGTTTGGGAAGATAAGTGCTCTCATATAATTAAATTAATTTTCATTAGAAAGAAAAAATTATAGATTTTATTTTTAATTATATTTGAACAAGTAAAGTCTCAAAATGTCTCAAGGAAAGAAAGGTACAAGAAGCAAAAAGAATGAAGAAGATGTGGAAGTAGAAACACAACCTATACAAGAGGAGAGTTTAGTTCAAGTTCCACAAGATACTGCAGAAATGAATCCAGAAAGAGAGGAAAATGTCAATATGGCAGCTTTGATGTCATTAATGATGCAGATGAACAAGACAATGGAAGAGAATACGAAAAAAATGGAAAAGAATACGAAAAAAATGGAAGAGAATACGAAAAAAATGGAAGAGAATTCAAAAGAAGTCAAAGAGGACATAAAAAAAATGGAACAGAAATTGGAAGAGAATTATAGAAAATTAGAAAAGAAAATAGAAGATAATAATAATAAAATTGTAAAGCAAATAGAAAAACAAATGGATAAAAAACTTGAAACTGCAGAGAAAAAAGTAGCAAATGAAATAAAAAATATACGGAATGACTACAAGAAAAGGATAGAAAATGAGAGGACAGAAGTAAAGAGGATTATTCAAGATAATAAGATAGATATAGAACAGAAAATAGAGTTGCAGAAATGTAACTTAGAAGTAAAAATTAACGAAGACAGGAGAAACACAGAAGAAAAATTAGACGATATACAACAAAATATCCAAATAAATAGTAATCAAATATGAAATGTGGAACAGAGAATAGATGATATTTCACAAATGAGAGACATAGGGAGACCTTACTTAAATTTAACAAATGAGACTGGGATTAAATTCACTGGTAATATAAAAAATTTGCATCCTAGGGTATACATAAATAGTTTAAAACATAATTTAAGATTTGTGAATAATATTAATGATATTAAAGATGCTGAGAAGAAGACATTTGAATGGTGATTATAATCTATATAGTGGAAAACAGTTCATTTAGGCATTCAGTGACAGAAAGGTACAAAATTTTGTTAATATAATTTAGTTAGTGTCATAACAATTTCAATTTTGTAGATAGTTTGTTTAAATTTTACATTGTCTATAGAATTTAATTAGTTTCATAAGAATTTCAATTTAAAGATAGTTTATTTTAAATTTACATTGGCTAGGTTAGACATATATGTGTGTTTCATAATAGATATAATAAAGATAATTTAAAAAAGTACTTACAAACTAATTCTTTGAGAACCGCGATAAAAACCCTATATTATTAAAAAACACTCATTGCTCATCATTCAAACAAACAATACATCATAACAATATATATATATATATATATATATATATATATATATATATATATACATATATATATATATATATATATATATATATATATATATATATATATATATATATATATATATATAAGTATATGTAGGTATATATATAATTGGCACGCTATATACATTATATATAGTATAACGTCTCACGTCGTTTGATTTGATGTGTCATATGCTAGTTGTTTATTTTGTAATCAGTCAAAGCCCCTTTTCAGGTCAATAAAGCGAGTTTACCTTATTTTTACCGTATGCTTTATATATAAAGGAAATATGTCTATTATCATTAATAGTGTCATGTGATGTATGTCACTATATGTTCAATAATAGCGGAGACCTTGTGTAGTGCCATTTTGGTAGGTAGTCTCTTTGTTTTTTCTATCTAAATATATTCGTTATATCCTCTTCTGAAGATAACGTGAATTGATCGTGGACTCGGTACCATCATCATCATCAGTGGTGCTACAGCTCTAGTTGAGCCTTGACCTTCCCCAGTCTATTTCGCCAGTCGTTTCTGTTCATCGCCAACCGTTGCCAATTTGCCGCGCCGATTTTCCTTGCGTCCTCGTCCACACCGTCCCTCCATCTCAGTCGTGGTCTGCCTCTACTCCTATTTCCCACTGGGACCTATAATAAAGTTCGTCTGGGTGGGTAATTTTCATTTGCTCTTGACACATGTCCAGCCCATCTAAGCCTACCTATTTTTATGAAGGATATTACATCTCTACCATTTACTATTTTTTTATACTTCTCGTACAATTCGAAATTATATCGCCTTGTCCAAATACCATTCTCACAGAATGCGCCCATTATTCTTCTTAGTATCTTCCTTTCGAAGACGAGCAGAAGATTTGCGTCTGTTTTGGAGATGGTCCATGTTTCTGACCCATATGTCAGCACTGGTAGGATGAGTGTTCTATATATTATTAGTTTGGTTTTCTGGCTTAAATTTCTGTTTTTTAGCTGCTTACTTAGTCCAAAATAACATTTGTTTGCTAGCAGTACCCTCCGTTTTACTTCTTCAGATGTGTCATTATCGTTTGTTATGAGAGAACCCAAATATGTAAACTTATTTACTACCTCAAAATTATATTGGTCTATACTGAAGTTTTCTTCGGCGTTTCTAGCTCTATCTCTATTATTTGGAATAGATGCTAACATTTTGGTTTTTTCCTCGTTTATTTTAAGGCCCATATTTTGTGCGGCTGTCAAGAAGGTGGAAGTCATCTCTTTAAGTCCTCATGTAGTACGTGCGATCAAATCCAGATCGTCAGCATAAGCCATATTTTTCAAATGCTTGTGACATATCGCCTTGTATTTGCACTCTGCAGATCACTTTACTCATAGTTGTTTTTACGAGCCTTATTAATTTATGGGGAATGTTAAGTTCATTCATATATATATATATATATATATATATATATATATATATATATATATATATATATATATATATACCCGGTATTTAGGCGTTCCACGCCCTTCCGGTAGGGATCTATGGAGGAGTATCACCTAGCCGCAAGCCCTTATCTCTTGCCGTACTGCTCCACCATAGGCCGATCAGATACCAGCATATTCTAGACTAAGCCGCAGATTCATTTTAGAATTTTAAACTACTGCGTTAGCCTTTTTGTTTGCTATTCACCGAGCCGGGGATTTGAACTGACATCTCTCGCATTGAAGCGAAGGAGAAGCCAGCCGCCCAGCCCGCTTGGCTATCCGAAGTTCATTCATGGCTTCATATAATTTACCTCTTAGGACGCTATCATACGCTGACTTAAAGTCCACAAAGAGATGGAACGTGTCAATATTAAATTCATTGGTTTTTTCTAAGATTTGACGTAGCACAAAAATCTGGTCAATTGTTGACCTACCTGGCCTAAAACCGCTTTGATACTCACCAAGGATTTCTTCCACGTACGTACTTAAACGGCTGTACAGGTTGTTGGAGAATATTTTGTACATTGTATTCAGAAGAGTTATACCCCTATAATTTTTACATTCCAACAAATCTCCCTTTTTGTGCAGTGGACATATGATTCCAGTGCACCATTCCTCTGGCATTTGTTCTTCTTCCCAGACTTTGACTATTATGTTGTGAATTTGGTGCATAATGCTGTTACCTCCATGTTTGATGAGCTCTGCGGGGATACAATCCACTCCTGGGGACTTGCTATTTTTGAGTCGTGTGATTGCGTCTTTCACTTCAAATATTGAAGGAGGTTCTACGTGAGTGTTATTTCTTGGTTTTTGGGGTGACGCATCATTTTCCACTTCGGTACCAAGTAGTTCTTTGAAGTGCTCAACCCATCTGCTTTGTACTGCGTCAGCGGTACTGACTATATGTCCATTTTTGTCTCTACACATCGTCAGCCGTGGTTTAAATTCTTTTCTTGTCTTATTTAGGATATTATAGAACTTTCTAGTTTCATTTTGCCCCTTTAATGATTGAAGCTCTTGCATAATCTGGTTTTCGAAGGTCCGCTTTTTCCTTCGATGTATGCGTTTTTCCTCCTTCCTTTGTACTTTTGCTCCTTATCCTGTGTTCTTCTTTGTTGCATAAGTTTATATGCATAATTTTTTCTTTTAGTGATATCTTCATATTCATCGTCGAACCAACTGTTGCGTGGAGTGGATTCTTCTGGTCCTAGGACGTTGTTTGCCGCTTCCTTAATTGTTCTTCTACATATATCCCATTGCTGGCTAGCTGTTAAATTCTCATCTGTTGTGCTTTCATGTTCAAGGTAATTTTGATACCTTTCTAGTGCACGGGGCTCTTTCAAGAGTTTTAAATTGTAGCTAGTACTTTTCTTGCTTTTTCTTTTTTTGCATTTGAGATTCTTGCTCTTATTTTTGCGCCTACTAAGAAGTGGTCTGAATCTATATTAGCTCCACGATAAGTACGTACATCCATTAGATTAGAGAAGTGCCTGGTTTCTATTAGGATGTGATCTATTTGATTTTTGGTTGTACCATCAGGCGACGTCCATGTTACTTTATGGATATTCTTATGGGGGAAGTAGGTACTTCCAACGACCATTCCTTGGATGCTGCAAATCCTATTATTCTATTTCCATTGTCGTTGGTGACGTCATGAGCACTGCGTTTTCCGATGTATGGACTATATATATTTTCTTTCCCTATTTTTGCATTAAGATCTCCAATTATGATCTTGATGTCGTTTCTGGGACTTCTATCGTAGATGGTCTCTACTTCCTCATAGAATTGATCTTTGATATCCTCTTCTTTGTCTTCGGTTGGGGCATGTACATTTGGTTGGGACTCGGTACCAACTTTAATATAAAAAGAAAAACCAAATACATAGTAAAATAAGATTACCTGGACAATTATTCATCAACCAAAAACAGATAATAGGTAGGTATAAAGCACCAAAGTATTGCTAATTAGATACAAATTTAATTAGTCAATGAATGGGAACCCTTGACAGAAATAAAAACAAGTATTAAGAAAGCCAAAAGAGCAACATTCAGTGAAATGGATAAATCATTAAAAGTAACGACATAAAATTGAAAATTCAAATAGGCTCAAACTGTTCTTCCCTATTTTTCTGTATGGAGTGAAATTGAATTAAGACATTGACAAAAAACTCAAGATGTTTTAAATATGGTGCTATAGACACCCCTACAGATTTTTGGATGGACAGAGTCACCAATAAAAAGGTTCTACAAAAAATGAGGAATGATAATTAAATAAGTATAACCATACAACTATGTAAACTAAAATATCTAGGTTATATGGTGCATAATGGACAACTACTCAACCTGTTTTAAACTATATTCTAAGGTATGTACAAAAACATAAGTCTAAGAAGGATATCTTAGCTGTACAATCTATGAACGGACTACTACACTACCCTGCTTACTAAAAATGTCCTACAATATTCTGCTACTCTTGGATATTTGTTAACTTGTTTAGACAGAACATCCATTTGGCCAGCAGAAAATGTACAATAACGTACTTTAGTTAGTCCATTTCAACACAAATAGTTGCCTTCCTGAGAATAAATAAACACTATCTTAGTTAAAGCATCATGTCTGCATAAAACTATAAAGATAGGACACATTTATCTTAGCATATTGTAATGAAATCATGCAGCTACGGGAATTAATATTTACAGAGCACTTATTATACAAAATATATGACTTACAGAATTCTCACTAATAAAACAAGTGCAATAAATAGTACAAGGACCAAATAAATAAATAAATGTTTAGGTTATGAAGAATACTTGAAAGAATGTGAAACATGAAATCTACATAAATCTATAATGAAATTAATTAAAAATAAAGCGATGAAGAGTTAATAAAAATGAACCTTATCTGACAAGAAAGACATATAATATTTTGTGTGATTAATTTTGCTTTGATAACTGTGCACACCAAAAATAAACCAGACACGTCTTTAAAGCTGAAGTTCAATTACAAAGTTTGATTTTAACATTTTTTAAACCTAAACAATTTTTACGGCAGCTGATAGTTTTCATTATCAGAGAGAAAAGACCAGGTGTTATATGGGTATTACCAATATTCCAACAATTATCCAACATTCATAAAGGATAGGCAACACTACAGTGTTTAAATAATTAGCATTCAGTGACATAGTCTCACACAGAAAAGGTGTTAGGAATACACCTAAAGGAAAAGAGACCATAAAACAATTAGAAATTATAGTAGACTAATGATAACTGCACAAAAAAACACCAAAAATCAATAAGTAATACAAGAAGTGATAAATAGAGAATACACAGTTAGAGTAAATAATAACACTGATAAACAAGCTCTAAGGAGATACGTACTATTTATTAGGCAAATTTTAAAGGTTTATGGTTTTTTATACTTCCAGTTTTTCTAATTTTAGTCTTACTAAGGTCAATAATTAATGTTTGATACAATTACACATATAATTATACAGTATGCATATAGTGACCAACACATCCTCAGAGTTATGTGAAGATTCTTCTTCTTAATAGATGACACTCTACAAATAGAACTCAACATACGCATACATATTTATTCAATCTTTTTAAAAATTTATATCTCCATAGGTGCCTCCAGTATAACTATATTGTTAATTGTGAAATTAATTAACTATATTTCAATTATTGATGTAAATTATCTAGTTATTGGGGAACTGATATTAATAAATATGTTTATATTAAGGTATTTAATTAAATGTACTAATTATATAATACAACAATAAGGTATTCTTAGCTAATCAAATACTACATAACTTCAACATTTTCTTTAATAAAATAATCTCTTAACATATCAAGACCTTTAAACCTATGTGAAATTTTATTTTTTTCTGTCTTCTGCATTTCTGCATAAGTAATGTCATACCCATCTGGTTGAAAGCATGGATCCCAACCAAAATCCCTTGGTCCTCTTGGACTGACTATGGTGCCACTAGTTTTACCTTGAAATAAAATCACTTTGTCATTTTCAGATCCTGGATGATATGCAAATGTACAAACAGCCTCTGCTGACTTATCTTCAAATCCAAACAGCATTTGATGAAGACCTTCTGGACCTAATTTTTCCAAAAACCATTTTACATAAGGACCTGGTAAGCCTTTTAGGGCATTAAAACACAAAGCTGTATCTTCAACAATCACAGGTCCTAATATTTGTCTGTAAGCCTCTTTAGCTTTTAAAATAGATATCTCATTAATGTCACCTTGTAGCTCAGGTAAGTCTAATTTTTGACTAATTAATTTCCTTGGAAAGTCTGATCCTAAAATTTGAATAACCTCTTCCAATTTTTTTGAATTGCCAGTTACAAATGTTATAGCTTTCGACATTATATCGATATGGAATAGAATATTATTTAACAAAACAAAATAAGGCACTTCATATAAACGAAAATACACTTTACACTTATAATTATAAACTAAAATATCTAAAAGTGAGAAGTGAGGTTAAGTATTATTTTATTAACTACTGCGGCTTCTTATTCTGTGAATTTAACAAAAGAACTACTTCTGTAAGTCTATCTGTTTACGGGCTATCAAATCAACTCATGATTTGTCTGTGATATGTCTTGTGTCTTGTATAATTTGTGGCGCCTTTCATCTGTCAAGTAGGAAGTATATTGATATTGTTTTGTGTATTTAAATGTGTTAAATTTTTAATTATATTCAACATAATTTTAACAATAATATGAAAAAATAGAATAAAACAGATCGAAAGTTTACCGGACTCTAAACTATGGTTTTCGCTACCTCAAAAAGTCAAAAATACCCCAAGTTTTCTGGGAAAGTTTAACAAGAATGAAATCACCTTAAAATGTACTACATGTAGGAAGATTTTTGTATAATCGTAATTTTATAATGACTGAAAATCCTGAGACAAGTAACATTCCGAAATGGCTTCATCCTACAGATGTAATGAAATTACATAAACTGAAACAAAAGAAAAAGGCATTACAGGCTAGAATCAAGGGAACTAATCCAAAACAAGAGTTAACTACTAGTGGGTCTTCTCAATCATTTGAAAATATATTTGCAGCTAAGAAACGTACTAACCCTTTTGTTACAAATAATCAAAACAAAAAAATAAAAACTGAACAAAACTTTTGCCTAGATGAATCCACAGATCAAACCTTGTTCAAACTTTTCAACCAAAAACCTTTAAGTTCTCCTAATGGTTCCTTTACATCATTTAGTGACATATTAAATAAAATAAATGCAGATGGCAAAGAATCTATAGAAGTGGTTAAAGCCCAAGGAGAGAACTGGTTGCCAATTGATTGGGCTCTAAAAGATAAATTAAGATTAATCTCCTCCAAGCCATTTCCATGGAGCCAAAAGCTTAAAGTGAGTGAAGAAGCCAGTGGTATTACCGCATTTGCAAGATGTTTAAACAACGATCCTGGAAATAATTTAGATTCATCACCAAATGCAAAATTTCATCAGTGTTGTTTGTATTGGATGCATCCACATTTACCATGGATGTCCCTTTTTCCTCGAATCTCTTCCAAAGTTCAAAGTGTTGCACCTATAAATTCTCATGTGAGAGAAAGCTTACAACAAGCTTGGTCAGATAGTTTAAGATCTTTGTTTCAATTGATAAGGACTAGACAATGTCCATATTTTTATGCTTGTGCCAACTCTTTTACAGTGCTTTTTAGGGCAGCTGGTATTAGTGGATTTACAGGTAAACTATACTTAATATTCTCTTGTATGAGTTGTAGACATTAAGTATATAGCAATTTTTGCTTACTTGAATTCTAAACTTTAGTAAAAATATTTTAAGTTTACTTCTGATGAAATATCATTTTTAACTATTAATATATTGTATTGTTCACATATATTCTACCATTCTCAGGGCTATATTTTCTCTTAACTAACCTTAATGGTACAGCACCTCAGCCAATTCAGTTGATTATCCTGTTCTTTGTAATCAATTATATTTGTTTTTATTTCTTGATTATTTTAGCCAGTTGTTCTCATATTCCTTGTCTTCTTTTTTTTCTTAATCATTTGTTGGTGCATCCTCATTTCTTTTGTCATACATTGTTAATTCTGTTTCTGGTCCAGTTAGATTGATGGTCAGCAATTCTGGTTAACTGAGCATATAATTTCTATTTCTTCTGCATTATTACCTGAATGAATCTTTATACTTAATTAATAATTTTCTTCTTATTTATTGTGTGCATTGTGTTTAATAGATTTTAGAATATATTACGAAAAATTTTCATTTTCCCATTTTTTAGATTTGCATGTTCTTATTACTCCAACAACCAAAGGATTTAGGAACTTGCTCAAACAAGAGGAAATTGAATTTACTATGCCACTAAAAAAGACAAGAACTCCTGATCAGGAGTTTGAGAACAAAACAACATCAAATAGTAATCAGATACAAGAAACAGAGGATCAAATGGAAAATGAAGACATACCTGATGAAACTTGGATGAAAAGCATGGGAATTGATGATAAAGAGATCAAACGAATTAATTATAGTCAGGTAAGATTTGAATAAATTGTAACAATCTTAAATAGACAGTGAATACATAAATAAATTTGTTCTATAATTTGTCTAGGTATAATAATTTACCATTAGAACAGTGTAAATCAAACCATGTTACTGTCGATACGGGGAATATTATATATATATACATATATATATATATATATATATATATATATATATATATATATATATATATATATATATATATATATATATATATATATATATATATATATATATATACATATCTTTTGCATGTATCTAGCTTGACATATACCAATTTTTAGATATAGATATTATTTTCCTTTATTGTTCTAATACTTAAATTAATTCATCCATGTGACACCAGCTTACCTCTTCAGTTATTGAACTATTTAATTCTTGTATAGATCTACCTTCTTTAAGTACATGGTTGTGTTTTCAAATTTACACGTCATAGCTTCTTAATTTTTATTATCTTTAGCTTTCTAACCAGCATTTTACCAGCTATAAATAAGACTTTTAATGAAAAGAAAAATGTACACTGGGACAATTCAAGTGAACAAAAAAAAAAAAGGAAATGTGAAAGGAAGAGAAATAGAAGGACAATAGTAGAGAGAGTTGGGACAATTCAAGTGAACAAAAAAAAGGAAATGTGAAAGGAAGAGAAATAGAAGGACAATAGTAGAGAGAGGATCCTTTAATATGGGAAAGTAAATTATACCATAAAAAAGCCAAGAACTTCAGCAAGACTTAGCACACACTTGTTAAATACTCCACTTTACAAAAAAGACTTATAGAAAATGGAAGAAAAACAGTCTCACTGCAAACACAAACAATTATTGACTGCTGACTTATGGAAAACAGATCAAGAACGAAATATATCATGCCTTGCATGATCAGGAAACTTACCAGATCTTAATTCAATTGAAAATCTATAGGCTATTGTAAAAGCTAGACAATAAAACACTGAAAACTTTGTTTTTAAAACTTCCACAAAATTTATTATAATGTTTTATCACTACAGCTGTTTCAGCAGAGTGCCTTTCTCAAGTGATCTATTTTTGGATGTGTTTACAATTTAAAGTTTAACGAAATAGGTTTAGGTGGGGAGAACTGTTTATCTCAAGTTGGTCATTCAAAATTATGTATAAATTTTTTAATATCCGTAGATTCTAATAAAGATAGCTTATTTTGGATGTGAAGAATCTGAAATTCGTCATTAAAAGAATGATTATGATCTAGAATGTGAAGTGCGTATGTAGAATCTGTTTTGCTATTATTGAATGCCCTTTTATGTTCTGCTATATGTTTGTTAAAAGTTCTACCAGTTTGGCAGATGTAAGTTTTCGGGCAGTGATATAAATGTGGCGACTTGGTTGTCTGTTGCTAGATTGTTTAGGAGATCTTTACAGTTCATTACCAGTTTAGATTTGGCGAGTAGGTTCTTTATGGACATAATAGCCATTTGGCTATCTGTATAAATGATTCTCTTTGTTTTGGGGTCTCCATTCAGAATTTCAACAATGCAGGCCACCAAAGCAAAAACTTCTGCCTGGATCACAGTTCTACATTGACCTAGGCTGCAAGATTTGTTATAATTACATGTTTTCCCAAAGATTCCTGTTCCATTACCATGGGTAGTTTTAGATCCATCAGTGAATGATACTAATGTTTGAGACTTTTTGGTCTCTAAGAAGATATAACTATGAGAAAACAGTGCTGCAATTTAAAAAAAATTGATTGATGACTGAGAAAGGCGTTTTAGAACTCGTTTGCTGTATTCATTATCAATCTGCCATTGGATTTTCTCTATCGTGCACAGATTTTTCACAAATTGCCATCTAACTTTTGTATGAAAAAACAAGTCTGCCATAGTGGCTATGCTTAATAAATGAAAATATTAAGACGAAGAAACTGCTTTGTTAGTTGTAAGCTTTGTGGCGTAAGGACACACAGAGATTTTAAAAATGCAAAATTTAAAATCAATTAGTTACTAATTTCTTTTTATGGTGCCCTATCCAATTAGTGGATATTGGCGACAATTCTGGCATACTCCTCTCGGTCTTGTGTGGCCCTAAAGAGTGCATGGGCATCGAGGTTTGTCCAATCCCTTATGTTTTTAAGACATGAGTATTTCTTTCTTCCGATGCCCCGTTTCCTTCTATCTTCCCTTCCATAGTAAGCTTTAAGAACTGGGAATTTCGAAATATATGACCCAGATAAGCAGTTTTTCTTCTTTTTATTATTAGCAGCAATTCTTGTTCTATGCCCATTCGATTTAATACTTTAACATTTGTTGTGTGATCTGTCCAAGGAATTTTAAGTAGTTTTCTAAATACCCACATTTCAAAGGCCTCCAATTGGTTCATCACATTGGCCTTTATTGTCCAGGTTTCTACACCATATAGCAGTATGGAGTAAATGTAACATTTTACAAATCGATATCGAAGCGTTAAGTTAAGGTTGCTGTTGCTTAGCAAGGTTCTCATATTAGTAAATGCTGTTCTCGCTTGCTCAATCCTGCTACGTATCTCTACGTCTGGATCTAGATCTTCAGTTATCCAACTGTCCAGATATCTGAACTTGGGGACCTTTTGGATGTTCTTATTGTTTACTCTTATATTTAATTGCATATTTCGTGTTCTGCTAACCACCATTACCTTCCTCTTGTCTATATTAATCTTGAAGCCCAGTTGTTCTCCTTCAGTGTTTATTCTATCTATTCGTCGTTGTAGCGCTTCTTGGCTATCAGCTATTATGACTGTATCATCAGCATAGCGAAGATTACTAATAGTCTGTCCGTTGATTTTGATTCCATCTTCAGTGTCACTTAAGGCTCTATCGAAAATTGTTTCAGAGTAAAGATTAAAAAGGAAGGGTGACAGAACACAACCCTGTCGTACCTTTTTCGATTGAGAAATATGATGTAGATTCCAGTCATAGTTACTAACGCTGATACAGTTTTGTAATGTAGTAAGCAACCCGACCTTGGTCAACTTTATAGGTTATAGTTATACTATAAATTAAAAAGTACAATTCTTCGTTTTTTGTAAAGTGAACATGGAAACTCAGTTGGGCTAATGCAGCGGGAGCCTGATACCACATATTGCACTGAGAGTTTAATTGCTCTTTCGTTTTTGATTATTCTGGAGTTTCGTATTTTGAATTTGGAATCGTGGCGCTCATCATTGTTTTTGATTCCTGATTATATTTCGTTTGTAATTTCCATAGCTCCATTTCCATGCTAATTACATCTCTGATCAATTTATTTATACGACTATGGTAGATTCCTCGACTATAATAGAAGTCACAGTTAGAATGCAGTGTTGGTCTTACGGCGCGCAGCGATGCTGCTCATTTTGGTACAGTTGGTAGGTGTGTGGTAGTTTGGCGATAGACTAAGATATCAGGACCGTACGCGCTTTGTTTCAAAAATCTTTACTCACTAATTTAACCGAGTTAAATAAGAGAATAAACAAAAAAAAACAAATTAATTCTATAACAAAATGCCTGTATACATAACATATTTAATACCTCGTAAATACTAATATACAAAAAATGCAAGTAGTTTACCCTATACAACACGATAAATATATATACATAAGATCATAATTGAAATGTTTTGTGCGTACAATACTAAAAAAACAAATGAGCATTAAATCTGAGATATTTCTCGTTAATTAATACTAACCGCAATCCATATCTAAATCGTCCTCATCCTCTGAATCATCTCCTATATTAATTATCACCGGTTCAATATCTTCTTGCAAATTCCAACGTCCACCGCAAACATTTTTTCTTCTACTTTCTTGACGTGGCTCACTTAATTATGCCACTGCTCTTTTGATACGTTTTATTGACCGTTCTACAGTTTTTTCTTTAAAATCGACGTTGTTTGAAGCCACATACCTCTTCCCTTTACTCCACACCATCTCAATGGGCTTCAGCTCGCAATGGTAAGGCGGCAGTCTCAAAATCTTAACGCCATATTTTTCGGCAATTGTTTCAATTTTGTACTTGCCATACTCGTAAATTTGACTTTTGTTTCACAATTTTTTCGGGAAATCAAATTTGCGTGAGTGGTATGACGCATTATCCAAAACGACAACGTTTTCTTTGTTGTTCAACATTCTTCATATAGATCGCCATCCATTTCGTCGTGGTAATCAGCGGTTCCCTTCTTGGCCAAGAAAGTTAATTCAACCCATGCCACAAAACCAGTTTCGCTTCCAGCCTGAAGAAGAACAAACCAAGGACCTCTCTGGAGGAGCTTTCAGTCCAGTAGAGATCCCTTTTATGAAGGCATCTCGTGGATTCTTGATCGTTGTGTCCCTTCATTCCTTTTTTGACTGAAGCACCGATGTTAGTCCAAGGTTTTTTTTTTAACCTATTCTCTATCCTTCCATTGTTGGACGTAGGTCTCCCCCAGTTCTCTCCATCTTTCCCTATCTTGAGCTGTTCTCTGCCATGTGGGACCTCCTTGTTTTCTGATGTCATCTTTCCACCTCATCTGTGGTCTGCCTCTTGATCTCTTTGCATTGTATGGACGCCACCTTCCGATGGCATTGTTCCATCGTCCGTCTTGGAGACGTTCATTGTGTCCAGCCCATTTCCATTTCAGTTTTGCTGCTTGTTCTATCGCGTCTACTGTCTTTGTTCTGGTTCTGATCCACTGGTTACGTTTTCTATCTTTAAGTGATATACCCAACATTTGTCTCTCCATCGCTCTTTGTGCTTTCCTTATCCTATCCAAATTGGCCTGTGTAAATGTCCATGTCTGTGCTCCGTAGGTGAGCACCGGTATTATAACAGGAGTTATATACCTTGCTTCGTAAGTATAGAGGGATTGTTTGATTTTTTAGAACGTAAGAAAGTTTGCCAAACGCTGCCCATCCCTGTTCATTTACCTGTTCTATTTTTTACTGCTTGTATTTTTATTGCCTCTTGGTCTTCCGTGTTTGTCATTACTTTTGTTTTGTTGAAGTTAATTTTTAGGCATTTTTGCAGTGATTTTTCATGAAGTTCATTTAGCATTAATTCTAGTTATTGTCGTTCCGAGGAGATCAGGAGTATATCATCCGCATATCTAAGGTGATTTAGGTACTTTCCGTTAATACATATTCCTCTGTTTTCCCAATCTGTTGATTTTATTATATCTTCGAGGGTCAAGGTAAACAGTTTAGGTGAAATTATATCGCCTTGTCGGACTCCTCGTTTAACTTTTATATTATCCGTTATTAATTTGTCGTCCAGAATTACGGTCATGGTTGCGTTTTGGTAAATATCACGTATCAATTGTCGGTATCTTGAATCTATGCTACTATTGGCCAGAGCTTCTTCCACCGCCCAGTGTTCAATGCTGTCGAAAGCCTTTTCATAATCTACGAATGCTAAGTACAGCGGAAGGTTATATTCATTGGTTTTCTCAATCAAGATTTTAAGCGCATGTAGATGGTCGATTGTGCTGTATCCTTTCCTGAATCCGGCCTGTTCCACTGGTTGGTAGTTATCAAGTTTATAGGTTAGTCGGTTGTTTATTATTCTTGTGAAGGTTTTATATAGTTGTGACAAAAGGGAAATAGGACGGTAGTTGTTTAGGTCTGTTCGGTCTCCTTTCTTATGTATTAAGATTGTGTTGGCATTTCTCCATTGTTTAGGTATTTTACCTTCAAACAGACATTTGTTGAACAGTATTTTTAGCATTTTTTTTAGTCCAAGGTATATCGGTATAAACAAGGTTTACATTATCCTTCTTCCTCAATGTTTTTATATGGCTGAGGTACTTGTGTCTCTATAATATGAAATCTTTTCTTTCCATCATTATCGAATATCAACCTCTTTTACCATATTCTAAACCCATGTCATATAGTAGCCTAAGAAATGTGGTTTTTGAAAAAGCTGGTAGTTCCTTATTATCCTGCACACTTTTCATTATGCTGTCGACGGTTGGTGTTTTCCAAAAAAAAAATTGACAATTTTCCTTATTCGATATTTCACTCCCTCATCGTAAGTATTCTCACGGATTAATTGCTATTTAACTGGGAATAAGCCACAATTAAAGGTTAAAATACGTTTATTGACGTTTCAATTGATTTACTAGTGTTTGTATTTTGAGAACGATTTCCGAAGTGGAAATTGAAACGTCAATAAACGTATTTTAACCTTTAATTGTGGCTTATTCCCATTTAAATAGCAATTAATTTAAAATGCCACAAGAAAATAGCTTCAGAACAATATTCTCACGGAATTGTATTGGAAACTGTTTTTCTTCCTTTTTTGTACCGGTTTCAGTTCACCTTGCTGGACCTCTTCGCGGATGTCATAAATTTTGCGAACTATTGAAAATTGATAAATATAGATAAGCTGTCGACAATGAGTTTTTGATATATATTTTTTTTTTATACATCGATGATTGAATCATGCTTTAGTTGAAACAATAATGATAATCTTTTATACAACCGTAGTCAATTGTTGTGTTCGCGTATATTCCATTGCTATGATTCTTAAATCCGATCCTGATGCACCGCTCGGTACAAACCGGCAACTTGGTCGGCCGTTCTCCCGTAAGAAATACATTACCTCTCTTACCTCCACTGCATTGTAACTGTGGCTTCTACTATATTTCTAGTAATACTCATGGTAAAATGAACACAATATATGACAGCTGACCCAGGCGTGTGACGTAGTCAAGAACGCTCGAACTCATTGTACAATGAACACAATGAATACAACAAGAGAAGCCAGTTCCATTAATTGAATCTTCTGAAAATAGTATTGTAGAACATGACTCTTGTGATATGCATAAAAAGAGTTTGAGTATTTCTATGATACAAAAGATGTTAACAGACTCAAATCTAACTCCTAAAAGAGCCTGTGATAATATTTTAAAGTTAGGCGAGAAGTTGAGCTTTGTCCCAATTGCAAATAAATCATATTCTTTGCTTGGTAGTAAGAATTCGTCATATACAAGTGATCATTCTGAAAATGATGCTATCATCTGAAAGACCATATTCAGTAGAAGAGTTTCTTAACGAATAACTAAGAAATTACAGTACCTTTATGTACAAGTAACTTAAGTATTTTTATATGTATTTGGGTATCCTACGCAGCAACTTCAACGTATTAGTTCGTAATGTTTTATTATGCAATTTGCAATTTATTTAAATTGTGCAAATAATTGTTTATTTTGTGATATTGGCGATTTTTTAAATTCAGTAAATTTTAATTATTGTTATTTTCTGACTTTTTGTAAGCTTTGTCCATAAAATTGTAAAATTTTCTGTGACAATAAAGCATATTACTAGTTTATTCCATTCTATACCCATACGATATTAACAGTTATCTTCTAAGTATTTTACACATAACATAGTGTTAAAAAACTCTTGATTTACCACAGTTTCTATTCTATTGATGAGTACCTGTCTCATGTATTGTATTGTATTTTTTATGTTTGACGAATGTAATAATGTAGAATTTTACATGCATAAATCTATCTTATATTTTTTAAATTTCCCACTTTTTTCCTATTAACATATTAAAACAACACCATTAAGTCTTCAAAGGACACCGAATAAAGTCAAGATAAACAATAGTATAACAGAAATCTTTGAGGTCCATTATCATCTAAAATGTTTAGCATAATATTAGAAAAGGTTATACAGGAAGCAAACATTAATAGAACATTTCTGATCTACCACAAAAAAACATCACTGCTTAGCATTTGTGAACGACTTGGTAATCTTGGCTAGAAGGAAAATAGAACTGATGGAAACAGTCATGAAACTGAAAGAGAGGGTAGAAACCAAGCTAATGTATATAAATGAAGCAAAAACGAAGTATATGGAATACACAAATAAGAAATTCGTTCGGGGCAGTACATAACAATGATAACAACATAGATAACACAATATAAATTCGAAGAAGTTAAAATATTTGAGTACTTAGGACATGTCTTCACAAGAGAACCTAACTGTGAGGAAGAAATACAGAAAATAATTATGTCTGGCAACCGCGCTGTATATGCTCTCGATGGGTTGTTAAGAAGCAATAATATATCTCGAAGAGCAAAAGTTAGGACATACACGACCGTAATAAGGCCAATAGTGATGTATGCTTCTGAAAAATGGGTCACAACAAAAAAACACCAAGACTTTTTATTAGTTTGGGAATGCAAAATCTTGTGACGACATATTAGCGGTAATTAAGGTTCAAAGACTTAGATTTTTGGGCCATGTGCAGAGAATTATTCTATCTAGAATTCCCAGAATGGTACTACCTAGTGCATTGGCAGGCAAAAGGCGAAGAGGAAGACCGAGGTCAAGATGGAGCAACGAAGTTAAAGAAGATATGCGAAGAACGTAATAAACTGGGAAAAAATGGAGTGACAAAGAATAGTACATCAGCCATGGGCCTACTAGGCTCGTAGTGCTTACATATTATTATCATTATTAAACAATACCAAGATAATTTTATGGGTGAAAAATACAAAAGATGTCATTTAAAACATTGTGCAATATTGTGTGACCTCATTACACTCATATTCGATGGCCAGTTACCTCATCCGATCTAAATAAAGTTAACTTTATCATTATTTATTTTGATTTTGTGTTTAGTTCAGTATATACGTACAAATTTTGTGTACCTACATTACAAAGTGATCATTAACAAATTAAGAAGTAGAAATACCTTGTATATTTGAAAATAATTTAAATTTATTTTTAAACATCTGAAATATTGAACTCTGGAGTATAAGTTGATCAACCTGTACCTACGTGTAATAAAAGATAATTAAAACTTGTTTTATAAAGGATATCTATGTGAACAAAATAACTGTACCAAAAATCAATAAAATTAAATTAACTTCAAAATATTATTTATGATTAAATATTATAATAACATAATTTTATCATCTCTTTATAATTACTATAATTAAATTAGCCAAATTATATAAAAAAAAACGGGTGTGGCAGTCCAGTGGGACTGCCGGTGGAAGTTACACTTCTATACACGCATTCGCCGTTACAATTTGTTTGGAAGTCAATCTGCACAATCATTACATATGTAATTCTATAAGTAAGACATATCAGAAAGAGAAACATAATTAATAATAACTTACTAACAATGAAGGATTGAATCAATATTTTGATGAAAATATAAAATTTAATTTTCATATATGTATGAAAGGAGTTGAATGCAAATTTTTTTTACACATACTCTGCAGTAAAATTCATTGTTTATTTTGTTATTAATATAATAATACAATTGTGTTTTCATCTTGTTCAGCATTTGTGTTTGGGCATAAAATGTTATGAGTATTATTGTAGACATGCTTTTCTTGATTTGAACTGTCTTTTAGCAAAGCAAGTTCCATATACGAGCTAGGCTTTTGCTTATATTTAGTACAAGTTTGTTTTTCGTTTTTTCGTTGTTAGAAAAGTCTTCTAATTTTATTTTAGAAAACGGTAAAATGATATTTAAAATACCAAAATTTAGACCTAAAATAATACAATATAAATTAAACTGCCATATTAATAAGTATTTAAAAATGACAATAATATACATAAAAAAATACACTACAATACAGTGCAACATAATTCCATATAATAATACAATACAAATTGAAATGCAATATCCATAAGTATTTAAAAATGACAATAATGTAATAATATTAACAAAAAAGTCCTCCCCGACTGGGAATCGAACCCCGGTCTCCCGTGACAGGCGGGGATACTGACTACTACACTACCGAGGACATAACACAAATGTATTTCAAAATTGACAGTTCTGGATCATACAGTGATTTATTGAGATTGTTATTTTGAAATACAAAAGAATAATATAATTATGAACATTTAATAAATAATACAAAACATATCACATAAATAATAATATTAATAAATATTTTATTATATGTATAATATTATATGTATATATATCTTTATATATATATATATATATATATATATATATATATATATATATATATATATATATATATATATATAATATTAAATTATATATACAAAAGGAACATTTTTATATTCGAGAGATGAAGAGAGAGAGAAAATATATCTTCTGTCTCTCTCTTACTCATTATCTTACATATGTAATGGTTTCACAGATTCACTCCCATACAACTTTCCAACGTGGAGCGCGCGTATAGAAGTATAACTTCAAAAAAAACGTAATATTAAAAGTCTTTCCTATACAACTACATTCAAATTTTGCGTGAAGAAGCGTTCTTGTCTACTTCATGCGCGAAGCGAACTGATTTTGCAACTGTATCATACATTGTGTCGATTGTACCATGAGTAGTACTATACTTATAGTATAGTTCTTCCCAAACCCTTCTTTCAGTGCGTCATAGTTGATCGAATTCTCTCTAACACATTAAGCTAGAAGTGACAGAAAAAAACGTGTATCTGTGATTATTATACATAGAACTTAGAAAATTATTTATCGTAAAGCTAATTCTGCTTACGGATGTATAATTGGTTGGAGTTTAGAATACGCTAAATAGATATCCAATCAACGATGCGCATAAATATAATTTGACGCAGATTGTCTCGATCGTGACAGTACTTTCACAATGTCAACTGATAAAATGATAATTGTCATTCCAGGTTAGTATTATCAGACATTTTACAGTGAAAATTTAATTTTGTATTTATTGTCATAAAAATATTTTAAATATACCGAAATATATCGAGAAAGAACAAAGACTAATATTAAAATTATTAAATTATTTTCAATTTAATAATTGAACGATCCTACAACTGTCAAATTTAACTAAAATGTCATGCAATAATTCTCGACATTCTTAAAATCCTATATGACGTCAAAATTAGTGACGCACTGATTGAAGGGTTTGGGACAGACTGTATGTCTAATGTGTTTAGTTCTACTTGGTTATGTTTTTTTTTATAAACATATTAGGCAAACTAGTTTTTCTTTTTTATGCGATTTGACAGTATTATTTTATTTACTTATTAAATAATTATACAAAATCTTGTAGTACTTTGATGTTTTTAAATGGATTTTTATTTTAGGACAAAATGATCAGCAAAATAGAATGTGAAGTTGATAATAGTGATCAGAGTTTAGTCATGATAGAAGGAGGAGAAGTACATGGGTTTTATAATTTTTTCTTAAACTGTAAAAGTTCCACTGCTTTAACAGGTCATCTCGCTGGTGTACCACCAACACTTCTAGCACCTGTGGCGTTCCATGGTGCCTCGCTTAATTCTCTAAAAGTTAAAGAAAGCAAAGTGTACATAGACGATTCAAATTATTACTCATTAGAACTTTCAGGGCCTATTCTACCAAGTATGACCCCCAATTTATTTGCTGTATCGAGACCTGAACACAGCTTGACAGCTACCTACAACAACTTGCGAAGTACTGAATGTTTTAGCCAAGTTAAAAACACGGAAAGGAGATCAGTTATTGAACGGACAGGAACCGTTGTATTTGGTACAGAAAACTTGTCAGATTGTGGTTTATCGTCAGATATTTTAAAACATTTTTGTGCTCCGGATAAGGACTATGTAACAAATGTTGAATGCTTAAAGTATACTAGTGAAAATAATACGTTTACTTGGTCCTGAGATTTATAGGTATTTCCATAATTTCATCGATAACTATACCATTCACAAATTTTATTTGTATATACAGTAATAGTTAAATTTTATTAAGATTTAATTTTAATTTATTTGTAATTATGTTTTAAAAATATAAAATTTTTAAGTTATAATCTTTTATTAGATCTCATCTATACATTAATGGGACGCAGATAGAGCGAGTAAAACAGTATTGCTACCTGGGAACTATTATAAACGAACAGTGGAGCAATGTACAGGAAATAAAGTGCCGCATAGGAAAGGCAAGAACGGTCTTTAACAAAATGAGCGCCATCTTCAAAAGTCACAACATATCCCTAGATACAAAAATGAGACATTTAAGATGCTATGTTTTCTCTGTGTTGTTGTACGGGGCGGAGGCATGGACGCTTACAGACACCACTACTAAAAAACTTGAAGCATTTGAGATGTGGCTTTATAGAAGAATGCTGAGAATATCCTGGACAGCAAGGATCACGAACAAGGAAGTTCTAGAAAAAATGAAGAAGGAACCAGAGATTGTGTTTACGATCAAACGCATAAAATTGCAATATCTGAAACACGTTATGAGAAATCAGCACCGTTACTCCCTGGTGCAGTCTATATTGCAAGGTAAAGTCAAAGGTAAGCGAGGACCCGGTAGAAGGAGAATATCATGGCTGCGGAATTTAAGAACATGGTTTAAGAAAACCTCAACGGAGCTGTTTCGAGCCGCAGCGAGCAAGGTCATGATTGCCAATATGATTTCCAACATCCGAAACGGATAGGAACCAGAAGAAGAAAAATTAGAAGATATGTGTTTGTTCCTTATTAGTGCACTTCACCAGCACATTTATTAAGGTCTCTTCTACATAAGACAAAAAAATTCTCAACATCTTAATAACCGACTATTGAAATACGAAAAAACAAAAATTTTATATTGTGCTGAATACAGTAGAATCTATAATTTTTAGTAGTTCGATAGGAATAATGTATGATCCAGGGCTTTTCCGCTATTTGCGATGCCAAGATACGGTAATTAGAAATGGGGGCACATGGCACGTCCCGCTGATTTGTTAGAAATGGGCGTAACAAATGAAAAATTTTGGAAGGAAATAATAAATTGTGAGATACATTGAACATGCTTCATAATCAGGCATGGACATTTTGCTGTTTCGGAAAGTTGCCAACGGTGTATGTCATAATCTAACATCAATTAGATTAATAAATAAATAATATTGTGGGGTACACTGTTTAAATTTAATTTTTTTTACATAAATGACTATGTATCAATTATGTAATTCGGATCAGAACTGACCAAAAATTAGTTAAACATGAAATTGCTGGAAAACATTTTTTTTGTTTTGATAAGCACAAATAAAGAAGCACAAATAAAGTTGAAATTTTTCCCAGTAAACTGATGTTAGATTATGTATGACATGTTGGAGATTTACACCGTTGGCAAAAGGTCCAACATTATTTCTTCTTGTAACTAAATAACGTACCCCTTATAACGGTTGCATCTCTGCGAATGATGCACGTACACCAGAATATTCGAGATGTAGCGACCGTGGTACAGAGCGAGACGTTCATGCAAGCAGGAATAGAGGTGGACCACTCCATATGATTCTGGAAAAATACTTTTAGTATTTATAAGCCGCGCTGGTATTATTTAGTTAGTTGATAAAATATTATCGTACAGTAAGCTAAAAATAAATAGATTTATACAAATTAAAACAGCTGGTTTTATTTAAACACGTTACATTATTATAAAGCGTGTTCAATGTATCTCACAATTATTTCTTTCTAAATTTCTAATTTTTACCCAAAATGGTAGACATCTAAAACATTAGCAACTCTTATTCCCAACGACTAATTAGATATACTTACTAGGCCAAAACTCTACTTCTATTTTCGGCTTCGAAATTTTAGTAAGTTCTATTTCGACATTTTAGTAAGTTTCGACATCGTTTCACTTTTTACAAACATTAATATAGACGAAACCATAAATTAAATACAGTATACAGCAGGACCACTTGTCTCTAGTTAAAAACTTGCACGTCCAACACTTACTTCATCTTCGAAAACCAATTCTGCAGACAAATAAATGATGTCCCAATCAATTACCCACTCTCCAGTAATTCCAGTATCTTTATAGAAAACTACGAGATCCGAGCACTATTTACATCATTGCTTAAACCCACATGTTGGCTACGATATGTTGACGATACATTCGTCATTTGGCACATGACAGGGATGCTTTGGTATATTTTCAAGCCCGTCTGAATGGTATACATCCTAGTATCCAGTTCACGATGGAGGTGGAAACTGATTCATCCCTACCGTTTTTCAACGTTCTCATAAGGAAAAACCAATCCCAAGGTTTTCATCACTCTGTTTACCGAAAACCCACCCATACCAACCGCTACTTGCAAGACAACTTTTATCACCCACCTCCATAAATTAATTCAGTCATGAATACCCTTGTCTCCAAATGAATACTCCTTTGCGACGATGCAAGTAAATCCGTTGAGCTTTCTTCATTAAAATAAGCCCTCATCCAAAATGATTTCCACGAAAATAACATCAATAGGAGCATCCACAGGCAATGATTTCCGGCTCAGCTTCAACCCACAGACTCAGACCCTTACCATACAAAAGCGTTTTTTCTAATAAATCTGGTACCCACCATCAAGAATCTTCAGTGCACTACGTAGCTATCGACAGTATCAATGAACCGTTACCAACTACCAGCACCAGTAATGTAGTGAACAGTAAAGTAAAACCCTGATGAAAAAAAAAATGAAGAAAACAAATGTCTGTAAATCTATACTCGATGAGATGTATTTTGTTAAGGAAAAAAAAAGGCCTATATAAAATGTCATAGGCTAAAATTGATATGGGAAAATAAATGTTAATTTATTAATTCTTTTACAAACTTTTGGTGGGATTAGTTTATATTTGTAACTTTAGTTATTATTTGGTATGTACAATTTGTTTTATAAAATATTGACTAAGTTCTATCACCACAATACCAGACTTCTTAATCTAGCTTCTCTAAAGGAATTTTTGTATTTCTCTTGATACATTTTTGTTAAATTCTTGGTAAGTCTGTTTTGATTCCTAAAAATAAAAAAACATGGATTAATTATAAAATTTCAGTATTCCATAAAATAAAGAATTGATGAACTGATTCTAATCTATTGCCATTGTGCTTTTGAAGCGAAGCTTCTATAATGGCTTTAGATTACTTTTCTCTATGCTGAGGCGAGGGTCATGGAAGTATGAAACGAAGTAGCAGTTCGTGGTTGGCAGTCCCAGTAAACAGTTGAAAGAGTCCATTTACGCGACTTGCATCTTAATTATTTTATCTTTTCCAAATCTTGAAATAGATCCAAGTGTTTTTAGGATCACTATCTACTTTTTCTAAAGAAAGCTTTGCTTCTTAGTCTTGTTGGAATTCATTGATTTTTGAGAAGTTGAGCGATAATATTTTTCTTAGAGGTATCCTTTTAAGGACTTTAAAACTAAGTTGGACGTTTAATACTACGAATTGATGGTAACTTCTAGAGTCTGCACCCAGGTATATTTACAGTTGATGTCCGAGGATTTCCATCTTGACCTTATTAGGATATTTGATTTTCTGTTCGTCCATCTGGGCTACGCCATGTGTATAATCCTCGTGGGTGGTGCTGATAAAACGTTTTTGTAATTGCAAGATGATGCTCTACACAGAACTCCATAAGACGGTCACCCCCTACTTTTCTCTGTCTCAGTCCATTGCTGCCAAATACTTCTTCAAAATGAGTCCAAAAGAAAAGCTTTTTGGTCCAAATAACTTAATTCTAGGCTATGTCCAATGGTTGTAACTCGCGCTGTACCTATATATTCTTTCCGTGATTTTAAGGAGACTAATACTTTTCTGACACTATTCAATATACTCCTTTTCTAACGTGGCTGCACCGTACTGACGACGACCAAATATATAATTTCAGACCACGGTGTTCGAAGAGCACGTAGTTCAGAAGGTGGTTTATCCTTAGAAGATGCTGACTATGAAAGCTTACAATTCTTGGGTTACTATTTAAATTAATAAATTATGGTTAATATTTCAGTACGTGGTTTATTTATAACTTACTTTTAATGCATCGTTTAATTCGACCTGGAACAATTTCTGTATTCCTCTTAGATTTCGGAGTAAAATTTTTTGTAATTCTGTTCTTGTTATTCGTGTTTCTTCTGTTGTAGTTCCATTAACAACGGTAGGAGGTGTTGTAGCACCATTTTTCTAGAAAAAGAACTTAATCAATAATATTTTTTTTATTTGCTGAAATTTTTAAAACATTCACCAATATAAAGTATATATATATATATATATATATATATATATATATATATATATATATATATAATATATATATATATATATATATATATATATATATATATATATATATATATATATATATATATATATATATATATATATATAAAAAAACAACACAGTTTATTAGGGCTGCAGTCGGGAAGTTTGGCCGGGAGTCACAACCGAAATTTTACTATCAATAACTAAATTTTAAAATGTAAATATTTACACATTCTTCTAATTACAGTGTCTTGAAGAAGGAATAAAAACAATTCCGAAAGCTAGATCAAAAGTCAAAAGAGTGTTTCTGTAACATCCCGGCCAAACTTCCTGACTGCAGCCCTAATAAACTGTGTTGTTTGATTATATCGACAGTCAATAATATCCAGTATTTCTTATATATATATATATATATATATATATATATATATATATATATATATATATATATATATATATATATATATACATGATGGATTGAAAGTCTGGATTAAGGGCCCGAATTGTACAAAAACTGGGATACACTCATTTTGAAATATGAAGATTTCAAATTTGATGCTGGCAATATGGCCAGATTTACCATTTTTCTGATATCATTAGTCACTTTGGTTTTTTAAATACAACACTCCGCATATTGTATTGTTGTTTTAATCCAGACTACAATACAAGTTCAACCATATGTAACACTTCGTACTTTATCTAGTCATGAAGGTTTTAAATAAATATTTATAATACTTCTCAGTGCTAAATAGTTTTGAAGTAATTCAGTAAATATAGAAAGCTGTGATTTTGACATTATTTCATAAAACTAATAACTTGACGTTTACTGAAAAGTTTTGTAAAATAAATTGTATTTTTAACTAAAGCTAACAGTTGTTTTTTTTTGTTTGCACAGTTGGCATAGTTGGAAAATGCCAGGCCGGATTTACTCCAGAAAATGAATTGACCAGATTCATTAAATAAGACAGACAGAGAATGTCAATGTCTAACTTAAAAGCCAGCGTTAGGATACAGGAAGAAAATGTTCGATCCTTTGAGATAAAGTATGGATTCAGATAATGCCCTGGCTTGTCTCCTATTTAACAGTGCCCCAGTACCTACTATTTACAATAGATCAATACAAATCTAAGCATACGCTGATGACATTTGTGTAGTAGAAATAATAGTGCGTAGAAAGCGATATGTTGAGCAATATTTCCTATAATTTGAACAGGTTGGTCTACATATCAACGGAGACAAAACTAATTACATGTTGGTTACTAAGGATCATATACCAAATGAGAAACGGGAAACAGCATTTGGAAGTCATATCTTTGAACGTATTGACAGCTTTACATATCTTGGCTCTCTAGTGACTACTATCAATAAAACAAGCGAAGAAATTAAAAGACAAATAATCCTTACAAATAGGGCATACTATGGACTCCAACAACAATTCCACTCAAGAAGTATCCAAAGAAAAACTAAAATTATTATATACAAAACACTGCTGAGGCCGGTCCTCACATACAAGGCAGAAACATGGACTCTAACGCAGAAGCATGAAAAACTTCTGGGAATATTCGGGCGTAAGATACTCCACAAATTATTTGGAGCTATGAACGATCAAGGGCAGTGGCGCAAAGGATTTAATTTCGAAGTATACCAACTCTTTAATGAACCAGATGTCGTAATGTTCATTGAAACACAGCGACTTAGATGGGCCGGGTACATATTACGAATGCCTGACAACATGATTTCTAAAAAGCTAACGACAGGAACACCTATAGGAAGAAAGAAGCAGAGGCCTACCGCGAATTAGGTGGATAGATGAGTTCAGACCGACTTAGGAATACTAGAAATCAGAAATCGCAACACGTTGCCAGAAACCGAACATAATAGCGACTAATCTTGGAGCAGGCCCGGATTCACGGAAAATTGTCGAGCCAAAGATGATAATGATGACAGTTGTTTTTTGTGTTTTTAAAAGGTTTACAATAAAGATGGTTTTTAAAGAAAAAAAAAATTACTGTTTTACTGATAAGGGGCTATGGCGATATAAAAAGATCTTGTGAAGTGAAGTAGTCCACTTGTTCAACGATACTTTCTCAAATCATTCTCCGATCCATAAGGCGACGGTACAAAAAATTGTAAAGAGGTTTGAGGAAGCTGGATGAGTAAAAGATGGGATTCGAACAGGTAGACAAAAACTGTTACAAATTACAATAAAACTTTAGATTAAATACAGAGTTTCGTTGAAGATCCACATACATCATTACTCAGAGCTACACAAGTACGCTTTCAGCATGAGTTTCCAGCTTATTTTAGTGTAAATGTTCGGCGTTATTTCGATCAGACGTTTCTCGGACGATGGATTGGTAGATTAGGTAGTATTGAATGGCCTCCTCGCTCACCCGACTTGAATCCTAAAGATTATTTTTATTGGGGACACTTAAAAAGGAGAATTTATAAAACTAAACTAACAAGTGTTGCCGAGCAAAGGCAAATAATTATCGATGATTCCATATTAATTTTGGAGTTTGAACACTTGATTAGGTAGTCATTGGCAGTGTAATAAACTTTTAATTTAGTTTGAACCAAAAAAAATATTGATACGATCAAGCGTTTCTTTGCTTTTGTTTTATCTTCTTTTAAGATGTTCCTGACTACATAAAATCGAAAGTATTGTATACAGTTGTATTGAAGTGGATATTTTAATAAAGGTACAATATGCTGGGTGTTGCAGTTAAAAACCAAAGTGACTAATATCAGAAAAATGGTAAATCCGCAGCGTTACAAACATCAAATTTTAAATCATCATAAAGCAAAATAGGTGTATTTTTGTATAATTCAGACCATCTATTTAAGAGATAATTAAGACTTTTGGTCCACTCTGAATATATATTTTATTAATTAGGGAATTATTTATTCAAATAGGTACCTTACCCCGGAAGATTCTGGAAGGAAATTATCGTTAACCGCTTTGCTAACTACTGCCGAGGTCTTTCTTGTGTCATCCCATTGCTGAAAAAAATAATAATTTAAATAATTTTCTATAAAATGATTGGGAAAGTGATCACACATTTGAACTTTAAGTTAAATTTTTCATAATTTCATACATTTATTTAAAAATAGATACAGTTTATTTTTAAAATCATAACGAGATTAAGTTTCAGGAAAGAAGTTTTGAGATTAAAGTGATCCGGTGGCAGTCAAACGAAGATAAAAAAAAATAAAGCAGAAGATAAAACGGTATTTTATATATATACGTATTTTATATTATATTATATATATATTTTATATTATATATATATATATATATATATATATATATATATATATATATATATATATAAGATACATAAAATAAAATAACCAAATATGGAGCAAAGAGAGCAAAAGATCAGATTAGATTTTGCGACGACAACAATTAAACACTAGTTCACGAAAAGGATGTCAAAAAGCGATGTAAAAAATACTTTTGACGGTTTATTAAATGGTGAATCAGACAGAAAATTAGTTGAGTTAACGCTAACAATAACAGTAATGGTCACCAAACTAAAAAACATAGAAGGTGCCCAAGCAGTTCAAAAAAATACCAGAAAGTAATGTATTTAACTCAAGCTCTCTGTATTTATTTTCTTCACCTGTAAAATGTCTAAAAGGTCTGAATATAATTAAAATTGGCTTTTATATTTACTGTCAGGCATACACGTGATTTTGAGGTTTTAGGATATCCATTAAATAAAAACGGGTGTGGCAGTCCAGTGGGACTGCCGGTGAAAGTTACACTTCTATACACGCATTCGCCGTTACAAATTTATTTGGGAGTCAATCTGCACAATCATTACATATGTAATGCTATATGTAAGACTTATTACTATTTAAATGGGAATAAGCCACAATTAAAGGTTAAAATACGTTTATTGACGTTTTAATTTCCACTTCGGAAATCGTTCTCCAAATACAAACATTAGTTTTAAATTTTTACAAACTAATGTTTGTATTTTGAGAACGATTTTCGAAGTGGAAATTGAAACGTCAATAAACGTATTTTAACCTTTAATTGTGGCTTATTCCCATTTAAATAGTAATTTATTTAAAATGCCACAAGAAAATAGCTTCAGAACAATATATAGGTAAGACATAGCAGAAAGAGAAACAGAATTAATAACAACTTACTAACAATTAATAAACAACTTTTGACCTGTAATAAGTAAATGAAGGATTGAATCAATATTTTGATTCAATTTTGATACATTTGAAAATGTATATTTTTATTTTCATATATGTATGAAAGGAGTTGAATGCAAAAATTTTTTTACACGTACTTTGCAGTAAAATTCATTGTATATTTTGTTATTAATATAATAATACAATACAAATTAAAATTCAATATTCATAAGTATTTAAAAATGACAATAATATACATAACTTTTCTACTGACACATATATGTTTTACCATTATACATTTACCATGTAATAATATTAATAAAAAAGTCCTCCCCGACTGAGAATCTAACCCCGGTCTCCCGCGTGACAGGCGGGGATACTGACTACTATACTACCGAGGACATGACACAAACGTATTTCAAAATTGACAGTTCTGAATCATACAGTGATTTATTGAGATTATTATTTTGAAATACAAAAGACTAATATAATTATGAACATTTAATAAATAATACAAAACATATCACATAAATAGTAATATTATTAAATATTTTATTATATATATAATATTATATGCAATATATATAATATTTAATTATATATACAAAAGGAACATTTTTATATTCGAGAGAGGAAGAGAGAAAAAATATATCTTGTCTCTCTCTTACTCATTATCTTACATATGTAATGATTTCACAGATTCACTCCCATACAAATTTCCAACGTGGAGCGCGCGTATAGAAGTATAACTTAAAAAAATAACACCTATTTGGATAAATAATTGATAAAATTTACAATATGTTTATGTCAAGCCTATTTATAAAATATTTCTATAGGTATTTTGTATGTACATTTATATTTAAAACTTTTGTTCATACTTTTTGAATTATTTGCTAGTAAAATGTCCATTTTTCAAAAAAAAAACACGTTTTCAGAAGGTTTTTTATAAATAACTTTTTAGTTATTTATGAAATTTAGTAAAACATATTTTTAGCTAGCTTATAAAAAAAAGAAAAATGGTGTATTTATAAAGTCTGTAGACTCATTAGAAGCAGGTAGCTCATAAAGCAGGAAGCTCACGAAAAGTAGGTTCTTATTTGTCAAATTTTAAATCGAATATCATCATCATTGGTGCTACAGCCCTATAAAAGAGCCTCGACCTTCCCAAGTCTATTACGCCAGTCAGTTCTATCCATTGCCAACTGTTGCCAGTTTGCTGCGCCCATTTGTCTACCATCCTCATCTACACCATCCCTCCATCTGAGTTTTGGTCTACCCCTACTTCTACTTCCCACAGGTTGTGACATAAGGATTCTTCTAGGAGGGTTGTTCTGCTGTGATCTTGCCAGATGTCCTGCCCATCTTAGTCTTCCTATTTTTATAAAGGATACTACGTCTTTACCATCAAATATATTTTTATATCTGTGATATATCTCGTAGTTGTACCTCTTTCTCCAAACACCATTTTCACAGATGCCACTAATAATTCTTCTCAGGATCCTTCGTTCAAATATAAGCAGGAGATTTTCATCCACCTTAGAAATAGTCCATGTCTCCGACCCATATGTCTACACTGGTTGTATAAGGGTTTTGTATATGGTTATTTTTGTTTTTTGACTTAAGTTTCTGCTTCTCATATGTCTACTCAGTCCAAAATAGCATTTGTTTGCTAGGATTATTCTTCGCTTGATTTCGTCCGTCATGACGTTCTCCTTGGTGATCAGGGCGCCTAAGTATGTGAATTTGTCCACCACTTCAAAGGTAGAATTATCAACCGTGAATTGGTGGCCGATGTTTCTGGCTCTATTGTTGGGTGTTGATGCCATTATCTTAGTTTTATCTTCAATCGAATCAAATCGAATATTTCAACGTGAAATAACCAAAAAATAAAGCAATTTTCGGGGGAAACTCATTAAAACTTTTTTAAAGTGTTTAAAAGAACTTTATTTTTGTTTTTTTTTTTTTTTAGTTTCTAGCATCAAAACTAAGCGAGTTACGCTTAAAATAAAGTTGGTCCCTTTTTTTTGTTAAAAAAATAGTAAAAATCACCCCCTAATTACCACCCCAAATGAAATTAATCAATATCGCTTTACAATTTACTTTATTTATGTATTGTTTATATGATCTGTAAGTTTGACCGGCTCAAAGTTCTTATTGATGAAAAAAATTGGTTTTAAAGTATTTTTTTTTTTATTTTGAAAACAATGCCTTTTTTCAAAATAACTTGGTATTAGTGATACGAAAAAAACATTTTGGTTTTTTTTGTTTTTCTGTAAGACAAAAACTTGTTAAGATATGCTTGGTTGTTCAAAGTTTGCATACACTCGTGATTAGTGACTTAATGTAGTGATTTAATTTTTGTTTTATTTTCCTTCTTTTACAATTGGTTCCATCCTATTACTATTTTTTGGTTTTTTTTTCGTCTCTGGCCTACTATTATTTTTTTAATTTATAGATATAACAAATTCGATTATGGTTTGAACTGAAATGAACCTTAAAATACTACAAAAAGAACTCTCTAGGTATTTATTTTCAACTATGACACGAATTAGAATGTTTGAAATTTTCTTGGTTGGGCTATGGCTATGGGCTATGGCTGGCTTGCATAGACGGCCAGTTTACCAAGGATTTCACTCACATTTCAATTATGTTATTACTGCTCATCGTCAAGCTTTGGAGTAAATAATAAAATGTTCTTACCTCATAAAGTACGGAAAAGAGTGTTTTGAAAAAACCTGGCCTTGGTGTCGTTCTAGTAGCTCTTTCAGCTCTTGCAAGTGGAATATTCTCGGTCTAAGGTAAGAAAATGAATTAGAAAAAATGTACTTACAATATAACCTATACACTCAAACCTCGTATTTTGTAAGATCTTCTGATTGTAGACCCATTGTGACATATATCGCTAATACACACAGAAAAAATGCCTGGATTAGTAAGTGACCCTTCATAGCTGCCATTCTGAAACAGATATAAAAAATTTCAATCTACAAACTATATATACAATCTTCAACTATATAATATATACACCAATATATTAGGCGTCATGACCTTTGGTTAGAGATCTATTGATCAGACACCAGCGTATTTTAGTCGTAAGTTGCAAATTCATTTAATATTTTACTATTAGCCTTTTCTGTACACTGACCGCGCCAACTATCCGAATTAACTTCCACTAGAGTATTTCGCTTTAGCGTGTTTCCTTCTGAATATATTTTGTTTTTATTAGTTCGTTTATCTCTGTTCTTTGTCCTCTAATCATTCTCCATATTTCTTTTTGTGTTCCGTAGAAGATGTGATCCGTCCGTTTTGAGATCTGCGAGTGTTCCATTTTTATTTTTCTAATTATTTTTATATCTAATATTTTTCTTATAGTGGTTGTATGCCTGTTGTGTTTGTTGTGTTCTCTATTGTGAAAAGGCTTTCTTCTTTTCTTCATATTTGGTCCTCACTTTCTCTCTCTAAACCATGGGTTTTTTTGATACGTTAGTGTTCGTTACTTTCCTTTCTCTAAGTGATTATGTTGCTGCGTTGATTATGTTATTTTTGAGTTTTTCCTCGATGTTATCGTTTTCTAATATTTCATTTCCAACAATCACCTCTGATATTCTTTTTTTGTATTCCATGGATTCCGTATTTAGTCCTTCTACTCTGATTTGAGTTTGTGTTCGCGCCGCTCTCTAAGGTGTGATATAAATACTTAGCTCATGAAATCAAAATTACCAGGGAGAACCAAACTGCTGAACTGCAACGAAGAATCACTTTAGCATGGGTAGCAAATAAACCTCCGTCAGACATCTTCAAGAGGAACATGCAAAATTATTTAAAAAAGAAAACGTTCGACCAATGTGTTCTTCCAGTCATGACTTTCGGCGCCAAAACACTTTCCTTATATTCCAGTCGGGTTAGAAGAAAAAAAAGGTCTAACCTTGCATGGTGAGCTGCCCCAAATTTTGTTATTCTAACCTTTAGGGGGGTCAATAGTAGTTTAAATTTAAAATCGCAACTGAATCCAAACATTGCGCTAGTCACCACTTGGATTTAAAAAAAAATGAGAACCGTCTTTGCTCAATATCTTTGCCATTTTGAGCTTTTAGATAAAAATGGTAAGGATTGCAATTGTTGCAAATATCATAATATTATAATGTAAAAGTGTAATATTAAAAATTCAAGATAGTTAAAAATTAAAAGTTGTAGAAAAGAAAATGGTTCTTTATGCTCCTAAAGTTGTAGTATGTCAGTTAAATGCATGATTGTAAAATTATTGATAAATTAAGATAAAATTCTTAAGTCACTGAATGGAGTGTGGTTTTAATCAGAATGAATGGAAGTTAAACTGTTTGATTTAATGTTCAGGGCATTGGGAAGAAGAAATGAATCATTAAATGATATGCTGGAACAACTTTGTAACCGCCAATAGTTTCATATGTGGGTTTTCCATAGAACAACGTAATATGTGTTAAAGTGGGTATTGTTTCGAGCAAAAGTTTGTACACGTGTTTTATATGTCGACGTTTTCAATAGGGTAGTTTATCATTCCGAGCTAAAATAAATTTAGTACAACCAACTCGGTGATTAGCCCAATTAACAGAGGGAAAACACGAAAGCTTAACACTGATAAGTGTAAGCAGAATGTTAGAAATCGTGGCAGAAATTCGACTTTTTTATACGACACGTATGACTCAGCAAGTTGCCCAGATGAAGCAGGTTTAAGAAATCTAAACTAGTTTCATGCTTTAAAACAATATGTATCTTTCAGGTTCGTATTTGTAAATGTATGCAGTCCGCTATGGGGCGTTCTGCTAAATTATTAGTGGGCAATCACTCCAAACTATTTAAAACGTATAGAGAACTGAGTTAGGATGGCCAATTAAAATTTTTATATCAGTCTATTTTGTTGCTAGAGCCAAAAAGAAGAAGGGTTGGGGAAGCAACATGTCATCGCCAGTGTACGGTGAGATAAACAGTAGAGTATGTAAAGCAACGGTATGTTATATATTTTCAATAACTTCTAGAAGACTCCAGTACCTTGTTTATAAAATGATAGCAGGCGTAAATCTAAATAATCAACGAGGCAAACATACTAATCGCCCCAAAAAGTTCAGGATAACAGATGCAGAGCAAATATTCGAACATATTAAGTCAGTTCCGCAACAATAAAATCATTACAACACAAATGCTTCTTTCAAAAGTTGTCTTCCAGCTGATTTAATCATTTCTAAAATGTACAGATTATTTTTAAATATGTACCCTGATACTCAAATCTCTCTAACAACCGACCACGACATTTTTAAAAGTAAATTTAACTTGCGTTTTGGACTTCCCAGATCAGATACTTGTTCATATTGTGACAAGCTCTTTAACAAGCTTTCTTCTACTATCGAATGATGTAAAGAAAGAAAATCGAAATTGAAAGTAAAATGCATCATATGCGAGCGGAAGCAGGTTACAAAACATTAAGACAAGATCCTGAAATTGCAAAAACAAATGCTAATTATGTTATTTTATGTACTGATTTGCAGCAAGTTTTTTTTCCCTAATCTAACTCACTCATCAATCTTCTACCAGCGACAACTTTCTTCGTATAACTACGCTGATCACAGCATGGGGAGTAATACTGCTACAATGATGCTGTTGAACGAAGTAATGGTGCATAAAGGCTCTACTGAGATAGCATCAGCATTGCTACTTTATGTAACTGAAAACTTTAATCGTATTGATCCAGACAAAGAAAGAAAACTTGTTATTTGGCCAGACATATGGGTCATCCAAAATAACAATTATTGGAAAGTCATAACATTACTTCGACTATTACTGTTAGAAAAATACTTCACCTAATTTAAGCAAAGGTTTCTAGGTAGTGGGCACAGCTTTCTGCCCTGTGATAAAGACTTTGCCCTCATAGAACGCAACAAGAAACTTGGGAAACTCAGTTTATATCTCGTTTCAGTGGACAGATGTAATTGGAAAATCTAGAGTTAAAAACTCTTTAAAGTTATCTACATGCATCAAACATTTTTTTTAAATTTTATCTACGCAGAAAATGTAGTATGGAAAGATGTAAAGTGCCTAATGACTCAGTTAGTGTGATTGCAAATTAGATTGGATGATCCAAATACTATACGGTTAAGAAAATCTCACAACATTTTTCCACAACACTATAGTCATCTTATCCTTTAAAGTCAACTAAAAAGCCCATAAATAAAGTCACCCTTGCTGAACCTACAGAAGCCTATGAAGTACCACTACCAATCGAGAAAGAAAAACATGTAAATTCATTACATATTACCGACTATATTCCGATGCAGTATGTAAGCTACTATTAACATCTTAAGAGTTATTATTATGATATGTCCGTCAGATAAAACATGTTTAGATATAAGTAATTTGTTAATAATATGTACGTTCCTTAATTTCATGTGCAGGTACTTCATTTTTTATTTAACCACCTTACTTCCACAAAACAACCTTTTACCGACGCGACGGGGATTTAAAATGTATTAAAATATAGCATCTATGTTTATTAATGATTGTTTTGTATAACCTAATCAATTATAACGTGTTTTTTGAATTGGCAGACAAAATCTGATTTGGCGTTTACAACATTGTTCCAGCATAGCCTTCAACTGTTGTAAAGGGAGAAAATGAATGGATGAGTTAGTTAGGTTGAAATTAATAGTAGTTAGGTAGGTAATTATAGTTAATGTGGGAAAGGCCCATAATGGAAATTAGAAGGAGTGGAAGAACGAAGAAATCATTGATAAACAACGATTGTTAAAGTAAAAATTAGTGGAAATGTAGTGCATTAAGGGAACAACTGTCGGTAAATGGGCACGAAAGAACACAGTTGAAAGAACTGTGCCTGTTTGATGATTTCCAAATCTTTGCATAAATTAAACAGTTTTCTGAAACGATCTTTCATTGAACATATTTGGAGTATACCCTCATTCAAGAGTTAATACCACAGGATGTCTACATTTATAAGCCTGGGGATTTAACCGAAAAAATCTTTAGACCCTGTTATTCTACTATTATAAAAATATCTGCTATAATAAAAAAATAGTTTATTTTTTAAACTTTCATTAATTTTCACAATAGAATACATACATATTTTAACGAAAGTTCCTTAAGATATATCCCACATAGAAGAAGCCCCTTGAGAAAAAGAAGAATTGTTAAAATTGTATATAATGGAAGATTCCTGCTGAAATATCTAGTAAAGTCTGAAACGTCAAAAAATATATATAAACAGATGTTGTTGACAGTTTGGATAACAGTTGTAATTGAGTTTTTGAAGTTCATACTTGTCATTTTGTTAAAGTTGTCATTTTGTTAAAGTATTGTAAACAAGTTTATGCTTGAATAACGTTATTTTAAAGAAGTTTAACAATATTTTGACATTATATAAATTAATTAACATCTAGAGAACACATTTAAGTTGCAAGATGACCAAGACAATGACCAGGATTGGCCCGAACCAAAGCAAATGGATGAGAATATCAAGCCAACTTTCCCAAAAGAAGTAGCTGAGTTAATTAAAGAACAAATCGACCCAAATAAAGCACCAGGTTATGACCTCATTACTGGAAGACTGCTAAAAAATCTACCAAGAAAAGCTATTGTAAAATTATCAAATTTAATAAATGCTGCCTTTAGACTACAATATGTTCCAGATTTATGGAAGATAGCTAAGGTGATCATGATACCAAAGCCTGGGAAACCCCCCAATGAGGTGACATCATATAGACCAATATCACTCCTACCTGTGATGTCCAAGGTGTTTGAAAAACTCCTCCTGCGAAGAATCCTACCAATAATTGAAGAAAAGAAAATAATTCCAGATCATCAATTTGGATTTAGAAATAAGCATTCGACAATTGACCAGGTGCATAGAATAACTGCTATAATTGAAAGATCATTAGAGAAAAGAAAAGTCTGTTCTGCAACCTTCCTAGATGTGGCACAGGTGTTTGATAAAGTCTGGCATAAGGGTTTGATACATAAACTTAAATCATTCATGCCTAAACAATATTCAAATATATTACAATCATATCTAGCGAACAGACATTTTAGAGTTAAACAAGAAGATGCATACACTGATCTCAAGGATATTGAAGCAGGTGTTCCACAAGGGAGTGTATTGGGTCCAGTCATATACCTAATATACACGTGTGATATACCTGAACTAGAAGACGACACCATAGCTACCTTCGCAGATGACACTGCTGTCTTGGCGGTAAGTGACACCGTCGAAGAAGCTACAGAAAAACTACAAAATTCAATAAATAAAATCCATGAATGGATCAAAAAATGGAAAATTAAGCTGAATGAGAACAAATCAGTCCATATAAATTTTACCAATAAGAGAATTAATAATATTCCAATTAGAATAAATGATGTCCAAGTGCCTATTGCAACATCAGCAAAGTACTTGGGGATCACTCTTGATGCGAAACTTCGCTGGAAAGCTCACGTGAAGAAGAAAAGAGAAGAACTAGGCATCCGCTACAAGAAAATGTATTGGTTGATGGGAAGCCATTCCTCTCTATCCATAAATAATAAACTCCTAATCTATAAACAAATACTGAGACCAGTATGAACCTATGGCTGCCAACTCTGGGGCTGTGCCAAGCCTAGTAACATCAAAGTAATCCAGATATTCCAGAATAAAGTGCTGAGGAACATCGTAGATGCGCCTTGGTACGTTAGGAACAAAGACCTTCACCGGGACCTCAAGATGGAAGACGTCAATCAGATAATCAAGAAATTTGCAGGGAGCCATGAACAACGACTCCATCATCATGTAAACGTCGAGGCTATCCAGCTCCTCGACAATACGAACCTAGAGAGAAGGCTCAAAAGAAAAGCCTTTTGAGCTGGTATAATGAGTGAGTGAAAAGCAGAGTAAAGTGTTGTGCGAGTATGCATGCTAAATTTAATGCTAGTTATTAGAAATAATAGAAAAGATACTAGTGAGTAGACACCTAATTTTAAGATTTCATTAGTAATTTAAGTTAGAAACAAATTGATAATTGGTCTTACAGTCCAGATTGTAATGTAAGTACACTTCTGTGTCTTTAGTAAAAAAAAATATAAATTAATAAAATAAATCAATACACTTTGTATACTAGGTAGTATGTATGTATATACTTAGTTTTGGATCATACTATATAAATACTCTAGTATTTCTTTGTAGAATACGTCGTGTCCATGCTACGAGGGAACACACCTATTATGTTACCGTTTAACTGGAACCTTTGCACCCACATTAGATAAACAAACAACTTTCTTACCGCTAGTTACTAAGCTAGATACACATAACACTTGAACCGGATTGAAATCGTAGTATTAAAGGTTAAAAAGAACGCGCGCTGTGTTTTCAAACCAAGGTAAAAGTTCTTAACCAACGTCCAAGTAATTAGAAATCGTGACACAATTTCCCCTACCAACTAGTTCTTTATGTCTTTTAAAACTCATTGATTATTCCTGTCTATCAGTTTATCACACAGACACTTATAGGTGACTGTTCTTGAATATATTCAATTCTTAAATAGCTAAATAACGTTTATTTACATACACCGTATGTTGCAGTAAAAATAATCTATTGAAATTTTTGTACGTAAATTTTAAGAATACCTATTTTGACTTTTGCTATAAGATCCATTCCGAAACATTTTAATGTTTTTTTAGAAACTTATTTTCTAAATAAAAAAAAAACAATAAATGAGGTTCTGAAACTGCTTTCTTGTGACATGTTTATGTTAAATATTTTATTTGTATTGGATTAAACCACAATTGATTGTAATAAAAATTAGGGGAGAACGGGGGAATTTCCGCGCGGGTAAAAACAAATTACCAAAATTTTCATATATATTTAGGGATTCTACAGTATTCACTACCTTCCCTCGCTCAACCGTTTCCATCTCTCTCTGTTGTTCCATTCTCCATCGTTTAGGCCTCTCTTACTCATGGCGTCGTCTACTTCGTTCCTCCAGGATTTTCGGGGTCGTCCCGAAATTTTCTCCGTTTCCTCCTTCCTATGGGGCTCCATTCGGTTATTCTCTTTATCCATCTGCTGTCGCTAGTTCTTCTTACATGTCCATACCACTTTAATCTTTTTTGTTCTATATATGTTAGTATGTCTGTTTCTATTGATGTTCTTTGCTTTATTTCGTCATTACTTCTCCTATCCATTCTTGTTACTCTGCAGCATCTTCGCAGGCATTCTATCTCTGTTGCTACTATCTTACTGCTGTTTTTCTTGTTTATGATCCAATTTTCAGCCCCATATGTCATAATACTTCGCACTAATGTTTTATAAATCTGCCTTTTTGTCTTCATATTTAGGTGTCTATCCCACCATACTGAGTTAAGTTGTCGGATTGCTGTTCTTGTTTGTCCTAATCTTTGTGTAATTTCTTCCTCTGTTGTTGCCTTTTTCGTGATTATAAACCCCAGGTATTTGAATTTATCCTTTCCTTTGATTGTTATGTTGTCATCAATCTGTAGATCTTCTATGTCTTCTTCACTTGTAGATAGGTACTCTGTTTTCGCGAGGTTAATATCTAGGCCAGCCTTGGTATTTTCTTCTTGTAGTTTCTTCATCATGTAGCTGAGGTCGTCTTGGTCTTGTGCAATCACTACCTGATCGTCTGCAAAGCTTAACGTATATAGGTATTCGTTCCGTACCGGTACTCCCATGCCGTCGCATTTTCTTTTCCATGTAGTCAAGGCTTTTTCATTGCAAAATTTTCATAAAAATGTAAATTAAACTGAGATTTAAAGAAAACAAACACTCCGATATTCAAGTATCCTCTTTTTCTTATCCTTCTATCCTCCATTTTTGAACATAAGCCTCTCCCAACCGTTTCCATCGATCTCCATCCTGAACAACATACTTCCAATTTGTTTCGGCTATTCTTTTTAACTTTACATCATCTACCCATCTCATCTGTAGTCTTCCTCTTGTTAGTCTACATTTGTAAAGTCTGGTCTTCCATGTTGTATAGTTGCGTTTCAACTTGGTCTTTCTGCCTTGCAGTGTAAACAAAGAAGCTCCATTCGAGTTTGGAAATTTTTATTGTGCTGTCCTCGACTTTTATTTTGGAAAACAAAATATCTCGAGGAAAACCTCGACATATGGAAAACTTTTTTATTTTTACTTTTATGAAAAAAAAAATTATTCTTCATAAAAAGTTTTGCATGTTCTAAAATCTAAAATATAGTTAGATATTAAATTTTATTAATAGTATACGAGGTATGTTAAAAAATATGAATTTCGCTCAAGAGTAAAGTACTTTAATATTCCACAATATCGAAAGTTGTCATTGAGAAAAGTTGATCAAAACAAAAAACTACGTTCAAATATACAATTACATACATTTAAATTGAAAAAATAAGTTTTGTTATTTTTTACTAATCTTTTTAGGGTAGAGTGCTTTAAGAGTGCGCGGTCAATAAGAGTGCGCACTCGTCGATTTTCGGAGTGCGTCGTCGACAGGAACAATGTTTTAGATCGTACCGATTAAGCGAAGTGTTTGTATGTGTCTTGAGCATTTTAGGCAAATAAACACCGATAATAACGTTATTAGGTAACTTTAATTAGTTTTATCTATTTTCTTATTATATTTTGAAATTTTTGATATTGTACACAACTGTAGTTTGTAAGAATTTCGCGGTAATATTTTACCCTACTTGCAATAAACTTTGAATAATCGTATGTATCATACCGTTGTTTACAATTTTGCACCAAGATGGAGGCAGCACTAGCATTTGTTAAAACATGCTCGTTTTCTAAGAGTGTGCAGTCATTAATATTATAAGAGAACGCGCACACTCTTATAAACCAGGTTTTTTTTATAACGGATTAACCGTATTTTTTCTTTTGTTTAAGCATGTCTTGCAGAAAACGAACTGCTTAGCGTGCTTTATGCTCACCGGTGGTTATGGAGGCTATAAATCTATAGGAATAGCGGAAAGTACGTTAAGAAAAAGGCTAAAAAGAACAACTTTAGCTACAAAGCTGGGAAGATACGACATTACTTTTTTACCAGCAGAAATGGAAGAAGAGTTGTGCAACTATATAAAACCAATAGACAACATGTTTTATGGGTTAACTTCTAGAGCTCTAAGTTTTTAAGCATCTAAGAACATCGTTTTGATAGAAATTCAAAAATGGCATGCAAGGGCTCATTACGTAGATTTTTGAAATAACACAAAGATGTTAGTTTGAGGCAACCCGCCGCTACTAGCGTCGCCAGGGCTATTGGGTTTAATGAACCACAGTGTAAGCGGTTTTATGAAAATCTCTCGAAGTTAATAAACACATATAAATTCCCGTTACATGCAATTTACAATATGGATGAATCGGGATTTTCCACTGTCCCAAACAGTCCTCCTAAAGTTTTCTCTACAAAAGGAAAAAGGTGTGTCAATAAAATATCCAGCGCAGAACGGGGAACCAATGTTACTGTTGTATGCACAATGAGTGCTAGTGGACAATATATTCCTCCCGCATTTATATATCCACGTCAAAAAATGAAGACAGAACTTTTGGATGGAGCTCCAAAATCATCAGTTAGAATGGTATCCGACAGTAGTTTCATCAATCATGATCTGTTTGTTGATTATGCTACACATTTTAGAGATCACGCTAAGTCGACAAAAGAACAACCAGTCCTATTGATAATAGATAATCACACTTCCCATTGTTCCATTGCAGCAATTGATTTTTTTCGACAATATAACATTATTGCATTAACACTTCCTCCTTATAGTAGTTACCGTATGCAGCCACTTGACAGATGTTTTTTCACCCCTCTAAAAAAGTTTTATTCCAACGAATATAAAAAATATCTGACGAACCATCCAGGGCGGATAATTACGGTTTACCAAATTGCTTCTATTTGCTCCTGCATACTTTAAAGCTTCTACTATAACGAATAAAATTGAAGGTTTTAAAGTGACGGGGATATGTCCCTTAATAATGACATATTTACTGACGCTAACTTCATGGCCACTTTTGTCACAGAATGAGAAGAACCTACTACAGCTGCAGTAACTACGGAACTAGAAGCGTTTAACGTACAAACAGGAGTCGCTAAAAACTCTACGTCTGAAATCGATATTCAACCACATCAAATGTTTGAATCAGTCTCTGAAAATACTCCCAATGTTCTTGACAGTCCAACTATTGTTCTTGAGAATTCCACTACTAAGGAAAATATTCATGTTAATGAAAGATATGCCATAATCAGCGATATAACTACATCTCAACCCGATTGTACGAGAAGGACTTTACAGATCAAAAACAATACCCCTCAGCTTACAGATCTGGTTTTCAACACATCTGCAATACCTTCACATGGAGTGTACATTGGGGAAGAGAAAGCAGAATGTATGTTTTGTACTGAACTCTTCTCTGAAGATATCTCGGGCGAACAATGGATTCAGTGCTCAAAGTGTTTTAAGTGGGCTCACACCGACTGCACCAATGTAGACAAAAAAGATATTATATATTGTGATTTCTGCCTCGATGGCTAATTTTATCCCGTTATCCTAATATCTGGTATTAGGAACAATTTTTTTGTCAGTTCAAATTTACCGTTTTTTATAAAAATTTAAATTTTATTTTTTACTTTGTAGAAATGATTTATTTTCGTTCAATAAATGATTCTCTATAGTCTATTACTTGTTTTTCTCTAAAATATTCATAAATTAATTGACGTATTGAAGCTAATATTAGGGTTTAAAAAAAAGTATCCGATATTAGGGCACTTTACTCTACATAAAAAATTGTCTCCGAACATGGAAACTTCACTGAGCACATTATCTGCTGTGATTAATATTAAATTTAAAACAATTTTCGTGGTAGTGATGTTAGTGACTCATCAATAGAGGAATAAAAATATCATAAAAAAGATTTAAACCTTGCAAAACTGAAAAATGAATTATTACAATTTAAAACTTCTATAGGTAAAGAAAATATTAGTTCGCCTGTATCTATGTGGTCATTTATTAAAAAAAAATATTATTGCCACATTCCCAAATTTAAACTCAATTCTGAGAATTTATTTAACCATTCCAATTTTTTACTTGGCATCCGATAATTATATAAAACTATATTCTTTGAAACCAAACTACAAAACGCAAAATATGTGTCATGACTGAAAAATAGGCCCGGAATTACAATGTTGCCCTGGGCCCGATTTAGCCTTAGTCTTCCACTGGGGCAATTACGAGTGTTTTAAAGCAAATATAATAAGTAGTGATTGTGATGAAACGCATAGAAATAAGTGAAAAAGATCAATATAGATTACGTACAAAATAGGATATTAATTAACAATCTGTGCAGACGAACTAAGTGAATAAGAGCGTACGAAATTTCGACACTAAGCAGGTAGCGACTAAAATTTAATGGCAATTTTCGACACCAGCCCCAATTCCCGTTTTTATCTTACAGGTATATTCGACACCAAATAAATATAGCTGCGACATAAATAAAATACCATAATTAATTAATTTATTTATTTTAATAAAAGTAATGTGCATTTTATTTCTTTATAACTGTAATAATATCTAAATATAATACAACTAGTACCTAATTTTTGTACATTTTACCGTTAATATACTTGTATACAATGATTTATTTGCTATTATAGGAATGATAAGATACAGCTTTTATAAAATCTAACCTACGTATTTGTTGGGATCGTAGTTTATCCATCATTTTCTCCAAAAATGCCAATTTAGCCTTAACAGTAGTATCTTTGATTTTTGCTGGTATATGTAAACTATTTATTTTGACATAAGTGTCTACTTGAAATTCTTTTAACTTTTCAATAAAAATAAAAATAGAAGGATGTGTTGAATAAAAAGAAGAATTAAATCTCGAATGAAAGGATTCACAGGCATTTGTGGTCATCGCAATAGACGGATTCTGATTAGACCATATGTGTGGTGGAAATAGAGCGCTATCGAAAATGTAATTTTCCAGTAAATAATCTGCATATATATCAAGTGTTGCGTTTATAGGTTTATATGACATTAAATCATAAAGAAAGCATTCTTCAACTTCTGCTGGATTTAAATAAGTTAAACCAAACGTATGCCTTAACCATTTTCCAATTTCTGAATTTGTATCCTTATATTCTTGTACCAAACCCAAAGATTGAATTTTTTTAAACCAGTTTTGGTGTAAGTGAAAACGGCATCCACTAATTTTTGCATTGGGCCACATATACAATAAAGCACAGTGAATTGCTTTTTCAAAGTCCAAAAATATTTCAGTTGGCTCTAATGATAATTGAAATGTTTCAAAAATCTTAGACCTTAATAAAGAAAATAAATTTTTGTATGTCATTGACAATTTGTCCTTTAACAAACAGTATGCTAAAGGAACATAATGTCAAATTTCCAAGCCATGTATAGTAAATAATTGTAGAAAATATTTGGTGCTGTATGAAAATGTACCATCCATATACAAAGTTTTTAATTTACACAACAAACGAATATTTGTCTCGCATGAAAATACAATTACATTTAATTCAGGATGATTTAAAAACAAACAACTTTCATTGCGACAGGTTTTAGGAGAATAATTACTAACCGCGTTATGGACTTCTGATATGCTTCTTGGTAACGGACCTGGTAACAGTTTACGACGACAGTTGTAAATGTTCTTTCTTATGCTAGCTATGTCAGGAACCGTCAGCAAATTGGCATCACACTCAGCAACAGCAGTTCTTGTAATTTTGGCAGGCTTTTCCGATATGTCCTCTTGGGCTTTTCTTTTACATGCATTGGTTACCATCTTTACTTCAAGCTTTTTTGGATCGGCTTCATGATTATGTACCAAATCACTTCTTGTGATGGTGAGGTACTCACAGCCTATTGTAAACACTTTTGCGGAACACTTAGTGTTTCTTTGGATGCAACGCCAAAGTATCTCGCCGCTTTTTAACACTTTCTGTTTCGAGAACGAATGATGCTCCACCACTAATATATCTCGACCACGGGAACTTTTTATCAAACTCATTTTTTAAATATCCGTATACGTGCACAAGTCAACGTCAAACAAGAAATAAATTACAACTGAAATAATTTAGTCACAAGTACACAAGTGCCACGCCCCCCGCCGTGACAATAAATATTCGGAAAACCCGCTTGTCCTGCTTGGGTGCAAATGTCCATCGCCGCTAATTACCTACCTACCTGCTTTACGCCGCGGTGTCGAAATTTCCTATAATAAAATTTGACCCTTCGATTACCCCAGGTACAAAGACAATTTGGTGTCGAAAGTTCGCCCGCCGCTGAATAACAAAAATAAAAAAGGTAAACAATAAACAAATTGTAAACATAGAGGTGGGCGTACGTGTTTCAAAAAGGATACAAAATAACTTTAGGTGTTTAAATTATATTTAATGTAGTTTTAAATTTAGTTGACTTTAAATTAGATAATAAACACTACTGAGAAAAACTATGCCTCTGAAAGCTCGACCTGGGCGTTGGTTCTTATCGCGTTACAAGAAAATGAATTCAGATAATTTCACGACAGATAAAGGTAAGAGGAAAGCTATTCTAATAGATGAGTCGAAAGTTAATATATTTAAAAGAACAAAAAAGACACCAAAAACACCAAAAAAAAAGAGGAAAATAAAAGCTTATTAAAAACAAAGGTGAAACGAATAACGTGAAAGAAAAAACTGCATTAACATGGCGAAGATATAAAAAATATAGGCCAGACGATCAAGGAGATTAAAGAGTAGCAAAAAGAATATAAAAAATATATTTAATCTGAAAAAAGTCAATGAACAAGCAATGAAAGAAATGAAGCAACTAAAAAAAGAGTTTGCTTTGACGAAAGAAAGCTCACCTGGCCTATATTTTTCATATTATTTCTCTAGTTCATAGCTCTAGTTTATATCAAGGAATATGTTCATTAGAAATATACAACAAATCGTCAATAACAAGCTGTAGAAATATTATCAACAATATTTATATTCGTATATGGACTACACATGAATCTTCTAAATTATGAAAAACAGCAAAAAAAATATATAAATAAACGTTGATTATGGGATCCCGAAGAAAATAACCAACTAATTATTAAACAATCTGGATTTCGTTCCTTAAAATTAACCACCGACAATTCAGTAGGTATCGAAATACATAATAATAATGCCTTCTGCAACAACCAAAAATGTATTGCAATTTATTTTGATTTGCAGAAAGCATCACAAGATAATATCAACACTGGAATCATGGGGCTATTATGGAAATATACTTGCTTTTATTAAAACTTTTCTCCTAAATAGAAATTTTAGGGTAAAAGTAAACAGTCTTCTATCTAATGTGAGATACCAAAGAAATGGCACACCTCAAGGTTCTGTAATCAACCCGAAGCTTTTCCTTATAGCTATTAACGATATAACTAAATAAATGAATAAACCCATTCAAGCAAGATTGTACGCGGATGATCTTATAATATTCTTAAAGGAAAACAATATAGAGAGCATGGCCAAATTACTACAAGATCAACTCGATAAGTTTATAGAAATGTCTAAAAGGAGTGGTTTTCAATTTGCTTCGTCTAAATCTCGCAGCATAATATTCTTAAAGAGACCAAAGCAGCTAAAGGTAATACCTACATTAAAACTTGTAGGTCAGATACTTGAATATGTAAAAATAATTAAAGATCTAGGTTTATTATTTGATCAAGCTCTAACCTAGAAGGACCACATTAAATATATATCAACAATATGTCTTGAAATGTCTTTCTGGTACTAATTGGAGAGCAGTCGGTAGAACTCTACTCACATTTTATAAAAATCTGATCCACTCCTAGATCGATTATGGATGCTATGGTTACTCATCTGCTTCAACAACAAATCAACAACTTTAACAATTTTAGACACCATTCAAAATAACGCTCTTAGAATAATTTGCGGCGCATTTAGAACAACTCCTATCATAAGTGTTCAGGCCGAACTTGGTGAACTAGCATTAGATTTAAGAAGACAGGAATTAATACTCTTATATGCAGAGAAGCGGTACTCTTTACAATGTCACCAAACTATTCGCTCCTTGAATATTCAGCACTCAAAAACCCACATTTTCTTTTATGAAAGGTGTAGACAAATCATAAATGATTTAAACTTTGAGTCTCCGAAATCTATTCTAGTAAGATGCCAAATCTAAGATCTATTGTCAGCAAATAAAAAATAAACCAATCGTCATTTAATTAATTTTAAATATTAAGCCTTAGTTTCTCAATTTTCCTCCTTCAAACAGTTAATCACCAGTAGATCTAAGACTTAACATTGTGTAGCATTTGACTTTGTGAAAAAGGATGAAGTAAAGAAATATAAACCAGCGGGCACTAATACTATATTAACAGGAGAACCCATTGCAATAAATAAAACGTTACAAAAAATTACAAAAAGTCCTGAAATTAACTTCCTAATGATTACATACTCCATAAATTTTCTAAAAATCATTACTAAAATATATTCTTCACATCCTATGGCCAAATTCATTTGACAATAATTGCACGATCTAGATTACAGAAACATTGCTTTTCTGTGGGTGCAATGTCATATTTGAGTCACAGGAACGATCTGACAAATAAATATTCACGAGAAGCCTTACTATTGAGATCTATCTAAAAACTCCAGCGATAGATCTCAGATCATATTTCCACGGCAAAATATTTGATATATGGGATAGGAGATGGCATAAAAAGCAGGCGAAATTACTTAAGATAAAACCTATATTTCAACCAAGGTCTAATAGTTTCACCAATCGTTTTTCTCAGGTGATCATAACGCGATTGAGGCTTGGTTCTAGTCGCCTAAGTGGGCACTCATAACGAGGCGCCGAACCTCGCTCCGACCATAGGATCGTACCATAATCGATCGATAGTTAAAATAAATACAATATTTTAAATGCTAGCGTTTATTGTAAATGCTATGGTCTAGGAGGTCTAGGGGAGGATACCATGCGATGGTCTCCGTTATGAACGTAACCTTGGACGTACCCATGGACATCTGATAACACTAGATCACCAACCGGAGTGTTTATGCTTGCTATTATGCTTGGTCTTTTCGCAAACGTCGTATAGTTCTCAAATAATTATGGCGCCAATGAATAATATCCTCTCGCTCCACCATGATGCTTCTTCGGCCACGTTTCTTATAAACAAATCCAATATCTTTCAGAAGTCTGTATAAAGTAGAAAGAGACAACGGCTGTATATTCTCATTACCTTGTATGAAGTTATGTATATGCTTTAAGAATGGCGGCAAATTTTTCATGAAAAATTCACAATGAACAATTCTCCGTAGAATACTTCTTACACAATCATCATATGTGAATATTCTAGAATTTGATTGTCACACTCGTTTTTTACGTTTTTTTGGCGATTTCAATGTTCCACTCTGTTCTTTTTCTTTTTTGAAATTGTAAATGCTTTTTTCGCTAACACCAGTCATCAACGAAGTACGTCTTACAGCAGCACTTACATTAAGTTGTTCCGTATTTTGTAAAAAACACAACACATTTAACACTACGAGTTTAGCGCAACCGTTAAATAATTCACCGGATTTAAACTTATGGGAATCCATGCTCTCTGTTGAAACTCGGACTAAATTTTGAAGTGTAGTTTCGTTTTCCAAAAGCACTTTCACCAGCTACCCATCCTTAGGATGGGTAGGGGGTGAAATAGGGAAAGCTTGGAGTTTATCAAATACTAATTATGACAAACAAGTTTATGGCCATATTTAGGTGATTATGTTAATGATGGTAATTTGTAGCAGAAGTTTTACAAAAGAAATAAAGACCTATTTATAGAAACAGTATAACTTTATTTTTAATATTTTACATACAATAGAAAAAAATCTAATTTCTATGAAAGAATTGGAAATTTGAATATTATATTATAATATCTATAAATAATACCATTTCCAAGTTTCCAAATTCTTTCCTAGAAATTATGTAGGTTTTTTCTATTTTATGTAAAACATTAAAACTACAGTTATTGTATGTTGTTCTTGTAAAGAGGTGTTCAAATGTTACTCTTATGAATATGATTCAATTGTATATTTCATGTTGACGTTTTATATGCAAAATTCATAGTTTCCGTTGTCAATAACTCATCAATGCCTTTTTATTTTACTGTATACGTATACATGATATAAAATATTTTACTCATACTGCCGGCAGATGCATTTTATCCAAGCCGGTCCTGTGAGACAATGAGCAATCAACAGCTGGAGAAAACCGACAACCCTGCGCGTTTATTCTCCATAAGAAAAGCATTGCCGTATCTTACCCGTACTGCACTCTCAGTGTGACATTTTCTATAGACCCCGCTAACAATAAAACACCTTCTAGTATTTTGTGTAGTACCACAGTTACACAGTGCGGAAAGAGATGATTTCGAAATCCCGGAGAATTTTAAAGAACTAGTCTTAAAGTGGTGTGTCAAAGTGATTATTCAATATTTAAAAGCAATAACCTATTTATACAAAATTTAATTGCTATACTATTCTATGGATGCTTATATTTTTTTCTTTCGCTAAAAGCCATATAGGCTGATGCGAGTTTGTACCTAAATAAAAAAAAATAAATTTGATTGTTATACTATTCTATAGATTTGTTATTAAAATCTTAACTATATTTCTTATAGAAGTTAATATTTTTTTCTTTCGCTAAAAGCTATATAGCCTGATGGAGTTTGTAAATAAACAAAAAAGTTATTATTTATGTAGTTTGCGTTAATTTTTTTTTAATTTTAAGAAGGGGCTATAATAGATCTGGTAGGGTGCGAGTTGCTTAATTTAAGAAAAAATGTCACTCTGCATACATTTACTAGAACCACCTACGACCATACTGCAAAATAATATTATATGGATTATCTGTTTATATATAAATTAGAACAAAAACGTCTATCGAAATTAGGTATAAAAAGATTAAAAAATCGATGAATATTATTTTAAATAGGATTAAGGCAATAATATACCTAAACAAAACAGAACATTAGAATATAGAAGAGCTTTTCTACTCAAATTGTACATACTTATTTTTTAAATAATTTACAATTCTATAAAACCAATTTTAAATAATAGTCTACTTACTATAGGTATTTATCTTTGTTTAAATTTTCAACATTAATACTTTTCACATAAAACCACACCACCGTTCAGTCATTCACGTTAACTCAAACTACAAAATTATAATATGGAAGATCTTCAAGCCGCCGATTAACACAAGGTCGCTATTAATGAGCTTTCTTTTAGAATTACCTAATTGAACATTCAAATTTTAATTATTTCTTACATTATTTCGAAAACAATTTTAAGTAAGAAATTTTTCTCCAAACTACTTGTAAAGTATATTTCTAAAAAATACTTCAACAGGATATTACATTTGTAACAAAAATTTTAGTAATAACGTTATATAAATTTATACGTCACTAAAATTGCATATTAATTGTGACCCAAATTAATGCATATACGACGATTTATCAATTTTGTCAGATATTCGAAGAACGTGGAGGCTATTTGAAGATTATGTACACTTTGAATTTAACACGCAATACTAATAACAATATAATAAATCAAACCCAGGGTACAGATACAAATAAGATCGAAGAAATGATAAATATTAACAGACTGTATAAATGAAAAGAAAAACAAATTTATCAATAAAATAATTTACACAATACAGTGACGACAGACAGAAGAGTAATAGGATAATTTACGCGAGTCACGCTAATATAAAATATGTATTTTTTAGTTGACAATGATTTGCAGAAGTTGCATTTTCCTATAATATCCTTGAGAATAAATTAGAATTAAAAACAAACGCTTTATGTGACGTTTTGGCTTTCCAATGCAAAAAAGTTTCTTTGAATTTGTTGCTGAAAAATCAAAGCACTTTTTTTAATGAAATTTATGAATAATTGTTATTAAAATGTTAACTATGTTTCTTCTTCTAAATTTCCTGGTAAAGCTAAAGGGTTTTACAGACGTAATTGATTAGGTTTTGGAGAGCTAAGGACACTCTGTACTTAGATTTTCGACTAAGGTGATTCTTTTTTTGTTATTATTGAAATATGGGAACGTCTACAAGTATATGTTAAACCAATAGAATGGTATTACAATTTGCACACTTCCAGGGTGAAGTATACTTACTTTTACGAGAATGGATAGACGCTAAAACGTCGCTATACATTGGTAGTTTTTTATTTTCTGACGATAATGTGTTAATAATTTGAGAAATAGAGAACAATTCAGTAGTATGTATATAGCTTAAAATGGAAATTAGATCTTTAGAGTTTAGAGTTTATTTATTTAACTACATAACAGATGTAGTTAAATAAATAACTGTTTGTAGCAAGTAATAAAAAATACATAGGAATATAAAACGTAACTTAAATATATATATATATATATATATATATATATATATATATATATATATATATATATATATATATATATATCATCATCATCATCATCATGTGCAGCTTTATCAACCGTTTCCAATTACGGTGCAGCCTCCCTTATTTCAAAGTTATTCTATGTTCTTATTATTATTCGATTATATATATATATTATTATATATATATATATATATATCAAAAACAAGAACACATATTAAACAGAAAAATATTTATGGCAAAGTTACAGTAAGCAGTTCAGTGGATGTTCTGCAATGAGTCATATATGCTTCTGAGCAGTAAAAGCAATGTTTCAGAAGATATTTTTTTATAACTTTTTCGAAACTATTACAGCTTAGCTGTTTAATACTGTTTGATAAAATATTGTAATAGGTATATTTAAGGCAATTTTTATCTGATAGACGTAATCTACAGCGATTTGTTAGTAAGTACTGACAGTTTCGCGTATTGTGAACGTGAACATCAGACTGCTTTATTAAATGGGCATGTTTTTTGTGAATTTTAGTTAGAACTTGAAATATCAACAGAGTAGGTAGCAGCATAATTTTGAATTTGATAAAGAAAAGTCGGCAGTGTTCTAGATAACTAACCTATGCCAAAATCCTGACAGCTGTCTTTTGCATTCTAAAAATTTGAAGTGCATTTGTTGAATTGCCCAATATGAATAATCCAAAAATCCATAGTTTAGGTGAGAGTGAAATAAAGAAAAATATTTCATTTTTAATGTTTCAAAGTTGACAACTCTTGCTAGTTGGTGAATAACAAATAATGAACAGCTTCTAGATAATAGTGTTCTAGATAACTAACCTCTGAAAAAATCCTGATAGCTTTCTTTTGCATTCTAAAAATTTGAAGTGCATTTGTTGAATTGCCCCATATGAATAATCCATAGTTTAGACGAAAGTGGATGAATTTGTTGAATTGCCCCATATAAATAATCCAAAAATCCATAGTTTAGGTGAGAGTGGAATAAAGAAAAATATTACCTTTTTAATGCTTCAAAGTTGACGCTAGTTGGTGAATAACAAATAATGAATAGCTTTTTCTTTAGTAGTGAGATATGAGCCGACCAGTTCAGTCAATTATATATGGTTATTCCCAATAGTTTAACAATCTCTTTGTTATCTGGATCATTATGTACATTACTTGCAGATATAACCAGATTTTGCCTTTTATCAGAGTTAAGTTTTAGTTTGTTTGCAGCAAATCATCGTTATTTTTTTCTGATATAACGTTTGTCGTATCATCTGCGAATTGTACAGAGATATGAATTTAGGCAAATCGTTGACATAAATTATAAACAAAAGAGGTCCTAAGACCGAACCTTATGGGACTCTATATTTTACGGATAGAAAATCGGAGAGATGACCTTTAGACACTACCGCCTGGTGTCTACCACATTAAGAAGTTATAAGTTATATTTCATAGAAATTTTTATATTCACATAGTTATATTCCATAGTAATTTAATTTGTGGAGCAAATGTCGTGTGAAACGCAGTAAAATGACTTCGACAAGTCGCAAAAAGAAATTGCTATGCAATTGCCATGTTCAAGCCCCTCAATCTCCTCGCTCATAAGCTCGGATTTATAGGCAACAAAAATTGAAGAAAAAGGCGCTTATATAGGCAAAGATTTTTATTAAAAAAGGCAGGAATATTAACATTTAGGCAAAATATAGGCAATAAAGGAATATAACTTATTATTTATTGTACAAAGTGAATTAACGTAATATTAACTTAAGGCAGGTATATTTACACATTAGTATAAATAAACTAGTAACTAAATAACTGTAAATTAATAATTAAACATTGTAACCACTTAAAATTTTATTATTAATAGAAACAACTAAATGTTTTTCAATATTTTCGGTCTTAAAACTATGTCTTCGATCACTTAAAATTAATTTGTACATTGAAAACGAACGTTCGACATCGACAGATGTAATTGGAGCATATTTCAAAGCGGATAATAAATCTGGCATAATTTGAAATTCCTCGGAAAATGTCCCATTCAAAACTTTAGCAACGTTAGATAAAAACGAAAAACCTTCATTCTTGTCGAAAACATAATATATTTCATTTTTTTTTTTAAATTAATTGACCGTTACTTCCAGGTGCCGATTTAATTTTCGTCTTTAAATTATCTATTAATTTTACTGACTCACATAAATTTATCTCTTGTTTTTCTTATAAGGTAATTGTGGTAACTATTAATTTATAATTGTCATTGATATAAGCGAGTTCCTGTTTCAATTTGGGCCTTCGAGCCAGGTTCCCCACCTTGTAATTACTGGTTTAGGTGGCAAAGGGACAGCGGGAAGTCTTTCTTTATATATTTGCACCCTCAACGGAGCCTTTACAAAAACTTTTTTCATAAAATTTATAAAATTATTTACCAACGGAAACAGATTTCTTATTTCTTCAGCAATTCCATTTACCCCGTGGGCTACGCAAGTGCAATGAATTAAATTGGGATAAAAAATCTTTAAATTAACAGCAGCTTTGAACATATACGCCGCAGCATCTGAAAGCATTAAAACTATTTTATTCACTGGTATAGCGTTGGGTAACAAGAGGTTTGTTAAACTATCTTGTATAAATCGACTTATTGTTAAATTGTTTGTTTTTTCCAATTCTTTAACGGCAACTACATAAGGTTTTCTCGCAAAGTTTTCGTTCAAAATTCCAGTCATTAAATTAGCTATATATCTGCCGCATACATCTGTCGTTTCATCCACGATAATATACAAAAAATTGCCCTCTAAATCCCGCTTAATTTTTGAAATACATTCCACATAACATTTTTCCACAGCATGTTTTCTCAATGTACTCTCGTCCGGTAAGGATTTATTAAGATATTTTTCGAAAAAGCATTTAAAACTAGGGTTATTTATTAACTTTATATAGAAGAATGTTGGATGTAATCATCATCTGGCATAAATCAAATTTAAATGCGTCTTCCTCCTTTTTTTTTTGAACTGCTTAAACTATCCCGCAGAGATATTTGGGCTAACTTAGAGGAATTTAATTTTTCCAAATTACGTTTAGGACGAGAAAAAATAAAACTTACCAATTTGCCGCATGGTTTACAAAATGCTCCATCTCCTTCTAGAGAAAGTTCCGAATAAGGTGCGATCCATAGCCTTAATTTAGATGTCATCTTTTCACACAAATGTCTAAAACGTTTTAAAACGTGTTCTTTGCTTTTCGGTATACGCAACAAAACTAAACTAGGATATAGCAATTTGTGACTAAACTCTGATACAGTAACCTGAGTAACCGACTGTACAACTGATAATAAACTAATAAAGCTTAGGGATTTCCAAATAGTTAACCCTCAAGTCTTGATCAGGTACATTTTCCTAGAAATCCGTTATATAAACAAACCATTGATATTTTAATATTGACCCAAAATTTTATTATAGAATGGTTTAGTAATAGAATAATATCATGGGTATTACCATGAAATTTTAAAAAAGGCACAAATAGGCGGAATTTACGAAAAAAGACAAAAAGTGCAAAAAACAATTATAATAGGCCAAATAGGCGAAAAAGGCATTTTGCTTATAATCCGAGCTTTACTCATAACATTAACCGCGTTCGCAGTAGAACGAGCACTTCTGGATCCATATTGTGAGTTAGCTACTAAAGTAATTATTTGACACAAAGTAGGAATAAAATTGTTGTTTGATAACCTTTTTAATCACAAAAGTAGAAACAATGCTTATGGGTCTGTAATTTTTAATTTTTGGATGAATCATCTTTTTTGAAGATAGTATTTTTTACATACTTTTGACTATTTTAGTACTTCCGAAAATACTCCAGTTGATAGAATTAGATTAATAAGATGAGTAAAAGGTGTTAAAACTATTTGATAAGTTTCTTTTAACTGTATTTCAAGTCACAGTGTATGCAACATATACTAGGGTTCTTAGAAATATCTGTGTAGATAATTTCGTCAAAACTGTTGTTAAGAATTAGTTTTTTAATGATTTGTCTTAAAAATTACGATTTATCTAATAGTTATTATATTAAGTTATTGAGAGATTCAAATATACTATTAAGTATAATACTAGTTAGGAATGTAGTATCTAGTAGAAAGTGTGTACGAGAAGTGTTTACAGAATTCTAAAACAATCCAAACAAAGTGAAGGTAAGTACGTTTGATAAAAAATTGCAACCAGAGGAAGAAAACGCATTCAACTTGAAGTTGACATCAAGTTCGGAAAAAAATCCATGCTTTCTTTTTCCGAACTAAAATTCCAATCTTAAAAAAAGTCTCAACCAAAGTGAATTTCGACGATTTGGTACCTAAAATATCACGACGTGTATTATTGTGAACATTAAGGCAACATTAAAAACATTATCCTTGTAGAAAGAAAAGATATTATTTTGTGATAGAGACATTTACTGAAAAAAATCCAAGACTATCGTCGTAAAGGAAAAAAAATCTTCTACTTGCTAAATCATCAAGAGTATATCTCAAAGTTGATGGAAGCTTTTGTTAGAATCCGTCGACAAGCCTTTATTAAAAGGTGTTGAACGGGTTTAAAAATATCAGCATGCAAAGGACCGAGACTTATTTTAATACAAATAGGTGGTAATTCGGGTTTTTTGGATAACGGCTTATTACTCTTCGAATCTTAGAAAACCCATGACTATCGTAAAGAAATAAATGTCAATTATATACGAAAAAGAAATACAAGAAATATGTAGTTGACTAAATAGCTTACGAAAAAGACATAATTGTTCGGCGCTTTCCTCCTTATCATTGTGGGCTGAACCCTATCGAACTTATTTGGGCAGAAATAAAAAATCAAGTAGCGAGGAAAAAAAGTTAACTTTAAAAATGAATCATGTGAAAGGCCCGCTAGCTACTGCTGTAGAAAATGTCAGGCCCCACTCATGGAAAAATTGTATTACATATACTAGAAAAGAAGAATGTGGAAACTAGACACTAGAGTGGATATTTCGGCTGTGCTATTAATTATTATCAATGTAAATAATAGTGACTGCAATAGTTCTTCATCATTCGTCCACTTTTCTTCAGATGATATTTAATGTTTTGACCTTGTGTGTATGTCCAACTACTTTGTCAATAAGGTAAACCGACCTAACAACGGCCCAGTTAAGGAATATTTGACTTTAATAGTAAATATTAAGGAAACGAAATAATAGAGAAAATGGATTTAAAGTATATTTGATAACTTGATATTTTCTTTATCAAAATAATTAATAAAAAAAAATAAAAAATGTGTTTTTTATTTGCCTAATGGTGTTTTAATTCCGGCCTGTATATCAAAAGGATTATCGTTTGTTTTGTTTTAAACTGTACACACAATTTTTTGTAAATATGTATTTTATTATTTTCAAAGTAGGTCAAGCATAAAAACATAATTTTTATATAGAAGAGGTCTAGAAAAACTAAATAAAATAAAAAGACGTACGTACGTAATACATTTTGAACATAAAAAAACCACCAAAAAATACTTTCATAAGTTACTTAGCAATAGTATTTTTTTATTTATTGCATGAGAGCATAAAGCTATGAAAGACCTACAAATTATTTATCATACAGATAGACAGATTATATTATTTGGATCATACCAAATAATATAATCTGTCTCTGGCCATCTCCAATGACATCCTATTTTTTCCATACAGCTTGTAGCTTTGATTTTAAATTTATCTTCTGTTATTTCATCTACCACTCCTGAAAAATGTTTCTCCTTGTAAACTACAATGACGTAGTGACCAAGCTCGTAGTCGCTTACCTCTAAATCCCTAGAATTGTTAGTTTTCGGCTTTGTAGTTCTTTAACCTGTTTTTCTGCCAGAACCAACATTTTTGTTTAAAATTTTATTTTCTTTTTCATTTGCTCCCTATATCTCTCCTCTTTGTTTTCTTCATTCTCACTGTTTAGGTTTAATTTGACAGCTTTCAAAATTTTAAATATTGTTGATGCTCTGATTTCAAAAGTGACTTCTTTTTCTTAGTAATTTTTTTGGAATCGATGATATAATTTTAACTTCGCTCGAAAAAATATACACAAAGGCATCTGGAAATCACCAGACGGACTTACAGTAAATATGATAGATCATTTTATTGTAGACTCAAGACTCCAATCCAATATAATAAACGTTCGCACCAGAAGAGGAACAAATGCGGATTCTGATAACTATTCAATCGATAGTAGTATAAGGGCCAGAATTTTAAACCTTAAAAAACTTAAATAGGTCCTAAAATGAACGATACAATGTAGAAGGAATTAAAAATAAAACAAAGATAGAGAATATAAACATCAAACTAGAAAACAGACTAAAATATGCAGAGCTAAGGGTACAGAAACATCATGAAAGAAGCAGCTGAAGAATTACTAGACATGAGAGGTAAACAATAAAGAACAAGAACTGACTGTTTTGACGAAGAATATCAGATTACAATAGAATAAAATAACAAAGCATATTTAATGATGCAATAGGGGTACAGAACCCGACAAGCAGAGAAGGAATATAAATAACTACGTAAAGAAGAACAGAAAATCAACTGCAGAAAGAAGAGAGAAACTACAAACAAAGAACTTCAAGAACTAGAAGATCTAAGTAAGCCAATAGAGGGGAGAAAATTTTACCGAAAACTGAACAAAAGTTATGTGATCTTAATATGCCATATGCTAAATAAAAAATGAATTATCCGCTACTGATACGCTTCTTGGTAAAACTCATAAAGACAGCTAAATTATACGATAACTTACGATATCACGTGTATTATTTATTTTATTATTTCTTGCTGGAGTATAGTTAAATGTGAGCTGTGTAGAACATGAACACAAATACATACATTGTATTTTTATGAAATGATTCATTTTATTTATTCTGAATTTTTCTATACAATCCAGTAAAATAAATTTAACTCATTAAATCACCAGCTAATAAAATCATTTTTTCACCTTCTCATTTTCGAATATTTATCTTATTAAATTAGTTGAGATAAAACTTGATAAATCTGAAACTTGGAGATAAAAATAAAAACTGCTGTAAAGTTGGTTTAACACATGTATTTTTTAACTTCATATTTACAGTAACAACAGGAACTTTAAAGAAACAATTTTTTAAAAAGAAATATATAGAATCCACCAATTTTATAAAGTAACATAGGTCCCAGTAATTCTAGCTGCAAACTCTGGATTATTTACGTAGCCGTACCATCAGAGAAAATAGGTTTATCTGAAGGCCCTTCAATTACTATTGACTTGGATCCTGCAATAGCTCTAAAGAATGGTCTCATCGATTCAAGAAGTCTTTGGGCTCGCACAGCAGAATTCTGAAACAATAAGGATTGTAAAAAATATAATCAGTTATACACATATTTCATCTATAAAGAAAAAAAATATAAACAAGTTAAACGAGCACCGATAGGTTCACCACAGTCACCGGGCATAGCAAATCTTTTTATGCAAGAAATAGAACAGGGAGCAATAGGAACAGCCAAACACAAATCCAAACTTTGGCTTAGGTATATGGATGACACTTTTATCTTTTGGATACACGGAGAAGAAAAATTAAACATATTTTTAGAACACACGATATACAGTATACCAAAAATATACACATACCGAGATATATTTACACACTGATTCACATCACCACATGAATCAGCGATTATTCAGCAAATTCTTCGACTGCTTTTCTCCCTTTAACTCTGTTTATGGTCGAAGTTCTTCAGTTTTTTATCTGTATTTCTTGTAGATCGTCCCTATATTTAAGTTTAATAATGATAACACAAAGACGACGAAGGAAAAAATGGAAAGCAAATGAAAGTGAACTTTATGTGAGCATGATATCATCATCATCAGTGGCATGTTATAAGCCAAAGCCTTTTTCAGAACAATCTTCCATTCTCCCCTGTCGCTGGCAACTCTTCTCCATGCTTTAACTCCGATAAATTTTAGATCATCCTCTATGTTATCTTGATACCTAAGTTTTGGTCTTCCTCTGGCGCGCCTTCCCACTGGTCTATCGGTCGAAAATTTTCCTTATCGTTGCATCTTCATCTCGCCCAATTACATGTCCTATCCATCGAAGGCATGCTAATTTAATACATTTCACAACGTCAGGTTCCCTATTCTAACCAAACCCTATTCTTGGACTCTTCCATATATTTTTCTTAGAATTTTTATCTCGAAACGTTTAAGCAATTCTTGGTCATTCTGGGTAAGTGACCACGTTTCTGACCCCTATGTTAACACTGGCCTTATTAGTGTTTTATATATGGTATCTTTGATTTTTCTGGGTAGTTTTGGGGCCACCTGTTTCATCAAACCATAATAGCACTTATTCGAAGGTACTATTCTTCTTTTAATTTCTTCGCTGAAATTGTTGTCTTTGGTCAGCAGCGAGCGTAGGTAGATGAAGGTGTCCACACCTTCCAGTTCCAGATCATCAATTAAAGAGCAGGATATCAGTTAAAGGAAATATATGGAAGTGGAACAAGGGAATGGAATATTTGAAACAAAAAAAACTGATAACGCTGAGATACCCTGCTCCTATAGGGGAAGTTACAACAAGAAATTCGCACTTCTTTAGGAGAGTGCAAAATACGAATTAAACAAAAAAAGGATACATATATTGCAACAACAATATCTAGTATTTTTATTTTATTTTGTATCATATCATCATATCACACTGTATATTAGTTTTAGATTTATAAAATTCTTTTGTAAAGTTTGTTTAGCAGTAAATGGTTGACTTCAATTAGTATAATATTATACCGACTATAAACATCCTGGGCTAACCGATAATAGTACAAAGGGCCCGGTTTTATAGTAAAATCGTCAAAGAATCATAACAATGAAAAAATAAGTAATTTCCAAATTATCGGTTTAAGTCATTCGAAAATATCCGACAGTAAGGAAAGTTGAAAAATATCCTTCTCAGTTAGTTTTACCAATAAGGAGAGAGAGTGGACATCAATTCGAATCCAGCATTGGATGAGCGCTAGGCTCTTGTTCGCGCTAGCCGCAACTAAGAAGGTTTAACACAGTCGGTATATTAATAAGTTCACTCAGTTTATGTCAATATTGTATTACCAACAAGTTATCTAGTATTTTGCACATACATTCAAACTAAATTTCATAAATCAGCTCTCGTAAGCAAGTTATCGGCGTCCAAAATACGTTGTGGTTTTTGTTTAAATAAACTTGTTAAAACGTTCTTTGCGAAACTTTTATTGGTCCCAGTTTTCTGGGTGGTCCTTAAAAGAAATATACAAAGTGAATCTATTTCCCTAAAGACAAAACTTGTTCCCCAAGGGAAAAAACCAGCGTCCTATGATTGGTGCGTGAAACAAAGGCATCAGGACAAGGTGTAAGGACAAACACACCTGCATCTTCGCTTAACATACATGCCTACATGATGGAACAAAACATAACACGATATAAAAATAATAATTGGAGATTACAATGCGAAAGTGGGGAAAGAATATATGTATACCGCAGTAGATGAAAAGTATAGTAAGTGATAATGGCTAGAAATTATTCCGTCTTGCGATCGAAAAAGTAGTAAGGAGTACTCGGAATAACGTGCTTCCTACTACTGGAGCAACTTGGATGTATCTGGATGGAAGGATGGTTAACCATATTGATCGCGTATTGGTTAAAAGAAATCACGTGAAGCTTATGAGAAAAGTAAAAATATTAATTATTTAAAAATAGGACAATTTTGGTAAAATCTACCTTCCTGATGTTCCAAACAAACGAAAATCATAGGCAGAGACAATATGATTAAAAAACTGAATAAAATGGATTATTAGAGAAAGAGTGGCTTAACATAAGAGACGAAATGAAAAGAGTAAGTCAATGTGTACTAACAAACCATAATTATATCCTGAATCAACATTACATGGATCAAAGAAAAAAAAATCAGAAGAATATGTAGACGAAAGAACAGACAATATAACGAAAAATTACTACAAAGAATAAAAACAATTTGGAAAGGAATTAAGAAGACAAAAGACACTGCAAAAGGTTATCGAAAAAAGAAGACGGAATGCTAATGAGTAACAACAAAGCATTTTTGACTATATGGAAAAAATATTTTAGGGCGCTATTAAACGCATAAAGTACACAGCGTAATCAAAATTCCTACATTGAAGAAAATGACATAATAATAATAGAAGTAGATGGCGAAGAAGAGATTAAAAATATAATAAAGGGTCCTAAAAATAACAAAAGGGTAGGAGAAATCAAAATGGTCGCAAAAATGCTAAAAAATAGAGATAAAGAGATTTAAAAAACGAATATGGGAAGTAAAAAATTGGCCCAAAAGACTAGATTAAATTTTTTTTATACCCTATATACAAAAATGAAGATACACTGTCATGTTTAAACTACAGGCGTATCCCTCTGTTGGATATCTGTTAAAAAATAAGTCCAGGTCCAGGTGATACCAAGCGGGTTTTAGAGATAATAGAAGCAGTTCAGATTTTTACACTAAATGAAATCCAACCCACCTGCTATGATCATAAGCCAATCCTTCATGCGTTGTTCGTAGATTTTAAGCAGGCGTGTCAAAGGATCAAAAAGAAGAAATTGTACGAAAAATAGCTCTTTGGATCAATTTCCGAAACTGATTAAGTTAATATGACATTGAGCAACAGACGAAATCATAGAAACTACAAGAAGAATATACCAAGTCTGGCCTAGATATTAACCTCGCGAAAACAGAGTACCTATCTACAAGTGAAGAAGACATAGAAGATCTACAGATTGGTGACAACGTAACAATCAAAGAAAAGGATAAATTCAAATACTTGGGGTTTATAATCACGAAAAAGGTAACAACAGAGGAAGAAATTACACAAAGATTAGGACAAACAAGAACAGCAATCCGACAACTTAACTCAGTATGGTGGGATACACACCTAAATATGAAGACAAAAACATAGATTTATAAAACATTAGTGCGAAGTATTATGACATATGGGGCTGAAAATTGGATCATAAACAAGAAAAACAGCAGTAAGATAGTAGCAACAGAGATGGAATGCCTGCGAAGATGCTGCAGAGTAACAAGAATGGATAGGAGAATTAATGACGAAATAAAGCAAAGAACATCAATAGAAACAGACATACTAACATACATAGAACAAAAAAGACTAAAGTGGTATGGACATGTAAGAAGAACTAGTGACAGCAGATGGATAAAAAGAATAACCGAATGGAGCCTCATAGGAAGGAGGAAAAGAGGACGACCCCGAAAATTCTGGAAGAACGGAGTAGACGACGCCATGAGTAAGAGAGGTCTAAACGATGGAGAATGGGACAACAGAGAGAGATGGAAACGGTTGAGCGAGGGAAGGCAGTGAATACTGTAGAATCCCTGAATATATATACGAAATCATATAGTATGGAAAGGCTTCTCACTTAATAAGAAGAAAACAGAGGTTTCAGATGAAGAGACATTATAATCCACGGTGCTGTTTAATTGTGTACTTTAAAGCTGTATTATCTCTCTTGTCATTCCTAAGTCCTCAGCTATTATGACAATATCATCGGAGAAACGTATGTTGTTAAGATATTCTCCATCTATTTTTATTAATATTATTTAATTTAATACAGCATTAAAAATTTTAGGTGACATTAGTTCTCCTTGTCTAACCCCCGATCTATTTTTATGGGATAACTATTAGTATGTAATTTGACAGTGGTTGTTTCCTGTAGGTATATATTGTATAATAATTTTGTATACCTATAGTCTAGCCTGCATTCTTTAAGCGTTTGTAGTATTTTACTTAGCTCAACTGTGTCAAAGGCTTTGTAAAAATGAACAAATGTTAGCACTAGAGGTTTATTGTATTCCACTACTTTCTCTATTAGGGTTTTTATGATTTGTAGATGTTTATTAGTTCTGTAATTTTTTCGAAATCCTGCCTGTTCTCTTGATTGATAAGTCTCTAATTTTCTCTCCATTCTTTTAGCTATTATTCTCTAAATTTGCTTGGTCTGTAACGTTGGCTAAATCGGTCTGTAACGTTGTTCCCATCTGTTGGAATATTGGCGTTATGAAGGCAGATATTTTTTCAAGTAATAGATCTCCTCCAGTTTTAAATGCTTCTGACACTATTCCATCTTCGCCTGGGGTTCGATTATTTTACATTTTCTTCAGGGCCTCTTTGATTTTCTGATTTTCTCATATCTGGTATTAAATCGGATCCTTGGTTTATTACCCCAGTTTTTACTGCAATTGGTAGGTTATGTATTGCCATCTTTTTCTCTTGATCTATATAGCTCTATGTAGAACTCTTCGACTATTGTTAATATTTCATCTCTGTTCGTAGTTTCTTCTCCAGCTGTGTTTTTGCCAGCTCTAATATGTATGTATATGGAAAGAAAAATGCTTAGAGCTACATATAAACGCAAAAAGACGATGAAAGGTTGGGTATGATGAACAAATAAGGAGCTAGAAGAACTGTATAATGAACATAGCATCAACTGCTTCATATGGTCGGAAAGATGGGTTGATATCGTACACGAAGATCTCAGAACAATGGGAGTTTAAAACTGGAGAAAAAAAAAACAACAAATGGAAATAAATGGAGGCCTACACGGCCGGTTGAACATTAAAATTACATAAATAAATAAATCTTAAAATTCCCAAAGCAGCTTATGGAAAAATATTAAGGATTCCTCTAGTTAAATGTATCCTTTACGTAAGATATAAGTAAGAAATACTAAAGATGTTAAAATCATGAATGTGTTGCTTGTGTGAGTCCATTTCAACAGGTAAAAGAAATAATAAATTCGACTTACTCACAATCAATTTAATTTAACTATCCAGACGACCGGACGACCAGACGAATCGCTTTCTATAATATGCAAAGCATCTTCAGGTCTCGATACAAAGTTAAATAAATGCTGAAATAATAAACCCATATTAGGGTGTTGTCTAATAAAGATAAACAAAGATAGATGATATAAATTATATAAATTATATAATTTATATCATCTAGAGTAAAACCTCCGTTAACCGAAATAATTGGGGGGGAGGCTGTTTCGGATAACAAGAATTTCGGTTAAAAATAACATTGTTTTTTATAATATCCTTGATCAAAGTATTGGTATTAAAAAATACTATGAGTTGATTTCGTAATGTTTTCTAATAAGTAAATCCAAAATAAAGTAATAAAATTAAGGAAAATGAACAAGTTTAACATGCTTTTTTAAAGAAATCTGCTATTTTTTTGCGTTTTCGTTTGACACGCGTTTCGATGTTTCTCTCTCCCTTTATCGTTAATTTGCAGAACGTCATGAGTTTGCTTCATTCGATTGTTCGACGAAACGTAAAGCAATCTGAAAAGGACAAAACTTTATGTAATGACAACAAAAATTAAGAATCTAGTCGTGTCCCTAACTAATTAGGCCTACTGTATAAAATTCTTTCCTCTAAAGCATTGAAAATCTCGTCGACGGTCTTGTGCTGCCTGTTGCCTCTTGGGTCGTCATCTGATATGGTCAGGTTGTCTTGATAAAGAACCATATCAATGATGTCCTGGTCGATGAATTCACGTTCTGAGTCATCCGCTGCTAACCAGTCACGTATCTCTTCTTAGTTAATTTCGTCATGTCCCGGCAAATTTTTAATGAAAGGTTTAATTTCTTCTGTCGTTTTCTTACCATTTTCTTCTTCAGGATCGTCAATCAAAATCTTATCAAAAAGTTTGTTCCAGCCTTTTTCCAAAGTTGAAGATTTGATCTTGGCCCACGACTCAGCTCACCAATAAAAATGTTTTATTGTTAAAGATTTTAGAATTTCGGGAACACTTTTGGATTAATTCGTCTCCTGTAATAACAGATGTCTTAAGAATGCTTCTCTATAATGTCTCTTGAATGTCTCTATGACTCCCTGGTCTAACGGCTGGATTAAGCTTGTGATATTCGGTGGCAAAAATCTGACAATTCTCACCATTTTATAGATTTTGAGGGTAAAGGCGCATTGTCAACAAGCAACAATGCTTTGATGAGAAGGTTTTTTGATTTTAAAAAGGATTTTACACTTGAGACGAATTCATTTTCAAACCATTCTAAAAATAAAGTGGTCGACATCCATGAACTTTTTTGGCTTCAATACCTTAAAATGCCTTTTCGGAAATATCTTTTAGAGCTCTTGGTTTTTGTGATTTCCTAACACACATAGACATCAATTGGTGAGTGAAATTAACGGAATTGTTTACGTTTTGCGACAAACATTTACTTTTTATTGACGAAATTATTGAAACTGTCAGCCGTTTCGGTTCAACGATGTTTCGGTTAAAAAGGTTTCGGTTAAGGGAGGTTTTACTGTATCTTTGTTTATCTTTATTAGACAATACCCTAATATGGGTTTATTATTTCAGCATTTATTTAACTTTGTATCGAGACTTGAAGATGCTTTGCATATTATAGAAAGCGAAACCGGTCGTCTGGATAGTTAAATTAAATTGATTGTGAGTAAGTGTAATTTATTATTTCTTTTACCTTTTACTAAAGATGTTCTTAGCATTTTGGACTATTTTGGATACATCTTTTATATATATATAAACATAAAACGAAATAAACGAAAACCTTGAAAGATAAGTAAAAGTAAACAGAGATGTCTATTCTAAATTATAGTTAAATGTGTTGTAGTTCATTGATCTGAGAACTCATAAAATTAAGGCTCCGAAAGTCCTGATTTATGACTCCAAATTCTGTCCATCATATATTATGAAATACTTACTGACTTGCTGGGTATAAACTGACTAAACAAATATTAGATCAAACTAGAATTCTCAAATATAAGAACGTTGCTAGATTTTATCAAGAGAACAGAACTACTTGGTGGAGTTTTAGTATACAGGTCTCACAACCAAGTAAGGCAAGATACGACGATAAATGTCTCTGATTTTTTATACTTAACACTAACTGTTTAGTTTCTTACCATTAAATAATCCCCGATCTGCGTAGAAAGATTGGTAATTAAAGTAAACGACGAGCCAAATATTTTATCTGGTATTTGCAGGGAAACTGGTTCTCCTGGAGCAAAGCTGACGGCATCTTCAGTTGTAGTAGATATGGTTCTAGGCTTCTCCTTGGCTTTCCTGATTTCCAAAGAGGATCCCTTAGAAGGGGACGTATCCTGTAAGAAAAGTACTTTTTAAAACTCAGTATAATAGGTTTTATTTGAATATTAAACAAGAATAAACATTTAAGTATTTAGAAAATATTATGATATATAATAATTATCAGTTATCAGATGTAAATAACAATAAATTTATGGATAAAAAACAAAATGAAAAAAAAAATTCCAACCCTTTTTTTCTTTTGTGCGGTTCATAAGACTGTTCGCTGGTTATTAAAACCAGCGGACATATACCAAAAAATGGATTTGGATTCAGCATTAACCATTATGTAGAGAAAGTTATAAAATCAAAAGTTTTTGTTTCTGATTATATAACAAATTAAACAAGAACCAAGAGTAAAAAAAGGCGGTTTAATATTTGGTGACAGTGACGAAACAAAGTGGTACAGTAGGCTGTACTGTAGACCAGCGCGAAGCTTTATACTATATTTTATTATTTATTTATTAATTTTATAGATATTATTAAAATTAACGTTCTTCGCTCGTGGCGTAAAGAGACTCTTCCAAGTGTTTACTGTGACGGCTATTTTGTAAAAACCCATATTTAGTGTGTGTTGCTTTAAAAATATCTTCCAAAGTATGCATATGAAACTTCAACTTAAAATGTCGAACTGATAATTTTGAAAATCTGACACTGTTTTTATTTGAAATTAGTTTAAAACGAGAATTGTTTAGAATAAAAATTTAAATAGATGATTCGATATTGTTATTAATTGAATGACATTATGATGACTTTTAAACTATGAACGTTTAACAATCGTTACGAATCGAATTCTAGTATCGATCTTTTATTTTTCTGTTTGTTTTACTAAATCTTTTATTGGCACATATTCTATTAATTTTTTCCTTTTTATTTAATATGTTTATTTTGTTAGTCATTTTTCATGTAGTTTTTAATTTAAACCTGCTAAGAATGAATATCTAAAAACGAATTGATGAAGAGTAGTCAATCGATGTAAAGACCGTTATTTCGTGACGCTACTCCTGACGTCATCTCGTAACGCTTTTTTCGTGACTTTCGTCTTAGAATTTCATTTTAGATAAAATAAAATGCCAGTATAGACGTTTCGCTTCAATAATTAGAGCAATGTTGATAAAGTTTTCAGCAGAAAAACGCGTCTAACTAAGATATATGTTATTATGGTTAAGAAAATTATTAAAACTCTTTATTAAGGGGCTTTATATTGCGCGAGTAGCCTATGGAAAAACTTTAATTTTTAAAAATTTATTCTATATTTTCCAGTCGCGATAAAAAAGAAGGGTTAAAACGACGTGTTTGCAACTATTCTTTCGTAAAAAACTGTTGTATTAAAAAAAGAGAAGGTATTGCAATCGGGAGAGTGCCGACAGAAGTGAAAACTTCTTAAAATATGTTGAAATTTTAAATATTAATTTGAGTTAAATAAAATAAATAATTTATTGCTTGCTTCTTTTTCTATCCTAATAGATTCTTTATATACTTTCCTTTCATTTACTATGTCGCATGGTAGGATTCGATCATTTGTTTATATTGTGCTCTCAGAGGCCTTTTTTAAGTAAATAAATCAAAATTTGACTTAAAGTTAATCTATTTTTATCCATAGTTGCCTATGATATCTTGTATGTAACTCTACATTTTCTATCTTAATTTTTATCCTCTGCTCTTTTATTTTCTATATCGCATATTAGGATTTAATCAGCTGTTTATTTTGTATCCAGCAAGAGGCCTTTTTCAAGTCAATAAATCAAAATGTGTCTTATAGTAAATCTATTTTCACTCATAGTAACATCTGATATCCCATATGTAAGTATATGTTTATTAATAACAAAGATGCTGTGTGGTGCCTTTTTGGTAGTCTCGTTGTTTGTTTTTTTATTTAAACAGATTCGTTATATGCTTTCCTTTTATTGAACACATCACACACTCCAATCGAACCAGTAACAACTGAGAAATGATATAATTTCTTTTGACAATACCGCCATGTTTGTTTTTTCCATCGTTGTACTAGTTACCCTTCCTTCTTTCCAACAAGACCTCACGATCTATCGAGCCGTTCTTGAGCTGTGCGACTTTGCGACTAATTTGTATAGCAATATTGGTCGAAAAGTGTGTTTTGCCAGTGTTAACTTACGGTGCGGAAACGTTGACCATGACAAGGAGAACAGTTCAAAAGATCCGTGTGTGTCAAAGGGCAATGGAGCGTACTATGTTGGGCGTTTCACTACGAGACAAGATCCCAAATCGCCAGCTACGACAAAGAACAGGAGTGGCTGATACAGTAGAGAGAGTAGCAACACTGAAATGGAACTGGGCAGGTCACGTGGCTCGAATGACAGATAATAGATGGACAAAGCGGATGCTGGAATGGAGACCAAGAGATGATGCCTACCGAAGCAGAGGTCGTTCACCAACACGTTGGACTGACGATCTAAAACGTTGTCATAGGAATTGGATGCAAGAGGCATAAGATTGAAATAGATGGAAAATTATGAGGGAGATCTGTGTCCAGCAGTGGATAAGCGAAGATTGAATGATGAATGGTCGAAAAAATCTGTCGCATATTGAATGTTTTTTTTCCGTCCAAAAAGTGTACAACGTCGCTAAAGAAGTTTTTATTTTCAGAACCGAAACCATAAGTCTTAAAATAAATCTGAAATAAATAAGGAAAAAAATTGTGAATTTTTCTGGTTGGTACAATTAAAAGCTAAACAACATTTAAATATGGAGAGATATCTGAATTTAATATAGATCTAGTGATTGTAAGTGAAATAAAGAAGATTAGAAATGAAAATTGGAGAAAAAACAACTTTATACATTTCTACATCTGACTTGAATGAAAATATAAAGATAAGAGCTGGAACAAGAGTATCGATAGCAATAAATACTAAATTATGCCAGTTCAAAGCTACAAGGGTATCAATGAACAGTATAGGTGATCTTAATATTTGGGGATTTAGTATTTATATATAAGATTTTAGTACAGGATGTGAATTACAAGTATGCTCCTGCCAGTGATGCTAAATATGAAAATAAATATATATATTTTTTTTTAATATGGCTATCGCTGCGTACCGGTCAATCTTGGAGGAAGCGAAAGACAAACTAGAATAATCCGTGGACACCATGGTGATCTACTATAGAAACAACTAACTTTAATCGGACCCAGCGAAGACCCATGTAAGCTCCTCCATCTCCACATACGCCAAGCAAACATGGCGACCGCAAGTCGGATGGGATAGTGTCACTGTCTAATACACGGAAAAATCAATCTATCTGTGTGTTACGCTACACAGGTCGCTGATATACAGATATCGTTGTGAGAAAATACGTTGAAAGAACAAGTAAAATTATAGAAAATATTTTACTCGAAGTGGTTTAAACTAATAAATAGCAAGTACAGAAAAACTTATCAACTTAGCAGACAATATCAAGGCAGGTCTAAAAAAGTATCAAAGTGAATACCAAACATAGTACTATTGTGTACTCTATTGGCATAGAAACGTAGAGAACTAACTGTCAACATTTACTAGCTAAAATCGTGACAAGCCGGGGAAAGTTTATACTATACTGCAGGAGAAAATAAATCTAATACTGTAGACAAAATAATAGCAGCTGTGAAACGTATGAAAAATAATAAACCTTTTGTTTTTTAATTTTGCTTTTTAGATAGATGTTTGCAAGCACGAAAATGTTCCAAAAAAGTTGGCGCTACCTGACATCAGTTATATACTTACAACGGGAGTAAAATGAATTCAGAAATTTTTAATAGATGTTTAATATCTAGGAGATCCTATATTAATAAAATTTGTTGTTTAACAGGACACCATTGCACATAGCAATTACGTTTGATATTCATTGGCCTTAAGAAGAGCGCGCCAGTATACGCTGAGTTGAACGAGTAAAGATGTGTCGACAATTTACCTAAATCCAATAATACAACTTAATTGGGAAAATAGGACAAAAGGTTTAGGACAGAATTACGATAGGGATATTGCATTTCTTAGAGCTTGATTAAAATTTACATTGACAAAACTCTAACCCTGTGGACGAAGAAATATAACAGTCGGAGAAAAAATAAATCAGATAATAGATAATTACATTCGATATTCATTTACCTTAAGATCTACCACAGCGTGTGGGTAAACAAAATAACCAATGTTAAGAAAGACCAAAAATTTGTCAACAGTTTACCTAAATGCAAAAAAGTTATGATAGAGTTTTCCCATTTCTACTAAACTTATTTAAAATTTATAATGACAAATCTCTAAACCAGTGAACTAAAAAATATAACACAAAGTTAAATGAGGTCTAAAGACAAATATAAAAATATTTTTTTTAATTCTATTTCATTCAGAGCGCAATAATTTTTATGCGTCCCTGTTAAACATGGGACGCATGAAATCATCGATTTTTAAGAGACGGTCGTAAGCCTTCTCCTAGAATTTTTTTATATTGGTCGAATTTAATGTTACGATAGAGGATCTGGCATCTGGCTTCGTTTCGACGGGGGGTCTGCTTTGTTCGCAGAGGGAGCACGTCTATTATGTTCCTGGCCGCCTCACCAATCACAAGTATAGGGCTTTCCCGTTCGTCAGGTGTGTCGTTATAATTTTTCTATAACCTATGTTCTACCGGTTTAAGTGTAGATAGGGCATTAACAATTTCTTCTCTAACCTCTTTACAGAAAGAAAAAAAAGTTATCCTTCTTTCAAAGATTTAACTGCTCTGTTTGCCTTCATGTACTATTGGTCATCTAATTTTATTTTATTGTCTGTCTTGGAATGAAAATAAGCAGTTAGTTCTAGTTGATGTTCTGTATGGCCGACTTAAAGACGAATAAACAGGGCTGAGGATAGATTTATTCATAACAAAGGTGAACGATTGAGGATGGTTGGACCCTTTGCCGAACTATGGATTGTATTTGACTGGGAATATGCAACTATATAATCTTTTTTTTTATACATGCTTTTTTCATCCAGTGTCTATCTACTTTAAGAAAAAAGAATTTAAAATGAAATAATATTCCTTAAATTTGTATTAATTTTTATCAATTGTTTTTTTTTTATTTAAAAGGAAGTAATATATTTATTTTTTATGAAGACCATAATATGTTTTTAATATTTATTAAATTTTATTTAAAATTCTACATATGTTCATTTTTTTATGACGTCCATATGTTTCATTATTTATTAATTATTTTTTTAAATTTTTCACTACGTTAAGATGTTCTGTTTACCGGTAATAGATCCATTTAAAATTCAAAATTATTCGTGTGCATTTTGCAAATATAGATCAAATTGTTCCTTTGAAATTTTGTTAACACATTTAATGCATGATATTTATTTAAAAATCTCTAATTGGTACTATAATATTTAATTTGTTTTGAATCTGTTTGAGGCGCCTATATATTTTTATTCTTCAACTTTTCTAGTTTTAGCTACCATCTCCTACTTTTTTCCCCTTCAATTTTTTTGTTTGTCTGCTAATAAGAATGATCCAAATAACCACGCCCACATCTCTTCCGACTCTAAGCAACAAGGCTTATTTTGTGTACTTCAAACATTGATAATGTGATAACAAGCATTAATTTTAATCCGGAAACTAATTGTCGAAACCAAATTTAGATTTCTGCTTTAATCTGTACCTTCTAAAAATTTCAAGGCAAAACAGACATTGATAAAGATGTAATTAGTGACATAGGGAATCTAAAATTATTGCATTCCACAACATATCTCATTAACTAAGCAAAAATCCTTAGCGAATTGGTTTCTAGTACTCATAAAGAGTATACCGAGATAAAAGGGAAGACAGTTAAGATTAGATTTCACGTACTGTGCGTCTGTATATCCGCTTATACGTATTTCATCCTAACAGGAATCAACAGAGTGGCTATTTACAAACGCTCTGAACGTGAAAACAATCTTTCTGTCGCCAAGTGCTCGGTTAGAATGACCAATGAGCACTCTTGGTGCGCATCGCCCCGCCTTCTTTCCTTTTCCTATTTTCTTATTGGTCTTTTGGTTTGGGATCTTGTAAAATATTATGTATAAATATTAGTTGATTTCCAAACCAAAGGACAGTCTACCTCGGCTCTCTCCTAGAGCCCTAAACTCTAGGGAGCCGACTAGCGGGGCTCTGCTCCACCTACCTTAGACTGAGGCTTTGTCTTCACCTTCTACGAATTAGTTTTATTTTATCCTTCGAACAACAATGCAACGTCCCAACTTGAATAAGGGATAAGTGCCTAGGGTGTTTCGTACACCGAATTTACGAAATATTCTAGAGCAGAGCGTATGGTGGGAGACGGTTTTACCGTCCTGTTACCCCCCCCCCCCCGAGACGACATGGCGCCCAACAAATGGATTAAAATCCGAACCTGCGACCCAGCTCTTGATCCACAGAAGGCAACACTCCATTGACTTCAACATGATTTGAAGTCAAGTGAACAGTGGGAAGAGCCACGGAGTGTTAGAAAGCTATACTCTAACACTTCGCCATCGAGCTTTGCAGCAGTCCTGATGCCTTCCGTATGCCAGCTGTTTCAGCGAGCCAGCCTTCTTCAACGCTTGAAGCCCCGGAAGCTACGAAGATCCTGAAGTAGCCACAGTCCCTGCCTGCCCTCCAGATATGTAGTCCGCGTCACCACGGAGGCCCGGGCAAACTCGCCTACGAGACCCCAGGATAAGCGGATGGAATATTGATAGCAGAGAAGAAGACGAACCCTCTGGGAGGAATGGTACACCGACCGTGGATGGAGCCTACCGCAAAGGGAGATGCAGTAACATCCGGTCCCCCAGGTTCAAGATAAGTGTTGTATGTGTGTTACGAACTTTTTGAATTTATTTTGGACATTTTTAAATTACTGTATCCATTATTCTACATATTTTTCACATTTTTAAACTTGTAATATTTTAAAATTTTCCACAGCCTCAGAGTCTCAAAAGAAGGGGGGATGTCGCCAAGTGCTCGGTCAGAGTGACCAGTGAGCACTCTTGGCGCGCATCGCCCCGACACTAAGGACCCATTATTCATTGCTTACAATAATAAATTCATTATTATTATTAATATACTATTAATATACATCAAGCAATAAATTTAAGAAACTTTACGACAGTAAGAGTGTCATTAAAGGAAAAAAGTGAAGGTTTTATACCTAAATATTATTGTAAAATAGTAAAGTACCTTGCATTTAAGGCAAGATAGATTTTCGTAAGTTTTTCTTCATAAATTACATTTATGTATTTTTATGGTTGCACTAATAATAGTAACAATGGGTGCTTGTCGGAGTAATGAGATATATTGAATGGAAGTTAATGATTTACAAGACCTTGGATTAGCTTATTTAGTGAATGTTCCTAGAACCAATATAACAATGCCTCGAAAATTTACGGTCAATTGTATAAACCACGCAAAAAATACAAGCAAGTAGTCGTCCTAGTTATATTACAAGTCTTAGAACATCATTCAAAAAGTTAAATGTTTCAATGGAAATTATCTAAAATAGGCCGATTTTTCATAGACTAAAAGTGTTGCCTGGTAAAAAGTATTTGGATTTACTAAATAACCAAATTATTCCTGCACTTCAACAGAATGGCTAGTTACCACAAAATTATTATTTTCGAAGTTTCCAAATCGATTGATTGGACGTAGACAATTCAAAGAGTGGTCTGATCCTTCTCCGGACCTTAATCCATTAGGTTTTTTCTTTGGGGTCATCTAAAACCACGTGTTTACATTAGGCGATCAACATATTTGCAGGATTTGAAATCTTGGATAGAGTGACTCACAAATTTGATAACAGGCTTGCACATTGTTAGGAGATACACGAGAACGGCGAGTATTTTGAACATTTGAAGGGGTTCTTTTAAATTATTATTTTCATTGTTCTGAGTAAATATATTTCTTTAGCTGTAAAGTAATTTGTTTCTCGATTTAACAATTTTTTTCTACCAAAATTGGTGTTTATTAATTAACAATAACAAGTTCCTTTTAAAATCTGCAAAAATATACAGGATGTCCCATTTAAATTAAATAATTCGAGGGTATTTCCGGTGAACTAGAGTAGTAATATGGCATCAGATGCGTTATGTATCGTTCTACTTGCATGTAATATTTTATAATTAGCGTTTTTGAAGTTATACTTCTATACGCGCATTTGACGTTGGAAATTTGTACGGGAGTGAATTGGCAAAACCATTACATATGTAAGATATAGGTAAGAGGGACAGAAGATATATTTTCTTTCTCTTTCTCTTTCGAGAATAAAAATGTTCCTTTTGTAAATATATTTAATATTTATTAATGTTATTATTATTTTATATTAATTCGGTAGATATATACATTTGGCCAAAGTCTTTTACAAATAAATATTCTTCCTGGAACATCTATGATTCGTAAAAACCTTTCCATATTTGGAATACAATAAATAAATAAACACAAACACAAAATACAACCAAAAAACTGACATAATGTTCTTGACAAATAATGACATTAATTAGCCACCTTATTACTTAAGACATAATGTTCTTGACAAATAATGACATTAATTAGCCACCTTATTACTTAAGGTTTCTGGTCGAATGAGTTGAGGCGCGGTATTTAGAACCAGAAGTCGCGAGTTCAATCCCAATAAGGGAATATATTTTTTTAATTATTATGTTCTGAATGTTGTCTCTATGGTTTTAAAAATCAAAGAATGGAGAACTCATAATATATTTTTTAATATTGTTTTGCTAATTTTATACATTATTTAATTTTTCCAACTATTTTATTTATCATTGAATATTTAGTACATAATTATAGTAGTCATGGACGTAGAGATGAAAGGGACAAATATAATGATTGTTATTTTAAATTTCTTTTATGTATATGTTTATATGCATGACATAAATTTCAAAAAAGGTCCATTTTATTTTTAAATTATGATTTTTGGCATATATACAATACTAGTGACGTTATCCATCTGGGAAGAAAGAGTTATTCTTTCACCGAGATTTAATTGATTTTCACAATTTAGTGGGGATTTTGAAACGATGCCACAAAGAATAAAAAAATCCAGGGACCTAATGATTAATACAAGTGCTTTCAAATAATATATTAATTTCTCCATGGTCCCATTCAAAAGTATCTTACAAAATGGCGTCAAGACGCTATTAATAAAACTGAGACTTATTTCAATTACTTAAAAATTTAGTAATATAAGTTTTAAGGTTCAGAAAAGAGTTGTTTGGGTGGGACTTATTTCGTTTTTGAAGTTATACTTCTATACGCGCGTGCGACGTTAGATATTTATATGGGAGTGAATCGGCAAAATCATTACATATGTAAGATATAGGTAAGAAAAAGACATATATATTTTCTCTCTCTTTTTCTCTTGAGAATAAAAATGTTCTTTTCGTAAATATATTTAATAATTATTAATATTGTTATTATTTTTTTATTAATATTATTATCATGGTAAATTAAAATGCATTTTAATTTGTATTGTATTATTATGTTGAATAACGTTGCAGTATAATGTATTGTATTTTTATAATAATAACAAAATAAACAATGAATTTTTTTTTCATTTAACTCCTTTCATACATATATGAAAATAAAAATATACATTCTCATTGATTCAATCCTTTATTTACTATAATCCTATTACAGGTCAAATGTTGTTTATATACAGCAAACGATGCACCATATACCTATATACCTAATTCTCTTTCTGCTCTCTCTTACCTATAGCATTACATAATATGCAATGATTGTGCAGATTGACTCCCATTTAAATTTGTAACGGCGAACGCGTGTATAGAAATATAACTTCTACCGGCAGTCCCACTGGACTGCCACCCCTTTTTTTTTGTTTCAAAGATATTTAGTTGGTTTTTATACTTTATCTCAACCTTTTATATACAATGAAGAATTTTCACATTATTTAAAAATAGTATAAATTTTGATTTATTGAAAAGCTACAGTTAATATTTTCTAACTCATTACAAAACTTATTTATATTGTTTTTCTGTTGTTTATATTCTAATATAATATGTGTTTGTTTGTCAATTTTACAAGTACAGTTTGGGGCATTTGATAGTCCGATCTGATGCATACGATGGTGTAAGATCATGATCTGTGTAAAAACTTGCAGGAATATTATATTATGCATTGGTTAAATAAACCATGTTCCTGAATTTTCGTTAACAAAATTTAAATGACAAATGGTAACACTGACATCTCCCATTATCCAATTTTAATTGTAAAACAATTAGCTGATCTTTTAATATGGAATTAACATCACTAGTGTAACTTTTTATTTCTTTTTTTGTTATTAATTAAGAGGACACGGATATTATTTTTGCCTATTTTCTTATCATCAAGAATCAAATGATAGTATGATAAATATTCTTCTTGATTTGGGATCTTCCATATTTTCTGGGCTCTATGCTGTAGTTAAACTTTTGACTCTTATATATACCATCGACGATGATTTAATAAACAAAAAACTTTTATAATAAATATTCTGGTCAAAAAATAAAACAAAAACTATGAAAATTATTATTTTTATTTAATTTTTATGTACAAAATCTACATAACATATACAATATTATATCCAAAATATGTACAAAATCATGACCCATATAAATACTAAAAAAAGAATAAAAATAGTTGGCTTTAATTTAATAAAGCACAGATATACGGCATGTCTTAAATAGTTGGAACCATACAGAAAACTTCTTTATTATTTTAGGAAAATAAGTATACCCCATAAAAGTTTTGCATGATCTCAAAACTAAAACTGAACTATTGAATATCCATTGTTTTTTTTTTAATTGTATGCGGGTGTGTCAAAAATATATACTTTAGTTAAGGTTTTATTTAAATAAACTTATGAAAATATCGAAAATTATTATTAGTAAGTTAATTGGAACTATAGTATGGTTTAAAGATTGTAGGTACTAAATTATAAGAAATGGTCAACTTCATTCTTGGTCTTCCAGTAGCGTACGAAAAATGTTTGTAGGAGTTAGAGGTAACGCTACTTATCGTGAAGAATATTTACAAATTATGTGTACTATTATTCTCTTCCTAGCGCTAAGAAATTTCTAAACAAACATGTGGAATTCACTATAAGAAAACTGAATAATTTAGGAGTCGGATTATATAAACTTACAAAGAGACAGATATGCGTATAGTTTGCTCAAATTACATAAAATATTAAAAATGATCAAAATCAAATTTATTAAATGTGTAGGAGGTAAAATTATTGCACCAATTCCAAATTTTGTAAAAAACGCTGAGATCTTGTCAGATCCACAAAATCTGTGGTATTTTTCCGTGTTAAACGGATATGAAACCATTTTTGTTGTTGAGTTTATCGTTAACGACATTATAAAGTATACATGTAGGGTCTTGACGATTTGATAACCAAAGTATTACGGCGTGTATCATAGCGAACATTCGGGCAAATAACCTCAAATATGTGAAAATAACTACAAATGGTATTCTCATAGAAGCAGAATTTATTATCTTGTGGCAGAGAATTTACTTTTAAAAATCCGAAACTATCGTCGTGAAGGAAGAAAAATCTATTTAGAAGAACCTTGACTGAATCAAGGCAAGGTCGTACTGTTTTAAAGGTATGGCAAGATTTTAATGTTGGAATCCATCGAACAGCCTTTGTTAAAGCGTCGTGAATGGGTTTGAAAGCACCAGCGGACAAAACACGGAAATAAACGCACATATGCAGTGATTCTGTTTTTTATCCAAGAAAACCAATGATTATCATGATAAATTAACGCAAATAAATTTAAAGTTTGATTTGCGAATATTTTAAACCCAGAACCAAATTCTGTCGTTTTTATGGACAATGCGTTTTACCATAGTCGTCAATTGAAACCGTCATCGTCATCATCTTCTGCATGGAAAACCGCCGACATCATGAACTGGCGCTCTCATAGATTGTATAATAATATTATTAAAATATATCCGACATATACTCGAATAAAAAAAACATGTTGTCGACGAAATGGTTCGTGAAGAGAACATAATTCTTCTGTGCCTCTCTCCTTATCGTTGTGAGTTGAACCGTATAAAAGCTCTAGCTCAAATAAACAATAAAGTTGCGAGAGGGATAACTTAATTTTTAAAATGGATGATGTGAAAGGCCTGCTAGCTACTGCTATAGAGAAATACGAAGGTAGAATCTGTGATTTAGATAATAAAGTAGATGTTTCGGTTGAACCTTTATATGTCAATGTGAATAATAGTGATTGCGATGGTTCTTCATCATACTCTCCTACATACTTTACTAACTTTTGAAAGCTAAACAAGCTTCACCTAATTATGTTTCAAACACATACAGAAACATATAAATTTAGGAGAAAATATTTTTTTTAGTACATATAAATTTTTAAAATTCACTTTAACAGCGTAAACAATACGCTACTGGGTGTGAAGTGAACGAGATGACTAGGGTACATATCCATATTTTACTTGGGGCTTCGATGATCTACTGTTCTTTCCTACTGTTTGTTTTATTAGAAACTTTCCTCTATTTTATGACTATTTGACTGTATGTGAATTATTAATCTAGAAGTTGATAAATTATCTATAATCACAACCTGGCAACAATGTTATCGTTAAAACTTAATTATCATTTCGCAGAATTTAGTACCTATAATTTTGAAACTATACTATAAGACAAGAAGTTTAAATATGTAATTACATCCATCCACTTTGCAAAAAATTATTTTTTCCTGCAGAAACCAAATCTGCTGTATGAAAAGAATGAATCTTGCCCACTAACCATTGAGACTGTACAGTGACCATCATTCGCCCATTGCAAAGCTTAGTTATATAGGGAACAGGATTCACTTTTGACATAGAAGACCTAGTTATAAATCTGAATGAACATTTAGAATGTAATTAATTAGTAGGTAAGAAGGTGAATCGGGATTGTATGCGAACCAAAAAAAAAATGTTTATATTGGGGTGTGTTTCGCAAGTAAATAATATCTTTTTTGAACTAAGCTAATGGTTTCTTTAAAAGGTACTTTATTCTTATCAAAATTAATATTATTTGACACATTTCATACATAATTAAAAACATTTATATCTGATCATTTTAATTTGGTTTGATGTCATGATCAACTTTCAATGAAGACTTTTTTCCAAAATTGTTTAAAACAAACAAGTTTGTCGTACAGTTCTAAATTTCTTAGACATACAGGGTGATTCACGACGTGTTTATAATCTATATGTCAGAAACTACATACACGATATTTATAAAAATTGGTTTATGAATAAAACAGAAAATGATAAATTTAAAGAAAATATTTTGACAGACATAACTCTTCGGGTTATACCGGAAGTGAACGGTAACTTTGTATTTTTTTAATAAAACACCCTGCATATTAATACATTTTTAGATTCTGCGTAAGGTTATAAATAAAATTTGAAAAAGTCCAAACTTTATATTTTTTGAGTTATTCATCTTTTTTCAAAAATTTTAACAAGTAGGGAAAATATTTTCAAAGTTAATGTCTCATCCATTTATAATCATACAGGTATTAAAAATCTTTGCGCACAAAGATTAGGTAATATTATTTCACAAATGATACGCCATTTCTTTAAACTTCAAATTCCAGTAAGTTAATAATTTTAAATGAAATAACCTGTATTTCATAATTTAATGAAAAAAGAAATCAATTGTTCTTCAAATACTATTAGATTTCCGTATATACTATTTTTCAAAGTAAAAACGTAATACAATTTATATAAAGTGACGTCACTTATATTTAGAATTTCCAGTACGTCAACCTTAGAGTTCAAATTTTCCTAACACAGCTAATATTACGAAACTCATACGGAACTGCTCGATCTTTCATACGCGTCAATATGGTATAATAATTAGAAAAATGTAATCATCATTATATTGGGAATAATCATATGATACATAAAACAAATTTTATGAAATAAGTCTAATATTCCACAAAATAATAATTTTAATTAAATAGATTAGACAATTGTACGCAACTGATACGGGAATACTTCAAATTTTAATGACAGTTCAGCGTGTGGCAAAATTGTATAAAGTGTTGCTGCTTTTAAAAAGTAAGAATTTTGTTTATGTTTTGATTTCTTAAACAATTTGATCATAATATATTTTATATTAATAAATTGTATTTATAAATAAACATTAAATTTAGATTAATAGCTTTAAAAAGTAATTATTGTTATGTATTGTGATTGTGCTATGCCAAAACAACTAAATAGTCTGTAGAAAGCTGATAAGCTTTCATAAAAGATAGATTATTTTTGAACAAGAAATAATGGCGGGACGTTTTTAAAACGTCCTTAAAACGCCCACTTAAAACTAAGTGTATTTACTGTTAATATAACAGTTTGACAAATAGTTGACATTTTAAAAATTCTTAACTAACTATTCTGATGTTTTGGCAACGCTGTGGGGTTATGACGTCGTAAATCTTGAATGACGCGCAATCATTTTTATATGAAAAGTTCTATATGTAAAGTTAATACTTTTGAAGATAATTTTGAAGATTGCGTAAATTTACTTTAAAAATATTGAGATATTGCCATCATAAAAGTGAAGAATTATAACCTGGTGGTCCGTGATAGCACAAAAGACATTTAACTCCAAATCGCTCCTGAAAAGCACGTACTCTTGTTAAATGTTGATTTACTTCACTCCAGTAATGCAAATTGTGTCTATTAAACATTGCGTTTTTGTAAATCTTGATTTATCACACCATATAATATTCTTCAGAAATTCTTCTTGAGATTTGTTACAAATTCTATTCTTTTATTATAGTATGTTTCCTTTAAACTTTGGAGTGTGGTGTAAAAATAGGGATGACATTTTTGTTTTTTTTTTTAATTCGCTGAACAACGTACCCAATGACGCTTCGTGATAAGCAGCATAGTAACCAAGAACCTTAATTGTATTATTATTATTATCAACAACAGCCTTCGCTTTGGTAATTTTTTGTCGAAAACAACAATTAGGTATGGGTTTAATTTTTAAGTAATCTCTTCAGTGTTACGGGTAGTTCGTGGTCAACCTGGATATATCTTTTAGTAAATAAAGCACGTGTTCTAGTAATAACTGTCACATTCTCCATGCATTAAAAGTAAATTTACGCATTCTCTATTGTTTAATTATAATCAAGCCACTCCTATCACTTTGCAAAAGTGCCAATAACTACAAATAATGACAATTGTGACATATTCATACACGACCTGCTAGAATAAAACAATTAATATTTTACATCTAATATGAAATCACAATTATTTTCAAAATTATTAACTTTAGGCATAGGAAACTTTGATACTACTTGAAAGACAACTGATTTTTTTTTTCATTAAAATCATAAAATACATGGTGTTTCATCTAAATTTATTGACCTACTATAGTTTAAAATTTAAAGAAATGGCGTATCATTTAGGAACACCCTGTATATAGAAATTCGTTTTCGATAAAAATTCTTGAAAGAACGTTACCAATTATTGGTTTGCAAAAGTTGTCAAGACATTATGTTTGTAAATGGTTGAGTTATTAACTTTGAAATGTTTGTCTCTATCTGTCAAAATTTTTGAAAAAAAAACCTATGATACCTTTTACTAATTTTTTATAGAATTTACGCAAAGTTTTTAAAAATGCAATAATGTACAGGGTATTCCATCTAAAATAACTAAGATGCTGTTTACTTCCGGTATAACCAGAAGTGACATGTCTGTCAAAATATCTTCTTCAGGTTCGTCATAACTTGTTATCCTCAGAAACCAAATATCGTTTAAGTAGTTTCCGATAAGTAGTACTGAAATATTGGAGTATATTACGAAAATTTTAAGCTTTTAAACCATCCATTGTTTTAGTAACCATCTTCTTTAAATTTTTCTAACATGTAATTTATATTGCATTTAACGATGAATAAGATTGAACATAAGTAATAAGTTTTTGCATAAAAGATCAAAAATGAGCCATGTTTAATAAAATATGGAAATAATAGTTACTGAAACGTTGAATATGTTAAAAATAATGTTTCTTTTTTACAGTATACTTCAATATTCAGTGTTGCTTGTTGTTTTTCTGATATATTTATACGAAATATTTATAATAAATTAAGGTAACACAACATAAAATTCATTTTAAAAACTACACACTGGTGAAATGCACAATTATTTAAATTTATATCTTTGATTTGGTAGCCTTAGGTAACTTTATTCAAGTACTGTTTAATCACAATTTATGAAGGCATAAAAGATAATATTATTTTAGTTGTTTTTTCTGTTTATGTTTTAAAGTATATTTTTAAGTAAATGTATTTTAACCCTTAACGTTTTACTGACACTGAAGATGCTAATATGATTGTGGATTGTGAAAATAAGCAAGGATTATTAATTTATATTTAAGACTTTCTAGAAGAGTTTCTTCGCGATAATCAACATATTTTATTGCTTTTGTATTTATCACTGCATGTACGGAGATTTCTACACGCTTTCATATTGCAATTTTTTCCAAAAATGACACAAGCCAAAAATGCTTAATAGTGCGAAATGTTTTATATTCCATGCCATTACAATATTATATTCAAACGTGTGCGATCATATCATTTTTTGCTACACATTGATATTAATAATAAAATTTAATATTGTTCTGAAGCTATTTTCTTGTGGCATTTTAAATTAATTACTATTTAAATGGGAATAAGCCACAATTAAAAGTTAAAATACGTTTATTGACGTTTCAATTTCCACTTCGGAAATCGTTCTCAAAATACAAAAATAATGTTTGTATTTTGAGAACGATTTCCGAAGTGGAAATTGAAACGTCAATAAACGTATTTTAACTTTTAATTGTGGCTTATTCCCATTTAAATAGTAATTAATAATAAAATTTATAATTAGTTTGCTTTTTACTTAGTTAGATAAAATTTAACAAGTTCTGCTTCCTTTATTTGTGTATATCATCAGAGATTTCAAATACCCTATTTTACTGTTAATGTCCTAAAATGGGAAAAGGAGCTTAGTGCAGTCTACCAGCAAAATATTCAAAATAAATAATATCCAAAGGTAAGCAAAAAATTCATTATACCATTTTGCTCGCTATTTAAAAATCTAATGCTCTTAGAGCATTAGAATACTGAACTCAGAGTAATCACATGTATTCTAACTACAGATTCATAATGAAATGGGCAAACATATTGTCAGAATCGTTCGCCAATTCAATGAATCTTTTAAACAGGCCTTTATTTCGATTAGCTTATTCTCTTTAGCATATCACTTACGTGAAACGATTTCTGTAAATTCTGCATCATTGATAAGATCGCTGAAACGTTTTTTGTCTTGCTTATCTCTGTTTTTATAATTTGTTAGTACCTAAGTATTCTTGTTCCAAGTTTCTTTTTACACCCATCAGAAGGTGACTTACTACGAATTATATAACTCAATATGTTGTTACTATGTTTGGCTATATTATTTTGTCTTTTTACAGTGGGTGTTGCCATTTTTCATATAGCTTTTTAGCTGACTTGGTTTTTACGTTCTTAAGTCCACCAAAAAATATTTGTGAAAGGCTAAATTATTTAACATAAAGGCATATCAACATTCACAGCTAAGGGTTAAAATACATTGTATTGGCTGAAGCAGAAGAAAGACCGTATCCTTTAACTTAAACACTAAACATTAAAGAATTTATGAACTCTTGAATATGAAAAATAAATATGACATTTTAAATATTGAGTGATTCAAGGCAAGTAATCTTTAAACTGTTTCGAGTTGAGCAAATATTATGGCGGAAATTATCTAAAAACAATCTAGTTACTTTAGTTGAACTGAATGATCATTAGGTTTAGAATTATTCATCATCATCATGAGAAGCATCTCCACCCCCGCTGCTACCACTACTACTACTACCTAAACCTTTGCTGAGAAGAGAACCAATGCTGAAACCACCACCTCCTCCAGAGCTAAGACCGCCGAGCTTGCTAGTTACGATATTTAGAAGAGGAGCAGCCGCTTGGAGCTTCTGTCCGATAGCTCCAGAAATTACTGAAGATAGTGATGTGACAGGGTCAGCAGGAGGGACAATACCAGCAGCAGCGTTTTTGGCTATGTTCTGTTTGTCTAATTGATCGATCCAGTGAGTTTTCTGGTCAATGAATGAATCTATTTTCTGTGAAATACGAAAATAACTATTAAAATTAGTCTTTACAAGTATAATACGTAAAAAGTTATATATAACAAATGATATTCGATCTATGACACCAAAGCCCATGACCAATTACCGATTTATTTTGGTAAAATTATTTTTTTTATATTTTTGATATGCCATCACAACTTTAGTTCATTAAGAATGAGATGTATTTAATTAATTTTAAATTATAAAAAGAAAAAAAAATGTACATTTTACTTTAAGGTCTCCTAAATAAAATAATTTAGCTCGTTCAACATTTACAACTTACATTAAATACAAATCCCAAAACTGCATTCTTCACTCCTGTTACAACGTCAACGGCTCTCTTATTTCGCACATTTTGGTTTGTGAATTCCTATAATGAAAAATATGAATTTACATACACTCAGTTAATTACTCTTTTTCTATTGTCTCGTGATACTATGTCTCTTACTATACATACACATAGAATGAATATATTATATACATTAATATTACATCTAAACAAACGTTTAGCTATAGATGCTAATAACAATTTTACAAAATTTCATATACAGATATTGTCGATGAATTCACTTTTTGATCATTGCTTATTGGATATCTTCCACTCCTGTGTACACATCTCCCATCTCCCATATTTTCTCAGTTTTGTGCGATTATATACAAAATTTCACTATTATATTTTGTTTCATCGACGCATCTTCTTGAATTTTTATTATATTTTAGTAAGATTTTGTACTCATTGGATGAAATTATCATTTACTTGATAAAATTTCACACCCAATTATGTAACACACTATGACTTGTTTTTTAACCAAGAGGAGTAAACTAAAAAGACAGATTCACACCCAAGAAAGTTATTAGAAAAGTCACCAAATACATCTTCTTTTTTGATTGATTATCTCGGCCTTGCGGTAATCCAGTAATCGATTCTAACCTAACTTTTTTATGTTTGAGTAATAATTTTTTTTTATTCACTTCCAATATATATATTTTTTTGTTTTTCTAATCACAATAAAAAAATGTTAGATTGTTATAAAGGAGTTGCAGAATTTTTAGAGTTTATTTATCACATTGTAGAAGAAAATCGTCCGGAACGTATACGAAAGCAATATATTCGTGATAAAATTATATCTAAAATCCAATGGAATTTTAAAATATTTCATCAGCGCATTAACTTAACAAATATTGTATGCTACTTTATAGGAATATAACGAGTTTTTATGGGATTGCCCATTTTTCAAATATACAGGTATAGACTTATGTTCATACATATTGTTTAAGACATCTTGTTCATCACTGTTCCAGTCTACTTATATTCCTTAATTGTTCTGTAAATAGTTGAATTCGCAACACCTATCCTGCAAAAATAACCTGTTGTCTGTTTTATTTTTGCTACCATGGCTGTTATTTTTATTCCAGGATTATCAATTTTTATTTGTTTGTACATGTTTATAATGCATTGTTTTTCATTTGATGATAAATGTCCCAAATCTACTCAGCGTTTTTTAAGTGAGAAAGGATAATTACCACTAGTACTTGGCACTGAATCCCTAATATTATCTTAATAACATTAATAGGTCGCTAAATAGTTCTGAAAAGAACTGTTTTTTATATAAATGCAAACAAAAAATCTAAAAGTTAAAGAAATAACGCAAAAAATACAATAAATCACCGACATAAATTTTAAATTTTAAAATTTTATAAATGTCATTAGTGTCAAAATGTCATAATTTAGTGGAGTAAACTTGCCTGCGGTTGGACCAATTACAAACAAGCATTAACGGCGCGGTAAATTTGAATTACTCCTCCTGGTTAAAAAACAAACCATAGTACAAGATTAGCTAAAACATTAGCTTCCTTAGAAGAATAATTATTGTGAACCAACTATTTTTTGTACTTATATTTATTACTTTTAATTCTTTCTTATCTAACTAAATACCTATTAGAGACAGTAGATCTGACCTCACTCCCTCCTTCCACTATCCCTCCCACTTCAACAGAAATTATTTTTTTGGCAAAATTGCCAAACATATTTGGTACTGTAATTTTAAGGTAGGATTTAATAAGCAAAATAATTTAAAGCTTTATGTTACTTTATATGTACTTGGTTTACATGCAAGTTTATTATTTTAAAAATATAATCTTTAATTATTATTAAAGTTTGTTAATCCTAAAGTTTTGACTGCGAATATGATGAGACCTAAAAATATAATACAAAACTCGAGTTTTCCAAACAAATAAGTTGCCAAACTCGAGCTACGCTGGTTTTTGTTACTTAGATCAATTTCATGAGACGACTTTAGGCAAAAGTTGAGTGATTCTCCGAAAGTGACCCTTTTGTTATGTAAGTTGTACAACATACAAGTTAAAAATTGAAAATACTATCATAATTATTGTCGTCCTTGCCTTAAAAAAAATGGAGTCAGAAAAAACTAATTGGAGAGTCAATAGATGGCATTGATTGGATCCCCCGAGAGATGTAGGGATACGGTTAGCTTCCACATGGAGAACTCTCATAAAGAAAATATTGTCCGCTCCTCCAGTCAATCAAAATCCTACTGTCAGAAATGTTCACGACAACCCCTGGCGCTAATCCTCGCGCCAATCTCCACGCTAACCCCCACGCCAACCTCTACTCAAACCATGTCACCATCGACGGTATAAAGGAACCGTCCTCTGTTCCCAGTAGCAGTAATGCATTAGTTAGTAATTGGTGTAGTAGTATATACGGACTCGGTAGAATGAGACTTCGGAAGCCTTGAAGAAGACATTTACGAGCATGTCGAAAGCTCGGCGCAATGATAATAGACTCGGTTCAATCCGGAAGATTGTTGAGGTTAATATTGGCTTAATTAAAGTTTAATTGTACTTACCGCGAATATATATATATATATATATATATATATATATATATATATATATATATATATATATATATATAAAGGTTTTCTCATTCTGTTTCATTTTTCTCATTTCATCATTTTTTTTTTGTTTGATTAGTATCTTCTATGATCAATGATTCAAGGCATTTGTACGTTCCCGCCAGAAGGACGGTATCATCAGCATATCTTATGTTATTTAGTGGCTCACCGTTTATTATTGGGTACTTATTGATATTGATTTCAGTCAACGCTAAATCTGAGATGGTTTCACTCTATAAATTAAATAATAATGGTTATAAAATACACCCTTGGCGCACCCCACGGCGAATCTGGATATCCTCAGTCAGTTTATTCTCAACTTTCACTTTTACTGTTTGATTCCAATAGAGTTTACATATAATTCTATTGTCTCTACTATCTCGGTGTTTTTATTTAACAAAGTTTTTTTTAAGCCGATTATGCTGCACACTGTGAAATGTCTTCTCACAATTAGTAAAACAGGCATATACTTCCTGATTTATATCTAGTGCAGTAGTAGTCTTTTATCACAGATAAAAGTACATTCCTTGTTCCCAGTCCTTTCCTAAATCGCATTTGTGTATTACTATGCTTTCATTTAATTTCTTATGTATTCTATTGCGAATTGCTTTTAAAAGAAACTTGAAGACATGATTAATTAGGACTATGGTGCGATGTTTATTACACTCCTTTGCATTGGCTTTTTTGAGATGCAGCATAAATGTTGATTGGAGCCAATAAATCCAAAAGAACATCAATAAATTCAATATCTACAATTTTGAGTAATTCGATGAAAACTTCATTAGGCCCGAGAGATTCACCACTTTTAGCTTACTTCATTGCACATTTGATTTCTGCTAGTATATTGTCAGGCTCAGTATCATCTTTCAATTCTTTTTTGCTTCTGTTCTCTCTTTGTCTTCAAAAAACTGTGCTACAAATTGTATCCATCTCTGCATTTTCTGCTTTAGATCTGTTATATGTGCCCCACTTCTGTCTCTTAGTTGCCTAGTCTAAATTATTATCTATTATATATCATTATTTCTAATAAAGTTGTCTTTTTAATTTCTATTGCAAAATTTGTTGTTTTATTACTACTTTTTGATGCGATATAAACAATTTGACACATAAACAAAACGTTAGATGTTAGGGAATAGTCATAGTTACGGGAATACTCTATTATAATGAGATATCTTGATGTGCCACACATTGTCTAATCACTATTTACAATAAATTGGTTGTGAAACTGAAAGAATGACAAAAACATAAGCGTACAGGATGGTAAAGTTATAAGCAAGGCCATAGAAGAATCTACAACAAATTTAATTTTGACTCCGATGACTTTGACTGAAATAACACACCGAAAATGCTCTTAAACCCATTAAAAAGTAATGTACACGAAATGACAGTAGAAATCATAATGAAAGTATTAGATTTTTGTTTCGATACAGGGCAGAGGCAAGCCGCTTATACGAATTTCGACCTCTTTAGGTCTTATAAGAGCGGTATATGCCACTGCTCTGAATCGAAACAAAATCTATCCCGTCGTAGATCAATAATTATCGAAATAACTATTTACAGACGTAACAACGCCATCTAATAACAACAAGAGAACATACGATTTCAGTTCAGATCAGTTTCGCCAGGTAGGAAATCGTATGATTTCTCTTGTTGACAGTAGAAATGTTAAAAATGAGTGACAGAAAAAGATAACAAATACTAAAGATCTGGTTTACTATTTTTATTGGGAATAGGTCAGACTTTTACGATGTAAAAATAAAGGTGTAAATTATTCCCAATTAAAATAGTAAATTATACTAAGACGGCACACTAAAATAGTTTCAGGACAATACTGAAGATCTAATTAAATAAAAAACTTGATAAAGGAAAAATCTCATACAAATGGTACAACTCCAAAGTTATTATTATATTAAGGAATGTAAATTGCATATCAAGATTATAACAAATCGCCTAACAAATATGTCGTCGGACATATGACAGAAGGAGAGAGAAAGATGGAAGTAATTGGGATAGACCTACATTTAACACTGGATGGAAAAAGTTTGACGAAGAGAAGAGATCGTCCTTGAAATAAAAATTGAAAGTTTCAGCATTTCCACAAAATCTAGTGAACATTATCAAATATCAGAATAAAATGTTAGTGGCCCATTCTGTATTATTACTTTTTCACAAAAATGAAGCTTAAATATAAAAGAAAAATCATGCATGCTCAAATAATAACTCCAACGAAGTGTCAATTGTTTAACTAGAATGGAGAAATGGCGGATGTTTGTATATGTGCAATAGACCTGTTTGAACATTTTCAAAAAACCTAAGGGACGTATCCATATGTATATTAGAGTTGGCTGTGTTTAGTTACCCACTCTCTATAATAAATATATAAAACGTGTGAATACTCCATTTATTCAATATTATAACAAACAATTTTCCTTCCCAAAAATAATATATAGTTATGTACAGAATATTACCTACAGTTTTTAATATTTAATTTTTAATACTGGGTGTATCTTAACATACAACGATTATTAAATAATACAGAATGGTATATATACAAATGTTAAATTGTATTTACAATGACTACATGAGAAACTAGATTGTTGTCTTACCTGTTTCATTTAATTCACTTTCCCCTTTACTAGCACTCGTATATGTTGAGTAATACAATTTTTTGTTATACGCTAAATATAAATAAATTTAATGAAGGTATTAATATCTCTACTTAAAAAACCTAGAAATATATTATTAACTACCAAAATTATAAGAGCAAATATTTAATGTTTAGTACTAGATAAAAAAAATGTTTCAAAAATATGTAATAAGTTAAACATAAGAGATATTTAGTTATTGTGCATATTATCACATGTGCATGAAAGAATAACCAAAATTTTTAAAAATTTGTTATTTATACACATAGATTGTAAATAGAGGAGTAAATTATATTCACCTTTGTTTTTTTTTGTATGTGTTTAAAAGTCATATGCACTTTTACGGGTAAAATGTAAATTTAAGGAAATTGTAGATTTAAGACAGGTATGTACAACTGATAAACAAAATATAAGCGATTAACAGTCTCCATTGTGTCTCATATCGGTTTTTAAAACTTTGAGAGAAATTTTATAGAAAGTTAATTATTGGGGGCCATTGTTAGCTTTGTTGATCAAAAACAAAAATGGGAAAGTTAAAAGACATTTTTGAGAACTCGGGATTTTGTGTAATTTTAAATGACTAAAAGATGATTGGTTGAAAAAAGAGGGTTAAAGGAGATTTTTGATTTTGATGAAGATTTGGAAAAAATAGTGTCAGCTTACGTCAGACCACATGATCCGATTTTCAACGAAGATTTGAGCCTAATACTGAACTCAGAAGAGTCAACTATAATTATTGGAGACCTAAATGCTAGATCTCTCAATTGGTTTGACAGGACGACCAACCGAAACGGAAGATATCTCTGCAACCATCTCGAGAACAGACCGAACACACATGTAATTGGACCATCAGAACCGACATGTTTCCACGGAGAACTCTCTACGTATCTCGATACTGCAATCCTACACAACGTGGGTCAACAATACAAGATACACTCTCTAAATGAAGGCGATTCGACACATAACCTAATCTTCCTGATCCTGGGCGCATTAGAATTGAACTATTTGCAGCCCCACAACAGAAAGAAGACAAGTTGGCCAAACTTCAGAAGAATTGTGAGCGAGAACATCGGAAACATCCTAACAATTAATAATATTACAGAACTAGAAGATAGTGTAATAAAACTAGAACAAGCAATAAACAATGCTATCGATGCCAGCTCCAAAACCGAAACAATCACAAGATAAAAAGGAAGATTCAGGGATATAAGTATAGAACTTCAAAACCTAATCAAAGAGAAAACCCGGAAAAGAAGAAGAGCCTACCGCACAAGAACGGTAGAAGACAAAAGGATTGCAAATGAGCTAGACAGGGAAGTGAAAAAACAACTTCAAAATCATAGAAATAAAAGCTGGGACTCCTATATCGATGAGCTAAATCCTAACAAATCCGCCTTCTGGAAGTTATCTAAAATCCTCCGAAAGGACAAGAAACCCATACCTCCCCTACACGGAGTAAACGGGATTGTCCATACGGAAATCGACAAAGCCGAAGTCATGAAGGACGAACTAGAAAGGGCGTGTAGAAACAACGAACACCCCGACGATGACATAGACTTTGAAGAAGAGGTAGAAAGAACAGCGAGAAGACTTAGAAGGAAAAAGGGCAAAATAAGTATTACACATACATCTCCCGAAGAAATAAAGGAACTTATAAAAATGACAAATGCCAAAAAAGCCCTAGGACCCGACAACATCACAAATAGGGCGCTGAAAATCTACCAACAAAAGCTATTGTTTATATCACTAACATAATAAACAACATGCTAAAACTACGATATTTCCCAGATAGGTGGAAAGAGGCACACGTAATAATGATTGCAAAACCTGATAAAAACGGCACATTTCCGCAAAAGTACAGACCTATCAGCTTATTATCATCTATAAGCAAGATAGCGGAAAGAGTCATACTAAAAAGACTCAATGAAGAATCACAAATGCTAGGAACCATACCAGAGGCTCAATTCGGGTTCAGAAGCGAACACTCCTGTAAATTACAGGTACTACGACTTACAGAATTCATCACCAAAGGATTTAATGAAAAAATGTACACAGCTACAGCTTTTCTGGACGTCAGCAAAGCCTTCGACAGAGTCTGGCACCATGGACTCATCTATAAAATGAATGAATTTGGTTACAGTGAGGCGATGACATGCCTCCTTGCGTCATATCTTGCCAACAGAAGGTTCAGAGTTCGAATATTGGCAACCCTATCCGAGTTCGGGATCCTGGAGGCGGGTGTGCCTCAGGGAGCGGTGCTGTCGCCGTACCTGTACACCATCTATACGGCCGACACGCCAAAAGAGCCAGGCTCTCTGTTGAGTCTTTACGCTGACGACACAGCAATAGCTGTTAGCTGGAGAAATCCGGATCATGCAGCTAATCATCTGCAAAGAGCACTAAACAGATTCCAAAGATGGTGCATAAAATGGAAAATAGCCCTAAATCCAGACAAAACACAGGCTGTAATGTTTAGTCACAGAAGAAGTGTACCAAATCGCGAAATTACAATCGAAAACACCCCAGTAGACTGGACCAACCAGGATAAATACCTAGGGGTACATCTAGATAAGAAGCTAACGTTCACTGAGCACATCAATCAGCAAATACGCAAAGCCAAAGCGTTGAAAAGTCAGCTCTCAACACTTATTGGAAGGAAAAGTAAACTACGATTTAAAACCAAAATCAGGGTTGCGAATAGTATTATCCTGCCAGTCCTAACATATGCATCCGCTGCGTGGGGACACACCTGTAAAACAAACAGGAAAAAGATACAGACCACTCAAAATCAAATAGTCACAGATGCCCTTAAGATACCAAGGTACGTACCCTTGAGGGTACGTACGGATCCTACGCACGTTAGACGAGAGAGCATATGAAATTTTCAACGGACTAAGAAACCACCCAAGGCAGAATGTTAAGAGAGCTGACTAACTACAATGAAAACACAAGGACGGTACACAGAAGACCAAAACAACAGATAGCTCGATATAGGGAGAACCCGAACGAATAAATAAAGAATGAGATGGTTGCAAGAAGAACGAACAAAGAAATGCAGTCAATCAGAAAACACACCAAAAAAAAAACTCTGGCGAGAGGGTACGCTTCTCTTTTTTAGGTTTTTAGGTTTTTAGGTAATTATAAGTCCAATATACACCGGGGTGTGTGAGAGCATTATACACTTGGGAATGCACACCCCAATACACGCACACAAATATAGGATTAAGGAAAAAAGGAAAGAATTGTTGCCCAGGCATTTTATAGTCCCGAAGCCACAAGGAAGTCCACAAAAAAAAAATGTGTTTTCTGATTAAATAACGTAAATTCATATTGATATATTCATACTTTTCATTAAACCGTTTAACGTAAATTTACCTTATATAGCAAATATAGAAGGGGCCCGTAAGGCCTTCTATATACCGCTCCGCGGACTAGGCCCTTAAGGCAGATCGAATGAAAGATCTACTCGCGAAATCCGAGCACTGAGGTCATGTGCGGCATTCATGGGCTTGGTGGCCGGACCCCTCTCGGGTGCTCAGCCGGCGAGGAGAACAAAATTTATTTTGCCAAATCAGCGGCTGAGTGACCGAGCACACACTCTTTTCCGGACATAGAGTCATCAGCTCAGGCTGATGGCTCTATGGTCGGAACACACGCTCTTTTTTCTTTTTTTTAGGGACTCAAGTCCCAACGTAAAGCTAGAGTAAAATCAATAGAGTCAGTAAAGTAAATAGGGAGAAAAGCCTAGATGTGGCTACCCCTACAGTTAGGTGGCATAATTACATTCACTAAAAACCGAGGATGTCCTATTACCCAGGGCATCTTAAGTAAATTTCAGATCATAAGCCTCCTCACGTAAGTCATACGATGAGGAGGGGTGGTGGAAAAGCCTGGGGGTCAGATAGGTACCACTTCGACTAGCGAGGTGTGACCGGTTTGATCTTCGGACATGTGGATCCCATTCTTACATTGGTATATACATGTTCCTAGTGGCAGGGTTGATCACTGCGTGTGTGTGTGTGTGTGTGTGTGTGTGTGTGTGTGTGTGTGTGTGTGAAGATTTGGAAGAGGAAAAGAGGAGAGATTATTTTGTTGTTGACTGTGGGAAGAACATCCAATCCTGACAGGTAAACTAGTTCAGGAAGTTTTAAACGATGTAAAAGTGATGTTGTGAATAAGAGGTTAAACAGTTGTAGCAGGTCTGGACTAGGAAGGCTTATTGGCAAAATTTTGCAGTATTTGAGTTTTTTAGCATTTATAAGTACAAATAAGTTATTTATCCTCGGGAGAACCATAGATAACGATAATAAGGCATCCAAACCAAATAAGAAGGATTGTTAGGACATTAAACATATATTACGTGTACGCAGAACAAAGAAACGAGTTTAGCTGAAACATTGACTGACATGATACATGTCAGTTGTTATTTTTTAAAAAACAATTTAAAAAGCCAACATTGGATCATACTCAGTTTGTCTTTTGCCTTAACTCCATCCAGATGGTTTTGTGATTTTACCCGTACCAAAATTTTTAATCTGTTGTTTGTGATGTTACTTAATGTGCTGCCTTTTAGATGGTTTTTTTTGAAAACATTCGAAGTTTTTAACTTTTGAAAACATTTCGTATTTTTCCACGAATGGTATTTTCGTTTTTCTTTATCAATTTAGTAGTGGTACTTTTTAAATTTTTGATGCAAGATAAACATTGTAACACTTAAATTAGCTTATATTAGCTCTTATATAGCATAGCTCTGAGGATGGCTTTTAAAGCCGAAAGTGCTCAGTTAGGAATTTAATATTTTACACATTTCAATCAAGAATGTATTTTTTTACCATTCAATCATTTTTTTGTATTTCGATTTCCATTATTCTCCTTTTATATTAGATTTTCACATTTATCAGTTGGTGGTACAGCATTTATATGGTCTCTATCTATATACTCTTTAAATTTATACATGTAAGCTTCCGGATTGATAGGGAGTTCGAGATAAAATAAATAGGCTGCACTGAAAGCTCTTTTTTTTCTTCTTGCAGCGACTATCAATTACGGATATTGGTTACTATCATGGCTATTCTAACTTTATTAACTCCTGCTCTAAAAAGTTCTGTGGTCGTTAAGTTGTATCAATCTCGGAGATTGTGCAGTTGTGATATCCTACGCTTTCCTGAGCCTCTTTTGCCCTGCAGAATTAGAGTAGGCTGTTATTCCAGTTTGTGTCTTTTTATAACTATGCTTATTTCGCGGTATTTTTCGTTCCTTGCTAGATCTCATTATTAGTAACTCTGCCCATCCAAGAGATTCTCAGTACCCGTCTATAGCACCACATTTCAAATGCTTCAAGACGCTTCATAGGTGCCATAGGACAGTGTCCACGATTTCACTCCATAAAAAAACTGAAAAAACAAAATCTCAGCAAGCGGACCTTCATTGGGAGTTGTCGTTCGTGACTTAAAATAATCCATTATAAATTTATAATACATTGAATAAGTTTCACCACAAATATGGTTGATACAGCCAAACATCTTTCTTCACCTGTTACTGCTTCTGACGATTATTAACAAATTTATTAAAAATTGCTCATATTGCTGCAGCAGGATCATTTTCTTTTATTTCCGCTCGGTCTTTGGGGTTGTCAAATCGTATACAGCTTAGAATAATTAAAATTCTTTCCCGAGACATCACACAACGGAATGTATCTCAGCCATTGCCGTATGTGGCAAACAAACATTGAATGTTCTCGTTATTTAATTTAAAAACAGAGCTTCTTTTTTCTTCTTTTTATATAGACATGATTCTATCTGTTTTTTAATGTGTCTCCAGTAAGTTGTCGTTTCATCGTTTTCGTGGTCTTCCTACTGATCATCTTCCTATTGGGGAACCGTCTTTTGCCGTCTTTACTACTCTTTTTGTTGTCATTCGGCTTATATAATCGTTTCATTCTACTCTTTTATTTCTTACCCAGTTCCTAATGTTCTCCACCTTGCATCTACGTCGTATATCTGTACTTCTAGCTCTGTCCCATAGTGTCTTGCCATCAATTTTTATTTTTCATCTCTGCTGTTTCTAACATCCTTTTTGTCCTCTCTGTGTCAGGTCTTGGTTCTCTGATGACTGTTTTGTAAATTCTGCCTTTCGTTTCTTTCCCGATATTTTCATTTCTCCATATTGTTTCATTCAGGCAGCCTGCGGCTCTGTTTGCTCTATTCACTTGATCTTCCACTTCAGTTTCGAGCTTTCCGTAGCCAGATAATGTGATGTCTCTAACAACTCCGTCACTTGTTCTATTATCTGACCTTCCAGCTCCAATTTACATCTTAGTAAATTTGCTGTTGGAAACATGCATTTTGTCTTTTTTGGGGAAATTAACACGTTAAATTTTCTGGCGGTTATATTAAATTGGTGTATACGTTATAAATCATCTTCATTTTGAGAGAGTAGTATTGGGTCGTCTGTATAGCAGATTATTTTAAGTTGTTTTTCTCCCATTTGGTATCCTTTTTTAGTTTTTACTTTTTTTATTATTTCATACATAATCAGGGTGAACAATAGAGGACTCAGGGAATCTCCCTATCTTATCCCATTCCAGCTTCCATAGGATCAGTTAGTTTTTCTTCTACTTTCACTTTTATTGTGTTGTTTTGGTAGATATTTTCGATCGTTTTGATTATTCCTAGAGGTATATCTTTTGCGTACTGTAAGTGAATAACTCCTCTTAATTTGACGTGCTCATTTTTAATATCATTTAAAGGGCGATCTGAGTCTTCCATATCGCTAACCACACTTTCTACCTCGTCATACCATGATAACAGAGTTTTTCTTAGTTTTTATTACCGTAGTCTTGGATGGACATGCCATTTTTGTAAAACTTGACGTGGTGCAAAAATGATCCCTTTCAAACTTAAAATAGTTATCAACTCAACATCACACTACCGAAGAACTAATCAATAAGTGAAGCAATCGACGTCACTGTAACTTGAATGTAGCTGTAATCACAAAACTATAGCAATGAAAATAAAAAAAAAATGTATGTAATTGGAATTTAGTATTGGGTCATGTGGGCACCACGTCAGTAGTAGAAGGTTAAGCTGCTATAAGAAAGTTGCTGATTTTCTCTAGTGCATAGGACTTCTTGCTCAAGTTTAGTAAAAAGAACAGTATACTACACAGTTCCAGAGACAGAGAAGTATTTCGTCTGATGTAAGACAAAGGAGAACAACAAGAAAACAAAGAGAAAGAAGAAACCAGTACCAAAATACACAGAGTTGTCGTTGTTGATCATAAGACTAACATTAAATCGATAAATATGTGATACCATAAGGTGTAAATTTAATCGGCGATCAATATTGGACAATACTAAAATCGCTAAATAGTTTCATTCACTTTTAACTTACTCTAACGGAATAAATTGTTTTCGAAAAATATTGAAAAAGCAAAAGAGTTACGTTTACTCTTAGTGTGCTTTTTCAATATTTTTGAAATATCAAAAATAAAAATAAAATTATTAAAAATTAGATAATTGGTATTTCAAAATTAAATTAAGATGAATATTGCTCCCAGAATGATTGATCTGTCTTAATAAATCTGTCTTTATAATTAGATAATTTGATTAGAATAATTACTTGCTTTATTATTGCGGTGAACTATTTTTTTTTATAAGTGTTACCCTTGAAAGATGAAAGCAACAGCCTTTGAATTTATATTTGAAAAATATCTATTCGCGGTTTTTTCCTATTATATCAAAGATAATAATTAAGTATACAACTTCTCTTATTCTGCATTTGCATAAATTATTATCTCTAAGACAAATAATGACTTTCATTATTGTGAAACACTGTTATGTCGTAATATTATAGATTGTGACAAATTTGATTGGCAATACCGGATTCTAATTAAATCAGATATGGATAAGCACACAAAAGATATAAAATTATTAATTGTCCTATAAAGTTTAAAACTGAAAGCCCAAAAATTATATTTTATAGCGATTACAGAATCAAATATATCTTAATACCCACAATTTTATAGACAAAATTGCAATTTCGCGAAATAGAAACTATGTTATTTATAGCATATGCATAATTTATACCAGTATCTACTTATAACCTTAGACATGTCCACTGCTTTTCGGCAAACAAGTAATATAATGAGTGGATATAAAGTTCGTGAAGCATAAGAATGCTTGATTTTCCGCAGAAAGTAGAACCAGAGTTATTTAATGCCTCATAAATGAAACCAACAGCGTAATCGTAGTTGCGATAGAAGGTCATATTTCCGATAGTTTTAACATCAATGGAGGTTTTCAACAAGGTAATTGATTGTCTATTGTGTTTTTAATTTATTTCTGAAAATATTCTAAGAGAAACTAGCATTCATACTAAAGACTCATATACCACCACAGGTATACATTAGTAGCATATGCGGACGATCTTATTATCACAATAAAAAGATCAGCGGTATAAATAAAATTTCTGAAACAATCTTCAACCTAAAAATAGACCGAAAAAAATATAGATTGACTATATAAAACGAAAGACGAAGCGAAAGGTATTAAGAGCGTCGGCTGTTTAATTATTTTTATCAATAAATACTCCAGTCATCACAGACTAAAACTAAACTTCTAAAAATTATACGAACAATCTAAATTTTGCTGAGAATGTAAATTTTGGGACCACAAAAATTGCCACAAAATTTACTACTCCTACTCTCTAAAACCGCCCCTCGTAGGGGGAAAACGGAAAATATCGATTTACCAAAAATGTGTATGCCGTAAAAAAATGTTTCAAACAAGAAATGTAGCTAAATGTAGTTAATTTTAAACATAAATATTTATTAGCACTTTTTCTGTATAATGAAACGTTTACTCGAAAACAACGCTTGAAGTAACCGGCGATTTTGAATGTATGTTAGGGGCGTGGACATTTTTTAAATTAAATTTGTATCAACTCAACGGTAAAAATTCATTATCTTTTAATCAGAGTGCCCTATCGACAAAAATTAAACTGGATTTGCTTGTGTTGTCTTTAATTTAGTTTAACACACAATCAGAAATGATTGGTGGTAAAGGGAAAAAGAAGGAGTAGAATATTTTTTCTGCCGTGCGGTATTCTGCTCCAGTTATGTCTTTCACTCCTAATGTCAAGAATCCAAACATTTTTCAATATACGTCTGCATAACGAAAACGTGCCAAAAAAATGTAAAAATTCTGTTATAATCCTCCTTCATAAAAAAGAATATAAATTAGATCTTTCAAACATTATAGGCCAATTAGTTTACTCTGCCACCTATTCGAACTGTTTACTCGAATGCTGGCAAACAGATTGGAAATCAAATTCGATTTGTACCAGTCAGAAAAAGTTAAAAAGTCTATCGAATAAAATAAGCCCTGGTTCTTATTTTTGTTGACTTTCACAATGCATCTGTATACATCTGAAATATACATACGAGTATATATATCGAGTGAAATAGCCAAATGGAATAAAATCGATAATGAATAAATGGAAGCGTGTTAAAAAAACGCTTATACACGTCGATTGGTATTTTGGTTGCGTATTTTTTGCAATAAAAACTTTTCATGCAAGGCGTGTCATGTAACGAAGGCCAATATTAACTTTTTTGTGTCAAATACAAAACATTGTTCCCCCAATTATTCAATTTTTGGATCCCTCAAACATTCTTGACATATTTAATGTACCAGTGTACTATAAATATCTTCAAGTGTTTTGGAAATATAAAGTGTTTTCAGATTTGTTGCAAAATTTTCTCTAACACACTCAATGTTTATTTACCATACCATACCAGTTCTTTAAGTAAGTAAAAACTTTACGCGATCTGTTATCAATGCATTTTCCTATTCTTGAATGTATGTAAAAATGTAAGTTTGATTAACTACGTCATGAACGTAGTGATCTTGTAGTGGGATCTCGTACTAAAAAGAAAATATTTTATATGTATAATAGTTTTGTTTACTTTAGTCTAAATCATCTGACGTTAGCAAATTGTATTCTGTTCACATGACAGTAGATGTTAGTTTTATAGTCTTTTAAATTAAGTCGTCAATTGCATATGAGAACAATGGTTTATTTAACAAAAATGCACAAAATAACAATTCTACAGATGATTCGTTATGTGGACAACACACAAACACAAGCGACAATTAGTAAAACAGAAAAGCAGTTTCACGAGTTTGCACATGTAAGGTAGATAAAAAGAGTAGCTAACAATGCAATAAGTGATGATGCCAAATTGGCTATTATGCTTGATTTTAAGAAAAGTCACATACTTCTAGTCTAAAAACAGCCCTATGTTTTTATCTTAGACATTTATCGGTTATTCCAATTTTAAAACAAAATTAAATTCATTCCTATAAAATGATACTAACTCAGTAACTCATAGACGACAATTTTTAACAGGAGAACGTATTTTTGTGAATAAATAATTCCAATGTTAGATAAAAATGTTTTGTTTTTTGTTTTTTTTACACTTCACAGGCATGATAATCGTCAGGATTGCCTATACACTTCACGGGCATTATAATCCACAGGATTGCCGCTATTGGTCTAGCCTCACTGGATGACAGAAGAACATACACAATATCCTGAAAAGGTTAATGGCAGCAATTGTTGGAGATCATATCATAGGTCCCTTTTTATTGGTGGTAATTTGAATGGCGATAATTATTTTGCACTTCTCCAAAATAATGTCATACCAATTTTGACAATTTAATATTCTGATGCAGTAATAACATAAGTTCCTCCGAGTATAAGATACTTTCAGCAAGATGGAGCACCACTTCATTACCAAAGTATTGTTCGGCAGTAAATCAAGAGAATATTTCCAAATCGATGGATAGGAAGGCAAGGATCGATGGGATGGCCAGCACGATCTCCTGATATGACGCCATTGGACATTGTATACAAAACTAAACCCTTCGATTTAGCTAAATTTGAAAAACGAATAACGCTTGCGATTATATCGGCCTGAGATTGAGTATCGTTAGAAGAAATTTCTGTTTAAGATTAGGACATTGCCAAGATGTTCGCGGTGAGTACTTTGAACATCTCTTACATTCATAATAATGTAGATAAAACTAAATAAAATAAGACTTACTCACAATCAATTTAATTTTATCACCAAAACGACCGGTTTCGCTTACTACTCTTTGCTAAGCATCTTCAGGTCTAACGGTACCAGGTAAATTAAATGATGCCGGTACAGGAATTATTAATTAATTATTCGGAAAACATAGTTCAAACATAATTCTTTTAGACCTGAAGATGCTTAGCAAAGTGTAGTATGCGAAACCGGTCGTTTTGGTGGTATAATAAAATTGATTGTGGGTAAGTCTTATTTTATTTCTTTTTACCTATTTGAAATGGACTCACACTTTTCATGTTAATGTATTTTTTTATTTTTCACATTACCAAAAAATAAACAGAATAACTTATTGGTTTTTCAGTCAGTTATAACAAATTTCTATACCCCTATAAATACTAATATAGGGTATTGTATTTGAAATCAAAAAATTAGTATTTGTCAATGTTGTTACATGACACACCCTGTATAAAAAATTTTTGTTGCAAAAAATGCGTCACTAAAAATACCAATCTACGTATGCGAACGTTTTTCATTTATTATCCGCCCCACTTATTTACTATCAAATTTATTCCTCCTGATTGTTCCACTTTGTATACGAAAATGTAACAACTGTAAACATTCATTGCATGGCTGAGAAGATAAAAATTTGCTGAGTTCTGCGACAGGGAGATACTTTGTCGCCAAAACTATTTATGACAGTCATTTAAACTATTAGGAGAAGCCAGAGTTATACTACCACAACTACAACAAGTAGCACAGATATGTAACAATAAAACACTGAAAACTTTGTTTTCAATCTTCCACAAAATTTATTTTAAATTCTTATCACTACAGCTGTTTCGGCTGATTGCCTTTCTCAAGTGATCTGTTTTTGGTATGGGTTTACACTTTATAGTCTCTAATGAAATAGGTTGAGGAGGGGAGAACTGTTTGTCTCAAGCTGGTCATTCAGAATTATATCTGTGTTTTTTAATTTATTGATTTCCATAGATTCTAACAAAGATAGCTTAAGGCCTTTATTTTGAATGTGGAGAATTTTAAATTCGCCATTAAAAGAATGATTATGATCTAGAAGGTGAAGTGCGTATGTAGAATCTGTTTTTCTATTATTGAAAGCCCTTTTATGTTCTGCTATTCGTTTATTAAAATTTCTACCTGTTTGACCAATGTAAGTTTTTGGGCAGTCGCCACATTTAAGTTTGTATACACCACTGTGTAAGTGTTTTTTATGTTGGCTCTTGTTGTTTTTAATATATTTGCCTAGGTTATTATTGGTTCTGAAAGCTGGTGTTATTCCTTTCTTTTTTATGTGTTTGGCTATTTTTGTTGATATTTTGCCTGTATATGTAATCGAGCAGAAAGTACTGGGTTTTTTCTCTGGTGGTTTAAATACTAAGTTCAGGGCTTTCATGTGTAGTTTTTGATTTAACATTTTATTAATTGTTTGTTCGTTGTATCCATTGTTTACTGCTATTTGCTTAATGATATTTAATTCTGTCTCAAAATTGTATTTTGACATAGGAATTGCTGTTAATCTATGTAACATACTATGATAGGCTGCCAGTTTATGTTGTGTGGGATGGGATGATGAATTGTGAATAGTCGTGTCAGTATGGCTAGGTTTATGAAATATGGAGAAGTCATGTTTGTTTTTAAGTCTGGTAATTTTCAAATCTAAAAAATTTATGGATTGATTTTGTTCTGTTTCTATTGTAAATTCAATATGACTATGAAGAGAATTAATATACGATAAAAATTGGTCGAGTTGCCTGTTAGTTCCTGTGAAACATACCAGTACATCGTCTACGTATCTCCATCAATATAAAAACTGTTTGAATATGGGATGTTTTAAAATCTTTGTCTCTAGATGATCCATAAAAATATCTGATAGCAATGGGCTTAGAGGATTGCCCAATATAAGTCCTGCACTGTTATTTGTATATAATTCATTATTAAATTCAAAGTAGTCCTGGTTTGCATAAACCAGGACTACTTTGACTATAGATTAACAGCAATTCCTATGTCAAAATACAATTTTGAGACAGAATTAAATATCATTAAGCAAATAGCAGTAAACAATGGATACAACGAACAAACAATTAATAAAATGTTAAATCAAAAACTACACAAGAAAGCCCTGAACTTAGTATTTCCACCACCAGAGAAAAAACCCTGTACCTTCTGCTCGATTACATATACAGGCAAAATATCAACAAAAAATAGCCAAACACATAAAAAAGAAAGGAATAACACCAGCTTTCAGAACCAATAACAACCTAGGCAAATATATTAAAAACAAAAAGAGCCAACATAAAAAACACTTACACAGTGGTGTATACAAACTTAAATGTGGCGACTGCCCAAAAACTTACATTGGTCAAACAGGTAGAAATTTTAATTTTAATAAACGAATAGCAGAACATAAAAGGGCTTTCAATAATAGAAAAACAGATTCTACATACGCACTTCACCTTCTAGATCATAATCATTCTTTTAATGACGAATTTAAAATTCTCCACATTCAAAATAAAGGCCTTAAGCTATCTTTGTGAGAATCTATGGAAATCAACAAATTAAAAAACACAGATATAATTCTGAATGACCAGCTTGAGACAAACAGTTCTCCCCTCCTCAACCTATTTCATTAGAGACTATAAAGTGTAAACCCATACCAAAAACAGATCACTTGAGAAAGGCAATCAGCCGAAACAGCTGTAGTGATAAGAATTTAAAATAAATTTTGTGGAAGTTTGAAAACAAAGTTTTCAGTGTTTTATTGTTACATAAAATGAATTACCATCAAGTAACGGTCGAATCCATCAATTAGCACAGATATGTTTAGAAAGGAAAGCTTTCAACTATATGCTCTACTAATCTTTACATACGAAGCAGAAACCATAACTCTTACAAAAACATCAGCGGAAAAATTGAGAACGAAACAACTCTAAAGCAGAGAATAATGCTTGGAATAAACCCGAGAAATAGTGTAAGAAAAGAAGAAGTTCATCGACGAACCGAAGTGGAAGACATTATCGAATGTATTATAAGGCAAAAAGAAATATGGGTGGGACATTTGCAAGAATGAAAGGCATATATTCAACAATTAACAAATCAGAATTGGTTTTTGATGATGATTGATGATAATGTTGATGTCTTTTACTTATATCTGTCTTTCAGTCACATCTTTAATGTTTATAGATAATCGAAAGATCAGTAAAATATGGGATAAAATTGAGAAAACCCACTATTTTTTGTATTAATTAGATGGTTAATTTAAATTTTACTTGCCACCTATTGTGAAAATTTAGTATAGTCTGTACTTTATGACTTATTGAGATCGCTATCATCAAGATAAAATAGACTAAAAAACATTAAAGTATATCAGTGGCGTGAACATTTTCATTAAGACTTACTTGTTCCTCGTTTAGTCCAGGATATGAGGGTTTTTTTCTCAGAATTCTTTTTATCTGCAAGGATTTGCTTGAAATTTTGACAATAGGTAGAAAACAGCTCAAAGATCAAAACCTACTCTATGCCAATATATACTAATAATTTTTTAGGGCGAAAACTACCCCTTATTGTATTGTTTTCATGTTCAGAGCATCTGTAAATAGCCGCTCCGAAGATTCCGTTTAGGATGAAATACCTATATGTGAATATACAGAGGCACTATACTTGAAATCAAATCTTAACTGTCTTTGTTTCTATTTCGGTATACTCTTTATGAGTACTAGAAACCAATTCGCCAAGGATTTTTGCTTAGTTGAGGAGATATGTTGTGAAATTCAATTTTAGATTCCCCATTTCTCTAATTACATCTTTATCAACGTCTGTTTTGCCTTGCTATTCTTAGAAGGCACAGATTGAAGCAAAAATCTGAATTTGGTTTCGACAATTAGAAATCTTCGGATTTCGAGTTTCGGGATTTATTATCAGATGTTACTATTGCGTCCATATCGAATCCATTTAACGTTGCTTCTATTACGACAGGAAAGATTGTTTTCACGTTCAGAGCATCTGTAAATAGCCGCTCCGAAGATTCCGTTTAGGATGAAATACGTATAAGCGTAAAAAATTATTTAATATTATTTTACTAATATTTTTAATTAATTTTATATTACAATGCAATAATTATAATTAAACTTATTGAAAAGTAATTAATTTCGTATTGTAAGTTTTCAACCCTGTAGGAGTGGAGGGTATATTGAGCTTACCCACAAATTTTCATGCAAATTGATTCGTATATAAAAGATTCTGAGATTTTCTACTATTTTGATTATCATATCCTGGAATAATTTGAAAGTTTCCATTCTCAACCCGGGAGTCGTTTTCAAAAATATTGTTTTAATTGATTTTCTGATTGGAAAACAAAAAAAAACATGTAACTGTTATTACAATCATTGTGATTCTTTCCCATGATACTTTATGAGAAATACTTTATTAGTTTAACCTTACATATCTACTTTCTCAACTTCTTTTTGTTCTTATTTCACAATTTTCTTTTAGTTCATTTCATGTTAACTATTTCCTTAAAACAGTTTTCAGCTGCCATTCTCATGCAGTTCTTTTTTAGTATTTCTAAATTTTTTTAATTATATTATAATCGGCTTTCAACTTCCTCTGATTTCCAATTTCAAATTTAAATATAGTAATATTTTTATTCATCTCTCAGATGTCTTCGTAGATGGGTTCGTTTGTCCAATAATTTTTCCCTTTACTTGTTATTTAATAATTCTATTCAAATTTATTGTTTAACTATTTTCCGAATTTTTTTGCTTTTTAATAATTTCTAGTAGTTTTTGCCAACTTAAAATATTTTCTAAATATATTGGTATCAAACAAGGTTTAATGACTTAGTATTTATAGTCCAGTTACTAATATATAATGAGAATCGTGGTTTTCCCATTAATAATACATAGTTCCTGGTTAATAAAATCTGCAGAAATTATTAAATTTACAATAACAATCTAACAGAAGAAAGTTGCTAGCCGTTGGCGATTATCTAACAGTGAAAGAAAAAGTGATGATGATGTAGGTTGTAAGTATGACATTCAACGAACGTATGTACTATTACATAAACTCCGTTGCATATGAAAATTAGATCAAGCTAAGCATTGTAATACTTTTAAAATATGTTTCAAGGTTGTTTATTTTATTAGGTAATTTTTAATATGGTTAATTTTTTATTCCAAATTTATGAATGTTTACATATCAACGATTAAAAAAATAATGTCTACTCATTGTATACGAAGAAGACTAGAAAATTATGGACGTAATATTCGAAATGTATATACATAGGCTCTTTGTACCACCCTTCAAAAAATAAAAACTTGCTTAGAACAATTTTTTGTTCTGTATGTTATTTCTCAATGCTTTAAACAAATTGACTTTGTTATGTCATTCCAATGCCTTAAGTAGTATACTAACTGGCGCTATCACGCATGAGTGGTTATTTATACGGGTAAAATGTTTATACGAGTGATATCAGAGAAATCGAATTTGACTATCTTTGCAGAAATTATTTGCTTTTGCGCTGTGTCTGTATCGTTTAATTTTGGTTTGCGCTTCGCTTTCCGTGTCGAGCTTAGAAATTACGTTAGACTGATAATAGCTCAATTTCAGAATGGCTATTGAAGGCTTTTGACAAGTGTTAGAACAAGAGAAGCGAGATATCATTAAAACATCCAAATATTCAAGGTTGACTTACCGGAATTAAATACATACTTCACGTAAAACATCGGCCAACACTAATTACAGGTTATATCTCTATACTCATAGATATTGCCTTGAGATTAATATCTTATTTTTTTAATTTCCGTTTAAAAAATGGTCTGTCGTTGTAAAAAAAGGTATTAGATTGGAATATCAACAAAAATAAACTATAAAATAAATACTGCAGAATAAAAAGTTTTACACTACCGAATTTTAATATTTTAAAGCTATTTTATCATTAATCTTGTTTGGAATGGCTCATCTCTACCTTTGTAACATTTCCAAAGAAGTCCCGTCCTATATATGTGATGATTACGGGCTTATAAGCATAATGGGTCATGTATTAGGTGTTCCTGTGAATTGTACGTACCAAAATTAACAAGAAATGTGAAAGTGAAACATCACATACTGATGTGTATACAATGTTTAGCACAAGAAGCTATTGGAAATATTGCAAAAACTAAACATTTGTTATCAAGATGTTCCAAGATGTTCAAATAATATCACTATTATACTTAAACGGCAAGAATAAAACTCAAAGGCTTCCTGTCAGAGAAAATATTTGTTCAGAAGAGTGTACGACAAGCATGTATTTACTCGCCAATGAGTCATTGAAGCATTAGAAGATGAATCAGCTGGAATAGCAATAAACGGAGTTCTTGTCAACATCAGATATGCTGACGATAGCGCTATATTAATTAACAATTTGGGAGATCTCCAAAGACTCTTAGATAAGGTATCTGTGGTTAGTATGACGCACGGTTTAACAATAACTGTGGACAATTAGTTTTTAATAAGCAGGTTATTGAACAAGGTACAAATATCTTGAAGCTATTATCAACGAGACTAACCAACATTCAGAAGAAATTCGTTCACACATGGAACAAGCTCGAGTTGCTTTCATCAAGATGAAAAAAAAACTGTTGACAGAACTGTATCGTTGTATAACTCTAAGAATTATAATAGTTAAATGTTATGGGAACATATTAACTGTCTAGTTTCTAATCATGAATGTGTTGCTTGTGTGAGTCCATTTCAAAAGGTAAAAGAAATAATAAGTTAGACTTACTCACAATCAATTTAATTTAACTAATCGGACGACCGGTTTCGCTTTCTATAATATGCAAAGCATCTTCAGGTCACGATACAAAGTTAAAATGCTGAAAATAATAATCCCATATTAGGGTGTTGTCTAATAAAGATAAAAACAAAGATAAAAACATAGGTAGGTGATATAAATTATATAAATTACAGCAATTATGCCAATATTACATGTCTGTGGTTTTATAAATGAATAAAATGTTTAAGCAGACAAGGTAAGACCCACAAATTGGTAACATAGTCTATTAAACTGTAATGAATTATAAATAAACCAATAAATAAATAAACATTACTTACAAGTAATACTTACAATGTAAGTAATGTTTATTTATTGGTTTATTTATAATTCATTACAGTTTAATAGACTATGTTACCAATTTGTGGGTCTTACCTTGTCTGCTTAAACATTTTATTCATTTATAAAACCACAGACATGTAATATTGGCATAATTGCTGTAATTTATATAATTTATATCACCTACCTATGTTTTTATCTTTGTTTTTATCTTTATTAGACAACACCCTAATATGGGATTATTATTTTCAGCATTTTAACTTTGTATCGTGACCTGAAGATGCTTTGCATATTATAGAAAGCGAAACCGGTCGTCCGATTAGTTAAATTAAATTGATTGTGAGTAAGTCTAACTTATTATTTCTTTTACCTTTTGTCTAGTTTCTATTCTTTCAGAAGTTGTATGTACTCTATCTGTTTTTCTTCTTATTTCAGAATTAGGTATACGTTCTACTCTTGATATACGGCAAGCTCTTCTTAGGTAGTCCATTTCAACCGTGTCAACTTTTTTCTTTCCTTTTACTGTCATTTGCCAACATTCTGCTCCATATGTAAGAATGGGCTCTACAATTACTTTGTAGATAGTCATTTTAGTTTTCATAGTAGCTTTGTTGGACCAAAGTATCGAATTCAGAATTTGAACACTCTTCCTGCCTTGTTGCACTCTATAGTCTATATCTCGTTCCGTTGTTCCTTTACTGAAGATAATACTTCCCAAATATTTGTATTCGTAGCACCTTTTCATTTGTCTAATTTCCAAATCCGGGTCTTCGTCTTCACTGCCTATTCGCATATATTCTGTTTTAGACATATTCATACTCATCCCCCATTTTTCGTATTCATCTTTGAGCTTTCTAAGCATATAATCTGCAATCTTCTTCACAGCTTGCAATTAGTACTTGATCATCTGCAAAGAACAGCGTTGTCAGATAATGGTTGTTAAGCTTCAACCCCATTCCCGCACATTTTTGTCTCCACTGCTGCAGTGCTTCTTGGATATATATTTTGAATAGGGTGGGGGAAAGACAACATCCTTGTCTCAAGCCTTTCGTTACTGTAAATACCCTTGAGAAAGTATTTCCTGTTTTTACAGTGCTTTGAGGACATTTATAGATGTTCAGTATTGCTTTTAGATATGTTTTACTAAGGTCCGTTTTCGTCAAGACACTAAATAAGAGCTTTAAAGGAACTGTATCATAAGCCTTCTCCAGATCTATAAATACCAGATGCGTAGGGAGGTTTCGAGCTGTTCGTTTTTCAATTACTTGTTGAAGGGTAAATGTGTTGTCCACGCACGATCTTCCTGCTCTGAAGACGCTTTGTTCTTCAATTTCTTTATACTCCTCTTCTATTCTTCTTTTCAATATACGACCATATAACCTTCCCAGCGAGCTAGTTACGCTAATGCCTCTATAATTTCCGCATTCTTTTCTGTCTCCCTTTTTATAAATGGGGCTAATGTGGGCCAAATTCCAATCGTCTGGAATCGTTTGGCCTTCAATTAAGCATTTATTAAAAATATTCACTAAGCTTTCCAAAAGAGCATCCGGTCCATGTTTCACCAACTCGATGGGAATGTCTCCAGGCCCGGGTGTTTTTCCATTTTTCATTTGTTTCAATTCTTCTTTGTTTATCTTATGCACCTCTGAGTTTTCTGTCATTGAGATATGGTCAGGTCTTTCCATAAATTCGTGCCTACTTTCTGTTAATAGCGTTTCGTAATATTTTTCCCACTTTTTATTTTGAATCAGGTTTATATTTCCCTCATCTTTTCTTTCTTTTCTAATACTTTCTATGAATTTCCAAGCTTGTGTCACTTTGGTTCCTCCTAAGCATCGGTCCATCTCTTCGCATTTCTCTTCCCACATTTCGTTTTTTCTTTTAGTGACTTCCTTCTTTGCTTCCCTGTTGAGTCTGCTGTAAATTCTGCGGTCTTCTTAGTCTTTCGTGGATAGCCATGTTTGATAAGCTTTTTTTTGTCTTTAATTAATATTCCTACTTCTTCGTTCCACCACTCAGGATTTTTTCTTTTGTCAGCTTCTTCGTACCCCAATGCCTCTTTGGCCGCCTGATGAATGCAATTTTTTATATCTTGATATTCTTTTTCGGCTGTTTCTCTTCGAGTTAAGTGAGTTAGTTTTGAGGCTAGTCTAAGTTTGTAGAGGAATTGTACTGATTCTTGTTTGAGGCTATCAATATTATAACTTATCTTTGTGGAAGCTGCTAGCTTCTCCTGTTCAATTTTGTTCTTGTTTACTTTCCTGTAGTGTATGGTTATTTTTGCGACCACCATATAGTGGTCAGATCCGCATTCGGCACCACGATACACCCTTACGTCATTTGTTTGGAGCCTTTTGTTTTCTGGTTGGATGAGATAGTCGATTATAGATTTTATCGCAGAAATAAGAAGGTAAAATAGTTCGTAACACGGAGAGGAGTAAGGAAACTCGGATTAAATATTTTAGGAAACTATAAAACGAAGAAGTACAACCACTACAACATTAACGGCAGCAGCAGAAATAATAAGAAGCACAACAACAAGAACTGATGCTAGGGCAGGTACAAATCGCAAAACAAGTACAAAAAATAAATTAAGCTAAAGCTAAACTATTCAAGCAAGGTTAAAAAATTTGGCAAAATATGTGTACCAGCTTCTACAAGAAATATAAATAGAAATATAAATAAAAACACCGTTATATTGAATGAATTCACCATTTAATGAATGGATTAAGAAAGGCGGATATTGTGACCTAATCTACGTTCATCAGGAATATTGTTCTTAGTATCGTTAGATTGTGAAAAAACGCTGTTGATAATTAGGTTGTATTTATGGACAACAATACCCTGCCGCAAGTGCAAGAGCCGTGAATCACAAACTTAGAACTGAGAGAATCAACAGTAAAGTATGGCTTGTCTTGTATATGTGAACTTTTGATGCAAGCTTGGAACAGGGCTTTGCAGAAAAAATTGTGCTCGAATAATTCATTTCAGAGCGTTTTCATAGAATGTAAGATGAGTTACTAAAAATAGTTAAATAATCAAGCTAGCATTTTTCTATGAAGTGCTCAACCATGAATTAGTTACTTCTTACTAACTTTTTTTAGCTGTAAAATATTCGACTTATTTTGCTTTAACATTATTTTACTCTTGTTTAAAACGATGCTTGTTAAATAATAATTAATATTTTTGTATAAAAATTCCCGATTAAGTAAAAATAGGTTTATATTTCCCATAAATCAAACTTGAATAATGAATAATAAGATGGGTTCCAAAATAGACAAATATAGCTATTAAAAAATTTATTATTAATGAAAAATAGCGATATTGAAAGTATCCAGAATTAATTAAATTCATAAATTATAGATGATGGATTATAAAAACCACCAAAAGCCGTCGTCTTTCCAGAAAGGTACGAATGGGAGTCGAATAAATCTCATTAGACATATCAATGCTGGTATACCGACGGCTTTAAAACCGATGAAGGATTTGGAGCTAGAGTATACGAAGGAAAACCAAGACTAGGCCTTAGTGAAAGTCTAGGTAATGACTCCACTTTCTTCCAACCAGAAATTGGTGCTATAGAGATGTGACTGCAATCACTAATAAAGGGGAACTGCAGGGAGAAATATATAAAAATTTTATCGAATAACCAGGCGGCATTAAAGGCACTGGCATATATTCGAATTGACTCCAAGTTAGTTTCGAATTGTTCTGATTCGGATCGGAAAAAAAGTAACAGTAAGTTTTCTCTGGTGTCTTGGAAATACTGGTTTTCAAGGGAATGAAAAAGCTAACTTACTTGCCAGGGAAAAGAAACCTTTCGTTGATGTAGCAAGAAGCACAGTCAAAAGAACGATATCGGACTGGTTAAAACATATAAAACGTAAGCACTGTTACGAACAAGTAGGTCCTAAGCATTCGAAAGCTTTTATACACAAACCTTCTAAAAACGGATGCAAAGATCTGCTAGATATATATAGGAATATTCTGTGAATTATCGTAGGTCTCCCAACATTCATATGCCCCTCAAGGACTACATGAGTAAAATCTGACTTTTACAGACATAATAGACCTTGTTATAAAGTTTGGGATGAAAGGACAACTTTAACTTGGGTCAAGTAAAAAGGTGATTAACTGCTCACTCATATTGAACCTAACCTAATTATTTATAGCCGGCACCCAGCAGTGACAAATAAATAGATTAAATTGTTCTGAGAGGCAAAAAATAAGACACATATAGAAAGTAATATATGAAATGGTGAAAACAGATATAAGACAAACAGTGAACATAAACTAAATGTATTACTTGAAATAAGTAATCAATTCGACTAACTCGCAGTTTTACTTTACGACTAACACAAGCAAGCAGTTTGAATCAAAATTTATAAAACTAGTCAAATATGCCACTAAAACTTCTTTTTCTTCTTCTTCTTTTTATATAGACATGACTCTGTTTTTCAATGTGCCTCCAGTAAGTTGTCGTTCCACCGTTTTCGTGGTCTTCATACTGATCGTCTTCCTATTGGAGAACCGTCTCTTGCCGTCTTTACTATTCTATTTGTTGTTATTTGGCTCATATGATCGTTCCATTCTACTCTTCTATTTCTTACTTAGTTTTTGATGTGCTTCACCTTGCATCTGCGTCATATATCTGTACTTCTAGCTCTGTCCCATAGTGTCTTACCATCAACTTTTCTAGGTGTTTTCACACTCCATCACTTTCATCTGACCTTCCAGTTCCAATTTACATTTAAGTAAATTTGCTGTTGTAACTATGCATTTTGTCTTTTTGGAGAAATTAACATGTTAAATTTTCTGGCGGTTATATTAAATTGGTGCAGGTTACGTTGTAAATTATCTTCACTTTGAGAAAGTAGTATTGCGTCATCTGCATAGCAAATTATTTTAAGTTGTTTTTCTCCCATTTGGTATCCTTTTTTAGTTCTTACTGTTTTTCATTATTTCATCTCGGGGACTCAGGGAATCTCTCTGTCTTATCCCATTGCTAGCTTCAATAGGGTCGGTTAGTTCTTCTTCTACTTTTACTTTTATTGTTTTATTGTGTTGTTTTGGTAGATATTTTTGATCGTTTTGATTATTCCTAGAGGTATCTCTCTTGCGTACAGTAAGTGGATAAAAATTTTTAATTTGACCCGGTCAAATGCCTTCGTAGAGTCCACGAAACATAAATATGCTGGTTTGTTGTATTCTAATGATTTCTCTTGCACTTAACTCATTATAAATATAGCGTCGGTGCATGATTTTCCCGACCTAAAACTTTATTGTTCTTGTGCTAGTGTTATAATTCCATTCAGTTTTTTTGTTATTACTATGGTTGTTAATTTTAGTGTTTAATACATTAATTCCTCTATAATTTTCCGGGTCCGATATGTCTCCCTTTTTGAAGAGAAGTATTTGGATGCTTGATCTCCATTCTTGAGGAATTCTGTTTTGTTCTATTATTTTTCGGATTAGTTTTAATAGTTGTTTGGTCAGATCTGGTCGTCCGTACTTTATAAGTTCATAAGGTATTCTGTCCTATCTTTTCAATTAATCAAAAACACAACGAGAGTGTTAAAAACAAAAATGGAAAACTGATGATCAAATTTTGCACGAATAACGAACTAAGAATTAACAACACATTTTTGTGACCACAAAGACCAACACAAATATAGTAGTATGTATAATAAGAATCATCCTGAAATACTCCCCGCCCAAGAGAGCGGCGCCAACCCAAACAAAAGTCAAAGTCGAAGGACTAAATACAGAATCCACGGAATAATTATACAGGAAAAGAATATCAGAGAAGATCGCTGGTAATCAAATATTAGAAAATGATAACATCGAGAAAGCTGGGAAAATAATTAACGCGGCAACAGAATCACGGAGCTGGAAAGAAACGAACACTAACATATCAAACCATAAAAAACCATGGTTTAGAGAGGAAGTGAAGACAAAATGTGAAGAAAAGAAGAAAGCCTTTTTACAATACAGAACACAACAAACACAACAGGCATATAACCACTATAAACGGAATCAGAAATGAAACGAATACTTTAGTTAAACAAATAAAAAAGGAACACTGGCAGAGTTTTGCAAAACAGATAAAACACGATTTCTACGGAATATAAAAAGAAATATGGAGAATGATCAGAGGACAAAGAAAAGAGATGAACGAACTAATAAAAACTTAACACATTCAGAAGGAAACCACTAAAACTAAAGGTATAAAATAAACATATTTTTATGAAAAAAATTTTAACATTTTTCTGTGCGAATTAAAATCAAACAACATATCCCAAACAATTAATTCAATGCGATATAGTTATCAATCCCAACATACGACATAAAAAGGTATTAGGTAACTTCAATGAATGTTGATAGTTCGAACTATTTGCCAATTACTAATAATCGAATCAGAAGATTACATAAAGCTAAAAGCATATTAACCTTTAAAAAAGCAGATCTAATATAATTGAACTTAGAAAACTATATTAATTATAATATCTAGGAGAACAGATAATGTGAGATCATAATAGTTTATTAAAAATTATATGTAGGAAAGGAATGATATGCAATTATTTAAACACAAAAACTAAGATCGATGACATGGTCACTCATTTACGTCTACAGCCACATCATTAGGAAATTATTACGTGTAAATCTAAGTTTTAATTCGCTCAATCTGTGGAGTCTTTGACAATTCTTCAGAAGACCTAAGTTGACTACTAGGTGCCGGCGAATACCCTTGTAAATCGTATAATCAAGAAAGAGCAAACTATCCTGCTATACTACTCCTATGTCGTTCTAGCGTCGTAACTATTATTACATTGATCAAAATATGTAATGAAAAGCTAACTATATTTATGTAAAATAAAGGACACAAGGATGTTCATTTGACTTTCAATAAAATCTGATTTATTACCAACTCATATCACTCACCAACAGTAAACTAATAAAAATTTATAGAGCTGTCTACAAAGATACAATGACACTTAAGCAAACTAATAACCTTGTGATGAGAGGTGTGAGAAAAAAGAATTACTAAATAAATAACCAATTAAGTAACTAAAAAATAAATATTTTTTCATCAAAACTACATAGAGGGGTTTGACAGTTGAAATGTGTAATAAGAAATATTATAACAAAAAGACTCTCATCTAGGGATACATAAATATTAAAAAAAAAAAAGAAACACAAAATGAGATATATGCTAAATTAAAATCGGTTAATAAACAAAAAACTTATTGCAAAATGAACACCAAAATCGATGTTTTTAAATATTGTTAATACCTATTTTAATATTTATTAAAATTTGTTTAAATGTACATGAGCTAGAGAGTTTTATCGTGTATAAATTTTGTGCAAAAGATGGACAAGATTGGTTGAATAGTTTTTGTGAAATTTAGTTTGTTTATTTATAACATTTTTTGAAAAATGTGCTAAATTCTAAGGCAGGTCCAGATAAGACTGAATGGATCTCAATAATCCAAGGTTATTTTCCTCGATAAGACGTATATATACTAACGTCCTATGGAAAAAAAAAAGTTAAAAACAATTACGTTGATGGACACAAAATGATTTATTTATAAATAGCATATTTTAAGCTTATAAACATTTAAAATACTCCATAGATTTTAGTTCAAATTAAATGACAATAACATATTTAGAAAGCTGGTTAAAAATTAAAAACATAACTTGAAAAAAATAAAGGTTCCGTGACTCTTAGGAGCCCAGATAGCCCCTTTTTTTTTAAATCAATGTTACGGTAATTAACAACATTAGGACTGAAATGAACCAATCTTTTATACGACAAGTTATCACTTTATTTGCTAAATGTTTTGTTAAAGACTTAGACTTTTCTTAAAAAAGATTGGTTAATTTCAGCCCTTAATTTTGTTAATTAACATCATCATCATCATCTTTGGCTAGACAAATCTTTGTGGATCTTGGCCTGCTCTAGGATTCATCGCCATTCTGTTCGGTTTCTGGCAACATGTTGCCATCTTCTGATTTTAATTCTGTTGATTTTTAATTAACATAACAGTGAATAAAAAAGGCTATCTTGGCTCCCAAAGGTCATAGGACCATTATTTTGTTTTAACTTGTGTTTTTTAACCAGGTTTCTAAATATTTTGTTGCCATTTAATTTGAATTACTTCTACGGAGTTATTGTAAAATATTTATAAGCTTAAAAAGTGCTATTTATATTATAATCTAATATAAATAGCACTTTTTTTTCCATAGTTCATAAGTATACTTCTTAACGAATAAAATAAGCCCCAGACTATTAATATGCATTAAGTCAAATTATCTGGAACAGCGTTAGAAATTAGCTCATTTTACAAAAAATCTTACAAACAAATTAAGTTTCGCAAGAACTAATTAACAGATCTGACCCATCTCTAGCACACAATTCAAAAAGGACCTCAAGTTTAGGTACATTTAAACAAATTATAATAAATAATAAGAAATTTATTAATAACATTCAAAAACAGTGATGTTGTTATTCATTTTACATTAACTTTTTTGTTTATTATCCGATTTTAATTTAGTATATCTCATTTTGTGTATTTTTTCCAAAAAAAATTGTCTGTTAACGTCAGATCACCAAATAGATGTTCTAGATAATCGCTAGACGATCTCTACAGTTTTTAAGTTATGAGTAGAATAATGAGTTTGCCGTTTTTATTGTATATTTAAAAAAAGTTCCACTAAAAAATTGATGAATCCCTAGACGAGAGTCTTTTGTAGTATCTCATACTACACATTTTAATTATCAAACCCGTCTATGCAGTTGTGTCATGTAAAAAACTAACTTAAGTGGCCTATAAAGTAATTATTGTCGGCTTATCAAAATATAAAGTGTGTAGATAAATATAGAGAAAATAGAACATACAGTGCACAAAATGAAGATGGTGACTATGTAGTCAAATAGCCAATTGGTTAGAACATCGGTAGAATATGAAATTAAAGGAACAATAGACAATTACACAGCTTATAAAGTAAAAAAATTGATATTTTAATGTTTTAGTTATATTCCATAAATAGATTTTGTCAGAATTGGCTTATGAAGTAGACGCTTTGAGTCTCAAAACATTTTATAGGGAACAAACTTAAAACAGCATAAAGAAGAATACGAAGTAAAATTTTTAAAATAAACCCTGTAAGTCACTATAAAAATTAACACTTATAAAATTGAAATAATACGACATAGCAAGACGAATAAATTTAACAAATATCAGAAAAAAACAGGAGAGCTCTTGGTTCTTGTGTAATTTTGCTATACAAGAATTCAGATCCCAAGTTTAATATTAATATGTTACAGTAAACATTGACATTAGATTGAGAATTAATATCTTAGGGTAAATAGAAAATGGAATTACTGATTAGAACAAAAGCACCAAAATCGCATAAATCGAGGAAGATTGAAATCAAGAAATATGAAGCGAACTTATGTTTACTTGGGGTTGTGGCATGATTACGTCATAATAACAACGACTGACTATTCTGTGTTTATTAAATATTTTCTGAAGCTACTATAAGAAAGAAAAAAAGATACACATTTGTTAAAATTAGCATAAAACTGTTAAACTAGAGCGTTGCTTGTCTTAAAACTACATTCATTATACCTAATAGGAATGTGAATTTCAAAAATATCCATGTTAATTAGTACATAATGTTCTAATATGCATAATTGTTATATTAAAAACAGTATGCACTAACAACTTCTATCCATGTGCGCTTCCTGATTGTTACTTCACCGTGAGAATAAATAATATAAATGGAAAACAGTAAATTTTGTAAAACAAGAAGTTTGAAAAAATATATAACAAAATTACATACCTTTTGTTGAGTATCAATATCATTTGATAATGGTTTACATTCCCCTAAGTTGAGTACAGCCAGCAAACAGAAGAAAATAGTGCAAGTCCAAACCAGATGTGTCATTTTGACTAAAAATAAATAACAAATATTAATTTTAACAATCCAACAGTAATATATCTGTAAAAAATATGTTCACAATTTTGTTTCATGCGAACAAAATTGTGCTCCATGTAAATTTTATAAATGTGATATACCGCCAGATTGAAATGAGGCCACAAATGAAATAATACAAAAAAAAATAAAAGTCTTACATGTAACCAAAGCGTGCCTTAACTTAGGAGTGAATGTGATAGTTATATAAAATTCTTCTTATTTCTAAGCCTGCTTCGCAGACTCGAGGATCGGCGAAAGGATACGAGAATGTCATCCAAGTGGTAGCAAGGAGGTCAAGGAAGGTACCGTTAGCAAAACAAAGTGCATATTAAATACAAAGTATTACAGAAAAAACAGTAAATTAATATGGAGTGCAATTGTTTATTGATGTGTGGTTAAAAACTAAGATTAACGATTACTCTCAAAAGGATATTTATTTTCTGTTAGATTTTTCACCCAATATACACTGCGCGTCATTAAAAAGAAATCAGCTAAAGTTTTTGTCATTTTTTAATTTTTAAGATTAGTAAGATAAGTAATTAAGATTGTAATTAGATGTTTGTGTAATGTTTAAAAATATATTCTAAAGCAGTATGCAAGCATTTCTTAAATAACAAATGTCAAGAAAAAAACTACTCCCAAAATGATGATTTTAATGGAAAATTTTAAATATTAATATTGTAAATTTTTTCTGTTTTCTTTATAAAAATCACAATAAAGTCGTGATTTGTAATATTCCTTATTACCACTTGTATTTTGAATTACACTCTCCGTTCAACTTACATTGAATTAATCAAATTCTGGATGTTGTCTTGGCATTGAATTGATCAAATTCTGGATGTTGTCTTGAGAAAAAGCTTCCCATTCTTCTACGAGCGCCAATTGAAGCTGTTTACGATTTATTGGAGCAGGTATTCTGTTTTTTAGTCTTCGTTTGAGTTGGTCCTAAACATGTTCAATCCGGTCCAAATCTAGTCTTTCAGCCAGCCAATTCATTTTTGGCACACCGACGGTTTCCAGGTATTGCGTTGCCATTCTGGCTAAGTGTAGCCGCACGTTGTTTTGCATGAACATAAAGTTTTCACCCACAAACCCAGCAAAAGGCATTTCATGCTTGTCTAGCATTTCGGTAATGTATCGGTAAGCATTCAACGTTTCTCTATTAATAAACACGAGATCATTACGGCCTTCGAATGAAATGCCTCCAAAAAAAAATTACAGAGCCTATTCCAAAAGCAACGCTTGCTCGTCGAGCACAAGCAACATATCGTTCCATACGTCTTTTGTACGTTTTAATGCAACTGTATGAGCCATAAAGAACCATCCTGGACTCATTACTAAACATTTTTTCAATCTTCTATCGCCCAATGCTCGTGGTCTCTAGCCAACTCAAGTCGACGTTGTTGATGTGCTGCTATTAACAAAGGTCCTGTTGCTGGGCAGCGAGTCCTTGGACCAAATTCCCCCAACCTTCTTCTCACTGTAGAAGTGCTTAACGTCCACCCGTGAGCATTCTGAAAACGGTTTTGGATTGCTTTAGCCGTTAAGAACCGCTTTAGCTACGAAGTGCGTTGTAAAGCACAGTCTTTTCTGGCCGTCATGATTCTTCTCGCGCCTGATTCCGGTTGTTGTTCGTGAGATCCAGTCTCTACGGATCGTTGGTATGTTTTTTGGACCAGACAACGACTAACTCCAAGCTGTCTGGCCAGTTCTCTTTGATTCATTCGATTATCAATCAAAGTAACAATTTGAACAGATCCAGCAAATCTCTCAGCCATAGTTTTAAATTTAAAAATTGCACAAGATTACTCTTTGAACAACTGTACACTAATGAAAGATTTTTGAAAAACAGAACAGCCATTTTCCAAGAAAAACAACTTACAAAAACACGTGCATTCTCCGAAGTCGTAAAACTGATATCAATTTTGCGAACTTATTACCCTTAATTGACCTGTCGGCACCCAGCGGCGGTACCTAAAAGTGTTTTTGCATTGTGGGAGTTTATTTACAATAAAATAAATTGAATAAACTTAAAATTATTGAAAAATTCTTATAAAATTCTACGTGGCCTCTTTTTAATGACGCGCAGTTTACACATAACAAACTAAGAACAATAATTAATATTTATTTATCCTATGTCTTATCATAGACATACGACATTTTTGACATAGATATCATAGGTAGGTCCACAGAATCTCTGACTGAAGCATTTCGGTCGTTAAGAGCATCTGCACACAGAATGGGACTAAATATAAATGTTCAAAAGACCAAATATATGTGTTGCACTAGGTCAAGCAACCCGACACCTACACGAATAATAATTGATGACCTAGAACTGGAAGGTGTTGACACCTTCATATACTTAGGGTCGCTGCTAACCAAAGATAACAACGTCAGTGAAGAAATCAAAAGAAGAATAGTGCTCGCCAATAAGTGTGACTATGGCTTAAGAAGACAGATGGCCTCAAAAATGCCTAGAAAAATTAAACTGACTGTATACAAAACACTAATAAGACCAGTGCTAACATATGGTTCAGAAACTTGGACCCTAACACAAAATGACCAAGAATTGCTCAAACGTTTTGAGCGAAAAATACTAAGACGAACATATGGAGGCATAAAAGAACAAGGTTTGTGGCGCAGGTGTTACAATTTTGAGTTGTATAGAAGATTTGGAGAACCTGATGTTGTAAAATTCATTAAGGTAGCACGCCACAGATGGATAGGTCATGCAATCAGACGAGTGGAAGATGCCATAGTCAGAAAAGTTTTTGACCGAAGAGCGCCGATCGGACAACGAAGAAGAGGAAGACCGAGACTTAGGTACCAAGACAACCTAGAAAATGATTTGAAGTCTATCGGAATTAGAGAATGGAGAAGAGTTGCCAGAGACAGGGGCGAATGGAGGATTGTTCTGAAGAAGGCTTTGGCTCATAAAGAGCTGTAATGCCACTGATGATGATGATGATGTCTTATCATTAAAAAAATTAAATTTTTACTATAGGTACATATCACAGAAGAGGTCAATTTAAAAAGATCGGAAATACGGGTCAATTTTTTTTCGAGGTAAACACTTTCAGTGAATATTTTTAGCCCTCAGATTTAATTATGTAGCAAAAGTAAATTTTACTCGTACCCTCACAAGTTATGGGAAGGAGGTCATAATAAAAGAGTGACGAACCCCAAAAAAGGTGACTATCATCTATAACTCGTTGACTACCGAGCAAATTAAGTACCAAAATGTTCGTAATAAAAATTTGCATAACTTTTTTTACTTAAATTTTTTTATTGGGACGAACATGTAAGTAAATAAGAAAAAAGCAAGAATTCATAATTTTATAATTTTAATAAAATTTGATATTTAGCCCTTTAGGTGGCAAGAGACTGGCAATTATATTTTTTTAAATATTTTGTCTTGAATTGTGAAATGAGATTATAAGGAATATAAAACATATTGCCAGAGTAGTCGGTGCGTTTTGATTTGGTTTGAGTCTTCTTACAAACTCTCTGATGACGAGTAGACCCAGAAACACGTGTTAGGGAGTGGTAAGAGACTCAAATTAAATCGAAACGCAACTATTTTCGAATATAAAATAAGCTTTGTTTATGCAATTTATTACAAAAAACAATTTTTTTGAGGTGGAAATATTTATCCCAATAAACTATAATGCTTTCTGCTTTCACATAAATTTCAGTGGAATAATAATTGTCCACTAATGAAAAATTAGGAAAGCGAAAGAAGAATGGATGAACAGCAGATGTGAGGAACTGAGAGAATTACTAAAAAAACATGACTACTTCAATGCATACAAAAAGATTAAGGGAGTCACAAATATGAAGAAAATATTCACAAGAACACTAGTAAATGATAACAACCAAATAGTATCCATGGAAATATATGGGAAAAATACATCGAAGATCTGTTTGATGATGAGAGAACAAAACTACAAATAAATTTAGTACAAGACACAATACTTGATATATTAACAACAGAAGTTACAAAAACAATCAATACAGCAAAACCACGAAAGACCTCAAGTCCAGATGAGATATATATATGTAGACATGATAAAACTTATCAATGAAGAAAATTTTCAGTCCTTAACACTACTATTTAACAAAATATATACCACTAGAATCTTCCCAGAATGACCTTCAACTTATTGAATCATGTCTTCTTTTGTCTCTTCGATTTCTCTTTTCATATCTTATTTTTCATCAACGCTTTCTCTTTTTATATCTTCTTTTATCTCAACGATTTGTCTTTTTATATATTCTTAGTCTCTGTGATATCTTTTTTCATATTTTCTTTACTCAATTTTGAGGACATTTTCGACGCCATAATAACAGCCGAAAATGAAGATGACCTACAAAGATTAATTAAAGAATTCGAAGATACGGCGCTCATATACAACATGGAGATCTCAATATAGAAAACTAAAGCGATAGTGATATCAGCGAAACCGAGAAGATGTAAACTAGTCGTAAATAACCAAATAATAAAACATGTGATGGAAACTGAATACTTGGGAATAAAACTGTCAAGCTACGGAAAAGTGGAAGAAGAAGTACAAAAACAAGTGAACATGGCAAACAAAGCAGCAGGATGTCTCAACAACACAATCTGGAGAAACAAATACATCACAACTGAAACGAAAACCAGGATATATAAATTAACAATAAGACCGATAATGACGTACACAGCGGAAACAAGAGCAGATACGGCGAAAACACAAAGGCTACTGGAAACAACAAAAATGAAAGTCTTACGAAAAATAACAAACCAAACTCTAAGAGACAGAGTAAGAAGTGAGGTAATACGAGCGAGATGTGATGACAGAAAATAGAATAGTACGAATAGCAAGAGACAAATCGCCAAATGGAAGAAGATCGTTGGGACGACCGAGGAAAAGATGGTCAGACAACGTCAATTGAGGCTAAAAACCGAAGTAAAACAGGCATTTTGCCTATTTATAAAGTAGGAAGAAGAAGAAGAAGAATTTTGAGGACTCTATTTTTAATAAAAGACTTATGAGCAACTCTGTCTTCCTGTTTCTCGTTCCTCTTTAGATTTTATCTTTCTGACGACATTTCTTTTCAACTTCTTGTCGACGTTTTTCTTGTTTTTATCAAATAAATTCTCGACAAAAGCTTCTTTCACTTAATTCCACTTTCTTTAGGCACAAATTGTTACGTTTTTCTGTGGGCTCAGGAGTTAGATGAAATACGTAGTTTAACTAATTTTATTAAAACACTCAAATACAAAAAAAGACAACTAACTCACTATATAAATAACAAATGTGTCATTAATAATTAACGTACCTATATCACTATACAAGATAAACACTTCGCTAGTCGCATGAAAAACTAAACTTCAAACGTTGATCATCGACTCAAAAATTAGATCGTAATTTCTAGAATTTGCATGTATATCAAACTGAAAGTCGAGTCAGCGTTTTTAACCGAAATTCCAGAAAAATATCGCTAGTAAAATATTGAGAAGATGTTAGGTAGAATTTTCAAAATATTACAGGACTGTAATTACAGTCACATAATAATACGTTTAACCCTCGGTTAGTGTTCTGGAGTATACCATACCACAGGTATAGGTAATGGATTTTGACAACAGCTATGACCTTGTAAATAATAGGTAAACTTGTGTACTGCATTGGCATGACTCATACCTCTTGTCAAAATCCATTACCTCTACTCCTTTTATTTCTATAAAATCGAAAGTAGATGAAATAGCGCCTTCTAGCGCCTAGTATCTGTAATTTATACATGTTTTCCCACGATGACCTTATTACCAGCTGTACATACAATTTCAGTTTAAATTAAGAGTTGGTCAAAGACGGTTGGTGTGTGTGATACCCTGGTACACTACTGTTGTAATTTTTAGTTGTTTTGTGTTCTAGAGGTAAAGTTACATGATATTTTTGATATCTTTTCGAGATGTACCATGATTTTTATTTTTCTTTCAGCGATACTGAATTATAGAATAATTATTATGTCTTACGAACAAGAGCAGGTAAGGTTAAAATGTTTATGGGCGGAGTTTGGCAGTATTTCTGATGATGATAAATCGTTTATTGATAGTGAATCTGAGGAAGAACAAACCGCATTAGAAAGTCAAGAAGCAATCATATTCTGAAGAAGTGGAGGCTGAAGAAGAAAGTGAATTTTCAAGTGGTTCAGAAAGTGGTAGTGAGAATAATGGTAAGAGATACATTTTAGATAAAGACAAATCAAAGTTGTTCAACCTTCCAAGAAACAAACAAATTAGAACAAGGTCGGACAATCTAATTACATATTTACCTGATGTAAAAGAAATAGCACGAGAAAAGCAGAGTGTTCTTGATTGTTGGTTGATATTCTTTACAGAAGAAATGTTAAATGACATTGTTGACTATACAAATGTAAATTTAGCGACGAAAGCCTCACGGTACGATGCACGACATCAGTATTTAGTCAAAGAGACTGACAAAATAGAAATCAAAGCTGTTATAGGCCTGCTCTATTTTACGGGACTTTACAAGTCAAACCAAAAAAATATTTCAGATCTTTGGAATACTGATGGAAGCGGTATTGATCTCATTCGAACAACAATGTCGCAACAAAGATATTCCATTTTGTTGCAATGTTTGCGATTCGACAATGTGCAAAATAGAGTAGAACGGAAACAGATCGACAAATTGGCAGCAATTAGAGGTAAGACACACTATATACCAAGTCAACATCTTACAATAGACGAAAAACTGAAATCGTTCAGGGGACGTGTGTCATTTCTTCAATACATACCGAATAAGCCAGCGAAGTATGGCTTAAAAATATTTGCGCAGTGGATGCCAAAACTTACTACTGTCTAAACATGGAAGTTTACGTCGGCACACAGCCAGAAGGATCTTTCCGACAAAGTAACAATCCGCAAAACATAGTTGAACGTTTGATTGGGCCAGTTTCTGGTACTAAACGTAATATGACTTTCGATAACTTTGTTACCAGTTATCCGCTCATGATCAATCTACTTCAGACTCATCATCTTACAACGGTTGGGACAGTTAGGAAAAACAAAAGGCAAATTCCAATAGCACTTCTGAACACACGAGAAAGAGAAATTCGCAGTTCAAAATTTGCTTTTAAAGGAGATATACCGGCTGTCTCATATGTGCCAAAAAAGTAAAAAAATGTAATCCTCTTTTCTACATTGCATCATGATGATACTATAATTAAAGAAACTGATAAAAAGAAATTACCTAAAATTATCGACTTTTACAATTCAACCAAAGGCGGTGTAGACATATTGGATGAGCTATATGCTAATTACAGCGTATCAAGAAATAGTCATCGTTGGACTTTGACACTATTTTTTTAGTTTTTGAATTCAGCTGGAGTGAATGCCCAAGTTATAAATAAAACAAATACAAAAAACGATTAATTAAATAGACGAATTGTTTTGAAAGAACTGGGTGTGCAGCTGATTTCTGAGTTTCAACACCAACGAAGACAAAACCCTTCCTTGCGTCGACCACTACGTGATAATCAGCAACCAGAAGTACATCAGTTGGGAACTAAGCGACGTAGGACAAGCAGTAGATGTTCTGTTTGCCCAATAAATAAAGATAGGAAGACTTTTTACATATGCATGTGGTACTCCAATTTGTTTGGAACACGCAATAATAACGTGTTCAAATTGCGACAGTTTTGAGGAGTCGCAACTTTTTTAGTTTTCAATGTATTTTGGCGAATATTTTTTTCTTTAGTTTGTAGAATCTTAGGCTATAAGTTTATTTAGAGTTGTGTTATCAATAAAATTTTTCATAATATCTGTATTATAGTTCACTCGTGTTTTTTGACTAGCATAATTGCAATATGTTGGATAAATTATGTTTACAATTTAAATATAACAATTTTACAGCACCATATTTAATTGAATTTGAATCATAAATAAGTATAAAATCAAGAATAACCATTTTAAATGATTAATATTAAAAATTTTAACGTCCTGCGTTAGTTTACCGCAGAACCGCATTTACCGTTAGAACACCGTCGTGCTAATTTATCTAGGCACACTAACGCAGGGTTAAGGTTATGTACGGATTTTTGGTTTTTAGTTTTCTAAGGATTCAGATGATAGCGTCGCAGATCCTAACTAAGGAAGAAGTTAGTTCATGCAAAAGACGTATTGATACACTTGAATCGTCTGACATGGAAACACCTGTCACAAAATATGACTGGACCAAATTTATTACCAGTAAATAAAATTCTCCCGCACTCCGTTTACTAGTAAAATTGGATTTCACGTTGAAGTTAACACAAGCAGTCCCCTGTCAATTTTAAGCTCATTCCTAACGGAAGAATCTGCACTGCAAATAATCACCCAAATTAATTTGTATGCTCATCAAAAAAACATCAAGTTGGAATTTTCATTAGAAGAATTGAAAGCATTTCTTGGCATGGTTTTATACATGAGGTTCCATTACCTTCCTAGTATGAAACTATATTGGTCCAATAATGAAAACTTCCATTCCGAAAAAATTGCAAAAATTGTGCTCCTAAAGAGATTTCTGAAAATTATGAGGTTTATCCACCTACACACGAAGATGCCACAGAAAGATTCTAAAGGATTCAACAAACTTCACATATTACGTCCAATCACAAATTACTTGAAAGAGACATTTGCACGTGTTTACAATCCATTGCAGAATATAGCAATAGATGAATCAATGATTGGTTTCAAGGAACGCTCGTGAATGAAACAATACCTTTTTATGAAGCACATTAAGGAGGGATTTAAAGTTTGGGCTTGTTGTTGCCCTGAGACAGGTTTTGTTTAAGATTTTGACGTGTACACCGGAAGGGAGGATAAAAATGATGGAATGGGCTTAATGGAAAAAGTTGTTCCCAGATTATCGACGAAGTTTTACGGAATTATTATTGTCTATATTTTGATAATTTTTGTAGCACCATAAGGCTTGTTGAGGGGATGCTCATAGATACTATCTTTTCCTGTAAAACAATTAAACAAAATGGAAAAGACTATCCTAAATGTCTAAAGCCTGACAAAGAAATGCATCCGGGTGATTACGACTTTACACATGCAGGTGATGTTGGAATTGTGAAGTGGAAAGAACGGGGTACTAAAAGTGTTTCTGTCATATCTTCTATGTATGATTTATCTGAAGTGACGTCTACACTAGAAATTAAAAAAGAAAAAGGCTTCCAGTTAAATGTTTCAGGATGATAGAAGTACATGGGAGGAGTAGATAAAGACTTTTAATACCTTTCGAGGCTTCCTTGTAAACAGCCCAGTAGTATACAATATTACAATAAAAGAGAAACGAAAGAAGCCTGTATCATAACTTAAATACCATTGATTGGTAATTTCAACAATAGAAATAAAATAGGGTACGCAACAAATAGGTGCAACAAAAGGAAGAAAACGTAAACGTTCTAATGGGTCCTATACTTTAGAAAATTCTATCAGACCTTCAAACGTAGGTGCTCATATCCCAGAACAGATCAATACATACCGTCAATGTGGCTTATGCAGTCCGAAGAAAACAGAAAAGATAAGTAATATGATTTGTGTTAAGTGTAATATGGCTTTATGTAAGGAATGCACCGTTTCATACATCTTAAAGCGTAAAGTGACATACAATTGGCAAGTATAAGTATTTGTGATTTTTAATGTACCATCGTATGTATAACTTTAAAATTTTTCATTCTTCTTCTTAAAGTGCACTCTCCATTACTGAAGGTTGGCTATAACTACAGCAAATTGCTCTCTATCTTGAACTATTCTTAGTATCGAATGTGTCCATGCCTGTTCAGTCTCTTACATTTTTCATCCAGGAGCATTTTCTTCTTCCTGGACCTCTTCTTCCTTTCACTTTTCCTTCTATTATCAGTCGTAGGAAGCTGTATTTTTTTCCTCTGTAAATATGTCCTAAATAAGTCGTTTTTCTGGTTTCTACAATATTTAGGAGTTCTCTCTCAGTCCCCATTCTTCTCAGTACCTCGTTGTTGGTTACATGCTCTGTCCAAGAGATCTTCAGCATCCTTCGAAAAAGCCACATCTCGAAGGCTTCTACACGTCTCAGACTTGTGATTCCGAGAGTTCATGTTTCCATTCCTTATAGCAATATGTATAGCAATAAATGAATGTTTTTAAAAATTGGTATCAAATATCCAACGATAAGGTAGAGTTTATTAGGAATTTTTTCATTCTTTGAAAAGCGGACCTAGCATACTCTACAGGGTGTTTCAAAAAAAGGTAACCCCGTCTCTGGAGTAGGTAAAAAACTGAAAAATAATTGGGACTTGCTTAGTAAAAAATGTTTGTAACGCCATCCGTCTTGGAGATACAGTGCGTTGAACAAAAAAAAATTTACGCATTTTTTACGATTTTGCCGAAACTACTGGCAACATTGTAATGAAATTGTATACGAATATGTTTTGGAAGCTCATACATCCCATGGATTTGTTTTTATATCTGATTCTCATAGAGGGCGCTAGTTACACGAATCGTACTACGTATTAGTCAATATAACTTTTTTAAGAGTATAATTATTAATCAAAATTTCAAGTAAACTTAAACATCATTCAATTTTACACGAAAAAGGTAATCTTGGTAAAACTTGATACTGTGTACCGTTTTCGGAATATTTTGATTTGAAAATTATGAAGTAATAATTGATGCTGGTACAAAATAGTTAGTAATTAAACAAAATTCACAAGAAGAAAATTAAATTAATGACTAAGAACATAAAATAAAATTCAATTACAGTAAGTGTTCAAAATGCCCTCCGTTTTCGCGAATACACAAGTCTATTCTTTTTTCTAAAGATTCCATTAACCTTCTAAACGGTAGGGGATCAGCTATGATGTCATTAAATTGACGTTGAATTCTTTCTTCCAATTCTTGGCGTGAATTTACCTCTGTAGCATAGAATTTTTTCTTAATATACGACCAAACTGCGTAGTCCAAAGGGTTAAAATCGCATGACCGAGGATGCCAATGAATCGGAGCTTCTGCACCTCTACCAATCCATCGATTCGGAAAATGATTACTCAACCAGTTACGACACCTTCTATCAAAGTGTGGTGGAGCTCCATCGTGCATAAAAAATAAAGATCTTCGCTCATTTACCGTTAAATCTTCTAATATCTCGAATAAGGAATTATTTAAAAAATCAAGATACATATAACCATTTAAATTTCCAGGTAGAATATGATAACCTATTAATTTGTTATCTAAAGTTGCTGCCCAAACATTAACTTTAAATGAGTGTTGATAATGTGATACCCTTTTGACTCGTGGATTTTCATCACACCAGTAGTGTGCATTATGGGAGTTAAACATACCTTGTCGCGTAAACGTGGCATCGTCCGTAAAAAGAATGCATTTTAAAAAATTTGGATTGTGGGTTGTCCTTTGTTGCAATGTTTCACAAAAATCCACTCTAACGGGTAGATCATCTGGCAAGAGCTCTTGGACTTGTCTGTAATGATACGGATGTAATTGTTGTTCTTTCAGTATCCGCCAAGTACTTAAAGAAGAAGTATTTGTTTATCCTGCTATATACCTTACGCTAACTGTTGGATCTTGATCAAGTAAATTTAAAATATTATTTTCTTTATTAATTGTTCTTGTTGTTCTTGGTCTACCAGAATTTATTTTATGTGGTCTCACATTCCCAGTTTCTCGAAAACGTCGTTCAACGGCTCTAAATGTTTTTTTACTTGATAAGTTGTTTCTAGGAAACTTTTCTGCATAACGTGTCACAGCTGTACTAGAACATCCTAAACATTCGCCTAAGGTTAATAAAATGTCAGTGTATTCAACATTTGAGTACATTTTGATTTGATTTTACAAATAACAAGGTTTCAAAACTCTAATTATTGTTGATTTATCGTCATAACAATCAATAAATGTCAGATTTCCATGGCACACTTGGAGAAAATAGAGGTATACCTATTAGAAATTTATCATTACTACCAGCATCAATTATTACTTCATAATTTTCAAATCAAAATATTCCGAAAACGGTACACAGTTTTGAGTTTTACCAAGAGTACCTTTTTCGTGTAAAATTGAATGATGTTTAAGTTTACTTGAAATTTTGATTAATAATTATACTCTTAAAAAAGTTATATTGACTAATACTTAGTCCGATCCGTGTAACTTGCGCCCTCTATGAGAATCAGATATAAAAACACATTCATGGGATGTATCAGCTTCCAAAACATATTCGTATAAAATTCCATTACAATGTTGCCAGTAGTTTCGACAAAATCGAAAAAAATGCGTAATTTTTTTTTCTTCAACCCCTGTATCTTGAAAACGGATATCGTTACAAAAATTTTTTACTAAACAAACCCAAATTATTTTTTAGTTTTTTACCTACCCTAGAGACGGGGTTACCTTTTTTTTAAAACACCCTGTATACGAGCACGTATTTCAACTTCAATCAGTCAAGATCGTTTGTTATCCAGCAACCAAGATACTGGAATTTTTGTATGGGTTCTATCCGTTTGTTGTAGATACGAATATTAATGTCGGCATTTAATGCACGTGTAACGGTCATTACTTTTGTTTTAATTGTGTTTATGTTTAGCCCCAAGCTGTCTCTCTCTTTGGTTATGGCATTCAAAAGTCGTTGTCAACCCTCAGAACTGTCCGCAATAATGACGGTGTCGTCTGCGTATCTTAAATTGTTTACATATTCTCCGTTGATTTTTATTCCTTTAATATTTTCGAGGGCGTCTTGGAAGATCTTTTTGGAATATATATTAAACAATAGTGGAAAAAAGTAGTGGGTAGTGCTCTTGGTGGCCTCCTCTTTTTATTGACATTTCTGCTGACATACGATTGTCTATTTTAATCGACGCCATTTCATCTCAACACAGATTTTTAATAAGGGCCACCGTGTTATGGTCTACACCATGTTGTGCTAGGGTCTCTATGAGTTCTGTATATTTTAATCGATCAAACGCTTTTTCGTAGTCGATAAAATAGAGAAACACGTCTTTTTGTTGATCTCGGCATTTTTGTAGTAATATCTGGAGGCCAAATAATGCCTCCCTCGTACCGATATCAGTAGTAAAGTGATTATTGATCAGTGTAGTAGTGTCTGGGGGCTCGGGAGACTGAAAACTCGGAAGTCTTGAAGAAGACATTAGAGAGGATGTCGAAAGCTCGGAGCAATGAAAATCAACGTGGTTCAACCCAGAAGACTGGTGAGTTTAATATTAATTTTTATAATAGTATTAATCTTAGCTCTAGGTTTAATAGGTTTAATATATATATATATATATATATATATATATATATATATATATATATATATATATATATATATATATAATAATTTTTAGCATTTTATGCGACTCTCATGAGACCAATAAACGTTTAATCTTCACAATCTATAACATAAAATTTATTAACATTTGAAATATGCCCAAAAAATGCTGACTTTACACTTTCAAATTACAAACGGTCTAAAATTGAAATTTCCTTTTTTCGAGTGCACAAGTATGTTTTTCAAAACTATACAAATTCAGCTTCAAATTTCACCTAATACTGTATAATATTCCCGGCCTATTTGAGATAGAGATAATAAGTCAATTAGTATTACTATAGTTATCAGATAACTTTTTCTGCAAAAATCCGATTGTCACCTCTCATATCCAAATGTAGTTTTTTCACAGATGCGCCCTGGTCTATACGTTATTTTTTTTATATATATAACAACACAATCATTGTTACTTTATTTCACAAAAATTTTCAACCAAACTAAAATATTTTAACGGATTTTATTATATTCGCTTTCTTTGGAAGGCAAGTCTAGAATATTAAAATCAATTTTATCTATTGATCTATTGACAAGTTTCTTACGTACATTCTGCTACACAAGTACAATATAACCCCAATTTTCTGCATCCGCAAGTTAATCTTTTACATCTCGTTTTACAAGATTATTGTTTTAAAAATCGACTCAGGAATAAGTTGATGATTGAATGATCTTACTGGGAGTAACTCACCTTTGGACAACTTCCAACCCCAACCAGTTGACTCAATTCTGTAATCAGTTGTAAGTGCGATATTTGTTTTTAATTATATATTTGTAAAGTAGGCGAAAAGTAGATATAAATTTAAAAAAAAATTACAATTCATCTAGCTGTTCCGGAGATATACGTGACTGGAGATTTTAGATTATTTTTGGAGCACACCAATAACATACTTCTCTCCCTTGTTTCCCCAAAAGGCTTACAAAGCCATCTTCGGAGCAATGCTACAAGAGAGCAATGATGTAAATAAGCAATTTTAATTAAACAATAATTCTCTTACGTCAAATATCAAGTATCCTACTAGGAGAGATCATGTGGTAAGCAGAAAAATGCTGGTTATATTTTTTACTTTTTCTTTTCTTTCATTAGCCAATGAAAAGAACATACAAAGGACTGTACACTGGACTCCACAAAAAACACATTAAAAAACTTGGTTATGGTGCAGATGTCAGAGCCCAATCATTTTTACTGGTGCTTCAACTCAACTCCTCCGCTTCACTTTTGGAAATTATGTATTTTTTCCAGGTCAGTTATCTAACCAGGTAAATTAGAAGGTACTTTACATCATCCTTCTGTGGTATTTGTTTTGCGGTTAATACATACAGGTGGACATGCTTCTCCACGGGTTGTAAATGTTAGATGTATCGACTTCTGCTCATTTGGTTTAATTCTCCATTTTTTTAAGTATTTTTCGACTTTACGTATATTATTTTGAAGGAGTTCTGATGCGATGCGTGGATTTCGTTGGAGCATAAGATCGCCGTACCATCTCAAATGTAGCTTTTGTTGTGGCAGGTAATGTTGGCAGATCGGCAGTGTGGAGTTGGTATAGGACAGGACCCAGTACAGTTCCCTGTGGGACTCCCGCTGTTAGGGGTTGGAGTTCAGTTATTTTATTGTCGTATTTTACTCTAAAACGTCTATTTGTAAGGAATGACTTTAGTATTGTGTAATAGTTTACAGGTAATCAACTGTTCAGCTTATAGAGTAATCCATGGTGCCATACCTTGTCAAACGCTTAACCTATATCTATAAACAGGGCGGATCAATATCTGGATGTCTCGAGGTCTTTATGGATTATATTTACTATTCGATGTACTTGTTGAATGGTAGAATGTTTCCGCCTGAATTCAAATTGGTAAGTTGGAATTATTCCCTTGTCTTCTAGGAGAGATAAAAGTTTTTCGAACACTACTACCAGTGCTTGGCGGTACTGATAATGTCGATACAATTGAACAATATACCAGAGACGAGAAAGTAGTTTTTACCCTTTTTGAAAGGGGGGCCTTCAGGTCAACGAAGATAAGACCAAGCACCTACATGATAGTTACCAAAAATCCAAGACTTCGAATTAGATAAAACAATTCGGTAAATAAATATAGTTATGAAGTTGTAATAACAGCCGAAAATAATTATGAAAAAGATAGTTTGATAATTGGTACATTATGATCCATTTTTCAGATCTATAAATAATAGATTTAGTTGACTACCATTCACTAAAAATTGTTTCACTAGTAGTTTTGGCTATAATAGTTGTCTAAATTGCCATTCTAAAAACACTATGAGGATTGGTGGCCATATAACAACATATGTTAATAAGGAACAACATATGTTCAATTATCCAAATCGACAATAATTCTTCCATTGCCTCGAAAAAAGGTCAACGTAGTCGAAAATGACAACTTCAAATGGAACAGCTATAGGTACAGCACTGGTTCCTAAAAAGCTGATACGACTCTTAGTAAGATTGGATCATTTTGAGCAGTGTATTTGACTGGTAACTCTGCCTGTATTGGTATGGGTTGAACTGAGGTAGCTCTATAACCGATGCAGCCGGTCCTAAGCCTGGATAAAATAGGAGGGATAGAGGAGTAACACCTCTACAAAAAACCAGGGTTTAAGTGGCCCGGTTGATAGCACCCTGTAAGGGCTCCTTGTCTAGGATTACAGACGAAGGGTAGATGATGCTCTTAAGCTGCAGTGAAAGCAAATTGTCTAGGAGAAAAAAACCTCCACAATTAAACCATGACCCTCCAAGTCGGGGGGTTGAGGCATCGGGCCATAACTCCCCGAAAAAAAATAAAATCTTAAAAAACCCAGCAAAACGCCTCGGAATGAATCGATCAACAAACGACGACGTACGCTACAAAAAAGGAGTACGAATTTCGGAACTTGGAACGTGCAAGGTTTTAGACCTAAAATAAATGAAATAATGTATGAAATGAGTAAGCTGAAATTTGACATCACAGTAATAACCGCAACAAAACGAAAGGGCCAAGGATTAGAAAACATCGGACAATATGATCACTTCTACAGCGGGGTACGAAAGAAGAAAAGAGCTCAACAAGGTGTTGCCATATTAATACGCAAGAAGCTAAAGAAATACATAACTACTTGGGAGGCCATAAACGAGAGACTAATAAAAATGAACCTTACGATTAGAGGACACAAATGCATAATCTTGGGTGTATATGCAGTAAATGATGACGCACCAGTAAACATTAAAAACGTTTTTTTTTTTAGAAATTGAATTTGCAAAGGTTGCAAAAGTCGGCACATTTTGAGAAATTATTCCAGCAGAACTGGAAAAAAAACCCATAACGCAAGTATAGGTCAATTAAGAGAGGACCACGTAAATGATAATGGTACCAGACTAATATCATTATGCGAACAAAACGAAACAAAAATTTCAAATGGATTTTTTCAACACAGAGACATACACAATTACACATGGACGCAAAATGCGAGAGGGTTAAAATCAATCACAGACACCACAATCATACGACAAAAGACAAATATGATTGTACAAGATGTAAGAGTACTGAGAGGAGGGAGCTACCTGTGGAAGCGATCATCACTTATTAAAAGCTAAGATCACATTTGGAGTAAATAAAGCTAAAGAAAAAGAAAAAAAGGAAATAAAAGGGAGAAAGAAATACAGAAAAGGTATAACCTAATTAGCTTAGAACAAGAAAGCGTGAGAGAATTATACAAAAATTGATTATTAGAAATAGAGGAGCATTATACTCACATAAAAAAGTGTCTCCAGGATGCAGCAAAGAAATTTTATTAAATAAAAACATAGACAGTAGAGACATTAGAATCATATGTAACCTCTATTGGAACCAAACAGCAAAAGTAAAAGTTGAAAATGAACTGACCGAGGATATCCAGATTCGCGGTGTGGTCCGCCAAGGGTGTATTTTATCACCCTTGTTATTCAATTTATACAGTGAAGTTATCTCAGAATTAGCGCTTGCCGAGGTCAGTGACGGCTTTATAATAAACGACGAGCCACTTAATAACATAAGATATGCTGACGACACCGTCCTTTTGGCAGGAACACTAAAAGAACTGCAACACCTTGCTGAACAACTAAATATATATTGCAACGATTAGGGACTAAAAATAAATTTGAAGAAAACCATTCATGGTATTTACAAAAGCACAAAACATCAAAGTTAAGCTAGTACTAGATAATACAGAAATTGAACAAATATCTTCGTACAAATACCTTGGATCATGGATCACAGAAAATACTAAGATGCAGCATTGAAATTGCACGGTCAACTTTTAATAGAATGAGAAAACTTTTTTGTAATCGCGATATCAATATATCGCTCCAAATAAGAATGCTTCGATGTTATATTTTCTCTACCCTTTTGTATTGGGTTGAAGCTTGGGCACTCAAAAAATCCAACATTAAAAACCTAGAAGCATTCGAAATGTGGTGTTACCGACGTATTTTGAAAATATCATGGATGGATCGCAAAACAAACGAACAAGTTCTCGAACAACTAGAAAAACAATGCGAAGTTTTAAATTCGATAAAAATCAGAAAATTGGAATACTTGGGGCATATCATGAGAGGTGAAAAATACGAACTACTAAGGAATATAATGCAGGAAAAAATCAAAGGCAGAAGAAGCGTAGGAAGACGTAAAATCTCGTGGCTACGCAATCTCTGTGAATGGTTTGGATGCAGTTCAATTGAACTATTCAGGCGCGTAACCAACAAAATTATAATTGCCAGAATGATTTCCAATCTCCGATAGGAGCTGAACTTGAAGAAGAAGAAGGATGCAGCAACAGAAGCCATTGGATACCAAATCCAGAATCAAAGAAAACTTCCATATTGGTTTGACGAAGAAATAGAACAAGAAATAAAGAAGAAATGAGACCAATATCAAAAATTCTTAAATACAAAGAATATAACGGATAAAATAATTTACAAGGAGTCTCAAGCTAAAATACAAAAAATGATATGTCGGAAGAAAAATGAAGCATGGCAACAAAAGTGTAACATGATAAATTCACATCTAGGAAGACGAAGGAGCATAGAAAGTTTGAGAGTCTTAAAATCTTTACGACAAGATAAGAAGAGAGACATAATGGACCAATATTTTGAGAAACTCCTAAGGAAAGATAGACCACAATTTAAAGACAGCAACGAAACACAAAATATAAATATTTTAACTTCGCCCATACGAATAATAACTAAAGAAGTGGAAGATATATGTAGATCTCTGCAGAGTTAATTAAACACGGTACAACCAAACTATATACAAGTTTAGCCAAACTGTTTCAAAACTGCAATAATGGAATGACAACCCCAGAGGAGTGGAAGACATCATTCATATCAACTATACACAAAAAAGGCAGAAGGGATGAATGTGACAATTACAGATGTAGTAATTAAGTAATTAAAAACAGAATAGAATGCAAATATAAAGACTTAGAGGCCGAGGAACAGGCAGGATTTAGGGTAGGTAGATCTACTGTTGACCATTTGTTTTGCATTACACAGATTATTGAAAAGAAAATAGCTGTTAATCAAGAAGTACATTTATTGTATATAGACGGTATTGTATGGGAAGCGTTAGAGAAAACACACATAAGCATGAATTTAATAAATGCGACGAAGGAACTGTACTCTAATGCTAACTCAAAAGTAAAGGTTGGAAATAATCTGTCAAGTGGATTCCAAATAAATAAAGATCTTAAGCAGGGCTGCTGTCTCTCCCCGAAATTATTTAAAATTTATCTAAAACAAGCTCTAAAACTGTGGAAGCGCAAATGTAGAAATATAAGAATGCCGATTAACAAAAATAGCATATACACTTTATCATTTGCAGATGATCAACTAGTGATAGCACAAGATTATGAAGATATTGAGTATATGACTCGAAAATTAATCGAGGAGTATAAAAAATGGGGACTTGAAATCAATATCCAAAAAACCGAGTATATGTGTATTATTGTATATTAATGTAAATATAAAAAACGGGAAAATTAAGATATTCTTGATATAAAAAAATGATATAAATATTGTTTATGTAAAATAGAAAGGAAAAAACTTATATACTAAAAATCAAATTGTGACCATAAATTATTGTTTAAAAAAAACACAAGGTAAAAATACGAGTACTTTTTTATCTATTCGTCATCTAGTAACCCCCACCTATGTCTTAAAAGCTTCAGATATCTGCGAAAAATTTCTGGACCTAAAACTACTTTTGAATATTTTGTGTTTACCTAAATATTGGCTATGAGCATGTATGCTTGGTTGTATAGTAATTTCCTGCTATTGTTAGTCCATCAAAATTTAACCAACGTAGCAAAAAATAGTTACTAAATTTACAGGACAGTTAAGACTGGGATCAGCAAATTGAGTATAGTAGGTGACCTGCAACGAATTTTATAGACAAATAACTATAGTTTATTAAACTTAATTGAAACTTTTTTAGTCCAAATTATTACTAATTATTGACAGTAGCCAACAACATGAAGAATTATAGTATAAACGATGTATTTAAAGTCATTTAAAAACCAATTACTTATCTATTTCTAACATTTCGAATACAATTTTTTAATTGACTAAAATTATTTTGGAATTTTTATTCTTTCATTAACCATAACTGTAATAAGAGTTGCCTAATTCGGTTTAACTTTTGAATCCATAAAATTGTATGTCTGGTGTCTATAACCTACATTTAGTGCATTGCGGAAGCGTCTGTTAATAAATATTTGTATTAATTTGCTATCCGTCGAATCGTTAAATTTCATGCTGTTTTCATTCAATGTTGTGAAAGTGGCGTATGTAATGCAAAGGTCAAAATCAGTACCGGTTTTGAGCTAAGTATTATACACTGCAGACCTTATGTACAAAATTTTTGTACAAAATGATAAAATATTTTTTCTATAGTTTGGTGATAGCATTGGCTCCAATAAAACTTGTTAATCCGTAACAGACGAAGCAAAAAGCGGTCGGGAAAACCCAAAAACAGTGATTATCTAAGACCTGATAAAACCTATGAAGTAAAATCAGAGAAAGGAAGTTTCATTTATTAAATAAATATAATATCCGGTATCTAAATATCTTTACGACTCAAAAAGTTTTACATAACCCAACTTTTTAACATTTTGTAACAAGCACCATTTTAAACAAGCAAAATTAATAATTATTCATTTTGGAGCTTTAAATAAAACTGAAAAAAGTTGTTATAAAAAAGTGTTTAATAGTGCATTTTTTCACCTTTACCATCAACAAGAACTCAAAGACGTCGCTGCTTGATGCTCACATAGTTTGTTATTAGTACTTGAGGAATATTCTTCTGTTTTTCTTTAAAATCAAGAGCAGTGGCGTTCGCCAATTGCGCAACGAGGGCGTTTTGGGAGATCAAGGGAAAATTTCTTTGAGCATAAATTACACTGAAAAGCCTTATTCCAAGCTCGCTTCGTAAGAGAAAGGACCACCTTTTGTTGGTTGGTGTCAAATACAAATTCGGTAACTAACATGTTTCAATAAACTTTGGTTGCTGTTGTTATTAAATCCAGTTCAACACAATGGCTTTCAGCGCCAGTAGCGCACCTAGAATTTGCCTCTGGGGGGGGGGGGGTTTGGTTGGTCACCGAAATTTTTTTTATGATTCTACCTCCATTTTGAGTCTTTAAAATGTGTACATAACAGTGTCGAAATAGGGCCCTGGGGGGGTTAACCCCCAAAATCCCCCCCGGGTGCGCCACTGTTCAGCGCTACGTGACGTTCCACCACCACATCTATTTCGACAGAACATGCTTAAAAACGAATACAAAACGATGTTAAACCACAGCTTATTCGTAATTATATTGAATAGGCAAAAAATTACTTGTCCTAGAAAGCCTCCCACAAATGAAATTTAAAAGCATCCAATTCAATATAACCACCAAATGGATCCAACAAAGGTCTGAACCATAACGCAATAGCGTTTCGCCCTGCATAACAGACATGATGTTTATTCAATCGTATCAGGACTCAATACAGTCCATGTGCAAATCTATTGCACAAAGTGAAATTCTATCGTCGTTATTGACAATGCGTCTTACCATAGTCGACAATTGGAGTCATCACCAACAACTACCTGGCGAAAAACTGACGAAAAACTCATAAACTGGCTCTAATAAAGAAATATATCATTCCTGACAATATGTTGAAAATAGAACTATTAGATCTTGCAAGGAGATATTATGTACCCAAATGCAAGAATCATGTTGTCTACGAAATGGCTCTTGAAAAGAATGTAATTGTCCTGCGTATCTCTCCATATTATTGTGAGCTGAACTCTATCGAACTTTTATATGCTCAAATAAAAAATTTAGTAGCGGGAGAAGACGTAACTTTTAAAATAAATGATGTGAAAGGTCTGCTAGCTGCTGCTATAGAGAACTTTACGTCAGACTCCTGGAAAAATGGCATTACACCTACCAAAAACAAAAAAAGCAGAATGTGGGATCTAGATACTAGAGTGCATGTTTCTGTTGAACCTTTAATTATCAATAATGGTGATCAATACTTCTTCATCACTACTACATAACTACTTTGTCAATATTGCTTCATATAATTGAAGAGCTTATTGCAACATAACGTAAGCCACAATGTTACAGAATTCTATTTTATTGCATTATGTATACAAAGAAACCAGTATTAACCTACAGAAAAATTATTGCAGTAGATGGCGGAGTTATTGCTGAATCGTGTTATTTTAATTACCCGTTTCTGTTCCCTTTTTTTACATAAAACGTGGTAAGCCAGATCAAAATGGCATCGACTTCACGTACACGTGCAGAATTAAGTGAAGTTTTAAGCGAAAATAGCAGTTTAAATGTAAGTTTTATTGACGATAGTGATGATATTCTATCAGACAACGACTATAGGCCCAGTAGCGATGATTTTTCGTCTAAATTTAGTGAGGTATCAATTTTTTCTTATTTTTTGGCTTACTTTGTTTTTGTAAAAATATATTTCATTTATATTACATGGAAACATATGGTGTGTAATGTGGCTTATCGAGTTATAAGTATAAAAATTTTGAAATATTAATAAATTCTAGAGTATAATACAGTCATGTTTTTTGTATTCTAGGATGAATTACAGGAACCCATACCTATGGTTTCCGGAGGTGACGAGGTCAATCCATAAACTATCCAGATGGAGGCAAAGAAATGGGAAAAACTATTATCAAAATGAAAAAACAAAGAAGCTGTAATTTGGGACACAAGTATGCTTCAAAAAAACTAAGACGATTTTTAGTTCACGTGAAATCGGCGAGCCGTGTAGTTGTAAAAATAAATGTAGGGGGAAACTGCAAAGTAATTATGAACATTTATTTAAGAAATTTTGGGAGTTGGGCTCATTCGACCTTTAAAACAGTTATCTCTCTGGCAGTATCCGAGTAAAAAATAAGAATAAATCATACAAAAAAAAAACAGAAAAGTAACATATACTGCTAAATCTTTGGTTAATGTAGGAGATGAAGAGATTAAAGTATGCAAGACCGAATTCCGAAGAGCTTCCGAAGAATTGAGAATATTTTTAAAATAAAGTCAAATGGGGCTATGGTTTCTATTCCTGATATGAGAGGTAAGCACAAAAACAGTCCCAATAAACTTTCGGAGGATCAGATTTAGTCCATAAAAGTGCATAATGAATCTATTCCTAAATACCAAAAGTCACTACAGTAGAGTCAAAAATATGAAGAAGGAATATCTGAACTGCGATATGACAATTACAGGACTGTATAGAGATTTTTATGTGCCATGGTGTAGAGAACTGAATATTAAGCCAGTTAAAGAAAGTGTATACAGAAAAATATTTTGTACTAAATATAACATAGGGTTTAAACTACTTCGATCTTATACTTGGAAGACTTGTTATAAGACGATCATTAAAATAAAGACAGCAAAAGACGCTAATAATGCAGATTAGGAAAAAGAGTTAACTACTTTATTGAATTTACACATAGCTCGTCCTGATGCAATCCAAACTTTGCTAAAAACTGAAAAAAAAACGAATGTATTACAAACAAGTTAAAATTAGTAATCTCGTTTGACATAGCAAAGTATGCCTCTGCCAAAACTAACCACTGGTCCTGCATTTTCCTGTAGAAAAATTTGGCTTTATAACTTAGGGATTCACGACTGTACCAACGACAAGGGATAAATGTACTTATGGACCGAAGATCAAGCTAAGCGCGGAGCGGATGAGGTTACTTCTGTTGTGATGAAATTTTGAGAGAATAAGGCATGTTATGAAGAGCTCGTTGTTTTTACCTATAACTGTCTAGTTTAGAACAAGAATTGGCAATTAATGGCCTTTTGGTTACAGTTAGTCAAGTAAAAGAAATTTAAACAAGGAAAATTGCAAAAAATAAAATAAAAAATATAAAAAGCTTATTACCTTATATTCCGACAGTCTACCATACTTTGCATAATCAGCTAAAAAAATCTACTTTATTTTCGAAAGTACATTAACAGTGAAAAATATTTTCAAAAAATATATTAAGATAGAAAAAACAAACAAAGCGAATATTAAAAAGTCTAGACACTACACAGTGTCTTCATTATAAATAAACGTATAGTTACATAGGAGATGTCATAGGGCACTATGCATAAAAATAGTTTAACTAAAAGACAAATTTTAATTTATTGACTTAAAGAAGGTCTCTGGCTGATTACAAAATAAATAGCTGTATGAATCCTAACATGCGGCATAGCAAATGAAATGGAAGGATATAAAAAATATATTCACATAGAAAAAAAAAACAAGGCGACTACCAAAAGGGCACTACACAGTAACTTCAATATTAATAAACTTATAGCGACATACGAGGTAGCATAGCAATATACCTGCGAATTATATATGCTCCTTGCAGGGACAGCGTGACAAATGAATGGAGGAGCAGATACAACAATGAAATAGAGACTCTCTTCGGGAAAGGAAACATCGTAAGATACATAAAAGCCAATAGATTAAGATGGGCAGGCCACGTGGTACGGAGTGATGACGACAGACTGATTAGCAATGTGTTTTGGGAAAGACCAGATGGTAGAAGATTGATAGGAAGGCCTAGAAAAAGGTGGAAAGACGCAGTCAGGGAAGACCTGGAGAAGATGGAAGTAAGGCCATGGGAAATAATAGCACAGGATCGAGATCAATGGAAGGCAATAGTAAACGCGGCAAAAACTCACGAAGAGTTGTAAAAGCCAATGATGATGATGATGATAGCAATATACGAGTATCAGGGTAACGCGCAGACTGAGGGGGGATATATCTCTCTCTAACTTGCGGCTTCGATTATCTCCTGTTCTTTTCTACTGGTCAGCGTTGTTATGTTTTATTAGAATAAGTCCCTTATTTCATAACCGTTTGACTGTAAGTAAAATATTTATATAGAAGTTGATAAATTATCTATATTCACAACCTGGCAACAGCGTTATCGTTACAACTCAATGATTATATATCAGAATTTAGTGCTTACCATTTAGATACTCTACTGTAGAAGTTTGTTTTGTTTAAAGAAAATGTTGATTTTTCCTATTTGTTATTATTTTCAATATCTTGAATATACGTTGAATAAAAAAAAACAAATAGAGTTGAATAGTATTGCATTTCTAATAATCTCTTACCTGTGCGGCCATATTTCATGGCCTTAACGTATAAATACAAATTAATCAAAAAACACTTACATAATTCGTAACTTTAAAGATGTCTAGGCAAAAACGTAGAATACATTTCAATTACAATCAATGACATACAAATCAATGACAAAATTATCACAGTTAGATAACTTTTAAATTAAAACGGTAGGTAAATCGAAAGATGAAGAACACAAACAATACTATCTTTTAGGACACAAAACATTTCTTGCAAATAAAGTTTATTAACTCGCCATGTGAACAGAAAATTATATATATGTTACGAGTAAACCCCAAAATTGGGTAAAACTAGCTTTTCCCTGACACTTTGGCGTATTATCCAAATTGGCTGGATAAAGGGCAAAGGAGATTAATAACTTCTTGATTTTTACAGTTTATTCTAGATATATTTAATGTTAAATGGATTAAGCAGTACATTTTAAACTTTAGTATAAATAATACTACTTTCGTTTAAATATTTGCCTTCTTTCCTTTATTAAGAATCTACTACAGCCTTATTTTTCAAAAGATATAACTAAGCATTGAGAACTTGATATAACTAACAGCGATAAAAATCATTTTTACTCCAAATTCAACATCAACAGCTATTCGATCCATCGTCGGATGTAAGCCTCATTTAGGTGTGTCAATTCATTTCAGTTTATTGTGTTTTGCATCCATTCGTAACTAGCCATTCGCTTGATGTCATCAGTCCATTTGGTTTGAGGTCTGCTTCTACTTCTCTTGTTTACTCTTAGTCGCCATTCAATAATTCGCTTCGTTCAACGGTTGTGTTCCATTCTTTCTATGTGTCCTACCCAGTTCCATTTTAAGATGGCAATCTTTTGCATTACATTTGTAACTTTTGTTCGTCTTCTTATTTCTTTATTGGACTTGCGATCGCCGAGCTTATTGTTGAGCATTCTTCGTTCCATAGCTCCCTGAGTCACTTAGAGTTTATGGACTATGTTGTTGTTGAAAGCCCATGTTTCAGTTCTATATGTCAGCAACGGCAGCACATTCTGATCAAAAGTTTTTGCCTTTAAAGTATTTGGTAAGTTTGATTTAAATACTGTTTATAATCTTCTGAATGCTGTATATGCTAAGGAACATCTTCTATTTAAGTCAGCCTTTAAGTTAAGCTTTTGTTAAATCGATTGTTTGTCCTAAGTATATATATGACTCAGCCTTTTCTATATTATTATTGTCAAGAAATATATCTTTAGTTATATCTAGAGATTCGTTTGCTAGATATTTAGTTTTTGCTTGATTTATTTTTAGTCCTATTTCTTTTGATTTTGTATTTAGGTCTAACAGCAATTCCTGCAATTCTTCTCAGTCTTTTGCTCTTTAGGTTTTCGTCGTCTATCGTCACTCCTTTATTTCCCCATTCCAAAGTTCGAACATATCTTGTCTAGCCTCTCTCTGCAGTTTTTCTCTCTGTCTCTCTGTCTAACTCCAAATTAAAAACAGTTATTTATTTGAACAGGATAATATAGTATTAACCAGATAAATCCAGAATGCAACGAAATATTTACTATGGTTAGATCATTCTAACTCTATCCGGGTAATTCTAGTATTATCCGATATTCGCGTTTTAACCCTAACATATATATTTTAAATATTTATGATATTTACATATTATTATCAAAATATTTAAACTAGAATGGAGCGATACCACTTTTCAAAGGCCGACGGCTTATCTACTTTAGTTTTGCTAAGTGTTTAAGCATCTGATCCATTAAAGAGAGTTGAAAAACGTAAGCATTCTTATGCCTTTGCATTGAGCCTTTATTTGAAGCTGTTACAATAAAGAAATCCTTTGATCTTTGTAAATGCTGCTCTTGTTATTTAGACTTTTATTTTGTGTAAAAGATCTAGCGTTTCGACTAACCAGTTACCAAGATATTTATACTTTTTCATTCTCCCTATCTACTTATTGCTTATGACAAGATTACTCGGGACGTTATTTTTTTTAAAATAACCATAAATTTTGTTTTTACAAAATTTATTTTCTATTCGTAGTGATTTTAAATCTCCAAGGTTATTTTTTGTTATAACAACTCTGTCGTTCCCGTATCGTATGTTTTAAAAAACCCCTCCATTAGTAGTTACACCCATACTACGATCGTTCAAAGATTCTAGAAAAATAGATTCTTTGATGTTCGGTTTTTTGGGCAGTGTCACAAATATCAATAATAACCAACCTCTTGGAGTCATCATCATCATCAACCTTTATGCGTCCACTGCTGGATATAGGTCTCCCTTAGCTATTGTCATCTGTCTCTGTCTTCTGCGGCTTGCATCCAGTTATTGCTAACACGCATCAGGTCATCAGTCCATTTAGTTGGTGGGAGTCCTCTGCTCCGTATTGCTTCTTGTCTTGGTCTCCACTCGACAATACGTTTTGTCCATCGGTTGTTTGATAATCTGGCAACGTGTCCAGCCCAATTTCATTTTAGCGACGCGATTTGTTCGATGGCGTCTGTTGCTTTTGTTCTACTACATATTTCTTTGTTTGGGGTTCGGTCTCTCAGAGAGACACCCAACATCTGGCGCTCCATAGCCCTCTGAATCACGCGAATCGAATTTATTACCTTTTTTGTAACCAAGTACCAAGTAACACACATTGGTCAAATTTTTTCCTTTTGAGGCATATGGGTAGATCCGATTTAAATACATAGTTTAACTTACCAAACACTGCCCAGGCCAATTGGTCTTGGTCTTGCAGTCTTGGTCTTGTTCTTGCGTTTTTGCAAGACCCAGATTAAGACCAAGACCGCCTAATTTTAGCAAGACCAAGACCAAGACTGACCGTGGAAGATTTAAACAAGAACAAGACTAAGCCTGCAAGACTCTTGCGTCTTGCAGTTAGAACTAGTGTCGTTTTAGCGAGTATAGTAGTTCGGTTATATGCTTAGACACTCTACGAGATGCAAAAAAATATGCGAAAACTGGACTTATGCGCATTACAAACAATACCATAAACATACATACTGAATCAAAATATTCATTAAAAGAAGACTTGACTCATTTGGCACATGCTCAAAAATCATAATTATAGAAAGGTTGAAATAAAAGTGAAAAACAGAAACACGTCAGGTTTAAGGAATCATCTAATACCTTTCCACAAAAAGGAATCACAAATATTTCTTCCTGAAAAACCAACATTCGGTGGAGATATCACAAGTTTTTTAATAACCGCTATTAAAAGTAGACATGTAAGAAAAAATATACTTATTACACAAGTACATATATTATGTACCTACTGCTTCATTTTGGTAAATTAATGTATTTATTAAGTAGGTATCTCCTTAATTTAAAATAACTTCTTTTGATTATCATTGATATTTGACCCATTCTTTATTTTTTCAAGTTAGTTTTTTATATAAAAGTAGAGCTAAGATTTTTAACAACATTTATTTTACTTTAATAAGTGGATTATGGTTTGTTATCTTATCACCTAAAGAATCTGTGCCCTTGATACATGTATGTGAATTTTTTGCCACATACTAATCTTTTTTAAAATTTTAATTTCATATATGGTGGGAGTCCATCAATCCATTTCTAGACAGATAATGTTCTTTAAAATACAGTTAATTTTATGTCATTAATTGGTTTTTTTTGTATTTTAACCATGTTTTAGTACATGTAAGCTTATTAAATTCAATCGTTTATTAAGAAACAGATTAACTCCCGTGGGGCTTGGTATATAGCTAAGTTAGTTAAAGCATAAGCTAAAGCACAATAGGCTTATGGGTAACTGCAAGACTTGCAAGACTCTTGCTGTAAGACCAAGACCAAGACCGGGAGCGCAATACCAAGACTAAGACCAAGCCCAGGTGTATTGGCGCAAGACCAAGGGCAATACTGTTTAAGTCTAATCTTGTTCTTGCATTTGGGCAACACTAATCGCTACCTTAGATTAACTACCACTTAACAACATTAGATATGCGGACGACACTGTGATTTTAGCCGAAAACATTGAAGATCTTCAGAGACTGGTGACCAGAATAGCAGAGTATGGAAAAGAGTATGGTCTAACAATGAATGTCAAGAAGACGAAATTTATGAGAATATCGAAAACTCAAAGAAATAACGAGAATCTTCTAATAAACGAAACCAACGTCGAACAAGTGGACAAATATGCATACCTGGGAACAATGATTAACTCCACAAATGATTACAATCAGGAGATAAAAATAAGAATAGAAAAGGCTGGAGCAAATTTCAACAAAATGAGAAGAGTTCTATGTACCAGGGATTTAAACCTGGAACTAAGAGTTAGGTTGGCGAGGTGCTATGTTTTTTCGACCTTATTTTATGGAATAGAATCTTGGACCTTGAATGCTACATCAATGAAAAAACTGGAATCATTTGAGCTGTGGGTGTACAGAAGAATTCTGAAAATATCATGGACAGAACACGTCACAAACAAAGAGGTTCTGAGAAGGATGAACAAAGAAATGGAAATTTTAAATTCAATAAAAACAAAAAAATTGGAATATCTCGGACATATTACACGTGGAGAGAAATACACCTTGCTCCAACTGATCATGCAGGGAAAGATCCAAGGAAAGAGAAGCATAGGGAGGCGTAGAATGTCATGGCTGCGCAACCTGAGAGAGTGGTACGGATGTACATCAAATGAACTTTTCAGAGCAGCCGTCTCAAAAGTTCGAATAGCTATGATGATTGCCGACCTCCGCCGCGGAGATGGCACTTGAAGAAGAAGAATCGCTACCTAACGCTATTCTCTTGGAATAGTTCCCGTTAAATAAATTAAGTTTCAAAAGTTAATTAAAAGTTTAATGCTATCTTCATCATCGAGTTTAATGAGCTCTACTAGTAACTTATTAGGTTCTTTTGTCTTGCTCTCCTTCTTTGGCTTGATCACATGCAAATCACGTGCAAATCACATCGCGCAAATTCAATAAGTCCGTTTTCTAAAGAAGCGTGGGAGTCATCAGAAAAGATCTTTTATGTATTCTTACCAATGGATTAGCTGTTGTATGTTTAAAATAAGTAAACCATTCCTGTATTATTAGTTTTTTGCTTTTTAAACAGTCATTTCTTTGATCTTTTTGTAAAGGTTAAAGCTGTTACTTTCGTTCCAATCTCGTCACATTTCCTACGAAATCAGTCTTCCTTTGACATACTTTATATCGCTTTTGATCTTTTGGTTTATTTCCTCCGTCATCTAGTTTTGTTTTGTTTATTACTCTGCCAATCATTTTTCTTCTCTTACTGTCATATGCCATTTTTAATTTTGTTCCATGCTTCGTCTATTTTGTACTTATCTGAACAGCTTCACAGGAGCTAAAGGTTCCCATTTATTTTCTGAGCTGTTTGCCAAATATCAAAATTCTTTTTATGTTTTCTATGTTGCCCATTAAGTTTTTTAGGGATTATTTGATACTGAACAACATCTGGTTATGGTTAGAGTTGACATCAGCTCCTGAGTACACGTGTCTACACACTTTTAACGGTTTTTTTATTTGTTGCTAATTACAATAAAATGTATTTGGTTTCAGACCACTTTATTATTATTATCTGCTGGAGTCTTGCACATATACAGCCTACGTTTCGGTAGTTTAAAAAACGTGTTTGTTAATAAATGTAAAATTGTCACAATTATGTAAATATTATGTAGCTTATAGGCACTGGAAGAAGAAGATGAATCATAGTTTTGAAATACTGGATGAAAGCATAAGGGAAAGATAGATGTGTAGACCTTATTACAGACACACATTACTAAATCACAAATTTGTCAAATTATATTTAAGCAATAAATAATTCCTTGTTCTAGATCATTCCAAATCAGTTCATAGATCATGGCCAGAAATTAATTAAGGACGACTAAAAATATATTTATATAAACGGTTGCCCAATTTGGTAATGGTCAAAAAATGGTAATTACAAACATTAGGTTCCGTTTCTACTACAAGGTAAGCCGTATAGTTGCATAAGTAGTTAAGTTGTCTAATTTTAATTACACTCCTCATAATTAATTTTTCAAGTATCCAATAAAAACTACTATTAGGCAAACAATTTGCATTAGCAATTTACTATGATGACACTGGTCAGTGAACTTACGGTATTTTTTTAAGATCGCATCGACAGTAGTTCCAGAAACTGATAAATTGTCATTTAGACAATATATATATATATATATATATATATATATATATATATATATATATATATATATATATATATATATATATATATATATTTATAATCTTTGCAGATTAGTTAAATAGTAAACTCTTAAATATTGGGGAAATCTGCAAGAAATACTTTAATGTGTATCAATTGTTTCGCCGAACGTTTTCGCCAAAGAGAATTAATTTGGCTTCTTCTGGGCTGAAAGAGAATAAATTATAATTAGCTACCATATATTATCTATTAAAACATTATTGATCTTACCGTAACTTAGAATTGTAGAGCTGGAATATTAAAAAACTTAGCTAGTAACATAGTGGTGTTTTTTGTTACTATGTGCAAAAAAAGTTTTTTTATAAGGATTGAAATGTATGGTAGCTTCGAACTTGACACGTAAAGGCTTACCCAAGGTTAATCGAAAAACCCAATGCAACTACATTTAAAAGGAGGTAATTCTTTGAATTGTCGGCAATAACTAAATTTTTGATTTTTAGATAGTTAAAAGTGAGGTTCTGTTTAAGCCAGAACGCAAGCGCTGACAACTTCATTATTAGTTCGTATGAATCTTTATGTCGTTAAGGTTCATTGGTAAAAAACGAATGAATTTAAATCCCAGTAAAGGGAAATATTATTTTGATTTTCTTTATTTAATTATATTATATTGTTCATGTATTATTGAATCTTATTGAGACGTATCTAAGAAAAGCAAGGGAATGTTATATATTTTTTGTTAATGAAAATTAATTATAAAGGTATGTTAGTTGTTAATGGATATATCAGTCAAGTTAGTAATCTGTGATATAGTATTGTTCTTGGTATCTGATTTAAGTAACAGGTGGTATATATCGCTTAGATTCTTGATGTCACTCTTAACATTAATGGAGAAATCGTTAAGGAAAATATAAGACATTTCAATGAACTCTCTTTTAGATTTATTGTTCTCACGGTGGAGAATTGTGGTGTTGTATAGTCCATGAGATGACCAGTGGAATGGACATGTTTGGCTAATGCACAACGGTAAGGGTGAAGTCGAGAATCACTTTTGTGTAGTGTAATACGTGATTTCAATAATTGAGATGTTTGACCGATGTAGGAATTGTTGCAAGAGAGACATGGAATGTTGTAGACAATATTACTAAGCCTATCTATGGGAGTCTTATCTTTTATCTTAGAATAAAAATTATTAATTGTTAGGGCTGATCTACAAGCTACATTAAGTTTAATGTTGTTATTATTATTGCCAAAGCTATTTTCAACATTTTTCAGAATCCTTGTTAACCCCGGAGTGATATCTCTGAAATATGGTAATGAAAAATATTTGTTTATAGGAGTATCCGAGACTGGGTTCCCACTTAAGACATCAGGATCAGCATTGTTAGTCGCGAAGGAAGGTGAAATATCTTCGTCATGGATAGTATTAAACAAAATCTTATTAACTAATGGTGTTGGATAAGCGTTTGAAATAAAAAGTTTCTGTAGGATTTGTAGGTTTTTTGTATGAAATGAAGGATCTGATAGTTTTGTTACTCTATTTTTCATCTGTTTGATTAAGTTGACTTTGGTAGAATTATTATGGTATGAGTTGTAGTTAAGGTATCTACCAGAATGAGTCGGTTTTTGATACCAATCTATTTTGATGTTGTTGGTTTCCCTGATCATCCTTATGTCGAGAAAGGGGACGGACCAATTACCATCTTCCCTCTCTATAGTGAACTGGATGTAGGGGTCATAACCATTAAAAGTGTCTAATAGTTCATCTACCTTGTCATTGGGTATAGCCAAAATGATATCATCAACATATTTTTTAATAAATGGAATATTAAAGGATAGTAAAGGAATGACTGAGTCTAATACATAATCCATAATGTAAGTTGCAATGATAGGAGAAATCTTAGCTCCCATAGGGGTACCGAAAGTTTGTTGATAGAATTTATCATTAAATGAGAAGTAAGTGTTGTTAAAGAGAAATTCGACGATGCTGATGAATCTGTCGTAAGACATGGAACAACAACTTACGACAGATAAAAAAAACTTTTTTTGCACATAGTAACAAAAAACACCACTATGTTACTAGCAAAGTTTTTTAATATTCTAACTCTACAATTCTAAGTTACGGTAAGATCAATAATGTTTTAATAGATAATATATGGTAGCTAATTATAATTTATTCTCTTTCAGCCCTGAAGAAGCCAAATTAATTCTCTTTGGCGAAAACGTTCGGCGAAACAATTGATACACATTAGAGTATTTCTTGCAGATTTCCCCAATATTTAAGAGTTTACTATATATTATATATATATATATATATATATATATATATATATATATATATACATATCTGCCATGTGCACATTTATTGAATTTGCTTTTATTTGCTTAATATGCACAGGCTTGGTCATTCTATGGTCCAGTAATATTTGCTGTGATACAAACCTATTTTTGTAAGGCATTAAATCGAAATTTAGTAGCAATATCATTGGTTTTGTTGTGAATTAGCATTGTTTTTAAAAGCAAACTATTCGTTTTAGTAGTTTAGGTTATTTAGTTTCTGAACCTGATTAATATCCGATTCAGGTAAGTGAAGGTATATATTTCTATAAAAAATATGTGTTTTCAACATTTTTGCTTTGAGAATCAGATGAAAGTAAATAACATAACCTAAAATAAAGCAAAAATTTACTTTTCTTTTAACTTTTTAAATGAATATCTCAGTTAAATTATTTGATCGACTTGAGTATAATGTGTCATAAGTATTTATTTGAATTACTTTTTGCAAAAATTAAGCGATAGTTGTTATCAAGTTGTTATCAAACAGTTCCGCCAACAATATGAATTTTTAATTTTTTTCATTCAGAAAATGGACTCACGAAGCAAGAAGATAATGTTAATGGGGCTAGAGAAATTTGGTACAAATAGTGAACTCATAGCTATAACTAACACTACTGATAACAATAAAAACAGTGAACCAGAAGGAACATCTATATAAGTGACTGATGATAAACTGCTTAGCATAATTGACGATGCCTTGAGCTGTGAAAATGAAATAATTTTGAATGAAATACAATATGAAAAGTTCGAAAATAAAAATTATAATGATGTTGCTAAATTTAAACATCCCGAAGATACACAAAACAGAAACATTGCCACTGTTTCCATTGATGAAATGATCCAAAATATGATTATTGAAAACAGCAACGACAATAATTATAATGGAGAAGAAACGGAAGAAAAAAATTCCATTGAAAATAGCAACCAGTGTGAGGTTGCTAACGTCAACAGTCTGAATGAAACTGGAAGTCGCAATTTAAGAAAACGTAGTTGTTTAAGAAGAACTGGCCTCAGCTATGTTGGTTACGAAAGAACGCGCGAAAGAAAAGTTTCTCATGATACTACTAGAACTCCAAGAAAAATTAAAGAACGCTGCACTCATAACGTTAACGGGGAAAATCAGAAAACAAGTACATTAAGAGAATTTTTCGATGTAGTGAAATTTTTGACGATGATCGTAGAAAAATTTTTTACCAATTTTGGAACTTCAATGCATGGGGGTAAAACAGGTTTACGTTAAAGGTCTAATAGTTACTAGGGATATTTTTGGCTGATTTTTTTACCAAAAGTTCCCAGCCATTACTTCAGGTGCTCCTCCACAAAGACTTATGTGGAATCTACTTTTAGATCTATATGCCGTATGTACTCTGTTTATGAAGAATGGTGCAAAGAGAACGAATTTAAGCCTTGATTTAGAAAGCTTCACTGGTGCTTTGCAACATCGCAATTCATAAGCCCAGGAAAGATCAGTGTGATCTATGCTGCGGTAAAAAGCTAGGTCTTGTAGATGAAAATACATTTCAAAAGCATATTAAAATGAAAGATAAAACTAGAGCTGCCAAGCGATGACAGTGAAGAAAGCTATGTCCTGGCTTAGGAAAGCGGTGCTCTATCTTGTCAATAGACCTAGTTTTCACCAGCAAATACAGAGACTGAATCATTACTGAGTTTTTGTTTTGCTTAGCAGCGTTATCGGAGAAAAGGTATAAAATTGAGTAAAAAAGGTATATTTTTCATAATATATTGGTATAAAAATGACACTACCTCGTTTGGTCACTTTCAAGCCGTAGTTTCATCAGACATATAAAAGTGTGCTTGATTTGTCTTAGCGGAGTGGACGCAGAAGTTGTATGTCTACAACTGGCATTTGTAGAAAGCTTTCCCAGCAGGAATTTTTGACAGTGTAACGTAACTCCAGCAGGAATTTTTGTTGGAAGTCAAAGGTCAGAACCTCCACTTCATCGCTATGCTTGCAGAATGTGATTTTCTCGTTGAGCACCTTGAAAAACAAATCGGCCTTAATTTCATGCAACTTCTTTTCCGCTGCTAAAACTTTTCGTTTATTTTCGTCGAGGGTCACATCTTTAAGTTTATTATCCAAGACATCACATATTTTGCACGTACCTGATCAAGGTGAGCCAAACCTGTGGTTAAAGTTTTCTTTGGAGTATCGATAGTAGAAGTCATAGCAAACTTTGGGTTTATATTAAGGATTGCTAACAATTTCTGGTTCGTAAAGTTCCAAATAAAATTGATGCATCTTCATTTAGATATAGAGATAAATAGAATCGACGGAATCTACTATAATGCGATTCACGCCTTGAAAAGCTTTGGATGTGCATGTTCACAATTTTGAGTGTTTCGTTAGATTTTCAGTTGGGTTCATTTGTATGCTTTCCTTTGTTACTAGGTGGCGCTGCAATATGTCTGTCACGAAAACTTCGAGCAATGAGATCTACACGTTTCCTTGATATGACGTGGATTGAACCAAAATCATGTCTACAAACTCGGTTGGATAGCTTACCTAGATTTATTGTAGTATTTGTGAGAATAAGAGCAGTATTGCCTTTCATTAGTCTTTTTTTGAGTTCTTTGAATAGTTATAGTTTGAATCAACCCTCCCCAATAAATATTTTGCAAATCTTTGTCGCTTATTTTGTTAAACTTTTGTAAGACAACTTTTCTTGTTTCTTCGGCCACATTCTAAAAACACTTGTACCTGCAGTTGCAGTTCGATCCAGTTAATCTCAGGCCCTTCTGTATTCCTTTCCAGTTCGTATACATTTTCCCTTTTACAATAGCTTTTTTTCATATTACTTTTCCAGAGTGTGGGGTTGTCACTTTTCTATTTTTGGTTACAGGAACAACTGGAGGCTCTTCCGTGGACTCCGTGTTGACAACAGGTTCAATGTGTTGATTTTTTACAGAGATACGTTTCTGTTTTGGATGCTTCCTCCTAGCTGAAGGTCCTGCGACATCACTATTAAAAAAACTTTCATCAGAGCTTGTAAGTTCATAGTCTGACTTACTAACGCTAAACGGATCTGACTCGATTTCACTCATTTTTACACGACGTTCAATTTTTACACGAACAATTAAGCCGCATGAAAAAGCACGCCACGCAGTAATGATAGCGACTAACATGTCAAAACAAATCAGCTGCCCTGTGGCCCAGCGCCAACAGAAGATGATCTTGCATTTCACGAAAATCACCGAACATTCACAATCCTTTGGTGCAAAAAGGATGCAGCTCCGGAGCTGCACCCTTCTTGCACCAAATGAGGGAGGAGGCAGATCCATAAAGACGTATAATTCCTTTATTTATTATCGGATCCGCATCATTCTTATACCAGTCAATCCGCCAATTTTTTTTTAATTATGGCATATGTTTCCACCCAAAATGGTCTAAACATGGAGCTGCATCCTTCTTACAGCAAACTCCTCAATTTGTAGAATAAATTAGCACTAAATCAACTGTATCGTTTCAGTAACAAAATATAATTAAAATATCAGATGTTGGTAGTTCAGATTTCTTTCCTAGGTGGCGCAGTTACCTTACTGGACAAACAGTGTGACTTGTAATCCTAGCCTTTTATATCGATAGATAAAAGCTGCATTATGCAGCGAATTCGCCAATATTTCGAAAACTAACAATACATCAAGTTTTGGTGGAGTCCAAGAATTAAATTGGGATTCCATTAACATGCGTTCAGTTATATTTAAGAAGTCATAATGGTAACAAAGTGTCAATTAGTATAGTGAGCTATCTGATACGTATGTTTAAGTGACGTGCTTAAAAATGTCTTACATTAACAATATACAGTAATAAACACATCATAAACCAAATTAGTACATAATGTTCTTGTTCTCATGACGTCTTCTTACAAAGCGATGATCACGCGATGATTAAACTGCAAAACCTCGCAAAAGTCGATTTTTGGTCAATTATGACTTTTATACCTTTTTGGTTTATATTTTTATATCTTTGAAACTACGAAAGCTTGTAAGTCAATATTTAAATTTAAAGGTACTAGTGACATCTACAAAAACCTCGTAAAACTAACCGTTAGCAGAAACCTCGAAGTTCGACTTCCGTGATTTTGGCGTTTAATTTTGTGGTACTTCCAGAAACAATTTCGTGATTTGAGTGTTGGTTGTCAATTTTGGTGTTGTGTTATTGAGGAGATAATAGCTATTCTTGTAACATAACTTGTATTCAAGAGGAAAATATATTTATTCTAAGCTTAATAAAAACAGACAGTGCAGACTGTCAAGAGGTTTAAGTTTACGGTTGTATATTTTTAATATACTTTTAATTTCAATAATATATTTTTAAGTTAATTTGTTGGTAATTAATAAAGTGAGGTTATCTTTTTACCGTACAAGATGATCAGGCATCACTTAATGATAATAGCAGATATGAGCAGATAAAATCCGTGATTTAAAATCTATATCTTCAAGCTTAAACTGACAATAAAAATTAAACCAAAAAGAAAAGTGCAAGAAAATGGAATGTACACAAAAAAATGGGTTCGGCCTACCCAGAATTAAAAAAATGTGAGGCGAGAAATATGATTCCAAAATGTATGAAAAAACTACTAAAAAGTATGTAAGCGTTGAAAGAAATGAACGACAAATGGGTTCAGCTTGTGAATGCAAATTGCCTTTAAAATTACAAAAAACTGTTTTGCAGAAAATTTAGTCAAGAAAATAGGTTACAGTTGTTCAATCATTTTTGGTACTTGAGTTGGGACGAGAAAAAAATTTTTGTAAAAGGCCTTATTGATACAATATCAGTTAAACTACCCAAATAGGTAGCTAATAATAGTTGTAAACATTGTAAAAGGTTTTTTAAAAGTAAATTTATTTACTTTTAAAATTGAGCCGTTAAGAAAAAGCGGAAAGGCACCCTATATTATCATTTAAAATAGAATAATATACGATTTCGAATATGTAAAACAATGTTTTTAGAGGCACTTTGTGTATGAGAGTGAAGTGTAGCAAGTTGGGTAAAAGTAACCCAAACCCAAAACATTGAGCCATTGAATACTAATTGTAAATCTGAGCCAACGGAAAATTAAAAGTTCCTAATTAACTTTTTCCAAAAGTTGCCTAAACTTGAAGGTCACTATTGCTGTAAAGAAACTTCTAAATTGTATTTAGAATCAATGTGGCAAAATATACTTTACTTAATCAGTAGACCCATTTGTACCTTTCGGTGTTGGGCCGTTTAAAATACAATTCATTACATTACAAGATTTGACAGTCTTCTGAGGTGTCCTAGCTCTTAACGAACTTTCTCCATTCCTTCCTATTGGATGCCATCTGTGTTGCTTCCTGCCAAGTCTTACCCTTACTCTGCAGTATCTGCGAGATGTCACTGTTCCATTCTTTAATGGGTCTTCCTCTTCTTTTCTTCCCTATTGGTTTGGCGTCCCACACTCTTTTAACTATTCTATTACTGTCCATCCGGGTTAGATGTCCGAACCATGCCAATTTTTTCTCTTTGATTGACTCGAGTATCGGTTTGATTTTGAGTCTTTCTCTTATTTTTTCATTTCTGATTCTATCAGTTCTTTTTACTCCTATCGTTCTTCTGAGGTATTTCATCTCTGCTGCCTGAGTTCTGCTTTGATGTCTTTTGTTTAATATCCAATTTTCTGCTCCATATGTCACTGTAGGTCTATATATTGTTTTGTATATTGTCATCTTGGTCTTTGTTGATATTTCTTTGTTATTAAGGAATTCTCTATTTAGTGCTTGGAATAGTTTTCCTGTGTTTTCCATTCTGTTGTTAAGATCATCCTCGATGTCTCCTTTGTTGTTGATTACTGTTCCTAAGTATTTGTATGAATTTGTCTGTATTATTTTTTGTTGGTCTATCATTACTTCTATTTGATCTTCCGTCCCTTGTTTCCTTGATATTTTTATTATTTGAGTCTTCTCTTTGTTTACGTTTAAGTTGTATTTGCTTGCTTCTAGGTTCCATTTCTCTAAGTTGTATTTTAGTTTTTCTGCAGTTTCCGCAATTAATACTATGTCGTCTGCAAATATACACATCTCAGCATTTATCATTTGCATTCTGTGCCAATATATAAATGATTTATATATGTGTTACACTAATGAATGTCGATCAACCAACAAACATGCCCCAGTAAGTCACACATATTATAGAAGGCAATTTGAGGACCAAAATTTGTATCTCTTTAGGTCAAAGTAAAAGTTTACTTGTAATTTTTTTGCCTGCAATATATCTATTTTTTTAAGAATGATCACATCTATTTTCCAGTTTTTCATAATTTTAAGGATATAATGAGTCCAGGTAGTGTCAAAAGCTTTTTTGATGTCGAAAAATATTACGATTAGTTTTTGTTGATTTGTAAATGCTTTATGAATTTCGGATTCTAATGCAACAATGTTATCAGCTGTCAATCTGTCTGAACGGTATCCGCTTTGTATTGGAGTAAAAAGTTTTTTCTTTTCCAAGTGCCATTTCAGTCTTTTACTCAATATTATTCTCCCCATTGCTTTGCAAATGTTACTCGTGAGAGATATTGGACGATAAGAGGATGGTAAGTTTTTTGTCTTATTCATTTTAAAAAAAGGAATTATAATTGCTTGACGCCATATTGAATGAAACGTTTTATTTGTGTAAATATTGTTAAAGATCTCAACTAAAATTTTCTTTACTGTTTCAGGTAGTTTCTCACTAAATATTGTTGGAATATCATCAGGTCCTGAAGAAGTTTTTTTTCGTTTAACTCGTCTAGTGTAATCGGTATATTCTGCAGAAGACGCGCCCGGACTGTAAGTCCGGCCCATGTTATGCACCCATAACTTTTATTTATTAGACAGCACTCAGTCTAGCTTTTAAAAGTATTTGTTAGAATTGTTTCAGTGTGCATTAGTCTCGAACGACACAGATCAGCGTTCAGTCGTATGAGATATATTATCATTTTCGGAGTGTGAGTCCGACGCGTCTACTAAAGTTATATTTATTTGTATACCAATAATTTCAAAAATCAGGTAAAATAATTAAATATTTTATAATACTTGCCCTAAAAACTAATATTATTTTTTTGTACAGATGATGTGTGATTATGAAAGAGAACAGAACCGGCTTCGAAAGCTTATGGAAGAAGTTGAAAGTGAGGATGATTTTATTGAGAAACGATCTGAAGATTCAGACAGCGAACAGGAATTGGGTGAAACGGAGTACGAAGAGACATGTGAAATTATTGACGACAATGATATTTTTTTTGTTGGTAAAGCTGAAGTTACAAAGTGGAAAAAACATTGTGCACCTAAAAACAAGAAATTAAAAACCAGAAGCGAAAATTTAATAAAAGTTTTACCGGGGGTACCTCGTAATGTTCAACATTTAAAATCCCCTGTTGATATATGGAATACATTTTTTACAAATGAAATTCTCAATAATATAGTTCTGCATACAAATCAGAAGATAGAAGCAGTGTCTACTAACTTTGTTCGTGAGAGGGACCACAAACCAACCAATAATGCAAAAATTAAAGCATTACTTGGCCTGCTTTACCTTGCAGGTGTTTGTAAAGCAAATTGTCTCAACACTGAAGATCTTTGGAAGACCGACGGCACAGGAATCGAAGCATTTCGTCTAACTATGAGTATAAGCAAATTTAGATTTCTAATGCTTTATCTTCGATTTGATGATCCAAATACTCGTGATCAGCGCAAACAACTAGACAAATTATCGCCTATCAGAGACATTTTTGACTAGTTCATTCATAGCTGCAAAACAAATTATATTCATTCTGAGTATGTCACGGTGGACGAGAAATTAGAAGGATTTAGAGGTTGATGTACATTTCGACAGTACATACCGTCTAAACCAAATCAGTATGGTATCAAAATTTTTGCACTATGTGATGCCAATATCTTTTTCACGAGTAATATGGAAGTTTACGTAGGCACTCAACCGGATAGTTCATACAAAACAGATAATGCTGCCAAATCTATTGTAGAACGTTTGTGTGAACGGATATATGGATCCAACCGGAATGTAACAACTGACAACTGGTTTACTAGTTTACCTCTTGATATGAGTCTCAAGTCACATAAGCTTACTTTTTTAGGGACAATACGCAAAAATAAATCGGAATTACCCCAAGAGTTCATACAAGGTAAGAGACCAGTTGGATCTCGTATGTTTGCGTTTAGACCAGATTGTACATTGGTATCTTTTTTACCGGAAAAAAAAATTAGAATGTTTTGCTCATATCTTCTATACACGATCATGATGATATAAATTCAGTTAGCAATAAGCCAGAAATTATAGAGTGGCATAATTCGACAAAGTGCGGAGTGGACGTTGTGAACCAGTATTGTGCTCAATATAATGTTGCCAGAAATACAAGAAGATGGCCACTCGTGATATTTTATATTATGCTAAATGTTGCAGGGATAAATAGCCTTATAATATATTCTGCAACTAATCTAAATTTAAAAATTAAACGTAGAAATTTCCTTTAACAACTTTTCCAGTCATTAGTATATGACCAACAGAAAGTACGTGCGACTTTGCCAAATCTTTCGAAAACTCTAAAAGTGAGACTAAAAGAACTTTGCGGTACAGAAGAAGAAGCTGTTCCGGTACAACCGACAGCTAACAAAAGGGGACATTGCAGTATTTGTGATTCTAAGAAACGACCAACAAAATATTTTTGTATTTTCTGCAAAAACTTAGAATGTGCCAGTATTATTTGTAATAATTGTTCCCAAGAAAAGTAGGTTATACGAAATGTTTTTCCTATACGTGTTTTCATTAATTTTTATATTATTTTTGTAAATCACATGTATAAGTTTAAGTTTTTTTTATAACCTTAGTAATATAAAACGGTTTTACAACTAGCGGGAGTAGTTTTTTGTTATCTGACTCTTTGTCCGGGCGCGTCTACTAAAGTTATCAAATTAGACGCGTCTACTGCAGGGTTAAGAGAGCATAAAATATCTTCTATTTCGGTTTGTGACAATTCATTTTTTTCTTTGTATTTTATGAATGTAGAGTTGTATTGATCATTGCTCGAATCTAGTTGATAGTGATCAGCTAAGATTTCTACAATTTCTAGTTTATCTGAAGTAATTAAGTTATCTGTAGCAATGGTGTCGATATGATTAATTTTGGTTGAGTCTTTTATTTTCCTTATTTTCTGCGAAATATTACTTATTGGTGTAGATAAATTTATTTATGAGACATAATTGGCCCAGTTTTCTTTTTTAGATTTTTTGATTAGAAATCTGGATCTGACTCTTAACGCTCTAAATCTAGCTAAGTTAGTTTCGGAATTGTGTTTTTTCAATATATTAAAGGAATGTTTTGTGTGTTTCAAAGAAGTTTCTATTTCATTATTCCACCAGGGTAGAGGTGTTTTGAGGTAGCTTTAGTTTTCCCAATTGCTTCTCTGGCCGAATCTATTAGGATATCAATAAAATTTGTTATTGGGATGTTTATATCTTGTAATATTTTGAAGTCTTTTATTCGTTCAGTTAATAAACTAGTGTACTTTTCCCAGTCCGCTGATTTTAATTTCCATATTTCATATGGTTTTGTATTGTTTGTGTCTTTAATATGAGTAATCAAAATTGGTAGATGGTCGCTATCAAATAAGTATGAAAGTGTATTCCACTCAAGTAGTGGTGATAAAGTTGTTTTGCTGAGGGATAAATCGATGGTTGAAAACGTGCCATTGTATGAGTTGAAACGGGTAGGCATTCCTGTATTTAATAGCACCAGTTTGGGGTTGTTAATTAATTCTAATAGAGTTTTGCTATTTTTGTCAGATTTAGCAGATCCCCAAGATTCGTTATGACAATTTGTGTCAGCCGGAATTAATTTAGGAGATGGAATTTGTTCTATCACTTTTTATAGTTCTAGGAGTATGGATGCTTTTGGATGTGGTAAATATACACTGCAAATGTTAATTTTGAAATAATGAACTATTGAGACTGCAACAGCTTCCAGATTTGTATCTAACGGAATTTCTTTGGACTCGACCGTAGATTTTACAAAGATGCCAACACCACCGCTAGCTATTTGCTGCACCGGTCTATTTTTGATCTATGGTGTAAAGTTTTTCAATTTAATATTATTATTAGATAGTCGTGTTTCTTGTAAACATATTGCTAAAGGTGAGAACTCATTGATTATTATTTTTAAGTTTTCGATATGGCTGTAAAAGCCATTCAAATTCCATTAAACTATCAATTTGGTTATTGGATAGAGTTGCCGTCGCTTTCTTTCTCAGCAATAGAAGAGTTGTCTGTTCCATGTATCTTTTTTAATATCATTGAAATATTGTTTTTAAGACGTCGGTTGTTTGTGTTTGTGTGTACCATTTGCAATTCAGCGCTAAGTCCTTCTAGGTCATTTGTATAATACTTTGCTACGTGTTCAGGAAACTTTGAACCTATAGCATTTATAATATAGTCGCATATTTCTGTGTATTTTAGTGTGTAAGGAGTAGTAGATGACGATAAAATGGCTTCTATAGGTTTCATTGAGGTTTCGATGTTCAAAGCTTTTTTAATCCTTTTAGGTACAAATTTCTTTGGAACAGTAATTATTATTTTTTGATTTTCTGACTCTATTATTTCAGGAGATGTTGACAATTGTCTTTTTATAGAAGTATGTGATATTATGTTGGTATTATTAGACAGTGATTCGGGTAGGTTTTGTGAGTTGGAGGAGGTATTTCGTAGTGGTCTGGTTAAAGAAGTAGCAGGAGTACTGGATTTATGAGCAGTTGGGGTTTCTGATGTAAAGGATGTTTTATTTATTGGATAATTTTCTAACATTTATAGATTAAGATAGCTGGTCAATATTTTGTATATTAATTGGTTCGATAGTGCAGTTTTCATCTTTGTGTCCTGTGGTATTACATTTATTGCAATTTAGGCCATCTAAGGAATGATAAATTCTGTAGGGGGTATTATCATGAAATATTAAAAGTGAATTTGGGATATAATTATTAGTTGTTGGAGCAACAAATACTTGACGCCTAAATCTTCATATATAATTATATTCAGATTCAGGCATGCCAACTTTTAAAAATGTTATTTTAGACACTACAATAAGCTCCAATTTTTTGAGCTCCTCTTCGATAATAGTGTTTGGAATACTAGGGCAGACATTTGATATCACTAGTCGGCTCGCAGGAGTAATTAATCTTCTAATTTCTGTGTGGTTTCCTTGTATTGAAACGGATTTGTGATTATGTACTCGTAGTAATTTTTCTAAGATTGTAGTGTTACTGTGATAAATGCATACTCTGTTATTTGAGATTCTGGACGCGAAGATAATATTTTTTGGTTGTACTAAAGTTCCTGTTGCTGTTATGTATTCGTGTATTTTTATATCCGCTACTGATGACAAAACAATTGCTTGTTCTTTGGATGGAAAGTTAAAGTTGCTTACTGCATTATAGTAGGTTAATGTTGAAGTGAAGGTTGGTGCTGAATATGTTAATAATGGTTTGGTGATTACTGTGTCAGTTTTTAAATTGTTATTAATTTTTAATTTTTATTTTCTTTATTTAATAGTGTTAATAATAGAGCCGCTACTGACTTAAAGGTAGTTAAGCCGGCTTATCGGCGTTTTTATTTAAAATAAGATCTTCTGTTGTCTAGTTTTCAAGAAAATCCTTTAAATGATTTTATGTGGATCAAATAAAAATTTTACCTATAATTTTTCTATTCTGTAATTGGAAAACATTTTAGTTTCACTCTTAGTAGACGCTTGTATTTAAATTTTTGGTATAAACCAACAAAAAACACGTTTTATTCGGAGCTGAAATTTATCGACACTTTACTAATGAGTACCTTTTTTCAAGTCCTGAGAAATGTTGTTTGTTTACTTTATTTCATGTTAAAACTCATTGGTAGTCATTGTATTTTGTAGTTTAGGTGTATTCAGTGGTTTTTGTTTTTCTTTGTCAAACCGTTATAGTTTGTTAACTAATTATTACCTATCGTTCATTTATCTGTCCTTATTCTGTACTTTTTTATCTTCTTTATCCTTACCCACCTCTAATGAAGCTCTTCACTTAATTGGTAAACAAGAAGCATTTTATTATCAATTTTTTTTTAGCTTCTTCACTAAATACTCACACTAACCTAGAGTCCACCTTAGGGTTTATTAGAGCCCTCATAGCTGCTCAGCTATCTGTGAATAAATACAGATAACGACATTGTTTTATTGACCATAGGAATTAAGATTTATTGCAATTCCATCTCTAGAGTATATTTATTATAATGCTCTAGAACTAATGTTTTGGTTATTTTTTAGCCTTAATAGCAATACAAATAAATAAGTAAGTAAATAAGTAATATGCTTTATTGTCACTGAAAATTGTACAAATTTTATGAACCAAGCTCATAACTATAAGACAAGAAAGAAGAAAAAAAAATCAGAATAAGAATCGTTTGTACTTTTAAATAAAAAAAAAAACAATAAAATTCTTAAAAAATACTACCTAATTAAGAATCTACAAACTTCATAAAATGTACCCAACAAAAAATAAAACTTAGGAAAGTAGATTATTCCATTAAGGGCTCAAATATTCCACTTCCTTGTGCTAAACAGTAACCAAATCTGTCATACAGATTTCTCCTCATATTTTGGTGTAATGCTTGCAAAGAAATGAAGTATTTTTGTCCTTAATTCGACTAGGTTTGTGGCCCTTTCAAACTGATGACTATAAATGTTTTCTTTGAGAAAACCCCAAAAAAAGAAATCGTTAGGCGCTAAGTCACAGGATCTAGCAAGCCATTTAATTGTACTACGTATACTTGTCAGTCGATCAGGAAACGTTTGATTGAGGAAGTCAATAGTCGCTCTAGAGCTGTGAGCCGAACACCAATCCTGTTGGAAATAAACTTCCTGAAAATTAACGGGAAGGAATGCCGGAATGATCTCATTCTGTAAAAGTTGTAAATATTTGGACCCGTCTAGGTTTCCATTGATAAAAAATAGACCGACAATATGGTCGCCTAACATCTCAGTCCAAACATTTAACTTTTGCGGATGTTGCGCTCGCACTGCAACACTGAGGTGCTTATTTTTCCGAGAATAATACCTTGCAACGGATGGATTGTATTTTTTATGTAATGAAAAATTAAGATTCGTCAGAAAATAAAATATTTTTTAAAAAGTGTACTTTTTCATTCTGTTTATCTAACATAATTTCACAAAACCCTAGCCGCCTAAAGTTATGTTCTGGAAACAGTTCTTATGTTGGTTGTATCTTCAAACAGTGATACCCATTCCTTTTGAGAACTCGCTGGACAATTCGAACATTCACGTTAACTTCCCTAGCAATTTGTACACTATTGCAGGGTTTACTAGCTTCCACAAAAGCACAAATATCAATATCCCTGTTTTGAGGCTCCTCATCGACAGGTGTAACACGTAGTTCATTACGTTCATGACACTTTTTACAACTGTTTACACATCCCAAAGTTTGAAAATGTTTAATGGTATTTTTAACTGTTGCAACACTAGGTGGGGGTCTATTTTTGAGGGCAACAATAAATAAATCAATTACTTCGCGTATCGAATGACCCTGAAGTACCATGTTACAAGTTGCACTTTTTCTTGGACGGTATACAACGTAATAAATAGGCATTTTATTAATTATTTGTTTATTCTTTCAGAACCTTGTTTGAAATTTTTAATATCAATGTGACAATTACGACAATTCGTACCTACTGTAAAATGAATATAGAGGTGGAAACGTGTAACATGTCACAGCGATTGCCATTGTGTTGTATGGTCAATAAAAGAATGTCGTGATCTGTATATTAATCCGCTTCAGTTTGAAAGATCTTAATTTAATTTTAATTAAATCCGTAAAATAGTTTCGAAATACAATTCAGATAACTGCCTTAATCTAAGCCTTCTATAAATTGCAAGGCATAGCCAGACGTTGATAAAGATGTTAATAGAGACATGGGGAATCTAAAATTTGCATTCCACGACATGTCTCCTCAACTAAGCAGAAATTGTTAGCGAATTGGTTTCTTGTACTCATACAGAGTAGATCCGAATAAAATGAAAAAGACAGTAAAGATTCCATTTCACGTACAAATCGTCTATGTATCTGTTTATACGTATTTCACTTTAATAAAGCTCATCAGAACAGTTATTCATAGGCGTTCTCAACATCTTTATCAACGTCTGGCTATGCCTTGCAATTTATAGAAGGCTCAGATTAAGGCAGTTATCTGAATTGTGTTTCGAAACTATTTTACAGATTTAATATCAGATGTCGCTATTGCGTCCGTTTCTTGTTGCTTCTTAAGACAGGAAAGATCTATTTTTCACGTTGAGAACGCCTATGAATAACTGTTCTGATGAGCATTATTAAAGCGAAATACGTATAAACAGATACATAGACGATTTGTACGTGAAATGGAATATTTACTGTCTTTTTCATTTTAATTCTAATTGTTAATTTTAATTTTATTATTTATCTTGGTTGGTCCTGGATACACGGAGATCACAACTTCAAAGCTATGTTTTGGTTTGTAATAATGTACGGAAGTCTATTAACTGACATCCAACATATTTTTGTTTTTCTATTTCTGTATATTTTTGAACATGTTCTTTATGTGTTTCACTTATATAAATTTCCGACATGTGATCTGCACTGCTCAAAATTATTGCTATCCTTAAGGTTTCTTTTATTTTCTTTCTTAGTGACGATCGTTTTTTTTTACAGCAAGTCTATTGATCAAAGTACCAAGTACAAAAGTCTTTTGATCTTTATGTAGAATATTTTTAAAAAGCGATAAATCTATTTTGTTTTATAAGGATTTGTTTTTATTTATTTCTTAAAAAGTTATATTAAAACCTCTTGAAACACATACGAAGTCTATTAAATATTTAATAGAAATATTAATTTTTATTATTTTATTGTGGTAAATTTCACAGCTTTTAGCAATAAAATAATAATTATATATTATTTAATTTATTGCTGGTGTGTCCTACCAACATCATGCCTTTTAACTTTATTTCTTTCGTAACGATTCGAAGAAGGAACTATACCAAGAAGTCATATTTTTATTATAAAATTGACCCGAAAAAGTTATGTAACAACATCCTTTATAATCAGAAGTAAATCTATTTTGAAGAGAATTACCAGTTCATTAACAAATCGTACCGCTAATATCCGTCTGGTCTTTTCAGTTTGGATGGGTCAACACTTTCACTAAGATATTTAGTACATCTTAATATTATAGTATGGTATAATTCGAACTAAACCCTGAGATCCAAAGTAAAAGTTATTCTCCAAAATGTTTCTATCACCTATGTGAACATATAGTTCAGCAAAAAGTTACACTATGTCGAACGTCGGGTTTGGGGGGCGGGGGAAGTTGTTAAATTAGTAGTTTTTTACGTTTTTCGCAAATATTTCGTAAACTATGCGGTTTATCGTAAAGAAGGTTATGTACGAAATTGTTCGACGTCAAACTTAAAACAGGAAAGGGCATTAGCATAATTATCCTAACGGTTCACAGGAGTTACAGAGGGTGTGAAAGTTGAGATTTTTCATATTTTTTGGGCATATTATAATATTATTACTAGGGAAACTAATTTTTTTTAACACGATTCTGTTTTCTAAATGTAATTTGCTATTTCAATGGGCGATGGTATCTTAGTGATAAGCCCTTGAAAGAACGTCAGCCTCACCACCTTTTCAAGGGGCGCTATATTCTAATGGAAAAGGGGCTTCCACAGGACTGGGCCGTCTGAACCTGTGGTACGGAGAAACCTAGTCTCAACTTTCTATGGGTAATGTCGTATCAATATCTTTCCAACAGTAAATTCCAATAAAACAATTATAAATACTTAAAATATTTCTTGCATAATGATGATGATTATAATGCAATGAGTAAACTTATTCATGAGTTGAAGTAAAGGTATTAGTCAGTTTTAGTCCACTTATAATAGAACATCCTCCCCTTCTACATCTTCCTCTATGATTGTTATGTCCCTATTATCACATCCTAGGCCTAAGAAATTGTTGCATATGCTTGAGCAGTTTAGACTCACTCTCACAGTTACTGATGTATTTGTCTTTGTAAGCACACACTATGAGGAAGTAATTCCTCGGGAGCTGCAGCACGTAATGTTGTTATTGGTGTCAGATAGTTCGTTAATCGTCTTTCAACCCCACTCGAGCCGATTCTTCTTTTTATTCAGTTACTGCTATACCTGGTGGTAGGTTCTGAATTAATTCTGGCTGGAAGCTCTTGAAGTGGAAGTAGTGCAGCTAACTTAAGCAAAGAATGTATAGACTGCTTTGCAATAGCCTTCAAGTAAGACTGATTGTCTTACTTGACAATCTAGATTTTCTATGTTCCTGAAACCAAACATAACAAGAAGGAAATGCTTTCCGGCGTCAGCTACTGCACTGGAGCTTTGGGTTCGTTGAAGACTAGAAACGTGTCATATTCAGTAAAAGCGTATATTGTAAGGAGTATATCCTTCATATTCCCAATGCCTTTCTCAATGTCAGCGATAGTGTAGACTTTTTTCTGCTGATTGCCTTTTTTTAGTACCACTATTTTTAAATTCTTCTCTAATGTTGCATGGACAGTCAACAAAACTAGTAGGTTCGTGTGATCACCAATAAAACAAAATTTAATGTCTTTCTTAACTTTATCAAAAGTTATTAAAACTATTAATAAGTCAGCGTCACCCGATTCTTGATGAATTGTGCAACTACAACTTTGCAAATGTACTGTGAGAAGTGAAATCAGGCCCATGTTCTTGTTCTTCAATGCTAGAACGTGCTTTGCGAAGGTGTTCTTCATCTTTTGTATTTCCTAGCTGGTATCCATCAAATACAACAGTCGCTATTCCATAATGAGTAATTACGTAGTCTCTGTATAACTTGAAAATCTGTTTGAAGGTAACTGGGCGTCGCCAGACAATACCATAAAGGAGGTGACCTCCATCAATGATGTATGGTATTTTGCCTGAATCATAGTTCATATTTTAAATGTTTTTTAAAGTCTCTCATCACTCCTTTCTGTGCACACCATCGTGTTTTGTACGGTATATGGTTTGTACATTGCTATATATATATATATATATATATATATATATATATATATATATATATATATATATATATATATATATATAAATATATATATATATAAATATATATATATATATATAAATATATATATATAGATATATATATAGCTATATATATATATATATATATATATATATATATATATATATATATATATATATATATATATATATATATATATATATATATATATACGATTCAGCCCTAGATCATCATTAGATCATATAAGATTAAAAATCTTTGACACCTTCCGTATAGCCCAGATGACAGAAAACAATATTATTCAATTGTTTTCGTTCATGGCTACAAAAGTAGGTGGCACTTCTATACGCTAACCACTGCAGTGGTCAAGTTTTAGAAGACATTCGTTGGACTTTATGAGTTTGAATTTATATTAGCCCGAAAGTCTGATTATGCAGGGATACTAAAATAACACACTATTGATACCGATTCGAGGACGAAAAGTTTAGCGAATTTGTTCTTCTATGTCATATATTTGGCCATTTAATTCAACAAAATGATACATTTACAAAACAGGAATATACCATTAAGGGGAAAATAGTACTGTAGACACAGCATTTTAATTATTATAAAATTACATTGTTTATTAATAAAAAGAATCTTCATCTACAAAATTGGCACATATGTCAAATTGTCATTTACAAATAAATTTTTAAATTTAGATGACCGTTTGCACCGTGTTTACAAACCGTAGGGAATGTATAGTAAACATATCTTATGAAACCGTTTGACGAACACAAACGTTTTAGTGCGCAAACTAAATATATTTTTAAATAAAACATAACCGTTGCAAAACCAAACCTATATAACATGTATACGTATATAACTAAGCATTTAAAGCAACACTTACGACAACCATCGACGAAAGCATTTTAAAATTTTGAATAAAATCCTTTATAAAAGGTATATAAAAAACCCAGTTGGGCTATGTTGCATTGACAAAACGTTTTCGGAATAAATATTCCATCATCAGTGTCAAATTAATACATGGATGTAGCCACTAAATATGTGGGTAAAAACCCTTTAAAAATTGTTAAATAAGATTTGATCTACATTATGTCTAATTTACATTTAAGATGTTAAAGTTACCGTTGGATAGGTAACAGGGCGACATATGACTCTACATTAGTTGCGAGTCCTGAGACGGTATGTCTACGAGGACTTTGTCAAAGCAACTCATTTTCTTCTTGATGGAATGGAGGGTCTTGAGGTGTTCATTGCGTTTGTTTTGAGATAGCTTGTGAAAATTGGATGTTGAATGAAAATTGGATGTTGAATGAAAATTTTGTGCGTTGTAAGAAAAGTTGGAAGATGAGGGTGTGTTGGTATTAAGTACTGTTGAAGAATTAGAAGGATAATTTTTGTTTTTGAATTTGTTGATGGTATTGAAGCAAGAGTTTCTAATAGAAGTTTTTTGATTTAACGGGACTGAAAGGTTTTGGATAATAATATCTAGCTCAATGGAGAGACTCTGAAGGTCTTTTTCTGAGACCTTACGAGGGATGGAGTATTTGAGACCTAGGTTTAGAAGATGAAGTTCATTTTTGTCGAAGGTAACTGAAGAGAGATTTTTCAATCTTGGGTGAAAAGAAAACTTAGAGAATTTACTGTTGGTGTTACTGTTACTATTTGATGAATTAGGTTTATTTTTGATAAGATTATTTATTTTAGATTTAAGTTTATTGAATTTGGTGAAAGTTACATTGTCCAATCTGTCCTGAACGTCATTCAAAAAATTATTTAAATTGTCAAAGCCCATGAAATCAAGAAGAGAGTCATATGTTATCTTAAGTTTACAATCAATGTAGTTAAGCTTTCCATAATGGTTACAAATCTCCTTTTTCAAAATTTTCCGTTGGAAGGTGTTCTTTAGGTTGACTGGAACATTTCCTGGAGTTTTTATCTTACAAAAAGTAGGGAAGACCTGGTTATTTATACATTGGGAGATGAACCAAATATCCAGCTTCAAAGTACATCTTTTGACAAAGAACAGACAAGAAAGAGTTGGTTTGACAAAGTCCTCGTAGACATACCGTCTCAGGACTCGCAACTAATGTAGAGTCATATGTCGCCCTGTTACCTATCCAACGGTAACTTTAACATCTTAAATGTAAATTAGACATAATGTAGATTAAATCTTATTAAACAATTTTTAAAGGGTTTTTACCCACATATTTAGTGGCTACATCCATGTATTAATTTGACACTGATGATGGAATATTTATTCCGAAAACGTTTTGTCAATGCAACATAGCCCAACTGGGTTTTTTATATACCTTTTATAAAGGATTTTATTCAAAATTTTTAATATATGGTATACAGCCAAATACAGGAACTCTGTTTCCTTGTGCATTTTAAAATATTTTGAGCGCCTATTTAAAAAATCGAATGGTGTAAAATGGTCGATTTTAAAGGAAATTACAACGAGTTAGAATCTAGAATCTAGATTCTAACTTGATGGGAAATTGTCACAAAAACGATCTAAAGGAAGATATCTACACATCAATCGAACCCAATTAAAGCGGCGGAAAGAAAATTGGGTCGAAACTGTATACATAGAAATTGTATAGAAATCAGTTAGGTTAAAATGAGTTAATTGTGTTTATAGTTTTACTAACATTATATATAAGAAATAAAAATTAGCTACTAAAAAGTTACATGATGATTGTAACAATTTTGAATGTTCTAAGAAATTCATGGTAGTAAACTGGCAACGAAACGGTATAATCGCTTTTTTCTTTTATTGCATTTGCCCACAGTATTATATTTAGTGATTACTTAAGATATGACGACAGCAGACGTAGAGAGATTTCTTCATCTTCTTTATTTCATGATTCTGGCTAAAAATGGTTTCTGTCTAAGCACACTAGAGATATTATCTTGATAAGCATATTGACAACTATAATTAAAGAAAACTTAGTGCCTTCAGTTCATGCTATATACTTACTTATTGGTAATCATAACTAAGGAGCAGACTTTCAAATCGCACATTGTCCATATTTTTATATTCTGACTTCGAGGTGGCGTTGGATTCGTCAAAACATCATTTCACGTATATTTTTGGCTTCAAAAATCACCTAGACAAACAAAACGCATTTTGTCCAGTAGCGGGAGACAAACAAATAGCGCTATTTTGCTTTCAATGCTTTTTTTACCATGTAACGACTTTATTTTGTTATCAGACATTGTAGGAATCAACAGTATATGATATTATTAGTGCTTAATAAATTGTTTTTGATTATAATAATAATATTAAAATGAGTGGAGGTGAGCATATTGTGGGTGATTCAAATAGAGGAACGAGAAAAAGAAAATACTACGACAAAAGAACGTAAGGAAGAATTTTCCAAAAGCGCCTATTACAGAAGCATTTTATGCTCAGAAACTGTCTTTTTATGCATTTTTTTTATACATGACTTGAGCAAGAAGCAGGAAGTGGTGTGGTAGAAATAAGTTCCGCGTTGATTGACTTTCTGAAAAAGACTAATTTTAACCCAGATAATAAACATCTAATATTGTTTTCGGATGGACGTGGGCGTCAGATTAAGAATTCCCACATGGTACATGCACTCACCTTGTGGCTTTTGAATAATGCCCCAAAAACTATAAAAACTAGAGATTTTGGTCAAGTTGAGCTAGACTTACTTAAATCTATTCTAAGAAAGCGCAAGTACGCAAGCTGGGCTCTGATTAGACTTTGTATGACATAAAATATGCTGCACTTTCACTCAAAAAAGTTATAGGCAAACAAACCCGAGGCAAACATACTGCTAAAGAAAGTAAAATCTTATATAAAATAGAGATATTGAATAGAAATGATGACTCTTCTAAAAAGTTTTTAAGTTAAATTCAACCACAGAACAAACTAAGTAACATACCCAAACAGCACAGTACGTTTTAAGTACCTACAATTTTGGTACTGTACGTACATGATGTAAAATGTACGTTTTAAGTACGTACACTGCGGTACATACCAGTACGTACAGAAGAGTACGTACTATTACGTCTTAAGTATGTACCATGAGAAAGAATAGCTAAACCTATTTATTATGTTAGGTTATATTAACCTAACCTAATTTGTTTGCTTAGGAATTTTCTACCTCAAGTTTTGATGTGATAATTCATTGCAGGACAGTTTTATTTAGATTTTTTTTACTTATTTTTGGTGTTCGTGCTTATAGTGTGGTTTCCTGTTATCTTATTCAGTCGAGTGTTTTTTAACTTATATAGTCATACTGAAAAATGTATTTGAGGAAGTATATTTAAAACAAAACCATTTGGTAAACTTTAAGATTTATAAGTTTTGCTTGTTTTTGTACTTCAAATATGAATAATAAAGATATATTCACCTATATTTACTTTTATTTACATAAATCATTATAAGTGTGTATAGTATGTACATAATATGTATATATAGTATGTACTAGGTACATACCTTTAGTATGTACTAGGTACGTACCTTCAGTACGTACTAGGTATGTACCATAAATTGGAAAATGTACGTCTTATGTACGTATTAAGTACGTACTTAGTACAGCAAAGTACGTACATTGTACATACTTTATGTCCCATCAGTACGTACTTAGTTTGTCTTATGTACGTACTTGTGCTTATTGGGTAGTACTGCCGCAATTGCAAATGAAGCATGCTGTTAAGAAGAAAAAACTGGATAGCTTATCAAAATTTTTAGTTAGTTTATCAAGCAAGAAATAAGCATTAGATCCAGAGTTAACTTAATTAGATCCAATTTTGAAAGAGCAGTATCGTGAAAATACAATTGAAAAGACCAGACCTGCGATCAATGTGAATATGAAGAAGAATGTTGCTGTCTTCTGCAGGACGACATACATGTCATATGATTTTTTTTACTATATTGCATTCCAAATACGCAAAAATGATTCTGATGAATTCTCAGTCCATAATTTTATTTTAATCATTTAGGGACAATTAAATTACATTTTTTCATTTAAAGACAACCAAATGCAGTTTTATCCAACAATAATTTTTTTTGAACAAACTAATAAAGCTTGATGAAACTTAAGATAAATTAATACTAAAAAAGTACATTTATTCATATTTTGTGTTTTTATTCTAATTTTATTAAAAATTAAGTAGCAGTTTTTCTCACTTCCTGAAAAATGTTAAAACTGGACACAGTGCGATATAAAAGTCTGCTCCTCAACTATTCACGTAACATATGGATAGTAAGACGAGGATTAATTATTTTATATTCAATTGAAGTTCTCTTTATTCATATCCAAAATGACTGTATTTATTAATGTAACCTAAGCAGATCCACCATAAAAAATCTTTTAATACATTAGTATAAGAAGGTACCAGTATTGCAAGTAAACATTTGTTTTAATAAATAACAATATTTATACACGCTTCTCCTTGTACAAATGTGTTTACCACAAACTTTCTTTAATGGGTGGAATATTTTTATACATATATATTGGAAATGACTACATTGTCTTGCACCAATGAGGACCGACATTTTTATATTACGTCACATCAAATTATCTTATTCAGTTTTATTCTAACTTACTACTTTGCCATAACTACATTCTGGTTTTATTTAAATTTATTTGCGGTGTCTTACCTGTGAGACAAATAAGTCCTTTTTATTTATTTATCACTAGATCACCAATCCACATTCACACCTCGACACTCCCGACACACCTAATTTTATTGTTCTAAATCAAATCGTAAACTAATAATTCACGTTTATTGTTAAACGAATACTATGTGAACCATTAAACAGTTACTTTCTCTCTGAATTTCTTTTCGATAATATTTCGTTAGATACTCAAGGACGTAGTTAATAATGGTTTCAAGAAAACTGTCGAATTATTTAATGAGTTTAAAGAATAAATTGAAATTTCCTAAAATGCAGTGCAGTTCTTATTACTTAATATTAATTTTTATTTTAATATAACAAAATTCATTTTTAGAACTTGATTATAAATCCGTAAAAAAAGTTAACAATTCTTGTATATTTATAAGACTATCATAATAATTAAAATGCTTATTATTTATCTGCCCATAAATTCTGCCCATGTCCTATTTCTTTTCCCCCCAAAGATCCACCTGTCTCTATTTGTTTGTATTTATGATCTTTTTGGCTTGTCTTTATATTTTTCTTTATGTTGCTAATTCGTTTTTTTCTTTTCTTCCTAGTTTTCCTTTTCTTAAGGTGAATCATAATTGTGTAGACCGTCGTACTCCGACGCAGACTATTGGTTCTCTAAGTAAATTGTTTTTACCTCTATAAGTATGTTACTGGCCTGGCTGAATTGTGGACTGTTAACAAGTGTGCTAGCTTTGTCGCCATCGCTAAGGCTCCATGGTATAGAAGCTAATAACTCCTGATGCATGTTTTTTTTGTTAGTGTTAAAAAAATATACGTGATAAATGGAAATTCCAAAAGTAAGTTAAACGTTTTAAAAAACAATTTGGCGTAAGTTGTAATAATGAAAATAAATCGAAAAAATTAACTGAAAACATATAATATAACTTGTCAAATTCACATACCTAAAATGCAATTTTAAATATATATTTAGTTTTAACAAGTAAAAACCGGTAAAACAATTTTGGTCTTTGTTTAAACATATTCTAACAGTACATTTACCACACGAAGATACATATTATTAATGAAATAATATAAGTTAAACATTAAACATTAATTAAAGGACAACACATAATTGTTATCTTGCGCAAAAATACAACATTTGCGATCTTTGCTGCTCTTCATTATTTTGGTGTAAAGTAACATTATTTCGAAATGTGTTTTTTACTACATCAAGATGATGTGTATCTCGTGAATACATGTTGATAGAGGTTAATCTTGCGGCTAAAAGATATAAAACTAACAAAGATCGTTGAAAATATTCAGAGCCGCTAAAAACATGCTTCCGTGGGAGCAGTACACAGTGAGACGCGGTACACAGTAAAACAACTAATTTAAATTCAGAAGTTTTCTTACATTTGCTTCGCCAGTCTACTTAAGAAGGGCTACTACATCACAGATGTCACAACTATTGTTAATATGGCGTATAGTGTAAATGCGTTTAACTAAAACGTGTTTTTGATAGTATAAAGTTACATTTAAACCAATATTCAGAGGAATATTTTGCTGAAACTATAAGCAGTTATTGAGTGATCTCAGCTGAATATTGGTGCATTAGGTGTTGTGAACAAGGTACGTTGTTGTTTATAACTTATAACTTGGTAAATTTCAAAATAACGTCCAACAGTACAGAGTCAGACAAGCATTACTGGTACATAGTGGGACTGTCTCACTGTGTATCACAAATAAATATTAATAAAATTACTTGAATATAATAATACCGTTTTTGTTGCAGATGCCTAGAAAACTGAATGTTTCACGCAAAATTGGCAAGACGTCTGCTGAACAGATGTCCAATGCTGTTAATGCTGTCATTGATGGAATATGTTTATTAAAACAAGTCGCACAAAAATTTGATGTCAAATTGCAAACACTTTAGAGATGTGCAGAAGAAAAGAAATAATTCTGAAAATTTACCAATCATTATGCAACCAAATTATTTGGTAAACAAAATTTTTACAGATGAACAGGAAGATAGTCTGTGTACATACATTAAAACTTGCAGTAATATGGCGTACGGCCTAACCACCGTAGCTGTAAGACGGATCGCATTTGATGTAGCTAAAGTAAACAAATTGAAGGTACCAAAATCATGGACAGAACGTAGAATGGCCGGTATCGACTGACTTCGTGCATTTATGAAAAAAAGTTGTGCATACGATAACCTGAGGCATGTAGGCACGCTTAACTTCTTTCAACCGATACAACGTTCAGCTGTTTCTTGATAATCTTCAAAAGATCCTAAACAAATATCCTATTTTAATTGAGAGTTCACGTATTTTTAATCTTGATGAGACTAGCACAAAAAATGTCCACGAACCCAAAAAAGTTGTGACTGAAAAAGGCATTAAACAATAAATAGCTGCCCTAGTGGTAAACATGGTGTACTAGTTACCACTAAGTTGTATAATATCCGCCCTTGGTACATACTGTCCACTAGTTGTGAACTAGTACCTGGGACTAGCTAACCCTTCAGGCTGGATGACAGCAGAACTTTTTTTTACAAGTATTAGAACATTTTATCAAATACAGCAGCAGTTTTAAAGAAAATCCATCGCTGCTAATATTTGATAACCACGAGAGCCACGTCACAGTGGAACCAATCATAAGGGCTCGAGAAGTAGGTGTCCATATTTTGGCATTGCCTCCACATTGTAACAAAAAACTCCAGCCCTTAGATGTGGCTGTCTTGGGCCTTTCAAGGCATATTATAATGCTGCATGTGAGGCTTGGCTACTGAATCATCCAGGAGCGCCCATCACATATATCGTTGAGTTAGTTGGTACAGCATACGATAAAGCTCTCGTACCTCAAAATTTTCGATCAGGCTTTAAAACAGGGATATGTCCCTTCAATCCTAATGTTTAAGAGAGAGCGACTTTCTTGGATCGGCAGTGACAGATCGTCCTATGGAAATTGTAGAAAAGGAGTCCTTCAATAACGTCCTTCCAGGACCATCGGCTTTAAACTCTGTTCCTCTAGACCCAAGTCCTGAAACACCCTCTAGAACTACCAAAGAAAATAAAAATTTCATTTCACCAGAGATATTGCAAGGTTATCCTAAGGCCATGGCAAGAAAAGTTAATAGGAAGTCGAGAGACAAGAAGAAAAGTAGGATCCTCACAAGCACGCCTGAGAAAGATACGATCGAAACAAAACGGAACCAGTTGGTTTCTTCGACAATGAAACAGACAGTTACACGTGTTGTGAATATTGAGAGTTCTTCGGATGAAAGTGAAGCAGTTTTTGATTTGGGAGATAGTGATGATAACGATTCTTGGATAGGATCAGTGGATGATGAAGTATTTGACTGCAATCGTGACCCTGTAGAAGGTGACTATGTTTTAGTGAGATTCAAAGAATCCAAAAATATATGTTACGTGAGACTTGTATCGTGCAACAATTCAGAAGTAGAGGTCAATTATATATATATAATTGCAATTATATATATATAATAAGTATTTTACGAAGTTATATTGACTATTTTTTTTATTTTTAATATCGAACTATGGAATATATCATGTGTCTCACTGTGTACTAGTAACATGTCTCTTTGGACCAGGGATGGTACACACTGAGACCTATGCAAGGTTGTTTTTAAAGTTACATAACTTTTTTGAATTAGAACTACAGGCCTTTATATTTGTGGAAGTGATACATAAAATACCAAAAATCATTATGGCTGAAGCTGTCAGTTCTTATCGATGATTAAAAAAATTATATCGCCAATAATTTATTTTTTGTCTCACTGTGTACCACCTTCTTAACCTAACCTAACCTAACTTTTTTTTGGAATGAGGTGGAAAGGATCGAAACCGACTAGGGAAGGTGTCTTGTAGAAGGTCTTAGGGCTTGTCCTACGATGTATACCTAATAACACCTAGGGGAGGGTCTGATTCCTTTTCGGAAGGAAAATGAGAAAGGGGTTCGAAAAACTGATGTTATTATAGAATGAAGAAAAAGAGGAAGATGAAACAAAGAGAAAAGTCTGCATCCTTAGTGTCTCTGGTTACCTGTCGATATGGAAGCTGGTTCCTACCGGAACAAGATTAGGACAAATTAGTTTTCCACTGTAGTTTTCACACTAAAGGAGTTCTTATCACTAAATAATTTTTATTATTTATCATAATTATATGGTAAATTAAAATTTTACCTAACTTATCCTAACCTAACATAACCTAAACGTAACACATAATCTAACCCAACATATTATGTTTTATTGCAGATAATGTGTATCAACGGAACAGCTTAAAGGATGTATGAAATGGAAAAATACGCTGTTTTCAAAGAAATTCATCCCAAAGAAATGATCGTTGACCAAATCATTCCAATTATCGGCGTCTTAATCTGAGAGTATGAAAGAATGATAGAAGACCGAGAAACATAGAAATGCATCGGACAAATTAGTTCATATTATTATGACATTATCATAATAAATAAATTATACTAATAACAAAGACAATGATACAAAGATTAAGGCGAGGAGAAATATTGAGGCCATTCTAAAATATTTCTAGAATTAGGATAAGTTTGAAATTATATACGTTAGCTATTGAAATAAAAGAAAGTCAATATGTTTGTCCAATCACGTATGTAATGTTTAGGCATAGATAAAATGGCCTCGTAAAATTTTGTCGTAAATCTTAGATAATATCCTAAAAATTTTTTAATATTTTTAATGTAAAATGTTGGTGTCATCGGTAATAAGTTTCATAATAATCATAAACTAAATTAGTTTATTGAATAAAATTTAAAGTATTACTTGGAATTTTATATTACAATATATTTCAAAATCAATTAGTAACAAATATAATTAATTATATAAAAAACATAAGACTAGACAGTATTTTTTACGTTGGACTGATATTTACACCTGAATTTTATTGTTTTATTCTTTCTTAGACGGTTTTCCTTTTGGTTTCGAGTTGGAGAGTGATGTTACAGTTGATATTATGAACTGCACGGGATTAAAGCCCTAAAAAATAATATAAGAATGTTACACACAATATACCCATTATTGTTTGTAAAAAAAATTTTATTATAAAAATGTACGCAAAATAATAAAATAAATTTCTACGATGCCTGTCCCCTTTCCCTTCCCCTACCCCGAATTATTCCCCTTCCCAAACTATTTTTTTAAACCACCAAAGTCAAGTTAATACATTTTGGGTAAATAGAATAATACACCTGCAAAATTACATTTACCCATAAGTTTCTAATTTAGGTCAATATCAATTGCTTTCGTTCAATATACCGGAGAACTTGTAAGAATAAACTGTGATGTGAAGTTACTAAAATTAAAAAATTGATAGAAAAAAATGGAAAAAATGAGTGCGTAAATTTCAAAATTTTGGGAGTAAATGAAATGGCCTAAATCGAGGCATTGTGATGTCGAAGAAGATTAAATATACTACTAAGGTTACTTTGACAAGTATAAATATGGAGTGGGAGTTATAGTACACAAATCAACTGCACAAAATGTCTCGAATTTTATGCCAGTCAATGAAAGAAATCCGTTTGTCCAAATAAAAGCAATTCCAGTAAATGTCAACATAGTACAGTTATGCATGCTGTACGTAATGCATAATTTTCACATTCAAGTTATCGACCTTATTAAATAATCTCCAAAAAAGAACTAATTACAATAATGATAATTAAATTGCAAAATTGCGAAGAGAAATATCGGGAAACCAAATTGGAACCCATGGGCATGGAGAAAAAAATATGAACGGCGAAAAACTGTACTGTACAATTGCAGAAGCAAACGAGGTGGCTATATTAAATACATTGTTCGAACTACCTCCATGCAGATTATATACCTGGAAATCACAAAATTCGATAAAGATCGTACTATTAAACGAAATTAAATTAATTATATTATGGTCTGATAAAGATATACAAATACCTGTAAAACAACCAAAACTAATTAAAGAGTGTCTATAAATTTTGATTAGAGTTTTCCAGTAACAGAATTTAGACTGCAATGGAAGAAATTAAAAACAAAACAGAACTACTCACAATAGAAAATTGTTTAATTATCCAGAGATAAAAACTCAAATTATGGATAGGCTCAGTAACGTTTTACTTGATGTAAAAACACACAGGAGCTTTAAATAATTTTATATGTCCAGTAATCATTATCATCATCGTCATAAACCTGTATGAGTCCACTGCTGGACATAGGTCTCACTTAGCTCTTCCCATCTGTCTCTGTCTTGTGCGACTTGCATACAGTTATTGCTAACACTCGTCAGGTCATCAGTCCATCTAGTTGGTGGACGTCTTCTGCCCCGTATTGCTTCTCGTCTTGGTCACCACTCTAAAATACGTTTTGTACATCGGTTGTCAGTTTAAGATAATTATTTATTTTCATGGTAGCCATTAACACTTTGGTAGCGCAGTGGTAAAAGTATTATCTTGACCATCATCGACATGTACGCATCCTCTGCTCTGGACGTAGGTCTCTCTAAGATCTTCCCATCTGTCTCTGTCTTGTGCGGCTTGCATTTAGTTACTGTTAACATGACAGGTCGTCAGTTCATCTGGTTTTTAGGCGTTCTCTGATCTAAAGTGCTTCTTGTCTTACCCAATTTCATTTTAGCAACGTGATTTTTTCGATAGTGTCTGTTGTTTTTGTTTTACGAAGTATTTCTTCATTTGGGATTCGGTCTCTTAGAGGGACACCCAACATCTGGGGCTCCATAGCACTCTGAGTTACGCTAATCTTGTTCACTAACTTTTTTGTGATTGTGATGTTTTCGTTTCATAAGTGAGTACAGGTAACATACACTGGTCAAAAATATTTCTTTTGAAGTATATGGGTAGGTAGGTATTTAGATACATAGCTGAATTTACCAAACTCCGCCCCAGCTAATTCTATGAGACGTGGTTGCTTACAGGTCTGGTTATCTCTGCCCAACCGAATTTCATGTTCTAAATACTTATAAGATACGGTCTGCTTAATATCCCTTTCATCAACAGCAATAGTAAGATTTAGCACTAGATTAGTCATTATTTGCGTCTTGTTCATATTAATCTTTAGTGCGACCTCCAAAAAAGCGTGATATAATTTTCCAACATGAATATTGCTCCATTCATACGACGATTCATAATATACTCGTTTATATATGCCTTTTTACAAGCATGTTCTAAAAGTTTTGTGGATTGCTTTGGAGAGACGGTGTTTCCTTGCCGTACTCCTTGCTGTATACAGAATGTATTTGTTTCTTGTTACGTCAGTCTTACGCTAGCCCTGGCATTTTGGTAGATATATTTGATCATTTTAATGTAGCGATAGTCTATTCAGCATTCTGTCAATGCGTTTCTGTTTTCTTGATATCGAATGCTTTCGCGTACTCTACGAATAGCAGTGTCAATGGTTTGTTGTATTCTGCAGACTTCTCTATTATGTTGTTTATCAATAGTAAGTGTTTGTTAGTGCTGTATTCGATCTAAGTCCAGCTTGTTCTTTGGGCTCATTGAAGTCTAATTTAGACTCTATTCTTTTTTGGATGATTTTTGTGAAAATTTTATATATGCGTGATGGTAAAACACAAAATGATAGGACGGCAGTATTTTTGGATTTGTTATATCTCCTTTCTTGTGTAAAAAAAACAATGACTGCATTGTTTCATTAAGAAGGGGAATGTTTTTTATAATAGATGCTACATTCGGTGAAAAGTATGGCACTGGATAATTTTATTTTCACCTAGTTTGATCGCCTTGATCACTTCTTCGTCATCGCCAGGGAATTTGTTATTTTTGTATTTCTAAAAGTGTCGTTTTTGTTTCTTAGAAGTTAAAAGCATATTTTTTAAGTCATTAAAATGGCAAATCGCCAGGCCCAGCAACATTTCAGCAGACTTCATTAAAAAAGGAAAAAACAAACTTTATGAACGTCTATTAAAACTGTCTTAGTAAGAACAAAGTTCCGCAAGACTGGAAATTGTCACATCCATCAACCGTTCATAAAAAAGGAAGCAAAGAAGATTGTTCGAGACTACTGAGGAATTGTAGCATCAAGTATGATTAGTAGAATATATGGTAAATTTTGAAAAAATCTTAATTATGTAGCAGAATATTAAGAATATTGAAAACAGGAAGCAGAAAGATTTTCTATCAATAAACTTTTTTACTACTACGCAAACACTGAAAAAGAAAAGGCATTTGTAGTGGAAAGTCCTAGAAAGTACGATCATAAGTGTTACGCTAATAAATGTTGTGAAAGAGTTATACAGAAACACCATTATAAAATTGAAGAGACACCATGGTTTGTCCAATCGGTTTAAGGTAGATAAAGGTCTTAAAAAACTAAATCAATAGGGATATTGTCTCCCACCGACCCCGTTTAAAATATATTTGGAATATGCCTTAAGACTCGTAACTGAAAGTGTAAAAATATGGGAATCCCATCAACAACAAAAAATACTATATACACTATGTTTTTCGGATGATTAAGTGGTGTTAACCCAAGAATATAAGGACCTAAAATATATGACTCACAAACTAGTCAAAGAATACAAAAAAATGGCACCTTGAGGTAAATATGAACAAAACTCAATATATGTGAATAAGGGGAGAAAAAAATATCTGATATTTAGTCGTGGAGATATACAATATACAGGGATGAGTGCCTTAAGAACCGGCAAAATAACGCAAAAGATAGAAAACATAATACGTTGTGAAATAAAAAGGGATGCGATAGAAGATGCGTGAGAGAAGAGATACGAGTAGTAGAGGTGAGAAATTATCGATATAAACCTATAATTTACTTTACATTACATTAGATCTATCGAAAGTTTCCCACCTTTAGACGTTAGCTTATGAGCTGGGTGACTTCAGTCATAGTAATACGTATCATGTAATGTAAGTAAAAACAGTTCAAGTACGAGTATGTTTTTATCAAAAATTAAAGTATTGATCAATAATAAACTGTGATTTGAGACGTCGCATACACTCTTCTCAATACAGAATTATCATAGCTTGTTATTCTGTATTTATCAAATTACTACTAATTAAACTGTTTACTTACATTTGCTTTATTGCCTTCAATCAGTTTTTACTTTATGCGAAATTTAAAAAATGTAAATGATCGACGTCATACTTGTAATATTATGACTGAAGTCAACTGCTCATAAGCTAACGTCTAAAGGTGGGAAACTATCGATAGTCCTAATGTAATGTAATGTAAATTAGAGGTTTCTATCGATAATTTCCCACCTCTACTACTTTCATCTCTTTTTATTTCACAACGTATTATGTTTTCTATCTTTTGCGTTATTTTGCCGGTTCTTAAGGCACTCATCACTGTATAAACAAACGTACAAATATTTAGGTATGAAACTGACAGATAATGAGACCCTGGATGTAGCAATAAAGACAGAAATATGCAAGAAAGAAAACCAATAAAAATGATAAATGGAATAAAAAATGATCTTACAGAAGAAGCGACTTTTAATAATTTCATCACTAAAAAATTGTAAAAACTGCTAACAGCGTATTTTATGTTGTACAGTTGTTCTCCATTTATAAGTATTTTGTAAAGTTTTGTCAGTTAACACTAGGCTCATAATATGCTGAATATTATGTATATCGAATATTAATGGGAAAATTATACATTTTTTCTATAAATTTTTTTTCGCATTGGGTTTTCAGGTATTGTTATGAAAGTGAATCTAAGCCACTGTTGGGATACTTTTCCACTTTGGTATATATTGTTGAAGATCAAGGTAAGTCTTTTTAATACAGCAGTTATGTATTTCAAATATTTCACGAGAATACTGAAAATTGAGACTAACACTAAATACAAAAACAACTGAGTACATGGTAGTGGGTGAAGTTGAATCAATAGAAGATAGGTTCAATAAAAATTGTTTGAAGACACATTGAACACAGATAATCGTATGTGTAGATATATAGCTGTTATTCTTCTTCTTGATGTGCCTATCCGTTACGAATGTTAGCAATCATCATGGCAATCTTTATCTTATCTGCAGCATTGAGGAAAAGCTGCACAGATGTTGTATTGAACCAGATTCTGAGGTTCTTTAACCAAGATGTTCTTCCTCTTCCTGGACCTCGTTTTCCAAATATTTGTCCTTGCAGGATGGCTTGAAGGAGAGCATATCTGGATTCATTAGAGCTGATATAACATTAGAAAAACAAATATTTGTCAACTGCGTAACAAGCACCATAATTATTTTTAGAATAATACATTCTTGTCCGGTCTTGTCTTATAGACCGTGGTTTAAAATTATATTTTACCGTTTCGTCTGCTACTGCAGCATACATCATAGACGATGTGGAAGTCAGCTAATCTCTGACTAAGTTCGCAATCAAACGTAATCAGACAAAAAACATCAGGAAACTATAAATTTAAATCATAATAATACTGCTCATAAAGGCCTATAGATAATTTTTCACTACGATTGTACCTTAAATCCTAATACTGATTAATTCAGTTATAGTTTGACATCACTTTCCCTCTACGTACAATACAAGCCTAATGCATTTAAAATGTATGTTTTTTATTTACTCATTCGCACTTAAAAATGTAATTTAAAAAAAAATTGTAAATGTTTGTTTTTTAATTATCTGTCTTACAAATTAAATAGCAGTTTCCGCAGTAGACTTTAAAATAATTACTTACTCCTCCTCCACTAGCTCCAAAGATAGTTTTAACGAAACCTCCGAGAAATCCACCAATGTCAAGACCACCAGGTTTGACTCCAAACTTTCCTCCCTTATCGTCATCGCTCGGCTATAAATAAAACGTAAAATAAACTTCATTTGTTGATAATGATTCAAATAATAAATTATGAAAATACTGCAAATAAGAAAGTTAATGTGATTTGTTGGAAATAATACGATTAATTCGTCATGTTGGTGTTTAACAAAGACATTATTTTTTTATACGAACCTGAACGCTCAAGGCTGGCAAAATACCTGATAATAGTTTTGCGGTTAGAACGCCAACACCTTTCTAAAATAAAAAAATAAATTATTAAACTAATAATTGTAGAATTTTTATATGAAAACATTACTAAAGATAGAACATATTGTTTATTAAAAAAAAGTAATAAAAATTAAAGAAATTTTATTATCATAAATTAAAGAAATTTATCTGCAATGCAAAAAAATAAAACATTTTTATTTACAGCTGTATACAGTTACCAAGTCACAAGATAAAGGATCAGTATTTCAAGGGATCATTTTATAATACTTCAATACCTTCAAATGATCAAACAAGTTTACCAATTAGTACGTATTTGTCAGCTCCAAATAAAAACAGTTATTGAGAGTGTAGTTAATAATTAAAATTTTTTTAATTTCTTAATATAAGTATATAAGATTGCGATCACTTCCATCCTATAAGTACTCTTTAAAATTATATAAAACAGAGTCATTTCACAGGAATTTATTGTATTTATTATAAGTTGGCTTGATATTATAAAAACTAACAAGTTTATTTGTTATCTATAATGACATGACAAAATCGCCTGTTCTAAAACAGGTCCGATCCGTATTTCAGATCTAACTTTATTTTAAAGTATAAAGAAAATATGTTAAAACCAACTGCCGGGACTTCTGACTACCGAAGCTCTCAAAATGAAAACAATACCAAAACTTATTCTTCTGCTGTGATTGAACAACAATTCCCTATCAAAGATCAAGCTATTATATTCCCAGCCATTGAAAATCTAAAACTTCAAGATTACCTGATTCCACTAGGAATGTTGATCGAGCCCAAAATATCCTATATATTCCTCACGGCTTTCTAACAACAGAGTATGTATGTACCTTGCAAACAAAAACGTTGAACATTTCATGAATAATTATGGTGGATCTATAAAAATTAATAACTAACAAGTTCAAGCACGCAAACTAGTCACTCTAGCAGAAAGACTAATTCTGTCAAACGTTTGTCCCACTATTACGCATGCTATACTAACTCAAGAAATTGAAAAATTGGGCCTTAAAACCATGTCTCCTATGTCATTTCTCAAGATAAGTGTCGATTTATCGGAATTCAGCCACGTTTATAGTTTTAGATGACAAATTTTTATCACACCACCGCTTGCCTCAATACCTGAATCCATATAAATTAACCATGATAACACCAACTATAGGAATTTTTTGTCACGAGATTCCTTGGTATGTTTTTCATGTAAAAGGTAAGGCCATACTGCAGTAAACTGCAAAACAACCCAAGAATCAGTTTCTGACAATTCAAACCTAAACCCCCACTTCCAAACATCTTCTCAATCTGCACCTCTTCAAATTCTTCCAACTAACCCTTCAAAGACTCCGACCGCACAACTAATCATTAATATATAGTCTACACAAAATAGCTCAAAACGTAGTTTGGAAGAAATAGTTACACCTCCTCCAGCACAAGACGCTAATTCAGAAAATCCAACTCTAGACCTGTTTGTTAAACCAAATGATGCTCCATGCAAAAAACCAAAAACAAGTAAGAAAAGACTTTAACTCACATACTTATGAAACCGGCCAAGGCATTCGTCTCAGAGCAAAATCCTCCATTTATTCTTGATTTTAATCAAATATCCGATTTATTCAAAAATGTTTATGGTACACAGGATCCAGTTAGCGTCATAAAAAACTACACTAACGATTTAGAAGCTTTAGTGAAAATGCTAACAGCAATATATCCTTATTTCAAACAAAGATCCATTAAAACTAGATGTACAAAAATAAGAAAGAAACTACTGATACGTTTACAGATGACTTACTCGGATATTGAGGCATCAGAGACTAAAAGTGAGTTATCTCAGGGACCGAGTCATTAACTTCTGTAACAATTCCAAGTTTCAGTTTTTATTTATTATACACGGCCTTCTCTTCAATTATGCAGTGGAACATTACCGGTTCTTACAATATCCTTCCGATGCTCCAAATAATTCTGGCCAGATACAATCCAGATAAAATTTGTCTTGTCTTGTCTGTCTAAAGGAAACTAATTTCAAAAATAAAAAAATACAAGCTTTAAAACAATTTAAAAATGACTGCAAAAATCGAACTCGCCAAGAAAAAGCCAGTGGCGGAGTAGCTATCTTTGTAAAAAAATCAATTGAAACCACAGTAATTTCTCTTCAAACTAATCTAGAAGCAATTTGCATTTAACTTAATTCAAGTCCAAATATCTACGTTTGTAACTTATACCTACCTTCATCAATACAAGTAGACTCTGAAGTATTAACTGAACTCTTACAACAAATTCCCCAATTCAGACTTATTTTGGGCGAGTTTAATGCCCACAACTTTTTATGGGGCTCTTTTACTATAAATACTAGGGGAAGAATGCAGGAAGAGATATTTAAACAGTCCAACCTTTCAGTCGTAAACGACGGCAGGTCCGTTGGTGGACTAATTCATAATAGCTCTGTTCAAAAACATCGCGTCAGAAATGGATCAAGAGTGCCAAGATTAATTAAAATCAATAAAATATTACTTAACTACTACGGTCATTTCTATTCGCATGTGTCAGAAATTTTTTAAAGATACTTTTCAAGTAAGTGAGGGGCGTATCTATAAACTGTCTTGTAGTACGAGGCCAGCTTCTTGCATACACAAAAAGAGGTCACAAAGAACCAACCAATAAAATGGATGTCACGAAAATCAAGAAACACATCAAGTCATTTCCTTGCTATAAGAGCCATTATACACTTTGTTGTGCTCCAGATAGAAAATATTTAAATCCAGATTTAAATATTAGAAAGATATCAACTTTATCAAGAGAAATGCGGAAAGAAAGGTTCAGAACCAGTCAAGGAAAAAATGTACTATCATGTTTTCTTCTCAATCTAATTCTAATCTTCACTTCAAACCTTCATCTAAAGATACCTGTCAGTTATGCGATTCTTTGCAAAATACAGTCAGATTTGGTAATAACCACGAAGATATACAGAAAGCAAAAACCGCTAAATAAATTCATATCAGAAAGGCAAAACTAGTGAGAAATTTGCATAACAAAGAACAATTTAGCTCATGAAAACATTTATTTTATTACATTCGATCTACAAAAAGCTTTGCCTTCTCCCAAACTAAGCACGTCTATTGCTTAATATAAGATAAAGTTATATGTTTAAGATTTGGAAATTCATAGTTTCAACGACAACAAGGGATACATGTTTATATGGGACGAAATAGAGGGATGTCGAGGTTCACAAGAAGTTGCCTCCTGCCTGACAAAACATTTAAAAATGGATGCAGGAAATTGTAATAATATTATTTTATATTCTAAGTATCCACGAAAAAGTCAACAACAGAGGAAGAAATTACACAAAGATTAGGACAAACAAAAACAGCAATCCGACAACTTAACTCAGTATGGTGGGATAGACACCTAAATATAAAGACAAAAACACAGATTTATAAAACATTAGTGCAAAGTATTATGACATATGGGGCTTAAAATTGGATCATAAACAAGAAAAACAGCAGTAAGATAGTAGCAACAGAGATGGAATGCCTGCAAAGATGCTGCAAAGTAACAAGAATGGATAGGAGAAGTAATGACGAAACAAAGCAAAGAACATCAGTAGAAACAGATATACTAACATACATAGAGCAAAAAAGACTAAAGTGATATGGACATGTAAAAAGAACTAGCGACAGCAGATGGATAAAGAGAATAACCGAATGGAGCCCCATAGGAAGGAGGAAAAGAGGACGACCCCGAAAATCCTGGAGGAACGAAGTAGACGACGCCATAATTAAGAGATGCCTCAACGATGGAGAATGGGACAACAGAGAGAGATGGAAACGGTGTAGAATCCCTGAATATATATATATATATATATATATATATATATATATATATATATATTATATACTAACTATCACTGCTCAGACTCGTACAAGACCCTGAAATAAACGCTACTTTAATCGACTATTTCGCTACTTCAGTCCTTAAGATTGGATCAATTTAGTTTCCACTGCTAAGAAAACTAATCCATGTCAAATAATTGAAATGAAAAGTGAAGAATTCCAGGAATGTTGGAAAACAGCATCATTAATGGAAAAATCGATAATACAGGGAGAAAAGTTAACTGGTTGAACATAAAATGGCTCAAATAACTATTCCAAAATGAAACCGTAATCTATTTTCTATAGAGAAACACTACAAGAAGATTTTCCATTTTACGAGATCAACATTGCAAAAAAGTTCGAGTAGGGAAGACCACCTAAGTTCTTTAATATTGTTCAGGATCAACTCTTCCCAAATCGTAGACCTGTCAAAGACTTAAAAAAGAACCACATGTTTGATTTGCTTCCTTACATTTCACCGCACTACCACAACTTTTATAAAGATTTGCTAGTAATAGAAAGGGCTAAACCTCGAGCTTCAACTTCAGTGATCGGCTAACTTGAGTCTAATAATGACAGTGACAATTCGGATAATTACATAGATTAACTGCTTTCATGTTATTTTATTTTTTAGTTCAGTAGGCACTTAGCATAAGTTATTTTTCCTTCTTTATATGTATCAAAAAAGAAAAACGCTTTTTTTTTCATCAATTTTTATTATATTTAAGTTTATCGATATGTTACCTTTCAATAAAAAATATTATTAGAACTTATATGGGAGTCTTTATTTTATTACAACTAGTTTTAAAACAAAGTCAATTTTCTCAGTTTTTATATTTAGTGACTTACACTGATTGGTTTCTGAGCCCTCCATTTATTAGGTTTCATCCCAGACAAAACTTTTCTTTCCACTTCACCTCTTGAATGCACGTAATTTCTACTTTCCTTCTTTTAAGCGAATCTACCAACATCATACTCTTACTTGTAGAACTTCTAACACTCTATCCAAGACCTTATAATTTTTCTAACCTGTATTGGTGTTTCTCCTGAAATATTCCTTAACTGGAAGGAAATCCGAACGAAGGCTCAGGCGAACAGTATTTTTAACGTTACATCAACGATTCTTTAGATAAACATTTACACATTCAAGTTTAATATTTACACGAAATGTTGTATTGTTGTATTGTATTGTTCATGAATTTATTTCTGACTAAGAACGATTAGTTGTTCTTGATTTATTATTATATAAAGATTTATTTCTTACTTCTTGATTTGTCTTTTATTGTTTCAATTATATTTTTATTCTAAAAGAGCTAGAACGAATGTCTATCTGCTTCTGCTATCTGCTATCTGGATATGGTCTGCTTTTCGACAGATCCCGCCTGGACTATTTCTTCATGGTTTTTAAATTAAAATAAATGGCTATAAGCGGCAAATAATAATATTAATAATTAGCATTAAGTACTTAAATTTTAAATATAATAATAGATAACTCATATCCTATTAAACAGCAATCTATAAGAATTTAAGGATATCCTGAATATTCACAGGAACCAATTGTCAAAATTAAGTGTAATTTCAATCAAGATATGAATCCGTTTAAAAAATGTGACTTGAGCAATGCTAATAGTTTAGTTAATTTAGTTAACACATAAATATGCAAATATATGTAATCTAATAAGTCTGATTTCTAAATTTATATTAATATATCGTTAAACACATAATAGTCTGCAAAGGGGAAAGGTGGTTTTTATATAAAAATTTCGTAAGGAAATTTCCTAATATGGTAACGTAAACTGATAAGTATTTCACACCAAATATATTATAAAAAAACGAATTGCTGTGATTTATGAACCATCAATGATTATCATATCAATATGCGGAGATGGTGCGTTTCTCATCAAAATCAATTATGCATAATTTTGACATATTTATTAAAAATATTTAATTATAATATGGTTATATATTATATATGACTATAAATAAATGATAGCCCGATAATATATCAATATATGAACGATATATATATATATATATATATATATATGTATATATATATATATATATATATATATATATATATATATATATATATATTACTAAAATAAAAATAAAAATTAATATTAAACTCATCAGTCTTCCGGATTGAACCGCGTTGATTTCCATTGGGCCGAGCATTCGATATCCTCTCTGATGTCTTCTTCAGGGCTTCCGAGGTCTCAGTCTCCCGAGCTTCCAGATGGTATTGCACTGATCACTATTCACTTCACTACTATAATATCAATGAATAGTGGTCAGTGCAGTAGTGTCTGGGGGCTTGGGAGAGTTCCGAAAAAGAATTCCGAAAGATCGACCAAAAGTCAAAAGAGTGTTTCTATAACATCCCGGCCAAACCTACTGACTGCAGCCCTAATAAACTGAGTTGTTTGTATATATATATATATATATATATACACTTCTCAACAATTGAAGTGGATATTATGAAAATGTGTATTTTATTTTTTGTTCATAAGGTCAAATAGAAAAATGGAATGGAATATAAATAAAGATTTATTTTTACTTCGTATTTTCATACAGATGAACCGAAAGAAAGAAATTCTTAAAAAAAAATAGAAAATAAATTAGAAAAATAGAATTAGAAAAATAGAAAACCTAAAATTTCTATTAGTGCTCAATTTCTAATATCCCGAAAAGAAAAATTAATAGTGTGTGGGTCCACCTCTGTGTCGCCTTAGTGCTCTAACTCTATTTGGAAGACCTCTTATTAAATTATTGATGAACTGTTGTGGTATACGTTCCCAAATCGCGCGTAATGTATTGGCCAACTGATCTAAGGTTTGGGGCGGTTGAAGGAGCCTGTTTTGTTGCCTAGACATTTCGGCCCAAACATGTTCAATGCAATTCATATCAGGTGAACACGGTGGCCACTTCATTCTTGTAATGCCATGAGCTTCTATACACTCGTTGACAATTCTCGCACGGCGAGGGCGAGCATTATCATCAATCAGAACAAATTGTTCGCCTATTGCACCAAAAAATGGAACAACTATTGGTACTATGACTCTGTCTCGATATCGTGTAGCAGTCATTGTCTCATTAATTAAGACGACTAAGTCCGTGCGACCGTCAAAACATATGCCTCTCCACAGGCAAACCGATCCATCTCCAAAAAGAGTGGTTGGGACTCTCAGATTTTCATTGTAACGTTGTCCTCTTTCCGTCCACACCAATATTCGGCCAACATTTGTATACAAACGAAATCTAGACTCGTCAGTAAAGAGACAATTCCTCCAATTTTCGAAATTCCACTGATAGTGCTCCATCGCCCAGCGATATCTGCATGCACGCTGCTCCCTAGTTAGTCGTGGATGAGTAGCGCGCCGTCTAACCCTTAAATTGGATGCATGTAACCGTCTTCTAACAGTTTGAGTGGAAATAGCTCGTTCAGTAGCATGCCTGAAGATACTGTTAATTCTGGAAGCCGTGAATGTTGGGTTTCTTCTTGCCGTCAGAACTACAAAACGGTCTTGCCGACAAGTTGTAGATCGTTCTCTTCTTCCTCCATGCCGGTATGTTGCAGATCCAGTTGCTACATACCGATTCCATGCACGACTTATCACACTTTGCGACACATTTAGCCCCATAGCAACCTCTTGTTGAGTTATACCTTGTTGGATCCAACGAGCTATTTGCTCGAGCTGCACTAGTTCTAAACGTCTTTGCGGCATAATGTTTTTGTGATAAATAGATTTCTTGACTTATTGACAACTGGTAAAGCCAATACAAGCACTTTTATACGAATGATATATTCATGTTTGGAACAACATGTCTCTTTTTGTACGAGATAAGGGCCGATAAGAATAGGAAGAAAAAAACCACATGCAAAAAATATTGGCAATAAAGATAGCATATAGAGTATAGTATAGGCAATTATTTTAAAAATAGTTTTATATGTTAATTTTAGAAATTTTAAAATTATCCACTTCAATTGTTGAGTAGTGTATATATATATATATATATATATATATATATATATATATATATATATATATATATATATATATATATATACAATAAGTAAGTTCAAAAAAATAAATCTTTTGGTCACGAGGATATCGGTCAAAGGAGAAATAATAAAAGGAAATCAAAGTTCCATTCCTATATTTGAAGACGTTTCGCTTATTTAATTTACAAGCTTCATCAGTTCAATGAATGGTGAGTTAAGAAAGCTAAGGTGTAAAACAAACACACCATTCTCTTAGTATCCGTGGTAACAATATTAAAGTTGTAATGTTAGCTTAAATGTTCATATGTAGTCGAATTCATGTATAACCATAAGAAAAAGATTACTTTATAGGTGAAAAAAAAATGGATAAAAACTACTGCGAAGAACTAGAAAAACCCGTCACATTGTACGTAAAAAAACATATTACAGTAAAGTGTAGAAATAAAAACAAAAGATTTGTAAAAAAACACACTGGCACAGAGCTGTTTTATAACAAAGTTAACGTTTACAAAACGTCTTATACTTCACTTTAGGGCGCATCTCAAATTCAAAAGTTCCAGCCGGAAAACCAAGTCAAGTTACCGGTATTTTCGTTGAAGTTCGTTGGCTCTTATTGAATATTGTTTGACGGTCGTACTCCTTTATATATATATATATATATATATATATATATATATATATATATATATATATATATATATGGTCACCTAAGAACAAAAGTTTATTTGCTACAAAATTTATCATAGTGGTATCATAGTAGTGTCATAGTGGTGTTACATTTAATGTTTCGTCTTGTAATACATTGTACATAAAAGTGACCACTGAACTACTTTTCATTACTGTGTTTCGGGCCGTGAGTTGAATTTCCTATAAAATTGTGTAGTTAGGCTGCTGTATGACACCATAAACTACATAAACATTTCATTGAATGTACGAACGAATACGACTAACGACTCACCGGTTTTTTATCCCTCCTGTAAGATTTGGAAAATGACACTTACCAGGTTTTTGAAATTTAAAAATTTTGGTATGGCAATATAATATGAGCACGTTTATGAATAACTAGGATTTTATTCTGTTTTACTTACACCACCAGGTGGATCTGCAATTCCTTTTATGACTGCACCTAATAAACCTCCAGCGAAAGCACCGATATCAGAACCACCTCCTCCGTCTCCACCTCCCTAAAAGTATTAATAATAGAAAGTATTGTCAAATAGACCAGATTAATTAAGCTTACTCCGAAAAATCCTTTTAGTAATTCGGTTAATCCAGAAAAGTCGTAGCTACCGTCATCGTTTTGCTAAAAAATATTTTTACTTGTATTAGATCTATATGATATGTAAAGAAAAAACTTACTGTACTTAAACTGCCTATAAGACCAACGATTGCGTCCAGATCAATACCTCCATCAGGCTAAAAAAAAACCAAGCGATTAATTTAGAATGTGTTTAAAAAATATTTAAAGTAGATAGAGCTAAACAAATTTTACAGTTCAATTTAAATTTAGCAGAGTGTTTAGCTTAGCAAAAATTTAAGCTGAAACTTAGCCTATAAAACACTCCATAACGTATTAAATAAATGTTTAATACATTACAATAATATAAATAAAAATGATTTAAACTGTTACATATTCAATGTTTTTAAATCAAATACAGTAGCAAAAGAACCGTAAAACAAATGAGCGAAAAAGAGTACAACACATTAATCAAGAACCTGTTTTCTTATAATAAGAGTCTCCCGTTTTATACCGCTTCGCGGCTTTGGGAGTATACCAGGTTAGTCTGCTATATCTAGGGCCTACGGTATACAAGGAAGGTAACATGGCCAGTGCTACGCTTCAACCGCCTATTATTACAACTGGTTTTACCCAAGGTACTCATTTTATTCAGGCTGAGTCGACCTGGGGCCTATAGACATTTTTTAAAAATGTCTAGTTGTTCTTGCCGGCATTAGGATTCGAACTCCGGACCACCGGTATGCAAGGCAAGCATACCGCTTGCGCTTGCCTACCGCTTGCGCTACGCAGCCTTGCGCTACCTGTTTTCTTATATTATAATAAAGGTAGAAGGTGTTGGCATAGCTCGCAACAAATCAAAAAAATATAATAAAATATGTGTATAAAATGGAAAGCAATATATACGTATTTCGGACTATTGGTCGACTTCAGTACAGTGCAGCCAAGTTAGAAAAGGATCATGTTAACTTGGAAATCGATCATTACAGGAGCAATGCAACCCATTTGTGGCAATAAGGTTGGAAGACTCTGGGTTTTCTAGAGCAACGACTAAGACATCCACGGAGGAAGCTAAGCTACTAAAGGAAATGAATGCCAAACGTTTAGAACGTTTCAAATAACAATAAAAAGGTTAATGCGAGTTAACAGTAAAATAAAGGTAGAAGGTATTGGCATAGCTTGCAACAAACGAAAAAAATATAATAAAATATATGTATAAGATGGAAAGCAATCGTATACCTTCTACGTTTTTTTTTCTTATTAATTTGCATTAACCTTTTTCTTATTGTTTGAAACGTTCTAAACGTTTGGCATTCCTTACCTTAAGTAGCTTAGCTTCCTCCGTGGATGTATTAGTTGTTGCTCTGGAAACCTCAGAGTCTTCCAATATTATTGCCACAAATTGGTCGCATTGCTCCTGTAGTGATCCATTCCTAAGTTAACATGCTCATTTTCTATTTTGGCTGCATATTTTATTATATTTTTTTTATTTGTTGCGAGCTATGCTGATACCTTCTACCTTTATTTTACTATTAAATCGCAATAATCGCTTTTTGTATACAAACTAATTTTTTCTAAATACAACCAAGAACAAATCGAACATACCATTGAGAACAATAGAAGTGTGAAAGTGTTGAGAAAAAGACTAAGAACGAGGACAAGGCAGATAATAAAGATTAAAGATTTAAATGGTCATCTTACAATCAACAGAGAGGACACCCTTAAATAGTTGAAGACTTACACAAATTGTTGTATACAAGCCAACACAAAGCAAATAGCAGAACACATTAAGTACCAGAAATATTGACAAGGAAAAAGTACATTGTGAACCAAGGATCAGAACTACTGCCAAAAAACACAATAGACGAAATAAAACTAGCCCTAAGATAAGCTAAGAATAATAAACCTCCAGGCGAAGATTGTGTAGTTACTATGCACTCAAAATTGAAGACACTTGCCTACTTAAGAAAATAAAAAACCTTGTTAGCATGTGCCTTTTGGATAGTAATATACCCGACAAATGGCACAATGCTGAGTTAATTCTATTGTACAAAAAAGAAGATCCCATGAATTAAAAAACTACAGACCTATAAGCCCTCTTAGTCACCTATAGAACTCTTTATAAGATTAATAACGAATCGTCTTGAGAAAAAGCTTGATTTCTACCAACCAATAGAGCAAGCGGGATTTCGTACCGGATTTTGAACAAATGATCACCTTCTTCTTCAGGTGCCATCTCCGCTACGGAGGTTGGCAATCATCATAACTATTTTAATTTTTGAGGCAGTACCTCTATATAGTTGTTTTGAGCTGCATCCAAATGATTCTCCCAGGTTCTTAAGCCATGAAATTCGTCTTCTTCCGATGCTTCTTCTGCCATCTATCTTTCCTTGCATTATGAGTCGCAGGATGCCATACTTCTCGCCCCGCATCACATGTCCGAGATACTGTAGCTTTCTTTCTTTAATTGTAAGTTCAACTTCCTTCTCTTTACGTATTCTTCTCAGTACTTCATTGTTCGTAACTCTATCTATAATGATCACCTACAGAGCAATTAAACGGCAATAGAAAAGACTATCGAATACCATCGACCACTCGTTAGGGCTTTTGTAGATTTCCATAAAGCCTTTGATACGGTAGAAATTGACAAAATCCTGAAAGCACTACAAACATGCCGCATTGGCTACCGATATACAAGGTTAATTTACAATACATACAAGAACGCAACTATGTCTTTAACGCTACATAAAATCACGGATCATATCCCAATCGGCAGAGGAGTTCGACAAGGAGATACCTTATTGTCTAAACTGTTAACCGCAGTACTAGAATATGCTTGTAAAAAACTTAACTGGGAAGAGAAAGGCCTGCACATTAACGGTAGAAGATTGACAAATTTGAAATTCGCAGACGACATAGTTTTGTTCTCGGACAACCGCAAGGATATATGTACAATGCTACATGAACTTCAGTTAGTGTGTGCCAGTGTGGGTCTTAAAATAAACATCTCCAAAACAAAATTCATGACAAACCTAGTACTTAGCGGAAATATCAATATGTGAGATAACGAAGTAGAGCTAGTGGAAAAATCTATATACCTTGGACACGAAATAAAGATCACAACAGACAACCAAACATACAAACTACGAAGAAGAATAAACCTAGCATGGGCAGCCTATGGAAAACTCAAAGACATCTTTAAAAGCGATATTTATATAACAAAGTTATATGTAGTTGTAGGTATATGTACAAGAATATTGGTGGAGGGTTCAAGACGTTTAAATGAGCTTACAACAATAGAGAAAATTGCAAAGAATAATTTATGAAAATTTCTTGTTTGTCTATTGGTGATTAGTTCCGTTTCTTTACCAACCCTACCCAGTATTTCTTTATTTATAATTCTATAAGTCCATGAGATTTTTAATACTTTGGGGTATAACCAGAGTTCGAAAGCCTCGATTCTTTTTAAATTACATTTTTCTAATGTCCAAGTCTCAGCTCCATACAACAATATTAAAAATATATAACATCTAATGGTACGTAGTCAGATTTTCAAAGCACAGATAGCACAGATAAAATAGTTTCGCCAAGTTGTTTCAAATTAAAGCAAAGTAAAAGTTATCAGCGCAGCGTCTTGACGAAATTCGGCGTGATTTTTTAATTATGAACAATTTAGTGCGAAAAATACGATTTTCTCGAATTTCCTTTTACTATTAAAAAGTTTTTTATTTATACTTAAAAATAAACATTTTATCTGCCTGAAAATAACCTTCAAAATGGCGTATTATATATTTTTTATATTAATGTATTGCTGCAAATACTGCAAAGTAATGTAAAATCGTTAACTGTTTACGACTTTTGCGAAAATAAACTTGACACAGTATTAGATACTTATGTTTTTACTTCATTTTAGTATGTTTATTAAGTAATTTTATGACATTTCAATACAATAATTTAATACAGACTCTAATATAAAGAGAGTTTGGCAATACTTATAACCAAATATGAATTTAAATACACGTTACCTTACTAAGACCTCCAAGAAGAGCCGATAAAATTCCTGTAACCATATTCATGTCTTCATCGTCTTCTTCACTGGATTCATCTGATTCCTGGGATTCTTTTTCAGCAAATTCAGGATCATCTTTCTCCGTTTCTTCTCTAGGATTGCGCGTAGTTTCGTTGACAGAACTTTCAACTTCGCTTATGTTGAAAGTTGCAGAAAGAGGGACTACTATTTTTTCAGTTGTCTCGATATGGGTCTATAAAATAAAAACATTTTATTGATTTTTTTATTGTAATAAATTTAACGAAATACATGTCATATAGCCTAATGAATATATAAGGAATAATATATGGCTTTAAAACCTCTTCCTTCTCATTCCTTGGGCCTCTGTCAGGGGCTCAAGGAATGAGAAGGAAAAGGTAGGCAATATTATTATCTTGCTGTCTTCATTGTCTGCAATTCTATGTCATATGGACGGCTTCATGTGGGGATTTTCTTACCAGAGTTCTAATTTGCTTTGTCCATCATGTTAAAGATCTTCCTCTTGGTCTTTGGTCTTCTATTACCAATAGTTTCATGGTCTCGTTTTTCTAGCTATGTATAGTTGAAAATAATTATATCAAAAAGTATAGTTTTAAACATCTAGTTGGCTTGAGTTAAATTTATTTACTTCTGTATATTTTTTTATGAAAGACTAAATTATTGAAAAAAGTAAATAAATAAATAATGGCTTAACAGATTACATAATATCCAAAAAATAGAAAATAATAATATATGAGGTCAGATTATATAAAGAAGAATGCGCGGACACACATAATTTTCTAGTAATAGGAGAAATAACAGTAAAGGTAATTAAAACAGAGAGCACAAGACAAAACAAAAGAAGATGGAACCTGAAAAACTTAAGAGTACAGGAACTAAGGGAACCGTATGAGACTACCCTAGAGAAAAATCTAACACAAAAAAAATATGGAGACTTATAAACAAATACGTTTCAAATTCAGCTGAAGAGATGCTAGGACAAAGGGAAATAAAAAGAAGGAAATAATGGTTCGACACAAAATATTAAATCAAAATAAAACAGCAAAGAGAAAAATTAAGTAGCAGACCAATGTCCAAAAACAAAAAAAAAGGTGTGGATGGAAGAGTTGTTAAAGGACCTAGAAGAATTGTTAAACGACAGCGATAAACTTTGGCTAACTGGATACCTAACAACTCAACAAAGAAAATGTAGACTAGTGTTTAAAATTCACAACAGAAGAAGCTAGCACAAGCTCAATGGCAATAGAAATAGGAGTGAGAAAAGGCGGTGCCCTTTCAACCACACTATTCAACATAGCAGTAGAAGGAACAGTCAAGGCCAGCGGAATTAAAGGAACTATAGCCCACTCTCCAACACAAATAGTAGCATATGCAGATGGCATAGTTGTTAGGGAAAGATACAAAGCAAGAATAAAAGATGCAGTAAAAATCCTGGCACATGAAGCACTAATTAGAGGTCTAGAAATTAACGAACGAAAAACAAAATATCTACTCTGTTCTAGAAGAAAAAATAACAAGACGACAGAGATAAGATAGAAAACTACACTTTTAAAAGAGTTCAACAATTTATATAGTTGAAAGTAATAGAGAATGGCAAAAATAACAGAAGTGAAGAAGAAACATGTAAGAAGAGCTAGCGACAGCGGATGGATAAAAAGAATAACCGAGTGGAGCCCCATAGGAAGGAGGAAAAGAGGACGACCCCGAAAATCCTGGAGGAACGAAGTAGACGACGCCATGAGTAAGAGAGGACTAAACGATGGAGAATGGAACAACAGAGAGAGATGGAAACGGTTGAGCGAGGGAAGGCAGTGAACACTGTAGAATCCCTAAATATATATATGAAGAAGAAACAGAGCAAATACTAACAGGCAACAAAACATACTGAAGATATCATAGGCTAATGAATGACAAGAACATATCCAGAAATACAAAACTGAAAATATTCAAAGTTGCAATCAGACCAGTAGTTACATACTCAGCTAAGACAATGTGCTTCACAGATAAAGATGAAGAAAAATAATGAATATTCGAAAGGACAATCTTCAGAAGAATTATGGGACCAATAAGAATGAAAAATTAAGAAATGAAAAGAAGAATAAACCAGAGATTGAGATGACTACGACATATAGAGAGAAGGAAAAACAGCCTACTGATTAAGAAGGTCACCAAATTCAAAAAAAGCATAAAGATCAAGGGGACGATCTAGATACCAGGTCATGAGAGATATTAAAATCCTAAAAGCGAAAAACTGGAGGGAACTATGCGTAGATTGAAATGAGTAGAAGAAAATTGTAATAAAGGTCAAGTTTGACAATGCACAAGAAGAATGCGGAGTGATTCACCGGAACAAGCAAATTTGCGAGCTCTAAGTAAGAGCGGCAAACATTAAATCAGGAATGAACGGCGTATATATAAATATATATATATATATATATATATATATATATATATATATATATACATATATATATATATATATATATATATATATATATATATGTATATATATATGTATATATATACATATATATATATATATATATATATATATATATATGTATATATATATATATATATATATATATATATATATATATATATATATATATATCATATATAGACTGAGGGGAAAAAAACAAAAAGAAACTTCTTGCCTTTTTTCTTTTTTACATGATGATCTGCTGATAATCAAAAATTCTTAGAGTGAGTTACAAAGAAACGTTTATCAATTATATAGAAAAATTCAATGAGGTGGCATTTGGCCTATTCCACTGCAACCTTTTCAGGTCTATAGTGGTCCTCTAACGTATGGTCCTAAAGTTTTGGGAAAAATTTCACCTGGTCTGATTGAGAAGCAAAATGCATTTAACAAAGAAGGCCATGGAATTGAAATGTCATCAGTTATTGACATTTAATAAACAAAACAGAATGTTTTGGTTTGTGCTCTGCAAAATGTCTTATAAAATTGATATTCGTCGAGGTGTTTATAATATGGTTGGGCGAGTATCGAAACGAGATATTGTTAATATTAATCGAGATCAAAACCGACAATTTATCGCACAATCAGAGAATGTGAAGAAGGGATACCATGTGTTGACTTGAGTAAAAGTGGCCGACCGCGGATTTTGAACCATAAGAGAGGCAAGACTGATTGAAGCAGCTAAGAACAAAATTGGGGTCTCACAGAGAAAACTGGCCAGAAGATTTCATGTTGGAAAGACTACAGTATACAGGACCCTATCGATAACAGTATTATCTACCGGAAAAGAAGGAAAGCTCCAAAATACACAGAGGATCAATTAGAAAGAATTCCGAGATGTTGCCGCGCGTTAACCCTTTCACTATTTTTTTACATCACCATGTACATTGAATTTTATTGCCTTATATAAAATTCAGAATTTTTATCTCCTAATCTACATTTGTACATCAGAAAGTACAAACTATTTTAAAGTTTTTAGGTTGGTAGTAAGTGCGATAAAGTTTGACAATAGACGTTAATTAACATTTAAAACGTGAGTGGCGTGTTGTGCAAACAGGTGCATTTTAGGTAATGTGATATATTTTACGTTTTCTTGTAAATCTACTAAAATTAGAAGTTTTATGATTTGCTATTGGTAAGTACATGTTTCAACGTTGGAGTTCCATAATAATTTATAATGCTTTATATAATACAAAGTCCACAGATGTAGTTTGAATTAGTATGTACATTACCATGGACAAACGCAGTTTGTGGACAATATATTATTAGACCATGTTTTTGCAAAAGTTATAAATTTTATTTCTATTTTGTATTAGTAGTGTCGGTATGGTGGAGACGCGAGACAATAAATTGTTGAGGGAGGGGCACCCCTAAAAATTGACTAAATTTAGTTTTCAAAAGTTTTAGTTTTTTTGTTTTATATGGATATTTACTAATGTTTGTCCTTCATACGTTTGTTTTTGTTTTTTAGATAATGGCAAACGCAAGAAAAAATTCAAAAAGAAAGCTAACCCAAGAAGAACTTCTTTATTATCTTGAGAACGATGATGTTTCAGATATTGAGTACCTGTCAGATGATGATGATGGTTGGGAGTCAGACGAAATATCTAGAGAACAAAGAAATAATGACATTCTAGATGTAACTATAGATAAAAATAATGGAAATGAAAATGAGCCTGAAAACAGCGACGTTGAAGATGTAGATTTGGCAGATGAAGACGAAAGGTTGGGGCTAATTGTAAATGGTGAAAATATGGTGGAAAATGACAAAGATGAGTTGAAAAGGAACCAAACAAATTTTGAGAAAGATGGGACAAAACAAGAAAAGAATATGTGCAGATTCCCAGGCCTGAAGCTATAAGACGATACAACAGTAACATGGCCGGCGTCGACAAGTTGGACTTCTTACTAAGTCTATACCGATCCTATGTCAGATCAAAGAAATGGACTGTGAGAATGATCACTCATGCCATTGATTTAGCCCTGGTAAATTCATGGCTTGAGTATCGCACTCAAGCTATTCTTTTGGAAGTAAACAAGAGGGAAATCCTTGATTTGTTAGCTTTTCGCCAAGAAGTGGCCGAAAATCTAATCTGCAGTAGACGTGCTCCTAAAAGAGGCAGGCCTTCAAAAAGCTTCGAGGATCCAGGTCCCTCCAAAAAGAAAAAAACTAAAATAAGGCCTCTAAAAGACCTTAGATTTGATGGACACCATCATCTTCCACAGTAAGATGATAAAAAGGAAGCCTCAAGATGCAAAAATGAGGGGTGTAAGAGCAGGACACATACATTTTGTCAAGCATGCAAAGTTTATTTATGTATTTTAAAGGAAAGGAATTGTTTTTCCACATTTCATACAAAGTAAATGTTATAATTTATATTACTTTTGACAATAATGATCTGATTTATAAGAGTTTCTAATAAAAAATTAACACTCAATGGTTTTTTTTACTTCCATGAACTTTTTTTGTCCATTGTGATGGACATCCTGTACTGGAAGGGTGGGGGTAGTTAAATTCTTTTTATGTAAAAAAAAATAATCTATAGTGCAACAATACTTTGTATACCAAAAATTAGAATTTTTTAATCACTCTAAAAGGAAGTCATAGTGAAAGGGTTAAGGCGAGTGCATTTCGTTAACAAGTTGATCGTGATGGACGATGAAAAATATTTTGCTTTCTCCAACTCTGAGATGAAGGGTAACGATGGGTTTTACACGAACGATTACGAAAATGTACCTGATGAAATAAAATTCAAAAGTAAGAAAAAATTTGAGGACAAAATTTTGGTATGGTGTGCAATTTCTGAGGCTGGCTTTATCTCACAGCCCTACATTGGTGTTGTTCGAGGCGAAGCCTTAAACGCAAATATTTATATTCAAAGATGTCTCTCTAAATTGCTTTAGTTTGTGAACACACATCATGCAAATGATCAAATAGTCTTTTGGCCAGATCTTGCTTCATGTCATTACGCGAGGATCACAAGGGACTGGTACGAAACTAACAACATTACCTTTGTACCGAAAGCAGACAATCCCCCCAACCTACCTCAGGCTCGTCCAATTGAAGAGTTCTGGGCAATATTAAGTCGGAAAGTCTATAATAACGGATGGGAAGCACAAAATCAGGAACAGTTAAGACGCCGCATATATACAAAAATTAGAGAAATTGACGCCGAAGTCGTCCAAAGGATGATGCAACGTGTCAGGAGAATTATTAGGCAAATCGAAAATAATAGTCCCTTGTCTGTCATTTGAATTTTGATTTATAATAAGGATAGGTAAGTTAAATTGTTGAATAATTTAATAAAAATATAAGATTATTGTGGTCAGAGTTATATGCTTTTGAAATTTTTCCCAAAACTTTAGGACCATACGTTAATCCTAGATTACATTTTTTAGCCTGACCCTTTTTAAAATGTAGCTCTTTTCCGATAGCTTTTCCTCGTCTAATAAAGAGAACCGCACATTTGACAGGCTGTCACACTGACACAAAATATGCTCAAACAAAGAATATTGATGTCGGCAACAGGAAATAAATTCCTGGTTCCTCCAATTAAGAAGAAAGACAAGAAAATGGTTAATACCAACTACAAGCATGTGTTATTACGTATAGAAAAGAAGGTATTAATAATATGTCGATTTTTGGTCTGAGACACACGTTGTCAGAGATTTAACCTAAGACCAAAGTTGTGAGAACTTACGGCATTACAGAATTTCAATTTTCTATCCGTTGTTAATTATTGGAGTTAAACAAAAATAGGTCTTACTCCGAGTAATTAAAATAACTTCTCAAATTAAACAGAATTTGAAAAGTGATTTAAAATAATATTAAAAAATATATATCAGAACATGATCAGAAGGTTTTTACGCTTAATAATTTTTCATATAATTTAGATTCATTTGATAATTATTTAAGAACCTTATTTTTAATTACAAACTATTGGTATTCTACTCAATTATCTTAACCTTTATGCTTTGTCATTGTTCCACATTTTTGGTTACACGTTCTCAATGTTTTAATGCTAATTGTGGAATAAAAATAAAATCATTAGTTCATATTCATTGATTTAACCATAATTTTATTGCGTCTGTTAATCTGTATTAAATCATTCTAGAAAAACTATGTTTACATTAATTAAATTTTCATTCTTACCGATGTAGTTTCGTGATACTGACTGATAGTTGTGGTTTCAATTTTAATTAGGTTTTCCGTTCCTTTGCTTTCTTTATTTGGAATTACCTAAAATAATTTAGAAAAAATTGTTAAGTATAAAATGTTGTATTGTATACATGGCACAATATTTACAAGCGACATCATAATTATATGCAACTTTTCTCACAAAGGCTTTTATATCTGTTATTAAAGGACACCTCAAAAAAAGTTATTTACAGAAATATGAGGTAGCTTCCATAAATCTGCATCAAAGATATTTGTTTACTTAAAACACCCTGTATTTTATTTTAAATTTAGACTTTGCTTTATTTTCTTGTTATAAGAATACAAATTTATATTATAGAAGGTATTTAAAAAGTTCAACGCCCAATATCATTGAAAAGGGGTACAAAAGCAAGGACCTGTTGTAGTCATAGTTTTCAAATGATTGCCAAAATTTATAAAGATGATTGATTTTGCTAATACTCTCTAACTTAACCAGCCAGGGTAAGTCAAAACAAAAATTCATTATTTGCTCAGTATTTTTAAATGCATCACCTTGTATTTTATATTACACTCATAAACTAAAGTCAAATTAGTTTAATTTGTTATATGTATCACTATGCTTATACCTAATTAATAGTTTTTGAGATATTTTAAATTGTAGTGGAAAGGGGGGAATTTTATAAATTAAATTTAATATTTTTAGGAACTGAACTACTTACAAAAACCTTTAAGCAAAATACAAAAAAAAAGAAATTAATATTTTCAGTGTAATAAGTTCCTAAATCGTTAAAATTGAGATTGCTATGAAGGTATCTTTCACAAATTGATAATTTATATTTAAACCAAATTGTTTTTCTAACAATAAAACACTGAAAACTTTTATTACTAGAGCTGTTTCGGTTACGTGTCTTTCTTAAGTGATCTATTTTTGGTATGCGTTTGCACTGTATAGTCATTAACTGAATAAGTTGAGGAGGAGAGAACTGTTTATCTCAAGTTAATGTATTAATTTCTATAGATTCTAATAAAGATAGCTTAAGGCCTTTCATTTGAATGTGAAGAATTTAAATTCATCACTAAAAGAATATTTATGGTCCAGAAGGTAAAGTGTGTATGTAGAATCTGGTTTTATATTATTAGAAGTCATTTTATGTTCTGCTATACGTTTGTTAAAAGTTCTACAAGTTTGACCGATGTAAGTTTTTGCGCAGTCGCTACATTTAAGTTTGTATACACCACTGGGTTAGTCCTTTTATTTTTAAATCTTTTTTTTTATAATATATTTTCCTAAGTTGTTTTTCATTCTAAAAGCTAGTGTTAAACCTTTTTTATGTATTTGGCTATTTTTGTTGATATCTTGCCTTTATATGTAATCGAACAGAAAGTACTTAGATTTTTTCTCTGGTGGTGAAAATACTAATTTCTTTTAGTTTTTGATTTAAAATTTTATTTATTCTTTGTTTGTTGTACCCATTGTTTACTGCTATTTGCTTAATGATATTTAATTCTATTTCGAATTCGCTTTTGGATATGGGAATTTCTATTCATTTATGTAACATGCTATGGTAGCCTTCTAATTTATGTTGTGTGGGATGGGGCGATAAATTGTGTTTAGTCGTGTCAGTATGGGTAGGTTTAAAAATGCGGAAAATTCATGTTTTTTTAAGTCTGATAATTTTTAAATCCACAAAAATTTAGGGATTAATTTTGTTCTGTTTTTATTATGAATTCAATATGACTATAAAGTGAATTAATATACGAAAAAGATTGGTCAAGTTGTCCGTTTTAGTTGAGAATTACCCATTATGGTATTAGTCCTGCACTGTTACTTGTATATTTATATATTTGATTATTAAATTCAAATTAGTCCTGGTTTATGCATATTTTAAGAAGATGTAAAATATCAGATGTAATCATTTGTAATATTATGGTCTAAAAGGTTTTTACTAAAACAAAAGTTTCTGTAGGAGGAACACTAGGGAGAAACTTTTTAGCGTCACATGAAATTAATCAGGAGTTGTTAGATAATTAAAAATGTTTTATTTTGTTAACTAGTCCTATTGAATTTCGTGCAGTAAATTGAGGTGAATATTAAGTGTGTTCTAAAATAATCTCCAACTTTTTTTTAAGTTTATATGACCGAGATATATCAAAAGACACAACAGGTCTTATTGGGTGATCAGGTTTGTGCAGTTTAATAAAAGATTATAATTTAGAATGCTGTATTTCTGTTCTATTGCATTATATATTGATTTTAAATTTTCTAAAGCCAGTTTATTTATAAGGCCAGGATTTATTTTTTAAATTTTTTCGTCGGAATTTTATTTATTGTTTCAATACTTTAAATATTAAAAAATTCTATTGTTTTGTTATATTCAATTTTATCTATAATAATAGTAGTGTTACCTTTGTCTGCTTTTGTATGGTGTTTTCTATTTATTTATTTTTAATTGAAATGGCTCTTTGATGCTCTTTGTAACAGGACTTTTTAAAACAGAATCAATCCATAAATTTTCTAGATTTAAAAATTATAAGACTTAAAAAGAAATATAAATTCTTTGTATTTCGTAAGCCTCCCTATACTGACACAACTATACATAATTCATCATCCCATTCTACACAACATAAATTGGCAGCCTGCCATAGTCTTTTATATAGGATAACAAAAATTCCCATGTCAAAAAACAACTTTAAGATAGGATTGAAGAGCATTAAGCAAATAGCAATAAACAATGGGTACAACGATCAACAATCAGTAAAATTTTAAATTAAAAACTACACAAGAAACCCTTTAAATTAGTATTTCTACCACCAGAGAAAAAATTCAGTACCTTCTGCTCGATTACATATACAGGCAAGATATCAACAATATGCAAATCCAAAAAAATAGCCAAACACATAAAAAAGAAAGGTATAATACTAGATTTCAGAACAAATAACAACTTAGACAGATGTATTAAGAACAATCAGAGTCAAAAGAAGTATACAATCTTAAATCTAGAGACTGTCCAAGAACTTACATCGGCCAAACTGATAGAACTGTTAACAAACGTATGGTAGAACGTACAGTTTCTTTCAATAATATAAAAACATATTTTACATACGCACTTCACCTTCTGAGCGATAATCATTCTTTTAATGACAAATTTCAAATTTTTGACATGCAAAATAAGTCTTAAACTATCTTTATTAGAATCTATGAAAATTAACAAACTAAAAAATAAAGACAATAACAGGTTTAGTTATAAAAAAAATAAAAATTATAATAAATTTGGTGGAAGTTTTAAAAACCAAAGTTTTTAGTGATTTGTTGTTAGTTAAAGTGAATTTCCAACAAGTAACAGTCGAGTCCATCGCTCAAATTGTTTTGATATTATCCTGAATTTTAATAATTATTTTACAACAGTCAACAATGAATGTTAAAAGTAAGGAACACTTGTAGCAAGAGTCTCATGAGTGATATCCAGATCGTCGGCATCCGAATAAGAGAGAATTTCAAAATATAATGGATAGATTCAATTACAATGGTTCAGTGGTGTGAGACTAAAAAAAACAAAAACAGGTACAGCAGAAGAAACCGAATTAATATACAAATATCCGAAACATTTAAAGAAAGCAATATGTAGTTAACATATCTATACAGAAAATTCTCTCGAGACACCACATACAACCATACCACATCCAGCGCTAACAATAATTGACTGCGAATAATTTTAAAACAAGGGTAGCTTTATGTCAATGGACACAACAAAAAATAATTGTACAAACAAATTTTTCTTAGTTTTATCCGGAAATGAAGCAACGTTTTACACAAACGGATGTGTCAATCGATATAGCTTCCATTAATACTCCACAACAAATCCGTACCACATAATTACGAACAGTCAAATTATGTGGTCCTTAAAAGTTTGGGTGATATCTTAGTTAATTATGTAGTAGACTATTTCTTTTTTAAGGAAAGAGTACAGGAAAGGGTTAGTTAGACTTTGGTAGTAAATTATTTATTATTTTACTTTAAAATGTGCCACTCAACATCTGTTAAGAATTATGCTATTTACATGATGGTGCTTCCTTTCCATCATAATGCACTTATCCAAGGTGAATTGAATGAGCAATTTTCTATCAGATATATAGGAAGTGAAGAATCAATTCATTTGCCAGCTAGATCACTAGAAGTAAGTAAACTCGACTTATTTTGGGACCATATTAAAGGATCAGTATACTGTGAACCTCCAACAATCATTGATGACGTGAGGGCCAGAATTAGAAAAGCATTTCATAATTTTACGCCATAATAAACCATATAGATCATTTGAAAACCGTCGTTAATCCTAGGATGACGTTATTGGAGCTCATTTTAAACATTTTCTAAAACAAAAATTACAATTTCTTCATCTAATTTTGACATTATTTTTTAAGATATCTGTAAATATTAAAATGATAATGATAAATTTAATTAATAAAATACCTCTTTCTCCTCTACAATTTAAAATATCTAAAAAAACTATTATATTACATTATATACCTATAAGTGTATACATAGGAAATACTTAAAACAAATTAAACTGTATTGACATAAGTTTGTGATGGTGATGTAAAATACAGGGTGATGCATTTAAAATAAAACAGCAAAAAATGAATTTGTGTTTTGATTTATCCTGTACTACATTTAATGCGTATTAAAAAAATTCATTCTCATGAATTTTAACAATAATTTAAAAATTATGGTATGGTCACGTGATGAGAATGGAGGAGGAGCGGTTGCCAAAGAAAGCCTTAATGTATGTTCCCTCAGAAAGACGGAAAAGGGGAAGACCACCAAATTCCTGGAGAAGAGAAATTACAAAAACAATGCAATCTAGAGGCTTAGAAGAGGGAGATTGGAGAGACAGGAAAAGATGGAGGCTGAAATGCGGGAAGCGGCAATCGCCGTAGGACCCCCGTTATATGATGATGGTGTAAAAATTATTGCTACAATAAATCGTTGCTTTTTTACCCCTTTTCAATTATACAGAGCGTTGTACTTGTTACGATTCTTATTGGAATTAGGTTATAACTTTTTAAATAGCCTGTATAACACAAAACAACTTATATTTTTGTAACGAGAAAGTAAAGCGTATTTTAAATATAAAATAAAATACAGAACATTTCACTAAAAAAAATATACCTATATCTTTGATGCTGTGGAAATTTTGTATATTTCTAACTAATTTTAAAATGTTAAGTTTTTAGGTACCCCCTATTTTGGTAAACAACTTTTTTGGTATCCCTATAGCAACCTATATAACGGACTTTTTTTCAAAAGTTGATCACCCTGTATGTGTCTTACCGCGGTAGTTCCTTTAAAATTCTTCTGAGTAGTGTTTTCGATTTTAGCAATATTTTCTGTGACCTTACTTTCTTTATTTGGAATTACCTGAAATTATTTTAGATTAAAATTATTATTAGCATTTATGTTATGTATGATCATTATATTGAAAACTCTTACTGGACATTATTTGAGATGATGAGAAACTTGATAATAACTTGTAAGATAAAGAAAATATTCAAACAAAATGTTTTCTAAAGTTGCTTGAACCTTTTCTCGCTCACTTGGAAATCGAAATATAGGCAAATGCTAAGGATTTTGAGAAGGGAAAGAAAAAAATTAAGAAATCAAGCAACGCGTGTGATAAGAAGATAAAATAATGGATGACATTAAACAAAAGCAGCTCATATGGTACGAGCATATACAGCCCATGCTGAACAATATACTCCCGAAATACCTAAGTACTAGTATGGACAGCTACAGGAAGACAAAAGAGAGGAAGATGGAGAAAATTATGTACAAACGTATTAAGAAAATACATGAGCCTAAAGGACAATGAAATAGTGAAACTGATTATATATATTATAACATTTTTAGCAGAAGAATATTTTTGTCTTACCGTTGTAGTTTCTTTAAAATTACTGTCAGTTGTCGTTTCTATTTTAGCTATATTTTCTGTGCTTTTACTTTCTTTATTTTCTATTACCTAAAATTATCAAAATAAAAATTTACACACTTTATATTACATAGAAATCGGAAAAGGTTATAAGATTATAAAAGGTACAGTTGGCTGGTATTTTTAGCCTGACCCAGTCGTGGTCGCCATTTACAAGTAAGAGCTCAATATGTTTCCTTTGGTTAAATCTTTTATCATCGATATTATATTACTACTTTTTAAATTCAAATAAAATTTAACATGTAAACTAAAGATGTTTGATAAGACTAAAGACTAAATCTCTGATAAGACCGTTTGGATATTTTTATTACATAATCAATATACCAATTACACTAAGAAAAGTTTTATACTTCATCTTAAGGTTTTTTAAACTATGATCTACAGCCAGCGACTGGGAATTTATGTTATATACTTTTTTAGAAAATCGTTAAACATTTTTGAACTATTTTAAAAGTTTAGCAGAACAATTTGTGCCTCACTGATGTAGCTTCTGTCAAATATCTGCTAGTTGTTGTTTCTATTTTAGCCATATTTTCTGTGCCTTTGCTTTCTTTATTTACGATCAACTAAAATTATTAGAATAAAAATTTATGTATGTTACATTATATCCACAAATGTTTGTTAAGTATTCGAAAATGATTAAATGTATTTTAAATAATTTACACGTTTAGCAGAACACTATTTGCCTTACCAATGTAGCTTCTGTCAAATCTTTACCGGTCGTTGCTTCTATGTTACCCATGTTTTCTGTACTTTTAGCTTCTTCATTAGGAATTATCTGAAATGTTATTGCAAATTTTTTTGAATACGGTACCATGGTTGGAAAGAATCTATGATATTTTATATAAGTAATATACGTATCGAAGTATACGAAGTGAAAGATGAATTCTATGAAGCATTAGAGTCATTGTGTGAAGAAATGCCCAGACAAGATACTAAAATTATTATAGGCGACGCCAATGCAAAGGTCGGAAGAGAAGATATATATAAAAACATAACAGGGGGTGAAAGTAAACATTTGAATACAAATGATAATGGACAGAGATTAATCACATTCGCAATTGAAAACAGGATGAAGATAATAAGTACCCATTTTAGAAAAAAAAAATATATATATAAAGGAACGTGGAGAATTCCGGGGTCAAATGAAACTAATCAAATAGACCACATCTTAATACAAGAGAAGTTTGCGAATTTAATAACAAATGTGAAAACGTGCAGAGGGGCTGACGTAGACTCAGATCATTTTTTGGTTAGAATTAAAATGAGAGAAGCAATAATTAAAAAGCATAAACGGAAAAAGAAGGTGCAACGTAAATTTAACTTTGAAGAACTGCGAAAATTTGAAGTAGAGCAGAACTATCAAAAGGATATACAAGAAAAGATGATTTGAGAAAAAAAAACAAGACGACCTAGAAAGTTATGCCGTACAACGAAAAGAAGTAAAGAGAATCCTCGGGCGCGGAAACGAAAGTATATGGATAATAAAATTAAGCGCATTGAAGAAAATTACAAGAAAAATGAAATAAAAATTCTTTATAAAGAAGTAAAATACATTAAAACTGGGTACCAGGGAAGATGAATGTAAAAGATAAGCAAGGAAACCTGATAGTGGATGAAGACCAAATATGTGAAAGGTGGAAAGAATATTTCGAAGAGATACTAAATGACGAAGTGACTACTGAAGAAAATTGTTATGTTCCTAGACTTCAAATAGTAATAGAAGAAATACCAAAGCCCACAAGAGAAGAAATTGAAAAAATAATAAAAGATATGAAAAACCAAAAAAGTCCCGAGGAGAGCGGCATTGTGGCAGAGAACATAAAATATGGAGGAGAGGTCTTAATAAACAAACTTGGTGAGCTAATACTAGAAGTATGGGATGCCGAAGAAATGCCTCAAGAATGGAATAAGTCGATTATAATTCCTATATACAAAAAGGGAGATAGAACTGAATGCGCAAACTATAGAGGAGTATCCTTATTAGAAGTAATGTATAAAGTACTCGCCATACTAATTAAAAAACGATTAGAAATATATATATATATATATATATATATATATATATATATATATATATATATATATATATATATATATATATATAAAATCTAGGAGAATACCAGGGAGGATTTCGGATAGGGAAGATCAACAACCGATCAAATTTTTATGCTAAAACAAATCCTGATCAATTGCTATGAATACAACATTTCAGCACAAGTACTTTTCATTGATTACAAAGCTGCCTACGATACAATAGACAGAAACAAGTTAATAGAAACACTAAAAGAATTCCAAGTGCCAGAAAAAATAATAAGATTGGTAAAAATGACAATTAGACAAACCATTTGTGCTGTGAGATGCAACGGTACAGTCTCAGCAGAATTCGAAGTGAAATAAAGGTGTTCGGCAAGGAGACCCGTTGTCTACATTGCTATTCAATATAGTTCTAGCAAAAATTGTAAGGATTAGTGGGATAAGTAGGTCCGGAACTATTTTATACAAGGAGCACCAATGCTTAGCATACGCTCATGATGTGATTCTCATTGCAAGAAATGGAAAAGAACTATCAAATATAACAAAAAGACTGATTCGAGAAAGCTCTAAAATGGGACTGAAAGTTAATATTAATAAATCGAAGTACATGGAGATCTCGAGCAAAAAAGGAATAAGCACCAGGGAATCCTTTAAATTGGAGGTGGAGAATGGATCAGTTGTAGAATAAAGGTCGAGAAGGTGGATGAATATATGTACTTAGGTACTCTTATTGATCAGACATGTAAGGAAGAAACTGAAATCAACCTGAGACTTACCAAGAGCAGCAGGTGTGCTGGAGCCATAAGCAAAATAATTAAGGCTAAAGATATATCTCGTAATACAAAAATAAGAGTCTATATATATATATATATCCGGTATTTAGGCGCCTCGCCCTTCCTGTAGGGATCTATGGAGAAGTATCACTGAGCCGCAAGCCCTTATCTCTTGCCGTACTGCTCCACCATAGGCCGATCAGACACCAGCATATTCTAGTCTAAGCCGCAGATTCATTTAGAGTTTTAAACTGCTGCGTTAGCCTTTTTGTTTTCTGTACACCGAGCTGGGGATCGAACCACTGAACCAATCGCAGTGAAGCGAGTGAGAATCGGCCGCCCAGCCCGCTTGGCTATCTGACCGACTGTAAAATAAGAGTATACAAAACTATAATTAGACCCTTAATGCTATACGCTGCCGAGACATGGACTATGAACAAAACCGTACAGAACACATTGAAAGCATGGGAAAGAAAGATACTTCGCAGACTATTTGGTGGAAAAGTAGTAGAGGGAGAATGGGGAAGACGAACTAATGCAGAAGTGTATCATTTGTAGGCTAACCCTACAATAACAAAAGTGGAGAAAAAACGTAGACTAGAATGGCTCGGCCATCTAGAAAGAATGCAAGGTAATAGACTAGTCAAGAATATTGCTTGGAGAGTACCTGAGGGCAAAAAAAGAGAGGAAGACGAAGAAAGAAATGGAGAGATGTAGTGATGGAAGATGTCAGAAAGATGGGAATCAGAGATTGGAAGCTGTTAGCTAAGAATAGAAAACGATGGAAATTATCCATCCAGCAATGGGCCTAAAAGGCCTGTTAACGCTGTACATACATAATATACGTATCTGTTTACTTATCGCGAAATAAAATGAATACCGAGCTTTGGCAAAAATAAAACACGACAAACAGCAATACTTAATAATTTATCGTAATAGAAGAAACCAAGTAAAAATAGATAACAGAACAATGTAAAGAACTAGAGAGACTATACAAAATCAACGAATTTTTTAATTCCCATAAAAAGTTTAAATACATTGTAACGTTATTAACGTCACGTGGTTGTTATTATTTTTTAAATAATTATTTTGTTTTAATTTCTCTTTATTTTATTCTTCTATAAACTTTATCTTTCATTTTACTATTTTTATTTTCAAAATAGTTGGTGTTTAACTTTTTATTTTACGTTCTATTTATTTAATATTCTGTCATAATCTAAAATTCCAACTTTAGATTTCCACTGTATATTCTAGTTCGTTTATTTAGACCCTATTCTGTGTATGATATCACAGAACATATATAAATTTTCATACCTTATTTCAATCGACAAAAGTTATTTGTCAATTGACAACTCTCAACTTCTGATAGGTTTACTTTAATGCTAAAATAGAGATAATTCAATAGAAAGGGAAATATCCTTGGTCTATAAAAAGGCCTGATTCGATTGAAAATTCATTATATTTATTAAATCTTCTCTGAGTTTTATTGGTCTAATTTTTATCCACCTTTTTGGGTGAATAATTTCACTACGTATGGTCGACCATGCAATAATAACTGCATCTATCCTTCAGAACTCAATATCCACCTGAAGATACAAACATGAAAGTATCTAGATTCAGCTACATCAGCAACTAACCACTACATTCTGAAATTCTGTCTAACTACTTAAAGACAACATCAGAAGCTATAGCTATTATTTAAAAATCTTTTTATGTAAAGCTATATCCTATATACCTAACATACAAGAAGGGTCAAAAAACTGCATCTATAAAGTATCCTGTGAATGAACCAATTTTTATGTGGGAAAAACCAAAAGACCACTAAGTATCAGGATAAATGAACATGAAACATACATAAAAAATAGAGACTTCGAAAAATTTTAGGCATGCCATTATGCCTGGGATAACGAGCACAGAGTACAATGGAAAGATGAATCAATAATCATTAAAGACACAGACATCAAACGTTAAAAGTCACAGAAGCAGCTCTCATCCTACTGAAAGAAAACAAAAATGTATAGCAAACTCGTCAGCAGAATCTAGTTGGCTCTGTTTGCCGGATTAATAGAAACTCGGAAATATAACATATAAGTTATATATAGTTAAATAAAGTTGCATAATATATATGCAATACACAATACATAAACATATATCCTACATAAACACAAATTACACAAACCAATGATCATTATCATCATCATCTTTGGCTCGAAAATCCTCTGTAGATCCTGGCCTACTCTAAGATTAGTCGCCATTCTGTTCGGTCTCTAGCAATGTGTTGCCATCTTCTGATCTCTAGTATACCTAAGTCAGTCTCAACTCCATCTAACCACCTAATTAGCGCTCGGCCTCTGCTTATTCTTCCTATAGGTGTTCCTATCGTTAGCTGTTTAGCAACGATATTGTCAGGCATCCTTCTGCGTTAGAGTCCATGGTTACGCCCCGTATGTGAGAAACGGCCTCAGCAGTGTTTTGTACATAATAATTTTAGTTTTTCTTTGGATATTTCTTCACTGGAATTGTTTTTGGAGTCCAGAGTATGCCCTATTTGTAAGATTTATTTGACTTTTAATTTCTTCGCTTGTTTTATTGGTAGTAGTCACTAGGTATGTCAACACTTTCAAAAATATGACTTCCAAATGCTGTTTGCCTTTCCTTATTTGCTATAGAATCCTTAGTTACCAACATGTACTTGATTTTGTCTTCGTTGATGACTAGACCGACCTGTTTCACCGCCGTTTCCAATATTAGGAAATATTGCTTAACATCTCGCTTGCTACGCCCTATTATGTCAATGTCATTAGCGTATAAAAAGATCCGTATCGGTCCATTGTAAATAGTACCGCCGTCTCTTATTCGTGTGTCTCGTACTGCCTTTTTCAAGGTAATCTTAAATAGGAAGCAAGCCAGGGCATCCCCTTGTCTGAGTCCATTCTTTATCTCAAAGAATCGAGAATTTTCTCGCTGTATCCTAACGCTGGCTTCTACGTTAGACATCACCATTCTCGTTAATTTGATTTTCTGGTACACAAAACTCGCACATTGATTGGTATATTACTGTTCTCTTGATACTGTCATATGCGGCCTTGAAGTCGACAAATAGGTTACACAAACATATAATACATAAAAATACACAAAACAGTCAAAATTTAATATCTTAATATCGATGGTACAAACACCACCATCAGAATTTTTTTAACTAAAAATTTAATACTTACACTTTCGTTTTTTCCATAGTCACTAACATTAGTAACGATAATACTTGGATACTCTTGATCGGTGTTAAATTCAATATCATTTATGCTACTTGTCAAAATCTCCGTTATGTATGTACTGTTTGGGGTAGTACCGACCACATCCATATGTATTTCTTGGTCTTTTTGCTCCTCTCCTGGGGTTAAATCAATTGCTTCGGTGGAACTCACATGCACAATAAATGGAGTCTTAGTGAATATGACTGGTATATCAGTAAACGTATTGATAAGGTTGTCATCTTGCGTAAAAGTGTCAAAAAAGTTATCGTTATGACTTGAAACTGGTAAAACGTGAGTTTCGTTATGATGATGAGTTAAATTTGGATGACTATTTGGAATATTGTCATAACGTGGAATATAATTATCAAAGTCCTGAAAATGGATAAAGAATACAAAATAAGTTGCAAAAATAAATTAGTATGCTATGGAGGGTTCAGAAGCCATTCAGTGTAAGTCATAACTTAACTAAAAACTAGTTATTTCCTGCAAAATCTTCTTCATTGTGAATAGTTTCAGGCGACAAACCATTTAAGTGATTACTTATTATTATAAACCATTTGAACCAATTTGTATTATCTGCTAAATAAGTGATAAAAAAATTCAGTATTTAGTTAGTGTACGTGATTTCTTCGATGTTAATTTAAGTATGTGTTTAGCTTTTTCACTACTATTTTGATATTTTTTACTCTTTTTAATTAACTGTGATTTTAATAAATCTTTTTATTTTTTTGTGAGCTGTACTATAAGTAGAGAAAATGATACTTACTCTGCTGTTGGGTCTGAATATTTAGCTATTAATGAAGAAAATTAACCGGTTCTAGCGATAGTAAGTAGAATAACAAAAACTCGAAAATATTGGTTTAATTCATAGATATACTCGTATATCACAAGATAGTCTGATCGTTGCAATATCAGCCCGTTTCCCCAGTGTGGCAGAGGAAATTGACGAAAAGCAGTCCCTGTATCTCTTTCTAATTTGGCAGGTCACACACACACACACGCAGTGATCAACCCTGCCCCTAGAAACATGTGTATACCAATGTAAGAATGGGATCCACATGTCCGAAGATCAAACCGGTCACACCTCGCTAGTCGAAGTGGTACCTATCTGACCCCCAGGCTTTTCCACCACCCCTCCTCATCGTGTGACTTACGTGAGGAGGCTTATGATCTGAAATTTACTTAAGATGCCCTGGGTAATAGGACATCCTCGGTTTTTAGTGAATGTGGTTATGCCACCTAACTGTAGGGGTAGCCACATCTAGGCTTTTCTCCCTATTTACTTTACTGACTCAATTGATTTTACTCTAGCTTTACGTCGGAACTTGAGTCCTTAAAAAAAAGAAAAAAGAGCGTGTGTTCCGACCATAGAGCCATCAGCCTGAGCTGATGACTCTATGTCCGGAAAAGAGTGTGTGCTCGGTCACTCAGCCGCCGATTTGGCAAAATAAATTTTGTTCTCCTCGCCGGCTGAGCACCCGAGAGGGGTCCGGCCACCAAGCCCATGCATGCCGCACATGACCTCAGTGCTCGGATTTCGCGAGTAGATCTTTCATTTCGATCTGCCTTAAGGGCCTAGTCCGCGGAGCGGTATATAGAATTCTATATTTGCTATATAAGGTAAATTTACGTTAAACGGTTTAATGAAAAGTATGAATGTATCAATATGAATTTACGTTATTTTTTTTTTTTTTTTTTTTTTTTTTTGTTTTTTTTTTTTTTTTTTTGTTTTTTTTTTTGTGGACTTGTGGCGTCGGGACTATAAAATGCCTGGGCAACAATTCTTTCCTTTTTTCCTTAATCCTATTTGTGTGCGTGTATTCGTGTATTGGGGTGTGCATTCCCAAGTGTATAATGCTCTCACACACCCCGGTGTATATTGGACTTATAATTACCTAAAAACCTAAAAAAGAAAAGCGTACCCTCTCGCCAGAGTTTTTTTTGGTGTGTTTTCTGATTGACTGCATTTCTTTGTTCGTTCTTCTTGCAACCATCTCATTCTTTATTTATTCGTTCGGGTTCTCCCTATATCGAGCTATCTGTTGTTTTGGTCTTCTGTGTACCGTCCTTGTGTTTTCATTGTAGTTAGTCAGCTCTCTTAACATTCTGCTGGGTGGTTTCTTAGTCCGTTAAAAATTTCATATGCTCTCTCGTCTAGCGTGCGTAGGATTCTTGTTTGTCCTGAGTCTCTATATACATATCTCAAGGGTACGTACCTTGGTATCTTAAGGGCATCTCTGACTATTTGATTTTGAGTAGTCTGTATCTTTTTCCTGTTTGTTTTACAGGTATGTCCCCACGCAGCGGATGCATATGTTAGGACTGGCAGGATAATACTATTCGCAACCCTGATTTTGGTTTTAAATCGTAGTTTACTTTTCCTTCCAATAAGTGTTGAGAGCTGACTTTTCAACGCTTTGGCTTTGCGTATTTGCTGATTGATGTGCTCAGTGAACGTTAGCTTCTTATCTAGATGTACCCCTAGATATTTAGCCTGGTTGGTCCAGTCTACTGGGGTGTTTTCGATTGTAATTTCGCGATTTGGTACACTTGTTCTGTGACTAAACATTACAGCCTGTGTTTTATCTGGATTTAGGGCTATTTTCCATTTTATACACCATCTTTGGAATCTGTTTAGTGCTCTTTGCAGATGATTAGCTGCATGATCCGGGTTTCTCCAGCTAACAGCTATTGCTGTGTCGTCAGCGTAAAGACTCAACAGAGAGCCTGGCTCTTTTGGCGTGTCGGCCGTATAGATGGTGTACAGGTACGGCGACAGCACCGCTCCCTGAGGCACACCCGCCTCCAGGGTCCCGACTTCGGATAGGGTTGCCCCTATTCGAACTCTGAACCTTCTGTTGGCAAGATATGACGCAAGGAGGCATGTCATCGCCTCACTGTAACCAAATTCATTCATTTTATAGATGAGTCCATGGTGCCAGACTCTGTCGAAGGCTTTGCTGACGTCCAGAAAAGCTGTAGCTGTGTACATTTTTTCATTAAATCCTTTGGTGATGAATTCTGTAAGTCGTAGTACCTGTAATTCACAGGAGTGTTCGCTTCTGAACCCGAATTGAGCCTCTGGTATGGTTCCTAGCATTTGTGATTCTTCATTGAGTCTTTTTAGTATAACTCTTTCCGCTATCTTGCTTATAGATGATAATAAGCTGATAGGTCTGTAATTTTGCGGAAATGTGCCGTTTTTACCAGGTTTTGCAATCATTATTACGTGTGCCTCTTTCCACCTATCTGGGAAATATCGTAGTTTTAGCATGTTGTTTATTATGTTAGTGATATAAACAATAGCTTTTGTTGGTAGATTTTTCAGCGCCCTATTTGTGATGTTGTCGGGTCCTGGGGCTTTTTTGGCATTTGTCATTTTTATAAGTTCCTTTATTTCTTCGGGAGATGTATGTGTAATACCTATTCTGCCCTTTTTCCTTCTAAGTCTTCTCGCTGTTCTTTCTACCTCTTCTTCAAAGTCTATGTCATCGTCGGGGTCTTCGTTGTTTCTACACGCCCTTTCTAGTTCGTCCTTCATGACTTCGGCTTTGTCGATTTCCGTATGGACAATCCCGTTTACTCCGTGTAGGGGAGGTATGGGTTTCTTGTCCTTTCGAAGGATTTTAGATAACTTCCAGAAGGCGGATTTGTTAGGATTTAGCTCATCGATATAGGAGTCCCAGCTTTCATTTCTATGATTTTGAAGTTGTTTTTTCACTTCCCTGTCTAGCTCATTTGCAATCCTTTTGTCTTCTACCATTCTTGTGCGGTAGGCTCTTCTTCTTTTCCGGTTTTTCTCTTTGATTAGGTTTTGAAGTTCTATACTTATATCCCTGAATCTTCCTTTTTGTCTTGTGATTGTTTCGGTTTTGGAGCTGGCATCGATAGCATTGTTTATTGCTTGTTCTAGTTTTATTACACTGTCTTCTAGTTCTGTAATATTATTAATTGTTGGGATGTTACCGATGTTCTCGCTCACAATTCTTCTAAAGTTTGGCCAACTTGTTTTCTTTCTGTTGTGGGGCTGCAAATAGTTCAATTCTGTTACGCCCAGGGTCAGGACGATTAGGTTATGTGTCGAATCGCCTTCATTTAGAGAGTGTATCTCGTATTGTTGACCCACGTTGTGTAGGATTGCAATGTCGAGATACGTAGGGAGTTCTCCGTGGAAACATGTCGGTTCTGTTGGTCCGATGACATATGTGTTCGGTCTGTTCTCGAGATGGTTGCAGAGATATCTTCCGTTTCGGTTGGTCGTCCTGTCAAACCAATTGGGAGATCTAGCATTTAGGTCTCCAATAATTATAGTTGGCTCTTCTGAGTTCAGTATTAGGCTCAAATCTTCGTTGAAAATCGGATCATGTGGTCTAACGTAAGCTGACACTATTTTTAGTGTTTCGTTGTTGGCCTTAAGTCGAATAATTGTGGCTTCCATTGTCACCAGTCCGTCTGGTGTTGGGATGTGCTCGTGTTCGAGTCCCCTTTTGACTAATATAGCTGTTCCTCCTGATAATGCTCTATGATCCGTTCTATAGATATCGTAGCCTGGAAATTTTGTTTTTTTCCTTTCCACTAGTTTGGTTTCTTGAAGTGCTACGATATCGAGCTCTAATCTGTTTATTATTTCATCCAGAAGGTTGATCTTTTTGAATATTCCGCCGGAATTCCATGACCCAATGCGTAGATCTTCGTTTTGGTTTGCTAACATTTTCGGACGGCTTCTCCAAATGCAGTCATCATTTTTGTTGCTTTGTCCATCATGGACATCATTTCCATCATTTTGTTATTATACTCTGTATGGAAGTTTGCGATGAGGGTAGCTGCGTCCTGTACCGACACTTCTTGTGGTTGTGCTGGAGATTCTGAGGTGGTTTCAGCGGATTTTTTCGCTGCCTGTGCGTAGCTGACTCCTTTGTTGATTGGAGCGCTGTTTATGGGTCTTCCTACCGGTCTTGTTGGGGCAGGTGTTTTCTTTTTGGGGGCCTTAGAGCATCCTCTCTAATTTGCTGTGTGCGCTTCACCACAGTTTGCACATTTGGGGTCGGTTTCCCGGCTTTTCTCACAGTCGTTACTGATGTGGTTTTCTCCGCATTTTACACATCTGGATCCGCAATGGCAAGCCTTTGAGCTGTGATAGAACCCTTGACAGTTATAACACTGTAGGGTGTCTTTTGTGATTTTGAATTCATCCTCCACATAGATGCGCATGTAGCATATATCAGATATTTTTTTAATTTTTGCAACGTCTTCCTCTTTGAGGGTGACGATGAAATGTGGCAGTACTTTTTTATCAGCTTTTTTGGAGATCATATTGATCACCCTTGTTGCTTCTATTCCTTTATTGTATAGTTCGTCTTTAATTGCTACTGTGCTAGTAGTAGCAGATAGCCCTTTTATAATGACTCTTTTTAGTTTATCGCTATCTATGGGATATGCGATGAATTCTACTTTTGGACTGTGTTCTTCTAGGATGTGTACCATTCCTAGGTAATCTTTTCTGGTTTTTGTGTTAATAACAATCGATCTGCCTGATCGTGCAAACTTATTGACTGATATTATGCCTTGGTTGGCTGCTCTCTGCAGGATTTTTTGGTGTTCTCCTACAGTTTTTAGGATTATCGCCGGTGGTTTCGGCTCTTTTACTATAGGCTCCTCTCTTGTTTGCGGTGAGTCTTTTGGTACGTCGTTTTCTTTTTCAACTTGGCTATTTTTGCTCAAGTTATTTTGGGCAGTTTTCTTTTTCTGGCTTCTTTCATGAGCCTCTTTCGCAGCCTTGTTAAATTCGATTTCTTTCCGCTGATTTATTATCTGCGTCTGCTTTTCGGCGACGCTTATTTTTGTTTTCACACTACTGTCTGATTTCTCAGTAGTGGTGCCTGTCTTTTTTCCTTTTTTGTTTTGGACTTGTGTCCAACCTGCAGGTTCTTTGGTTGTTATGATTCTTTCCGGCTCTTTAGGCTTACCTTTGCTACCGGATGGCTTTACGGGGGGAGGTGAACCGATTCCTAGTTCCACTAGCTTTACAACGTCATTATCGAGGGAGGCTTTCCACGGGTCGATTTCCATTATTGACTCTTCTTTCTCCTTGGCTGCTGTTAATGCCATTATATGTTGTACAAGTTTTTGTATCTCCTTGTCCTTTTCTTTGTTTTCGTTTCTCAGCTCAGTCATCTGAGCGAGAAGGTCTTGGATTTGTTTATTTGCCTTTTCCTCGCGGATACGGCTTTCTTCTTTAAGGGATTTGATCTGTTCCGTCAGTACATTGACCGACCTTAAAAGCTCATTGGCCTTTTCCCTTTCCGCCATTTCTCTGGCCTTTTTCTTTACTTCTTCGTCTTCCGAAGAGTCTTCTTTGGGCCTTAGCCTTTTCATTTTCTTGCCGATTTCGGGCTCGGCTTCATTTTTGGAGACGTTGTCCACGGCGGGTTGTGTCTCTACTACAGTTGGGGGTGGGGCTTCGCGCAATTCTGCAGCTGGGCTCGGCTCTTCGTCGATGGCGTCCATCGTATTGATATCGTCATCGGTGTCGATTTCGCTTTTTTCTTCCTCCGACTCGGGCAGATAGGAGTCATCGTCAGATATTACGATTTCTATGTCGTCGATCGCGGGATTAGTCGATTTAATAAATTTATTATATAGCTCGATCGAGCTGTCAACAGAGGGGTTTGATGATTCGGCTAAATCATTCTCTTCTTCTTCTTGTGTTGTCACCTGCGTGACAACACTTTCTGGGGGGGGAATATCACTCATATTGCCGTAAGGCAGTGAACAAATAGTTCATAAGATATAAGAAAATTCTACTTAGACGACTCTGTTTTTTTTCCACCGACTGACCGCTGTCAGTACGGCTTACTGGGTGCCGTCCCAGGTACCTCGCGGTAGTTCACTCCCTGTATTCACAGTGAGGGATCCTCTTCCTGTTTCTCACACCTCAGGAGCAGGGGCCGTTTCTGTCCGACCTTGTCAAATGTCAAGGCCTTACAGTGTCATCCCTGACGACACACTGAGGTGATCCCGAATTCTTCGCAAACGCGAAGCTATTATAGCCTCCGCGAGGAGCCTATAAAAACAGCTCCTCGACGGTTTAACTAGTAACAACCTCGCATCCGCTTTTTGCTAATATGTAGGACAAGTGCCTATGCCACACTCGGCGTCTTACCCACCGGGAGCTGAAAAGCTCCGTTGACAATAGGTCAGTCGCCCCCACCTAAGCACGCTTCTCTCTCACGTCCGTACTGTTCGGCTGCTCGAGTCGAACTTTAATTTGGCAGGTTTATCGAATACGTGACCTAAATGACTAATGAGAAGGTCACGTGGTATATAAATACGGTCCATTAGACAGATATGCAGGGACTGATTTGCGTCAGTTTTCTCGGTCGCACTACGGGAACGCCACTGTAATGCAGCAGTTAGTCTAGCTTGTATTATATGTCTATGGGTATAATATAGACATTTTAAAACTGTGGCTAAACTTGCTTTGAACATACCCATCAAAATATTTCAAAATATAGAATTTAAATACGCTCAGCAGCAGCTTCTACTTTCATACTTTGTAAGAATATCAGCAAACCCAAGTAACCCAGTAATAAATCTAATCAATCCCATAGAACCTCCCCTAGCAAACGCTTCCAATCAGTCTCTCACATTACCACAAATATTATCTCCTTTATTAGATTCCATCAACCTTTCCAATACTACTTCTATTTATACCCCCAAAACAGCTCCATGGATGCACAATCTTCCAATATTCAATATTGATTTATGCAGATTCGACAAAACAGAAACCCCAAACTCAATCCTTAGAAAATCCTTCCAAAACATCCTTAACTTAACACAATTTGATGAAATTTTATACACCGATGCGTCCAAGAATAAAGACTGTTGTAGCTCCGCTGTGTCCACACTGACGACGACAATAAGCTCTGTGCGATTGCCTAAAAGTTGTAGTATCTATACCGCAGAATTATATGAAATACTCCAAGCATTAAAGGCTTCAATCCATCCTACTTTAAATGGAAGCATAAAAATCGCAATTTGCACTGATTCTCTTTCCTCGATTCATTCCATAAGATGCATTTTCTCGAAAAACCCACTAGTCCAGGAAATCCACACCATCTGTAACCAACTATATTCTGCTAACATAAACTCCATCTCATGTTGGTATATTGGGAAACGAAAAAGCAGACCAAGCCGCTAAAGCAGCATGTTCTGACAAAAACCCGCATGACGTTCAACCCAACTTATCTTGCGTCAATATCTCCTCTATGAACAGGAAAGAAAAATCAGTTATTCACCGACTACGAATAGAGCATACACGTTTCACACATGGATACCTTATGGCATCAGAAAACCCTACAGTATGCCACTACTGTAATAGTGTCCTTTCCATCAAACACGTGATAGTGGACTGCTGCCAGTATGATTCTTCCAGAAACAAGCACAGCCTAAAAGGAAATCTAAAAGACATTCTCAGTGTTCCAAACCGTTTTGACAGTGTTCTTAGATTTTTAAAAGAAACAAGTTTAATTCAGCTAATATAAACAGTGCATAATGATAACCTTTAGTGTTTTAACCTTTCTATAAAAAAAAACAAAAATGTTTATATCAAATTCACTGTACCCGTGTCAATGACCATAAGCTGTCGAGACACGTCAATTTTAAATAAAAAAAAAAAAAAAAATACGCTCAGCGCTGTTTTACCGTTGGCGGCTTTAATAAACTAAGTTATTTTTGATTTGTTGGAAAAACTAGGCGATAACACGAATCAAATTCTTTACCTTCGTGGGCTTATACAACATGCCCAAGTAAAACAATGACGTACAAGAGATTCATCTAGGACGCAAAAATCAAAGTAATTAAAGTACTGTTTAACTACTACACAAATGTTAATTCGTGTTTGCAAGAAGTTTTTTAAGGATACATTTCAAAATAGAGAAACACAAATCTCTAAAGTCTCTAATAATTCTGAATATTAGTCTTATATGGATATTTTAGAGCGTCAACTAATAACATAAATGTAACAAAAGTTAAAAAATATGTTTTATCATTTCCGTCCTGTAAAAGTAGTTATGCCAGTGCTGATGCATTAAATCGAAAATACTTACAATCTGATCTGACTCTCAGAAAAATGTTTAAATTCTACTTCTACGAAAATACTTACAATCTGATCTGACTCTCAGAAAAATGTTTACATTCTAATTCTACGAAAAAATGTATAATGATTTGTTTTCTACGCAATTGAATCTTCACTTTAAGCTTCCATTAAAAAATCTGTAAGTTATGCGACTAACTGCAGAATGTAAGTACTTTTGAAAAGAATACAGAAGAAAAATGTAAAGCAGGCGTGGATAATGAACTTCACCTTCGTGAAGCATAACAAACCAGGAAATCTTTGAACAGGGACCAACTAGCAGTTAGTGAAGATACTTATGTTCTTACATTTGAGTTGGAAAAAGCATTGACTTTTTCAAAACGAAGTACTTCAGTTGCAGACTATATGCCGAACATTTACGTTTACAAGCTAGGGATTCACAGAGAGTTCTCTAGTATCGCAAGGGATAGCATTATGTTTCGTGTCTTATAAATATGTTAAATTATATAATTTAACATACAGCTTAGGTTCTTATTACTAAAACTAGTACAAGATCCTCAAATGACGGTCAAATACCTGCTAAATAACGTCAACTTTGGTATTATTAAGTCAATGGCAACGAAGAGGAATTTATGTATGGTATTAAAGACTAGAACAATTTATTTTCATCTGCGAAAGTAATCAACAAACAAATTAGAAGATTGTATCTGCAATAAATAAACAAACACAGAAGGTAAGCTAAACTTGTCAAAGATAAGAAATAGTTGAGCAAACATAAAATTAATTACTTGAGTCACTCGGGCTACTCACCTCCCAATTTTGTTGGACTAAACCGAGTTACTTAAAATTTGGAGAGTTGATGGGGAACTGCTTAAATAACAAAAGTTATATAAAACCGATATGTGGTTCCGTCACAGCTGTGGTTGCCACCTCTTGTCGTGGGTGGAAATTGATTTGCTCAAAATAATCACGGGAATAGATAAAGAATTAAATTCTAAGGAACTTTAATTCTGTAGAAACGTTTTTAGAACATCAATATTGTTTGCGCTATTTATGCGCGAAAATAGTGAATTTTCATTAAAAAAAATCATGTTTTATAACAGTTTTTTATGAATAACTCAAAAAATATGCCTTTAATCGAAAAATTGTGTAAAACAAAATAAAGCTTATAAAAGAAGGATGACATTCAATATTTAAAAAATATTCTGGATACAATAAAAATTGAGATATAGTCGGTGAAAAGAGACATTTTTTTTGCGAATATTTTATCAATGTATTCAACGTTAAATTGTAAGAAAAGCATTACAAAAAATCTTGTATGTCACACATATGCAACAGGTATAACATAACTTAACATTCAAAAGCGCTCGTTAAGCCATTCCATAATACTATGTTGCCTTACTTGTAGGTAAATAACTACTATTGTATTATTTTTTAAATAAATACATTTTTAAACAATTCTTGCACGCAAGGGCAACAAATTTTGTGTTGCCCGGGGCGCTCAAAACCCTAGAACCAGCCCTGCCCAGACTAAGTTATTTTGATATATTTTAAAGTGGAATTATTTTTACACGACTTTCTAAATTAACTATTAATTTCATTAATATTTTTATTTACTTAAATTGATTGACTTCTGAATCCTCTCTTTATATGACATGGATCTATGTAATAACCTAGTTTAAAAAAACTGAATAAAGGCCTCCATTAATTCTACTATAATACCACTATTACTAATATTACTCTTACTACAATTATCAATATTATTACTTCATCTACTATTTACCAACTGTTCATAACGCTTGCTTTCAAAGTCGAACAGAAATCGATAAATCATTTTCTAGGTTTGGACAGTATAGTTTTGGTATAAGTCACTTAATTGACTATTGGACGACGTTGAATACGCCCTTGGGAGAAAAGTTATACCATATTTATACAAAGAAACATGGGTCACCTAAGTGATACTTTGAAGTGTGGACTAGTTGCATGTCAGTGTGAAATACTACAAAGATGGACAGAATTCTTCAAAGAAAAGTTTGAAAAAAACGAAGATCCACTATATGATAGAATTATACTGGATCAAATGGATACCAGAGAAACAATCCCCCCTTCAGTGGCTGAAATGCAAGAAGCAGTTACCAGACTAAAAAACAAAAAGTCACCTGGATTAGATAATATTAGCGCAGAATTAATAAAGGAAGGTGGAGACTCCCTATTGAATGCGATACACGAACTAATGGTGAACATATGGAATAATAAACAACTGCCACAAGACTGGAATACCGGAGTAATTATTCCACTACATAAAACGGGAGATCAGCTTTAATGTAAAAACTACCGGGCAATAACGCTACTGACTGTGGCATATAAAATACTGTCAAATATTGTGTATGACCGATTGAGACCATATGCGGAACAAATAGTTGGGGGATATCAATGTGGTTTCCGCAGGCAGAAATCCACAATAGATCAGATCTTCGTCTTGAGGCAAATCTTGGAAAAGACTAGTGAATTTAATATAGACACACATCATCTTTTCATTGACTTTGGGAGTGCCTATGATAGCATCCATCGAGAATTTCTGATCCATGCACTGAAAGAGTTTAATATTCCAACTCAACTCATTGATATCATAAAAGAAACACTTTTTACACAAAGAAAGTACAAAGCAAAATTCGAATTCAAAACGAACTAACAGATACAATTCATGTGAGAACGGGCCTACGACAGGGAGATGCCCTATCCTGTATTCTATTCAACCTCACATTAGAGAAAATAATTAGGGAGTCAAAAGTCAACACCAGAGGAACAATAATAACAAAAAGTGTACAAATATTGGCATTTGCAGATGATATTGATATCATAGCTAGAAGCGAAAGAGAGATGATAGAAGCATTTAATGCGATAGAAAGAGCGGCACAAAACAGTGGCCTAAACATTAATGAAATAAAAACTAAATACATGAAGGCCAGTAAATCGACAGGCCAAAGAAACCTACAGAATCTGACAATAGGAGACTATAATATCGAAAGCGTGAAAAATTTTACATACCTAGGTTCACTAGTTACCGCAGATAACAATGTCAGTGAAGAAGTTAAGAGAAGAATACATATCGCTAATAAAACATATAATGGACTAATTAAACATCTAAGATCTAATAACATCACAAGAAAAACCAAATGCAAAATATACAAGACCCTGATAAAACCGGTCCCTGTATATGGATCAGAGACATGGACACTGTCGAAAAGCGATGAAAACCTATTAGGCACATTTGAACGAAAAATCCTTAGACACATATATAAGGGGGTAAAGGAAAATGACATATGGCGCAGAAGATATAACTTTGAACTATACACAGCATACAATGAACCCGAGATCATAACATCCATAAAGATCGGACGTCTGCTCTGGATGGGCCATGTTGAACGAATGTTGGAGACTGAAACACCAAAACATATTATAAGGCAAACACCAGTAGGAAGAATGTCAAAGGGAAGACCCAAATTCAGATACATGGAACAAGTGGAACAAGATCTGAAAACACTTAAGATTACCATCTGTAAAAACAAAGCAAGGAACAGAACAGAATGGTGGAAAATCCTAGAACAAGCCAGGACCCAGAAATGGTTGTCGAGCTACTGATGATGATGATGAATAGTGTCAGTACAAATTATAGTTGAGCTAAATAAACTCACTCAAATAATATTAATACTTAGTATTAAAACGGGAGTGACTAAAAACTTAAGTATAAATAGTGTTAAGATAGGAATTAACATAAATGCTAAAAAACGAAATATATGTTTATTTCAAAAATTTCACAAAATATGTAACAAATATTGACCATAAATGGTAATGTGATAGAACAACTAGGAAAATATCAGTACCTAGTTGGGAACTTAAATCGAGGAAAAAAATGATCATACTTCAGAAATAACCGAAAAAATAAATATTTCCAAATCAGCAGTTATCCGTATTTTCAATGTTATTAGAGGAAGCTGAGACGTGGACATTAAACAAATGTAACCTAAAAAAGAACAAGAGCTTTTCAACTCTGGTTGTACAAAATAATACTAAAAATATCGTGGGCTGATTACACATCAATTCCTACTGGAGATGTTTGGAAGGAATACAACTAGTTCCCATTATACAAATACGAAACCTAAAATACTTAAGCCACGTGACGAGTTGTGAAAATATAAAATATATATAAGGCTCATAATACAGGAAAATATTTAAGGAAGAAGATCTGAAGGCCGAAGACAAAATCCTTTTCTAAAGAATCTGCGTGATTTATATCAATGCAGATCGATTAATTTGTTTAAAATAGCGACTTCAATAGTAAAATTATGACTACCTAACTTCGTAGAGAGACTGCACTCTAAGAAGAAGTAGTACACTCACTCTAAGATGTTTGTAGGTTATTCAGATGTTTGTAGGTTTGTAGGTTTATAGATAAAAACAAAGATTTGGAACTTCCCCACCAACAGAGAGGTAAAAGAGATTCAAACAGCACGTCAACCACTACCAGTCATTATAAACAAAATGAAAAAATACAAAATATAAAGCACGCAAATATCTTATTAAACTAGTATGTTAGCAGGTAAAACCATGAATATTAATATAATGTAAACGAAAATAGCTAGAGAAATCTAACAAAGGCGCTAAATGGCACATATTTTGAATAGTAATCGTTTGAAGATAAACAATATCGGTCTCTTAAAGTGGTTGCAAGAAAACTGCAATAAATTTGTCAAGCAAAAGACATAAGGAAAGATGATATAAAAAGTAGAGGATATAAAATAGAGAACGTAACCCAATTCCTAAAAGGAAAGGACAAATTAACACTGCCACTTTTTGTACTTACTTTTAGTAAAGAGGAAAATACAAAAAAAGTAAATACAATTACTAAAATTTAACACATGAAAATAACCATTGAAGCTTTAAAGACGTAAGTTATGGCCTTTGAAGGTACATATTTCATAAGAATAGAAATAGTAAGTGACTATTATCCACTAAAACAAGTGAGTCATTTTATCTATCCAGTACATTACACAAGTTTCGAGAAAATGAAGACATTAACCAGAAAATCAGCAACAATCGAATGATAAAACTTTGCAAGACAGTTACTCCAGTCAATAAACGTAAAATACAACGTAACTGTATAATTCTCTGAGCTTTTACCGATCTGTACCAAAATTGCCTACAGATTCTACTTACACTCTATTTCAAATTTGACCCTGTGTCATAGGGCGCTTTTACCCTGGGAAGATGCCACTCTTTCTTATGTTCAAAAATTTTTTTAATAAAAATACCACCGGAAATGATTATATTAACCAATTTTAAGCAACTTTCTTATACGTTTTTTTTTTTTATTTTAAATGTCATTTTTTGAACAAAAAGAAACATTGTTATAAAAAATATAGCTAATAAAAAAAACCAAAAAATAGTGGGTTTATGGTGTCTCTAGTCCCAATACAAGCGGAGAAATCGGAGAAATAGCTTACGGGAAGCTTCTTCTTCTATTTCTTCTTCATCAAGCGCCAAAATTGAAAGTTTTAAGGTAAAATATAAAGAAAACAATTCATTTTTCGTGAAATACCCATATATCTTTTTTGTTGAGCCTAAACAATTGTTTCTCTTATTTTTTATAAAAGTCTTCAGCTCCAATCCTAACAAACAAAAATAAAGTTGGTCCGTATTTTTTTCAGCGACAAAAAAAACTTGAAAATCACCCTCTTATTACGACCCTAATTAAAAATAACCTTTACTACTTTACAATTGACTTATTATTGTACTAATAGGAGGCTCTAGAAATTTGGCTGGTTTAAAATGATTAGTCTTGTAAAAAATAAAGAGTTTGAAGTGTGAGGAGAATTTTTGTATTTTTACAAAAGATTCCCTTTTTTCAAATAAATCGAAACCTACATATAGAACTATATATAAAAAGTAAAATCTACATTTTGTACTCACAAAATTTTGCCTTTGTATAATAATTTTCGATTTATTTAAGAAAGGAACTTTTTTTAATAGAAAAGTCTTCCTCTCACTTCAAACTCAATTTTTTTTAAACTTGAGGGACAGAGTTCTATGATAGAACTCCCTAAAGGGAATGATAAAGGGGTGATGATCATTTTAAATTAGGGTGGTAATTAGTGAGTTATTTTTACGTTCTTTGTCGCTGAAAAAAGTACGGATATACTTTATTTTTGTTAAAACTCCCTTAGGATTGATGCTAGAGACTTTTATTAAAAAAAAAAACAAAAATAAATAGTTTTTAAGCCCTAAATATTATAGGTAAAAGTATAGGTTTTTTGTACGGAAAATGCATTGGTTTCTTCATAGTTCACTTCGAAACTTTTCTACTTGTTTTTTTACAAGCTACATTTTTTATAAGATTTTTTTTTTTGATAAAATAAATATTTTTTAAGTAATTCGCCAAAAACTGTTTGCAAAAGTGTTTTTCTTTTGTTAAAAAACTGACATTTTCACTGGTGAATAAGTCGAAAAGTATTGACTCTGAAAAAAAATATATGGAGTAAGCATTGCTAAAAATTAATTAATTAATTTATTCATTGCCAAAAAAAATTACCCCTTACACACACGTGACATCCCCCTAGGTAACGTACCCCCCTGTAATCCCCCTGTACCCTGCGGCACAAGGTCAACTTTGATGTTAAAGGTAAGTAGAAACGATATCCAAATATGCGGGAAAATAGTAATTGAATGGGCTAATCTATTCTGTTACAAAAATGTGAAAGCTGGAAAATGGCGAAAAAAGATAATTATAGAATCCAAGCTAATGAAATAAGAGGTCTCAGAAAGTTGGAAGACATTATTTGATAGATAAGATAGATTAAGAGAAAGGAGAACAAATCAGAAAGAACATAAAAACAATATAAATAAAAATCGACTAACTAAAAATTGACCCCATTCAAATATGTAGCGAAGTTTAATACCAGAACATTCAAGGACGTTGTAAAGCCTCTAATGGAGATGAAGAAGAATAATAAAGTAAATATTTAGTAATTATTAAATATAGATGTTTAAAAACACGGTTATTTAATGTTTCTTAATAGGCATAAGGTAAGGAATACTTGGACAACAAAACTTGTTAAATAAATGTTTGCGTAGAAAAACTAGTTAGTGAGTCAAATAGAACTTAAATAAAAATTTTCCAAGATATAATATATATATATATATATATATATATATATATATATATATATATATATATATATATATATATGTAAGATTCCAGAGTAAGATGAAAAGGTATAGGTACACTAAGTGAGAAGAAAATGAATGAACTTGTTTGTGAAAGTTCCACAAAAGAAAAAATCAGTTTACCCTAAATATTGGTCTGATATCGTACATGAATCAATAAGATCGTATAAACACTTAAATTTTCAAACTCTTCAAATTAAGCAGAGATTTTAATTAAAACCATTTATAATATACTGAAAACAATACACAATAAGAAAACTGTACATATACACACATATAGGACATGTGATCAACGTGCTCTAAGAAAAGACATTAAAAAAGGAAATATAAGGACTTATGAAAGATCTACGTCTACAGGATAAAATAAAATAAATAATAAGGGGTAGAAAAAAATATCGACAGTAATAAAATGTATCAGATGTGAATACACTCAAATTTTCTTGGCAACTAAATATGATTATACTGTATACCATAATATGTACTAAAATGTTTTCAATATCAAAGATATCACGGCAGATGTTAAAAACTAGTTTTTCTTACATCGAAGCGATTACTTTCTGAGACGCTCCTCAATGGATTTTCTATAGGTAATCCCTTAATCACTGTAACTAAGGCAGCAAACACTGTATATAACAACATTGTAATAATAACTTAAAAGAAAAAGCATAAAGATGCAGTCACTTTAGATATTTACCACCGCTAAGCTGCGATTATACTGTCACTAAAAGACATAGGATGCATATAAGATTTCAGAAAATATCGATAATGCGTATTTAAGGGGTACTTCCAGTATTTGGAAATAAAGAAATTAACTAACAAAGACACAACAGTTCGATTAGTTTTTCAATTGTTTAAAGGTATGTTTTCTATCAAAACTTATTTGTACGATACTTCTGCATGTACTATAATAACATATAATTTTTAAAGTTAATGACAGTTTAAAAAAATGAAAGTGATGTAACTGTAAATAAAATTAGTATACAGAAGTAGATGGGTCGGTTGATTAATAAATAACATGACCGCAAATTTTTTTTGTAATATGAGATTTAAACGATGTCATAAATAGTTTGGTTAAGTACGTAATGTATTTAGAAGGTAAAATATTTAGCCATTTCCGCTTTGCTTTGTACAGAGTGGTCTGTTACTAGGGCCTATAACTAGTACTACTACTTAAGATTTTCAAAGTTCTATCTCTATTCGTTCTCTCAAGCATCCCCTTCAGCTCATTATATTTTGCTAATATCCATCTTGCACATTTCTCCTTTCAAATTTTACTTTAAATCTAAACGATCTTCAGGGCGTTCATATTTTTCTAGTTCCTAACGGCCTTTATTCTGTAATTTTGTTTATCCAGTGTCCTGAGTCCGCTCATATTATATTTTCTTGAAAAATTAGTCATGTCTACTCTTTATAATTGACTATTGGTGTTTATATTTATACGATTATTAAAATCTGAATTATTTATTATGTCTTGTCTTGTGACCCTCCAACTTCTCCCTAGAATTTTATTCTTTGTTTCTCTTATATATTTCTTCTTGTCATATACTTGACATTTTAGTAGTTCTATGACATGACGGACGTTGACAGATGTCATGGGACGTTACTCACTTTAGTTACTCTAGTTATGTTATGTAGGTTACCACACACATGTTTTTAATTAGTGAAATAAAGGAACATAAAATACATTCAATACCATTTTCATTACATTACACGTACATATACAACAGCTTGGCGACGAGGAAGGTCGAATCTACAAGGAAATACAAATATTAAGGCCAGCATACATACATAACCTAACTGCAGCGTGGTGACCCACAGTGAAAATTGACAAATAATCTACATACATAATTACTCCTGTCTACTTTACAATTACATATACATTTAAAAGATGACTTAGACTACAATCCATTAAGTTGACACCGTATTTAGCATTAAAACTTACCATACATCCAAGAATTTTGACCGGTAGTTACAACGCCTTCAGAGTGTTTTTAATGTTTTTGCAGTACTATAAGACAAGAAAGCCGCATCCCTTCTACATTACATGGGTCCAGATGCATATAATATTCTTTGTGATTGTGATTTCGCAGAAGATTTTGCCGGAAAAACCAGACGAGAAATCATATGATGAACTGGTAAATACAATGAAACTACATTACAACCCTGAACCGTTGGAAATAGTTGAAAATTTCAGATTTTCACAAAGAAAACAACATGAAGGATAAAGTGCCAATGAATGTATTACAGCTTTACGTAGAGTAGCTACAACTTGCAAATTTTGTATTCATTTAATCAAAGCCCTGAGGAATCAATTCGTATTTGGTCTTCAAACCCAAAATATTCAAAGCAGACTCCGAGAGTACAAGGATCTTACAATGGAAAAAGCATTAGAAGTTGTCGTCAGCATGAAGACATCAACTCGAGATGCAGCTCGATTACAAAAGTCAAATACAAGTGCTAAAGTTTCTAGTGAGAAGAATAAACAAGGACACATACAACCTACAAATGTGAAAAGAAATGATATTCATCATAACCAAATTAAAAATATAATTTGTTTTAGATGCGGATCTTCACAACATATTGGTGACAAACGTAATAAAACACATTTAGTATGTATCAAATGTAAACAAGGAGGCCACCTGAGCAAAGTATGCATGAAAAATAAAAGTTCGAATCAGGTAGCTCAAAGGAAATAAAGATGAATATAAAAAAATGCAGGCTTACATTAGAAGAAAAATAAGAGAAGCTAAAGAAAAAGAAGCTGTAGAGAAATGTAAAGAAATAGAAAGACTACAAGCTAAGCATGACAATTTTAATGTACACAAAAAGGTAAAAGAAATAACGGGTACTTTTAAAAAGCGAACACAAATGAAACTCATAGACACGAATGGAAAATTAATCATTGACACCCAAGAGATGAAAGACAAATGGAAAATATATTTGGAGACACTTTTTCAAGATCAAAGAACGGATTATAGGCATCCATTTTCAGAGAGGATGACGGGCCCGGACATACTTAAATCCGAGGAAGAAGAAGCAATAAAACGGATGAAAAGCAGGAAAGCTGTAGGGCCTGATAATATTGAAGCTGAATTTTTAAAACTCTTGGAGGAAGAAGGAATAAATTGGATCACGGCTGTCTTCAATAAAATATACAATACAGGAATCATCCCTGATAAATGGCTAGAATCAGAATTCATAGCGATACCTAAAAAACAGGGGGCTAAAAAGTGCGAAGAATATCGAACAATCAGCCTAATGAGCCTCATGTTGAAACTGTTTCTTAGAGTCATCCATGGAAGAATTTATAAGAAGTGCGAGGAACAAATATCGGACAGACAGTTCGGCTTCATTAACGCAGTGGGTACCAGAGAGGCACTTTTCGGAGTACAGGTACTGATTCAAAGATGCAGGAACGTTAACTGCGACGTATACGCGTACTTGATCGACTATGAAAAGGCATTTGACAGAGTTTAACATCAAAAGATGATAAACATTTTAAAAGAAGCAGACCTGGATGACAAAGACCTCAGAATAATTTCAGAACTATACTGGAATCAGACCGCATACATGAAAATTAACGAAGAAGAAACAGATCACATAAAAATACTACGTGGAGTTAGACAGGGATGTATCCTATCGCCGTTGATATTTAATATGTAGTCAGAGAAAATTTTTAACGAGGCTCTTTACGGAATAGACGAAGGCATCCATCAAAATGGTGAAAGAGTAAACAATGTTAGATATGCCGACGACACCATGGTGATAGCAGATAGTTTAGAGGGACTTCAGAGGCTAATGGACAGAATAAACGAGTACAGTCAACAGTACGGACTAAACATTAATACCCACAAAACGAAACAAATGATTATCAGCAAGGAGAATATAAATGGGGCTCATCTATTCATTAATGGGACGCAGATAGAGCGAGTAAAACAGTATTGCTACCTGGGAACTATTATAAACGAACAGTGGAGTAATGTACAGGAAATAAAGTGCCGCATAGGAAAGGCAAGAACGGTCTTTAACAAAATGAGCACCATCTTCAAAAATCACAACATATCCCTAGATACAAAAATGAGACATTTGAGATGCTATGTTTTCTCTGTGTTGTTGTATGGGGCGGAGGCATGGACGCTTACAAACACCACTATTAAAAAACTTGAAGCATTTGAGATGTGGCTTTATAGAAGAATGCTGAGAATATCATGGACAGCAAGGATCACGAACAAGGAAGTTCTAGAAAAAATGAAGAAGGAACCAGAGATTGTGTTTACGATCAAACGCATAAAATTGCAATATCTGGGACACGTTATGAGGAATCAGCACCGTTACTCCCTGCTGCAGTCTATATTGCAAGGTAAAGTCAAAGATAAGCGAGGACCCGGTAGATGGAGAATATCATGGCTGCGGAATTTAAGAACATGGTTTAAGAAAACCTCAACGGAGCTGTTTCGAGCCGCAGCGAGCAAGGTCATGATTGCCAATATGATTTCCAACATCCGAAACGGATAGAAACCAGAAGAAGAAGAAGAAGCTCAAGTGGAAGAAATTTTCAACATTCATTCAAATCATTTATACTACGGGAAAAAAATTCACAATTTCAGTTGAAGTCAACAAGGTAAGCCTATCCCTTGAAATAGATTCAGGTGCAGTTGTTACATTATTAAATTTCAATGATTTCATAGCATATTTTCCTTATTTAAAATTAAAAAATACCGATTTAAAGTTGTCAACATATTGCAGAAAGTCATTAGATGTGGTGGGTTTTACACAGGTCAATGTTAAATACAAGGGTAATACAAAATTTTTAAACATTTACATAGTAAACTCAGCTAGATCGCCATTAATGGGTCGTGAATGGATACGCCAGTTAGATATAATGTTCGATAACATTTTAGAAGTATCTGAAGTTACAAATAACAAACTTACAAATTTACTTACAAAATACTCAATAGTTTTCCAAGAAAGTGTGGGAAAAATTCAAGGTTTACAAGCTACATTAAAAGTTAAACCTTTCTTTATAAAAGCTAATAAAATACCACATGCGTTATCAAAAGTGGAACAAGAACTTACGAAGCTAGAAAAAGTTAATAGTTTTAGTTAATACATATTTTAGAAAAAGGTAATAGTTCTGAATATGCTATACCTATAGTACCAGTTATTAAAATTAATGGTCAAGTAAGGATTTGTGAATATTTTTTTTTATTTATTTATGCCTTAACCTCATAGGGTCATTGGGGTTGTACAATTTAGAGTTTTACAATTTATTTAGTACATTTATGGAATGTAAGCATGATGTAAAATTGTTCATATCAGTTTCGTCACTTAATATTGTCTGTAAGGTATCTTGTAATTTATATTGAAGTCTCTCCATGCAATATAAAGGACACTCCAGTAAAATATGGCGAACACTGAGCACAATATCAGGTACGTTGCACTGTGGTGTTAATTCACTCTCCAGCAGATGTTTGTGGGTGATGGCGGCATGGATAATTCTCAGACGAGATAGGATAGTTTCATGTATACGCTTATTTGGGGTTGATTTCTAAGGTAATATGGAATGTTTTACTTCTCGTAGTTTGGATGTTGATTGATTCCACTTGGTCTGCCAATCATTGATTATTAAGTTCTTGATTATAGGTTTTATATCTAGATGTGGAATGCTTCTGATTTCTACACCTTTCGGACTCGAGATTGCTAGTTTTGCCAAAGAATCTAGTTCTTCATTACCAGCAATTCCGATATGACAAGGAATCCATACAAAGTTGACTTTTATGTTCATAGTTTGCAGTTGGCTTAATGCTTATTTAATAAGTAGTAGACTTGGATGGCTAGGATATAAGTTATTTAGGGCAATTACAGAACTTAGGGAATCCGTAATAATGACAGGGTTTTTGATACTATTTCTACCACAAAATTTATTGCATTGAGAATAGCGGTTAACTCGGCTGTGTAAATGGATGTTAATTTAGGGAGTTTCCTTGGAGAACATATTGATATAATACTTTGGGATGGTTATCTGCTTTTTTATATATGGAAAGTTTGGTATTAATAGATAGGATGGGAACAGTAAAAGGGGGAACAGTACTAATATCTGGTGTACAATAGGTATCTGGAAATTTGAATTCAAGTTCAAGTATCTATTTACCCTTTCATAAAAAGGAAGGTCAAGCCTAGCATGTCTTTTAAAGATATTCCTAAAACGGTCTGAATTTACATAGTGGTTAACAGGATTCATAGGATTTGCCTGTATTGATGCCGCGTATGTTAGTGAAAGTTGTTTTCCTCGGAATTCCAGGGGGACTTCTCCAGCTTCACAGTGTAAACTTTCAGTAGTAGGGCTAGTATAAAAGGCACCTAGTATAGTTCGCAAAGCACTATTTTGTATTCGATCGAGTTGTTTTATGATATATGGTTTTGCTGAATCATAAATAATACCAGCGTAGTCGAGTTTGGACCTGATCAATGACTTGTACATAAGGGTCAGTGTTTTACTATCTGCTCCCTTGTGGATATTTTAAAAATACACTTAACAAGCATTTAGTGGTTGACGAATACCCATTGCCTACAATTGAAGCTTTATTTTCTACCATGGCTGGTGGAGATACGTTTACAAAGTTTTACTTACAACTAGCCTACCTACAAATGGAAGTACGCTCAGAAGATAGGAAATACTTAACACTTAATACACCTAGAGGATTGTATACAAGTACAACGTTAATGTATGGGATTTCCAGTGCACCTGTAATATGGCAGAGGGAAATTAAAAACATTTTTAAAGATATCTCAGGAGTGACAGTTTTCCTGGATGTCATAAAAATTACAGCAATCGACGATGAGTTACATTATCAAAGACTAGAATTAGTTCTTAGCAGACTTGAAAAATACAATATTAGAGTCAATCATGACCAAATATTAATTTTTAGCTAATCAGATTGAATACTGTAGATATAAAAATGACAAAAATGGTATACATAAAACCAAAGAATAGATGGAAGCTATACAGAAAGCAAAAACACCTACAAACAAGACAGAAGTTAGAGCATTAGTAGGACTCATAAGTTACAATGGACGGGTCTTACAAAATTTGAACCATACTTTACATCAAATTTACAATCTTAAAGATGTAGTATTTTTCAAATGGGACAGAAAAGTTTACCTTTAATACTTGCAACGGATGCGAGTCCATATGAAGTCAATTCAATTTGCTTCACAAACACTTACAAAAGTACAACAAAAATATGGTCAAATAGATAAGAAAGCATATGTCATAACTTTTGGTGTTAAAAAATTTTACTATTATCTATTTGGTATAGAGTTTACACTCTATGTGGATAATCAACCTTTAGTTCAAATACTCTCTCTATCTAAAAATTTACCTACACTAACTCCAACTAGAATGTAACATTATGCACTCTTTCTTTAAAGTTTTAATTACAGAATTACACAATTAAGTATAAAAATATAAAAGTCCATGCAAATGCTGATGCAATGCAATTCGATTACGACGTGGGAGATAAGTTTGATATCAGTCAAATAGAAACCTTACCTATTACTTTTAACGAATTAGGTTTTGAAAGTACAAGAGATCCCGCACTACAAAATCGTTACAATGCTCTAGGAACTGGAAAACTGTATTTTCTTTACAAGGAAATTGTATTTTTCGGCAACAAATGACAGTAATTCCAACTAACCTACGTAAAAAAGTTTTAAATGAATTACATACTGCTCATTTTGACATAGTTAAGATGAAGATGCTTGCAAGAGGATACTGCTGGTGACCAGGAATTTCTAAAGATATAGATTTATGAAAAAATTGTACAGACTGCAAAAAATCAGAAATAATTCAGAAAAACACTAGTACACCCATGGAAGACACCTAGAATCCCTTTTGAAAGAGTTCACGTAGATTTTACAGGACCTTTCATAAATTCATACTATTCTATTCTAATAAATGCCCATACTAGATGGCCAGAAATACATATGGTTAAAGATTTAACAAGCAAAACTACCATAAACTTACTAAGAAAAATTTTTTGTGCATTTGAAATTCCAAATTCTTTAGTTTCAGATAATGCACAAACGTTTACTAGTTACAAATTTAAACAATTTATACAGCAAAATGGAATCTTTCACAAATTCAGTGCACCATATCATCCAGCTATAAATGAAATGGCAGAGAGCTACGTACAAATATTCAAACAAGCGCTACGTGCACAAAAAGGAGATAATAATGATAGGGAGCTACAGCTCAACAAATTCTTACTAAATTACAGAAGAACCACTGTATACATAGTACCACATAATACCACTGGTGTCAGTCCTTCAAATTTGATGTTTGAAGAGAAATCCGAACATGATTAGATTTATTGAAACCGTTTTACAAAACACCTGTACAAAATTAAAACCATCCCAAGGTAAGAAACTTAGAGGTGGGAGAGAGAGTAGAGACTCGTGATTACATACATGCTGATACATGGGAATTTGGTAGAGTCAAACGTAAACTAGGAAAATTACACTACCTCATACAGTTAGACGATACAAGAATATGGAAGAGACATATAGATCAAATTAAATCTATAGGGAAAAATAGACCTGTATACATTAATATACAATCGACACATTTTGACCTGTTTAATAATCCAATTGTTACAAATACTTTTGCGTCAAATGAAGTAGTACTACGAAGTTCCCAACGGGTGATAAAAAACCTGTAAGGCTAGATTTGTAAGTATTATGTTTTTTTTTAGCAGTTTTTAGTTTAGCAATTCCTTACGAGGAGGAGAGTTGTCATATACTTGACATTTTAGTAGTTCTATGACATGACACTTGGACCTTGACAGATGTCATGGGACGTTACTCACTTCATGACTTACGGAGTTACGTTATGCAGATTACCACACACATATTTTTAATTAGTGAAATAAAGGAACATAAAATACATTTAACACCATTTTCATTACCTTACACGTACATATACAACAGTTCTTTACACCATACAAAATTTTGTTTAACCTTTATATTACTGGCAATATACGTAGATTACATAAAAGGTACACCTTTACCTATATAAACTTAAATGGGTTTATTATTTTCAAGATTATTTTTATGATAAAGTTCACAATCTTCGTATTTTGTAAGAGGATAAGAATATAAGCAATTTTTTATGTAGGCCCATATAAAAAAATCTAGAGGTGTTACGGAATAATAGGTGCTACCATTATGGAACAATGAGGTGGAACTCAATCGTAAGAACCAATAGATATAGAAATAAATATAGAAATAAAAACTAAAACGGAAATTTCTAACCGTTTAAGTAATCATCATAAAAATGGAGAGCAACAGCCTGGTTGTACTGATCTGATCGCACAAAAGATACTAAACTTCCATCGCACCTGAAAACTACGATTTCTTGTTAAATGTTGATTTACTTCACTCCAGTAATGCGAATTGTCACCTATCGTCACCTTTAACAAATAGGGATCGAAAGTAGTCTACCCATGTTTCCTTCTGAATGTGTTTCGTTTTTATTAGTTCGTTTATCTCCTTTTTTGTCCTCTAATCATTCTGCATATTTCTTTTTGTGTTCTGTAGAAGTCGTATTCCATCTGTTTTGAGAAGCTCTGCCAGTGTTCTCTTTTTATTTGTCTAACTAAAGTATTCGTTTTATTTCTGATTCTTCTATAGTGGTTATATGCCTGTTGTGTTTGTTGTATTCTGTATTGTAAAAAGGCTTTCCTTTTTTTTCACATTTTATCTTTACTTCCTCTCTGAACCATGGTGTTTTATTCTTTGATATGTTAGTGTTCGTTACTTTTCTCTCTCCAATAGATTCTGTTGCTGCGTTAATTATGTTATTTTTGTGTTTTTTTTCAGATTTCCTCGATATTATCGTTTTCTAATATTTCATTCCCCGCGATCTTCTCTGATATTCTTTTCGTGTATAAGTATTTCGTGGATTCTGTATTTAGTTCTTCGACTTTGATTTTTGTTTGTGTTGGCGCTGCTCTCCTGAATGGAAAGTATTTCAAGATGATTCTTATTCTACATAATACTAGGCTATGGTCGCTACCTACATCTGCTGAGATGAGGCATCTTACGTCGATTATTTTCAATGGATGTATATTTCTAATGATTATAACATAATCTATCATAGATCTTTGTCCGCGGGTGTTGTTAAATGTATATTTGTGTTGGTCTTTGTGGTCAAAAAATGTGTTGTTTATTCTTAGTTCGTTATTCGTGCAGAAGTTTATTATCAGTTCTCCATTTCCGTTTTTGACATTCTCGTTATGTTTTTTCTTAATTCCGGGTATTACTTGATTGTCTATTCGAGAGTTAAAATCCTCAATTTATCAATATTATCATCTTCCTTCTGACTTAATCTACTACTTGTTGTAATTGGTCATAAAACGCCTCCCTTGTTGTTTGAAGCTTGTTATTTTCTGGGCCGTATACTCCGATGATTTTCAGGTCTTCCTTCTCCATTTTTATCTTTGCTGTTGCATTTTTTTCTGATATGTATTAACACTGATGTGATTATGGTACCTTTGGTGTATTAATCAGACTACACCTTCTTTGGCCATGTTTTCTTTTGCTACTCCACTGTAGATAAGTATGTATTCACCTAATTTTGATTGACCTTTTCCTTTTTCTTTGTTTCCTGTAGAGCACAAATGTCTATTTCTTTCTCTTTCAGAACTTGGGTTATTTCTTGTTCCCTTGAATTGAGCGATCTGATATTCCAAGTAGTAATTCTCATCTGAGTTTTGGATGTTCTTCGCTTGTCCTTATTTCTAACCGTGGTCGTCTTCATAGTATCAATCCGGTTCCGAGGCTGTACATTGTTCCTTTGAGCAGTATTCGTGTTTACGATTGGTAGGTTGCTAACATTGCCAATCACCTTCCACATTTCATCCGGTCTTGGGACCGGCTGTGGTAACCGCAGAGCTACTCAATCTACCCCGCAATCGCCCCAGGCAGTGTTCATGTGTGAGTCCATAAATTCTAGTATTACCTCATTTTTTAATTCTGTACCATTATCGGCTACTATCATTGTTGGGAGTCCATGGTGTGTTACAAAACTTTATAGAGTATTGAGTACATCGATGGCATTTCCTCGATCTATTGGGTAGGGTCGATCTATTGGGTAAAATCTGGAGGTATTGACTTTTGATTTGGAAAAAACCCTACCTCTACCACGCATTCCAACGAAGATTGTATTTTACAAAAGGCAGCTGTGGCTTTATAACTGCGATGTACATTTAGGAAAAAGGCACAGCAGAAAAAGGAGCACAAGAAGTATGTTCTGTTTTACAAAAATATTTGCAAGAGAACCTAACACCTCAAGTTACTGAATTGATTTTATGGTCTGCCAGTTGCGAAGGACAAAACCGCAATATTAAAGTTGTGATGCTTTTAAAATCTGCGCTTGAGCTTATACCTTCTTTAAAAAAAAATAACGATGCATTTTCTAGTATCAGGACACAGTTTTATGCCCAATGACTCCGAATTTGGGGACATAAAGTCAGCATTAAAGCTCCAAAATCAGTTGTATGCTCCAGATAATTATATAAACAATATCAAAAATTGCAGAAAACGAAACAAATTAATAGTTCAAATGGTAAAAAAAGAAGAGTTCAAAGGAGTTTGCGATATTTTAAAACATATTGTAAATAGAAAGAAAGATATAAATGGGAATCTCATTAACTGGCGTCAAACTAAAGAAATACTCCTCATGGAAGAAAATCCATTTAAAACATATTTCAGCAAAAATCACGGTTAAAATTTGCAAGAAGTAGACATAAGTAAAAGAGTCAGAAGAAATGCAACCAGGACTACAGACTTTTTTAAATTCCTCCAAACCGCAAATTTTGTGGCCTAATGGGAAACCTGTCTCTATTCCAAAGCTTAATGACATAATGTCGTTAATGGAGCTTATTCCATTGGATGCCAAACAATGTTACGAAAATATAGTAGGAAATGAAGGCAGTCAAGATGATATTAACGGCTTTAATGGATCATTAGACTTCGATATTGAAGAACCACCATAGTATTTTCTGTAAACGATATAACTTTTTATATGTATTAAAGCTAAGAATTTAATAAAACGTTATTAAAACACGTATTTTTTATTTTGAAACATCAGATTAAGCACCAAATATGTCTTTTAATCCGGTATTTCGATCTTAAATCATACATATCTTAAAAAACCATAAACGAATTAAGCGACATTTGATCGAATAACTTTTAAAATATAAATTATTTTTAAAAAATTTAACAAACATGTTAGAGTTTTTTATATTTGCAGTACCCTATCAAAATATAAAACTTGTCAGTACTATAATTTAGAACTAGCACGAAAAACAAAATTTAAAATCTTTAAACCCATTTTTCTCAAAACTAGATTTTGGCACTTAATCCGCTATTACATAACGCGGTCCGATTAAGATACCATGTTTATCTTTGATTTGACATTAAAACAAGCTTATTTTTATATCTATTTATTAGGAATAAACTATGTTTTTCAACGACGTATGAAACGGTAATGCTTTTAGATTTCATGTTGTGATGTTTTCAATTATATTTTATATTATGATCAAAAGAGATCAGCCTTTTACCATGTTGTAAATAAGGTATAATAAATTTGTATTTTTTTTTATTTTTTTATTTTATTAACGCATCAACCACGCAGGGTCATTAGCGTATTTAGATTAATACAATATAGATACAATAAGTGAAATATACATTAGTTTACAATAATAATAATGATAATATCTTTGTGTGTTACAATGTACGTTTTAGATCTTTTGAAGAAGTTGGCAGTCTTTAAGATAGGAAAATATTTTTCGGGTGTCTGTATTTTCTTCTAGGGCATCTCTTAGGGAGTTGGGTATGTTATATTTGAGTCGTTCACTATTATATTTGGGACACTGTATTAAAAAATATTTTACCGTTAGAACACTGTTGCACACTTCACACACTGGTTTATTTTTGCGCTGTAATAAATAGTCATGAGTAAGTCGTGTATGGCCGATACGGAGACGGGTAAGTATCACTTGCTCTCTCCTGTCTTTTATTTTTGGTTTCCAAAGATGTGAATGTTTGTTGACTTCGTATAGCCTTGATGGAGTGTTGTTCCAAATTTGTTGCCATTTTTAAATTATTTTTTGTTTTAAGTATGGTTTTAAATCGTTTTGTACCAATATATTACTTTCTTCGGACATCGGGTTAGTTGGTGCGTTTTTAGCTAGGTTATCTACAACTTCGTTACCTTCAATTCCGATATGAGAAGGCACCCATAAAAAGTGAACTTGGATGTTCTTATTTGAAATGTTTTTAAGTTCTTTTTTTTTTATAAGAAGTAGAAGGGGGTTGTCACAGTACAATTGAGTCAGTGAGGATAATGAACTTAAAGAATCTGTGATTATTATACATCTTTCTTTGTTTTTGTTTTGTATTAACAATAGTGCTGTTAGAATTGCGAATAATTCAGCCGAAAAGATGGTTGTAATTGATGGCAATTTAACTGAGGAGTCTTCCGAATAAATTGCTGCTCCAACTCTGTCTTCATTTTTTGACGCATCGGTGTATACGTTGTAGGTATTGCCATATATGTTTAATAGTGTATAAAACTTTTGTTTAATGACGGTTGATGATATCTCTGATTTTCTTAGGTTTGTTAGACTGATGTCGATATCAGGAATAGATATTGTCCATGGTGCAGGGTTGTGGATTGAAGAGGTATCATAGGTTTTTGGAAATTGAAAATTTAATTTGGATAAGTATGATTTTATACGAAAGTAAAAAGGATGATCAATTTAATGTGTTTGTTGAAATTTATTTGTAAATCGATCAGCAAAAACGTTATGCAGTACTGGATTATTTCGGTTTGATGACACTGCCGCTGCATATGTTAGGCTTAGCTATTGTCTTCTGAAAGAAAGAGGAAGTTCTCCACTTTCCCAGTAGAGACTTTAAATGGGACTTGTGTAGTGAGCACCTAAAGAAATACGTAGACATCTATTTTGGATAATATCCAGTGACTTCAAATGTGTTTTTTTGGAGGAGTTGTAGACGATGGCTCCATAGTCAAGTTTTGATCGAATTATGGATTTGTAAATAAGTATTAAACTTGAATAATCGGCACCCCAGTTTTTAAAGGCAAGTAATCGTAGTAAATTTATACCAGGTACACAGGATTTCTTCAGCTGTTGAATATGTGTCTTCCAAGTTAATTTTTTATCAAACGTCATACCAAAGAATCGGATTTCTTCTACATAATCTAGTTTTTGTTCGTATAGATATAATTCTTTTGTTTGGATTTGATTCCTCTTTGAGAAACAGATTGCTTTCGTTTTTGTAGTGTTAAACTGAAGTCCACTTGTAGCTGACCATTTCTCAATGTGTGTTAACGTGTTTTGAATGTGATTGTGAATCGTTGCTATTTTTTTTCTTCTACAGAAAATAACTAGGTCGTCAGCCTATAATCTAGCTTTGACAAGGTTTTCAATTTATGTTAATATACTCAGTGTGCTATCTCCAGTCCCAACTGTCTAGTGAATTTAGTAATTATTTTTTTGCGAAGTTAGTTACTTTTTGACAGACTCGAAGTGGCTGGAAATTACTATGCAACCAAGCACACGTACTTATAGCCAATATTAATAGTAAACAAACTAAATAGTAACCGACAATCAATATTTATTTATTTGCACCATATATAATAAATAGTTATGTTAAATCATAACAACTAAAATATATCTTTTAAATATGTACTACCCAAAATGTTATGGGTTTAGTATACACTTCCACTATTTAGAATAATTCTTATTTTTTCAAAGAAAGAAGTCTGCAATAGTAGTATACTTGAGCTATTAATACTGAGAAGTAGGAATTGTTGTGTTGTAGGTTTCCGACAATGAATCTGTCAAAATATGCCCGAGCTAAGCGAATGTAGTATATCAAATTTATTGCTACTAAGAATAAAGTTGTGCTTAAATTTGATCCTTGTGGTATACCATTTTGTTGAATTTTTGTTTGAGAATATGTTCCGTCAACTCGAACTTGACATTGTCTGTTTTCAAGAAAATTTGAAATCTATTTTAATATGTTACCCCTTATTAACCAGTTGCTGAGCGTTTTAATGATTGAATATTTCCAAACTGTATCATATGCTTTGCTTATATCAAAAAATATTCCAACACAATGCTGTTTTATTGCAAATGCTTCGTGGATTTCTGATTCTAAGTCAACGAGGTTGTCTAAAGTTGAGCGATGTTTTGGAAACCACATTGTTCTGGAATAATTAATTTGTTTGCTTCTAAATACCACATAAGCCTATTGTTTATTTTTTTTTCTAATATTTTACCTATGCTACATGTGAGTGATATCGGTCGATATGTTTGTGGATCTGATTTTGGTTTAGTTGGTTTTTGAATAGGTATTATAATTGAATTTTTCCATGATTTAGGAAACACGTTTCTAGATAAGATTATATTGTAGATTTTGAGTAGGTGTTCTTTAGATTGAGGGCCTAAATTTTTAAAAAATATAAACGGTATATTGTCGGGTCCAGGACAAGTGTTCTTACAATTCTGAAATACATGTTCTAATTCTTAATTTGTTATTTGTATATTAAGATCGTTATTGTTTTGATCGTAATATTCTATAGGATTTTTTTCTTCTTTTATTTTGATTTTTAAGAAATTGGAAGTATAATTTAAGTTCCTTGAGTTATATTCATAAGTAGATGCTAGTATATTGGATAAAATTTGTATTTTTCTTTAATTGTGTCTAATTATTTTCTTATAATCTCACTTACAATTTAACAGTTGTTGGGTTCAAAATTGTTTTTGAACTCCAAACAATTACCCAATTATAAAGAGATATGGCGACATTATGTAAACTTTAACCTGGTTTATTTAACCAATTCTAACATTGCGAAAAATGCAACTAGTAGCTTGCAGTGTACAAAATTGATATAACAATAATTCATTCTGCAAGTACCTTGTACGTGTAAAAAGTGTTATACGATATGGTAAAAACAAATTAGGGTTCTATCATTCTAGGATGCAATATTCAATTAAAATTACCTGTCGCTATCATCATCACTTTATCAAAAACCTTATTTTGTAATTGCGTACCAGTTTTTAAATATCAAATTGATGATCGTTTCCTAAGACATATCACAACCATTTTTCGCAAGCGAATTAACAACTTTTAATTTATCACTATATGAATTTATTAGTATCAGTAGAATTTACGACTATTTTTGTAATGACCTTTTCTGTTATTTTGGAAAAATATCGACATTTTGGCTGGGTCAATGATAAAGAATATCGTAAATTTTGGTACTTTAAAATATTATATAAGAATTTGAAGTTCTAGAAAAAGCAGATTGTGTACAATTATTTAAATAATCTGATTGAAGCGAATTATATTACTGTCAAATATATTTCTTTTGATTAAAGTGAAATAACTGTATAGGCCAGGGCCCATAATTTTTGATAGAAAAAGATAGCCGCAGGATTAAACTTATTGTTAAAGAAAGAAAATATAACAAAAAAATAAAGGAAAAATAATATACGGGCGATCTGAGATTGAAAAGTCAATGGGGTGAGTTTTTAAGAATAAAAATGGTTTATTACGATTTCCGGCAAAACTACAAGTTCCATAAAAAAAGTTAAATTGAAAAGTTGTAGGTAATAAAAAGTTTTATAATTCTTGTATTTTTGTACTTTTTCACATAACCTAAAAATTTATGCCAAAAATTCAAATCAGAGTTTTTGATTTTTGTTTTCCTTCACAAAAAAATTTGGTGAAAACTTATCGCTTTATGTTCCTACGACACTGTTATTTTTTGATTTGAAATATTTATTTTTTCCCGCATTTGTTGATTTAATATCGAAAAAACACCATAATTTTCAATCGAAAATTCTCACGTCAAAATATCTGCTTTTTTTTAAAGTCTTGTGCACCTTTTGTTCGCTAAAATCTCTACTTACAAATTTTCTAAAAAAATATATACAGAGTGTTTCAAAAAAAGGTAACCCCATCTCTAGGGTAGGTAAAAAACTGAAAAATAATTGGGGTTTGCTTGGTAAAAAATTTTTGTAACGCCATCCGTTTTCAAAATACAGGGCGTTGAAAAAAAGAAAATTTTACGCATTTTTTACGATTTTGCCGAAACTACTGGCAACATTGTAATGAAATTTTATACGAATATGTTTTGGAAGCTAATACATCCCGTGAATTTGTTTTTATATCTGATTCTCATAGAGGGCGCTAGTTACACGGATCGTACTAAGTATTAGTCAATATAACTTTTTTAAGAGTATAATTATTAATCAAAATTTCAAGTAAACTTAAACATCATTCAATTTTACATGAAAAAGGTACTCTTAGTAAAACTCGATACTGTGTACCGTTTTCGGAATATTTTGATTTGAAAATTATGAAGTAATAATTGATGCTGGTAGTAATGATAAAGTTCTAATAGGTATACCTCTATTTTTTCCAAGTGTGCCATGAAAATCTGACATTTATTGATTGTTGTGACGATAAATCAACAATAATTAGAGTTTTGAAACCTTGTTATTTGTAAAATCAAATCAAAATGTACTCAAATGTTGAATACACTGACATGTTATTAACCTTAGGCGAATGTTTAGAATGTTCTAGTGCAGCTCTGACACGTTATGCAGAAAAGTTTTCTAGAAAAAACTTACCAAGTAAAAAAACATTTAGAGCCATTGAACGACGTTGTCGAGCAACTGGGAATGTGGGACCAAATAATATAAATTCTGGTAGACCAAGAACAACCAGAACAATTAATAAAGAAAATAATATTTTAAATTTACTTGATCAAGATCCAACAGTTAGCGTAAGGAATATAGCAAGACAAACAAATACTTCTTCTTCAAGTACTTGGCGGATATTTAAAGAACAGCAATTACATCCTTATCATTACAGACAGGTCCAAGAGCTCTTGCCAGATGATCTACCGGTTAGAGTGGATTTTTGTGAAACATTGCAACAAAGGACAGCCCACAATCCAAATTTTTTAAAATGCATTCTTGTTACGGACAAGGTATGTTTAACTTCCATAATGCACACTACTGGTGTGATGAGAATCCATAAGTCAAAAGGGTATCACATTACCAACGCTTATTTAAAGTTAATGTTTGGGCAGCAACTTTAGGTAAAAAATTAATAGGTTATCATATTCTACCTGGAAATTTAAATGGTGATATGTATCTTGATTTTTTAAACAATTCCTTATTCGAGATATTAGAAGATTTAACGCTAAACGAGCGAAGATCTTTATTTTTTATGCACGATGGAGCTCCACCACACTTTGATAAAAGGTGTAATCATTTTGCGAATCGATGGATTGGTAGAGGTGCAGAAGCTCCGATTCATTGGCCTCCTCGGTCATGTGATTTTAACCCTTTGGACTACGCAGTTTGGTCGTATATTAAGAAAAAAGTCTATGGTACAGATGTAAATTCACGCCAAGAATTGGAAGAAAGAATTCAACGTCAATTTAATGACATCATAGCTGATCCCCTACCGTTTAGAAGGTTAATGTAATCTTTAGAAAAAAGAATAGACTTGTGTATTCGCGAAAACGGAGGGCATTTTGAACACTTACTGTAATTGAATTTTATTTTATGTTCTTAATCATTAATTTAATTTTCTTCTTGTGAGTTTTGTTTAATTACTAACTATTTTATACCAGCATCAATTATTACTTCATAATTTTCAAATCAAAATATTCCGAAAACGGTACACAGTATCGAGTTTTACCAAGAATACCTTTTTCGTGTAAAATTGAATGATGTTCCAGTTTACTTGAAATTTTGATTAATAATTATACTCATAAAAAAGTTATATTGACTAATACTTAGTACGATCCGTGTAACTAGTGCCCTCTATGCGAATCAGATTTAAAAACAAATTCGTGGGATGTATCAGCTTCCAAAACATATTCGTATAAAATTTTATTACAATGATGCCAGTAGTTTCGGCAAAATCGTAAAAAATGCGTAAATTTTTTTTTCTTCAACGCCCTGTATCTTGAAAATGGATGGAGTTACAAAAATTTTTTACTAAGCAAACCCCAATTATTTCTCAGTTTTTTACCTACCCTAGAGACGGGGTTACCTTTTTTGAAACACCCTGTAAATTACTAATACGAATTTTCTCAGAAAATGTAAAAAGAAACAAAAAAACTCGAATTCTAGATTTTTTTTTAATCATTTTGCAATAAATAGTTGATTTTCTAAATAGTAAAGGTATAATTTAAATGAGATTGTCTCTAAAAAACGTTATTGCTCTAATTGTTTTCAGTAAAAAATTGATTGTAGGTTGACAGTATTGAGCGCTGCTAATTTAAAGGCGTATTACAGATTTGGAAATGTATCCGTTAAAACTATCAGAGGCCTCGATGGCTTCAGTCAGAATCCTGCAGGCAAACCTCCAACATATTAAGGTAGCTAAGACATAACTGACTGTTGCTATATGAATGCCATTTGAGAGGTCTAATGGACATTGGTGAAGGCTTGATGTAGCCGATCTTTCGTCAAAGTCTTAAGGACCTGTATATTGATCAAACGCGGTACTAAACCACTGCCGTTGGTGAATATCTGTTTCAGGGTTTTAACAATGGTAAAGATAAAAATCACGGGGAAAGAAAATATGAAGGAGATAATTCTCGGATCAGTATACCTTCCGTATGATAATCCTATCACCAAGGACATACAACAGCTAGTGGAAAATAGCAGGGTAAATGAATTACAATCGATCATTGGCTGTGATGCGTCAATAAAAGATTTTAGTCCGTATTATAGATTGTTATGCAACATGATTTGTGACTTCATATACTAATAACGAATATCTAGTTTGATAGAAAAAAATCAACTTTTGTAACTTTACGCCACGAATCACCCCACTATATTTGTTAAAAATTGGCAGGTGTCGATGATGTGTCTTGTTCAGACGATGTACAGAAATATCTTAGGGAGATTGGAGTAAGAGGCTGGAGAAGACAGACACTCGATAGGGCAGGATGGAAGAATGTTGTAAAGCAGGCCAAGGCTCACGAAGAGCTGTAGCGCCAACTGATGATGATGTTGTATAGATTGTTGTGAATAAATGGTAGACAGGATTAAGGGGTTCGAAGAGACATATGCTGCATAGGAAAGGAGAAGGTACTGCCGTCTAATCCAGAGGGGTTCATCGCCTTCACAGTAGTGTGTAGTTTAATTAATTTAATTTAAAAGATTAAATAGATCAAAAATGTTTCAGCGTGCTAAAATATTTTTGGTAAGAAAGCTAAAAAATTTAACTAACAGATAAATATGATTTCCGTTCGACTGTATTAAAATTAAAAATAAAATGTACAGAGCACCTGTCAATAGAATTATAACATAAAAATATAAAAGTTTCTATGATTTTTTATGTCTTTTATTTTAATTTTATGCAGTATTTCAAGATTTAGGTATGTTGCTTTTCAGCCCGCTACTTTTAAGATCTGGGCCTCTAAGACATTTTGAACTAAATAAATAAAAAAATTCCGGTCTTGCCTAAGTTGCTTAAATATATACGATTTGTATGATTTGTTAAGATTTATTTTATTACTAATCTTTTTGTAAGTATACCAGATGGATAAAACATACTGATACATATATTCTCCTATTATATAAAGAACTTTCGAATGCACAGTGTTTTTTTTTACGAATAATATATCTTCCATATTGTTTCGTAACTTTCTAGTTTTATGTCGGTTCCATCATTCATGACCAATTAATTAATAGATTCTAAAACCAAATATTAGTGATTTGTTGCATATTGAGGAATCCAGATATAAATAAAATTTTAATATAAATTATTTATATGAGAAATAAATATTAATAATATAAATGACTCCTATATTAAATTCTTCTTCTTTGTGCTTTCGTATAGAAAATCGTCAACAATTTTGCAAAATTATTACTCATATTCATACTGATGCTCTATAGCCATTCGAAAAACAACTTTATCATTGAAAATGTGCGAAGTACATTGTATTCGTAATATTTGTCGATCTTCCGCATTTCAAATACTTTTAACTCGATCCAGCAATCTCATCGATTTCAATTTTTAGATTTCCTTGCAGTTGATTTAAAAAAAAAATCTCATACGGTTGTTTATAAAAATATAATACAATCTTTTATATTACTGTTGTTTTATAAAATAATAAATGAGGAATTTACCTAATAAACTAATTAAATATAATCACCTATTTTTATACTTTCATTTTTTTAAACTTTAAAAAACCATCTGTTTATTTTTAAAAAAGCGACAGGTCCTCATGAAATTCTAAGAAAAATATTCAAGCTTTTAAATGATAACAATGTTTTAGAGCCTATTTATTTTTGAATACCATTTATACCAGCAGTGTCCATTTTGTGGATATCTAAACAGTGAATGTCAGTGCAAACGAGTCACTATTAAATGAAATTTCTTACACCAGTTTCTACAAAATGATATCCCTGAACTACTTTCACAACAGAACAATCAAAGAGAGGAAAATGCAATACTTGGGTCATGTATTGGGAGGCGAAAGATACGAATTACTTCAAGTTATACTAGAAGGAAAAGTACAGGGCAAAAGATCAGTAGGAAGACGCCAGAACTCGTGGCTAAAAGACCTGAGGAGATGGTTCGACCGTTGATCCGCAGAAATCTTTCGCGCAGCAGTTTCCAAAACTACAATTTGGATCGCCAACCTTCGAAAGGAGACGGCGCTATGAGAAGAAGAACTACTTTGCACTCAATTGATAGTTATCAAGTCAAATTTTATCCTTCCGTTATTTTATACGTGAACACTATTTTTTTACGGTATAAGTTTTAACGGATATGTAATTTTAGAGTTATTACATTGTCAAATTGGTGCTTCACGTTAATATTTGGCAGCTGAAGTCAAATGTCGGTCGTGACAGCAAAATAATTAAATTTTTTTATTTAATGTTTTCTTTCATCCAAGATATATATATTTTGTTTGGTTTTGTACAATTTGGGTTTCAAATTTTTTCTACAGAAATATGGAAGACATCTTAGAACAAGCAATATTAGTTAAAGAAAATGTCGAAATTATAGAAGATTTAATAATAAAGTTGAATTTACACAACTTGATTTATCATATGACAATATCATATGAGATTTGTTATGATTCCTCGTTTCTATGATGTTTTAAAAAATGGTGTTTACAGTGAATGGTAAGTTATGACTTATGATATGAGTGATAATGAGGTTTTGTTGATTTTTCTTTTTGTTTATGGTCATAGAGATATTAGACACAGTAGAGGTAACAACTATTACATTTTTAAAGTATTATAATGGAAAATAAATCTTTGCTTGCACTAGCTTCCGGACTTTTAATATTAATACGCCGACAACAACTGCGTACAGCTAATAATAAGAAAAAAAAGATGAGACGCCTTTGGGCTCGCAGGTGGCTCTTCCGAAGAAATAGTGGAAAGGGTACATCAAATTTAGTGTTTATATTATACCAAATTAAAACTAATTAATAAAAAAATTGGGCACATATTGAGAGGAGCAAAATATGAAATACCACAGTTAATCCTACAAGGGAAGATCGAAGGTAGGAGAGGAGCCGGCCGCAAACAATTATCCTGGTTAAGGAATATTAAAGAATGGACAGGAATACACAATACAGGCGAGCTGTGTCACGCCGCCAAGAACAGAATTCTAGTAATGAGATAGTCGCCTACGCACTTTGGTGTATGGCATGTTAAGAAGAAGAAAAATAAAAAAATTAAACTGAAGTTATGTCTAAGAAGACTATAAAACAGTAAACTAAGAATAAAATTAACTAAATAAATAATAAAAGAAAAATACGACACAATAGCACAGATTAGACAATAGGCTCAATATCAATGCAACAAACAAAAAATAAATAAATAAGTAAAGAATGTTGTCTCTCGGTATGGAAATGTCGCTGCATTGACATGAGAATAAGGCGCGATATTTAAATATGTTGGTGTTACCGGTATTATTACCGAAAATCATATAATTTTATCATGCATAGGTACCGTCCTATTTTCCTGTGACGAGCTATGACGAGCCGCATTACAATGCTTATGACAAAATCATATGACAAATCATAATCATGTAGTGTAAAGTCGATTTAAATCATATTTTAAATGAGAACAAAAAAATATACATTCCGTGTTTAATTTTAATAGGTTAGATTTGAGCAACCCAAACAGTATTTTCGGTTTGAAAGACAGGGCATACCAAGGCCCGCATATTTATTAGGGATACCAGATACAATCGAAAGGAACTACAACTTTAAATAACTAACATAACATAACTAATATAACTAACTTACACGTATATTGCATATTGTAGGACTCGACAGACTGTGCATTTTCTTCTTCTTAGAATGTCGTCTCCCTACGGAGGTTAGCAAGCATAATGGCTATTTTTATTTTTGAACTTGCTGCTCTAAACAAATCAATAGATATGGTTTGATACCAATCACGTAGATTCTTTAACCATTTCTTTCTCTCATTTTCTGTTTTTTTACCAACCCTCTCCAGTACTTCTTTATTTGTAATTCTATCAGTCCATGATGTTTTTAATACTCTGTGGTATAACCAGAGTTCGAAAGCCTCGATTCTTTTTAAATTGCATTTTTTAATGTCCAAGTCTCAGCTCCATATAATAATATCGAAAATATATAACAGCAAATGGTACGTAGTCTGATCGTAGAAATAAACTTAGAGAACAGGAACTTCGTCCCAGTCCCGAGGCTTGACGAATTGGTACGATTCGCTGCGAACGTTACCGTATATCAAACTCGCTATCCGACGTACGGTAATGGAGCCCGTTTATTCAATTTTCATACTGCGCATGCTCCATTGCTAAACTAACGTTACCGTATTCTCACTCTCTTACTTGATAACTGTCTAATATCAGACAAAACATGTGGTCCGTGCACGATGGTGCTACAGTAGGTTCACTTCAGTCGGATTGCTAGGCAACATTTAGATGTTTCATATCCCAACCGTTAAATTGGCTGAGGAGGGCCTTAATATTGGCCTTCTTGATCTCCAGAGCTAAATCCTTGTGATTTCTATTTTTCGGGTTACCTTATGTTTATGGAATCGTATTGAAATAGCGTGTGACACCATAGGAAATACACCTCAGATCTTTGAACGTGTACAGCAATCCATGACACGTAGGCTACGTTCATGTATTTTGGCTAGAGGTGGTCATTTCCAGTATGTATTATAAATCGTATTACATTTTACATATTTACTGTTTTCCATGCAATTTATTTAAAAATTTGTAAATTATGTTTATTTTTTTTTCGGCTATTGTTTTTGGAAAAAAAAAGAATAAAACAAGTTAAATAAAACAAGGATTTTAAGTTAAATTTTTTTCATACAACTTCATTTCGAAAAAAAATTTTGATATCAAATAAAATAAGGGTTGCTAATTTCACTCCCTTATAATGTAACAGCAATATTGAAAAAATACTTGTGGTTAGTCCTTTTGGAGTGCACGAAAATTACAGAACTTCAAGTTTCTAGCTTTACTGAAATTAAAAAAAAAATAATAAAAACTCAATTTTAGTCACCACATTTTAAGGGGGTTTTCACCCTTAAGGGGTGGGCTGAGGAAGTTTTGTTATAGGACAGACCCATCTTAATTTCATCCTGAATTTTGACGCATGAATTTAGAAACACCCTATATATGGAATGAGAATATTTTTCCTAGCCAGTCCGGCCATACTACCCGGACTAAAGCGAGATTTAGATTTTTCTAGTATTTGAAAGGGGATTTATAATAGACATAGAATAAATTCGGTATCAATAAATACAATAAAGCTACCATGCTAATTGGTTTGTTGTATTAGTCGGTAACAATACTAATAAAAAAGTTTCTTTACTATAAACGTGACAATCGTGATACAAAGCAAGTGCGGTGTTGTCAGCTATTTTATATTGTCAAATGAACTCAAAATAATATTTTCTGTATTACATATTAATTTAAATGTTAAATTTAATTAGAAGATCTAGAACACGAATAACACAGATATTTTTTCTTTTTTAGTATTTGCATTAGGTCGACTAATTCACTTTCGGTAAAAATAAGAGTAATTTACGATGAACGGTAATACGGCAGTACTCATTTTTTGTCACATAAGTATTTTTATTTCAGTCACATGCATAATCTGTTTAACCCTTGTAACCCTTTTTTATTCAAAAGCTTTTTTGCACTGTTCTAGTTTTTGTTTATGCAGCAGGTGGGAATTGATGACCGAGTCCTCCGTATTATCAAAAATTTGTATTGGCATCAATATGCATACGAATTGGACACAAAAGTGGAAATACGACGTGGAGTGAGGCAATGATGTATTCTATCGCCTCTACTTTTTAATATCTATTCCGAATTTATTTTCAAAGAAGCCTTAGTTGAAGATACAGGCATTAAAATTAACGAAATTAATGTCAACAATCTCAGATATGCAGTCAACAAGGTACTTATTACCTCAAATGAAGAAGATCTTTAACGACTTATAAACAGGGTAACCGAAGCATATGATGAATACAGGCTAAAATTTAATACTTCTAAGACAAAACTTATGGTTATCAGCAAAACGGAGTTACAGCCAACGAACATCAGAGCGTATGGAATAAAGTTAGAAAGAGTCCACAATATTACCTATTTGGGCGCAAACGTTAACGATAACTGGGATATAAATAAAGAAATAAGAATACGCATTGAAAAAGTCAGAGCCGCCTTTTAGGATTTTTTTAATAACACTACATTATCAGCATACATTAATCACTAGTGCATCTTTTCCTGTGAGCAAATCTGACACTTGTAGGATATAATAAACTGGTTATTATTTATTCGTAAATATCTCTCACAAATTTAACGAACTAGTAACTCCTTTCTTATTGATCATTTACCACAGAACCTGTCGAGGAACTCTATCTAATGCTTTCTCAAGATTAATAAATAGCAGATAAACGTTTGTTTTCTATTCCTATGTTTTTCCAAGAGTAGCATACCAAATTATTTGAAAAAGAAGAGGTTCGACCAATGTGTTTGACAAAGAAGACGTTCGATCAATGTGTTCTTCCAATCATGATTTGGGGCTCCAAAACACTTTTTAGAAACTAGGTCACAGCAACCAACCTCAGAGTAGCCCAAAGAAGAATGAAACGCTCGCTACTTTGACTGATTCTCAAAAACAGGGTTAGAAATTAGAAATAAGGAGAAGGTGAAAGTGGATTTAGGCCGGCCTAGTGGTTAGAATAAATGACGGGCCATGGATCCAAAAAATAACACGTGAAGACCACGAGCAGACAGAAGAAGAAAAGGTATACCACCTCTACGATTAATAGACGAAGTTAAAAGCATCGCTGGGAATTAGCCACAGAGAGTTCAAGACCGCCAGTCTTGAGCTTCTATTAATTGAATTATAATTAATACAAACTTATTTTTGTCCCATAGTTTATGCGTTGATGAATATTTCCTTTGTTTTTGTAAAGAGAGACAAATATTCTGCTTCTTCGTTCTTATGATATTCGCATCCTTTTTGGTGACCTCTCAGTTTTAAAGATATGTGATCAACCTATTTTCTTATCCTGTTTTTTTCTGCTTCTTAATATTTTTTAACTTCGTTTGATTTCCAAGTATTAAATTGAAGTATAAGTAATAATATCTTACTTTACATCTTTCATCAAGCTTACTGTCATATTTCCATGTTCTTCTTCTTTTTCTTCTTCTTCTCTCTTTATAAGCAATTTTGCTTGTTCACTGGCGGATTAATACCTTTGTATTACTTTAACTTTTGTGCTGTCGTCCGATATTAGTTTTAGTTCGGTATTAATATTATTCTTATATTCCTACTTTTGACCTTAATAAACCTTTCTTCTAATCTCTTAACATTCGCCAGTCGATTTTTTCTAGTTTTATCCGATATTATGTTTTTATTTAGCTTCTTACTTTTATGTCCAACACAGTTTCAGTAACTATTAAATTTCAGTCCTTAATATTTATGTATATGTTTCTTATTCTTGTCATGAAATAGTTTATTTAGAAATATGATTTTTTTTACTAATATATTTGATAAATTGACTTTCTCTTTTTTAAAAGATTTTGTTAACAATTGCTGTATCTAATGCTGTTGCTAATTCTAACATATTATCTCCGGCATCACTACTACTTCCATAGCTTAGTCCTCCACGTATTGCTTTATATGCTTTCCTGGTTTGCTAACAAAACATTCATCACATGTTTACCAAGTGAAAATTTTAATGATATTATTCTATCACTCATTCTTAAAACCTCTACTAAGTTCTTATTAATTTCTTTATCTGTAATTATACGTAGGCGGTCCGATAAATACTTAGCCTCGCCGTCCGATGACGCCACTACCTCAAGAGAAATCTGCTATCGTGTAATTCATTTTTGTAAATGGGTAATGTCAAAATTATAGCCAAATCAGACTAGTTTTGTTTTGGAAAAGTGGAAAAAGAGCAATATCGGTCGGTTATTCGTTTCTTCATTTTGAAAGGGAAATTTTGCAGCGAAATCAGAGAGCGCTTGTATGCTGTGTACGGTGCATATTCTCTTTCGATGGGAACCATCAAAAATTGGTGTAACAAGTTTCAACATAGTAGCACGTCTGTTTTTGATGAACCACGCCTCGGTGCCCTGAAAATGGTGTCACGGAAGATAACGTGACAAAAATCCACGAACTAGTATTGACAGACCGCCGACTGTAGGTGCGTCAGATAGCTGAGATAGTCGGCATCTAAAAAGACCGCGTATATCATATCCTGCATAAAATTTTGGGCATGAGAAAATTGTCGGCGCGATAGGTGTCGCGTTTGCTCATTACGGACAACAAGCGCAAACGCGGCGACCACTTCGGAGAAGTGTTGACGCTATTTAGGCGTAATCCTAAGGAGTTTCTACGTCGTTGCGTAACCGTCGATGAATCATAGATCCACTGGTATACACCATAGACCAAGGAACAGTCGAAACAGTGGACTTTCAGCCGATATAACCGTATCGGCTGAAAAGGTGATGACTATTTTCTGGTTCACAAGGGATGATCCACATCGACTACCTGGAGAAGGTCAAAACGGTCACAGGGCTCTATTACCCCAAATTATTGGGCCGATTCGACGCCAAATTGCAGAAAAACGACCCTATTTGGAGAAGAAAAAGTGATCTTCTACCATGGGAATGCACCGGCCTATCCCTCCTCTGTCGCCATAGCGAAATTGGTCGAATTGGGCTACGAACTGTTGCCCATCCACCTTGTTCTTCAGATTTGGCCCCGTGCGATTTTTTTGTTTCCAATCTTGAAAAAGGCACTCGCCGAGCAAAAATTTAGTTCGAATGGAAAGATCATCGCCGACACGGAAGCCTACTTTGCAGACCTTGAGAAAACGTATTTTTCAAACGAATTAAGAAGTAAAGCATCGCTGGGTCAAGTGTATTGAGCTAAAAGGAGATTATGTTGAGAAATAAATCGCCACTTTTCCAAAATTTTCGTTTTTCTTTTGTAGGCTAAGTACTTATCTTACCGCCCTAGTACCAACTTTATTTCTAGTTACTTTTTCTTTAATATCACAATTTGTATCCTTCACTTAATTCTTTCGCCGTCTGTCCTCCTTACTTTGTCTCTTGAATGCAAACAATTATACTGTCCTTATTTTAAACGTAACTACTAACTCTATATCAGATTTTAAGACCATAAACTAATTTTTCTAACTTATAATGGTACTCTACCTTGTAGTACTATTAAAAATGGTAGATGATTAACAGATTCTCTAGAACCTAATTTAGTTTTCTTTTTATGGAATCCGAGGTAAATAATTATGGTTTATAATATGATTTTACACTTGTTTACTACAATTATAGTGCACACATTTCATCGTTTATGAAATTTTACGTTCAAAATTTAACTTACGTTAAATTTCACAAAGTCCACCCAATTGATAGACACCTTAACGTACACGTTATTCTTTCATTAAGATATAAACTGGCGCATAAACAGTATATTCTTTTTTATTTACGGGTGTCGCTAGATTTAGTTTATTATAACAAATATAGCAGCAGAATAAATAAATACTAAGAGTAAGCCTAATAAAAGTTGGATCACCAATAAAAGAATAGTTAGAGCTTAGTAAAGAAATAAAGCAGCGATGTAGGAACGATCAAAATGAATATCTAAATGATCTGTGAATTGACTTTGAACAGCATATATATAAAAACGAAACAACTGATATGTTAACAGATAATAAATCTAATTACTCGTAAATTTTCTTTAAGATGCTTAGCGGTACGACAGGAAAATCACGCTCTGGTAAAAGATAAAATACAAATCAAAGTTTGCTGGAAAGAATACTGTAAAAATTAAATAAAAGAACAGTTGAACCTAAAAGAAGACTTGAATGTCCAAAACCAGAACCACCGATATTGAGAGAAGAAGTGGCTACAGCACTAAGAAATCTGAAAACTCACAAATCACCTGACATACTCTGATTTTAAAGATAAATTGTATAAAAAGGCGGGGAATGTAACATACCAACCCATTTATGCTATATTGACTATACCAAAGCGGTTAACAGCTTGCGTTAGCAGCAACTATGGAGCATCCTCGAGGAAAACAGTATAACTCATAATTTAATCTACCTAAAAAAGGATCTGTACAACAATAACAGCGACAGGTCAAGGTGGAAAGTGAATTTGTTGAGTGTTTTTCTGTTAACAAGGGTGTGCGATAGGGGTGCGTACTGAGCCCCATTCTCGTCAACATATATAGCGAGTGGATTATAAACATGCTTTAGAGAACAGGAAGGAATCACCAACAATGGCACCAAAATTAATAAATCTCGGGTACGTTGATGATGTCATCCTTATCGTTGCACATAAGAAGGAATAATAAGAACTTATGTAAAAATTTTGTCGGTCTCCGGATAAAAGGCAGGAAACCAAAATAATGATAGATCGACAAAACCCAAATCATTTAAATATAAAGAAAATTTGACAACATTGAAATGGATAATATTTTTACTTATCTCGGCTCCTTAATAACGAACCAAGGGAATGCAGTGAAGTAATTAGAAGAAGAATTGCACTGGCCAAGCAAGCCATGACAAAACTTAAAAATATTTGGAGAAGTAATCAGATAACACCTAACACACAACAAACAGACAAAAAGATAATAGATGCATTAGAGATATATTGCTGGCGTTAAATGTTTAGAGTATCTTGGACTGAGAAAAGAACTAATTTATAAATCCTCCAAAATATTAAAATAAAGAAGAAACTACAACTTTAACTATACTATCTGAAAATATTGCTGTTTTTCGGCCACTTTATTTCAAGAGATTGTTTGGAATTACTAATAGTAAGGGGCAGATCGAAAACTAGATATACAGATCTTATATCTAAACTAACAGGCAAGACTTTACCGCAATCAATAAAAGTGGCGGAAGATCTAGACAAATCAAAACTGATTCTACAAGACATTTCACGAAGTTTAAAACAAGCTCCGCCTAGAAAAATTAGCAACTTATTGTAGGCTGTTTTATTTATTCTATAGCCTACTAAAATTTGGTTACTTTAGTCCATATATGTATTGGAAATGCTTCTTTTTTACATTTAGAACTATTTTACCTTTTTATACCTCTTGAAATAAGCATTCTTTTTTAATTAATTTTCTACTATTCTTTGCATATTATGTTTTTTATTCAATCTGTTGTTGTACATTCCTATAAGGTAAAAATTTTCTTTGATGGTTCAACAATATTTGTTTCAGTTATCCAATAGTGTCAATTGTTTATTCTATCTTCTAGAGCGTTGTCGATACCCTCTCGCCAACTTCGGCTAGATCTCTCTTTCGCTTTATACAATTTTTATGTTAGAATTCCTTTCAATAGTCATTCCTAAGCCGTTGTCTGTATGTGACCAAACCAGACTTACTATTTTGTTTTAATATCGTTTATTACTATATGTTTAGCACTTAGGATCTCTCTTATGCAGTCGTTTGTCACTATTTAAATCTATTTTGCTTGTTGGTAAAATAATGGGATATGTATGTACCTTAATTGTATAAGTAATTATTTGTAGATAATTTACCAATAATTTTTTTCTGGACCAAAGTTGGATTTCAATTGAAGAAGCCTCATACTCTATGAGTATGTTTGAAAACGTAAAGAAATTTACCAGTTTACGACTATCAAAATAGAAGGAAAAGGACCTGAGTAGCAATAAAATAAAACATATGTAGCGCCAAGTATGTTAATCCAATCCAAGTATTCGCAAAACAAAACAACAAATGAATATACAAGACGGTTATCTTATTAAGAGTAAACATACCAATCTGGTATCTGATTATTGAGAAAACCTGAAATAAATTTGTGAAGATGAGAGCTAAAATTCTCCGATCAATTAACGGAGAAGTCAATAGAGAAATGGAATAAAAAAAATATAATAAAGAAAAAGAAATTCTGTACGACGATGTAAAACTAGTATTACTATCATTGGATTTATAAAATCAGTATGACTAGGTTTGTTAGGATTATGAAGAACGAGAAGTAAAAGAGTACGATGAAAAATAGTATTCACTGTTTTAGGTATATATATATATATATATATATATATATATATATATATATATATATATATATATATATATATAACGAGTTTATTACAGCTGCCGCCGTTTCTCGCAACCTAGCTTCCAACGCTTGCGATCGTTCCAGTCATCTACTTGTAGACCCCTATCTTCCATTGCACCTTTTACTTTTTGTCTCCACGATCTTCTTGGTCTTCCCTTTTTCCTGCGGTTGGTGGGGATCCACTGTAACATTCTCTTTGGCCATCGTTGATTATTCATCCTTTCTACATGGCCATACCATTTCAGCCTTTTGCATTCTATAGTTTCCAGGACGTCAATGTCTATGCCCATACGCTCTCTGATTTCAGTATTCCTTATTCTATCTCTTCTAGTGAGTTGGCAACATCTTCTCCAATAATTCATTTCTATTGCTTTTATTTTGGATGCGTCATTTTTAGTTATTACCCAAAGCTCTGAACCATATGTAGCAATGCTTTCTATGATACTTTTGTATATCCTAATTTTTGTGTTTCGGGTGATGTGGTTGTTCCAAAGTATACTATTCAGTTGACGTATTGCTGAATTTACTTGACCAATTCTAGTAGCTATTTCTTTTGTATTCCGACCATTGTTTGTAATGTTTACACCGAGATATTTATAGCTATCAGTATTTTAAATTTGTTTGCTTCCTAGTTCTAAGTGCTTTCCTTCACCTCCCACTACTACGTACTCTGTTTTTGATGGATTAATTGATAAGCCCCACTTAGTATATTCTTCATCTATTTTTCGTAACATGTAGTGGATATCATCTTGATCTTCTGCAAGTATTACTTGGTCATCAGCAAAATGCAAGCTGTACAGTGTATGGTCTCCAATTTTAACACCCATAGGTTCACATTATCTTTTCCAAACATCCAAAACCCCCTCCAAATAAATCTTAAAGAGTGTAGGTGCAATGCAGCAGCCTAGGCGAAGTCCTTTGGTCACTTTTATCTTTTTTGTCACTTTTTGTCCAATGTTTATTACACTCGTCATATCATCGTACAACTCCCTTACTGTTTTAGGTTTTGTTTTTAATTGTATTCCCTAATCTTCGTTATTTCTTGCACAAGATGTTGTACTCTTCGTTAAACATTAATTTATTTTTTTTAGAGTGTGAACTTTGAATAAACTGTTATCTGTGGTCTAAAGTAAAGGTAATTTTTATTTTTATTATATTGTGAAAAAGTTGCAATTGCTTATCACAAATATGCGTTTATACTGCTATAGCTTTTCATAGATTATTTCTTATAATTTATAGCTTTTGAAATGTCTGGTTTCTTTTGTGCTAAATAAAAGCTAAAATCTAAACCCCCAGATTACCTTTTACATTTATAATTAGCATCAAACCACAAATAGTTAATACAAAAACGTCGTAGTTAATACTCAAAACAATGTAGAATATATTTTTTAATGAAACAATTGGCAACGTCGAAATTAAATCCACTGTTACAGTTAAACAAAGTATTTGTATAAGTATTGTTATTAGCGGAATCGCTGCCGCAATGGAGAGTGAAATAAATAATTCATGGTGGACATTTTTCTTGGTTTATGCGGAGGATGATATTTTATTTTAATCTAACAAATTTTCTTAACAAATTGAATTCTTCGAATCTCTAACTTGAAAGAAATTGTATTTCCAGTTATCGCCAAACCATATTATATTAAACTCAAAAATAAGTATAGAGGGTATTTACCATAAAGACTACAGAATTATACTTGATTGCGACAAAACGAAAGCAATTACCACATACTTCCTGGATATCTATTCGAGTGATATACTTCTTCTTGATTATGTATGTTGCCCAACGGCATTTATCTATTCATCAGATATTACCGATTCTTCAAATGTCTTAATAATGAATGTATCCTATTTCTATTTAAAATAATAGTTCTTAGCGTTTAGCTTAAGTTTTAGTCTTAGCCGGAGATGTGACTCACAAAGAAGCCCCATGGCGAATAAAGTTATCCATGACTTAATAGATACGGGATTTTATCTGTTATTTTGAACCAATCTTGTTATTAACATATCAGCCCAAGTATTTATAATAAGAATTGCAATCCTTGAATAGCCTATTTAAGACTTTTTATGTGTATCTTATAAGGTAACGGAATGTCTTGTTTGACTACCAGCATATGTCTGTATTGAGAGCTCATTTAATTAGTTTAAGATAGTTTAAAATCCCGCGATGAAAACTGTGTTATTTGTATATCTGATATCTAATGCTTGATATTTGGATGCAATTGGCTTTTATTTCCACAATTGCTTTTACCAGTGTTCTTCTGCATAGTAATACTGAGTAAAGGTTATGTGATATAGGAGATAATATGCCATTTTGTTTCATTTTTTATGTTATTTAGATTATTGCCGTTGGGGACTTGGTTAGTTTGCTTCTAGTACTAATGTTGCGAGTGGACAAAAGATTTGTAGTACTTCAATATTATCCAGGTATATCAGCAATTTTTTAGGTTCATAGGATAAACTGCGAAACTTTTGTTATAATACTTTTTCTTCTTTTTCGCTTCATAAGCAATTCTGCTTGTTCACTGGCGGATTCATACCTCTATAGGAGATTATCACTTCACACCTTTTGTTCGATCGTCCGATACTTCTTTTATCGATGGGTGATTTATATCTTACTATTTAAACAACTCGTGTCTTTCTCATTCTGCTTAAATAATCTAATGTGGTTATTCCATTCTTTTTTCTGTTTATTGTCCACTCGTTTATACACTGTATGTTACATTTTGTTCTAATGTCTTCACTTCTCTTTGGATCTCTTTCATCTCCGCAGCTTACAGTAGCTTTTATGTTTTACATACACAGACCCTGTATAGGGTCTTGTTTTTTATGCAAAAGTACGTCATGATTGTTCTTATACTCGCTTTATAAATTCTTGATTTCATTTCAATTCAGTATTGAAAATTTATTTATTTATTTATACTTGATCTTCCATTCTCTCTCCAGGTCTTCATTGCTGGACAGTGTTGTTCTAAAATATTTTAGTTCCATGACTTGTTCAGTACTGATCTTGTTTACTTTCTAGTTTACATCTGGTCGGTTGTTTGTAATTTTTAATTTCTAATTAAATTCTAAGTTAATTTAATTTTTAATTTATTGTTTTCCAATAATTACTATCTTCATCTTGGGCTATCATTATTGCGTCATCTGAGTAACAGAGTATTTTGACTCCTTTTTTTTATAATACTATTACACTTCTTGAAAATTAAGTTTGTTCAACACCAACAATATTACAATACAATACAATTACAATACAATATAACAATATATATTTTCTGACGTTCCAAACTTCACTAGACACTTTAAGAATTTTCGATGTCATCTTGAATGTTCTCGAACTACTTCCTCTTTTTCGTCAATGGACTTTTCCTATGTGGGATAAATCTTTCGTAACAATACTTAATTACTAAAGCGGCAATCTGGTTATCTTCCTATTTCTCATTAACGTTTTTTCGACAGTCTGTTGTAAAGTATTTTTAAAAAAAATTGTAAAAACTTAACTCATAAGCATTATTTGTATACTAATAATTACTTTTGTAACTTTTGTAACTTAAACCTCATAATTTATAATTATCAAAAATGTAACTCAAAGTTAATTAAACAAAATTTAAAGGGTTTTTACGCATGTATTTAGTGGCTTCAAACATGTACATCCAGTAAGTATTAACCACACTTTTTGTAATAACCTTGGTCAAAATTTTAACTTTCACGTTTGATTTAATTAAAGTGGTTATACTTACTTTAGGATAGAACTGATGATGGAAAAGTTATTATAATGTAAATGTATAGAAAAAGTAGCTTATCAGAACCTACCGTTGCCGTATTTAAAGTTCGTTAAAAGCGTTAAAATTTGGTCGTTCCTGTTCCCATAAAAGGTTGATTTAAAGCGGCATTCAGAGACTTCGTTCTCGAAGAAGACATAGAAGACCTACAGATTGATGACAACGTAACAATCAAAGGAAAGGATAAATTCAAAAAATTCAAATACCTGGGGTTTATAATCACGAAAAAGGCAACAACAGAGGAAGAAATTACACAAAGATTAGGACAAACAAGAACAGCAATCCGACAACTTAACTCAGTATGGTGGGATAGACATCTAAATATGAAGACCAAAACGCAGATTTATAAAACATTAGTGCGAAGTATTATGACATATGGGGCTGAAAATTGGATCATAAACAAGAAAAATAGCAGTAAGATAGTAGCAACAGAGATGGAATGTCTGCGAAGATGCTGCAGAGTAACAAGAATGGATAGGAGAAGTAATGACGAAATAAAGCAAAGAACATCAATAGAAACAAAAATACTAATATATATAGAACAAAAAAGACTAAAGTGGTATGGACATGTAAGAAGAACTAGCGACAGCAGATGGATAAAGAGAATAACCGAATGGAGCCCAATAGGAAGGAGGAAAAGGGGACGACCCCGACAATCCTGGAGGAACGAAGTAGACGACGCCATGAGTAAGAGAGGCCTAAACGATGGAGAATGGAACAAAAGGGAGAGATGAAGAAGCATTATTTAATCCTAGTTAACATACTTAGCCAGTTCCAACGTCTAGTCCGCTATTTGTGTTGTAGAAAGGAGGCAATTCACAATAAGCGGTAACCAGTAACCATTCTGTGTACAATAGTAATGCTACAATTGTATTACCATTACGGGTAATTAACTGGGGCCTGACAAGTATTTTTATATAGGCTAGAAACGTTGTCAATATAAGTAAGAAAATTAAACTGCATTGAAACATTCGTTCGGCAAATTACTTAAAATTTTGCGGACGAAGAATGTTACCAACAAATAAGTATAGAGAATACCAGTCAAAAAGATATTGCTTTTAAATAACATAAAATAAAGAAACAGTCGTATTAAGCAAATTAAGCAAACAGTATTTATTTTCAGCCACACATTCTGAGTCAGAAGCTGCGTCGTGAAATAGATTATGTTCACCAATTTGAATTATGTTTATTTAATGGCGAAAGAACTCGCCATTTCATGATATTTTTCCTAGATTTTTGTAAAAGATTAAAGTAAATTCTGTTTAGGCATACAACTACACCTTCTGCGATCGCTGCTATAGTATATTTGCAACTATCCTTTATATCTGAACGCCGTTTATTACCTGTCAACTGTAACCTTGCTGGTAGTGTCAGTTCAGTGGAAGTTTTAAATGCAAATCTGGAGGAAACGAAATATTTAAACAAAAGTAAATGTAATGTTTAGATGTCTTGTAATTTTAAGTCCGTAGGTTACTCACAATTAAATTTACGTAAGGTGTAATTAAGAATGCATAAAAACTAAGGTTTAGCTATAAATGGGAAACCAACTGAGAGTTTTCAAAAACATTAGATAAAAAAAAAAACGGATGGATATGATGAAAAATGACAGTAGATAATATCATGAGTTTTAACCAAGAATTATGTTAATAAAATTATTTGTTTAAATTAGCAAAAGATATATAATTAAAATAGTTTACATAAATTAAAATAAATTTAAAGTATTGTTCAAAATATCCCTCTTTAAGTAAAAAACCATGTTTCCTTACACATTTACCTTTTTGCTGCAGTAACCGTAGATGGTGTGACCTTATTAAATGCTTGACTTATTTGGTTCCATAATTAATTTTTATTTTAAAAGTTATTATTGCTAAAGTAGTTCCTTTAATATATTTAAAAGTTAATATACTTAGTAGTAAAATAAGGGATACTTAGAACAAAATTATACTGGTACTCAAATTCATGTCAAATCAATGATTTATACAGATCTGATAAGTTTATTCATGAACATAATTGTGTACCTCGGAGGTAAAGGACACTATGTCCATTTTTATCGAAATTTGGATTATTGCGCTTTTGAATATAACTTTTCTGGCTCTACACATAGGTAAACCATACTATGTCCAGAGACAATTTTACGGCAAGTTACCGACTTTTTAATAAACACCAAGTCCACTTCGAGTCAGAGGTACACAACACCATGTGGACTTGGTGTTGTTTACCTCTACTATATGTGAGCACCGTCATTTACCATCCGGACATAGTGTTATGTACCCTTCTACACTTCCCGTCATATTATATAAATGGTACATTTTTTTACCCAATGTAAACCAGTGTTCAGACCAGAGATATATAAGAGAGCCTCTCTTACATATCTCTGGTTCAGACTGGAGACAATGGTTCGTGAAACAATTCATTGTTGCCATCACAGATAACGGAATTGCACTAAATCTAAATAAAAAAAAATAACGTTCAAAAATGTATTTAGATAAATATTATTTTTATTATTAACAACAGAAAACGGTATCTAATAAATTTAATAACCAGAGAGACGGTTGAGTTAATGTCCAAAATGTTCGAAGAGTTTTTTAATAATGGAGATATGACAAAATACAATTATTTTAGCAGTTTCGAATTATAATACATATATTTAAATTCCAGACTTGTTCACTGTAAAAGTTATTCATTTTGTATTAATTTAAAATTAAATTTTTAATTTTTCCAGTGTGTTTTATTTATTCTAGTACGCCACAACTCAATCCAGTTTTGTGCTACACTTTACGAGAAACGAATGACAGCTCTCGAGTTGAAATTAAACATATTAATTTAAAGTCATGTCTAAATTTTTTATTTTTTAACGTTATTTTTGAATTAAAATATTTTCATAAATTATAATAAAACACGATTCAAGTCCTTCTTTTAGCTGGTTTGTTAGCTGGATATTGATAAAATCTATGAGCCTCTAAGTGGTGAAAGCTCAGAATCGGACGAAAATGAAATGAGACGTATAAGTAAACCAGCGAAAACAAAGGTAAAAGAGAAAGCTATTATTACTCCTACGATTAGCGATTAGTTGGGCAATAAAAAAAATTTCCTTTGGATGATTTATCCCTAAGCAGTGATGCGGGCAATTTCAATGAACATAATGAAGTTATTTTAGAAGAAGAGAAAAGTGTTAAAAGAAATGTACAAAATATAACTAAGTGCAAACAAAAAGGTAAAAAACGTGTAGTAAATGAACAAAATTCGGCCTGTAATATTCGCAAACGAAAAATAGCTGGTGGGAAAGAGTATCTCAGTAAAAGAGGCAAAGACATGCATGCAAAAATGTTAAAGCCTCCTTGCATGTGTGGCATGAAATGCTCTGAAAGATGGACAGAATACGAAAGACAAAAAATTTTTAACTCATACTGGACTGAGACAAACGTTTCAGATCTTAAAAAGCAATTTATCTTCTCATGTATCGACATCCAACCTACTCTTAGATCAAGAAAAAAAGATCTAAATTCTACCAAATCTAAAAATAATACACTAAACTACCATTTTACAGTGAACAATCAGCTATTGAAGGTGTACAAGGTTATGTTTGTAAACACACTTTGTATATCTAATTTAGTAGTAGTAAATATGTTGAAAAAAATTGAGCCAGGAGGTTTAATAAAAGCTGATCAAAGAGGTAGACACGCGCCAACCAACAAAACTCCTACCGAAACCATAAATAGTATACATCAACATATTAAATCGTTCCCAAAATACGAGAGTCATTATTCCAGAGAAAGGAGTAAGAGAGATTATCTGGGCACAGAACTTACAATAGAAAAGATGTATCAACTGTACATTGATGAATGCAATGAAAGACATGTAGATCCAAAACTCAGAGCAAAAAAGTGGTTGTACGCAGATATTTTTAATAAAGACTTCAAGTTGTCGTTTAAACCGCCCGAAAGAGACATTTGCGATACATGCAGTACATTCACCGCTGAATTAAAAAATAATCTTACTGCAGATGAACTAACCAGTGTACAGGCTGATCATGATGCTCACCCAATTGAATCTAAAACTCGGTATAACTTAAAACAATTGGACTTTATAATAGCTAAAGAGTCACCAAAATACAAAGTACTATCTGGTGATTTGCAAAAATGTTTACCTTCACCACTAAAAAACAATTGTCTACAAAAGGAAGCTTTGGATATTAAATTTTACATTAAATGATGCCAGTGATTCTTCTGTGCAATGTATAATGTGGGACGAATTGAAAAGGGCCCGAGGTGCAAATGAAATTGCCTCGTCAATTTTGAAAAAATATAAGTATTATAATGCGCTATTTTTGGATACTGCAAGACGATAACTCAAAAGTTTTTACTGAAACTTTTGAAACACATATGGAAGCAGACACTGTTCATGCTTTAATCGAAAGAAAAAGAAAGAAACTCTCCAATTTGGCAATTTTAACACCATGGGACTGGCAACAACTAGTTAGGCAAACATCAGGTAAATATACAGTGCACAATAAGGAACTTGCAGATTTCAAAAACTTCAAAACGCTGTTCGATAAGAAATTGTCATCTAATCCTCCTTTTGTAAGTAGAAAAAAAAATGTTAATAAAGGCCTTGTTCTACTATCAACATGTATTTTCCTACAAGTCCAACAAGAACACATTGGAAAGTTCTTTTATAAGACCGATTTCAATAATCAAAATATGTATGAAGTGGACTTCATAAGGTATCGATGACAGCAAGTAACGTTTCCAGCCCAATTAAATCAAGTCTCAGTAATCCCATTACCAATCACAAAACAAAAGTACAATGACTTAATTGCATTACTGCCTTTTGTTCCGTCAGTTTGTCATGCGTTTTATCACAATTTAGCACATAGCGATCTAACCACAAACGATTACCGACAAGAAGATGAAGATGATATGGAGCATCTTTAACACTTTTGAAACTTCTCGTCTATAATTTTACTTAATTATTATAACATTATAATATTTACCTCTAATAAAATAATAGTATAGGCTGTTTAATGTGTTTGTATTGTTTATTTCGAAAAGACCTTAACATGCAATGCCACATTATTTAAAAAAAGTTGTTAGAGGTAAACAACACTATGTCCAACTACACATTTTTAAAAAATTTTAAATAATGAACGGTAAACCTTAGGTATATAACACTTCATGGAATGAAAAATGATTATACACACCACAATAATAATATATTAATCTTGGTTAAATATAAGAAACATTTGAGTATTTACTGATTACAAATTTAAAAAATTTTAAAACTGCTCTCCTGAAAAAGTAAGAAAATGGACATAGTGTCCTTTACCTCCGAGGTACCGAATTGAAATATGCTTATAAACATAAATATTCTATATTAAAGTTGATACAAACTTTTATAGCTCCAAATAAAATTGAATATTTAGGTGTTACAATAATCAAGGATGCCTTCTACTTAATTTGCCACTCCTCTCGGAGAACGGCTGTCATCAAGGCTATTTTGACCTAATTTGTAGTGATTTAAATAGCTTATTTGCAGTAAATTCAAACACTCTTAAGACTAACTTTAAAGTCACTTCTACTTTTATTTTTTCCCATTCGATTTTTCAGTTAGTAGGAGTTGTTATTCTCCTATTTCCCATGTCTCGGAAATCTTTAAACTATTTTACAACATAAAAATTAAGTATTATCGTAATTTTAATATTTCTAATTTTCTCCGTTTTCCATTTTAAAATTAAACGTTCTAACATTATATAAAATAAGGCTCTACTATAAGTATTATATTATATAGGTAATCAAGTATAAATCACACAAGTAATTTTGATATTAAATTATATTAAATTAAATAGTGTATTCAAAAATTAGTTGCTTAACAAACTTTAAAAACTTAGTCTTTCGCTTTAAAAAACGTTTAAAAACTTCATTTGTCTTTTGAATTCCGCGCCAAATTCTTTATCTCGCAGCCATGAATATTTGTTTCTTCCTGGATATCTCATTCCTGCTATCCTACCCATTATCATCATCATGGCATCTACACTCCTAGCGAAGTGATTGTCGCTCTCTTTGGGCTCTTCCCACTCATTTGTCGCGGGGAATCAGTCCACATTAACATTTTGATTTTATAATTTGTTGTGTGACTTGGCGTCGTCTACAATATTTCTCTATTCTTTCCTGTTTTTGCTTATGGTTTTCCAATCTCTAACTCCCATCTTCTTAAGGTCCGCAATTATCTGGTTCTCCCATCTCGTCTTCGGTCTTCCTCGTGGTCTGCCTACACTGGTCTGCATTTGGTGATTTTCTTGGTAACTACGTTTGGATTTCTCCTTTGTAGATGTCCCATCCATCTAAGTCTCTGTGCCTTTATAAATCTGACGATGTCTTTTCCTTTCAAAAGTTGTATTACTTCGTAGTTCATGAGTTTTCTAAATTCATTAATACCTAAGTTTAGTGGGCCTGCTATTGTCCGAATAGTTTTTCTCTCTAAGATGTTCAATCTTTCTTCATCTTTTTGTGTCAGGCACATTACTTCAGCACCATATGTGATTACTAGCCTCTGTAAATTTTCAGTTTAGTATTCTAAGGTAGCTTCTTATCTTTGAGGAATTTGTTGTATTTCCAGTAAGTTGTGTTTTCTGCCAGAATCATTTGATTGATTACTATGCTTGTTTCATTAGTTCCATTAAAGGAAAACGGAGACGCCAAGATATTTAAAGTGTTCTACCTTTTCAAACTCATATTCCCCAATCAGATCAGATTTAATGCCCGATATAACAAAATCAGAAATCAAAGAAGCCCTGAAGAAAATGAAAAATAATCGAACCCCGGGTGAAGACGGAATAGTATCAGAAGCACTAAAAATTGGAGGGGATGTATTACTTGAAAAAATTAAACAACTTTTCAAAATCTGCCTTCACAGCGCCAATATTCCAACAGACTGGAACAACGCTACTATGATTCTGTTACATAAAGCAGGAGGCAAAGCAAATTTAGAGAATTACAGACCGATTAGCCTCCTCAGCCATATATATAAGCCAGGAGAAGAACCGGAGTGACTGACATCATCGAGAAGATAGCCAGACTAAAATGGAGATGGGCAGGACACATAGCCAGAATAACAGATGGGCGATGGACAAAGAGGTTATTGGAATGGAGGCCAAGGGAAGACAAGAGAAGCGTCGGTCGACCACCTACAAGATGGACTGACGATTTAAGAAGACTCAATGAAAACTGGATGAGAGCGGCGCAAGATAGACGGGGTTGGAAACATGAGGAAGAAGCCTATGTTCAGCAGTGGACTCTTGAGGCTGGATGATGATGATTCCCCAATATTTAACCTTGTCACATTAACTGTACTTTTTCTTGAGCCTATTAGGTATTTGGTTTTATTTTAATTTATTGCCAAACCCCTCTTAGATGCTTCCTTGTACAAATTCGCAAATTCTTCATTTAAATTGTTTAGGTGTCTACTAATCAGTGCTATGTCGTCAGTGTACGCCGCAAGTTGCGACGTCGATGTTATAATTGTACCTTTCATTTGAGTAGCTCTTATTGTTTCTTCTATAGCGACGTTAAATAGTGACCCTACCCATTATAATCTATCTTATTATCTACTATTTATTACCTCTTATACTTTTTCTTTAAGTTACATCTCCCGCCGAATGTTGGAAAGCAATATGGCTATGCAAATCTTGTTGACAGCCTCTATACATAGTTCTTTACTAATATGTACATTTAAACCATCGCCTCAGGTTTTTAATCCAGAATATTCTTAGTCTTCTCACATTTCTTTCTTTGAATTTTGACTTGCATAAAGAGTTGTAATAATAAGTATTTTGCCATCTCATCACATGATCTAGTTAGTCAAGTTTTCGCCTTTTGATAGTTACAAATTTTTCCGCTTTATTACCTATCGGTCTAGTTACTTTCTTGTTTAACACTAAATCTGTAATGTTCATAAAATTCTTCTGTAACATTAAATTGCGGTCAACTTATGATTTGTATGTAATTGTTTAGTGTCTACGCTTCCAAACCAAAAAGAAGAGTAGACAACACGTATCCGAAGTATTTTCTAACTTTATATACCGACAACACAGGAACTTTTTAAGTTTAATGAATATTGTACGTGTTATTTCAATACGTGTCTTGATTTTTTTGGTTTCATCCTCAATTTGATTTTTCCAAGAATTTGTAGGTATCTTCAATCCATATTCATGATAGTATACATTAAGGCGTTGCATTGCGTACAATAAATCGTTGTTTTTATCTATCAATATAACTGTATCGTCTGAGAAATGTAAGTTATTTAAAAGTTATCCATTGATGGATATACCCTCTATTGAATCTGAGAGCGCTTCTTTAAATACCGCTTCACTGTAGACATTGAAGAGTAGCGGGGACAGCACGCTACCCTGCCGAACTCCTCTCTGTATTTTGATATCTTATGGATGTTTCGATTTTTAACTCTTACCTTGGCAGTTTGGTTTTAATATATAATCGAAATACTTTATATATCATGACTCTCAAGTTTTTTTGCTTATTAATATATCTAATAATATGTTCCAAATAGAAAAGTTTTCGTTGTTTTTTAGTTTAACAATTTACTTACGATTCCAGCTATTTTAACACTCGTTTGTCACATAAACAACCCAGAAGATACACAACAGTTTAAGCTATGTCCATATTTTGAATGCTTTTATGGGATTCATTCATTTTAACCTAAAACACGTATTTTGTGATGGGCCATATATAATATTGTATCAGGCAAAGTTTTAAGCTTAGAGACATTTTCTTCTGTCTGGTAGTACTACGTTATTTGTCATTCATAATGCTTTAAAGGTATTTGAAGTTGCCAACTCTGAAGTTGTCCAAAGGTTTTCTACCTACTTGTATTTGGGTATGATTCTTTTGGTTTCTTGGGCTAAATACTTTTTTTCTTTTATCAACATCATTCAGAAGTTCATATAAATCCTCTTATTTATCTGCGAGTATGGCAGTGTTACCAGCATACCGTATGTTTGTTATTTGTGTCCCATTTAGTTTTATCTCTTTTGGTTAGTTAGAATACTAGAGGCAAAAAGCATATGCGTAGTGAACACCTCTTATTAGTTACATTTCTTGAGTTGACAGTAATTTGTTGATCCGTAGCTTTGCCGGGTAATTGCAATATTTATTTTAGATAATCTGGAAATTTTTAGAATCAAGTTGGATTTTGATGAGTGTGTTCATCATGATCATTGGTGTGATATGCTTGCAAAAGCTTTGTGATAGTATGTTAATATTATCAAGACGCATTTCCGTAGGTCATAACATTAATAAGTGATTAACGGCATAGAGTATATGGATTCTCTCGTACCCATTGTGTGTTTAAAACCAAAAAAACCTTTGACTTCTTCAAATTTTTTATATGTCCTTGAAGAAAAATTTTTTCAGATATAATAAATGATTAGGCTTATAGTCTTTAATCTTCAAAATTATCAGCGTTGGCCTCATTTTGATGATATTTCTCTCCTACCATATATTTTATTAAATAACCAACATTGATGTTCAGGTTTTATTAATTTCAACATCTTAGCATAAAAATTATTTTTTCCCTGGCAAATTTTGTTTCTTTTTGACGTGACAACGTCTTAAATTAGGTTGTGGCTCGGAGTCACTCATGAAAAAGTGTAACGCCCGCTCACGTCTGTTACGATGAGTCACCGAACGAGAGAGAGGCCCGCCGGACCGGCGAATGCCTTGCGTCTCTCTCCCACTCAAACATGATCGGTCTGCTGCGCGCAGCACTAGAGAATTAGGCGCGTTGAATCGGTGAAAATCACTCAAATAGAAATTAGTTAAGTTTAAGTTTACATGTACAATGTTTTAGTAAACAAAATATATTTCTATAGTTAAAATTTGTGCAATTCTTATTTTCATTCAATTCCTTGTTCCTATTGTGCAATTTAATAATATTCATATCAATAAATATTCTACCGAGAAAAAGACGTTGTCACGTAAAATCTTCGCCCGTAAAACCGACTTTACAGGCAACCGATTTTTTTTTATTTTCGACGGCCTTCTTTACTTAGATACTAGCATTGATGGACCTGAAAAATTGCTCATGTCGGGAGATTTAATATATCTTGGCGGTTGTTGATTTTCTTTTTAATAAAGGTAATGTCGTTATCCCTAAAATATCCTATAATCGTTTAAATTCCTTATTGCAATTAAATGAGTAATTTTACACACGTATAGAGGCTATAGCCATAGCAAAATCAGAAAAACCACAGAATGAAGATTTGTCTTGTCAGATCCATATCTGTACTACCTGTAATGTTGAAACTGTTTGAAAAGCTTTTACTCAAAAGACTAAAAATATTATATTTTATAAAAGCATCTTATTCCTTTGCAATAGTTTAGTTTCATAGAAAAATACTAAACTGTAGATTAGGTTAGTAAAATAACAAATGTAATGGTTTTTCAATAAAATCTTCTCAACTACTAGAATCATATATATTAAACAGATTCTTTAGAACCTCCTTTTGTTTTACTAAGAACTAAACGATATATAAAAAAAACGGGTGTGGCAGTCCAGTGGGACTGCCGGTAGAAGTTATACTTCTATACACGCGTTCGCCGTTACAAATTTATATGGGAGTCAATCTGCACAATCATTACATATTAATGCTATAGATAAGAGAGAGCAGGAAGAGAAACAGAATTAGGTATATAGGTATATGGTTGCAATGTTTGCTGTATATAAACAACATTTGACCGGTAATAGGAGTATAGTATATGAAGGATTAAATCAATATTTTGATGAAAATATATGATGAAAGTATATTTTTATTTTCATATATGTATGAAAGGAGTTGAATGCAAAAAAAAATTACACATACTCTGCAGTAAAATTCATTGTTTGTTTTGTTATTAATATAAAAATACAATACACTGCAACATAATTCAATATAATAATACAATACAAATTAAAATGCAATATTCATAAGTATATATGTAATGATTTTGCCGATTCACTCCCGTATAAATTTCCAACGTCGAACGCGCGTATAGAAGTCTAACTGTTTTGTAACTGTTTTGTCTAACTGTAACTAAATGTTTGTGGAAGATAAAAATAAAAAACGAACAACTCGGATTATGTTGTAAATTTTCATTTAATTTTAAAATTTGGCATTTTTGCGTATTTTAAATATATTTAATAAGATTAACATGGGGTTTTTAAATATTTCAAAAATAAAAAAGGAAATTCGTATTGGGATTCGAACTCACATATAATAACGTATGAACAAAACACGCAAACAATTTGCCAATTAGACATAACAGTAATGTATTTCAAAATTGACAGTTCTCGGTCATACATTCTCGAGAGAGAAAGAGGGAGAAAATACATCTTCTGTCTCTCTCTTACCTATATCTTACATATGTAATCATTTTGCCAATTCACTCCCGTACAAATTTCCAACGTCGAACGCGCGTATAGAAGTATAACTTCAATAATAGTACCAAAAGAGGCTGGTTTAAACAGGAAGTAAAGAGAAGATGTGAAGCAAAGAAGAAAGCATCTTTACAATACAGACCACAACAAACACAACAGGCATACAACCAATATAGACAAATCAAAAATGAAACGAATACTTTAGTTAGACAAATAAAAAGGGAATAATGGCAGAGCTTCTCAAAACAGATAGACCACGACTTCTACGACACACAAGAAGAAATATAGAGAATAATCAGAGGACAAAGATAAGAGATGAACGAACTAATAAAAATGAAACACATTCAGAAGGAGACATGGGCAGACTATTTTCGATCCCTATTTGCTAAAGGTCACGATAATAAACCACCAACACCAGGAGGAGATAGAATACCAAACGAACTTCTAAATTACGGAGGACCATATCTGACCAAACAACTATTAAAAGTAATAAAAAAATAGAATAAAACAGAATTCGTCAGAATGGAGATCAAGCATCCTAATACCTCTCTTCAAAAAGGAAGACAAATCGGACCCGGAAAATTACAGTGGATTTAATTTTTTATACACAACACTAAAATTAGGAAACAAAGTTATAACAAAAAAATGAATGAAATAATAACACTAGCAGAAGAACAACAAGGTTTTAGTTCGGGAAAATCATGTACCGACGGTATATTTATCCTCCTGCCTATAGTAATGTTTTTTTTTTAATTTAATATTTTAGGCTTTCAGACTTGCTTAAGGAAGTTTAAAAAGTATCTGAAAAAATGTTTCAAAAATCTTAATCCTAAAAGATTGATTTTATTAATGTCCTACATAAAGGACAGATGTAAGTTGTTGATCTTTTAAATCAAAAGTAATGTCCTTCTCATAGGACCCTGGTTGCCCATATTACGAGATTAGTAAAGGTAAAAAAATGAAAAAAAATTAAAGAAGTTAATATGTCTTTTATTTTTGAGATTACAAAAACAAGATTCATTCTTATAACCAATAAAAAAAAAACATTCTATAAATGTTTGAAATAATAAAAATATAAAATTTATGCATTTTCGTGAAAATCACTAAAACAACGTCTTGCAGTTGTAAAACATAAGAAAATTGAATATTTTTTGCAAAATATTGTTGTCTTCATGGAGCAGCCATCTTTTCTGCATCTGTTTTGTTTAGGGGCATGATCTGGCATGTGTATTTCTTTTTGTTGCCTTCGTATAACTGATGGTAAAGGAGTAATAGGCGTTCTTCTGTGTTTATGTTTAGGCAATAATTGAACTATATCTTCTTCATCGCTATCGCAATCGTTGTCCATATTATTTTGTTCAATTAGTTTCCCTCCCAATTTTATTTTGCGGTGTCTCAATTGCCAAATATTTTTACTGCCTTTACTTATTTCACGCTGTCTATATTGAAGCCAAGCGTTGACGATTGCTAAATCTATGAGGTGGCAAATAACCCGTATTGTCCATTTTTGGTACGACTACGCGACGGACAAACGGCAAGCATACGATTTACTAAATCCACCCCACCCATATTTTTATTATACTCCTTAATTACTTCGGGCCGGCAAACTTGTTCATAGAATTTATTTTTTTTTTGACCACCGCTTACAATAATCTATATTCCCCGAGGAAAAAATAGTAGATAACATTATTAATGGTTTGTTGTCTATCCACCGTGTGATGACCATTTTGCCATCATCTCTGTTTTTGATTTCATAAGTACCCTTTAAAGATTTTAAAAAAAGTTTTTCTGGTTACATGAAACAATCTTTAGGTATTCGGTTCTTCATAATGCTTCCAGTTTCATAAAAACCACGAGACAATCATTCGGTACAAAGCTTTGTGGTAGTAAAATATCGGTCAAAGTATATTTTATGCCCTGGTACCAGTGATCTTACTAGATACAATACAGCTGACTCTCCTAATCCAAAACCGTCACTAGATAATTGTGAAAATGTTGAATCCTCTTGATATATAACTATATCACATACAATTCCTTGTGAAGTGGCAAGAACAAAAGCTTTTAACCCTACAGGATTTGGTTTCTTGGGAAAATACTGACGAATTGGACATCTACCTGAGAATGGAATAATCATTTCGTCGATACTTAATGATTCAGTGGGTTCTTGAGCGTGGCAACCTTCACATATACTATCAATATCAAATAAAGTCCTTATTTTCCAAATCTTATCGCGTCTTTGTTCCACATTTATATCGGATCCACAACTACTTTTAATGAAGTTCTGATGGTATAAAAGCGTTGACGGCTTATTGCTCCTGCAACAATAGGGATTCTCCATTTTTCCGCCCAATACATGTTTATTTATGAATACTGCAAAGTTGACATTACCATCGTAATGCCGATAAAAACTTTGATTTCGCTTAAAGATAACCCCAAAGTTTTTTCTTTATTTAAAATAGTGGTTCTATTAGTGGAATTCCCAAAAGAATAGTATAATCAATATATTGATAAAAAAATGCATCCCACTTCCAGGAGTCTACATCATTTAGTAAATATGCAGGCTGTAACAATGATTACTCCTTACTTCCTTAATGCTTACTCCGGAGTAAATGTGCCACACCATTTATCAGTTAAAGCGTCATTTTTATTAACTTTAGATTGCATGCTTGTCGTTTGTCTATCTCTTCCAACGTTCCTTTTTCGTGCAATAAGGAATGTCTTCCTCGTCCAAAAGAATAAGGTTGAGTTACAAAAGACCTATCCGAAATAGCTGGCAAAGATACACATCTAGAAATATCGCTGGAATCACTTTCCTCTACAATAGGCGAAATCAATCTGGATATATCTTCAGAATATGTTCTTCCTTGATCAGAACTGGATGTGTCGTTTTTATTTTCGAAATCTGGATCATTGTCATAGCCATCACTTGAAAAGTCATCATCCAACGCATATGAATTATTAAGCAACTCTAATAATTCCTCCTCTGATAATGCTGAAAATAAAACTGTAACCAACAAATGTCCTATACGAAGTTTGTCACCGTATGCCTATATAAAGGATATAAACATTTTATCTGTTATTACTCATTATTTGTTTATTATTTTGAAATACTATACTGTTTACATTAATTTGTAACCTTTTAAGAAAACAGTGAATAAAAAATGGGCTACAAATTATTTATGATTAAATAAATATTTGAAGATAGTACTTAACCTTTTTTCTCCACACACGCTCACTACGACTGCTTTGTGCCATTGTCACAAAACAAATGAAATTATGCACGTGCTGTCAGTTTCATAGTTCCAAAATATTCCAATAGAGTGCCACATAGAGATATAAACTTAATACATTATTTTTAGGAGGCGCTACGAGAATTCAAATGTTATGTTCTACCAATAGTACATTTGCGGTCAGGAGGTTAAAATGAGGCAAGTGCAAGAGAAATTATTAGAATATAACAAACCGGCATATCTATGTTTAGTGTGGACCTTAAGAAGGCTTTAATGGGGTTAAATTAAAGGATGCTATCTAATTATTGTATACGCACTAACGCTAACCTCCAGGAATAATCAAAGTGATCAAAAATACCTACCAAAACACCACACTACAAATAAAAGTAGAAGAAGAACTAACTGACCCCATTGAAGCTGGCAGTGGGATAAGACTCCCTGAGTCCTTTATTGTTTAACGATTTTGGATAAAATAATAAAAAAAGTAAGAACTAAAAAAGGACAACAAATAAGAGAAAAACTTCTTAGAATAATCTGCTATGCAGACGACGCAATACTGCTCTCTCTAAGTGAAGACAATATACAGCATATGCTGCAACAATTTAATACAATCACCAAAAAATGGTAATTTCCCGAAAAAAAGAAAATATAACAAGTGATGGAGTTTAAATATCGGGACATCACATTATCTAGCTACGAAATGTTCGAAACTGAAGTGTAAGATCAAGAAAATAGAGCAAATAGGTAGATGCAAGCAGAACATCAAGGACTGGGTAAAAAATAGAAAAGTAGAATGGAACGATCATATAAGCTAAATGACAACATATATGTAGAGTGGTAAAGACGGTCAGATATGGATCCCAATACGATGATGATCAGTAGGACGACCACGAAAACTATGAATCGACAACTTACTGTAGGTAAATTGACAAACAGACAGACTCATGTCTACATAAAAGGAAGAAGAAGAAGATTATGTATTTTCTTTTAACTGTTTGTCCACAATGTACTTTGTGTTAAAAGTTTCCATCATAGTGAACAGATTTTGGTGGTGCATTTTTTAATTCATAGCATATGATATAAATATATTTGACAAATATTTAAAATTTTTCGTATCAAATTTTTGGAACCTGTAAAAAATTTGCCAATTTTCAAACAGCATATTTTCACAACTTTACATTGCGAACAAGTTTAATTTGTTCTATTTTTCTTATAAATATGATAATTTTTGAATTATTTATGATAACATTTTAAAAAGAAGGTTTACTTTTCGTTTTAAATTTTTGTTTAATTTTTATACTATTTTTTAGGTAGATGAAAATGACAAAATAAGGCTGCATACAAAAAATTTGGCAGTGCCTTTCCACTGTTCTATAACCACACAATCTTTAAGTAGAATTTTAATGATAGGTTTAGAAATATCTTTTGGATCAAACACTAAAGACTTTAAACACATTTTGAGCCTACCATCCTGTTTTTTAGTATCGTATGTCTTTGGGGTAATATCTGGTGGTATAAAAATAGCGCTGAAATCTTCAAAGTATATTTCGCCGGGATCAAGTAGTAATAATGAAAACCTGGAAATAAAATTACTCTCGTTTTAAAAGTATAACCTAAATTAAAAGTCGGTTGCCTGTAAAGTCGGTTTTACGGGCGAAGATTTTACGTGACAACGTCTTTTTCTCGGTAGAATATTTATTGATATGAATATTATTAAATTGCACAATAGGAACAAGGAATTGAATGAAAATAAGAATTGCACAAATTTTAACTATAGAAATATATTTTGTTTACTAAAACATTGTACATGTAAACTTAAACCTTTGTCAATAGTATGACATAACCTATAAACTCAGTTTCTCAACTTTTGTGTCAATCTAACAATTAATCAATCAATCATAGTTTACGATAATGAAATATTAGTGTACAATTATTTACCTTTATTGTTGTAGTTGTTGTAAATGACGAATTTAAGCACTCCACATTTTCACTACAGACACAGCTGACGATACTTTAACCACACGTGTGAACTTGTATTATGACGCTTTCTCGGTTTTCCAACGCCAAGAACGCTCGAGAAAGACAGAGACACAAGCACGCACCGATTCAACGCGCCTAATTCTCTAGTGCTGCGCGCGCAGCGGACCGATCATGTTTGAGTGGGAGAGAGACGCAAGGCATTCGCCGGTCCGGCGGGCCTCTCTCTCGTTCGGTGACTCATCGTAACAGACGTGAGTGGGCGTTACACTTTTTCATGAGTGACTCCGAGCCACAACCTAATTTAAGACGTTGTCACGTCAAAAGAAGTAAAACTTTAAAAACTTGCATTCAGGAAAATTAATGATTCTAAACCGCAATGAGAATACATTTAATTTGGCCCATTTTTGTCAAACGTATGACACTTTTCGGGATATGTAGGATACAATTTGTACACAAATGTTTCTCGATTGTTTTATTACTTTTTAGGCGAAGAAGATAAATATTCCAGCTTTTAAACTTTGTAAACAACTTTACAGATAACTTTTACAAAAATACAAGTTTCGGCTCATTAGAGTCAATCCTTAACTGATCGCGTCTAGGCTACTACGGATAGAAATATGAATGACAAAATAAAGCCACACACAACAAGAAGTCAAACTGTAAAACTTGAAATAAACGAGTAATTACTAATTACTCAAACATTCAAGATGAATAATTAATAAGGACCCAATAAAAAATGGAATAACTTCAAAATATAAACTTTAGATAAGGATAAAATATGCATATTTTTCATTATAATAAAATAATAAGAATAAGATTGTTTTTTAGGTGCAATCCAGTAAAAAGCTTCTAATAGTTTATAAAACATGTAAATAGAATCAAATTATTGTCTATAAGTACGTGATTACAAAACAGATTAAGGTTAAAATTAGGTTTTACCAAAACATTTAAAAATTATATGTTTTAGAAATACGTTGTTTCTTAATTAATACTTTATTGTTACCACTTTACAAAACAACCCCATGTTTGATAAAATATGCAAAAATTAGTACACAATAGCGACAATTATCAACTACTATTCAACCTTGAAAGTGTGTTTCCTTCTTAAGAATAAGTAAAGCGAGGTGAATGTAATTACACCGACGGAAACGAAGAACTGTTACGTAAAGGAATATTTATATCACCCTGTAGATTAAATCATTTCACCAAGTGTACTTTGCAGTCTCCTGGTGGAGGTTTCCATACAAGAGAGCAAGTGAATGAAGACTGGCGGGAGAAACTTTTCGTATAGGATTAGAAAACAGCCGGTAGATCAGTAACGGTTTAGTTCTTTTCTCGTAGCGGTGCAGTGTACACTTTCGCTTTTTTTAACACCAGTAAGTATCTTCATTAAATTCTACTTTATGTTCGATTCTTTAATTTCGAGAGAGCTAGTGTAAGCGCACACAAGAACAGTTTTGGACAGTGGTCGCACTTTTTACTCGAGAGTGAATCTTTTGCTGCATGGCCTTGATTGATGCTCATCGTTTAACATCTTGTAAACAAACTTTCAAAACCAATATATACATATCCGCATATATATACATACATATATATATATATATATATATATATGTTTTAATATTAATTCTAAGAAAAATAGGTAATATTATGAATTATTAGTTCTGTTACTCTATATTTACCCCTTCTCTGGAGGAGGGGGTTAAATAAGGGGGATAGTACAAGGATAACCAATATTTTATATTCATTATCAGGATGTTAAGAGTGTAAATATTAATCAATTTGTTCTCAAAGAAATATTCGAAGCAATTTTGATATTGGATAACTATATTTTAAAGAAAAGTTCTAAGAAATTGAACATATTATTTTAGCTACAATATTCTAAAATATCAGAACTTTATGATGACAATCTTAGCTTTTTTCTATCGTCTATATATTATTGAATGTAGTATTAGATCCATCTTAATCATTCATTTTTGTATTCAATCGATAACATAGTTGCCCCCCAATTCATGTGTTGAATTTTGTCTTATTTTGGTTGTTGGCTGTTTATTTTAAAGATCTCCAGTTCATGTTTCTTTAATTGCTGTTTATTTGTTCACAAAAATCTATTTATGTATTATTTCATTATCTATAAATATCATATTTAGCACATCACAAGTAAAGTAATATTTTCAATATATTGTGATTCTAATATGTTGCAGTATAACCTTTAATTTATAACTAAAAGCTTTAGATAACTGTGACTCTTATCTGCATGTTTGTGTAACTCATACCAAATGATTACAAAAGTGTGACAGATGACATGCAGAAAACTGATAAGAAGAACAATACGTAATAGATACGTGACAAAAATACAATATATATATATATATATATATATATATATATATATATATATATATATATATATATATATATATATATATATATATATATATATATATATATATTGTCTGTGTGATTTACCGGACTGAAGGACTCATTTTGAAGTGGATAATTAACTAATTCGCATAAATCAAATCGCTGACGGTTATAGGTGGGTGAAAGGATATGTGATCTAGGATAATTGCAGTGCAATACAGGAACTTGTATCTCGGAGACGCTTATTCATTGATTGGTATTGAAAAAATGCTAGAAAATCTGAACAAAATTTTTTGTCCTTATGTCGGTTTGCTCCCCTAATTAACTCCTTGCCAATAACTTTTTTGTGGTTAATTTCTAAATTATGACCGCTGAATGTATCACTATTAAATGCAGAGTTAGATTTCGTAATACTTTGATTATTTTCATGTCGGCCCAGGGTAACCTAACCTACCACTTTAATGTTTGCTCGTGTGCAAATACAAAACTAACTACAAAACTAGCCCTGAACTTAGGCTCCACTTCGACATCCCATTTGTGCAACAGGTACTCTTCTTCAAAATTTTTAACTGTTCCACATCTAGTATACTGTATTATAAGTGATCATAGGTTATTTTTAAGTATTATATATTTAGATTTTCGAGTGCTAAACGCCTTCCGACAGGTATCATTTTATGAGAATTGCTACTTTTAGGTGACCCTATCTTGCTAGCGAACTGAATTCCAGTTTAAACCTTTAAATCTAAAAAAAAAACGTATACACTGCAGAGTTTGTCTGTTTTTTATTTTGTTAAGTTAGTTTTAAATATTGAGTAAATTGTACAGTACATATATAACATCGAGAATATACTACATATTGAGTTGTAAGTTATGAACTATTACCACCAGTATATCTTATAAACACTTTTTCATCTGTTGTTATTTTAGAGAACTGATGAAACCTTAGAAATATAAGACGAAACTTCTTCGATTAAACTGATGAAGTAGTCGACTTCTTTTTTTTTATTTGCCAACCTGAATGACCGATTAAACCTCTGAATTCACTAGTTGAATACCTTTGAAATATATATATATATATATATATATATATATATATATATATATATATATATATATATATATATGTATATATATATATGTATGGGTATATATAAATATATATATATATATATATATATATATATATATATATATATATATATATATATATATATATATGTATATATATATATGTATGGGTATATATAAATATATAATATATATATATATATATATATATATATATATATATATATATATATATATATATATATGTATATATATATATATATATATATATATATATATATATATATATATATATATATAATATACGGTATATATATATATATATATATATATATATATATATATACCCTTCTCTTCTCTTCTCAACCCTAGTTAGTAGTAGTAAATATTATCTATTTGATGAATGTCAATGGTATAGAATTAACAAAAAGGACTTTCGAGATAGAAAAAAAGAGATAGAAAAGATACAACACATATCTTATGTAACTGCGTATGTTCTTCTTCTTGGTGTGACTATCCGTGAACAATGTTGTCGATATACATGGCAATATTATCTGCATTTATCTTTAAGTGCCGTCTCCTAATCCTCAGTACGTGTCACAGACATTGTAACTTTCTTATTTTTGTTGTATTTATTATTTCGTATTCTTTGTCCATTTCTCCTTGGACTCTGAAAGTCTCAAACGATGAGGTGTTAGGCGAATTGAACTTGGCAGAAAGCTTATGAACACATTTAAAATACATAGCATCCGGGCCACATACTTCGAAACCGTAAATACTCTCTTCTACGCGTCATCATGTAAGGAAGAGTAGAAGGAGGCAAAGGCTTGGGAATAAAGAAGAAATCTTGGCTGAGGAATATCAGTGATTGGACTTACCTCAGTGTTGAACAGATATTTTATGTTGAAAAGATAGGGAAGCGTTTAAAGAAGTGATCGCCAACCTTCGTTAGAAGACGGCACAATAAGGAGAAGCCCATTGCTAGCATTACTTTTGTGTTCGTTTTCTTCTGTGTTCATATGTTATTATTCTTCTATGTTATTACATGTTCTTGCTTCAGTTTCCACTTTCTAGTCCACATTTAGGGTCTTTATTAAAGAGAATTGTTTTCATTTTTACAAATGATTCCCAGAAAAACAGATTCCCAGGTATTTGTATTTTTCTGTCTATCGGTACATCCCCCAAATCTGTGTTTGTATATTTGTTTTTTTTTGTTATTATCATGTATTTAATCTTTTTTATATGTATTGTCAGTCCGTATTTTTCAAGGTAACTGTTTTTTTAGTAGTAGTTTGAGTTGTTCAGCAGAGCGTACCATAATCACGGTGTCATCTGCATATCTTATGCTGCTAATTTTTCTTCCGGAAATTATTATTCCTTCACTTTTAAAAAGTAAGGCTTCTTTAAAAATGTATTTAATATATACATTGAGTAGTAATGGAGACATAATACATTTCTTTTTCCTCTCTCCTCTCCTGATTTTAATTTCTCAACTGGATTTTTATCTATAACAATTTGTGCTCTTTGATTCTAGTAGAGGTTTATTATTATTCTAAGTCCGTTTTGTCTATTTTTTGTCTTTAGAACTTGTCTAACTAAATTTTCATCTTACTTTCTCAAATGTTTTTCAAAATCAATATAGCAAACATGCACATCCACATTCATATCCACGCATCTTTGAGCTGTTACATTAAAAGCAAATGACTCATCTCCGGTTCCTAGTCCATTTTTGAATCCAAATTGACTATCATCTATTCCTTCTTTCAGTTTATTATTTATATGATCATGTATTATTTTCAAAAATAATAATTTGAGAATATTATTATGACTCACTAATAATATTGTTATAAATTTACTGCAATCTTTAGCGTTTGTATTTTTAGGGAACGCGCAAAAAATGGAGAGTAACCATTGGTTCAGTATGTGTCTTGTTTTGTATATTGTTTGCACAAAAGTTGACAGATATTTAGGTTCTAGGTTAGGTTTATCTGAGGTTCTTCAACCAGGATAATCCTCTGATTCTTGGACCTTTCTTTCCAAATATTTTTCCTCGCAGGATAGCTTATAGACAAGCATATCTTGATTCATTTCGCATAATGTGTTTGAAGCACTGTAGCTTTCGAGATTTGATGGTAGTCAGTACCTCTCGGTTCTTCCTTATTCTTCTGAGGACCTCTTTATTTATAACTCGGTCAGTCCACTGGATCCTAAGTATCCTCCTATATAGTCACATCTCAAGTAATTCTAATCTTCTGCTCGTATCTTCGTTCAAAGTCCACGACTCAACACCATAAAAAAATTTATTTAGCGGCTTCAAACATATAAATACAGATAGCATTCATGATATAATAGTTATTTCTAAAAGGTTCTGCGATGTAGTCCGATAGGACTTTTATATTAATATACCTTTTCTACAGAGACTTTTTTAAATAAAAATTTTTTGCGATACTACAGAAATTCAGTGTCCTTGCGGATCGTAAAAAAGAACAAAGGAGGCGTAGCAGGGAAGCTTTTTTAGTTTAATATCAAAAGAGAGGTTGGGACTCTTGAAGTAGACTCTCATTCGTCATTAGCTAGGAACATAACAAACTGTTAAATAGTAGCAAATATATACTAAATGAATGTTACATATGATGACATATGATGAAAGGGAAAATGAATAAAATATGAATGAAAAAGGAAACATGTGATTCAGGCACCACATCCAATCTTCTAAAATAAATGTAAAGAATAGTAATCTAACAAAGCAGACAAAATAAAATATTTATCATCTACGAATATGGGCATATAGGTCAGAGGAAGGGATTAATAGCAAAATATGGCACAGAAACTTCTCCCCTCTATCTCTCTATATTGGTTAATAAAAAAAGATTTGTTTATGATACTAAGACATTTTATTGCCTTTTTCGACGCTTCGGCAGGATATCCATGCCTTTTTCAAGAAATAAGATTGACTAAAAAACATTTTATCAAAAGACATATTAAGCTTCAAAAGAGACACTTTTGACTTACCAATCATGTAAAAGTTGGTTGCTAACAAGTATACAATTAAACATCGCAATTAAATTAAATTAAACATTGTGTTTTTATGGGATTCAGCCAAAATAATTATTAATTGTGATTGTGATGAAAATCACAGTTTTAATTAAGTAATATTTGGCGTTTCTTGTCACTCTGAAAATCGTTCTCGATAAAGGTTTTTTGTACAAATTATGTAAAAATGTGTATAACCAAAAATTTTGTTATTGGTTATTTCATTTCAAAGTTGACATGCTTGACCTAGATCTTGTAGGCTAACAGCCCATAGTGGTATAACACATTTTGAGGGTGGTGTTTTTATCCTAGGAATATCATTGATATTCCTAGGATAAAAAGACACAGCTATATAGCAGCTTTTTAAAAGCGTTGTACAACTGCACTAAGAGACTAAGAGACCGGAACAAAAACTCCTTGTTCTAGAAATGGATTTTTGGCTCAGATTAGCAGCTATATCTAAATTGACGCAACTACTAAAAAAATAAGACAAATCATGGAGATAACAACCACCATCATAGAAGAAATATAGTAAAAACTGCTTATACCCTCATACTTTTTCTAGGAAGTTGCAAGTCAGCAATTTTAACATCTAAACCTATGTACTTTAATTTTGTCAACAATTTAATCTATCTATCTAATGTAACTATTCCTAATTCTATTCTTTGGTGTCACTCAACTCATTTATCTGAGCATTAGTATTTTCACTAAATACCTTCGTTGTTCTTCTCTCTTTTTAATTACCTGTCAATCAGTGCGGTAAAACTACATCCTAGCTGGTATTTGGAAGTTTTAAAGAAGTTTCCTTTCATAGATATATTCATATATATATATATATATATATATATATATATATATATATATATATATATATATATATATATATTTATATATATACGATGTACGATTCCACTTAGAGTAACTAACACACTTTCAAACGAATACCTGTTGAATTTTTTGTGGATCTCTTCCTATACAACCTTTGAAGATTTCGCATTGTGCCTCGGCCGGTAATTTTACTTTGGAACTTACTGCTTAGAACAAGCCAATTGAATAATGTTACCTAAAGTTAAATGTAAACTACTGTAATGTCTATTATTATTAAGTAATATTAGTGCTAACCTTGAAACTTTGTCATCCATATTGGATTTAATTTTTTTGCTTTGTTCCTTACACCATTGCTTTTTTAGCCTCTTCCTATACAACCTTTGAAGATTTCGTATTGTGCCTCGGCCGGTAATTTTACTTTGGAACTTATTGCTTAGAACAAGCCAATTGAATAATGTTACCTAAAGTTAAACGTAAACTACTGTAATGTCTATTATTATTAAGTAATATTAGTGCTAACTTTAAAACTTTGTCATCCATATTGGATTTAATTTTTTTGCTTTGTTCCTTACACCATTGCTTTTTTAGCATGTCTATTCTTAGAACTCTTTTAACTTTTACAAAACTGACTTAGTTTTTTTGATAACTCAAAATGAACGTTTTGTAATTTTTAATCTTTATAATCTATATGATTCATTCTATTCTCTTCACTGCCATCATAATTTATTACTGCATATCTTTTGTAAGTTAAACCATTTGCAAATTTTTTATATCTGTGGATGTTTGTTTATTTTAATAATATTGTAGTTAAACCGATAATGTGTATAAATTTAGTATACGAAATGTCTTCAATAAAAGGATGAAGTAGCTAATCCTTTCTTTTATATTTTAACTGTTGCTAAGAACCCTCACTATCTTAGTGAACCACACTCTCTCTCACACACACACACACACACACACATATATATATATATATATATATATATATATATATATATATATATATATATATATATAAACAAAATGTAGTTCACTATGATGATAGATATCAAAAGTTGGAGAATATAACAAAGGATACTGCTTTCTCATCCTCTATTTGAAGACATTTTGTTTCATTTGAAGAAGTTCATAAATATTATCAGTTCATCTAAAATTAGTTAAATGGGCATACATCCATAGAAAAAAAAATAGCAAAAAATTTTTACCATAAGAGATATATAGCTCATAAAAGATGTAAGTGAAGTAAACAGTACATATATATATATATATATATATATATATATATATATATATATATATATATATATATATATATAATCTATAGATAAAATACTAAGAATAACAATAATACAGCTTTTAATTCGGCATTTAATTGCTAATAAAATACATCATTACCTTTATGTAGCGAAGCAAGAATGTTGTTAGTCGAAAAACCAAAGTAAAAGTTTCGCGAAGGAAAGTTTGTCTCTCGTTCGAAATATAATATCTAAATGAGCGGTTTTATCTAGGTTAAATAAAAAAAATTCCTTGAAATACATCAAGAGATTTAAAAAAAAACTCTTAAAATTAATTTTGAATGATAAATATCGGCACTGAAATTAATTTGTTTTAGATTTATAATATCTGACTTTCTCAAAATATTCATGTTCACTTTTATCCTAGATGAATTCTTATGTAACAGACAAATTATAAATGTTAATAATCTTCATAATGAAATATGTATACACTAAAACCGGTAATTTTGGAAATTATATAGCTTGTGATCTCCTCAAAACTAGATTTATACTTTTTCTTTGACCAAACTGGATACGTAATACTGGTCGAATGGGTAAGGATAATTTGAACAACATTTTTCAAATTCTTCGCTTCGTTTATATTTATTATTCTGATCTGAAGAAATAACCAAGATAGCGTTTAAACTGCTTAACGTAAATGCAGAACAATTCTATTGGTGAAATTCGGCATGATAGATCACTAGAAACAGGAATTTATTTATTTTTTAGATTTTTGTCTTAGATATTTACGCTGTCAAGTAAAGATTTACCAAAACTTTTCTTTTGAGTTTATACCGTGTGGAATAAAGCAAATTTTTTTCTAATATTAAGTTTTTGACACCCTGTATGGAGAACAATGTATGCTGATGATACCGTCTTAATAGCAAGCAACGCACAAGAACTACAAAATATAATAAATGCGGTAGTTCACCACAGCGAAATGTTCGGTTTACATCTAAACGTGTATGCCAAGGGTCAAATAATAGAACAGGTAAATTCCATAAAATATTTGGGAACAAATATCAATAGTCAGTGTAATCCAAAAAAAGAAATCCTGTCAAGAATCGAACAAGCAAGGAAAACATTCATGAGCATTAAAACATTTTTTACAAGATCAGACCTTAGTCTACAGCTTAGAATCCGAATGATCAGATGTTACGTTTTTTCTGTCTTACTGTATGGCTGTGAAAGTTGGACAATGGACTCTGAAATAGAAAAAAGAATAGATGCCTTTGAGATGTATATATACAGACGAATGTTGAGGATTCCATGGGTACAAAGAGTTACTAATGTTGAGGTACTTCGTCGCATGTGTAAACAAAAAGAATTACTAAGAATATTCAAAGAGGGGAAAATGCAATACTTGGGTCATGTGCTGAGAGGCGAAAGATATGAATTACTTCGAGTTATACTGGAAGGAAAAGTACAGGGCAAAAGATCAGTAGGAAGACGCCAGAACTCGTGGCTGAAAGACCTGAGAAGATGGTTCGACCGCTCATCCGCAGAGATCTTTCGCGCAGCAGTTTCCAAAACTACAATTGCCATTTGGATCGCCAACCTTCGAAAGGAGACGGCGCAATGAGAAGAAGAAGATGGAGAACAAAGTACAAGGGTAGATATACATCTAAATCATGTGGTCTCATCTTTTATGAACATTTTGTTTTTTTAATTTCCCTAATATATTTAAAAACAAAGATAATAGGTGGTGTGTTTTTTTAACACTTTCTAATCAAAAACAAGCTATAGTAGAGATTGATACATTAGAACTGACACGAGTCAACAAGACGAATCTTCTAAAAGATCCAGCTAATCCAGATGATGGGTCAGTAACAACGGAACTACGTCGTAGTTACTAAGCAAAAGCGAAGTGTCAACCGAATCCTTTCGAAAACCCGAAGTTTTTCAGGTATTTTGTTATCATACCCCTGAAGACTCGAAATTTGCATCTGTTAACGACAGCTGCGCTACTTGACAGTCATGTTTGAAAATTCAGTTATTTGAGAATTGTCATTGTTGTTGTCAATTCTAGAAATGAACTAACTAATAAAAACGAAACACATTCAGAACGAAACGTGGGTAGACTACTTTTGATTCCTATATGCTAAAGGTGGCGACACCAACCATAATGAAGCACCAACACCAGATGTGACGACAAACGAAGAAACAAATATTGAGGAAAAGGTGGTAAAGGAAGCACTAAGAAAATTAAAAAATTAAAAATCACCAGGAGAGGACAGAATACTGAACGAACTCCTAAAGTACGGAGGACCAGATCTAACCAAACAACCATTAAAACTAATCCAAAAAATAGAATAAAACAGAATTCCTCAAGAATGGAGATCAAGCACCCTAATTACCTCTCTTTTAAAGGAGAGACAAACGGACTCTCCGGAAACGCCAAAAAATTTAACATGGTAATTTACTCAAAAACGTAAATGTTAGATAATAGAACAAGTGATGGCGTTGACAACAATATCTAGGCATCACATTATCTATCTATGGAAAGCTCGAAACAGAAGTGGAAGACCAAGTAAATAACGAAAACAGAGCCGCAGGTTGCCTGAATGAAACAATATGTAGAAATAAAAATATCGGGAAAGAAACGAAAGGCAGAATTTACAGTTATCAGACATCATAATGAGAAACGCAGCAGAAACACGACCTGACACAGAGAGGATAAAAAGGATGTTAAAAACAGCAGAGATAAAAATACTTGGAAAAATTGATAGTAAAACACTATAGAACAGAGCTAGAAGTACATATATAGATGCAAGATGGAGAACATCAAGAACTGGGTAAGAAATAGAGAGTAGAATGGAAATATCATATGAGCTGAATGACAACAAATAGATAAGTAAAGACGGCAAGAGACGGTTCCCAATAGAAAGACGATCAGTAGAAAGACCACGTTAACGATGGAACGACAACTTAATGGAGGCACATTTAAAAACAGACAAGGTCAGGTCTACATAAAAAGCATAAGAAGAAGAAGAAGAAGATTGTAAATTTTTATTGTTGTTTATTTATAATATGAAATGGGTTAAAAGGAATACGACTCGCGATGAATGTTTCCAAGCAATAACATTACATGATGAGGAATTAAGCTATCGTGTCATTACTTTGAGATTGGTATTTGCACATTCAACAATTTTGTATGTTCACACGCTTTAGGAAAACAAATATTTTTTGCATACGACCGCAACAAAGTAGACGATCAAGTGACTACAGCTAATCAAGTTCAATACTTTATACTCTGTGCTTTAAGGAAACGTTTCAGCACATCTAGAAATCTTTTAATGCAGCTTGCAGCAGTTCACCATGTTCAGCCTAGCTTTGACACTGTCAAAAGACATCTTTCTGAAAGAAATTTTCATGTTTGTCCCAGTTCAAGCACCTGCGTTGAATGCAGAGCATCGCAGAAATAAATTACAATTTGCTAGAGAACATGTGATCTGGAATATCCAGGACTAGGAAAATGCTCTTTTTACGGACGAATCTAGGTTTTGCCTTTACCGCTCTAATCGACGCTTAAGAGTTATTCGTCTATCAAGGAAGCGGTATACACAGTGCAACTTAAGAGGGACGAGATTGTTTAATGGAAGCTCTGTGATGTTTTGGGGTGAAATTTCCTTTACTGTAACAGCTGATTTGGTGTCTTTATGTAGAGACTTTTTAAACAGCGAATGGTATATTACAGAAATTTTGTCTGAATATGTTGTTTCTTTTGCACCTTATATAAAAAATAGAAATAGAAATCTTAATGCATGATGCCGCCAAGCCTCACGTATTGCGTGTCGTTACTAAATATTTACGTAAGGTAAATTTTCAGACATTGAAATGGCCTTCGACATGAATCTTATTGAAGACATATGGAATTTTGTCGGTAGACAATTAAGACTTTGCCAGCTGATTCCTCCTTCTATGTAATATAGATAGATCAAAATTAAATAACCCGCTTAATATTTAGCATGCCTAGGCGATGTAAAGCTATTGTTTTAGTCAAAATACATGTTAAAGAATACAATCGTCTCTTTTCTTGGTTTTTAAAGATATCAGGAAAAATAAGAAAACAAGATGTTCACAAAACATGGGACTACAACTTGGTTTTGATGTATATTCACCCTTGTACTGTGTGCTCCCTACAGGGTGTCTTCGACTTAGCATAGCAAAAACATTTTCTTTCTTCCACCCGGTATAAACTCAAAAGAGAAGTTTGAGTAAACCTAAAGCCACAGTGATAGCCAACCTCCTATAGGAGAGCGCACTGAATATTAAGTCTGCTAGTGGTATGTCCATACTTGTACATTCTTTCTTTCCCCTTTTAATTATTATTCTTTTTTGCTAATACAGCGTTTTACCTAGCTTCCACTAATTTTATATTTATTCACTAATTTATAATTTATAATGGGATTCTGTGATGGTCTATTATCATATCATGCTGTCGTATATCATACGAAGCCGAACCCTAAGGTTGTCCAGCGCTCCCCATTATCTCTTTCATTTTGTTTTTTAAGACGAGCTTATGTGACCCTTATAACTCCACCATTGGTCTTGGTCTAAAAGTTACGCCCATACAGAGTTCTATTTAGTGAATTCTTCAGCCTTAACACCTTCCGTTTTGTTCAAGAAAATCCTTTGTACTAGTAGGATTTTTCCTCAACACTTATCAACCCAAAGTTTTATCCATGAGTATACTTTCTTTGAATCGAAAAGCAGTTTAAGCTTAATCGATCGATAAGTTTTATTAGAGCACCTGTATTTGCCCTAATTAATTTTGGACACTATTTTGTCTGGCTGGTTCTTGGGAACCACTGCTGTTTTGATACCATTAAGTGGTAGAAAGTTAGAGATCTATTCTTTTTTATCAAGTCAGGTGTACTTGGGGTAGATCCAGTATTGTGACGCTTTTGCTAGTATCAACAACCTGCTCCCTCATGTCCATGATCTACCTTCTTTGAGCTTTGGATTAGTATTTACGAGAAAGCTTAAGTTTTTCAGTATTTTCCTTAAAAGTACGCAAATCTTTCTCGTAATCTTTTTTTAAATTCCCAATGGTGTGGGGGAGAAATAACTAACTTTTCTACAGTAAAAAAAGTTTAAACCAAAAACTACATAAAAAAAAGGGCTAAAACTAGTCTTTTCACCACCAATATCTTGTTTTCGATTATATATACAGGCAAGATATAAAAAAATAGTCAAACACATCGATATCAAAAAACAAAGGAAAAAATAGGTTTTAGAACGAACAATAACTTAAGCATATATATTAAGAAAAACAAGAGCCAGCCAAAAGAAAAAGCACTAACACAGTGGTGTATACAACCTTACCCAAAACATTACATGGATCAAACTAGTAGAACCTTTAACAAACGTACATCAGATCACAAATATAATTCTGACTGACCAACTTCAGACAAACAGATCTCCCCTCCTCAACTTATTGATTTACAGACTATAATACGTCGCATTGTTTCAATGATGGTTGCTGTGGGTTGGATTTTCCTGGTTTCATGTTTTCTTGTCCTGCTATAGGTTTTGCACCTCTTCAGGACGTGGTTTGTATGTTTCTTTAGTTGATAATTTTCTTTTTTTTTGGCTGTCTGGGTTCCACTGGTGGTTGGCTTCGTAGACTTGTTGGCGGAGGAGCGTCCTGGACAATCAGAGACGAAAGGGTTGTTGAGTTAAACGGTCCTTTTCAGAAATTTTTTGCTAAAAAATATGTTTATAAATTAAATTAATTTATATGTATACAATTTATTAATTAATTAATGTAGTGAATCGCGGATCGCGCGAGGGTAGCTGTGGCTGTATCCTCTGCAATACACAGGTATCAATGTACAATGGGATCGCGAAACTACAGAAAACCGATCCCTCCCTATCTAGACAAGCTCGAAGTGAGCATTTACTGATTGATGCGACGGTACTAGAGGGGAGTTGCCTCCAGGATGTCAATGTATTCATCAGGGAGTTCGTTGCTGGCAAGGGCCAGTAATATTGTGGATGGGAAGGAGAGTTTGGTTTTCTTTTAAATACATTGCCGATGGATGAGCAGATAGGTTTCAGTATATTTTGGGCTCTGAAGTTTTGGCCATGAATGGTTTTGATTGTGTAACTCCTGCTCAGAGAGAAGAGCCTCTCATTGATGGACTGAATATTCGACAGGTGATGAATAAGAGCGGAGGGATAGTAGCGCCGTTTGTTGTTTACTCTACGCAGGATTCCCCGTTCCAGTTTCAGCAGTTTTTGTGTGAGGTGACGGCGAATCGTACTATAGATGTTGGATCTATACTCGATCACCGGTCTAATGAATGTTTTGTGTGTATATGGGTGTGTCCTTCCGAACTTACCACAAAGAGCATTGAGTAGACCGACTCTGCTCCTAGCCTTGTTACAGCCTATGTCCAGATCGGATCTCCAGTTAAGGGTTTGTGTAAACACAACATTGAGATACTCAATCTAGTCGCGGAGCTGTAGGCAGTTCCTTCAGAGTCCAAGGTTGTTTCTTCCGGCTATGATGGGTGTGATGATCTGCTGCGATGCTGATAAAGACTATAAAGTGTTTACGCGTCGTAAAATAATACATCACTTTGGAAAGGCACACTGTTAAAACAGCTGTAGTAAAATAAATTGTAATAAATCTTGTGGAATCGTTGAAAACAAGAGTTTTTAGTGTTGAACTTCCCGTTTTTAAAGTTAGTTTGTTTTTTTCTGTGGGGATATCACCCTTCAAGGGGACCACAGAGCAGAATTCTATAAATGGACTCTTCGAATACTATCTTCCTTTTTTTAAATACTGTCATAATATGTTAGTTGTACGTGAAAGTGGATAAATTTCCAACCTGTGTGATTCTTATTACATAGACTGTTTAATTAGATATTTATTTTGGCAGGTTGTATATGAGTCGACTAATAAAATATGTACCTACATATCTAGATATTATAAATAAAAAACCAAATTTAAATGCAACAGGTTTATACTGACAATGGCAATGACATAAATGTCATTCACACGTGTCAATTACAAGTTTTCTCTATGACTGTATTATATTATCTAAATTATATTTCTTATTTACGACGCCTATAATTTTATTGGCTTTTAACTACACTGTAATAAGGGAAAGGCACCAAATTTGAGACACTTTTTTTGAAAAACAAATATAATACAAAATATTCAAAAGTTTTTAAAACATTTATTTCAAAAACTTAAATTTAATGTTTCTAGAACACAACAAAAAAAAGCGAATAAAACATATATTTTTGCAAAAAAATACATTTAATTTTTTGCGACATTTAACATTAAAAATAAAAGGTGCCCTATTTTAGGATAGCCAGGTATCTAAACTTGAGACAGGTACCTTAATTTGAGATACTATTCAAAAAAGCCCTTTCCTTCGCAGAAAAGGCAAATAAATGTGCTGGACTTTATTTCTCCACAGTCTTCATGTGCCCACCTGCCACATTGGTAACACTTTGCCCATCGTTCGCCATATCTATCGTCGGAAAATTTGCCGGTGCAAAATAAACATTCCGCGTCGTCTTCTCCACTTTCGTTGAACGATGAATCAGCTAATGGAAAGTCTTCACTGCTATCTGAGCTTGAACTCGAAGAAACTTTCCGCTTCCTTCTTGATGATTTGCCTTTTGATGTAGAAGGTTGACCTACGTCTTCATCTGCTATTTCTTCTTCGGGCGTTGCTGTTTTTTTTTTGATCTAACACCTTTTGTTGAAATGTTTTTTTCTGGAGCAAATACACAATCCAAGTTTAGCTGGGGTACTAGTTTTTTTGCTTTTTTCTCCTGCAAACTTTGCTCTAATTCTTCTTTGTAGGGTGTTAGAGTAATTACTGAAGCCTTTCCTGATCTGGCATGTGGTTTTTTAGTGGTATCTCTCTTATATGTAGGGATTGGACAGATGTCTTTCGGAGTAACAAGTTGTTGATGAGGTAGTGGTGGACTAGGAGTTCTATGTTCTCGCATTGGATGATTTGGTTGTTCATGGTTTGGTTCTATTATTTGTTCGCCCCTTTCGTTTTGTGTTTCTAAGTGCTCTTGAATTCCAAATTCAAAGTCCCTAAAAATATGCCGACAAATAAGGACCAGTCCAGTTTTTCGGAAACCATTGCAAGATATGTCCATCGTCGCAGCTTTGTTATATGCTCTACAAAAAATACTGGCAACGGCATAAGACGACACAACACTTAACTGATTTTCTCTAAGCCAGTTTTCTATTTCTTGTGCGTATTAAGTTTTCAGCGGTGCCATAAAAGCAATATCCAACGGTTGCATTTTATGTGTAGAATGTGGTGGGAGGCAAATAATCGTCACATGATTTTGTTTGCCAAATCTATTAGAGCAACGTTTCTCGTATGAGAATAGTGACCATCAAGGACGAAAAGAACAGGGTCTGCAGCTGAAGGTTTTGTGAATTTTATGAAGTGTTGAAGCCATCTAGTGAAAATATCAGCCTGTACCCAACCTGACACATGGCATTCTGCGACTGCTCCAGTGGGAGCTCCTAGCATCAACTCTGTTTTCCTATTTTTTCTAGGGAAGATTAATAATGGTGGTACGAAAACTTCTGCAGCATTCATACATGTAATAGCAGTAATCAGCTTGCCCCTTTCTGCTGAAGTAAGGGACGAAACCTGCTTCTTCCCTTTCATGAAAATTACTTTGCTATGTTTATGCTGAACAATTGTAAGGCCCGTTTCATCTACATTGAATATACGTTGTGCAGGGTTAGTAAGCTTAAGATATTCTGGTTCATACAGGTCAAAGAACTTAGATACATTTTCAGGAGTAAAAGATTTTACTCGAGCACATGACATTCTCTGAGGAGTACGCATTGAAAGCGTCGAATGCCTTTTCAGAAAGAGCCTCAACCATTTCTTTCCGGCTGATTTTTTGACTCCGCTAAATGGATGTGGTATTGAGTTTCGTATTGCAAGTTAAAATCCCAGTCGTTTTATATCACGCGCTCTTGGCCCGAAATAACGTTGCTCCATAGTTAGGGCATACTCAACCAACTCATTTTCTAATTCCAAAGGAAGAATAGGTCGGCGGCCAATTGCTATCCTGACGAGTTCTTCTGGAGTGTTGTCCGATTTTACATATCGTTCTAAGGTACCTTTTGGTACTCCAAAAACTTTTGAGGCCTTCAAAAAGCCCATTTCTCTATTTCTTACTCTATTTACAACCCGTATCATATTATCTGCGTTCCATTTTTTATGTTTTGGCGGCATCTACAAACAAAAAAACATAAAAATAAAAATTTTACACAGGGTCCTAATTTGAGACACTCTCAAATTTGGAACGTACAGGTATCTCAAATTAGGATTTTTCCGTTAAAAATAAAACGCATTTTTGTTGGTTATGTATGCCACACAATTACCGTTTAATTTGCATAAAATGTATAAACGAATATTAAACTAACAAAAAAAAAATAATTGGAGTAGGTAAATGTAATCATCTTACCTTGATGTATTGTAAGTTTTTATAAAATCCGAAAAAAATTTGTGTAATGTGTAAATCAAAGGAACGTCGACAAAACAACAAAGGTCACTTCTAAGTGTCAACTAAAAGCAGATCTACCACTACTGCATAGAATGATCAGTTTTCAATATTTTCACTAGATGTCACCCTATCGTACACAAATATACGACGGTGTCTCAAATTAGGCGCCTGTCTCGAATTCGGTGCCTTTCCTCTACATCTTATTTTTTCCAGCTTCGTTTTTTGTCGATTTTAACATATTTTTGATTATCTATTACATCTAAAGATTTTAAACAGGATTACAAAGTTAAATTTTGCAGAATTTCTAAAACTAGTTTCAATTAATTAATTAAATTTGTAATAATTGTTTTAAATTTAGGCAACACATTATACAAGTCAAGGTAGTAACATTTGTCTATTTGCGGATAACATGCGGAAATAACATTTTTACCATGTAATTCTTAGGAATATTATTTTAACAATATTAGCTAAATATGAACGTGATGTGACTACTATATCAATAAAGGGAAGTAAACTTGCCCTTTTACAATTATCTGCGATACATCCGCAGAAATATAAATCCTGATTTTAAAGTATAAGACAATATTGCTACACTGTCTGTAAATAAATGATGAGACCACTTTGTTCGATTAGAAGTTTGGCAGCTCGTTATATCAAATTAAAAGTTTTTATTATATTGGAAAACCTTTTAATGCTATTACAAACGAATAAAACTTTTAATAGTTTGATTGTAAAAATGTCCATTGTTTTTAATAAAATCATTATGTCATTATTTTATATTTACGAAATCCCGAAGAATAAATGAATGGAAGATTATTTATATCAATAGTACATTGATGCTAATTGTTGCATTATGTAATTAAAGTTTCACTTTTTATTGGCACTAAATGGTGTTGCACACGCATTTAAGACATTATTGTAATTAGTAAATTTGAATTAATGCTATTAATTTTAACCTTAAAAAATGGAGAAACAGTTCGCGAAAACAAGATAATTAATTGAATTTTAGTTTATGGAGTTGTATCTGATATTATTATGAAATTTTTTTAATCGATTAAACACTAAAAACTACCTTCCTGCTTGGTTTTTATTGGTTGAAACTCGGCCAGTTTTACACAAAAGAAGTAGGTAAACTTAAACTTAAAGAAACTTAAAGAAAGTGGTGAGGGAATCGTGTGCAGTACGTTATAGTAAGCTCGAATTATTCTACTGTGAATGTTTGAAAAAGTTTTAATGAAATAAAAAGTGCAAAAGAATAATATTTAAAAAACAAAAAAAGTGCCTTTGCGCACGATTCCCCATCCATTGAGTATCATGTGCACGGGTTGGGAAATGGTGCACACTAAATTAATGTTAAAAAAAATATTAGTTTAAAAATAATATAATACAAACGCTTACGTCAAAAGTATACCTAATATTATTATAAAAAAATATGAATTGTATGGTGTATTTGAATGCAATATTTTTAACGTAAACAAAAGTCGAATTTATAATTTTTATCTGTAATTTACATCTCTACATTCTGCCTGGTTCCACCAGGCAGTATACCATAATTGTTTGTTTTTTCCCACAAATAAATTATGTCTGGTTAGGAGCAGCTGGTTCTTCTTATAGTGGTGGAATAAAGCCTAATTTAACATCATCTAATTCGTCTTCATCGATAATATCTGACATATCACTGTCTGTCACTATCATATTACATCAGATGACTCAAGTGTTAGTTATTTCTACGCTCTCTTTTTTTTGTTTGCCTTTAAATTTTTTTCTATCCGGTGAAATATGTGGCGATTTTTTATCAAACATCTTCGAAAAGTTGCCTTTCTTGCTGTTTTCTCTTTGTCTTTTCTCTCGAGATTCTCGTCCCTTAATCGTTGTTTTAACTGAGTTTCCTCCAATATTGTCTTCATTGGTGTGCTTGTAAAAATTTGCTTGTTACGAGATTTTCTTTTAATTTCTAGTATAACCGTTTTCGCTGTTATTGGAGCAAAAACGAAAACGAAATTTTCCTTGCATGTAGAAGGATGAACATTTCTAATATCTAACATTGACTCATCAGTAGATGCAGTTTGTTTAGACGTTGTAGGAGCCACTGATAAAGAAGCAGCTTCTAGTACAGCAATTTCCTGGATTGGCAGGAGCAAAATCATCCTCATTAAATTTATCGGGATCTAACAGACATATTCTAGATGCACGAAAACCTGACACTGTCTTTTCCATAAAGGCCACTGTCATAAATGCTTTATTTAACAGCTTAGCGACGTGACTTCGGTTTTTGATGGTTTTTATTAGACAAATAGGTAGATAGGTGGATCGATGAAGAATGTAAAAATATATTGTCAAGATGAAACAGGGCAAAACTACAAAGAGATAAAGAAAATACCCAAAATGCGATCGAAAACTATGTGGCAAGAAGAAGGAAAGTGAAAAGAATTTGCAAAAAAAAAGAAAAGAGAACAGCTAATAAGGCAATAATTGAAAAACATAGAAGAAGCCTGGATAAAAGAAGAGGTAAAAAATTTCTACTAAGAAGTTAAGAAATGCAGAGAAACTACAAAGAATACACAGTACTACAAACACAAAGATGGCTTACTTCTAGGTGAAACAACAGAAAAATTAAATGGGTGGGGGAAATATTTCGAAGATCTATTAAATACAGACCAACAAGAGGAACTTGGGGGAAATAAGAATTGACAAGAAGATGAAGAAGGGACGTGCGGTGCGAGGAACCAATTTTAAATGAAGTCAAAGAAATAATAAGAGACCTAAAGAATAACAAAAGTACAGGAGAAAGTGGTATCCCCGCTAAGACTTTTAAGAAAGGTGGCGAAAGATTAAACGAAAGGATATTTCACTTGATACTAATAATTTGGCAAAAGGAAAAAATGCCCAAACCATGGAAAAGCGCTGTTATTTGTCCTATCTATAAAAAATGAGACAAAACGGAGTGCAAAAACTATAGAGGTATAACCCTATTAGAAGTAGTCTTATAAAATACTTGCAAAAATTATTAGGAAATGATTAATAAAATATGAAAACAAAATGATTGGAGAATACCAGGGAGATTTTAGATCAGGAAGAACAACTACTGATCAAATAAGTATGTTAAAATTAATACAAAATAATAGCTACAAACAAAACTTGGCATTACATATGCTATTTATCGATTTTAAACAAGCATATGAATCCCTTAATCGAACGATGCTCTATGAGGTCACGAGAACATTAGAAATACGAGATAAGCTTATAAGGCTAGTGAAAATGTTGCTTAGGAAGACGATGAATAGGGTAACAATGAAAGGAAGCTTCTCAAGACATTTCACAGTAAATAGAGGTTTAAAACAAGGGGATCCGCTATCACTACTATCTACTAGATTGAATTTATTCAATCTAGTATTAGAAGAAATCGTAAGAAGATCAAATATGAGCAGAAACAGGACTATTTTGAATAGCAGGGAACAGAGCATAGCGTACGCGCATGATGTGATGATACTGTGAGAATGAAAAAACATTCAGAAAAAGTTTTCCAGAAATTTGAAGAAGAAGCGAAAAGATACGGATTAATAATAAACCAAACAAAAACGCAATACATGAAAATGAGAGGAGACATACGAAATAACATATTATATTAAAATGAAAGCAGCAGAGACAGAAAAAAAGAAAAGGAGACAAAAGATTAATGAAGGGAAGCAGAGCGATAGGGTCACTAAATTCATTACTAAAAGCAAAAAATGTGTCAAGAACAGCTAAACTGCAAGTTTACAAGACAATAATCAGACCTACAATTATGTATGCCATTGAAAAGTTGATTGTGAACCAGCAGGAAGAAAAGAAAGTAGAGTCTGGGAAGGAAAGGTGCTTAAAAGAATCTTCGAAGGAATTATTTGGAGAAGACGAACGAATAAAGAAATAATGAGGATGAATGGAAAACCCGCAATTACGGCGAAAATACGAGCCCAAAGAGCTAGATGGCTTGGTCACATTATACGAATGCCAGAAAATCGAAATGTTAAGGACATACTGAAGAAGGGAGAAATGGGTAAAAAAGAAGAGGGCGTTTAAAGAAGAATTGGTTGGAAGCAGTAAAGCAAGACTTGCCAGGTGTGTGATAAAAGTGACACTTTTTTTTTACAAAAATCATATTCATCAATAAAAATATGTAAGAATGGTATCAGCTGATGTGAGCTTTGCATATATTACAGAATGACAGCCAGTCTCCGTTTTTGGAACCTTTATATAAAGCACCAAGAGGTCCATGTATCTCAAGTGTAAAATACATTATTTTTCGAGGATAGATCAGCATGATGGAATATAATTTTCTGCAGTACTCATGCACGAAACGGCACGGCTGTGATAGTTCTTCTACCTTCGGCAGATATAGCAGATCCTACCTTTTTAGCTCCGTTAGGTCTATAAATCTTTGGACGTTTGGATGTTTTGTCTATATTAAAAATTCTGTTTTGCTCAAACTTAAACTTGTGCATAAGTATTTTGATATTAGAATAAAATAGTGTTAGTGACTCTTTATTGAATGCAGCAATTCTGTTAAAAAATTCTGTTCAATCTTTACGGGCTAACGGCCGTGTGCACACGCCAAGCTTGTGAAAAGTTGTTAACCTTTTTTACAGTCGATTAGGGAATGTTGAAACTAATTCCGGTTTCCCTTAATTTTTTGCCGTCAATTTTGACTACATACAGATCATTTTATTAATCTTTGTTAGTATATGTAAAAATCGTCATCTGGAAATAAAAATGGTAATTTTAATATTTTTTATATTGTTTTTTGTGCGAAATTCGTGCGCACTCCTGAGCACTATTGCAGCTACTGAACCATATAAACCAACAGAGGCACCAAAATGTACGGAAAACAACATGATTTAAATCAATAATTAGTTACGGACTTACTGTTTAAATTTTTTGAGCCGAAAAACTAGAAGAATACATGCAATTTTCAATAATAGGATCTCACTTAGACCACGTGCAACGATGGACTGAAGATTATAGCGTCAACCGTTCACGAGATCGTTTGAAAGGTGTAGGACTGGTTGAGTTCGTAAAATCTTACACGGAATTTGAAATACAAATAATCGCACGATTACCCACCACGCACTATTCCCCCTTCTTCTTCGCGTGCCATATCAGAATTATCCACGTTGACGATCACCATTGCGAAGGCTTCTCGATCTTCTGTAATCTGGAATAATTGTCCTGCATCATTTGATATCTGAGTCACTATTCCCCCACTTTTCCTTAATTGTCGTTTGTAACTGACGTTACACCGCCAATTTTACTTATTTTGTTCTTGTATTTTCATCGGTCTTTTCACTTACTGTTTTGGTGTAAAAATCGGTTCTTTTTAAAACTGGAATGAATATTAATTAATATTTTAAAAAAATTGCGATCTTTTAGTGTGAATTTTCTGTCTTCGGATTATCCGTCAGTCCGGGGATTATATTCGATTTGGAAATGCATTTGTCACAGTCATCATCACTGTATTTGTCATTCCCCTAATGTTTATTTTATTATTATACCGAATTTCCAGAATTTTCTTCTACTGTTACGACATGTTTTATAGCTACGTCAGATGAAATTTTGGATATTAAGTTATTTCATAGTTGACGAACATCTTAAAGGGTAAATGTAGTATTTTCGAAGAGCCGGATAGCTCAATCTATATAGTGTCTAATGTCAGCCTGAATAAAATTAACCTCTTGTGTAAAACCAGGGATAACAATAGGCGGTTGAAGCGTAGCACTGGCTCTGTTGCCGTCCTTGTATACCGTAGGCCCAAGAGATAGCAGACTACCCGTATATAACCCTAAAGCTGCGCAAGTGGTATAAACAGAGACTATTGCTATTAAATGTGGTATTTTTGAAGATATATCTCTTCATTTGAGTTAGGTTTGTAATGATAAGGTAGTAATCGCAATACTACTCCACGTTATTGGCTACTTTATCTAAAGCATATTTCTTAAATTTTGGTGAATATAAATTATAGAACCGTAAAACTTTTTTTTAATGTTCTGTTTTTTACCTTTACTTCTTTGATTATCAACCAATCTAAGAGCTGTGTTCGGCATAGGATGAAAACATTTATGGACTGGAAATTAGATATACTATGCCCACTTCACAAAAAGGGTGACACAATCGTATGTGAAAATTATAGAGGAATTATCGTTCTCAATAGGGTATACAAAATACTATCTAATGTACTGTACCGCAGAATGCTCCCATTCGTCTACTTCCTGTGTCCTCATCTATACAAATTTTGTTGCCAGCAGCTCGGGACAAAAGGCAAAGGGGGCAAAAGAATTGTAGAGGATATGTTAAACCATTCTATCAGGTTTTTAAGCCATGACGTTCTTCTTCGACCTGGCTCTCTTCTTCGATATATCTTGCCTTGCATTATTAAATAAAGTATATTATATCCCTCTGGGTGATGCATTTCTGTTGGTATATAGCCACTTTTAAAAATTTTATAGATAATAGAAGGTCTTTTACCTCAATATCAAAGAGCTTTATTATTTCACGCGGTCCCGTCGTTTTCTGGTCTTTGCTAATCTTATTGCTCGTTCAATTAATTTCGTTTATGGTCATATCAGGTTCTGTGACTACTTCTTTAACTTTAATATCGGGCCTTTCATCATTAAACAGTTCCTTAATGTATTATTTTCATCTGTTTTTTTTTCTTATTGAGCGACTGGCATTGACATAGACATAATAGTCAAATCCAAAAAGACTCTCCAGAAGCTTTTCGATCGTTCAGAGCGTCTGCACATAAAATGGGGCTAATAATAAATGCCCCAAAATATATATTCGTCACCAGGTCTGATAATCAGACAGTAAGACTAATAATTGAAGATATAGAGTAAGAAGAACATTTTAATATACCCAGGTTCGTTACTGACTAAGGACAACAACGTCAGCGAAGAAAATTGCCTTAACATTTAAAAGAAAAATTAAATTGGTATATATCCGAAAATCAATTTGAATTTATGCAAGGCCGATCAACAATAGATGCAATTTTTATTATAAAGAAGCTGATGTAAAAATACAGAAATAAAGAAACAAACGGTACCACCATTTGATATTAAAAAAACATACAATAAAGTTTTTCGAGAGATTCTGTAGATGGCGCTCAATAAGAAAGGAGTTCCTGCTGAGTGTGAAGATTGTTAGAGACATGTATGAGGGAGTTACAACTAGTGATAGGCCAGCTGTTAGAGAGACTGATAAATTTTATGTGAAAGTAGAATTGCACCAATGCTAGGTGTTTAGTCGTTTAATGGTGCAATACGGTTGGATCAGACTAGAGGGAAGCGCTACAGGACATTCGCTGGTGCTTATTGTATGCTGATGATGTGATGTTAGTGGGAAATACTGAAGGGGATCTAGAACAAAATCTGAAATAGTGGCGACAAGCTCTTGAGGATGGAATATTTGAAATGTTTATTTAAAGATAGTTACTATAAATAAAATGATAACTTTTATTGATAAAATGATTATTAAAATTAGTTTTAAGTAGCTAGAATCGGTATTATGAAATAATAGAAAAAGAGGGCATGACGTTTCGATTAAGGGGATTAATATTGGTATGACCCGGGAAGAAATTTATAGAGAAATATTGAAGGTTGAAAATAATTAAGGAAGCCTACCCTTCATACTAGTGAAGGCAATAAGCATCATTTTATTGATTTACATTTATTTTATAGAGAAGAAGACACATTTTTGGAGATGCAACTTATAGATTTTCCATAAATTTAAGAAAAAACATTAAATTTAAATAAGAAACACAATTTTTGCAAAAAAATTATTTATTTATAAAAACAAGCATGGCTTTGTTCGAAAATTTAAAAAAATAAAAAGTAGTTTTGTTGATAAAAAACAATTATAGCAAAATAATGTTTATGTCATTTGTTATTAATACTTGAATTCGCCTTCCTAGTGTGTCCCATAGATGTTTGAGTGGATTGAGGTAGGGTCTGGAAGCTGGCCAATTCATACGTCGCATTGTCTCGATGTTCGTTGCTGTGGGTTGGATTTTCCTTGTTTAATGATTTCTTGTCCTGGTTTAGGTTTTGCACCTCTTCAGGACGAGGTTTGTTTGTTTCTTTGGTTGATGGTTTTCTTTGACTGACTGTATGGGTTCTACTGATGATTGGCTGCGTGAACTTATCGGCGGCGAGCGCCCTGTACAATCAGAGCCGAAAGGGTTGTTGAGTTAAACGGTCCTTTTCAAAAATTTTTTGCTAAAAAAATATGTTTATGAATTGAGTGAATTTATATGTATACAATTTATTAATTAGTGAATGTAGTGATCGCGTGTTCGCGTGAGGGCAGCTGTAGCTGTATTCTCTGCAATAGACAGGTATCGTTGTGCAATCGGATTAGGAAACCTCAAAACCAATCCCTCCTTGTCTAGACAAGCTCGAAGTGAGCATTTACTGATTGATGCGATGGTAGTATAGGAAAGTTGCCTCCAGGATGTCACTGTATTCATACGGACAATCCTGACGTTCTTTAAATATTCATTGACAGATCTAGCACAGTGTGGATGCACATTCCATCTATAAAAGTAAAATTATCCCCTTCGAATGACGTAAAGGGTACCACAAGCTCGTCTAAGATGGTTGTTATGTACCTTGCTTTTGTAATAGGACCTTCATCCACAAGAACTAGGTTAGTACTTGGTAGTAGGAATTGGAACTTAACTGAGTCTTCTCGATAGGTTAATTTGTCGGCAAAATTGCATAAAACAAATTTTTCTCCTTTTCTTTTCCACATTCTTTCGCCACCGTCTGGTGACCCCAAGTAAAATCTAGACTCATCTTAAAACAAGATATTACTTCAATCTTCGTAATTCCCATTTTCGTGTCCCCTTGCAAAAGTAGAGATCTGCAGTGTTTCACAGATATATCTAATCTTCTGAATAATAATTTCGCTTCATAAAGTCGTTGACAAACTGTCCAACTACTTAAATTTACATTTTGGACTTCGTTTAGCCAATTTGCCAGCTCAATTGAAGTTATTTTAATTTCTTAAACACCAAGAAACCAAAAATCGATCATCGCATGCGAATGTTGTTCCTAATTCTGACCTTCTAATGTAGTTGACGTTTTGATTAAACCGCCGAATGGCTCTTTGAACAGCACAACGACTTACACCTAGCACCTAGGCGACATAATATTGGCTATAACCATCTTGCACTAAAGCCACGACTTTTGCAGCATCCATTGGTGTTAATGTCATTTTAAATCCACTTAAATTCTAAACTCAAAACGTTTTAATACCAAATTGGTCTGGTTATTAAAATCAGTAAAATAAAATATTAATTTCTTGCCTCTTATCGAACTTAAATTTCTGACAAAAACACAAATTTCTATTATTTATGCCATTAAAAATTTAAAAATAATGTATAGAACTGAATAATTTTACTTTTTACGAGGTTTTCTCTAAATTTTTATATGCCAAATAACAAGTCCTAACTTTTAAAACTCGCAATAAATGGGAAATATGTCATCGATCATTTTTTTTTTTAGTATATACATGTCTCAGTTGACTATTAAAACCATTCCAAATGTTACTCCAAATTGGACAACTATTATTATTAGCTATTATTTTATATTTACGTATCTTTTCAATTCTATTGAATAATAATTACTATATCGATTTGCAATAGTCTTTTAAAAAAAGCCATTAGAAAGTATCTAGTCTGGAGTAGTTTGAAAGTAAGGTCAATTTTAATTATTTCATTAGACTTATTACCTGAGCATTGCTGGAAACAAACAATGTATTAATTTAATATAGATTATACTTTTTAAAAATGTTTCTAGTAAATTGATACTTGGAAAACACGAGATACGTATTTTAGTTAACTGTTTTATTTGTTGTTAACATTAAAAAGCAGTCGATTAAGACAATAATGGAGTCAAGAGCCTAAAATAAAAATTATTTCAATATATGTATTGAATGTTAAAATATAAAGATTTCAAAAACGAACAATTTTATAGACATAATGTTAAATGAACATGTCAAAAGTTACTTTTTTAACTGGGGAATGTAGTTGGTCAAGTGTTTATAGTTTTACCAACAGGGCAATTGTTTTGTTGTAAATAAAAACATTAGCAAGATAAATGTCTTGCTCTAAAAAAGATTGCAGTGAACAATCAATTTTCAAAGCTGTCCAGAGTCTTAGGTGAAATAATACGTAAAACTACAATATCGGCAAATCAATGGTATTTTATAGTCGTAAACCTAAAAATCAACATGAATTTTGTCATGAGTTAAGTCATAGAATTTAAGTTGGTAAACGAAATAATTTGCTTGTCCTACATGAGGTGAAGAGTCAACGTAAACATCTCGATGCTATCAGTTCATGTACAAATAGAAGAAAGGAATTATTCAACTAAATATGTCTTGTATAACCAGCTCTAGACGTTTATTGTAGCTATGCCTAAACAAAATATGACATTTATGAGAAATTTGAATACTAAAATAGGAAGAGAAAAGTGAAAAGGACGTAAATATCGGTAAACACAGAGTGCACGAAAACTAATATGATAATGGTCTCAGACTAGTGGATTTTGTAACTTGCAACAAATAACCTTCTTATTAAATCTGTAACAATTTTAATTAGTTTAATGACAAAATTGTTCATGACTTCAACAATAAAATCGACTGTTCTCGCAGCCGGTCGAGGAGTGATCTCATCCTCCAAAAATCGGTAGAAACATAAAAGGAAAGATTCCTATTTATTTTCTGCGTAAATGTCTAATAGGCGGAATATAGGTCCAGCGAAAAGCAATTATAATTATTAAAAACAGACTCAAAAATGTTTACATTACCAATTTTAGAGACGCACAAATATTTAGAATCTTTTTCGGTATTTTTTTGTGTCGTGGCAGTAGCATGATCGACGTTAGAAGTCTACAGGGCCTGAAGCCAAACTTATGACAAAGAATTTCTAAACAAAATAGTTCATGAATATCAGACAGCACGGCAGACCACTTTGGGATCCGTAAAAAAAATAATATAATATTAATGCAATGAGGGAAGTAATTAAAAATTCAATTATTTACATTTTCCAAACAGACCTATGAAAAAGAAAAAAAAGTAGACTGGTTTGACGATTCATGCGAAATAATTAAGGATTAAGACAACGAATTCTGACCATCCAAACGAAAAAAATACACAGAGATGCAAAGGATCCAGCAACAGAATGAGAGAATGAGCAACAAAAGTAGAAAGTTCTTTCAGGAGTTAAAAAATATAAAAAAAGCCATAATCCAACAGTTGGAGTTGTCATAAATAATGATGAAGATAACCTGGTTAGGAATGAGGCTTAAGTAATAGATACCTGCAAAAGATACTTCCGCGGGCTGCTAAATATGCATGCAAATAAAGCCAGCGCGTATATGTGTGTGATAAGGCCAAATCCCTTGTGGAGGAAGTATAGAGTTATCGTACATAACAGCACATCTGCTAAATTAATGCTAAAATTATAGTCCAAATGTCTATGAATGTGATGTAAAGCCAGCAAAATAGGTATTTTCTTTGACTGAACGTTTTTTTGTTTCATGCTAAATTATCGTACGTTGGCTATTATATTGGTTATAATAATTTAGTTGACGGCAGCTTGGAAAAGGGATGCAGAGGACTGGTGTTTCTCAGGTTTTTAAGCCATGACGTTCTTTTTCGACCTGGACTTCCTATTCCATCTATCTTACGTTGTATTATTAAATAAAGTATATTATATTTCTATGAGTGACGCATAATATGGACAAAACATTCCAGATTGCAATTTTTAACTGTTCTGACCACTTTAGCAAGTTTTTCCATCCGGTTCAAAACAACTTTGTTATGAACTATATCAATTCAACTTGTAGATTCTCAGATACATCCAGATTTCAAAGGCTTCCAGTTTTATAAGATGTGTATTCGTTAAAGTCCAATCTTCGATATCATATAAAAGATTAGAGAATACATAACATCTTAATAATATAATTTTCAGTCTCAAAGTAATATTGTTTCCACAAAAAATATTCTTTATTTTAAAAATGTAGTTCTGACCTTCTCTCTACAATATGTAATCTAATTTCTTGGCTCATGTCCAAGTTTTCAGTTAGATTACAACCAAGGTAAGTGATACTGTTGGATCTCTCCAGTTGTTCTTCATAAGCTGTTACCAGTTCTGGTTTATTGGCATTTTACTGACAACTATCTCCGTTTTGTTTTGTGTTGTTTAGTTTCAGTATATATTTATCACTCGTTGTGGTAATCCTATTAATCAATTAGTAAAGTTCGTCGTAACTATTTGGAATTAACACCATGTCATATGCGTGCCTCAAATTATCAATATTGACACCATAAATGTTGATACCACATTACACTATCCGTCTGTATCATCAATACCTTCTTGTTAAAGAATGGCTATTATTACAGTATGTTTTACTCGATCCGAGGCCTTCTCAAAATTAATAAAACAGGTATATAGTGGATAGTCGACATCTCTGCATCTCTCCACCATAAGCTGAACACTAAATAGTGATTCTCTGCTTCCAAAGTTATCGCGGAACCTAAACTGTGTATCACTAAGTTGTTTTTCTATTTTTTGGTACATCCTTGAGTGTACAATTCAAAGAAATATTTTTAAAATATTGGCTCATCAAGCGAATGATTCGGTAGTCACTACATTTTTTCGCATTTGCTTTTTTTAGGTATTGTCACAAAAGTCTACAATAACCAATTCGTTGGTATATAGCCAGTTTCATAAATTTTATTAAAAACTTGAACTTTTACCTGAACTTTCGAACAGCTTTATTGCTTCACTCGGTATTTCATCTGGTCCCGTCGCTTTTCTGGTCTTCGCTAATCTTATTGCCCGTTAAATCTCTATCATAGTTATGTCAGGTCCTGTCACTACTTCTATAATTTCATGATTGGATTTTTCACCTTTAAACAGTTTCTCAATATACTCGGGTATAGTCACACAAGAACGAGCAGTCAAATAAAATTAAAATTTGCTTATAGATGAATCTACGTTGTAAAGATACGTCTGCGCTCCAAAATAGTAAACATTTTGTTCTAATATTCTCATTATCTCTTCTTTCCCATGAGAAATTGTTCACATTGAATAAAATTCAATGCACTACATTTCTACTATTTTTGATTGATGAAGTGTATAAACAAATTGTGATGAAATCGTACATTTAAACAAAAACGTTTTGAGTGGATGTAATTTACTTTTTTTGTTAATTGCCTTGAATTTGAACAGATTATTTTAATAAATAGGTTTAATAATAGACACATAATTATTGCGTATTATTTATATATTTTATATATTACTATGAGTAGTTATATTAATTTAAAAATCGCTTAGCACCGGCTTTTTGTATTTTAGAAATTATGTCAATATTAATATTATGTAACAGCTTTATAAAAGTAATTTCATTTGGGTTAAAAACAAAAAATGATTGATGGACAGTATTTCTTAGCTTTTACACTTATGCAAGTGTACTATGTTCGGTTATTTTAAATTACATCTTTAAAGTTGCTTAATTTATATCGCATGTAATTTGAGAGGTTATTAGCTTAATTAAAAAATATTGACATTATGTGGTATCGAAAGTATATTACTAGACTAGAAGATCTAGTATACTTTTAACTTACGAACTTTTTCTCATTTATTAATCTTTTGTTTCGTATTGTCACGTTCTTTTCCAAAGCCTTAGGTTTTACTGTTTCGGTGCACTGGTGTATTTTTTATCATAGATGGAAAGCTAGCATAACCATCTTATATTTTCGTCTTTGGGTAGAGAACAGCAGCCATGATTTTTTAATCCCTTGACTACAAGTTTCCTTTCTTATTGTTTTTATTGAAATTAACTTATTAATATACCTTTAAGAAGTAAAAGAAAAAGAAAAAGAGTAAAAATTATTGTTTATTGATAAAAGAAAACATTAAAAGCAACACTATTTTTTAGTTTTCACATTTATATCGCCTAATCGACATATTCCGCTGCAACGTCAGCTTCTGGTTGTTCATATGTTCATTCAGAATTTAACATGTATTTCAAAATGGATATCATATAATAGTTCCAATAAATCTAATTTTTTACTTCTTTATTAATTGTTTAATTCTTTTGTAATCAATTGGTTGGCATATGTTGTTATTTTTACTGTTGAAAAAACTAGATCTGTGTTCCGTTATCCACTTTTACCTCTTCTTGCTGTCTGACCTAGGCATACTTTTAGACAGGTACCAAAAGTGATTTTATATAAAGGGTACAGGGAAAAAAGGAGGTATGTCAGAAATAACACATTATGAAATAAGGCGATTTTAATACTTCAAATGGCACAAAGATTATAGTCTGGTCATGTAGATCGATCAAGGTATTACCAGAGGTTAAATATAAGGTTTCAGTTGAATTGCAAAAACATAAATTATTCTACTTTCTTTGCGAACATTTAGAAATTTTACACATTAATTCAAAATATTAAAATAAAAATGGAGGTATGTCAAGAAAAGTAGTAACAACGTTGATACAAAAATGCATGTTATTTCAGAAAGCAAACAATAATTAGTATAAAAATAATGTTTATGTAAAAGAACTTAAAAATAGTTTTTTTCCAACAATTTTATAGCGTCTACACAAGATTTGGGTATAATGGATCTCAAAATTATTGATGCGAAAGTTCATCAAAATAACGTTGGGTATCTGAACCACAACTTTTTTTGGTAACAAAAGTAAACTTTATAAAACTAATCAATTAGTTTTTACTTGTATAAGCATATAGGGGTAGCTCAAATTCCATTTCCGGCAATTTGGGGGTGGTCAATCTCTGGTGTGTTTCCAAGGTCACCTGATCTAACGCCATTATTTTTTTCTTTTAAGGATACCTAAAGTTGAAGATATTCCAGACAAATCCACGAAACCTTGCTGATTAATGCAAATTAATTAATCTAACAATCGTAAATTATTTACTATTTACTTACTTAATAAACCAGCAAAAAGTATTGCTTTACTATTTAAAAAAAATGTAAGATGTCTCTGTCATATCTGTCATCTTGCACCTCTTGCATCCAATTCCTATGTTTTAGATCGTAAGTCCAACATGTTGGTGGATGAGCTCTGCTTCGGTATGCATTGTTTCTTGGACTCTATTTTGGGATCTTGCCTCGTATTGAAACGCTCAACATAGCGCGCTCTATCGCCCTTTGAGCCACACGGATCTTTTTCACTGTTCTTCTTGTCATAGTCAACGCTTCCACTCCGTATATATATATATATATATATATATATATATATATATATATATATATATATATTAGAGGTTATATATCATCAATCACTATAATAATAAATAATATTGTAGGAGTATTATTTTATTTTCAAAATTTATTATCCGGTACCTTATTTTCTGTTTGATTAATTGTACTTTATTAATTGATTATGTGGTTAATATAATATACAATAATTAGAGGAGAGAATATGTTTATTATTTATTATATTTAATTCTTTCACTACAAAAATGTAGTTATGAATTATGTATTATCTATCCCCTATAAGTTCTTCACTGTCAAGAATTACATATTCCGTAATCGATTAATAGCTTTCTACCTCATAAAAGTTGAGTAAAAATTTTTAAATACCTATTGGCTTTATGACTTATTCAATAAAGCCGGCTTTCATTGACACAACGATTATTGTCTGTTGTCTTGACAGTAAAGCATGCTTTTAAATTTTCTGTTTGTTATAACAGTTGAGGTTACTTAATTTGTGGTACAGATTAAAAAAGCGTGTGTTTATTCATTGCACAATTTAACCAACCTTACGTAAGTTGTTAGCATGATATCAAATATTTGTAGTACGGTTTGGATCAATAACTGTTGGAGTGAAGATGCAATTATTTTGCACAATTCACTTTCAAATCTTCAATAAAAGGATACTTAAAGTACTGCATAAAATAGTTCTCTAATTATACACTTTATAATTAATAATAAATGCATTCATTTCTCATTTCTCTAGTGACATTAAGTATGGAATTAAATAAAACGTGTAATATTTGAAGGCGAATAGAAATGAAAATATTCCTGTAGAAAAAAGTTAATAAGGTTGATGGATACATTGTGTTATTGATCAACAAAACAACACAATAAAAGTAAAAGTAGAAGAACTTACTGACCTTATTGAGATAATATTAATTATTATGGATGAAATAATAAAAAAGTAAAAACTACCAAACAAAGGATACCACATGGAAGAAAAACAACTTGCAATACGAACACACACAAGTTTTCAGTGCCCAAGACTCAGAAATAAAATTTTCTATGGACTAAAAACCCATATTTTGAAGCTCAATTACTCAAATGAGTTGTGAGTCTTATGACAATGAGAACTTCTGATTAGCATGACCTCTCTGCAAAGTTTCTGCCAATTTAACTGAAACCACATTTACATAAGTAAATAGGAAATATACCAGGAATATTTGCACGACTACGACAACCATTGTATATTCTCCTAAGAGTTGCGTGGTAAGTCACGTTTGAGGGAGGTCATTTTGAACATTTTCTTCCAGCTTTGAGCCTATTTAAAATTATATTCATAGAACTTTCTGTTATTATTCTATGTTAATGTAATTCTATTAGATAGTTCTTGAGAACGTATTAAAGCCATGAAAAATATCTGTTAAGATGTTTTATTTTTTGCATAAAAATGGAGGCTCATACGAATAAAAAAAGAAAAAATTTTTTTGTTACAAATTAAAGGAAGAATTCAAAAATCATTTTTAATTTAAAAAATTTCAGTGACGTACCATTTTTTTCTTTACAAAATTGAGGCCATGACCCGTATGCCCGCCGATGATGAATATAAAATTCTTAATTGTATGTCAAAAAATGCTCAATACAATAATTTGAAAGAAAAATTTTAACATCCCGTATCTCAGGAAAGAAAGCATTTACGGGCATACGTTTATATAGCAATATTTCATTCTTTTTCATGCAGAATTACGTCCTGAAGTTAGTTGCATGTATTTACTAAAACTCTCTATATTTTACAAATATGTATTATTCAGTAAATATTTTACAAATATGTAAATTCATAAAGACTAAAACCTCTGTAACTTAAAAACAATTGGTTTCTGAGTTATATATGAGTTTCTGATAAGCATGACCAAAGCTATCTCTGTGAAAAGTTTCAGCCAATTTGATTAAAACCAATTTTACTTAAGAAAAGTGACGGGGACCTTTGTGTAATGTTTTCTATATTTTGTTTTCCAGTGATTTGGTTAGGTCCTTTTTTGATGTCAGGTCCTCTTGTATTTTCTTCTAATATTCACTTTTGTTCATAATTACAGTTACGTTGCCCTTGTCGGTTGACTACATTATTCTAGACTCATCTTCTTTTGGAGTTATTTGAAACGGCAAACGTTATTTCGAAATGTAATTTCCATTAGATTTGATTGTAAGTCTACCCCACATACACCTAATATTTAACTTAGAAATGCCACAAAAAAGCAGTTTCAGAACCTTTTTAAACGCCTTTATTTATTCCCGCGATGAAGATAGTTTTAGTTTTGATGTGTAAATTTAAAATGTAAAATTTAAATGGGGTGATTTTATTTTAATTGACAATAACTCATCGATGCAATAGCAGCCCATTCCACCAGTGCGGCAGAAAAAACTGACGCAAAGCAATTCCCACATCTCTTTTTAATGGGCCGAGTTTATCGACCACGTGACCTTTTCATTGAACACTTAGGTCACGTGCTCGATAAACCTAGCAAATTTAAAAGAGATGCAGGGACTGCTTTGTGTCAGTTTTCTCTGTCGCACTGGGGGAACGCGACTGTATTGCAGCAATCTAGTTTGTATTATATGTCTATGGTGACAATAACAATCAACAAAATATATAACTATTGCATTGACACAATCATAGACACGTAATACATAGACTGAGCGCTGTAATACACTTCCTTTCCCCCAGTGCGAGAGAAAAACCTAATGCAAAGCAGTCCCTGTATATCTTTCTAATGGAATGGATTTATCGACGACGTATGTTCATGATGACAATAGGACTTTTCATCAAAAAATAGCGTCAGCCACTTTTTTCGAACAGAGATATTTTGTTAACAAACTGGTTAGGTTATTAATATAAATAATTTGGATAAATAATATAAAATAGACCAAAAAAAGTCTAATTATTGAAACAATTAAAGTGCCACAATTAGCAATCAACGTTTTAATCGAGTATTATTATGATATCTGTACGATAAAGTACATCTGCACATATATTATATATATATATATATATATATATATATATATATATATATATATATATACATATATATATATATATATACATATATATATATATATATATATAGTAAACTCTTAAATATTGGGGAAATCTGCAAGAAATTGCAGAAATCTTGCAGATTTCCCCAATATTTAAGAGTTTACTATATATATATATATATATATATATATATATATATATATATATATATATATATATTCAGTGCGTTTTACTTGTTTATCGTAGAGATTTTATTCTCATCTGTTTTTTAAACCTAAATATTTTGTTTTCCAAGTCGCTTATTCAATTAAAGGTGTTGCTTTTCTGATTTGAATGACTGTTTTTTAGCAGATTTCTGTTATATCTAAACGATATTACATAAATTAGAATTTTCTCTTATCCCTAGTTTTCATTTTATTGTGTGATTTAACCTTGTGACCTTTCATACAGTAACGTGAAGTAGGTCACACTGCTAGACAAAAAGACCAACGTTGGAACGCCACAATACAACATTGGAGAACTAACAAAGGTAGACAATCATAAGGAAGACCACAGATAAGACGGGCAGGTGACATAAAAAGATTGGCCGGAACAAATTGGAAGTATGGTGCTCAGAATAGAGATCGATGGAAGGAGTTGGGAGAGGCCTACGTCCAGAAATGGACGATAGAAGGCTAATAAGAAGAAGACAACATCGCTTGAGTAGCATATATGATATTAATCTTTTTGTTTCCTATTTTATACCTACTAACTATTGTTGGTTTATTATTTTGCTTTTTATCTTATCGAATAGTAATGGGCCTAAAGAGTCTACTTGTCTTTTCCTTGTCTCTATTGGTATTTTTTCAGATAGCCTTCTCTTAGTTTTTGTTTTAGTTATGACAAAATTAAGTTCTAAAATTTCTAGGGATACATTTGTTTTTTGAAGTGTCTTTGCTCTGTTATATTTTATTGAAAGATTTTGATAAATCCACGAAGAATATGAAGGCGAGTGTGTTGTATTCAATGGTCTTTTGACTCTGACGAATTTTAAAAACCGGGTTTGCTGTCGATTTGTTGTTTCTAAATATCTGTTATTCTTCAACTATATAGATAATACCTTCTAAATATTTAGCTATAATTTTGTTGAAAATTTGTAATAGTTTTCAGCAATATGTGTTGTAAGCTTCTAATTTTCAACCAATTTAATATATTTTTTAATTCTCTTAACTCACTTTGTCCGTCATATTGAATTTTTCAGCTAACGAAAATGTCATGTCTCCATCTTCTAAAAATTTTCAGCTCTCCTATTACGTTTCAACTTAATTCTGTTTCATTTGTGGTTTATTTCCATTCAATAAAGTATATAATATTTTTAAGTAATTGTGTAATTTGAGGAAATTTTTATTATGGTTTGAATAATAAATAATTAATTTATTTATTTTGTTGCTTTATTATGATATATGAATGTAAAAGGGACAACATTATTCGTTTTTCCTTTATTTCTAAGTGGGTTTGGCCTTACTAATTACATTGCTCAATAAGTTTCTATCTTCAACATTATAATTATTAAAATAGAATCACATACTATAAAAGAATGCCTTGCAAACAAAGCTTTAAATATAACGTACTTATTAATTATTAAAAAAAATGAAGTAGTTTTTTGCAACACAACATTTTTATAGTGGTCACTTTTCCAGCGACAAATGAATAAGTCATGCTTAAAAAGCAGATTGGAAATCTAAAAGAATATATAAATTGCAAAAGTCGCAATGGCATGCTTTCACGGCTCGCTGGACTTACCTCACTTACTGATTTAAAGGAACTGTAAATATAACAACTTTGCGCAAGTAAAATAATAAAATTGTATACCTTATACTTAAAAATATCTGTAAATAATAATATTTAGACAAAATTCAATATAAAACGTTATATAAATTTTACATAGTTTGTAGAAAAATAACTAGGCAATAGAGATTTCCAATTTATTGATTAATTGGTTACCTTTTCGTATTCTATTTTATTTGTACTTTAAACATACACAGTTACAGAAAGAGAACGAAAAGGAAAATATGATTTGTAGCAAATTGTATCGAAAACAGTTAAAAGTTATTGGGAAGAAGGATGAAATGCAGAGAGCAGCATTTAAGAAAAGCTTAAAGTTATAGGTAAATATAAATACTTCTTCTTGCTCTTTATAAGCACTTCTACTTCTTCTTCTTGCAGTACCGTCTCCTATCGGAGGTTGGCTACCATCACAGCAATCTTTACTTTGTTCGCTGCAGCTCTGAACAACTGTATTGAACTGCACCCATACCACTCCCTTAAATTTCGCAACCAGGAAATCCTCCTACGTCCTACGTCCCATTTCTCTTTCCTGAGATTTTTCTTTGGATTATGAATCTAAGCAGAGAGTACTTTTCTCTTCTCAATATGTGTCACAGATATTCCAGTTTTTTGGTTTGTATGATTGTTATGACTTCGCATTCCTTCCCCATCTTTAGCAGAACATCTTGATTTGTTACTCTTTCTGTCCATGGTATTTTTCCACATTCTCCTGTAACACCACATCTCGATGCCTCAATGTTTTTTATGTTTATCTTTTTCAGTGTCCAGGCTTCTATGCCGTACAGCAGAACGGAGAAAACATAGCACCTTAACATTCTCGTTCTCAAGTTTATATTTATGTCCCGACTGCATAGGAACTCTTTCATTTTGACAAACGATTGTCTCGCTATCTCTATTCATCTCTTGATTTCTCTTGTCTGGTCATTAGTATCAGTGAAGCAAACTCCTAAATATTTGTCGGACGTAACTCTTTCAACTGGCTGATTATTTATGGTTAAATTCACATTGGTGTATAGCTTCTTTGTTACAATCATGAATTTAGTCTTTTTGATGGTCAGTTTTAGACCATACTTATTGGTATGGGTGTTTATGTTTTCCATCAAAAAATGTAAATTTGCTAGGGTATCTGTTACTATTAGCGTGTCATCAGCGTATCGTATATTGTTAATTAACTCTCCATTAATGTTCATACCAATGTTTTGCTCTAGGAGCGCTGCCTGTCATATTGTTTCGCTATATATATTGAATAATAGTGGAGAAAGCAAACAACCCTGACGCACACCTCGACAAAGAGGTTAAAGAGGTTAAAGAGGTTCACCATTATTTCAAGTGCGTCGTCATCTATAAGTTTCAACAATTCTACAGGAGTTTCATCTGGTTCTGCAGCTTTACCCCCTTTTGTGTTCCTTATAGCATATTCTACCTCGCTTTTTAGGATTTCAGGCCCTGTTGTGTCGTCTGTAGGTTCTACTACTGCTATTTCTGGTCTTTCGTCTGCAAAAAGTTCTTCAATGTATTCTGTCCACCTTGCCAGTTTTTCATTTAAATCTGTAATTATTTTACCTTTTTTGTCCTTTACTATGGACGCTTGTTTCACTTTTTTACCTGTTATTTCCTTGATCTTTTTATGCATGTTAAAGCTATCGTACTTTCTATCATATTCTTCTATTTCCTTGCAGTTGTTCAGAACCCATTCTCTTTGGCTTCTCTAATTTTTCTCTTAATTTCACGGTTCACTTTTTTGTATTTTGTCTTGTTGGTTTTATTTCTTCGCCTTTCCTCCTTGAGATGCAAAATTTCGTTTGTCGTCCATTCCTTTTTCTTAATTTTGCTTGGAGCTAAGGAGCATTCGCTAGCTGTCATAAGGGCCTTTTCTATCTCCATCCATTTATTCTCTACATTGCCTGTGTTCTCATTTTTTGCAGCGGTGTGTATAAGATTTTTGTTTACCTGTTCTCTTGTCCTTTCCAGTATAGTTGCGTTTTTCAGTTGCTTAACGTCTATCTTTTATTTAACTGCACTTTTCTGTAGGTTCTTGAATCTTATACTTCTACTTGTTCATTGGCAAAGTAATACTTTTATGGAAGGTTGTAACTCCATTTTTTGCGCGATCGTCCAATACTTCTGCCGATTGGTGACTTATCTCTTGCTATTTTGATGACACGAGTATCCTCCATTCTGCTTATGAGGTTATTCCATTCCTTTTCTCTATTTTGGGTCCATTCATTTATACAATGTACGTTACATTTTCTTCTTATGTCTTCACTTTTCTTGCGATCTCTTTCGCGTATTTCCTGTAATTCTTCTCAGTACTCTCATCTCTGCCAATTCCAGTAACCGTTGCGTTGTGGCTGTGTCGAGTCTTGTTTCTGAGATATATGTCATTATTGGTCTTACACGGGCTATATAAATTCTTGACTTCATCTTAGTGTTAATGTGTGTTTCGCCATATAGTATTATTAAGGCATCCTGCCAGTCTATTTGGTTTTTGTACTTAATCTCTTACTTCTTTGTCCAGGTCTTCATAGCTGGACAGCGTAATTTTCAGGTATTTTATTTCCATCACTTGTTTAATACTGATGCCATCAATTTCTATTTTACATACCTCTATTGTTTTAGTTTTCTCAGATAAGATTATCATATTAAATGTAACAGCGTATTTAAGAGAGTAAAACTTAAATATATAATCCACCTTCTGTATATTAGAGAAGTTCCCCTAAATATGTAAAAACCGAATGTGTAATAGTGAGAAAGTTATGGTAACGAGGAGAGCAGCAACTAAAGCTTCTTTATTGGATATTTTTTAGACCAAAAATAACTTGATTGTGGGGTTTAAATTTAAATCTTCAGAGTACGAAATCTAAAGCATACTATCATGTTTAAAAACTAATTGTATAAAGCCACCGAAAAAAATTAGCGAATTATCTCCAAACACCGAACACATTTTTTTCTACAGAACTTCACAACTCAAAAATAGTATGGATTAAAATAGGATTAAAGAAGTATGTAATTTACTATAGCTTTTTATAGACTATTAGACACCAAAGCTAAAATATTACCTTGTTTGCAATTGTGGGTAAAGTTTTATGATATTTTTAAAACTCATCGATTTTTTAAATATCCATTTCTGAAAATTGTCACATTTTGACGTGTTCATGGTTTTCTTTCAAGATAGCGATATATTTTAAAAGAGTTGTCCCGTCTTGTATATACAATAAATTCAATTAATTTGGTTTAAAAATAAAATTGTTATCTAATATAAAAGAGAAAACAGTAACAGTTGATTAAATCCACGAATATTATAAGGTAACAAACAGGGTTCACAGTATATGACATATGGAGACGGAGAAACTTTTAGACAGAACAAACAGTGCATATTTTATATGTCTTCTATATGCGTAATACAAAGCATTCTACAACATGAAATATTAAGACGAGTAAACTTAGTAGAAGAGGTTTAACAGAATAATTGTTATGGGATATCTGAACGTGAGAATAGGAAATGAACTCGTAAATAAATTAAAAGAAATATTCAATGAAGAAGTGATATAATTAAGACGAATAAAGTTAGTAAAATAGGTTTAACATAATAGTTACTATAGAAGATTTGAACGTGAGAATAGGAAACGAACTCATAAATAAATTAAAAGAATGATTCAATGAAGAAGTGATATACGTGGTGATAGTGGTAAAATTTTGATTTATATATTTTATATACATTTTATATACATACATATATATATATATATATATATATATATATATATATATATATATATATATATATATAATATGTATATATATATATATATATATTTACACGACCCGACTATAGCTCCTCTTTTCAAAATGCGGTTATAAGTCGTCTTCTAGAAGGAGTGAATATCTTTAAAATATTATTCGTGTATATCAAATTTTTTGCAATTCTTATAATGTATCGAAAATAAAAACATTATAATTTTTTATACAATTACCAAATTAAAACCAATTGGTCTTCCATCTAAAATTACTATACATACCTCCTCCAATATATATTAAATTTTAAATTAACAAAATAAATCTTTCTGCTATTCAAAATATACGTCAAAACTACATTACAGTGGTTTACTCCTCCAAATATAAATCAGAGACTAAACGACGGTGGATACGTAAACCAAATAATATATTAGAGTATATTTGGCGCGAAAAAATCTGTAAGCCTAACGATTTCTAACGTTTTGTTTTGTAGTGATAAAATATTCTTTATTCATATTACACGTGTAGTGCACTGGAAACTCTAGGTATGTACTTATATAATTTTTATTTTGTTACAGAACGGGTAATAAATACAATTTAATATTGTTTCAATTTAATAGGTAGTTGGATTGAACAAAACTACTAGATCATTATGCAAAATAATATAATATTTTCTGTCTTCTCCACATTACACATCAGATATTTTTGTACACTTTACAAATATATCTAAATGCATCTGACATTTCTTCCGTAAGTTTAACATTTAAGAGCATTTTATTCTCAAATATGAACGGTATGCGGCAAAATAAACAGTACTAAAATGCGTATGCCTCAGATTAGTATGTGTCATGCGCCGAAACGTATTAAGTGATTTCTGAACGACGTTATAACTTATGTGAATGTCATGATGATTTTAGGTGCTTCAGGATGGTTCTCAGTTTTGCAGAAATTTTTTTTATCGTGGAGTACTATTTTCGATCATACGGAAAAGGTCGCGAAATCGGTCCAAAAAGCTTAAAATCAACAATAGTTTTAGCAGGACGGGCAATCTGTCACACGGTCAGTGAGTCTCTTCGAATACTGTTCAGTGATTTTCCATACCCATCGCAATTATCAGGCCTAACCTAACTAACACCACATGATACGTACATGTATCTGTACAATGTCTGACATTCCGGAATAACAAACTCCAATTAAATTTTTTTAGTGCCAGAGGGCATTTTTAACATCTATTTTATCGGAAACGTCGTCGTGAATAATGTTGGTAAGGCTATATCATGTATACTAAATATATAGATATTCATATACATTTCAATATTCATTTCAGTACTGTTTATTTTACCGCATACTGTATTTCCCTACTTCAGTCACTTTTTACTATGAAAAATAATTTTAGGAAATATCCTTAAGTTCCACTCAATTTTATTGTTCACATGACAGTATCTTCACACCTGAAGAAAGTGATAAAGATAACACAGATTCTCCAGACTTAGAAACTCCATCACCAGCTTCTGATAAAATGTTAGATTCCAATTATGTTCCCTTCGATGATTCTTCAGTAAGTGCAATAAAACTTTTAAAAGAATAAAATGTGTTGTGTACTCTGTAATATTGAAATGGATAACGGAAAAATATAATATTTTTTTAATTGGGTTTTTAGGAAAAGTCTTCAGGTTCTCCAGAAATAAATAATTCCCACTTTTGTCCAAAACAAGTTAACAAAGATGAGTTAAATATTGAGGTAAGTTTATTTCAAATATTTTAGCAATATAATTCAAAGCACATACTTTTTAGGAACAATCTAATTCACCTTCGTCTTCTGTCAGCCTAAATATCCATCAACATGTGGAAGAAACTTGCAATATAAATACGAAGTCTTTAAAAAAATCTGTTTTTTGTTACTTTTGTGAATCAGTTGTATTAAATTTTCCTAGACATATACTACGAAATCATCAAAGTAAATTAGAAGTTAAAAAAATTTTGGTTTACCCTCCAAGAAGTAAAACGAGAAAGCAATTGTTATTTGCTTTGAGAAAAAAGGGAAACTATTTGTTAGGTTCTGCAAATTTAAAACCAGTTAGAAAAGCGAGTTAGAAAAATGAGGGAATTAGCTAAAATTGTTATCGAACTAAGAAAAAATAGTTCCTCAATCAAAACGCTTTTTGACTCATTGAAACCAGAATATTACGATTCTTTAGTTTTTGCTACTAAAATAGTTTCAAAATATGATAACGAGAGCAAAACTTTTAAAGCTCCATCATTTGCTAAAAATATTGGCACTACATTAAAACAGTGTTGTGATATAGCACTTATGCTTAATGCGAAAAAGTCTGAGTTTACAGTTAAAAGTGCCAGCGCTAAAGCTGACTTAAAATCTTTAATACAAATAATAGAAGGAAATTGGAAATATGATATTTCCAGTCAAGCTGCAAATGATTTAGACATGAAAAAATGGAACAAAGTGACGTTAATACCACTAGCAAGTGACCTTAAGCTATTGAAAAACTATCTCGTGCGAAGGGCAAATGAATCTTGTAATAAATTACAGAAAAATAATAATGATATTAGTCCTTACATGTTTCTGTTAGAAACTATATATTGCCGTCTAATCTTATTAAATAGAAGGCGCCCTGGTGAATTAGAAAGAATGACCATACAGAGTTACATTAGCGCTAAAGATAATCAATGTTATAAAGAATTTTCTGAAACAATTTCAGAAACCGAAAGAATTTTAATGAAAAGTTTTAGAAGAATAGTAATAAAAGGTAAAAGGGGACGTGGTGTACCCCTCCTAGTAAGTAAGGATGTACAAGAACACTTAGAAATGATTACAAAATGTAGAGATTTACTTTTAAAAACACCTAGTATTTACCTTTTTGTTAATCCAAAATTTGATAAACTAATTCGAGGGTATGAAGTAATGTCAAAATATGCTAAATTATGCGGAGCTAAAAATCCTATTGCTCTTACATGTACAAGGCTGAGAAAACATCTAGCAACGCTAACCCAGTTGTTTACCATGTCGGAAAATGACATGGAGTAACTGGCTTCATTTATGGGGCACACATTAGGAATTCATCGATCTTCATATAGACTCCCCGATGACATTTATCAAACTGTAAATATCTCTAAGTTGCTCCTGTTAATGAAGAAAGGTAAAGCAGGTCAATTCAAGGGAAAAAGTTTAGAAGAAATAGAGATAAATTTGGAAGAAGACATTATGGAAGATGATGATGGACATAATAACGAGGTATTTGGGGAACAAAAAAATGAAACCAATGATGTTATTGAATCAAAAGGTCCAAAAAGTTGTAATAATGAAAAAAGGGAATAATTGATATGAAGGCAAAAAATAAAAAAGGGTTTTAGTTCCGTGGACAGAAAATCAGAAGAAAGTAGTCAAAATGTATTTTAAAACCCACATTAAACAAAAGAGGCCCCCCAAAAAATCGGAATGTGAAGATCTGATTTTAAAAAATCCTGATATATTAAAAAATAAAAATTGGCTCAAAATAAAGGTCTTCGTTCAAAATGAATATAAAAAGTGTTAAATGTCCAAGTTTTTTTCGAAATTCAGTTTTTGCAATATATTCTGAGTTTTCGTTAAGTATTTTTATTTGTGTTTATATATTCAGTTTTGTTCATATTTTTATTATTTGTTTTTAAATATAAATAATGATTAAAATTAAATATTTATAGCGACCATAGATACATGATTTTTTTTCGTTAGCCCTTGTTAAAAATTTACAAATGATTATCAATAATATATATATAGCCCTTAAATATAATCAGATTCGTTTACAATATAATGTATATTCGTTTAAAATATATATATATATTATATTACTTTAAATATTAAAGAAAGATTGGAAGACTATTAAGTAGTTTTCGAATCATTATTCCAGAGGAGGACTAAACCACCGTAATATAAAAATAGGAAGAACTAAGGTCGGTAAACTATAATTTGAATATACATAACGAAATATACGCCGACGCTGGCGACACAACAAGTAATGTGGCGATCATATTGAACTAAAGTATTCAAACGTACAAAAACATGCAATAACTCATCCATCTGAAATTTTGCTCAATGGTTTAGAATGACGTTTAGACCTCATTTATAATGATTGCGATAAGTCCTCCGTATACGGAGGACCTACCACAGTGGAGGACCTATTATATGTAAATTTCCTATATAAGGAGGAGCTATCCACTGGTGCGTATATATATATATATATATATATATATATATATATATATATATATATATATATATATAATGATTAAACAATGATATCTATCTACCAGCAGAACTTTCAATATACCATAACAAATAAAAACATACATCGTAAGAGCCATACTACTCATAGATATTGGAATACTATGGCCAGCTCACCCAGGATAAGATCAAGGATAACTGTTAACAAAAATTATAGCATATATGTTAACAAAAATTATACAGAAATCGAATGTATATATATATATATATATATATATATATATATATATATATATATATATATATATATATATAAAGAGGAGAGCACAAAAACTTTTATGGGTTAGAAGAAAAAATTGCAAAAATACTGTAATAAATCAGTATCGAAAAATCAACAGAGAATAGCATTAAAAGAAGCACAGAAAATAAAAAATATTCTGAGTTCGCAAAATACTTTAAACATCCTTTGTAGATGGGTTTTCTTGTTTTTTAGAGGGTTCTTATAGTGTAAAATCAACAAAAATATGCTTTGCATACATTACATACATAAAGTAACTCATTGCTAAGTAATGGTCATTCTAATATGTCCAATTGATAAACATTTTTGCGCCTTTAATTTTTAAATTACGAAATTAGATCTGTGTATGAACGTGTTTTTTTTATTTTTAGTTAACTTAGATATTTATTATGCAGTTTTTTATGAAATCGATTAATTCTAACAAATCCGTGCATATAGCTACATTTTTATTGCTAGGAGCAATAGAGTTAATTGCATAAAATATTACAAATAATTCACCTTTACTACTCATTTTACCCCCAATTCCCCCTTTGACCATTAGTAGAATATAAATCTTCATAATTATGAGAAGTGATTTGCTCTTGGAAAACCTACCTTAATATTTGACCAGAAGTAGTTTGTTTAGAATATTTTGTCACTAAATCATTAATGGTCGGTAAATATATTTTCCAACGAGGTATAAATGAACCTGCTGTGAGGGTTGTTAAAGAGATTTTTATATTAGTTAGGAGATGTCTTGGAATTTGTGGAAATTATTTAATGTTGTCTGCAGGTTGTCTTATTATTTTAGTAACTAGTACACAGGATTTTGACGATTAGTTAATAATCTAGCAGAGAAAATCAGTAAATGTTGCCTTCATCTTATCCCTAGCGGAAGTTTATCAGTTTCGACATTTAGAATTTTGACTGGACTCCATCTGAATTCTCTAAGACCTAATCGTAATGCATTGTTGTGATTAACTGTTAAGTACTTATAGATCCATTCTAGAAGCAGACATATAACTGGTGCTGCCATAATCTATTGTACAACGAATTATTGACCTAAATACTGTTAATAATACTTCAGATCCCATCGACGGTGAGTTAACGTTCTTAAGATATTCATTCTCGTCCACCAATTTGCTTTGATGGTATATATGTGCTGTTTCTAAATGTGTTTTTTAACACCTAACTTAAGTTAGCCCAATTATGATTATTAAAAAGTCCTAAACAAGAATATTATTAACCGGTGAGCCGGTTAAAGTTTAAAAAATGTGCAAAATATTTTAAAAATCTATTCAATACAAAAAGAAATTAAAAAAAAACAAATATTTAAAGATAAAAATGTAACCAAATACGAGAGCTTAAAATTTTTAGAAGATGAGGACCAGATATTATAATTAGCAGGAAAATTCAAGCGAGATAAAGGAACTATAAAAAGATTAAAATGGTTGAAAATTAGCAGATCAAGATGAGAAACAATAATCGATTTATTTATATCTACAAGACTTGGCAAAAAATAGAAAGTATAGAGGAATATCATTCTTCTTCTTCTCATTGCGCCGTCTCCTTTCGAAGGATGGCGATCCAAATGGTAATTGTAGTTTTGGAAACTGCTGCGCGAAAGATCTCTGCGGATGAGCGGTCGAACCATCTCCTCAGGTCTTTCAGCCACGAGTTCTGGCGTCTTCCTACTGATCTTTTGCCCTGTACTTTTCCTTCCAGTATAACTTGAAGTAATTCATATCTTTCGCCTCTCAGCACATGACCCAAGTATTGCATTTTCCTCTCTTTGATTATTCTTAGTAATTCTTTTTGTTTACACATGCGACGAAGTACCTCAACATTAGTAACTCTTTGTACCCATGGAATCCTCAACATTCGTCTGTACATATACATCTCACAGGCATCTATTCTTTTTTCTATTTCGGAGTCAATTGTCCAACTTTCACAGCCATACAGTAAGACAGAAAAAACGTAACATCTGATCATTCGGATTCTAAGCTGTAGACTAAGGTCTGATCTTGTAAAAAATGTTTTAATGCTCATGAATGTTTTCCTTGCTTGTTCGATTCTTGATAGGATTTCTTTTTTTGGATTACGAATATCATTGCTAAAGACATATTGCTGCAAACTAACAAAAATTTTCAACAAAATTATAGCTACAGATTAAGAAAGCATGATTTATATATGTGAAGAACAACAGAAATTTAGAATCGACAACAAACTCCATCTTTATAATTCGTCAAAGAGTCAAGAAACCATTGAACACAACATACTCGCCTTCATATTCTTCGTGGATTTATTAAAATCTTTCAAAAAATGTACCTGCAGAAGTGTTAGAACTAAATTTGTTCATAACTAAAACAAAAACTATAAGAGTGCTATCTAAAAAATACCAATAGATACAAGGAAAAGACAAGGTGACCATTTAAGCCCATTACTGTTCGATAGGATAATGGACAAAATAATAGAAAGCAAAAATAGTTAGTGGGTATAAAGTAGAAAATGGGAAGATTAATACCCTATGCTACTTAAGCGATACTTTCTTTCTCTTCTTCTTAGCCTTCTATCGTCCATTTTTGGACATAGGTCTCTTTCAACTCCTTCCATCGGTCTGTATCCTGAGCAACATACTTCCAATTTGTTCAAGCTATTCTTTTTATGTCACCTACTCATCTCATCTGTGGTCTTCTTTTTGATTGTCTACCTTTGTAAGATCTCCAATGTTGTATTGTGGCGTTCCAACGTTGGTCTTTTTGTCTGGCAGTGTAACCTGTAAAGCTCTATGTTACTGTATCCAAAGGCCAAAAGGTTAAATAACACAATAAAATAAAAACTAGAGTTCTGAGGAAAATTTTAAAATATGTAATATCGTTCAAATATAACAGACATCTGACAAAAAAAAAATTATTCAAATCAGAAATGCAACAACTTTTACGAATTCGATAAGCAGCTTAATATGGAAAACAAAATATTTAGGTTTGAAAAACAGATCACAGAACAAATCAGAATAAGATCAGTAAGATAAACCGTAGAGAAAACTAGGAGAACTGAGGATAAAATGAGGATATGAGAGAACAATAATATTTAATAAGTAGTCTAAGGAGGAGGAAACAAAGAAAGTATGTAGAGAGAATAAATTATAATGGAATGGAGTTTAAATGGAAAGCTAGAATGAAGTAAACTATCAGTAAGACCACAAAAGGTATGGCGAGATAGTTGGGAATGGGAATTGCAAATATTATTAACCATAACCTAGTAAACAAAGTTCATAGACCTAACCTAAAAAGAAAAAGAAGACAGCAGAAAATCAATTAACAGTCTAGCAAACCTTAAGCAATAAGAACAACCACAGCCTATTTAGACACGGCTTGTTTTAGACAAGTAGGGCAGAACAGATCTTCTGGATGCTTACTACTTTTTAAACAACATATTAGAACAGATAAGTTTAGCAAAAAACATTTGTTTTAGGTGTAAATAAGGCAATGTAAATAAGGCTAAAAACATTTCGACTGCATCTGGAAACTGTTGAATGATACGTAGAAAAAACAATGTGACATTGAGCATATTAGCACTCAGTTAGCGGGTATCATGTGTTCAAAGGAAGTACAAAGGCTCACTAACAACGCTGTTTCTATATTAAAAATTGTTGTTTAAATCTATAATATAAAAATGAATCGCAAAATGTGTTGGTAAGCGCATAACTCAACAACGCATGGACCAATCTTAACAATTATTTTTTTTAAATGTTCCTTAAAGTCTCAGGATGGTTTTTACGGCAAGAAAAATTCGAATAGTTTTCGGGAAAACCCTAAAACAGCACTTTTCTTTTTCCCATACAAATACTTTCTAACTAAATGTAGAGTCAATTTGAACTTTATGCTATCCAATAAAGTTTATATTAAATTACTAGCGGACCTGACAGACGTTGTTTTATTTCAGTTTATTTCTTTAATTCTCCTGAACAGAACCGTCACCATGATGATAGGGCGGTGTGTGAGGGTCAGCTCGGGTGACCTAAGTTTCTTCGCTTCCACGAATTTTGGCCACCCTTTTGGGCCCACTAAAATCCCGGACTGGGATGTCTGCCAGAGGACTTCAAACTAAGAGGGGAACTTAAGATTCAAATCTGATTGAAAAATAATCTAAAGGGATAGTGGGAACCTAAAGGTGACAAATATTTTTATAAAGTGGTGCTTCCATGACAAAACATAGAGATAATTAATTATTTATTATTATTATTAACATAGGGTTAATAACCGATGTAATAAAGAATAATGAAATGACTTTAATGTAAGTCAAGTGAATCATAATTATTAACAAAAATCTGTTTTATTTTTATTGTAGTGCTTTATGATATACAATGTTTTTTTCAATCAGGTTAGAACCTTAAGTTCCCCTCTTCGTTTGAAGCCCTCTGGCAGATATCCCAGTCCGGGTTTTTAGTGGGTCCAAAAGGGTGGCCAAAATTCGTGGAAGCGAAGATACTTAGGTCACCCGAGCTGACCCTCACACACCGCTCTATAATCATGGTGACGGTTCTGTTCAGGAGAATTAAAGAAATAAACTGCCATATTCCAAATCAATTTGACAGAACAAAGTCTTTCGGGTCCGCTAGTATTATAATAATTGTTAAATAAGTTAGTTATCATTTCGATTACCGAAATATTCATATCAATGTGTATTAATTATACATAAATACGATAATCTCTTTCTTCGTAAAATGTCTAAATTTTGTAATAATTTATCTACAAAGGACATTTTTTCAATAAATTAATATAACGGATACTTTATGCAATTTCTAACTATTTAATTATGCCAATTTATAATAATATTTACCTTGTCTTGGATATTGCACATCCGAACCAATAATTTAAAACATCATTAACACTTTTTAAGGTAACTATATCTTTCGGATTTGTGTATAAATTTGGACAGGTTTGAAGGTAAATATCATAATTTATGTTCGTTATTGTATAATCTAAAAAAATCTTGTAAATGATTAAACATACCAGTTCTATAATTTAATAAGTTAAAAAACAGTAATAAACAAAAATTATGTGGTTTTTTATAACATTTACCACATTAATTTGATGTAAATATAAATTGTTTTTGTTCTCCTATGTACTTTGCCTTTTATTTAGATAATTCCGAAATATAGACAGTTAATTAGTTGAGTTGTTTTTACTATAGGAGCCGGGAGGGGGGGTAGTGGAGTATTTATTATTATATCCCCTCGGTACCTTGACGCTTTTAGGTTTTTTGGTGCATACATTCCAGTTTTTGAGGATACCGGGCTGAAAACCTGTGAGATAAATTGTTATTAACAATTTGAATGTTTAAATGATTGTATCTCCTAAACTGTTAGAGATACTTAATTTTACCAAAAAGAAAATTGTTTCTTCTGAAAAAATAAATAGAAAAATAAAATAGCTTTTGGTAAACTTTGATTCGCTTATTATAACCGGAGGTATAACAAATTTCGTGAAAAACAATTTCAAAATAGGCATTCAATGGAGCTTTTCCAAGTGTTACTCAGCTTTCATCTGTGCGATTAACTTTCAAAACCCCTCATTGTAAAGGTAATTGTTTTAGCGTTAGAAAAAATTTTTAAAATTATTTTATTTTTATTAATAAAAAAGTTAAAATAATTAAACAAAAAAAAATTACTAAAAGCTTGCGAATTAATTTGTTTATAGAGATATAAAGTAAGCTATAAACTTGGAATAGGCCAATGGAAGTTATAGATCAACTCAAAACGATCATTTTAAGCTTTGTAAAATGTTTCTATGTTAATTTTTGACCAAGATATGGTATTAATAGATCCCACTGCCCTAAAATGGTTGCAAATTGGGGATGTGAGGTGTTAAAAACGCAAGGGATTAAAGATCAGGTAAAAGAAAGTTAGAGTGCAACGACACTGGTTTGACCAGGGATTATATGTATATTATTATATATCTATCGACGCATGCTCTAAAAACTCACATAACCGATACTTCTAATCAGTAGCTTTGCGCGCTAGCTGTCTTTTACGTTATCTTTGATACATTGCGTTTATAACAGCTGGCAACCCTAATTTGCGACCATTTTTTCTCAGGCAAACTTATACTATCATATTAAGAAAAACATTAGCTTAAATTTATAAATAAATTAATTCGCAAGTTTTTAGTAAAATACCAAGCGTCATTTTGTTCATTTTTCAATGTACCGAAAGGACATAAAAGTGTATACTCAATCCCCTCATGCTCCTAGACTAGTTATTCATTAGTATTTTTGTTATTGTTGCTTATTTTTAGGCCTAAAATTTACAGTTTCTTAAAAAGTAATAAAAATTTTAATTTGAAATTCTTTCCGAAAAAATTACTAAAAGTGTTCCAAATTCAGTATCAGATCGGCTCACTGATGTTCCTTAGAATATAATAGTTTTTTACAAAGGTTATTAACCTCTAAGATCTATGTACTCTGCTTTTCACTTCACTAACTTAAAGAGCTTCTACCTCTTAAGTCGTTTAATTAGATTCCCTTTTTTAAGGAGCTAAATGGCCTCGACATTACCATGTTGAAGGAGTCGTTGTTTGTGACTCTTAGCTACTTTGGCTATATGACTAATTGTCTCATTGACAATGTCCATTTACAAGTCACCATCAAAGTCGCTGTTCCTGTAATCCCAAGCGGTATTCACAATGCTTCTTAGACTTAATTTTTAACTAACTCTGTACTATATCTAAATCAGCTTACTGGCACGACCATAAAGCTGGAGGCCCTTAGTCTATACTGGTTTTAATATTTGTTTATACAAAAGTGTTTTATTGTAGATTGACAGCTTTAATTGTAAAAAAAAAATATTAAAAATCCTTTACAAAAGGATATATTAGCTCAGTTGCTTTCATTAAGTCTTCGTAGACACATCGTCTCAGGACCAGCTAGTTCACGTGGGGTCATACGTCTCCATGTTACCAAATCCACTGGTAACTTTAAAATCATAATATTTACCACCATATAAGGTAAACTAAATTTAAAAAAAAAACAAGTTTTAACGGGTTCTTACCCACATATTTAGTGGCTTAATACATTTATACCCACCTAGTGCACTGATGATGGAATATGGATTCCAAAAACGTTTTGTGATATAGCCCAATTGGGTTTTTTAAATTATATACCTTTTATAAAGGATTTTTAATAAAAAAAATGTTTATATATGGTATACAGCCAACTACAGGAACTTAGATGCCTTGTGGAGCTTTAATTGTCTTCCCAATAACCAGTACATTTGTTTATACTTAAAGCTGAGCTTTTTTTATTTTTGATATGGTGTCTTCTACCATTTAAAGTAATACCCAAATATTTTGCTATATTGACATATATATGGTATGCGAGCACTATTTATACCAACAGGCATGGTTTTGCTCGCATTGTTTGTAAAATGGATGTGTAGATACTGACTTTAATTCATTTAACTTAATTTGTCAGCATTTAGACCAATTATTATTTTTTTTTTGACAAAAAATTGTAATTTTGATGTTGCTTTTGCACGATCGTCACCTACAGCTATTAAATCAGTATCGCCTATTTTAACAAAAATCCGCAATGAAACCGAATCAGAGACATTGTTCCTACGGGAGCGGCCTCGCAAACTAGATTAAACACGATGAACCAACAACATCAAGACTATTACATTCAACTAGCTTACCACACAAACGTTAGAAATTCTCGAAACGATCAATATTGAGTAGTCAAAACTGCATGAAGCATAATAAATACGTTAGTTAAAAATATTTTACTGCACAATCAGTGTCTTTTAAAAAATGTATAAAATAAATACCAGATTACACTGAACGGAATTTTACTAATCTAAAAGACTGTACCGTTAGAAAATACACATTAAACTAAACGTCAGTGTAATTACCCAAAAATGTCTCAAAATAAGTAAACTGCTAATTGATAAAATAATATATATTTCGATTTAATTGCACTTTTACTTTAATCATTCCACAACATTCTTCATGTCATTGGCTCGATATTATTACATTTTGTAGGTCTAGGTTCAGTTCGCTCGTTCAATGTAAACCTCTTTTTCCCTCCTCTGGTCGACCAATTATTTTTAAGCATATAGTTTTGACGAAGCGTCAAGATTTTTATTTTGCGGTGAGAATCCGATGAGGTAACGATTACTTAGTATGCAGTCATAGTGATTGGTTGCAATACTGCACTCTGCCCAGTGTGCTTTTCTTTTCTTTTCAGCTACTTCTTCCTTCCTTTTGATTTATGGTACTTTCTGGTTGTTGAAGATACGGAAATAAAATAGTATACAGATAATAAGGAAATTCAATATTTTGATAATAAAACGCTATATTTATTTGTATATAAATTTCTAGGTAAGCATTATTTTTATTATGGATAGTAGATTAGATATTCACAAGCTTTAAGTATTTAGGTATGTGTATCCAAAAGTATATGAATATTTATAGATATTTTCTTAGGAAAATCTTCTAACTTTTATTAATATATTTGTATGTTTACATTTTCAAAAATCCTATTTTGTTTTATTTATTTAGTTTTCTAGTTGTCTTAAAATATTCCTAGATTTCATCAAATAATAAATTCCTTTAATTTTTTGCTTAATTTAGTATCCATAACTTATAGAATTAGTTAGCTCTTTCATTTTTTATGGAGGGTCTTGATGTCGATGACTGATTTTTGTTTTGTTTACTTTATATTGTAATCATCTCTATAGTATGAAATACATGTTAATATTTAAAATATAATTATGCTAGTACAGTATCTGATATAGTTTTAAAATTATTTTGGTCACATTACAAGGCCTTTCAAAGTTTTTACCTTATTCCTTCCCCAATTTGTTCTTTTCAGCACATTTTATACCGCCAATCTCCATTTTAAAAGTTTTTCTTTTCATTGCCTCGTCTACTTGATCTATAAACAATATTTGAGACCTTCCTCCTCTCTTACCCCTATTGGATTCTTTTTGTTTATTTAGGTGCCACTGCTCTGACACATCCGTACGATAGATTTTACTTTATCATATCTTGTTTATACATTACCGATAAATTCAGAAATCATCTCCATACGTTTTTTTTTATCCAATACGTACGTTTTTTTCCAATTTACTCGAACCTGTAATAAAACTGGACTATTTAAAAATTCTATTTCTGTTTCGATGTATGTAAAAGAGATTTTTTGCATGTCTCTTGCGTGGTGGATATCCTGTACACATGTCCCATCCAACGTGCATTTACTTTTTGTATTATGCTTGATTGGTTGTAAAGATCCATTCCTTTCTTATTTGTTCTTCTTCTCCGTCATTGTACTTCGTCCCTCCATATGGGTAATATTTTTCCTTCCCATTGTTCCAATTTCTGTGTATTTTCTGACTTAACACCCAAGTTTCGGTGGCATACATAACTGAAGGTTGCAAAATCGTTTTACAAATCCTGGTTTTTGGAATTCCTGGATATTAACTTAGATCTGATCATTTTGTTTGGTGCTCTTATAGCTTTACTTCCTTTAGTATTTTTTTTTTATTTCAGCATCTTCTTCGGCTCTATTTTTGTAGTCACTCCAAGGTCTTTGAATTTATCCTGTGTTTCAAAATAATATTTTCTACTTTTGCTACTTATTTTTATATTATCTTCGGGCTCCGTTTTATTTGCCCTCATTTCAAAGAATTTTGATTTATTTTTATTTATACTTTAATATTGTTTCCATTTTTTTTTTGATTATTCTTATGAGTTCTGATGTTCATCTCGCAATTAATTTTATATGATCGGCAAAAGCGACAACTCTGTTGTCTCTTGTAGTATATTTTACTATATGTCTATACAGTAATTTGTCGTAGGATAGCTTCTACGATAAGGTTAAATAAAGTTGTGGACTCTGGACCTCCTTGCCTTAATCTTTTCCTTACCGTTAAAGACTCTGATAACCTTCCTTCCAGGATCACTTTATTTAATGTTTCTTTTAAGGTCTTAAAAGTTATTTTTAACAGATCCATTGCTTCATATAGTCTTTCTCTATCGATTGAGTCGTATGCCTGATTAAAGTATATAAACATAATATGCAAACCTAGATTTTCTTCGTAGTTGTTATGAAATATTTGTTTTATCGTAAAAATCTGATCAATTGGAGATCTCTTCTAAACCCTCCCTAATATTCCCCTTCTATTTCAGATTCACATTTTGTTAGTCAACTTCTTATGAATAAAGCTAATAGCTTATATGCTACATCTAATAAATGAATTTCTCTATAATTTTGTCATATTCTGCTATGTTCCTCTTTGTCGATCGGAGATCCTCATTTTTCCAGCCTTATAGTAATTTTTAATATTTTTAAATTCGTTTTTAAAATTGGTTATTTGTTTGAGTAATAGCTGTCCAGGTTTTTTGAATATTTCTGCTGTTATACCATTTTCTCCTTCTTCTTCTTCTGCTAGTGCCTATTCTCTATGGATGTTGGCTACCACAATGGCCCATCGTATTTTATTAGCAGCTGTTCGAAATAGGTCTGTGGTGGTGGTCCACAGACTCTCATTTTCTCTCTCATTTTTTCCTAGACCCTTGTTATTGTTTGGCTGCTTTATTAGTTCCGCTGTCTTCTGATCTGAGGATTCATTTATTTCGGCTTTATTATTGCTTTGGTTCGGTGCGGTTTGTGACTATATTTTATTGGTATTTTTCTCTAGGCCTAGCAGTTAATCAAAGTATTATGTCCACCTCTCTAGTTTTCTTGGTAGTCGTACATTAGCGTGCCTTTATTACTTATGCAAAAGCATTCTATTCCGAGACCTGTAAGTTTATTAACTTTGACTTTATGGTAAAAATTCTTAATCTCTGTGTTTTTTCATATCTTGTAACTTTATTTCCCAATATTCTTGTTTCTTTTTTCTACAGGTCAGTTTTGCTTTTGTATTTGCTGCTTTCTACCTCTTCCCCGTTTCTGTTGTATTTAGTATATTTATTTGTATTTTAGTCGGTCACATAGTTAAGCGGGTCAGGCAACCGACTCGCATTCGCTTCACTGTCGAATGGTTAAATGGATTGCGTTTAAGCCCTGGTTCGGTGTACAGAAAAATAAAAAAAGCTAACGCAGCAGTTTAAAATTCTAAACAAATCTGCAGCTTAGACTAGAATATGACGGTGTCTGATCGGCAAATGGTGGAGCAGTACGGCAAGAGATAAGGGCTTGCATCTCGGTGATACTCCTCCATAGATCCCTACCGGAAGGGTGTGGCTCCTAATATACCGGCGTATATATAATTGTATTTTAGTTTTTATTCTGGCTTCTGAATTTGTATCAAAACAATCTTTACTGTTTGCTTTGTTAATTTTTCCTACTGTCTTTTCTGTCGCTGGGTAGTTGATATTTCTTTTTAAATAACCATACTTCTGAAATATTTAAAACAAAATCATATTTTAGAGTACTACCTTACATATTTATTATTATACGAATGGAGCACAAATCCAGAAAGGACTAGAAATACGGATTGCTGGTCTTTACACTAGACTTTTAATCAATTAAAATACTCCTACAATATGTTAAATAAAACCAATAGCAATCAATATTTGTATTCAGGAGTATCTGAAAAATCTCCCATTTTTAAATAAATTATTGATTACCTTGAACATCCAAACTATATTGAAGTTAAAAGTTATACTAACGTCTACAAATTATTATTCCGTAAAAACTTCGGTTTGATATACAGCAGGCAAAACAAAACAAATTAACTTTGTTTTGGATTCAAGATCATAAAAAGAATTATATTAACAAGATTGCTGATAGTCTTGCCAAATAAGGAGCTGTTGTATATCAAGAAATTTTGAGACTGTACATATTATCTGCAAGTTCTACATCTTATTTCAATTGCAATGTGTCTTCTTATCATCTTACACGTATATTATTACAATATTTCTTGGAATGGTTTATTTATTACTCCTGTCTCTATATAGAGACTAGTTTGATTGTTACAAAGCTCCAGGAGCATTTTATGTTAAAAACTCGTCGATCCATGTTATATTATTAAGTAATTTATCTAATGCCTAACGTGTCCCTAGGAATACCAAGATTAAACACTTCATTGTGTATTACAAACAAAATTTGTGTTGTTAAATTTTTTACGTGCTTGTATTTGGGTTTTTCTTTATAGACATTTTAATATACTTTTCAATATTCTAAGGTATCTAACTTTAATTAGAAATCAAAGTTCAACTGGACTATAATTGTTAGTGACGTTAATAAATATGTACCTACATCTAAGTTGGTAGCGTTTTAGTAGTTAACTGGCAATTAAGTAAAATTGACTCATTTATTGTGTTTATAAATACCAAGAGTATAAACTAAAAAATTTTAATTATAAAAAAACTTTTTACAAGTTTTCAAACATTCACAAAACAATATATGAATGAATTATTTAAGGCCACAGCAAAACGCAAACCCGTATCAAGGTTGCTAGAGGAGACAAACTTTTCTTCTTCATGCAATGCTGTATTTTTAAATAGTTGACACTAAGTTGACATGTAAATATAAATTTATCTTAAGTTCTTCTTCTTCTTATAGTACCATGAACCTATAGTGCGTTGGCGAATTATCTTAAGGCCATACGTCTGTCCTTTGCGGCGTTCAAAACTCGTCAGTGTCATTTATAATGTCCATTTCTTTATATTATGTAGCCACAACATTCGTCTGCCACCCTACTCTTCTCCTGACGTCAATCTTTCCTTGTTAAGACTTCCTCGTTTCTCACCCTATCTTTCCATGTTATGCGAAATATTCTTCACAAGGTCATTATTTCGAAGGCTTTCAACTTTTTAATGGTGTGTATTTTTAACGTCCATGTCTCAATGCCGTATAACAATATGGACCATACATAGCATTTGACCATCCTGTAGCGGAGATTAAAGGAAAGATTACGGTTACATAGTGGTGGTTTAAATTCAATAAAAGCTTGTCTTGCTTGTTGGGTACAGAATTTTATTTCTTGTTGAGGATCCCATTGGTCATTCATCATCATTCCTAAGTATTTGATTGTTTTCACTAACTCAATTAAATGATAAATTATTATCTACTTGAAGTTGTACTCTTAAAAGTAGTAGTTTTTCCAGCATTTATCTTCAAGTCGTATGTTTTTTGTGCGGTATTTATTTTATTTAGCATTAACTGCATATCATGGTCGTTATTTGTGATTATTCCGGTGTAGTCGGCGTAATTAATGTTATTTATTATGTACATATCGTGTACATCGTTGATCTTTATACAACACTCAGTCTTCAAGTGCCTCTGCAAAAAAAACTCTACACATAGATGAATTTTTCTAACATGAATAGTTTTTATATCGTATGATATGTCGTGTTTTACCTACTGTATAAAAGAAAGATACAAATCGGTATTATACAAACCGTCGAAAACATCTACTTCCATTATCGAATACAGGCAAAGATAAATGGGAAACTAATACAGTGTGTACCAGGTCAAAGCGGAGTCAAACAGGGTGACTGGTTAAGCCCATTTTTTTAATATAATGATGGACGAAATGATACAAGCTGTACGTAAAGGTCATGGTTATAGAATGAAGAACAAAGAAATCCAAATATTATGATATGCAGATGACGCGCATGAATTGCCGAGACAGAAGACGAGCTTCAAAGAATAACACACATCTTCAATACAACAGTCAAGAAATACAATATGATAATATCAGCAGAAACAACAGAATGTATGACAACATCTAAATACCCACTACGATGTAAAATCGAAATTGATGAGAAAATAATAAAGCAGGAAGCAAGGTTTAGATATCTGGGAATAGATATAACTAGTTCACAGATGTTAAAGAAAAAGTACGACAACAAAGCTTAAAAGCAAGTAAAGCGGCGGGATCTCTTAATAACACAATCTGGAAGAACAAATACCTAAGGCAAAACACAAAACAAGAATCTATAAAGCGGCAATTAGACCTATATTAACATACACGGCGGAGACAACACCTGATACATCTAAAACGAGACCACTATTAGAAACAACAGATGAGAATACTTCGACGAACTAGTAGAATGGCAGAGGATATGATAGTACGAATAGCTTAAGATAAGTTACCAAATAGACGAAGAAGTATTGGAAGACAAAGAAAAAGATTGTGCGATAATTTAAACAATTTAGGAGGCTAATATTAAAGAAGAAACACACTTTACAACCTACATACAAGAAGGAAGAAGAAGAAGAAGTATAATATATTGTGTTTAATTTTCACAAGTGCTGTAATTTAAGGTATAATTATTTAATCGCTATGGTATAACTGAATAGTTAACTTCCTACATATCTACCCTTTTTATTTCAATCATGCTTGATTTCATGCTTTTTTAGACATTCATTTCCCCTTGTTTTCTAAATTTTCTTTCGATCCAATGTCCCAGCTCATCTAAGGTTCTGTTCTTGCTGTTTTGTGTTTATATTTTTGTACTTCTATATCTCATCATTATGTTGACAGTTATGGTCTACAAAATTAAATTTAAGTTTTCCCGTATGCTCATTTTTCTCCTTCAAGTATCATATTCACGATAAACGTTTGCTTTTATCAACGCAATCTGGACCTTGTCAGCAGATTTTCTGAAGAGAGTCGTTGTACTTACTCCATACCATTGTCTAAGGTTCTTTAGCCAGGAAGTACTCCTATGACCTGGAACTCTCTGTCTTTCAATCTATTATTAATCAACCATTATTAATTTAAATATAAGGTTGAATGCTCGAATAAATGAACTTTGATCAGATAAAAGGCATATATCGAGCACAGTTTAATTAAATCTTGCCCAAGTACTTTCGATCCCTAGATCATCTTCAGGGGCATTTCGTCAATTGTGGCCTATCCGGCAAGAACAAGATGTCATAAACATATAAATGTACATTACACTACACTACAAATGGAGTAGTGTAGTGTAATGTACATTTATATGTTTATGACATCTTGTTCTTGCCGGATAGGCTACAATTGACGAAATTCCCCTGAAGATGATCTAGGGATCGAAAGTACTTGGGCAAGATTTAATTATACTGTGCTCGATATATGCCTTTTATCTGATCAAAGTTCATTATTAATTTGTTCAGTAAGTCCCCTAATTGAGTTTGTTTATTTTTGAGTATTGTTTTTACACATTAAACATTTATCTTTCTATTCTTCAAACTATCTATAGCTGTCTATAAATTACTGAGACCTTTTAAGAACTAACTAAGGTTCGTTTATTTTAATGCCATATTTATCATGTTAGTTGTAGTGAATAATTCGCAATAAAACTTAATTGTTTGTGTGAAGTTTTAACCTCCAGACCAGATTTCAAAATTAACCTGAAATAAAAAATACAAAGACGCAGCTTTACATTCACATCTCATATTTTCGTAACCTTGATTATGTTTAAATATCATTTAGTGGTTGTTTATATGTCTTCAAGCTTATCCTTTATTATCACAGTATTGTCCACTTATCGAATAGTTATTGTAAAAGTCTAATTTATTAGTTTATCTCCTGTTCTTACCAAGTATTTCCTTTATTAACGTCTTAGAATAAGTATACATATACAATAATTTTCTAAAATGTATTAGTTGTAAATGCTTCTCTTTCTAGTTTTAACAGTATGGAAACCAATTGAATAAAATAGTTGTTTGTGTACTTATTTTAAAAAATTATACAAAACGCTGAGACCCGTTACCTTAAATGTACAGGGTGGTTCACGTAAGTCTAGCATAGGTCGTAATCTTTATTTTTAATGAAGTAACGTGTATATTTTTATGTTTTTGAAAGCTCATTAATAACTTGATCCCACTAAACTATATTATGTAGAATTTATTATGAATAATGCAAGGTGAAATTTTGAAATTATGCACAATTTCCGTTAAGAAATTAAATACAAAACTCAATATATTGATACTTAGTTTAGAAAATTGATTACAATTTTATTTCAATATTTTACATCTTCTTCCTCTCCTTTTTATATAGACATCACTCTCTGTTTTTTAATGTGCCCGCAGTAAGTTGTCGTTCCATCGTTTTCGTGGTCTTCCTACTGATCATCTTCCTATTGGGAAACCGTCTCTTGCCGTCTTTACTACTCTATTTGTTGTCATTCGGCTTATATGATCGTTCCATTCTACTCTTCTATTTCTTACCCAGTTCTTGATCTTCTCCATCTTGCATCTACGTCGTATATGTGTACTTATAGCTCTGTCCCATAGTGTCTTGCCATCAATGGCAAAGTGTTGTCATCTCTGCTGTGTCTAACATTATTTTTTTCCCCTCTGTGTCAGGTCTTGTTTCTGCCACGTATGTAATTATTGGTCTGATGACTGTTTTGTAAATTCTGCCCTTCGTTTTTTTTCTGATATTTTTATTTCTCCATATTGTTTCATTTAGGCAGCCTGCGGCTCTGTTTGCTCTATCCACTTGATCTTTTACTTCGGTTTCTAGCTTTCCGTAGCTAGATAATGTGATGCCTGAATATTTAAACTCCATCACTTGTTCTATTATCTGACCTTCCAGCTCCAATTTACATCTTAGTAAATTTGCTGTTGTAACCATGCATTTTGTCCTTTTTGGTGAAATTAACATGTTAAATTTTCTGACGGTTATATTAAATTTGTGCAGCATACGTTGTTAATCATCTTCACTTTTGTGAGAGTAGTATTGCGTCGTCTGCATAGCAGATTATTTTAAGTTGTTTTTCTCCCATTTGGTCATGTCACATGTCAAATATAATCAAGTAAATTAATTTATTTAAACCTGGGAATTTGAGAAACATACTTGTTATTATATTTATAAGCGAATAGTAGTATTATGCTACTATTAAATATTAGTTTTGTCCATTAAAACTAGAAAAAATTATTTTAATGTTAAGTAAAATGGTTTTATTTTGCCAATGGTTCTATTTTTGCCAATATGCAAACCAATGACGAATGAGTTAGGGATGCATAAATTATTACATACAAATAGGTCAATAAAATATCTTCGAAGGAAATTTGACCATCTCACTTTGATATAACATTAAAATTTTCTGTTTGGACATGCCACGCCAGTGGCATACAGTGGTACAACAGAGTTGTTAGTATACCTACTTTGATCCATTCTATTAGTATTTTTATTGGTTAAGTAATTTCTGATAGGCGACCTGAAGATAAACTCAAATTGTAGAACCCGAAACAGGTCGTACAAGTTACAATAAAACCAATTGTTTTTTTTTTATTTTTTGCCTACAACTCGCTTCTATTTTCGTCGATGAATAGCTTTCTGTCGCCATATTTTAGTAAACTACCGAAATTGCTAAACAGGGGTGGATGGAGACCTTCAGCTTTATATTGGCTGGAATAGAATCCAAATAGCGACAAAGCGTTTGGGAAAAAATCCTAAGGAAGATAAAATCCGTAAACTAATTTTCGAAACCAAACGGATTTACGGATTTTAATATCAGATGTCGCTATTTGCGTCTATACGAAGCCATGTTAGAGTTGCTTCCTAAGACAGAAAAGATTTATTTTCACGTTCAGAGCGACTGTGAAAGCCGTTCTGAAGAGGCCTATCAGGCCGAAATACGTATGAGCGGAAGCACAGGCGCCCTGTACGTGAAATCAAATCTGAACTGTCTTTTCCTTCCTAAGGAAGATCTTTGAGCCTGTCCTTGATAAAGCATCAGAACAATACAGGATAAAAACTAACAAAAATCTCGAATAACTATATCGAATTACTTAAATAATAATAAAAATATTGTCCAGAGGACTCCAGAGGCAGGACACCTCAGAAGACATTCTGACGAAAGAATAGTAAGAATCTTTAGGCTACGTATTGGATGGAGATTGCTCAAGATAGTAAGGAATGGAGGCATGTTTTCCAGTCGGCTAAAACCATCAAGCAAAAAAACAAAAGAGGAAATCTAATCGTTATGAAAAGGAGACAAAAATTTATAAAAGTGGCATCTTAATATGAAGGACATATCCGGGAATGCAAAGGCGCCAACTTTAAAGTAGCTATAAAATATTTTTCAGAATGAGTCTTAAACAAGAAAGTTTTAATTATATAATAACGATAATAGTCTAAAATGTGACACAATTGTTAAAAAAATTTAATATAAATAAGCATATTCATATGGCAGATGGGACAAACAATAACATAACTCAAATAAATTTGATTTCATAAACAAGGAAAATGACTCTCTTTCCTTGTTTAATGTGGCCTCTCAAAATAACACTTCCCGTCTAGCAATATTTTTGCCCCCATTACCTTTAAATTCAATCTTCTGCCTTTTTGCTCGATGGCGAAGTTTATAACGCCACGGAGAATAGAACAAAATATAATCCATTACGTTACAGTATCCTTGCTCTGTATAAAATGTTTTTATGCCAAATAAAAAATTTTATACAAAATATCCAATTTGATTTTTTTTTGGTAATTTCTCTACAGATTACTCCGATATTCTAAGGAGTGCATGTATTATTTTGGGGTTTCAGCAGCCACTTCTTTAAAAAGTCAATCAAAAGTCCTAAGCAACTTTTTTTATTGTAGATAATTTGTGAAAATACAATAAATTATATACAATATAATAAATTACAATCAGTTTTTTTCTAGTTTATGTCGTAGGTTCGAAGATACTTTGTATTTTTGTCTGTAAATCTGATATACAGAACAGTCTATTAATATTATGGTTTACGGATAAACCCCATTTTGAGTTGTAACAAAGAGTTTTATAGAATTTGTAATTACGTACTCAGACGTAATTTAATTGTGACCAATCATAAGAAGTTATATTAATACCTGGCCAAATCTGATTTTTGGGACACTATGCCCAGCCTTAGTATCTCTCATTACCTCTTGAGTTTCAAATTTATAAATTGCCACCGTTTTTACCCGACATTGAGTGGCTTTAATGAATTACTTTGTATCACTAATCACTGTTTTTTTTTCGATTTCTGCACTGTTACTTTTTGTTGCTTCCTTTATACACTTGTGCTTCGTTATTCTCTTCTATTCCAATATTTTTATGAATTTAAGAGCATCAAGTATAGCATATATAATTGACATATAAATACACTACTGCAATCGGAAAGTTTGTATTGGAATGATCTGTATATATCTGTATATAATCGCTGTATTTATCCAATAATAAAAATACTAACGATTTTAATAAAAATTGTGATGTGCTTCTCTAATACAATTTGTTAGGGAGGTATTAATAGAAACTATTTTGAGAATCCATGGTGGAGTAGACTTTTTTTGTTTGGTAAATATGTTTTCGACAGTTACTATGCATATCTAAGTAAGTACTTAGTACTTTACACACTTTACACTACTCAATAATTGCCCTGCGCTTGAAGCGACAACTACATATATTGCTTTAGGTTTGATGGTCTACCTAGGCCATATTTCTTCTTCATCGGATCTCTATTCTATGATTGTCTGTACCTGTAGGATAACTTAAGGTTTTGTTGCAATGTTGAGATTGGTTTTAATATCCCCGTTATCTAATATATCTTTAAAAGAAGACGACGAACAATAAATACTAACTATAACTTTTTCCAATAAACATTCTTAATTACATTCCTACTACGTTACACGTAGGCAATTAAACAACAATTTACACGATTAATAGATTGCGAAAGGTAATAATATGGAAATTTTCACAAAAATAATTAATAATATGTTAAATTTTATACTTTATTCTATAGATATTTAGTATAATTATATAACCCTTGAGCTATTTTCTTAGTCTAAATCAATTATTGCTACAATACTTGTTTTCAAGGTAGCTTTTTTTATTTTATGATGATATCGATATGAATTTATAATATTGTTTTGTTTATTATATTAATATTTTGTAAAAGAAAGTTTCCTATACGATAGATATACGATATAGGATTTGATTTTATTTACGATATTTTTTTTATCTCGAAAACCTGAATGTATTCTGACACATTTTTTCTCTCTAGTTTTCTAATGGTATTTTTTTGAATCTGTTTATGCGATAAATGTTGTTCCTTTTATTTATTCCCAAAATTCATCTGTACATCATCATCTATGGCACTGTCAACTGTTTCATACCATAATGTTTGTTCGTATACTTGTTTCACCTTAACATTTATTTTGTTTTTATATACCTCCACATTCCTTTTATATACCTCCACCTTCATATATTCCTATGCATAATGCTTCATCCACTAATTACAACTTTTTTACAACAATTTTACAATTTCTCGCTATATTAAAGGTAGAACACATACTTTATACTATGTTATCTTACTATAATCTTTATCTCCAACATATCTCTAGACATCCACAGGCCATCGCATGATATTAAGTACTTTTTCCTAAAATTAGAGGATCTAATATAATATCTCAGTTGGACATTTGGAAATATTGATAAATTGGAAATGCAAATAAATATGACTACTTACTTACTTTATATGAAAAACAAAATTTCAGCAAAATTTCAACTTTAGTCGATTTAATGCGCAAAGTATCTGAATATTTTTTTTACATGGACCTGTCAATTTCAATATGTTTTCGGATTTTAACGTTTTGGTTATTAAATTTTTGATGAAGGTATTATTTACTGTAGGTAGTGTTTGCATATTAATTCTTACTGAAGATCTTCTGCTTTCTTTTTGTGACATTAACTTGTATGCCGTAATTACTGCATATTATATACATATCTTCTTATAAAATGTGAAGATCTTTCAATACTAATGCCAACAACACGGTATCGCCTTCATCTCGAAAAAAATTTATGACATCTCTATTGATAAATTTTATATAAAATGATTTTTATTAATTTATAATCTTGAATTACTTACTGATTTTTTAATATTCGAGAAAACAATGTCATTACTTTACTGTTTCTTTTTTATATTTTTTATGTATATTATTATTTTTTTTTATATTTTTGCAATGTCTTACCGATATTTAACAAACTACACTTCAATTCTTGGACACTTTAAAATATTTAACTAGTTTATTTTCTAATGTTTTTATTATGTGCATTTAGTAGATATTTTTGTTTTTGTCCACAGTGTAAGTTGTAATGGGACGAATATTTTCAAGTATACTCATCAACGCAATAGACAAATGGTTTGATATAAAGTTAAATTAAAAATTACCATAAAATTACCGCAAAGACCATAAAAAAATACCTAATTATTTTCCGAATTTAAGTCACTTTTGATATTTTGTGCATACTTCTTAATTTTCCCATAACTCCCATTTCACCAAAACTTGTACCTGGTTGTACGTAATAAACGCGTTTTCCATTTTTCATGTATGTTGTTGGCCTTCAGTGTTGCAGTGTAATATTTTTTTGTCATTTTAATTTGTTTGTACTGTATTTAATACCAAAAGTTGTTTGGAAAGAGTAAACTGCTTTAAAACTATTATATTGTGTTAATTAAATATTTAACGATAGGTTTATATTCAATAATTAGGTACATTAATAAGTACGTAAGATGGTGTATATTCTTTTAACTTAAATTTTGTCAAAATCTGTAAGCATATATAGTAAGACTAAATTTACCAACTTACAAATCTACTTGCTTAAACTAATAATATAAAAACCTAAACACAATATAAAGTTAAAGAGAAGAAATTAGTAAAATTAATGGTATGTTGTGGGGAGACACAATTTTTGGGAGTTTTATACAGACACTGAAAATGTAAGTTGATTAGCGTCGTAATTCATTAAAGTCACGATAGTTTTCTGCACGCACTAAACATTTTTAATGATCCAGATCTTCAAAGGGTAAAACTGGGAAACTATAAACTTGTATAGTTTTACTATGCGAAAGAAAGCGAAAAAACATAACTCAGGGAGAATGAGGAACAGAATAGGAATCCGACTTTTGAACTGTTCATTATTGTAACTCTAATATGCAAGACTTGCACATATTTCTCAGTTAAGCGCTTTTAAGGAAGTATATAGAAAGAGTTTAGATAAAAACAAGATCCTTGGAATTAGTGTGAACCCATAACATCGCCTGTTTCTGTATAAATAATTTTCCACCTAGGCTTTAAATTTTCAAATAATTTAATAATTTTAATAAAACAATTACTATGAAGCAAAACCTTCTTCTAATAAAATTTATTAAAAAAATTTAAAAATTATTTAAAATCGATTTATAAATTGTCAATACTTTTTAAATCCTCTCTGATCAACATAAGTGAACCTCGTCTATAAAGTAATTTTAACTAGCCACATAACGAGATCAGGTTACCCTTAAATTAATAATTAAACTAACAAACATTGATTATTAAGACACTAGATTGATGATAGAGGATTACATTTTTTAAAGAAATGCACAAATTCCCGGCTCGAACAAACAGTTGATCTACTAAGTGGCAACAACCAACTTAAGCTTTTTTTTTTCTTCTTTTATGAGGGGGGGGGGGTGGTCCAAAAATGTTCGAAACATACATTCCTAGAAGGTGGGCAGAACCGCCTTCCAGCCTCGGTTATGGAGGACTCCTCCAGCGTGGCCACGATGATATCCGAGGCCGCGCGCTTGTGTTGTTCGGACACCATCGCCTCAATGCCAGAGACCTACCTGCTAAAAAAACACCCTCCTCAGCGGTGAATTACGGGCCAGATCGCCCTGATTGGGACTCAACATCGGCACGGCATTCACGCACAATTCTCACACATTCTAGCACTTTCCCACTACGAAGGAATTATTCTCTCCCTCTATTCCTCCCTGTTCATGTTCAATCTCACCCCTTCTCATTCTGCCTTATCTTCTTTCTTGGCCTACCTTCGGGTTGCCTTTTTTCTTGTTCCTTTCTTTCCAATGTTTTCCTCACATATTTCTGAACTGCTCTCCACCGATCTGACGACCTAAGCATCTCCTCCACTACTTCAGTGACTGATTGCACCCTAATTCCTAGCTTTCTCTCAAGCAGGCTCCACTCACCTATCCGTCTATCGCATACCAATAGAGTGTGCGAGACAGTGTCCGATATTTTACAATACAGGCATTTGTCATTTTCTGCCTTTCCAACTCTGTAAAGGTATGCCCTAAAGCAAGCATGTCCTGTGAGCATCTACCTCAGGAAATAATTCAAACGCCGGTACGCGCAATCCATCCATCTTCTCAAATTAGGAATCAACGACTTCGTCCACTGCGCCACCCTTCTCATCTCATTTCATTCCTCTTGCCACATCATTATGGACCTTTCCCTTTCTTCTTTTTTTAAACGTTCTGTTGCTATGTCTTCATTTCTTCTCTCGTATATTCTTCCTCTTTCCTTCACTAGCATGTGCATCGGAATACACCCGGTGATAACTCCTAACGCCTCGGCAGAGACTGTTCTGTATGCACACGCCACCCTCAATAGACTCTTCCTATCTGCTCGGATGAGCTGCTTTCTGAATGCCTTTGTTAAAACTGCAGAACTTCAGACAGGCGCAGCGTAGAGTATGATCGATTGCACAACCGAATGAAGGGCCCTCCTCCCCTCAGTTTTGGGCCCTCCGATGTTGGGCATAATACCTCCCAATAGGGCGGATCTCACCACAGCTCTTTGACTCACCGCTTTTACGTGCTCCCCCCACTTTCCGTTTTGACTCAGAGTCACCCCTAAACTAACTTAACCTGGTGTCAAGGTAACAGGGTGTACTACTCTTTAATCATGCTATCTGCTACAATTCTGTTCACATGATTCTAGTATAATTTATGATAACATAAACATTGTTTAGAGAGTTCAAATATACATAATAACTACTTCGAAAATAATTAGTCTTTAAAATCTTCAAAAACTTAGTTTTACTGTAAGTCTACTATTTATTTTCCCATTAATTAACAGCGTTGTGGCATTGCTGTTAATTTTTATTGGACTTGTTATTTATATTACTTGTTTATATTTTCTATTTAATGAATGTCACAGGTAAATGCAGCGACCTTCTCGCCGTCCTTTTAATACTTTTCATGAATTTGTTCGTTTAGTATTTGATATTACTTCTAGATTCCCTTGTTTATATATGCTCGTCACATATATTATCTTCCTAACTTCGGAAGGGAAGGAATATTCTCAATATTCTTGAAAATACTTGAAAACCTGAAAACCAGAGAAGCAGCAAATAAAGACGGGATACCAAACGAATTACTGAAATATTCTGAAATATCAAAAAAGAAGATAAAAACCGTCAGAATGCTATAGAGGTATAAACTTGTTAAATACGTACTTGCTAAAACGTACAACTAAAATTTTACAAGTGCTAATAAATCAGAGGATAAGCTGATGAACAACAGGGTTTTCGTAGTGGAAGATCTTGTACAGAAACAATATTCGTTATAAAGCAAATTACTGAGAAATCACTAGAGTATAATAGATTAGCATTTCTGTTTCTGATTGACCTAAGAAAGCGTTTGACAGAGTAAGACTCAAAGATGTAATCCATTGCGTGTATAATAGAGAAGTTCCCCTAAATATTATAAAAACTATCGAAAACATCAACCAAAACAACAAAATGGAAGTCAGAATAGATGGGCAACTTACAAAACCTATAAAAATAGGCAGCCGAATAAGACAAGGGGATTCATTGAGCCTAATGCTCTTCAATTTGATCATGGATGAAATTATCAAACGCGTTAACAAAGCAAGAGGTTACAGAATGAGAAACGAATAAATAAAAATACTCTGTTACGCAGACGACGCAATATTGATAGCCCAAGATGAAGATAGTCCACAGATTCAACATAAGAGCAAAAGAAGTTAATGACAATCCCATTTCAGAAAACTAAAACAATAGTAGTCAGCAAAGAATCTACCGGATGTAATATAGAAATTTATGGCATCAGTATTGGAGACCTGGACAAAGAAGTGAAAGATCAAGTACAAAAACCAAATAACCTGGCAGGATGTCTTAATAACACTATATGGCGAAACAGACACATGAACACTGAGATGAAGTCAAGCATTTCTAAAGCCAGTGTAAGACCAACAATGGCATTTGCTTAAGAAGCAAGACCCGATACAACCACAACGCAAAGGCTACTGAAAACGCCAGAGATAAGAGTACTAAGAAGAATTACAGGAAATACGTTGAGAGATCGAAAGAGAAATAATAAAATAAGAAGAAAATGTAACGTACAGTGTATAATGAATGGACACAAAAGAAAGAAAAAGAATGGAAGAACCACATAAGCAGAATGGAGGAGACCCGTATCGTCAAAATAGCAAGAGATAAGTCATCAATCCGCAGAAGAAGTATCAGACGACATAATATACGGAATTATTGGGGATTACAGCAATTGTAGGTGAAAGAATACACCTTTTATCTCATCCAACAATTTAATATACTGAGATAGATAATGCTTTTTCTAAAAATGAAAAAATTGAAAACAAGAGTTTGTTAAAGATCTATTTTTAGAAATTTATGAGAAATTATTTATTAGAATAAAGCGATAGTAAATATAACTGTACACTTCATTATAGTTTTATTAAATGGAAAGCTTTAATTTTTATATCTTTGGGATAAAATAACCCATAAACATGTCTAAACATATCGACATATCTACCATTGGCCCGAAACTTTTTATCTTTGCCCATCTTCCATGTTGTTTTTTGTAGTTAAAAGAAAGTTTATAATCATAGTATAGAAGAGAACATAGTGTTATCTTTTATTTTGTCTTTGAGATTTTATTTTAACCCAATATTTGTGATTAAAAGCCAACATTTTTGTAACAAGCGTAACCTTAAATTCATTATACCAAGGTAGTTAATTTATTGTTTAGTTTATTAAAAATGACAACTGTATATTAATGCGGTTTACCACAATATTTACTCAATTGTCTAACCCTGTACAATTTAAACAGAATTTATGTAAGTCCTCAATACATGTGTGTGTACCCACTGTACATTGCCATAAGTGAAAGTGGCAAGACTAAGTTAAGACAATATTGCAAGTGGTAAACGAATTTATAAATTAATGGGTCTTATTTCTGTTTCAGATTTGCCTATTTACCTACTCTAGTCAAAATGAAGTGTTACGTCATTCTCGTAAGTTTTTTGAGTGTGTTCGTGTTCGTGAGTTCGGCTCCATTCTTATCATCATCAGGAGGTAATTCTGGTACTCAACTACAGGTCAGTAAGATTTTAATTTTTTTTTAATTATAATTATATCATACATATAAGTAATAGTTTTAATAGCATATGGTACGCATATCTATTATGCGATCAGCGTGTTTCAAAAATTGTTTATAAAAACAGGAAGATTATTTATTCGATATAGTTCATGTTTCTCTTATTATAATAATGTAATAAAATTTTTAAAATTCCTAAGATTTTTGGGTTTATTTATTAGGTTTTGAAGCCTTGAAGCTATTCTTTGTGACATAGGTTTTAATTATTTCCATTTTCTGGAATTAAGACATGTTGGTGGAGTTATATATATACAGGGAGAGTTTTTTGTGCGACATCGATAATTGCATTATTGACAGAATATTCAAAAAAGTTATTTAGAAAAAATGTAGGCAATGATATTCTCCAGGCATGAAAAATATGCCTAATTCTACATGGTGATTAATTAAACTACGTGGTAAAGCAAAAATATATTTTTTCAAAATAGTTCACTTTGCATTTTTTCTCATATTAAGATTTCTCTCGCTATCCCTGTTCTTACAATATGAAGTTGCACACTACTATATATGGTATTTAACGAGTTATGATCATTTTTGTTTCGATATCACTATGAAATAAGCACCCTGTATATAAAGAAAGAATACATATATAATTATTCATTTTACATAGTAAGGTAAATAATATGTTCTAGTTTTGAAATTAAGTCTAACAGAAATCATTGACGAATATTCTTATACTAGGTGAACTACAAAATATATTTTTATTTGTTTTTATTTTTTCAAAATAGCTTAGTTATGATGCTCTTTCATTTTTATGGAGCACTCCCTATACAGGCTTATTACTTTCCGAGATATTTTTGGTTTTCTTTAAATTTCTGGAATACCTATCGGGAATAATAATAGAAATATAACAAATAAAACAATTATTTGTATTCAATACATTCTTCTTCTTGTAGTGCCTATCCATTTCGGATATTGGCGACCATCATTCAATCTGTATTTTGCACACTGCTTCTCTGATAATATTTGTGATTATTGTGCTGAACCACGTACGTAGATTTTTCGGCCAGGAAATCCTTTGCATTCCTGGTCCTACTTTTCTCTGTAGAATTAACTGCAGCAACCCATATGTTTTGTTGTTCCTTATAATGTGACCGAGGTTTTACTTTTGCGCTGTTTTATTGTGGTAAATAGCTCATTTTCTTTTTGTATTCTTAATAAAACGTCCAGATTAGTCACTTGGTTGGTATAGGATATCTACACGACGACAAAGCTACATTTCGAAAGCCTCAATTTTTTGCAGGTATCGTCTAGAAAAGTTCACGACTCAACTCGGTACAACAGTATAGAAAAGATATAACATCGTAATATGAAAGTAGACATCTCTGACTTACTTTTGTGATTCTATTCGTTAACTCCTGGAGGGCTTTAGAACTATTAGTGAACACTACGGTGTTGTCTGTGTATCTAATGGTATTGATACATTATCTGTTAATTCGAATTCCGGCTTCAATATCCTCTACTATTTGTAGAAAGATTTCCTCAGAGTATATGTTGAATAGCAGGGGTGATAGTATTCATACCTCTCGGATCCCATGTTTGATTTTGATATTATCGGATTTTCCTGCCTCTGTATGGATAGACGATGTTTGAATGAATACTTGAATGAATACTAAAACAGAATATAAACCATAATAATATGCAATAAATGTAACAATTAATGTGATATTAAGGAAATAAGCCTAACGTAAATGTTCAAAATGTTTACCTCCAACGTCTATGCAAGTTTGTAACCGGTATTCAAATGGCCGAGCCACATTTCTTAAAATTTGTAAATAAATATTGTTAAAAGCTTCTCATTTTATTTTTTAATATCATCTGTCGTTGTTGAAGGCTTCCTATTCACCTTTCAGGAAGGTTACTATTTAGATAGTTGTGATACGAACAGTGGGATGAACTGGAGTAAAAATAAATGACTGGTCGTCTAAAAATTACATTTTTTATCGACTATTAAGTAAAATATTTTGCAATGATAATGAAAAATAAAATATTTTAGAAATTCTAAATAAATAGCACCATTCACACAATCGTCAAAAAATATGGGCCAATTACATAGTCCTCAACAATACCATCCAAACATTTATATACCACGTGGTTTGACTGTGACTGTTAATACAGTAGGGATTACTTGATATAAAGTAATGAAAATTATGTCGATTCACTGCTTCATTTTTGTGAAATCTGGCCTCATCTCCAAAAATAACATATTTGAAAAAAAATCGATCGCTATGGACTTACTGCCGAGACCATTGACAAAAATCTAATCCGCGGTAATAATCATCGACTGTCAATTCTTTATGTAACTGTATGCAGTAGGGATGCATTTTATGTGTACGGAGGATTTTTCCCTAATGAAGTTTATCTGTTAACGTAAAATTGCACGAATACTGTTGTGGTGATCCTCGGTCGTAGCTTATAGTACATTACATTATTTTTCTTCGTTCATAACAGTTTTGGTTCTCTACTTTTTTTTTCGTAATCAACTGATCCAGTGCGAACAAAAAAATCGATTAATTTTTTAAAAGCTCTTACGTTTAGCTTCCTCCGTTCACGATGTCGCTGTTGATATATTCTGGATACAAGTATGTTAATATCATATATGTTAATTGTTATCATATATGTTAATTTTTCTATCACAGTGTCACACAGACGGACTAAAAAGGTAATACTACAAAAATTCTTATTTTTCAAAGCCTTCTGTTTTACCACGTTAACTGATACAAGTGGCCTTTAACTTATTAATAATCTCGTTATATTCTCGACATTTATGAATGTTTTACTTAAAACTTCTCAGCTTAGGATACTGTTGATATAACATTAATCTAAAAAACATATTGTTTTGTATATGTTTTATAGTAGTTATTTATTGAATAAGAATAATTTTTGAATATTAGGGAAAAGGGTCTTATACCCACAACCCGTGTTAAGTTGTAGGTATTTATTAAGAGAAAGATTAAGCGACCCGTTTCGCTGTGTACAAGTTATACAGTTATCAGTCATTATCAGTCCCTTAAGAGACTAAATGCTAAAATAGATAATATATGTAAGCCAGTGTATCTACAACCAAAAATCATTAAAATAAGTACTAAAACTTAATTATATTAAAAATAAAAGGTGGATAATTAACATAAAAGTGGTAAAAAATTCTAAAAATAGTATAAATTTGATACAAAACTAATTAGCTATATAACGTGAAGTGTGTTTCCAAAGAACCATCATTAGTCATAATGTTAACTGGTATATACGTTGCATATACATACACAGCTACCAGCTATTGGTATAATACAGGTTGGTATGAACATCCGCGACGTGGCAGAAGCTGTGCATTCTACCAAAAGTATTATAAGATGAAGAGATGAAGTGCTCTTCAAAACATTCATGGCATTAATGTCTCTGCTCAAACTGTCAGGAATCGGCTGCATGTTCACGCTAGACGTCCCACTAGAGTTTCAGTATTATCCCGTAGAAATCACACCCAGAGATTAAAATGGGCTAAAGAACATCAAATTTGGCAAAACCTAAAATGTAAACATTCTTTTCACCGATGAATCCAGGTTTATTTTACGACCCGATTCACGAAGAGCGAGGGTGTGGCGAACATCTGGCAACGCATCTCTTGCAAACCGTTCAAGCAATTAACAGAAGGATTTTTAATAGCAAATGAATATCTATATCATATTCTTGAACCTATTGTTCGCCCATATGCTGCACAATTCGAAGAAAAATTGTGTGTTGATGCACGACAATGCACGTCCATATGTTGCAAGAACCGTGAGAAACGTTTTAGAGCAAAAAAATATTCAGGTATTGCCCTGGTCTACTCAATCCACTAACTTAAATCCCATCGAGCACTTTCGGGATATGCTAAAAAAGACGTGTACAACAGCAAGGGTTAGTGATCCAGACAAGGCAAGAGCTGCTTAACTATGTAAGAATGCAAAAAAGATGCAAGGGCAACAAATTTAGTAAAACGATAATAACAATTTGAAAAGAAGTATGACAAATCGATGTCCAGCTGTCATTAAAAACAGAGGTTAAATTTGAGTTGAGAATTTTTATTTAATTATTTTTTTCAATTTTTTAAACCCTCTGTATACAACAACCGGTTGTTGTGTTATTCATAATATATCGTTAAGTAGCGTCAGCAGATTTATTGAATTTCAATATTTTCCAAATAAATTGTCAAATTACCATTTAATTATTCTTTGATTAGTTTGTTCCCTAGACGATTTCGATGTGTGTTACATTCAGAAACTAATAAAGACAGTGGAAAGAGTTTTTGACGAAGATGCTGCAGATATATCTTATAGGATCATACATGTGTTACATTCAGAAACTAATAAAGACAGTGGAAAGAGTTTTTGACGAAGATGCTGCAGATATATCTTATAGGATCACATTAAATGGACATTAGCAAAGACAATGAATATAAGTACACCACTTACAGATACCACAGAGAGAAAACAAGTATTTCGGTTTCGATACCGCCGTATGAGAAAGATTGTAAGTAGATAGTCTATGTATGTCTGAGCGCAACACCTAATTCTCATCCCTTAAAATCGCAACGCCCGGTCGTAAATGCCAAATGGCTTAACATAGAACAACGTGTGACATATTGTTGGAAAGGGGATGAAAAATGTAAGGAACTACCAATAAGAACTTAAAAATGACTATCTAAGAGACGAAGAAAAAGGTAAAACCAAATAAATCATGATCAAGTAGTATTAGTGAAAAACAGTAAATAATAGTAAAACAAGAATTCCCAATAGTGTTGTAGTAATCCCGCGGTATATAGATTATAGATTACTCAATATAATATTCCAGTTTAAATATTTATTTAAAATTTCTTTAAATTATTGTACCATTTTTAACAAATTGACTATAAATGATTATATATGGCATGTGGCATGCTCAAGTCAGTCATATACAAATCGCTCTTGAAATTTTCTGCTATTATTTTAAATTACCTTACGTTTCTACAATTTAGTAATCACATATTACATGTCATTATTAAGCCAATTTACAAAATTATATTTCTTATGTTTGAATAAGTGAGTGATTTTTCAGGTGGAAATTGTAAATATTGCAATAAATGAAAATTATTAATATTTTCTTGTGTGTCAACCAATATATATTTTATATTTAAAATAAAGTAAGAGTTTACTAATATTATTATATTAATATATGGTATTAGCTCACTTAATGAGCTATAAAACAGAATATGACAATCAATTGTATAAACAATTTCTTCTAATAAGGAAAAGTGGACAACCGATATAAAAGATAATTGATCTCATTGCTTGTAATCGAAAACTATCAATAAAAAATACAAATAGATCCCTAATAGACAAAGCAGAAAAGCAAAAAGCTAAAAAGATTGTGGTTTGATTGGGTTATTGGAGGTTTTAATAAAATATATTAAAGCGGTTTCACGGCAAAACAAAATACTATTGTGATGAATAAAGTTTTCCGCAATAGAGAAACTCTAGTGGAGACCTTATATGTCAAGTCGTCAGTTTCCAGTATAAAGGAAACTAGCTCAAAACGTATGGGATATAAATATGGTTTTGTTTGATGTATAAATGGGTACGGGTTGGTTGTTAATCAAATGTCATAATTTTTTACAGTGGTCTTACTTTAATTTTCAAATATATATTTAGATACATAAAATCATTGCACTAGTGCCAAGTAATTAATTTAAGTAAAAATATCATAATCAGTAACCATGTGATATAATAGAGTCAATATTCAAGCTGTTAGATTATTCTATCATCTCTCTCCCCTTCCCTCTCGCTATCTTTCTCTTACGTATATCGCAAGATACTTTTTGTACCATTAGTCTTTAATAAAACCTTTCCAAACAAGTTGATCAGAGTTTCAAGTACATCCTTATTTTTCACTTATTTGTATTTAAAGAGTTTTTTTGTCGCTTTCGCTATAAGAAGATGTCCAGGGTAATTCATAAACTTTTTGCATTTAGTGACTTTCAGTGATATCATAATTTGTAGAGTTTTTAAACTTTTAATAATAAAAAACTGCATAATTAACTAAATCTTTTGGATACGATTTCTAAGAAAATCAAAGTTAGTTATCTATTTTGCCAATTTGACTTCTGCTTTCTGTATCGTGTTCAATTATCGTGCGTTGGCTATCAAATTGGCTATACTAAGCAGCTCAAACAAGCGACGCCGAGTTCTCTGTTTCCATTCCCTCAAAGGTTTCAAAGCCATGATGTTTTTCTTCGACATGGCTCCCTTCTTTTGTCTATCGTGCCTTGTATTATTAAATGGAGTACATTATACCACTCTGGGTAACGCATCTTATCACAAAATACGCTCGTTTTGCTGTATTTCTTTTATGTTTCTTTCTTGTTCGGTCTATGATTTGACTTATTTGTTCATTTGGTATATGAATTATTCTAGATGTACCTGCTGATCTTTGCCAAAAATCAGTTTCCAGAGAAGGGGCTTTTGTTCCGTTCTCTTAGTGAGGTGCCAAGTTTCACATCAAGAAAGTACAACGCTTTTAAAAATACTGTTATAATAGTTAGTTTTAGATCAACGTAGTGAGTTCAGTGTCTACCATTTTCTTTTCTTTCATAGTTTGTCCTTCAATTTCTATTGCAGTATATCCGCCCGCTGCAAAGCAATTTTCTTCATGTTAATAAATCCAGATGTAAACTTCTCTATACGTATTCTTATTTCTTTGTTCATGTTCCAGTTATAATTTAGAATAAAACCAAGATAAGTGCTACTGTTGGTGCCTTCAGTTGTTTTTCAAAAGCTGATACCACTTCTGGTTATATAACTGAAAACCATCACCTTTGTCTTTATGGTGTTTAGCTTCAACCTATATTCATCACAGGCTGTGGTTATCCTATTAATTAGAAGTTCTTCATAACTGATTGCAATTAACGCCATGTCATTCGCAGACCACAAATTGTCTATATTGACGCCATTTATTTTGATATCATATTGAACAATATCCAAAGCTTTATTGAAAACAAACTAAGAATAAACGTTAAATATTTGTTGGGACAAAATAAAGCACTCTCTTATTTCTCTCTGTATTTCCACCTCTTTAGACTTATTCGGGCCAATTCTAATGTTCGAACTTTGATATCAGTAAACAAGTCTTATCATCAATAGCTACCTGCCGAAGAATGGCTTCTTTCAGTATGTTTACTCAATCAAAGACCTTCTCAAAGTCAATAAAACATATATAAACTGGATGGCCGACGTATTAGGTTATTGCGAAACCCAAATTGTGGGTCATTAAGTTCTTCTGTGTAGTATCAATTTGACAATAAAAATAAATTAACTGTTTCTTTCTTTTAAATTATGGTAGTATAAGTTGTTTGATTTTTATGGACGTGCCAATAAAACAAATTGTATTAACCGTCATATCACATTCATTTCAAAACTTTATAATCTATGTTATGTTAGTAAAGCCTTTATCAAAAAATTTCGTTCCGTCCCTTTATATTAAATCAGCTGCATAAGAATATTAGTTTAAAATTATGTTAAATAAATAAGTATTAATGGTGGAAGACAATTTTATATTGTCAAATAATTGTTTGACGAGTATAAAAATCTCACACTTAGCCATCCTGTGTACTTATAGTTTTGATGTTACAACAACCTCATTGTCGTCATTGTTTTGCTTATTTATTCGCCAAGTGTAACTTGATTTACAAATTGATTGTTATATTATGTCCAAGGTTAGTAAAGCAATTCGTTGTTGCGGTTTTCGGAATACAATATTAGTAAAAGTAGTTACCCATCGCATAAATTCCAATAAGAATATGTATTCATTAATGCATGGAGGTTTTTTTAATAAAAAGTAAATGACTTAATGTAAACCGCTATACATTGTACAGATACGAGAATCAAGGAAATTGAAAATAAAGTAATATGAGAAATACAAGATAATAAATTAAAAATCTCAGCAAACTATCGGGCAAAACGTACTGCATTAATTTATATACACAGTGGACCAAAAGTCTGGAAACGCCTAATTATCTCTTAATGGTGCTGCAGAGCTGCACAAGTACATAATGTAGGTCATTCTTCAGTTTTGCGTGTCTTACATAAGAATTAATTTAAACCCTACAAATCCAGTTGCTGCAAGAATTAATTGAAGATGGCTAAGACCGTGAACTATAGTTTAGTTAGGCAATGATGAATAAAATTGTAACTGGCAAGAACTTCGTTCACAACATATATTTTTCCAACAAAACAATATTTATACTTTGCGGGAATGTAAATCGCCAAAATTTAACACATTGGAGTGAGGTAAATCCACACTGGATAAGTGAAAACCATACTCAAAGACCACAAAAACTAAATGTATGGAAGGGTATAGTAAGTTCTTAGTTAATTGGCCCATTTTTTATATAAGGAAATTTACCAACCGATTATTACTAAATGCTACTTAGAAATGAAATTGTATCTGCCTAAAAAACAAGTTTGGAGACAATTTTAATGAGATACGGTTTCAGCAAGACAGATTTCCAGCTCATTTTGGTGTAAATGTTCGGCGTTATTTGGATCGGACATTTTCCGGACGATGGATTGGTAGATTAGGTAGTATTGAATGGCCTCCTCGTTCTTCTTCTTCTTCAGTGCCTTATCCGGTCCGGATGTTGGCGATCATCAAGGCTATCATGGTTTTGTTGACTGCTCTGCGAAACAGCTCCGCTGAGGTCATCCCAAACCATTGTCGGAGATTTTTCAACCACGAGATACGACGGCGTCCCGGTCCTCTTCTGCCAAATACTTTACCCTGCATAACAAGTTGAAGAATTCGATATTTTTCTTCGTTCCGCATCACGTGGCCGAGGTACTCAAGCTTACGTTGTTTAATTAAATTAAGCACTTCTTTTTCTTTTGTCATGCGCTGTAGGACCTCAACGTTGGTGACATGGTCCACATAAGATATTTTTAGTATCCTTCTGTATATCCACATCTCGAAGGCTTCGATTCGTTTTTCAGTGGCTTGCGTCAGTGTCCAGGCTTCAACTCCATATAGTAATACTGGAAGAACGTAGCACCTCACTATCCGCATCTTGGTTCCCAAACTGAGATCACTGCAGCACAGCAAGGATCTCAACTTAATAAATGGTTATGGCCTAAAAAACCTCCTCGTTCACCCGATTTAAATCCTAGAGATTGGTTTTATTGAAGGTACTTGAAAAGTAGAATTTATAAAATTAAACAAGTAAGTGTTGCAGAGCTAAGGCAAATAATTATCGGTCAAACCATATTAATTTCTAGAGAACATGGAGAAATGTAGGAGACGTATTCTACCATAGTTTAGGATATCATCAAATTAACAACAGAGGATATTTTGAACACTTAGCTAGACATTTATTTAGCGATTTAGCGATTTTATATAGTCAGGAAAATAAGATTATCCTGACTATATAAAATCGAAAGTATTGTATACGGTTAAACTGGTATTGAAGTGGAAATTTTAATAAAGATACAACATACATGGTGTCTTCTAAAAAACCACAGTGACTAATGATATCAAAAGAACAGTAAGTGTGGCATCATTGAAAGCCTCCAATTTGAAATTTCCATATCGCAGAATCAGAATAGGCGTATATTGGTTTTTGTACACTTCCAACCATCCATTTAAGGGAGATAATGGGGAGTATCCATGCTATTTAAAGTTTCAGCGGGAGCTATACGTGCTTTCTGTGGTTTTCCACCGCGTTAACTCCGCATTTAATAATTTCAGCTCTTGGAAAAACCATTGCTTTGACGATGTTTCGGCAAGGTCACACTTACCATTGTCAAGTCTGATTAATTCTGCTATTGTCTGATCTTCGAGAAGAACTGATTGTAGAATTGGTTTCCATGCAGTTGAAAGTCTTTGAGCATCATCTCTTGTATATAAATTTTTTTGATGTTTTTCAATTTCTATTCCTCCCCTGGATACTCGTTTGGTCCTAGTTTTAATGTTAGCTAATATTTTGTTGTTTTATTTAAGTTTAATTTATGTCCTGTATTTATTTTATGACACATTGTACTAGGAATGATGTCTTCTCTTTTATTTCGATGGCATTTGGATGTTCTTCTCGCCTGACCTCTATTCTTCGATTAATCTGTCCGATGTACGATCTGTCGCAGTTCTCACAAGGGATTTTCTATTCTTCTTGATTTTGATGGTAATATGGTTAGAATTTTTCTGTTAGTGTCAGTCTCTACTTTTTTTTCTTTAGAACTCGGAAAGTCACAACGCTAATAGAAAAAGCCAATGAATATCACTTGAACTTATACATTTTCTTCGTTGATTATGAAAAGACATTTGACTCCATAGAACTTTGGGCAATAGAGGTAGCTATGAACAACTGCAGGATATACTCCCGATACAGAATGCTCATGCATAATATTTACAAGAGAGCTACAATGAAAATACAAATATATGTGAAAACCAAAGCTATACCAATCAACAGAGGAGTTCGCCAGGTAGATGTTATCTCACCAAAGCTATTCATACTTGAACTGGAAGACGTGTTTAAAGATATTAACTGGGCAGATAAAGGAATAAATGTTAATGGAAGAAAACTGAGTCATTTGAGATACGCTGATGACATTGTAATATTCGCTACAAGATTCGAAGAACTACAGACCATACTGACGCACCTATTTCAAGCTTCGAAAAAAGTAGATCTTAGGATGAATTTGGAAAAATCAAAAATAATGATAAATACACCACCGAACATTAGAGAAATAACGTTGAACGACATAAATTTAGAAACAAATGAATACATTTACATGGGACAGATAATAAAAGTTAACAAAGAAAATCAAAGAAATTACCAGAAGAATAAGGTTAGCGTGGGCAGGATATGAAAAACTGAGTTGGATCTTGAAAAGCACTAAAATAGAACAATATTTGAAAACCAGAATTGACGATCAGTGTATCTTCTCCATACTCAGGTATGGTTCACAGACGTGGACACTCACCAAGTCTAATATGGATAAAATAGTAAAGACACAAAGAGCGATGGAAAGATCAATGCGCGTAGTGAGACTTAGAAGATTAGAAGCAAAACCAAAGTAAAAGACGCAGGAGAACATGTCAAATTAAAATGGAGCTTCGCAGGACACAATCTATGACTGAAGGATAAAAGATGGAACCACGAAATACAAAAATGGAGACCACGGTTAGAAAAGAGAAGCTTTTTTTCTCACAAATGAGATGGGCTGGTGACATTAAGAAGATCGGAGGACACAACTCGAAGCAAGTGGTGCAAAATAGAAAACACTGGATTGATTCGGGGGACGCCTATGTCCAAAGTTGGATTACTTAAGGCTAAGGAAGAAGAACAAGAACCATATACCTTCGTAGCTAAATAGTCACAAATTAGCCTGCTTTGACTGCTACTGTTTGAGCTCTGGCCTAATCATGTTGGAAAGTTGTGTCATGAGCATTCATGTTTCTTTAAAAAAAAATACGGATAAAATGATGTTTTCTTATGTCATTTTACCTTATTACATAACACCTGAGATAAGCGCCCTTACGTTTTGGCAACATTTAATTTCTTTCCTTTCACCACGTTCCTCACGAACTCACAAACTGATCATAGAGGATTGAACTGCAGCAGTTAGCCATTCTAAGGCCATTGAACTTCTGAAAGAAAATCGGTTTTTGGGAGACTTTACTCTTGAAGGATATCTTTCATGGTCTGTAGTTCTTCTAAGATTATCACTTCTTCTTTTGGTGCACTTCATTACAAGAGGTTTGCGATCACTACATTAAAATGTTCTCTATTCTGCGCCACTATTAGTAATTGTTGAACGTTCATGTCCTTCCAAGTTCCGATATTGCGCAGCCATGACATGGCTCTCCTACCTACTTCTCTTCGGCCCTCTACCTTTTCTTTAATCAATAATTGTAGCAGGATATATTTCTCATTTTTCATTATGTGGTAACTCCCTATTTATTGTATTTAATACTGTTCGATTCGTAATGTGTTGTGCCCATGATATTCTCAGTATTCTGCGATAAAGTCACATTTTAAAGGCTTGTAGCCGTCTCACGGTAATTAATTTTAATGTCCAGGCTTTAACTCCATACAGAAAGACTGACCAAACTTAGCATTTAACAACTCTAATTATCTAATTCGTATGTCTTAGTTTAGTTTTAAGTTATAGATAATTTGCTTTCATTTATTGTACATGTTCCTAACCTGTTCTATTTGTATTTTTATTTCTATATCTGAATAACACTTACCATTTAGTACTACTACTAAGTATCTGAATTTGTGAATTTGTACTAGTCAAGTGTTATTTAGTTCTATTGAAACAATTTTCATCGGTTTTGCTAATCATATTAGTTTAGTTTTTTGAAGATTTATTGTCAGTCCTATTGCTTCACTTGCATTATTAACTCTGTCTAGTATATTTTGTAAGTTTTCCATTATTTCTGCTATTAGAACGGTATCGTCTGCATAAATACAGTACAATTACTATATTTATTTAAATAAAAAAAATGTATTTAAGTTGGCCGCAGAATGTTTCTAATGACAATTGCAATTTAATGTAATTAGAAACAGACAAGTTCTTTCCAAAGCGATTGTTTAGTAAACCATAATTTATGTCAGACTTTGGCCTATTATATAATTATGTAGATATATCAATTAGTTTTTTAATTTATTCAAAACCATCTTTTATTTTTAGCATATACACAGCTAGATATTTAATTTGCCAAATTTCGTTTTTAATTTCTGTAATACCTGTATAATATAGTCTTATATAAGATTGATGATGCATTGCACGAATTTTTTCGACTGATTCTTTTTTACTTTCACTTCACTTTCTTTACGGCCTTGGACTTCTATTAAGGAGTCGTTGTCATCGGTGTTATTTGGCTTCTTACATCATTTAATTTTAATGTATGTGTCTGTAGATATTTTAACGAAATTTTAACAAAATTACAGTATCTAGCTGACTGAAATATATATAAAATTTAAATATATATATATATATATATATATATATATATATATATATATATATATATATATATATGTATAAATATATATACATATATATATATATATATATATATATATATATATATATATGTATAAATATATATACATATATATATATATATATATATATATATATATATATATATATATATATATGAAGACTACAGGGGAAAAACGCTGTAAGTCAATTTTTATCGATTTCTTGAGGAATACATTTTTCGATACTTGGATACACGTAGTACAATCCACAAATATCAAACAAAATAAAAGTGCAATAAGTCAAACGTTACAAACGAATAAAATAATGCTGTACAATGGAAGAGCGCTGCAAGTCAAGGTTAAACTAGGCAACAATGCTATAAGTCAGATTTAAGTGCTCAATGCGCCTGTCCGTAGGGACAATTTACAACGGAAAATCACAGTCAGTGTTCAGCATTCATACAAGTTGTTTATTTAAGTATCAATATTATCATAATCACAGTTTGTTTTTTAACGTTTGGTAAGTTTGAACTATTGTTTATTAATATGGAAAGTGAGGACAGCGAAATTGAAGAGGCTTTACAGTCAAAAACTACAAGAAAACGAAAAAGTTTTGGGCGAATACGTGATGTAGCTAAAGCGCTAAAAGTGCAAACTCACGAAACAGGCGAGGACTGCCGTTGTAAACGTTACCAGTGTTTTGAAAATATAACGGTTGAACAAAGAAATACAATTATTCGTAATTTTAATTCTATGCTGAATTGGGACGAGCAAAGTATGTATTTGGGTGGTCTAATATCCATACTTCCTGTAACTCAAAGAAGGCCAAGAAAAGATGAAGAGAATTGCAACGTAAGAGATGGCTCTTTTAATTACAGAATTCGCCGTGCGGTAACTAATGATGAGGGGCATACATCACCTGCAAAAGACGTTCAGGTTTGTCAAAAAGCTTTTGTTGCTCTTCATGGCATATCCACGAGAAGATTACAAACTGTACAAAAAGCCCTAAAACATGGTACAACCGCCAAGGACAATAGAGGTAAACATGGCTCAAGACCCAATAAATTGTCTGAAGAAACTATGCAGTTAATTTTAAATCACATAAAATCATTCAAAGGACGCATGAGTCACTACAGCCTAAAAAAATCTAGCAGGAAGTACCTTCCAGAGGAACTTTACATTAAAAAGATGTACAAAATGTTCCTTGAGAAACATCCCAATAGAGCAGTGTGCTATGAAGTATATAGGAAAACATTCAACACACGCTTTAATATCGCCTTTGGGTATCCCAGAACCGACACTTGCAGCATTTGTGATGCTTCCAAAATAAAAATAAGGGAATGTAAAGATGAAAAATTAATTAATAAACTTAAAACAGGGCAGAAACTTCACTTGCTGAAAGCACAGACATTTTACAAACGAAAAACAAAAGCTATACTACGAGCAAGGACCTCAAGAGAATATGAAGTCATAGCAATGGACTATAATAAAAACCTTCCAATGCCTAATATTACGAGTAACGACGTGTATTATAAAAGGCAGTTGTCTTTCTACTCCTTTAATATCCATCGACTTAGTGATAATGATGTTGTTATGTACTCGTACCCTGAGACAGTAGCTCGAAAGGGTGCCAATGAAGTTTGCTCATTTCTGTATGACTATGTGACAATCCAGCTTCCTCCTGAAGTTCGTAACTTAGTGATTTTCTGTGATTCGTGTGGAGGCCAAAATAAAAATTGGACAGTATTCCGGTTTCTACATTATTTAGTCCATAAAATAAACAGATTTGACTCTATTTCAGTGACCTTTCCTATAAGAGGTCACTCTTACATGATGAAAGATTTTGGTATCGTTAATCAAAAAAGTGCAGCAGAAACCCCAGAAGATTGGGAAGCAGTGTTACGATTGGCTCGTCAAAAACCTGTGCCTTATAAAGTAGAAGTGGTTGATAACTACTTGGTGCGTAGCTGGGACACTTTTCTTGCACCTATGTATGTTACAAAAGCACCTTTTAAAACTAGACCAATAAGAGAATTAAGCATTTCAAAGCAACATCCCAGACTAATTTATTTCAGAGACACCTACAATGGAACAATGGTTTCGGCTGTCATTAACAAAAAAGTGACTGGTAGGGAACCACCGTATACTGGAAAAGAATTCGTTTTTCCTTCTCGATCCTATACTGAGTCACTGCCCATTCCAATGGCAAAATACAAAGATCTCCAAGTTTTAAAAAAATTTTGTTCAGAAAAAGGAAGAATGTATTTTGATCAGCTAACAAAAATTTGACTTATTTTTTATCTTAAGAATTTTACAATGTTATCGATTCATTTAACAGATAATATTAATGTTTTTAGCTTTAGTTAAGTTAAACAAGTCTAGTTCTGTTTATTCTTTTCTTTCGTTGAATTCATATTATATTATTTTGTCAATTACAGCGTTTTTGCCTTTTTCCTCCAGACCTTTGGTTGTTTTTTTTTTAATTTCTCTTGTTACCTACTGTACATGACAATTTCAATTTTATAATATCATACTCTGTATATATGAGTTGTCAAATACTCAATACAATAGTGTTTTAGCATGTTTATTTATGAATTATGAAGTTTTGAATCTAAAAATCGCGTTTTCCAAAAATTTTAAAAATTGACTTACAGCGTTTTTCCCCTGTAGTCTTCATATATATATATATAAAATATAATATATATATATATATATATACACATATGTCCAATAGTTTGGAATATTGGAATATTTCATCTTTTTATTGATTTTTATATATAAAATCTTCTGAATAGTTAAACATCATTTTGTTTCAATTATCAACAATACTAAATAAATCTCAAAACCAGATAAACGATATGCGAAAGAAATATTTATTTTCTTGGAGTGAAAAACTTACATTTAAAAATAAATTAGTATAGAAAAAAATAATTTTTAATAAAACTAATAATAAGTATTTCCTCCATTGGCCTGTATGCAAGCCTGTACGCGATTTGGCATGCTGCCGATTAACCGGTCGAGCTGGGCTTCCGGAATTCTCTCCCATTCTTCACGAGCAGCAAGTTCTCAAAGTGTAATAGGGGCATTGTTTCGCTTCTTGATGCGTGTTTTGAGAATGTCATAAGTATGTTCAATAATGTTCATGTCGGGGGAATTCGAGGGCCACTGTAATGTATATATTCCTTCTTCTTCAAGAAAATTTTGTACTGCTGATGTTCGATGAGGAGGTGCGTTGTCATGCATAAACACAAATTCATCACCTACTGCCCCTCGGAATAGACGTACGACAGGAATTAAAACTTCCTTGATATATACAGCACCAGTGACTCTTCTCTCCAGAATCAGTAGTGACGTCCGTGTACCACTCATAATACCATCCCAAACCATAATACTGCCACCTTCAAATGGGACACGTGGTTTAGCTGTTTCTAGTGGGGCTTGTCGTCCTGGGGCCCTCCAAACCAGTGTTCTTCGCAAATCAGATACCAAGTCAATTTTTGACTCATCAGAGAACATCACGTTATTCCAGATAGGATCATGATGCGCCATTTCTCTAGCCCATTGCAACCTTACTATTTTATGTTGGTAGGTAAGTTAAGGAACACGTAGCGGTCTTCTACGATACAAATTTACCGAATTTAGTCTGCGTGTTATTGTTTGCAGTGAAATATTCAGTCCTTGAAGACTAGAAATTTCTCTGGATATACCACTTGTAGATTCCAGATGATTTCTACGAGCTATAAATGTTATTTGCCGGTCTTGTGCTGGTACATCGATTTCTATCACTTCTGAGACGATCCTTGACTTTATTTGTATCTTAGAATTTTTTTTAATTTTCGATACAGCACTCTGAGTAACATCAGCATTATTCACGATATAACTTTGACTAAAATCCTGTTATTACAAAGCAATTACTCTGAATCTATCAAAATGAGATATCACGTTTTTAGGCATTTTTAAACGGCTCAATTCAAATTTAAACGAAAACTAAAATAATGTGTAAATACGTTAATTAGTACGCAATTCAAATTTTTTATCATTTTCATTTAAAAACCCCCTAGAATGAATATCAACAACAGTTTTAAAACCACCATAGGCGTAGATATATTATTTGTACGTATTCCAAACTTTTGGACATGTATATATCTATATAAATATATATATATATATATATATATATATATATATATATATATATATATATATATATATATATATATAAATATATATATATATATATATATATATATATATACTGAAGACGACCAATAGTCAGAAATACGGTTGCCATAGAAATACCTTTTTTGATTTCTGTTTTGCGAGACATGCCATTACATTTTACTATTACTATATCTATATATATATATATATATATATATATATATATATATATATATATATACATATATATATATATATATATATATATATATATATATATATATATATATATATATATATATATATACCATGCGGTCTATAAGTATTTAATAAATTCATTTTTAGCTAAATTCTTGTACTATGTGAAAAAAAAACCTGAAACAGGTCGATTTTTGATCTTAAATTGGCAATGTACAGTATGAAAATATTATCCCAGTCCAGCACCCCTTTGAATTATAAGCATTCCCTCGAAAATTTTTAATAACAAAGGGGGTAGTGTGGCACCTTGTTAGAAAGGGATTTTAGTCCTCTGTTCAGTAATATAAAGCTTTTGAGTTTGTGAAATCATAACTGAGAAAATTCATTTTTAAAATTAAATTAAATGTTCAACTTGACTACAATTATTCACTTCTTGACAATAACTGAGGTCATTTTGGAATTCTCGTACAACATTTTGTATGACCTCGGGGGTTATTTTGTTAATTTCTTCCGTTATCCTAACTTTTAAATCAGCAATATTGTCTGGTCTATTAAAATATACTTTATAAATAATCAGGTATTTTGGTATCATCTGTTTTGCTAAACATTGAGGAAAAATTTTTAAAGATAATAAAATATTAGTCAAAACGAAAAATAAACAATTAATATGAATTTAGTAAGCTGCTGTCATTTATTTAGTTAAAGTTACCAAAAGGCGTCAGTATAATATTTATGCGCGTACTAAATTTAATAATGACCCATTTGTCTAAGACTCAAAGCATAGACATTTTAATTATGATTGGTTGTGGTAATAAATCAAGAACTCAAAAGGAGGTTTGTGAAATGTTTAATAATAAATACCCTGGTCAAGTTTCGCAATCTACAGTTAGTAAAATTAAAAAGTAGTTTCGTTATGTTGGACATGTAAAAAATATTGAAAAACCAGGTAGAAATGTTAAATTTACTGATGAAAAAAAGTTAGTTGTACTTCTAGAGATTGAGGAAAATCCGCCATTAATGATATAAGTAAATCATCTACTTTGAGAGTTCTGCATAAAGAAAAATACCACCCTTACAAAGTTCAGTTGGTTCGGGAGTTAAATGAAGATTATTCTGAATGAAGAAGTCAAAAATTTTGTGAAATGATGATGTACAGAATGAACGCAAATTTGCAGTTTATAAACAAAATAGTTTTTTCTGATGAAGCGACGATTCATTTAAACGGAACGGTTAACAAACAGAACTGTTGATATTGGAGCAGAGGAAATTCTTACTGGGTGTGTGAGACTCACACGCAATATCCTAAAAAAATTAACGTTTGAGCTGGTATCATTAACAATAAAATTATTGGTTCTTATTTTTTTGAGGGCACAGTTGATGGTGAGGTTTATCTAGATTTTTTTATTAACTTTTTAGTGCCTACATTACAAAGATTTTTTTCTGATGTTAATTATACAACTGAGATAGATCGATCTATTTACTACCAAGACGGACCTCCACCGCATTTTGCACGTATAGTTAGAAATTATTTAAACGATTTTTTTCCCAATAAGTGGATTGAAAGACGTGGAACGATCGAATGGACGGCTAGATTCCCTGATTTGACTCCTCCGATTATTTCCTATGGGTTTATTTAAAATCTAAAGTATAGCAGCCAGGTAGGCTGTTTTTATCCACTTCCCTATTTGCATTGGTTTTCTATCTCTCCTTATCCGGCTTAATGCTTCGGCGTTGGTTATATGATCCAGGTCCAGGGAACTTTAAGGATGAACACCCACATTACGAAGGCCTTAAAGCGATTCATTACGTTAGCATTTATTGTCCAAGCCAAATCAGACATCGGTAAATCAGAGTTCTCATATTCGAAAATGTTGAACCAGTTCAATTATGCTACGCATTTCTGTATTGGTGCCAAGTTATTCAGCAGTATGCTTTACACACTCAAATGCTTTCTGCTAATCTATGAAGCATAGGAAAACATATTTGCGCTAGTCTCTTTATTTTTAAAGCAATACAGTTAAACAGAAGAGTTTACGTGTGTCGAAATCTTTTCTGAATTAAAACTGAGTAGGACCAGTGTTTCTTTCACATGTGTCATAAATTCGTGTATGTACTATTTTCAAGAAAAGTTTTACGACCTGCCTTAATAGTCGAAACTGGTCACAACTGTTTGCGTTAAGTTTCTTGTGAATATGTACAAAGGTCGACCTGAGCCAGTCCTGCGGTATTTCGCCAGTCTCATAGATGTTGTTGAATATTTCTACCAGTCAAAGGAAAACTGCATAGTTTGCACAAAAAGGATGAAACAATTTAAAAAAATTATAAAAAATTAACAAACAACCTTAAATGAGTATTTCTGAGTTATTGGTCGTCATCGTTTTGATGTAACTAAGTTGGAATAGGTGAAATTAACTGACCATTACAGAACCAATTTTCGGCAATAGTTTTAGAAGAGGGTAATGATAATATCCTAAATAAATATAATTTCAATAATATTTAAAATAAATGCACATTATAAACGATATATTTTAACTTTTCGTAATGATTGCTGTCATTTTCTAGAAGATTTTAAACTATCCAACAGTAAGGAAATGTGAATAAGGGCATACATTCTTGTGAGCATCAAGTTGGTATCTTGATTCTGTGTAATTACTTTCCAGTCCTCTAAGAGCGTTACTTTAAGCTGATCCAATGTAACATAAGCAGCTAACTGACTTTGATTAAGTTCACCGAGCCTGTCCCAAACAATCCCAATGGGATTTAAGTCTATGCACTGCATGAACAATTTAGAAGAAAATACCATATTTGTATAATAATTATCCAGTAATGAGTGCTACATAAAAGCGTTCATTGTTATATAACATCTTCTTCTTCTTCTTTCTACTTTATAAATAGGTTTAATGCCTGACCTTTTTTTCCTCGGTCGTTGACAATGATCTTTTTCTATTTGGCGATTTGTCTCTTGTTATTCGTACTATTTTATTTTCTGTCATTCTTTCGATGTGTTGATTCCATTCCACTTTTCTTCTTTTGGTCCACGCGTTTATTTCGTCTAGATCATCTTGCTCGTATTTCCTCACTTCTTACTCTGTCTCTTAGAGTTTGGTTTGTTATTTTTCGTAAGACTTTCATTTCTGTTGTTTCCAGTAGTCTTTGTGTTTTCGCCGTATCTGCTCTTGTTTCCGCTATGTACGTCATTATCGGTCTTATTGTTGATTTATATATCCTGGTTTTCGTTTCCGTTGTGAGGTATTTGTTTTTCCAGATTGTGTTGTTGAGACATCCTGCTGCTCTGTTTGCCATGTTCACTTCTTTTTGTACTTCTTCTTCCACTTTTCCGTAGCTTGACAGTTTTATTCCCAAGTATTCAGTTCCCATCACTTGTTCTATTATTTTGTTATTTACGACTAGTTTACATTGTCTCGGTTCCGCTGATATCACTATCGCTTTAGTTTTCTCTGTTGAGTTCTCCATGCTGTATATGAGCGCCGTATCCTCGAATTCTTTAATTAATCTTTGTAGGTCATCTTCATTTTCGGCTGTTATTATGGCGTCGTCGGCGTAGCATATTATCCTTATTTTCTTTTCTCCCATTCTATATCTTCTTCTTTTTTTTAACTTTCTTTATGATTTCATTTATTATCAGATTAAATATTAATGAGCTCAGCGAATCTCCTTGTCTAATGCCAGTTTCATATTTGATAGGTTGCGATAGTTTTCCTTTACATCTTACCATAGCTATGTTATCTTTATATATATTCTCAATGGTTTTTACTATATCCAGTGATATTCCCTTTTCATATAATAAATGTATCGCGTCCCGAATTCTCACTCTATCAAACGCTTTCTTCAAATCTATCAGACACATCTATGCTGGTTTGTTGTATTCCAGCGACTTTTCTTTTATTTTTCTTATTACAAAAACTGCATCCGTGCATGATCTTCCTGTCCGAAATCCTTGCTGTTCCTCTTGCAGAGATATTCGTTCGTTTATTTTTGTCGCAATTATTCTTGTTGTCAATTTGAGTGTTGTATTTAATAGATTTATTGCTCGATAATTATTGGGGTCTTTCTTATCTCCTTTTTTGAAGAACATCACCATGATCGCTCTCCTCCATTCATCTAGTATTCTGTTCATGGTGATTATTTTATTAATAAGAAGTTGCAGTTATTGTACAAGGTAATCACCTCCATATTTTAAGTTCATTTGGTATTTGATCTTCTCCTGGTGACTTTCTGTTTTTTAATTGGTTTATTCCCTCTTTCACATAATTATACATAACCTGAAAGTTTCTTATTTATATCATCTGTCACAGATTCCGTAAGGACAATGGAAAATAGAATTGGGACCTTAAAAGAATATTTCTCCTGGAACCATAATTAAATTTATTTGCAAACTTACTTCGGGCCGAAAATATAACTCGTAGGTTAAAATATTGTAGGTAAAATATAGATTCATCAGTAGACAATACATGTATATGGTTTATTTTTAATAGATCCTTCTCAATCCGTTACCCTATGCAGAAATATGGTGACGTCATGGTGTTTTATTGACGGATTTACCATTCAAATCTATTTTGAGCTTTGTGAAATATTCCGGAGGAGAGAGTTCTGTGAATTTTTTAGTTTGATCAAAAACCATGCAGAAAATCTACATGTCTCTTTATCTTCTTTCTTTGATTTTATCTGCGACAACCAGTCCTTCCATTCGTTTCCTTTCTTTCTAGTAATACAACCAAAGTCTCTTAGAATAAAATAAATTCTAATTTTTCTAATGAATCTTATATTAAAATGTAGTTCTTAAAGGACAAACTCATTTATATGATGCGCTGTCAATGGAATTAGTAACATCCTCCAGTATATCTTCATACCAAAGGCATTGTTTTTTTTTCTTACTTTTGGGGCAAATATTTTTACATAGACAGCAGAAGATGTCTATAACCTTTTGCCTTTTTACTTCTATATCGACAATTTCCTTTAAACCAGAAATTTCTTTATATGCCATGTCATGTCATAAGTTACTTTGTTTTACTTGCCAGTTATGGGTATAATTTACAAATCCATACTGTTCTGGACTTATAAGGTATAGACTTTAGAGTCTTTAGTACATTTTGGCGAAATTGGGACATTCTTTTAGCAATATTGTGCACAAAAACGTATTGCTAGTTTAATTTCCTTTAACACGTTAACTGCCACTGTTGTCAAAATGAGTTTTGTGCTACTTGAGTCAGGTACCACAACAGGTGTGCTACCTGAGTCAGGCCTTTTGGATTCACAAACTATCCAATTAAATAGGTATTTTTCGTATTTGTTTCATACTAAGATAACTAAATATAAAGTGGCAGTCAAAGTGAATATTGTGGTAGTATTTTCTTTAGTCCATGAGATTGATTTCCGATACTCATGTATTTTTCACCCATCAGTAAAATTAATTAGAGAAAATCACAACAAAATATTATAATAAATTTATTTTTTTCCAAAAAAAAAAAACTTTTAAGCTAATTCTCTTAAATTTACGTTCTTAATTTAAAACGATATATGACAAAAAAATTCAAATAATTTATTACCTATGTATAATAAAACATATCTACGTCTACGTATGTCCAAAATTAATGAACAAAAAGAATTCCTAAAATTGTATATTGCCAAATTGGTATTTTTGTTTAAGTCGACAATTTTATAAATTTCTAATTAACTCATAATTAAACAACGATTATTTCAAAAGTTCGTTTTCGTTGGAATATTCTCGTAGAGTAATTGGTGTAAATTGTTACGTAACTATAATAAAAAAAAACCTGAATTAGTTATCCAATACCGGATTTTTCCTTTTAACTGTTCAGGTATTTACATATTTGTGGTCTGTTCGTAGAAGTAAATCATGTACGGTAGTTGCATAACATATTTGGCAACGTGCATAATATTATTCACGATGCGGTTTATAATAACATAATTGACGAAAAAAGAAACTTTTTAATGCAAGAAAAGATCAAATCATTTATGTAGACAAAGAAATTATTTATCGTAATAAACTGCATACACTCCTTCATTTGTGAGACAAACTCAATGCTGAATTTTTCGTATTTTGTAAACAAAAAAATTACTTAATAATTTATAATTTATTTTTTCCATTCGATTATTATTTCCACAAGTTGTACCACTTAATAAGTATAATATACTATAAGTCATGATTATGAAGTATCTTGAATATAATGCAAGATACTTCATAACTTTGGATAGGAAATATTATATCTTTAAATAGAAATTAATCAAACAAATTATGACCATAACAAAAAGTCTGAAAGTTGGAAAAAAAAACTAGATCTGAGTAAAAAGAACATTATCAAAAACATTTAAATTATCTACTATGTACTGACAATATTGCACTTGTATTAGATTATGAAGAAGCATCTTAAGAAGAAGAGGCTCTACAGTATAGTGGATAAGCCCAAGTAGCGTTATGAAGTATCTCATTATGACTGTAGAGAAATATACATAGAGCAACTAAAAAAATGTTGATTTAAATCATAGAATCCAAAAAATTAAGTAAAAGTGAAATTATAAAAGACTGTACACTACTCTAGTATCTTAAGTCTAGGGTATTCATCAGTTGTTTCTAGATTTTCTTTCATATAATACTTAATTCAGGAAAAATAATTGATAGATGTCAAACAAATGAGATTTGTTGTAAACTTAAGTCTTAAACTAAGGACTTAACTCAGACATAAACATAGTTAAAATGACAACAGAATAATGATACCCTAAAAAATACTCATTACACACAAGCACTCAATACTCAAGATAATATTCGATATGCAGGTAAATACAACACTTCTAAGCTAGAATGAAACTAAGAGAGGATCAAAAGAGTCAAATGATTATTATATAAATTTAAATTGGGATAGTTTCCATAACACAGTTAAAAAAAACAATAGAGTAAAAAACTTCCAAAGTAATTGGTATATTTGTTAAAAAAAACATTAAAATGTAATATACAAATGGATTACAATTGTTTAAAACGTTTTCAGTCCTATCAGACCATCGTCAGTGAAAACCTTAAAGTAAGTAATCTCACTTAATAATGAAGAAAGCGTGATTAAAAGTTTGAATGCTAAACTAAAACGTATTGTCATAAGTACATACTTAAGTACTTGCTTAATAACCTATCACTAAACAGTAGAATTGTTAAATTTACGTATTAAAGATTGAATGAATTAAAATGAATACGACATAATATCGATTTTAATGGATTTAACTAGAAGTAAACATAAATACCTAACATAAAATGTAAAAACTAAAAGTAAACGGCCCTTATTCTTCGAAAAAATGAGGTGTGTCTAACTGTAGTCACCAGCCGACCAAGTGTATATACGAATATGAAATTACATGTTTAAATGATACAGAAATTAAGGCAAGGTTAAATGTTGTTTTTAGAAAGTAAACAAAATTTAAGACTCTTTTAAGGGTAAAGTTTGAATTAACTTACTGTGTATATTGGTTTTATATAATTAAATTTAGAATATTTTTAAAGTTAGTTTGAATCGATACTAAAATTAAAGAGATCAATGAAGTTACGAGTTTTACAAGCAATAACAACTGGAGATGTAGATAATTCATTAATACTATAAGCAAGTTTTGGGGGACTTAATATATCGATATTAGATTACTATTTTTACTGAAAATGAGCCACAACTACACCTTAAAATAAGTTTATTGGATGTTTATATTTTCACTTCGAAAAACGTCCCAGTAAAAATAATAAAATGAAGTAATATGCCACAAGAAAATCACCTTCAAAATAATACCATGCTATCTAATTTAATTGAATTTATCGTTAAGTAATGGTGAGATATCTGAACACATCTACACAGAAATATAAACTATATTGAAGGTAACACGTTCAGCCCCCTCACTAAACCGTACTCTTTAGGACGCTGAGGCATCACTCTAATGCCACACTACGGCTTTGTATTATGGACACCGTGGCATAAACTATAGCCTATAGAACTATATAAATTACATTGTAGGTTGGACAGGGTCGTCTAAGGAGCAAACTAATAATTCCTGATCGGATGTAGGGCGGTTTTTATGAAAGATATGGAAATTATAAAACTTTATGAAAAAATTAAAGGTTTTATTCAGAATATGCAAAAGTAATTATAATAATATAACACGTTTTGAGCTTCCTTCACTCAGTAGTTCTATAGCGACTTCTGTTTTGAACTCTGTTATAGTCAATTTAGTTTGTGTCACCTGTGTATATACAATATGAGCATATACCAAGGAACTACCAAACAATAATTCTATTGTTAATTTCCTTTGCCATTTATTCCTTAGAGAGAGTCGACAGATTCACTTACCTCGGAACTACCCTCAACGTACAATGGCACTACGCTCAAGAGATTAGATCCAGAATTGAAATGGCACGGTCTACATTTATTAAGTTGAGATCCTTGCTGTGCTGCAGTGATCTCAGTTTGGGAACCAAGATGCGAATAGTGAGGTGCTACGTTCTTCCAGTGTTACTATATGGAGTTGAAGCCTGGACACTGACGCAAGCCACTGAAAAACGAATCGAAGCCTTCGAGATGTGGATATACAGAAGGATACTAAAAATATCTTATGTGGACCATGTCACCAACGTTGAGGTCCTACAGCGCATGACAAAAGAAAAAGAAGTGCTTAATTTAATTAAACAACGTAAGCTTGAGTACCTCGGCCACGTGATGCGGAACGAAGAAAAATATCGAATTCTTCAACTTGTTATGCAGGGTAAAGTATTTGGCAGAAGAGGACCGAGACGCCGTCGTATCTCGTGGTTGAAAAATCTCCGACAATGGTTTGGGATGACCTCAGCGGAGCTGTTTCGCAGAGCAGTCAACAAAACCATGATAGCCTTGATGATCGCCAACATCTGGACCGGATAAGGCACTGAAGAAGAAGATTTAGTCCCTCGTCTCGAGTAATGTGAAGACTTGCCTATTGTCATACTGCGGAATGACTTTTTAGGTCAATTTTTGTTAGTTTTTTTTTACTCATTTTTCTGTTAAACCGAATAGTGCCAACAAGGTGAGTTGTACGGCTGAGAAGTGTATAAGCAAGGGTGACGCTCGTATAATAATGATCTGTGAAGAGCGTACGACCAATATCTAACAACCCTTCCATAAGTGATAGAACAATACCCTGACTATTTTTTCCACAATAAATTTTAAGACCATAAGGGTAGCTAATTTCTAAGCAGAGGTTATTTAATTTAATAACTAATTTGTATTTTTTATTTTTGATATATTGCTTGAATTTTAAGTGATTACGATCAGGTACCATCATCTCATCAATACAGACGTTTTCTCCTAAAGTAACAATTAGCTAAAATGTAAAAATAAGTTTTTAAACCAACGGACATATTTTGTGAAGCCGATTAAAATCCGATGCGTTTAGTTGTCGCGCTGTTTCAGTATTGTTGAAGTTAATATTTGAAAGAAATTGCTCAAAAGTGGAAGATTACGTTTGTCCGGTACTTCACTGATCCCATGTAATTTTCTCAGTTTCCTAGAAATTTCTTTAAAAGAATCCGAGGTTTCTATGTTACTGGGTATATAATCATCTGATGATCCAGAATTTGTATATGGGTCGTCCACTCCTACGCCTTCATCTGACAAAAGCTTTTCATATAAACTTACAAGTCTATTCTGTTCTTTTTCGTAGGAACTCATGGAAAAAATAAACCGTCAAATACTTCGGTCATTTCATACCAGAATCAACAAGTTTGAGGCATCACGTAAATGCCACGCTATCCAAACAAACAAATTTATAATGCTTGGACAGCGATTCATCGATGTGATTCAATAAGCAAGTGTGGGGAATTTAAGTAGGCATGCTATTTTAATTAATTAAAGTTATTTGTAAGAATGTAGTAGTAAAATGAGACTCTGAGAACCTGAGTCTAAGAAGATGTGCAAGTAAATGTATAATCGTTGGATTAAAATTAGAATCAAAATAATTGGTAATGCAAGGGCAAATGAAGTGTGGTAGGAAATATTGGTAAAGAATATTTGGATGTAGCAAAAGAATATCTACCCATGTATCCAAATAAGGAAGTTAAATGGCGTTAATAAATACAATGATAAACAAAGTTATATATGAACAAACTATGAACTCTAAAATGTCTAAAATTAAGAATTAATGAAATTTAAAGTATTAGACAGGTAATGAACTGAGAAAGAAAAATGAGAAAATATATGAGTTGAAATTGACAAAATAGGACTATACTGTTACATATTTGAAAACTGCCATGATTATTCAGCTTATTTGGATAAAAAAAATTATACTAAACTATGATAAAAATTAAAAATATATATTTTTAGGACTCTGAATATGTCAAATATTTTTCAAATATTCACATCAATTTTCAAATAAAAAAATTAATCCAGAAAAATGATATTTTCTGTGTGACAATGTTCATTATAGTAAAAGCCGAAGCTTTTACTGTAAAAATGTTTTAAGTCACCAGTTAGTTTTTCAAAAAATTATAAATGAAGTTGTTTAATAAATAGAAACACGTATAAACGTTGGCTGATGCTATTAAAATGTCTTATTGCGTTTTAAAACAATTATAAGTTGTATGCAACAATATTAGTTTGAATATTATGATTATTTAATAATTAAATAATGAAACTTCTATCAAAATCCTATGAATTTTAGAAAAATCTGTTAATTCAGCATTGACGAAGTCAAACTACAAGAAAACTACCAAATAGCCACAGGGATTGTTTTAAATTATTATGACAAATTTGGTTGTATAATTTAAGCATTCACTTTGCTTTCACCAACAAAGGTTATGTTTACGTGTGGGCCTAAAACGAAGCCGAACAAGCAGCTCAAGAAACTAATTAATGTTTAATAAAACAAAAGGAAATGAATCTGAATCTGATACCATAACTTAGTTTATCCGATCCTCGGATTTATGTGACAATTACAGCGCAATATTTAAATAACATTTAGGTACTTTACTAATACTTAAAGCTGCCCTACACTTACACACCTGTTTGAAATAAATTTACATGAGTATTCAATGAGATTATTAATATGGGACAATAAAAACATATCTGACATCAGTACATCAATCAATATCAACAATTCCGACACTGGTAGACATAAAATCCGTGATGCACTTAATTTTTGTGAGACGTTTATGAACATATTACCTGCACAAACTTTTTTTTAAACCCGGGAAAAATCATCAAATCACACCAACCGCTTAAGGTACCATTCCGCAACACGCGACCGAGACAGGAGACCGAGACAGGCAACAGATAGGCGAGACCGATTGTGGTCTCTCCACGTCTGTTCTCAATGCAATTATATCAGGGTCATTCCGTAGCCCACGACCGAGACAAGCGACAAACGATTGTCGCTTGTCTGTGTCTCCTCGGTCTCCTACAAGAGCAGTAGTGAAGTGTGTCGTCCCGCGACACTTCTGATTTGGCGATGATTTGTATATGCATTTTTGTTAATAATAATGTCCGAAATAAAATTTAGTGCTGAGGAAGATGAATTGCTAATAGAGTTATTATCTAAGAGCCCACCACTATACGATCCTCAAGTAGAATCCTACAAGGATGTTATCGTTCGGGAAAATATTTGGAAGGATATAGCAGAAAAAATAAACAGAACTGGTAAGTTACAATTTAATATTTAATTCATTACTTTTAAAAGGTATAACCTCTTGTGAATACATATTTATAATACTATACGTAATTATAAAGGTTAGCAATAGTAAGATATTGAATATTCCAGAGTATATAGGTTTAAAGGTTAGGCTAAAATATTTATTAGTTTGTTCTTTTTACGTGATCCTCTTGCCAAGAAACTTTACCAGCCTCAGAAGTAAAATATTTTCTCAACTCATCTCTTATGGTAAATCCGGTTTTATTATAACCGCCTGTGTGAATTAAAGACTGCATATTTGGATGTGACGTTACATCGGAACTATTCAACCGATAAACAGATTTCCCAGATTCTTCTAGAAAGCCTTCACGTAGTAGGTTATGTAAACAACAGCTAACTAATATTAGGTCATTACATGTTTCTGGAGCAATCGCTATTGGTGTGTAAAATATTCTAAATACCTGGGCCAACAACCCAAATGCATTTTCTGAAACTCTTCTACCCCGACAAAGTCGATAATTAAAAACTTGTTTACTTAAATCATTCTTCGCGTCTCGTTTTGTATAAGGTTTCATCATGTAAGTGTCAAGACCAAAAGCTTAATCTCGTATTAAATAGTAACCTAGTTTTACATCAGTTCCTGGAAGGCACTGAGGCTCAAGAAAATTAAATTTGTTGTCCATAATATTTTCTCCCATTACAGATTTTTTGAAAATACTACTGTCTCCCTCTTTGCCATAAGAACCGACATCTACCGTTATAAACTTGCTATTAGAGTCCACAATAGCTAAGACTACAATAGAAAAATATTCCTTATAATTAAAAAATAAAGATTCACTCTTTGAAGGAGCTCTTATACGAACGTGTTTGCCATCGATGGCTCCCATACAATTGGAATATTCCATTGTGTCCAAAAGTTCTCAGAAATACGTTTGTAGTCGTCTTGTGTAGGCTCAGGCATAAATTGAGGAATTATTTTTTTTTCTTAAAATATGTAATACTTCTTTCACAATTCTTGAAATGTAACATGCAGATATTCTATAAGCATATGAGAGAGATGCAAAGCTTTCTCCAGTAGCAAGGAATCTGAAAAAAATACAATTGTATCACTAAATTTTTACCAATAACAATAAAATTATTTTAACAATTAGTTGATACATAACACAATACTTTTCTTTTTTGCAGATGCTGACTGTAAAAAAAGGTGGAAGTACATTCGAGATTCGTATAATCGTTACAAACGTTAAAAGAAAATGGCAACTAGATCGGGTGATCCAGCTAAAAATTCCAAATGGGAGCTGTTTGAAAAACTTCGGTTCTTGGAACAGGTATCCACCGAAAGAGCCAGTGCCTCCAATATTTCTTCCGAAAGTCTTATGTCAACTGAAGAGGCAGAAATCCCCTTTGTTAGTGAAGAAAATCTAGATACATCGATCCAACCGGCTCCGGAGGCAGCCAAATCTACACATCCGCCAACTAAAAAACGAAAGAAAGTCGAAGATGATTTTTTGACTTATCTCAAGAAACGAGACGACCAGAGACAAATATTCTTACAAGAACACTATCAAAGAAAATGATGACGAAGTTAATACATTTGGCAACCATATTAAATCTATAATGAGAAAATTGAACCAGCGTTTTCAAGGACAGGCAAGGAGCGAAATATTCAAAATTTTGACAAAATATGAACTAATGCAAATGGATATGGAAAGCAGCATTCAAACAGCTCCCCCGACATCAGACGAACATATTTATGCTTCATCCGTCGTTTCTCCCTCTGGATCAGCCTCTGCAACCAATAGTAGTAGGCCTGCTTCACAACATGATGGAGACTATTTCAATTCCCTTTTTTCATTATAAAATTAATTAATATTTTTTTTAGTATTAAGATATAAAACTTACCTTAAAGTTAAAGATAATTTTTCTTTTGATGTTATGTCGCCTTTCGTTTATATGTCCTTCTCTATTAAATTGTTTATATAATCGAACTGTGTTTTATTCAGTCTAAAATAACCTCTAAATTTTTCTTCATCTAATGATAAATCATTCATTATTAATAAATTAAAAAAGCCTTCCTCGCGCCTTGTTTTAAATATAGAATTTATACAACTCCGTTTTTTTATTCGAAACATGTAATATAGAACTATATCGTCATCTTCTTCTTCTTCCATTAACCTTTTAAAGAGTAGTTTTGAAGTCATTATACCTTCTTTTTAGCCACACGTTTCTCGTATGTCGCTTGTCTCGGTCGCGTACCCAGTTCAAGGGGCGACAGTTCACTTGGTGTCGCGGTCTCGCCTATCTGTCGCCTGTCTCTGTCTCCTGTCTCGGTCGCATGATGCGGAATGCTACCTTTAGGTTCTATAAGGAAATTGCGTGACTGACTTTTACCGGTTAAAATCTGTCGGAGCCCATTAATGTATTGGTAAAGTGGAATCGTGTATAACGACATATGCATCACATTCATTCTGGGCAATTTGATTGCAAACTTCCCACTTTTATTTTTTAAAGTTGTCTTCTTCTTTCTTTTTAATTATATTCGTTATTATTTGGTAACCTCGTTGCCAGTTATGCCAAATATCTAGTATGTAATTTATCAATTCCTCATTTGGGTGGTAACCTTTTACTTCAATAACAAAATGCTGTCTGTCTTTGATCATCTATTGCACTTGAAAATCGCATGTCTTGAACTATCTACAGTTCTACAGTAATAGAACTTTGGGACTTGAGTTTTTCCGATCCTGTGCCAATATATTTGAAAATAACCATGGTCACTTAAATGCTGCGTAAAATGATCAGTTAGGCGCTCATGTTTGCATCCTATGGATTTTATGATGTCCAGTATTAACTGCCCTGTCCACTGACCCTTATCCGGTGAAGCCTTTAAATAAACTTTCGAAATTGCCGCATTCCTAAATGTAGCCTTCTTTAATAAGCTACTCAAATGTTGTCTAAAAGAAAGATTACCATCTATTTCGATCCTCAGGTAATTAACCGAGGATTTTATTTTTATAGTTGACTGAAGATTGTAAATACTATGTCCTCTTTGCCTTTCCTGTCTGGAAGAATATTACGTGTTCTGTCTTTTTAGGTGCTAGTTTCAGCCAATTCTACTTTAATATGCGGTTTACTTTTTAGTGTTTCATTTACTATAAATATTCTTTTTTAAGCGCCATTTTCGCGGCGGAGGTTGGCAATCATCATAGCTATTCGGACTTTTGAGACGGCTGCTCTGAAAAGTTCATTTGATGTACATCCGGACCACTCTCTCAGGTTGCGCAGCCATGACAGTCTAAGCTTCCCTATGCTTTTCTTTCTTGGATCTTTCTCTGCATAATCAGTTGGAGCAAGGTGTATTTCTCTTCATGTGTAATATGTCCGAGATATTCCAATTTTCTTGTTTTAATTGTATTTAAAATTTCTATTTCTTTATTCATCCTTCTCAGAACCTCTTTGTATGTGACGTGTTCTGTTCACGATATTTTCAGAATTCGTCTATATACCCACAACTCGAATGATTCCAGTTTTTTCATTGATGTCGCATTCAAGGTCCAAGATTCCATTCCATAAAACAAAGTCGGAAAAACATAGCACCTCGCCAACCTAACTCTTAGTTCCAATTTTAGATCCCTTGTATTTGTCCCCGTGTTTGACGTTGTTTTCGTTTATTAGAAGATTCTCGTTATTTCTTTGAGTTTTCGATATTCTTATAAATTTTGTCTTCTCGACGTTCATTGTTAGACTGTACTCTTTTCCATACTCCACTATTCTGGTCACCAGTCTCTGAAGATTTTCAATATTTTCGGCTAAGATCACAGTGTTGTCCGCATATCCAATGTTGTTAATGGGAACTCCATTTACCTTTATTCCAGCTATTTTACCCTCAAGAGCTTTTTTCAGGATTTCTTTGGAGTAGGCATTAAAAAGAATTGGCGACAATAATATGCATCCCTGTCTAATTTCAATTTCTTCTGACAGCTGTTCGTTAACACATACTTTTTCTCGCTGTTTATAGTATAAATTTGATATGATCCTGAGGTCGTTGTAGTCAACCTCCTTTGGTTTTAGGACATTCATTAATTGTTCATGTCGTACTACTTTATCGAATGCTTTGTTATAGTCAATAAAACATACGTATATATCTTGATTGACGTCCAGGCATCTTCGTATTAGTATATTAAGTAAAAAAAGAGCTTCACGCGTTCCTAGACCTTTGCGGCAACCAAATTGTGTACCAATAACGTTTATGTCCAGTTTGTGATATATTCGGTTATGGATGAGTTTTAGTAGTAACTTTAGCACATGATATATCAAGCTAATGGTGTGGTAATCACTGCATTCTCTTGCGTTTTTGGGGGGGGGGGGAGACTGTGCTTCTCATCTAGAAAACTATAAACATTAGGCCTTCCTTATCACAGGCTACTATTGCTAGACCCAAATCATCTAAAACCCTATTATGCAGATTCCGTCATGTTCAGGTAGCCTTATAATAGGATTAAACAAAATGTTTCTAGAACTGACCCTTGTGGTACCCCTGCTGAGGAATTAGTGGTATATTAGTGGTATAACCTGCTTGATTTATGATCTTGCTATCCTTTTAAGTAGTTATTGAATAGCTCTATTATATAAATGTGGAGACCTGCTGTTCTTTCAAGATTCTCAAGAGTTGAGACTCTTGGCACGAGCATTATGGTCGAGCCAAATTACGCCGTGCTCCACCAGGTTTCAAAATCAAGATCATTAAGTATCAGATAATTATCAATTTATTTTGCGATTTAATTTCTATTTATAACCAATAAGGTATCTCTAATGAGAATGTGACACATTTTATTGTGCAGATAGGAACCAATCCACAGAAACCTATAAAGTTTCATATTAGTATATATAAAAAACTATTTTCAGTTTGAACTGAATTTGATATCATAATTCTCATATCATTCTATTTTTTGATATCTTTTAACACCTGTTTCGTAATAATATAGTTTTGGAATGTCAGCTTTGTGACTCTATTTGAATTGACTGTGTAATTTTTGGAATTCTTTGTATTTTAACTTTTCTGAGTAGATTATATTGTAAATAAAAAGAAAAACGAAAACGAAAACCATGACCAAGACCTGCAGTCTTAAACATAGTCGACAGTACAAAAGTACACAGTTGACTGTTTCAAGCAGCACTAATTGTGCAATAAAAATTATAATGCCTGTTTTTTATTCTTAATGCCTTAAATTGAACTAATCCAATGAGAAACAAAAATTACTAACAATGGTATTTTATAAACGATTATTAGGACTTGATAACAAAAGCGACTGCCAAGGAATATCTTGACAGCCGCTTATGCGCTCTTATGTATATGTTAAAAATAAGTATTTTAAGATTGTTTTATGTTTTTAAACACATACATTATGTGTATTTAATTAAATTATTTTTTAGTAGGTGGCAAGTATAATTTAAACCTCGTTGAACTAGCGATTATATTAAAAGTCACAAATAAATATCCATTTTTTTTTCAGCAATGTTTCTTCATTATTTCTTTAAGTTATGACTGTGCTAATATTATTTTTATTGATTATATTTATACATTATTTAAGCAGCTTGGATCTGGAGGTGGAAGTGGAAATAGTGGAAGCAGCGGAGGAGGTTTAGGCGGTTTAACAAATATTTTATCACAAATTGATTTACCTGGATTATTAAGAGGAATTAATAGTTTTGTAAAATTAGTTGGAGTATTTTGTCCGCCATGTTCACAGGTAATTTTTTAAGAGTATTTACATTGCTACACTTTGTCTTCTTAGGACGTAGTTCTTTCTTTTTTTTTTTTTTCTTTTTGACTCCGGCTACGTAAGTGGTCGTTAAGTCGTGTTAGGGGAGCTTGCACGACTTGAAAACCCTGTCATTAGACCTTAGCCAGAAGGTTACACCAACTTTAGTTCTTTACCATTTTCTCATGATAGTTAGAATGTCAGGTATTTGCTTATTGTGTTCGTCCTTTCAGTATTAACTGATTTTATTTCAAAAGCAGTGATGAATAATATTTGTTCAATATTTCAATTTTATCTTTTTAATATTTCTGTATTGATATATTGATAACTTGAACTATTATAAGTTAAAAAAGAATAATTTATAGACCACAATAATTCAGTCAACTTTACAAACCTACATTACAAAAATAAATTAATAATTCTAATTAAAGTAAAAATAACACAAAAATAAACGTTAATAAACATATACAATGAAGAATTGACCCGACAAAATTTGAAATTTAAAGAAGAAACAAGAAACAATTTGGGCAACAAAGATTAAAGGCTACTTTACAAATATCCAATGTTTTAATATTAATAATAAATAAACAATATAATTTGTTTAAACAATTAAAAAATATATTTTCCCAAAAAAATAATAATGTTTGAATAATTGAATAATTTTTGTTTTCTTTAAAAGCCATGTAAAAATTGCCAGTTTCTCAAATATTTAAAAATATGTCTACGAGCAATAGTTAAAAAGTAATAGCAGTACCTTTAAAAAACAATTTTTGGTTATACAAATAATTTTTTTTGGTTTATGTTAAAAGTACACCCAAGATATCAAAATACAGAGAGGAGTCTGCCAGGGTTGAGTGCCGTCACCACTACTTTTCAATGTCTTCAGTGAAACGCTATTTAAAGAAGCAGTTTTAGATTCAATAGAAGGTATATCTATCAATGGAGAAGTTTAGAAAAACTTGTATTTTGAAGACGATACAGTAATATTGATGGATAACAACAATGATTTACAGAACGTAATGCAACGACTTAAGGAATGCTGTCATGAATACGGTCTGAGGATGAATTTGAAAAAAAACAGATGCATGATTATGAATAAATCAGCAGATGCAAACATCCAATTGATTGTTGAGAATACTATAATTGAGAGTGTGGATACCTACAAATACTTAGAAACATGGATAACATCAAATGTAGAGCAAGCCAAAGAAATTAAGACACTTATTGAAATAGCACGTGCATCATGCGTTAAACTTAAAAAGTTTCTTGTATGGCTTGGAAGCATGGACATTAAAACATATGCAATTAAATAATTTGACCGATTTTGTATTTTGGTGTTACAGAAGAATACTACGAACATTATGGACTCAAAGAATCTCAAACGCGGAAGTTACTAAAAGAATAGGAAATGAAGCTAAAATAATATTGATTATCAAAAGAAGAAAACCTGAGTGCTTAGGCCATTTTATCCGAGGAAAGCAAAATGTGGGAAGATGAAGAATATTGTGGCTTCAGAACTTAAGGGAATGGCTTGAATGCTGTAGTGCAGAAAAATTTAGAGCGACAGTCAACAGAGTCCGCATAGCTATGATGATTTCCAACCTTCGGTAGAAAATGGAACTTAAAGAAGAAGAAAAGTAAAAGTCCTAACCTTTTATATGGCACCCGTAGAATTACTGTATCTTAATTATTCTTAGATTAATATAAAAAATTATCTCTGGAATAAATAACTTTTAAACTAATTAATGGGTCGAATTGAAATATTGAATGTTTAAAGCTTTATACGACCCCCCTTTAAGAGCAATCACAAAAGTGTTTAGCTTTTACAATAACAACACTGAAATTTCTGCAGAAAACTAATAGGTTTTCTTACTACAGGTATATATTAACAGAAAAATTCATCAAACATACTATATTATCATTGATTGGAATAATACATCAAATATTGAGACGCCCTCAAGACAGTTAAATTTTGCTTATATCTAGGAAGTAGTAGGCATTAAACAGACACATTACTAAAATAGCAAAAGAAGAATACTTAAAATACCTCACGCAAAATTACGAATTATAAGATAACCATTGATCGATCTAAAAATAAGTAGAATGATAGTATTCCAACATCAAAATATTCAACATTAAAGAAATACATGTATTATTTACAAATAAAATAAAAAACAGAAAGTCTTAAACAATACATTTACTCAGGGTTATTAAGTTTAAAATTAACGAAAAACATTGTATTAAGAAATCAAATATTGCTTGTGCGATACTCATATATTTTTAGCAATAGGCTGCTATTTATATTTCTGACCAAAGCAACACCAAGTACTATCCACTGACATCTGATATTTGCACTGGAAAGTTTGACCTTTTTAAGCATATGCGCATTCAGAACGTTTGGACAAATGAGCGGTATTTGTGTTGTTCACAGTGACTTAAAAAATTGGTCTGGGCAAAAAATGGAATTGAACCGTAAACATTTTCGAGCAATAATTTATCATTACTTCTGACGTAGGTTATCAAGACAAGAGTGCATTGATAAACTTAAATCGTTATACGGGGAAAAGGCACCATCCTCTAGCACCGTAACAAAGTGGTACAATGAATTCAGTCGTGGTCAACGCTCTCTACAGGAAGAATTCCGTGAAGTTTGACCAAAATCGGCTGTTATATCAGTAACCATCGATGTTGTGCGTGAACTGATAGAACAAGATCATCATGTGACGTACAGTGAGATTGAAGCATTCTTGGATATTGGTATGACAAGCATTAATAAAATATTGCATGATCATTTGGCAGTATTGATTCATATTGAAGTATGGATTCATATTGAAGTAAGGCTATGGCAGAGAGATATAATGGAAAAAATGTAAAAATAGGATTCCAGAAGCTAATCATAGATGGGGAAATATGGACATGGAATAACAGCCAACAACAATTAGTAAAAGATAAAAATGTAAAACCAAAAAACTAACAGCAAAATTTAAACAGGCTAAAATAACGAAGACGACTTGGCAAGATAAAGGTACAAGAGATGAACAAAATGTAAAGATTGTTACTTTAAACAAAGTAATAAACGAATGCATATTAGTAGGGACATGGAATGTAAGAGGAACGTACGAGGAAGGAAAAATAAAACACATAATTGACGAATGCAAAAAATACAAGTTCGAAATAATAGCACTACAAGAAACAAAACAATTAGGGCAAAACTCAATGGAAATAAACGACTATTTATTTTTCAACAGCGGGGGAGAAAATAGAATGTTAGGCACAGGCTTTGTGGTAAATAAAAAGCTGAAAGATCTAATCGTTGACTTCAAACCAATTTCAGAGAGAATATGTGTATTAAGAATAAGAGGAAAATACCAAAAAATAACATTTATAAATATACATGCACCGACTGAAGACAAAAGTATAGAAATAAAAGAAGACTTTTATAATCACATAGATACAGTATTCGAAAATATCCCCAAATACGATATAAAAATAGTGCTAGGTGATAGTAATGCAAAAATAGGAAAAGAAGAAATATATGTACCCACCATAGGAAAATACAGCTTGCATGAAACAACGAACGAAAATGGTCACTTCCTAATTGATTTCGCGAAAGAAAGAAATATGATCATTATGAGCACGTACTTCCAACACAAAAGAATACACCAAGGAACGTGGAGATCACCGGATGGGAAAACCATAAACCAAATTGATCATGAGCTTGTCGAAAACGATATGCAAAAATGTATAAAGAACATAAAAACATACAGAGGTCCGGATGCAGATTCAGATCACTTTATAGTTGGAATACAAATGAAACAACTTATTCCAGTGCTTAGAAACCAGCGGAAGAAAAAGTATAAAGCAACTAAACCTGTGAGACTACTGACAGAAGAGGAACAAAATAAATATGAAAGAATGGTCAGTAGAGGATTAGATAATATTGCAGAAAGTGTAGACATTGAACAAACATGGATGCAAATAAAAGTATGTATGACCAAAGCAGCTCAGGCCAGTAATAGAAATATAAAACACGAATACAAAGAATGGTTTGACGATGAATGTAAAATGGAACTAGATGAACGAAATAAATTAAGAATGAAAATGATGCAAGAAAAAACAACAGAGATAGAGAGAAAATACAATGAATAAAGGAAAAGAGCCAAAAGAATAATAAGATCTAAGAAAAGAAAATACAATGAGGATAAATTAATAAGGAAAGAATAGAGCTATAAAAATAGAGAAATTAGAAACTTATATCAAGGGGTGAAAAATGAGAAAAAGGGGCACCAAGGAAAACCTGTACACTACAAAAACAAAAGTAGAAGAAATTTAGTAAGTGACGAAGAAATATTGAGCAGATGGAAAGAATACTTTGAAGAACTTTTAAATGAAATTCCCACAACAGAATATGAAGAGGAAGAAGAAGTGAAATGTCGATCAAGAACGAATAGAGGAAAGACCGCCTAACGAAAAAGAAATAAAAGAAATAATAGAGAAACTAAAGAATAATAAGAGCCCAGGAAGAGATGAAGTAACAGCTGAAATGTTTAAATATGGAGGACCAGTACTAATTAAGCATTTGGAAAAGTTGCTAAAAGACATATGGGAACAAGAAAAATTACCGAAGGAAAGGACCGAAGCGACACTGTGCCCTTTTCACAAAAAAGGCGACAAAATTTTATGCCACAATTACAGGGGAATAGAGCTACTAAATGTTGCATATAAAATACTTGCAGTATATATATAAGATAAACTATCTCAAAATATAGATAATGACATAGGGGAATATCAATGTGGATTCAGAAGAGGGCGCAGCACAGTGGATCAAATTTTCCTACTGCGCGAAATACAAGCAGAAAGCTACGAATATGGGAAACCTACAATGGCTCTATTCATCGACTTTAAACAAGCGTTCGATAGGATAAAACGCAAAGAAATATACAAAGCACTACGTGAAATGGGAATTAGTGAAAAACTGATAAGAATGGTAAAAGTGACACTCCGAAAAACAGAGAATAGGGTTCAAATAAAGGGCGAAGAAACAGATAAGTTTAAGGTCAGTGAGGGGGTGCGACAAGGAGACCCACTGTCATCGCTGTTGTTCAGTATCGTCCTCGAAGTTACCATCAGAGAAGCTGGAATCAACAGGTCAGTACTTATATATCAAAGAAAACACCAATGCTTAGCATTCGCTGACGACATTGTACTGATAGCCAGAAGTAAGCAAGAATTAAAAGAAATAATAAAAAGATTAGAAATAAAAGCGAGAGAGAAAAGGATGTACATAAATGAAGAAAAGACCAAATATATGGAATGGACAGAAAGAGATTACCTACAAGAACAATATCTGACAGTAATAACAGATGAAAAAACATATAAATTCGAAGAAGTAGAAATATTCCAGTATTTAGGAGCGACATTCACGAGAAGACCAAATATGAAGGAAGAAATCCAAGCGAGAATTATGGCCGGTAACCGTTGTATTTTTGCACTAAACAAATTATTAAGAAGCAAAAACATATCTAGAAGGGCTAAGACAAGAATATATAAGACTGTAATAAGACCTATTGTATTATATGCCAGTGAAACATGGACAATGAACAAATCCGAGCAAGTCTTGCTGCAAGTCTGGGAAAGAAAAGTCCTTAGGAAAATATTTGGAGGTAAATTATGGAATGGTATATGGATAAAAAGACCAAATATGGAATTAGAGGAGATGTATGGAGAGCCGAATATCGTAGGGATCATAAAGTCACAAAGACTGAGATGGCTGGGACACATCCAAAGGATGAAAAACACAAGACTGCCAAAAAAAATGCTAATGGGAGGAATAGGAGGGAAAAGGAAGAAAGGCAGACCGAAAACCAGGTGGAAGAAGGATGTTGAAAAAGACATAGAAAAACTTAAAATACCAAACTGGAAAAATAAAGCAACAAACAGAAAAGAATGGAAAAGGATAGTGACCCAAGCCATGGACCTTCTAGGCCTGGAGAGCTAAATTATATATATATATATATATATATATATATATATATATATATATATATATATGATCATTTGGCTGTAAAAAAGATTTGTTATCTTTGGATCCCACATAATCTGACAAAAGGTCAAAAAAAGGCTCGTGCCAATTAGTGCCCGAAAATTTTAAAGAAATGGGATCGCGGTGCATCAACTGCTGTGTATAACATCTACACAGGTGACGAAATATGGATCTATGCATATGAGCCCGAAACAAAACAGCAATCAACCGTATGGGTGTTAAAAGATGAACCAAATCCAACAAAAGTTGCTCGTCAAAGAAGCACCTCGAAACAAATGGTCGCTTGTTTCTTTGGTATAAATGGCCATGTAGCTATAGTGCCATTACAACGTAAGACAGTCAATTCTAAATGGTATAAAACCATTTGTTTGATAAAAGTTTTCAGTGGAATTTAGAGAAAGAATAAGAACAGACGAATCATTCTTCACCAGGACAATGCAATCTCACTGACATCAGCACACACATGCAGTTTTTGACCGACCAAAACATCGAAATAACGGGTCATCCGCCGTACAGTCCTGATTTGGCACCCAATGACTTCTTTTTATTTGCACACATCAAAAATATTTCACCTAGTCAACGATTTTTGACGCCCGAAGAAGCGTTCAAAACCCATTTTGGATTTACGTCAATCTGAGTGGAAAACGTGTTTGGAAAATTAGGTAAAACGCATACAATAGTGTATTGATTTTTATTGAGGATATTTTGAAAAGCAATAAAGTCATTTCCGACCATAAATACTTGTTTGTACCAAGAAATTAAATATTGCTTGTACGATACTCATATTTTTTTAGCATTAGGCTGCTATTTATATTTCTGGCCTAGTCAACACCAAGTGCTATCCACTGACATCTGATATTTGCACTGGAAAGTTTGACATTTTTAAGCATATGCGCATTTGGAGAACGTTTGGAGAAATAAGCAATATTTCATTGTTAGGCCAGAAATATAAATAGCAACCTCCCGTAGTACTCATACTCGTTATGTATAGATGAGGTACTCGAACGTATTAAAAAACTTCATTCAAATAGAACTTATAATTGTCAAATATACGATATGTTGACATGGACTTGTATGTCACGATTATATTCCTATTGTTTTAGAATTTTCCCAAATTCAAAAAAAAGTATCTGGCTCTATTTTCCAATATACATCACGCTCTCTTCTTTTCCTCCACATATTTTATAAAAATTACTGATTTTTTTCCTCAGTAACATAAACTGCTCACACAGACTATATTAACTTTTTAAAATCATAGCTTAATTAATATATCCTTTTTAGATATTAGACAATGTCATTCAAAACGTAACCAGTACAGCGTTTAGAGTATTCGGTAGAGCCATTCTTCAAGGAGGAGGTTTAGGAGGCGGCAGAGGCGGAGGTGGTGCAAATTCAGTAAATGTAGTCCTTCCCACCTTCCCACCAGATGAAGATGATTATGATGATGATGAAGATACTGAAAAACCAGCAGAAGCAATAGATAATAGATCTGGAGTAACTAGCGAATCAGCACCTCTTCTAGAAACTACCACGGCTAAAAAAGAAACGGAAAATGCTGTTTTTACAGTGAGAACATAAGTGTATTATTATCGTAGCATTTTATTTCATTACTTTATTGGAAAATCGATCACATATCCATATAAAATCACATATTTATATAATTGCTGTTTTATTGTTTATTAAGTCACTCGACAGTGTGTATTTGTTTATGTTGTTAACCTTTATCTGTATTTGTACATTCATTTTCGTATTTAGGAACTCTTAAATGTTTGTTTTAACAAAGATAGTACTAGCCCTAGTAAAATTGTTAACGTCGGGTACAAGGGGATGTGGTTTTGTCACTAATGCATATAGAATGTTAAAGGATTATAATATTGAGGAATCAAATTATATTAAAAAATATCAGATGTCGCGGCAGAATCTCAAAATTACCCGACTAATATTTTATTTTTCTCACAGCTATTAGTTTCAATTTTATAATTTCAGATTATGTATATTAGTACCATATTAAAAGGTTTGAGGTTCTTTGTTACACAGGCCGATACAATTTGACCAATATTCGGACCCAGAAATCAAAATAAAATTGTCGGAAGGTTTTTTGTGGACTAAATCAGAACCTAAGCTCCAAATTGCCAAATTGTTCTGGTTTCTGAAATATTTCAACCTAAAAGTGTAACAATAGCGGTTTCGGCAGAGACCTACAATACAAATACACTGAATCTTGTAATACAGGCCGGTCTCCCAGTGCGACAGAGAAAACTGACGCAAAGCAGCCCCTGCATCTGTTTCTAATTTGCCAGGTTTATTGACCACGTAACCTTTCCATTGTTCATCTAATTCTTGTGGTCAATTAACTTAGCCCATTAGAAAGAGAAGGAGAGGACTGCTTTGCGTCAGTTTTCTCTGTCGCACTGAAGGAACAGGTCTATAGTTTGCAATAGTCAGTATATTTGTATTATATGTCTATGGTTTTTGGCTATAATATAAATAGACTATACGCTGCAATACAGGAGCGTTCCCCCAGTGGGAAAGAGAAAACTAACGCAAAGCAGTTCCTGTATCTCTTTTTAAGGGGCCTGTTTTATCGACCACGTGACCTTCTCGTTAGTCATTTAGATTAGGTGTCGATAAACCTAGCAAATTAGAAAGATATGTAGGGACTGCTTTGCGTCCGTATTCTCTGTCGCACTAGTAGAACGCGGCTGTATAGCAGTACTCAGTCTATTTGTATTATATGTCTATGGTGTTTAGCCATTTTTGAAGTCATGTAGCATCGTAATTAAATTTTTTTTCCTCAAAAATATAACCAACTTAAAGTGTATGCCTTAATCTGTGACGTTAAAGATGTAAGACGCTCAAACGAACATTTTAACTAAAGCGAGGGAGATTTTATAAAAAAAAGTAAACCTAAATTTATACCCACTCTTATTATAAAACAGATTTGATTATTTTCTTCTTCTTGTCAAACGTAAAAAAAATTCAACAATAAACATAAAAAGAGAAAGAAAACAGACAACAAAATGAAGAAAAACGAAAAAAAGTGCCTTCTTCTTAACGTGCCCTATCAAGTCCCTTTGACGTTGGCGATTAACATGGCTAAACTGTCTCTGTCTTGAGCTATTCTAAAGAGTTTCTTAGCTTTCCTCATTCCTGTCCACTCCCTGATATTCTTCAACCAAGAGGCCTGCTTTCTACCAATTTCTCTGCGTCCTTCGATTTTACCCATCATAATAAGTTGAAGAATATTATATCGGTCTCCCCTTACTACATGTCCAAAAAAAGTGCCATTAACGTCAAAGTCAACACCGAGACGTCCTTCTTTCATAACTCTGGGTTCGGCTGAGAGCGCAAAAATGCAAAAATCACAAATGTATACCAAAAAAATAATAAATGCGTATTTTATTACCATATCACTTATCTGTACCAAAATACATATTAATCTCGCTTAGAAATTAATATAGAAATTATTATACATTAAGGTGTCCTCTATATTGTATATTAAAAATTGCCAAAAACCGCTATGTTTGCACCTTTAGAAGATATCTCCAAAACCAGTTGAGCAATTTGGAGCTCAGATTCGTATACAGCGCACCAAAAACCTCCTGAAAAGTATACTCTGTGTTCGGCCAAGCATGTCGGCCTGTGTATCAAGCTCTAGGTGTATTAGTATGCTAAAGTATCTTTCATACATTTTCCCCACAATAGTTACTACTTTCTGCTTAATCCTATATAAAAAATTTGATATTATCACCCCAGAATTAAATCATGCGACCCACGTTCTTCTTTAAGTAGAACATTCTCACTTCCCAGATACCAAGAGTATCAGAAAGATTAAATTCTCCGGTGGTTATCTCTTAATTATCGATTGGTAGATGACATTGTAAGATGGGGTATCTTGCAAAAATTTTCAAACACATCTGAATATCGCTTGAAGAACACTTTTTATAAAAATGTTTACCAAAACCTATATGTTAAAGGTTAAAGAGACTCTTCGAAATGGCACTAGAACTAAAAGAATTATGAAGTGGACAATGTCAATTTTGAATTGTTTTTTATGTATATTTTAAGATTTAAATACTTAACAATTTTTTCATTATATTTCTCAGGTAGATTTCTGTTGTTATGTATCGCCTCATCAATATTCGTTATTTGCTATTACTTTCTTAAATAATATGATATATGGACTACTGTGAACAACTGGTAAGTGAGCACAGAATGGTCCAGTAAAGCATTTTGTTGCTCTTCAGCTTAGTATCAGAAACATATTTAAAATAAGCAGTATGGTTAATTTTAAGATGTCCTGGTTTAATCAGTTAGCTCCTGTTAAAACATCTTACCTATCGACTGGTGTCGTGCAATCATTTGTATCAAATACCTGTGATCTCTCTACAAGATGTTGGATGGTTTCTTCGGATTGTCATCTATATCGGAATTTATCGTGTTCCACTTGATGGTCTCTGATGATTTGTTTCCGCTGGTTTTGTTGATATAACCTATTCCGATATGACAAGAAGAAATCCTTGCATTTTGAAAAATACGTTCTCTAACGAAAGTTTCCTGTAGTTCGACATTATATTGTTGACATAATCCTGATTTACCTCACTGGGATGTGTAATTTCTTATTCCCTTACTTTAAGCAGTGTTACGTCCTGTATCGTTTATTTTATTTATTTGTATCTATAAGTCTTCTTTCTTCTGGAAAGAACGGAAGATTTGATCTAATTCTTGCTAACCGTTGCAAGAGAGCTTGGCAGTCAACATCACAGATACAAAAATACTCAAAATCGGTGACTAACTGTACAAAAATCAAAAGAGGAATCAGACAAGGAGACAGGTTTTTACCCAAACTGTTTACGGTAGTTCTAGTGGAACATGCTCTCCCACCTACGATTTGCGGACGACATTGTTCTGAAACAGATACCCTAAGAGATATTGAAACTACAATTGCTGAGTTAGATGCCGGCTGTCAGGAATTTGGTTTAAACATAAATTTTGGAAAGGAACAGTACATGACAGATCTCATCCAAGCAAAAATCCCAAAAGTTGACTGAACGTTCAGGATTATACTTATGTTATGAAATTCAAATGGTCAGGGACAACCAACCTTTAGAACTGCAAAAAGAATCACTTTAGCTTGAACCGTATATAAAGCTGTATCAGACATCTTCAAGAGCACCATGCCAAATTATTTGAAAAACGAGACTTTCGACCAATGTATGCTTCCAGTTATGACTTACGGCGGTGAAACACGTGCTTAACTCAGGCTTTAGCAACCATAGCATGGCTGAAATGGAACTGGGCGGGCCATGTGGCCAGAATTAATGACAAGCGGTTGACCCAAAAAATTACAGTACGAAGACCACGAGCAGACAGAAGAAGCAGATATATACCATCTACAGGATAGACAGACGTCAAAATAAATGCTGGGAATTGGCTCAAGATCGACATAACTGGAAGAAAGGGGATGCCTATGTTCAACTTTGGACGCAAAAGACTAGATAATGATGATGGTACTGATTATGACTAAATAAAAAAGAATTGAATATTAACAAAAATTTTTTTTACATTTGCAATTTTCTTGTCTACGTAAAGAAAGCGGATGAAATAATTTTTGAGAAATTATCTGTTAAAATTTTAACAAGTAACAAAAGAAAATGAAAACAAATAATAACCAAGGTGTAGCAGAAATATACTAAAAACCATAATATTTCTCATTTTTGGGTGATATTATATTTTATTTTACACAAATTTGGTATTTAAATTGTTTGTGTAAAACCTTAAATAAATCAGACACTATGAATTACATGTATGCTTCTTTGTGTTAGATATTTATGTATTCGTGTTAACATGTCAAATATCATTTTAAACTTTGATCAATGTAAGTAATAGCATCTTTCTAATATACATTTCCTTTACAGTCCGCCGCTGACGAGAGCAACTTGATCGCCCGAAGGAGTGCGAGGATAACCAGAGAAGCAGCTGCGGATCAAGCGCCGGCAGAATCAGTACCACAACCTGCTGAAGATCTTTCTGAAATCGAAGATGATCAAGATCGGAATAAGAGGTTCCTGCCCTTTGGAGGAGGTTCTAGCTCCGGAGGGTCTGGAAACTTCTTATTCGATATTATTAGGGTAAGCAGGCTAGCTTCATGAACATCTGAAAATATTTAAAAAAAAACTCTTAGGAAGAAGAAACCAATTATATTATATTCCTTGAACGGCAGTTATTATTTATTCTGCATACTTACTAACATTACTATGATATTATACATCTAATCTTTAAATTTAGTCCGTTAACTTTTTCAAGTTCTTTTATGTAGTTTATAAACCTGAATATCTTCCTGCTATATAGTTTCATCTCTTGTGTTCAGGTCTTTTAAGTACATCATGTTTTAGCTATTAAATTAGAAGATATTACTGTGTCTACTTTTATTCCAAATATGGTTATTGTTCTTATGTCAATATGCATATTATTCCTTTAATCTAACGTCACATTTTTCACTAAAACAAAATCATTATTTTATAATAACAGGAATCTCCCCCCCCCCCATCGTTACGTTATAGCGTTATATATCTTTTGATTTGAAGATAAACTCTAAGCGTGATTGACAGGAGATCTAGACAAGGCAATGAAGCAATAAACCAAAAATATTGCAGTTGGATGGATCTCAATGAAACTTGTTGCATTTAATTTGGAAGAACGTCAGGAAATTCTGTGAACTAAAATGATGATGTGGAAATAACAAAATTGCATTCTTGAACAAGGAAAATGTATTTTCCAAAGTGCGTTTCGAAGTGATGAAAAATAATCAATTTGTAATTCGCAAATAATTAATGGAAAGGACTTCAATATTATTACTCTGGGTTTTTGGGCTGACTGGACGCGAATATCATGACGGCTATGGTCTCCGAGGTATCTGAAGCCAAAGATGTGACTCTTTTTCTGGAGTTTTATGGAAATTCAATACAAAATCAATGCAAATTCATTACTCGGGGGTATATTGGTATAGCTGATAAAGAATTTCATGACTATGATGATTTTCCGGCACATGGTGCCCAAAAAGGGTCTCATCTCCTAGAGTTTTAAGAAAATTCGAAACAAAATCAGTTTGTTTTGAGCACCAAGTGCCTTAAAGACCATCGCCGACACGATATTCGTGTTCAGCGACCCCAAAAACCGCCGAAGTAGAAAGAAAGAAAACGAGTAAAAATATTGAAATCTTTTCCTACCATTATTTCCGAATTACAATTTTATCATTTTTCATTACTTCCCACTTTTGAAAATGCATTTTCCTTGTTTAATATCAGTTTAGTTCACTAAATTTCCTGACGCTCTTATGAATCGAATGCAAGTTTCATTGAGATTTATTCAGTTGCAAAACAGTGGTAGGTTTTGGGCTTTTTAATTCTTCAATGCCTCATATAATCTTAATTTCTATAATAATTCACTTGGCATCAGTATAAAAATAAACTTAGGTTGGTTGTAGTGAACTAGACTATGGATTTTTGAAGAAATGTATTCGGAATATTATTTATAACACTAGAATTTAAATATTCTTTAACTAAAGAAATTGTGGAAAAGTCAAAGAAAAATTTACTACAAAAATTAAAGACATTACAGACCCAACTTTCAAAGTTTTATCCTAAATATCTCGGAAGGTAAGATATGCACGACAAAAATAGATAGAAATAAAACTGCTCGCAACTAAATTTTTTTTAGTAAATAAATGTTTTCCAGTTCGTACAAATGATTCTAAAAAAAGTTAAAAGTAAAATAACACTTTGAAAAGGTGCTTATGTTTATGCTTAAAGAAAAGAAAATACCTTTCTCCTGTTTTGGCACAAAAGTTTTGTAATTCAGATCTATCCGAAAAATTCGAACATTATTAAAATTTTGCTACGTGAGTAATTCAATATTACTTGTCGATTATGTTTTACACATATAATAGTAAACAACATCTAACTAATTTTGAAAAATTTAAATCAGTTATTAGGTGAGTCTGAGGCAAGATTTCCAAAGTGGAAATGGAAAAGTCGAAATAAAAGTTTTTAATTGAAATTGCGATAACTTCCTAATTAAAATTGTAAATAATTATCTAGTCGTGTTTTTTCTTTATTCAAATTTAATTTTAAGATCAAACAGTTTATAATTTCAACTAATTATTGTCCATAACCATTGATATAATTTTCAAGCAATTGGTTATCCCACCAATAACCTTATTGGTGCGGTTAATTGAAATAAAAAAAAAGTAATTATGAAAATTGTAATGTTTTGTTTTAGTTTTAAAGAAATCATTCATGATTAATTTATAACTTGGTGTGAAAATGATGTAGAATAGCAAATAAATATTTCATTATTAATTAAAAAAAATTCACAATATCAATGAAATTAGATTTTAATCTTTAATTTGTTTTTTCTTTAATTTGACTTTGACAAATTTAAAACCAAAATTAAATCTTTTTAATATTTTTGTTTGCAATCATTTGTTTCACGATTCTTAGCAATTTAAAAAATTCTGTTATGACAAAATTATACTATTATAAATGACAAATGTTTTTTACAAAAAAAAATTAAAAAAAATATGACTTTTGTAGTTTTTTTTTTTAAATCCACAGGCTTAGCGAATCAACCGCTGTTTTGTGGGCTTGAAAGGACTGTTTATATAGTAGTAATAGAAATAAAAGTATTTTCATTGCACATAAGCAGATATAAATATGGGTTATGATCTAAAAAACTGAATAGAAATCTACCCGAGGCCTCCATCATCTTTATCATTTTGTTTATTGTGTTTTATCAGTCTTAACTATTGTTTTTAGAATTAATTAATGACTTTGCTTTTACTACTGTTATGGAGATTAATATAACGGGTATTATTCATACAAAATAATTAAAATCATAATAAACACAATAAGACTAGATGAAGGTTACAATGTTATTTAACTTAATTGAAAAAATGTACATACAGAAATAACACTACAAAATTAAAATAAAGAAATCTATTAATAATGATGTCAAATTAAAAAACCCACAAGAAAATTGACAAAATATCAATATTTGTATTCAGCACAAATTTGCTTAAACTACTTTTATCAAGCTTTTTTACAACATATATTTACTTATATAAAGTATTGATTAAATAGTACTTTCTGGTTTATTATCAAATTCAGGTTGAAAAAAATGGTACTTGCTTTGTTGGCACATGTCATATACTGTATTAGATCGGTTGTCTTGTTTTTTGGACTAGCTCTACGTTTGCTTGGCTTTGAAAGAATATGATTATTTTCTTTCCTTTTTATAATTGCACATACTGCATGTCGTGATATTTTTAATGCAGCAGCTACTCTCTTAAATAAAGAATTTTTCAATAATATTTATTTTGATAAACGAACATAAATTTTAATATGTTACTTATTGAACAGATGAAAATAACTTCAAAGGCCCTCTATATATTTTTTTAAATTTGAAATACTTAAAAACATATTTAACATAAGATGTTGTGCTTGAGAATTTATGGTTTACCAAACATACCTTAAAAATAAAAATCCTTAAGAAATATTTCATATCACTCAGTTGTCGTAGTTTTAGCTATATTTAAATAAATAAATGTCAATTTGGAGATTAGAATAAACATAATATTATTCGTCATTCGACAAGAAGGTGACGATTAATAGTTATAGCAACTGTTTGTTAAAAAATATGTATATTCAAAGTACGAAAATTAAAATTTATTTTACTGAATATTTAAATGACGTGAAAATCCTTTATAAACACACTAAAAACGCTGTCAAAACAAAATTCACAATTGCCAGTTGGTGAATCAACCACCGACCATCGTCCATTGTTCAATGTATGCTGTTGTGCATGTACAGGCGGCTGAAGTTCATCGATTTAGTTTCTGTGAGTAGGAAACTAACGTTATATAAAAAACAATTACTGAATAATGTCATACTTGTGCAAAGATCCAGCGGATGGACTGTATATGTTTATATATTTATGTATTTATATACCAAATAATTATTACGCAGCAAAGTTTAGAATTTTTCTGGCAAAGCTGGAGTACAAAACAATTATGCAAAAACATAATGTTTCATAAAATTACTGTATAACATTGAATTTTAAATTTTTTAGAACGGATTTTCAGCAACTGTAAAGAATTTTATATAGGCAAATTTCCAAAACGTATTATACAATATTTTTCATTTGAGTTTTGAACATTTTTCTCGTAGATTTCCAAGATATTCAGAATAGATAAAAGGTTGTAGAGTATGTAACGACGTTATTTTTTTTTTAAATATGTTTTGAATTTTTTTTTGATTTTTTTTCTTCGGTTATCAGTATATTTCAATTATAGTTATAATTAACTTTCTAAGATATTTTTACAAAAATCTAATTTTAGACTCACTAGAACCATCCTCATACAAATCTCTTCTGGGATATAATGTAGAGCCTAATCATATATAGTTAATTGAACATTGATGCTTTAAACTAATTAATAATATTTACCTGTTAAGACACATTATCCATTTATTCTTTAAAAAAAATAATACCATTTTTTATCCGTTTTCTTTAATATCCATTTGTTCTTTCAAAGCTTTTCTAGTTACAGAATAGTTTTGAAACCTTAATTCATATTGTTTGCGTTATAGCATATTTTGAAAGGGCCATTCAATTCCATTTAGACGATAAAAATTCCTTAAACTCTGTTTGCCTATAAAATATGTCCACTTTTATTTACCGAACTAACGAAGACAATATTTTTGGTTTCTTTCTTCCTAAAGTTTCTTAAAATTGTGTAAATTAACAGTACCTACCTACTTAATATACTTTATATTACAATATTTTTTATAATTGGTGCAGCGCTAAAGGCAACTGGAAATTCCAACTCTAGACAACATTTTATATACGAGTATAGTATACAATTTTATTTTCTATGGCGTTGCTATTACGTTTCTGTTTTCAGAAATAGTCATATTTTAAGTTTTTGTCTTCGGGTATATGTGGAAAATATTATTATGTTTATTGTTCGATAATTATTCTTATGTGTATATATTTATTTTACACTTAGTAAAATCGCTTATCCTTTATTCTTGGTCTCCCTTATTAATATCACATATCTGGTACTTTTCCGTGAAAATCAAATTCTTCCTGTTTGATGTTGTCTTGTTTTGACTAGTTCTTGAGAGTTATCCCAAATAAATGTTTATATTCTCTTTGAATTGTAAAATATTGTTAGTATTAGATTTTTAGGTTAGGTATGTCAGGAATGACCATAGACATATAATACAAATAGACCACAGCTGTCATATAGTCGCGTTCCCCCAGTGCGACAGCGAAAACTGAGGCACGTTCTAATAGGTCAGGTTTATCGACCACGTGATCTACTCATTGATCATTTAGGTCACGTGGTCGATTAACCTAGAAAATTAGAAAGAGATACAGGAACTGCTTTACGTTAGTTTTCTCTGTCGCACTTGGAGAACGCGATTTTATTGTAGCTATTTGTATTATATATCTATGGAAATAACAGAATACGCTGTGTAATTATCTTATGTAGATATTTGTGGAGCATTGTTGTTATTTTTTTAACCATGTATTTGGCAATAAAAATAATATGTACGTGCTAAAGAAATATATGTCAAACATACTTTTAAGTAGTGCTTCAAACATATATATTCAAAGCTAATAATTACTGCAACACCAGTAACAATTAGGTATCTATTTTTTATTTGTTGTTTAATTGTTCAAGGAAGTTGATTTTCTCAGTGTGTTCACGTGAATATATTTAAGTACCTTTGGCGCTCGCATATTTTATTTATATATTATTAATTCCAATGGCATGTGTACCTTATAATAAACATAGTAATTGTTACCGACAATACCATAAAATACATATAATTGATGTAATTCGAATTATAAGAAGACTTAGAAATAAATACTATATGAGTATTTATTACCTTGAATTTTATTTAAAATTTCCTTTTTCTCTTTCCTGTTTGAATAAATTTTCTTAAAAATACCTTTAACTAAATTTTGTAACTGTGATATTTTTTAAGGAATTTGGTTAAACAATAATAAAAAAATAAAATTGTGTGTTTATAAAAAAATAAAAATAATTCAATATAGCTATATTACTCTAGTGAATGACTGAACTTTTCTTCGTCACGACGGGATTGCTTGCAAATTTGGATTTAGATTTCTCTTAATCTCTAGTTCACTTTTGTACTTGAGCCCCAGGGTTACTTTTACTTGGGGGGTGAAAGCCACCCGTTCTCGGGGGTGAAAAAACATATGTTTAAAATGAGTCCACAAATGGATAAATTGTCTAATTCTAAGCAACTGTTATTTTATAAAGATTTTTCACTAAGTCAATACTTTTTAAAATGAGAGTGAAAATGTTCATTTTTCGAAATAAAAACCACAAATTCAGACGGTTTTTCACAAATAACTGCAAAAGGGAGTATTTATCGAGACAATATTCTTAGCAAAAATGTAGCTTATAAAAAAAACAAAAAAATGGTGTACTTATGATGTACAGTAGACGCAGAGTAGTAGGTCATAAAAAGTATGTTCTTATTTGTCTAACTCCAGATCGAATACTTCAATGGCAAATAACCAAAAAATGAAGTAATGTTCGGGAAAAACTGATTTAAACTTTTTGAAAATATTTAAAAAAAGCTTAATTTTTTTTTAAGTTTCTAGCATCAAAACTAAGCAAGTTATGCTCAAAATAAAGTTTGTCCATTTTTTTTGGTAAAAACGTCGTGAAAAACCTCTAATTAGCACCCCAAACAAAATTATTCGCTACCGCTTTAAAATTTACTTAATTTATGTATTATTTATGTTTATATGATCTATAGGTTTAACCGATTCAAAGTACTTATTTTTGAAAAAAAAAAATATTTTTGAAATTTGAAACCAAAATTTTTGAAATTTTGAAAGAAAATGTCTTTTCTTCAAAGTAACTAAAAAAGTATTAGTGATACTGTTCAAAGTATGCATACACTCGTGATTAGTATCTTGTTGAAGTCATTTCACCTACAACTGTTTTAACAATAAGTGTTTAAAAAAATGATTTTAATGATCTTATTGCCCTCAAAAAAACCTACAAAATCGTTTTATAAGTACATACTTCATATCTTAAAAGCTAACCGAGTTATGAGTAAAAAACGAATCCCATATTTTAGGAGATATTAGAACGCGTTTATTGGAGCATTATAAGATATACGTAATGTGCTATTAAGGCAAAGACATACTTTCATCCATCCTACAAACTAATAAGGGTTGTTTTTTATGTTGACTAAAATAAATTCATAAAATTTTAAATAAAAAATATTGCTTTATGGTTTTAATAAAAAAAAAATACAACTATTCAAAATTCTACGTAAGGGGTAGTTTTTATGATTGTATAAATTATCTGATATAAAATTAAAACAGTAGAGATATCTAAATTTAATGTCATTGTATAATTAAATAATTCCAAATTGCTTCAATTTACAATTATATGATTTTTTCTAATAGGCGTCGTTTTCACCTCTAAAAATTAAAAGCAACCAACGGCACAAGTACAATTTTGAAGTGGTGGGTAAGTATAACCTAAATCCAAATTTCGGTGCAAATCAGTAGAGACAAGGTATTCAATGACATTGTTTTAATTATAACTAATCTAGGAGGCGAGATTTAGGGGTTAAACTGTCAGACAATTTAAAATTATGTTGTTTGATGTTAATTGACATTCATTCACTTCATTAAAAGATGGTTTGAATCAATTAGCCGCTTTAATTTTTAATTATACGGCTTTTGTCTAATAGTTGTAGTTTTCACCCCTAAAAAATAAAAAACAACCAAGCCCAAAAGTGAAGTGGAGGGCAAGTAGAACCTGAATTCAAATAAAAAGCACCGTGTAAGAGTTTAGAGAAAGAAAAAGAACTAACAGAAAGTATGTCTAAATATTTTTTTATTTAGTTATGTGCATGTGACACCTATGGACATTAACACGAGTTACAGTTTATAGTTTACATGCTATTTAATATAAATTATAAATAATATATTTTCAACAAAATTTGTAATCTGTTTACCAATTGATTTTTCTTTCTTTGAGAAATTTGATTGGCTCGTTTAATTGGTCTGTGCTGTTAAGGACCTCATTGAGTAAAAGACTAGTACCGAGCTGTTTTCGGATCTTGGATCTTCAAATTTTCCGCGTTAAATAGGACAGGTAAATAGATTCACTGAGGGTTAAATTTTGTGCAGAGCTGAAGCAACTTTATTCCTGTGAATTTGTTAAGTGGATCGATTAAGTTTTTTCAGTTTAGCTTTTAGATTGTTACAGATTTGTTTATTAATAATGGGGTCCACGGATGAAGCGGCTTTTTGGCAAAGCAATCAGCTTTTTCGTTACCACTAATCCCGACATGAGATAACACCCACATTAGAGTGACTGTTGTATTTTGAATTATAAGAAGCTGATATATGTCATGCATATCTTGTACCAGGGGGTGGTTGGTGGATGTAGCATTAATGAAGTGTATAAAGAAAAGTGAATCAGTGCATATGGCTATGTGTGTGTTTGGATATTGTTGATCATATTTAAAAGCATGTAAGATAGCGAGTCACCAGTGTGGATACTACTTCAAGAAGAAATTTTATAGAGTTCAATGGACTGTGGTACAGTAGTTACAGAACATCTAACTTTACATTAAGTATTTGATGCGTTACTGTAAAGAATTGTTTGTTTTGTTTTTATTTATCAGTTCTAGAGAGAAAAATCTGAATACTGGAAAAGAATAGATAAAAAAATCTTACTGTATTAACACTGGTATCATCCTTGTTAAATTTCTGGTTTAAGTTAAGTTTATAACTTTTAAGATTGTAGAAAATTAGGAAAAAGACTTAAAAGTAAGATTTATGAACATAAAGTTTTATAGTGAAATTGAAATGCACTTAGTCTCGTCGTAACTGGTTACTATATTTTCTATAATAATATGTATATTTCCAATTATTTCGTATATTAGTCAATCAGAATATATTTGAGGTTAATCGTTATATGTGAGACATTACGTTTTTGCAGAAACAAAACCGATTAGAAGCAGAACTTGAGTATGCGCCAGCTAAAAACTGTGGTACTGGGAAAGTATCAAATGTACTACAAAAATGAATCCAGGGAAAATTGATCGCAATTGAATCTTCTATCACAATTTAATTATGCAATTAGTAAATACAGCATTATAAGTATGACACAAAAGATAAAATAAGCAAAGATATACAATTTTGCAAAAATAAGCAAAACAATTCTGAATTAAGCAAGGTTGAAGAAAAAAAATTGCCATTTAGACTGTTGGATTTTAATGCTCGATTTAATCCCTTATACCTTTTTGTATACTGAAAATGTCATGAGATAAGCAAAAAAAAAAGAAATTTTAGAGTCGAATCAACGTAAAATTTTTCGTTTTCACGACCTATCTTTTTTGCAGGTTCCTTATCGTGAAAACTAACAAACTTTCGCGTGGCATGAAGGAGAAAATCACTGATATTGGCCTATCAATATTACATGTTTAGGACATAATTGACACCCTTAGGGCACCAGTACACTTTACCCAAAGTTTTTTAAAATAGAGTCAATACTTCTCTATCTATCCTTAAAATGGCATAAGGGAGAATTTTTTTTAAAGAAGATTTTCTGTACAAAAGAAAATTTAATATCCAGAAAACTTCACAGTTTTCACATATAATTTGACATAATTTCACATATGATTTCATTTTTCAGTACTCTCGAAAGCATAGGGGATAAAACAGTGGTTAAACTTCGTCGGAAATCTGACGGTCTAATAATCTATAAGTAAGCATTACTATAAATCTGAACAAAACATATAAACATATTTTTTATTTGGTAAAAATATGTAAGAAATTTATTCTTATAGCTAATGTTTTTACTGTATTTTATAGTCCAGGTTCTGAGGCTGCTCTCGTTAGAAAATGTTTGAGATTTAGTTTTTTTTTGAGGATTCCTCTTCAAAATTGACTCGTTTAAAAAAATCAGAAGGGTACTTGGCGAATTTTTTGGGCAGAAATTGTTTAAACAATTTTTTTAAACAAATTTCAAAAATCATCTTTTTTGCCCCGGAAAACTTTTATTTAGGTTTTTTGGGTAATTTTATCATAAAAGCACTATTATGGTGTATTTCTGGTATAGATCCTTCAAAGAGGCAGACATTATAAAGAGTTTTTAAGTTTTTTATGATGCATTCGTCTCCTAGTTTGATCATTTCACTTACAATGCGATCTTCTCTAGGTGATTTGCCGTTAACGCTGATTGAATTTACTTTTGAGTTCTATCCGGAATCCTTGATTTAATATTGTTGCAATTTCTACCTCTGGAATGTGATTATCTCGACCATATAATGTTCTATAGTACTATTCGATGATTTTCAGAATATCTTGTTCATATTATCTTGTCTTTAAATTTCGTTTTATAACTTTAAGGCTTTTGTTTTGTTTTATGGTATTAGCTGTTTTTTAAGTGTTAAAGTTCTTTATGTCTTTCTTAACGGCTTTTGAAATAGTTTTGTTTAAATCGTTTAGCTTTGCCATGTTCGTTGTGTCCTTTTATTTTAGTATCTAACTATAGTAGTTATGTAACTTTTATTTCCCTTCATTGTGCATTAGGTTTCTTATGTCTTCTGTTAATTTTTTATTTTTCCTTATTTGCTTCTCTTGGTACTTTATCTGTACCTTCTTTAAAGAGTCTATTAACGTTTCGTTAAGCTGTTTAATATTGGTTTCATCATGTACGTCTTTATGTATGCTCTGAATGAAGAAACAAATATATGAACGGAATATCATATAAAGAGATGTCATATGTAGGATATTATATGGAAAATATTATATAAAGAAACAAAGCAGCAGCAGCAGATTAACATTTTCAAAACCAGAGGACACCAGAAGCAGAGGACGACCACGAATGAGATGGATTGATGATGTGGAAGAAGACCTACAGATTCTAAGGGTTAGAAGATAGAGGGAAGTTGCCAGGAATCGACAGGAGTGGCGACTTCTTTGTGAGCAGGCTAAGATCCAGAACGGATTGTCGAGCCACTTATGATGAAAGCAACACAAGCGTAGAGAGCAAAGTAAAATCAGTTCCAATATACGCCGCGGAAACAAGAGCTAAAACTTACAAAAAATTGATAAGAAATTTCTCTCAGAGATACAATATAGAGTAAAGATACATTAAGAGAAAGTGTACCAGGAAGAATCGAAAAATGGGCAAAAACACATAAAATCAATACAAAAAGGCCACTAGCAAGACCCTCGAAAAGGTGGTAGGACAGTTGGACACCAACATCACAGGAGCTGATACTTTTAAATGCAAATTTTATAAAAATAAGGTATTTTTTTGTTTGAACACTATATTGCTATTTCTAATATTATAAAATTATTAATAAAATATTTGAGAAAGCTACAATGTTGTATTTTATGCTTGGGAATATAATACCTACTATTTAAAGAAAATTACAATAATCTAGTTATTGTCTAAAATAAAAATAAACTACTACTACTATATTTCTTATACATAACTTGTTATTATAAACGATTGCGTTGTTTTTTTGTCAAACAAAAATAGATGTGAATACTTTGAAGATTCTTAAAGCAATACGATTATTTGGCTATTTTTTAATAAATAAAAACGTATTCAGATAAATACACCAATTCTACTTCACTCGTGTATGAAAATATACTAAATGTAGATAACATAAAGACAATATGGTTAAAATAGAATATAAACTTGTTTATGCATGGAAAAATCACAAATAAGTGACAATGAAGTAAAAACAATAAATGTACTTAAAAAGTTAAAGATACTTTTTTCTGTCTTCTTCAATCATATAAAAAATTCAAAAAAAATCGTAACAAATTTAGAAAAGAATCACAAATAGCTCGCACTATTATATAACAGATGTACTAAACTAAATAACATCTAAAATAACTGTTTTGTGTCTACAGTAAAATAAATATGAAAGTTTTAAAACATTAGAAAAATTATTTAAAGGTATTTAAATGTCCACTTCGTACAAGTCCAAATGACCAAATAAAGGACGAAATGGGCCACATAATATCGAATAAAAAACACGTCATCAAGGATATGTCAATTATAAACAAATTTAGTATAGGAAAGTGACCATCTTTTAATCATAGCCAAAGGAAGTTTCAACACAAAAATAAAAAGAAATAGGCTAGTACGTCAAAGACGAGCTCCGACAAAATGTTAAATAAAGCAGTTAAATGAGCAAAAACTGAGAATAGAAATAAAAAAAAGTAATTAAAGAAATATTTCCCAAAATAAAATCGAATAACACTAAATTAAAATAAACTGAAAGGAAATCTATCGAGAAAAGAAAAACCTAACAATGAATGTAGAGAAACAGAAAAAAGAATAAGAAATGATGTACTAGACGATAACATAGAGCTCGTAAAAGAGATACAACAAATTAAAACAAGAATATATTAGAAATCAAGAAGTTCACACAATATTAACAGTAGCAATAAACAAATTAAAAAATTTAAGTTGAGACATACAAAAAGGACATAAGCAAATATCTAACATTATTGAAAAATATTATTCAGAACTATGCTTAAGCCAAGTACCATAACCAGATAAAATATAACTTCACAATATATCTAACGTAGGCGTGGAATTCTTTCCTGTAATAACAAAAGAAGAAATAGAATTAACTTTTTTCCAATAGAAAAAGGACGCACTTCAGGGTAACATGGAATAACGACCGAGATAATCAAAATAGGCAGATAATTCACTTTAGATGTAATAAAAATTGCATTTAACAGTTGCTTTACTATTTAAAAAAATCGCAGAGTCATAACACAACGAACAAATAATCCTCTTGCACAAGAAGAAAGATCACATTAACATGATTAATTATAGAGCAATTAGTCTTTTACCACATCCATATAAGTTAATAATAAAGGGTATAACAAATTAATTAACAAATAAATTGGACTCTTACCGATTCCACAAGGGATGCAGCATTATTGATCATCTTTAATCAGTACGAACACACATAGAAAAATGCCCTGAATATTTCAACTTTAGATGGAATTTGTTAATTATAAAGTAACTTTCGATTCCATGGAATAATGGGCAATCTTTCATGCATTGAATTACGCCAGGAGTGACGCCCGTTATAAAAAGCTCTTAGAAAATATTTACAGGAAAGCAAAATTTAAAGTTAAAATAACTTAAACGCACATACTAATAAGGGGAGGAGTCAAACAAGGAGATACGATATAGCCCGAATTTACACTTACCAAACAGGGTATCTTTAAAAATTAGAATGGGAACAAAAATGTATAAACATAGATGGGCGCTATTTAAATCGTTTGCGTTTTGCAGATAACATTGTACTAATTAGCACCTGAATAGAGGAGTTGCAGCAAATATTACTAGAATTAAAACAAGTATCAGAGAAAGTAGGACTAAAAATGAATATTAAGAAAACTAAGGTAATGTTAACTAAAGAAGTATATACCTATCATAGTTAATGATAAAAATATTGAAAATGTAAAAGCATTTGTTTACTTGGGGCATAAAATAAAACAGAGGAAACAAAATCAGACTTCAGGAAATACAAAAAGAATGAGAATGGGTAGTAATAGATAAACTAAGCTCTATTATAAAAGATCCAAAAGTCCCAATTGATTTAAAACAAAAGGTTTTTGACACATGTATCCTTCCCATAAATTATAGAATATTAAAAGCTATTGAAATATTCATTGTAAATGTTAGCTTATAAGATCATATGAGAAACAAATATCTAAGAAGAAAAAAGTAGATGTTATTAAACCTATCGCACAATCTAAGTGAAAATGGGCAGGACATATGGCAAGACAGTGAAGAGAAGTGGACAAAGGAACTAATACAGTCATAAATGAAGATATAAACGAGGGATAGGAAGACAACCAAAAACATAATTCGACGGCTTTAAACAAAACGCAGGAAGAAACTGGCACCAGATACCCCAAGACAGCAGGCGAACAGTTACAAGGGGAGGCCCATGACCAAGAATGTACCAGAAGAGGCTGCTAAAGAAGAAGAAAAAAAAAGAATGAGACTACTTTAAGGCATATAAAACAAAGAATAATTTAGTTACACGCACATAAGAAAAAGAGAATAAAATAATTGGAAGAATTTCATAAAAAATCTCTTATCTGACATATAGGTTACCACTAATAGGAGGCATATGACTTAAAAATCGACAATCCTCAAATGTGGCATGTTATTGTTAATTTGTGTATTCATACAATAAAAAAGTTGAATGCAGATTATATGAGAGCGTCTGAAATATTACATAATATCACAACTTTGGCCGAACCAAGCGGTTTTTGTACCTGGCAGAAGCACTAGAGAACATATTTTAAACAAAAGTCAAATTGTAGAAAATGCCTAGAAGTTTAACCTAGAATTCAAAATCATTTGATGTAACAGATTCTGTAACAGCAGCCAAGTCAAAGTGGAAAATGAACTTACGGAAAGCTTTTTTGTCAACAAGGGTGTGCGACATGGTTATGTACTGAGTCTCATGCTCTTTAACATATACGGGGATTGGATTACACGACCGGATCGGATGTTTTTGAGAACTAAAAAGGAAGAATCACCATCAAGGGCACCAAGATTAATGTCCTTTTGTATGATGTTGACACTATTATCAACGCTGCATATATAGAAGAATTAGAAAAACTCATACAATAAGTTACAGAAAAAACTTTGGAAGTCAGTCTCCCGATTAACAATCACAAGTCCAAAATATTAATAGTTGACCGACGGAACCCAGAAAAAAAAATAATTTAAATAAAAAGAAAATCTACAACATTAAGACGGTTAATAATTTTACTTATCTCGGCCCTTAATAACAAACCAAGCGAGATGCAGTAAAGAAATTAGAAGAAGAATTTTCTTTGGCCTAACAAGCTATTACAAAACTTACAAATATTTGGAAAAGTTATTTTATGACCCTTAACATCAAAGTACGAATAGTTAAAAAGCCTAATATTCGCTATATTCCTATACGCATCTGAACGTTATAAATTTAAACAAATAGACAGAAAAAATAGACATAGTGTAACCTCGGAAACCTTTTTTGGATGGTGCTAGAAAGGTAACCAATGGAGACACTGCGAACGGCAGCCAGATGGTTGGTGGAGAGCGAGTCGTGGGTTCGAAACTAGCTTTTGGAACCGGTAATGGGTCCAACGGACGAAATAAGTAAAGATAGGATAAAAGATATTAGAAAAGATACAGAAATAAACAAAAAGATAGATGGGTAAAATTACCAAAGATACGATAAGATAGAAACAGGGCACCACTCAATTTTTTTGGGGTTTAAGGAGGAAATTAAGAAACCTTAGAAAAGAAAAATATTTTGGTTCTGAGACCAAACCCAAGAAAAGATCTCAACAGTTAACTATTCAATAAATTTGGTCAACACTCTACATAAACAAGTAATAAATATATTACGTGGACTCCGTCCATCTACTTACCTACGAAACTTAATCGGCCTGATCTTTCTACTGGTCAAAGGTATAGTAATATTTAAAGGTAAAAAGCAAATATTGAGAGTTATGGTTATATCAGGAAACTTGTTAGGAGTCGACAAATAAAATACACACATAAACAAAAACAATATATTCAACAACATAATGATGTCGGTAGCTGAATGTACATAAAAGTAATAAAAATACACCATCAATTATGAAATGGTGGTCTACACATAAAAATAGGCAGTACTATGAATAATAAGTACCTTTACAAATACAACAATATAATAATGCACAGGTTCAATTATCAGCGAAGGAGCCTGATAGTAAGTAAGAAAAAAAAATTCAACCAAAGTTGATTAAAGAAGGTCTCTCTTTGCTGTTTAATGGGCATATCTCGAGACACTGGGTTAAAAATGTATAACAATTATAGCAAATAACAAAAAATAATCAAATCTAAATTTACAAGAATACAAATAGGTTACCAAAATAAAAATTTAACCAAACCGCACCTGGTTAAGTTGATTATCTATCTCACACTGTTATTTAATGATTGAGAACTAAATGTTCGTAATTATTATTTATTGAAATTTCTTAGTAGCTGATGGAAAGTTCGTAAGAAAATATTGAATGTTCTTTAAATTGAATGCAAAAATCAGTAGTTACTCTCAACTACAAGACATAGATGAACTTAGATTCGAGCAGATGATTGAAAAAAAAAATATGATACCATACCATATTATTCACCCAAATAAGTGGAGATACTAAGATTATGGTAACTTACAATAATTCCTGATGACTGCTGCACTAATTCACTGAAGTTAATTTACTTTACTATAATACTTTACTTGTATCCAGCACTGAAGTCAATTAAAATTAAAGGTACTCTATACCAATATTTAATCTAATATGATATTAGATCAACAAACTCAAATATACAAGTGTATACACACTTAGAAAGAAAATGCACAGAGAAGGTAACACAGAGACGATAATATGAGCGAAGCGCCCCACGAGAAGTAAGTCTTTTCTCAACGAGTGCCCACTCAGAAGTGGTTGGTTCCTCCTAAAATTTTACCCAACTACCAAAAAAAAAGGTGAGGGTATCTCCCACTTAAAAATGTTAGGACAGTATCCATTTCTAAGAAGGTAAAATTAAGAGGTAAATAACGGTACCAGCAATTGGATATGAGAAAATTAAAATCCTTTGGATTAGGTTATTATAGAAAGAAAACATTACTACGTGCCCCGATGGTATTTATCAAATTTATCATAAAGGAACCCGGCCTTAAAGCCGGAAGGAATTAACCGAGGATTACCTAAACCGTCGTTTTTAATAAGTCGGTTATTCCGTATTTTGAGGTAGTCGATAGTTTCAATAAAAAATTTGCCTCTGTTAAACCGACCATCAGCATGGGGGTAAAAGAATTAACAATAATTTAATATTTTAATCACAAAAAAAATGTTTCAATAGTAGCTAAAAATACTATCTACTTCTTCGGCCAGAGAAAAAATGGTTTGGATATACTTACAGTGGGTGGCACGAAACTCACAGGCAAGTCTCTACCACCAAGACTTTACCAAAATATTAAAGTTTTATTGCTAAATGTTATGCTTAAAATGAGATACGTGCAATTTCAGTTCTCTGTATTCTATTAAAAAAATATATTGCTGTCAATATAAATATCCAGGTACTTATATTTGTAAACACTCTCAATTGCCTTATTGGTAACTATAAGTTGCACTTTATTAATTATCTTGTGGAGGAATATTCGAAATTTTGTTTTTAAGATTCATATTAAGGTGATACTTTGAGCAAGATGTATAAACCATTTGTACTGGTTTCTGCCATTAATATCTTATCATCCGTATATCTTAGATAAATCGATATTAAGTTCATGCCCTCATGCCACGTTCAAATTTTTGGTTTCCAATAGTATGTTGTCTATTTATGTGTCTTTTATGATTTAGGTTTTTATTATTTTAATATCTCGATTGTCTATTTAATTTTATTTTTAAATTATCACGAGTTATTCATGTCTCATTCTATCAAACGCTTTCATCTTCACAGTTATTGGACTTAGGTCACGATAATAGTAGAAAATATACAGTCATACAATATAATACCTTTTTTTAGACTAGTGGTCGATTAGTAGTTCGGTATGTATATATAGGTTAGTATAGTGTAGTTTGTCTTTTCTATAAGTTATTTTTAATTGGTATATTTAAGTCAACTTTCATTTCTTCTATTCTTATTTAACCCTATCTTTTATATCTCTTTCTATATATTCCCTTCGTTGTTAAAGTTTTGCCTCTCTCTTTTCACTACTTTACTAGTTTCTTTGACTTCATTGAAATCATTATCTTGTTATCTTGTACTCTTTTAAATGCTCAGTATTTTTTACGAAGCCCTCTTTCATTTCATTTATCTTCTTTTATAGTTTTTGGATATATCTGACTTTATCTGTGTTTTTTATGTTTTTAATCTTTTTCCTTAAGTGCATCAGTTCAAGTACTTTTTGTTTCATCAAGCACATGTTTTGTCATTAAGAAATTATTTTTAGTTTGCTTTAATTATTTGTATTATTGTGTTATTAATGTTGTAAGATTCATTGTTCATAGTTTTCCTCTTCTATAATATTGTTTTCGGTTGAAATAAGTTCGTAAATTCTTCTGTTTACCATATTAATAACTTATTTATATCGTGATTTATATTATGATTTTTCTGGGACTTTATGGGTTTATTATTTTAGAGTTAGCCTGATTATATTGCAGGGTTATGAGAAGCTATGTCGATCCCTGTATAAGTCTTATCGGATTTTATGCAGTTTCTTACTATTTTTGCTTCTATGTATTTACAGAGTTTTCAGCTGTGTAATCTTCTATCTCATAGCTTGTAAAATGTTTTTGTGATTAACACTTTTCTCTCGTGTATAAACTCAACTAGTTTATCACTTCTTGCTAATCAAACCTTCGCATTTTCCTTTGCTTTTTTTGTCATTTCGATATCTTATTAAGATAAGTATTTCATTTCTCTTGCTAGGTTTTAATACTCGACAAATTTTTAATACTTGAACAATTTAATATAACAAATATTTTTTTATCTTTCCTTATTTTGGGATATGGGTGCATAGACTTATATTCATTTTTATTTCTGATATTTGCACCTTTAGCTAGAATACTTTATAATACTCTGATAAAGGAACAAAACTGATAATTGATTAGAGAATATTGATCTTTATGCGATCTAATTTGGTTGTTAAGTTTTGAAGTTTATCCATGTTGCAATTTTTATACACTTCTCGGAATTTTTTAGCATCTTCTGACTATTGAAGATCTGTAGCTGATTAAGAGCCTTCCTGTTTGTTTTATTTATCACGATGATTTTATTGAGAAAAGTTAATAGAGTATTTTCTCATTGCTTTTTCCATTGCTGTTCAAACGCCTTTCTTTGGTGACAGTTGACTTAAATAGTAATTAAATAAAATAATATTATTATACCTCATTAAAGAAAAATTGCAAAACGAAACAGAATTGTGTAGAGAATTTAATCAGATCCTATTAGTTGATTTGTAATATTTTCAACACTTATATTACAAAATAATTTTTTCATAAATTTTTAATGTCGTTCCTTATTTGGATCTTAAAATATTTACAAAAAGTTAAAAAAACAGATAGCCGATCTACAGAACGACCGTTAGTCACTGATATATCATGAAATACATAAAACTAAATCACGACTGCATAATGGTGCACTATATAAAGGAAAACAGTCCTTGAAAGTACTTTCTACTGACGTTGTAGTCATTCACTTCGACATATTATTCATATTTTTTTAATTCTCGAACAAACTTCAATGGTGTCATTGGGTTTTTTCTTCAGAATAATTAGCGATTGTCAATGAGGTCAGTTTTAGCAAGGATATTAATTTACATTTAATAAAATTCGAAGGTTTGGTTGTTTTAAAAAACAACGTTTTAAATAAACTCATTGTGTATTGAAACAAGACAATTAACTAAAATATTAATATGTTTTGTTATTAACCATAGCTGGATAATCTAGCGTGGTGTCTATAAAAACTGGTAAATTAATAAACTCTTCTATTTCAGTCTTTTTTTGGTTTCTGATCTTAAAAGTTATACTCCATTCATGGTTCATAACAGAAGAATAACTAAACGTACAACTATAAAATATAATAATAGAGACGAAATCCTATCTATAACTAGATATTTAATTAAGATTAAAACATATGTAAGTTTTTGTATGAGTTTTTATTTATCACCAATTCACAACCTGAAAAAAATGTTACAAACTGTGCTTTCTGTTTATTGCAAAAAAGAATTGTGTATTTAGTCCTGAATAAACAGAGTTTTTACCAATTTTTGTAGTGTTTTATATAGTTGGAATATAATATTGTTATTTAAATTATTTGTTTCTTTTTTGGAGCATCATGTATAAAATATAATATATATATATATATATATATATATATATATATATATATATATATATATATATATATATATATATATATATATATATAGATATATGTGTGTACATAAATTGCGATCACATCTATGACATCATTTTCGTTTCTCGAATCCTACCGCTTTCTATCTCGCCAGTCGCCATCCACTCTGTATATTCCTTTCTGGTCTCCACCCTATCATTTTCTTTGACCAGATATCTCCGTGCATACGGCCCCTATGTCCGTACCATCTCAAACGCTTGACTGCAATAGTGTCAATTATTGTTGTCTCAATACCCATTCTTGCCCGAATCTAGTTATTTACTATTTTGCCGTGAACTTTTATCCTACAATAACGTCTCTAAATTGTTTAAATTATTTTCTGTTGAACACACAAATGCTTTGTCAACTGCCCTCCTTGTATTAACTTTTTAATTTCTGTCTCACTAGAGCCTTCGTGAGTAAAACTTCATGATACTTGTATGACTCAACATTCCTAATTTACAGTGATCTAGCACTAGAATATAACAAGATATTCAGTATTTTCTATACTAAGCGTCAAACTCCAAGCTTTATACTTTTTATCAAATTTTCTGATCTTGTGTCTTCCATCATGCTCATCGCCAGCTTGTATACCTGGTCGTCAGCAGGGGCAAAGTGAAAAGTTTGCCAACATCTATAAATATACCCATGTCTCCATCGTCGTAGTGGTAAATTTAAATAAATTTTAAATAAGGTTAAAGCTATTGCAACCTTGTATTAAACCTTTAGTAATTGGAAATTCTTCAGAAAGCTTTTTTGTGACATTGACACTACCTGTTATATCCGTATACATATTTTTAACAGTTTGTGGTATCTACCATTTTACTAATTTTTTACCACTTTCTAATAAATTCCTCACATAGCATCTAAAAGAGCCACTCACAAGTCTATAATTTTTGCACGTAAAACATTTTAAATGAAAAAAAAGTAAAAATATAAAAGAACCCTTCAGAAATTCATGCTGATATGGAGTAATATTTTTATTGTTACGACAATTTTGTGAGAATTATATTTATTGAGAAGGTAAAATAGCATACCAAACTTATCGTTTTGGATTTGAAGCTGACGCTAGAGCAAATAGCTGGAATGAGAAAGAAATAGCAGCTGCCTTGGTAGTGTCGCCTCGAGGACAAGCAGTGACTGTCTTGTTTTTCTCCAGGATACACTTAGTTATACCTTTCTCCTCTTAAAATTTAGAGACAATATATGGTCAGCAGCATCTAAAGCAGGTTTTTCAAAGTCAGCTGAAAGTTCTATATCAAGAACATAACAAAAACCTGCAAGAATTTGATGCCAATATCAAAAGATTATTACATTTATCTCAGGCACCTAAAGATTTTCTGGAACAAATTGGTATACTTTCATTCATAGATGAACTACAGGATATCGAAATGCAACAAGCTCTCAGATTACATCACAAAACACTAAATGGAGCACTAATTTCAGCCCAGGAGTATAAAGTGGCAAACATCGTTTGAGGATGTTACCCAAAATTAAAAGTAACTCAAGTTTGGTTGTTACCTCTTAGGGCGTAAGGTTTTCTTCTTCAGGATGGTAAATTGTACGTTCCCTTAAAAAATGTAATCCTTTATCATCGAATCCTTTGGTACTCTAAGAGTTACAGCCAGTTTGTTTGATTCGTTTGATCCTCTTTTTGCAAGTTGATCTGGTTTTTCGTTGTCTTCGGTGCCCTAGTGTCTTGGTAGATAGACAAGCTCAATTTTGTTCTGGTCCCCCAGTTCATCCAGTTCTGTGATGCAGTCCCACACCAACCTAGACGTCACTTCTTGACATACCAGTGCCTTCAGTGCCGCTTGATTGTCAGACAATATACAAATCTGCTCTTTTATAAGAGCTCTCTCATTATTTTCCTTTAAACATTGCAGTATCACATAAATCTCAGCTTGAAAAACAGTGCAGTTTTTTTTTCTATACATTCCTGTCTAAAATAGACACCCCATATGAATTCTTAAAATTGTATTTTTTTGTTATGTGATCTGGTCATTAAAAATGTCCTTCATCACAGTCCTTGGGATACTCATTTGCCCTGTATTTTCATTGCAATGTTTCGGTGATTCTTTTATTCTTTAGGCTTCCAATATTGCTTCTCCTTGAATATCAAATGCAAGAGAGGCAGACCTAGTAGAGCCTTAATAGCTGCTATTGGAGTAATACGGCATTAGTTATCCCCATACACGCAAGTCTTTGAATTCTTGCATTCGTAGCGGTAACCACATTAGCTTGATGTCTCATGTGCTAAAGTCATGTACTAAAAGTCACCCATAACCGAATATATCATAAACTGGACATAGACGATAATGATACACAATTTGGTTTTCGCAAAGGCTTAGGAATGCGTGAAGCTCTTTTTTTATTTAATATATTGATACAAAGATGCCTGTATGTCAACCAAGATTATACGCATGTTTTATTGACTATAATAAAGCATTCGATAAAGTACGACATGAGCAATTAATGAATGTCCTGAAATCAAAGAAGATTGACTACAACGACCTTAGGATCATATCAAATTTATACTATAAACAGCGAGCAAAAGTACGTGTTAACAAACAGCTGACAGAAGAAATTAAAATTAGACGTGGAGTGAGACAGCGATGCGTATTGTCGCCAATTCTTTTTAATGCCTACTCCGAAGAGATCCTGAAAAAAATCTCTTGAGGGTGAAACAGCATTAGATGTGCGGACGACACTGTGATCTTAGCCGAAAATATTGAAGATCTTCAGAGCCTGGTGACCAGAATAGCGGAGTACGGAAAAGAGTACGGTCTAACAATGAACGTCAAGAAGACGAAATTTATGAGAATATCAAAAACTTAAAGAAATAACTTATAGAACCAGTACAAAGATTCCAGTATCTTGGTAAGTGGATAACGAACGACCTTGACCACGAGGTCGAAATACGTGCTCGTATAGAATATGCTAGGTCCGCATTTCAACGAATGAAAAAATTCCTAATAAACTCTACGTTATCGTTGGATATCCGATACCAATTTGTAAAAACGTTTATTTATTCCAAATTGCTATATGGAGTGGAAACATGGACTCTCGGAATTACAAGTATGAGTTTGCCTTTGAGATGTGGGTTTTTTGAAGGATGCTGAATATCTCTTAGACAGAGCACGTGACCAACAACGAGGTGCTAGAGGGTGCTGGGTACTGAGAGAGAACTCCTAAATATTGTAAAAAACAGAAAAACGAGTTATCTAGGACATATTTACAGAGGAGAAAAATACAACTTTCTACGACTTATAATGGAAGAGAAAGTGGAAGGAAGAAGAGGTCCAGGAAGAAGAAAATGCTCCTGGTTGAAGAATGTAAGAGACTGGACAGGCATGGATACACATTCGATACTAATAACAGCTCAAGATACAGAGCAATTTGCTGTAGTTATAGCCAACCTTCACTAATGGAGAAGGCACCTTAAGAAGAAGAAAGAAATAACGAGAATCTTCTAATAAACGGAACCAACGTCGAACAAGTGGACAAATATGCATATCTGGGAACAATGATTAACTTCACAAACGATTAAATTCAGGAGATCAAAATCAGAATAGAAAAGGCTACAGCAAATTTCAACAAAATGAGAAGAGTGCTATGTACGAGTGATTTAAAATTGAAACTAAGAGTTAGCTTGGCGAGGTGCTATGTTTTTTCGACTTTGTTTTATGGAATGGAATCTTGGACCTTAAATGCGACATCAATGAAAAAACTGGAATCATTCGAGCTGTGGGTGTATAGAAGAATTCTGAAAATATCGTGGACAGAACACGCTACAAACAGAGAGGTTTTGAGAAGGATGAATAAAGAAATAGAAATTTTAAATACAATTAAAACAAGAAAATTGGAACATCTCGGACATTTTACATGTCGCGAGAAAAACACCTTGCTCCAACTGATTATGCAGGGAAAGGTCCAAGGAAAGGGAAGCATAGGAAGGCGTAAAATGTCATGGCTGCGCAACCTGAGAGAGTGGTACGGATGTATATCAAATGAACTTTTCAGAGCAGCCGTCTTAAAAGTCCGAATAACTATGATGATTGCAGACATCCGCCACGGAGATGGCACTTAAAGAAGATAAGTCCATTGTCTCACTAGTTCTAGGGCTTTGTTCATGCGATCTCTGACTACCGTATTGTACTTTCCTTGCGATGTGATTACCAAATCATTTGAATATCCAATTGTTTTGTGTCCATTTGCATTTAAAGTTCCTATTAGTCGGTCCATCACCAGATTCCACTGTAGTGAAAACAGAATCCCCCTGCGAACATCCTTTCTCGACTTGGGCCAACACGGTCTCTCTAGTGGTATTTACCACTCTATTCCTGAGCATAGATTTTATTCAGTTTAAACATATGTCCTCGATTTAGAATCCCTACTCAGCGAATTGATATAAAACAACATATTATAAAAGTTAAAAGAAAGTGTACATTATGCCAGCTCAACTATATACTAGCGAAACATGTATTATAACCAAACCATACCTAAGCAAAGTATGGTTTGGAAAACATATGAAAAAATACTTTGAAGATATACTTTATAAGGAATAAAAAGAGAGTCGCAAAAATGAACATCTTTATAACCAATAAAAGGAAGAGTAGGTAAAATAAAACGATTAGAACAAAACGATCAAATAGCTGGTACACTTCTAGTGAATAGAGAGTTAAGATCAATTAAATTGATAACATTAAAAATTTCACCAGAAAAAAAAAATAAAAAGTAGAAGAGCCAGAAGGTATTAGGAAGATACAGATAGGTGAAATAAAGATACAGATAAATAAAGTTTTGGAAGTGATAAGTAATTAAGAAAAATGAAAAAGATGACACAGCTATAAAAACAGTTTTAATTTGTCTATGTTTATACACTTGTTTTCGAAAATGTACATAATATGCATATATTATATCCAATCTGTATTTTGGGTTTGAAAGTCAATTTACTTTACATATTGTTCTTACAATTTTTTTTGTTGTAAACTTTTAATAATCACAAATATTTGTTACGTTATTTTTTTAATTTTAGTTGTAATTTGTTGTAAACATTTATTCCCAGGTAAATAGCCGACTGATTTGAAAAGTATTAAATTTCCTTGTACAAATTTGAGTTATATTTCAAATAAACAAATTAATGTACCTTGTTGAAACCATAATTAGAAGAAAAAGCATTTCTTTCGAATAAACATAATTAAGCTTTTAGAACACAGCTGATCGTGCTGCCCGAATGGTGGGCACTATCTACAGAATGGTAGCTGGTACACAACACTTTGGATGGACTTCTGATCCTAACGGAACTCCAGAAACCACAGACCATCTTGCAGCTCAATCTTCTACCGCTGTACAGGTACCTAAAGACACTGTCACCAAGGTTTATAAATCAGGTCTTACAGATTGGGAGATTGTAGAGTTGCAGCACTAGTGTATATATATTTTAATGTAAAAATGTACAAATGTACATAGCACATAACATGATCATAAGTTTTAATAGCAATTTATAGTTTATATCAGTACTTAATCTATAATGTGATTAAAGCATCTATCATTCCGTTGTCTTTCTATTTGTTTTGGTGCAAATACCATCCAATATCTAAAATATTTCAAAAAGTAAACCTTTGACATATTCTTCTTCTTTTAATAGACGTTCGGAAGATTTTAAAACAAATTTTTATTTTCTCTCCATCGTTTAGGATTATCCTAATATTCCACGACTAATAGGTCTTACATACCTATTTGGCAATATAATCTTGTTACAATTAACCTCAAAACCAGTGGATATAAACCTGATTCACTTTTATGCGCTCAGAGCTATCAGTGGTGAAGATCAACTAGGGAAAATTTTAAGTATTATAAAGATAGGAATTATGTGAAAAATAAGGTAATTAGTGGAATTACTATTAAAATAAACAATTTGGATGCCAAAGTAAGAAACGGTAAACCGAAAAAAACTGTTGGCCACTTTGGACTTAAACAACACTTAGGACATTGTTTAATATAATTCTACATAGAGAACAAGCTATGTTTGTAACGTTTTTTACACTATAAGTATTATGTATACATTTACATAAACCACATATCACGAGTATTTAAAGGAGCATATTTCCCATCCGATCGTGACTTATTTATAAACACCTAACGATAAACAGTGCAAGTCATGGCACCATCAATTAAGCAAGCCTTGTAAAATTGTATTAAGAATACTGCACTAGAGTATTTGCAATAAAATGGAAAAATAATAAGATGCAATACAATTTGGTTTCAGAAACAACCCTGGAATCAGAGATGCACTAAGCAATTTTCAGGTCATGGTTCTAGAATACCTTTAAATGAAACTGAATAATTAACAGATGGGAATTGAGCAGAAAGATTTTGGATAATTCAAAATTTGTAATGGCACCAATATGCAAAGTTTCCAATTGGTAAAAATACAATGGAAATAGTGCAGAGACACTATGTGGAGTGACTCGTCCGTGTATTTTATCGCCTCTGCTTTTTACCGTATATTTTAAATTTATCTCCAGAAAGACTTTCACAAATTAACATCAATATTCTAAAATACGTAGCTAATGTGTAATCGTCTACTTCCAACAAAAAAGACTTGCAACTACTCATAAACAGGATGACCGAAGCATGCAAAGAATATTACTTAAAAGCAAACAATCCCAAGGTCAAATTCATGACTGTCCGCAAAACAATACGACCAATAATAATCAGAATGTCTAAAATATAGCTGGACAGTTAAAAACATCACTTATTTTGGGCGCTAGTGTTAATGGCAACTAGGAATACAAAAATACGCAATGAAATGAGAATAAGCAGAAAGCCAGAGCTGTCTTCTATAAAATAAAGGGAATGTTCGTAAATATATGTAAATAAATATTGTTTTAAGGCATTGCTTTCCTGTATTTAATTTCCAACGTGCTCTGTATTGTGTACTGGGTACTATGCTTCGTTAAATTGTCTTTCTTTTCTAGCCATGTCTACATTGTCTCAGAGATTGTATAACAACTACAAATCAGACTAATACGCTACTAAATATTTTGCATATTGCTGGACGGAGTGTAAGATCGCTCCATTCAGTTTATCCGCTAGGGACACTACGTATAAGCTAGATGAAGTGAAAAGAAATAAATTACTTCACAAAATAAAAAAAATCAAAATAATTAAAACAATTAGCATTTGAAAGCTGAACGATTTCGTGCACTTGATGAGATATCCAGACAAGTATAGCCTTATACATTTGATAGTACAGACCAACACCATAGGAAGAAGAGACCCAGGTCGTAGAAAACAACATGGCTCGAAAATATCTTCAGAGAAAATTATTATTAAACAAGGTACAGTGCTAGAAAAAGAAAAATAGATCTATTTTTGATTATTCTTGTATTATTTTATTGTTTCTTACTCGTAACAAAAAAAGTTTTATTACTCTTTCTCTCTATGTCCTCCTCTTTAAATATTTTCTCTTTGTTTATATTTGATCATATCCTAAAAATTTTTTATAATAGTATTTTGTTTCTAGTTCGTTGTTATCGTACCATCTATATCATTATAGCTTGTAATTTCTTAATTATTAATACTCGAATGTAATTGACTCTTATCTTATCCAACCCTGTCTTCTTCAACCTCACCAAATCTGCAAACCGCACTTTCTGTCAGCCTGATTATATTCATGTGCCTTTGAGGTAATAGTGTCCTGTTAGGAGATCAACGATAACTCACAGATAATTTCTATTCATATCTATTAGATCTTTGGATCTCTTCTTTAAAGATCCATTTATAAAAGACTTCGGTTATTTAAGACTCAGTTATTTATAACAGTGGTTTTCTTTCATCTGGTCGACCTATTCCAATATCGTTCTTTTGGCTATGGTAATTTCTATGCTAACTGAAGGTTCTGGCCCTTTAACTGTTTTTTGCTTCTCCCCTGGTAAGAAATTGTGCTGTTTTATTCTCTTTAATACCAGTATATTTAGGCCCCCAAAGTAAACTTACTTTGTTAATTTTTCCGTTCCGAATTAGATTCTGCAGATAGTTTTAAATTGACGGTGTCAATTCGATTTAATTCCAGTGCCTTAAATGCCATCTGGATATTTAATATAATAGAGTAAGATCCCAGAGCGATCAGACATAACTTATTTTCACACAGATGAAACCTTAGAGTCTGAGTAGCGTCTCGTGTGCTTTGAATACCTGCGTATTTATGAAACTTGCTGAGTGACACCTGGGCAGGTACCAGGTGAGAAAGGTAACTAAAAATAAGAGCTATTTAACTTAAATTTACATAACTGATTTTTATACATATTTTGTAGAATATCATTTTGAAAATACTGTAATAAGTGTCAGACACTTGTCATGGACCAGAACTTTTGTCAGACGCTTTAAAGCTCCACTAAAATTAAATGAACTTTACTTACTTTTACATGTCTGATTTTTAAATATAGATGCAAAAATATTTAATCGGATCGAAAACAGTAAGTATTCTTAATGTATTTGAATTTTTTAATCTGAGGCTCATGCGCACAGCACTCTCGCACTTATACTTCTGGTTAAAGAATTTTTGTGTTTGAGGGATGTTTGGTCATTTTAATTTGTCTGACTGATTAAATATAACTTTATTATAGTTCCATTAATAACATATTTAAAAATCAGACATGTAAAAGTAAGTAAAGTTCATTTAATTTTAGTGGAGCTTTAAAACGTCTGACAAAAGTTTTGGTCCATGACAAGTGTCTGACACTTATTACAGTATTTTCAAAATAATATTCTACAAAATATGTATAAAAATCAGTTATGTAAATTTAAGTTGAATAGCTCTTATTTTTAGTTACCTTTCTCACCTGGTACCTGCCCATGTGTCACTCAGCGAGTTTCATAAATACGCAGGTATTCAAAGCACACGAGACGCTACTCAGACTCTAAGGTTTCATCTGTGTGAAAATAAGTTATGTCTGATCTCTCTGGGATCTTGGACAATAACTTTTATAGGTTTGTTCCTGCATTTCATATTTATTAGTTCCGGAAGTTACATCTCTATAGAAGAAATTGCCGCTTGCAAGATTGGAGTGATTATCTAGGCTTTCACTAAAACTTAGCCTTGGTTTTCCTCCGTATACTCCAGCTCGTTCTTCATATTCTAAAAGTCATTTTACTTGACCCCCAGTCGTCTCTTCCCGGAAACAAGATGGTAAATGGCTTTTTCAAATAATATTTATCTTATCCGCCTTCTATTTTCTTATATCTTCGCCTCCTTATCCAACCATATATGTAATGGAGGAAGGTCAAGTATAACCTCTATGGAGGCGGTTCGGTTGACATGCTTAATCGCTCCTGTTACAATTAAGCATGCTTGTCATTGAAGCCAAATCGACTTCTCCATGGTGGCCTTTTGTTGGTATTTAGACCACCATATCAGTGCAAATCTCCTTTAACATGTCCAAAAAAAAAACGTTTGCTTTGTGTTGTTGGATATTCTTTACAGATGCGCGTTCCGTGTAAGCTGCTTATAGTATTACTCCAAGATATTTGATCCTAATCGTCTTTCTGACAGTTTTCTCAAACAGAGCGAAAATATGGATGTTATGACAGGTTCTGTCTCCCTATGAAACTGGTTACTACTGTTTTACTGAGAATGGCAGAGAGTTTTTCCTTGTAGCAATATTTTTTTAGCTTTTTCCCATTTTTTAATTACCATAATTAATAGATCATCTGCATAATCCTACATTTCTACCTTCTGCCTTTAAAGAGCGAGATCAGGTCATCCACCAGACTTGACTAAAGGAAGGGAGAAAGCACTCTTCCTTACGGGCATCCCTTAGCTGTGTTAGCCAGAAACTCCTCTTCTTGCAGGTCTATTAGAATATTGACTAGTCTTGTGCACACTATTGGCTTGCTTTTGATCCAGTTGCATACGGTAGTTGATATCACTTTTGATGCTGCTGCATCATTAAGAGAATTTGTTGGTGAAATAATAAATGCACGTTCTTTATCTAAAACGTCGTTTAGCGTAATTAACGGTGGAAAATTGAAATAATAAAATGATGTTTACGAAAATTTTCCATAAAAGATGGTGTCTACCACATTATTAGATGAATTTCATATCAAACGTCCGCCGATTTATTTGAATACTTTACTAAAGTATCATAAGAATAATATACAATGTTTCGAGCAAGGTGATGGAGTTAAGAATATGAATTATTTATCTTATTTATCTAACTCTAAATTCTGCTACCTTCACTTTCTTTACTTACTCCATAGTACAATCAATAGACGTTAATTTTTGGTATACCGCTTTTTTCTTTTATAATATTGTTAACAAGTTTTAAAATTCCGTACAACTTGTTTCTAGTTTATAGCGTTTTCTCTAGTTTTAATTTTTTAGGTTTATTATGCGGCTGTATTAATTCAAAACGATGCATTTCTTCGAAGACTTAATGCACTTAAAGTATTAATTACTAGAATAAACAAAATCTTTAAGCTATCTATTTTCTTAATTAATTCTCTAGTCACAGTAGTTTAATATTTTTCTGCTCTCTACTTTTTTTACGCTTTTTTTTCGGTCTGCAGTTATTAATATATTGCATTGATGCGATAATACAAATTACTTTAAAGACTTGATGCAAGCAAAGTGCTAATTATTAGAATAAACTAAACCTATTGTACATAGCTTGTGAAAATATTGTGTAAGGCAATAATGTTTAATAAAAAATACTAGTAAAACATCAGAAAATTCAATTTAAAATACTTCCTACATATATGCAATTTTTATGCAAGCTCCTATTTACTTTTCAATTAACTAGACAAAAGATTTCAAAACTGATGCATAAATTTAAATGAACTAATAAGAATATATATACAGTGTGTCAATTTTAAACGTTACAATGGGCTATATCTCACGAACAAAAGTTAATATCGAAAAATGCTAGAAACTGGTTCTAGGATAGTAACGAGCAACTAAAATGACATGAAAGAGAACTCACCCCCATCAATCCCCTAAGCCCCACTTACCACAACCAAAAAAATTTAAATTGCAAACCCCTACTTGTGATACTTCATTGAAAAGACTTGTTGAAAAGACATTGAAAAAAAATGTTATCCTATGATATAAATAATAATTATACAGGGTGAAGCAATAATTGTGAAACTTTGGCTTAAATGGAAAATTTAATGAGTTTTGTGTTGATTCTGTTGATTACTCTGTATAATTATTGTTTAATTCTTAATTATTGTTTAATAATTATAGAGGGTGTTAATATGAGCCGGCTTACTATGACTTTTATATTTGTAATGCTATCTCCCGGACTATTATTTTTAATGATATGTAAGTGCCAGTCGGAATTTTTTTTTTGTTAAATAAAAACTTAATTTGCCGTTTTTGCAAAACTAGTTAAAAACATTTGTTTTTTGGGTTCTGTCAGATTTAATAATTTTTGGTTTATTTGAGAATTTTAAATGTCATTACCATTAGTTTTCATTATTTGTACCGTTCGCGTCATAAAAAACTGGTACAACTCTTATAACCAAAAACCGTGTTTTTTAAGTTGTGTACGTTGGCCTTGTCACATGTGTCATTCTAATTTCTAGGGCACGGTTGCCAGTTCAACGAAAATATTATATGAAACCAGCTAAAAGCAGGGCTGTGCGATAGACCGCCAGTTTTGAGTATACTAAAAACTAAAACATTATCGAACATTGTCTATCAGTCAGCCACATTTATTTAAACATGCATCCTAAAAAATTCTCCTATTACTATTGTAATTTTCCATAATCTCAATTAAGTACCCATACATTGATTTGTGTTTTATTATAATTTATGAAAATATTTCAATTCAAAAATAATGATAGATAATCAATCTAAGACATAACTTTAAATTATTTTAATAAAACACTTCAGTGATCAGTGAGATATTGGATTGTAACTGTCACGTTTTGAAAAGCGTTTTTTCGTCCCGGATATTTTATAGCTTATAATACGTAGGATAAAGTATAATGTTAGTTTTTCACATTTATTGTTCTTGTAATAAATAATAATTTAATTTTGGTAGTTTGCCTGTTACTAAACTTATTGACACAAAATACAACTCGTATTCGGTAGGTAATTGAAGTATAAAATTACAGTATATGCATTCCAATGTTCCCTGTGCCAATACCCTAGGTTTGAAGATCCTTCAAACATTTTGGATATTAGCTCAACCCTATCTCTTGTTATTAAATTTATTAGATACGGTTTTTTGTTGTTAATGTTAAACATAATACCTATCTAAAAACTTTGTACATTTTTGAACGTTATTTTTTATATATTTAGATTTTGTGCAATTTCGTTATCTGTGATGGCAACAACGAATTGATTCATGGACCATTGTGTCCAGTCTGAACACAGGTTTACATTGGGAAAAAAAAGTGTACCAGTTTTATATGACGGGAAGTGTACGATCGGTACTATCATTCAGCTGTAGTTGTCACGATGGTTTACAATATATCTGAACGCGTGGAGATCATTTTCATATTTTTCTCCCAGAACCAGTGGTATTTACAAACAGCTCAAATATTTCGTGAAAGGCATACGGACAAAAATGTAAGTCACGTGTACGTCCGCAATTTACTTGAAAAGTTTAGAGAAACAGGATCGGTGCAAAATAAAAAAAGGAATGCCCCAAGATCACTGAATGAAGCATAACAAATTGAAGTCCTTGGAAATTTTGCAATAGAGCTTACTGGATCAACACGTCAAGTATCTGCGATGACAGGACTTTCACATGAGTCAAGTAGACAGGTGTTGAAATTACATAAGTTTCACCGTACAAAACACATATTCTATTAAGAACTAGGAGATGATGATCCAGACCGACGAATTGAGTTTTGTGAACTCATGAAAGAATTCGCGTTAAACCGAGAATGTTAAAAAATATTTGTTTCACTGATGAATATACTTTTATGCTGAATGGTAATGTAAATAAACAAAACTGTCGGCACTGGAGTTATGCGAACCCGCATGGATTCAGAGAAAGTCACACTCAATATCCTGGAAAACTGAATGTTTGAACAGGAATATTAGACGATGCTCTAATTGGCCCCTTGGTCATACCAGTAAGTGACGACATTTATTTCAATATGCTGGAAAACACCATCGAACCTTTAATTCTGCATAAATTAGAGAATCAAAGGGACGATCAAGGCAACCAAGCACCTCCCCACTATGCAGCTCCAGTTAGGCACTGGTTGGATACTAATTATCTGAACAAATAGATTGGAAGAAGAGGTCCTATTAAGTGGCCACCGAGGTCACTAGACTTATCGCCACCTGACTTTTTTCTATGGGGTTACCTCAAGTCAGTTATTTATAAAACTCAACCTGCGTCACTTGTAAAATTGCGAGAAAGAATTACGCAAGCATGTCGCGCTATTACTACAACATTTGCCAAATTTCGTGCAGAATTTGAAAATAGGCTGTGTTATTGTTTACAAAACAACGGAACCCACTTTGAACCTTTACTTAATTGACATTTTTAACAAATTTGTAGTTCAACAAAAACCTCATTAAATTTTCCATTTAAGCCAAGTTTCACAGTTATTGCCTCACCCTGTAGAATTATTATTTATGCCATAAGATAGCATTTTTTAGAGTCTTTTTAATGATGTATCACAAGTAGGGGTTTGCAATTTAAACTTTTCTGGTTGTGGTGGGTGGGGCCTAGGGGATTGATGGGGATGAGTTTTCTTTCATGTTATTTTAGTTCCCCGTTACTATCCTAGAAACGGTTTTAAGCATTTTTCGATATCAGCTTTTGTTCGTGAGATATAGCCCATTGTAAGTTTTCAAATTGATACACTGTATAGCAAATATGATGAGACTTCAAATTTCAAGAAAATGATTGTTGACCTTGCAAGTATCAAGAAAACTGTGTATGATTGTGCATAACTGTGAATGATTGACATAAAAACATGAATAACTGAAATTTAGGATTTACTTTCTGAAAACTGAGACAAAGTGCGGAAATTTCATACTTATTAGAAACTGGACAGGACTTGGATTTGAGGAACTCTTAAGAACAGCTGAAGATAGACAAACGTTTGCCACCATAACCGCTAACCTCCATTGATGGAGACGGCACTTGAAGAAGAAGAAGGACGAGAGAATAAATCAGGATCAATCCATTACTGTCATATATATAGTGAAATACTATAACCCAAGTATAGTTCGATTCTCGGCACGGAAACGAAATTTTCAATTTCCAAAAAAATATATACAAAACGTTACTGTGCTATGGAGGGCACGCCTGCGTAAGTGGTCGTTAATTCATGTTAAAGACACTTGCGCGACTGAAAACCCTAACACAAGACCTGAGCTACGTCACATGAACTTTTTAACATAAATATAATATTGTCACTCACTAATCTTCATTTTTAGAAATCACAATAATATTCTTTTTATCCTGTGTATCTTTTCTAATCTTGATGTTCTTTTTTTGGCTAATAGTTTGTATATCCATTTGAGCCATTCTTCTTATATTGGATACATTATAAGATTATGGATATTAACGGATTATTAAAGATATATAATTATCTTAACAAGTTATCAAACTACAATATATGTGAGGTTAGAAACAATCTCATTTTAACCGGAGCATAAAATAATAAAGTTTACAAACAGAACAATAGAAACTTCTAATGGTCATAAGAAGTTAAGCTGAATATACTGCATAATGTACTAACTGCAGAATAACTACAAAATATACTAACATATGCAAAGATAAGACGCATACTATAAAAGATCATGTCAGTATTATATTGTTTAGCTATCACAATATGCGTGGTTGGTCTCCCAAAAGAGTTTACCCTGATATTTGGCAATATTAATTGGATTTTGTGAAAATGACGAATCAGGTCGTCGATTTTATACGATTCCAAATGGGTCATATTTTACCGATATAGATGTCTGTTATTTGTCAACCCCCTAACTACCATTACCACAAACCTTTAATTTTTAATGAGGACTTTGCCATGTTTGGTGCAATATTAGACATGTATTTCGATTGGAGAATTCAGACAACTATTTTTTTCATATTAACTTTATTCTTGTGAAAAAGCATCACTTTATTGAAAGTGTTACCTCCTAAAACATGAACGTAATGTTTATGTTTAGATAGCGTCAATTTCAAATTTTTCCCACCACATCGAAAACTACATTAAAACGAAATTTGAAACGCTAATAGGAACTTTATTAAATGTAGCGTAAACAAAAAAAAAACTCAATTATAAATATGTAAATTCATAATTCAAAGCAGTTTATTCATCAGCTATACTTATTTAATTAAATGTTCAAAATAATATCCACCAACGTCCATTCGACTATAAAGGAGCTGTTAAAAATTACGACGAACAGTTTATAGCATTTCATGGGTTACTAGACTACATTCATGCACTTTTTGTCATCTTAGTTCTTTCATTAAGGCAAGAATAGTATTATAAATATTGCTTTTTAAATAAGCATCTATAGGAAGAAGTCCGGGGGAGTTAAATCGGAGGATATTGCTGGCCATTCAATGAAACCTCTGCATATAATCAAATGCATAGGAAACAGTTTATTATGGTATCTTCTTACGTTTATGCTATAATGCGAAATCGTCTTATTAATATCTGTCAAAATGAAATAAACTGTGTCCTCTACCAATTCTAGATATGCCTCTCCGTTCATACATTTAATTTTAATGGCTTTTGGATATGTGTATCATGGAAAAATTTAGGATTTTAATCAGACCAATCACGACAATTTAGAAACGTAACATTTATTTAAAAACAAATAGAATAGATAGAAGGGTTCGATTACTATTTATTTTCTCGGTCATAATCTCACTACTATAGTCGACTGTCTAGATCATCTTTATTTATTTCCTGTGACAAATGTTTTTCGTATGGATGAAATTTGTAATGTTCCTTGATTTAGTTCCAGATCCTTGACCTATTTTTTAGTACCTAATCCTGTTTCCCGTTTCATAAATTATTTTAAATAGTTTTACTACGTATTAATGATGAAGTTACGTATCTTGATGAAGTTGATAAAATAATTTCGCAGTTCTCCTTACACATTTTTCGTTTTCAAAAAATATGAAAATAATTTTAATTCGTTCTGCGACAGAATAGACCAACAGTAAAAAATACTTATTTAATCTTGCTACTAAAACGTCCTACACACGTTCTGACAAAACAAGGGCCCAACGTTGTCGGTCACCACAGTTGGGTGATTTTGTCGGGACATGTGTAGGCCGTTTTAACACTATTAACCACAGTTCAACTAACTAAACTTTTTGCAAATATCTTTAAATGTTGTTTTTAACGTAACCTAAAAAATTTGTCTTTCGCACTAGCAAAACATAGACGTTACATTTAGATTTTAAGAGGTATAACAATTTAATAAATTGATACTTTTTCACAAGAACAGAGTTAATATCATGAATGTCTGAATTCTCCAGCAAAATACGTGTCCAATGCAAATTCAAGTTTTGCGGTACTAGAAGAGAGGAGGTTGACAAATGACAGATATACATATCGTTAAAAGAGGACCCATTTGAAATAAAAATCGATATATTTCAGCATTATCACAAGTATTGCCAAATATCAGGGTAGACTCTTTTGACTGGCCAATCCTGAATACTACTAAATATTTGCACAATAAACAAAATTTCGAACTTGTTTACCCTATATATATATATATATATATATATATATATATATATATATATATATATATATATATATATATATACAAACAACCAGTTTATTAGGGCTGCAGTCAGAAGGTTGGCCGGGATATTAAAGAAACACTCTTTTGACTTTTTGTCTAGCTTTCGAAATTGTTTTATTTCTTTTTCAAGACGCTGTAATATAGATAAAAAGAATATGTAAATATTTACAAAATATCACAATTCTTCAGTGCAACTTACTAGTCGTTGAGATTATTTATAATAAGCTTTGACCCTCAACATTAATAACACAAACGTAAAATAATGGACAAAATACATTCTAAAATTTTGGTAAGGATAGTAAAACTTTGTTTATTCTTTTTAGTAACCGTTCCATAAATTTTCATTCTCAACCTGCATCTAAGATGAAAACAAATTTTTTTTGGCCTTAACAACTAGGATTGCCAACTTGTCGCATATCGAGTTCAGGGACAAGGGACTAAAAAAGTTGAGATCTATACTACTAGAGAACTCCTATCCCATAGGGCTTTTAAATAAACTCATTTTGGGTTCTCCTTTTCCTTCGTAATTTTTTGACAAACAAAATTTTTATAATAATGAGGTCCGACAATTGACATTGATATACAACACATCAGTAATACCAAATAAAATAACTTTTGGTTCCTTACCCTACATTCCAGTTCTGACACTTAAGCTAATTAACATTTTCAAAAATGTTAATGGCTTAAAAATTACAACTTGGAATGTGAAAACGGTATCTTAATTATACACAAAAACAAAGGATCCCTTAACAATACAGGAGTCTTCGAATGTTGTTTATTCTATACCGTGTACCAATTTTAACAACGTATACATCGGAGATTCATCTCGTAATTTGCACGGTAGGGTAATCTCACATCGTAGTGAGATAAAAATCAATAAAATGCATGTACACAGAACATACATTAACTTTGAAACATGAGTTTTGTTTCGAAGATTCCTATATTTTGGCAAAAGAAAAAAAACATTCAAAACGTGTTTTCTTGGAAATGTGTTTCATAAAATCTAGTACATCTTGCATAAATAAAAAGTCTGATATAGATAAACTGAGCAACATTTATTATTTACTGGAAAAACATCAAAAATAAAATTAATATTTACTTATACATATACACTTCACAATACACCTGTATGCATAACAGGTTGCATACCATTAAGACAGGTTTAAAAATTAAAAATTACCCAGTATGGGCCTCTTGATTTTTGAAAAGAAATACAATATTAAGACACCTAATTACATTTTAATCTTATTGTTTTTTATTTCTGTTCTCTATGTATTAGAGTTAAAACACACCATCAAAAGATCTCTTAGAATAAACATAGTTTTACTATCCTTACCAAAATTTTAGAATGTATTTTGTCCATTATTTTATGTTTGTGTTATTAATGTTGAGGGTCAAAGCTTATTATAAATAATCTCAATGACTAGTAAGTTGCACTGACGAATTGTGATATTTTATAAATATTTACTTAAAAAATGAATAAAATAATTCCGAAAGCTAGACAAAAAGTCAAAAGAGTACCTATATGTAAATATTGTAAATAATAGAATTATAAATGCATGTTTGTTCAAATAAATATTATATTTTAATTTCTTGTACATTTTAAGAGACACGAGGCATGATATATATATATATATATATATATATATATATATATATATATATATATATATATATATATATATATATATATATATATATATTACAATAATTGTGTTGTACATTATTGGTACATCTTACTTTACTATTTTAGTGGTAATTTTATATATTTAATAAACAAAATGTTTTTAAGAATTTCTAAATATCTTCTAGAGTGAAATAAAAACCGTTATATATTATCGGAAAATTAAAAATGTATCATTGATGACCAAATAGTAAAAAATAAACATTCGGCAATAAACATTAAAGCAGAAAATGAGACATTTTAGAATGTTTACAAAATCTTGAAACCTATCAACTTTTGATGACTTCAATGAAAATATAAAATTATGCGAGATACCAAAGGTATATAAAGAATTGTTTCGTTAGTTAGACCTTTAAAATTTTAAATCACTGGATTCTGAGGATTTCACACAAATTTTTATTATTTTTTTTTAATATTCAGTTGTGTCTACATCCAAGTTTATGAAATATATGCCGATAATATCTTACCGCATTAAGTTGTTTAAGAAATGGATGAATTATTTTTCTAATTCGTAACTGCCCTAGTAAATCAACTGTATTAAGAAGATACGCACGCAACATCTTAAAAAGAGACAAAAGAGCTTCTACATCGCATATTCTTATTTTCAAAGAAATTTATCAGGCTGTTCATTTATTAGATGATGTTCATTCATTGGTCGATTGATACTATACCTAAAAAAAGATTAGACTTTTTAGAACTAATATTTTTTGAGATCGCGGTGCCCTATTCGGCTAAGGTTAAAAAGCAAACCACTAGATATGTAGTAAATCGATTACTCGTTTTTAAACGCTTAATAAATCGATTATTGTTAAAATCATGCTGTACATTTCCAAGTAAAAAAGACCTTATGTTAAAAACAATTGATTAAGAAATATTTAAATATAAAACAAATAAAGGTTCTTGCTGAGCACATACAATAAATATGTTAGTAATTAATATGAAGTAGATTGTTTATTTATTGATACATACATCAGGCTGGGAAGACTACTATAAAGAACTACTCACAGAAAACCACCCAGATTTCATAGAGACAGACACAGAGCAGGAACAACAACAAAATCAGAATGAAGAACAGATTGAGATAACATTAATCGAAGTAAAGAATGCCATAAAGACTTTAAAGAACAAAAAATCAGGGGGACCAGGAGGAATCGTTAATGAACTAATTAAGTAAGGAACGGACAAACTACACAGAATTATACACGAAATGTTCAGTAACGCTATAAACCTGAACGAAATACCAGATGAATGGTCCAAAGCATATATAACCTCGATACATAAAAATAGAGATAAGAAGAAATGCAGGAACTACAGAGGCATCAGTGTGATAGCATGTATGGGCAGGTTATATGAAAAAATACTGAAAGAAAAACTGGAAAAATCTATCTCAAATAAAATCGGAGAAAATCAGGCGGGGTTTACGGCAGAAAGATCCTGCATAGACCACATATATACACTACAACAATTAATTGAAAAAAAAAATGGCAAAAAATAGACCAGTACACATGGCATTCATAGATTTAAAAAAGGCGTATGACACGGTCCCCAGAAAACAACTATGGAACACAATGAAGAAAATAGGAATAACTCAGAGGTTAATAGAAGCCGTAAAAAACCTTTACAACAACAACAAGATAAGAGTTAAAACCGACAATAAATACTCCAACGAATTTATGATCACAAAAGGCTTATTGCAGGGATGCTCTACATATCCGACACTGTTCAGTATATTCTTTGAACAAATATTAAAACCATGGAAAAGGGAATGTGAAGGGATGGGAATACCAATCCGGGACAACTACTTGTACACATTAAGCTTTGCAGATGACCAAGTGGTAACGCCTCAAGATGAAGAAGATCTGTGCTATATGCTACAAAAATTAGAAAAGGAATACACAAAAAATGGACTAGAAATAAATCTAGAAAAGACCGAATATTTAACAACAGAGCAAGAACCAGTGAGAAACTTGGAAATGGACGATAATAGGGAAATTAACGGCACTGACAAATTGAAATATTTAGGATTCATACTTTTAAAAAATTGAACCACCGAGCAAGAAATAACCAGCAGATTAGCACAGACAAGAACATGTATTAAAACAATGAACGGGGTACTGTGTGATAGACAGATTACCAGAAATACAAAGAAGAGAATTTACCTGAGTAACACCTTGTTACTCAGTATAATGACCTATGGAGCAGAGAATTGGGTAATAAATAAACGAGACAGGTTCAAAATCACAGCAACTGAAATGGAGTTCATGAGAAGTAGCTGCAGAGTGACAAAAATGGATCGCATCAGAAATGAGGAGATAAAACGAAGAATGGCAGTAGAACAAGACATACTTAGCTACATCGAAGAAAAACGTTTAATTTGGTATGGACATGTGAGAAGAACAGATCATACAAGGAGGATAGCAAAGATTTTGGATTGGAGCCCAATAGGAAGGAGGAAAAGAGGTAGACCCCGAAGATCATAGAGGGATGAAGTGGACGAGGCCATGGAAAGACGAGACCTCAGAGATGGAGAATGGCCGAACAGAAAGGACTGGAGACGTTGGCTGAAAGAAGGAAGACGGCGACAGCTGTAAAAATCCTTATATAGATAGATAGACATCAGGCTGTTAAGACCTAGAATTTTTATAAAATACAATCATAAGAATAACTTATTACAACTATTTTAATTAAAACTCAAAGTTAAGTATATACAAAGTTTTCCAGTCTCTCACCTTCACGTTCTTAAGGTATTTCTCCACTTTAATAATCCAGCTCGTTCTGGGCCTATCTCTTCGTCTGGGACCGATTAGTGTCGTGGTAAAAACTAGTTTAGGTATTTTGTTCGCTGCCATTCTTTCTACAAGTCTTAACCATCTGATTCTTTGCAATTTGACGAACTTTGTGATGCTAGGTTCTTTATGCAAAGCCATTAATTCTTGGTTGTTGGTTCTTCTCTCCCACCCGTCTTCTGTCTTCCTTCCTCCGAATACGGGTCTCAATATTTTTCCCATCTTTCCAGAGTACTCTCTTCTTTTTAATTTATCGCAGGCATAAATACAGTCGACTATAAACAGTAATTAGACCCACAGTCTGAAAACTGTGGGTCTAATTACTGTTTTATATATTCGGAGCTTGACTTGTCTAGAAACCTATTTTGAATTCGTTTGAGCTTTTAAACTATCTAATTACTAATTCCCTTCAGCTATTCTGACATCGAGCTCCCATTTCTCTTTTCAATTTTTATCGAATATTACACCCAGGTATTCAAAACTGCCCACCCTTTTAAGAAGTAGATTATTAAAAATCCACGAGGAAATTGGAATTCCTGTAGTGTAGAATTAAGTGAAACCACTAAATATGTGGGTAAAAACCCATTAAATGATATTAAATATGTTAAAGATTTACTGCATGGCAACGCAGGACTTCCAGGGGTTGCTAACCCAGAGGCAGCGTCTAACTATGGGACCTAGGTAGCAACTGAGCTGCTGAGTTGCTGTGTTGTCATGCAATAAATCTATTTAATAATTTGAATTTATAAACAAATATGTAATAATTAACACATTTAATATGATTTTAAGGGTTTTTACCCACATATTTAGTGGCTTCACTCATAGATACCTAGGAACTGCACTGATGATGAGTTATTAGTCCGAAAACGTTCTGTGATGTTGTCCGAAATGGTCTTTTTAGAAGAATTATGTTTACCTTTTATAAAGGAATTTTTAAATAAAAAGTTTTTTAGACTATTTATTTACAAATAAAATTGAATTTTAAATATTTGTTTTTTTTTGTATAAGCATAAGTATTTTATGTAGGAGGTACTAATATTGTATATATATTTATTGCATGAAAATTATCTATAAAGTGTACATACAATTATAAAAATTATTAGTCTTTTTATGACTGTCATTAAGTTAAGTACTTATTAAGTTATGGTCGGAAAGAAATATAAGAATATATAAATGTAAACAGTAATATAGGCATGTAACAATAGGATATAAATTCTGCAACAAACAAAAGATTCTAAAAATAAATTTTATGCATTAATTCTGGTACAATAAGACAGTAAAATGTTGATGCAAGACGATAAAGAATATAAATATAAATTATCCCGAAAATCAATCAATGTATTATTATATTAAACACAAATATACGATTACGGAGATGCTGTGGTATGAGTATTTTTTTCTAGTGTGGGGAAATATGAGTCTACAACTCTACAACAAAACTGCGAGGCCATAAAACAGTAGTCAGGCCCATAGTAAGTTATGGGTGTGGAAAATAGTTCATAACACAGAAAACTGCCAATACATAACAATATACAATGTGTTAGACGTGTTGGAAAGCGATATATTATAGACCAGAGAAATAGCAAATTAAAAGCATTTTTCATGACACTCTTTAATACAGGTATCTCACAACTGCTTTTAATAAATTTGGTAATAGCAATATGTAATAAACAAAATATAAAAAAAATTAAACGTCATTTCTACTCATAAATAATATATAAACCATGTAAGATCGGTATTCGATTTTAAATACTAAAGCTGAAGAGTGGTAAATTATGAATGAAAATGACAAAATTAAGGTTTGATATTTTATTTTTGTTAATTTTTTGCTTAATTATTGCAAAACTAGCTTCAGAAGTCAATTTTTTAAAAAAACTATAATAACTTTTCTAAAAATTCACAAGAAACTAATTTCGTATGATTATAGGGACAATATCATGTATTCAGTCATACAAATTTTAAAAAGTTTCACTTAACAGTTATAGTTATTTCAAAATTGAAATTATTTATCCCAGAAAGCTTTTATCTACAACTTTATTATGAGTCGACTATTATAAGGTTTATGTGAATAACGTAGAAACCGAGTTAGCCCTTTTTTAATTTCTCGATCTTACTATTTCAAAAACTGACTTCATAACTTCAAATTTATAACAGTTGCAATGTCTCCGGTTGTAATCAACAAAAATTGATGTTTTTTTTTAATTTGGAGTACCCCGTTGCATAACAAACGTTGCATGTTACGATGCAAAACAAAAATAGCTCACTTGAGAAACGCACTCTGCCGAACACTGTAGTAACTAATGATAATAAAAATTTGTGGAAGTATTGAAAACAGAAGTTTTCAGTGTTTTATTTGCTTGATAAAATGAACTTTCATTAAATAACGGTCGAATCCATTACATATTCAAAAAGCGATCTCACATTGTTTTGTATATTGTTAAGTAAAAAATGACGTTTAATCTTTTGCATATTTTCTTTATAACATATTGTTATGACCAAATTTATTAAAAGCAGTTATTAGATACCTGTATCAACGTATGTATAAAATATTTATCAAAGAGTGTCTTGGGAAAATCGTTACTACTTCTTCCGTGTATTATGGAGGACATTGAGCCTAATTAGCGCAAATAACAACTAGCGAATTAGAAATAATAAAGAAATATATATATATATATATATATATATATATATATATATATATATATATATATATATATATAAAATATGTCACTTGTTATAATAGTATAAAGAATTAATACCAGTACAGTACACTAGGGTACATCGATTACGGTGGACACGTCACGTGGTCCGGATTCACGAGAAAAGAATCCCCAGATAATTACTAAAGGCAAGAATGCACAGAAAAAGACCTGTTCGCACACCAAAAGAGATGGGAGGACGAAGTAGATGGGGATGCCAAAAATCTCCTTAAAACACGTTCAAAGTAAAGAACAGCTGTATATCGAGATATTTGGAGAAGCTTACTGAGTGCTTACTTTGGAGACTAAGAAGGCCCGACTTGTGCTGTATTGCCATTGGATGGATGCATGAGAAAATACGAATTAAACCTGGATGCAATAGAAAAAAATTATTTTATTACAATGCCACTCATTAGGATAATTCTAAAGATATCGTTTTTCAAGTTTCCAGTATAGAAATCATATCGATCATAGAAATCATAAAACTGCTCTGTAGATATGATTGACAAAATAAACGAAAATAAGCGAATTACAGGAAAGACTTATCAAAAAAAATGGATCAATGATATTAGAGATAGAGAAAGGTTTGAATGAAAATGCGTTGTAGAATAATATACGTAACTATTTTCACCCCTCGCTATCTTATAATTCTAATTTTATGTTACTATTATTTTCTTCTTTGCTCATATTAAACGTTTAAACAACTTTTAAATTTTACTAAGCCTTAAGTTTATTAAAGTATTTTTCTATTTCTGCTATCCGCCTTATATTCCAAATTAAATCCACATTATTCTATCTTTTAACGAATGTATATATTTACCGAACATTACCCTCAGGTATGTTTAAGTAAAGTACCAATAGAACAATCTACTAGCACAAAATGCTTAGGTATTTACTCAGACCACAAACTTACTAGTAAAAGCCACATTACCAGAAAATCCAAAAAAAGATATCAAAATAAAGGAGGTGGATCGGCTAATCAGCAGAAAGTCCTGCCTAGTTCTAGAGAATAAAGTTTTTGTTTATAAAACAATATTTAGATCAAATAGGCTATACAGAGTAGAACTTAGAATAATAGAGGATTCATAACAGATAACTAGTCAAATGTTACAGCAAGTTCACCTTGCCCGTTCTTCTCGCATTCTCCGTTTGAATAAATCTGTGTGTAATTCCTCTACCTCTGTCAATATCGTGTGAAGTGTAGGTCCAGATCAATATCTTTGTAATTTTTCTTAAATCTGAAAGCATAATTAAAACAAAACTTTAAATTTACGTTTTCATACTGAGTACATATTGTAAATATTTATACTTTAAGTAAATATATATTTGTACAAAGCAATAGTTTTATTGGGTATTACACATTTTTCTAACCAAATCTAAGCACCTAAAAATCGGTAACAATGGAACGTTGTTGTGATTTGTTTGTAGTTTTATGAAAAATACATGATAATTTAATACTTTTATTTTTTTAAACAGCTGGTAGCTGGATCCGGAGCAACAGAAGAATCAGATGAAAAAGCCAATTCACCAGATGGCGTTGATGGTGAAGGTAACCAGAAAAGCGCAGATCACCAATACAGCGAAGGCATTCCCGGACCTATCACTAGATTACTTGTCATAGCTAATAGAGGAGTAGCCAATTTAATCCAAGATTTAATTCTCGTAAGTCCTTTCTCATTATAACATATTATTCTTTAATTCTTAAATTTTTTAAAATAAATTTAGAGAAAAATACATTTTATAAAAAGAAAATTAAACGAAATTCGTATTAAAAAGAATATCACGATAATAGATACGATCCAATACAAATATTGGCACGATTTAGAAAGCATTCTGCAAACAAACTCTACCAAATGGTTCTATTTTAAAATCTTGCGCAAAGGATTTTGGCGATAATTTTTTTTTAAATGATATTGGAGTTGCACAATAAGTCATAAAATATGCAATGCTGGCTTTAGGTGCAAAAATTACACATTGTAAAAAAAACAAATCACATTTAACAAAAATCATGATTCGAAGTTAAAATGGAAATAAGCAAAGCGCTTTTCCAAAGCATAATATAAATGGCGCAGTAGAGAATTATGAAAGAGAGAATACGAATATACAAAAGAGAGTGAAGACGACCATTGACATAACAATATTCATTGTTAAAAGTAAAACATCTTATCATGAACTTCAAACCAGTAAGCCCACGAATATGTTATGTGAGAGTAAATGATAAGTTTTTTAACATCTGTCTAATAAACTTTAGATGCCCCAACCGAAGACAAAGAAGGGGATAACAAATAACAATGGTATGACGAAGTAGAGACCATGTACGACAGATGTCCCAAAAACGACATTAAGATCGTAATTGGAGATATTAATGCAAAAATAGGGAAAGAAAAATACAGTGCTCATAATATCACCAACGACAATGGAAGTAGAATAATAGGAATTGCAGCTTCCAAGGGCATAGTAATTGGAAGTACCTACTTCCATAAAAAATACCAATAAGGTAACATGGATATTAGGTCACATCCTAATAGAAACCAAGCACTTTTCTAATCCAATGGATGTACGTACTTATCGTGGGGCCAATATATATCCAGACCACTTCTTGATTGGCGCAAAAATAAGAGCAAGAATTTCAAACACAAAAAAGGGCAAGAAAAGAAAAGAAAAAATTACATTAAAAATGAAAACACAATAGATGAGGATTTAGCAACTAGCGAGCAATGGGATATAATGTAGAAGAACAATTAAGTAAGCAAAAGAGGTTAGTCTTTGTATGTGGATATATTTTATTTTATAAAAACCCTTAAAAGGGCAACATTACAAGCACGAACGTTTTCGGAACAACTGTTCCATCATCAGGTTAAAATGCAGGTTAACATGCCTGAGCCACCAAAATATTTGGGTAAAAACCCTTTAAAATGAAAAATGTTACCAAAGATTGTACATGATGTTTATAATATTATGTGATGTTTAATATTTTAATTAGATTTTACTTCAGGTAACATACACCCATGCTTAAGTGAGTTCCAGTGTCCGGAGAGTAAACCTCTTCAAACGGACTACGGTTGGCAACTCGGTTGAATTATTTTCCTTGTGGATTTAATTAAGTAAGCGGCAGATGACGTCCTAGAACCAGAAGAACCCACTCCACGCAACGGTTGGTTCTATAATGAATGTGAAGATACCACGAAAAGAAAAAAATATACGTATAAATTTATGCAACAAAGAAGAACACGGAATAAGGAGCAAACGTACAAGTATGAGTAAAATAATCTACAGAGTGCAAATACAAGGCGATCTGTCACAAACCTTTAAAACATATGCGGTGTTACGACAAGGAGATACGCTGGCGTGTCTTCTCTTTAATATAGCATTAGAAAAGACTAAAAGAGATGGCAATATGGATTTGATCGCATGCACCATACGAGGACTTAAAGAAATGGTTTCTAAATACTTGACAGGCTCACAAAATATGGGGCTTAAAATAAACGAGAAAAAACCAAAATATTAATAAACCAAAATATAAACCAAAAGCGTCGGTACCAAATAACAAAGATAGAGTTAGAAACGCCAAAGAAAACTTTAGCATAGAGCACTATAAATTTGAAGCAATAAATAAGTTTACCTATCTGGGTTCTTTCTTAACAAGCGATAATGACACATCTGCAGAAGTAAAACGAAGTGAATGATACCGAATAAATGTAATTTTGGACTAATTCAGCAGCTTAAAAAACAGAAATTCAAACCAAAAAAACAAATTAACAGTATATAGAACACTCATCCTACCAGTGCTGACATATGGGTCAGAAACATGGGATATCTCAACGACAGACACAAATCGTCTGCTCGTCTTCGAAAGGAAGATACTACGCAGAATAATGGACAAAATCTGTGAGAATGATATTTGGAGAAGGTGATATAATTTCGAGTTGTACGAGAAGTATAAAGAAATAGTTAATGATAGAGATGTAATAACTTTCATAAAAATAGGTAGGCTTAGATGGGCTGGACATGCAACACGTGTTCAGATCAAATAAAAATTAATCACACAAACGAACCCTATTAGTGGCACCAGTAGGAAAAAGGAGTAGAGGTAGACCTAGACTGTTGTGGAGAAATGGTGTGGACGGTGGCCTATTATACTAGTGAGCATTGCTGATTTAGTAATACGATATTGGATATCGGATATATGATTATTATTTAAAAGGTTGTCAAAATTCATAAATTAAGTTTTTTAAATAGGTAAAACGAAATAAGAATAAGACTTACTCACAATCAATTAATTGTACCAGTAACGATCGGTTTCACATACTATAATTTTCTATGCATCTTCAGGTCAACGATACATGGTAAACTAAATGCTAAAAATATAATAATCCGTATTAGGGTGCTGTCTGGTACAGAATATATAGCAATTATGCCAGTATTATATGTGTGTGAATATTAAATATAAATTTAACTTGATTAAATAAAAAAAGTGAAAAATTATTTAATAAAATTAAAATTAAAATGAGTAAGTAAAATGTATTTAATTTAATTTCAATGCTACTAAGTCATTTTTCACTTAATTTTTTATTTATTCAATTTAAATTTATATCTAATAATCACACACATATAATATTAGCATAATTGCTGTATATTTTGTACCAGACAGCACCCTAATACGGGATATTATATTTTCAGCATTTAGTTTACCATGAACCGTTGATCTGAAGATGCATAGCATAGTATGCGACACCGATCGTTGGTGGTAGAATAAATTGATTGTGAGTAAGTCTTTTTCTTATTTTTTTATTTTGATCTATTTGAAATGGACTTACACAGGCAACATATTCAAGATTTAAGTTTTCAAATATATTATCCGTACAATTTAAAATTAATGGAATCTGCTGAGTGCTCCTTAGTTATAATAAAGAAATATAGAACCACGTACTATAAGCTCACGTAACATTGTGTATACAAAGACAAATTCTAGCAAGGTTTTTATTTTGCAACAAAATTCTTAGTTGTTTATAGAGAGTAATGTACAAAAAAAAACATCAAATAAGCTGTAGAAAGTTAGACCCAATAATCTAATGAAATAGAAAAATAGGCCAATATGATTAAATTGCACTCTACTAAAAACAATTCAGGAAACATGTTGATAAATTCTAATTTTCAAAATGTAAAGAAAAAGTTGAGTAAGTTTAATCTAGTGTCTGAAAAAGTATTTAACACTTTTAACTATTTAACAAATTAACACAGTGGATTCAAATTTTTTCATTATTTTTTTTAATTGAACGGAATAGAATAATATATATATATATAGATATATATATATATATATATATATATATATATATATATATATATATATATATATATATATATATATATATATATATATAAAATTAGCAAACTTTCTCTGGGATCTTTCCCAGAAATTCCCACTTCTCCAAGAAATTAACGCACCACTTCAATAAATCAATTTTATTTACAAACAGGCAAGGAGTAAGTAATAAAACTTGACCAGATTTATTTTACATTTTATTAGTAATTATAACAATTTGTCTAATCATCAGAAAATGTTGAAGTACAGGAGAAAAAAAAATAAAATAAAAAATTCTAAAAAAATAATAATAAGAAAAGTAAACTAAATATTGTTCTGAAGCTATTTTCTTGTGGCATGTTAAAGTAATTACTATTTAAATGGGAATAAGCCACAATTAAAGGTTAAAGTACGTTTATTGACGTTTCAATTTCCACTTTCCAGAACGATTTCCGAAGTGGAAATTGAAACGTCAATAAACGTACTTTAACCTTTAATTGTGGCTTATTCCCATTTAAATAGTAATTAAGTAAACTAAAATATGAAAAAAAGATCGGTGTCGCTCTTAATCGCCTACCAAGGATATCTTAAAAATTTTTAATCGGATTTAAATCCGGACTATGTGCTGGCCATTCCATAGTGTTAATTTCTACCTCTTCTAGATAATTTCTGATGATCTGTGCAGCGTGAGGTCTGGCATTACCTTGCATTAGTAAGAAATTTTCACCGATATAAGGAGCGAATGGTACTATGTACATGTTGCTCCAGGATCTCCAATATGTACCTTTCAGCTGTAACAGTTCCATTTTGTATGACCACTAGGTCCGTTGCGGTCAAAAGAAATACCACCCCACACCATAACGGATCCTCCAACAAAAAATGTGGTGTGTGAGAAGTTACACTGACCATATCGTTCGTTGGGTCGTTGCAACACACGAACACGTCTGTCGTTATTGTACAAATAAAATTGGGATTCGTCAGTAAATAGCACTCGTTCCCAGTCAGCCTCTAACCAATTAACGTGTTCTCTGGCAAAATGTAGTCTCTGGCGCTGGCGAACAGTTTCAGTACTAATTTGTATAGCATGCACGTCTCTAAGCTGAATTTGTAGACTTCGATGTGTTACAAAACGTTGTCGAAAAGCAGAAATTCTTAAAAATCGATCTTGAATAGGGGTAGTTACCCGGTTTCGTCCTTGCCCTGGTCTGCGAGTATGATCCCCTGTTTCGAGGAATCTTTCTAATACCCGTGAGACGGATGTGTGGCACACAATAAACCCACAACCAATTCTTCGGTAACTCCAACCTTCTTTCGACAGTATCACTGCTTGGGCACATTCATCTCGGGTTAAATTACGTGATTGACGCTCCATAATAAATACAATTAACATTAATCAACAAGTATATTTATAGAATTAGAACATTTTTTGTATTTTTATTGCAAAATATAACATTACAATGGAAATTCTTATTTACGCTAATAAAATATTTTAATATTTCAAAGTGGTGTGTTAATTTCTTGGAGAAGTGTATTAATTAGATACATGGACGCCATATTTAGAATTAGACCAGATGGAAAATTGGAATTTATTAAATTTCAACCAAATTATATCCACAAACAATTTAACTTACAGTGGTAAGGGTCAAAAAATATTTTTTTTAAATGGCATAATGACTAAACTAACAACGACTCTTGAGGAAATACAATTTACCATAAAACAACACACACAGACAGAGCTATGTATACGCACTACTAGATCATGACCCATCATAAATACATCACCCCTATTATAAGATCCCTACAGCTTGATGAATCAAACAAATAACAAGAACTGGCTAAAATAAAGCACGTCTGAGATAAAATGGCTGCAAGCAAACACCATAGCAAAACTTCATAGAAACAAAGACAACAACGACAATAAAGATGGTATAGAAATTAAATAAAAAATATTCTTACCTTCTATTTTTCTTTAATATCTATTTATATAGTTCTATGGGTTTTTTCCTGGTAGGCTTAACGTGTAAATTCTTCTCCTTTTTCCAGGGTCGAAAGCGACAGTAACAGCAGGATTAGTCCGATTCTAATATATAGCGTAATGCTATATCCCTCATCCTGCGAGAGAAGTAAAGAAAAAAACAAATAAGGTAGTTAGGATACACAATACCTTAGATATGCAATATGAAACAACAATGCATAGGAACTGTATAAACTTGAGCAACCTAAACCAGACCTAGAATATGACAGTCAAAAAAACTGGAACAATATTAATAAACACTTCTAAAACTTCTACTATTTCCAAAATTTTACTAACTATAAACTATCTAATAAAAATATTAAAAACCAAGACTAAGTAGAAAAATTTCAAAAATTGTAAATTAATAAGATAAAAAACATTATTAACACAAATACGAGGAAGTATGAACGCTAGAAATCTTCATCGCTAATATAACATTTCACTATTATAACTTAGATATACATATATCTATTAAAACTATAACTTAAGATAATTATCTATTAAAACTCCTACTAACCCGAATAGATGCAGCTATAAGTAACGTAAATTCAGTTACAGAAAACCGGTTAGCCATGTTTACGGATTCTTGTGATCTTTCTTTGATCCCTTGTTGTCTTTTACAGGTTTCTTATTAGGTCTTATAATTTATCCTTTTGTTTTAGCTTGTCTAGTAACAAAAGACGAGCTAATTTTATAGATAGCCTTATTTAAATGTCTTCCTTACAGGCTCTCGAATGTACGTTCAACTAAAGGGATTAGTTTTACCGTAACACCATTTCTTCGTTTCTTAGTTATTGCATTAAGGTTATAATTCTGTATCTCTTAGAATCGGAGGATCTTGTCTGCAGGGGGTTTTTCAGATTATCAAGAAAATTGGTCATGAGAATCTGAGAATGAGTAATGTCACTCTCCTTTTCTGGTCTAAGTGAAATTCCAATTTATGACTGAAGCTCCTAAAATACTCTTAGAAACTTAACTCGATTTATTAGCACAAAACAATAGCAGCAAGCCTGATTTAAACCGTAAGTTGCTGAATCAGCCTTTGACCTTTGGATCGAACTTTAATATGTTTTTTACAATCATTTCTTTCATGACTAGTTTCATTTTGTATTGTTTCGTATATAGCTAATGAAAGCTGGGTGTTGCCTGATACTATACGAGGGGTACAGATAATCGCAATTAAGCAATCCCGTAGATCTGCAATGATTTCTATGCAGTGCATAGATTTCTACTCACGCTGTCTGGCCATTGTCTTGAGGTAAGATTTTTCTGTGCTCTTCTGATTTTCTGCTTTCCGATATACTTCGTTGATTAATTAAGGCAAACTTCATTAACAGTTAAGACTTTCTCATTAACCACCTAGTTACCCATATGGTATATACTAGCCATATAGTATTTTTTTTATTTCTGAAGCACACCTAAATAATAGTACAGTTACCATCTAGTTACTCCTGTTAGATTACTGTGTTATTTTTTCAGACATTCCTTCCTTTTCTATACGTACACCACATAAGAAAACTTTACTCTAAAACAAAAATACAGGTCAAGAAACTGAATAAATATGTCAGGGGTATTCGAGGAAAGAGCAGCAGTAAGATCTAATAATATTGCCATATACAAAACCTACCTAGGCAACTAGTGAAAAAAATATAAATAAGACAGAAGCAAATATCAAAAAATACATAAGAAATTATATATCGAGGAAAAAAGATACAAAGATAAAAACGTTAAAAAAGATAAGAAAAGATAAAAAGAGGAATTCACTACATAAATGATAAATAAGTGAAATAATAGAAGACTGCGTCATGTGATAATTATGTAAATAGATGGTCAGATAAAGTCCATTGCAAAATCCAACAAGATATACAGATATTCAAGCAGAAAATTGGATATACATGGTGGCACAAAAATATTAGTTACACATTATTATTCCACGATTTATGGAAAGAAAATAAATAGATTTTTCCTAACTTATCTTCATGCAAAAGCGCACCCAAAAAAAGGTACGGGGTATTAAAGTTACAAAATACAACCGAGATTTTTAATATTGCTCCAAAACAGTTTAAAATTTTTTTATGAAAATTTATAGTAGAAAAGTAGCGAAAATATTTTTTCTGATTTTTCTAGATGCTTAGAACGGGCCTCCAAACCTTTTCCCCTCAATTGTTTATAAAATTTCCATCCCGTTCATTTTCTCCTAAAAGTCAATTACGTAATAATGTACGTTTCGAATTGTCTTGTGGAAGTAATTCTTGAACTGCTCTTACATGGTAGGGGCGAGGTAACTTTTCCTTAACCGTTCTTCACACTTTCATACAAAATATCCTTAATTCAGCAGTATTTACCCTTATCATTTTTTTTATGCTCATCAATAAGATCCAGAATAGCATTATTATTTGTCACAGAGTGACCAGTTATCACGGACGTGTTTTTGTAAAGTCGGTAAAAGGTGCGTCGGAGCAGGTAAAACGATTTGTAACAAAATCTGACAGAATGTGTGCAATTGTAAAAAAAGAAAAATAGAATACGATATCGCTGATAAATATACACGCTTCAACAGAAAAAAAGAGGAGAAGTGAAAGATGAATTTTATGAAGAATTTGAGTCATTGTCTAAAGAAATGCTATCAATTATCTTGCTAAAGAGACTCACACCATATTCGGAAGATATTCTAGGCGACTACCAATGCGGCTTTCGTGCTGGAAGGTTAACTATAGATCAGATATTTACCATCCGACAAATATTAGAGAAAAACTGGGAATTCAACCGCGATGTACACCAAATTTTCATAGCTTTCCAGCAAGCATATGATTCCATAAAAAGAAGCAAATTGTGGATAGCAATGTTAGAAATGGGAATACCAAGAAAATTAGTTGAATTAACGCAAATGTGCGTGACAGACTCATATGCGCAAGTAAATATAGGAAGCAGAACATCGGTGCCACTTGGTATAAATTCAGAACTTAGGTAGGAAGACCCCTTGTCACCGTTGCTGTTCAATTTTGCTTTAGAATATGCAATAAGTAAAATATCGTCTGAGTTGACAGGAGGATTTGCTGATCGAGGATCAAAACTGTTGCTGATAATATAGATGCAGTCACGCATTCTACAAGAGACGTAAGAGAGGTGTTTTCACAGCTCGAGGAGGAAACAGGTAGTCTGGGTCTCCTAATAAATAAAGAAAATACGGGTAGTAACCATAAAGAAATACATGGTAGTAACCAAAAATCTAAGCCCAAGAGTTAGGCAGAACATCAGTATTAATGATCATAACTTCGAAGCAGTAAAGGAGTTTAAATACCTGAGGGCGATAGTCACAGCGGACAACCATAAAAAAAGAGGTCTCAGCAAAGATAGCTGCGGGAAATAGAGCCCTATACTCCCTTTCAACATTATTTAGATCGAAGCTGCTAAAAAGAAAATCTAAATTAACACTGTACAAGTCAATTATTCGCCCAATTATTACATATGGCAGTGAAACATGAACTCTCAACCAGCGGGAAATCAATAAGCACCTAGAATTTGAAAGAAAGGTTCTTAGAATAATATTTGGCCCTCAAAGAGATGAACTAACAGGCGATTTAGAAGATGCCGCAAATCTAAAGTGGTGACTCTGTATGGAACTGAAAACATAGTTAGACATATAAAAAAAAATTCTACAAAGAGGTAAAATACATCTGGGTACCAAGGAAGAACGATATATGTAAAAGATAATTAAGGAAATCTAATAGTGAACGTTGATAGTGGAACACCAAATATGTAAAAGATGGAAAGAATGTTTCCAAGAACTGCTAAATGGCGGACTGTTGAAGAAAATTATAAGGTTTCTCAAATCCCAAACAGTAGTAGACATACCAAAGCTCACAAGAGAATAAATTGAAGAAATAATAAAAGATATGAAAAATTAAAACAGCACCGGGAAGAGCGGTATTGTGGCAGAGAACTTAAAATCTGGAGAAGAGACTTTACGAAACCAACTGTGAGCTAATAGCAGAAGTTTGAGATGTCGAAGAAATGCCCCAAGAATGGAACAAGTCCATTATAATTCCTATACACAAAAAGAAAGATAGAACTGAATACGCAAACTATAAAGGAATATCCTTGTTAGAGGTAATATACAAAGTGCTCGCCATACTAATTAAAAAAAAATAGAAATGTATGTGGAGAAGAATCTAAGAAAATACCAGGAAGGATTTTGCAAAGGATGATCAACAAGCGATCAAATTTTTATGCAAAAACAAATTCTGATCAATTGCCATGAATACAACATTTCAGCATAAGTACTTTTCATTAATTACAATTCCGCTTACCAAAGAATAGAGAGAAATAAATTAATAGAAACGCTAAAAGAATTCCAAGTACTAGAAAAAATAGTAAGAATGGTAAAAATGACAATTAGAAAAACCATTTGTGCTGTGAAATGCAATGGTACAGTCTCAGAAGAATTTGAAGTGAAAAAGGTGTTCGTTAAGGAGACCCGTTATCTACCTTGCTATTCAATATGGTTCTAGAAAAAATTGTAAGGGGTAGTGATAGAAAAAGGTTGGGCACTCTTTTCTAGAAAGATCACTTTCTAGATGCTTAGCATGCCCTGATAATGTGGTTCTCATTGAAAGAAATGGAAAAGAAAAGCTCTAAAATGGAACTAAAAGTTAATATTGTCAAATTCAACTACATGGAAATCTCGAGCAAAAAAGAAATAAACACCAGGGGCTTCTTTAAATTAAAGGTGGAGTATGGATCAGTTGTCGAGGAGGTGGATGAGTATAAGTAATTAGGTACCCTTAGGAAGAAACTGAAATCTACCTCAGACTGACCAAGACCAACAGATGTGCTGGGGCCATAACCAAAATAATTAAGGTCAAAGGTATATCTCATATTACAAAAATAAGAGTATAAAAAACTATAATTAGTCCCACGATGCTATACGCTGCCGAGACATAGACTATGAACAAAACCATACAGAACAGATTGGAAGCATGGGAAAAAAGATACTTCGCAGAATAATTGGTGAAAAAGTAGTAGAGGGAGAATGGAGAAGACGAACTAATGTAGAAGTGTACCAATTGTATGCTAACCCTAAAATAACAAAAGTAATGAAAAATTACGTAGACTAGAATGGCTCGGGCATCTAAAAAGAATGCAAGGTAATAGACAGGTCAAGAATATTAGTTAGAGAGTACTTGAGGACAAAAAAAAGACAAAAAGACCAAGAAAGAAATAAAGAGATGTTGTGATGGAAGACGTCAGAGAGATGAGAATCAGAAATTGAAATCTGACAGCTAAAAACAGAAAACGATTGAAATTATCCATCCAGCAATGGGTCTTAAAGACCTGTTTACGCTATATATACATACATACATGTGTCCGTCCGGTAAATTTCTATTAGAGTACTTATCTGCATAACGCCTTGCTGTCGCCTTACCATTCCTTTAACATTCACTTAATTAAAAAAATGAAGAAAAAGCCACAATCAATAGTTCCATAATATCCGCCTCCGCCATTTCAGAAAAACTGTAATTGTTCATTTTCATTGAGATAGAGAGATACCTCTAGGAATAATCAAAACAATCAAAAATATCTACCAAAACAACACAATAAAAGTAAAAGTAACAGAAGAACTAACCGACCATATTCAAGTTGTCAACGGCATAAGACAGGAGATTCCCTGAGTCCTTTATTGTTCAAACTGATTATGGATGAAATAATAAAAAAAGTAAGAACTAAAAAAGAATACCAAATGGGAGAAAAACAACTTAAAATAATCTGCTATGCAGACGACGCAATACTAGTCTCTCAAAGTGAAGATAATTTACAACGTATGCTGCACCAATTTAACATAACCGCTAGAAAATTTAAAATGTTAATTTCCCCAAAAAAGACAAAATGCATAGTTACAACAGCAAATTTACTAAAATGTAAATTGGAGCTGGAAGGTCAGATAATAGAACAAGTGATGGAGTTTAAATATCTAGGCATTACATTATCTAGCTACAAAAGCTCGAAACTGAAGTGAAAGATCAAGTAAATAGAGCAAACAGAGCCGCAGGCTGCCTTAATGAAACAATATAGAGAAATAAAAATATCGGGAAAGAAACGAAAGGCAGAATTTACAAAACAGTTATCAGACCAATAACGACATACGCGGCAGAAACAAGACCTGACACAGACAGGACAAAAAGAATGTTAAAAACAGCAGGGATAAAAACACTTTAACACTAAAAAGTTTATGGTAAGACACTATGGGACAGAGCTAGAAGTACATATATACGACATAAATGCAAGGTGGAGAACATCAAGAACTGGGTAAAAGAAATAGAAGAGTAGAATGGATTGATCATAAGCCAAATGACAACAAATAGAGTAGTAAAGACGATAAGAGACGGTTCCCCAATAGGAAGACGATCAGTAGGAAGACCACGAAAACGATGGAACGACAACTTACTGGAGGCACTTTGAAAAACAGACAGAGTCATGACTATATAAAAAGAAGAAGAAGAATCTAATTAATTAAAACAAAACTTTCGTTTACAATAACTGTAAAATCCCTGTCAAGATAGAGAACAATTTGCCTTCTCGAAGAATAAACTTGAAAACGTGGCTGTATCTTCTAAATTAATGATATCCTACAAACAAATACTAACAGACAAAAAGTTGTACAATAGGTTTTTCATTTTATTGGCGTCCCGTTTTTAATCCAATATTATACTACAAAGAATTGGGGGGAAAAGGTTTTGAGACCCTTTCTAAACATCTAGAAAAATAGAGAAACAAATATTTTCGCCACTTTTTTCCGGTTTTATTGGTGATGGCATGCTAACACATAATATAAATGTTCATAACAAATTTCAAACCGTTTCGGAGCAATATTAAAAAATTCGGATTTATTTTGTAACTTTAACACCCTGTATCTTTTTCTGAGTGCAATTTTGCATATAGGTAAGTTAGGCCAACTTCACTTATTTTATCCCTAAAGATAGTGTTATAATTCATGACCAATATTTTTGTAAATCCATGTATAAAGGTGTAGAATCATTTTTAAAATATCTATTTTAGTAGAAAATTTATTTTTCAACTCTTTGAATATCTTAAATGGTTCTGTATATATAACTGAAATATTATCTTTGTTTTATATGATACAACATTTAATCTAAGTTTATTATTATTTTTTTAATGAATTTATTTTTATTTTTTAGCGTTTGGCCCAAACCAGTGAGAGGTTGGTTAACTTCAAAGCTCGTTTGATAACATCCCTCATATAAGAAGTGCTGCCATTCTTCATAAATGTCAATATTGTTTAAGGATATAATGACAACCATAATATGTTCCCCACAGTTTTTTGCCATAGTCGGTTCACTTTATTTTTCCTAGGTCAATTTACTAGTTATGGCTGTAAAATTTAGCAACTGTGGGAATTTCGATCAATTCAAAATTTATTTATAAATTCCTCTATTGTTGTTATATTATGTTTATTTGTAAATATCTGTTAATATTTATTATTTTCTTTTTTAAATACAGCACATAATTTCTTATATAAATATATAAAATTTTATTTTTGTGTACTATAAAAATAAAATTTGTAAATAAAATATTGAACATCACTGTTTTCTAAATTATTACAATAGTTATGTATTTAAGACAGCTATTTTTGGATTTATGGTAAACAGATCTTGGATCGATTTTTTATTAATTTACAAGATTTAAAATTTATTTTTTAGAATATTAAAAAAAGTTTCAGATTTTTTTAAAAAGGCTTTTCATTTAGGAAATTTCGAATTTATTCCATAGTTTACGGACACACTGTAGATAAATTGTTATTTATTTATTAGTAAAAAGTAAAAGATTATATATCAATTAGACATACTCTTCACGTAGATGGTAAATCTTTTATTAAACTACTCTAATTATTAGTTAACTAGCAAAAGTGTCTATTCTAGATTCATGGAAACCGGAAATAATCTCCGTATAGACAGACACTAATCCCTGTCAGACGGACAGATTAACGAACTGCACAAAAACAAAATATCTGGTTAATATTATAAACTGCCACATACAAGTATAATATAAAATAACATTATATTTGATGCTATAGAATAGAATAACAAAAATCACAAACATCAAAAATACGATATTTAAAATAGTAATAAGTAACTACTACAAAGAATATACAGTCGGTAAAAAAGAGTAAAAAAGACTAAATAATAGTAAAAGCTAGTCATTGCTGTTGTTTCAATAATGACAAACGAGAGATGTATCTATCACATTTTAGAAAACTCTACTAAAACACAACAGATTGTTTGAAAATAGAAAGCTCTTAAATTACCACACCAAAAAACAAGAAAAAATTTAATGATCTAAGAGAAATAACACGTCTTTCCACTGAGTGTCTAGAGGCCAACTAGTTTATGGCATTGTATGTCATTAGAAAATAATGCAGAGGTACTGCATAAATCGTTTAAACACTCAATGAAACACATTTTTTTTAAGAATGACTAATGTCGCTCTAAAGATCAATACCATAAATAAAATCATTTGAAATGTAATTGTATCGAAGAATAGTAAAAATATCATGGACTAGCAGAACCAGAAACAAAGAACTGCTTAGAAAAATGGAATATCAACGAACTCTATTAAATATCATTGTGAGTTGTAAGCTACAATATCTTGGACAGATAATCAGAAGACCAAGATGTAGGTTCCTTTCGTTATTTATTAACTGTAAAATTGAAGGAACGATATGGATAGAACACAAGAAACTCTCCTGGTTAAACAAATTGCTAAAGTGGAGAGTTTAACAGCAGACCAATTACTAAACGTAGCCCAAAACCGAGATAAATATAAGAATATTATACGCATGGTAGTCGGCGATGTTCCCTCGGAATATAGCACTTTAGGAAGAAGAATGTCATTTTAATTTGGATTATGTTTAGGTCCATTTACCAATTTTTCCTAAAAATTCGTTCCCACAATTATTGTTGTTAGTTAGACCTTCTACTCGTTTTCATAAATATTTCTACGCAATAAGCGTAAGTGTCATGTGCTGTGAGTATAGACTATATAAAATAAAATAAACATATATTAATAAAAACAAACCATGTAGGTATTGCTTGTTGTTGTTGTAGTCACAATAAATCAGACGAAGATGAATTCTAGCAAACGAGTGCTATTTTCGGCTGCGTAGATACATGAAAAGCCGAAAGTTAAGCCAGAAAATAAAAATGACAATATACAAAATCCTTGTAACTCTAGCGCTGACATAGCTGAGAGAAATGTTTAGTGACATCTGTGACAACGGTATTTGGAGGAGAAGGTACAACCATGAGATATAGCACAAATATAAACAGATATGTGATGGTACGGACCTGATATTTATCATAAAAATAGGAAGACTATGCAGAACATCTAGCAAGATTACAGCGGAACAACTCTCTAAGACGAATTCTTATATCACAGCCGGTAGGAAGAAGACGGAGAGGTAGCCAAAATGAGGCTTAGATGAAAATATGGTTTACTCAAAGATATTAGAAAATAGGTGCAGCAAACTGACAACAGTTGGCAATGGCTAGGGCTGACTGGTGTAATAGACTTGGTAATGTCGAGGCTTTACTATAAGGATATAGAACCATTGATGATGATGATTTATTAGTCAGTGGATTAGATACCAAAATTAATGGAAATTGGAAGGTTAAATTGTTTTCAAAACTTGTGTTCGATACGTGAATATTGTAAGTTTAAAAGCCAAAATATACAGTTATAGAGATAATTCTTAATAACTAAATTGGTGCAAACGACTAAAAGTTCGATATCTGTTTACGATCATAAATAAAAGTTTACAATTTAGAACATTTCCTTGCCATTGAAAAAGCTGTCATCTTATATACTAAAACGCTAAGCCCTTTTCTTGTCCACCACTTTACTCAAAAACCATATTAGATAATTAAAATATTTTTTCGGAATATTATTAGTATTACGTATGAGATTGTCAAGATATACTTTTGGTAGAAAAATTCACTTCTGGTTTTGAGATGACCGGAAGTTAAAATTTACTTTAAGTTTTAGACCCCACAATGTATATATGGATCGAAAGGTCTCGTCTCGTCTAAATATTTACTTCCGGTTGCGATCCGACACCGGAAGTGACCCGAAACTCGCATAAAACGTCAAGATAGAGCAAATCTGACACCGGATTCGTGATCAGCATGCAAAATTAACTGCTAAATAATATCCATGTCGACATTTGATGAACTAAAATTATATACTAAAACGCTAAGCCCTTTTCTTGTCCACCACTTTACTCAAAAATGTTATGTATATTCTTGCTTATATTGTTTATATTGATCTCTTAATTTTTCTCGCAAAATAAAAATTGCATTTAAAAAACTCGATGTCGAGTTGGTCCGCTAGTAAGCTATTAAATCAATATAATAATTTAGAAAACAGTAATTCACAGTGCTTTAATCAATGAATTAATTTTTATTGAATCCATCAACTAAAATAAAAAATTTTTGAAGTGAAAATTTAGTTTTAATCATTTTTATTGGATTGCCAAACAATAGTCATGGAGATGGACGCTTTTTTTTATTTAAATTAATAAATTTTGTAGGCTATACCCAGTGTTTGTATATTTATTTGCTTTATATGATTTATTATAATTAGATTTGTTAATATTCTTCAACAGAATATTATGTAACCTGACCAATTGCTCACCTTTTCAAACTTTGGAGTGAGAATTCTTCCATGTTTTATATTAGGTATGATATTTAGATATTGTAATGTTATTTTGAAGAAGTAAAAGGCAAACTATGTGTTAATATTGTACATTTTATAATAAATTACTATTATTTAATAAATTTTAAATTAAATACTGTGTTTATGTATGTTAAATTTCGATTTTGGTTACATCAAAACCTTTTATTTACCAAATAAAAAAATTACAGGAAATCAGTACAAAATTAGAAACAAAGGGCACAATCTAAAAGATTAGTTCACTTGAAATTAAAAGTAACCCGCCCTCTTAAGGTGATTTATACGTTATAAACAACAATCATATGGAATTAGTTACACCACAATAAGAAAAATGAACATAAATTTCCAAAGATGTCTTCTAAAGCCACTGTTATCTTCCAAATTGGTCAGCACAATTATATTAACCAACCTTAGCTTGATCAAATGGCGAGTTTTCCATGAAATTTAAACAAAATACAGATAATAATACAATACTCTTGCTATATTCCAAATCTGGCCTTAAAGCGATTTAACAACAACCACTTAAAAAAATTAACATCTTTTCTAACAAATGCAATGTCAGAAAGAACGCACAGGCACTAGGATATTTATCTCGATGAAAGGCTATGCCGGAATCTGGATCAACGAGAAAATAGATCTTCTGGCTTAAAAAACCACAAAATTCGCGAATAGTATAAATACGCAATATTCTGCTCTTAGTTCTTGATATCATTGAAATTTATATGAACGGAATTTATTCCTTTTTAAAAACTTTAAAGCCGTGGAAATATGAATATTAAACTGGTCTGCAATGGTCCGAGAACTTATTTTAGGATTTTCTACTACTGCTGTTTATTTTATTTTGATTTACCAAATTTCTTGGTACCTCAGCAATATTTTTTGTACATTATTGTTCTTAAACAGTAACCCACAAAATAAAAATTTTGGCAATTCAAATATTGTCAAATATTAGAAATCAATATCACCAAACGCAACACGTCATACACATTCTTGCATTGCGTGTGGCCTGGCTTTTAGAAGTGGCCTGAGAAATGTATTATATTTTTGTAAAGTTTTGAAATACGTTCAATTCGTAGAACAATTTTAATATTCGTTGTCAATTTAGACTTCAGTCCTCTACAAATAGTTTCCGATGAATTTTTGGTGAAAAATGATAGGGAACAGGGAAATCAACAATTTTGAATTTGTCATTAAGTTTCCTATGGCCCATTTGACGATTCGTCACCCTGTAGAACACTAATAGTCCCCGTTCTTACATATAGATCAGAGTCATAGATCCATGAAAAATCAAAACAGGTGAATCCTCTCTATCGATTTTTGAAAGAAAGATACTTCGCAAGATATTCAGAGCAGCCTGTGAGAACATAATATAGAGGCGTAAATTCATCGGTGAACTGCAGAATACCTACAAGCATTAGTTTCGTGGAAAATCTTACCACTGTTACTAAGCGAAACCGTCTGCAATGGGGAGGGCATGTAGCCCGCGTCCCGGAATCGAACATGAACGAAAAACAATTCTAACAGCACAACCGGTGGGAATAAGAAGACCGGGTAGACTAAAGTGAGGTGCATAGACAAGGTAACACACGATGCTGAGAAGATCGCTGTTACCAACTGGAAAATCCAATTAAGCAACAGAGCATAATGGCGCAGAAAGCTTAAGTAGGTCGAGGACCTTTAAGAGCTGTAGTACCAAGATAATGATGATGATAATAAAAGAAGCAATTTTAAACACGAATAATGTAACCATAATGAACACTAATCGACAAGACAAAACAAAAGAATCATATGATGAGGAATGCCAAAAAGTAGCAGAAGCATTTAGAAAATAAAAATAAGAAATCTAACAAACAATAGTAACAATAGCAGACAAGATTACAAGGAATTGAGGAACAATTTAAAGAAAACATGCAGAAATAAGAAAAGAAAGTAAAACGAGAACAATTTATATAAAAGAAAAAATCCAAAAATAGGAAATTTGAGCTTTTCTTAGGAAACAAAAAACATGAAAAGATGATATGAAAAAAATGAATACATAAAATGAGGAAAGAATATTACTTAATAAACTAGAGGAAAAATTAAAAATTTGCGAAGTCACTTTACAGAATTGTAAAACAAAAACGAAGTAGATAGGAAAACAGTCCCAGAAATTGAAGGCGATCACATTGAAATAGAAACACCTATAGATAAAGACATAGAAAATAAAATAATGGAAACAAAAAACAATAAAAGCCCAGGAGTTACAGCAATATCAGCTGAAATGATAAAATCAGGAGGGAAAAACTACATAAAGAGATACATGAATAAATAAAAACATATGAGAAAAAAAAATGCCAGGAAAGTGGACCGTGACAATGATATTCCCTATACAGAAAAAATAACAAAATGTGATGTGAAAACTGTATAGGTATTGCTTTTGCTAAAAATAGTTTACAAAATCTTGACACTAGATGTAGGTAGATACCATAGCATAGTATTATGTAAAATAAGAATCAACATGAAATACTTCACACCTCAGAGAGCGGCGGCAACACAAACAAAAATCAGCACTAAATATGGAATCCACCGAATACTTACACAGAAATAAAATAACAGAGAAGATTGCTAAGAATGAAATATTAAAAAATGATAACATCGAGAAAAGCAGGGAAAAATTCAAAAATATCATCAATAACGCAGCAACAGAATCACTTGGAGAGAGGAAAATAACGAACACTAACATATCAAAAAACATAATCCCATGAATTAGAAAGAAAAAAAGACAAGATGGATCACAACAAACACAACGAGCATACAACCACTATAAACGAATCACAAATGAAACGAATACTTTAGTCAGACAAATAAAAAGGAAGACTGGCAGAGCTTCTCAAAACAAATGGAATACGGCTTCTACGGAACAAAAAAAATATGGAGAATGATCAGACAATGAATGAAAGGCAAAGAAAAACGATAGACGAACTAATTAAAACAAAACACATTCCGAAGAAAACATGGGCAGACTACTTTTGATCAATATTTGCTAAAGGTGACGATAACAAACCAATACCAGAAGTGACGACAAACGAAGAAATAAATATTGAGGAGGAAGAGGTAAAGAAAGCATTAAAGAAAGTAAAACAGAAAATTACCAGGGGAGGACAGAATATCGAACAGAATATAAAGGACCAGATCTGACCAAACAACTAATAAAAGTAATCCAAATCATAATAATCATAGACCTAATACCACAAGAATGGACATCAAGCATTCTAATACCTCTCTACAAAAAGGGAGACAAACCGGTCCCAGAAAATTACAAAGGAATTAATTTTTTAAACACAACACTAAAATTAACAACCAAAGTGATAACAAATAAACTGAATGAAATTATAACACTATCGGAAAAACAACAAGGTTTTAGGTCGAAAAGACCGTGCACCGACGCTATATTTATAATGGGACAAGTGCAAGGGAAATTATTAGAATACAACAAACCGACATATCTATGTTTCGTAAAGCTTAAGAATGTATTTGACAGGGTCAAATTAAAGGACGTTATCTACTTATTGTAAGCAAGAGAGATACCTTTAGAACTAATCAAAACGATTAAAAATATCTACCAAAACAACACAGTAAATGTAACGGTAGAAGAAGAACTAATTGACCCAATCGAAGCAGGAAATTTGCTAAAACAGGGAGATTCCCTAAGCTTTTTAATATTCAACTTGATTATGACTAAAATAATAAAAAAAGTAAGAACTAAAAAAGGATACCAAATGGGAAAAAAACAAAATTAAATAATCTGTTATGCAGATGACGCAATACTACTGTCTCAAAGTGAAGGTGATTTACAACGTATGCTGCATCAATTAATAAAACTCCCAGAAAATTTAACATGTTAGTTTCCCAAAAAAAGACAAAATGCATGGTTATAACAGAAAATTTACTAAGACGTAAATTGGAGCTGGAAATTCAGATAACAGAAAAAGTAATGAAGTTTTAATATCTATTCATCACACTATCTAGCTACCAAAAGCTCGAAACAGAAGTGGAAGATCAAGAGAATAGAACAAACAGAGCCGCTGGTTGCCTGATTGAAACAATATGAAGAAACAAAAATATCGAGAAAGAAATAAAAGGCAGAATTGACAAAACAGTCATCAGACCAATAATGACATACGTGGCAGAAACACGACCTGACACAGAGGGGACAAAAAGAATGTTAGAAACAGTAGAGATGAAAACTCTTAGAAACTCGATAATAAGATGATATGCGACAGAGCTAGACTTACAGATATACTACGTAGAGGCAAAGTGGATCAATTTCAAAAACAAAAAGAAGAAAAAGATAATCTTGACACAAAGTATATGGACAAAGCCAAAACAACACACGTAAAATATATTGGGCGAAGATTAGGTACAATTTAGATAAAAAGAATGTCGACGTCGACAAATAGAAAAAATATGTCGACGACAGACCAAATATTTGTATTAAAAAAATTCAAACTATGTGCTGCGAACATAAAACAGTAGTATATGTTGTGTTTATCGACTTTAAGTAGGCTTACGACATGATAAATAGGCAACATGTGTACGAACTAATGAATGAGATGGACTTTCTAAGTAAAATTGTCAGGATGATAAAAATGACCATGGGAAAAAACAAACGAAATAGCATAGAAGGACCATCAATCAAATAATTTTGAAACAAAGGAAGGATTACGTCAAGGAAGTCCACTATCAACGGCTCTGTGTAATCTTAAACTGGACGGAATAATTAGATAAAGCTCAATAAATATGAGGGAAATAATATTTTAAAAAAGCCGTCAATGTATAGCATTAAAAAATAAAAAAACTTAAAAGCTTAAGAAATAATATAATAAAAAGGACCAAACAATTTGGGCTTTTAATAAACAAATAACAAAAAAAATACACGATTGTTGAAGAAATAGATAAAGAAAAAGAAGACAATTTCACGCTAGAACCGATCGAGAAAATACATGCATCTTCCAAATAGTGTCACTCGAAACTGAGGAGTAGGCAGATTGAGACGTCAGTGCCGAGAGACAGCTCTTGTATATATACAGAACACGATACTGGTACGTCTCGAGTAAGGAGAGTAGGCAGATTGACACCCCGAACTGGAACGGAACCGTACTCTTAATAATGGCTCCAAAACGGGTGCCGAAACGTCGAGTTTTAAATTTTCAACGTGGATCTTCCCGTTTGTTCAATTTTTATGGCTTCTCGGATAATTCTTGGCTTATAAAAGCGGATGGGGGCTATGGTGCTGGAGGTTTCAAAATCAATTTTGTGACCTGTATGAAGATGTTGTTGACTTAGAGCTGAAATTGAGTCGGAAGTGCAAACACAAATAGAATGTTCATAAATCCTATTTCGGATTCTACGATTTGTTTGGCCTATATAGGATCCGGGGCTGTCTGCATGACGTCACAGCGCCCGTGATAACGTCACATATCTCATGTATACAGCAGTTGATATATTGTAGATCCATTTGACATTTCCCAATTTTCGAATAAAAATATTCATTATTTTCTGAATTATGGGCTGTTAAAAGATCTTGGAACACCCTGTACATAACTTTTCGATATTGTTAAATATAAAGTTACGTTACTTACGAACAATTTAATTTTTGATCAGTTTCATATACCAAAGGAAAAACTTTTAGATTTTAAACATTTAATAAAGAATAACTATTATAAAAGTTAATTACAGTTAACAAAAAAAATTAAAATTTATAAAAAATATCTGTGGTTACTAAGTTGTCCGGTATAATAAGCTATTTGTAAATTCGATAAATAATTATAAGCGTTGTTTTGAAACCTTAACTTTTGATTTGATTCTTGTTTTTAATAAAAATGACGTATAGGTATTCCCCAATTCTTGATTTGGATGTGGTATCTTTTGTATGTGATATATAGAATTAAACAAAGTTCTTAATCATTTAACTTCGACTTAGTCAAATAATTTTAAGCATTTAATCTCATTTTTTTTTATTTTCTATTTTTGAACATAAACTATTTTTTTGGCGTGTTCTCACGTCTCGTTATCAACCTTGCGACAGAATCTGCAATTTTTGTTAGTTCGTTGAATTGTATAAATGTGCCCCTTGAGGCGACAATATCCTGTTAGATTTGTCCCTGTAGTTTATTCGTAACAAGTTCCTGCAGGCACATCGCTACAGTATAAATTATCACTTTGAAGGTGATATCGCGTTAGTGATTACCCAGTCTGTCACCAATGCTTAGCTTTAATTTTCCCCGCATTACCCCAGCTCCAACTCCTTTATCGGTTTCATAGCCATCTGTATACCAGCATTGATCTGCCATTATAAGATTCGTTTTATTCGACTTCCGTCCGTCCCTTCCTGTAAAAAAGATGGTAAACGGCTTTTCGAAATTATATCCAGATGCATTGCATTGGAGGTGATTTTTAATTGTCTCTCCAGACTTGATCCAGGTATCCGCCTACTGTATGCTCCTACCTTCTCTTCCTTCTCTATCCATATATCTAATGGAGACTGGGAATGTTTGGATATACCACATCTAACAAGAGTTCTAGCTACAAATATTATTATCCCTAAATACCAAAACGAATTTTGCTACACTACTCTTAAAGAAATCTTAAGTAGCTATTCAGATCATATTGTGATCTATACAGACGAGTCAAAATCACCAACATGTACAACCAGTGCTTACTTTGTACCAAAAATGAATATTAAAAAATCATTTATTTTAAATAATTATTTCAGCATTTTTTCTGCTGAAGCATGTGCTATATACAAAGGTTTTGAATTGTGCTGAAAACCAGTGGAACAAAATTGTCATATGCAGTGATTCACTGTCAGTATTACACTCCTTGCAAAACTTTAAATTTACAATAAATAGCAATATATTCATCAAATTTTTCAACAGTTACTAAAACTATCAGATCCATATGGTACTAAATTTCTATGGGTTAAGGGACACTCAGATATTGTTGGCAATACTATTGCTGATTCTATAGTTAAAAATCCATTACAGCATCCACATAATGGTGATAGAAGAATTTAACACATGTGACCTACTTGCCTGTATCAAACAACATATTAAATTTAAATGGGACAGACAATGGGTTCAGTTTGGTGAAAGCAGGGGCACTAATTTATACAAATTACAACCAACAGTAGATGTAAAACAATTTTACAAAGATGTCACACTAAGCAGAAACACAGTGTCAACTGTCTTAAGATTAAAAGTAGATCATGGATGTTTTCCGAAACATCTACACAAAATAGGAGTTCTCCCAACAGACCGATGTGAGTGTGGAACTAGTATAGCTGATTTAAATCACATATTCTTCAACTACCCATTACATCGTAAAACAAGCACGTGGCTGCTAAAAGAATTGATAAAAGAGGGTTTAAGTACACCATTAAACGTAAATCTTCTATTAAGTGAAGACAATATAAAAATCTTTAAAATAATTATGATATTTCTTGTAAAAATTAAAGGTATGAGTGTAAAATTGATCGTATGCGTGAACATTTCCTTTGTATGTTTACCATATATGTTGCCCACCTACCTAACCGTGGTTTATGTCTTGTTTGTTACAATAAAGCCGCTCTGATAAATCCCTGAGCGCGAAAAGTGTCCTTGTACAATCCTGTATGAATGAATACTAATATTTATATGTAATTACGTGGCTAAAGGTTTCAAGCCAAAGCCAATAAAAAAAAATCTAATGGAGAAAGGTCAAGCATGAACTTCATGAAGGCGGTTGAGGTAGTCGACATTGCTCCTGTTATGATTAATCATACTTGTCGTTGAAGCTTATTTAACTTCTCTTTAGTGGTCATATTGGCTTTTAGACCACCATATTAGAGCTCGATATGTAATTAAAGGTCTGACTACAGTCATATATGGCCAGTATATCTATTTGAGTTTCATGCCCTATGTTTTTCCACATATCCTTCGACATGTCCAAAGAGAAAGCTTTGCTTTGTTGGTTATTTTTACCAAATGGCGTTCCATGTAAACCGCTTATCTAGAATTAGTCCTAGATATTCCCAAGTTTCAGGAATTTTGCACAAAACTTTTCAGACATTACAGATTTACCACTGTTAGTTTTTCTAATAGCTGACGTGACTCTTTCGATGGCAACTAGGAGTCCTGTTTGGTATTTCGTGTCTTCAATGGTATTCTGCCTTTAATTTGCAAAAGTTACTTCAAAATCTTGCAAAACTTGTATCTGCTAATTTACAATAAGTAGAAATATTTAGACTTTCAATTAAGCATTTATTAAAAATATCCCCTAGCGTTTCCAATAGTATGTCTGGTCCATACTTTACTAGTTTAATCGAAATGTCTCCAGGCCCTGGATCTCTACAGTTCTTAATTTCTCTGAATTCGTTTTTAGGATAATTTTGACTTAGTAACTGTACCCCTTCGTCATTATTACTATTAACTTCGCCAATTTCTTCCAGAAATGTTTTTCTATTTTCTGTCAGCAGTTGCTTGTAATGAATCTCCCACCTCATTGTTCTGAATTACATTTACGGAACATGGACTGTACCTTCTCTTCGTTATCATTGTTACCTTCGTCGATTTTTTCCCTAATTCTTTTTTATATTCTGTCAGTAGTTGTTTGTAATGAATCTTCCACTTCTTGTTCTGAATACGGCCCACCAATATCTAAAACAGAAATTATAACTTTAATATAGAGCCGTGAAGACCAAAATAAACATGGGACAGCAACTTACAGGAGGCACATTGAAAAATAGTGTCATGTCTACATAAAAAGAAGAGGAAGAGAAAAAGCGTTCAGTGTTTACGATATTGCGTAAATAGTCGCGTCGGTGCCTGAGACTGATATTAACTGCTAACCGTACAATACCACACTAACTAACGGTGCCACCAGTCTCGACGAAACGTCAAAGAAAGTGGGAGAACTCCTAACGCGGCGGACTTTTTCAAGGCATATTTGGGGTTTTTAGGGATATTTACAGTATCTGTGGGTCTGTGAAACTGTACGTGACTATTAAAGGATTAATGATAATGTAATAAATTTGATTCATTTCTTTGGTTTTCTCCAAATAGACGGCTATATTGCTGGTAGGTAACTTTTCTATTCGGCTATTGAACTCACCCATCAAAACGATCTCCATAGAGTTTCTAATTGTATTAAAAATGATTTTAGATATTAATGCTCAAATAGACAAAGAAGAACTTTTCTTAGGAAGCATTGGTAAACATTCACTTCATCAATACACCAATCAAAATGGAGAATTACTTATTACTATAAAATACAGATGCAGAATTCAAAGAAACAGGAGGGACAGACAGGAACAAACAAAAGAACAACTAGATATACAAAATTAAGACAACAAGATATCAAACAGAACTATGAGATAGAAATAGCATAAACATTGACAAATATAGGCGGTCTAGGCACCGAAGAAAATTGGGAAGAAATTAAAACAAAAGTAACTAATGCAGCAAGAAAAATCATAGGTAAAAAAAGAAACAAACAAAAAAAATGGTTCATTGACGAGTATGAAAAGGCCATATAGAAAAGAAATAAAGAACACAAGAAACATATGGAAAGAAGAACCAGAAAAAGAAATACAAGCTACGAAAATGCAAGATAGAGCACTGATAAAATATGCAGAACAGGGAAAAGAAAATACGAGAACGGTAATAAACACAAAATCTCAAAAGCAACGATGCAATTTAAGAGAAAGATACAAACTCCGAACAAATCTATGCAGAATTCAAGAAAGGCAAATAACCAGTGATCCAAAAGAAATAAAATCACTTTTAAAAACCTATTTCCAAACTATTCGCAAAAAAATGAGAAGCATATGGACATGCATCACATTGAGGGAGACACAGAAAATATAGAACCCCCGACGATGGAAGAGGTAAAACAAGCAATACGAGCACAGAAGAATAACAAAACTCCAGGTATTGGTAACGTCCCTTCTGAGCTATTAGGAAGATTTGAAGATTTGAAATGAGGAAAAGATCTTCTGCGACTGGAAAACCGGGATTATATGCCCAATCTATAAAAAATGGGATAAACTGAAATGCAAAAATTATCGCGGCATAACCCTCTTGTGCACAGCGTACAAAATTTTTATTTTGGTTTCCGACAAGGAAGATCTATAACTGACCAGCTATTCACAGTAACACAAAATCGTAACTGTCAGAGTACAAGGTGAGCTCACTAAGAACTTTTCAATAGTCAAAGAATTAAAACAAGGAGACGGACTGACACTTTTTAACCTACTCTTGAATATGTGATAAGACAGCTGAATATAGGAAAAGGTAATCACCTAACAAATAAATTAATACAGATTGCCGCCTATGCCGATGATATTAGCGTCATGTCTCGCAGAACAGAAGAGGCGGCAGAAATATATTCACAAATAAAAACAGGGGCAACAATATAAGCAACTTAATTCCTATAGAAAAGTGGGAAAAACACTATGAAAATTTACTCCAAGAGTCCAGATTGGAATATATGAAAGAAAAATACAGTATGAAGAGACAAACAAATAGTAACATTAATACTACTAACAACGAAGTCCGTAGTGCTTTAATTAAAATGAAAAACGGGCGAACTCCAGGACCTGGCAATATAGCTGTAGAGTTACTTAAAGCAGGAGTTTCACTCTTAATAGAACGAATAACTTTTCTAATGAATCAATGCTGCCAACAAATTAAAGTACCATCTGAATGGAAAACCGCTCACCAAGTGTCCATCTTTAAAAAGGGTAATTGAAAAGATCCTAACTGCTACAGAGGATTAAGTGTCCTACCTACTTTCGAGAGATTCTTTGGAAAGATAATAAATGAAAAAATACAAGATGAAGTAGGACATCTAATTAGCGAAGACCAAAGTGGATTTAGACCACTGTGCCTGGTAGATCTCGCACTGATAACTTGTTTTTATATTGTTCTGAAGCTATTTTCTTGTGGCATTTTAAATTAATTACTATTTAAATGGGAATAAGCCACAATTAAAGGTTAAAATACGTTTATTGAGGTTTCAATTTCCACTTCGGAAATCGTTCTCAAAATACAAACATTAGTAAATTAAACAAATATTGTTTTTTGTTACTTAGTGAAAAATTCTTCTAATAATTTAATTTTATCTGACACATCTATATTGACAATTCAGACATACCTTATACATTTTAAAGTAGACGACTTTAAAATGATATTGCCAATATTGTTGAGTTGCGTTCCTGGGACGACTTTACTTATAAGATAGTTCATTCGATTGCATGAAATCAACTTTAACTTGAGAATATCCGTCAGAAAAGATCATAACATGTAGTTCGTCTTTAAAAAGACAAATACATGTCATGATGACAGTAAAATTCTCCTGTTAGTGATTCCATAGTAAATTATGAGGGAAAAACCAGGAAAAAACCTCATAATACTATCCCGACATGGTAAGTATTTAATCGTGCATTTAGTTTACCTTCAATAAACACCAAATTCCGATTTTATATGTTTGTTATTTAAAAAACATAAATGATGTATTCTCTATATGTTACTGACTCACCAATACTGGTATTTTCCTTTTAATAACTTCCTCTTTCAATATGGGTAACCAGATCCTACTACATTCTGCCGAGGAATTCGCGACACAATTAGTTTCATTTAGCATAATTAGAGCCGCTTCTTTGATTTTTCTCTTTTTACCATCCGTTTCTTTTAGGACTATATTTGAATCATTCCATTGAACCCTATGTTCATTATCCCATGCGTGTTTACAGATTTGAGATCTATCAAATTCTCTATTTTTAATATAGGATTGATGTTCACTTATTCTAACATTTAATGGTCTTGATGTTTCACCTAAATAAAACTGATCGCATTCACAAGGTATTTTATAAATGCAATTCTTTGTCCTTTCTTGTTCATTGTTAGGTTTGGTTTTGGACAAAATAGATCTCAACGTGTTTGTTGTTTTGAATGTTGTTGAAATGTTGAATTTATTTCCTATCCTTTTAAGCTTTTCCGATAATCCTTTTATGTATGGTATTGTTATTTTCCTCGTATTATTCCTTGCATATGCTGCAGGATCTCGTTCTAAGTTGTTTTGTTCTATTCGATCGATTGTTGAAAATTCCTTATTTATAAACGATAAAGGATAATCATTTTTTAATAAAACAGATGTTAACAAATGTTTTTCCTCCAAGAACGAATTTTCGTTAAAACAAGTAATTTTGGCTCTATCGTTTAAGGATTTAATAATTCCCTTTTTAATATTAATATTGTGATTTGATTTAAAATTTAAATATCTGTTGGTGTGTGTTGGTTTTCTATACACCTGAGTTTCGTATGCAGTATCGTTCTTAGAGATTAAAACATCCAGAAAAGGTAATGTGTTATTATATTCCTTTTCCATGGTAAATGTTATTGTCTCTTCTTTATCGTTTATATCATTTAGGAATGTGTCCAACAACTCTGATCCATGAGGCCATATTGAGAATACATCATCTACATACCTCCACCATACTGAGGGTTTTAAATTTTGTTTAGAAATAATATTTGTTTCAAAATCTTCCATAAATATATCGGCTAATAATGGAGATAAACTAGAGCCCATTGCTAGTCCAAAACTTTGTTTATAGAATTCATTATTTAGTTGAAAGTATGTATTATCAGTACATAATGTTATTAACTCCATTATAGCTGATATATTTAGTCTTGTTCTAGTTGCCAATGTATCATCACTTTCTAATTTTGTCTTGACTATATTTAAAGTCTTATCTAATGGCACATTCGTAAATAAACTATTTATGTCAAAACTTACTAAAGTATTATTTGAATTAAATTCAATATTTGATAATTTATTTAAAAAATGTTGTGTATTTTTTATAAATGTGTCATTTTTATTTGCAATTGGTTTTAAAATATTTAATAAAAATTTTGATAGTTCACTACAAGGAGAATTCATGGTACTACAAATGGGTCTAAGTGGTATATTCGTTTTATGAATTTTCGGTACTCCATAAAAATGAGGGGTCTTACTGTAATGAGGTGTAATTAATATTCTCTGATAACTGGGTAAACAATCTTTAAACTTGAATAAAGTTCTATATATTTTGTTTTCCAAAGGCTTTGTTGGATTCTTTGTTAATTTTGTATAAGGTCCGTTTATTATTAGATCTTTAATTTTTATTATTAGTGGCTTATTCCCATTTAAATAGTAATTAATTTAAAATGCCACAAGAAAATAGCTTCAGAACAATATTAAGAAACCGTTATGGGCCCAGCGTTATTCAAAATTTTCGGAGATTGGAAATTCTATACAAGAAACTGGCACATTGTAAAAATTTAATCAAATTTTTACGAAGATGTAGAGACAACAACCTAATACCAAAGGGTTTGAAGTTACGTCCAGCATATTCAAGCAGAAGGTTGAACAACATTCTACATAGAGCCAGCTTGTCCATGATCCGCGAAAGGTTACAATATCATAGATGTCATTTATTTTTTGTTGAACAAGATATTGTAAGTATTGAAGATTTACTTTTCGATATGATATCAAATTCTGATTTTGATCAAATTATTTTTAGTTTGCATATAGTATATGAAAATTCATATATTAAACAAAGAGATATACATTTAAATAAATTTAATATTCTATTAGAACAAAACAGTATACACACTTTAGATAACCTAAATAGAAATAATGACATTTTAGCGACAGTTGTCAATCTATCAAATAGACATTTAAATGAAACGGAGAATTTAATACTGTCAAAGGGTCTAAACTTTGCTGTTACTCAGCCATCAATTCCAAAATTAGACATAATAAGCTCAGAGGAAAAAATATCTCAATGTTTACCAACCCATGAAAAGGAAGAATACAGAGTATTATGTAAACTTGAATTGGAAAAGTCTATTAAAATTGAACAAAACATAAGCAAAGAGGAACTAAAGTCTATAAGAACTTTAAAAAATGACGACTCCATAATCACCCTACCAGCAGACAAGGAGAATACAACTGTGGTAATGGATAGAATTCAATATGAAAACAAAATTAAAGATCTAATAATAAACGGACCTTATACAAAATTAACAAAGAATCCAACAAAGCCTTTGGAAAACAAAATATATAGAACTTTATTCAAGTTTAAAGATTGTTTACCCAGTTATCAGAGAAGATTAATTACACCTCATTACAGTAAGACCCCTCATTTTTATGGAGTACCGAAAATTCATAAAACGAATATACCACTTAGACCCATTTGTAGTACCATGAATTCTCCTTGTAGTGAACTGTCAAAATTTTTATTAAATATTTTAAAACCAATTGCAAATAAAAATGACACATTTATAAAAAAAATCGGTTGCCTGTAAAGTCGGTTTTACGGGCGAAGATTTTACGTGACAACGTCTTTTTCTCGGTAGAATATTTATTAATATGAATATTATTAAATTGCACAATAGGAACAAGGAATTGAATGAAAATAAGAATTGCACAAATTTTAACTATAGAAATATATTTTGTTTACTAAAACATTGTACATGTAAACTTAAACTTAACTAATTTCTATTTGAGTGATTTTGTTGAGGATAGGACGATGATAGGAGAAATATGAAATGAAAGGAAGTGTTTCTGCTTTAATGTGTCTTGAACGCCAAGAACGCTCGAGAAAGACAGAGACACAAGCACGGAAGCACTCACCGATTTAACGCGCCTAATTCTCTAGTGCTGCGCGCGCAGCGGACCGATCATGTTTGAGTGGGAGAGAGACGCAAGGCATTCGCCGGTCCGGCGGGCCTCTCTCTCGTTCGGTGACTCACTGTAATAGACGTGAGCGGGCGTTACACTTTTTCATGAATGACTCCGAGCCACAACCTAATTTTAAGACGTTGTCACGTCAAAATACACAACATTTTTTAAATAAATTATCAAATATTGAATTTAATTCAAATAATACTTTAGTAAGTTTTGACATAAATAGTTTATTTACGAATGTGCCATTAGATAAGACTTTAAATATAGTCAAGACAAAATTAGAAAGTGATTGGCAACTAGAACAAGACTAAATATATCAGCTATAATGGAGTTAATAACATTATGTACTGATAATACATACTTTCAACTAAATAATGAATTCTATAAACAAAGTTTTGGACTAGCAATGGGCTCTAGTTTATCTCCATTATTAGCCGATATATTTATGGAAGATTTTGAAACAAATATTATTTCTAAACAAAATTTAAAACCCTCAGTATGGTGGAGGTATGTAGATGATGTATTCTCAATATGGCCTCATGGATCAGAGTTGTTGGACACATTCCTAAATGATATAAACGATAAAGAAGAGACAATAACATTTACCATGGAAAAGGAATATAATAACACATTACCTTTTCTGGATGTTTTAATCTCTAAGAACGATACTGCATACGAAACTCAGGTGTATAGAAAACCAACACACACCAACAGATATTTAAATTTCAAATCAAATCACAAATTCGTGGGGTTACAAGTCAGCATGAAGAAAACAGAATATTTAGTTATCAATTCAGATGCAAAGTTTGAAGTGTTGATAGACAGGGACATGGAAATCAAACAAGTGGAAAAATTTAAATATTTAGGTGTACTCATTGATAAGAACGGCTTGGGAGAAACCGAAATTAAACACCAAAATAATCAGGGACGTAAAATTGTAGGGTGCCTGAACTCCTAAGGTGGGATCGCAACATTTCCAAAAGGAACAAAAAAGAATAGGGCAAACCATAGTTGAATCAGTTCTTTGTTATGGCTCTGAAGTATGTACAATTAATGCAGACCTGAAGAGAAGATTTTTGGCAGTTGAAATAAATTACTTGAGAAGAAGTGCTATAACATCCAGGCTGGAAAGGAAGACCAATGAATCTATGAAATAACATGAATGCTACAGAAGCTCATTGACAGAATAGAAAGAAGAGATTTAAAATGGTTTGGACACCTATTGAGAGTGCCTGACGAACGTTGGCCCCAAAAGCTTCACAGATAAAAGCCCCCTGGAAGAAGAAAAAAAGGTTGACCTTGACACTCATGGAATGAAGGAATTAGAAAAGCGATGGAATCGAAAGGTTTGGAGGAGGAGCATGCCTTGAACCGGGAGGATTGGCGGAGGAGAACGGGAAAATGTATTGTATTTACAAGTTGGATTCTGTAAGGTATATACAAAAACAGGGGCAAAAGAGACCGGACTAGAAATAAATATTCGAAAGACAAAAAACTTAACACAGGCAAGAGCTAGGAAAACGGACGCACAGTTGTATTAGAGGACGATATTGATACTGTAGAAAGTTTCACATATCTCGGAGTTCACATTAAACACGGATGGAGCAAAAAAAGATTGCCAAAAAGAGCTCTAGATAGTAAAATTCAGGGCGCAAGACCAAAAAGAAGGGCACGAAAAAGATGTTAGGATAAAGTGGCAGCGGATGCGCTAAATTTACTAGACGTGAAAACCTGGAGAAGACCGGTGCGGGACCGTCAAGGCATAGTTTGGAGGAGAGCAAGGTAGGTTCTATTTGGTCTGTAGCGCAATTAAACAGAGAGGAGTTTGATATTCACTGTAATATTTTCATTCATTCATAATTTCATAATTTGTAATTTTATTCTTTAATGTTTCTTTTCCTAAACATTCAACTCACTGTTCTTTTTCTTTGTTTCGGTAAGGGGCATGTTAGCCATTTTAAGTTTTTCTTGTTCCGACAAAATGATGTTTATTTTGTGTTTTTGTCCCTGTATATTCCATATTGCCATATCCGTTAACAGTTTCCCTCATTATTGTAGTTTAGTTTATCCGTAGATCGGTCCGTGCATCCGAGGCGATGTTTGGGTTTTTTAGTAAGTTATGGTTAAACATAGAGCCGATACATGCTGCTAGAACCCTCCTTAGCACGGTTCTCCTTAACGATCTAGGAGTCAATTCGCACATTCAATTCATGCTTTCAATTGACATTGTTGAGAGCAACAGAAATAGTTCACAATAATGCGGCAAACGTTAAACAATGAATGGTTGGTGTTTTGTGATTTTTACAGGCCATTATTGTTTACAGCGCTTTATTCCACTTACAATCACACCCCAACTCCACATACTTATAATAAGTTAGTTATTTTTTTATTTATTTACCAAAATATTCACGAGAAATAATTAATATGGCGAAACAATAGAATCATATGCAAATTTAAAGTTAATGAATAGCAATTACATGTTTTTGTATTGTTTAAGCTTTTGATAGGATTTATCCCTAATCACACTAATCAGCCTCACAGATTTTTTGCAAACTCATGGTTCACTTGTTCCTCTTATTTTTTATTAATTTATAATTAGTCATTGGTTGTAATTTAACCTTTTAGTAGTTATTAACTTATGTATATAGTCCAAATAAAATTGTTTTTCAAACCACTTCTAGTTTAATTCAAACTGGTTTCACAAGCTGCTTTCCCGTTTGTGTAATTATAACACTTCTTATATTCTACGCCAAGGCTTTCGTGCCAAACAAGACAAAGCAAAAAATGTGATTTCTTTGTAGACAATTTTGCTAATACTATAATACTTTCATACTTTTAATCGCAAAGAACGTAATTAATTTTTATAAAAACCTGAGATGACTTGAAAGTACCACGAAGCAATTTTATTGATTGGGATCCAAAAAGTGTTGTGATGCACTATAGTTACCTATTTACTGCATCTAATTAGTTTTCGACCTTCGGTTAAAAAATACCATCTTTGTGTTTTACCACAGTCGGCGAGAGTATTCTGAAGTATAAACACGGCAAATAATAACGTGCGTTTTAATTTACAGGAAGCAGTTATAAAAGTAAGTGTACCAAATAATTATATAGACCATTTGAAAACCATACAAAACTAGGTAAATACTTATTTTGTGCAATTAAATTATTTTGCAATTACAATTTACTGATTTACTGTTCGAGTAATCATAGTCTTTCAAAACAAAATAATTTTTTTTATTTGATATAAGTTCATTGACTGTCGTAACAAGAGTTTTTAATAGGGGCAATGATAAAAAAAATCTATTTTATATTCCCCTTCATTCAACTTTTTTGCATGTGTAATATATGTTTATTTAAATCTTAAAAATATACATCTTTAATTTGTCTCCTCAGAAGCTGTTAGTTTATTCACAGTTGTAATTTTCTCGGTGTTGAAATGAACCGGTGATGGCAAGTGAATGTTATTCTTAATCATATTTGGTAACTCCAATTCCACGGTTCATTGAAAGTTTCTTAACATTGTGCACATTTTTATTCACCTAAAAATCATTTTAAAATAGACGTAATTTAGAGTTCACGATATTTGCAGGAAATATGCTACAATTTTTCTTTAAAATAAGTTTATTTTTATGTTTCGGAAATCGTTTCCAAATACAAATTTGTATTAAAAACGGGCCTATAAACTGCTTTAAAAACGTTAATTTTTGTATTCCCTGGTAGTTCTTTTCTGTTGAGAAATTTGTATAATACTTTGCATGATACAGTTTAAGCGCTTTCTTCACTCTAGTTGACTTCAGCTTTTAGAGATACAGTTTTTCTATTATTACTGCTAAGTATGTTAAAGTTTTAACTTGGTCCCTTTTTGTTCCTTCAAATTCTATTGTTAGTTCGTCTCTTTTCTCTCCTATCTGCATAAGTTTTATCGGTTAATATTTATCTTTATTCCGATTTCATGACTTCTTCTACTACTAGAATTGGAATAATTTGGAAATATGGAAAGACTACTTTTTTCCATACTTCCAAATTATTCTGTATTTTTTTTAGTTTTTACCATTATCACCACATCATCAACATATGCCCCTTTTCGAGATTTCTACTCTTTGGATCTTTCTTCACCAAACATTAAGATTTTTACCTGTAAATTTCTTTCAAAATTCGTCCATAAATATCATAAGTGTTGGGCTAGTGCTTCTCCCTGCTCTCTTAAATTTATAAATTATATATATATATATATATATATATATATATATATATATATATATATATATAATATTATATATATATAATAATAAGTTTTATTTTGGGGTTGCAGTCATTAATAGGGCAGGAAAGTGAAACTCTTTGTTATTTATCTAGCTTTCGCAAAATTTATTTGCTTCTTCAGGATATGCTAAAATATGGTATCAGTAAATATAATGAAATTAAAATTAAATAGTAAATGTATTTACTGATACCATATTTTAGCATATCCTGAAGAAGCAAATAAATTTTGCGAAAGCTAGATAAAGAACAAAGAGTTTCACTTTCCTGCCCTATTAATGACTGCAACCCCAAAATAAAACTTTATTTTACATAACGTGTCAGTCAATAATACCTAACTACTTATATATACAATAAATTGTTGGAAGTGCATTCTCATGATCTTTCTAGTTCTTTACACTATAAAATAAACCTTAATATTTTTTACTTAAGTTTTTATAATAACTTTTTTATATACATGTATGTTTATCACATGTTCTTTTGCTGTGCTAATTTTGTTAAATTGCAAACTATACCTGGTTTCAATTAATTGTTAATTGTTATACAACTTTAACTCTAAATGTCCAGTTTCGTAAGCTTTTTCATATTTTTAACATTATTGACTGCTACATGCCTTTGTAAGATGAACTGATGATGCCTTCTGAGCAGAAAGCGAAACGTCTTCAATAAATAGATGAAGTAGCCACCTTCTTTGTCTTTTATTTCTCCACTTTGACCGAAAAACCCACCACTCTTCGAGTGTACCTTAGTTTATATATTTATATATATATATATATATATATATATATATATATATATATATATATACATATATATATATATATATATATATATATATATATATATATATATATATATATATATATATATATTATACAAAACCATCAGTTTATTAGGGCTGCAGTCAGAAGGTTGGCCGAGATGTTAGAGAAACACCCTTTTGCCTTTTTCTCGAGCTTTCGGAATTGTTTTATTCCTTTTTCAAGACACTAAATAATCTCAACGCTTAGTAAGTTGCACTGACGAATTGTTATATTTTGTAAATATTTACACATTATATATATATATATATATATATATATATATATATATATATATATATATATATATATATATATAGTCATACTTTTTCTTTCCCAACCAAAGAAAAATAAATAAAAATATCCATCGGAATAAAATTTTAAGATATCATTATAAACAAAAATGTATATAGTAATTTAAGATAAGATTTAGTGTAGATAAGAATAGAAATTTGTTTGGCCTTTTTCCGTTTCAAACAAAATTATCAAAAAAACCTTTGTTTAGAATTAGAAGACATTTTACCTGTCTTAGTTAATCTTTTCATTGTTTGTATAGTCGAGTATTAAATGGCCATATTCTAATCTTTTGAAATATGTATAAATTGTGTATTGACAAAACCAATTTTAAAGTAAGCTATTTAGTTTTTCTCTGAAACCGAAACTAGGCTTTTCCAAAATCATGGTAAACACAATTTGAGCTTTTGATTGGACGGTCGTTTTTAAATGGGAATTTGTGAGCCGACCAGAAGACCGGGCGAGTTAGTGATATTTTGGTCATCGAAAGGAAACAGTCGTTGGTCTCAAGATAGGGTGTGGTTCGTGAGTTTGGAGACCGGCGTAACGAAAAGAAGTGAATAGTTTGCAGAAGGAGATAACAAGTAGATTAAAAGAGGTCCTTGTATCTACCGTGGGCATTTTATAAAGTATATGTGAAAGTATTCTTACGGCATCAAGTTGACAAAAGGAGGTCCTGGTGTCATAAATAAGTAGCTGAGTTTGGAGAAGTGAATCAGGTGTTTTTTGTGTAGTCTGCAGGAGGTTTGCAGAGACGTTAAGAAGGAGCCGAGGTGCCAAAGAGGAGAGATCACATCGTTGAGGAGACTGGACTTTTCTGGGTATGCTCCAACATACAACTCAAGAAGAAAATAAGCTGTAAGTGTTTGTACAATTGAATTTTATATCTGTGAAGGATCGGTTTGACATCATGGTCATTAGCATTCAAATTTAAGAACTGAGATTTTGTTAGGCTAATCAAAAGTTTAAAGTTTTGTTGTTTCTTGTTTGAAGTAAAGAAAATTTTAAGTAAAATTGGTTTTCACGTAATATAAATGTATGTAGCTTTATAATCTTATTATTATAAAAATTTGATTTATTTTCTTGTATGCTGATTGATAAGATAACGACAGAATTTAATAATTGTTTTATTCGTTCATATAAAATAAAGAAACGTAAATCTTTGTAATATAATATATTTGTATTCTTATCCTTTTTTCTCTATCCCGATAAAAGACAACTAGAAAATCTTTTGAATCCATCGAACACAGGTAATATAAGGATTATTTTACTTTTGATAACAAATAAGTTATAATTCTTTTTTATTGGCTCAATAAACTAAGATTAAAGTCAAAATAAACAATCATAATAATATATATATATATATATATATATATATATATATATATATATATATATATATATATATAAAATGTGTAAATATTTTATATATATATATATATATATATAAAATATTTACACATTTTATATATATATATATATATATATATATATATATATATATATATATATATATATATATATATATATGTATATATAATGTGTAAATATTTACAAAATATAACAATTCGTCAGTGCAACTTACTAGTCGTTAAAATTATTTAAAATAAACTTTGCCACTCAACATGAATAACACAAATATAAGATATAATAATGGACAATACATTCTAGAAATTTTGGTCAGGATAGTAAAACTTAGTTTATCTCATGACATCTTTTGATAGTATGTTTTACCTCTGATACATAGACAACAGAAAGAAAAAACAATGTGATTAAAATGTAATTAGTTGCTGTATATTGTATTGTATAAATGTATTGTTGGTAATATTGTATTTATTTTTCAAGAAATAAGAGGCCCATATTGGCCATATTTTTTAGACATGCTTATCCATCGTGGCAGTGATGGGATTCTAACAACGGAGTGGTACCGTAAACCTTGTTTTAGTAACCGTTTCATAATTTTTTATTCTTAACATCCATCCAAAATGAAAACAAATTTGGTTTTGGCCTTAAAAACTAGGGTTTTTTTAGTTAGGGTCACACATCGATTTCAGGGACAAGGGACTAAAAAAGTTGAGATCTATACTATTAGAGAACTCCTACCCCATAGGGCTTTTAAATAAACTCATTTTCGGTTCTCCTTTTCCTTTGCAATTTTCTAACAATCAAAATTTTCATAACAAATGAGGTCCGACAATTGACATTGACATACAACACTTCAATAATACCATCTAAAATAACTTATGGTTCCTTACCCTACATTCCAGTTCTGAGACCTGAGCTAATGAACATTTTCATAAATTTTAATGGCTTAAAAATTACAACTAAGAATTTGAAAACTGTATCGAAGTTATACATAAAGACAATACAGGAGTCATCGAATGTTGTTTATTCTATACCGTGTGTCAACTGCAACAACGTTTACATCGGAGAATTATCTCGTAATTTCCACAGTAGGGTGATCTCACATCGTAGTGACATAAAAAGAAACAAAATAAATGCATGTGCACTCACAGATTATGCAATAACTCAGAAACGTGAGTTCAATTTCCAGGATTCCTGTATTTTGGCAAAAGAAAAAAACCTTGCAAAACGTGTTTTTTTGGAAATGTGTTGAAAATCTAGTACATCTTGCATAAATAAAAAGTCTGGCATAGATAAATTGAGCAACATTTATTGTTATTTGAAAAACTTAAAAAATAAAATAAATATTAACTTCTACATATTCTTCTATGCATAACTGGTTGCATACCATTAAGACAGGTTAATAATTAAAAATCAAAACTACCCAATATGGGCCTCTTATTTCTTGAAAATGAATTACAATATTAAGAACAACTAATTACATTTTAATCACATTGTTTTTTCTTTCTGTTCTCTATGTATCGGAGTTAAAACATACCATCAAAAGATGTCATGACATAAACTAAGTTTTACTATCCTGACCAAATTTTTTAGAATGTATTGTCCATTATTATATTTTATATTTGTGTTATTAATGTTGAGTGTCAAAGTTTATTTTAAATAATCTCAACGACTAGTAAGTTGCACTGACAAATTGTAATATTTTGTAAATATTTACACATTTATATATATATATATATATATATATATATATATATATATATATATATATATATATATATATATATATATTGCAGTGTCTTGAAAAAGGAGTAAAACAATTCCGAAATCTCGACATTCCAAATGGAATACACACTATACAGAAAAGTATAAAGAATATAAAAATAAAATGATTTTTTAAATCATCCTCTTTCTCACAAAATTATATACGCCAATATGTACCATCTACATTAAACTCTAGCACTCTTACAGGGATAGAATTTATGCTTTCTCGAGATCATCTAAAGACATCTACATGAAATTTCTGAAGTTGCTTTTAATTTTCTGTTTCTTGTACAGTCAGTGCAATTGTAACTTGTGCTGCCTCTTTATCAACAGTGTTTATGATCCTTTTATGTTTTTTTTTTAGCAACGGATCCAACCTTCTTATATTTAGATACTATTATATTTATATTATTAACGAGATTTTACTTAAAATTATTGCAGCTACTAGACACACTTCTTTTTAAAATAAAGGTTGACAATTTTGTCACTGATTTTATATAAAAAAAATTAAATCTGAATCTAAATGTGGACAAAAAAGGTATAATCTTTAACCACCTGTTGTTTTTTGTATTATCTTTCTTAGCTGATCGTGTAATTTAATGTATTAAAATGCATGCAAATCGTGTTTGATTAATAGTAGCGTTCATTTACCTCTTTACAAACAGTTATTTTAATGCAGTAATGTCGAAAAATAAAAAATAAAAATAATGAAAAAAGTGATTGTGAAGAAATGAAAACAGTTAAAAATATAATTCTAAATTTTTAAGTAATACCACATAAAATACGAAATTTAAGTAATGATTTAGACAATTTAAAGTATATAAAAATACATACACTCCAGTAAATGACCGTTGTGGAGTGTAATTTTCCTCGTCACGATGCATTCTCTTGAAAATTTGGATATAGGTTCCTCTTACTCTCTACTTCACTTTCTGATTTAGTTCCAGAGTTGCTTTAACTTGGGTGAGGTGAAAGCCACCACTACTCAGGGGTGAAACACGTACGTTTGAAAATGATTTTTTTTTTTCAAAATAACTTAAAATGTAGTAGTGATACGGAAAAGAAGAAAAAATATAGTTTTTGCTTTTCGGACGATTTTTGTTTTTTTTTTTTTTTCTGTAAGACAAAAATAAGTGAAAAATATGAATGATATGTCAGATTTGAGTAGTACAGATTTTCTCTCCTAGATGGCGCTAGGAAAGAAGGATTTAAATCTAAAACAACTTAAACCTTTACATTGTTTTATAATAAATTCTACCAAGAACAAAATAGATAGATATTATAATAAAAACAACGATCGGTATTGCGCGTAAAAAATATCAAAAAAACTAGGTTGAAGAAAATTGAATTTCAAAGTTCAAAATCGGTATACGTAAAAAAATGTATTTTCTCGGCTTTGAATGAAGCAATTTTCTTCTTTTCCTTTAATCCAATGTAACCGGAATAGATACACCTAAATAAGACATTACAAGTAGGTATGAGTGATGGACTTGCTTATCTTAATAAAGTTGATTAAATAATTTCGCTGTTCTTCTTGTACACTTTTCATTTTCAAAAAACACGGAACTCACTTCAATTCGTTCTGCAATAAAATAATTCATTTTGAACGAATTTAAAAAGTACTTATTTGTTCTTCTCTTCTTAACATGCCATACACCAAAGTGCGTAGGCGACTATCTCATTACTAGAATTCTGTTCTTGGCGGCGTGACACAGCTCGCCTGTATTGTGTATTCCTGTCCATTCTTTAATATTCCTTAACCAGGTTAATTGTTTGCGGCCGGCTCCTCTCCTACCTTCGATCTTCCCTTGTAGGATTAACTGTGGTATTTCATATTTTTCTCCTCTCAATATGTGCCCAAGGTAACCAATCTTGCGTTTTTTGATTAATTCAAAGAGTTCTCTTTCCACGCCGGCTCTCTTAAGGACGTCATCGTTTCGAACTCTATCCACCCAAGGTATGCGCATCATTCTTCTCAATGACCACATTTAAAATGCTTCAAGTTTGTTGATAGATGTTTTTTTCAAAGTCCACGTTTCCATGCCATAAAGCAAGATGGACCATATGTAGCACTTGACCATTCTGTAGCGTATTTCGAAATTTAGGTTTTGATTACATAGGAGCGGTCTGAATTTCACAAAAGCTTGTCTTGCCATTTGTATTCGGGTTTTTATCTCTTGTTGTGGATCCGATTGGTCATTGATTGTGGTGCCAAGGTATTTAAAAGTTTTCACGCGTTTTATGCGATCGTCACCTATGCATATTATCGGGTTTTCTGGAGGGTTTCTGCTAATGACCATATATTTCGTTTTCAAAATGTTGATTTTGAGGCCATAGTTTTTACCTATGCTATTCACCCTATCAAGTAATAACTGCTGATCTTCCAAATTATCAGTTATAATCACTGTGTCGTCCGCATAGCGTAGGTTGCTAATTGGTATGCCGTTCACCTTAATGCCTAATTCCGTGTCTTCTAATGCTTCCGCAAATATATTTTCAACATATAAATTAAAAAGCATCGGAGAGAGTATGCAGCCTTGACGGACACCTTTCCGGATTTCAAATTCATCCGTATATTGGTCTTGATCAATCCTCACCTTTGCCATTTGGTTCCAGTATAGATTCTGAATAATTCTGATCTCCTTTTGGTCCATGTTGGCCCTATGTAGTAGTTCCATCATGATATCATGTTTAACATTGTCAAATGCCTTCTCGTAGTCGATGAAGGTGAGGTAGACATCTTTTCGTTGATCTAAACAGTTTTGTATTAAGGTGTTCAAACATAAAATTGCCTCTCTTGTTCCTAGTCCTCCCTTAAAACCGAATTGTGTTGACCCGCTAAGTTTTTCTAGTATCTTGTACATTCTTGAGTGTAATATCCTAAGGAAGAGTTTCAGCAAGTGACTCATTAAACTGATTAAGCGGTGTTCATTGCATTTTGTGGCATTAGCTGTTTTTGGGATCATCACAAAGGATGACTGCAGCCATTCTCGCGGAATGTAACCAGTATCATAAATTCTATTGAACAGCTTTACCAAGATTTCGATATTCTCCTCGTCTAGTAGTTTTATTGCTTCTATATTAATTTCATCTGGACCTGTTGCTTTATGCATCTTTGTGGTTCTAACTGCATATTCTATTTCACTTCGCATTATTGATGGCCCTGATAAGTTTTCGGAAGGAAGTTTGCGCGTTGGTTGTGTTGGTCTTTCCTCATTAAAAAGTCTTTCTGCGTATTCTTTCCACGCCATTGCTATCTCCTCTTCTGACTCTATGTATTCGTTTCTGTCGTTGCGTATTCTTGTTCTGTGGTGGCTTTTGTGTATATTCGATATTTCTTTGATCTTCTTATGTAGTCCAAAACTATCTCCTTTTTCCTGCAATTGTTCTATTTCGTTGCACCTTTCCACCATCCAACGTTCTTTTGCTTTCTTAATTTTCTGGCGAATTTCTTTGTGTATCTGTTTGTATTTGTCTTGATTACGTTGTTGTTTATGTTGCCTTCGCTTTTCCATTAGATCCATAATTTCGTCCGTCATCCATTCGTTATGCTTTCTCTTTCTGATCTGTGTTTTAACTTCCCTGTTTACTGCCAGAATCGTTCCTTTAATATCATTGACCATCTCTTCGATATCATCATTTTGTTCTATTATTCGCATTCTTTCATTAATTTGATTTGCATAACTCTTCTTCAGATTTTCGTCTCTCATCAGTTCTCTTGTATTTATAGGCGTGCTGGTGTTTGTATTTGTTCTCTTAATTTTTGCTAGTTTTAACCTCACATCTGCTATTAGCGGATTATGATCGGATGCAATATCAGCACCTGGATATGCTGCGATTCTTTTGATAGCGTTACGAAATCTTCTGTTTATTAAAACGTAGTCAATTTGGTTTCTAATTATTCGATTTGGACGGTCTCCTGGTGATTTCCAAGTATATAACTTACGAGGTGGGAGCTGAAACCATGTGTTCATGACAACAAAACCGTTCTCCTGGCAGAATTCACACAGCAGGTCGCCTCTTTCATTTCTAACTCCAAGGCCGTACTCTCCAATTATGTCTTCATATCTTCCTTTACCCACCTTGGCGTTAAAGTCGCCCATTATTATGTTTATGTCCTCTTTCTTTGTTAGTCTTATTGCTTTTTCCAGATCTTTATAGAACTTAGTTATTTCTTCTTCTGACTTATCTGCTGTTGGTGCATATGCTTGTGTCACATTTATGTTTACTGGTTTGCCTGTCATTTTGATCAACATGACTCGTTCGGAAATTGGAACAAAATCTGTCACCGATTTACTGATCTTCCTGTCAAGAGCAATAGCCACTCCATGTCGGTGATGTCTATCTGTTGGGTCACTACACGAGTAATACATAGTAATCTTATGTTTCGTAAACTGTCCAGATCCAGTCCATCGGACTTCACTGACTCCCATTATATTTATTTTTAGCCGATTCATTTCCTTTATAAGGTTGTGTAGTTTTCCTGGTTCGTAAAGACTATTAACATTCCATGTTGAAATTCGTTGGATATCATCTATTTGGCACCGGGAGATTCTTCGCACCCTCTGACCATCTAAGGCCTGCCCGGGACTGAGGGCCATTGTTTTGTTCTGCCATAATGAGATGAGTTATCCTGGGGAAAAGGTAGTGTTGTGGTATCCCGTTACTTTCAACACCGCAGTACCACAGCCATTCAAACTGTCCTAGTCATGCCTGTGGAATTCCAATAACAAGCCGGTCCAAGATAATTTCTTTTGCGCCTTGCGTTGGTACTGGTGATCGCTGCTGCCCTTCACCAGGGTTGAGGACTAGGAGGGATAAATATGGAGGGTGTAGGATAAAGGTTATGGGACATGAGATTCCATGGTGTGGGATGGTGGAATATCATGAGCTAGCGTGGGCAGGGTCGCTAATCCCTGAAGTAGGTCTGTTTCCACCGGGATCGTGAAAAGTACCCACCTGCTACCCTAACTACTTATTTGTTATCGCTGCTGAAAAGAATTTGTGATTAACATTAGCAAAATACAGTTATGTTTAGTTTTTAGGAGATGCAAAAATTTTAAAAATTAATGTTTTTCACAAAACAAGAGTTAATGTGGAAAAAAATCATAGATACCTGAATTATAAAGCGAAATACCTGTCTAATGGTGTACCACATATGGTATATTCTCTATTTAAAATTAAATGTTTGTGTTAGGTACATGCATGATACTATGAATAACAAGATAGGATCTTCCCGTAGCACAAAATCGGTCGTGTTCGCGCATGCCGTCATTGGAGAGCAGAATTTGAATTCTTGTTAAAGTTAAATGGGATTTTTATGCATTCTGTGATGAAATTATTCGATTAGCAAAATGGTAATATTAAATAAAGGTTTAATAATTACAATATTCGTACACAAAAGGATATCTCCAAACTATTTATTAAAGATTATTTATTGACGCATACAAAAAACTGACATTACGAACGTGCAGCTCTCCAATTACGTCACGACTTATGCGCAATATCTTATCTTCTTAATCATAGTATCATGGGTACATGAAGGAAGGGTTGACAAATCACAGATATCTATATCGTTAAAATATGACCTCTTTGGAATCAAAATCGACCTGTTTTAATATTTTCACAAAATGAAATAAATGTTGCCAAATAGCATTATGGACGTCTTGGGTGGTCTACCCTGTATATCATTATATGAAATAATATAAACCTTAAAGAAAGAGGTAAATTAAAAACACAGTGACAGCAAATTATTTTACGAAAAATTCCGCTTACAAGATTATTGTCGTGATAGCTTTCATTGTTTTACAAATAACATACATATTCCCAGGTATGTCAACATCTCACTAAAGAGCAATTTATGAAATTTAACAATTTAATTTAAGTATGGTATAATTATAAAAGGTAGGTCACACCATTTTCATCAAAACAGGTGTATAAAAACGATAAAAATTTAATCATTAAACTCTAATATCATCACTTAAATTAATGTAATCGCTTGCGATAGCTTAGTTTTCAGAGGAAATGTGTACCTGTTACTTTAAAGGTTAACATACAAGGTAACGTGTATGTAGAACAAAAGTATATTCACAAGTCAGTTAATAAAATTTTATATGAGTTTATTAAATTACTTAACAAATGTCAATTAATAGTTTTAATAAAAGTTGTGCGATCTGGACGAAAAATAAGGGAAATTAGCCGAAATTTTGAAATAACAGATTTGACATTCCGAGATAGAATGAAAATGGCAGACCTAAAAATAGGAATGTTGGGCCCAAAACCTGTTTTTTTTTAACAGCAAGCAGAATTAAAGGAGTATCTTTTAAAAGTATCCAAAATGTTGTCTGGTTTATCTACAGGGAACTTCGGAGATCTGTATTCTCCAACGCCGAGAAAAATAATATAAAGTACGCTTTTAATGCAAAAAAATAGGCATAAAGAGATTAGTTAGCAATATTCATGAAGCGAAATCTACAGATCAGGTAACGCCAGCCTGAAACTGCAAGTTTGAACAGAATTACCGCATTCAACTTGAAAGAAGTAAAAATATTTTTGTAATAATGTTGGAACTGTAATGAATAAATATAAATTTTCATAAGACCGTATTTATAATACTGATGAGACCGGTATTACCACTGTACAAGAGTAAAGATTTTGGAAGAAAAGGGCCAAAAATTAATAGGCTCATTGTCTTTGTTGGGAAAGATGTAAATAGGTCACTATTCTTTATGCATTTAGTGGCCCAGTGAAATGGCCCAACGGTGTAATATTATTTAGAGAATGGCTAAAACATTTTTAACATCGTGCAAAGCCACCACAAAAAAACATTGGCATCAAACGATTTTTACAAAAACACTGGTATTGTGTTTATACCTCCTTATACCTTCCATAGGCTACAGCCCCCTAGATTTAACATTTTAGGCTCTCCTCAAAAAAACCTATAATAAACAGTAAAATATATATGTGAGCAAATCCGTTTAAAAAAATAACTCACTATAAATTAGCTGAAATATTTAACTTGGCTGGCTTACTTAAACTTAAACTGGCTTATTTAAACGTGGCGACAAGGGATTATATCATATCTGGTTTTAAAGCTGCATGCATTTTTCCGTTGGATTCAGATAGATTCCATAATTAATTAGATAAATCAGATTAAGAATTTGCTCCAGTTTTATCAGAGGAACATATTCAATCAAATATAATCGATAAGAAAGGTGAAGGCGTCAGTGGGTTTTCAGTGGGTCCTGGTCCATCTCACATTTATTCCCAATCAATATCTAATGGTTGTTCCCAGTCACTTCTCAAAAATTCTAGACACCCTCAGATATGTTTAGCATTAGTTCTCAATAACGCTGAGTCATCTCAGCCGACACCTCCTCTAACTCCTGGTAAACCAGATGGTAAGTCCACATATGCGCCTCCAACTTTTAATATCTCAATTAAAAAAATAGCCCGTATTCCAGATAGTACAAACTTATAAACAACCAAGATATGAAATAAAAATAAATCCCTACATTCTGAGATATTATATAATATCAACTTTAATAGAAAAACAATTGAAGGATGTTAAAAAAAAGGCAGAAGATAATGACAACTAAACAAAATAAAAAGTGCAGCATCATAGCAAAGATAAAATCCAAAAATGTTTTAAAAAATGAAAATGGTATAAAGTAAAGAAACTCCAAAAACCGAAAAAATTCAAAATGGAAAATCACATGTAAGAAAAGTAAAATTTGATGACAGTTCAACTTTGAAAAAGTCATTGGATGAAAAACAAATTTGTGACGATGATGAACTTGATGATTTAGAATTATAGGAAAAGCAATTGGGTTATATGCAAAGAATTTGGTAAAGAAAAATGAACTAGGGTACCTACCGATTCACGTTGTACTTTATATGGGCACATGCCGACTGCCGATGTAGATGGACTTAGGATTATATTTGTGACAATTATAAAAATTAATTTCTGCTTTGTTTTAATAAGTGAACAAAGTAACAAATAAAAAAAGAAACCTTAAAATAATAAAGCTATTTGTTTTCTTTATATCTCGTTCTCGGTTTAACTTACATTTTTATGAAAATTGTGATAATTTGTTCTTACCCGCGCGGAATTCCCCGTTCTCCCCTACTATGATATTCTTTATATAATTTAAATCGATTTTTTACTTATTTTTTTTTTTATTTAATTAAAACTTATTTCTAAACAACTAGGACGACGCATTTACATATGACCCTTACAATTTTGAAATCCATTGCAATCTATGTATTGCATATGACATTTAATTTAATATATGTTAATATTGATATATAATATTATTATATATAAATACAGTTATGGACAAAATTATCGAAATTTTTAAAAATTTTCGGAATTTTCGCATAAATTTTAAGTAATTCAACTATATAAAAACTTTGTAGTAGTTAGAATAATTTATTTTACTGACTTTTCAATAAACGATAATAAGATTATAACTATTCTTCTGTTAAAAAAAATGTTCTTTTTTTTATCTGACTCATAACTAAATATTGGCATTCATGATTATATTCTTACTTATTGGCAGTGGCATTTGTTGGAAATAATGTGTCACATGAATAACGTAGTAAAAATGCGTTTACTTTAAGTTAATGTACCTTCAAATTATATGATAAATAAGTTTGCAGCACTTGCTTCACAATCTAAGCAAAAGCATTTGCTGTACCGTAAGCAAATACTTTATATTATATTAATTAAGGCATGTATTTGCTAGAGACCTATTTATAGCCTTCATTTTTTTGAATATACCTACACTGCAGACTCACGTCCGTAAAAATAACACGTGTGTGGTAATATGCTATAAAGTCGCGTAGAAATATCACCACATAATTTAAGAACCTTCATTTCAACGAAGCAAACGTGCATTGGTTAGCCAATTATTTGTTTGGGGAGGAGAATATTGAAAAAGGAGGTGTGCACTATCACCGTTCCACAAAATGAAAGTGTTTTTGCGTTATGTAGCTGATCCTGGAAACCAAAACAGTCTACGAGAAATAATTGTAATCCACCAAAGTACTGTGTCAAAACCAATTGTAGAGTAATGTAGAAAATCTTGCAAAAAGCAAATCTATGGATCAAGTTTTCATTCATCTAAAATCCTTTCCAATTTGAAGATGAATTTATAAACCGCCAAGGTTTTGCTAGCATTAATATTGAAAACAACGTGCGATGCATAGGAAACAGTTACAAATGTAGATGTACAATGTCTCGGTTCTACTTATGGCAATAGAATCTGACAATCGTCTAACATTTGTTTGGTTATACGTCACAATATATAGAGAGGTTTGATCGTGGCAGATGAAGGGTGTGCAATAGGAGCATCTTTAATGACTTATTACCGAAACCCAAATGCACCATAGGAAACCCAATACAATAATTTGTTGAAAAAATAAAGAGGGTGTATTGATGATTGCTTTGAACAGTTAAAGCAAAGATGTTCCGTACTCCAATATGAAACTCAATTAAAGTTTTAACAAATTAAACTAATTTTATCATGTGCGTGTATTATGTGTGCTATACTACATAACATTACAAAAACACTACACGATCCAGACTTCGAATTAATAAAGACAAGGGCATCAATATTAGGAGAAGTGGAATGCGAAAACGGAAGGAAATTGACCATATGATTGTTCAACAAAATTTGTAGAGTAAGTTGAAACCACAGAGTTGTTGAAACTTATAATTATTACAATTTAATAATATAATATAATTACAATTTAACTTATAAATTGAAACAAATAATTTATTAAAAAAATTAATAGTTCAACTAAAAAAACCTAATCACACTCCAAAAAAAAAAGTACAAAATGTAGTAATTTTATGTTGTGATTTTATGCAAATTGGCAAGCTGTTGTAAACTTTCAAGCTTTTCAAACGCTGATGTGTGTGTACACTTCAAAGTGCAGTAAGTGAATATTTTGTAAATTTATACTTCACCAGTGAAGGCGACCCAGGTAACTGCATTATTGCGACAGGGCTGTAGTCAAAAGACTGTCGCCGGTGGCCTACTTATCACTCTGCAGTCTTAAGGGCTTACCATTGATATCAGGAGACCGGTAGCTGCAGTCGACGACTAGGTTCGGTGGGCGACGTGTAACGACAGAGAGGAATGATTGATTCATTGTCCTAAGTGCCTTTCGAAATCGGCACGCGACATGAGTTGAGCTTCAACAATCCTTGAGGAATGTACGAGGTGTTACTGTCTCTCAGAGGACAAGGCTGTCACTATGACTCCCAGACGAGCTAACACAGGGCCCAAATTGAACGCATGTCAGAAACAAGCTCGACTTCAGTTTGCCCGAGAACACGTCAATTGGTATTTTGGCCAACGGAGAAGAGTTTTATTCTCTGGTGAAATCAAACTTGCTTGTATAACGATGACAAGACGACGCGTCTATTAAAGGCCCGGAAAACTATTTGCTCAGTGTTGCAGAGTCGAACAGTGAGCTATGAAGATGGTTCGTGTATGTTTTGGGGTGGTATATCTTTAATAAAAGGAAAAACAGAGTTTGTTTTCGTACCCGGTTTTGGTCGCGGAGGGGGTTTGACAGCGGATCGTTATATTACGGATATTCTCCAAGACCATGTTGTTCATAACGCTTGCTACATAGGTGACGGCTTCATGCTAATGCATGATAACGCTCGATTTCACACAGCGCAGATTACGAAAGATTACCTGGCCAACACCAATATAACAACAATGGACTGGCCTCCATTGAGTTCGGATATGAATCCCCGATCACCTATGAGATAAACTTAAACGCAGGGAAGCGATTCTCCAGGAATCAGTTAGAAACTTAATAAGGACCTTAAGAGATCGCATGGAAAGTGTAATACAACTCAGAGGAGGAAATATTCAGTATTAATTTTGATTTTTTATGTTAATTTGTTTTTATATTCATTACATAATGACTTTCATTCATGTTGTCTCACATAAAATATTAAGTTATCTTTGTTATGTTTTTTACTTACTAACTTTATAAATATTGGTATCATTGCAATAAAAATTACTTCCGTTCACGATATTTTACTTTAAATTTTACATTATATGTGGATATACACTGACCAAACAGCGTAGTGAAGAAATATATCTTATTTTACTTTTGAGTCACTTTTTTGCTCTCAAGTGTACTTTATCGTTTTGTGTAATTAATAGCTTTTTCTGTTCTAAATTCCTCCCTTGTTTTCTTTTCTTTAATATAAGGACTTTCAATTGTTCTAAAAAAACTAATCTTTGTAATTCAGTCGTTGATAAGTTTTGCGTTACCGTTGTCTACAGATTATAAGATTTGTCTTTTTTTTATGTCATGTTCTGTAATTTCTGGAATCGTAACAGATGAATCAGACTCAGAGCAGATGTCCACCGAAACAGCAGTCTCTATCAGTGATGGCCTGCCAACTTTCACAGCATCTAATGACATTTAATCCTGTAAAGATCTTTAATCAAATAAATATTTGACTACTAAATTGAATTTTTCACATGGCCGTGTTTCTGATTCTATCCATTAACTGCCAAATTGACTATTCCCACGATTTTTAACTTTATTTATATATGCTTTCTATTTGATTTTTCTATGTTATTTACTTTGTTAAATAATTTATTTGCACTTATTGCTTTCCCGCTTACTGCTTTCCATTCCCTTGTAACTTTATTAGTGCATTCTCCTTTTTTTTAGTGTTCACTTTGTATTTCTATGTCAGACTATTTCATAATTGAATTAACATTGAGCAAATGAAAGGCAGATATCGAGCACAGTTTATTAATTAAATCTTGCCCAAGTACTTTCAGTTCCTAGAGCATCTTCATGGACATTTCGTCAATTTTGGCCTATCCAACAATCATAGAATGTCATAAACATAAAATTGCACATTACACTACACTACACGAGGACAAACAGTTTAAAATTTTTTAAAATAAGCGAAGCTAAATTATGGTTGACATCAGGAGAGAGAATAATTCTCTCTCCTGATGGAGCAGGCGATTTGCCCATCAAAACTAATTGATTAATATGTTATCAATTTATTGGTTGAACTACTTAATCCAATATATCAAACTGCCACAATCCCCACACAATTTCTGCAATCGATCTTTGTAGTAGTCCCCAAAAAGTGAATTGCAATAACCTGCTTAGATCACAGAACAATAGCTTTAATGAGTCACAAACTTTAATAAATATTCTTGAAAATTATACACCCTTAAAACTCTTGAATATGAATCTAAGTATATACTCTTTCCTTACTTTGTATTACTCTTTTTTCTATAGTAAAATGCTAAGGCGAGCGTCACGGAACTAGCGCCACAAGATGGCGTCGTCACGGAACTAACGCCACAAGATGACTTTGTCACGGGTAGCGTCATAAAATAGCGGCTCTTCACATCAATTCACAATTCTCGAACAATTCGTTCCTAGTCATCATATATTTATTCTAAGCAGATTTAAATTAAAAACTGCATGAAAAATAACTAACAAAATACAGACATTAAATGAGAAGTTTTAAATTAAAAGAATATTTTTCAATAAAAAACTTGATTCGCAACGATTGTCAAAATTTAAAAGTTATAAATGTCATCCGATTAATAACAATATGAAACCATCTGTTTAAATTTTTAACATACGTTTTAAAATAATTTCATATAAACACAATTATTATTTTTAAACATATTATTTAGTTTATGTAATATTTAAATTTACTATACAATTATATTTATTTATATTTTTATATAATTTAATATTTCGTTTCAATTTGACTGGTCTGTCAGTAGTAAACAACGTATGCTTTGTTAATACAACACTGTTTGTCAACAGGTGGCGTAAGGAGCAATGGTAATAATTCATTGACTTATTTTGTCGTCTCGGATGAATTAATATGCGCTGAAAGTCCGTAAGGGACTGATCTGGCTGACCTTCACATTGTATCGTTTTCGCTTTTCTGGGATGGTTTTCCTTTGGTTGATGTTTTGGTGTTCTGTCTTAGGTTTTTTACCTGTTCAGGACGTGGTTTGTTTTGTTGGGTGGTGTCTTTTTCTTTCGTTGGCTTTGTGTATTCTACTGGTGGTTTGCTTCTTTGACTTGTCGTCGGAGGAGCTTGTGGACAATCAGTGGCGAATGGTACTGGTTAACGGTTCTTTTCAGAAGTCATTGTCTAAAAAAAAATTTGTGAATATGTTAATATATATATATATATATATATATATATATATATATATATATATATATATATACAATTTGATAATTAGTAAGTGTATTGAATCACGGTTCGCGTGACGGCAGCTGTGGCTGTAAACTCTGCAATAGACAGGTATCATTGTTTAGTGGGATCGGGAAACCACAGAAAACCAATCCCCCCTGTCTAGGCAAGCTCAAAGCGAGCATTTAAAAGTTATTGCGACAATAGTAGAGAGGAGTTGCCTTCTGGATGTCTATGTATTCAGTGGGGAGCTTGTTACTGGCAAGGGCCAATAATATTGTAGGTTCGAAAGGGATTACAGGTTTAGGTTTTCGTCTGAATACATTGCCGATGAATGAGCAGGTAGTTTTTAGTGCATTTTGGGCTCTGAAGATTTTGATTGTCTAACTCTTGCTCAGAGAGGAGAGCCTCTCATTAATGGGCTGGATGTTCGACAGGTGATGGATAAGGACGGAGAGGTTGTCTCGGCGTTTGTTATTCACTGTACGCAGGATTCTCCTTTCCAGCGTCAGCAGCTTTTCGAGGAGATGGTCTCGCACCGTCATATAGATGTTAGATCTGTACTCGATGACCGGCCTGATAAATGTTTTATATGTGTGTATGAGTGATCGTGGATGTGTTCTTCCGAATTTACTGCAAAGAACATTGACTAGACCGATTCTGCTCATAGCCTTATTACAGGCTATGTCCAGGCCGGTCCTCCAGTTTAGTGTTTGTGTAAACACCACACCGAGGTACTCGATCCGGTCGCGGAAATGTATCTGGCTGACCTGAAAATCGCCAATATTTATATGCGCAGTTCGAGCGATAAATAGGGATGTACAGGTCAAGAGCCAATGGCAAAATTCGAGGCTGGGTGATGCGCATCGGAGTGCGTACTAGTCCGCAGACTCTCGCGCTCGATAAAAATTTGAGTATAATATAATTTGTTTAAATATAAATATTAAATAAAAAAATTTCTTTATTCAATTTTAACAATATTATTTAAATTTTAAAAATATAGAAAACGGTATTCGCTCCGTGCGTGACTGACGCGACACCTACCGCCTTCATCTGACAGTTTTGGACCTACCAATTTTCAGGTTAAACATATGACATATGTTTGACATTGTTAAATACAGGCGAAATTGACAATTATTAATAATTAACTTTTTAATTATATTTTTTTAGTTTATGTACAAAATAAATGTAGTATTAAAAACTGGGTTTCTCAAAATTCATCATAATATATCTTTTTAACCCCAAACGGAAAAGAAAGGGAAAAATCTAGTACTGGCAAATCAAGTTTTTAACGTGAAAGAGCATTTAATTAAAAACAGTAATAGTAAAAGTTATGATATAAAAGCTAAAGTCATCAGGCACTCTGCAGTTAGCTTGAAGCCTTATAAAATATCATTTAAGGTAAATTATTTAAATATTTCCTATTTCAATTGCATAAAAATGAGGTCATGTGATATTTACTTTTTCATATTAATAGCACCGATCCATCTTTTTCTTTTCTCTAATTTATATGTAATCTTTGAGAACCCATAAAAACTACACTTACTATTTTCGCTATTATTAGCATAATTAAATACGCAACATGTATTTGCACACATTTTTGATAAAATTTATGGGTAAAAAGATTCCAATTTTGTCATATTTCGCCGCTACACGCTGGCATCGTTTCAAGGTACCCCTACCATGGTAACGCACGGAGCGAATAAAACGGTATATAACATAATTACCGCCTACTGTAACATATTTTTTATTGATAGAGTTTAATGTACCTCTTTTGTTTGACATAACTTTGAATAACTACAACTGACTTTTAAAAAACCATTATTTGCTTAATTGTGCTTTCAGTCCTAGCGTGAATTATTTAAACATAAGTGCTAACGTCCGTCTCTGGGATCGTATAATAATACCTGGCCTAGCATTGTATATTCAATATACAATACTAGAACAAATATTCAAAATATGAATGAGTTACATTATATTCAAGGATGTTAATAAATAGTTTTATTAAAAAACAAGTTTACATACGTTTTTTACAAAAAGAATATCATAAAAATCGTAACAAACAAGCACTTATCTTAAAAACCAAAAAAAGCTGGTAAATTACCATACACAAATCAACTGGTTAATTAATATTATTGTGAAGCTATTTTTTTGTGGCATCTTAATACAATTTACTATTTTCATTGGGAATAAGATTTTAACTAATTAAGATTAACTAATTTTACCTCCTCCTCCTCAGTCCTAATCCCTTTTGGGATGTGGTGACGCTATCAGGCCTTTACAGTTTTTTCAATTTCTGTCCATCCTTTCCTGCCCTGGGCTAGTTTTTCAGCTTCATGTAACCCTTGGTTAATCAATATTTTTGTTTGATCTACCCAACGGCTTGGAGATTTTCCTCTTTGTCTCTTTCCTTCAACTCTACCCTCGACTATCAGTTTTTCCATCGTACCTGTTCTTCTAGCAATGTGTCCAAAATACTGCAAATATCTCTGTTGTATTTGTTTGAGCAATCTATCCTTTACTTTAAGTTGTTTTAATATCGGTAGGTTAGTGCGATGATCAATCCAGGATATTCCTAACATGCGGCGGTATACCCAAATTTCAAAAGCGTCTAGTTTATTTTTATCCCTTTTCTTTAAGGTCCACGTTTCGGATACATATGTGACTATGTGAAAAATGAGTGCCCTTACCGGCCTTAGTTTTGTGTGTATTGTTATGCTAGAATTTTTCCAAATTGTTTCCACTTTCATCATAGCTGTTCTAGCAATAGTCAACCTTCTACGTATCTCTCTGTCAGACCCTCCGTCATTTATTATTAGGAAACCCAGATATATGAAACTATTTACTACTTCAAAGCCCCCGATTTATTTAATGTCTTGAAGATTATTTTGAGCTATGTCTACTATCATGATCTTTGTCTTACTCCTATTTAGTTTTAGTCCATGTTTTGCTTTTCTCCTCCAGACATCTCATTACGTCTTCCATTTCTTTTTGATTTGCCGCAATTATTAAAGTGTCATCAGCATATCTTAAGTTACTGATTTTTTGACCTCCTGATATTCCACTCTTTTATCCGTCTAGTACCTTTCGCATAATGTGTTCACTGTAGATATTAAACAGAGTTGGCGAGAGTATGCAGTATGGTGGCGGTCGCGGAGGGGGTTGACAGCGGATCGTTATTTTAAGGATATTCTCCAAGACCATGTTTTTCCTAACGCCTGCTACATAGGCGATTACGAGCCACATAGCGCGGATTACAAAAGATTACCTGATCAACACCAATATAACAACAATGGACTGACCTCCATTGAGAGTAGAAAAGCTTTTAGTCTTTCATGTATTACATGAAGTAGAACCTTGCTTGCATGGGATATTAGGGGATATTATGGTTACCGTTCTGTAATTGCTGCAATCTAGCGGAGCTTCCTTTTTTGAATATAGGAATGAAAGTGGATGTTGTCCAGTCGTTGGCCCACTCTCCGGTTTCCCAAATCTTTTGCAGGTCATATGCATATTATTTACTCCAATTTTACTAACCTGTAATAAAATTACAATAAGTTTATTTTGACGTGTCGATTTTCGTTTAAGAAATAGTTCTCAAAATATAAAACATGATTTAACTAATTTTTGCCTTTTTGAATTCCTTAAGAAAATTATCACTACATTTGAAGAATATTTAAAAACAATTTTTGCAACCATTCGCCTGCCTAGGATCCCATATATTCCACTCGTTAGAGATTTGTTCTCTAAAAACTAGTCGAACTAGAGGAATTTTTTCGGTTTTATTTTTGAATTTTGAATTTTTATGAGATAAGTCGCGATCCAGTCAACTTTGGGAACCACTGCTCTAAAGCTACTGGAGTCTTAGGACTAAGTGACAGAAGAAATAAACTTGTATATGTACTTTTAGTAAAAACAGAGCACCAATATGCTAATAATATGTCCAATGTTCTACTTTAATAAATCTTCCCGCCTATTTCTAGTTAAAAATATTCTAAAAATTCCAAGATTTAACATTTAAATGGTAAAATTTTTTTCTACATGAAACGTAACGTTCGTAAACATCCGGAAATTTGGTGTTTTACAATATTTACAAAATATGTTTACAAAAAACCTATTCCGTGCTAAATAAGGTAACTGTAGAGTTTATAAATAATTTTATTATGTAAAGTCAACAATTAGTGATCGTAAAATCAAGAAAACTATTTTTTTTTTTCAAAATACTTATAATTTATCTTATTAAATTATATTGGTATGCAAATAGCTAACACAATATCTAGCAAAGAAAACAATGGCGTCATGTAATAACCATGAACTTGAGCACGTAGAATAATTTCCCAAATTATCTTTAAAAGAAAATCTTTTGAAAAGGCTGCCATTACTACAATATATAGCTAACTTGGTAAATTTAAAAAATATCACACATTTATCGTATGGCATACAATAAGAACAGAAAACGTTACATGAAGTATTACAAATGAACATTTAATGTATTATTAATATAATGTAAAACATTTTCGGTCGTTTTCAGGAACTCATCGAAAACTCCAAGGGAAGGGAATCGCCTTCGGGAGCATTCTTCAACAATGTGACGGACAGCCTGTCCTTGCGCACCACACTCACACTCAGGAGTAAGGGCTTTTCCCCATCTATAAAAGCTATCGGCTTATCTACTGCTGCTTGCTTTTATTCTGTTTAGCGTTGCCCATGTATTGCGGGTCAGTTTAAAACCTTGCGGTTTCTGATCGATACAGGCTATTTGATGTGCTTCCTGTGGTGAGTCGCTATTCCATTGCCTTCTCCAAGCTTTGGTGAGGTTGAAATGTTCCTGATGTACGGAGTTGGCTCTTAACAAAGGAGGATGTCTGGAGCGCAGTCTGTTTATTTTGACGTCAAGCTTATCATGGTGGATGGGTAGTTGATGGTTAGCTTCGATTTTTCGATATTCTTTGAGAAGAGAATGAGTTCTTCGCAGTTTCGGCTATGAAATGTGACTCAGAATGGGAAGCCAATACTTCGGTGTGGGTCTTAGTGTACCTGAGGTCATTAACATTGTCTTGTTTAATTGGCTGTCAATAATCTTCGTGTGTTTGCTATTGAGCTATACCGGGGAAGCATATTCAGCCCCCGAGTACACAAGTCCGAACTGAGTACGGAGGCTGAGGACCCCATGTGGTGCTACATAATTTTTGGACTATATTATTTCGCGTTTTTAGTTTTTTAGTTCTTTGTAGGTGTCTTTTAAAGCTTCCTCTGTTCTATGTTCTGTCCAGAGTCATTCCAAGATATTTTGGTGTTAAGTTATAAACGAGCAGTCTGTTTTCAAAGTGAACGAAGAGTTTTTTGTTGGTTGGGCATTATTCAGATGAAAACAGCATACTTTGGTTTTCGTTGAATTGGTCCGTAACCTTCATTTGCAAAAGTATTCTCCCATAACGGCAAGGTCATCCATTAGTATTGTTTCTGTAATATCCATGTTATTATGTCTTGCTGCAATGGCCCAGTCGTCAGAGTAGCGAAATTTTTGCGAAGTTGTCCCAGGTAGGTCCGCGATGTGTAAATTAGGGTGCCAAAACAGATCCCTTGGGTAGTCCATTGCTAAGTTTTATTTGGACACTTTTAAAGTTGCCCATTGTGACTTGAAAAGGTCTGTCAGTGAGCATGCTATCAATGAGTTTATTAGTTTGCAGATTAGTTCTTTTCTCCAGACAGTATCGTATGCAGCTGATAGGTCAATGAAATCAACGGATGTTTTTTGCTTTTTTTAAAAACCTGCTTCAATATGTGTTGTTAGGGATAGGATCTGATGTGTGCAGCTGTGGGATCTGAATCTTGCTTGCTCAATAGGTATCAATTCAAATATGTTTCTACTAATTCTGTTGTAGATTAAGCGTTTTAAACAGTTTATAGACACAGCTCAGCAGTGTAATTGGTCAGCAGTTTTGGGGCTGATCATTTGACTTTCCTGGTTTTAATATTGCTATAATGGAGGCCTTTTTGAGTGAATGGGAGATTTCTCCTGATTTTCACATCTGTATGGATCTGTATGTAACACAGCCAGCCACTTATCATATTTACGTACATTGTATTAAAATACATACATTTGAATACATAGAGTATTCAAATGTAGGCGGGTATGCAGAATTTAGTATGTTTAGTTCTTGTTTTACTTTGGTGGTGTGGTCACAAACTATAGGTGCTCTTGAGGTTGCTACAATGTGGATGGCTACTCTGTTAAGAGCTATTGGTACTTTGTCTCTAATTAAGAGTCTGCTACTACAAAGTTTTCTAAGTAATGACCATGGTTTTCTGCTTAATTTACTAAAGTCTAATTTTTTCACAGTGTCCATCCATTTTTGTCATCTCCTCCGTACTCAGTTCGGACTTGTATACTCGGCGGCTGAATATGCTTCCCCGGTATAGCTCAATAGCAAACACATGAAGATTATTGACAGCTAGACAATGTTAATGACCTCAGGTACAATTAGACCCACACCGAACTATTGGCTTCCCATTCTGAATCACATTTCATAGCCAAAACTGCAAAGAACTCATTCTCTTCTCAAAGAATATCGAAAAATCGAAGCTAACCATCAACTACCCATCCGCCATGATAAGCTTAACGTCGAAATAAACAGACTGCGCTTCAGACATCCTCCTTTGTTAAGAGCCAACTCCGTACATCAGAAACATTTCAACCTCATCTAAGCTTGGAGAAGGCAATGGAAGAGCGACTCACCACAGGAAGCACACCTAATAGCCTGCATCGATCAGAAACCGCAAGGTTTTAAACTGACCCGCAATACATGGGCAACGCTAAACAGAATAAAAGCAAGCAGCAGTAGATAAGCCGACAGCTTTTATAGATGGGGAAAAGCCCTTACTCCTGAGTGTGACTGTGGTGCGCAAGGATAGGCAGTCCGTCACATTGTTGAAGAATGCTCCCGAAGGCGATTCTCTTCCCTTGGAGTTTTCGATGAGTTCCTGAAAACGACCGAAAATGTTTCACATTATATTAATAATACATTAGATGTTCATTTGTAATACTTCATGTAACGTTTTGTGTTCTTATTGTATGCCATACGATAAATGTGTAATATTTTTTAAATTTACCAAGTTAGCTATATATTGTAGTAACGGCAGCCTTTACAAAAGATTTTCTTTTAAAGATAATTTGGGAAATTATTCTACGTGCACAAGTTCATGGTTATTACATGACGCCATTGTTTTCTTTATTAGATATTGTGTTAGCTATTTGCATACCAATATAATTTAATAAGATAAATTATAAGTATTATGAAAAAAATAGTTTTCTTGATTTTACGATCACTAATTGTTCACTTTACATAATAAAATTATTTATAAACTCTACAGTTACTTTATTTAGCACGGAATAGGTTTTTTGTTAACAGATTTTGTGAATATTGTAAAACACCAAATTTCCGGATGTTTACGAACGTTACGTTTCATGTAGAAAAAAAATTTTAACATTTTAATGTTTTAAATCTTGGAATTTTTAGAATATTTTTAACTAGAAATAGGTGGGAAGATTTATTAAAGTAGAACATTTGACATATTATTAGCATATTGGTGCTCTGTTTTTACTAAAAGTACATAATATACAAGTTTATTTCTTCTGTCACTTAGTCCTAAGACTCCAAGTAGCTTTAGAGCAGTGGTTCCCAAAGTTGACTGGATTGCGACTTATCTCATAAAAATTCCAAATTCAGGATTCACCTATTGCTGATATGACGAAACAGCAAATATAACGTTATAAATAAAGAACTATTTAAATAAAACCGAAAAAATTCCTCTAGTTCGACTAGTTTTTAGAGAGCAAATATCTAACGAGTTGATTATATGGGATCCTAGGCAGGCGAATGGCTGCAAACATTGTTTTTAAATATTCTTCAGATGTAGTGATAATCTTTTTAAGGAATTCAAAAAGGCAAGTATTAGTTAAATCATGTTTTATATTTTGAGAACGATTTCTTAAATGAAAATCGACACGTCAAAATAAACTTAACAGGTTAGTAAAATTGGAGTAAATGTTATGCATATGACCTGCAAAAAGATTTGGGAAACCGGAGAGTGGCCCAGCGACTGGACAACATCCACTTTCATCCCTATATTCAAAAAAGGAACTCTGCTAGATTGCAGCAATTACAGAACGGTAACCCTAATAGGTTCTACTTCATGTAATACATGAAAGACTAAAAGCTTTTCTATTCTCAATGGAGGTCAGTCCATTGTTGTTATATTGGTGTTGATCAGGTAATCTTTCGTACTCCGCGCTGTGTGACATCAAGAGTTATCATGCATTAGCATGAAGCCGTCGCCTATGTAGCAGGCGTTAGGAATAACATGGTCTTGGAGAATATCCTTAATATAACGATCCGCTGTCAAACCTCCTCCGCGACTACCACCGGGTACGAACATAAGCTGTGTTTTTCCTTTTATTAAAGATATACCACCCCAAAACATACACGAACCACTTGAACCACATGAAGGTTCTACTTCATGTAATACATGAAAAACTAAAAGCTTTTCTATTGCCTTAGACATCAGAAGAATAAGCGGGATGTGTCGCAGGAAAAGGAACAAGGGAAAACATCCTTAATGTCAGACAGCTAATCTAAAAAACTCGTGAATTCAATACTCCTATGCTTATGTGCTTTGTGGATTACACAAAGGCCTTCGATAAAGTCAAATAGCAGCAGCTATGGTCCATACTCGCGGAAATAGGAACACTCCACCACTTAATTCAACTAATTAGAAGCTTATATGAAAATAATAAGTGCACAGTAAAAATAAACAACACCCACTCCAATCATTTCGGAACACTGGCAGGTATCAGGCAGGGATGCATAATCTCGCCAACTCTGTTTAATATCTACAGCGAACACATTATGCGAAAGGTACTAGACGGACGAAAGAGTGGAATATCAGGAGGTCAAAAAATCAGTAACTTAAGATATGCTGATGACACTTTAATAATTGCGGCAAATCAAAAAGAAATGGAAGACATAATGAGATGTCTAGAGGAAAAAAGCAAAACATGGACTAAAACTAAATAGGAATAAGACAAAGATCATGATAGTAGACAGAGGTTGGAATAATCTTCAAGACATTATAATATATATATATATATATATATATATATATATAGATATATATATATGTATATAAATATATATTATATATATATTATATATATATAATATATATATATATATTCTATATATATATATATATATATATATATATATATATTATAACCTAAAGCTAAGATTATTACTATTACAAGATTAATAATAAACTTAACAGTCTTCCATGTTAAACCGCATCGATTATCATTGCATTAAGCTTTCAAGATCCTCGCTGATGTCTCCATGTAATGAACATTCCAAACGAACAACACAGAGTTTATGAAATTCCTTGTGCAGACTGCCCCTGATCTTATATAGGGGAAACAAATCGTAGAAATCAAGATAAAATTTATGAACATTCCACTTCTGTTCATTCTGAACATTCAATTTTAACTCTAGATCAACACCATCTTTATACAGGTCACAAAAATAATTTTGAAAACTCCAGAGCCATATCCCCCATTTGCTTCTATAAACCAAGAATTATCTGAGAAGCCATAGAAATTGAACAAAGCCAAATTGTCTCAGCAAAAGAGATGACGGCATCCGGTTACCTTCGACGTAGAGACCTCTCATAAAGAAAATATCGTCTGCTGCACCCGCCAATCAAAATCGACACGGTTCAACCCGGAAGACTGCTGAGTTTCATAACAATTCTTGTAGTATTATTAATGTTTGGTTTAATTAATTGTACTAAATGCGGAAATCTTTTGGAATTAATATATATATATATATATATATATATATATATATATATATATATATATATATATATATAAAGCAGTTGAGTATTATTGACTGACACATGTAATTTAATGTTTTATTTTGGGGCTGCAGTTATTAATTATAAGGGCAGGATAAGTAAAACTCGTTGTTAATGTATATTTATATACATATATATATATATATATATATATATATATATATATATATATATATATATATATATATATATATATGTATATATATATATATGTATATATATATATATATATGTATATACATACTTCTTAACCGGAATTTATATGACAGGTAGCATAATATATTATGGAACTATTTTTATTGCTCTGTGTTTACAATTAATATTCTTAGACTATGCCATTGTTTGTAATGTTCTAAGCAAAGGTCAATTCCGCGTTTACGTCTGGTAATTTAATCTTCTTAGAAATAAATTATTTAACATGCTGATATTTTTCAATGAACAATATGTCAATATCAATACAGGTTTTTGTTTAAATTTTATTAATTTCTAATAAACTCTATAAAGTAACTTTTAGCTCAGTTAGCACTTACTTTTCACTTTGGTACCATTCTCCTGACTATTTCTAATGAAATGCATGAATAACAATCTGGAAACTAATGCATAAAACTATGCCAGTCTAACTCGTCTTTTTATCTTTGCTGTTTGGTTTTCTTTGTTAAGTTTGATAGTTTGACCCAGATATATATATATATATATATATATATATATATATATATATATATATATATATATATATATATATATGTATATATATATATATATATACATATACATATATATATATATATATATATACATATACATATATATATATATATATATATATAAATTTTATTGCTGCAAACCCACTATTTAACGTTTACTTCCTTACGTTGTCAGCAAATACTTCTGGTTCATTGTCAACTACAGGTATGGGTATTTACCAAGAGATTTGATCTACCTTTGGAACTTTAGCTGTTGATAAAATTAAATCATGGTCACGAAATCACATCAAACTCGCCAAAGAATATAACCACAGATGTTTTCTTTTGAAATGTAGAAAACCAGGATTGTTACCATCACATATCCAACAAGTCATAAAGCCAATTCAAAACCTCTTATATGGACAAGACATCCATAATACACATGAAAAGCAATTCAGGTTAGGAAACAAACTTTTAAATTCAGAAATTTGTAATAATCACAAATTAATAAAAAAGTTAGAGTCATTAAACAGTTCATTAAAATTGAAAATTTCAAACTTAACAAATAGTGACATTTTTGATAATTTTTATAGTTCTCAACTTAAAAAAAAATCTTAAAAAATTTAATAAATTATTAAATAAAGATCTAGATTCTAAATTTAAAACTAATCCTAGATGGATTAAAAATCTTTCTGATGTTAATATACCAGACGATATTATGAAATTTCTGTCTCTAGGTCCTAAGTTTAGTATTCAACCACAAATTGGTAAAGATATCTCTATAAAAAGAATTTTAGCAGACATTGATAACATTCTTGTAAATGTATCTGATAAAGACACTAAAACTATCCTTACAGCAAGATCAGTAAATATTTTAACGAATTCAGTTAACAATTCCAAACTTAATAACTCAATATTTAATCTTTTATTAATAAAAACTAACAAATTCTTAAAACAAAATCCCAATTTGATAGTCACAAGATCAGATAAAGGAAACATCACTGTTATTTTGGAAAAACAAACGTATTTAGATCTTTCTGTTGCTATAATAGAAAATGATACATCATATACCACATTAAATAATGATCCAACTTCATCAATTAAACAAAAATGTAATAAAGTAGTAAAATCGTTGTTTGACAATCAAAAAATAGATGAGGCCACAAAAAAGAAATTATCTAACTATAAAGGTATATCTGGAAAGTTTTATTGTCTACCAAAGGTACATAAAACCCCATTATCTGTTAGACCCATTTTAGCCTCTATTGGCACACCTGCAGAAAACATTGCTAACTACTTAACAGATATTTTAACGAATGCATATAATTGTGATAATGAATACTATATTAAAGACTCGTTTCAAGTTAATCAATTATTTAATAACATACAATTGCCAGAATGCTACGTGATTGTAAGCCTAAATGTAGTATTCTTATTTAGCAATGTTTATCTAGATATATGTACACTTGCCATTAGTAATAAATGGGAGATTATTGCTCAACATTGTAACATTGATAAGGACACATTTTTTAAACTGTTAACTTTTCTGTTTGAAAACAATTATTTTTCATTTAACAACAAATTTTACAAACAAACTTTTGGTACACCTATGGGGAACCCTATATCACCAATAATTTCCTGTTATGTAATGGACCACATACTAGACACCATCATCCTTGTCCTACCTTATAAATTACATTTTATAAAAAAATATGTTGATGACATAATATTAGCATTACCAAGCACAGGGATAAATGATATACTTTGGTATTTCAATAGTTACAACCCCTACATTCAATTCACATACTACAGGTTCAGTACCTTTTTTAGATACCAAATTAATACGAAAAGGTACCCATTTACTGGTTGATTGGTATAGAAAACATCTCAGTTCAGGCAGATATTTCAATTATTGGTCATACCATAAATATTCAATGAAACTTAATTTAGTTAAAGAAATGAAAAATCGTGTCCTTAAAATCAGCGATACCGCTTTCCATACAAAAAATCTAAAAATCCTTTATAACCTATTCATTGAAAACTTATACCCAAGTATACTACTAAAGAAAATTTTGTTTAACACTCCACAAAGTTTAACTAGTCATTTAAGAAACGAAGAAAATCTGTCTGTATCACAAGATTGAATTGGACCTGTAGATCCTTTACCAAAACAAACTACAATTAGATATGTATCTCTTCCATACATTAAGGACATTGGACAGAAACTAAGTAGAATTTTTTCATCAATTAATAATATCAAAATTGCACATAAAACGGTACTAACAGTTAACGAAGTTTTTTCTAAACTTAAAGACCAATCCGCACTCTTTAACGGATGTTGTTTACTGTATACCGTGCGGATCATGTGAACAAGTATACTATGGTCAAACATCAAGATGCCTTAAAGACCGCATTACATCCCACAAGTCAGATAATAGACTGCATCCTGAAAAAAGTGCATTGGGTGAACATGTATTTAAAAATGGACATCAGATAGATTATAATAACATCAAAGTAGTAGAACAGGAAAGTAACATCACCAAAAGACTTTTTCTTGAAATGTCCTACATTTGCCAAAATAATAATGCAATGAATCATAGAACAGATATTGGTCATCTAAATGAAATATTCTCCTATTTGTTACTATTAGATAAATGCAATAATAACACAAACAATAATTTATCAATTGACATTTAAAAGAATTTTGTCAGAATAATGTCATGTATTTATTTAAAATAATTAAATGTTTTTGGATGTACAGTAATTTTTTTAATTTTTAAACATAAAAATAGGTTTTATATATTAAAAAAGATGAGAGACTATAATAAATTTTATCAACATTATAATACATCTTCGTTGATACAACCTCATTAAGTTTGTAAGTTGTGAATTTTTTAATTAATTATACCAACGCCAACAATTTATTCATCATATTTGTAGCTTCCTGATGAAGGACATAACCAATGTCCGAAAGCTTGGAATAAAAATTTAAAAGAGTACACGTTTCATTTTTTATTGCTGCAAACCCACTATTTAACGTTTACTTCCTTACGTTGTCAGCAAATACTTCTAGTTCATTAAATATATATATATATATATATATATATATATATATATATATATATATATATATATCTGGGAAATAAAAAAATCGAAAGATGATATCAGAAAACTAACCCATACGTGAAAAATTATTAAGGGAGATTAATAAATCAACCAGAGGAAATAATAAAATATAAGTAAACTGACGTTACACAACTGTTAACAAAAACGAAGTAGAAAAGGAAACAGTCCATGAAATTGAAGATGATCACACGTAGTATAAATACGTACAAACTAAGAAATATACAATAAAATAAAAAGATTAAAATAAAATAAAAGCACAGGAATAACAGAAATATTATCGAAAATGATGAAAGCAGCAAATAAAGGCTACATAAAGAGTTAACAGAAAGAAAGACATAAGAGGGGACTGTAGCAAGGATGACACAAAAAGGTGACAAAATGAGATGTGAAAACTATAGAGGCATCGCGTTACTATAAAGGTTACAAAATCTCGACATAAATTATAAGGAAAAAGCTAAATCAATACACGGAAAAGATATTGGGAGAATATCAGGCAGAATTTAGAAACAATAAGTCGACGACAGACCAAATTTTTGCGCAAAAATAAATCTAGATTAGTTGCTCCGAACATAAAATCTGTTCATCGATTTTAAGCAGCAATGGCAAGTACGACCTTACCGACACGTCGTCAAAATAATTAAAAAATTACATTTATATTGGTCTTATCTACTTTTTTTGACTTTATATTATTATTTACTCATATTTTAACTACTCACTGACCCAATGAGAATAAAAGGAAAAATAAATTAAAAAATTTACTTTTATTTTTTAATTATATGCATTAACAAAAGTATTATCAAAGTCATAGATAATATCTAATTTCCCACAAAACTTTTATGGTGGGTCCGACTACGTCATTACTTTTTCTACTTATTATTCCGCCTTGGACGGCACTATGAGAACAGATGAACCAAACAGAAAGAAATTTTGTTTTAATTTTTCACTAATCTTCTTAAAAAATTTTTTTATTATTATCAAAATAACAATTTTATTTTTTAGGTCGCCCGTATAGAAGATGCATGTCTTAGCAATCGGAACTATTTTACTTGCAATGGAAGCAAATGCAATACCATTGGCAAAATCAGACGATGATGTAAGTAAATAAGTAATTAAAAAATTTATATCGTACTTCTTCATTTCCTCAAACGCTCACTATATTGTTAATATATACTTGTGATATTACACAAACTACTTTCAGATTACCATCATTCCCAAACATAAATATTTTACAGTTTAATGCACCGCAAATTCACTTATGTTGCCAAATCTTTCTGCCAATATTTTTCTGTTCTATTTCGCCTTTATTTTATTTATTTTTAATATTGTCTTAATTAAGTTTAAGCTATAATTATATAAGTTTATTCGTATATGTATATATTTATATATATATATATATATATATATATATATATATATATATATATATATATATATATATATATATATATATATATATATGCCAGGTATTTCGCCAGGTAGCTACAGCTACCTGGCAAAAGGAATGCCAAAGGTTGAAACGTTTAAAACAGATCTAAAAGAATAATGCGGGTGAATAATGAAAGTAAAATGTGATGGCATGTCTCGCAAAACAGAAAACCAAAAAAGGTATATCGATGGAAAGCAACCGTATATACGTATTTCTGACTATTGCTCGTCTTCAGTACGGTGCAGCCAAGTTAGAAAAGGAGCATGTCAACTTGGGAAAGGATTACTACAGGAACAATGCAACCAATTGGTGGCATTAGAGTTAGTAGACCCTGATGGTTTCCAGGGCAACACCTAACAATAACAACGAAGGAAGCTACAGTTACCTGGGGAAAGGAATGCCAAACGTTCAAATGTTTCAAACAAACGGAAAAGCATAATGCGAGTGAATAATGAAAGTAAAATGCAATGGCATGTCTCGCAAGTTTTCGCACGTTTTCTGTTTTGCGAGACATGCCAGAAAAAACGCAAGAAATTCGAAAGTAAGTTTTTGTAAGTCAATATAAACGAATTGAACACATTTTGTCCACACCTTGAACATACCATCTATCACATAATATTTATTTTGTAGGGATTTAAATTTCCAATCACGTTTGAAAATGGTAGAATAGGCGTAAACTTCTTAGGATTTCACGCTTCGGCTGGTTTAGGAGGTCTTTTAACGGGAAATAGCGCAGACGGAGGCTTACACGCGGAAGCTGGAACTCCGTTTGGACAAAGAGCTTGGGCTGGATTAGGAGGAGATATAAATGGAGCAGGTATGTAGCTTAAATTGGACAATTAGTTGATAAATAACTATGTATGTTATGAATGTAGAAATATATAATAAATAACGTTATTTACATATAAAAATATTTATATATCTTGTATGGTTTTAACTGAACTAACAAATATGTGATTTTTTGTTTAAAGGGTACCCCCCGTTAAGATAGGCAAAATGCACTTGCTCCTAGAATTCAATTATTTTCAATTTTTTACGTTAATTAATAAATAAGACTCAGCGTAATTTTAAGCCGCCACTATACCGTCCCTACCACCTACCCCCAAAAATGGAATTTTTTGTTTTTATTTATTTTTTTGTTTTTTTCAGTGAGTTGAAATCAATTTAAAAAATTTTAAAAATTCACACGCATAGTTGAAGCTTTTACAAAACTTGTGTATTTTTTATATGTCCATAGGTTGGGTGTACATAATCTAAAAATGGATTTATTTTCGAAAAAAGCGGATAACTTTTTTTGGAGATGGCTACAGGTCTAGTTTTTTTTCTATTTTGTGTATGTAATCAAAAACTAAATTACCTAATTTTTTTTAGATTTTTTCTATTAATATCTCAGTACCATTTGCCAAACAGTATTTCCTTTATTATAAGATTCACTGATTTTTTGGCTAGATACATTTGATTTTTTTATAGTTTTTTATTATACTCTTTTTCGGCAAGATTAACTATCCACATACCGAGTATCGATTCTAGTGGCGGATCTGTATAAGTTATCAAATGTTTTATATTGCTCTTTCATATACATAGTATCATTTTATAAATACTCTTCATTTTTGTGTCCCTAATTATTTTTTTAAGCAAACTTCTTCTTTAGCAACCTCTTCTGGTCCATTTTTGGACATAGGCCTCCGCTTATGTTTTCCATTTTCACCCTGTCTTGAGCTATCTGGTGTTAGGTTTTGACCGCCTTTTCTTTACAATCGTCGATCCATCTTTTTTGTAGTCTTCCTGTAACTCGTTTATGTGCTTTTGGTCGCCATTATATTAGTTTCTTTGTTCGCTTCTCTTCGACTTCTCTAATCATATGTTCTTCATATTTTCACTTCAATTTTGCGATTACTTTGATAACTTCTTCTATTTTGGTTTTTCTTTTTAGATCTTCCTTTCTTATATGATTTCTTAAGCTCACATTTACCATGATTCTCTCAACAACTCTTTGTTCTAATAAGAAATTGTCATGATCTCTATTCCAGAAGTTCATAGATTATGATAGAAAGGATACTTGTGTCAAAAACCTTTCGTTTTAAATTAATTAAGATTTTTGAATCGTTTATATTAAAGCTTAGTTTACCTACTACTACTACCCATGCCATTCTTATTCTTCTTGTAATTTCTGCAGTTTGATTTTGTTTTTCTTATTTTAGTTTTGTCCTAAATACATATATTATTCTACATTTTGAATCATTCTATCATCAAGAAGAATATCTACTTCTTCAGTTAAAATTACCCAAGTTTTCTCAATATTCATTTTGAGTCCTATTTTATCTAAAATTTCTTCTGTTAAAATTTTTTCCAACTCTTCTACACAAATGCTAATTAGTACAATACCATCTGCAAATCGCAAGTGATTTAACCCTTAAGTACCATGGCGGGGTCAAAATTGACCCCCGCGTTTTTAATGCCAAGTTTCGCTACCGAAACATAGATTGAGCATTGCGCGCTTTCTGCTAATCTTCGACCGGTAGGTGATTTATCGATCTACGAAAATTCCGTTAGTTTATCTGTTACTACTGCAGAGTTAGGCACGCATAGTGCAATCTAGTGCAATTAACGAGTAATTTGAAATGGCGGGGTGAAGAGGAGGGACAAAAAATTATGGACAATGGACTAGATAGTGACAGTGAGTTTTTAGACCAGGCTAGTGAACACAGTGATCACGAAACAGACAGTGAAGAGGAATGGGACGATGATGACGAAAAAATTGGCAAATTAATAATTCCGAAACTGGTAGTGAATATTCGGGTGAAGAAAGTGATATAGCTGACTTAAGGGATGTGTTTTATGGCAAAAATAGGTACAAGTGGTCTAAAACTTCTCCCACCTTTTCTCGTACACATAAGTATAATTTAATTAGTAATTTACCTGGTGTTATTGGAAAAGCTCGAGCTAGTATGCCAGAGAAACCAGTTGATGCTTGGGAATGTATTATTAGCCACGATATATTGCAAGAAATTCTTGAGAAAACCAATGAACGAATAACTAATATGGCTTCTAAATTTAATTTACACAATTTATCGTGTCAATATACCAATCATCTTGACATAATTGAATTAAAGGCCTTCTTAGGCTTATTATATTTAGCTGGGGTATTTAAATCCAATAATGAAGATTTAAGGTCTTTATTTTCTACGAATGGTACTGGCCGTGATATATTTCGAGCAACCGTGTCACTTAACCGATTTTATTTTTTGCTTGGAAGCCTTTGTTTTGACGACCCAGCTACTAGACAAGAACGTATTGCGCACGGAGATAAACTGGCAGCTATATCCAATATGTTTATAATTAATTGCCAGTCCAATTATAGCTGTGGTGAATATCTCACAATAGATGAAATGCTTATTGCATTTAGAGGAAGGTGCCAATTCAGGATGTATCTCAAAAATATGCCAGACAAATACGGTCTGAAAATGCAGTGTTTAGTAGACTCTAAGACACATTATTTGCTAAATGGTTTTATATATACTGGAAAAGATACACGCAGAGCAAATCCAAAACAGTTATCCATCCCCACTCTAGATGTTTTGACACTTATTCCACCAATTTCTGGTACAAATAGAAACATAACAGCAGATAATTGGTTTTCGTCCATTGAGCTCATAAAAGAACTGAGAAGCCATAAAATTTCATATGTTGGAACTCTAAAAAGAAATAAAAGAGAGGTTCCTGCTGAATGTCAACCCTAAAAAACAGGTCACCTAATTCTGCCTTATTTGGTTTTACAGGAAGCGAGAGCCTTGTATCTTTTGTTCCTAAGAAAAATCGTGCAGTGTTGTTAGTGTCAACTATGCATCATTCCTATACAATGGTTAATGGAAAGCCAGAGATTATAAATTTTTACAACGAGACAAAAGGTGGGGTGGATTCATTGGATAAGAAATGTGCATGCTATAAAACTGGCAGAAGAACTCGTACATGGCCTCAAGTAATATGGTTTCGCATTTTGGACATTGCAGGATTAAATGCTAACGTAATTTTTAATGGAGTTCAGCAAAATCAAATAATGGAAAGAAGAAGAAGAAAATGTCGAGATTTTATTTGCAAAAATCATTCCCGCATACAGACGTTATGCATAAGCCGTGTTGAAAATTAAGGTAAAATCATGCTTGTCATTTTTGAGATACGAAATCTAAATCGATTTTTTTTATTTTAGGTGGGAGCTATGATACCTAGATTTCACCATTGGATATAAAAAAACTGCACATTGTTATTATTTTTCTTATAATTCGAGAAAGTGCATAGCTATGTTAATTTGACTGAATACAAAAGTTTTTTTAAATAAAGTTATATCTAATTAACCAAATTCGTTTATTTTTATATAAATGTAAAAGTAGCTGTAAACAAAATAATTTAAAATAAAATAAGTTAAAAAAAGAATATTTTTTGATACAAAAAACAATGGGGGTCAAATTTGACCCTGCCATGGTACAAATGTTACCATTTTTGGCCATGGTAGTTAAGGGTTAAGTAGCGTTTATCTATCTTTTTACTTTTTTGTTCCCGTTCTAGTTTATTTAAAATATACTCTAAGGCAGATGTAAATATCTTAGGTGATATCGTGTCTCCTTGTCTTAATTTTTGGTCAATCTTTAAGAAATGTTTTTTGGAAAATGTTGCATCAAAAAATGAAAGTACGTACCTGTTTAAAAAGGTGTGAGGTTTTATGGCAGTGAAGCTATCAAATTTTTAAATGTATGTAAATTTTGGTAGCATACCTAACTACCTTCTATAGGCAACATATAATACATAAGCAATATCTAATTCCTATGGTTTTAGAAGCGAATGCTGAAAAAGGTTACGCATATTCAGCCGGTTTCTGTTAAAGGTTAATGAATAAGACATTGAGGAAATGCTTTTTTGCATATTTGTGGAGGAAATGCATGACCTTTTACATAAATAATACTGATATATAATTAAAAAGGGTATCGTATAGAAATCTGCTTTATTGTCACTAAAAATTGTACAATGTTATTGTACAATTGTACAAAGCTTACATAAAGTCAGAAAATAGAACATAATAAAATAAACAATATATTGAAAAATTGAAATAAATTGTAAATTGCATAAAGGTATTGTAATTTCTTAGATATTCGTTAAGAAACTCTCCTACTTACTGAATAATATGATCTTTCATATAGATAAGTTTTTGTCATTTTACGGAACTTGGGGAAAGATACTGCAGATTTAAGTTGTAAAAGGAGATAGTTGTTATAGTTTTTTTGCCGATTATAATAGAGATTTCTTTACTAACTCAGTGGAGTTATAACATAAACATCAAAGGTTGAATTTCATGTGGAGTAGTCATGATAAGACACAGATCTTATTTCATAGCAGGCTGAGGCTAGCTTTTTACTTAACAAATCGATATGAAGGGACCATTTAAGGTTACTGTCTATAAGTATACCAAAATATTTTACAGAATCAACGATACTGGTCTGGCTGTTATTAAGAAGCAAGGGTTGAAGAGCTCCTTTATATGATAATGCTACTGTCTTATTCACGTTAAAAGAGAGTAAATTAGAGTCAGACCAGGTTTTTATTTTAAGTAGATAAGGAGTTATAGTTTAATAAAGAGTAGAAATATTATAGTTTTTCCCAAAAAGAAAAAAATTTCCATCGATTTTTAAATTAGTGATAATATTGATAAAGATAAGAAAAAGTAAACGATAAAATACTGAACCTTGTGGTACTCGACATACAATGCTTTTGTGACTAGAGTTAGTATCATTAGCTGTGACCAGTTGTTTCCTATTCCTCAAGTAAGATTGGAACCAATTCAAAGAAATACCTTAAATTTAGTAGAAATTGAATTTTTTTATCAAAATTTCGTGATTTACACAATCAAAAGCTTTGGCGTAGTCACGAAACAGTGACAGTGTAAAGATTATTGCTGGTAAACCTGATGTAGTACACAAAATATAGCATCCCCTGTACATTTTTTAGATAAAAAGCCAAACTGATTTTGTGATTAAATGTTTTTTTTTTTATTTTTTTTTTTATTTTAATTAACGTGTCTCGACTACGAGGTCATTGACACGATGACAGTATAATACAATATAAAGTATATACAATTTTACATTTGACAATATACAGTACTTATTTTTTACAAATTTAACCGTTACACTTAATTATTAAACTTTAGAGTTTACTAAGCACTTCAATGTCTTTTAAATATTTAAACAGGTTTACAAATTGCTGAGTTTCACTTAACATTTCTTTAATATTATCTCCCAACTGGTGTTGTTTTCTTTTAGCAGAAAGATGCGGACATTCTATAAGAAAATGTCTGACTGTTAAGAGACTGCTGCAATGGCTGCATGAAGGTGGATCGGTAGATGCCATTAGAAAGCCATGTGTAAGACGAGTGTGTCCAAGTCTTAATCTTCTTAGAATAACTTTGTGTCTTCTGGGCATCGGTGGTAGCTCTAAGGAAGGTATAACTGGTTGTATATCGTGTAAGTGACTCTGAGTTTTATTCCAATTAGCTTGCCATTTGTCATATATACGCTTCTTAGACATTTTCTTAATATCATGCAACTGGATATTTGATATAGGTATATCCAAAGTAGAAGCTTCTTTTGCGGCCACATCTGCAGCCTCATTTCCTACAACTCCTACATGTGAAGGTACCCAGACAATAGTGACAATTACTCCATGATCCGTAAGTTTATTATATATGTCATGTATTAAATTTACCAGAGGATGATCTGAGAACATGTTTTTGATTACTTGTATTGATGATTGAGTCTGTGCAAATCGCTACATTGCGGTCAGTTGGTTCCAACATACGAAAAGCCTCGACGATATACATGTATACACTACAAACTGCAGGAAGTTTGATTAGTTTTGTAGTGCTAAAAGAGGAAACAACAGCACTACCCACCCCTACATCATTTTTAGAGGCATCTGTATAAAGAACTTTACGAAACTGATTTCGATTAAGTATGTCTAGGAACAATTGTTTAATTATAGCTTTAGGAGTATCATGTTTACTGAAAGAGCGAAGGGAAGTATTGACATTCGGAAGTTGCTTATGCCACGGAGGAAGTGTAGAGATATGAAAGGGTGAAGTTGCAGAAAGATCAAAACCATCGAGAATAGAATTTAGTATGCAAGAGAGGGGTTGTGCAGCTCTAGTGGTCTGAGAATGATGAATGAGATTATTTGGTTGTATAATTAGTTAATAGACTGGATTTTGTGGATTGGCTGATAAGCTAGCTGCATATGACAAAAGAAGATGTTGTCTCCTTAACCAGAGTGGTGGTTCGTTAGCTTTACAGTACATACTTTGAGCTGGGCTAGATCTGAAAGCATTTAAGCAGATCCTAAGACCCGTATTATGTACGGAGTCAAGAGCTTTCAGATGTGACTTGGAGGCAGACATATAGACAAAACTACCATAGTCTATTTTTGAGCGAATAATGGATCTGTAAACTGTAAGCAATACCTCTTCGTCGGCTCCCCAATGAAAATGTGCTAAACTTTTTAGGATATTAATATTTTTTAAGCAGTTGCCTTTCGTTTCCTGTATGTGTGTATTCCAAGTAAGTCTGGAGTCGAAGGTCAGTCCTAAGACTTTATGATGATCAATAACATCTAGTACTACTCCGTTGTATGTCTAAATTGGATTATCTTTTGTCGTTTTTCTGCTAAATCTCATGATTTTAGTTTTTTGAGAAGAGAAGGAAAGCCCAATATGCCTCGACCACCTTTCTATATTATCAATGGCTGTTTGCATTAGTCGACAGGTTGTTTCGGTATTCTTTCCTCTGCAAAAGAGTACAAGGTCATCAGCGTATAATGCGTGTTTAACTGGAAGATGAATACTTTTGCCTACATCATTAAATGCCAAACTAAACAGAGTTGTGCTTATAACAGAACCTTGTGGTACTCCATTATGTTGAATACGAGTAGATGACCGCTTTCCGTTTAAAATAACTTTAAAAGTTCTATCATCTAAAAAATTCTGCACAAAGTAGTATATGTTTCCACCAAGTCCACATTGTTGAAGATTTTGGAGTATTATAGATTTTTGAACAGTGTCAAAGGCTCCTTCTACATCAAAAAAGGCTGCTAATAAATCTTGTTTACAGGCCATAGAATCGGAAATATGTGACTGTAAAATTACCAAATTATCTGATGTGGAGCGATGAGATCTAAAACCGGATTGTGCCGGTGAAATAATTCTATTTTTTTCCAAAAACCAGACCAATCTTTTGTTTACCATTTTCTCCATTAATTTGCACATGGTGCACGTCAGTGATATTGGCCTATATGAATTAGATAAGCTTTGTGTTTGGTTATGAACTTTTTTAATTGGTATAATATATGATTCTCGCCACAACTTAGGAAAATTATAACTGTTCCAAATACCGTTGTAAAATTTTAATAAAACAATGATGCAAGGAGTCGATAATTTCTTTAAGAATATGAAAGGAATGTCATCTGGACCAGAGGCTGTGTTTTTACACAAATCGAGTGCTATCATTAGTTCCTCTAAGGTAAATGGTGTGTTAATAGGATCGATTTCTTGTACAGTTTTTATTGTGGAGGCCTTTTCGGTTAATGTGCCTGATGATATGTTAGGTGAGTATTGTCTTTTGGATTTTTGTTCAAACGTATCAGCTAGTAAATTGACAATGCGTTGTGTGTCATTGATAACGATGTTTTTATAGCTTATACTTTGAATACCAAAACTTGTCTTACGGCCCTGCATTTGTCGTATTTTTGTCCATACTTCGGCAGAAGGAGTGTTGGTTTTTAGTGATGAAGTATATTCTCTCCATGAAATTTTCTTGTTTTCTTTTAGCACGTATTTTGCTCGGGCCTTTAGTTTTTTAAATTGCACAAAATCTTCGTTATTTCGAGTTCTTCGATATCTGTTTAATGCTTTTTTGCATTGACGAACTGCATATTCACAGTCCTTATTCCACCATGGTACTTTCTTCCGTCTATAGGTTGTAGAAGTTTTGCCAATATGTAAATCAGCTGCAGAGATAATGCAGTGGATAAAAAGGTTCAGAGATTCGTCTACGTCATCAGAAAGAGACAGAACTGGGAGTTTTTTTCGAGATACGAGCAGAAGCCAATCCAATCTGCTATCAAAGAGACTGTCGAGGACATGCCAGTTTAATAGAGATGATGACTTTGGGTCAGAAAAGCTCAAATCAATTGCTGAAAATGTGCCAGAAGATATATTGCAGTATGTGCTTGATCCGGTATTTAATGGACAAGTGCTAGAACAATTTAATACATTTTCAATGACTTTTCCCCTTCCAAATGTTTTATCACAGCCCCACATAATATTATGTGCATTGAAATCACCCACAAGGAGATAAGGAGTGGGAAGTTGATGGATTAAATCATACAGTTCCTCTTCTGAAAGTTTGTAATTAGGTGGTATGTAAATGCTGCATACTGTAATTTTGCTGGGGCACCAGATGGAAACTGCGACTGCTTCAATGCCAGTAGTGAGTATGTGATGTGTAGAAAACAGATCTCTGGAAACAAAAATTGAGGTGCCGCCACTGGCTCTCAGGAAGTCCTTTCGTAGACAATGGTAACCTTCGTAATTTTTAAGTTGTCCAATTTTGGTATCTTTAAAGTTTGTCTCTTGTAAACATATAAAATCTGCTTCTGTTTCTGCGATCAATTGTTGGATTCTTTCGTATCTCGGATAGAATCCGTCACAATTCCATTGAATTAATTTGAAAAGTAACTAAGTAATTAAAAGGTAGATTTTTGGGACTTTTGTGATGTATCTGAGAGATAATCGTCGTCAGTTGATGATTGTGATACTTCAGCGTTGCTATTATCTGTGGTTAAATATTTCTTTAATTTTTTCGTTGTTCTAGTAACTCTACCCTTAACAGATCTTTCTGTTAAAGAAGGATATATCTTATACATATCGTCCAACAGAACCTGTATATCTGTAGTAATTTGCAGAGCTTCGATTACTGGGTTGCCGTTGCCAAATGAGTTCTCGAGGAATGCAATAATCTGATCAGCTGTTAACGAATAGTCATTCGGATTTGTGTTACAGAGATTTTGTATAATTGTCTTTGTGTTGTCTGATAAAATAGCTTCGTTTGTGGACTGCATCCTAGGTTTCTTCTTAACTAATTTTGGTTTATCAGTGCTGGAGGAGTGCTCAGGAGGGGGCATTACATCAACGTCGGATGTCTGATCTTCAAGAGAATTTGTGTCATTAGTTGATGAATGCAGTCGTTTGACACCTGGTGCTGGTAATAATGTAGTTGCTTGAATATTCTCAGAATTTGTATCAATTATTATTGTAGTTGTTGACAATGTTGATGGTAAATTATTTGATTGCGGCAATGAGGTTGTTTGTGTATTTGTGTTAGGACATTTGTTTGCTGTATGTCCAGGCTGTTTACAAAGGAAACATTCCATACGATCTGTAGACAAGAATATTCTATATGCAATATTCTCATGCTGTATTAAAAGTGACGTTTGAAGCTCGTAGTTCTCAGTAGCTGGAATAACGTAGACTTGACGTCTGAAACTCATAATATGCGAGTACTCATCTCCTGGGATACCTGCCTTTAATAATGATATAGGCGACACCATTTGAAGTCCGAAATCTTTGAGTGCCTGTTCTATGACCTCGTTAGGTATGGATGGACAGACATTTGATATTAATATTCTCTTAGCTGGAGAAATTAGTCTTCTTATACTCAGCTCAACGGAATTTATAGTTACAGTGGAATGCTCTAATATAAGCTGGTCTACAAGTTCGGTTCTTGATAAGTAGATACACACTCGGTTGTTTGATATTTTCGATGCAAAACAAACATTTTTGGGATTAACGATGTTTCCAACTGCTTTAACGTAGTCCAATAACACAAGATTGGGATGAGAATGTATGATAATTGTTTGTTCTTTTTTTTTGGAAAAATAGGTTTAGGTCTTGTTTTGGCTGCAGCAACGTATGAAGTTGTAGGTGTATTGTTTTCTCCGTCATTCGTTAACATTATTGATTTAGTTACGTTTGAAGTAGTTTGTTCAATTTGGTTGCCCTTGTAGTCAAAAGCAACATGTTTAGGATTATCCATAGTGGTTGTAATTATTGGCCAGTATCTAGATAACACCAACACACCATTTCGTATTACTGGTTGCCTATAAAATTGGCGTAAAGCGAAAGGCGATTTGAAATATATTAGTGTTTCACTAATGAGCACAAAAAAGTTCAAAGATGAACAAAATAAACAGTTCAGTGCAACAATTATAGTCAGATATTAAATATTACATTTACGCTTACTCGTAGGCAAGAGTTAAAAGCAGTTTCCAATACACTACACTTTTATGTTTATATGTCCAAAATTTAGTAAATTTACAATCCAAATATTCACTTTAAAAACTTAAATAACTATTCTCGACATACAGAACGACCTTCACACGTTCAGTCACCGGAATCCAATCAGTGATTAAATGTTGTTATTAACATAAAAGGACATTCTTCTTCTTCAGGTTCCTTCTCCTATCGGAGGTTGGAAATTATCATCGCTATTTTAATTTTATTGGCCGCGCTTCTAAAAATTCTAATGAGCTGCAACCGAACCCTTCTCTCAAATTTCTTAGCCAGGATATTTTGCGTCGTCATGGGTTTCTCTTCCCTTGTATCTTCCCTTGCATAATTAATCTAAGTAATACGTACTTGTCGCCCCTCATTATATGACCCAGATATTGAATCTTTCTAATTTTAACAGTTTTTATGACTTCACATTCTTTCTTCATTCTTTGTAACACCTATTAGTTACTTTTTCAGTCCACGATATTCTATAAAAGGACATAAGTCGGACTTTAATAAGTTTCTAATTTAAGATAGTACCGGTAGTAAGGCAATAGGTCTATAGTTGCAGGATTCGATTTTTCGCCGACCTTATGAAGAGGAATAATAATAACTGTCTTTAGGCACTCTGGTACCTTTTTTAAAGAAATCATTAATTAGTGAGACCAGGACTTTTTTGTCAAATTTGAGAAAATTTTATGGATAGTCCATTATTACTACATGCACATTTACTTTTAATAAAATTGATTGTTTGGATCAGATCCTGGGTATTATTCGCATCAGTTCTGCTGCTGTCTTCTTGAATTTAGACATAGCTTTGTCTATGTGACGTACGTGACTTAGATTTCTATCTATTTTCAGCCAAAGATAATTTAAGTTTTCTTGGGAGTCGATCACTATGTCGTCCACTTAAAAATTTGTTGGTATATTTATACTCTCTCGTCCAATCGGGTTTGTGTTTTTTGGGGGGCCAACTGGAGTTCGTGGTCTCTTATCTACTCACTAATTATTTCCAATACTGTGTTTGCTATCATCATAGGTCGTCTTCTGTTCTGCTTTTTTACTATTACTGTCAGATCGTCTTTTTGAAGATTGTTTCACAATTATATTTATGTCAATTAAAATTTTTTTAGTAAAATAGCTCACCATCATAGTGCACATATAATGAGTAATTCCTTTACTTATATGTTCTTGCATTATTAGAATCTACGACGCTGTGTGTAAAGTTGTTTTGTCTGAACTCTATTACTGCGATCTGTATAACTCTACTAATGGCATCAATTGTTGATCCTTTGTACCTAAATCCATTTTGCCTATTGAAAAATGCACCAATTTCGTTGAGTTCCTCTCTTAACCTTTCAGCGATAATGTGCTCCAGGTGTTTGCCCATTAAATCTAGCAGACGTAATGGAGTTTGGGTATTTATTATCTTTGGGTGGTTTTTGTATAACTTATCTTTCTTTCTACAATTTGTTTAAGAAACTTTATTTTTAATAATTTTTGTTAATCCCACAGCGATTTCTCTTGAGAACTCCTCAGCTAAAAATTGTATTGCTTCGGCAGGAAAGTGATCTGGCTGTTTTGTTATTCTTTAATTTTCGGTAAGCATCTGGCAGCTTTTCTATGGTAATTTCTTTTATGATGGCATCTTCTTCAAACTTATCTATCTATGAACTCCTTCCTTGCTTGAGAAATAGCTGTATTGCCTGTTTTCTAAAATCGTCGGGCATAGTAAGATGCGCAAGCTTAATTTTCCTATCATAATTTTAAAAACTTTTTCACAGACATCTTCCATTGTTTGTCAAATCTTGTTCTTTTCATTTGCCCTGCTTTTATTTATCTGTTTCCCTATATTTGGTTGTCCAACGTTTACATTCCTTTCTTTTTCTACTAGGTTATTAAACAGTATTCGTTGTTTTCGATCTTTAGTTAGGTCTTCTTATTTTATTGTAAGTATTTAAGGAAGCCAAAAGAGTAAAGTATAAAAAAGAGGTAATACTGAAAATATTATTTGATCCAACAATTTTTAAAGGCGATGCAGGTCTAAATTTTAAGTTTAACATAATCTAAAGACTTTAGATAAATGTGGAACCTCAGAGAAAGCTAGTATTCTCTTCGCTGAATGAAAGGTGGTTCATAAAAGGGTAGCTGACTGCAGAAATTTTATAAAAGTATAAAGTAGCGAAATGAATCTAGATATGCTCTCTTTCAAGCCATCCTTCCATCCAAGCAAGGAAAAATGTTTGGAAAACGAGGTCTAGGAAGAAGAAGAACATCTTGGTTAAAGAACCTCAGAATCTGGTTCAATACATCTGTGCAGCTTTTTCACACTGCTGCAGATAAGATAAAGATGCCATGATGATCGCCAACATTCGTAACGGATAGGCACATCAAGAAGAAGAATAAAATAGCAAAAACTGACTAGGTAATGAATTACAAAGGACCTTATGCCTAATTAAACCGCATGAGAAAAGATCTAGAAGGGACCACGAGGTTTTATAGATAGGCAGTATAACGAGATCACTTGTGTGACGCTAATAAAATAAACTTAAATTATGTGACGCTGCTGATAAATATATATAGTAGAGTAAACACAACGATTAGAAACATCGAAAATATTAAAAAGCAGAGTAAAGTAATCTTGAGAAATTACTCAAAAATATATTTCATTCATTCCCTCCCCAGTTTAAAGGCTAGTTAAATGCCAATGAGAATCAGAAGTTTAGTGTTGATAAAAAGTACTTCTAAGAGACGATTTTTTGTGCCGATTTATTGTTAACAGCCAGTTATCAAAAAGTTTAAAAATACTTATACTAAAAAATATGATATATTTGAACAGATTTGTTGTAATTTAACTATAAATAATATTTATAATATATTTTAAAGGTAGATCAGGGGGAGGACTATATGCAGGAGCTACTGCATTACAAGGACTCGGTGCTGTAGCGGGTTTAGATGGAAACGCTGGTCCTGAGGGTTACAATGGTAGATTGTATTCGGGAACTTCTAGAAGAGGATTAAGAATAAGGCAACGGTTAATTGGACAAGGGCTACTTCCCCCAGATGTACAAACTGATGTACAGGAAGAAAATAAATTTCCAAAGAATCAAGTCCCAGGTAACCGAAATTAACTTTCCTGTTATTTATTTTGTAATTATAATTAAATACCTTATCTAATATGCAAGATAACTACATTTATATGGCAATACAAAAGAGTCCTCCCTGATAACTTGCAATATTTATTGGATTTTGTGAAATGCTTAAACAGGTCGATTTTTATTCCAAGGAAACATCTTTTAACAATATAGATATCTATTATTTGTCAACACCCTTCCTTCCAGTACCACAAATCTTAAATTTTAACTATGGAATATATCCCGTTTTACACATTATTATACTGGTATTTCGCTGGAGAATTCAGGTATTTATGATTTTTTAGATGTTAATTCTTCTTGTACAAAAGTATTTATTGAAAGTTTATTGAAAATCTTAGAACAAAATTGTAAAGTTTTCCCGTCACGTCAAAAACTACACTAAAACGAAATTTTCATCATTAATGGAAAACTTTATTAAATGTAACGTAAACATATATATATATATATATATATATATATATATATATATATATATATATATATATATATATATATATATATATATGCAGGATCTACTGCATTACAAGGACTCGGTGCTGTAGCGGGTTTAGATGGAAACGCTGGTCCTGAGGGTTACAATGGTAGATTGTATTCGGGAACTTCCAGAAGAGGGTTAAGAAAAAGGCAGCGGTTAATTGGACAAGGGCTACTTCTACCAGATGTACAAACTGATGTACAAGAAGAAAATAAATTTCCAGAGAATCGAGTCCCAGGTAAACGAAATTAACTTATACCGTAAAAAAATTTAATTAATTAATACTGGTATTCATTTTGTAAATACAACTAAATATTTTATCCAAATAAGCAAGATAATTACACTTATATATTTATACAAAAAAGTCCACCCTATATTTTGCAATATTCATTGGATTTTGCGAAAACAGATCGATTTTTATTTCAAGCAGCATCTTTTATCGATTTGGATATCTGTCACTTATCAACACCTTTCCTTTCAGTAACACAAATAATAAATTTTAAATAGGAAATATATCACGTGTTACACATTCTTATTCAAGTATTTCGCTGTAGAATTCAGATACAGTCATCTCTCTCTATAACGATATGCAAGGGACCGGGAATTTTTATCGTTATGAGGAGAGATCGTTATACAGAGTGAGACAAAATTCGGTACTGTAATATTAATAATACTGTACTAAATAACCTATTTTAATTTAAAAAAAATTATCAAAACGAATATAAATAAATTAACATTGTATTCCACATAGATTTATTAACGAATAATATAAGCAATACAGTATAAAAAATGACTGTACAATTAAAACATGTGTCCTGTACAATAAAAAAAATAATATGCTACTGTAAAATATATTTTTAGCCTACATTACCAAAAAAATCTGTGGCCTTGGTCTGTCTTCTTTTCCCTTTCCACAGAACTGACCTGACCTTGTCCTGAAGACGCATCGAATCTTCCACAGCACTCATATCGTCTTCCTGGTGGATGAAGAATCGATGCAGTACTTTTGCCGCATCCAACGCCTGCTGAGGGGTCGGAGCTGGTTCTGGCTCTGCTTCCACTTCCGAGTCACTGTTTTCTTTTTCTTCTACACGAATTGCTTGCAGGATGTCCTCGTCAGAAAGTCCAGATGTTGTAGCTACATTTTCATCATCTTCTTCAAAATCTGTTAGCTCTTCCGGTCCGTAGGTGATAGTACGTTCAAACTGTCTGGCCCAAAATCTAATGGCAGGTCATCTTCATTATCAGTCAATCCTTGATCTTCCAGCCATCCTGCGTGTTTGAAGGAATGTTTTATTGTATTGCTCGTCACCCCGTCCCAGGATTTACTAATCATTAGGATGGCGTCAAGAATGTTTAGTTTAAGATCTATATTATTCTCAACCAATGCCATCAAAAGTCTTCTCCTGTAATGGCTTTTCAAACTCTTGATGACACTTTGGTCCATGGGCTGAAGGACACTCGTTGTGTTTGCTGGCAGAAAACAGAGTTCGATGTTTTGAAGGTCGCACAATACAGGATGAGCAGGACAATTGTCTACAAGCAAAAGAATTTTTTTCCCTTTAAGCTCGATATCCCACTTTCTTATCGCTTCTTCAAAAATTTCCGAGGTTATCCATGCACTCTTGTTTTCTTTATAGGTCACGTACATTTTTTATGTTTTTAAAGCAACGCTAGTTTTTCGACTTCCCTATCACTAGCAATTTTCGCTTCACCGAACCTGTTATGCTAGCGGCCACTAAAACTGTAATGCGTTCCTTAGAGAGCTTTCCACCAATGCACTTTTCCAATTTAAATTTTAAGGTTCTGTTTGGTGTCATTTTAAAAAACAATCCAGTCTCATCCGCATTGAAAATGTCGTCTGACGCATATCGTGCCTTCAGTCCAGGCCACACGTTTTCTAGCCAATCATCCGTTACGTTTTTGTTAACATTGCGAGCCTCTCCGCTGATTTGCCCGTAGTTGATCTTGTGTCGCAGCTTCCAGTTGCTCAGCCAACCCTCAGATGCCTTAACATTCTCAATTCCAAGTTCAGTTGCAAAAAACTCAGCTTTTGTCCTGACCACACGCTCCCAAAGTGGAATATGGTTCATACGCTGCTGCTGGAACCACTGAAGCATAGCGCGATCTAAATCGTCGTGCTGAGGTTTCCGCAACTTCTTCCTGCTACCGTCCTCCATCTCCGCTTTAAGCCATTTTTTTCTGTCCTTCCATATCGTAGCCACAGTTGACTGAGACAGCCCCGTCCGACGAACGACATCCGATTGCTTTTCACCTTTCTCTATTGCTCGAGTTATCGATAATTTTTCCTCCACCGAGAGCACTTTACGCTTTTTCGAAAACATGTTGACTGTTGACACACTAAGACACAACTCAAACTGGAAATCAAAAGTCGTCAATAGATGACAATATCTGTGTGATAACAGTTAGGTACGCCGCCCGGACAATAAACGTGAGTCACTTAATTTTCTGATAAGAAAGAGTAGAATGGGTGGCCGCATTCCTTAAGCGCAAAACAAAACAACCGCTGGACAATGACCTTGCCACTCGTGACTCAGGTAATCTGAACTTTAAACACAATACCACATTTGTCATCAACTATTGAACGCTAAAAAGTTATCGCTATAAAGAGAGAACGATATCGGTATAGAGAAAGAATTAATACATTGTCCTTATGACGAACCAACCAACGTTTACTATTTTCATCGTTATAGAGGAATTATCGTTATATAGGGAATCGTTATAGTAACATTCTTGTAAAAAAGTATCAGAGTATTGAAAGTTTTCGACCAAAATTTAAAAATTTTTCTGTGTTTTCAAAAACTATACTTAAACGAAATTTTCAACATTAATAAGAAACTTTATTAAATGTAACGTAAACAAAAGAAAATAAATCTTAAATTATTAAATTCATAATTCAAAACAGTTAACTCATCAGCTAGTATGATTTAAATCGAAGAATGGAAAAAAGAAGTATTTTTAAAGTGTGTAAAATTTCTGCTTACAAAGCCATCCTCACACCTACGGTCAAGGTTTAAAAATACCAATACTTAAGAAAGATCCCAAGATCTAAGTTTATGGCGTTGGGCGCCAATTATTTATCTACACAATTCTATATCAGTCTAGAGGGAAAGATGAAAGTTCATAAAGTGTGGAAAGTTAAAAGCTTTTTTAAAGTTATTTTTAATGGGAATCTTCAAAGGCGCAAATTTAAACTTTTTCAACCTGAGCTGCACCCACTACACAGTAAATTACAGAAAGCTGTTGACAAAAAATCTTTCAAAAATCACTGCCTAGTAAAAATTGTCAAGTTTATACTGCGAAACAGACAATTCTATATTAGTCTAAAGAAAACATAAGCCAAAAAAAAAATAAAAAATAATTGCCTGGTTTAGGGTAACATCATAGATTTGACCCTATATAATATGTACACACACGATTAACTAAGATACAAATATACAGAACACTGTCCAAATATCGACAAACCGGGCCATTACTGCCAAAGCGAAACCTTTGAGGAAGTGGGAAATAAATTAGAACAGTCTTTGATGCCATACTAAACTGCTACTAATACAACTCACTTAAACTGAATCCAGACGAAAGTAATCCCGCCATTTCCACACCTGATAAACAGGCAAATAAGAAATTTCAAGTCCGATTAGATAATGTCACTCTGGAACACATGAAGAAACCAATCTAACTAGGTATAACGCTAGACATATCGTTAACCTGCAGATATCTCTATAAAAAAACATGTTATAGAGTGGTACAATACCACAGAACGAACACTCAACAGATGGGGAGCAGACTGGCTGTCTGAATATCCATTGCTAGTGCGCTCTGCTACTGTACGGCAGAGTTCGCCTGCCAAACACGCACGCCAAAAAGTTGATCTCATTCTGAACGAAACATACAGACTAACATCAGGTTGTATGAAGCCAACTTTAATAGAAAAACTTTATAGAATCGCCAGTCTTGCAGAAAATTGATAAATGCCTCCCTATTTTCAAAGCCGAGTACATATTTTACAGATTAAAATTTCGTAACATATTTCTGTAATGGATTCAGAGGTACATGGTTCGGACATGTTAAAAGAATGCCAGAGTACAGATGGCCTAGAAGAGTACTGGAATGAATCCCTCCTGAAAGAAGAAAGAGAAGACGACCACGGAGAAGTTGGCGCAACGATATTGATGAAGCAATGGCGGCAAGAGACTTAGAAGAGGCAACTGCATATGACAGAGAAAAAGATGGAAATTGGGGGCGGAGAAGCGGCGACAGCCGTAATAAATCCGTTATTATATATATATATATATATATATATATATATATATATATATATATATATATATATATATATATATATATATATATATATATATATATATTATATATATATATATATAAGTAATAAGTGCAATAAAATCGAGGTAAAAGAAATGAATTAGACTTACTCACAATCAATTTAATTTTACTAAGTGTTTAAAACATCACTTTTCTTTCAACAAACAATAACGTATATACCTTACTCCTATATCATCTGTTAACATCGCTCCCCTCAAGAAACTTCCTCCTTAATTGTTACACATTGTTAACAGACAGTTACAACATTGACCGAAGATCACCCATTATCTGCAATACGGGATAGTTTGAACTATGTATCACCAATCACTATATAAAAACTCTTGTACCGGAATGTAAGTAGTATTTTGTTTATTTCTAATTTATTACAATTCAACAGACTTTTTCTCTTACCAATTTGTGGGTTGTTACTTTGTCTGCTAAAGTAATTTTATGCATATTAATAAACACAGACATGTAATATTGGCGTAATTACTATAACTTTTTTTAACTATATCTTTGTAAGACAGCACCCTAATATGGGGTTTTTTATAATTTCAGCATGTAATTTACTTTGTACCACTGACCTGATGATGCTTTGCAAATTTCAGAAAGCGAAACCGGTCGTCTTTGGTAGTAAAATTAAATTGATTGTGAGTAAGTAAACTCTCAATTTATTTCTTTTACCTCTTTTTTAAAATTGACTCACACAAGCGACACATTCATGATTTGCAATAAAATCTTTAAAAAGTGGTATACCTGAGGATCCCGATATTATTTCATGCTAATTGCAAAAGTTGATTGATAATCAAGGATTTAATATACTAATAGAACTATAAAATGTAATGTACTTAACAGGAACGATGCCACAAGAAATTTCAACATCGGCATTCCTTTTTATACCAAAATAAGCAAAATCAAAAGAATATAACGACCACCGAACATAATTCTCGTGTCACACATTTTTAAATACTCATTAAAATAATTAATTTCAGGCGTACCAAAAATTAGAGTTAGATATAAGTGACAAAGCAATTTGGCTTTTCTAAAAGTGTCGATACTAAAGAAAAATTATTTGCCCTATACACACTTATTCAGGGATGTTTGAACGTTAATCAGAACCTTTATATTTGCTTTATAGATTATAAGAATACTTTTGATCGACTCATGGAAATTCTTACAAAGAAAACTTTTGACCAGTGGTATATAACGTTTGTTTTAACTTTGTATTATAACCAGCAGGCCAAATCGGAGCAGAAACATCCCGCGAAATAGAAATACGAAGGGGATTGATACAAGGATGTAAATTGTCGCCTCTACTTTTTAATGCGACTTTGGAAGAAATTATGCTTTTGAAAATAAAACCGCCGAATATAGTTAGATATACGTATTGTCGGTTAATATTAATACAGAGAATGACAGACCATCGCCTGCTGAAATTGAAATTGATTGGAAACCATCTGAGCGAAAAAAAGCGAGCAATATCAAAAACAAACATGACTTAATGGAGTCCAAAAGTCAATATTAAAGAGAGATCAACAACCAAGAGATTCTAATTGGAAGCTAATTTTAGACTCCTTTTACTACTTTACTTTACTTTTACTTTATATTTCTTAATATTGTTCTGAAGCTATTTTCTTGTGGCATTTTAAATTAATTTATATTGAAATGGGAATAAGCCACAATTAAAGGTTAAAATACGTTTATTGACGTTTCAATTTCCACTTCGGAAATCATTCTCAAAATACAAACATTAGTAAATTAAACAAATTTTGTTTTTTGTTACTTAGTGAAAAATTCTTCTAATAATTTAATTTTATCTGACTCATCTATATTGACAATTCAGACATACCTTATACATTTTAAAATAGAAGACTTTAAAATGATATTGCCAATATTGTTGAGTTGCGTTCCTGGGACGACTTTACTTAAAAGATAGTTCATTCGATTACATGAAATCAACTTTAACTTGAGAATATCCGTCAGAAAAGATCATAACATTTAATTCGTCTTTAAAAAGACAAATACATGCCATGATGACAGTAAAATTCTCCTGTTAGTGATTCTATAGTAAATTATGAGGGAAAAACCAGGAAAAAAAACCTCATAATACTATCCTGACATGGTAAGTATTTGATCGTGCATTTAGTTTACCTTCAATAAACACCAAATTCCGATTTTATATGTTTGTTATTTAAAAAACATATATGATGTATTCTCTATATGTTACTGACTTACCAATACTAATATTTTCCTTTTAATAACTTCCTCTTTCAATATGGGTAACCAGATCCTACTACATTCTGCCGAGGAATTCGCGACACAATTGGTCTCATTTAGCAAAATTAGAGCCGCTTCTTTGATTTTTCTCTTTTTACTATCCGTTGGTTTTAGGACTATATTTGAATCATTCCATTGAACCCTATGTTCATTATACCATGCGTGTTTACAGATTTGAGATCTATCAAATTCTCTATTTTTAATATAGGATTGATGTTCACTTATTCTAACATTTAATGGTCTTGATGTTTCACCTAAATAAAACTGATCGCATTCACAAGGTATTTTATAAATGCAATTCTTTGTCCTTTCTTGTTCATTGTTGGGTTTGGTTTTGGACAAGATAGATCTCAACGTGTTTGTTGTTTTGAATGTTGTTGAAATGTTGAATTTATTTCCTATCCTTTTAAGCTTTTCCGATAATCCTTTTATGTATGGTATTGTTATTGTTCTCGTATTATTCCTTGCATGTGCTGTAGGATCTCGTTCTAAGTTGTTTTGTTCTATTCGATCGATTGTTGAAAATTCCTTATTTATAAACGATAAAGGATAATCATTTTTTAATAAAACAGATGTTAACAAATGTTTTTCCTCCAAGAACGAATTTTCGTTAGAACAAGTAATTTTGGCTCTATCGTATAAGGATTTAATAATTCCCTTTTTAATATTAATATTAATATTAGCCGATATATTTATGGAAGATTTTGAAACAAATATTATTTCTAAACAAAATTTAAAACCCTCAGTATGGTGGAGGTATGTAGATGATGTATTCTCAATATGGCCTCATGGATCAGAGTTGTTGGACACATTCCTAAATGATATAAACGATAAAGAAGAGACAATAACATTTACCATGGAAAAGGAATATCTTAACACATTACCTTTTCTGGATGTTTTAATCTCTAAGAACGATACTGGATACGAAACTCAGGTGTATAGAAAACCAACACACACCAACAGATATTTAAATTTCAAATCAAATCACAATATTAATATTAAAAAGGGAATTATTAAATCCTTATACGATAGAGCCAAAATTACTTGTTCTAACGAAAATTCGTTCTTGGAGGAAAAACATTTGTTAACATCTGTTTTATTAAAAAATGATTATCCTTTATCGTTTATAAATAAGGAATTTTCAACAATCGATCAAATAGAACAAAACAACTTAGAACGAGATCCTACAGCATATGCAAGGAATAATACGAGAATAATAACAATACCATACATAAAAGGATTATCGGAAAAGCTTAAAAGGATAGGAAATAAATTCAACATTTCAACAACATTCAAAACAACAAACACGTTGAGATCTATCTTGTCCAAAACCAAACCTAACAATGAACAAGAAAGGACAAAGAATTGCATTTATAAAATACCTTGTGAATGCGATCAGTTTTATTTAGGTGAAACATCAAGACCATTAAATGTTAGAATAAGTGAACATCAATCCTATATTAAAAATAGAGAATTTGATAGATCTCAAATCTGTAAACACGCATGGGATAATGAACATAGGGTTCAATGGAATGATTCAAATATAGTCCTAAAAGAAACGGATGGTAAAAAGAGAAAAATCAAAGAAGCGGCTCTAATTATGCTAAATGAGACCAATTGTGTCGCGAATTCCTCGGCAGAATGTAGTAGGATCTGGTTACCCATATTGAAAGAGGAAGTTATTAAAAGGAAAATACCAGTATTGGTAAGTCAGTAACATATAGAGAATACATCATTTATGTTTTTTAAATAACAAACATATAAAATCGGAATTTGGTGTTTATTGAAGGTAAACTAAATGCACGATCAAATACTTACCATGTCGGGATAGTATTATGAGGTTTTTTTTTCCTGGTTTTTCCCTCATAATTTACTATGGAATCACTAACAGGAGAATTTTACTGTCATCATGGCATGTATTTGTCTTTTTAAAGACGAATTACATGTTATGATCTTTTCTGACGGATATTCTCAAGTTAAAGTTGATTTCATGTAATCGAATGAACTATCTTATAAGTAAAGTCGTCCCAGGAACGCAACTCAACAATATTGGCAATATCATTTTAAAGTAGTCTACTTTAAAATGTATAAGGTATGTCTGAATCGTCAATATATATGAGTCAGATAAAATTAAATTATTAGAAGAATTTTTCACTACGTAACAAAAAACAAAATTTGTTTAATTTACTAATGTTTGTATTTTGAGAACGATTTCCGAAGTGGAAATTGAAATGTCAATAAACGTATTTTAACCTTTAATTGTGGCTTATTCCCATTTAAATATAAATTAATTTATATTTCTTGATAAAAAGTATGGTGTCACAAGAAAATATATCTATATAGATTTATATTTTTTAATATTGTATATAAAGCCTTATTATGCCACTAGACATTGACTACACGTCACCTCATAACGCATTATACATAGTAATAGTCTTTTTTATTCAAAATTTACTTATTGTTTTATTTGTTAATATTATTTACTTAACTACTTTTAATTAATTTTTAATATCAATACCATGTCGTGATATTAGCAACAGCACGTCATTTTAGTTGTTGACAGTGTTTAGTAGATTTTATTATTGTATTTTTTATTGCCTGTTATTGATTTTGTTAATATCTCGGAATATTTATTCATTGAATTAAGATTTAATTTAATAATTGGTAATTGCAGTTCCATTTAAATTATTTATATATATATATATATATATATATATATATATATATATATATATATATATATATATATATATATATATATATAATTATATATTTCGATAGCTTCACGGATGATTCTTGATTTTAAGGAGCGTGTGGGGCGATGGTTTTTGCTTTTTCGAAATCTATTTTGTGGCTTGTCTCAATATGATGTTGGGCTAGGGCTGAAGTAGTATCGGAATGTTTGACTGATATAGTATGTTCGTAAATACGGTTATGGATTCGTCGGTTTGTCTGTCCTATGTATGTACGTGGGCAACTGGAACAAGGTATCTCGTAGACACCATGGTCTTTATTGGGGATTTGGTCTTTTACGGATCTGACGAGATTGGACAACTTGGAGTGAGTAGTGAAGATGGTTTTGATATTTAGAGGGACAAGAATTCTACTGATCTTGTCAGTGACACCTTTAATGAAAGGTAGAAAGAATTTGGGTTGATCCGGCGGCAAGGTTTCTTTTTTGGATGGAATGGGGTTTAGAAGTTTTTGAATGCTTTATTGATTTGGGTTTTGTGGTAGCCATTTTGTAAGAGTGTTTGTCTTATTGAATTGATTTCGGATGACCTGTGATTGTTGTCGCTAAGTCTTATGGAACGAGAAATAAGAGTGTTGATGACTAAATTAGGTTGGGCGGGGTGATGATGTGACTGAGCATTGAGATAGCGGTTTGTATGAGTGGGTTTCCATTACACGGAATAGGAAAAACTGTGAGGTGGATTTTTCCGAATAAGAACATCAAGGAATGGCAAAGACCCTTCAGACTCAACTTCCATCGTGAATTGTATGCTGGGATGTATTCCATTCAGGTAGGAGAGGAAGAGATCTAATGTGTCTTTACCATAGGGCCAAATGACAAAGGTGTTATCAACGTACCTAACCAGCAGGTGGGTTTGATTTGGGGCACCTTTGATTTGGCGATAGAAATGATTTTGGAACGTAAAATATGTATTAGACATGCAGTGTTTTATAAGAGATAATGTGTCTTGGGGAATTTGCCAAATTCTCGAAACGTCGAGCTTTAAATTCTCAACGCGGTTCTTCCCGAGAACTCAGTAATTTTCATATATATATATATATATATATATATATATATATATATATATATATATATATATATATATATATATATATATATATAATATATATATATATATATATATATATATATAAAGTAAACTCTTAAATATTGGGGAAATCTGCAAGAAATACTCTAATGTGTATCAATTGTTTCGCCGAACGTTTTCGCCAAAGAGAATTAATTTGGCTTCTTCGGGGCTGAAAGAGAATAAATTATAATTAGCTACCATATATTATCTATTAAAACATTATTGATCTTACCGTAACTTAGAATTGTAGAGTTAGAATATTAAAAAACTTTGCTAGTAACATAGTGGTGTTTTTTGTTACTATGTGCAAAAAAAGTTTTTTATAAGGATTGAAATGTATGGTAGCTTCGAACTTGACACGTAAAGGCTTACCCAAGGTTAATCGAAAAACCCAATGCAACTACATTTAAAAGGAGGTAATTCTTTGAAATGTCGGCAATAACTAAATTTTTGATTTTTAGATAGTTAAAAGTGAGGTTCTGTTTAAGCCAGAACGCAAGCGCTGACAACTTCATTATTAGTTCGTATGAATCTTTATGTCGTTAAGGTTCATTGGTAAAAAACGAATGAATTTAAATCCCGGTAAAAGGAAATATTATTTTGATTTTCTTTATTTAATTATATTATATTGTTCATGTATTATTAAGTCTTATTGAGACGTATCTAAGAAAAGCAAGGGAATGTTATATATTTTTTGTTAATGAAAATTAATTATAAAGGTATGTTAGTTGTTAATGGATATATCAGTCAAGTTAGTAATCTGTGATATAGTATTGTTCTTGTTATCTGATTTAAGTAACAGGTGGTATATATTGCTTAGATTCTTGATGTCACTCTTAACATTAATGGAGAAATCGTTAAGAAAAATATAAGACATTTCAATGAACTCTCTTTTAGATTTATTGTTCTCACGGTGGAGAATTGTGGTGTTAGTATAGTCCATGAGATGACCAGTGGAATGGACATGTTTGGCTAATGCATAACGGTCAGGGTGAAGTCGAGAATCACTTTTGTGTAGTGTAATACGTGATTTCAATAATTGAGATGTTTGACCGATGTAGGAATTGTTGCAAGAGAGACATGGAATGTTGTAGACAATATTACTAAACCTATCTATGGGAGTCTTATCTTTTATCTTAGAATAAAGATTATTAATTGTTAGGGCTGATCTACAAGCTACATTAAGTTTAATGTTGTTATTATTATTGCCAAAGCTATTTTCAACACTTTTCAAGTGTTGTCGAATTTCTCTTTAACAACACTTACTTCTCATTTAATGATAAATTCTATCAACAAACTTTCGGTACCCCTATGGGAGCTAAGATTTCTCCTATCATTGCAACTTACGTTATGGATTATGTATTAGACTCAGTCATTCCTTTACTATCCTTTAATATTCCATTTAAAAAAAAAAAAATATGTTGATGATATCATTTTGGCTATACCCAATGACAAGGTAGATGAACTATTAGACACTTTTAATGGTTATGACCCCTACATCCAGTTCACTATAGAGAGGGAAGATGGTAATTGGTCCGTCCCCTTTCTCGACATAAGGATGATCAGGGAAACCAACAACATCAAAATAGATTGGTATCAAAAACCGACCCATTCTGGTAGATACCTTAACTACAACTCATACCATAATAATTCTACCAAAGTCAACTTAATCAAACAGATGAAAAATAGAGTAACAAAACTATCAGATCCTTCATTTCATACAAAAAACCTACAAATCCTACAGAAACTTTTTATTTCAAACGCTTATCCAACACCATTAGTTAATAAGATTTTGTTTAATACTATCCATGACGAAGATATTTCACCTTCCTTCGCGACTAACAATGCTGATCCTGATGTCTTAAGTGGGAACCCAGTCTCGGATACTCCTATAAACAAATATTTTTCATTACCATATTTCAGAGATATCACTCCGGGGTTAACAAGGATTCTGAAAAGTGTTGAAAATAGCTTTGGCAATAATAATAACAACATTAAACTTAATGTAGCTTGTAGATCAGCCCTAACAATTAATAATCTTTATTCTAAGATAAAAGATAAGACTCCCATAGATAGGCTTAGTAATATTGTCTACAACATTCCATGTCTCTCTTGCAACAATTCCTACATGGGTCAAACATCTCAATTATTGAAATCACGTATTACACTACACAAAAGTGATTCTCGACTTCACCCTGACCGTTGTGCATTAGCCAAACATGTCCATTCCACTGGTCATCTCATGGACTATACTAACACCGCAATTCTCCACCGTGAGAACAATAAATCTAAAAGAGAGTTCATTGAAATGTCTTATATTTTCCTTAACGATTTCTCCATTAATGTTAAGAGTGACATCAATAATCTAAGCGATATATACCACCTGTTACTTAAATCAGATACCAAGAACAATACTATATCACAGATTACTAACTTGACTGATATATCCATTAACAACTAACATACCTTTATAATTAATTTTCATTAACAAAAAATATATAACATTCCCTTGCTTTTCTTAGATACGTCTCAATAAGACTTAATAATACATGAACAATATAATATAATTAAATAAAGAAAATCAAAATAATATTTCCCTTTACTGGGATTTAAATTCATTCGTTTTTTACCAATGAACCTTAACGACATATAGATTCATACGAACTAATAATGAAGTTGTCAGCGCTTGCGTTCTGGCTTAAACAGAACCTCACTTTTAACTATCTAAAAATCAAAAATTTAGTTATTGCCGACATTTCAAAGAATTACCTCCTTTTAAATGTAGTTGCATTGGGTTTTTCGATTAACCTTGGGTAAGCCTTTACGTGTCAAGTTCGAAGCTACCATACATTTCAATCCTTATAAAAAACTTTTTTTGCACATAGTAACAAAAAACACCACTATGTTACTAGCAAAGTTTTTTAATATTCTAACTCTACAATTCTAAGTTACGGTAAGATCAATAATGTTTTAATAGATAATATATGGTAGCTAATTATAATTTATTCTCTTTCAGCCCTGAAGAAGCCAAATTAATTCTCTTTGGCGAAAACGTTCGGCGAAACAATTGATACACATTAGAGTATTTCTTGCAGATTTCCCCAATATTTAAGAGTTTACTATATATATATATATATATATATATATATATATATATATATATATATATATATATATATATATATATATATATATATATATATATATATATATAAGTAAACGTTAAATATATATATATATATATATATATATATATATATTTCGGTACAACAGAATCCATTTCTAATAATCTTTGAGAAATATTGTTCTGAAGCTATTTTCTTGTGGCATTTTAAAGTAATCACTATTTAAATGGGAATAAGCCACAATTAAAGGTTAAAGTACGTTTATTGACGTTTCAATTTCAACTTCGGAAATCGTTCTCAAAATACAAATACTAATGTTTGTCTTTTCCCATGAGGTCAGTCTGGCAAAAATTATAGATTCTAAGTAAATAAATGACATTTCCCAATGCAGGTTACCAAACATCAGCTAGGTATTCCGGTATTAAAGTTGCCACCTTGTATCCGGACCTACCTATTTTTTTTTTGTAGGGCTTGTCCCCCTTAGTTGCAGTTATTTAAAGGCGCCGGTAGTTCCAGTGGTCACGAGGATTGTGCTTTCGAGCACATAAGTGAGATTTTGTCGGAGTATCTTTGGTAAATTGCGGGAGTTTTAAGAGTCAGAGAGTTAGAGTTTTAAGTGCGGTCAGAGTTTCGACTACCTCAGAGACCCAGAGTCCGACTATTTGATCACCATCATGTATTATTATGATGTTAATTATTGTAACTAAAAAAAAATATTGTTTTAGATACGTACATCATGAAAGTAAAGAAAACTAACGAAAATAAACATTCCTCTAAAAAGAATAAAGGAAAGGAAACGAGGATCGAAATTGTCGAAGTTGATGATGGTAAAATTCCTAAACCAGAACCGAATAAAGGAAACGATAAAATACCTGAAGCAAAAAACACCAAAGAGAATAGTAAACTTCCGGTTTATGACTTAGACCTCAGGTATGTAAAAATTCGCTTTTAATATTCTCCTTAAAATAGAAAAATAAGTAAGTGGTTAAATATTGTTTTCATGATTTTGTAAGCAAAATCTGTACGTGGTCTATATTATAGAGTTGATTGGGGTATTTGTTTAATCAGTTGGTCTAAAAATTTATATAAAGAAAGTTTGCTGTCCTTTATTTAGGTATTTTTTAAACCAAGATATGTTAGCCAACCTTAATATACTGGGGCGGTCTGATAATCACTTGGCTTACAAAAGAAAATTTTGAGAAAGAGAGATTTATTTCTCAATATAGTCTACTTTTGCCTCAATACATTTAACTCAGCTATGCTCCAACTTCTTTAACCCGTCTGAAAAATACGTTGTCTTGAGAAGTGATCTTCCATAGCGGCGATGATCTTTTCATTCGACTTGAATATCTGCTTGGTGAGTGCCTTTTCAAGTGTGGAAACAAAAAGAAGTCGCACGGGGCCAAATCTAAAAAATACTGTGGATCCGGCAAAAATTCATAGCCCAATTCGACCAATTTCGCTATGGCGATGACGAAGGAATGAGCCACTGCGTTATTATGGAGGAACAGCACTTTTTTCTTCGCAAAATGGGGTCGTTTTTCTGCAATTCGGCGTCGCATCGGCCCAATAATTTGGCGTAGTAGAGCCCTGTGACCTTTTTATCGTTTTCCAAGTAGTCGATGTAGATTACCCCTTGTGAATCCCAGAAAATACTTGCCATCACCTCAGTCTTCGCCTTCTTCGGAGCACGTTCGTCCACTGTTCATTATTTTCTGTTCCTTGGTCTCTGGTGTATACCAGTGAATCTATGTTTTATCGACGGTTACAAAACGAAGTAGAAACTCCTTCGGATTATACTTAAATAGCGTCAGACTCTGCTCTGAAGTGGTTTCACAATTGCGCTTGTTATCCGGAATGAGCAAACGTGGCACCCACCGCGACGACAGGTTTCTCAAGCCCAAAATTTCATGCATGATATGACTTGCGCGGTCTTTTGAGATGCCTACTGTCTTAGCTATCCCGCGCATCTTCAGTCGAAGGTCTGACAAAACGAGATCTTGGATTTTTGTCACGTTATCCTCCGTGGTAGCTATTTTCGAGGAGTGGCTCATTAAAAACCGACGTGAGACCACTTTGAAACTCGTTATACTACTTTTTGATGGTTGCCATCGGAGGAAAAGAGTCACCTTACACAGCCCGGCGAGCGCTGTTTGATTCCGCTGCGCTTTTTATTGTTTTACTCGATAGTACCGCTGTATACCCTGAACGAAACTGGGGATAACTATGGAGGAGGTTATTACTTTAGGTTTTGTAACACACACGTTAAAAACTAATATTGATGACCAAATAAATTTTTTGTTCAACGAGCTTCGCTACCAAGTATATATATATATATATATATATATATATATATATATATATATATATATATATATATATATATATATATATATATATATATATATATATATATTCACTACGAGACAAGATCCCAAATCGCTAGCTACGACAAAGAACAGGAGTGGCTGATGCAGTAGAGAGAGTAGCAACACTAAAATGAAACTGGGCAGGTCACGTGGCTCGAATGACAGACAATAGATGGACAAAGCGGATACTGGAATGGAGACCAAGAGATGATGCCTACCGAAGTAGAGGTCGTCCACCAACACGTTGGACTGACGATCTAAAACGTTGTCATAGGAATTGGATGCAAGAGGCACAAGATCGAAATAGATGGAAAATTATGAGGGAGATCTATGTCCAGCAGTGAATAAGCGAAGATTGAATGATGATATATATATATATATATATATATATATATATATATATATATATATATATATATATATATATATATATATATATATATATATATATATATATATATAGATATATATATATATAGATATATATATATATATATATATATATATATTATATATATATTATATATATAATATATATATATATATATATATATATTATATATATAATATATATATATATATATATATAATATATAATATATATATTATACATATATATTATATATATAATATATATATATATATATATATATATATTATATATATATATATATATATATATATTATATATAATATATATATATATATAATATATAATATATATATTATACATATATATTATATATATAATATATATATACATATATATATATATATATATATATATATATATATATATATATATATATATATATATATATATATATATAAAGACGTGGCAATTGAAGCCATGTGATTTGGTGCTTATTAAATACGGTTTTTTGATATATAGAGCATCATCAACAAATCTTGTAGATTATAGATAAATAGATCATAGTGAAAATTAAAAATTTGGTTTATAATTTTTTTGGAAGAATAATAAATAAAAATTTATTTTTTAGATCCCTTTAAGAATGGATAGCGAAGGAGAAAGAACAACAATCTAGTTTAGGTAGCCCGTTGAGCTATGGAACCAAGTATTGATTTGTTATTTTTTAATAATTTTCAACAGCTGAAAAAGGGTGGAGAAATAAATAAATAATTTATAAATATTTTTTCTTTATTAAGCAATTCATGTAATGTTGAATTTGGTTATCTAAATATCTAAATTTTAAAAATAGCTATCTATCCCACAATACCATTCCAAAAATGAATGAAAAAAAGTTAGAAATATCTTAGAAAAAAAAAATATCCACCAGAATTTTACAACCGCCTTATCAAAAAAATGTTAATACCCGCAATATCAAAAATCATTTCTTATTCCAATACCAATCCGGGACAATCCCAAACTATTCCTAGCAATAATAATAGTAATCTTACTAATGTAGGCGACTAATGTAGCAAAAATGTTGGCAAAATATGACATGGCGGCTGCTCTGAAAAGATCTACTGAACTGCAACTATAAAAGTCTCTAAGGTTTCTAAGCCAGGAAATGCCTATGGATCTTTTACCCTTAATTTTACCTTGTATTATGACCCTTAATATCTCATATTTCGCACCTCTGGTAATGTGGCCTAAATATTCCAACTTTCTTGTTTTGATGTGCTTTATGACCTCGCAATCCTTTTGTAGCCTTCTTAACACTTCTGCATGTGTAACTCGTTGGGTCTATGGAATTTTCAACATTTTTCTATAGCTCCACATCTCAAATGATTCCAACTTGTTTATAATATCCACTTTTAATGTCCAGCTTTTCATTCCATACAACAAATTTAAGAACACGTAGCATCTTAAGGCTCTTATCCTCAGCTCCACAGGAAGGTCTCGGTTAACAAAAATTGTTTTCATTTTTATAAATGCTTGTCTTGCAATTTCAATGCGTGTCCTTATTTTTCTTCCTTGGTCATTGTTTTCATTTACCCAGGTTCCCAGATATTTGTAGTTATTCACTCTTTCTACTTGTTTTCCCTGGATATCTAGCTTTCCTACTGTATGTTGCTTAGAAATAATCATGCACTTGGTTTTCTTAGCGCTCATTTGTAGTCCATATTTTATACTAACTTGATGTAATCTATTTACTAAGCGTTGCAGTGCTTTTAGACTATCGGCAAAAACAGCGGTGTCGTCTGCGAATCTTATGTTGTTCAAGATTTTTCCGTTGATTGGTATACCCTGTTGTTCCTCTGATAATGCTTCCTTAAAATTAGCTTTCCTGTACAGATTGAATAACAATGGGGACAGCACATAACCCTGTCTAACACCTCTTTCTTTTGATTTCTCTAGTTTATGTTTCGACATTTTCAATTCTAACCTTTGCTTTTTGATTCCAGTAGGTACAGATTAACAATAACCCATATATCTCGACTATCCACATTCTTTTCATTTAACAATTTTACGAGATTCCGATGTAGTACTATGTCAATAGTATTTTGATAATCTATAAAGCAGACATAGAAATACTGGTTCATATCTAGTCGCCTTTGCGCAAGAACGTTAAAAGCGGACAGAGCCTCTCTCGTTCCTAGTCCTCCTCTGAATCCAAACTGGGTGTCATCTATATCTTCTTCTATTTTTTTTGTATAGTATTCCATGTATTATTTAGAGAAAAGTGTGTGGCTCATTTAGGAAATTTTTCTGTACTGGGAGCATTTTGTCGCATGTACTGACTTTGGTAGTGTTACAAACGTGGACAGCAACCAATCGTCGAGTATAACTCCTATTGTATATAGTTTGTTGAACAGATCTAAAAGTATATGCAGTGTTTCTTCGTCAATGCATTTAATTAGCTCACTGGGTATTTGATCTGGGCCTACTGATTTTGCGGCCTTTACATTTCTAATTGCCTGTTCTAATTCGCACATTATTATTTTCCGTTTTGTCTGTTTCTGTGGTTCTTCTTGTATCATTCTATCATCGTCGAATAGTTTCATTATGTATTCTTGCCAAAATGTTAGTTTATCTTTAATGTCTGCAATGAGTTTACCATTACCATCTTTAAGTATCCCATAGTGTGCTCGCTTTTTGGTACTTGTTTTTTTTGTTTGTTTTATTTTTTTGTTTATTAAAGCTGTCGTATTTTCTGTCATACTCTTCTATTTCTATACATTTATCTGTTAACCACTTTTCCTTGGCCTTTTTCTGACTAAACGTAGTGTACACACCAACAACAAATTAAGCACTACAGCATTTTGATTTTGAACATGGACATATTTTGGAAAAGAATAGAACTACAACAAAGGATATATATACATGTTTGTTTGTGTATATATATATATATATATATATATATATATATATATACAAACAACACAGTTTATTAGGGTTGCAGTCAGAAAATTGGCCGAGATGTTAATGAAACACTCTTATGAGAGTGAGTAATGAAACACTCTTAAGAGAGTATATTTCGGCCCAATAGGCCTCATCAGAACGGCTTTCGCAAACGCTCTGAACGTGAAATAAATCTTTTTTGTCTTAGGAAGCAACTCTAACATGGCTTCGTATAGACGCAATGTAGTGACATCTGATAATAAAATCGTAAACTTATTTTCGAAACCAAATTCAAGAATTCCGCTTTAATCTGTGCCTTCTAAAAATTGCAAGTCAAAACAGACGTTGATAAAGGATGTTAAGAGAGACATGTGGAATCTAAAAATTGCATTCCACAACATATAGTATATCGAATTGGTTTCTAGTACTCGTACAGAGTATATCGAAATAAAAAGGAAAATACAGTTAAGATTTTATTTCACGTACAGGGAGCTTGCGCATCCGTTTATACGTATTTCGGCCCAATAGGCCTCATCAGAACGGCTTTCCCAAACAATTGCCTTGCAATTTTTCACGTTCAGAGCGTTTGCGAAAGCCGTTGTGATGAGGCCTATTGGGCCGAAATACGTATAAACGGATGCGCAAGCTCCCTGTACGTGAAATAAAATCTTAACTGACTTTTTCTTTTAATTTCGATATACTCTGTACGAGTACTAGAAACCAATTCGCTAAGAATTTTGCTTAGTTGAGGAGATATGTTGTGGAATGCAAATTTTAGATTCCCCATGTCTCTCTTAACATCTTTATCAACGTCTGTTTTGCCTTGCAATTTTTAGAAGGCACAGATTAAAGCGAAATTTTTGAATTTGGTTTCGAAAATCTTTTAATTAAATTTAAAATTTGTCAAAATGTTTGGAGATACAATATTAAAATATTTTCTATCTGGTAAACTAAAGAAGGATACCTGATTGCATTTATAACTTTTATTACATAATATATATTTAGTGCAGTGCAGTACCACGTGTTTTTTTGTTTATAGGGTATGTTCATCAATTTTTTGGTATTCCGTAATAATCTTTTTTTTGTGTACAGCTCAAAAATTTGTATGTTCAGTACCCTAGTGATCAAGGGAAATTGATATACTTTGGGTTTAACTAATTTGTAGGTATTTTTTTATTGGATAGTAAGTTATAATACCAATAATATCATGATAATTATGCTATAACTAAGTTATTGTCAAAGAATTTTTGCTATTTACATTTACTTTTGAACTTTACCTAGTTATAAAGGTATTTCAGTAATTATACTAGGTAAAAGTATAAGTTGTTAATTTGAAGCAATTATGTGTTTATTGTTTTCTCATAATCTTCCTCTCTATTAGTAAATAATAAAAAAGTACATCTTACAGGAATGCAGAGCGACAATATAAGGTAAGCGAGTTTACTTCTCTTAGTTTTTTACTATGTACCTAGGCATTTTGGTGTTTTAGCCTATTCGGAAAGAGTTTAGTTATGTTTTTGGAATAGTTCTTACACCAATCTTCTCATAGGTCCAGTGTCAAGTTTTTCTCGTCTCTCGATAAAGGAGTAGGTGGCGCCCTTTATTGTTCCCCTTTCTTTTAGAAGGCCTCATCCCCCACATTCTCTAGATTTGACTTCGTGTGACTACTTTTTGTTGCCAAATTTGAAAAATGTACTCGTCGGGCAGAAATTTAACTCATAACGGGATGTCATCGCCCGACGGAAGCCTACTTTGCAGACCTCGAGAAAACGTATTTTTCAGGCAGGTTAAAGAAGTTGGAGCATCGCTGGATCAAGTGTATCGAGCTAAAATTTTCGTTTTTCTTTTGTAGGCTAAGTACTTATTGGATCGCCCTAGTATACCCCATCCTAGATCTATAGAACCACGTCCCAAAGCTAAACCGTTGTGTCCTTCAAAACACCTGAGCGAGAGGTTTGACAGGTAAACATACTTGCAACTGGATTTCTTATTTCTCTTTCAATCCCCCACTTCTTATCTAGACAAGTATCGTACAAGTAAACATAAGCGCATAACTAGAAAAGCAGAAATAGTAATGTCCCCATTACTATTTAATGTATATAGTGAAGCCATTTTTGAAGAAGCATTACTATCTCAAAGTGAAGGAATAATAATTAACGGAAGATCTATTAACAACATAAGATATGCAGATGACACCGTGATTATGGCAAACTCTGCTGAACAACTCCAATTACTGCTAAACAAAACAAACAGTTTTTGTGAAAAATATGGACTAAAAATGAACATAAAAAAGACCAAATACATGATAATAACAAAGAAAACAAATATACCAACAAACATACATTTGGGAAATATACCGATAGAAGGGGTTGATAAATACAAACACCTAGGAACCTGGATTTCAGACAATAATAATCAAACAACCGAAATAAGAGCCAGGATAGAAATAGCAAGAAAAATGAAAACAATTATCTGCAACAAAGTCCTTAGATTAACACTGAGAGTAAGAGCAATGAGATGCTACGTGTTGTCGATACTGCAATATGAACTTGAAAGCTGGACATTAAAGCAAGAACACATAAATAAGTTACAGTCCTTTGAAATGTGGTGTTACAGGAGGTTGCTTAGAATAGCATGGACACAGAAGAAAACTTACATGGAAGTATTGAGAGAAATGGACAAAGAATGCGAAATAATAAACACAATAAAAATAAGAAAGTTACAATATCTGGGACACTTAATGAGGAGACAGCGATATGAACTGCTAAGGCTGATAATACAGGGAAAGATAAGAAGAGGAAGGAGTATAGGAAGAAGGAGAGTGTCATGGTTGAAGAATTTAAGGGACTGGTTTAAATGCAGTTCTATATAACTCTTCAGAGCAGCAGTAGATAGAGTAAAGATAGTGATGATGATATCCAACCTCCGATCGGGAGACGGTACTTAAAGAAGAAGAAAAGCATACTGACCGCCAAGAATCTAGAGAGCTTTTCTTAAAATTCAAATATCTAGCGAGAAAATTTAAATTGCAAACAGATCATCAAAAATAATAGTGAAAATACCATAACAAACCTAGAAGGTATCTTAGTGGTGTGCAAACAATATTGCAAAATACTGTGATCTAATAATGAGCCAGACAATAATACAGAGAAAAGAAGTTATGAAGAAAAACCACAAAAACTGAAATCAGAAATTGAGGCGACAATAAAAAAGCAGAAGGGAAAGATAGAACAGCTGAGATACTCAAAGAAATAAAAGAGGTAGAAATTGAAGTAATGCTTAGAATCTGCAATAAAATCTGGAATATCTGGCACAATTGGCAAGTGGCCAATTGAGTGGGGTAAATTCACTTTTATTCCCATATATAAAAAAATATCCACCGACAGATTTTAACAATTATGGTACAGTAGCATTAATATTTCATGCTAGCAAAGTACTTCTAACCATCATCAATGAAAGACTAATGCCCGTATTCATAGTCGGTACTCAAACTCGTACTTGAGCACGTGCTCCGCCAAGTCGAACTTACGTCAAAGTCATGCTCAAGTATTTGTTGTGTTCTATAAACGATACTTCCGGTATTTCTCGTACAAGATTAATCTCAAGCACATGAATTAGGGATTTTAAAGTAAATTTGATTGTTGACATCCAATAAAAAGAAGATTCTGTCAAGTATTATCATTGTCACTAAACTTTATTTAAATATTTTTATCGCCAAATTTAGCTTTATTGAAGAAGATGCTCCGAGGGGGAGGTTGTCAATCCTCTACCGGACGCGTCCCCAGGTGGCGGATAGGGGAATGCCTCCCAGATATGGGTGGTATCGGGGAAATGAAATACCCGACGCGGACCAAAACTGACAACAGTAGCGTCTGACCCAGAGTGGGCGGCTGCAAACAGCGTCTGACCCAGAGTGGGCGGCTGAACAATAGGTCCTCCAAAAGGGGGTTGTGGCGTTAGGCGTTAGCAACCTAGCACACTTAAAAAAATCCAAGGGCTAACGAACAATTGGCAGAAATGAAAAATTTTAAAATTAATCCCCGGGTGGCAATCCACACCTCCGAAGGAGGGAGCCCCATCGGATACGGGGGGGTACTTCTGCTTTGAGTTCAACAAACCCGGCTTCGAAACTCAACCGAAGACAAAGACAGAGAAAACTAAGAATCGGCACATGGAATGTGCAGGGCTGGAGAACAAAAGCCAGTGAAGTAACATCAGAATTCGAAAAGATGAATCTCGATATCCTCGTCACAACGGAAACAAAAAAGAAAGGAAACGGCACGGAAAGAATAGGGGAACTAATCCATTGTTGGAGCGGAGTAGAAAAGAAAGACCGCGCAAAAGCTGGAGTTGGAATTCTACTAAAGAAGAAATGGGAAAAATGTATAGACGATTGGGAACCCATAAACGAGAGAATTGCCAAACTGAAAATCAAGATGTATGGCAGAGAAATTATAATACTAGCAACATACGGTCCAACGGAAGACAGTCCAGCCAATGAGAAAGAACGATTTATCGAACAACTTCAAGAACAAATGGATAAGAGAAAACCTAAACAAGAAATAATAATAGTGGGGGATCTAAATGGAAGAGTCGGAAGAAAAGACAATGACAGAACAGTTGGTCCATTTGGAGAAGACACAATTAACGACAACGGAGAAAGATTGGTAGAACTATGTGAAGTAAATGATTTGAAAATTATGAACGGATTTTACAAACACAAAAATATACATAAGTACACATGGACTCAAGAGACAAGAAAACTAAGATCCATTATTGACTACATTATCATGAACCACAAAAGCTCCATCAAAGTGAAAGACATCAGAGTGAAAAGAGGGGCAGAGTGTGGAACAGATCACAAACTTGTGGTGGCATGGATGGAATTCCCCTATATCTGGACAAAACAAAAACATACATCGATTGTTACAACGGGAACGACAATAAACAAAAAGAGGCTCAAATTACATCTATTGCAGGAAGAATCAATAAAAGATTTATACAAAAGAAGACTAGGCCAAAAACTAGAAGAATTCAGATATGACACGTTAGATGAAATGCATGAACACATAAAAACCTGCCTGATTTCAGCGGCCTTAGAAGCTCTTGGAGAAGACGACCAAAGGAACGCCCATCAGAATATCAAATTAAGGGAAGACACATTGAAATGCATAAAAGAAAAGAAAAAACTACACATAAAATACCTAAACACCAAAAAACAGGAAGACTTAGACCTATATAGAGCGAAAAACAGAGAGGTAAAGAAAAGAGTAACAAATGAAAAGAACGAACGATGGGAACAAGCATGCACAGAGATAGAACGACATATCGGAGGAACGAGAAATTCAGAATCATGGCGAATATTAAAAGCACTTCAACGAAATAAGACAGAGAAAACCCAGATCGGCAAAATTAGTGAAAACGAGTGGCAAGAATACTACGTAGAACTACTTACAGAAAACCGTCCCCAATTTCAGGAAGAGAATATAGAACATGCAGGAAATGGGGCATACGACCAGATAGAAATAAGCCTGGCAGAAGTTAAGAGAGCAATCAAGACATTGAAGAACAAAAAAGCCAAAGGACCCGGAGGAATACCAAACGAACTAATTAAAAACGGAACGGAAAAGTTATTCCGCATGCTACATAGAATGTTCGAAAGAGGACTAAATGGAGAAGAAATACCTGCGGAATGAACACAAGCATACATCACATCCATACATAAGAAAGGAAACAGGAAAAAATGTGAAAACTATAGAGGAATTAGTATAATATCGTCGGTAGGTAGACTTTACGGGAAAATTATTAAAGAAAAAATAGAAACTGAAACAATAGGAAAAATTGGAGAAGACCAAGCAGGGTTCACAGTAGGAAAATCATGCCTAGATCATACGTACACATTAGAACAACTGATAGAGAAGAAAATGGCAAAAGGTAGACCGGTCCATCTGGCCTTTGTTGATCTAAAGAAAGCATATGGCTCAATACCTAGAGTCAAATTATGGGAAGCAATGAATGATCTCGGAATCCGACAAACACTAATAAAAGCAGTTAAAGCACTATACAAAGAAAACAAAGTAGCTATTAAATGTGGAAATAAAGCCTACAATCCATTTAAGACGACAAAAGGACTTCTACAAGGCTGTGCTACGTCCCCTACTCTGTTTAAAATATTCTTGGAAAAGACACTCAAACCATGGAGGAGAAAGTGCGAAGGAATGGGCATACCAGTAAGAGACGAATACCTATACACCTTAAGTTTTGCCGACGATCAAGTAGTCATCGCACAAGATGAAGAAGATCTCAGCTTTATGCTCAGAAAACTAGAAGAAGAATATAAAAACAACGGAATGGAAATAAACTTAGAGAAAACCGAATACCTAACAACAGAAAACAAGGATATGAGAAACCTAGAGATAGACGAGGGAAGACAAATAAATGGAACAGATAAATTCAAGTATTTAGGAACCATAATATCGAACCAGGGAACAACAGAAGAAGATATAAACAACAGACTGAGACAAACAAGAAACTGTATAAGACAACTAAACTCAGTGTTGTGGGATAAGAACATTACGATAAAGACAAAAAAGAGAATATATAACACCCTGACAAGAAGTATCCTGACATATGGGTCCGAAAACTGGACAATAAACAAGAGAAATAGAGGTAGAATAAGAGCAGTAGAAATGGAGTTCCTGAGGAGAAGCTGTAGACTTACAAAAAGAGACAGAATTGAAAACGCAGAGATTAAGCGGAGAATGGGAGTGCAATCAGACATAATCGACTATATAGAGGAGAAGAGACTATCCTGGTACGGCCACGTCAGAAGAGCGGACAGAGGACGCTGGATAAACAAAATCACAGAATGGAGCCCGATTGGAAGAAGAAAGAGAGGAAGACCCCGAAGGTCATTCAGAGATGAAATCGACGAGGCTATGGAGAAAAGAACCCTGCGAGATGGAGACTGGAATGACAGGGAAAATTGGAGAAAACGGTTGAGTGAAGGAAGACAGTGAAAACTGTGGAAATCCTTAGTAGTAGTAGTGAAGAAGATGCATGTTGTGTATTAAAAAAAAATTAATTTTTAATGAGTTATTTTAAGGTATGTAATATATTATAAAAAATATGCATTCCAGGGAATAAATTTTAATTATGTGGATTTTTAGATGAGTGGAAATTGTACTAAATATGCAGTGTATTTAACAGAAAGGTGTTTTTAATCCAGCTGGTAAAGGAAAATAATATTGTAGAGAATAAAAGGACAGACGGTGCTTACTTAATGAAAAAATAAGGGTTAGGAGTACAATACAGCATATTATATAACTGCCAGCCTGAGGTAGATATATTAAGGACTTCAGAACAGCTACGAAAATTTAAAACAAATTGAGACAGAGATAAAATACTTTTATTTATTTAAGCAACATTTTACAGGTGATGGCCCTTTGAAAAAGCCAAAGACAGATGTAGTGCTGGAGTTTGTGAAAGTTGCTGTTCCCGACATATATGCTAGCGTCGACTGTCCTTGGCTCAGCACAGAAGTATTTGGAAGAGGTAAATTTTCTATATATTCATACTTAGTAGGTATAATTGTAGGACAAAAGGAGAAAAATATATGACCTACAGTAAGAATCCAATACATGACACTAGTATCGCAATAAACAGTACCCAACTCGAAAAAGTAAGCGAATATAAATACTTGGGAACCCTCATCAATGAAACAGGTGATCAAAATCACGAGATAAAAAGACGTATTGAAGTTGCCAGGTCTACCTTTATAAAAATGAAAAAATTATTTTGTAATCGTGATATTAGTATTCAACTACGAACTAGAATGTTAAAATGCTATGTATTCAGTACTTTGCTTTACGGTGTTGAGGCATGGACTCTTAAACAGAGGAATGTTAAAAATCTTGAAAGCTTTGAGATGTGGTGCTACCGCCGTATCCTAAAAATAAGTTGGGTGGATAAAATTACAAACGGAGAGGTAATACGCAGAATAAATAACGGTCCAGAAGTTATACTGAATATGAAAAAGAGAAAACTTTAATACTTAGGCCACCTGATGAGAGGACAAAACTACAAATTCCTACAAAATATAATGCAAGGAAAAATCCAAGGACGCAGAAACCCAGGCCGTAGAAGAATGTCCTGGATGAGAAATTTAAGAGAGTGGTTTGGCTGTACCACTAACGAATTATTCAAAACAGCAGTAAATAAAATTCTTCTTCTTCAAGTGCCATCTCCGCGGCGGAGGTCGGCAATCATCATAGCTATTCGAACTTTTGAGACGGCTGCTCTAAATAAAATTAGAGTCGCCCTAATGATATCCAATCTCCGATAGGAGAGGCACTCAAAGAAGAAGAAAGCTGTAGCACTTATTATTGCAAGATATGTATTTAATGAAAAAGACAGTTGATTTCACGTTTAAAACGTCTATGTATCTATTGATACGTATTTCGACTTAATAAGTCTCATCAGAATAGTTATTCATAGCCGTTCTTAACGTGAAAAATAATCTTCTCTGTCTTATAAGGAAGCAACAATAACATGGCTTCGTTTCGAAACTATCTTACCGATATGTATTTAATTGGATTTGTAGGCCTCATTGCAGACAGGGAAACCATATTTTCCATGTTCTAAATTGCCTTTTGTCAACATTTCTTACATGTGCAGTATTATATCTATTTTGTTGATCATTACCTAAAAATATATATCTATCAAATAACCTATTTTTTTGTTTAGCCCATTATCAATAAATAGAGCCTGTGCTGCATGCATATTCACTATTCATAATAATTCACCTATTACTAATTCTGGAATTTGTCTTCTTTCTATTCTAACTCTTAATCAACTTTGATCAAATATTAAGCTGCCATGACTTGCTTGAGCTTGATGACGAGCTGTCATTTTTGTGTACTTAAGCTCGATTTTGTGCTTGAGATCTGTTTATAAAACACAAAAACGACTCAAGGTCGACCTCAAGCATCGACTTGTACTTGAGTACCGACTATAAATATGGGCATAAATGAATACTCTTACCAGAGATTCCCCAAGAACAATGCGGATATATCTCAGGTAAGTGCAAATAAGAACACATTCTAAATATTCGTTAAATTATAGAAAACACCCGAGAATTTAATATAGAAACATATTTATCGTTTGTCGACTAGTCCAAGGTCTTTGACAAAACATCTAATCTATTTGTTTCAATAACGGTATGCAAATAGTAACGCTAATGTAAGAGTTAATAACGTGCATTTAAAAAACTTGCAAATTGAAATCTGGAGTTAGGCAGGGGTAGGCTTACCATACGTCTCGGTTTAACCGGGATTGTCGCAGTTTAACCGGGATTGTCCCGGTTTTTGACATCGGTCCGGGAGTCCCGGCCGGTTTGTCATTTTGTCCCGGTTTGAAAAAACTGTCGTAATTTTGAATTTTTGTTAAGTGATTTCACAGGAAGGATTTTTTTCTGCTAGATTCATATTTACTGATATGATAATAAATAAGATTATTCACGTTCGTATTATATAAACAATTCTAATAATGATGACTGCACATCTGATTGATAAGATATTTTAATAGGGTTTCCACAGAAGACGTGCTTAATTCTCGAAATCATCAAAATCACCAATTCAGCACCTCACCGTTGTTCATCATTATTTCAGTGAGTCGTTAACGAATATAAACATTAAAAAAATCAAGAATTGATGAATTTAAAAAAAAACAGATCTCAGTTCAGCCTAATAATTTGCAGTGCGATTACATTTCGTTTTTTTTTTGTGAACGGTGGTAAAATACGAAAACACTTTGTGTTTTATTTAATTGCTGTGTTTGATTTAAAATGCCGAAAAAAAAATTGGAAATTAACAAGCGAACTTGAAAAAGATTATGCTTTTATCAAAAAGCTTTGTAGTGACAATAGCAGGGTGAAATGCCAGCAATGTTTTTCAGAATTTTCAATTGCACACGGTGGGCAAGCAGATATTAACGATCACTTAAAGTGTGCAAAACACAAGACTGGTGTAACGGCGATTGCAAGTACTTCTTCTATCAAATTTTTTTTTAAATGATGATCCCATTCATAACGATTGAATTATTGCAGCTAAATATTGCATTCGCTTATCACACGGCAATGCATGATATAAGCTTCAAAACATCTGATTGTACGTCAAAATTGATTTCAAAATTTTTTGAATCAAAATTTGGGGTTGCGAGAACCAAATGTGAAGCGATCATTTTAAATGTGTTGGCACCTTTGTCTTTGTCAGAGTTACACACCGAATTACAGAAGGCTTTTTTCGTAAGTGTTATTAACGACACCTCAAATAAAAAGCACATCAAAATGGCACCGATTATTGTTAGATACTTTTTACCATTAGAAGGTGTACATGTGAAACTATTAAATTTTGAGTCCGTTCAGGGTGAGACATCGGAAATATTGACTTAAAATATAATTTCAACATTACGTCGTCATAACATTACAAAAAAAGTAGCTGCATTTTGTGGCGACAATTGTAATACAAATTTTGGAGGTGTGCATAAAAGAGGATAGGGTAAAAGATCAATAGAAAGATGAAGAATTTCCTGGCTGAGAAACCTAAGAGAGTGGTATAGTTGCAGCTCAGTAGATCTTTTTAGAGCAGTCGCCAATAAGGTACGGATAGCTGTGATGATAGCCAACCTCCGATAGGAGAAGGAACTACAAGAAGGAGAATAGAAGAGGACAAAATAATGTTTACAGAAGACTTAAACAAGAACTCGATGTCGATATTGTAGGAATTGGATGTGGCGCACATATTGTACACAATGCACTTCAAAATGCTGTGGGTGGTTTACCCATCGAAATTGAAGAACTAGTTGTCAAAATATATAAACATTTTCATATCTACGCAGTTCGAGTAACTCAGTTGAAGGCATTCTGTGAATGTGTAGATGTGGAATATAAAAACCTAATCCAACATGGAAGTACCAGATTTCTTTCTCTTTTGCCGGCAATTGAAAAAATTCTAAATATATTCGAAGGACTAAAAGCATACTTCCTTCCCATGATAACTGTCCACGTGCAATGCGAGATTTTTTTGAAAGTGAAACGGGTGAGTTATATTTTTGGTTAGTGCATGGGCAATTAAACAATTTTAACAAGACTGTACTACTCATGGAAAAAAGTGAAGCAAGTGCGATTGACATTATTTTGGAATTAAGAAGATTGAAATCTAATCTTCAAGAAGGCATGCACAGCAATTTTGTACCACAACGAGCGAAACAATTATTATTACAGAATCTTTAATTGATAATTTTCGAACAGAAGTAACTGATTTTTACCGACGATGCATTTCATACATTGAATTGTGGGAAGACAGTTTCGGAGGAGCCGACATTTTCGAATGGATTGGACTGAATACACGGTTCGGACGATCTACAAAATATTAATACTGACAATCTTTTTGACGAGCTGTCACTTCTTCTTCTTCTGGTTCCTATCCGTTTCGGATGTTGGAAATCATATTGGCAATCATGACCTTGCTCGCTGCGGCTCGAAACAGCTCCGTTGAGGTTTTCTTAAACCATGTTCTTAAATTCCGCAGCCATGATATTCTCCTTCTACCAGGTCCTCGCTTACCTTTGACTTTACCTTGCAATATAGACTGCAGCAGGGAGTAACGGTGCTGATTTCTCATAACGTGTCCCAGATATTGCAATTTTATGCGTTTGATCGTAGACACAATCTCTGGTTCCTTCTTCATTTTTTCTAGAACTTCCTTGTTCGTGATCCTTGCTGTCCATGATATTCTCAGCATTCTTCCATAAAGCCACATCTCAAATGCTTCAAGTTTTTTAATAGTGGTGTCTGTAAGCGTCCATGCCTCCGCCCCGTACAACAACACAGAGAAAACATAGCATCTCAAATGTCTCATTTTTGTATCCAGGGATATGTTGTGACTTTTGAAGATGGCGATCATTTTGTTAAAGACTTACAAAAGTTTTAATAGCATCAAAGAATGATAAATGGAATTCCACGACGATACAAATTGATCATGTTGATAAATGGGTTCTACTATTTAAACATTTTCATGAACAACACATCGATACACCCAACCTGGTAAAAATGGTGCAATATATTTTGTGCTTACCAGGCACCTCCGCTCCTTTAGAACGTGTCTTCTCGATGATGAAACATATTTGGTCGGATAATAGAAGCCGTATGTTGGAGTCTATCGTACAAGCATAACTAAACTGTAAATTAATCTTTAATATGACATGTAACGATTTTTACGAATAAAAAAAAATAACATTTTATTAAAAAAAGTACATACAAGCGAGAAGTATGAATGGTACAAAAAAAAATCGGTTGCCTGTAAAGTCGGTTTTACGGGCGAAGATTTTACGTGACAACGTCTTTTTCTCGGTAGAATATTTATTGATATGAATATTATTAAATTGCACAATAGGAACAAGGAATTGAATGAAAATAAGAATTGCACAAATTTTAACTATAGAAATATATTTTGTTTACTAAAACATTGTACATGTAAACTTAAACTTAACTAATTTCCAACGCGCCTAATTCTCTAGTGCTGCGCGCGCAGCGGACCGATCATGTTTGAGTGGGAGAGAGACGCAAGGCATTCGCCGGTCCGGCGGGCCTCTCTCTCGTTCGGTGACTCATCGTAACAGACGTGAGCGGGCATTACACTTTTTCATGAGTGACTCCGAGCCACAACCTAATTTAAGACGTTGTCACGTCAAAATAGGTATTTTATTAATAAAAATTTTTGGCGGCAGCTTAATCGTTTTTTTTATACTTTACCCTATCCACCATTTTACTGTCCCGGTTAAGAGTTTCATAATTAAAGTAAGCCTAGGCAGGGGTATGTAATATCCCCATTATGTTTCATATATACAGTAAACACATTATGCAATGAGTTTTTAAGGAATAACAAGGTGGAGCAACAATAGGAGGAAGAAAAATCAAAAATCTACGCTATGCTGATGACCCGGTTATATTGGTGCCTTCAGCAGAAGAACTGGAACAATTTATGAATAAATTGGCTTGAAAATAAATATACAAAAAAACAAAAGTTATGATTATCAATAGCAACAAAGACAACCAAACAGGGATAAAAATATGGCAGGATACGAAGTGGTCAGACAATTTAATTACTTAAGCTTCATCGTCACTAACAGTGTAGGGTGAAAAGATGAGATTTTTCGACACTTCGTAATGGCCAAACTGGCAACATCCATTTGAACACTGATATTAAAAAAACTACGCCTTGTTCGGGCATTAATATTTCTTATGATCACGTACGGTTAAGAAACGTATTCTCAAAAAATCTGATTCAAAGCGTATAATGTCATTTGAAATGTGGATTTACTGTATGTTGCACATACCAAGTACCGCACATCTCGCAAATAATTCAATCGTCGATTCAGTAGCAACAAATAAAGACCAAAACTGGATACTCGTTGTAAGAAGAGTAGAAAGATAATTAAACAGCAATATAGAGGAGGAGGATATATACTTAACTTATGTATCACATCCTGTCTACTAATGTTTCGTCAACAACCTGCTACAATATCTCTTCTGTCCGTTGTATATTGAAAATCTGGTATCCATTTATTTTCGAGTCGTCCCTGTATTTCGTTTCGTCTTTCTGTATTTTGCTTTCTTCTTGTAGTTCCTTCTCCTATCGGAGGTTGGCTATAATCACAGCTATCCGTACCTTATTGGCGGCTGCTCTGAAAAGATCTACTGAGCTGCAATTCTACCACTCTCTTAGGTTTCTTAGCCATCACATTCTTCGTCTTCCTATGGATCTTTTACCCTTGATCTTAGCTTGCATTTTGAGGTGAAATCAAGAGTAAAAGATCCATAGGAAGACGAAGAATTTCCTGCCTAAGAAACCTATTTTGTTTTGTTTTGTTTTTGTATTTTGCTTTGTTTCTCCTTTTTTCAGTAAGCTCGTGTCTGGTTTTGGTTCTTTGTTTTTTATTTGTTTTTAAATTTGGCTACAAGCAAGGTGTGGTCGGTGAAAACATCGGCATCGGGATAGGTGTTTTTACACTTATAATGCTATTTTGGTATCTTTGATTAATCATTAAGTAGTCTTTTATATCGTTTTGTGGCGATTTCTGCATGTATAACATGTGAGCTAGTAGTTTAAATCCTGTATTTATAACAGACGTATTCCGTTCTTGGCAGAACTGAAGTACTCTGTTGCCTGTTTTTCGTAGTTTCAGTTTATTTTCACCAATGATATTTTCAACTATGTCTTTTCCCACTTTTAGATTGAGATCTCCCATTATTATCGTTATTTCATATTTTTTAAGAAAAATTCAAGAATTTATGTCTTAAGAGAGAAGCAAAATTTGACGAGTCCAAAATATACATATATCAGGTATTCAACATACAACAGGCAGAAAAGATATTGTAGCAGGTTATTGAAGAAAAATTATGGCAGACAGGATGTAATACATGACCTATGCTATGTTCATTAAAGAAAGCCAATCCTAAATTATTTTCATAATGTTTTTGAAACAATATATCGGTCAGATATCTAAGCAATCCTGGCGGATGAATCGCATTCACTTCACTGTAAATCATTTTCATAAAGCAAAAGAGTAACGTAGTAACTTAAAATTGTAAATGAATCTGCTACTTAAACCAGAATATGCTGGTGAGTCGAATCGACCTCTGGATGAGTAGTACGGCAGGAGATGGAACTTGCCGTCGGTGATACTCACTTATCCATTTAAGGCCACCGTCCTTTTAAACGACCTCGTTACAAATATGCCTTTAATTTAATTATATTGCTAGTTATTAAGATGGCCCGTGGTGTTTCGTGTAACCAAAAGCCATTTTATTAAATCAAAATTAACAATCGTTATATAAATCTGATGTTTTCGTCAGAATTTTTGAGGTTACCTGAAAGACAGTTTATAGTTTCCAAATATGACTGATAAAAGGTGGTAAAATGTATTGTTTAAATCCTTTAATTTTGAAGATATTTTATGTATGTATTTTAAATGCCTTTAATATTATATGTAAAATATGTAATAGAATATATAAAATATTATATAATAGAAAAACTATTGTTATTTTTGTATATTGGTTATCAAAGTTTGGTGCTCTTTATAAAGAACGGTGGCGTTAAGTATTTAATAGGTACTGGAAAAAACCTTAGGAGTCTTTAGTACTAGAGAAAAATTAATGCACGAGATAGAAAATCTGTCAGATAATGAACTTCCTGATGACATAATTATTTTTTCACCCAAAGATGGGAAAGAGACTGACGAGGACAGCGGTGATTAAGAGGCTGTGGAAATAAGAAACTTGCCAGGAAATCAAACTACGAGAAGAGGCAGAGATAATCATAAATGATCCAAAAACCCATACCAAATCTGATATCAATGAAGATGAAGACGGCATGCCTTTGCCGCAATATAAAAAGAATACGTCAAATTCTAAAAAGCAAGTAGCTCCTACAGTAAATGTAAAAGAACAGAAGAGCAAACGCCGCAAAAACTATCAATGGACCAAGAGAGATATACGTAGATTTCAAGTTGAAGTATAATAGAAGGTTCAAAAAACATCATTTCCTCAGTAGATACTTTTTTTCTATTTTTTGATGATACAGTTATTCAGATGCTTGTTGAATTTTCAAATATGTTCGTCAATATACATAACCGTGAATTCGATATTACAACAAACGAAGTGTTTTATTGTAATTTTATTATATAGTGGATATATGAGTGTTCCTAGGCAATATACGTAATATATGTACTGGGGAAAATCCTCTGATTCTAATCACGATCTTGTAGCTAATGCAATGTCTAGAACCCGTTTCAGATTTATCATATAGCATATTTATTGCTGTGACAATAAAATTGGATACATAGTGCAAATTTTCAGATTCGACGATTGAAGTAACAAATTAAAAATTTCTCTATTTAGCACCAAAAGAAGAATACCACAGCTTGGATGAGTCAATAGTTCCGTATTATTTTGCAAAACATGTATCCAATCAGGTTATTCGCGCTAAACCTATTGGATGGGGATATAAGTTTCGAATGGAGACTACTCGGCTAGGTTATGTGGGGTGGTTTGATCCATATCAGGAATCTTCAACCACTATTCAAGATAAATTTAAACTTCTTGGTTTGGGACCTAGTGTTGTCTTACAATTTGTTGATGCTGTAGAAGTCTTCCCAATTACCCTATGATATATATTTTGACAACTATTTTACCATACTGCTGCTTTTGGAAGAACTTATATCAAATGGATGTTAAGGAACAGGTACAATAAGAGAAAATGGCCTGGGTAAAAATTGTGATATTGAGGGCACACATTTCAGACACACTGAAAAAGTAAGAAAGAGGTTTGTTTGACTACTGCACGGCAGAGAAAAGTAAAATAGTAGTTTACAAATGGAATGACAATAATGTTGCTTCCATAATATCCAATCACAATCAGATATATCCAACAAAGCAATTAGAACGGTATTTTCAAAAGGAAAAAGAGAAGGTGCTCGGTGATCAACCTAATAATATAAAACATTATAATGAAAATATGGGTTCGTCGATCAGGCAGAAAAGTATCAGGTACTACAGAGTAGCGATCTGTGGCAAGAAATGGTATTTTCCCATAATAAGCCAAATAGTAGATCTAGCAGAACAAAATGCCTGGCAACTGCATGGAGTTAGTGGTGGTAAAATGGATCATTTACAGCATCTTCTTACAATTACAGTAGGCATTCTTTAATCTTTTAAAAAGACAACAAAAAGAGGACCCAGCAAAACTTCAGCCAATTTTCTCACTTAAGATACGATCGGATGGACCACCTTATTGTCTATAAGGACACTCAAACTCGTTGTGCTGCTTGTCACAAAAAATGTAATTTTTACTGCAATAAATGTAATGTAGCACTACATCCAAAACAATGTTTATATGAATATTATACAAACCAGATATTTAAGTCATGAATGTGTTGCTTGTGTGAGTCCATTTCAAAAGGTAAAAGAAATAATAAGTTATACTTACTCACAATCAATTTAATTTAACTAATCGGACGACCGGTTTCGCTTTCTATAATATGCAAAGCATCTTCAGGTCACGATACAAAGTTAAAATGCTGAAAATAATAATCCCATATTAGGGTGTTGTCTAATAAAGATAAAACATAGGTAGGTGATATAAATAAGATAAATTACAGTAATTATGCCAATATTACATGTCTGTGGTTTTATAAATGAATAAAATGTTTAAGCAGACAAGGTAAGACCCACAAATTGGTAACATAGTCTATTAAACTGTAATGAATTAATAAATAAACAAATAAATAAACATTACTTACATGCCGGCACTCTATTAATTGATGGTTGAAAAAACATGGTTCAAACTATCTTGTATTGTTGATTGGAGAATTCAGGTCAACTATTGTAATTGTTTAACAGTAAACGGGGAAGTTCTTGAGGAGACAGATTTTATCCAATGAAGTAGAGATAGGTGAAATGTATTGTTTGTTTGATGAAAGTAATGTTCTAGATATTTAAGATTTTTTTATTTTAATTTGTTGGAATAATTAGAATAAAAATCTGCAAGTTTTAAAATTTTGGTACTTTTAACCCGGCACTAAACGCAGACTTATGCGCACGTCCACCCCAATAGCTTCCCAAAAATGTCCCCACCATCAAATTCAGGCGTTACCTCAGTACATTGTAGGCAGTGAGTGAAGTTACACGCGCCTGAAACGCTCTGGGGTGTGTCAAACCCCACCTATGTACTCGCGTTTGCAATTTTGACATTATAAGTAAGTTTTTATTTTTGACTTATTTGAATCTGCATATTCAATTGTTTAATTTTTTAGCTATAATATCATGTCATACGAAGCGGAACAGAAAAAGCTTGAAGCTCTATGGGCTGAAATTGATGACGATGCCATCGAATCGGGAAGCGATGACGATATTGACCATATCTCTGAAAGCGACCACAACACCGACTCGGAGCAGGATATCGCAATAGAAGATGTAGTTTCTGACGGAGATTCAGACATGGAGACATCAAAAACAGAACTTCAGAATGAGACGGAAAATAAAAGCACTGACGGACCTCCAAGAAACGAAGAAATGTATCTCGGAAAAGACGGAACACAATGGAACAAACTTGCTTTAAATAATAAACGGGTTCGAACAAGATCAGAGAACATTATTACTCATTTGCCGGGTGTGAAGCATTATGCAAAAAATGCTAAACGTGCTTTAGATTGTTGGCAATTGTTTTTTGACCGACAAATGATCGAAGACATAGTGCGCTGGACCAATCTCAAAATTCAACAAAAATCAATTGCATATCAAAATAAATGCATGGTGAAACCAACCAATGAATGTGAAATTAAAGCATTTATCGGACTTCTTTATTTAGTAGGTATGTTTCATTCTAATCGTCAGAATTTGAGAGACTTATGGCAAACAGATGGGACTGGTGTCGATATATTCCGCAATACGATGTCTATAAATCGTTTTTAATTCCTGATGGTCTGTCTTCGGTTTGATAACATCGAGAATCGTAAAGACAGATTGGCGATTGACAAATTAGCTCCAGTTCGTGGAATTCTGGACAAATTTATTGAAAATTGTAAGCAGGCCTACACTCCTTCTCAATATGTGACGATAGATGAGAAGTTGGAGTCTTTTCGTGGAAGATGTGCTTTCAAACAGTACATGCCCAACAAGCCTGCAAAGTATGGGATCAAAGTGCAAGCCCTAGTTGATGCCCGTTCGTATTACGTTTTAAATTTGGAAGTGTATGCAGGAAAACAGCCAGAAGGTCCCTACAGTGTTAGTAATTCCCCAATAGATATAGTAGAGAGGCTAATACAACCTATTTCTGGTTCCAACCGAAATGTGACCTTTGACAACTGATACACTAGTTATGAATTAATGATAAAATTGCTGAACGAGCATAAACTTACGTCAGTAAGCACGCTGAGAAAGAACAAACTATGCATCCCAGCACAATTTTTGACAGTCCAGAACAGTTGATGAAGCAACTGGCGATAAAAATTTACCAGAAATAATAAGCTTCTACAACTTTACTAAAAGTGGAGTAGATGTAGTGGATGAACTGTCTGCATCATATAACGTATCTAGAAGCTCACGGAGATGGCCTCTTACGATCGTGTTTTCTCTCTTGAATACAGCCGCCATAAATGCTTTGGTGATATACAGAGAAAACAATCAAGATTTTAAACTTGCCAGAAGATTGTTTATCAAAATGTTGAATTGAAATGTTGAATCAAAATGGCTTTGAATTGATCCAGGACCACTTATCTGAAAGAAAAAATAATCCAAGAATACCAAGGAGTATTCGTCAAAACATTGCACATTTTGGCCAAGATGCCCCTGCAGTGCCACCTGCCAAGATTCCAAAACTCATGGGAAGATGTTCAGTATGTCCAAGAAGCCGAGATCGGAAAACTAAATATTTCTGTTCAAACTGTGAATCATTACTGTGCCTGGAGCATGCTGTCATAAGTTGTCAAAATTGCATGAATTCAAATAGCGATTAATTTTTTTTCTTTCACTGTACAACCAGGCAGAGTTTTTCCTTGTATTATCTTACTATTAGATTTTCATTTACTATTGTATTTTTGATCATATGGTGTTTATATTTTTTGGTAAGATTGTTCAGTTAAGTTGTGGTTTTTGCTTATGGAGAATTGCCTATTATTAGTTTATTTTTAATTTCTTTTGAATAAAGGTGTTCTGATTATTTCTTTTTTGCTTAAATAGTCCTTAGATGATCACTTCAGACCATGAAATTAGAAAACATATAAAAAAACTGCCAGAAAAAATTCTGATTTTCTTAGAAATTGGGGTTTGTCACACCCCACATATGTACTAATGACAGAAAAATCCACGTATGTGACGCCGGGTTAATTATTTGTTATTCACAATCATTGATCATGCCACAGGGGTTTTAAAAGAACACCCTTTGTTGAAAAATATACCATATTTTTTGCAAAATTTCTTCCATATTTTATTTTTGTCAACATAAATAAGCCTAAAATTTCAATATCTCATCAATATAAGAAAGACAAAAGTTTCGGCATGGGTTAATAGATCCCACCGGACGAGTGTGTACCTTAAAGAACCAGAATATATGGATTTAAAACATTATTTGGTTAAGTAATCTCATTTTGGAGATAGCTTAATACTTTCAGATTAAAGGTAACATTTGTTTGAAATTGTTATCGACAGTAGATGTAATTTTATGAGCAGATACACTTTCGTCCGGAATATCATAATGAGTTCAGTTTTACCTTAAATTTTTACCTAAAAAAATAACACTTTCGTCCAAGTCAAATATTTTTACATATACACTTTCGTTCAGCGGTCGAGCTCCGCGAGGATCAATCCCATAATTAAAAAAAAAATTGTCTTACTGCGTTATAAAATTTATTATCTTTGATTAACTAGTGAATTTCATTTACAACTTAAAATATGAGTAGCAAATAATAATAAACTTACTTAAAAACTAAAATAATGGGATGTATATTTAACACATTCCAGCCTAGTAATAGTTTTTTAATTAAAATTTTCTATTTTACTTTTCAAAAATTGTTCACGAGCTACAGTTTTGATATTGATTGATAGCCTCTAAAAACACGAATATATTCGTATTATGGTATGTATTAAAGGATTTATGTCAATCAGAATGGAACGATTCACACGCATTGGTTGTTCTCGTAGTTCCTAATGATTTTGTAGCCCAGAGTATCGGTGGAAATGTTGAGTTTTCATCAGCATATGTCTTAACTAAATAATCAACAAAAGCATTTAGTTCGACACTCTCGGGCATAATTTTGATCAGATCAAAAACTAAACAATCACCAACTTCTTGGTGATCTAGAAAAAGAAAACCAAAGTAATGAATAATCCATTTTCCCACTTCGGTGGGAAATCTCAAGTGGGATCTTCTGTTTTTATAATCATTTGTTAAGCCAAGTTCTTGAATTTTACGCCACCAAGCCTGCGAAAGATCTACATCCGATTATTTTTGATTGCCCCCAAACTGATTTAACAGCCTTATAAGTTGACTTTTCAAAATCAATGACAATATCTTTTGGAAGAAAATTTAAAGTTAGCTCTGAACATTTGGTCCTTATCAAATTGAAACATGTTTCATATGTAGATGATAATTTCTCTGGCAATAAACAAAATACTAGTGGAATGTAGTGGCCATTGTAGTATCCATGAATTGTAAACATTTGATAATAGAATTTTGGGCAATATTTAAATGTACCATCCATATGTATTCCAGAACACTTACATAAATGTCTGAGATTTGTCTCACAAGATATAATAGTCAATTCTGCCCTCTTATCATTTACCAATAAAAAGTTTTCATTTCTAGACGTGATGATAGGGTCCTCTAATTTTCGCAATGATTCCAGTACTTCTTCTAACGTTTTTAGTAAAACTGGGAGTAATTGTCTTTACAACCTTTGGTACCACATCTCCAGCGTGATTCCCCAATTTTTAACTTTTCAGCAAAATTGAATTTATAGTTATTCGTGAATAAAAAAGGAGCACCTCCTTTCGCTGCACTTTTTTCACCACCATACGTTTGTCCAAATTCTCCATAACGTTTCAAGAATAAATGATTTTCATAAAAGAATTCAAGACTATAGCAATATAAATACTTTGAGAATATTTTCACAAATGAATAAACTCGAAGATATTTATATATTTATATGTTTAATATTAATTGCTTCTTCGAAAAGCATTACCAAAATTTACCTGACCCTTTGGACGAACTTGTTTACCTCAATTTTAGAGGCTTGGACGAAAATGTATACCTTCTTTTATGACACTCATTATTTTGGACAAAAGTGTAATCGCCGAATTTTATGTGTATGATGTATTGACGGTTATTATAGTAGGTGTGTTAGATATTAATTTCTTACAAAACCTTCATATATTTAGGACACACATCATGTTTAATGAGCATAGCCTAAAAATGATTATATTTATAAAAAATACAATAAATTATATCATCAAAATTATTTATTTGTAATGACATCGTTACATTTCTTTTTAAATACAACACAAAAGTGTTATTATATTAAAGACACGGTTGGTTGGTTTTTGCAGTTTTAATATATTTTTAATTGTTATCTTGTAAAATAAAAAATCACAAAAAATAAATTAGAATTCGTTTTTAGTACCATTATATGACTGGTAGTAATAAATATGGGTAAGCTTTCCTTCCGTATTTTAAACAAAATTTCATTTATCATTGAATATTGTTTAACAAAAAGCAAGAAAAGTGTACTGCACCATATTATTCTTTAATACTATTATCATGGTATAAATGTTTTAAATTTTAGTGTAACCAAAATTCGTCCAAGAAGTTTTTTTTAATACAATATTTTTCTCCTTTCCGTATGCTACCCTACCGATATACCCCGATTAAGATAGACATTCAAGATTACAGAAATTCACATAAAGCTAAAAATTGGTACGAAAGTCTAAGTTAATGTTCGAGACAGCATTATAAATAAAGTATAAAAGTTTCCACCAATCTCACATTTGCAAAAAAAAGTTTCAAGGTCAAAGGTCGCAAATATTTATTTTTTACATTTTTCTAGCAAATTTTAATCTTTAGGATAAAAATACATTAAACAAAAATTGTAAATCATTGTACTATCTATCAATTTTTTTTCTTTGGCTTCAAAGAATCACCGTTTTGAAAATATATTGATTAAAAAAGTTGAAAAATCTGTATTCTTCATAATATGCACATATTTCCAAGCCACCTGTGAAGTAATGTACTTATCGCATTTTGTGTACGTGGTTTTACCGGTAGATCTTTTTTTCCTTCTCTAGGTCCGTCTGATTCAAAAAGATCTCATTTATTACTGAAGATGAAGCTTATTGTGTTTGGTGTCCTTTGTAGTTTCCTACACCCAGCTTAGAATTGTTGTACCCTGTAGAAGTTTGTATAGGTCTTTTGCTTGGTGTGTTTTAAATAAAACAATGTCTGCTTTTGTTTGCCTATATAGTTTTTGTCTTTTTGAGTACAGCGCCTCGCAATCGAAAAATACATATTTTACAGAATCTCTCGTTCCTTATCGCAGGGTTTGCAGATGAAGTCTCCTGCAAATGCCTATGTTATTCAGGAATTCTCTTACTATTTTTCTTGAGCTATTTTCTTGTGGCATCTTAAATCAATTTCTATTTTTACTGGGAATAAGCCACAATTTAACTTTAAAATAAATTTATTAACGTTTCACTTTCTGAAGTAAAAATTGAAACGTCAGTAAACTAATTTTAAACTTAAATTGTAGCTTATTCCAAATAAAAATAGTAATTAAATTCTCTTACTGATGCAGGCCCACTCAACATTCCTGTTCCTGTTTCCAGTAAGTTCCTGCCAATGTGGAGCACTTACTCTGTTATTTTTGTCCATAGCCCACCAATGAAGATTTTGCCGTACGTTTGTTTTGGGACTGTTTTCCAATATCGTTTCATGACTTTCTCGGATCCAGGCATTACAGCCCTACTTACTGTAGCCATTCGTACTCCTACAGTCACAGCCGGTTTGCTCTGTTAGATCTTCTTTTAGCAAGTTTATCTGCTTTTTCGTTGTCTTCGATGCCCTGATACTCTGGTACCCTGGACAAGTTTAGCCTTGTTTTAGTCTCCCAGTTCATTCAGTTTTCTGATGCAGTTCCACATGAGCCTGGAAGTCACTTTTTGACATACCAGTGAGTTTAATACCACTTGACTGTCAGATAATATATGTATCTGCTCTTTGGCAATGCTCTCTCATTATGTCATTTCGCACATTACAGTGTCGCATTAATCTCTGCTTGAAAAACGGTGCAGTTTCTTTTTAAGGCAAATCTTTCGCTAATTATTGGAATTTTTGAGTGTATTCCTGCCCTCGCACCCTCTCTAGTCCTAGATCCGTCTGTATACGAGATCTTACCCTATTTTTTGAAGTAATCCTTGTTTTTCCATACATTCGAGTCTAGAATAGACATCCTGTATTAATTCTTAAAATTGTATCTTTTGGTATATGATCTGGTTCTGCATTAAAGTTGTCCTTCGTCAAAGTTCTTATCATACTCATGTCCCTGTCCTTTTATTGTGAAGTTTCAGTGATTGTTTTATTCTGTAGACCCCTAATTTTGTCTCTTCTTATATTATCAAATGCAAGGGAGGCAGACCTAGTAGAGCATCCATAGCTACTGTTGAAGTAGTATGTATAGTACCAGTTATCCCCTTACACGCAAGTCTTTGCCTCTTGCTGAGTTTGACATTTGCAGCTGTTTGAAGTGTGTTACTCTACCACATCGTTGCTGCATAGGTAATTGAGGGTTTGATTACTATGATATACACCCAGTATATCATGTCCGGTTTTAATCTCCATTTCTCCCATACATGCGTCTGACCCTCCTAAGAGTTGTGAATGCACTGGATGTATACTCAGAGATACTGTATCTGTCCCTTTATCTAAATTTTGTGTCTTTGTCACTTTAGGGGACCTAATCTCTCTAATTTTCATCTGCCTATGACAGCGACTACGGTGAATTTGTAAGGACTTATATTTACCCCCCTCCCCATTGGTCGGTGTCGCTGGTGGATCGTCCGAAGTAAGAAAAGCCGAGCCCAGGATAATTTTTCTCGGCCCACTTTCCTCCAAGATCTTGACCCTTACTGCCGACAGGTCACTGAAACAGAAATTAATTAATGGCAGTAGCTCTACTGTCGATCTACATTGAACACATTGAACCCTAAATCTTTGACCTCCCTTTGGTTTATCTACGGCTCTCGTACAAGGTATTGCCCTTGTGTTACCACAAGGGCAATAGCAAACATCCTCTAAAGTGCTACAATGACTGCCTAGCCTACCTTGCAGTGTTAGAGGTTAATTTGGACTACCCTTAGAGTAGCTCTTTATTTTTTGGCGTGTAGATCTCTAAAGGTTACCCTACCAAGTTCATAGTAAGCCTTATAATTCTCCTTAAGATTTCTGAAGGATTCTTCATATATGGAAAGAGACAGCAGCTGGCCCTCCCTTTATTCCTGCCTAACCTGGATCAGTTCTGTGCCCTCAGCATTGGATTCAGATGCTAAAGGCGCATCCCAATCACCTGTAGATCTATGGATTTTGGTTCAGGGATAAAGACCACAACTCTGTTTTAACCAGTTGGCCTATTTTACAATCTATTGTGATCCTATTTAATTTAATATTATTTATTAATAAAAAATTGTACTATTGGAAATTACGAAAGTGGTGTGAATTCTAAGAAATTTGTCACAACGTGTAATTATGTCCTAAAAAACTATATATTAGTTATAATACTACGTTAAAGGACAGTAAAAAGAAAATAAGGACAAATATATCAAACCAATTATATAAAAAGATCTTAGAAGCAAAAAAGAAGCTTCATCAAAGATACATTAAAAATTATAAAAGAATACTATACAAATAGAGAAATTAGAAATCTATACAAAGGAATAAAAAATTAGTAAATGGAATTTTAGAGCAAATCAATTTATGTTTGCTAACAAAGGAAAAGTTTCATTTGAGCGAATAAAATTCTTAGCAGATAAAAAGGAAAAACTTTTAGATAACATGTCTAAAACAAAACATGATAAAATTGAAAGTATAGATATGAGACGAGTCAAAAAGACTAGTCAGAACCGTTAAATAAAAGTAAAATAAAAGAAATATCAAATAAGAAAATAAACAGCAATAAATCTAGAAATGACGAAGAATTATTAAAATATTTAACAATTCTTCTTCTTTAAGTTCCATATTCTATCGAAGGTTGGAAATCATCATGGCTGTGCGGACCCTGTTGACTGTCGCTTTTAATAGTTCTGCACTACTGCATTCAAATAATTCTCTCAAGTTCTTAAGCCACGATATTCTTCGTCTTTTCCACATTCCTCTTTCCTTTAATTTTGCCTTGCAGAATAAGCTGCAATAATGAGTATCTTTGCAGTCTCATAACATGGCCTAGGTACGTAAGTTTTCTTCTTTTGATAGTCAATATTATTTCAGCTGCATCTCCCATTCTTCTAGTCATTTCTGCGTTTGATATTCTTTAAGTCCATGATATTCGTAAGATTCTTCTGTAACCCCAAAATTCAAAGGCGGCCAACTTATTCAAATGCACTTTTTTTAAATGTACATGCTTCCAAGTCATAAAGAAGAGTAGTGAATACGTAACACCGAAGCATTCTTAGGCGTAGTTCTAATCTAGTTCTAATCTAATTCTAGTCATGATCATGCATTTAGTATTTTTCAAATTCATCCTTAGTCCGTATCATGACATTCATTAAGTCGTTGCATCACATTCTGTAAATCATTGTTGTTATCAGTCATTATTACTGTATCGTCTGCAAAATGCAAGTTATTCAAAACTTGTCCATTGATAGATATACCTTTTATTGAATCTGAGTGCGATTCTTTAAATACTGATTCACTGTAGACATTGAAGAGTATTGGTGACAGCACGCAACCCCGGAGAACTTCTCTCTGTATTTTGATATCTCAGGTGTTCTGGTTGTCAACTCTTACCTTGGCAGTTTAATTTCAATACAGATTAGATATAATGTTTATATCACGTCTGTCAATATTTTTGCTTTTTAATATATTTTTAATATATCTAACCAATACTTGGTTATTCCAATTCAAAAATATATTTTTGTGCCTCTATTTAATGTAGTATCTACGCAACAAGCAGTGGTACCTTGGAGACACAAAGTATATCAGTGTCCTGTTATTCAGTGTTACAATATATTTAATCAATGTGGAGATGTTTAATAAAGCAATTAAAGGATACTGTCACTACCAGCACTTACAATTGAAAGATACTACCCTTTTCGTCTTATGCACCTGAATGCAGAGAATATTAAAAATTAGCGTAGAAGTCGTTCCCCAAGATCTAAAGGTAGATATTTTCTGTATGATTAAGCACTGGTGTGTGAAAAATCAAACTGAAGACATTAATTTTCAGCGATTTCTCGTAGATTACTCTGATTTTCGTAATAACATTGAGGGTAAGCATGGCAATATTTATTCCTCGTATTAAATATGATGTAATAAATGTATCAACTGCCTCTGTAGGAAAATAATTCGTTGCATAAGTGATTTTAATTTTGTATTACTTTGTGTGTATCGTTCACATAGTAATAACATTCTTGTATTTATCATGAAAATGACTAAAATCGTAGAAAAATTTTGCAATATCTATATGCAGTTATACGAGGAGGTATTATATTCAACTTTTTAGTCGGTAATAAAAATAAAGAAAAGAATATTTGGATACAAAATGTAACATACATAACATACTGAGAAAATAGAAAATGAAGCGGATGAAAAACAGAAAATATATATAAAATTTTAAAAATCTGTTAATAATAGTTAACTAGTTCATGTTATTATCAAGAATCCACAATCTTCCTGCCGTTGTATATGACATTTTTCCAGTTATCTCTTGTCGTATTTTTTTTTAAAGAATTTAATAAAATTAATTTGATTTCGTCAAAGAAATCTTCGCATTTCTACTTTGGTGATTTATTCTCAGATGTCACTATAGTGTCCATATGGAAGCCATTTTATTGTTGCTTTTTTTGAAAGAAAAGATTTGATTTCACTTTTAGAGCTTCTGTACCAGTGGCTCTAATGAATCCTGGTAGGATGAAATACATATAAGCGATATACAGAGGCACTATACGTGAAATCAAATGTGAACTGTCTTTTCTTTTAATTTAATAAAAGTTTTCGGATGTTGTCTCTCAATTTAAACGATATAATTTTTCTGGCCACTTCACCTTTTTACTTAAACCAAAATTAACTTTATTGGATTTTTTTGATAATGGTAACGTGGGAAACTTTATCATTGTAACAACAGGAGTATCAGACAAGGATGTATACTCTCTCCACGATTATTTAATATATATATATATATATATATATATATATATATGTCGACACCTCCTACGCAGAATATCGTAAGTGCATTCGGTTAACTTTACATTACAGCTGTTTAAAAATTCGCTCATTGTTTACTGATGATTGTTCAGTACGGGAACAACCAATATATTGAAAATTTGCATATTAATTAAGAAATAGGTAGGTAATAATCCTGTGTAGTATTTAAATTAACATTATTTCCTGTTTTCGGGAAAAATCACTTACGATATTTTACGTTGACCAACAGAAAAGTTACAACACATACTGGCACCAAACGGCAACAATTGAAATAGAGCACACAACATCCGAAGACATACAAATCCGACGAGGAGTGAGACAGGGTTGCGTCTTATCACCGCTACTCTTTAATTTGTATTCGCAGTCTATATTCAGAGAAGCATTAGACAAGGTCCAAGGCGGAATTAAGATTAACGGAATCAGCATAGACAACATCAGATATGCTGATGATACCGTCTTAATAGCAAGCAACGCACAAGAACTACAAAATATAATAAATGCGGTAGTTCACCACAGCGAAATGTTCGGTTTACATCTAAACGTTTCCAAAACTAAAACTTTAGTATTTTCAAAGACACCAATAAACGTACAGGTGTATGCCAAGGGTCAAATAATAGAACAGGTAAATTCCATAAAATATTTGGGAACAAATATCAATAGTCAGTGTAATGCAAAAAAAGAAATCCTATCAAGAATCGAACAAGCAAGGAAAACATTCATGAGCATTAAAACATTTTTTACAAGATCAGACCTTAGTCTACAGCTTAGAATCCGAATGATCAGATGTTACGTTTTTTCTGTCTTACTGTATGGCTGTGAAAGTTGGACAATGGACTCTGAAATTGAAAAAAGAATAGATGCCTTTGAGATGTATATATACAGACGAATGTTGAGGATTCCATGGGTACAAAGAGTTACTAATGTTGAGGTACTTCGTCGCATGTGTAAACAAAAAGAATTACTAAGAATAATCAAAGAGAGGAAAATGCAATACTTGGGTCATGTGCTGAGAGGCGAAAGATATGAATTACTTCAAGTTATACTGGAAGGAAAAGTACAGGGCAAAAGATCAGTAGGAAGACGCCAGAACTCGTGGCTGAAAGACCTGAGGAGATGGTTCGACCGCTCATCCGCAGAGATCTTTCGCGCAGTAGTTTCCAAAACTACAATTGCCATTTGGATCGCCAACCTTCGAAAGGAGACGGCGCAATGAGAAGAAGAACATGAAAAGTAAATTATAGTATGCAACACTTACTATGAATTACGTTGGACACTATACAAAACTATTTGTCGTATGTCATCATCATCATCATTTTGGCTTTACAACCCTGTGTGGGTCCTAGCCTCCCCAAGAGACTAGGACCCACACTTTTTTTCCAGTCGTCCCTATCCATCACCTTCCTCCGCCAAGCACTTATGTCAAATGTACTATATTCTTCTTTGTAAAAAATGGTAAGTAATTGTTGTAAGGAGTAGATAATATATTCTACTCCGTTAAAATTTTAAATCATAATGTCGTAAGTTTATTAACCTCTTTGTAATAAAAATTTCCAGGGGTATTTTTAGGAAATTTTGCAATGAAAAAGCATGAAATAATAATTATTGATAGAATCACACTGCTATATTTTATTGATAAAATTATCGTTATTTCCCATACAAATTCAGAAATTAGTACCCTATTGTAATTATTTTAAGGTACCGTAGTCTAAATAAATCATGCAGTAACTTTTAATAACCCTTATTCTAAGATCCATCAATATAACGTAAATTTTAATAAAACATAAAAACCCTCTAGTAACAAAAAAATAAAAATAAAATATAACTCACTATCACCCTTATTCTGAGTTTGCCAACTTGTAAAAAGCAATGACGAATAGATACTTTTAAAGTGGATGTAGCATACAAATACATGGCTATGCTATTGCTGTTTTGGCCCACACAATTATCCGACCAAAATCTAAATTCACTTGTGCCTAGGTTCTTATGTTTTAGAATAAGTTTCATTTAACACGTAGAAACCTCATTAGCGCCCGTTTTGCCTTGTCCTTCATGCCAAATGAAGCAGTTACCTTCTTTACCCACGACATTGAAAACCGTAAAGTTGAATATTGATAGTTTACGTTTATAATAAAGATAATAAAGAAATCATGAATGTGTTGCTTGTGTGAGTCCATTTCAAAAGGTAAAAGAAATAATAAATTAGACTTACTCACAATCAATTTAATTTAACTATCCAGGCGACCGGTTTCGCTTTCTACAATATGCAAAGCATCTTCAGGTCTCGATACAAAGTTAAATAAATGATGCCGGTACTCTATTAATTGATGGTTGAAAGAACATGGTTGAAACTATCCTGTATTGTTGATTGGAGAACTTAAGTCTGCTATTATAATTGTTTGACAGTAAACGGGGAAGTTCTTGAGGAGACAGATTTGACAAATTTGTCAAATTTACCTCTAAAATCTAACAGATAACATAAAAACTTATTATCTCCAAGTAAGAGATGTAGTACATTCAAGTCCTCCCCCTTTTTTAAATTTAATGTCGGTTTCGTCCCCCTGTTAAGTGTTTTCTGTGTGTTTTCTGTGTGTCTTAAAGTGTCCTTAATTTTTAATTTTTAATTATAACTTTAAATACTGGACTTTACAATCATTTGCCATATATTGCAATAGAACTATATCAAAGAAATTTGATAATTACAAGTTGAAAGAATTGTCCACCCACTGAAATAATGTGAAACTGTCACCTTCATAAAAGAAAATCTCAATAAATAACACACATTTCATAAATATATCTCTAGAATAAATATAAATAACTTAAATAACTCCATGGTATAGAACATTACTTTCATCAAACAATCACATTACACCTATCTCTACTTCATTGGATAAAATCTGTCTCCTCAAGAACTTCCCCGTTTACTGTCAAACAATTACAATAGCAGACTTAAGGTTTCCAATCAACAATACAGGATAGTGTCAACCATGTTCTTTCAACCATCAATTAATAGAGTACCGGCATCATTTATTTAACTTCGTATCGAGACCTGAAGATGCTTTGCATATTGTAGAAAGCGAAACCGGTCGTCTGGATAGTTAAATTAAATTGATTGTGAGTAAGTCTAATTTATTATTTCTTTTACCTTTTTATAATAAAGAAAGTATTTTTTCAAAATCGAATGTAGCTGTTAGTATTTTCCATTAGAGGTTTTAGCTTAGTTTTAAGTTAACTTAGTTTTTAGTAATCAAAGCACTTTCTTTCACGCGTGATATTTTTACTATGCAAATGTGATTCATAAATCTATGTTTCAAGTAATGTTGGTTTAGATTTGTTTTTTTTTTAATATGACATTTATCAAATTAATCCTTTTTGGGAACGTAAAACTTAATTTAAAATGTTCGTTAAAAATGTCACGATATTGCCTTTCAGTATTAGCCATAGTACCTGTTCGTCAAACCATTCCTTGTATAAATCAAATAAGCCATGGAAATTCAAATCTCTATCCAAATAAAGATTATCACTTCTACTTCGTGTATAATGAGATTATACGAGTTTCATGTGATCACCAACACTTTTGACAACGTCTTCGGTTATCATCTTACGATGATTGTGATGGCATCTCTGATCTATTTATATCAAACCGCTAGTAACGTCTAGTTTTTCCAAAGTTAGACAAACTATTTACTTATAGAGAAAGTATTTAATAATGTCTTTTTACAAACAGATATAAATTCGTCCTTATCACCTCTCTTCCCTTTCAGTCTGTAAATGAGAGTAAAATTCCGCCTTGATACTGTATCAGTAAAAACCCTTTATTATTTTTTTGGTTTTAGTACTAAGTAAGCTGCAAAACCCAATTGCTTTCTTTTCTCTTACCTAAATTCCAAAATTTATTGAAACTGAAAATCCTTTCATCGATACTAATTTTTGAAGAAAATTTTGGTCTCCAATTTTTTGGACACATCGGTTTTAATGATTTCGCAAACTGGTTGTACCATCACGAGTTTTTTATAATTTACCTTTATTTTTTAGTCTCTTTCTTGTATTATTAATCCAAGATGCAACATGTCGACGTCTGATGTTACCTACATCCTTTCGAGAAACCTATTTTCGTTTTCTAGAACATTTCAGAGTTTATTCAGAAAATGAAGAAATAGGGGCGTTAGCTTGGGGTGTTGATAGTAGATCAGTAGTCGATGAAGCGGCTGACTGCGGTTTTTGTATAGTATTTCATACTAAGGGCAAAAGTAGTTATCACAATCGTAGTCTAAATGGTTCTTAGCACACTCTGGGGATAGAATGTGTGTTATCTTCCTCTGACTGGTTCTCTATTGATTCTAAATATAATCCAATGTTAAGTTATCATTGTGTACCTATAAATAATAGTATTTCCAGATTTAGCCATACGGCTCACACTCCCTCTAAGGGGAAAGTTCACTCATCCCAGATACCTCCGGTATCAAAAGGATTGAGCTCTGGTGGGACTCTTTCCGTGTTATCGAGCCCTAGGTGACTTGGTTTGCTGGAGTATCTCCCAAAAGTTTTCGCACACATCTGGACGTCGCGAGGAGTACAGCTTTCTGCATTGCCTTATAAAGATGTTCATTTAGACCCAGCTATTCTATGTTCGCTGGGAGGTTTTTGGGAATAACACCAATAATAGATGGAATAATAGGTACTGTGTGGGTACTTTCCAGTCTTCATTGTCTCCTGATTTGTATTTCTAGATCTCTGTACTTGGCGATCTTTTCGTTGTATTTAACACGTAAATTATTGGTGTTGGGTATCGCCACATCAATGAGTGTTGTTTGCCTAGTAAGTTTATTAACTAGTATGAGATCCGGTCTAGTATGCGCCACTGGTTGGTCTGTAAGCACAGTGCGGTCCCAGTATAGCTTGTAGTTGTCATTTTCAAGCATTCTGTCAGGGACGTATTGATAATAAGAAAGATGGTCAGTTTGGAGAAGTCCCAGTTTGTCAGCTAGTTCTTGGTGGATAATCTTTCCTACTGAGTCATGTCGTTCTTTATAATCAGTACCGACAAATGCCTGGCAGCCACCAATAAGATATTGGATGGTTTCTTGGGCTTGGCATCCATATCGGCATTGGTCATTTTGGACTTAAGAATAGTATTATTATTATATTTATTATTTTTATTTATATGTAAATACTAGCAGAAAACGGGAATGGAGAAACGTTATTAAAATCTTCATCAATTGTATCTGACAAAAAACCCATAATTTGTTCTATTGTACTCTTGTCTACGTCCGATGGCAGAGGTGATATTGGAAAAAAAATGTAATTAGTTAAATGTAAAGATTTGTTGACAGGTATAATGTTGTAACTTAAATAACTAAACGAAGTAATCTATGGCAAGTATTAGATTTTAAAAAAATGTATATATAAAACGCCAACGTAAAACATTGTATCATATACATACGACATAATTTTTATTTATTTTTCGGTGTAAATATCTTATTTAACACATACCGATATTTTTTTAATAGCACAAACAACGATATTTTACGTCGGTAAGGATAAAAATTATTATGATTATATTAAAATACTCATTTTACTACAAAATATCAATACACAATATTATGCAACAGTTCGTAGCCCAATTATTTTTTCTTCTTTCTTCAATTAACTTTTTTTGAGTGTATTTTACATTTATTATTTTACACCACACCCTTTAATTTTGAACATTCTATTCTTCAATTTAAAAATATTTAATATTGCATGCACTAAATACACGTTATAAAATAAATCCAATATGAATATTTTCTATATGAAAAATAAAGATGATTAAGAGTAATTAAAAAAATGTTCACAAAAAAACAGTCACTAAAGTATAAATCGCAGACAAAAAAAAATCAAAAATGTTCACAAATTTTTCCACTACTGCAGATCAAAATAAAGGGCGAAATTAGACCATATATAACGAAGATGCGATAAATTGTTCCGAAGGCCGCGGATTTAAGTGCGCCGGGTTGACAAGAAAACCAGCCAAAACAAAACAAGCCGATTTGGCTACTTGAAGAAACATTCAACTTTACTCATATTTTTTGACCAGAAACAGCGGTTTTTTTAAATGAAAATTATATGATCATAAAATATAGGCCTGTAACTATTGAATGACGCCAATTTTAATTCTTAACTGTTATAAACACAGTAGCTGTGAATGCCTTCTATTGATCGAAAAGAACTTTATTTTTTTTTAATATTTGTCTTGATTTCAGCTATAGGAATCAATGAGTTAAAAATGTGTCTACTGTATAGGGAGTCATCATCATCATCGTTTAGCCTTAAAAGTCCACTGCCAAACATGGGACTCTTCCTCGTGTTTCCAACCCCGCCAATCTTGCGCCACTCTCATTCGGTTTTCATTTTGCCTTCGTACATCTCCATTCCATTAACCTCTTTGTCCATCGCCCATCGTCATATAAGCTATATGCCCTGTCCGCCTCCATTTTAGTCTGGCTATCCTTTCGATGACGTCAGTCACCTTGTTTCTTCTCCTGACCTCTTCGTTTTTTATTTGGTCTCGCAGTTATTCTTTACATGGATGGCTCCATTCTTCTCTGTGTGACTCTTAGTTTGCTAGCCGAGGCTTTTGTTAAAGTTAGTGTTTCTGTTCCGTATGTCAACACTGGGAGGACGCATTGATTAAATATACACATCTTCAGGCATGTGGGCAGCTTAATTTTAAAAGTTTCTCTGTGTTCCATTTGCACAACAAGACCGATTCTTATCTTCAGTTCCTGGATCTGATTATCCCTGCCAATCATAATTTCATATCATAAGTACTTCTATTTATCTACGAGTTCTACTTCTTGCCCAACAATACTGATGTTCTGGTTAAGTACCAAATCTGTCAATTTTTTGTTTTCGAGATGTTTATATTTAAAACATTTTCTGTAGCCATTTCTCTTGCCATTCCTAAGTACTTAGCTATTATGACTATATTACCGGCGAAACGTAAGTTGTTCAGATATTCTCCATCTATTTTTATTCCCTTTGTCAGCCAAACCAAATTCTTAAATGCATGTTCCAGCACAGTATTAAAAAGTTTAGGTGATATTGGGTTTCCTTGTCTAACCCACCGCTTTATTTTTATGGGATTACTATTACTATGTAATTTAAAGTTATGAAGTAATTAGTATGTAATTTGTATAAGGAGTGCTTAATTGAAAGTCCTAGTAACAAAGTAGGCAATCTCCATCATTTTGACTTTTAAGTAAAACACAAAACAATGATATGCCTTTATTGTAGGTCATATCGAACCAAATATAGTTTAATTTATGAGACAATGGCAAATGACAGCAAATAGTAAAGAAACTTTACCTAAATTATTAATAGTTTTTTTTTTAATTGGAAAAAATAATGGAGAATGCCGGTTGTAGTACTAAAATAAATATACTGCCGGTTTTGATACTAAAATTCGGCAAAAGAATAAAAGGTTTTATGTTATCTTGATGAGTTTTACAGATAATTTTATTTATAACAGCTCATAAAAATAAAACAGCAACATTTTGTTTTCAAAATTATGTAATTTAAGAAACAAAATATTATATAATATTATACTAAAATAGAAGGAATTTCTTCAAAAAACTCACAAGTTTCTTCAGTATCTTGAACTGTATCAGCACTTCCTTCTTGAACTGCTAGCTGCTCTAGTTTATTCTTATTGAAGATAATATCTTCAAAAAACTTGATTTTTTCCATGGTTCTCCAAGTATTTCCAAAGTACTTCGTGAGAAGTTTATCAACATCTTTAAGCTTAGTGAATTTAAATTTTGCAGACCACTTTCTATAATAACGGGGTCAATCATACAGATCGTACAACCGTTCTTTAAAACACTTTTAAATGTTTGCAAATCATTTCTGTAATTAATTTCTCCTCTAATGGTAATATTTCCAGCTTTGCATTTTCTTAGGAAAAAGCGGTTTGTATTTTTAAAAGAAAAATGCCATGTACCAGTGGGTCTAAAACACTTGAGATTGTTTCTTTCCAATTAAACACTTTGCAATTTTGCCCTTAGTGAGTAGCTGTAGCTATTTTTAAAAACAATTCCAAATACGTTTTTGGGTGCGATATAACTTCCAGTTTTTTAATATCTTTCTCAATATTACCAAAGACCCTATAAGCTGGCAAGAAAGAATGGCCTACCACCGGAAAAATTACCTCGATATTTATAACATGTTTTGGTGCTCTTGATGAAAGTTGCAACACATTCCATAAGCGTAGTGTTTTTATTTTGGCCACTGCAGCCATCTGCTATTAGCCCAATGGTGGTTACTTCAGAGAGAAAATCAATTTTGTTAAGCCTGTCAAAAACGGCGGAGGAAATTTCGTTGGAACCTTTTCTAAATTCGTCTTTTTTGAGTGAGCTTTGATTGAAAGGTTCCCCGGACTATTGTGAAATTAGACAAATACACTGCGTTAGGCTTTCACGGATATCGTCCTTCTTTTTTCTTATAAATCTTTTCACGGATTCTTCTTCTTCATGTGCCTTGTCCGTTCCGAACGTTGGCAATCAACATGGCTATTCTGACTTTGTTTACGGCAGATCTGAATAGTTCAGCAGATGATAATCCGAACCATTGCCGCAAGTTTTGGAGCTACGAGTGTCTTCTCCTCCCTGGAACCCTTCTGCTGTCTATTTTCCCTTGAACGATCAGTTGTAGTACTCTATATTTATTATGTCTCATAACGTGACCCAAGTATTCCAACTTTCTTTTCTTTATACTTATTCCTACCTCTCTCTCTTTACCTATCCGGCGTAGTACCTCTTCGTTGGTCACGTGCTCAGTCCAGGATATACGTAATATACGTCGGTAAGCCCACATTTCGAAGGCCTCTACTTTTTTCATCAATGTTGCGGTCATTGTCCACGCCTCCATTCCATATAACAAAACCGGGAATACATAACATTTCAGAAGTCGAATTTTGAGAGTTAGGGTGAGGCTTTTAGAGGTGAAAATTTGCTTCATGCTAGTGAACGATGCTCTTGCCTTTTCTACTCTTATACGTATTTCCTTCGCTTGATCCCAATTTGAGTTAACTGTTGTTCCCAAGTAGATTTACGAATCCACGTGTTCAATTCTTTCATTGTCTAATATCAGTTGCTGTGGTGGTTGTTGGGTTTTGCTTACTAACATCCATTTGGTTTTTGTGATATTTAGTCTGAGTCCGTATTGTGCACTTGATTTTTGTATCTTACTCATTAGGCAACTCAGTTCCTCCATGCTACTTGCTAGAATCACAGTGTCATCAGCATACCTTATGTTATTAATTATTTCTCCATTTATCTTTATGCCTTCTGTGCTTTCCTCTAGCGCTGTCTTAAATACTTCTTCTGAGTATATATTAAAGACAATAGGAGACAAGATACAGCCCTGTCGTACCCCTTTCTTGATCTCAATTTTATTGGTCAATGTAGATCCTACTTTCACTTTAGCTGTTTGGCCCCAATAGAGACTCGCTATTGTTCGAATGTCTCTGTAGTCGACTCCGATCTTATGGAGAACTTCAATTATCTTTTCGTGCTTTACGTTATCGAATGCTTTTGCGTAGTCTATAAAGCATATGTACACATCTTTGTTCATATCTCTGCAGCGCTGGATGAGTACCTGTAGACTAAAAAGTGCTTCTCTTGTCCCAAGAGAATTCCGAAACCCAAATTGCGAATCTCCAATGTTATCCTCACATTTTTTGCTTATTCTGTTGTAAATAACCTTGGTGTATGCCTTCGAAATGTGGTTAATTAGACTTATCATCCGATGTGGATCACAAGACTTTGCTTTTGGTTTTTTCGGTATGGCAACAAAAGTTGACTCTAGCCAGTCTTCAGGAAACTCCCCGCTGTTATAAATATTGTTAAAGAGTCTAACGAGTGAGTCTAGAAATTGACTGTTTGTTTCGCACAGCATTTTCAATACTTCCTCGTATACGTTATCGTTGCCTGGTCTTTTGTTATTTTTAAGACCCTTTATAGCATTCTCCACTTCTGATTTTAGAATAGAAGGGCCAGTATCATCATTGCTCAGTGTATACCCACTAGGACGGTCATCATTAAACAGTTGTTCCACATAAGTTTCCCAAATTCTAACTATTTTGTCGGGGTCTAGTTGTAGATTTCCATTATCATCGCATAGCCCTTTCGATAAAATATTGTAGCTTTTCTTTGTTGTGAGTTCCTTTATCTTCTTATGCATATTGTGATAGTCGTATACCTTTTCGCACTGTTCGATTTCTTCGCATCTCTCCGAGAACCATTTCTCTTTAGTTTTTCTTATCTCAGCTCTAATTCGTCTATGGGTTTCGCGGTATTTGGCAGTATCTTTAGTTTTATATATCCGTCTCTCTTCCATCATGTCAAGGATTTCTGCAGTCATCCAGTCTTTCTTTTTTCTCTTATCAGGTAGTAAAAACTTAGTGCTTGAAGTCCTAATCTCTTCTTTAATTTCACTCCACTTTTCCAGCGGTTCATTGTTATTTTTAAGGATTTTTGATATTTCGGTATTTAAATTCTCCTGCATCTGTTGTTTAATATTATTGTTGGAAAGCTTCCTAATATCTAGCGTTTCGGGCCTGTTCTTTACATTTGGCTTTTTTAACTTTACTTCAAACTTACATACCACCGGATTGTGGTCTGATGCTACGTGATTTTCACAGATATCGTTCTTTATTTATAAATCCTTTATTTTTTTTTACAAATTCAATGCATAGGGAACACACATCCGTACGGGGAGTAGTAAAGCTAGCGTTATACTTAGTATTAAAAATCTTTCTAAAGTATGATGGTTTTTCTCTCTCCTCTGAATAATACTCATTAATATACATTTGGAACATCTTTTATATTGACAAATCGGAAGAAAGGTAGCGCGTACGTGTGGAAGAGCGATAGTAAGGTAGACATCAGACTACCAACCGACCACGACCAAACCATCCAACGTCGAACAACCAACTTTTGTATTTTTATTTTTAAACTCACATTACTCGTTCGTGTTCTATCGACCGACCGTCAACACATCATGAATCTATAGCAACATAACCACATTTTTGTAATATTATTTTGATAAATTGTTTATTACTTATTTATGTGAAGAGGTCTTCGTAGGCGTAGGACAGTTTGGGTGCGTGACATTTTTTTAAAAAGACACCAACAAGAAGAATTATTTGTGTTATATACCATTCTATTAAATTTCAAAATTATTATCGCATAAACAAGCCCAAATATTATTGGTTAATTACAAATTTTGAAATGTCAATGGTCAATATCATTGCTTAGTGCAGTATAAATGAATGCGAAATGTTCTATATTCATCGACCAACGGTCAAAAATTCCAACAAGTCCGACTTTCAAAACTGGACGATCGCGGTCGGTCGCTATAAGTGATGGACGGTCCACCAGTCTGACTCTGCGCATACATTTTCATAGACTCGTAATGTTGGTCGATCGTGGACGGTCGGTCTGGTCGAGCAGTCTGATTCCTCCCTAATGCGATTCAATACTTTTAAAAGTATTTATAAATTTTTAAATTGATTCTTGTTTTCCTTTAAAATTTGCAGTTTTTCTGTCACCCCCTCTTTTTCTGTAGGTGCTGCTCCTGTTTCTACAAATGATTTCATAATATATGTGAGGCAATGTTTCGTAATATTTAGTATATTTAAAAAGGCTTTTTGGCACACTGGAATATTTTGCTTCATTACACTATTCCTTACAAAGCATTTCACAGACGTTGTTTTTGCTTTATGTCTAGAGTTTTTTGGACGGCGACGTTTAAGTAGTTAAACTTTATCAAATTTTAGAATAAAGGAATCTTGTCTAATCTTGTCCTTAGCTGCATAAAACGCATCATGAAAACACTTGATATCTCTCATTGTTAGAGAAGAATATTGATAGACCTTCGTTTTGTGACCGCAAGTAGTGGGATTGTGGTAACTGTGATGAAGAGTACCTGAAAAGATAACATTTTTCAAAAAATATTTGTAATACTGACGTTATAAAATTAACAGTAGCTTGAACAAATCATTAGTTCTTCTTTGATTAGTTTTTCATAACATCACAAATATACTCAGTGACATTACAAATATACAAGTGTTACACCCAGAAGGAATAATTTCTTGAACTTTAACTTTTTGGCAACATGGTAGATTTACATCAAGAATGAATCGATAACGTTGTCAAGAATTTTTATTAACAAGTAATCAAAAAAAAATTAATAATGTGTTTGGCGACCCCGTAGCTGAATACACTCCTGTATACGTATAGGCATTGACAAAATGAGATGTGCGATGTCTGCTTGTGGCACTTCGTTTCAAGCAACTTAAACTTCATGTATTAACTGTGCCAGAGTCTGTGCAGGATGGTGCAAAGTGAACAGTCTCCTTCCCATCATATCCCATACATGTTCGATAGGATTTAAATCCGGAATACGGGGCGGCCGTGGCAACACATTAACGCCAGCTTCTTGAAAAAAGTCCATAGTTTGATGAGCCATATGGAGACGCACGTTGAAAAAGGACGTCTCGACGGCCGTCGAGATAAGGCAGTAAACTGGTTTGTAAGATGTCTTCAACATAACGCGCAGCTGTGATATTGCCTCGAATAAACACAAGCTCGAATGCGACGGTATAGTATACGCATACTAACAGGTCTACCGTCCACCTACTACTCCAAACCATTGGTCAGCAATTTGACGCGCAGTATAAAAACGGTCTCGCAGAGCCAGTAATCTAAAGCGCCTATCTTGACGCTCTGTGGTACGCCTTGGTTAACCAGTTGGTCTTCTTCGTGTTCCTCTACCTTAGTTGTCCACATACGACAGACACGCATAACCGTCATTGCCGTACAATTAACACGACGGTCAATTTCGCGATACGACAAACCCATATCTTTATACGCAATAATTCTACCCCTGTTAAAATCGCTAAAATGGTGGTAATTATGGTGTATTCGAACTCGAGGCATTTTCATACACTGAATACAATTAGACTGAGGAACAATAACTAAAAATGTCTATACGAACCGGTTTTCACAAGTCGGTCTCTTGTGAAATTCCTAAAAAAAATTTAGAAGATAAAACTTTATTTTTACAAAAAGTAGAAGAGATAAACCATTGGTATTGTTATCATAGCATGTTTTAAATATAGTCATTCTGTTGCCAAAAAATTGAGTTCAAGAAATTACTCCTTCTGGGTGTAACACTTCTAATGTCACTGAGTATAGTTTTATTAATAAAATAAATTAAAAAATTATATAAATAAAATCTGAATCCGGATCTGCTCTTAAACCTAATCTTTCGAGTAAAAATTACAACTAAAATTTAAAGAACGTACCTCATTTTTTCCGCAGATTTTGCCGCTATGTGGAAGGATTGCAAAATCGTTTACGAGCTTTGTTGTTTTCAACAAATGTTCTAATAGATTCCATTTTACAATACTAACAAAATAAAAAAAAACAAACAGCTTGGCACCTTGGTTGAAAAGAAACTACGAGAAATTATAACGATAAAGACTCCAGCTGACTCCTAGTGGTATATCATTATGGTGGCTGCGAGAATTCTCATGGGTCAAAGACTCATTGCCGACTTTGATTCTAAACCGTTCATGAAGATTGCCGTGTTTGATTCTTAGGCTAAATTTATATGCTATTTTATAGGCGGATAATACCGTTTTTGATTCTTATTCTCTTTATTTTTGCATAGTGTTTTAAAATACGAATAATTTGATGTAACTAACTAAATTTTGCATACCTCAAACGAAGAAGTGCTGCATAGAATAGGCAAGGAAAGAGAACTTTTTAACACAGTAAAAGTTAGAAAAACATCATACCTAGGCCACATACTGAGAAATAATAAGTACCAATATGCCCAACTTATAGTGAAAGGAAAAATCGAGGGAAAGAGAGGCCTAGGAAGGAAAAGACTATCGTGGCTCAGAAACATCCGAAAATGGACAGGGCTAAATTTTGAACAGCTAATAAGAACAGCTGAAGATAGAGAAGATTTTAAAATTGTAGTAGCCAACCTCCATTGAGGAGAGGGCACTTTAAGAAGAAGAACTAAATTTTGGTAAAAAGTGGAGATTACTGACTTTTTACTAGGACTCTCAATTAGTAATAAGGGGTTGAAAAACTATTTGAGCAATTATTTTTATTTCTACATAAAAATGGAATTCGTTTAAAATTAACCAACACGAGAATTCGTTTAAAATTAGATCTCTATCTTTTTCAGAAAAAAAGTTTTGGCGCTGTAAAATTTATAAAAAGTGAAGAATTTTTATAAACAATTAAACGTATCTCCGAAATTGACCGATCGGATATTAGGAAGACTCATTCGATTTGTAATTAAAAGAGCTGCAATATAATGTTTTTGCATAAAAAAAAAATTTTTACAGAAGTTACTTCGAAAATTAAAAATGGCGTGAAAAATTCACATTTTTGGACTTTCAATCGTTAATTTTTGATAAATTGTTTGGTCAAATTTAATGTAGCACAGCTGAAATTACAGCTTTTTTATGTACTTTCATTCAATATTGAGCTAATTTTACCCTATTATATTTGATACAAAAAAAATCAAAATAATAAAAAAAACACCGTTTTTTACATAAAAGAGCCATAAAAAAATTATAGCCAACACTTTGGAGCTCTAAACACTTGGAAGATACTCGAAGCATTGCGCTTTATAACGCTGTGCTGCTTTTAAAAATTCAATAATTAATGCTCTAAATCATTCATTTTATCTCTACAACTTGGACTAAATAAATATTACAATGTGTCTCTTCTGCATATACAACTTTGGCTGTTACATCTTTATTCTTCGGTAATTACAAAGTAACAAAAAATAAGCGTCCGGATTTTTTGGACAACCGTTTATCCCTTGTCCTACATCTCAATCCTTCGATTATGTAAATACCATCGAACGCTTATTACCTTTTGTGCAAATAGTCGCCTGCAAAATTTATTTATTTAGGTAAGTATGCGCAGTCAGTGTTGTACGTAATAATCTACTATACTCTTAACAATCGGTAATATTACTTTCGATTTCAGTTAATTGAGGTTAACATCTCAAAAACCGAAAGTTGTAGATTATTTCATACTATGCAAGAACATTTGACACACTGAAACAGTTATACCGAAGTACCGACACCGTCGATATCAAAACATCGCGCCAGAGACATTTGATTCCTCGCGAGGTACCACTATTACTTTACATTTCCCTACTTTCAAACCATTCGTTTATTTCTAGTGGTAACTCGACTCTCTTCCACTAATGACTCTCTTGTGAAGTTGTTTTTGTTGATAGTGTTATTTTAAGTGGTGCTCTTAATTCAGGATTTTTTTTATCTCATCACTGAAGTCTGAAATGGTTTAGCGATAAATGGATTTTAGATGATTCAAGTTGCTTTAAGTATATCTATTCTACTGCGAATATAAAATCAGCCGAAGAGTAAAAGTAAGTATAGTTGTATTTGACCTTATTATCAGCGCACTTTCCATTATTATGAACTGTTGTCTAAGGTAATTATTTTGTTTGCATTGTGAATTTTGTAATATACTATTTTACTTGAGCTTGTACAGAACAGGTGTCATTTTACTATGCGCTGTATAGCCTTGTATGTCTTTTTATAAAGTTATTTTTGAATTAATTGCTACCTGGATATTTAAATCTTGTTGCAACTTAACCACATAACTATAACAAATACCACAGCTCATAACTATTACCACAGAAATTCTTGCAATTATTCTAAAGGTTTGGCTGGTATTACATTATTATCTGAGTACTTGTGCGTGTTTCTGTGTATATTAGCATTAGGCAGAAGTCTATTAGCCACAGAATGATACAAATTCGAATCACAGTTCAAATTTTGCGTTTACTACAAAGTTAACTAATAAACCATAAACATTTCTATTCAAACAAGCGGGGTTCAAATATTAACTGGTTGGGGAAACTTTAGTTGTATCAATGAGGTCATAAATGAGAATATCATTATCATAATATTTAGGACATTCAAAGAATATAGGATTTAATTCTGACATCTTATTATCACAAGAACTGTTAGGTGAGTCTACAATTTTAATCTTATATAAATGTGCGGGAAAATGTTTATGTAATTTAGTTTCAGTCTTGTTATAATAGACTTGTAGAATGTGTCAACTGCGGTTGGCAATAAAATATAATATAGTTCTTATGATTTTAAAGAAACTTTGAGTGACTTAAATGTAACTCGTCAGGGTATTGCAACATTTGCATGCAAATTTTTAGCTTTTAAATTAGATTCACAGATTTGATTTTTACAGTTTTGGTGAAAAATTATAAACAGTGTTTTATTATACATATACACTCATGTACAGAAATATCCAATATTTTAGGACTTTACAATTTTTTTGTAGTCACTATTATTTCAAAATAATTTCTGGATGTTGCTTATATAGTAGGCTAATATACTCAATTGGTTTAAAATATTATAACGTTTATTGTGACATTTTATTCAGCATTATGTGTCATTCGTGCATTTTATCATAAAAAACTTCTTCACATAAAGGAAAAACCATAGTAATTCGGTTATTTTTAGTTTAATTTATTAAGTTTAATTAAATATTCTTTTTATTTAACTAAGTTTAAAACAAGTATGCCACTAATTCGACACTGAGATCAAGCCCAAGCAGCACAGATTGTAATTTGGTACGAGGAAGGATATACACAGAAGGATATCGCACGACGTCTCAAGAGAAGTCAATCTACAGTTTCGAATACTTCGTAACACGATTACTCGAAAGTAACACGATTCAGCAAACTTTGTACGAAGGCCTGGTTCAGGATGTCTGAGTTGATTACTGTTTTTTGGTTCTTAATTCCACACGAAATCGCTCATTGACATCGATGCACCTCAAAAATGAACTACTAAATGTTAGACAAGTTAGTGTAAGTTCCATAAACAGTTAGGAGAAGATTAAAAGAGCCAAACCTAAAACCTTGACGCCTTGTCAAAGTTCCACGTCTTTTCCAAAATCATAAAGCTTTTCGTTTAGATTTTGCAAGAACATAAATTCACTGTAATATCGACAACTGGAAAAATGTTTCCTTTTAGAGATGAGACCATAATCCTATTATGGAAGCCAGATGGTCTACAGAAGAGTTAGAAAACGGTTTGCCACCTGCGATCTCGCCCAGACTAATATTAGTTGGGAGGGACTCACCACACTTGTGGAAGTGAATGATTGTTAACTCGTTCAAAATATCCTGCAAGATCATGTTGTGCCATATGTTGGTTACATTGGATAAGACAAATTCATGTTAATGCACGATAATGCTAGACCACATGACACTGCCATAGTGAGTAATTATCTTGAAGAGGTCTAAATTCGAAAATTGGATTGGCCACCATTTAGCCCGGATTTAAATCCAATAGAGTCCATGCGAGATTAGCTAAAATCCCACATACGACAAAGAAAACTCATTCCAAATACGATAGAACAGCTTCGGCTTGCTGCACAGGATTAATGGAATGCAATTCCCCAAGGAAATGTCCAAAATGTACTTGCAAGCATTTCTTTAAGCAGAGAAGGATGCAAGCAGTAATAACAACTAAAGGGGGAACACTCGTTATTGATTATGCACTTATTTCAGTTAAAAAGACTTGTTTAAGCAATTTAAATTAGCATTTAAATTTAAAGTAAAAAATAACCCAATTTACCTAACATTAAGCATTATTTTTTTCACAATTTTCTCCGCAAAAAGACTTAAAATTTTTCATTAAACATTGTTTACAATAAACAAGTTGATTGACCTGAATTTATTAAAAAAAAATTAGAATATTCCAAAATATTGGATATTTTTGTCCCTAAGTGTATGTTATATTAAGAAGTACTGTCTTTTAAACCAAATGGTCACTAACACTAGAATAACTACTTTTGTAGAGGCTATCTTCACCTTAAATAGTTTCTTCTTGCGTCTACTCTTCTACGTACTATCTTCTCTCTAATACCAATGTGTTTGAGATTTTAAAAATTCTTTTTGTTATATTGTGTAAATAAAAATATTAATTTGAGTTCAAAATTACATGTTTACAGCACATTTGGGACGACTTCATCCTTTAGTACTTTGGCTTTATAAAATATATATTAATTGTATAGAACTATATAAAAAAACTTTTTAAGTAAAATGGTATAAAATTTACTAAGTTTTAAAAGTTATCTAAAATGGATTTATAAATTTACAGAACTTTCAGTAGCATCGGACCATCCTCAGTAAAAAACGTATATTATACATTACTTGAAACTAGCCACATAACGAGGTTAGATGACCCTCGAATTACATAATTTAAGTAATAAACATTATTATGATTATAACACAAAGACCATGATAAAGGATTACATTTTTAAGGGAACATACAAATTCCCAGCTCGAAAAATGGACTTGGTCCAACGAGAGTAATAACCAAGTAGATGTTAATTTTCACTGATGATGATCCGATAAGACTTAAAACGTTCTTAATATTTATAAATCCATTTTGGATAATTTTTAAAATTTTTAATAAATTTTATGCCATTTTACTGAAGAATTTTTTACTTCATTGTAAGTTTTTTAAAATTATGGTATACAGCCACTGGAATGTTCCCTTTTTAATTTTATCTATATGTTCTGCCCTCATATTTTATATAATCAAGGACCCTAAATATTTATAACAGGCGATATGTTTAATTTATTGTTGATAAATATAAGAACATTTGAGATGACAGATGACTTGCGGTATCCAGTTGGCTAAAACGATAGATCGAAGCACGATAGATAAATCTTTCTAGTCACGTGTATCCCTTCTTCCTGTCCACCTGTCTTGAAAAACTTAATTTAAGTAATTTTAAACATTAACGCTAAAGTATGTTGATCCCCATCCAAGCGACGTCATTAACAAGTGCAAATTATGTGTACCTATCTAAAATACACTCTGTAAAAATAGACCAATCATTGTAGTACTGATAATATGTATCCAAACATTTGCTTTTAAATGCCCTTGCGTTATACAGGGTGAGTCATAAGGAACTGCACATACACCTAGGTATCGTATGGGAGTATCAAATGACCATTGAAAAGTATCTGCTCCCATCCTTCTTCTTTTGGCATCATAACCCTGGATGGGTCTTTGCCTGTCTGACTATATCCTTCCATTCAGATCTCTCTTGGGCCCTTCTTCTCCATTGTCTTATATTTATGGTTTTCAGGTCGTCTTCCATGCCATCCAACCATCTCGTCTGACTGTTTGACTTTTCACACATCTTACAATGTCATACCCTTTATTCAGTTCATTAACCTCGTCGTTTCTCCTGGTTCTCCATGTGCTGTCTTCCTCTTGTGCCATATACTTTTCTCAGTATCTTTCTCTCGAATGTTCTGAGTTGGGCTTCCTCTTTTTTCGTCATTACCCAGGTTTCACAACTATAGCTTACTATAGGTCTAATCAAAATTCTGTAGATAGTCATTTTGGTTCTTTTGTCTAATTATTTCGATAACATCAATCTTTTATTAGCATAGTATGTACAAGTTCCACTGGAAATACGTGCATTAATTTCACTACTTACGGAATTCTTTTAATTAATTTCTGTGCCCAGGTATTTGAAGGCATCCACACGTACAATAGTATAGTTGTCTATTGCTATATTATTTTTATTCTCAGGTGTTCTTTCGATGGTCATGTACTTAGTTTTTTTTCGCTTATTTTAAGCCCTCTTTTTTTGCTTCAGGATCAATTTCCTTGAGCGTTTCCATTGGTCGTGTCTGGCTTCTACTAATGATGGCGATATTGTCTGCATATGCAGTAATTTGTACTATTTTGGTGTTTATAGGGCCGGTTACGTTGGTTTTTTTGATGATTGCTTCAAGAACTAAGTTAAACAGCATGGTTGAAAGTGCGTCTTTCTGTCTCACTCCCATGTTGATGTCAAACAGGGGAGACAGTTCTCCATCTACTCTTACTGCGGTTTTTGAACCCTGCAACGTCATTTTTATGAGGCTGATATATTTTTTTGGTACATTTAGATTTCGGAGGTCTTCCAGCATTTTGTCTCTTTTCACACTATCAAAAGCTTGTTTAAAGTCTATATACATATTATATAGTTCTCTGTCGTATTCAAAAGCTTTCTCTTGTATTGTTCTAAGTATGAATATGTTGTCGGTAGTGGCTCTATTTGGTCTGAATCCATTTTGATAATCACCAATTATATTTTTGGAGTATTCTGACGATCTAGTGTAGATAATGCCAGAAAGGATTTTGTATATTACATTCAGCAATGTAATTGGTCTGTAATTCTGGCATTCCCTCTTCTCTCCTTTTTTATATATTGGCTGTATAAGACCAACTGCCCATTCCTCCAGCATTTGCTCTTTGGTCTATACCAACTTTATCAGGTAATGGATTCTTCCCCAGAGTTCGGGTCCTACATATTTCAACAATTCTGCCGAAACTCCGTCCGTTTTTATCACTTTACTGGTTTTTAGTTTCTTTATTATTTGAACTACTTCTTCATAACTCGGATTTTCAATGTGCTGCTCCGCCGTAAAATATATTGTCTCGTTTTGATCATTTCCATTGTCTGCATTTAGGTTTTCCTCAAAGTATCTGCTCCCATTGTTTAACAATATACAGGGTGGGGTGTGAATTTTGACTGAAATTTCTATTCGTCATACTTTTGAACGGTAAGTTTGACGTGTCTCATATTTTGGTCAAACGTTACACTACTGCCACCTAATCAACTGATTTATTCAAACCAGAAAAAAACAGGTCCGGCTTTAAAAAACTAGTTCGTTTTGTTCATTTGTTTTTGTAAACTCTAACAAGGATTTTATAAATTAGAAAAATAAGCATTTATACAATGGTATATTTCTTTTTTCCCCGCACGATTACTTAATTTTTAATTAAAATATCAAATTTGACTATGAATTAAAAATTTAGCAAAGTGAACCACAGATATAAAAAATGTAACTTTCCTTGTAAAATTAAAATTTTTTGAACAAACTTTTAATTTAATATTTAACAAACAAACCGGACCTGATTTTTTTACAGTTTAATTTATTCAAACTGGAACAAAATCAGGTCCTGTTATAAAAAATTAGGTCGTTTTGTTCATAGAAAAAATTTCCCCCTATACAGGGTATCCACCTTTTTTTTCTAAGAATTTTATAAATTAGACAAATAGGCTTATAACATAGCATATTTTTTTTCTCCTCACGATTACTTAATTTTTAATTAAAAAAAGATCGTACAGTCGGCCAACGAGAAGCTTCATACTGTGTTTTCCGTATTTTTAAAATTTAAATAATTTTTTAAAACTTATTATATTATAAAAAATAATTCAATAAATTATTCTGTTTGATCCTAACGCCACCTGCTAATGGATTAACAAAGTATACACAGTTTACTTCTGACAGAACTGTCAAATTCAGAAAAAATATTAATTTAATAATAAAATATAAATAAATACCATTTGTTAGTAAGTTTAATTATTATATTTACTAAATAGGATGTAAAATAATAATTGTATCTATATGAAATTATTTTAAAATTAGAAGTGTCATAAAAAGTTTAAACAGTTCATTCACATTTATGACCTTGAAATTTTGACAATCGTTACGAATCGAATCTTTTATTGACAGACGTTCTTTTAATTTTTTACTTCTCATTTAATATCTGTATTTTGATATTTTTCATGCGGTTTTTAATTTAAACCTGCTTAGAATAAATATGACTAGAAACGAATAGTAAATCGATGTTAATAAACGCAATTTAGTGACGCTAACCGTGACGCTTTCTCGTGACGCTAGCTCCGTGACGCTCGTCTCAGCATTTTACTATAGAGAAAAAAGTAATTCAAATTCTTTAATACTTCAAAAATATAAAAATATTTGACTATTAATCAAGTTTGGCAAACTGAACCAAACATTGAATGCAAGTTATTTTAAATATTAGTTTTATTTTTCAAGCTGCCATGCAAGTCAAAAATAAAGCTGATTATTACTGTAGCCTTTTCTTTTGAAAAAAAGTAAAATAGAATTCTGAGAATTCAATAAAACGAGATTAACAATGAACTACTAAACAAATATTATACATGGCGATGTTTTAGTATTATTCAAAACAACTTAAATGGTAAATGGTAAATTCTGGAAATTGGTTAAAGAGTGTATTATTTAAAATATAAAGCACGAGCTGTCATAGTATTATTATTAAATTAAGCAGATTTAAAAAAAAATAATTTTTGCAAGAAAAGGAAAATTTTTTAAATCTGTGGTTCAGTTTGCCAAACTTTTAATTCATAGTCAAATTTGATATTTTAATAACAAAGTTAGTAATCGTGTGGGGAAAAATAAATATGCCAACAAAGAGTTTTTAAAAACTGTATACAGTGTGAAATATTTTCTATGAATAAAACGAACTAATTTATGAAAACCGGACCTGATTTTTTTTAAGTTTAAATCAATCAAACAAAAAAATATCAGGTCCGGTTTGTTTGCTAGATGCTTAATTAAAGGTTTGTAGACTACAGCTAGATGCTGTAGTAAAAAAGAAAAAATATATTTTTTACATATATGGTTCACTTTGCTAAACTTTTAATTCATACAAAATTTTATTTTCTTAATTAAAAGTTAAGTAATCGTGTGGAAATAGAAATAAATATGTCTCTTTAATTGACCATTTGTCTTATTTACAAATTAACATGTATACAGGGTAAATTGTTTGCTATGAACAAAAGCGAACTAATTTTTTTAAGCCGGACTTGATTTTTTTCTAGTTTCAATAAATCAGTGTTAATAAGGTGGTAGTAGTGTAACCTTTGACCAAAATCAAATGAGACACATCGAACTAACCGTTCAAAAGTTATGACGAATAGAAATTTCAGTCAAAATTTTTTAACTCACCCTGTATATTATTGAACAATGGGAGCAAACACTTTTAATAGTCTTTTGTTATGGGGCCTCCATACAAGTATGTACAGTTCCTTATGACTTACCCTGTATGACTAACATTACTATTTAATACGAATGTGGCTCCATCGGAAAAAACTATTTTATTTGTAAATTAAGGTTTTATATCTACCTTTTGCATTATCATCATGGTCATCATTAGCTCGACAATTCTGTATAAGACTTGGCTTGTTGTATAGTTTTCCATCTTTTTAATCTATACCTTCCTTTGTTTTTGCAGCTGGTAACCTTTAGAGTTTTCAGATATCTTGTTCCACAAGACAATTCTTTATTACATAAAATATTACATGCTAACTGATTCCACGCTCATTATATTCTATTATAACTATCTAGCTTTTACAATGGCTTTTTACAAATGTTTGAATATTGTAGAAGAATGTAATCGTCAGTTGCGGTCTTTTTACAGAGCAATTCTTTCTTTCCTCAGTTCTTCAAAACTTTTGACAATACTCCAAACTGTAGTTTTAGTAACTGGATTAGGATTTGAAAATATATTATTAAATAATGGAACTACATACGATCGTACTCTCACACCATAGACGGACTTAAATACATAAACATTCTTACTATAAACCATAATGAAGACTAAGATTAATTGAAATTTTAATGCTCATGACAAAAAAAAAAGAAATAAAGGAACAATATTGTATATAGGTTGGTATCTTTCGGTACGTAACGACCTCAGAAGGCCAGCCGCTATTCCACGTTAATATTTTGATTCAATATCATGCTCAAAATCTTTGACATATGTACCACTTTTTCATAACTTGGATTCTCAATGTGTAGCTCCGCAGTGTAATATGTTCTTCTTCTTCTTTATGTACCTTGTCCTTTCAGAACGTTGGTCACCATCATAGCTATCTTAATTTTATTCACTGCCATCCTAAAAAGCATGCTTGTATCAATACCATTATACCATACCAATCTAGCAAGTTCTTCAACCATGAAGTCTTTTTTCGTCCTGGACTGCGTCTGCCTGCTATTTTCCCTTGCTAATATTTTGTAACAATTTATATTTGGAACCTCTCAATACATGTCCGAAGTACTCCTGTTTTCTCTTCTTGATGCTTTTTATAATCTCAGTAGTCTGCTGAGATGTTCTAGTATTGTGGAGTTTCGAATCTTCTCCAACCAAGAAACTTTCAAAATTCTTCTATAGTACCACATTTCAAAAGCCTCGAGACGATTTAGATCATTTTTATTTATGGTCCAAGACTCGACACCATAAAGTGAGACCGAGAACACGTAGCAGCGAAGTAGGCGGATCCGAAATACCAATTTCAGGTCTCTGTTACGTAATACCTTGGACATCCTTCTAAAAGCTCCTGAACATTAGTTATATCTGTTGATCATCTTTTTGAGATTAGGACGTGATCAATTTGATCGACTTCATTGATTCCTGGTATTTTCTTGGTATTTTATGGATATCCTTTCTCTAAAAGTTAATACTGACAATTACATAATTATTTTTCGCTGCAAGCTATACTTCTGTCTTCAAGTCTGTTTTCTTATTTTCTTTTATTTCGATTTTTACTTACTTATTCCGCCATGGTATTCCCTTTTTTTCCTATTCTTTCTTGTGGTCCACATACTTGTTCTGTCGTATTTATCATACCATTTCTAAATTTAGTATTTAAATGGGAATAAGCCACAATTAAAGGTTAAAGTAAGTTTATTGACGTTTCAATTTCCACTTGGAAAATCGTTCTCAAAATACATATTGTATTTTGTATTTTGAGAACGATTTCCGAAGTGGAAATTGAAACGTCAATAAACTTACTTCAACCTTTAATTGTGGCTTATTCCCATTTAAATAGTAATTACTTTAAAATACCACAAGCAAATAGCTTTAGAACAACATTTCTAATTTTTCCCCATTCTTCTTCTACTATTTCTGCAATTTCTTTTTCTTTGTACATTTCCTTCTCTAACCCCTCCTTATATCTGATTGTTGTTGGTTCTTAACGTAGTTTATGTATCTTGATTATGTTCTTGCGTTTCTTATTTTTGTCGTATGTGCTTTTTGTTTTTATTCCTTTGCTGTTAAATGTAGTTTCCAGTGAGTAGTGATCACTGCCTATTTCGTAGCTTTTTCTCACCCTTACGTCTCTTATCTAGCTCCTCTCTTTACAGCTCTAGCTCCTCTCGTTTTTTACATTATAGTTTAGTCAATAATGGAATGTTTGTCCCCTAATATGACTTCTCTCGTGATCTTACGTATCTTTTTGTGTTGTGAAGTGTTTGTTCTCTCCGTATGGTCCTATAATATCATTCCATTTTTTTGCTTCTTTTCCCACTATAGCATTTATATCTCCTGTGATTACTATTTTGACTGTACAATCATTTATTACTTTTTGCAGTTTATCCGAGAACTCATTCTTTTCGCTTTTTGTTGCATCTTTATCAGGTCCATAACATATAATTAGGTTTGTAATTACTTCCTTTGTATCCATCTCTATATCAACTCTAAGTATACGGTTATTGAAATATATCAAATTCCTTACTTTATTAATGATATTTTTCTTTACCACGCATGCTACCCCTGCCTGAACTCTCCTTTTATCTTCAACTCCGTTATATATTAGTAAGTTTCCGTTCCGTTTTTCAAAAGTCGTAGTTTCTCTTACTTTTCTTTTTGTTGTTTTTTATAGCTACTACTTTAATCTTCTTGTCTTCTTTTTGTTTCGCATTTATGCCTCTTACATTCCATGTTGGATAATTAAGCCCATTATTAAGCCCAAAATTAATTCCATTAAGCCCAAAAATGGGCTTAAAAATAAACTCCTTGTTTGTCTTTGTTATCATCTTTATTTACTCATGTTCTTATTCTGTACTTTCGCCATTTGTCGTTCCGTCCACGTATTTTCTTCCACCAGTTTTTTGAATTAGCACTGTTTTTTTTTTCTTTTTCTAAACTTTTTCTATCATGTTTGTTGTTTGGTTCCAATTCATCTTGTATCTTTTATAATTATAAATCCATAACCTGTTTTTCTCCTTTTCCCATTTGTTTTTTCCTTTGCGGGTATGTTCCCAAGTTTTCTTTGTATTTCTGCATCTTTTAGTGTCAGATCACATTCTGTGTATACTCAGTGTTGTTTATATTTTGTTGATTTATTTTTGGCTTTCAGAAGTTGTAATTTCTCTTCAATTTTTTTAAATTCAATGACACACATCATATTATCTTTTGTGCTCTGTTTATTTTTGTTATTGTCACCTTCTTCTTCTTAAGGTGCCATGCATTTCTGCGTAGGCGTCCACCGTACATCGTCTTGTCAGGTGGGATGTTAAATAATTCTGTTTTTAGCAGCATTTCGAAGCATTTCATAGCTGTGGATTCCTGTCCATTGTCGAATATTGCGCAGCCATGACATTTTTTTACGTCCGAGACCTCTCCTACCCTCTATTTTCCCTTCGAGTATCAGTTGCTGAAAAGTGTATCGTTCTCCTCGTATAATGTGCCCCAAGTATGCATTGTCACCAATTCTTTTTTATTAAGTTTTTTATTTCGAGTTTTAGTTGCTTTTATTTGATGTTTCTATTGGTATGCCTCTCATTACTAATTATGTTTTCACTTTTATTTCTCGCATACTACAGTTAATTGTGTTTTCTCCTTTTTGTGTTTCATGACGCAATTTCCTTTTTCAGATTTTCGTTTTCTTGTATTAACTCGTAAATTTGCGAATGGATTGACCAATAACGCATTACGCTGGCCTATACGAGTTGGTAAGTGGTGGAGATATAGGAAAGACGTGTGAGGTTTAGATTGCAATGATACTGAGATTTTAAATTGTTATTCTCGGATTGTGCATCAGAGAAAAAACCAGGAACTCGCGTAGGTAGTGAAGACATCTCTAAAGTTGGTCTATTTTCTATTGAGATTACAAAGGAGTTACGTGCCTGCTACCAATAAGGTATATTGTCTATATTGAAAAGATATAGATTTTCTTGATAATTATTTAAGAATAAATAAAAAAAATACCGTTCACTATGGTTGGAAGACTTTAGTAGATAGATATTTCTCTCTCTCTTTATTTCTCTCTATCCCTCTCTTTTTCTCTCTCTTCATTAACCGTTCACTATAAAGCTATGGGTAAAAACTGCAAATTAATAAAAGTTATTTAGTGATCAAATGACCACCCCCAGTCCTTCTAGTTTTAAGCAAACAAACCTAAAACCTAAACAGAAGACGAAAGATTTATAAGCGAATCCACCGACGAGATTACAGTAAAATTGGTCAACAGAATCGCAAACAAGATTAATTATTATTCATCAGATCTAGGTTATAAAGTAAGCTGGTAAGTAAAAAACAAGTACAAGGATAAAAAAGAAAAAAAACAATATTTCAGCAGTGTTCCATTTAATCAATAGATTGCAGCCTACCGAGTGTGCCACTTAGTCAATTTAAGTTATATAACTGGAAATACCAATCAAAGAGCTCATGAAATTGGTAAACCCAGAATTTAAGAAATTAATTAACATACTTATATACGTTAAACCATTATCTACAAATATGTTTAGATACTTATTTGAATATTATTTAACGACTTATGTAAGTTAATATTATGTAATATTTCTTCTCAATAATATCGGTATTAATGGTGATTCACGTCAAGAACAATATCGATTGTTGACCTAAAATAAACGGGTATTATAAAACAGAAACTGGAGCATTGTATGCAAGCTTACGTTTTATGTTTATAAATAAAACTCTTATAAGAATCTTCTTTTAAATTTTATTGTTTTTACCTGACTGAACAAATCAATAAATCAATGAATATATATAATAATAAAAGTGATTATATATAATATATATAATAAAAGTGATTATTTATTAAAAGTTATATATAATAAAAGTGATTATTTCGACAAAAAATAATTTATAAATACGTAGGAATTATCAGGTAAAGTGGTCTCTAATGAAAATCTTTGTTTTTTCTAAGAAACTCAATATTTCGCTATTTTTTTATAGCTTCATCAGGAGTGCACTGTAACACAATTTGAACATTACAAAAATGGCGTACAAATAATTTTCTGCAATTGTTTTTTAAATGTATTTGTATGCAATTTTTGAAATGTTTAAATTGTTTTACAGTGTACTCCTGATGAAGCTATCAAATAAATAACGAAATATTGAGTTTCTCAGAAAAAATAAAGATTTTTCCATCTCAGATCGGGCAAACCAGTCAACTGCTTCAATCTAGAATTCGTTCTCACAAATATGACAAGAACAACGTCACTGCGCTCACAAAACATGAAAATGAGAAGAAACATAAATTTGAATTCGAAAACATCAAAATTTTAAAAACCGATATAATATAATAACCGATATATATATATATATATATATATATATATATATATATATATATATATATATATATATATATATATATATATATATATATATATATATATCTATATATATATATATATACATATATATATATACATATATATATATACATATATATATACATATATATATATATATATATATATATATATATATATATATATATATATATATATGTATATATATATACATATATATATATATATACATATATATACATATATATACATATATATATATATATATATATATATATATATATATATATATATATGTATATATATATATATATATATATATATATAGTGCATCAATATTCTGCCCTATTAAGAAAGAACCCAGTATCTCCACTATAGCGAGCTTTGAGCAACACGCGATTAAAGATTTTTGTTTAATCCCTTGTGCTTTTGGTACAATAATAACATAAAATCATTTAGGGTAGAGTGTGTAGCATCGTAGTTAACTTTTTTCAAAAAAAATTGCAAAATTACCATATGGACATTGGTTATGCGACATACGGGCTAACAAAGCAAAGAATTATGTCAAGTTTACTTAGCTAAAACCACGGATATTATCCAAATTTGTCTTAAGCTTGGTTTTAACTATGTAATTATTATAAAATTTATATAACTGCCTCGAAAGGCAAAAAATTTAAATATTTTAATAATATTTTTTATGAACATTTTTTGAATAAAACATAAATATTTACGAAAAACTTTTATTTAAAAATACAAAATGAAAATTATTATTAATCGGAAGTTGGCAATTGATGGCGGTTCGCCGGTATAATTTGACCTAAGTTTTTTAATATTTGTTCTTTTCTCTTCTTAGCAATCCCAGAAGGTTTCGTCACAGGTGTGGGGTCCTTTATCCCAGATTTTAACACTCTGGCCTGCAAAAATCTTGCTCTCTCTTTTCACAATTACTTTAACAATTTGTGATAGGTAAATACGTCCCAAACAGCACAGTACGCTTTGAGTACGTACAATTTTGGTACTGTACGTACATGATGTAAAATGTACGTTTTAAGTACGTACACTGCGGTACATACCAGTACGTACAGAAGAGTACGTACTATTACGTCTTAAGTATGTACCATGAGAAAGAAGAGCTAAAGCATATTTATTATGTTAGGTTATGTTAACCTAACCTAATTTATTTGGTTAGGAATTTTCTACCTCGAGTACAGTTTTGATGTGATAATTCATTGCAAGACAGTTTCATTTAGATTTTTTTTACTTATTTTTGGTGTTGGTGCTTAAAGTGTGATTTCCTGTTATCTTATTCAGTCTAGTGTTAGAAAAATGTAGTGATAAGAAGGTGGCGGAGCAAGAAGTTGGACGATGGTTGAGGAGAGCCGGGGATTGCTTAAAAGGTTTCAAAGAAAAGGAATCAGAATAAAAACTGAAATTATTTAAAAAAAAATAATAAAGATATATTCACCTATATTTACTTTTATTTACATAAATCATCATAAATGTGTATAGTATGTACATAATATGTATATATAGTATGTACTAGGTACACTCCTCAATATGTACTAGGTACGTACCTTCAGTACGTACTAGGTATGTACCATCAATTGGAAAATGTACGACTTATGTACGTATTAACTACGTACTTCGTACAGCAAAGTACGTACATTGTACATACTTTATGTCCCATAAGTACGTACTTAGTTTGTCTTATGTAAGTACTTGTGCTTACTGGGGTGACTCTGTTTTCTTTAATTTTGACTGTGATGATCTTTCCAGATAAGAAAATCGGAAAACCCCATTTCTTTCACCACCACACGATTCAAATTACACGTTTTACCGGCCTCGACGAAATCATGATAATCATAAACTTTCTTCTTGTTCTTTAACGATAGTTCCACCACTTGGTGGTGGAAACTATTAGCGGTGTTGCTTTATTCCTCGCAAAAAAACCTCGCATATCGTTTTATCCTACATTAAAAACCCGTATCTGCTGAGCATATAGCAGGTTTTTACTACGAAGCGTTAAATGCCAGGTTTAAACTAAGCATAATAGTCATTTTTTGCGTTTACGCGGAAACTATTTTCTTTCATAAAATATTTAGAAATGTAAAATACGGGTTTTTCTCTATGTAAATATGTTATATAAATCATAATTATTCATATGGTGCAAATATCCCAATTTTTCAAATTTTTGAGATACGGGGTTCTTTCTTAGTAGGGCAGTATTGTATTTAGGTGAATTTGTTTCCAGTGGTTTTAATTGTGCTGGTTGGTTGTCACTTACGTGTAGTGGTCGCGGTCATTATTGCAGGTAGCATTTTGATCTTACCATATAGTTATCTTACCATATAAAATCAGTTTAGGATTTTTAAAGAGTGATGGTCGCAGGATTCGATTAACTGTTTCCCATTTTTATTTATTTTAACATTCTTATATTTTCCTACGACTTTTTAATTTGTTTTTTTCCTTTCCAAGCATTAAAATCTCCCTACAGCACAATTTCTTTGCGGCTATTTATATTTTCCAGAAATTCTGGTAGGATTTCATAAAAATTTGTTTATCTGTTATTGATGCATTTTCTGATGAAGTATATATTCCAATAGATAGTCTAATAATTATTGATTTGCTCTCAGCTTTTCAGGTTCCCTTTTGTCTTTTTATTAATATTGATACCTCTGTTTGTGCTTTCTCGTCTTTCTCTTATTCTTTTTATTGCGCCGTCTCCTTTCGATGGTTGGTGATCCAAATGGCAATTGTAGCTTTGGAAACTGCTGCACTAAAGATTTCTGTGGATGAGCAGTCAAACCATCTCCTCAGATCTTTCAGCCGTTCTTTCAGCGAGTTCTGGCGTCTTCCAACCGATCTTTTGCCCTGAACTATACCTTCCAATACGATTTGGAGTAATTTATATCTTTCACCTCTCAACACATGACCCAAGTATTGTATTTTTCTCATATTAATTATGCTGAGTAATTCTTTTTATTTACATATGCACTGAAGTACCTCTGGTACCATTGGTAACTTTTTGTATCCATGGAATTCTCAGCATCCGTCTGCATATATACATTTCAAAGGCATCTATTATTTTTTCTGTTTTAAAGTCCATTGTCTAACTTTCACACTCATACAGCAAAACAGAGAAAACGTAACATCTGATCATTCGAATTCTGAGCTCTGGACTAAAGTCTGATCTTGTAAAATATGTTTTCATGTTTATGAGTATTTTCCTCGCTTGTTTGATTCTTAATAGGATTTCTTTTTTTGGATTACACTGGCTGTTAATATTTGCTCCCAAATATGTTATGAAAGTTACTTGTTCTATTATTTGTCCCTTGGCATACAAATGTACGTTTGTTGGTAACTTTGAAAATACTAGGATTTTAGTTTTGGAAACATTTAGATGTAAACCGAACATTTCACTATGACAAACTACCGCATTTATTATATTTTGTAGTTCTTGTGCGTTGCTTGCTATTAAGACGGTATCATCAGCGTACCTGATGTTGTCTATGCTGGTTCCGTTAATCTTGATTCCACCTTGAATCTCGTCTTTCTCTACTCCACTATAAATATGTATAAACCCTTTTGTGTCTTCGCTACAAATCAATAAATGTATATAAAATTATACCGTTTTTATACCAACTAATGTTAATAGTGTATCTTTTTTGATTATTGTAGCAAATGTATTTAGGCTTTTTTATGTATTTCTTCAACTTTATATCCTCTGGAAATATACTTTTAACAACTTGATTTTTTTGATATTCTTGACAGTAGCTGGTCTATTAATAAAGATATTAGATCGTGAATTTCCAAACTGTCTTAACATTTCTATATGTCGATTGGTCTTGCCTTCAACTTAGTTTTGATTATTTTTGTTTTTTTTTTTCCTGTCTGCCATCGATCGTACTACAACCAATAGAATTAGTGTACATCTTTTATATACGTACCATATGTTAGTGGAGTTACTTGGCAGTCTTCAAAAAGAACTTGCCGTCTTCGATCTGGTATTTAGTAGTCGTTCAAAGTATGGTTGATTGTTTAGGTTCTATGCTACAAGTACTACAGACTAACCAAGATAAAACTGACTCACTCTGGGTCGATATCCTTTGACTGGTGTAAGTCCAATAAGGAATCCTGCGATGATTACGAGCTGATTATTGCTTGTTTTCTGCAATATTTCAACCCTACTAGCACATGTCCGTCCAATATATATTTTGCCATATTGTTGAAGTTATGTTCTCCATGTGGAGAGTTTTCTATTCTATTCTATATATTCTGTATATTCTATTACCATGAAATAAATAAACTCTGTATACAGCGAGGAGTACGGCAAGGAGACACCGTCTCTCGAAAACTATGCACGACGCTTTTAGAACATACTTGTAAGAAGGCACATATGAACAAGCATGGTATAAACATAAATGGAGAGAAGCTCAGTCGTTTGAGATTTGCAGATGACATCGTCCTTATAGCCAATCGTATGGATGGTGCAATAATAATGTTTTTGTATCACGCTTCCTTGGAGATTAGACTAAAGATTAATATTAACAAGACGCTAATAATGACTAATCTGGTGCTAAATCGAAATATTGCTGTTGATGGAAGGTACATTGTACAGGCTACATCGTATAAGTACTTAGGACATGAAATTCGGTTGGGCAGAGATAACCAGATATAAGAGCTCCCACTTCGCATATAATTAGCCTGGGCAGCGTTTGGTAAATTAAGCTATGTATTTAAATCGGATCTACCCATATACTTCAAAGGGAAAATCTTTGACCAATGTGTGTTACCTGTACTTACTTATGAAGCGGAAACATTATTACCAACAAAAAAGGTAATGAATAAGCTTCGCGTGACTAAGAGGGCTATGGGGCGTCAGATATTGGGTGTATCTTTGAAAGACCTAATCCCAGACGAAGAAATACGTCGTAGAACAAAAACAACAGATGCCATCGTCAAATTCGCGTCACGTCAGGACACGTCGCCAGATTAGTCAACCCATGGACACAACGTATTGTCGACTGAATACCAAGACAAGAAGCAATACACCCAAAAACACCCAAAAACACCAAAAAACACCCAAAAACTAGATCGACCGACGACCTGAAGCGTGTTACCAATAACTGAATGCAAGCCGCACAAGACAGAGACAGATGGAAAGAGCTGAAGGAGACCTATGTCCAGCAGTGGACGCATACAGGTTGTCGATGTTAATGATGATGATGTATTCTGATTCAGGCTCTCATCTGATCGCGGACAGTGCTTTTTGGCACTCCTAAGGCCAACGTTTTACCAAAGTATATTGCAGCTAATCCTCTGTTACCAAATTCATTAGTTCCTCATTGCCGGGTATCTTCCTATAACCTGTTACCAATATTAGTGTGATACTAATAGGGTTCGTACATCCAATTTTTTTAAATGCAGACTTTATTTCATAGCGCAAACAAGCCATAACCATTTTGCAGATTATCCAACATTTATAAAAAGTGTTACAGTTGAAAACAGGTTATTATCTTTTGTGGTAGCTCTCCAATATCTGCTAGTGGAACTTCTGACTTAAGCTTAACTTCTGCTTTCTCTAGTATGGCCTCAAATATATGCATCAGGTGTTATTAAATCTGGTGAGTCATCTGGGTACTCGAAGTCTGACCCTAAGAGAAATTTTTACAAAAAATGATTGTAATAAATTAAGTATTACTGTTCTATGTCACTTAGCTATAATTTTTCATAATTATTAGTATAATAATATTTCGTATTTTTGTGCCCTTGGAAACATTGGTATTCTGTTTTAGTAATTACTAAATGCAATTTAAATGTAGCAAGAAATAAATCAAATCCGAATATATTCTACATAAGAAACGTAGTTCCTTGGCTAAATTAAATACAGCTTCTCTAGTTTTTGTTTTGTATCTTTTTATTGCTAAAATGTACCTAATGGACGTATTTGAAATATACAACTTAAGTTCATTAATTCTAAAATTTAATGGTGTAAAACAGTTATTGACTTTTGTTAAAAAAACTGCAATAGTGACAAACAACGAAATACAAAAGGGATAAGTGTCCTAAGTAAACCAACCTAAAGTAGACTATTTTGTGATGTCTATGCGATCTTCAGTATACGTCTTCTTTTGCAACGATAAAATAAATTGTTTCTACTACTTTCATATTTAAGCAAACAACCATAACGGTCAATAAACTTGGATTCGTAAAAAATTAAATTTCATGCCTCAAGTCACCAAATTTTTACAGTTGCTTGTAAAAATGAAACGTTTCGTATTTTTGCATTAGCCCATATACATAAAATACCAATTAAAAAATGATCATTATTGTTTTAAACGTTGTATCTACATAATGGTATCTTAGTTAACACGATATACTCACGAAATCCCCCCAGAATAAGTAGACTCTAAAAATATTCAAATAACCTATGTTGAGAATAATATGCATAAATCTGAATAGCAGAATTAGTTACAGTTAAGATTTAACTAATCCTATACAAATTTAAAAATAAATTGGAAAATTGACAATATTCTCCATGGGTCACGGAACTAGGAAGGGGAAGGGCCTGAGCGGCAGATTTCAAGGGGCAGCAAAATTTGAGAAATTTATAAAAAGATAATAAGTTTAAATTTTTCAAAATATTAATACGACAATCAATATTGCTTAATTTTCTTTGATTTTGCTGCATAATTTATCAGTTTAATTACAGTGACACTCACTCACTCAACAGTCCAAAACTCCTGGAGGAAGTGTAGTGTTCATCGTGATGAAATGTATTGTCCGTCTCTCAAGACATCTGTCCCTGGTCATTTCTTTTAAACCATGCATAATTGCATAGGTCTTCTGCATATTTCTGTAATTTGGTCATTCCATCTTGTTGGTGATCTTCCTCGTGATCTTCGGCCTCGTTCCTTTCCTTGGATAATAGGTCTTTCCATTACACTGACACTATATACCAAATTATTATCTAAAGAAAAACGACTTACCAATTGGAAAACACTCGGTGAAAAATTGCCTGAACATTAAAAATTATCCAACTACAAACTTTGCTTTTCTTCGTGAAAAACTTGATCTTGTTTAGGAATGGATGGTATTGATTCAGAACTCCAAAACCAGATCCAACAAAAAGAGGCTAACTGGAAGGCGGTATTGCGCTGTAGTATTGATGATATTTATTCCTTTTCCTTGCAAAGCAAGGGAGTCTGTTCCACGAAACTAAGGAAGAATATGATTTCAGCTATCTATCCGGTGAAAACTTCTTAAGCTAAGAAAACTAGAACTTTTTTCACATTACAATGTCCCTCTTTAACAATATATTGAGGGGTTTAAGAAAGGGTAAATCCCGTATTTCTCACATAAAATAAAAGACGACTTCCTTGAAATTATTTCCAATAACATAAGACAAAAGATAATACAAGACATTTTAGATGAGAAATATTTTTTGTTAATGTTTGACTGCACTCCGAATATCAGTCAAAGTGAGCAAATGACTCAAGTAGTAGTCATTTAATTAATTTTCTCCAGTTAGTGACAAAACAAGTGAAGGTCTCAGCCAAGTAATCCTAAAAAAATTAGACAAAGATGGACTTAACTTGAAGATATATAGGGGTCAATCCCAAAACAATATGGCGGGGAATTATAAGAGTTCAGTCCAGATTCAGTTCAGATTCAGATTCAGTTCCAGTCCAAAGTCGTACATAATCGTATCTATAGAAAGTGCGAAACAATCATCGGAGACGATCAGTTTGGATTCAGAGCCGGCATGGGAACGAGAGAAGCCCTGTTCAGTTTACTAGTTCTCGCCCAAAAATGCTACGACCAACAGAAAGATATATTTATATGCTTTATAGACTTCGAAAAAGCATTTGATAGAGTAAGACACGACCTACTATTAGAACGTTTGCAAGAAGTCGGTTTAGATGGAAAAGACATCAAATTCTTAAAAAACTTGTACTGGAACCAAAACGCCAGAGTTAGGATCGAAGGTTCCACATCCGCAGAAGTAGAAATTAGGAGGGGAGTTAGACAAGGATGTGTTCTGTCGCCTCTGCTGTTTAATCTTTACTCCGAGTTTCTATTTAAAGAAGCATTGGAGGATTCCAAGGATGGAGTCAAGGTGAATGGCGTAAATATCAACAGTATCAGATACGCCGATGATACAGTGTTAATTGCGGATTCCGACGTAGGTCTACAACGACTCATCGACAAGACCAACTCGACCTGTGAGCAATTTGGTATGAAAATAAACATTAAAAAAACCAAAGTGATGTCAATCCGAAAAAACCAAAACGTACCTCAACCTTGCACAATAAATGGGCACATTTTAGAACAGGTCAATAGATTTAAGTACCTGGGATGTTGGATCGATAGCAGCCTAAATCCTGATCTAGAAATAAGATCGAGAATAGAACAGGCCAGAAAATCTTTCGAAAAAATAAAAAAACTGCTTTGTGATTCTCGAATAAAACTCGAAATTCGACTACGTTTATCAAAATGCTACGTTTGGTCGACTCTTCTATATGCAGTTGAAACGTGGACCCTAAAAACATCAACCGTAAATAAATTGGAGGCCTTTGAAATGTGGATCTACCGGAGAATGCTCAAAATTTCATGGACATCGCATACCTCAAACGAAGAAGTGCTGCATAGAATAGGCAAGGAAAGAGAACTTTTTAACACAGTAAAAGTTAGAAAAACATCATACCTAGGCCACATACTGAGAAATAATAAGTACCAATATGCCCAACTTATAGTGAAAGGAAAAATCGAGGGAAAGAGAGGCCTAGGAAGGAAAAGACTATCGTGGCTCAGAAACATCCGACAATGGACAGGGCTAAATTTTGAACAGCTAATAAGAACAGCTGAAGATAGAGAAGATTTTAAAATTGTAGTAGCCAACCTCCATTGAGGAGAGGGCACTTTAAGAAGAAGAAGAAGTCCAGATTACTTCAGATGAACGAGCTCTCATATGTTCCATGTGCTCCCACTCTCACAATTTTGTTAGTGCTAAGGTAGCCAGTGCTACTAATAAGGCTCAGAATTTTTTCGGAACTTTAAAAAATTATTGTGTATTCTTTCTTTGCAGCTTCATCTTCACTTCATAAAGTTGTGCAGGCTCTAGAAGATCTTAAAACCACTATCTATCAACGCTTCAAACTTTGAGCGTTTTGAAGTGGTTTTAGCATGCTTACTTAAAAAAATCAGTCATGTCAATGAGTTTTTGGAGAGAAAAGATCTGAAAGTAGATTTATTGCCCAGATCCCCGATTTTGTAATATTTAAAACATGTTTTAAAAATAAAATTTATGAGCAATAGTCCAAATAAAGTTGAATAATTGTGTTATATATCGTGATTTTGGTCTCCGTTGACAAAATTTGAGATATTCTGCTCAGAAAGTATAGTTGTTTTTTTTGATATTTTTTCATGGATGTACTCGAAGTGACCAACAAAACCCATTCATTTATTTTTTTTTTCATGCTGAACTTCAGTTTGTTTATTTTTAAATATTCACAAGCATATCTAAAATAGTATTAATTTTTTGAATATCTACATCAATATTTTTATCAACAAATTAGAGTATCATCGGCAAAAAGATTAATAAATTCACAGATTGCAAAAATATCGATATCGATAATGTACAGAATAAATAAAAGGGAGCCTAATACACTGCCTTTAGAAATACCGGTTCTGCATTACTCTCCATTTCAGATGACAATTGGTCTTTAAAACACACTTTATGTTTGCGATGTTGTAAATAATTTTATTCTTCTTCCTCTTTATTAGCAATTCTTCTTGGCGGATAAATACCTCTATGGAAGGTTGTCCATCTTTTGCGCGGTCGTCCGATACTTCTTCTGCTGATTGGTCACTTATCTCTTGCTATTTTGACGACACAGGTCTCCTCCATTCTGCTTTCATGGTTATTCCATTTTTTTTCTATTTTGTGTCCATTCATTTATACACTGTACGTTACATTTTCTTCTAATATCTTCACTTCTCTTTCGATCTCTCAGCGTATTTCCTGTAATTCTTCTCAGTATTCTCATTTCTGCCGTTTCCAGTAGCCTTTGAGATTTGGGTGTGTTAGATCTTGTTTCTGAGGCATATGTAATTATTGGTCTTACACTGGCTGTATAAATTCTTGACTTCATTTCAGTGTTAATATGTCTTTTTCGCCATATATTGTTATTAAGGCATCCTGCCAGTCTATTTGCTTTTTGTACTTGGTCTCTCACTTCTTTGTCCAGGTCTCCATAGCTAAACAGTGTAATTCCCAGGTATTTTCTTTCTATTACTTGTTCAATACTAATGCCATCAATTTCTATTTTTCTGGTTGGTTCTTTGCTGACTATTTTTTTTCTGAGATGAGATTGTCATAGTAAATTCTTTTGCTCTTATGTTAAATCTGTGGACCAGTCTTTGCAGACTATCTTCATCTTGGGCTATCAATATTGCGTCGTCTGCGTAACAGAGTATCTTTATTTCTTTGTTTCGCATTTTGTATCCTCTTCCTTTGTAAACGCTTTTGATGATTTCATCTATGATCAAATTGAAGATCATAGGGCTCAATGAATCCCCTTGTCTTATTTCGCTGCCTATTTCTATAGGTTCTATAAGTTGTCCATCTATTCTGACTTTCATTTTGTTGTGTTGATATGTGTTTTCGATAGTTTTTATAATATTTAGGGGAACTAGTTAGCTTGAGCAGCATTCGGTAAACTGAACTATATACTCAGAAATCAACAAATTCAATTACATCTTAGATCTAAAGTTTTTGATGCATGCATTATCTTATGCGGCACAAACATGGACAATCACAAAAAAGAATATGAATATACTTAGAGTCACCCAACACGCGATGGAAAGAGCAATGCTAGGTATATCACTTAAGGACAAGAAAACAAACACATGGATAAGACAGAAAACCAAAGTCACCGATGTGGTGCAAAAATCATTAAAGTTTAAATGGGAATACGCTGGACATGTAGCTAGGAGCGATCTAAACAAATGGCACAGATCAATTTTAACCTGGAGACCATACCAACACAAAAGACCCAGAGGCAGACCTCCTATGAGATGGACAGATGATCTGAAAAGGACCGCCGGGAAAAATTGGCTACAAGTAGCGTACAATAAAAAACAATGAAAAGGAAGACTTGAAGAGGCTTATGTTCAGATGTGGACGTGAATGGCTAGACGAAGAAGAAGAAGAAGAAGAAGGGGAACTTCTCTATTACACAGAAGATGGATTACATCTTTGAGTCTTACTCTGTCAAACGCTTTCTTTGGGTCAATCAGACATAAATAATTTTCGAACCACGCAATAACTGTACCTCCTGTATCATATTGTTTAAGTTTCGAAATCAATATTGTCCTGTCAATGGTCTACCTTTTAAATAAATAAGTATACCGATTACGAGGTTATTTTTTATCTAAATTACTCTTTATGTGACATAATGTAATGACATAATATAACTTGAAACGCTGATTCACAAGAGAATTGTTGTCGAAAACCTGATTGATTATTAATTAAAATTTTATTTTTTGTTATATGTTCGAATAATTGTTCATAAACAGCAATTTCTAATAGTTTTTCTATAGGAGGTAAAGTATCGATTGGTCGGAATTCTTCAGCTTTAATAGTATTGGGTATTTTTGAAGCTATACTTCTATACGCGCGCTCCACGTTGGAAATTTGTATGGGAGTGAATCTGTGAAATCATTAAATATGTAAGATAATGAGTAAGAGAGAGACAGAAGATATATTTTCTCTCTCTTCCTCTCTCGAATATAAAAATGTTCCTTTTGTATATATAATTTAATATTATATAAAGATATATATACATATAATAAAATATGTATTAATATTATTATTTATGTGATATGTTTTGTATTATTTATTAAATGTTGATAATTATATTAGTCTTTTGTATTTCAAAATAATAATCTCAATAAATCACTGTATGATCCAGAACTGTCAATTTTGAAATAAGTTTGAGTCATGTCCTCAGTAGTATAGTAGTCAGTATCCCCGCCTGTCACGCGGGAGACCGGGGTTCGATTCCCAGTCGGGGAGGACTTTTTTATTAATATTATTACATTATTGTCATTTTTAAATACTTATGGATATTGCATTTTAATTTATATTGTATTATTATATGGAATTATGTCACACTGTATTGTAGTGTATTTTTTTATGTATATTATTGTCATTTTTAAATACTTATGAATATTGCAGTTTAATTTGTATTGTATTATTATATTAATAACAAAATAAACAATGAATTTTACTGCAGAGTATGTGTAAAAAAATTTTTGCATTCAACTCCTTTCATACATATATGAAAATAAAAATATACATTTTCATCAAAATATTGATTCAATCCCTCATTGTTAGTAAGTTAATTAATTAATTAATTAATTCTGTTTCTCTTTCTGCTATGCCTTACCTATAGAATTACATATGTAATGATTGTGCAGATTGACTCCCAAATAAATTTGTAACGGCGAATGCGTGTATAGAAGTGTAACTTCCACCGGCAGTCCCACTGGACTGCCACACCCGTTTTTTTTTGTATAGGGGTGATAGTACTTATTTTTAATACATTAGGAATTCTACCCGTAATAAAAGACGTATTAATTAAATTCAACATAACGTGCCCAATGGTTTAAAACATTTTCTTTACTATTCTGCAATTTAATTTTTCATGTAAGGAGAATTTATTATCTAAATTGCTAAAAATTTTTCGCAAATCCTGCATAGAAACCTCTTTAAAATTTAAATATAGATTACTATTTACATTACACCATGTTTCAGAACATGGTTTCAGAACATTACACCAGGTTTCAACGATGTAGAGATGTGAATTGAGATATTTAAACATGCTTTATTGATTACCATAAGCATTTGACACAGTAAAACACGACAAGCTGATGGAAATATTAACAAATATTGAAATAAACACCTGTGATCTAAGAATTATTACCAATCTTTACTGGAATCAAGACATCGTCTATCCGTACAAAGGCAGGAGAATCCGATGATATAAAAATCAAACGTGGGACCCCACAGAGATGTATACTATGACCCTTACTGTGTAACATATACTCTGAGGAAATCTTTCAAGAAGCAGTAGAAGATGTTGAAGGGTATAGAAAGCAAGATCTGCATTTCAAAAAATGTCTAAGCTATACAAATGCCATGATTTATCAGTTCTCTTATATCTTTCCTATACTGTTGTACGGAGTTGAGTCGTGGACTCTCAAAAACGCTACCTGTAAAAAAATTTAGGATTTCGAAATGTGGCTTTATCGTAGAATCCTGAAGATATCATATACCGACCACGTCACTAATCAGGACGTTTTATTAAGAATGTAAAAAGGAAAATAGTTGTTAACCACAATAAAAATAGCCACAATTGAATACCTCGGTGACTTCATGAGGAACAGCGAAATATATGGATTGCTGCAATTAATTCTTCAAGGAAAAGTAGAAGAAAAACGAGGACCAGGAAGGCGAAGAGTTTTCTGGCTGAAAAATCTACGTACGTGGTTCAACACAACAACCACAAATCTTTTCAGAGCCACAGTTTGCAAAATACAGATTGCCATAATGGTCGCCAACATCCGAAACGGATCGGCACTACAAGAAGATGTTTCAAAATTCTCAATACCTTGAGACTCTTTAAGTCTTATCACAATACTTTTAATGCTTTCAACAAAATACTCAGTAAGACTGTAAGACTATTTCTACGTTGTGTTTTAACCGTTTTTGGGCCTGTAGCTGTTTCAATTATTACAGAGTTTGGAATTTCTCGGCTTTTATCATTGTTTAATTTTTTTAAAGTTTTTCACATTTGTGTTATATTGTTTCTATACCGATCAATTTTGTTAAAATAGAACCGCTCTTCTTTTAGTATAACATATTTACTACTTCATTTCTATGTATCTTAAAAACTTGCCATTTATGTTGTTTTTTAATGTCAATACATTTTTTGAAATCTTTATAGGCCCTGTCACGCTGTTTAATTTGTTTAAACACATCATAATCAAACTAAGGTAATTTGGATTAAAACGGACATGTTAGAATTTGTGTTATGCCATTGATTACGTTTTCACAATTTTGCCAAATTTCCTAGTAAATGATAACATCAACAGAATCTTAATTAAAATGACATATAACAAAACTAGTTTTGATTTTATTCAAGTTATGGCTACATAAATTTCTAAACTTGGATATATTACCATCAGATAGATTATAACTATTTAACTCTGTTTTAGGCTTGATGAATTAATTCATTTCCTGTTGTGTGGGTCCAATCTCTGATGTTTCGTAGCCAAGATTTTTTCTTTCGTCTTATGCCCCTTTTACCTTCAATCTTGCCTTCTAATATTACCTGGAGCTGCTCAAATTCCCTATGGCGCATTATGTGCCCTAGATATGACGTCTTTCTAATTTTGATAGTATTGCCCAGATGAGGGCATGTGTTCATTGCTCTCAATACTTCTTCATTCGTAGATCTGCTGGTCCAGCTTATTCTTAGCATTCGGCGGTACATCCACATTCCAAATAATTTAATTTGTTTACGTCATATTATTTTAATGTGCATGTCTTACACCCATATAGTAATAGAGACCACACATAACACTCTAGTGTTCTCAATCTTATTAAGACTGATAGCTTGGGGTTACAGAGCATTTTACGCATATTCATGAAACCAGATCTTGCTGTTTCAATGCGTCTTCTAATTTCTTTTGAGTGGTCTAGTTGACTATTTAGTTCTCTGCCCGGGTATATGAAGCTTTGGGAAATCTGAAGGGTGATATCATTTATTTCTGTGTTAGGTGTAACTTGTTCATAGGGATTTTTGTGGAATATCAGAATTTTGGTTTTGGAACAGTTAATGTCCAAGTCCAGCCTATGACTTTCTTCTGATAATATGTTTATCAATATTTTAAGTTGGTCTTCTTCACTTCATTCGTCTCATCTCGTTTTCAGCATTTGCTAATTTGCCTGCTCTATATAAAGTTTTAACATTCCACGTAGCAATTTCAAGTTTCCTACCGGGGATTCTTAGCACTCTTTGACGATTGAACGCCTGCCTGGAACTAGGGGCCATGTTTTGATTTTGATGCATTTTGTCATATTAACTATCTTGGGAATATAATGCGATGCTTTCCCACTTGCCTTTCGCACTCGGTCCCATCTGCGTCAGCCACCTAAGCTATCTAATTAAGTGATGCCCGTCTTCTACCGCGCGGAGGTGCAGATTGGGGGTTCCCTTCATTGGGATCAAGACCATCAAAGCATTTCTTGATCCTCTCCAGTACCTTTAGAAGACATTATTTTGATTAGAAAGCATATAATCTACCAAATTTTTGCTAGTGCTGGCACTACGGTCATACGGGTAGGATTACTAATATATTGTTTTATCCCATTAGCCGAAAACTATTTTTTATTTTTCCCCATAGAAATTACGAGCCAACAAGTCTATATTAAAATCACTAACTAACACATAACTATAGTTTTCAGTAGTGAAGCATCACCTATTTCTTTAAAATCTTCAATGAATTGAGCATCAGAACTGTGACTAGTTTTACTTACATATCTATTTAATGCTACATTTAGATTAAAATATCTTCCTATGATGTGGAAAGCAGAAAAAGTTCCTATGATTCTTAAATTTAACAAACCGCCACACTAAGTCAAATTATAACTATTTCAAAATTATATTAAAAATACTACTTAAAAGAATAAAACCCATCATAGAGAAAAGAAAATTAATACCAACTGACCAGTTTGGATTTAGGGGGAGGTTTTTCAACTATCGATCAGGTCCATCTAATATTTACCTAAAAGAAATAACAATAAAAAAGGGAAAAGTATGCTCTACTGGATGTTATCCTGGATGTTACACAAGTGCTTGACAGGGTATCACATAAAGGTTTTCTGCAAAAATTGAAATTAGTTTCATCAAAACAACTATCACTGTTATTAGAATCATGTACATAGTATAAAGCGAGTTTTAGAATGAAATAAGAAGATGCATACTCAAACCTCAAAGAAATCAAAGCAGGAGTGCCACAAGGAAGCGTACTCGGTCCGGTACTGTACCTTATATATAGAGTAAACCAAAAGTCTGGAAACGCATATTTATTAATTAAATGAATGGTTCGAATTATAAAAAAACGGGGATACCCATTTTTAACATTGCCAGATTTACCATTTATCTGATTGATATCATTAGTGACTTTGGTTTCTTAAATATATTGTATATTGTACCTTTAGTGAAATCTCCACTGCAATACCGGTTTAACTGTACACAAAACTTGCAATTTTATGTAGTGGTCTTAAAAAGATAAAACAAAAGCCTATATAGAAACGCCCAGTTGCCTCAATACACTTTTTGATCCAAACTATGTAGAACTAAACTTATTACATTTCTCCATGTTTCTCTAGATATTAATATGATTTCATCGATAATTCTTTTCCTTAGCTCTGCAACACTTGTTGCTTTATTTCATAAATTCTACTTTTTAAGTATTCCCAATAAAAATATTTTTTAAGATTCAAATCAGGTGAACGAAGAGGCCATTAGGCAAGGGAAATGTCATATCTAAATAACGCCGAACATTTACACCAAAATGAGCTGTGGAACTCCGCCTTGCTGAAATCATATCTCATTAAAATTGGCTCCAAACTTGTTTTTTAGGGCAGCTACAATTTAATCTCTAAGTAGTATTTTATAATTATTAATTGTTTTATTTCTTTCTAAAAAAATGGCTCAATTAACTGAGTACTCACTATACCTGACCATACATTCAGTTTTTGTGGACTTGATTGACTTGACTTGATTGGTTTTCAGGTATCAAATATTTACCTCACTCCAATACCTTAGATACCAAGAGTTACATATGTGAACTCATATTAAAGTGAGGATTCTAATAATGTTACAATATACAGAGTGTTGTATTTAAAAAATCAAAGTGATCAGTAATATCAGAAAAATGGTAAATCTGGAAACATTTCAAGCTTCAAATTTAAAATCTCCATATTGTAGAAAATGCGTATTCTGGTTTTTGTACAATTCGGACCACCCATTTAAGAGATAATTAAGGGTTTTCTTAATTACTGTCTGCATTACTGACGGCACTACTATCTCAGTAATAGAAGAGATCATAATGATGCAGCAAGAAAATTGCATGCATCAATTGACCAAATAAATAATTGGACAAAGAAATGAAGAATAAAATTAAATAAAACAAAATCTGTAAGCGTAAATTTCACAGAGAAAAAGAGCAATATATGTCAATTGGAATTAATAATGCCCATATCCCATATACTAACACTGCAAAGTATCTGAGTATTACACTGGAAGCTGGACTTAGATGGAAACCAGAAGAACTCGAAATCAATTACAGAAAAATGTATTGGTTGCTTCTTAGAAATTCTAAGTTGGCAACATACAATAAATTACTTTTATACAGGGTGTCCAGAAACAACTCTCCTGACAAATGAAGATCGGAGATTCCTCAGATAATTTTAAAACAATTTTATCCAATTCACCTAGTCCGAAAATGCTTCCAAAGAGAGCTAGAGCTTTTTGAAGATGTCGCCATGTAATTAGTGTTTTTTTAAATACCTCTAGTACGCTTCTATTTAGAAAAACGAAAACTGGTACGATTATTTATTCTCTAGCGTTGAATCGATTCCATTAACTGAAAATTTCTAGTACCGGTCATAGGCGTTGGTTTTGGGTAGGTCAACGGATACTTTAACGCAAAAAAAATGTTCAGGCATTCTAGTACTAAAAAGTACTCTTACTTTAAGTCAGTAGGATACACCGTTTTCTAGGAAACACTATTTGAAAATTTGTCTTTTTTTTGTTATAAAAGTTAAATTAATAGTTACCTTAAAGAATTTTATAAATTATCTTTTATTTCAATAAATGCAGCACACAATTCTTAAAGAAAGTTTAGGAAAATGACAAAAATCAAATTAAAACAAAAATTTATTTAAAAGTTTTTAATAACAAAGTATAATAACTGAACTAACATAAAAGAACAAGCATCAAAGGTAGATAGTTACAAAATATGCTCGATGTGATGACCATTAGCCCTTTTGCTTAGAGAACGCCGAAAAATTCCGAAGTTATTTCTAAATTCCTATTTTGTATCCTTAGCCAGAGTTGTGCACGATTTTGTATCGGAACAGAATAAACAAATGCTTTTATGTATATCCAAACATAATAATCGCAAGGATTCAAATCTGTAACGCCAGGCCAAACTTAACCTGCGAAAGTAGACCAAACAGCCGTCATGTAGAAAAGTTTGGCCAAATATTTAAAGGCACATCATCTAACAAATCAGGAAAAACATTTTTCAAGAAATCTAAGTCATCATCGTCAATGACATTACAGCTCGTTACGAGCCAAAGCCTTCTTCAGAATAATCTTCCATTCGCCCCTGTCTCTGGCAACTCTTCCCCATGCTTTAACTCCGATGGATTTTAGATCATCATCTATGTTATCTTGATACCTAAGTTTTGGTGTTCCTCTGGCTCGTTTTTCCACTGGTCCTCTTCCGTCGAAAATTTTTCTGATCGTTGCATCTTCATCTCGCCTAATTACATGTCCTATCCATCGAAGGCGTGCTAATTTAATAAATTTTACAACCTCAGGTTCCCCAAAACTTCTGTATAACTCAAGAAATATAAGTAATCAGCACCATTTAAACGAGCAAGCAATTCCACAGGTCCACAGGTTGATAATTGTCAACTACTCCTATCCAGACGTTTATGCTAAACCTATGCTGATGCTTAAATTCTTAAACAACGTGGGGATTGTCACCAAAGTACTAATAATAATGTGCATTATGTACATTAAGAATTCCATTTTTTGTAAATGTAGCTTCGTCGCAAAACAAAATTTATCTGAAAAATCTGCATTTTGATTTTTCTGATTTTGTAACCATCTATAGAATTCTTCACGAGCAGGAAATTCTCCTTGTAGTAGTGCTTGTATCTTTGTGAAATGAAAAGGATATAAATTTTCGTTGTATAAAATAATTCCTACCGAAGATTTTGAAATTGTAGGATACATGACAAATAGTCAACTTCCATTAAAATAACATCTTTATGTGCTGCTCTTACATCATTATGTCGCCCTGTTTTATTATTTTTTTTTTGATCATTGAACCAGTTTCTCTTAATAGTTGACGTAAATGTTGAGTGAGTAGCATGCTCGCGATTGGCATGCTACGTAGATATGCTTAAAGTTTTCAGAATCTACGTTGTGCTGCTCGAGCATTACAGCTCATTGCACCATAAACTAAATGCATATCAGCGTATTCAGCGTGCAAATTGTTTTGTTTGAGTACCACAAATTAAAATACAAACTTCGCGAACTGACAATAAAAACGTAGGTTATACTTCTGTTGACAGTTCAAAGCCAACAAGTGCACAAAATATTAATTTAACCTAACTTAACTACAGACAAAAATGTTACGCGTTAAAATAACCGTTGACCTACCCAAAACGGACGCCTATGAATGGCAATAGAAATTCTCATTTAACAAAATCGATTATTAGGATAAATAATCGTACCAGTTTTCTCTACTCTACTCCATTACTCTAGCTCCCTTAGGAAACATTTTCGGACTGGGCAAATTGGATTAAATTATCGAAGAAATCTCTGGTCTTCGTTTGTCGGGAGAGTTTCTGGACACCCTATATAAACAAATTATTGAACCACTATGGACATTTAATTTTCAGCAATGGTTGTACCAATAAAACTAATATTATTATGATACAAAGATTTCAAAACATGCTGCTGAGGAATAGTGTAAATGCTTTCTGATACCTCAGAAACAGAGACATCCACAGAAATCTAGAGATGGAGACTGTGGATCAAACTATAGTCAAATTCGCCAAGAGTCACGATCAGACTTCACCATCATGTGAACTTCTAGGCTATTCAGATTCTCGACAAAACAAACCTTACAAGATGACGTAAGAGGAGTAAGTCTTTTAAGTTGGTGATATGAACAGTGTTAAAAGCAGAGCATTGAGCGGCTAAGTGTAATTATAAGTTCGTTAGTATCTAAGGAATACTACTGAGTGAGTTTTTAGTTTATATAATCCTTGTGGTATAATAAATTAGAAAAGAAATATATATCAAATCACATCGAATGTTGTGAATTGTGAATTGTTTATACAGTGAAGTCTAGGCAACTTCTATTTAGAGTTTTAAGTAATATTTAATATTTAATCTAGTAATATGTGTTTGATCTTTAATGGTCATAATAATCCTTAATATAATAACATTAAACATGCATGTATGCAATTTTTGGATTCCACGGATATAAATTCATATTTTTTCCTCGTTCCAAAACGATTATCAAGGTCCTCATTATTAAAATAGCATCACGCTCCCTACATATATATAATATAATTTTAATAAAAAAACAATCGATGTCCTGCCACTACATTGAAAGCAATTGCTTTCATCCATATTCGGTAATCAAAATATAATTATATACCATAATTAGAGGGGCTATAGAGAAATCTTAGAAGCGCAAGCAGTTTGTATAATTATTTTCAGTGACAAACATAAACACAACTACTTTTATATTTCTTCAATGCAAAAAATAAAAGATAATTATTTCATTTACTAACAGGGGAAACTAACTAATACATATGTTCTTATACTTTATATTGTAACATAAATGTTATACCTTTTTTATGGGTAATTTTTGGAAATAAACTTTGAGTTTATTGGGCTATCTTCACCGCAATGGACCTACTGCTCTTCTTCCAATCGTTATCTTGTCTGTGACGATTTATATCATATTTGTATATTGTTACCATCATTTTGATAATATGGCCAATACGTTTCTTTCTTCCCTTTTTTTCTTGTCAAATCATTCAATGAAAAGCCTTTTTAAAAAAATCTAAAACACGTCGTTTTTTAAATTTAATGTTCTACGTTTTACAATAAAATTTCATTATACAAGGTGATACACATTACAGTGATGACGTCATCGGCTCTTTTTTTAAATGTAACACTCTGTATTTTAGGACATTTTTAGATCGATAAAAATGAGCTGATTTCAAAAAAGTATAATACTCGTGTCTAATGGATATAATTTGAAATATATGCCCTTAGAAAATAAATTATTTATCATCAATTGCAAAAAAGTATCCTACTTCTTTTGGTAATCTGTAATTATTTTTAGTAACGTTCAATAACAATTAAGTAGTACAATAATTGTATTAATTTGTGAATGTTCTGTATTATTGCTTAGAATTAATTTTAAGTAGAAATGAATTTGAGTGTAAAGCAAAGAATTGAAATACTCATGATGATTGGGTATGGAGACAAATCGCGAACTCAGATGGAAGTGTGTAATTTATTTAATGATAAATATCCAGAAATACCCATCACGCAGTCAACAGTAAGTAAGATTGAAAAGAAATTTCGGGAAAAAGGTACGGTAGAAAATGCACGCAAATCAGGTCATTCCTCTGTAAATTATGTTACAATATTAGATGTTCTACTTGCTTTTGAAGAAGATGCACACACTTCTGTTCGTAAGGTTAGTAGCGATCTCGATGTTTGCAAAATAACGCTACACAAAGTACGTAAAAGTAATTAAACTAAGTAAAATGCACAGTTGTACAGGAATTAAACGAGGATGATGCAGATAAAAGAATACAATTTTGCGAAATAATGATGGATAACAGCCACCGAAACCCTCTCTTGGTTCAAAATATTATTTTTTCTGATGAGGCTACATTCAAATTAAATGGCGAAGTCAACCGTCAGAATTGTAGATACTGGGCAAAAGAAAACTCCAACTGGATGCGGGAACATCATACACAATACCCGCAAAAGGCAAACGTATGGGCTGGCATTGTAAGAAATAAAATCATTGGACACTACTATTTCGAAGGTAATTTAAATAGGCCAGCATACATTCAGTTTTTAAGTGGGTATCTCGTACCTACTTTAGTTAAATTATTTCCCAGTACAATTAGTCTTGGAGGTTTTGATAAAACTTTATGGTTTCAACAGGATGGTGCGCCTCCGCATTGTGCTTTAGATGTTCGAAGGTACCCAAACGAAATTTTTCCGAATAGATGGATTGACAGACGTGGACATATTGAATGGCCAGCGAGGTCGCCAGACCTCAATCCTTCGGATTATTTTATGTGAGGTAATTTAAAGAATGTTGTTTATAAAATGAAACCTGCAAATATTGGAGACTTAAAAACAAGAATTCGTAAAGAACTAAACAATATTTTTTTTCAAGAAAGCATAAACAAGGTTCTACAAGAATTTGTACAACGTTTGGGTTACTGTCGAATACAACAAGGGCTACAATTCGAACATTTAAGATTAAGTCATGTATTAATTACTGAATTACTTACAAGCTATTTATTATAATTTATTTATAATTTATTGGTATTATAAATCAATAAAAATTAATATAGTTATATCCGTTTTTATTTAGGAAATATTGAATTTATTCCATATTTTACGGACACACTGTATAAATGTTGTAAGTGTTTTTGAAGAAAACTTCTATACTGTATTATAATATAGCAATAAATTTTATTTGCAGATTTTATCTTCATTCTATTTATTATTTTTTGTCATATTCGTAGTAGAAATTATAAATCTCTTTAAATTAGACGATAGGTACTCCTTTTTTTAGAAGTTTTTTTAAAAAACTAAATGTATCGGAAACACTACTAAACTTCAATTTCTGCACTGCTGCTTTTTATAGAATTTTGAAGAGCTAATAGAAACAATATGTGTTGATGATACGATGAATACGCTGAAGAAGAAATTATGAAAGACGAAATAAAATTAAATATTGTTTTTATATTGGATTAAACCATAATTGATTGAAATGATAATTACACTTTTAGCTAGAAAAAATTTGACGTGTTGATTCCCACTCCGGAGATTGTTCTAAAAGAATATTATTTAGAATTTTATTATAAATAATATATAACTGCCAAAGTTGTTTACGGGGTTATGTCATTTCACAAAATTGAACAATTGAGCCGCGGTGTTATAAGCAACAGTTTCGCTTTGGCTGAAAAGATATGAGGGTGGAACTTCATTGGTGGAACATTTTGCCTATGGAACTTCAAATTCTGATTATTCTAAGTGTTCCGAATTATTAATATGTGCTATTGTTAATAAACGTTTGTGTGTGAGTGTTCGTGTGTTGTGTTTTGCATATGTGAGGAGGTAAAATACAAACAAGCTTAAGTCAAAAATAAGTAATTTTTCAGGGAGGGCGGAAAACGTATAGCTTTGCTTTGAAAAAGGATAACGAGTTCTAATTAATGTTATGCAATAGTATTGGTTCCAAACATGCGACTAAAATACTTATTTTAGTTAGGGTAGCTAAAAAATAGTTTAAAAAATTGATTTTGTTTTGGCAATAAGTCCTTTTGCACGAACTCAGTGGAAATAAGTCGTTTTACATGTAAAATGTTATGTACATAAGCTGATTTACAGGTAAATAAAGTAATAAAGCAATAAAGTAAAGGAACAATAGTTTTCTGAATAAACTTTTATTTTTATAAGATAATAATATAGGCCTTGCTTAAGTGACAAACATTGTCATAATAGGTAGTTAATGCAACAAACGGTTTTTTAAATATGCAAGTCACAGCGTTCATCGTCAAGGCAGTCACACATTTCTTCCTCGTCCTCACCAGCAGCTGCTGTAGTGGGGTCATCAAAAATCAAACTCTTGTAGCAACCAAGGCGTGGATCAGATTAGACCAGTCCTCTCCGAAGATTCTTTTCAAAAGTTTGTCAACATCTTTGGTCTTTTTTTTTGGTTAACACATGATAAAGTGGTAGTTGTTCCAGTCTCACTTATCTTAGGTTATTTTTCCCTTTCTTTCTCAATGATACAAAAGACTTTTCTCGTTCATACCTGTAGTTTTTCAAGCCTTTTAAAAACAGAATCTTTTTGTAACACTTACATTTTCCCTTTTTTCGGAGGTGTTCAGTTTCTTCTTGTGTCCGGTAGGGTAATTCTCTTCAGTTCAGTGATTAATTGGGTGTCCTTATAGTATTCACTTAGCGTCTTAGTATCAAGTAGTGGCCAATCTTCTCCTAGTGCCTATACCACTGTGTCATGGTATTCCTGTTTAATTAAAATTATGGTTTTTTTTTCGCAACTGCTTTTCTACTTTTCAAAAAACACGGTCGGCGGTTAAAAAACTATGTCCGCGTACAGGGAAATACAATAAAAATATTTGGATTGGTGTTTTGTGTGTTTCCAAAAAATAAATCAGTTTTCTCAGGAGAATATTATTTTAATTTTGAGAAACACAACCATCGCTAAACAACCTTGTGCAGAACTGCCCTAAAAATCACTTTTGTCAAATGCTTAAATAGAGTAGATGATATTTTCACACTGCCTTTTCCTGCCTGTTCTCTGTCCAAGTATAGAACGTGAACATAGAACAACAAAACCCAATTTGTTTCGGGTAAGCTTCTTGAATTGGACTTTTCGGTAGTGGCTGAATTTTTTTAAGATCAAAGCAAAGGCTAATAGAATGAGGAACATCCATTTTCATGTACTCATAAAACGCCTTTGATCTTCTTGAATGAATGCGCTTTTTAACCATCAGCTGCGCCTTTTTAGTAGACCGTGCTGGTGCACTTTTAATTTGTTCTTTTAGAAGGCAGCACGTACTGTAAGTATCGGAGGCAGGTGACTTAAAACTTATTTTAAACTCGTTTATAAAAAATCTCCTAAACATGCTGCATTTCACTTTCAAATCCTCTTCACACTGATCATTATACATTTTACTTAGTTTACTAAGACCTAACTCACTACTCGGATACAATCTTTTAGACTTCGTTCTGCTCTAATGTGATTTAGTTCCTCTGAGCTTTTTTATGTACTCTCTAACACTTTCTTTTTTTAGATAGTTCTTATTTTTGGTAGAGTCACCTCCTCTTTTCACTCCAACTTCTTCTTCTTTTTATGTTCCATCTTCTATCCAAGGTTGAAAATCATCATGGCTATGCGGACTCTGTTGACTGCCGCTCTAAAAAGTTCTGCACTACTGCATTCAAACCATTCCCTTATGTTCTTAAGCCATAATATTCTTCGTCTTCCCACATTTCGCTTTCCTCGGATTTTATCTTGCATAATAAGTTGTAATAATACGTATTTTTGCCCTCTCATCACATGCCCTAAGTACTCAAGTTTTCGTCTTTTGATAGTTAATATTATTTCCGCCTCATTTCCTATCCTTCTAGTTACTTCCACGTTTGACATTCTTTGAATCCATGATATTCGTAGGATTCTTCTGTAACACCAAAATTCAAAGACAGACTTATTCAGATGGACATGTTTTAGTGTCCACGCTTCCAAGCCATACAGAAGAGTAGAGAACACGTAATATCGAAGCATTCTCAGGCGTAGTTCTAACCTTATATCCCGACAACAAAGAAACTTTTTAAGTGTAATGAATGATGCACGTGCTATTTCAATGCGTGTCCTAATTTGTTTGGTTTGGTCCAAATCTGATGTTATCCCTGTTCCTAAGTATTTATAGTTATTAACATTCTCAATGGATTATGACTAATAAACTTAGCAGCAGCACTGAACATGACCGTATCTAGCACCTATTTTGAACACAAGAATATACACAAGGTAACCTGGACCTGATGGAAAAACAACTAGTCAGATTGATCACATCTTAATAGATTCAAGACACGGAATGGACATAATAAACTGCAGAAGTTATAGAGGCGCAAACATAGATTCAGACCATTGTTTAGTGATCTCAACACTAAGGGCTAGAATTTCAAACTCCAACAAAGAAAAAGAAATAAATAGAAAGAAATGGAATGTACAGAAGCTGAGAGATGCAACTGTTGCAAAACAGTACTGGAAAAATATTACCAATAGGTTAAGGAATCAAAGTCTAGGCGAAGAAGACCAGAGAGATATAGACTCATTCTGGAACAGGATAAGGGAAGATATTGAGTCAGCAGCACAAGATGAAATAGGAACAGAAACTTGTACCCGAAAAAATCACTGGTTTGACGATGAATGCAAAGACGCAACACAGAAAAAAAATGAAGCCTCAACAGAGAGAAAAAATTCAGAACATTCTATAAGAAAGTTAACATCAACAGAAAAGAATTTAAGGCAAACACAAATCAATGTAGAAGTTTAAATGGCAATCTCTTAACAACAAGAACAGACGTACTAAACCGATGGACGGAATATTTTAACCATATACTTAATATAGAGGAAGAAGAAGAAAACCCGGAAGACGGAAGCTGCGAGGTAAGCAGAGCAAACGAGAGGGAGGAGGATCCACCAACGATCCTGGGAGTTAAAGACGCTGTAAACAAACTAGCCAGAAACAAATCACCTGGAATAGATAATCTCCCAGCGGAATTATATAAATAAGGTGGCCACGATATCATAATAGCGCTACAGCAGCTTATAAAAGAAATATGGATACAGAAGTCCCTTCCCAATGATTGGAATATTGGAATACTTTGCACCATATGCAGAGCGAATAATAGGACAATACCAGGCTGGTTTCAGAGGTGGTAAATCAACAATTCATCAGATTTCAACCCTGAGACAAATTCTAGAGAAAACTCTGTAAATAGAAGAGAATTTTTTAGAGCAATGGTAGACCTAGGAGTACCAAATCAGTTGGAAAGTTTAACCAAACTAACCCTTGAAAAAGTTGAATGCAAAGTACGAATCCAGGGGGAACTCTCTGAACCTTTTAAAACAAATAACGGGCTACGTCAGGGAGACCCACTCTCCTGTATACTATTCAATCTAGCTCTGGAAAAAGTAATACGTACGTCACAAATCACAACTACCGGTTCAATATATAACAAATCTGTGCAAATCTTAGCATACGCTGATGATATCAATATTGTTGGGAGAACGGAAAACGCAGCACGAGAGGTGTACGTAGCATTAAAGGAAGCGGCTACAAAAATGGATTTAATAATAAACACCAATAAAACAAAATACATGAAAATAGGTACGCAACCACAAACACTACGGCCACTTGTTATAGAAAATGACGTCATCGAAGCAGTTAATGAATTTGTATACCTGGGAACGCTCGTCAATACTGAAAATGACACTCTCGCAGAAATAAACCGCAGAATTTGCACGGCTAATAGATGCTATTTTGGGCTTAATCTCCTTTTTAAATCTACAGTTATATCAAGAAATACAAAAGTAAAACTCTAAAAAACAATAATACATCCAATCCTAACATATGGTTCAGAAACCTGGACTTTAACAAAAAGCAATGAAAACATGTTAGGATGTTTCGAAAGAAAAATACTAAGACGCATCTATGGAGCGGTAAATGAAAATTGTGTCTGGAGAAGACGATACAACTTCGAACTCTATAGGATATACCAGGAACCAGATATCGTAAAACACATAAAGATAGGACGTCTGAGGTGGGTAGGCCATGTAATCCGGATGGAGCAAACCGACTCAGCTAGAAAAACGCTCCTTGATAGACCTATTGGTCAAAGAAGAAGAGGAAGACCCAGGACAAGATTCCTAGATAACATCGATGAAGACATGAGAAATATGGAAATACGTGCTTGGTGGAGGAAGGCGATGGATAGGGACGACTGGAGAAAAATTCTTGGGGAGGCTAGGACCCATACAGGGTTGTAAAGCCAAAATGATGATGATAACATTCTCAATTGCAGTATCTTCAATAGTCAGTTGGATATTTGCATGTGCAGATTTAGTCATGATCATGCATTTAGTTTTCTTTAAATTTATCTTCAGTCCGTACTCATGACAGCATTCATTAGGCCATTGCATTACGTTCTGTAAACCATTGTTGTTATCCGTCATTATTACTGTATCGTCTGCAAAACGTAAGTTATTCAAAACTTCTCTATTGATAGATATACCTTCTATTGAGTCTGAGAGCGCTTTTTGAAATACCGCTTCACTGTAGACATTGAAAAGTAGTGGGGACAGCACGCAACCCTGGCGGACTTCTCTCTGTATTTTGATATTTTGGGTGTACTGGTTGTCAACTCTTACCTTGGCAGTTTGATTCCAATATAAATTAGATATAATTTTCATATCACGCACGACTGTTAATATTTTTGCTTTTTAATATATCTACAAGCTTTTTATGTTGAACCTTATCAAATGCCTTTTCAAAGTCTACAAAACATAAATACATGTCCTGATTTATGTCCATGCATCTCTAAGCCAGCACATTCAAGCCGAACAAAGCATTCTCTCCAACAGCAAACCCAAAATGCATTTTTTTTTGCTATGTTTTTTATTCTAGTTTCTCCAACACCAATAACAGTGCAAAAAAATGTTAAACATACAGAAGTTTTAAATCCAGAGACAAAGAAGTATTTTATTCAGTACTTTTACTCAGGTCCAGGTTTTTGATTTTTGTTTTTGTTTACCGGCCTAGGGCTATGTCTTTTGATTTGTGTTGTATGAATCAGACTGGCAGTTATACTTTGTCTTTTCTTGTCTGAAACTTTATAAAACTCTTCTTTGAAAGCTTTGATGTAATTAGGCCTTATTTGCGTCTTTATGCCTGGTAATTTTTTCACTTTTCCTTTTTCCTCCTGTAACTTTTCTCTTTCTAGTCCCTTCATTTCAGTTCACCAACACTTACACTTTCATCTGAACCATCCATTCTCCTTTAAATAATAACGTAATTACTAATTATTTCTAAATATGTTACCAATTTAAACAGTAGTCATAAAAACTTAATACAAAACCCTTACATAACCTCAAATTTGCAGGACCCACTGTGCCAGCTAAGTGGCAGTGACAGCGCATCTATTATTTGGTTGCAAATAAGCTGGTTTGCATAGACCAAAACTGTGGAAATAAGTTGTTTTGTATGTAAAGGTGGTTATTAACATGCTGTTATCATTGGAAATAACTTTTTTGCATCAATCAGATAAACCACTTTGGCTACAACAGAACAATGCATTGGCATATCTAACTCAACTTTGATTTTTATGTGACTTAAGCCTGTTTGCATGTTAACTCCCCATGTATTGTGTATGATTGAAGACGAGTGTCTCTAGTCCGTGTCACAGTCAAATATTTCATCAAACTACTACATAAGGTGTAGTAATGAACTAGTGAGTGAAATAGAAGTGACCAGTGAGTGTAGTAGTGTCTAAAATAGTATTAATCTTAGCTCTAGGTTTAATTTATATATATATATATATATATATATATATATATATATATATATATATATATATATATATATATATATATATATATTATTATATATATATATATATATATATATATATATATATATATATATATATATATTATATATATATATATATAATACATTGGGACGTTTTCTCTTATTTACCGGGACGCGGTGTATAGGGGATGAGCACTTTCTCACTTAATATATCTTGCGTCGAGTACTAATGAGCTTCGAATCAGTTCAGCACTCTTACTCGTCGCACACATTCTCCGGCGGTCACGATTTTATAGCTAATCCTCCGCACCATGTCAAGGTGGAACAGTATGATGGAATTTGTGAATTATATCTTCTTATTATTAGTGATCTACAAAAATGACCAATAAATTTTCTTAGTTTAAAGTTTTTTTCTTATTTGTAATGGTTGTTGACTTTTATTTGTTCTTATTAAAGTAGGGTAATAATACTTTTTTACTGTACGGTTATTAGTTCTGAGTACTAATACTATAATACTTAATAATATATGTAATGCGTAGTATTGATACATTTTTGTATTTGTTTTGATCTTTAAAGTGTTAGGTAATTTTCTATTTAATAAACTGACCACACTGTGGTTATTCCTAAGTAACCTACGTCCATTAATAATTTTATTACATAAGTAGAGTGGAGTAAAATATAGGAATCATACTCTATCTACCACACATACATATTCGCATACTCGTATTGGCGCGAGTGAAATACCGTGGCGCAATATTCACATTCTTATTATTACCGTAATTTCCAATGCTAAACCTATATTTTTCTTTAGCTTTTGTTACAGTAAACTCCAAGATTAAGAAATGTGTAAACTTTGACTATTAAATAATAAAGAAGAAATCGGTTTCTTAAGTTTGGTTGCGGTGATAACATTATGTAATTTGTTGACGTCGCTTCGTAACAGATTTATGTTAAGGTACTTTCTTTTTCAGAATAACACACTTCTGAGTCTACAAATATTCCAGACCTATGGTTTATTAGTTTGGTATCTTATGTAGAAAACAAACATATCTTGATCAACCTGCGATGAATAATATTTCGAGCCGAATGTATTAACGACTTTATTACAATCGTTTTTAAATCAAGAAGTTGAAACCCAAAAAAATTACTGCTGGCGTTTAATTCGTTGACTGCCGATGACTCAAGAGTTAAGTCATGACGGTTTCTACTTACAGGCCGATGACTTAACCCTTGGGTCAAGTGCACCGTATGACATAATTGATTCAGTATAGCTTAGGCGTTCAAGAAGTGTTGTTTATTTTATTTCGGCCTACTGCTAAATATTTACAGTTATTTTATACAGATATTTACAGTTCTGGGTTTCAAATAGTTTGTGAAGTGCATTTAATCGGGACGGTGAAATTGCAAGATCATGTAGACCTAAGAGTGCTCGAAAGGACTATAAAAAACCTATAAATCTATGTAATTTATCTGAACAACAGTTGGAAGAATTGCTTAATTCCTCTTATAGTAATATCGAACTATTTTCAGAAAGTGGCAGTGACTATGAACCCGATGATGTTGAGCCAAGTTCCTACGAAGAAAAAGCCGTAGATGAAATTAATTTAGAAAATCTTAACGATTCACATGCTCGTTCAGATGAAAATATACGTGACATAAATAATGTGCTGTTATGAAGTGATTTACTAAATTTTAATAATTTTAAATTTTCTAGTAAACCTGGGCTAAAAACAAGTGTACTTACAGGTAACCTGTATGACTTTTTCCAATTATTCTTTACTGATGACTTTTTTGAACTTATAGTGGCGGCAACCAATACGTATGCCGAAAATTTGTTTTTGAGCGAAAAAACAAAAGAGCACCCCAAAATAACTACCTGGAAACCGTTAACCGTTTCTGTGGCGCACCCAAGGGGGATTTGTAGAATTAAAACCCTCCCCCCCCCCCAGGGCATAAGAAGTAAAAAATATATTGTATATGAATAGTAGGAAAATGTAACTTGTCTTTCACACACAATACAAAAATTCCAAAACGCTAATTGAATAATTAAATTACCACTTTAAATATGTAGAGCACAATAATTATTGTATAAATACACAATAATTAATAATATTTTTCATTATATTTAGATATAGGTACCTAATATTAGGCTTATGACAAAAGTAGACAGAATGAGTCTGTTGCAAGTAGCATGCACCTACAAGACTGTATCTACGGCGGCCTTGTGGACTATCACGGGTTGTGTTCATCTGAATGTGTTAGCAGTAGAAAAGAGACATCTCTATAAGAGAAGAAAACATTTGACAACAGCTATAAAAAAAAGAAAGGGAAAATCAATGGAAAGATGGCAAGAACAGTGGAACAACCAGGAAAATGTTGCACAGTGGACCAAGATGCTGATCCCGATCCTAAGGGACTGGGTCGATTGTCTGTTTTAGGGCGTTGCCTATACTGTTGTTACACAATGCTGGAGTGTAATAAATGTACAGTGGAGAGAAACAGAATGTATAAAGAAATAGGTATAAACCCTGTGACTGTAAGAGAGATGATCGTGAAGATGACTGGAAGTGCGGAGGGATGGAATAGTGTTCACAATTACATCCAAGCAGTCATTAAAAAGAAAAAAGAAGAAGAGAAACACCAACCGGGCCAATGACAGAGAAAAGATCCAATTACTATTTTAATGGAAATAAGCTGCAATTGAAGGTTAAAATAAGTTTATTGACGTTTGAATCTTCGATCTTGCACTGATAACTTGTTTATACTCCAACAATTAATAGAAAAAAGAATAGCGGTTGGTACCGAAGTAGATCTAGCCTTCATCGACCTAGAAAAGGCGTATTATACAGTTCCAATACTTAAATTGTGGCAAGCTTTACAACAACTCGACATCAGTCCATACATTTTAGAAATAATCACAGAAGTATACAGGGATAACACTACCTACCTAACAATCCAAAAAAGACTACCAGAGCCAATAAAAGTAACTAAAGGACTAAAACAAGGATGCAGTATGTTACCCTTACTGTTTAATTTATATATTGAGGCAGCCCTCCAAAATTGGAAAAACACGGCCAGGGAATGAGAATCCCCTTAGGAAATGATATACAGTTCTCCCTGAACTTTGCGGATGACCAAATCATCCTAGCTCAAGATTCTTATGATCTAGAATTTATGATTGAATTATGAATTTATTATGAATATTAAGACACGACCTACTATTAGAACGTTTGCAAGAAGTCGGTTTAGATGGAAAAGACATCAAATTCTTAAAAAACTTGTACTGGAACCAAAACACCAGAGTTAGGATCGAAGGTTCCACATCCGCAGAAGTAGAAATTAGAAGGGGAGTTAGACAAGGATGTGTTCTGTCGCCTCTGCTGTTTAATCTTTACTCCGAGTTTCTATTTAAAGAAGCATTGGAGGATTCCAAAGATGGAGTCAAGGTGAATGGCGTAAATATCAACAGTATCAGATACGCCGATGATACAGTGTTGATCGCGGATTCCGACGTAGGTCTACAACGACTCATCGACAAGACCAACTCGACCTGTGAGCAATTTGGTATGAAAATAAACATTAAAAAAACCAAAGTGATGTGAATCCGAAAAAACCAAAACGTACCTCAACCTTGCACAATAAATGGGCACATTTTAGAACAGGTCAATAGATTTAAGTACCTGGGATGTTGGATCAATAGCAGCCTAAATCCTGATCTAGAAATAAGATCGAGAATAGAACAGGGCAGAAAATCTTTCGAAAAAATAAAAAAACTGCTTTGTGATTCTCGAATAAAACTCGAAATTCGACTACGTTTATCAAAATGCTACGTCTGGTCGACTCTTCTATATGCAGTTGAAACGTGGACCCTAAAAACATCAACCGTAAATAAATTGGAGGCCTTTGAAATGTGGATCTACCGGAGAATGCTCAAAATTTCATGGACATCGCATACCTCAAACGAAGAAGTGCTGCATAGAATAGGCAAGAAAGGAGAACTTTTTAACACAGTAAAAGTTAGAAAAACATCATACCTAGGCCACATACTGAGAAATAATAAGTACCAATATGCCCAACTTAAGACTATCGTGGCTCAGAAACATCCGACAATGGACAGGGCTAAATTTTGAACAGCTAATAAGAACAGCTGAAGATAGAGAAGATTTTAAAATTGTAGTAGCCAACCTCCATTGAGGAGAGGGCACTTTAAGAAGAAGAAGAATTTATGATAAAGCGTCTATACAGAGAATATTGAAATGAGAATTTATTTAACTGTTGTGTCTTTATTTAATTTATAATGTCTTTAATAATTTATTATATTGTTCTTATCTTAATTCATTAAAAAGCACAATAATTTATATTAATTTATTTAACGAATTATACATAATTTATATAGGCGAACGTAACATTTAAATCGCGAGCGCGTCTTCAAAATCAACTGTTCCTTCATATAAAAATGTTTTATTTATATACATAAATCGCCGTTATCTCGAAAAGTCTAAAACCTTCTTGAGTAGACTGGACGGCGAAAACGGTAAGGGCAAACTGGATTTCCCATCGACTCGCCTCGAACTTTGTTTTTATAACATCGTGTGTCAGGTAGACATGACCTAGAAAATACTCGAATGAATAGCATATCAGTAATAAACATATTTACCGTTTTTGGGTCAGAATTTATCGTAACAATATGTAAAATGGGGGTAACAAGTTAGCATGAAGAAAAGAGAATATTTAGTTATCAATTCAGATGCAAGGTTTGAAGTGTGGATAGACGAGGACGTGGAAATCAAACAAGTGGAAAAATTTAAATATTTAGGTGCATACATTGCTAAGAACGGCTTGGGAGAAACCGAAATTAAACACCGAATATATCAGGGACGTAAAATTGTAGGATGTCTGAACTCCTTATGGTGGGATCGCAACATTTCCAAAAGGAACAAAAAAAGAATAGGGCAAACCATGATTGAATCAGTTCTTTGTTATGGTACTGAAGTATTGACAATTAATGCAGACCTGGAGAGAAGATTGTTGGCAGTTGAAATGGATTATTTGAGAAGAAGTGCTAGAACATCACGGCAGGAAAGGAATACCAACGAATCTATAAGAAATAACATGAACGCTACAGAAACGGTCATGACAGAATAGAAACAAGAGGTTCAAAATGGTTTGGACACCGGACTTGGAGACCTGAATGCCTGACGAACGCTGGCCCCAAAAACTTCACAAATGGAAGCCCTCTGGAAGGACAAAAGGAGGTAGACCTCGACGCTCATGGAATGAAGGAATTAGAAGAGCGATGGCATCGAGAGGTTTGGAGGAGGAGCATGCCTTGGACCGGGAGGATTGGCGGAGGAGAAGGGGAATACGGCGATAGCCGTAAAATGTATTGTATTTACAAGTTGGATTAATGTCAAACGTCAATAAACTTATTTTAACCTTCAATTGTGGCTTGTTCCCATTTAAATAGTAATTACTTCAAAATAACACAAGAAATAGCTTCAGAACAATAGATATGATCTAGATAAGAGAAGGGAGTGTTCTAAAAATGTCGTCATCCTTACAGCAGCCATCCCACTTTCGGAGTACGGTACGTGCCACAGTCAACTGCGCACAAGTAAGAGACAGTGGTTTTAGTTGGTAGGCAGGATAATAAATACCTGAATCTTTAGCACTGCTATCTTTAGTACTTTAAACTAAACTAAAACCCAAATTTTAGGGACTAAAAATGGAGGTGGCATAAAAAAATTTCAAACCCCCCCCCACTCAAACAAATTCTGGGTGCGCCACTGAACCGTTTTATCACTAAAAATATTTTTGGGTTTATGGTTGCACATGGGCAATATTCAATTGAATCGTATTTAAGATTATTGGAAAACAGACAACTTATACATTCTTCTATATTTTAGACAGTCTATGAGCAGAAATCGTTTTCTTACAATCTTAAGATGTTTGCATTTTTCGCCAACACCACAAGTATACTGCGCTATTAAGAAAGAACCCCGTATCTCCACTATAGCGAGTTTTAAGAAAAATGCTATTAAAGATTTTTGTTTAATCCCTTGAGCTTTTGGTACAATAATAACACAAAATAATTTAGGGTAGAGTGTGTAGCATCGTAGTTAATTTTTTCAAAAAAAAAATTGCAAAATTACCATATGGACATTAATTATGCGACATACGGGCTAGCAAAGCAAAGAATTATGTCTAGTTTACTTAGCTAAAACCACGTATTATCCAAATTTGTCTTAAGCTTGGTTTTAACTATGTAATTATTAAAAAATTGCCTCGAAAGGCAAAACAGTTAAATATTTTAATAATATTTTTTATGAACATTTGTTGAATAAAACATAAGTATTTACGAAAAATGTTTATTTAAAAATACAACATGAATAATTTGACCTAAGTTTTTTAATATTTGTTCTTTTCTCTTCTTAGCAATCCCAGAAGTTTTCGTCACAGGTGTGGGGTCCTTTATCCCAGATTTTAACACTCTGGCCTTCAAAAAGTCCATATCTATCAACTCCTCGCTATTGTCAATCTTAACGTGTAAAATCTTGCTCTTTCTCTTCACAATTACTTTAACAATTTGTGATAAGGTAAATACGTGACTCTATTTTCTTTAATTTTGACTGTGATGAAAGTCTTTCCAGATAAGAAAATCTGAATCCCCTATTTCTTTCACCACCACACGATTCAAATTACACATTTTAACGGCCTCGACAAAATCATGATAATCATAAACTTTCTTCTTTTTCTTTAACGATAGTTCCACTTGGTGGTGGAAACTATTAGCGGGGTTGCTCTATTCCTTAGAAAAAACGTCGCATATCGTTTTATCCTACGTTAAAAACCCGTATCTGCTGAGCATATACCAGGTTTTTACTACGAAGCGTTAAATGTCAGGTTTATACTAAGCATACTAGTCTTTTATACTAAGCATAATAGAAACTATTTTCTTTCATAAAATATTTAGAAATGAAAAATACGGGGTTTTCTCTATGTGAATATGTTATATAAATCATAATTATTCATATGGTGCAAATATCCCAATTTTTCAAATTTTGGAGACACGGCTTCTTTCTTAGTAGGGCAGTATACCAGCCAGGTTATATTTATTATCCAAATAAACAGCTTTCCTTAGACGAGTCAATGATTCTTTGGCAAGTGCGCTTAGCATTTAGACAATATATCAAGAGCAAGCGACAAATTTGGAACAAAACTGTATATGTTAACTGCACCAGATGGACTTAAATTAAAATTAACAATATACAGTGGAGCAGAGAAAGATATGCAGGGAGACAAGGGGCATGTCGCTCATATAGTATTTTCATTGATGGAAAATTATTTTGATCAAGGGCATTCATTGTTTATGGACAATTATTACAACAACCTTGCTCGCAGTAAAGAACTGCTAATTAAAAAAACTTACGTAATAGGAACGTTAAGATTAAACAGAAAAGGAAACCCGACAGAAGTTATAAACACAAAAATTGACTAAAGGGGAAGTTATAACTAAATATGCTGACGGAGTCGCAATAGGAAAATGGCGTGACAAGAGAGAAATATATTTTATTTCTACAGAATTTATTGGTGAAATGATTAGTCTACAGAACAAGAGAAGACAGATGATCGAAAAGCCGAATGCTATTGTGCAGTATAACAAAAACATGTCAGAGATTGATCGCAAAGATCAGATGTTGTCATAGTATGTCAGTAAACGGAAAACGATTAGATGGTACAAAAAACTTGGCATTCATACAATTTCAACGATGTTACGAAACAGGTTCCATTTATTCAACAAACACTCTAAAGAAAAATCTCTCCTATTACGATTTTCCGCATAAAATTATAAATATTTTACTATCAGAAATTGAGGAAACACCTGCCGATGTAGAAAAAAATAATTTTCAGAGCTCTACTACTTACCTTCCGGAAAAATACAATTCTGATCCCACGGGAAGACAAATGAGGAAAAGATGTAGTGTATGCTATGAGAATAATATATAATTTTTTGTGCTTTGTGTCCCGATAAGCCTGGGCTTTGCCTTGGAGACTGCTTCAGACTATTTCATACTATCAATATATATTAATTAAAACATTTTTTATGGTTTTTTAAATTTATTGTTGTTAAATACGCAATATAAGTTTATATTTATGATTGATGTATGTTGTTTTTATTTCTAAATTTAGAACAGAAAGTCACCAGGAGAAGATCAAATACCAAAAGAACTCTTAAAATATGGAGGTGATCATTTTGTACAATAACTGCAACTTCTTATTAATAAAATAATCACCACGAACAGAATACCAGATGAATGGAGGAGAGCGATCATGGTGATGTTCTTCAAAAAAGGAGATCAGAAAGACCCCGATAATTATCGAGCAATAAATCTATTAAATACAACACTCAAATTGACAACAAGAATAATAGCGACAAAAATAAACGAACGAATATCTCTGCAAGGAGACCAGCAAGGATTTCGGACAGGAAGATCATGCACGAATGCAGTTTTTGTAATAAGACAACTAAAAGAAAAGTCGCTGGAATACAACAAACCAGCATATATGTGTCTGATAGATTTGAAGAAAGCGTTTGATAGAGTGAGAATTCGGGACGCGATACATTTATTATATGAAAAGGGAATATCACTGGATTTAGTAAAAACCATTGAGAATATATATAGAAATAACATAGCTATGGTAAGATGTAAAGGAAATCTATCACAACCTATCAAATATGAAACTGGCATTAGACAAGGAGATTCGCTGAGCCCATTAATATTTAATCTGATAATGGATGAAATCATAAAGAAAGTTAAAAAAAGAAGAGGATATACAATGGGAGAAAAGGAAATAAGGATAATATGCTACGCCGACGACGCCATAATAACAGCCGAAAATGAAGATGACCTACAAAGATTTATTAAAGAATTCGAAGATACGGCGCTCATATACAACATGGAGATCTCAACAGAGAAAACTAAAGCGATAGTGGTATCAGCGGAACCGAGAAGATGTAAACTAGTCGTAAATAACAAAATAATAGAACAAGTGATGGAAACTGAATACTTGGGAATAAAACTGTCAAGCTACGGAAAAGTGGATGAAGAAGTACAAAAACAAGTAAACATGGCAAACAGAGCAGCAGGATGTCTCAACAACACAATCTGAAGAAACAAATACCTCACAACGGAAACGAAAACCAGGATATATAAATCAACAATAAGATCGATAATGACGTACACAGCGGAAACAAGAGCAGATACGGCGAAAACACAAAGACTACTGGAAACAACAGAAATGAAAGTCTTACGAAAAATAACAAACTAAACTCTAAGAGATAGAGTAAGAAGTGAGGAAATACGAGCAAATTGTGGTATAGAGGAAATAAACGCGTGGACCAAAAGAAGAAAAGTAGAATGGAATCAACACATCGAAAGAATGACAGAAAACAGAATAGTACGAATAACAAGAGACAAATCGCCAAATGGAAGAAGATCATTGGGACGACCGAGAAAAAGATGGTCAGACAACGTCAATTGAGGCTAAAAACCGAAGTAAAACAGACATTTTGCCTATTTATAAAGTAGGAAGAAGAAGAAGAAGAATTTTTATTGGTTTTTATGTCCATACAAGTAATACACTAGTATCGGTTTTTCCGATACTCTCAACATTCTTATCGGCATTGAACGTGTTAAAAGTCAAAACAAATCGCATATAGACAACACAAAACGCAACAAACTATCACGTGCACAAAAGAGCTCTATGGGTCAACTGAAAACAATTCTTGGCGAAGATCTACTCATTCATTGACATCATTTCAGATCGATCGAATAGACTGATGATCAATAGAGAAGAAAGGAAGGGGCCAAGACGTGACGATACTGTATCTATCCTCGTCTTCTCTGTCCATCGTATTCCTCCGCCAATCGCATATTTCCATGTGTTTATGCTTTCGTCGATGTTATTAAGGAGTGTTTACTGGATTTTTCTCTTCTCCTCTACACCATGAGACCTCCCATATTGGGATCAAGGAATGTTTTTCGTACGGAATTATTTTGCTCCATCCGCATGTCCTACTCACCTTAGACTCATATCTTCATGTGTATTACTCACGATATCTGGTTCTTGGTATATTCCGTAAGTTTTAGGATATATAGTCCGAGATATGACATCAGAACTTCATTAAAAGTAGTTTTTGATCCCGATATAAATGTGGAACAAAGACGCGACAAGATTTGGAAAATAATTTGATAGGATATGTGAAGGTTGTCACGCTTAAAAACCCACTGAATCATTAAGTATCGACGAAATAATTATTCCATTCTCCGGTAGGTGTCCAATTCGTCAGTATTGTCCCAATAAACCAAATCCTGTAGGGTTAAAAGCTTTTGTTCTGGCCACTCCACAAGGAATTGTACGTAATATAATTATATATCAAGGGGATTCAACATTTCCAGAATTATCTAGTGACGGTTTTGGATTAGGAGAGTCAGCTGTATTGTATCTAGTAAGATCACTGGTACCAAGACATAAAATATACTTTATATACCGATATTTTGCTACCACAAAGCTTTGTACCGAATTATTATCTCGTGGACTTTATGGAACTGGAACCAATATGAAAAACCGGATCCCTGAGGATTGTTTCATGCAACCAGAAAAACTTTTTTCAAAATCTTTAAAGGGTACTTATGAAATCAAAAATAGAGATTATGGCAAAATGGCCATCACACGGTGAATGGACAACAAACCAGTAATAATGTTATATACTATTTTTTCCTCAGGGAATATAGATTATTGTAAGCGGTGGTCAAAAAAAAAAATAAATCCTATGAACAAGTTTGCCGGCCAGAAGTAATTAAGGAGTATAATAAAAATATGGGTGGAGTGGATTTAGTAGATCGTATGCTTGCCGTTTGTCTGTCGCGTAGTCGTACCAAAAAATGGACAATACGGGTTATTTGCCACCTCATAGATTTAGCAGTCGTCAACGCTTGGCTTCAATGTAGACAGCGTGAAAGAAGTAAAGGCAGTGAAAATATTTGGCAATTGAGACACTATAAAATAAAATTGGGAGGGAAACTAATTAAACAAAATGATATGGACAACGATTGTGATAGCGATGAAGAAGATAAAGTTCAATTAATGCCTGAACATAGACACCAAAGAACGCCTATTACTCCTTTACCATCAGTTATACGAAGGTAAGAAAAAGCAATACACATGCCAGATTATGCCCCTAAACAAAAGAGATGCAGAAAAGATGGCTGCTCTATAAAGACAATAATATTTTGCAAAAAATGTTGAATTTTCTTATGTTTTACAACTGCAAGACGTTGTTTTAGTAATTTTCACGAAAATGCATAAATTTTATATTTTTATTATTTCAAACATTTATAGAATGTTCATTTTTTTGTTATAAGAATGAATCTTGTTTGTGTAGTCTTAACAATAAAAGACATATTAACTTCTTTAATAATTTTTCATTTTTTTACCTTTACTAATCTCGTAATATAGGCAACCAGAGTCCTATGAGAAGGATATTATTTTTGATTTAAAAGATCAACAACCTACATCTGTCCTTTATGTAGGACATTAATAAAATCAATATTTTAGGATTAAGATTTCTTTAAACATTTTTTCAGATACTTTTTAAACTTCCTTAAGCAAGTCTGAAAGCTAAAAATATTAAATTTAGAAGAAAAAAAACATTACTATAGACAGGAGGTTAAAGAAAGTAAAATCGATTTTAAAAATTTTTTTAGAAGTTGTTTGTTACGAGTTACATAAGCGGTATTGGATTGTCATCATTTATGGTAGATTATATGACTCAAAATTTTCACAGATTATTTCTTAAATTTCATAAATATATTGATAGATATTGACTAAAATATTTAAATTGTTAAATCTTTGATATTAATATATTTCCTAAAGATATCATCTCTGGTGTTCTTACTATGTTAAACTGTCAACTAACTTTAATAGTAATAACTTTCTTAACTCATGAGTGGATGATACAACATTTTTAATATGATTTTCGAACTTAGCACACTAAAATACATATATAAATATATAAATAAGATAGAGGTAATTTTATCAAAAAAGTTTTCTCATCGTTCGCCTGTGTTTTATTATTTTTACATCTTCAGCGTAGCAAACCTTATTATATTTTTCTTGTAATACTGCTACGCAACTATATACAGTTATTAACTCAAGACTGTTTTTTACAGAAATGTCCAAAATATGGATCGCAATGCTAGTGGCACATTTGACATTAGTAAAAATCTCTGCCGGGGGAAATATTTTGATGATTACGTTGGGAGGCACAAAATCACATAAAATTCCATTTTGGGAACTAGCGAAGGGCCTAATACCACGTGGACACAACATAACTTTTATCAATGCTTTTGCTCCAGATTTTCATTTTCAAGGATTAGAAGAGATAACGCCAATTAATTTAGTATATTACGTGAGAAATTTTACAAATTGGGACTTGGTAGGTGCTAGAATGAAAGGAGAGGAACCAGTTCCTCCATTAGATATGGTTAGGTATGCATCAGAGGTAAGTTGTATAATAAAAAAAAGACAAAACAGCTCAGCTTTTAGTTTTGATGTAGACATGATCAATTTATTTTTATATCCCCTTAAATATAACTAAATCAGTATAGTTTTCTATATGTATGTAGCAACTCCAACCTTTAGTAAAATCGTAATGGCTTCCTCACAATTAAAGATTTTTGGCCTAATTAATAACAAATACAAACACATATCATATTAAACATCAAAGCAACAGTGAAATATTGTCGCAAGTTACTATTGAGTATTTAATATTCAAAATTGATTATTAATTTAGTGTTGCTGATTAGGGCAATTTTGGTGATTTGTAATAATAGTAACTCATCCGTTATTTGATTTAAACATATTCAATGTTTATTAAAAACAATTGGGAGAATATCATGGTTAAAAGACCTGAGGAAATGGTTCTCCACAACAACAACTTAATATATTTAAAGCATCAGTTCATAAAATAATTATAGCCAGAATGATCGCCAATATTCTAAACGAATAGGCCCCAAAAGAAGAAGATAAAAATGTTAGATAGAATTATTTACAGGTTTTTGTAAAAGATCTCACTGTTGCAATTATACAACAGTCAAGTTAGTTAGTTATCTCATAACAATCTTTATCTTTGAAATTAGTATTGACAGGAAATAAAACAAAATTTATGTATATATTCTTTATTAATGTATTATTTTACTATAAAAATAATAAAATTAGTCAGTTTTCGGTCTCGTTTTGTGATTTTTATCAGAATTTTCTTCTTTAAGATCCTGATAAAACTTATAGTACCTTTCAGGTATATTTCGTGACTGGCAAAGAGACATAAGGTCCGCTTTTTTATTTTTTGGTGTTATATGCCTTTTCAATAATCATATTTGAGCTTTCAAACCTTCTTCCTCGCACTTTGTGTCTCAAAGCGAGAAATCTTTTAAATCCTTCATCGTATCTATTTTTGTAATAAAATTTATATGGGTCCTCGGACGAAACTTTTATCATTTTGAAAGTATTCTAGTTGCATTTTGTGCCTTGATCATCTATATTAAAAAATTTTCCTATATGTTATGATGCCTTCTTCGAATTCAAAAATTCTTTATTTGCATATTCCTTAACAATGTACGGTTTACCCGTTTTCTTAGCCAGTTTCATTACGGTAATTAGTTCTGCTGGTACAAAAATAGGGCTTTGTCTCACAATTCCCTTTTTTTTCTTTCTCTGTGCAGGCATGTACCGTTGGGATTTTAAACCAAGCGCTTCCTTTGCGGCTGTTTGCACGCTGTCTATTATATTTTTATACACTTCTTCCACGGATACATTGTCGATTATGTCTACTAATTTTTCATTTAGTCTTCGTTGATATAGTATTCTCGTACTTTCATGTTGTAAGCTGTCCAGGTTGTAATTTGTTGTGTTAACAATTTCTGTGTCTTCAGGTGGTTCTTTTGTTTTCTTGGATCTAAACGGAAAAACTATTTCGGGCTTTACCATAAAGTGATCCGAATCACATGATACTCCTCTATATACTCTTGTGTCCATTACGTGTAATGTTGTATTTTGTTTTGTAATCACGTAATCTATGATCGATTTTAAATTTCTGGTTACTTGGATCCATATATATTTGTGTATCTTCTTGTGTTTAAAAAATCCGTTTGTTCTTTTTAGCTGATGGTTTTCGCAAATTTGAATTAATTTTTCACCATTGTCATTTTGGGTTATTTGCGTATTATGGATTTCAAAATAATATGTCATATTTTGTTTTCGTAAAAATAAACATGTTTTTCGAAAAATCTCTGTGTTGTACTGAAAATACAGGTAATGTCGAGTACATTGAAGCAAAACTTAGAAAACAGTCAATTTGTCCAGATATCTAACTGTGGCTTACAACAGAACCACCCTCTGAGTCGAATCCTTATATCACAACCCGGAAGTTGTCGTAGAGGTATAGGAAAACCATTGAAAGATGGTGTGTATGAGACAAACTGGCAACAGTTGTTAGTGAATAGGACTGAATGACGAAAAGTACTTGATAATAAATTTCCTTATTCTTCTTTTCTTCTTCTTCTTCTTCTTTGTATGTAGAGATTACACTGTTTGTTTTTCAATGTGCCTCCATAAGTTGTTGTTCCATTATTTTCGTGGTCTTTCCACTGATCGTCTTTCTATTGGGGAACCGTTTTTCGCCGTCTTTACTACTCTACTTATTTTCATTCGTCTTATATAATCGGTCCATTCTACTCTTCTCTTTATTACCCAGTTCTTGATTGTCTCCACCTTGCATATACGTCGTATATCTGTACTTCTAGCTCTGTCCCATAGTGTCTTACCATCAATTTTTCTAAGAATTTCCTTCTCTGCTGTCACTAACATTCTTTTTGACCTCTTTGTGCCAGGTCGTGTTTCTGCCGAGTATGTCACTATAGGTCTGATGACTGATTTGTAAATTCTGCCTTTTATTTCATTTCCGATATTTTTATTTCTCCATATTGTTTCATTCAGGCAACTTGCGTCTCTGTTTGCTCTATTTACTTGATCTTCTACTTCTGTTTCAGACTTTTCATAACTAGATAGTGTGATGCCTAGATATTTAAACTCCATCACTTGTTCTATTATCTAACCTTCCAGATCCAATTTACATCTTAGTAAATTTGCTGTTTCACTTGTTCTATTATCTAACCTTCCAGATCCAATTTACATCTTAGTAAATTTGTGCAGCATATGTTGTAAATCATCTTCACTTTAAGAGAGTAGAATTGCATCGTCTGCACAGCAAATTATTTTAAGTTAATTTTCTCCCATTTGGAATCCTTTTTTAGTTCTTACCTTTTTTATTATTTCATCCACGATCAGGTTGAACAATAGAGGACTTTTATCTCTTTTTAAAGAGAGGTATTAGGATGCATGATATCCATTGTTTGGTATTCTCTTTTGTTCTATTATTTTTTGGACTAGTATTAATAGTTGTTTGGTCAAATCTGGTCCTCCGTACTTTAGAAGTTCATAGGGTATTCTGTCCTCTCCTGGTGATTTTCTATTTTTTAATTTCTGTAATACATTTCCATGACAAGAAAAGAAAAACGAAAAGATTTCGAATTTGAAAATAAATTCGGACTTTACCGAGAGTGAACACTTACTTTTAAAATTCATTCGCACAATCTTGGTATAAACAAAACATATAAACCACAACTTTTTTTTAAACGCAGAATATCCTAAAAGAGGCTTTGATCAAAGAATACCGACAAAATACGAATCTTGTGAAATATAAACAAACTATAAAATGGTTTACATTAACTTTGGCGACGTAAAGATGAATTGGAAGAATTCGGTGTTTTAATTCAATGGAAAATGAAATACACTAAAATATTCTTCGATTGCTTTAGCAAATACAATAGGATTTTAATACATATCCAAAGAATTTTCAAATGCTACAATATACAAAATTTTCCAAATAACCTGAAATATAAATCAAAAAAGAAATTTGAAGAAATGTTTTAGTCTTGTGTGCCATACCAGTTAGGTACTGACATTTCAAGGCGTTATAATGGCCGGGTGAGAGGTGAGGTATTGGACTCCAATATTTATAGTAAGCATTGCCTTCACAAATTTTTTAATTTTATTAATAGATTACACGCTAACGATAAAATTTAATTTTGGACCGATCTTGCATCTTATTCTACTCTAGAACAACACGAATTTTGTTATAGACCCCCAACCATAGACATGGCCACAGCGGGTGCTGCGGTTCTGCGTGGAACCCACACTAACTTACGATAGGTGCAAAAATTGGGATCGTTGAAGCAAAACTTTTAAAATAAATAAGTTACAAACTATAAATAAGGTAGATATATCTAATACGGGCCCCCTTTTGGTATTTTAAAATTGAACACCAGGATACAAAATTCTGCAAAAGAAAATGTTAAGAGCGATAGATTAAGAAGTTTTGATAAACTGTGTTTCATATATGAAAATATCATTGTTGGAAAGCTTACGATAATGGATAGAAAGCCGAAAAACGAACAACAGCTGCGATGCCGAATATTTCAAAAAAATCGCGAGGTAGATAAAATAATACTATCCAGAACATGATGTGGCAAGTGAATCGAAGAAGATGGACCTTTAAGTTTAATATAAATTGTGTTTGTAGTTAATAAAAAACACGTTATTAAAATATTATTTGAATGTACATATTTTACTATTTTCTTTAAATTCCAATTAGAAAGAAGAAAACTTGATTTCAAGAAAGAAGATGATCATCTATCTAGCAGTAGTGAAGAATACTCAAGGATTTACAGCGGAAAGTCGGATGTGATTGAAGTAATTTAAAGAATTGTACAACCTAATGATGATGACGCGTGAGAGGAGAATTGTGGGTAATGTGCATCATGTGGAGTTTGTGGGCCCACGCAAACTGCACAGGTACTAAAAAAGACATATACATACATGTGGGGCTTTTGTCGGTAGACGAATAATTTTCAAAATTTTAGTTTTATCTCGATTTTGTTGAATTTGGTTCAATTAAAATATTATTTTTACCTTTTAGTGTGTTTTTTTTTTCGCTGTATGACCGTTTTGACTCATTTTCATTGCTAATTAGAATATTTTTATAGGGACCGCAGTATGCATCAATTTTTCAAATGAAAAAGTGTTTTCAAACTCTTGAAAATATCACTTAAAGCCATGCACAACTAAATGAAGTATACATTGAATGCTCATATGGCATGAATTTCAGAGTCTACCTATTTTAAGAAAGTTAAAAACAAAATTGGTGTCCACTTTTGGGTACTTTTCTTTATGCAAATATAAAATATAGAAAATTAAAACCTTAGTTATCAGTATACTGTAATTCTCTTCTCAACAACCTTTCCAGTAATACTTAAATATTATATTTTACCTTTTAGCGTGAAAGATTCTATTTCACAATTTTATATATTCGTTTTTATCTACAATAGTCTTTAACCTACTCATATTGACCTGTATGATTTGATTTTATAGTAACATTTGACATTTAATTTTACATAATACTTTTATCTGTGTCACCATAATATTATTCGTAAACTAACTGTTATACTGGTAATTATAAATATTATTTAATAGAAATAAATTAAAAATTGTACATATTTTTTACAAATCTATAATAATATTGTGACTGCGTTCTTCTCTTTTCTCCGTATTATGTCCATTACTGAACGTTGGCTGTCATACTGGCTATCATAATTTTGTTCACTGCAGCTCTGAAAAGTGACAATGAAGACTGATTAAACCACTCACGTAGGTTATGAAGTCATGATGTTTTTCTTTAACAGGAACACTCTTTTCACATATTTTGCTCTAAATAATAAGATAGAGGACTCTATATCGTTCTTGGTGTCTCATGACATGGGTAAAATACTCTAATTTTCGCATTTTTACGATTTTCGTAAACTCTTTTTTTAAACGTTGAAATTACCTTTACCACTCTGTCATCCCAGCTCATGCGCAGTAGCCTTAGATACACCCACATTTCGAAAGCTTGAAGTTTATTTAAGTGATTTAAATTTAGTGAGCGTCAAGCTTTCAACTCTATACAATAATGTCAAACATTTGACGAGTTTTATTTTTAATTTATTATTAATAACATTTCCACATATTACTTTTTTCATTCGGAAAGACACTGCTCTGACCTTTTCAATGCGAATTTTTATCTTTGCTCATATCCCAATTGTCATTTATATTTGAACCGAGATAAATAATGTTCTCGGTTTCTTTTTATTTCAATACCATATATGCAGTAATTATGTAGTCGTCCACCAGGGGTTTGCTGATTATCATATAGGTATTTAGTTTTAAAGTGAGTAGTAGTATGGTGACAAGATGCACCCTTGTCTAACCCCAAGTAAAATTTTAATTGATCTATCTAGGCCAATGCTGACATTTTCTTGCTGGTGATTGAATAGATTTCATATAAGTCTTTGTCGTCTATTCCTACTCGTTCAGTGATGTACATCAATTTTGCATGGCTAACCTTTTTGAAGGCTTTTTAAAGTCTATAAAGCACATTTACACAGGATAATTGACATCCAGTACTTGTACGCTGAATAGTGCCTCTCTTGTTACAAGATTATTCTTCTTCTTAACGTGCTCCATCCCTAAGGACATTGGCGATCATCATGGCCCATTTGACTCTATCTGCAGCCGTTCTGAAAAGTTCTATTGACGTTTTCCTACTCCATTGTCTCAGCTTCTTCAGCCAGGACCTGCGTCTTCTCCCCGGTCCTCTTTTGCCTTCCACCTTCCCTTGTATGACCAGCCGCATCAATTTGTGTTTCTCGTTTCTTAGTATGTGACCAAAGTAGCTCATTTTTCTTTTCTTTATAGTGTTGAGTATTTCTTTATCTTTTTTCATTCTTCGTAGCGTTTCCGCATTTGTAATGTGTTGTGTCCAAAATATTTTCCACATTCTTTGATAACACCACATTTCAAAGTTAATGAGTTTTTTCTCTGTCGCCTCTGTAATTGTCCAGACCTTAACTCCATACAACTGGACAGAGAACACGTAGCATCTCAATACTATAGTTCTAATTTCGATGTTTAGTTTTCCATTGCATAATATTGCTTTCATCTTATTAAAAGCACTTCTAGCTATCTCAATACGCCGTTTTATTTCCATACTTTCTTCCCATTCTTCATTTAGTTCGCAACCTAAGTACTGATATCTGTGCACCCTGCCTAAAAGTTTTCCTTTAGCATAAACATTTTTGCTTACCACCATGATTTTTGTTTTATTTGTATTCAGTGCCATTCCATACCTTTCGCAGTATTTGGGAATATGATAGTCCTTCTCTGCTGTCCGCAAGGAGTATTGTGTCATCTGCGTATCTAAGATTATTCAGAAGTGCTCCGTTAATAAAATATGCCTTCGTTTACAATTCTTCTGAATACATATTAAAAAGTAAAGGGGAAAGCACACATCCTTGTCTTCCTCCACGATTTATAGGTATTTCTTCGATTTTTGTTGGTCTATTCGTATTATGGCTTTCTGATATCGGTATAGATTGGCAATGATATTCACGTCTTCGTCATCTTATTCTGTGTTCTTCAGTATTTTTGCCATTTTTCGGTGTTTTTCGAAAAAGCTCGGAAAGTCGACTAACGTATGGTCCTAAAGTTTTGGGAAAAATTTCAAAAGCATATAACTCTGACCACAATAATCTTATATTTTTATTAAATTATTCAACAATTTAACTTAACTATCCTTATTATAAATCAAAATTTAAATGACAGACAATGGACCATTATTTTCGATTTGCCTAATAATTCCCCTGACACGTTGAATCATCCTTTGGACGACCTCGGCGTCAATTTCTCTAATTTTTGTATATATGCGGCGTCTTAACTGTTCCTGATTTTGTGCTTTCCATCCGTTATTATAGACTTTCCGACCTAATATTGCCCAGAACTCTTCAACTGGACGAGCCTGTGGTAGGTTGGGGGGATTGTCTGCTTTCGGTACAAAGGTAAAGTAAAGTTTCGGCTTGTTGATGAAATGCACTCGCCTTAACAACATCTCGGAATTCTCTCTAATTGATCCTCTGTGTATTTTGGAGCTTTCCTTCTTTTCCGGTAGATAATATTGTTACTCGATAGGGTCCTGTATACTGTAGTCTTTCCAACATGAAATCTTCTGGCCAGTTTTCGTTGTGAGACCCCAATTTTGTTCTTAGCTGCTTCAATCCGTCTTGCCTCTCTTATATGGTTCAAAATCCGCGGTCGGCCACTTTTACGCAAGTTAACACATGGTATCCCTTCTTCACATTCTCTGATTGTGCGGTAAATTGTCGATTTGCTTATGTTTTGATCTCGATAAATATTAACAATATCTCGTTTCGACATTCGCCCAACCATATTATAAACACCTCGTCGAATATCAATTTTATAAGACATTTTGCAGAGCACAAACCAAAATATTCTGCTTTGTTTATTAAATGTCAATAACTGATGACATTTCAATTCCATGGCCTTCTTTGTTAAATGCATTTTGCTTCTCAATCAGACCAGGTGAAATTTTTCCCAAAACTTTAGGACCATACGTTAGACATATGAATACGTCGCAATTGACATCTCGACATCCTTCGATTAGTGTTTGTACAGTAAATAATGCTTCTCTGGTGCCAAAGCCTTTTCTGAATCCCAATTGGTTTTCAGCTATTCTATCATCTAGCTTTTTATAGATACGTTCGTGTATCACTTGTAAGAACACTTTTAGAATATGGTTCATCAAGCTAATTGTCCTGTGCTCTTCACACTTCATTGCGTTCGATTTTTTGGGTATTGGAATAAAAATTGATATTAACCATTCTTTGGAAATCTCTCCCGTATAATAAATGTCATTAAATAATTCTATTAGTGTGCCCATATGATTTTTTGTTAATATTCTTAGGATTTCTGTAGGTATTTCATCTGGTCCTATGGCCTCCTCATTTTTTATACGTTTTAGCGCTTTCTCAATTTCGTCTTTGGTGATTGGTGGCCCATTTCTTCCTCTTGGTTCAATGACCTTAATTTTCTCGTCATCTTCGAATGGCTCTTTTATGTATTCTTCCCATCTGTTTATTTTATCTGTACATTCCGTTATTATCTTGTTATTTTTATCCATAATATTTCCGATACCCTTCTTCTTGTATATGCCAGCTGTCTTTGATTTTCCGGTGTAAGTTAAAAATGCCATGTTGTTTATCTAACCTTTCTATTTCTTCACACTTTTCTGATAGCCACAGTTCCTTAGCTTCTTTGATTTTCTGTTTGATTATTTTATTAATTTTTTTGTACTGTTGTTCGTTTTTATTCTTGTGTGCCCTTCTTTCCGCCATCAGTTCTTTTATCTCCTGCGTTATCCATTGTTTATTTTTAGATGATGTGTCTTCTTGAAGTTTTTGTTTTGTGATATTTCTCAAGATCTCCTCTACTTTCCTCCATGTATCTGTTTTTGTCAATGGCTTTTGCCTTTCTACTTCCTGAACTTCTTTATGCACTTGTTCTTTGATTTGTTGGTATATATCAGTTTCTTTTAGTTTTCTCAGATTGATTCTCGGTGTTTTGGCAGTTGTTTTTACCTTTTTTAACTTAAGTTTCATATTTGCTAGAACCAGATTATGGTCACTTGTTATATCTGCTCCTGGGTACGCTTTAGCCGATATTATGGCATTTCGGAATCTTTGATTTATTATTATGTAATCTATTTAGTTCCTTATTATAATTTCACCATTATCTCTAGGTGCTTTCCATGTATATATTCTTCGATTTGGAAGTTTATACTACGTGTTTTTGATAATGAGTTCATTATCTTTGCAAAACTGAACTAGTCTTTCACCTCTTTCATTACATGTTCCCAGTCCGTGTTCTCCTACTACTTCTCCATCTCTTCCTTTCCCTACCTTCGAGTTGAAGTCACCTAAAATCAAATTTACTTCTTCTTTTTTAGTGTCATTAAATATTTTGTGTAGGTCATTGTAGAAGCTGTTTACTTCTTCCTCTGTGCTTTGAGATGTTGGTGCATACACTACAATTATGTTTATGTTGCATGGTACAGCGTTTAATTTTAATAGTGCCATTCTATCCGTTATCGGTATGAACCCTTTGACTGATCTTTCGATTTCTTTGCTGATGACTATTGCTACTCCATTGCGGTTCTGTGTGTTGTTATCTCCGGAATAGTAAAACACGTAGGTGTCTATGACACTTCTGCCGCTGTTAGGCCATCGGACTTCACTGCATCCAAGAATATCTATCTTTAATCGTCTCATTTCTTGTGTAAGATTATGGCTTTTTCTTGTTGGTACAAACTCCGCACGTTCCAAGTCACTATTTTTTTCAGAGTATTTAGTTGGATGGCTGGTCTTGTAGATGTTTTTCTCAATACATCACTGGGATTTCGCTTGTTGACGACCTGAGGGGCCTTGTGATCTTTTAGGTTTGTTCCTCTCCTGCCGGATCTCGGCTTCCAATTTCCGTGATCAGTAATGTCTACTGGTTTTGTTACTATTGTGATCATTGCCATGATGATTGTTCTAGGAATATCCTTAAGGATCTTTAATGTGGTAGTCATCCCGTGGCTTTCCACAACCTTATGCCGTTGGTTACTTGTTTGTAACTCCTCCGCCTTAGGAGGAGGAGTCCTTATGCCATCAATTTTTTAACCCCAGACCAATGCAGTTTCCCGGGGTGTGGCACGTGGAGCCATAAGTGAGAGTTAGTTGTCTTATGAGGACCAGTTATTAAGAACCATCTCCCGTCTATGACGATCGATGTGGTCGTTCCGATAAAAGGTGCTACTCTACACGCACAACTCTAGACCCCACAAGATTATTACGGAAACCAAATTAAGTAACACTAATTTCTTCTTCAATTTTAGCATACACTCTGGGGTGAAGTTTTACGTATAGTACTACAAAAGTCAATTATTTTAACTACTTTTTTTAATTATTCCTACTATTATCCACGCACTAGTCAATGTATTTAGTTAAGTTAATGCTCAAGCTCCCCGCTAAAATTTCATCAATTTTGCTTACACCCCTAAACACCCCCTTGAAAAGGCTTTGCGTGATAAACGCGTGAATAGAAATTTTGAATTAAAGTGTTCCTCTCATCCGTTTCTATTGCTCTCTTCGAAACATAGTTGGCAAAGAAATGGTGTTATTCAATTCAATATACTCCTCTAGTCCTCTAGCGCAGCGGTTCTCAACCACCGTGTCGCGACACACTGGTGTGCCGGAAGAACCTATCAGGTGTGTCGCGAGATTTACGAATACGATATTTTTATTTATATTTTTTTACTTGTTATAATATACTATTACCAATCATGCATTCAACCATTTTTTTAACTATTAGGTATATACCACGTTATACCAATCAATAAAGTGCCAATCCGTAATTGTTTCCTCTCTGTTTTTAAAATTTAACCGACATAACTTGCGTTATGAATAGTTGCGCAAAGCGAGAGATCTTGTTTCTTATCTTTAAGACGGAGCAACACGTGACGTACGCGGACGCGATCCGATTAACCAGTTTTTGCTTTGCATTATGCTCTCAGCTCTCAGTCCCAGTAGTGAGTATCCGTCGCAGGCGTCACAGGTAATAGTGAAAATCAATTCGTGCAACGTAGTGGTAGTGATTTGCTGATTACAGAATATTTTATGGTTTTTCATCCGCCAAAAACGGATAAAGAAAGCTTATTCAAAGCATGGACATTTCGGGAAAGGCCCAATTAATATCTTTTGTAAAATTTGTGTACGGACCGGAAATTATTGAACAGTTCCTATTCTGACGTGAATTGGAAACAACAACCACTGGAGCTGATCTATTTTCTACTGTTGACACCTTCTTTCAGAATCACGGACTTAAGTGGGCGGATTGTATTGCGATATGTACAGATGGTGCTGCTGCAATGACGGGAAATGTCAAAGGATTTTTAAGTTTCACACTAAAGAAAAACCAGTTGATAATAATAACTCATTGCTTTTTACATCGAGAAGCTCTATTACGAAAAACTACGGATGGAAGCCAACTGGGTGAAGTTATTCATACTGTTGTTTCTATGATCAACTATATCAAAACTCGTCCAGTGAAATCAAGGATGTTTGAGAAACTTTGTAAAGACATGGACGAAGATCATAAAGTCTTGTTATTTCATAGAAAAATTCGTTGGCTTTCGAAAGGAAAAATACTAAATAGAGTTTTAGAACTTAAAGACAAACTACTCGAATTTTTTAAAACAGAAGATGGCCAAAGTGGTTTTTGTAAAAATCTTAAAAACCTTCTTTGGTATGCTAAGTTGGCTTACCTTTCTGACATTTTTAATAAGCTAAATTCTTTAAATTCAACTATGCAAGTGTGCAAGGAAACCATAGTATCATCAATTGATAAAATAAGTGTGTTCTCCAAAACACTTACATTCTGGAACTCGGTTATAGAAAAAAACGATTTGACTGCTTTTCCGAAACCTCTATAACTTTAATTAATTTGGAATCTGAAGAACAGACTCTACTAAAGGAGAGCATGAAAGAGCAATTATGTAAGTTGCAAGGGATAACTCAATACTTTCCCTCTGTCTTAAGTGCTAACTGTGAATGGTTGATTGCATTTGACGAGAACAACGTAAGCAAGGCAGAATTAACCTGTTCTGAAAAGGAACAACTTATTGAAGTGTATTCTGACACAGTTTTAAAATCAAAATTTAGAGAAGTAGCTCCGGATGTTTTTTGGATTTCACTTAGAATTAGCAAAGAAAGCAGTATCCCTTTTACTGCCGTTTTCGACCTCATACTTATGTGAATCTGCATTTTCTGCGATGAAAAATATAAAATCTAGCTACCGGTCTACGGCTACGGATAGATATACTTTGCAAAAGTCATCAGGGTCAAATTTCACACTAATTTTATGTATTCTTTCTGTTTTGTTTTTTGCTTGTTATGTTCTAACGAAATAAAAAATAATATGTTAAATATATTCATTTGTACTTACCTACCACTAGCAAAAATTTGTACATATACCTAAGGGTGTCGCGAATCTGTAAGGAGTCCGTTAGTGCGTCGCTGAGTAAAAAAGGTTGAGAACCGCTGCTCTAACGTCATAAAAGTCACTGTACATTGAAAAATAAATTAACTTTGGTCAGTTTTCTCTTATCTTTAAAAACCCACTCACTTCGACAGCATGATCGCTTGTTCATTAATATTTCAATATTTGTTCTTCTGCCAATGCCGTTGCTAATAGTCTTTAAAATCCTGTAGACTCATTATACCCAAAATTTTGCGAAATTTAATTCAAAAGATATTTCAAAAGGAAAATAACAAATACTTATAATCTATGACAGCCATTATAAAATGAGAAAAAATAATTCGAACAGCGCCACCAGCGCTTAGGTTTTTAAACAACTTTAAGTAATTGCTAAATTGAATATATACGTCTAATCTGTTTTAGGTATGTGATGTGTTGCTCTCAGATTCCGAAATCCAGATGTTTCTTGAAGAGAAACATAAATTCGATTTATTAATACTAGATGGTGCATACCCCGAATGTGCGCTGGGTTTCGTTTATCATTTTAATGCACCGTTTATGTACATAAATACTGTAGGATTTTACACTGGGTCCTTATCCATTGCTGGAAATCCTACTCCGTATGCCGTAACGCCATTCTTATCTCTAGCTTATACGGATAACATGAATCTATATCAGAGGACTGCAAATACAATGATGCATTTATTAGCGAATGGTGTTCACTCACTAATGGTAGGTTCTTTTTGTATTAAAATATATTTGTTGTATAATTATCTATTTAATATTATTATCCAGATTTAGCCATACGGCTCACACTCCCTGTAAGAGAAAAATTCACTCATCCCAGACACCTACGGTTTTAAAAAGATTGAGCTCTGGTGGAACGCTTTCCGTGTTATCGAGTCCTAGGTGACTTAGTATGCTGAGTATCTCCCAAAAATTTTCGTACACTTTTGGACGTCGCGAGGAGTACAGATTTCTGCTTGGCCTTATAGAGATGTTCATTTAGACCCAGCTGTTTTATGTTCTCCAAAAGGTTTTTGGGAATAACACCAGTAGTAGATAGAATAAAAGGTACTGTCTGGGTACTCTCCATATCTCCTGATTTGTATTTCTAGATCTCTGTACTTGTCGATCTTTTCGTTGTATTTAACACGCAAATTATTGGTGTTGGGTATCGCCACATAATAATAAGTGTTGTTGGCCTATAGACCGTTCCACGTTAAGAAAATAACATTGCGGAGATAGGGCCATGTATTTCTTATGGACGATAAAAGCTCAGCGATGCCACGATGAACACAAGCACGATTCAGGGTTGTATAATTTGTATTTTCGTTTTCACATACATGAATTAAATTAATGTTTTTTAACGTAATTGACCAAAAGTGCCCATTCGAAACAAGAGATGAAAAGTAGGAAAAATGATTTTAATTAAATAAATAGTATTTTCAAAAGATAATTTTATTTTATCTTATTTTAATTATAGTAACGACAGTTTATTTGTTTTTCGGTAAGCATATCATATACCATGAATCATAGAAATCAGTAGAAAATATTGCTTAGTTAAATCATGCACTTTGCCGGCTATTAAAGATTTAAAAGCAAAACGGACCGCTTGGAATGCATATATCTAATTACTAATTGCAACTTAAAATAATACGGTGTGCGTATGTCAGCGATTTTATGTCGTTCTCTGAGATTACATAATGATAATAAGGCTTTGTGGTTCTTCAGTTGTTATTCTGACTTTACAGTTAAATGTTAATTGAAAATGGAAATTCGAAAAATATATCGACAATCTAGAAAACCGCATGCCTGAGAGTTTTGACAAAACTGATCTCCATAAGCCTAATGTTATTTTCTTAACGTGGAACGCTCTATAGTAAGTTTATTAACTAAGGAAGATGGTCGGTTTGGAGAAGTCCCAGTTTGTCAGCTAGTTCTTGGTGGATAATCTTTCCTACTGAGTCATGGAATTCTTTATAATCAGTACCGACAAACGCCTAGCAGCTCCCTGTAAGATGTTGGATGGTTTCTTGGGCTTGGACTCCATTTGTCATTTTGGACTTGAGGATTTTTAACAATATATTTAAGGTAATTTTTATTTGGAATAACCTGATCCTGAATGGCAAGTAGGAAACCCTCAGTCTCGAAGAACATCTTTCCTGATATTAACCAATGGTTCGACGCTGTATTGTCGACATATTCTTGGCTGATCTCATTGAGATGTTGCCCATGCAGAAGTATACTTATCCAGGTGCGCATTTTTTCTTACTTAGTCAGGTGGTTTATGCGCATTTCTTGTTCCCTTAGTTTAAGAGGCGTTGTACCATCTTCTGCGCAAATTTCTCGATGTAAAGTAGATGTCTCTGACTGAAAATGAGTTCTTAAATTAGCAACCTGTTTATCCAGTTGCTCACCTATATCCATAACTCCTTCTCCTCCATGATATTGCCGTAATCTACAACTGTTCTCTCTACTGCACTTCATGAATCGCCTTTGTGAGAAGTGTTCTTACTTTCAGCTAAAGACTCTCTATATTCGTTTTTGATCCCTTTATAATATCAAATGAGTAGCTCAGCGCGGAACAGCGTATGTATTTATTGCCTTAAACAAATTTTTACTATTAAGAAATGACCGATTTAGTTGTCTTACTCTTTGTACGAACTCGGAAGTTAAAGTTAGTTCGGTTTTTATTTATTTACGGTCAATTTTCCGCGCTTGCTTTACTCCGAGATATTTGTACATGTCATGTTCACCCATTGCCTCGATGTTTTGGCCACCTTGCATATCGAAATCTCCGGGCTGAACCTTTCCACTGAAAATATTTAGTATACGGCTGGTTGGAAATGACTGAGTCGATTATAAGTTGTTTTTTGCAGCCCATGGAACCCTTAGCGCATAGTTTCTGTTAATGCTCTATGATATTTTTAGAGAATAGTGTTGGTAGAGACTCTAGGCTACACAAGATTGTGACCAATTTGTACAAAATTAGAAGACAAGTAATTGAGCGGTACTTGGTTTAATCTTGGGTGTTATTTTGATCCTTCGGTATTAGATAACTGGTTCTCTGAGTAAGAAATGATGGTATTTCCTGCGGATTAGAGATAACATAATTAATTAATAATTTTAAAAGCTCGTGGACACTCCAAAACTTCTTTAGCCAGAAGTTTTGAACTCCGTCTGGTCCAGATTTCCAGTTATGAAGCTTTTTGATAATGTTCGAGACTTTTTCAGTGGTAAAAGGTCCATAGGGAATATTACTGTAGTGTTGACGGTTGTTCGTCGTATCTTCAATCCATCCAGCATTGTTGTTATGAGTAGCTGGCGTCGAAAGTTGGTTTCCCCAAAACTCATGAATTTCTTCTTGAGTTGGGTAGGATTTATTTTCATTTTCTACGGTGGAATTCAATTTCCTATAGAAAGCCTTCTCTACATACTCAAAAAGTATATTGTCACATTTCCGGTTGTTACTAGCTTTGTATCTCCTTAGGCGACCTGAATAAAAGCAGAGTTTTTGTTTTAATGTGTTCGGGCAGTGTTGAGCTGTGTTGTTTTCTGGATCATGTTGTGAATGTCTTGAAAATTCAAAGTATACCACTAAATTTAGTTTTGATCCTGTTTTTAAATACATAATCAATTTAAAAAAAATCGATGGTTTTGTTTTTGTGTCGGAATATATATCCAGTATCTGTAATCCGGACCTGGATTTGTCATAATAATATTATATATAATAATATAATATTATTATATTATATTATTATATTATAGTCATTTATGTATAATATAATATATAAATAAATTAATCGATTGAACACCTTAAAGAATATTTACGTGCCAAATATAAGGAAAGTATACAGTGTGGTTAAAAAGTTATGAATCAAATAAGAAATTGATAAAATAGAAACACCCAGTATCTTTATTATTGATGAAGTAAGACCCATGGGGTTTTACTAGGGGAGTAATTATGGGGTTTTTGAATTCGCCTTACTGTCTCTTTTTCCAGATAACGTATGTAACTTTCCCAAAGAAACACACTGTATATGTTTATATAAATATACGTATATGTAATATATATACAGTCCATCTAATTTACATACCGTTGCACGTCATAGGCGTCATAGCCCGTGTCGTCACATGATACCAACACGAAATATTTAGGCGGTAGGTGTGTTCTTTTTAGAATCACTTTGCCGAGTACACTGGCATTACAGCCACTAGACATATTTTATTATATACGCGTAGAAATAATATTTAAAGATTTCTATTAATGTTAACTTAAAGAAATACACAATAATATGTTTCATTTAATTTGTATAAATGCATTATCAAGCGTTTTTATAAAGAACATTTGTTCGGAACACACTGTAACTGTAATCGAACGAAGGTGAAGTGTTGGCATAAATTGGTAACACTTAGTTGACAGTTACGGTGTTGACACTTTAGTTTTGTTTTTATTATTTACTATTAATTAAACTATGTTGTTTTTTAAACAAGCGGCTCAAATTGTTTTTAACAAGATTATTTTTTAACTCTTGTTTTGTTTCTATTTATTTACATTAAATATTAATTTATTTTGTTGTATAATCCACTTTTGCAATAATTATGTGACCTACTTTATTTAAAATGGATTCAGGAATTTTTTATACTTTGGCAACTATGTCAACTTAGATCTATGACGTAGATAATGACGTGCAATGGTCTGTAAATTAGATGGACTGTATATATATATATATATATATATATATATATATATATATATATATATATATATATATATATATATATATATATATATATATATATATTAGTGTACCTTGTGAATCTAGTGAACTAGAGTTTATTGTCCATTAAAATCAACGTTTCGGCAGGAAAGCTTTGCCTTTGTCAAGATTCTAAAATGTACTAAATTACCTAAATGTTTCTAAAAAGTTTAGGAACAAAAAATTATTGTAACATATGTTAAAAACTTACCAAAACCTAAAACGGGACACTGACTTTAATGAATTGACAGAAATAAAGATGGATGTCTGATATCTCATGGTTTACTGTCATTAATATATAATTATTTTTACATGGGCGTATCGTTGGTGTTTTCGAAAAAGGTAAAGTGGAGATATGTTATGACTTTAAGAGTCTTTTATGGTGTTATATTTGTTATTATTTAAATCACATTAAAATATATTTTATTTAGGTTCTGTGTATCTTTTTTGTCATTGATTGCGTTGGTATTTCTTTTTATTTTTATTGATTCGTATATCTCCGTCTTCTTTTTGTTTTGCTCGGTTTTAAAAATTTTGATGTTTTCGAAGTCAATTTTATGTTTCTTTCCATTTTCATGTTTTTTGAGCGCAGTGATGTTGTTCTTGTCATATTTGTGAGAACGAATTTTAGATTGAAGCAGTTGACTGGTTTGAGCAATATAGAAGAGATAGATAATGTCAGTGTCCCATTTACGTTTTGGTTAGTATTTTTAAACATATTTTACAATAATTTTAGGTTCCTAAACTTGTACATTTTAGAATCTTGACAAAGGCAAGGGTTTCCTGCCGAAACGTTGATTTCAATGGACAATAAAATCTAGTTCCAAATTAAATAACACTTATTGAACCTAAACCCAAGAAACACTAATTTTATATTAAATATAGCCGAATTTGCTATTTTTCATTTAGCACCTTTGTGCGCTAGAGCAAGGATATGTCTGAACTTTAATGTCTTTTTTGCGTATTCTTCACCTAATTGAGCACAAGTTGTTTTCCATTATGAATAATATTTTGTTCATACCGCTTAGACTGTTTCACTGCTCTTCAAAATAACATTTGAGATTATAGTTATTTTTTAGGTTAGGATGTCACTTCAAAATATACTCAGCAAATATTTTGGACCTGACGTACCACAAATATATGAAATGTCCAAAAACGTAAGTTTTATTCTACAAAACGGTTACGCTACAATGTCATATCCTAGGTCTTATTTACCAAATGTTGCCGAAATTGCTTGCATACATTGCAAGAAATCGAAACCATTACCAGAAGTAAGTACTTAATCAAAATTAAAGTTTTACATTACATCAACGATCTTTATTTCATAGCAACCAATAAATACGTTAATATACCATTTTTTTTTTTCTAAAAACTTACAAATGTTATTAAACACGTCATTGCTCATCTATTTTATCTAGCAGACATTCATCAATTTACAAGAAAATGTCCCTTTTGTTATTAAATTACTTTTTATGGAGTAATTGCTTCTTTCTATAGCAAAAAATGTCTGCAAATAATCTCTGTCAATTTTTTTCTAAAAACCATGTCGATGGTGAATATCATTTTTGATTAATAAATTGATGAGAGCTATGTGACAATTGATTTCATCTTTCAGTACTCTCAAAGGCATAAGGGATAAAATCGTGGACTACCTTCGTCGGAAATCCGACGGTCTAATATCTTTAATGGGTATAAGGATATGCAAAAAATAAAAAGAGAAATTTGTAGTCCAACGTATTGAATTTAGTTGATTGTATTATATGTTGAATTTCGTTTTTGGATTGCCATTTTTCTTTCGATCTTCTGTATATCTCTGTACTCTGTATATCTCTAGTTGATGTTCCTTCATACGATATATTTTATAAGTGTATTCCCCACAGGTTATGATCTAATGACCTTCTATTTTAATAGTATTCTAGATTTCTTTGGTAAGTTGTACCTCGTAGTCTCAGGAGTACTTTTGACTGTCCTCTTCCTGACCTTTTTTAGAGTAAAGTAAGATCTAAAAATATCAGGAATCCCTGAGAGAACTCCCTTCTCTGCCATCATACTCTAATCTAGACGCTAAACCACATAGCGTTTCCACAATTTATTTTTTAGGATTTAGAAGAATTCGTTAGAGGAGCAGGAGATGCTGGTTTTATATATTTTAGCATGGGCTCTTCAGTTAAAGCTGCCAATATGCCTGTATATCTTAGACAGTTACTATTTGCTGTTTTCAAAAGTCTACCTCAGAGGGTATTATGGAAATATGAATCTGAAAACATCTTGGAAGATTTACCTAGTAACGTAAAATTGGGCAAATGGCTACCACAACAAGACATCTTAGGTAAATATATGCTTAGCAATCTCTTGTATGTAAATTTTATTTTATTTAAGCTAAGATTAATACTGTTATAAGAATTAATATTAAACTTAACAGGATTCTCTATTGAATCGAGTCGATTATTACTTTCGACATCCTCTCTGCTGTCTTCTTCAGAGCTTTTGAAGTCTCAGTCTCCCGAGCCCCCAGACACTACTACACTGAGCACCAATCAATGCACTACTGCTACTGAAAACAACGCACTGTTCAATTATAGCATCGATAGGTTGGCGTCTGGGTTGGCGCGGGGGTTGGCGCAAACATTGCTGACGGCGAGATTTTGATTGGAGGGTAAAGCGGACGATATTCTCTTTATGAGAAACGGTAGGAATAAATTATTTTCCACTTCTATCGTGATATGGATACTAGAATGTATACCATTCAGATGGGTTTGAAAAGACACCAAAGCATCCTTGCCGTGGGGCCAAATGACGATCGTAGCCAACATATGGGTTTGATGTGTAAAGATATTGGCAATTACTGGACATAGTAAGGAGACCATTGGGGCACCATTTATTTGTCTGTAGAATTGATTTTGGAAGATAAGTGTTAAATATACAATGTTTAATGAGAGATAAGTGATAAAGAGTGAAACGATATCGAAACTTACCAGAATGTCTGACGGTGAGATAGGGTATTGTTTAAGAAGTTCGATGAAATTAAAATAAGTTTTGACGAAGGATGAAACATTTTCGGCGAGAGGTTATAGAGTTTTGGTCAAGTACTTTGCCAATGATTGTTTAGGGCAGTTAAATGCACTGACAATGGGACTAGAGGAATATCGGGTTTGTGAATTTTGGGTGGACCATATATTTGTGGTGTTCTGGAAGACTTTGGACGAAAAATTAGAGATTGTTTTATGTCGACAGGAAGAGAGGTTTAATTTATGACGGCTTTTGTTGTTTTGTCATGATGGCTTTTGGATAATGTTCGGAGTAGGAGGCTTTGAGTTTCTAAGAACTCTAGCGATGTCTTGTCTAATTATTTCAGCATCTTCTGACCTAAACAACCATTAACCAAGTACTAGACCAAAACAATACAAACTGTCGCCGAAAATGCTTTATCCTTCGTCAAAAATTCTTTTTATTTTATCGAACTGCTTAAAAAATACCCTATCTCACCATCAGACATTCTAGTAAGTTTCAATATCTTTTCACTCTTTACAAACATTTCTATAGACGAAATTCTAAACATTCTGAAAACTAAATTTAGTATCCAGCAAGTCCACTCAACTCTCAATAAGCATTGTATGTCCAACACTTATTTCATCTTTCAAAATCAATTCTACAGACAAATAAATGGTGTCTCAATGGACTCTCTACTATCTCCAGTAATTGCCAATATCTTTATGAAAGACTTCGAGACCCGAGCACTATCCACATCAATGATCAAACCCACATGTTGGCTATGATATATTGATGGCACATTTGCCATTTGGCCTCACGGTATGGATGCTTTGATGTCTTTTCAAACCCCTTTGAATGGTATACATTCTAGTATCCAGTTGGAGGTAGAAACTGATTCATACCTACCGTTTCTCGAAGTCATTATAAAGAAAAACCAATTCCAAAGTTTTCATCACTCTGTTTATCGAAAACCAACTCATACCAATCGTTATTTGCATACCAACTCTTATCATCCACCTTCACAAATCAATTCAGTCATTAATACCCTTGTCCCCAGATCAATACGCCTTTGCTATGAAGTAGACCCGCTGAGTTCTCTAGTTTAAAATAAGCCCTGATCCAAAACGGTTACCGAGAAAATCATATCAATAGGAGCATCCACAGACATCAATCTCAACCCAAAAACTCAGACCCTTCTCTTTTTTTTTCTGTCACACGAAAGCTTTTCTTCTTTACGATAACGGCAATATTTACGCTCCAACAAAAACTGTCATCAATCGATCAATCAAAGACAACATTCAAAATAAACAACACGGAGTTTATGAAATTCCGATCTGCCCCCATCTTATATAGGCCAAACCAATCGTAGAATCGAAAATAGGATTTATGAAAATTTTATTTCAGTTCGCAATTTCGATTCAATTTCAGCTCTAGGTAAACACCATCTTCCTATAGGTCACAAAATTGATTTTAAAAACTCCAGAACCATAGCCCACATACACTTCTATATACCAAAAATTATCCGAGAAGGCATAGAAATTGAAAAAAAGGCCAAATTGCCTCAATATACAAAATGACGGCATCCGGTCACATTCGACACGGCTCGACTCATAAAGAAAATATCGTCCACTCCACCCTCCAATCAAAATCCCACCATCAGAAATGTTCGCGGCAACCTTTAACCAAACCAAATTACCATCGATGGTATAAGTGAACCGTCCGTTGTTCTCAGTAGCAGTAGTGGATTGCTTGGTTATCCCTGTAGTAGTGTCTGGGGGTTCGGTAGTCGTAGACCTCGGAAGTCCTGAAGAAGACATCAGAGAGGATGTCGAAAGCTCGGTGCAGTGATAATCGACGCGGTTCACCCCGGAAGCCTATTGAGTTTAATATTAATTCTTGTAATATTAATCTTAGCTTTACTTTTAATTGTACTATTCTCGGAAATCTTTCGAAAGTATAAATTTGAAGACTTTCAAAAGGTGGCTTACACCAAATAAGAAACTGTTACGCAATAGAGCAGCTAGAAGTTTGATTATTAAATAAATCAAAATAGATAAGGAGAGATCCGTTCGCTCTCATGATGCCTAATATTGCAGATATGCACAGCGATAATTAATTATGGAACAATGGAAGGAAAAGTCTCTATCAACACTAGCTAGTGGTGGTAAAAGTGATGATTTTTAAATCACGCCGTGATCAGTGACTATGATTTTCGAATAACGATATTTTAAGTGGTCACTGTGATCATCGGTCTTTTATGTACAGTAACAGGTAGTCAAAGTACTGGTAAACTAAACAACATTATCACTAGAATTAACTCTACAATTACAATTTTTTAAGCTTCTAAGAATTTTTTTGTGAAAGAGACAAATATATTCAATACATTTAATGAAATTTGATAGAAAATAGAAATATTAGTAGATAATAACATAAAATACCTATGAAAGTTTGTTTTGTAAACGACAACCTACTGACTATTCAGTTCAGAACCTTTTAATTATCAATCAAAAAAACACGTTTGGTGAGACAGTGACCGTGAAATTGATATCTGATATTAGAGAGTCTTTGTGCAAGCAAATACGTATACGTAAGGTATCTTTCTGACATATAAGCATGTGCATTAATGGTTGAACTAACGTATCTAGATACGTATGTACCGGGCTGGTACGTTACATTCATACGCATCCCTATCGAGCCGAAAGGGATGCGAAGTTCTGCACGTAACATAACGATGGTGTTGCCCTTATCAAATTTGTGATAAACTAATAAGTTGTCAGTGCCAGTCTTGTCCTTGTCACTTAACTGTATTTTTGATATTAAAATAAACAACAAAAATTTTTTTTAATAATTTGTAATTTTGGAGATGGACGCGATATTAAATGTAGGTGCCTTTATTGATGATAAAGAATACGAAGACATAGAAAATGCGTTTCTTCTCCACATCTTGCACGACTATACGGCCGCTTTAATTTAGATACCATGTCTAATATACAATGTAAAAATCTTTTTCGCTTTTGGATTAAATTCCACCTTTCTGGATGGTCGTAAGGGTTCTGGCCTACGACTTCGTTCAACAAGAACAAATCATCTTCATTGCTAAAGTGAAGTCGTTTTCTACTGCTTTTCATTATTTATAAAAATTAAAAACAAATATATTTAACCACAAATATGAAAAACACGTGTCACGTGTGCTGATGAAATGTGGATGTTGAAATTTTGGTAATCGGGTAAGATCCCCTTGTGCAATCGGTTACTTTCGGCTCGATAGGGATGCGTATGAACGTAACGTATCAGCCCGTTACGTCAGGTAATACGTATCCAGAAACGTTAGTTCAACCATTAATGCGCATGCTTATATGTCAAAAAGGAACGTTACGTATACGTATTTGCTTGCACACAAATTCTCTATTAACTCTCAATTTAAAGTTCATCTTCTTCGATACGTTAGTTCTTTACGTATAGGGAGATACGTTACGTTAGGTAGTTACAAAAACTCCCTATTATCTGGTCACTGGTCACGGTTATCGAAGTTAGCAAGTAACGGTAGTTACCGGTGATTTTGAAATCACCGGTAGTGAAATTACGTCCCATCACTAACACTAACCATCAACAATAACTTCTGCCGTCCAAAGTAGATTGCGCCTTTTCATTGTTTTTGCAAATGATGAGAAATTTTGGTAAGGAACCTGCCTTTCTAACGTCAAGTTTGTTGTTCACCTACCACTATGTGATGAGTCCCAATATAGGAAACATGTCACTGTATATTTGTAAATACAGGGAAAAGTCGACTAAAAATAAAAATTACGTATGGCAAAAGTTAATAAATGATACTAAATAAAAAAAATAGAAAAATTGGATAATGAAACGATAAATAAAATAGAAGATTACGACTACACTAAGCCAACTGAGTATTCTCTACATTCATATATAAAACAATTCATATGGTACAATAGGAGATGTTAAGATAAAGTCAGTAAATAGAATAGTGTTATCATACCGTTATGTCAAAAACACAAATTGATGAGTAAATCAAATAATTTTTATAAGAAATATACAATTTTTTTAGGTCATCCAAAACTTAAAGTCTTCGTCACACATGGGGGTCTCCTAAGTATGTTCGAGACGGTGTACCACGGAGTTCCAATAGTATCGATTCCAGTCTTTTGCGATCATGACTCAAATGCCGCTAAAGCTGAAATCGATGGATATGCTCTGAAACTTGACTTTTCAACTCTGACAGCAGAGAAACTACTATGGGCCATCCGGCAAGTTATATACAATTCGAAATATAAGGAAGAAGTTAAGAAGAGACAGTATTTACTGAGGGATCAGCCTGAAACTCCGTTACAAAAGGCTGTGTATTGGACAGAATATGTGATAAGGCATGATGGAGCTAAGCATCTCCAATCGCCTGCTCGTAATTTAGGATTTATAGAATATTATTTAATAGATGTAGCTTTTGTGATTATTTTTGGAGCATTTTGTTTATATACCATGTTAATACTTACTTTGAAATTGTTTTTAAAATATTTTTTAAGTAGTTCTGTAAATTCTGTGAAAAAAAATATTAAAGTAGACTGACACATTTAATTTGGTTGTTAATAAATTTATGGATTACTTCCCTTTTTTGTTATTTACTTGTAATTTTGAGTTGCAATTCTTTGATATTTAAAAAAATATATGTGTATTGTCTACAACGATAATATATGTTACAATATTCTTTACTATTATATATATATATATATATATATATATATATATATATATATATATAGTACCTGCTCAATTTATTAGACTCACCATTTCAGTTTTCTCGATTTCAATCGCACTGAAAGTATGTTTACTTGGATACTAAGGTGTTAAATGGGTTGCATAACTATTGGGTACATAGTTACGTAGAAAATGCTATAAATTTTTCTTAGAAGTGTCAAAAATTTACAGATGACAGTAGAATGTGCTCAAAGTGTGGAGTAACTAATTGTTTTACATTTCGAGTTTTTTTGCTCAAAACATTCATTTGTGGTCAGTTCATTTAAAATGTGCACTAGTAAGTATTGACATTATTACATAATAGTGTTACGATTAATCTTGGATTGGAATTATTAGATGGGTATATCTAAAGATTTTTGTGTTGAGAAAATCTAGTTCATCTATTAGAAAATACAGCACTTAGTCAGAGAGAGATAGCACGAAAATGTGGTGTATTCCAGTCATCAGTGAGAAGATTAAGTCAAAAACTCAAAGAGAGGCGACCTGTGACGTCAGTTCGGAAGGGCCGGTGTGGCAAAAAACCTTCAGTCTCCCCAACGCGCAATGAATTTTAAAAAAATTAGCTGTAACACACAGAAGGGCCACCCATAGGGATTTAAGAAATAAGTTGGAAGAAGCAGGATGTTCAGTATCGGTGGCCACCGTACGCCGAAATTTGTATGGCATGGGCTTCAAATGTCACAGGCCCGTTATGATAAGATGCTAAACTAACACCAAATGCTCAAAAACGCTTAGCTTGAGCCAAAATCCATAAAGACTGGTATATTGATGATCGGCGTAAGGTAAATTATTACAATAATCATTTTATTTTTGCACTTTATAATTGTTATTCATATTCACAGGTTTGCTTTAGCGTTGAAGCCACATTTTAAATTATGGATCACAAGGCCCAGTTTATCTGAAGACGTCCAGGGGAAGAATATGAAAAGGGGTGTGTAATTCATACAAATTAAACATCTTACTTCAGTAATGATATGGTCGGTGATTAGTGGCAAAGGTATGGGACGTTTGTATGTCGTAGAAGGAACCATGCGACAAGACTTATACTATTTGTGACTTGGTCAGTCCACTGGATCTTAAGTATTCTGCGATATAGCCACATCTCAAATGCTTTTAGTTTTCTGCACATAGCTTCGTTCAAGGTCCACGATTCAACACCATAAAAAAGGACAGAGAAGACGTAGCATCGCAGCATTCTTACTTTTGTATCAAGAGAGAGGTTGTGACTCTTGAAGAAGGCCCCCATCCGATTGAAGGTGGATCTAGCTTTTCCTATGCGTTCTCTAATCTCCTGGTTGTTGGTCCATTATTCATTTACTATGGTGCTGAGGTAGTTGTATTGCGTCACTCTTTCTACAGTGACTTGGTTGACGAAGAGTTGACCTTCTGTTATCCTTTTCTTGCTTATTATCATAAGCTCTGTCTTCTTAACGTTTATAGTGAGTCCATACTGTTGACTGTAATACGTGATTTTGTTCATAAGAACTTGTAGGTCTTCTAAGTTTCCGCAAATACTATGGTGTCATCTGCATATCTGATATTATTTAGCCGGTAACCATTTAGTAGAATACCTTTTTCAGTTTCGTGCAAAGCTTCGATAAATATTTTTTCACAGTACAGATTGAAGATTAGAGGAGACAAAATACAGCCTTGTCTCACTCCACGCATGATTTTCATATAGTCAGTGTGTTCACCTTCAACTCTGAGATTTGCTGTCTGGTTCCAGTAAAGATTTCTAATTGGTGTACATATTCGGCGTTATTTAGATCAGACTTAGATTTATATACAGTTATTTAGATTTCCCGGACGATGGATTGGTAGATTAGGTAGTATTGAATGGCCTTCTCATTCACCCGATTTAATCCTAGATTATTTTTATTGTAGATACTTGAAAAGTAGAATTTAAAAAACGAAACCACCCAGTGTTGCGAAACTAAGGCAAAGAATTATCGATGAATCCATATCAATTTCCAAAGAAACATGGAGAAACGTAATAGTCGCATTTTACTGTCGTTTAGGACAGTGTCAAATTAACAACGGACATTTTGAATACTTGATTAGGTAGACATTGAATTAGAAATGTATTAAATTTAGGTATTTATTAAAGTATGTTCAAATTTAGTTGTACATAGTTTAAATAAAAAAAAATTATTGAGACAATTAGGCGTTTTTAGGCTTTTGTTTTATCTTTTTAAGATGTTCCTGAGATTTCAATAAAGGTACAATAGGTATCTTTGGTGTTGTTTTAAAAAACCTAAAGTTACTAATGATATCAGGAAAATGGTAAATCTGTCAACGTCACAAATATCAAATCTTAATATTGCAAAATAAGTGTATCCCTGTTTTTGTATAATTCTGACCATCCATGGCATTTCCAGACTTTTGGTACACTCTGTATATGTAAACTTATTATATCTCCGCTGCCCAGACTTTTTAATTTATTTGTGACACCATTTCAATTTTTCTAGCAATCTTCCGAAAAACCTTTTCGTCTGATTTTCTCTCCATTAATGTTCGCTAGAGATAACTATACAATAAAAACAAAAAAAATTATTCAGATAAATTTTTATTAAAATACAATATATGTATATTTGGTAAATAAAAGCCATGGGTAAAAAAGTACAGCTAATAAGTAATGTTGCCACACAATCTAAACATTACAGCTGCCTTATTTCGAAATACTGTTATGTATAATATACACAAATATAAATACAAAGTACATTTTTACAACCTTGTTACAATGGACTTATAAGTATTGCACACTCAAATATTTAAAATATAATTACCAAATGTGTAAGTACAATTGTCTATATAAAATATTATAGAAAATATAAACAGTCACAATAACAAAACATATAAATAAAAAAGACACACGTTTACCTTGTGCATTGCGTATATCTAGGTTCAGTCTTATTATATGCAATACCTGTACATTTTAAACTAATAAACCTAATCTTCCGGCAAAAACTATTTACACTAGTTCGAAAAACCGCAAATTTTACCCACAAGGGTTTTGACATTTTTTGAAATGATACTTCCGTCATTCTAAGTCTAGCGGTTTCACTCATTATAAAGATATTTTAGGATTAATATTACTGATTACTGGTAACTTTTGAAGAAAATATCATTAATAGACATAAAACAACGAAGGTGAAAGAATCTATGAAGTTCATCAGAGTAAATTAGACGATTGTACCGCCTGATTACTATATTAAAGTCATGCAATATGTAGACATGGTCACTAAATAATGTGGGATAATACCTAGTGGAGTGCATTTAGTGAAGACTTGAAAATAAATGGTTGTTTCTTTCTCAATTATATAGCAGTAAAGGCAAGCAATATTAGAGCAGTGTCTGTCAAATTCCTTGCCCATTTAATTTTTTTAATGTGAGCAGCACATAATTTTCCTTAAACGGAAAAGCGCATGACCACATGGTTTGCATCTATTTATCTAAATATGAGTAATATTTCAGGAGATATGCGCAATTTAGTAACTGATCAACATCTCCTAGGCATCAACTACAATATATTTGATCGTTGAACTTGAAAGATTTGAAAATAGTTCGTACATCTACTGGCTTCCACATAATCTACTAATCCACGATTGCCTGCACGTAAATTTCAATGAAAATTTGGTGGTGTTGCAATGCAAACAAGTCTTTGTTCTAGTCTAACGCAGCCTAAAGCAAAATCGTGATTGAGCTAGACGACAAGTCCTATTTATACGTCTTTACAGATCAACGTTGGAACTTTCAAATAAAAGTTCTGTTCGGGGATTGCAATACTTTAGATGTTTTTGGAGATGGAGTCAATAGCTATGACAGGATAGTGTTGTGTAGATGTACTTCAAACTCATATTGTACTAATATTATAATAATTACAATAAAATAGTGTGGTACAATATACTGATGATGCTGCGCTAATAGAATACCAGAGGATCACTGATAGCTAGAAAATATATTCCAGTCCATTCAGTATTACATTAAAATATCTGCTAAAAAGACTACGAAGTATCGCAAGGTCCTAACCTGTCATTTATCTTGTACCATACATATTTAAACAAAGTTAACTACTTTATCAATCGTGAAATATATGCCACAAAACTAAAAAGACTAATAAAACTTAAAAGGTATGGTAAAATATTAATCGCATCTTAACAATCAAACACTTATTTAAAATTTGCTGTTTAAATAACCGTGTAAAGATTTTTGCCAGTACTACCTAACTTAAAAAACTAAAAATACTATCACTGGAAGTAATAAAAGGGGAAAAGGAAACTTTTAAAAGCAATAGTGGGAAACAATTTCATAAAGACACAATTCCGTTAAAAAGGAGTAAGTTTAAAAATTTTACAATTAGAGTTTTAATTTTAATAAATAATTTGCTAAAGTTGTTATAGAAAAAGGAAAAATACGATATTCGCCAAAATAAACAGTATAACGTATTAAAATTAGTAAATTGGGCGCCATTTAGTATGATCATTTTAAATTGGATTGAAAATGTTTAAACTTATAGGTATTATAAAAATACCTTTAATTAAGCTTTCAACTTATGTATTATTTGCCATAAAATCCAAACACTTACAAAATGGGAGTCATCTTCTATGTTTACTGATTCAATCACTGAATCCCATCAAAAACTAGTTAATAGTTACGTAAATAAGGAATTGTTTAATTATTTATAGTAATTTTGCAACATCGTGGAAAAAGGTTAAAAACAAACTTTTAAATGCAGCATTACTAGCCGAATGGTCTCAATAATTTGGCAAAATGGTCATTCGCCATTTTTAATAATGACGTCATTAAAAATGTCATAAAAACTGTGAATAGGTTCCTTAGTTACCCAAAATTTTATTGTTTTATGGTTCCGAAAACACTGTTCGTGGGAGACTTTTGACGCGCACTGTGTAAACAGTGTAATGTAAATAATAAAAAAAAATTGTTAAAATGAACAATGATTTGATGAAGTGTGTATTGGTAAAGTAACAACTGCTTGCCTGATCACCTATTCAACGTTCAACATTTCTGTTGGTTATTTTGGTGGATACCGTATTTAGTGGCAATGTTCGCATATTTTCAAATGGTGTTTTAGACAAAATGAAATTCAAAAAACTAATTACACTAACTAAATTTATATACAAGAATTCACTGAGCAAAGTAGTAGGTAAATATTACCATTATATCTAAACTGAAAATGATCTAATAAACAATAAATACAACTAAAAATAAAATACTTAAAATTACGTTCATGCATTTCTTATTTCTGGAAAATACTATTTATTTTGTCGTATTGAAATAGTTGTTTCATCAAGAAACCAGAAATACCAGAAATATTTTCATGGTAAAAGAATGATGATTCATACAAACTAAGAATCATTGTATATCCTAGTTTAAATGTAAAGAATGATGACTGAAATCTGAAAACAGAATTACAAACCAATTTTGCAGTTTGAACTACTCTATATGTTTTTGATTCAAAAGTGGCTGATTATACAAATTATCACAATATTCACACTTACAGTTATAGTTAGCTGTTAAAACACTAAATGATTGCCTAAGACTTAGGAAATAAAGCTCAAATAATTGAAGGAATCAAGTTGACTTAGTTAATTGGTTAACACAATTAAATAATAAACCAATGTTTAGAAATAGCGCAGATATTGGTTCAAAGAAATTCTGCTACAGAACCATCGACTAAAATCCTAAGTGGAGTAAATTGCGAAAATTAAAAGTCTTGTAATGGAGTTGTTCAGAGCACAATATACACAAAAGGTAGACAGTAGCTGCCACGTTATCTTCACATCTTTAAAATATACTGATGACAATAAGAAACTGGAAATGGAGTCCTAGAAGGGACAAACAAATTCAGCGGATACTACAATTTGATACAACACTTCTTAGTGTTCCAGACAGAAGCATTAGCATGCACCAAAGAAATTACTAGGGGCCTACAGAACAAAAAATAAATGTCTTTACCGACAGCCGGCAATAAATAACTTTATCAAATCAAAACTGATAAAAAATTATGAGGATCTCCTTAATAAACTGAGACGAAACAATAAGGTGTCTTTAAACTGAATTCCAGTGCTTGAATAAGTCAAAAATAACAAATTAGCAGACTATCTGGCAAAGCAAAGCTCTAGAGGAATCTTTGAATAGCTACAGTACAGTATCACAAAAGATACCATTAGAAACTAAATTCAAAAGTGATTGGAAAAAGAAGATACAAGATGAAAATCATTAGCAAAATTAACAAGGCCCGTTCGTCTAGTCTGCAGGATTTTAGAAGGCGAAAGCTGCATATAGTCAAAAAGGCAGTGACTGGTCGCTGGCTAATGAAGAAATACCTCAACAACACAGATATATCGAATGAACATTAATGTAGGAAAACGAAATGGAGGAAGAATCTGCCATATATGTCGTTTGTGAATGTGAAATGCTTAGTGACATGAGGAGGATTTACAAAGATAAAACAATTATTGAGTTAAGAAGTCCTTAGGTCTCCATCAGGACGTTAAACAGGACTTTTTGGTGGAGTTTAAAGGGAGTAGAGGATTTAGTACAAAGGTTCCATGACCAAGCACTAGAAATAGAAGAGTTATGACGAACAGCAAGAAGAGCACTGGAAATCAGTAAAATACTACGGTAGATAACTCGATCGAGACACCCACTAAGTGTTCTATTATTTGCAAATAACAAGAAACAGAAGAAACTAACTATACATCAGCAAAAACAAACATGATCCTATGATGAACGGTGGACCTTAAAATTGTCAACTTTAAATGCCACTCAAGTTATAAATAGAGACAATATGAAGTACAATAAATGGAACAAACAAACAATACATCATAAAACAAGAAAAGATGCAGAATATATTTTTTATCCTGTATTTATTATTATGAATTAACATAAAGACTACAGAAGAGAGACCAAACAAAAAGTTAGAACATCAGTTATGTGTCATGTACGCTATAAACAGATAGCTGATTAAAAAGATAAATGGAGATAACATAAAATAGAACTAGGAAGACCACCAAAAAGATAGTCGTATACCACTGTGACAATGGAACAAAGTCCTTTAATGAAGAATGAAAAAAAGGAGCTACAAACAGCGAAACCTCAATCGTGCGACAATTTTATTGACCAAATTGATTGCTTATTGGAAAATAAAGAATTAACGTTCTAAATACTTGATCTTTGAATATTTTGCAAGTTTATGCTAACCAATAAAAAAATTGACGTACAGTGATTCTTAATTTGACATTACTATAGTTTCTCTTTAAAATGATTGAATGTTCTTATTGTAGCTTAATTATTTTTTAGTTTTTAGTGTATATCATCTATCAATATTCGTTGATCAAAAACAATATAAAAGAAGTGAATAGCAATAACTTTCAACAACTGTAAAATTGTATATTTCTAATAGGCCACCGTGGTGTATCGTCACGTCTTTTTTTATGTAAGTATAGGTCCTGTTTCCAAACGTCCCACTATTTAATCTATTCCTATCAGCTTTCAGCAATTTTATTTTTTAGAATTTCTGCGAGTTTGTAATTTTTCATTTCAATAAATTAAAGAGTTTAGGAAAATAATTCGAGTAAGATAAGCATACATTTACTGAAGAGACATAAACGTACAATAGTTTATCTTGTGATTTAAATTATACTTTATTCATACTCTACCTTTTTCTATTAAATTATGTATTAATTTATGTCGATTTTTTTATAGTCGATGTTTTGTTTTCGACCAATTTTTCAGAAAAGCAAATATTAAAATAACTATTGAATTTCAGAGTAGATTACTTTTTAACTAAAAGCTCCTCCTCTACATGTTAATTTATAATACCATTTGATTGGTTTGCTGGGGTTTCAGTTTTTACAGCCGATAGTTATCTTTGATTTATGGATGTAAGCTATCATCAAAAGACAAAATAGATGGATGTAACGGAACACGACCCAAGTGCAACAAGGACAAACGATTAGGTATAACTTGCGTTACCAACCTGAAGTTTAAGAAGTCTCTAAACAAAATAACTAGAACTATGCCGAGAGTTAAATAACATAAAGGTAAACATTAAACTACAGACATCAAAAAAAATCTAAGGAACACCACTATCATTCCAATTTTTTCAATAAAAACTTATTTTTTGTTGATACATATAATTCGATTTGAAAAAATTTGTATTAAGGCAAAATTGACAGTACCTCAAATTCGACCGATTAATAGCTTCAAATTGTAAAGAAAAAGTGCTTCAAATTTTAAAGATAGTCTGTATTTACTTTAAAATTTTACTAAAACAAGATTATTAAAAGCAACGACAGTCATGGAGCGTTGGCATCTAACACATATTCAAATGGTAAGTGCTGTGAATATGATTTTTCGTCAAAAACAAACAGGTTAGGTTAGTAATATAAATAATATAGATAATTAATATAAACAATACCAAAGAAAGTGGTTATTGAAAAAATAAAGTGTCACAATTAGCAAATCATTTTTTTAATCGATTATTATTATGATACATGTGCGAAAAGGAACGAAGCGGTGTTGTTATGGAATAGGTAAGAGTGATACGCGCGCTCTAAATCATTTAAAGACAACACCTATATTATTTTATAAATTTTCTAAAGCCTTTATTTACTTTGATAATGGAATGAGTCAAAGAGACGTGGCCAGACAGCTTGGAGTCAGTCGTATGATCCAAAAAACATGCCGATCATTCGTAGAGACTGAATCTCACTATCGACGAAAAGAATCAGGCGCGAGAAGAATCACGACGGCCAGAGAAGACCGTTCTTTACAACGCAATTCTTTGCAAAATCGTTTCTTTGCGGCTAGAGCAACAAAAAACCGTTTTCAATATGCTTACGGGTGGACATTAAGCACTTCCCCAGTGAGAAGAAGGTTGAGGAAATTTGGTCTAAGGGCTCGCTGTCCAGCAACAGGACCTTTGTTGACAGCAGCACATCAAAAAAACCGACTTGGGATTGCTAGAGACCACGAGCATTGAACGATAGAAGATTGGAAAAAAGTTTTGTTTAGTGATGAGTCCAGGACGGTTGTTTGGGGGAACGACATGGTGCTTGTGTTCGACGAGCACGTGTTGCTTTTGGAGGCTTAGAAATGTTTTGGGAAGGCATTTCATTCGAAGGCCGTACTGATCTTGTATTTATTGGTAGAAGAGCGTTGAATGCTCACCGATACATTATCGAAATTCTAGACAAGCACGTAATGCCTTTTGCTGGGTTTGTGGGAGAAAACTTTATTTTCATGGATGGTAACGAAATACCTGGAAAAATGAATTTGCCATGAATTCCAGATTTTAACCCGATTGAACATGTTTGGCAGCAACTCAAATGAAGAGTAAGAAACAGAATACCTGCTCCAATAAATCGTGAGCAGCTTCGGTTGGCGCTCATGGAAGAATGGGAAGCGTTTCCTCAAGACAACATCCAGAATTTGATCAATTTAATTAAGTCAAATGAGGAGTGTAATTCAAAATAGAGGTGGTAATACAGAATATTAAAAATCACGACTTTGTAGTAATTTTTATAAAGAAAACAGCAAAAATTACAATGTTAATTTTTGAAATTTTTCATTAATACCTTCATTTTGGGAGAAGTAATTTTTTTGACATTTGTTACTTAAGAAATGGTTGCATACTGCTTTAGAACATATTCTTAAACATTACACAAACATCTAATGACAATTAATTTTTTGTACGGTTCATAAAAATTAAAAAATGCCAAAAAATTTAGGTGGCTTCTATTTAATGACGCGCAGTGTATATTAACGGAAACGAAGAAGTACCTTGGGGAAAACGAAGATCCATATAGACTCACAATGATTTATATAATATATTCGAAGGCAACCGATAAGCAGGTTGTCCAGAAAAAATGTAAAAGAAAAAAATAACAAGCTATACATTCATTAAAAATAAAGAATTCTCGGAAGCCTTAAAATAACAAAAAAAAGATGGTTGTCGGTAATAGGTTTGTATATATTCGAAGAAGGCATTAAAGACGAAAATCACAATTTTCTAAACAATTAAAGAGATATCAGCTTGAATTATATAATAAAACAGATCATAGTACAGTATGTGAAGATCTGGAGTCAGCAACAATACAATCCCTAAACGTATGAGAGACCACATGGAGAACAATAATGTAGACCTGAAAATGACAAATAAATAAATAAGAAAAAAAGAAATACACAAATTTACTTAATCAGCCAGACGTCTAAGATTAATTATGGACTATGTATTAGAAAATAATAAAATCAATAAACAGGTTGTGAGCAGAATATGAAATGAGGAAATGTAAACAAAGCTTTCAAATTTTGTCTATAAGTACATTTAGACACATGTACTTATAGAAGTTCCTTTTTTCTAGGCATAAAAACTGGTTAAAAGCGATTAATGACTTTAAATTTTCCACGGGTGTTTCCAATTTAAATGGATTGCTTTAACTGATGCTAACCGAGATTTTACATAAATATTCAGTCTTAGTTACACGTGGATCTAATTATAGTATTCTAAAAGCAATTTCTTTTTAAACTTATGTACGCTTATATATTCAGCTCAATACAGAGGATATAATGTATAACACGCCGCTAGTTAACGTTATAGGTTTATTAGGCATTACCCGTTCCAGTAGGGACCTATGGAGGAGTATCACTGAGCCGTATACCCTCCTATTGCCGTACTAATCATCCATAGGTCGATCAGATCCACCAGCGTATTCCAGTCTAAGTGGCAGATTAATTTTAAAATTTTGAACTACTACGTTAGCCTTTTTATTTTATTGTTCCGGGTCAGGGCCCGAACCATCATCCGCTAAAGCATTTCGACAGTAAAGCGAGTGTGAGTCGGTCGCCTGCCCCGCTTGGCTATCTGACCGACCCATAAATAAATTCACGACAATAATAAAAGCTTAATAATAATAAAATAGGAACAAACCAGCCATTGAAAGCTTGTTTCGAAGCATGACATAAACCTACAATAAAAATGACGTGGTTGCATCACGACTACACTGCGTTTTAATAAAATTATTAGTAGGACACAAAACGAAGTAATAACATTACGGGGAATTGGAACCATTATACCAATACACAAAAAGGCGATACAAGACAATGTTCCAATTACAAAGGCATCACATTACATCACATTGCATCAAAAGCGGACGAAAATATTTTAAAACCAGACAAAGACATGTGGTACCACTTACACAAACAATATAAATTTCGTTTTATTTTATGAGGATAATATTGATGTTTCTGTCTAAGAGCAACCTTTTTGTCACGTAACGTTAGCATGATTCATTCTCTAACATCTAGGCTTGGGCTGGTCATACAGGCGGTCGAAAACATTTCCGAAGCACTGCCTCGCTATTTTCAGAAAAACACTGGCGGGAACGAGCCATATTATCTTCTTCCTATGCCGTCCCCATTAACGGAGGTTGGCGACCACATTTTTAAAAGCTTCTCTGTCTTTTGCAACGTGGAATAATTCGTCTACAGTCATGTTTGTCCAGTCTCGAATATTTCGCAGCCATGACTTCCTTTCGCAGCCATGAGCCATATTATACAAAAGTTAATTGCATGGTGAAAATCGTGTGCAAATCAACCACTAACTATCTTTTTTTTATTATTAATTTTAAAAAGTATTAACAGAAGACATCTGATCACACTGAGTTCAGTAATTTTTCACGATACAAAAACTTTTTTGATTAATATTTATTATTTAATACATGATTGAATTTAATACATCGATTGTATTTTTCTTACCACAACATTATTAAATTTAAATTGTTTTTCTGTTATATAAAATCGTTTGCTATTCATAGGGTAATTAGCCTTGTTGTGATCACTCTTTTTTCTGGTTTAAAAAACCTAAAATGTTTTTCAGTCCAAGCCTGCTCCGGTCCATTACCTTTTGATTGGGATATACACATACAGTGATGAGTGCTTTAAGAACCGGCAAAATAACGCAAAAGATAGAAAACATAATACGTTGTGAAATAAAAAGAGATGAAAGTAGTAGAGGTGGGAAATTATCGATAGAAACCTCTAATTTACATTAAATTGCATTAGGACTATCGATAGTTTCCCACCTTTAGACGTTAGCTTATGAGCTAGTTGACTTCTGTCATAATATTACAAGTATGGCGTCGAACATTTACATTATTTAAATTTCGCATAAAGTAAAAACTGATTGAAGGTAGTAGATTGAAGGAATTAGTAGTAATTTGATAATTAATTCTGTGTTGACGAATACAGAATAACAAGCTATGATAATTATGTATTGAGAAGAGTGTATGCGACGTCTTAAATCATAGTTTATTATCAATCAATACTTTAATTTTGGATAAAAGCATACTCCTTCTTAAACCGTTTTTACGTACATTACGTGATACGTATTACTATGACTGAAGTCAACCAGCTCATAAGCTAACGTCTAAAGGTGGGAAATTTTCGATAATTCTAATGTAATGTAAAGTAAATTATAGGTTAATATCGATAATTTCTCACCTCTACTACTTTCATCTCTTTTTATTTCACAACGTATTATGTTTTCTATCTTTTGCGTTATTTTGCCGGTTCTTAAGGCACTTATCCCTGTATAAATAATAGCAGAATAAAATTCTAATAGCATATCTTTCGTTTATATCATCGGAATCAACTTGTTTAATCATTGACTTTGCCAATCCGAAGAAATTTTTAAATTAGTAGGCTACACTTATAGTTAAATAAAAATAGTCATATCTTAAGGTATGTTTCAAATAAAAGCCCCCAATTAAAAATTAAAATTAAAAAACAGATAAAGTTGCACAAGCTCTACTAAAAATAAATAAGGATAAAGCAGTTATATCAGATGATAATATAATAGTCTCCCGTTTTATACCGCTGTCGCGGCTTTGGGAGTATAGCAGGGTAGTCTGCTATATCTAGGGCCTACGGTATACAAGGAAGGTAATATGGCCAGTGCTACGCTTCAACCGCCTATTATTTCCCCTGGTTTTACCCAAGGTACTCATTTTATTCAGGCTGAGTCGACCTGAGGCCTATAGACATTTTTAAAATGTCTAGATGTTCTTGCCGGCGGTAGGATTCGAACTCCGGACCACCGGCTTGCGAGGCAAGCATCCTACCGCTTGCGCTACGCAGGCCCTTTATATCAGTAAAAAATAAAAAGTAAAAATATGAATACCGATACGGGAAACAGAATTTTTGAAATATATTTATTTAAGTTGGAAAAATTACCTCTATCATAAAGTATTTATGTTCAAAAATAAAGGGTATATTCAATGTTTTTATAGACTGAAGACATATCTGACACGTTATTGAGAATAGTAAAACCGTCTGGCAATCATGAATACATTATATTAAAGATGATATAAATAAAAAGTATGATATTAGATAATTACTTGTTACCTGGTTAAAGGCGAATGACACCAAAAACAAAGTAAATTTTATATAACTTATCCATCTATGTGTTTATTTTTCTCCTTCTAAAGCAAATCCTCCGAGTACAGAATGTTTTGCTTGCTAGTGTCAGCACAGCTGTTACCAAATATAAACGAACAAAGTGTATATTAGTGAATAAGATGATTAAAACTAAAATATTCATGAACTATCTGAATAGTTATAAGAATCTTAAATTATTAATTATAAAAAAAATATTCAACTCACCAATACTTTTTCGGTATTATCTTAGCCAATTAGAAAATTGACTCATATTTACCAGTCAAGCCACCTACGTACTAATAAAAAGTAGTAGATGCAAGAGAATAAACCATAAATTCATGTATTTTCATACTTTGCTTTGCTAACTCTTAGACTATTAATGAATTTATTATTACACCACATCAATACTATTCCTAGTCAAACAAATTTCGTGTAAGCCAATAAGAAAAAAATGTATAGGCCTGAAGTTAAGTTTATCCATTATATTATGTCAAAACATTTCATATTTAAACGCTTTAATGCTTCTTTAAACTTAATTGAATTGAGGTTACTCACTTTGTTGTCGTATTGACATTGTCTATTAAATTTATTACTTTGGCACAATTCGCAAGTAGGTAAATATAGGTACCTATTAAAATACTTCATTTTCATTTAAAAATAGATACACTTAACTTTTACAACATAAATCTTATTAAATACTTCGGCGAAAAATTAAGTATATTTTTCAGACTGCTGAATGCTTTCCAATAAATTCTCCAGACTTAGTTTGAACAGATTTCCCATCAAATTCTACCGTCGTAGAGTTGGCTTCGTGTAACGGTTCTCGTTCATCGCTAAAAGCAAGCGTTCAGATCAAATTGTGCGTTAGCTTTATTAAAAAGGTAATGTAAAAAAAAGAAATTAAAATAACATGATCAAACATGTTTACGTCAACCAACTATACAACTAATTAGAGCAAAAATATATATACATACAAAAGCAAAAAACAGCATTACAAAATTAAAAATAAACGCAGTTTTACTAAATAGTCAGATATATTTAAAAAATAAATGTATAGATTGATACTACAACAATAAAAAAACAACTAATAGAAGAATACCATCATGCAAAAGAAAAATTCTAGAATCTAAAATTGAAACATTAAAATCCAAAATATCCAAGGAAACATCGATTTTAAAAAAATAGGAAATACAGTAGGGTCTCGCTAAGCCTGACTCCTTGTTCGATGGTCGCTGTAAGTATTATAAACCGGCCGGGTAATGGGTATCGCGCGTAGGTGTAGGTACGGGGGCTCGGGGCTGCCGTGAGCCAACCAATCTTTTGTTTATTGCCTTTCGTGTTGTACAGTGTCAATTTATCGCGCTCGCTAACATGATGGCGCCGCCACGTAAACATTCAATGTTAACAATAAAATATAAATTGCAGGTTATAGAACTGTTAGATAAAGGTGACAGATATCCTTGCTAGGTTTGGTATAGGCAGGTCAACTGTGGGCGACATAAAGAAAAATAAAGACAAAATCTTAAAGTTTGTAACCCTAACAGAACGTGGTCCCAGTGTACCAAAAACACTGAAGAAATCGGAAAATCCCGTTTTAGAAGATGTTTTATTTACACGGATTTTGCAACAAAGACGATTACATGTTCCTTTAAATGGTGATATGATTTGTGAGAAAGCTCATGTTTTTCATCATTACCAGATTACAAACTCCATATCGAGTTTAATGCAAGCCGGGGATGGTTAGACCAATTTAAAAATCGCCACGGAATAAGATGTTTAAAAAAGGGCGGTGAAAAACTATCCAATGATGAATCCGGTATCGGACCATTCCAACTAGAGTTATAGAAAGTTATTAGAGAAAAAAAATTAACAGCGGAACAAGTGTACAATGCTGACGAATCTAGTTTGTACTGGCGATTATTGTCCGATCATATTTTAGCCTCTGCCAATGAGAAGTCGGTTTCCGGAAGGAAAATGATGAAGATGAGAGTGACATTCATGCCTTGTGCAAATGCGGCTGGAACACATAAACTTCAATTGCTTGTTGTCAGAAAATCAAAAAACCCACGGGCATTTAAATCAACACGTCTTCCTGTTTGTTATCGTACACAAAAAAATGCTTGGGTTACGAACGACTTGTTTCTTGAGTGGATTAAACCGGAATTTGTTCCCGCGGTCCACGCCATATTTTGTTTCTTAACTTGCCTCCTAAGGCACTTTTATTGTTAGATAATTTTCCTGGGTATCCATCAGCAGACGAAGTTATCTGTGAAGACAGCAGCATTTTTGCAATGTTCCTGCCAGCTAACACGACGGCCTGTATACAACCAATGGATCAGAACGTTTTACAAAATGTGAAGTTAAATTACCGCAAATCACTTTTGGTTAACTGTCTTTCATTATGTTCTGACAAAAACATCGACACATTAAAATCGATGTTTGTAGAGGACATTCTTTGCTTTTGGCTAATTGCTGGGCCGACGAGAAGGTATCTCTAATTAACAAATCATGGAAGAATTTGCACCCTGAATTTTTCACAAAAGAAGCCTTGTTCGCGGTTCAGGTATTATTAGAGCATATCGAAGAGGGTATTCTCATAAATATCACCTGAATAACATCAGATATGCAGACGACACCATCCTCTTTGCAGACAGTTTAGAAGGTTTACAGACACTAGTAACGCAATTGTGGAGAATCAGTCAAGAATACGGGCTTGATTTTAACATCAAGAAAACAAAGCACCTGGTCATCAGTAAGAAGCATATTCCACCTAGTCAATTACTGGTAGATCAGCAACAAATACTCCAAGTGCCCCGTTACTACTATTTAGGAACCTTCATAAACGACCAATGGGACCACTCAGTTGAGATAAAACAAAGAATTGAAAAAGCCAGGTCAGCATATGTCAGAATGAGTAAGATATTTAAGAGCCACGACCTACCCTTAAAAACGAAAATCCGTTTATTGAGATGCTTCGTGTTTACAGTGCTGCTCTATGGGGTGGAATCATGGACACTAACCGAGGCATCCATGGGAAAACTTGAGGCGTTTGAGATGTGGTGTTATAGACGGATACTAAGGATCTCCTGGGTGGACCGAATAACAAACATTGAGGTTCTACGTCTGATGGATAAAACATGTTAAATTATATCCACAGTGAAACAGAGCAAGCTAGAATATCTTACGAACTTACGAAAATGTTTTTCCTTGACCACTTCAGGACTATTTCGAGCTGCGGTCAATAAAGTTAGAATTGCCATGCTAGTAGCCAACATCCGTAACGGATAGGCACCACAAGAAGAGGAAGAATTTTTCACTGATAATGATGATCCAGAAGATGATGTTCTTGCTGTTAATGAAAGTCCACCCCAAAACATCACAGAGCTTCCATTAAACAATCTGGTCTCTCTAATGTTGCCTATGCATATCGCTCAACTGATTGACAAATAACTCTTATTTGTCATTGATGATCGCGTTGATCATATCGATGGTCGATCTTATTAGAAGTATAGGAAAAACACGCGATATTAGTTCACGGTATGTTTCTTTCTGTTTTTAAAGTTTTGTTAACTGTTGTTATTTTTTATTGTTAATTAAATATTGTTAAAACACATGTTAAAGGATAAAATCGCCTAGTTTCTTTGTTTTTAAAGATATCATAGTAATTAAAAAAAAACAAAAAGTTCACAAAATATGGACTACAATATGGTTTTGATGTACACTCGCCTTTGAACCTTGTCCTCCCTACAAAGGTGTCTCAAACTTAACATAAGACAAACATTTTTTTCTTCCACTCGGTATAAGCTCAAAAGAGAAGTTTGGGTAAACCTTTGCCCAACTGTATAAATAAAGAAAAAGTCTAGAATAATAAAAAAAATAGCCAAATCCGTAAATCCGTTTACGAGAAAATCAACTATCAAAATGAGCATAATTTTTGGTCATGCAAAACTTTTGCGGTTAAGCTAACAAAGCTTTTCATCGAGAGAAATCGAATGATGTCCCTCATAATATAATGAATGTCATACTAATAACCAAATATTAGGACAATTACTACCAAACTTTTAATTTCTGGAAAAGGAGAACACAGATTTAATTTCTGGAAAAATTGTGTCCTTACAGAGATACATAAATGCTTACTCGCCCTATACCAATAAATTATATTCTTTGTTATCAGATAGTCTTTAAGGAAAAAGATATTTGTCGTCCGAAGATAAAATATTTCAATAAAAATTGCGATCATGGTCACATCTCTTTCTTACGTTTTCACAAAACACGACAACTTGATCTTCATCTCTCGTCTCTAGGCTGTGCAAAATGCTCCCCGCAAACAAAAATTAAAACATTTGGAATTTTATTTGTATTAATTTGAAACGAAATGAAAAATGGATTGTTAACTGTATATGAAACCGTATCTGAAAAAAAAGAATTAGTTGTTCCAAAAAGGTTTCAAATCTTCTGTGCACTAGACATCTTCCAGAAACATGAAAAATATTGAAGACATTCAAAGAAGTATATTATTAGGTAGAATTAAGTAGTGTGACATTTTTAATATATCGAATAAAGAAAGATGGTAGATAAAGGAAGTCTATGTAGCTCTCCTAAAAGATACAACGACCACATCGGCGTTTTACTCGCAAAAACGTAAAATTGGACAGATACCAGCATAGACGTACAAAGTTAATGACTTAAAAAACGACAAGGGTGTGCTAGAATACAACCACTTACTACTACTGTTATTACTTTTAGTGATAATATAGTATAGTGATAGTAGAGTATGCATCAATTGCATTTAAAGAAACTCTATTCTATTCAGAATCAAACCAAACAACACACAGGAGAGGTCAAAAACCGCATTTATAAAATATATCACTCATATGTGAATCCAACAAATTTTATGTGGGAGAAACCTCAAGACCACTACGTGTTAGGATAAATGAGCATAAATGACACATTAAAAACAGGGACTTCGACAGATCCCCGATATGCAAACATGTCTGGGTCAATGAGCACATAATACAAAGGAAAGGTGTTTCAATAGTCATGAAAGAAACAGACATGAAAAAGAGAAACATCAAAGAAGCAGACCTCATCTTACTTAATGAAGAAACATTTGTAGCAAATCCATCAACGGAATCAAGCAAGTTCTGGTTAGCAATACTGAAAGAAGTGACAATAAGAATATATCAAAATTAGTGGATTAATAGAAGTTCAGAGATATACCATCTACAATGAACTACATAAGCACACAAAAATCAAAACTCGATATCAATCCGAGAGTGCAACTTCGCCATCAGAATGTCAACTCAAAAAACATGGCTATTTGCCTACATGATCGAGACCAAGAACATCAACTGTCAAATTCTGCCATAAGACGCCAATGATAAACATCTATAGGTTAACAATTTCTTAATTCTTAATTTATACCTTTGTGAAAACGATTTCCCAATTGGAAATCGAAACGTCAAATATAAATGTAAAATGTAATTTTTATTACAATCAATTGTGGTTTAATCCCATATAAATAAAATATTTAACTTAAACATGCCACTAGAAAACTCTACACAAATTTCACAAAAATTCTTTCAAAAAAAATAACAGTTTTAAACAAAATTACACCTAGTCCGGTAAAATAAGGATGCAACCTCGGAATGAAAGATAATAAGCTGAAAATTTGCATACGTCTTTATTTTGATGGTATAAAACTTACCTCAAAAGTCTCATATAATCACGTGTCCGCGACTTAAGATATTTAAGGTCAAATGTCACGAAAATGAGTTTTCTGCAAATATCTCGTTTCCCTTACACTTTATGACATTTAAGGTGGTAAGAAAAATTGTAGAATGGAAAATTCTCTTCAATTTTTGTCTCAAGTACTTTTATGTACCTTCAACCCTTCTTAAGATAGAGCGCAAAGAGTGGGGGACCGCTTACCTGTGTATACGGTAACGCGAAGTCAGCCAGTAGGATTCAATAATTAATAAGTTATATAGTTAATTATTCACTTAAAATACTATTATTATCATTAAATTTTTATTATTTATTATTTAATAAACTATATTTATAGATATTAATTATAAAATATATATTTTTTATATAATATTTATTTTATTTTTAACAAACATACAATATTAAATGAAATATTTCAAATGAACTTTAATGATATTTTTAACAGCTGTATATACGATAAATTAATATCAAGTGCAGAATTCAACAATAATCATTTTTATATTTAATTAAATACTGAAAAAATCATATTTATTATTTTTTTAAATTATATATTTATTTATATCCAATAATCGATTTATTAAAGTGACAAATATAATATATATTCTTTTATTATGTATGGTTAATATTTTTGTATTAATTTTCTTCTTCATCGTCTTCTTCTTCTTCTTCTTCTTCCTCTGACTGCTCAATATCGGATTCATCATCATCATTCTCGTTTATTAAAGTATCAGAATAAAAATATTCAAGAATATCAGGTGCATATTCACTTTCTTCATTGAAATCATCTGAAGTTGATGAAGCGTTTAGACATGATTGTCCATTACACTGCCCACAAATTAAAGTACATTGCAATCCTGATTTCCTGCATCCGCAATTAGAACCACAACCTTTCTTGCAATTGTAAAATATTGTATTCAGCAGTTCTTCTGGTGCTGGCGGTAATAATGTTGTTATTGGTTCCAGAAATTAATTTTGCATTACCCAGCCGAATTCTTGGGATTCTAAATTATTTCCCAACCAAATTTGGGTCTGATAATAGACACGAATGATATGCTGACGAGCTGCTGCACTTAAAGGTGGAAGACTTGATACATTCATACGTCATTTCTTTCAATACTTGCAGTTTTTAATGTTTGTAAGCCACGCACAACACTCACAGAGACACCTTCTGATATTAACTTGTTACAAATAAAACACAAATCAGCCATTGCAATTAAAAATATTCACTCAAAATTATACGTCTGTCGATGCTAAGATGTCGTTTTCAACTGAATGATAAAATAAATTTTTTTCGGTAAAGAAATACTAACGCAGAGAAATAGCTCTACCCTGCCATTCCCATCATCAAGTGAAATATCCCTCCACCGCTATTGTGCGTATATACATAGAAGTCCCAAACTCATTCGCCACGGTGTGTAGAAAGTCATATTAAAAAAAACGATTAGGTCATATATAACAAAGGAGCATCTGCTACAGCTTCGCAGAAACAGCAACCGCCGTACAAGAGATTTGTATTTCGAGATATAATATTCGTAGTAATATGGACGAAAAGTATTTTATTTAATATTGTATGTTTGTTAAAAATAAAATAAATATTATATAAAAAATATATATTTTATAATTAATATCTATAAATATAGTTTATTAAATAATAAATAATAAAAATTTAATGATAATAATAGTATTTTAAGTGAATAATTCACTATATAACTTATTATTTATTAAATCCTACTGGCTGACTTCGCGTTACCGTATACACAGGTAAGCGGTCCCCCACTCTTTGCGCTCTATCTTAAGAAAGGTTAAAGGTACATAAAAGTACTTGAGACAAAAATTGAAGAGAATTTTCCATTCTACAATTTTTTTTACCACCTTAAATGTCATAAAGTGTAAGGGAAACGAGATATTTGCAGAAAACTCATTTTCGTGACCTTTGACCTTTAATATCTTAAGTCGCGGACACGTGATTATATGAGACTTTTGAGGTAAGTTTTATACCATCAAAATAAAGACGTATGCAAATTTTCGGCTTATTATCTTTCATTCCGAGGTTTGACAACTTTTTTGCCTTATTTTACTGGATTAACCATATTTTCTTTAATTTGTATGGTTCATAAAACCAATATGCTAAATTTCACTACAAGCCCAACCAGTACAAAAATAATACAGATACACAACAAAAATCTCCAAATTTACACTTGACAACCATGCATGTTTGGCAAACATAACGTATGGGATTTAAGATTTGAGATAAAGTTTGTTCTGAATTTATTTCTTAACTATTTTTATGGCTAATGTAGTTACCATAAAGCAGGTAAAAAATCTTACGGATCACTTTCATTAATAAGCGTAAAAATTGTTTCGATAGTTACAGATTAAAATGTAAAAACAAAAAAGTTTCAAGAATATCTACAACATTAGTTGTGTTTTATCTATGTTTATCCCATTGACATAATGTATTAACATAGACTGAGCATTCTAGCAACGAGCAGTGACGACAACATATTTTGCGGTTGTTCGATCTGCCTCTCTCTCTAGCGCATTGCAACTCCCCACTGTCTCTCATCCCACCAAAAGGGACGCTGCTATACTTGATGTAAGACGAGCAACGAAAAAAAAACTTTGCTCTATAGATTGCTCAGTCTACCTTAATATATTACGTCTGTGGTTTAACCAACGTGTGACACACAAAGAAACGAAACTTGAAATTTTGAAATACACTAAAATACGTGTATATTTTGACTAAGACAGTAGAGTTCAAATAAAAGTTACGAATTCCAAGCTTTATATACAGTGTTGTATATAGAAATGTCTACACCTGTCTAGTTTTGCGCGAAATATCTGGAATTTCGACGCTCTTAAAATAGTTAAATCAGAGTAGAAATTATATAATATTGTGAATTGGGATTGTATCGCATCGTTATACCAAAGAACTGTAATTGGTAAAAGAAAATAACTTTAAGACCTAGAGAAGGAAATCTCCCAAAGGTTTCACAAGCTCATGTGTCGATAACTTTATGCCAGCAGATGGAGATCTTATAATAAATAACAATTGTGTTAGAGAAAATTTAAGGAAACGGAACTGAAAGGGCCCAATCCAAGATGGGATAAATCTTAATCAAAACGCGTGTAATTGAGGACTATGATCAGCTATTAGTTTGGTAGATAGTTTTCATTTTGTTCTTCAGTATGTTATTCATTGACTTTTCTCAAAACTTATACCCCACACGTTATAACTTTAAATTGCTTACATGGGACTCGTTGTCAACTTAATTGGTTGCGGTAGATTCAAGCTGCTAGGGTGAGCCGGCGCTGCCTTGTAACTGCAATAAGGCACGGGAAAACGCCAACTGTATAAACTAAAATTCCCTTGGTATGTATGTGTAATAATAAGCTCTAATATACTACTTTTATATAATACATATTGATAATGGTCTATAAAGAACCTTTCCACCAGATACTTAAAAACAATTATCTTTTGTGAAAATACTAGATAGAGACACGTGATATTCCACATTTGTTAAGACCACGTACATCCAAGCGCTACTCCCTTTCCATTTGACTCTGCTGATAGTTGAAAATTCCTTTAGTTACTTGTTCCTAAGGTTGTTTGCTAATTATGTTCTGGTTAAATATTTTCCGCTCTTATCTGTTTGGACTATTTTCTAAAAAATTTCAAGATATACATTTTTCTTACGTTACTGTCTTAACTTGATCTCAGTTTTTCCAACAGGACTTAGATTACGGTGATTCCCTAAATTCGGAATAGCTTTGCCTGAAGGCAAAATGTTCAGTTGTTGAATCTTTTGGTTCTTTCCACCGTTTGTCTTGCTCTAGGTATTTACTAGTTTTCTTTTTTATGTCACTTACATATCTTTTAAGGGATACTGCTGTCGGATCTCAACGAACAAACTGCCTTTAATTCAATATACAATGTACAAATACAAAATAAGCATGTTAGCAAGCAGTGTAGTTTATGTGAGAAAATATTATGCTAGTAATGTATTACGCCGCGTCGCTAATTAACGCTAAAGCTTACTAACTCTACTAAAATTAAAACAATAAATATTACGTTTGCTCATATTCTACTGATATTTTTTTACCAACTTTTATTAGCTTATCCATTGCTTCCGTGATTTCGGGCATCACTGCTTTTAGTTCCAGTTCATCTTCATTATCGTAATCTTCTCCCTCTTTTATTTCTTCTTGGTGTTCCTCTTTGAATTCTTCTACTTCTTCGAAGTAGTCACTTGCTGTAGCCAGGAAGTGACTTCGTTTATCTCGAATGTTGTTCAGTCTATGTGGATTCTTTTGTCGAAGCTGTTTCAGTGTGCCATAAAATAGCTTTTGATTACTCAGATAGTTTTCATTTAACGTATGTCCAAATTCTACCCAGTTTTCTCTTTTGCGTTTATGATTGTATATTTGACTTCATTTCTAATAGCAATTTTATATACTTGGTAATTCATTCTCTGACTTAGCTCAAGTATTTTTTCAGCATATATTTCTTATATTTGACCTTTGATTTTATTTCTGGCGTCCACCATTTGCTTTTCTTTGGATATATATTTGTGATTTCTGGAGTCCCACATATTTCACTTGTAAGAATATTTACCTTTACATCTTTTTCGTTTTCAAATTTTCTCTGTGATCAAATAGTCTATAATGGATTTCTCATTGCTCGGGGATGCTTCTATGGTATAGTTTTTCTTCTTAAAGTGTCCTCTCCTCAATGGAGGTTGGCTACTACAATATCAAACTCGTATCTGCCTTAAGCTGTTTCTTAGCCATGATGGTCTTTTCCTCCCTAGTCCCCTCTTTTTTTCCTCGATCTTTCCTTTCACTATTAGTTGAGCATATTAGTACTTATTATTTCTCATTATGTGGCCTAGGTATGATGTTTTTCTAACTTTCACTGTGTTGAAAAAAGTTCTTGTTCCCTACCTATTCTCTACAGCACTTCTTCGTTTGAGGTAGGCGATATCAATGAAATCTTGAGGATTCTCCGGTAGATCCACATTTCAAAGCCCTCCAATTTATTTACCATTGATGTTTTAACCTATTAAATCCCACTGGAAATTTTATTTGCCATGACCTTTAGAATTTCTTGTACTCATAATTCAACGAATCGGACAGAAGAAAATATTTGTGGAGAGGATATTCTTTTAGGTTCTGACTAAACAATTGGACATGGGCTGGTTATGTAGTGAGAAAGATTGCCAAAAAGAGCTCTAGATAGTAAAATGCTAAGCGCAAGACCAAAAGGAAGACCACATAAAAGGTGGGAGAATGAAGTGACATCGGAAGCGCAAAATTTGCTAGACGTGAGAACCTGGAGAAGATCAGCACGGGGCCGACAAGGTTGGAGGCATAGTTTGGAGGAGACGAAGGCTCGATTTGGGCTGTAGCACCATTGGAGAGAGAGATAACTAATATTTACATCTTTCCATTTAGATGTTTCTTCTCATTTTTCTTATTCGCTCATGCTCCTTTGTAGTCATATCATGATTTATGTAGGTAGATCTCTTCCTCTGTAAGTTCTCCCAGCTTTTATTAAAAAAAAACCTTAATAAAAGGTATATAATATATTGTTTTATAAAGTTTTTTAAATAAGGTTTTTATGATTCATGGTATACAGCCAACTAGAGGAATTTCATTTTCCTGTGTTTCAGTTTTTGTTTTTAATAACCATTTCTTTTTTTGTGTATGTTTCCGATTTCGATTTGTATGTATCGATATGTATCTACTTTTATATGTATTTGCAAAGTAGTGTTTATCATATTCTCCATGACTTTTGCTTTGTCTTCAGAATCTATTTTTAATCCTAACATTACTAAATTGTTTTTTCTTTTCCCGGTTCTACCATTCTACTCCCGGTTCTAACCATTCTACATTATTTGTTCCTCCAAACCTCCTTTTGATGTATTCACTCTCTTCTTTTATTTTTTGGTCTTCATTCCTCATTAATTAATTAATGATCTTTTACCATTCTCATCTCTGCTCTTTTTGTTCATTCGTCAATACTCTAATTTCTCTTGTCAGTCTTTTTACCATCCCTATTACTAGGTTTAGTTTCTCATCTTTTGTGCTAGCTTTGTTTAATGATCGCGTCGTTTTTTTGCTTTTTGTGAATATATTTTCTTCCTCATTTTTTATTTTTCTTTTATAAGCATCTGTTGTATCAACACGCCAGATCAGGACTTTTAAACCTTGTAACAATAACACTTTTACAGGATGAACATTTACAATGCATCGTAAGGGTCGTTTAGCATCCTAGATCTTTCCACACTACTAGCTGATAGATATTTTATATATACTCTAATCTATGTTCAGTTCAGCCGATATAGGCATCTAAGGAAGCCTAAACATCCGTTTTGGAGATACATTTCTTACTTGGTAGGTACTTAAATCACTTTTAGAGGTATTTATGACATTAGCCAACAGTTGAAAATAATATATCCGACCGTTTCCTCTGCGTTTTCTTAGAATCTGCATGTTGCCCTGCTCACTTTGCCAATTTTACCAAGTACAATATATGAGTGAGTGGAGTGAGAATACTTTTGCATAATGAATAATTTTGTATAGCTAGCAGAAGATTGTAATCACTTTTTTGCTTGCATTTGCCCTGCAATGTTTTCCCAGTTAGCTACATTAAGTTATTTTTTCCATTTTCGGACGTCCTCCACTATGCTCCTTTTTCTCCATCCGCAGAATGGATCTGGTCAGATTAGCTCATTCTTTAAAAAATAATATCAGCAATATCGTTACAAGTAATTCCTTTATGCCCTAGCACCCATAACAAAGTTAACTTTGTTGGACTCCAATAGCTGCTTAAGGAACTGTTTTCGAAGTTGTTATGGACTCATTTTGGCTAAACTGAAGCATTTTTCACACACTCGTTGAGCACAAAAATCAATTGCTAACAGTTACTCATTAAATATTGTGGGAGTATTTCTGAGGGCTATCGACAGTCTGGTCTTAGGACCAGTAACTGATATTCCTACTCCCTCCCGTGTTTTGATCTATCAGTATATCAGATAGCACCTCTTGCGATTTGAGCAATTTCATTTTATGTTAACTCACACTAGTTTATGATGATATTTTTAGTAGGGTTCGACATAGGGTTCGTTTTACAGGCATAATGTGTGTAGTAATCACCATGCATTCCGTTGTTCCAGCTGTTACAATCTCTAGATGTGTCAGGTCTTAATGTTTTAGATACTGAGTCCGTGATGGCCTAAAGGGTACTTTCTAGAGCGATCCTCCGTACACATATATGCATTGCCTCTAAACAAAGAATATAGACACTCATGTAATCCACTCGATAGAGGAGCTAATAATCACATTGTTTAACTGTCAAATTCTGATGACCGCTGTGGAAACAAGGTTTGGTCAAGTGGTAAAACACTGGGTGATTATGGATCTTGGATCTAAATTCATTGTTGTTATACCGTTTTATCTTTATATTACATACTGTTTATACTATATTACTATATTTTATACTACATATAAAAATTAGCAGACTTGGAAACAGGAAAAAAAATGGAGTTTATTGTATAAGCGATGAACCTCGGAAATCGATGCTGAACATTTTGAACGGTATTGATATAAACTTTGTAATATGAGGACCATACACTAGACGCATACTGCAAAACTGAACAAACCAAAGCATTGTACCACAGTTTGAATCAAGAAAAACTTTTTTGTTAAGGACTAGAACTATGAGCGTCTATCTTCGTTGCTCTAAGTCTGCAGTGGAGCACAATCTCATGTTTCTCACAATCTCCATTTTCTTCTGGTTCATGCGTATCTGGTCACGTTTAGTCTATATAATTAATTGGAATATTTTCTCCACACAATTTCTCGATTCTATTCCAATTTTTTTAGCCTTTTTAGCACGGCCATCTTCGACCTACTATCTTATGAATCCATTAGCGCGAAATTTATTAGTGTGGCCAGAGCACAAATATTTAGATAGAAACTTTTTAGACTTCAACTTCACTTAGATAATCTGCTTTTAATATTCATTTAAGTATTTCATTAATGGCATGCTTAAACGGTGCTATTTCCAACAAAGTTCCCAACACGATGATTTTAATTATTTTTATCAACTAAGGGCATCTTGTTTATACTTTAAATTATCTGATTAACTTAAAAAGCATTATTACATCAAAATTTATATATCTGTAAAAGTGCTTGTACATTCCGACTGGTTATTATTTAGTACTAACAGAGATTTCACACAATTTTGCCGTGCTATTTTTGAATTTCGGCATTATTATACCAAAATTGTAGACCAAACTTCCTGTTTTTTTATACCTGTAAATGCCAGCACCTTTCTTATGCAAATTAAAAATAAAGTAAAATAAATGTGAGTTAAATATGAATCGTAAATGTCAATCAAATACATAAAACTAAGGTCAACATACCTTCCCAACTTAGGATCGTCTTCGTCACTTTGTTTTGATCTAGAATTAAAGCATAAAGCTATTATGCCCACTTTGTTTATGAAGAAACAGGTTATATCCATAACGATAAGAACCACGATAATAACGGCAACAGCTATACCAATAATAGCGGCGCTACTCATGGCAGGATGACGAACGGGTGCAATGGGATCAAATCCTAAAAAACACAAAATACATAAAGACTAATATGCTACTTTCTTTTAAAAATTCTAATAATAGTTTGATACTTCATCTGGGCTCCCCCAATTTTGGAGTAGTAGGCTAACACGAGTACACATTCTCGTTCAAGCTCTTTTTAATCGTAGCACTATGTTTACACTTAGAACTCTTGTTACAGTTAATTTTATATAACCAAAGAAGCTACGGCAACTCTTCACAGAAACGCACCTCAACACCAGTTTACACTCATACTTCATGTTTATTTGAAATATCCAAATAGTAAGTATATCGAAGCTGGTAATCTCTGACATCTTAGTTTTTCAATCTCATTATGGGAATAATAGCACATGTGAGAAAAATTATACATACATACATAATACATATACAGTATGATGCAAATCTATGGAACAAATTCATTATTTCAGTAACAAGAGACTTTAGAAAAAACACTTCAATTTTAATTTCCGAATGACCATCAATCGCTATAGGTGTTAAACATTACATGATAAGTGCTGGCGTAATGACGTAATCGATGATTTTATTAAATACACACCGAGGTCACGAGACACCCCATTTGGAAGGTCTCCTAATCGCCCATGCAATGACGCAATTATGTTGGTTTACTGATACCATTAGCTTACAATCTTACTGTTTAGAAAAATACAATCAAATTATAATAAATGTTGAAATTGACAACCTTCAGCCATGATACAATGAGAAAAACGGGCAGTCTTTCCTAACGTTTTCAATGATTTCAGGAGTTATTTGTGCAATTTCCGTTTGCTCTTCAAACATCCTCAAAAAAAGTCTAACTGAGTCAAACCTGGAGAACTTGGAGCCCATTTGATAGATCCCCTTCTACCTATCGACCTAGCTGGGAAATCGTTATTTAAGTAATTTCGTACCACAACGTCGTAGTGTCGGGGAGCCCCATCCTGTTTGAACCACAAATCATTTCTAGTTGGAAATAGCTGATTCAGCTGGAACATCAGATAATCCTGAGGAAATTCCATATAACGTTGAAGAATTAAGTGTTCCCCACAAAAATATGGCCCTATAATATGACTTTTTTTAATGCCAGCTCAAACATGCACCTACTCAGAATATTGTGTCCTATATTCTTGCATCCAATGTGAATTTTCACTTGCCCAGTATCGATATGTCTGGCGGTTTACGTGACCGTTGAGCATAAAATCCGCTTCAACTTAAAAAAGTTTCATTTCTATCAAACTCTCGATCTCTGTTACATCGTCCCATAATGCTTTCGCAGAATTCGATTCTTCTATCAAACTCATCTTCGAACAGCTCCTGGACCTTTGTACGGATGCCACTTCTCCTTTTTTAGCACTCTAACAACAGTTGATTGGTGGACATTAATATTTAGTGCGACCTGCCTCAAACTGGTCCGTTTTCGATTTCTTTAGTATTTAGCATTAAATAAATTACGAATTTCTACCTGAGTCCTCACTCTATCTCCACAGTCAATCATGATTAAAATCTCGATTCTGTTTCTGTAAGTTTCATTCTTCACTCAATGTCGGCAAAAAACTCGTAACAGTAAAAATTTGACGTCGATTAGTTGACAGATTCATAGATCATTGGCAATAACGACCAGTCAATGAGAATATGAATTTAAATATTTTTGTAAAAATAACTTTGAACATTTGACTGATACTTAAGTAATTAATTTCAGATTAGAATGTAGCATTGTAATCAATCAATGTATTTCTTTTTTCGGAGCCAGCAAAAAACACAACTTTGTTTTATTCGCAGTGGCGGTCCTTGTTGTAATCTAGTTCAGTGAAGGAGTATTTATTGTAATTCCATTTTACTTAACTCGTACATAATTTTGGTTAACCCTGTAGAAATAAATATTCGAATGATACATCGATGCAAAGGCGATTAGGAGAATAAAGTATCCCGTGACCTCGATTTATATTTAAAAACATCATTGATTACGTCATTACGCCAATACTGATGACATAATGTCCAACACATACATAGCAAATGACGGCCATTCACAAATTAAAATTGAAGTGTTTTAGGATTTTTCAATGTCGTCTGTTTCTGAAATAATGAATTTATTCCATAGATTTGCATCATACAGTATAATAAATCATAATTTGTATATTGATACTATTTGTTTGGTATTTACTTTTTTGTTCTTGCCATATAAGTACTTTTTATTTGAATGCCATAACATTTTGGATGCCAGGAAATTGTCCAATTTACCATTATAATCTATTCAGGAACAGAAAAAGAGTTCATATACAGGATATAGGTATTTGAATTGACTCTAGTGTCAGTCTGAACACCTGCTGATGAGAAGTTAGGTTATACGCGATAGTCATTATTAAACTTAATATCACTAAAATATTAATTTAAAAAAACAAGAAGGCGTAACCTGCTTCTCGTTATTTGATGAAAGAAGTTAAAGCAGCGGTTTTATTTATAGGTATCAATATGATGTAAATACAGCATCTGCACATTGCAGATGTGCAGAATACTTAATAAACAAGGAATCTCTAAGATGAGCCCTTGGTGCCATGAAGCAATACAACGTCGGAGCTATATTCAGTAGATCCGCAGTACATGTGGTTGGATCTTTCTCGAAAACAAAAAAAGGTAACAGATTTATATGAACAAACGAATCAGCATTGATTCGGTAGATGATGCGGTAGTTATAGCCTAAACCGAGGACGAATTAGGGAAACAACTGTATAAATTTGATTAGGAAAGTATTCAACACAACTATGAACATCAATCCAGAAGGCAAAGTACAAAACCATAGCTAGAGATCCAATAAGATCCAAACCAGTGTTAACAGCGTAACTGTAGAACACATATCATAGTTAAATTATCTAGAAATTGATCTCTCCAGTGCACACGATCTTGCAAAAGATTTAAAAAGACTTATCAACAAAGCAACTGTGTCAGGATGTCGATGATATACAAATTGGAGCCATAAACGCATGAGAATGGGCAAAAAAATAGAATTAGAATGTACATGACTTACATTAGATTAATTATGACAGATGGAACAGAAACGGAAGAATACAATAATAAAACCAAAACTATGCTGAGAATAGCGGATATGAATATATTAAAAAGCACAATAAGCAAAACTAGAAGAGACTATTTAAAACATGTAAAATCTTGCACTTGCGGTGCAAGATGTAGTACAGTAGGGAAGACAAAAACGGTGTCACTGGTATAGTCACGAGAGAAGAATAGAAGAATACAGACTTCTGATTTCAATGGAAAGCCAGTTGGAAAACACGCGCAAGGAGGGCCATCAAAGAGACACAGGATTGTAGACAGCCCACGTCCAAATAGATAGTATGCTACTAATCAGTATTAATACATCAAAAGATTTGACGAAAATAATAGAAGAAATAGGTATATACTGACAGCCGGTGACTATTTTAAAAGACAGAAAAATAAAGATTTTCATCTTGACTGTATACAGCCCTATCTCACACTGGATGAGAGTTTTGTTCGGGATGAACAGGATTGAGAGGGGATCGGTGTAACAAATTTGATAGTGTGGTGTCGCTAGCAGAGTACTCAAAAATTGTGCGACGTTACTTATAAAAAATATAGAACACAGTTGCGAAGATAACAAAAACAACGAAAGATCGATTAAGAAGAATCAGGTTGGTCCTTTGACATTTAGTAACAGGTATAAGAGTGTCGTTTTAAAAGTTAATTTCAGTGACGATAAAGAAAATGAAAATGCTTTTTTCTATGTTCAAGAAGTTTAATAAAGTCTAATATTGAAGAAAAACTTATATTTATACACGCAACGAATGTTTTCTGCCAACAGTTTCTGGAAAACAGTTTTTATAAAGTATAATGGGGCTACAAATTAAATTTTTACACAAGTATATGGATTGAAATAAGTAGTTTTTCTAACATAGAGCTACTTAAAATATAAATCCGTTATCAAAATTTCTCTAGCTATCATCATTAAAGGTCGTCAGCTATTGGCACAATTTCTTGAAAATAAAATTCCATACGAAGAACTAAACAACTTTACTTTATTCACATATGTAAGCCATGTCCTAGTCAATCACCTTTCTCGGGTGATAGTTCAAAGATTAATGCCAACAGCTATTAAACATTTACTGTAATACAAATTGTCTTGTAAAATCTCTTGTCAGTACTAACCCCTTGTATATAAGTTTTATGGAAAATTATTAAATTATTGCCAGGCAACCGTTGCCTTCCATAGATATACCTATTTTATTTTTGTTTTCCTCTTTGCAAGACATGCCCATTACATTTTACCTTTGTTATTCACGCATTATTCTGACATTAAAACCCTATGTAGGTAGTAGCAACCTCTAATAACTTTATCTAGTTTGCTTATCAATCGCCTTTCTCCGCCAAGCACGCACTACCATGTTCCTCATATCTTATTCGATATTATCAACGAATATTTTTCTGATCCTTCCTTTTCTGCTCCGCCCAAAGGAGTACCAGAAGGGGTGTTTATATTAGAATGTAAGAAAAACTATTATTTTGCTCCATCCGCAATCCATGTACTGTAGATCATACTTTACTGTATTCGATGTTACCTGGTTACATTTCGAAGACTGTAAGTGCACCAAGATATAACATCTCACGAAAATAAAAATACCTTACCCCTTGCGATTTATTCTCAACAAGATATAAGAAAAAACTAAGATGTCGTAAATGACCAGTTTCAGAAAAATATTTATATCGGATAAATGGGTATTAAAACTGAAAATAAAACAATATATCATTGCTCTAAATTATCATAACCACAAAGTATACAAAAAACACAGAAAAAAATTCGTCTTTAAGACTGATATAACAAATTTGAAGTCTAACAATAAAACACTGAAAAATTTTGTATAATTACAGCTGTTTCGTCAGAGTGCCTTTCTCAAGTGATCTATTTTGGGTATGCGTTTACACCTTATAGTATTCAACTAAATAAGTTTAGGAGGAGAGAACTGTTTGTCTCAAGTTGGTCATTGAGAATTCTGTATTTTGTAATTTGTAAATTTCTATAGATTCTAATAAAGATAGCTTAAGACCTTTATTTTGAATATGAAAAATTTGAAATTGGTCATTAAAAGAATGATTATGGTATAGAAGGTGAAGTGCGTAAGTATAATCTGTTTTAATATTATTAAAAGCCATTTTGTGCTCTGCTATTCGTTTGTTAAAAGTTATACCAGTATGACCGATGAAATTTATTGGGCAATCGTCACATTTAAGTTTGTATACACCACTGTGTAAGTGTTTCTTTTGGCTATTAAATATATTTGCCTAAGTTGTTGTTGTGGTGACTATAAGATTGGTGTTATTCTTTTTTTTATGTGTTTTGCTATTTTTCTTGCCTGTATATGTAATCGAACACAAGGTACTGGGTTTTTTCTTTGGTGGTGGAAAAATTTTAAGTCAAAAACTAGATAAGAAAGCCATTAGTACTTCCACCATCAGAGAAAAAACCCAGTACCTTCTGCTCGATTACACATACAGGCAAGATATCAAAAAATATAGCCAAAAAACATAAAAAGAAAGGAACAACACCAGCCTTCACAACAAACAACAACTAAGAAGAACAAGAGGCAAAAGAAAAAGCAGTTACACAGTGGTGTACACAAACTTAAATGTGGCGACTGCCAAAAGCTTACATAGGTCAAACTGGTAGAACTTTTAACAAACGGATAGGAGAGCACAAAAGGGCTTTCAATAATAGAAAAACAGATTCTACGTACGCACTTTACCTTCTAGAAACTAATCATTCTTTTAATGACCAATTTCAAATTCCTCACAATCAAAATAAAGGCTTTAATATATTTTTATTATAATCTATTGGAATTAACAAATTAACAATACAGACATAATTCTGAATGACCAACTTGGGGCAAACAGTTCTCCTCTCCTTAATTTATTCAGTTAAAGACTATAGTGTAAATGCATTTGAAAACAAAAGTTTTCAGTGTTTTATTGTTAGATAAAGTGAATTTCGATTATATATATACATATACATATATATATGTATATATATATATATATATATATATATATATATATATATATATATATATATATATATAGTAAATATAGAAAAAATAAATATTTATATTGAATAATGTTGAATATAACACACGTTCCTAACTGTAAAGTGCATAATGTGCATGTGTAAGAATAAGCGTTTTTCTACTCATAGATCGGATATCAACCTTGATGGGGAAAATTTGACAGCTCTGAACTAGTCAGTCAATACTGTTGTTGAATATTTGGACTACGATGATTATAGTAAGGAAGTACATCGAAAATATTAAAAAGTTTTTTGATTCGCGCATAAAGATATAATGTTTTTAAAGAATTCTTATATGATACAGAGTCGAAAGGCGAAGAATTGAACGATACGATTTTACATTGAATTGAATGCTATTATAGGGTAGTAATAGCTTTTCATATTGGGAACCGCGCCACGGTTCGTCATTTACGAAGAAATCCATGTAACAATAGGTTCGTGTCAAATAGGTTCTGTCGATAGACAGGGAGATGGTAAACGAGCTTGAATTTTATTGGAAATTGGAATATCTTTTAATTTAGCATTTAATAAAATAGAAAAAAAATATCTGTCGTAAGATTTGGTTGGGCCGCTACAGAAAAAAAACAGGTTTTTTTTGGGGACTGTCTTTATACAATGGTAAGTGAGTATACCAAGGAGCAGGCAGAAAATTCAAAAATATTTTACGCAAATGTAACAGTTCATGATCTATAAGCTGTGGAAGGAAAGTGAAGGAAGGAGAAAATCTGGTTAGAAACAGGCGGACGTGGTAGTAGCATTAGTGCGAGAGATTAAAGCTGATGTGTGATGGCGAGCGATTGAGAATGGGCCAAAAGGACATCGGGGCGAAGTAATGTCCTAACGGACGGTTCCACCTCGATGTCCTAGTATAAGAGGGCTGGGGTTTAGCTGGTCCAGGCCACATCAGAGTTACGGAAGGCAGGGAGGTCCTATTCAGGGCCTTGCTGGTCCACGTGGCTCGTGAAGTAATTTTCATTTAGTTTAGGTACACGGCACTACCGAAAATGTTTACCTCTGGCGCCTGTTTGCAGATTCCCCGTCTAGTGAAAAAAAGACTAATTAGTATCTGATGCGTTTATTTCTTGAATTTCCAACCCTGTATGCTGGCAAATCGTTTGATTTTTCTTCATTTCCTTTATTTACAGTTAGGAATCTGTTAGGCGAGAAAATTTATATTCAGAATTAGTAAAAAAAGCTAGCTTCACTTTTAGTAGTGACTACATACTGCATGTATTATTTAAAAATAGTTCACCTTTACAACACAAAGCGCAAAACCACTCAAACACAATAAGCCATTTTTTGTAACTTTTATTTTTCAAAAAATTTGACAATTTTTGTAAATATATATAAAGCTTTCGAACAATATAAAAAGCACATAAAAAATTACGTCAAACTTAAATACTTCAAAACAAAAATTAAAGTCTACTTAATATCTTTAAAAATAACACTTTTTTAACGTGCAAAGCATGCAACAGCAGTAACAGGAAACAATAAAAATTTAACATTTGTGTTTCACTTTACAAAGAAGCAATATAAATTGGTACGTTAGTAATGGGAGACTAAGTAACCACGTATTCCTTACATGGAAATTCTATGATTTAATAACATACATTAATTTTAATTTTCTACTTTTTGTAAACGTTTAAGGAAAAATTATATTTAGGTTTAATGATATAAAGAAAACACATTCTCTATAAGGTTGTAACAGGTTACAGCAGTCTAAGCAGGCAATAAAAGAGTACGTGGAATGAGGCTTATTAGTCTATTCTTTTAACTAGGAATGAATATTAAACAATTTTAAAATGCCTACAATAAAAATGATCAATTATTAGTCTTTCCGTTAGTTTATTAGTTTCGATCGTGTCTTGTTTGGATGACCCGTTTATCTCAACCTTTCGCTGACTTCTACTAGCAGTACCCTCTTACCAGCAATAGCTATTTGAGTTTTATTTTTAATGCAAGAAAGATAGTATCTGTTAAGACTATCTACCTTTAACAGAACGGCAAGGAATACGAGCAGTACGAGACGTTCTGTATCCCTCACGGACTTGTCGGACAAAAAGGAAGAACTTGCAGGGGTCTAGAACCTCGGAATAGCGTAAGAGGTAGACCGTGGGAACCTGTTCAACCGACGAGACGACAGGGTTCTAAGGAAAGCTCTGCCGAGGGCTTCGACAGTTTAAGTCGAAGGATCCTTTATTGATGGATTTCTGGAATTTGTGCAGCTAGTCTTCAGCGAGATAAGCTATTCTGACATTAATTAAATGAAACACAGTTTAAGCTGCAGAAAGTCTCAGCCATGTCTAAGCGAAGCAATAAGGGGAGCAAGGGTCCGTCAGAGGGCTCCACGACTCTGTGTGAGAGCCCGAGCAAGACTGCCTTGCCTGACCTGATAATCGCCAATATTTCTACACGTCCGTGAGTGCCAATATGGATAATTCCACGTCAATTAGCCAATGAGAGATTTCGAAGCAAGGCGATGCGCATCAGCGTGCGTATTGGTCATCGACTAAGAGCTCGTGATGGCAGAGACGCTATGGTGGGCTGTTAGTAGTGCAAGGCTACTGTGTTGTGGATGTACTTTTACAAACTTTCTTGCAATCTTTTTTTACAACTTTCATTTACTACTATTGTACTACACATGTCTTCTCTCACATTGAAAATGTCAAACTATTTGCATACCTAGTAATTAGTGTATTTGCGAGCAGCCGTAAACGATACCGAAAAAGATTAGTTGACAGCTAGTTATACGCGCATAGGAGAGCGATCACGTGGTTTCCGGAAAAAACGTCACTTCCAGACAGGTGGAGGAAGGAGGACTAGAAAATATGGTGTAACAAAAAATAAGTACTCCGGCTTTTATCTTGGTCATCTGTGCAGATTATTGGAAAATAAAGAAGTAATGTGCCGTACCTACCAAATGATTTGGGTTATTCGTTAAAAGATATATTGAGTGATTACAAATAGTTCACGAGTTTAGTTGTTTCCCGCTGCATGGAATTCGAGATCTTCTAGCCATCCGTGGTTTATTCACGAAAATATTTACTATTGCCGCTGTAGTATGTTTCGAGTGCTGATAGTGGCTCAATAGTGAGAACAGCGATCTATCAGGGTTGTTTCTTTTGCGAACCACGCTAGGTAACGTTGTTGAAACCGCCACATTTTTGTCGCCGCTGTGCTTGCCAAGCAACTCAATTTTATGTTGTTTTCCTGGATTCCAGTTCGTTGGAGATTGTTACTACTCAACATCCAAGTTAATAATAGGTAAAAGAAATAAGAATAAGACTTACTCACAATCTGTACTCACAATAGATTGTAAGTCGTATTCTTAAATATCCCCGAGTCTACCTTTTGGTCAGCAGCAAAGACCTCCTTCTGAATGCGATAAAGATCAAGTTATTGAGGAACTTGGATAATCGTTCCGTACCTCTTTGGCTCTTACCGACAACATTCCTACAGAGAATCTACATACAAGAGTAGCAAAACGTTTGGAGACCGAAAGGGTCGTCCGAACAAGATATGTTCCAAGCCCTTGGATTAGTTGATAATTTTGGCTCTGGCCGTAGAAACCTTTTAGACTAGACGAAAGTTAAACCTATTTTGAGGTATCCATTCAAATCAGTCTCTATCGAAAATGTCACTAATAATTTTTCAGAAACCATTACATCTTTAACAAAAATAAATGGTATATTAAAAAAATATTATACGCGGTATTTTCATGTTGAATATGTTGTTAAGGTCCTAGTACTAACTGTATATGTTCGTACATTTCCAGTATACTAATGTATATAGTCAATAACCTCTTTTTATTCAAGCCAACAATATGAAATACAAATCCACTCGGTTCGATTCGGGCTAACCGACAGATCACGAATGCTATAAATACGGAAAATACTCGAGGAAGGTCATCAGCTAACGACAGGAACTTATGCCAGCAGCCCTATCACCTTTGATAATGTGTTACGGTTGCAGAGGGAACGTCAGGAACAAATAATTCCAGACCACGGCCTATAAACCCCGAAAACAACGTACCATTATTGAATCTAAAACGTAGTTACTAAAAATATGTACGGAAATAAATATTTGCTATTTTTTTGTTATAAGAAAGCCAGTAAAGAAGATCACAAGTGGTAGAAGAAGTATCGGTCGACCGCACCAGATATTGGAGTCACAAAGAGGCTTTCATAGAGGCAACAATCCTCAAATAAACAAGCAAAATTGTTTATATAAAGAAAGAAGAAGAAATTTAGAGAAAGTCGTATAAAAGGAAATGCTTTGGTGATAAGTAACAAATATTTGATTTTTTGAGTGATGTGTTTTCTCATTGTTTATAGGTGTATACATATTTTATATGTACATATTATTTTTTGTTTTTGTGAGTAATGCGTAATAACGTGGTTAAAAAATACTTTTGCTATTCTGTAAAAGGCCAATCTTAGCATATCTTCAAAGCTATCTTAAAAAATAGAGCTGCTAGGAAAAAAAAAGTCATTTTTGAAATTAGACCATCAAAAATATTTTAATTCAGTTGTTACTTCTTCAGCAAAAAAAATGTCTGTTGGCTGTGTTAAATGCACATAATTATTTATTACATTACATTATAATAATATGTATATTAATTAATTTGGTACGATTTGTATACATTTTATAAATGTTTGTCAAATATATTTTTTCCTTAACATTACGTTTCATGTCTATTTGAGTGTTAAACACTGTCCTAACATTTACAAAATATTACATTAACAATACAATTTGCCACGAAGTCTTCATCATACTTCCTTTAAATCTTAAAACATACTCAAATAGTTTAAAACAAATATCAAAACAGTCAGACTTTGAAATTGCCGAATACCAAACATTTTTAAAAGTTTATACGTTTCTCTAAAATCCATTTTCCTTTCCTTCATTGGATTTTAAACAAAAAATTTGATGATGAAATAAATAGTTATAATATATACCATAGGTTGATGTTCCATAAAAGCACAACATAAAATAATAAATGTGTGGCATTACAGAAGTTGGTGTATTTTATAACAAAATATTAAAATATAGATATTTGGTTTACCGAAAGTACAAGCTGATTATAGCCGCAAATGTCAAACATGGAACAAAAAATTTCGGTATAGCAGTGTTGGCATGTTTTTATAATGTAGATGCTGCATGCTTCAAACATAAAAAGATAAAGCTTTAGAAAAGTACATTTTGTTATGAATTCTCCAATTTTTGATTTATATAAAACTACAATGAGTAAATATTTGTTTCTTTGTAGATTAATTGCAGTTAATTATTAGAAATTTTTTTAGCAATTACCCTTTGATAGATTAAGGGATAGATTTGGCAATCGTCAAATCAGCAGTTGCCAGATTACAACAAATGTTTACAATTAATCTCGAAAGAGACCAATATTTACTCGTTATTGCTTTATATAAATTAAAAATTGCAGAATTCATAAAATAGTATAATCAAAATGTACTTTTTAAAAGCTTTATCTCTTTATATTTGAAGCATACAACGTATGAATTATAAAAACATGCCAACACTGCCAAACCGAAATATTTTTGACACATGCGGCTATATTCAGCTTGTACTTTCGGTAAACTCAACCAGATATTTGCTACAATTACACACCTTACAAGGGCTTTGGAAAAATAATTAGAGAATGGCATTCAGATAAAAAAAAACAAATAAAAGATAAAAAAGTTTCCCATTTTTAAGCTACGAAATAAGAAGATACGAAATGAATTGAGAGAACATTGGGATTCATTAAAAACGATATCGAAGAATTAAGAAAGAAGTGATTATAAATATTTAGATCACAATTATAACAATTTGGCAAATAAGTATCGATTACTTATCCTGTAAATACTTAGCTAGTATATCAATATAACAACTTTATTATAAAAAAAATAAAAAAATCTAACAATAAAACACTGAAAACTTTTATTGTCAATACTATCACAAAATTTATTTTAAATTATTATCGCTACACCTGTTTCAGAAGAATGCCTTTCTGAAGTGACTATTTTTGGCATGCGTTTAGTTAATTTCCATAGATTCTAATAAAGATAGAAGGCCTTTGATAGAAGAATGATTATGGTCTAGAAGCTGAAGTGCATACATAGAATCTGTTTTTCTATTATTGAAACCCCTTTTATGTTCTGCTATACGTTTAATAAAAGTTCTACCAGTTTGACCGACGTGAGTTTTTGGACAGTCGCCACATTAAGTTTTTATACACCACTGTGTAAGTGCTTTTTATTTTGGCTCTTGTTGTTCTTAATATTTGTTGTTCTTAATATAATTTAAGTTGTTGTTTGTTCTACATGCTGGTGTTAATCCTTTCTTTTTTATGTTTTTGGATATTTTTGTTGATATCTGGCCTGTATATGTAATCGAGTAAAAGGTACTGGGTTTTTTCTCTGGTAGTGAAAATACTAATTTCATGGCTTTCTTATGTAGTTTTTGATTTATAATTTATTTATTTTGTGTTTGTTGTACCCACTACTTACTACTATTTGCTTAATGATATTCAATTATATCTCGAAGTTATTTTTTGACATAGGAATTTCTATTAATCCATGTAACATGCTATGTTAGGCTGCCAATGCATGTTGTGTAGGATGGGATTATGCATTGTGTATAGTCGTGTCAGTATGGGTAGATTTATGAAATACGAAAAACTCATATTTGTTTTTAAGTCTGATAGTTTTTAAATCTAGAAAATTTATGGATTGATTCTTTTCTGTTTCTATTGTGAATTCAATATGACTATGAAGTGAATTAATATACGATAAGAATTGGTCTAGTTGTCTGTTAGTTCCTGTAAAACATACCAGTACATCGTCTACGCATCTCCACCAATATAAAAACTGTCTGAATACGGGATGTTTTAAAATCTTTGTTTCTAGACGATCCTTAAAAATATCCGATAGCAATGGGCTTAGAGGATTACATATTATAAGTCCTGCACTTAGTTGTATAATTTTGATTATTAAATTCAAAGTATTCCTAGTTTATGCAAATTTCAAGAAGATGTAAAATTTAAAAAATGTAACAGGTTTCTCACTAGAACAAAAGATCCTGAGGGGGAATACTAAGACTAACTGAAAATGTAATTTATTATGAAATTCTATTGTATTTTTTACGGTAAATTGGGGTGAAAATTTAGTGCGTTCAAAAATAATCTCTAATAGTTTTTTGACCAACTTGATCAAAATTAAATCACTTTAGAAAGGCACTCAAGGCAGAAATAAATTTTATGGAAGTGTTGAAAATGAAAGTTTTTAGTGTTTTATTGTTAGATAAAATGAATGTCATCAAGTAACGGTCGAATCCAACACTTGGTCAACAATCCAAAAGATTGTTTAAAATCACTCAATTAGGTCGAAAAAATTTGATTTGAGAAATAAAAAAATGTATGGAACATAAAAATGTGAGTCCGCGAAACATTTCCACGAAAATAACGAGTTGTTATTTTCGACTTAACAAATAAATATGTTAAGCTGAATAGTACTTTTCCAGTTCGGTTGTCAAACCTCGTTTAAAAATAAAAAAATAATCAAGGAAATATTATTTCTAACACAGCACTAAGCCAAATTAGCCAATCTAAGTTTTAGAGGGAAGTTTTTTTCATACTTGAGAAGTATTTTTTATAACTGGATTGAATTGAAAGCCCCAAAATTTCAAAGCAAACAGTTTGTTCCACAGTGATCTCCTTTCTTTTGCGAAAACCTAAAGGTAGCTTATATACATGCTATCCATATATAAACGACGCATAGAATGTATTTTTGCGCATTAATAATAAGCTGCTATACTAAAAAATACCAAATATCAAAATTCCATAAATTCTATAAAAATTACCACAAATAAAAGTTTCGTATTAACTAGTTTTTGTCTTTTTACACATATAAAAGAAATATTTATAATTAATATCTAATCAAGTAGCTTCGTAAGGCCGTATAAGCCATTCTACTTTAAATACTATATAATTTGACTTTCGTTGAATCGTTTGGCAAAAATAGACTACTAAATAATTAACTGAGACTTTACGATACATACACTCAACTACCTACATTTTAAAACAGAAAACAAAATCAAATAGAAGCATAACACTGTAGAATTAAAATTGTGTATATATGAACCATTACTAACAAAAGTGTTATAAGCGTAATACTGCTGATTCTCACCTCTGGCTGTTTTGAATTTAACTTGTGCGGGCGAACTATCACCAATGGAATTGTGAGCGCGCACCTCAACTTTATAAATCGTATCAGAATGTAAATTGTGCAGTTCGTAACTAGTGTATTGAATGGATCTTTCGATTTGTTCCACGCAGTCGCTGTCACGCCAATTTCCATTTACTTTTTCGGTCTGAAATAAAGAATAACAATTTAATTTATAAGTAAGCAAAATTAATTCCTTACAGCAGAACTATTTGCCATAATTAAGGCCCTAACCTTTATTCTAGAAAAAAAAAAACTTCCCAAATCTCTTATATCTGATTCACTTAGTTGTCTGACATCAATTTCTCAGATTTATCCCTCTCATCCAACATTACAGCAGATTAAGTTAATTTTATACCGTATATACCACAACAATTTGACAGTAGGGTTCCTCTGGGTACCGTCACACGTTGGAATAGATGGTAACGAAAAGGCAGATTAGTCTAGCTAGGTCCGCAGTAACCAGTACAGTCGCATCAGTGGAAAATCTAACGGTGCATTTAGATTTAAAATCTTACTTAAAAGCAAAATTGCAGGATGTTTGACAAAAACCAATGGAATAGAAGCACCACTAAATTGATAGAAATAAAATCTTCGGTCCATCCATGGAACTTCTGGCTTTCAAAGCGACAACATCAAGTCCTAATAACACGTCTCAGATTAGGACACACTTCTACAACACATAAATATGTGTTGAAGAGAGAAGAGGAACCAGTGAGTTTTGTTTGTGAATGTAAAGTGACAGTGAAGCACATTTTGATTGACTGTCCAATATACTCAGTTGAAAGACTATATCACCACATTCCAAAATCATTAAAAGAACTTCTAGGAGAATCTAAATATGTAGCTGACTATAGAAATCTATATTCTTAATTCTTAAAATCTATAACCTTTTTTTAATAAAATTTAACACAATACATCAATAATTAAAATATATATTGTATACCTTATTATGTAATTGATATTTTGTATATGCCTATGTATGTCTTTATCACTTTTTGTATTTTCTTATGCTAATAACCCTAAGTGGTTAAAGCAAAAAAAATTAATTCTTGGTCAAAATATAATTATTTAATCTAAACATTTAAATAAAACTAAAAATATATGTGGGAACAAATCCTCCAGCTCATTCCTTAAGCCCTTGTCAGAGCTTGGTGACAGTCTAAATATTGTTAGCTAGCTGTCTCCATTTTCCACCAGACTTCCACCAGAGTCTTCATTTAGTCTGCCCATTATGTTTGAGATCTTCCTCTTGGTCTACGGCCTTCTATCTTTCCTTCTCCTACCAATAGTTCCATAGTCCCCGATTTTCTGCCTAGGTGACCGAAGTATTTTAGGTATGCTCGATTTACTGTTTTTAATAGGCTGTCGTTTATATCAGTGGTTCTCAACCTTTTTCCCATGATCGCCCCCTTAGACAGGTTTCACCAGTTATGAATACTACAATCGCCCCCCCCCCCACCCAATTAAATTGAAACAAATAATGAATCTATACAAAAGGTAAGTATCCATATTTATTTATTTTTACATTTCGTAAAATGATAAATGGTTATATGTGTGTAAAAGAATTGTTAATGGCTTCCTTGGGCCTGGTGTTCCTCACATAATTTCTTTATGTCTGGCTCAACGTTGGTTAATAACAACCTCAAATCCCCCCTTTCTATTATGTCGAGCCTATTTCTTTGTCTGTTTTTCAATATACACATAGAACTAAAACCTTTCTCCACTAGATATGTTGTGGGGAATGCCAATAATAATAATTTGATTACATTCCACAAGATTGGATACACTTCTTTTATCCGCGGCCAAAATCTTTCGTACCACACTCCCGAAACAAACTTTCAATTTCAACATCATGTCTCAAATCAATCAAGTTTTCTTGAAGAGAAGGACATACCGTTGAAACTTCCACGCTGAAAGGATTAATAAACCAAGTTGGCACTTTCAGACTAGTCAAATCTTGGAATCGGGACTGCAGATCTTCTTTCAGTGTTTGAAGGTGAAGGCAGTATGTTTGAAGATCCTCAGAATCAACACAAGAAGATTTCAAGTTGGGGAATTTGGTCAGATCTCTTCTCTGCATATTTTCTTCAAAAATAGATAGTTTGTCAATGAATGCTCCGACTACTCCCTTCGCTTTGGCCTTCCCCTGTAGTTGCAGGTTCATTTCATTTAATTTTTGAAAAATATCTGATAAGTAAGCGATGCCATTTCGCTTCTCTTGTAGTTCTGTACTCAGTGTGGGGTCAGTAGTATTAAGAAATTCAATAACAGTATCCATGCCTTTAGAAAGCCAGCGGACTTCCATATGTAGTAGCAATGTATTACATATCTCATCATTTTCTTCACAAAGTGTACGAAATATTCGATCATTCTTTGGTTATTAATTTTATTTACCGCATCTATGACAAGTGGAAGAGAATCGTGCAACCTCCCACTCAAATTATTGGCAGCCAAATGCTCTCTGTGAATGACGCAGTGAACACATAAAATTCCAGGTACTGCTTGTTTCAGATGTGCAATAAATCCCCGATGGCGTCCTGTCATTGCTGCTGCACCGTCAGTAGCACAGGCGTTCATATTTAATAAGGGAATCTCTTTTTCCTCAAAAAATCTCTTAACGACCTCAAATATGGAAGATCCTTTTGTATCAGTAATCAGACTTCTAACAAACAGCATTTCCTTGGCCATTTCTCCATTGTCGTCAATGAATCGGACATATGACAGCAGCAAAGCTGTGCTGTCACTCAGGGTACTCTCGTCAAGTTGCACAGTAAACTCTCTGCTTTTCAATTTGTTGCAGAGAACATCTTCGACATTCGCTCCCATTTCATCAATCCTTCTGGAGACAGTATTATTGCTGAGAGGAACTGCATCTGTTACTTGGCCGGCCTGACTGGGTCCCAACATAGTATCAACTATCTCTTTGACAGCTGGGAGGATGAGTTCTTCTCCAATTGTGTGCGGCTTGGCACTTTTTGACTCACTGAACACAATGACTGTCAATTGAAACAAAACAACTTTATATACCACAATACAAAACTCGGGAACGAAAGACTACGCATTTGAAGCGACGACAACCTCGGCCGTTCGCTTTTTGTTCGAGTCAGATCGGCAGGAGCGGTACCTACTTCTCATCATTCTTATCCCACTTCTCTCTCTTTCTCTTTTGTGCGGATGATCGCACAATACGAAAGCTCGATCAAAGGAAAATGCAGAATTCGTTATAATGTATAATTATAACGATAATGTATAGAATTAAATTGTATTATGATTAATAGCTCTCTGTGACTAGACGAGATGTTTGTGTTATTATTACCTGCATTGGTATACATATATTTACTTTTATTATCCTATGGATATCCGATCGAAAGTATTGTATTTTTTTTTCTCTTTTACTATTTTTCTCATTTACCCATTTCTCGTTTTCCGGATGCTAAACGCCCCCCTTATCGCCCCCTTTTCTCTGTCGCCCCCCATATCGCCCCCTTCGCTCTATCGCCCCCCTGAATATCTCAAGTCGCCCCCCGGGAGGCGATCGCCCCCAGGTTGGGAACCAATGGTTTATATGAAGCTCTTCCAGAATTGACAGGTTGATTCTATGATCTGCCCAGGACACGCGTAGAATTCTTCTATAGTTCCACATTGGGATCTTACTCCTATAAAATCGATAGGTTAGGTTAGGTTAGGTTGAGAATCCATTTTTCAGCTGCGTATGTAGCAATGGGGAAAATAAGGACATTGACTAACCTGATCTTAGTATTCTTTGTTATTGTTCGGTCTTTCCATATTTTAATTAATTTAGCTGTTGCGATTCGGGCCATTGCTAGTCTACGCTTGATTTCTGAGCAGCAATCGTTATCAAGAGTCTAAGTATACAAATCTGCCTACCACTTCGAAATTCGGCCCTTGGTGTATGTGCGGTATTATTATTTGCTCTGTCTACGATCATTATTTTTGTTTTTCCGTTGTTGATCTGAAGTCCGAATTCTTCGCTTATCCGGCTTATCCGTTCGGTAGTATAAGTGTGTCATCTGTGTATCGCAGGTTACTGATGTTTCTGCCTCCTACAGTGATTCCTCCATTTCAGTCGTCGAGTACTTTTCTCATTATATATTCAGAATATATGTTGTATAATAATGGTGATAGTATGCAGCCATGTCTAGCTCCTTCCTTTGTTTTGGAAACACATGGAAATAAATATATAAACTGAAATTATTCAAATAAGAGATAACGGATAACTCGATCTAGGTAAAAAAAAACTATACTATATGATTTTTTAGGATTTTAAAGTTGGCTCTAATTAGACAATAACGTTTCGATCGACTTCCTTTTGGTTTTAGAGATAAAACACCAGAACCATAAACTGTTTACAGATGGTTTGAAGAATTCAAGTGTGGACGCACCAGCATCAGTGACGAATTCCGTCAAGGGCGTCCGGGCACAGCTGTTGTCCCGGAAGACATGTGCGCGGAATGCTTTAAGCGGATCGATATGCACGAGTCAAAGGCAAATAATTTTATTTGACCTTTTGGCAGTAAGAAAGAGTGCAGTCGTTGGATTCCTCATAATTTCACTGCGACCCATGCCATTAAATTTGGCATGGAACGTCATGACTGGTGATGGAAGACGGATATTTTGCTATGAGTCTGAAATGAAAAACCAAATAAATAGTAGTGGTGTTCCAAAACAGGTCAAACCAACAAAAAGTAGTCCGCGTTCGAAGCTTTGATCAAAAAAATGAATCAGAATTGGTTTTTGGAAAAGAAGATTGCCACGATTTGGTTAGAAAACGGTAGAACCGTCAATGCTGAACGGTATACAAACATTTGTTTACTAGAAGTGACTGATGAACTCAGCAAAAGCAATAGAAATCTTTGTATCCTCTTACATCAGGACAATCTAGCTCACAGTATATAGATCGTATAATATTTGTAGATCGTACATATATGTGTGATCGTATAATAGTATTTGAAGGCGAACAACATCAATTTGGTGGACCATACTGCATAGTACAGTCCTGATTTGAAGTGATTTGACGATTGGTTTGTTCGAATGCAAAATTGTGCTGATCCTAAAGACGAGTGCTTTGAAAAATATTAAAGCTGATTTTTCCCAAGAATAGGTTTCTCTTTTATTCATCATCATTGGTGCTATCGCCCTATAGTAGAACCTCTTCTTCTTAGTCGTTAACCTGATGCAGGTATCGTGATATCATGAAGCTATTAGCTAAATTTTCCAATGTTCCTCCACGTTTTTCTATCTTCTGCCATTCTATCACATTCTGACAATGGAGCGCCAATGGTAGCAACAATATGGTCCGTGTATCGTGTGGGAGATCTACCTCTATTTCTTTTGCCTTCTACTTTTCCCTGGATGGTAAGTTTTTCAAGACCATTTCTTCGAAGCACATGTCCAAAATAGCTTATTATTTGTTCTGATATTTGTGTTCTTAGTCTTTTCTTTGTGTTTAGCTGGTCCAGTATGGATTCATTTGTTCTTCGGGCCACCCATGGTATTCTCAGCATTCGTCTCCAGAAGTACATCTCAAATACATCTATGTTCTTTTTGTCTTTCTCAGTAAGGGTCCAGCATTCCGATGCATAAGTAAAAACTGGAAAAAATAGACTTCTTACTAGTCTCATTTTTGTATCGGTAGTTATTTCATGGCTTTTCCAAATTTTTGTTAATTTTACATAGCGCTTTTTGCGATTGCTGACCGCCGCTTTATTTCTTCAGTACAGCCTCCTTTGTTGGTTATTAATCAGCCCAGATACACAAATTTATCTACAACAGCGATATTGTTTATCATGACCAGATGATTTTGATTGTTGTTAGCTCTGTCAATTATCATGATTCTCGTTTTATCTCTGTTTATTTTAAAGCCCATCGTTAAGCTTACGTCTTCTATCCGTTGTAGGAGGTGAATCAATTCAGCTTCAGAACTAGCGAGGATAGATGTTAAATAGAATTGGGCTTAGTATGCAGTCTTGTCTCACGCCCTTTGTGACCCTGAAACTATCGGTTAGTTCCCCATTTATTCTAACTCTGGCATAATTGTTATTGTACAGGCTTTTAATTAGCAGTATCAGATGATTGGGGACTCCCATTTCAGACAAAACCTGCCACATTTTACTCCAGTTGACCAAATCGAAAGCTTTACTATAATCTATGAAGCACAAATATGTTGTGATGTTGAATTCTCTGGATTTTTCTACAATCTGCCGTACGTTTAAAATTTGTTCTCTAGTACCACGTCCGGGGACGAAACCTGCTTGTTCCTCCGCAATGTTATGTAGTAAAAAGGGCTTTATCCTCTCGAGAATTATGTGTAAGAGTATATATTATATCCAGTAGAACCTCTACTACTATTATATTTCGTCAGTCAGTCCTACCCACTGCCTAACGATTCCAGTTTATTGCACATATTTTTCTAGCATCAACATTTACACCATTCTTCCATGTAACTTTTGGCCTACATCTTCTTCCACTTCCCACTGGCAGTAACATAAGGATTGGTCTATAAAAAAGGATTCGATCATAAAATTGTTACCAATAAATCAAACGTATCGTTTCAATAATAAAATATGATTGAACTGTCAGATTTTGGTAGTTCAGATTTCTTTCCTAGGTGGCGTAGTTACCTTACTGGACAAACATCCTAGCCTTGTCTTGTCATCCTAGCCTTGTATATAGATAGATATCTTATAGTATAATCTTATAGGCTAATGGATTAAGTCCACAGTCAAAGGAAACTAAGAGCACACATACACACATCTATTAAAAACTCATCTACCATTTCGTATAAAGCAGATCATTGTATCGGAAGTAAATGTATTAAAACCATAACCAATACTAACGTATATGACAAAACTTACCACACAATATCTTATAACATAATTTATAATGCGATCGCCGTTGTCATTCGGAACACTCCACCGTATTTCAAAACGATCAGCATAAGGACTAGGTACTACAATATCCCCTTTGTTTCCTTCATTAATACTGTGGTTTTCGACTATCATTTTTGGTTCTGACGGAGCTGATCTTCTGGGCATGGGTATAGTCTGGACATTTGCGAACGCACCCATACCAACATCGTTTTTAGCAGCGAATTGAAAGTGATAGGTTTCTTCTGGTATGAGATTTTCAAGTATATACGGAGCTCCTACAAAAAAATAAATCAGTTGCCATATCTAATAAATGTTAAAATAAACAACTAAACAACAATATTTTTAAACTGGTTTATTCTCATCTCTTATCTCAAATTAGCCGCTAGAACAAGAAATTTGAAAATCTAATCAAGAAAAAACGTCAACATGAGACATGTTCTAGTTATCTTCATAGTTATACATATGATGGTCCATACCGATTTCAAACAAAAATGCTACCCTCTGGAAAAAAATAAGATATCACTAAAATAGGCAAATAACGTTTCAAACGCTGTATTTAAAATAATTTAGAATTTACTTTCGCCAATAAACTTGTTATTGTTCTATTTATAAACACAAAAAATGCAAAGGAAAAACAATTGCTTTTGTATGTTCAGCTATAGTCCTGAAAAAGGTGAACCATTGGCAAAACGACGTGAACTGTTGGAAATTTCTAAAACTTCAGTGGCGTCACTATTTCATATTTTTTAGGATTGAATTATTTAGATTATTACAAAGCAGAATATATTAGAATAAAGAACGAAGAAAGAGACCCGGAAATCTCGATTAGAGATATAAAAAAAATGCGAAGAATTAAATACCTAGGTACAGAGTGTGTGTGTGTGTGTGTGAAAGATATGGCATGGAAACAAGTCCATCAGCCACAGAATGTTTTATTTATGTTTAAAGATATTTTTTTTTTTGTTCTTTTTAGTTATAAAGTTTAAGTTATAGTAATTTATATTTCTACTTTTAAATCTTTAATAAAATTTATTAGCAATTCTAAGGATTCTCTATTGGCAGTTGCCAAAATGTGTAATAGATTTATCGGAAGCAAATATTTCATTTTAATAAGAGTTTGAATTAATTTATTAGATTTTTCTAAATATTTGTTGCATCAAAGAAAATATGGTTAAGATCTTCGTAAGAACTTAAATCACAACTGCAGAATGGTGCCGGTAATATTCCAAGCTTAAATAAATGCGACGGGAATCGACCATGATTCGTTTTTAAGCGAAATACACTTGCCGAGAAGAATTTGGAAGTCGAATAATTGAATATGTATTGGGGTGGGAGTGGTGATAGCGAAGGAAGGAACATCAGTTGATTTCGTTCCTTGTTCTACCGTTTGGACTTTCCCAGGATCATCTTTTGTGAATCTTTTTGTGAAAGAAGCTGTTCATGTTGAATAAATTATTCTGTAATAAGAATCCTAGTAGCGTTTCTCCTCGGTCATTTCTTCCTGGGAACCGAATTTTCCCAAGGACGTTTCTAGCTCTGCTTCTTTTACACCTAATATTGCGTTAAATGTTATAGATATTACTGAACCAAAAACGTGAAAATACAGCTTAACCACTGTATGGCGAAAAAGAGTAACCTAACAATATTTCATGGAGTAAAGTTGCCCAAATGTAGTTAAAAAATATAAATATGCTCTATAATTTCTTCAGAAAGCTGGACAGATCAGACTTTTCTAGACATAAATATGTACTTAATAGTAAACAGATACTCCTAACTTAACCGAAGATCTATGAAACCATATAATATTGATAGTATATTTTTATTGATACTACTTACCATAACTCCATGTATAATTACGGGCAAAATCCCACGACAATTCTCGTTCAGGCTTATACCTTACTGTAAAGGACCTCAGCGGTAATCCGTCAAAATTGTTAGCGGGAATTAGACTCCATTTTATACTAGTAGCGGTTATATATTCTGGTTTAGCTTGCGAGATAGGTTCTGGCACGAATGCTTGTTTCAATTTCAGCTTTATGCTTGCTGAGCCTAACTTATTTTGAGCTATACATTCGTATTGAGTAAAAAATCTCCTGTCATTGTATGGTTTTACTATGAGATACGAGACAGGGCCATTTCCTATTTTTTGGAAATTATTATTGTCGTGAATTTCTATGTCTCCGTATTTCCACATAATTGTAGCATTGGGTATGGCTTCAGGAAGGCATGTTAAATTACCAGGTCGGTTATTCCAACTCCACACAGGTGGTAAGTCCTTGGTTCTCGCGAAGGTAGGAGGAAATTCTACAGTTATATGACCGTTTTTATATGCTTTTCCCACTGTATTTTCTGCAATACATTCATAGAGTCCATCATCAGGTCTGCTTAAGTTTGAAATTATCAGTTTTCCCAAAGATTCGCCATTATCTGATATAAGTAACTGTTCTAGTACTACTCTATCATCATCAGGCTGCCTACCAAGTTGGAATGAATCTTTTCGATTTAATTTTCTAAAAGTAATTTTTGGAGTTGGTCTACCAGAAGCCTTGCAAATAATCTCTGTCTGCTTGCTTATAGGTGCCGTAACGTTTAACAATTCGTATATCCTTGGTCTTACGAGTACATTGATTTTTACCGTTGTTTCCACTCGATCCACGGAATTTTCAGCAATACATTTATATAAGCCGTCGTCATTTTCGAATTCGATTCTGTTTACTCTAAGTTCACCTGTGTTTTTCTTTACTTCAAATCGATCGCTATTGGATAAATCTTCACGGTTTTTAAGTTTAATCCATTGGTATGTTGGCGGAGGCTTGCCAGTAGCCAAGCATTTGACCGACGCAGTGTCACCTTCTATAATTGTTACTGGTTCTATTGGTTGAATTTTTGGAGGAACCTGAACTTCAACCTGCGAAAAAGACAGATTCAGTATTATTATTTAAGGCAGCTAATGTAAAAATGTAGAGTTAAATTAATAAGTAATTATGAATTACTAATATGAAATAACAACTTGTAGCGTACGTCGGGAAATAATGCGGTAAATATTTAGAAAGAATAGTTACAATGTAGAATATGTTAAAATACGTTTGTTGTCTGCATTTTTCTAGTTTATTTTGAACTGCAAGTGAAAATTTCCGGTTTCATATCTTTTTCCGCACATAACTTTTAATAGTGAATCCGAATTCGTGATCAGTATATACCGGTTGCAGTTTTGACTACATTAATCTTCAGATGGACAGAGATAAAGTCTGCAAACAACGAAAAGATCGATTTTTTTTAATGTTTGTTTCGAGCGAATATATTACAATGAATATATTGTAATAAAAGAAAAGAACAAAAGACCAGTTTTATAAAGAACTAGATACATGCCCTCGAAGTGACATAAAAATTGTAATTGGCGATCTTAATGCCAAGATGACAAGGAAGACTGTTACAAAGCAATGTCGCAATGTTTAGCGCTCATGTCACAAACGAAACCGGAAGCCTAAAGGTCGTGGCATATTATCGTGCACGTTGCGTTTCCAGCACATAGCGTTTCCGAAAAATATAATTTAAATGGTTTTAAATATGAACAACGCACACTGTCCGGAACATTGCGTTTCAGACACTTGTTCAGTATATTCGAACACAATATTTTACTGATGCCGACGGCTGCGTAACGAGACGTAACCGGTTTGTAAGGATAATGTTAATTAGATACCCGTCGTTTTCCCCTTGTTGTTTATTTAGGTCTTTGTTTGATTTTGATACAGAGTATTTAAAAAAAATAATTTTCGAGGCTATTTTGTCATTTATGCATGTGTTTTTATTGCTTTGTGACAATTAATCACGGAAGTGATAAACAATTAGGAATTTAAAAATAATTAATAGGTTTAACAATTATTTTAGAATGAATAGGATTCAGTTTAAATATGTTTTAAATTTAATTTCACCTTCAGTTAAAAAACAAAATACTACATTTAACGAAGCCATACATATCAAACCAAAAAGTACTTTTAAAAAGAACAGGTATCACTTCCGTACAAAAGTCCTAATTGTTTATCACTTCCGTGATTAATTGTCGCAAAGCAATAAAAACACATTCATAAATGACAAAATAGCCTCGAAAATTAATTTTTTAAATACTCTGTATCAAAATCAAACAAGTTCCTAAATAAACAACAAGGGGAGAACGACGGACATCTAATGCACATTATCCTTACCAACCGGTTACGACCTATGTTCCGGACAGTGTGCGTTGTTCATATTTAAAACCATTTAAATTATATTTTTCGGAAACTAAACGCTATGTGCTGGAAACGCAACGTGCACGATAATATGCAACGAACTTAATAGTTAACTTCGCAGCTTAGGAGGCATGGTGCTTGGTAGCACATAAATCTCCCACAGAAGGATACACAAGATGACATAAACATCGCTGGATGGGTTCACATAGAACCAAATTGACCATGTTCTGATAAATAGATACTCAGGACAAGTGTCTAGCCTCCTAGATATCCGTAGCTACAGAGAGCTGACGCCAATATCTAATAGGAACAAAGTTGCGTACATAATTATCACATGTAAAGACCATGAGAGGTAGAAGATCGGAGAGATACAAGACGCATCTCCTAAAGAATGAAGAAATGGCGAAAATATACCAGCAGCATATTACTGACCTAATAACCACCTTAGATACGAAGCCCGCACCCACAAAATGCTTGAGTCACGTCGTGAATCAGTAACCTGACCTAAAACAAGCAAGGATCTTATCACTGCCTTAGCTTGTGCTAATACTACTGGCAGCCGCCAATTGCTCATGCTTGTCATTGTTAAAATCAAGAACTACGTTGTTTTAAACAGGTTAATGCTTGAGATGCCTATCGTTTATACTTCGCAAAAGAGTGCTTAAATGGATAGTACAAATTCCATGCAATGGTGTATAGAAACATTTATATCCTATGTTAAAGCCCATCAATTAAAAAATGGTAAAAGAGAGAAAACATTATTGCTTCTTACTAAAGCCCTAACTAATCCATCATGAGACATCTTAAATGAAAAAGACGATTTTATAAAAGTCTTTCATAAGTCTTTTATAAGAGACTTTCAAATGGTATTATAGAGAAACGAATTGTTACGTAAGTTCCTTTTGGAAAAAGAAGAGGAAGGAGAAGAAAGCCTGATAAGAAATAATAAAAATGTTGATTTGAAAGACGCGTCCTACATGACTGGAGCAAGATGGAATAGTATAAAAGAGCAGAACTTAAAGAAAACGTGGAATAAAGATTTAAAAAATGTGATGAAGAAGACGTTCAACAATGGATGGATTTCGACGATGATAATTTCGGGTACCAAATTATGTAGGATATCGAAATTTTAGACCTCATAACTAACACAACGGATACCACCGCTAGCCACTCATCAACTGCAAGTTCAGATAATTAATATAAAAACAGTGCTTCAGAAGCGTTTACTTGCTTAGATATTGCCTTGCGCTGGTTTGAAATACAAGCTGAGAGCGACCAGTATCTGTCCTTAAAAAGTACGTCATCTAGCCGCTTCTAAACGGGTAGGCGCATATTTCAGTAGACGAAAATTGAAGACATTTTTTGGCGTTAGTAATTAACGCTTAAAAAATCTTCAAGTTTCGTCAATATTGTACCTGGAATAATGTTTTGTTGCAGAGACCGCAATTTTTTGTTTAATTCCTATTTGTAATTGTAAAGATATAAACACATATGTAGGTATGTAAATATGGATTTCATTCAGCTGTGGATAAATATATGTAAGGCTATATCAATACAGTTCGATTATCCGAAAAAACAAGTTTCCCGAACACCCATGTCCCGCGACTAGTTCGGATAATTGACGCTCTACCGTATAAGAAAACCAGTTAGAACTTTGTAGTATTATATATTTACCTTAATGTTTCTGATTTTGAAGTGTCCTGTGAACGTTTCGATAGCCGTGCACGTGTAGACTCCGTCATCTGCTTCTGTCACATTTTTAATCAGTAGTTCATCAGTATCGACCACGAATTTTTCATTGGTTTGAATAGCTTGATTGTTCTTGCTCCAGTCAATTGTTGGTGTCGGGTTTCCTTTGGTTTTACATTTTACTTTGAAATCCTGACCTACGATCGAATACTGGTTTTCGGGAGCGTCGACAAAACTGATATCCTCTAAAATAAACAATATTTATTTAATTCACTTAATACAAACTTGGGTACTCGGATAATAATGCCTAACACCCATTATTATATTAAAAAAGATTAAAAAATTAGACAAAAATACAAAAAAACTAAAAAAACACCAGCGAAATAACGAAAAGAAAACTTATGATAATGAACAACTTGAAATTTATAATAAATTATCTCATACGGAATCAAAATACAGTAAAACCTCCCTTAAGCGAAACATCGTTTAACCGAAACCGCTGACATTTTCATTAATTTCTTCAATAATAAGTAAATTTTTATCGCAAAACGTAACAATTCCATTAATTTCCCTCACCGATTGCTGCCTATGTGTGTTGGGAAATAAAAAAACCAAGAGCTCTAAAAGATATTTCCGAAAAAGCAATTCCAGTTTTTTATAGAAGCCAAAAAGCTCATGGATGTCGACCACTTTATTTTCAGAATGGTTCGAAAATGAATTCGTCCCAAGTGTAAAATCCTTTTTTAAATCAAAAAACCTTCCCGTCAACGAATTGTTGTTTGTTGAAAATGCGCCAACTCACCCCCAAAATATTCAAAATAGTGACAGTTGTCAGATTTTTGCTACCGAATGTCACGAGCTTAATTCAGCCGTTAGACCAGCGGTCCTGCGTCATAAAATAATTTCTTATTTTTCAAAAGGGGTACTATTCCTCTTCATCTTTCTCTTGAAATACCTTTAAAATTCATTTCACGTAAAGTATGTAACAAAACACGTCTTGATATTTTTGGAATATGTTCATTAGATTGAAGAGAAGAAGCAATTTTTTTATGATTGGTAATTCCTTTTTGAAATAAAATTCATGTACTGCACGACGAATGGCCTGTTTGGTTGTATCATCCAATTTTATTTGTTTCCTTCCTCTTGTCTCAACGTCCAAAGTATTATTATCGTTTGTTTCATCGTCTGTTTTAATTACTCTTTACACACTTGCTTCAGAAACTTTGTAACTACATCGCTTACATTTATATTTTGTTCTCTGGTTCTAAGTCCTTCAAACACATTTCCGATCATAGTTTTTTTCTTAGAGGTGTTAAATTGTAATGTTTCTTTTTGATATACGGTTCACTATACTACTCGTACTGTCAGATATCTTTGATTTATAAAACCCCTGTCAGTGCGCGTATGAAACCGACGTACAGATAACAGACAATAAAATCGCTACCCGAACAATGGTGTTGTTGCCATTGACATTGCCGTAATGTGTGATGATATTGTTGATCGCAGACATTATCTACCATTAGAGAAAGAGTACAACATTGCAGATAACTTCAAGTTGAATCATACACGCTGAAAAAGTTACATTTTCTTTTTTTAGAAACCAAATATTTGCAAAAACATTTGAACAGTTTAAAACATTGATTTCATATAAAATTGGATGTCTTCTATCTCAACGCATATTCTTTGAACAATCAGAAGAAGAAGGTTTTTGTCAATTTTTAAGAGATTAAACAGATTCTAGAATAATCCACTAATTTGTTTATTAAATAATAATTAAATTTTCTGCTTTTGTCGGAACAAAAATATTTTTTTCTATAGGATAAACGTTCAAATTTAGTGAGCTACAAAAAAATCATTAAAACATGATACAATTCAAGGTCACTTGCTACAATTGTGATATTGATTGTATAATATAGGCGCATTTTTCTTTAATTTTTGTCAATCTTCGTTACTTTTACTTTTTCGTGTCTGGATCCGACTAGTTTTTCTGCCCAATATCGGGCTACGTCTACACCCTTTGTATTTGCGAGCCATAAATCATCGAGGGTGCACTGTGATGGGCAAAGTCTGCATACTCTCAGGTGCTCCACGTTCTGTATTTCCCCACATTCACAAAGTGCGTCGCTGTCTGTCTTAATGCCCCATTTAATGAGGTTCTGTTTTACAAGGGCAACACCTGTGCATATGCGATTCAGTGTCCGCCAGGTTCTCCAGTCCAGGTTCATTCCATTAGGTCGTTCTGGATGTAGGGGGAACAGTTCGGGTGGTTCGACGCTGACATTTCTCATAAACCTTTTCCTTGATTTAAATCGGCTGATTCCTGGCGGTTCGCCAAACCCGTATAATTGGTGCCTTTCATCGAAAGTTTGCCTGAACTTCTCCACATATTGTGAGGCGCATCTACGGTCATCTGGTGATGAGAATCCAGCTACCCGGTGCATGTGTCATTTAACGCCGTGGTGACTTGTTGGGCGTGTCTAGATCTACCTCAGACGGGACAAGCATATTCCCCTGTTGAGAAACATAAGGCCTCAGCTGTTGTCTTCAAGACCTGGGATTTTGCACCCCACTTGCTCCCTACAAGTTTCCGGAGAAGGTTGTTTCTCGTAGAAACCTTTTGTCTTGTGCTCTGACAGTGGAATTTATACGTTAGTGACCGGTCTAGTACTACTCCAAGATATTTGGGCCTATCAGTATGTTTCAAGCGTTGTCCCTCCCAAGAAACATTCAGCTTTACATGCGCCAGTTGGTTGTTGAGATGGAATGCACATACTTGGGTTTTAGTAGGGTTTGGCTTTAATGAGTTTTGTTTGTAGTAAGTTGACATCATGTTTAAAGCCTCTTCCATTGTCGATTCTACTTGTGTGAGTGTTTTCCCCTTTACGGCTATACCAAGGTCATCAGCGTAGACAAAACTCTCAGTCTGAGGGTGCATTGGTTGGTCGTTGGTGTAGATGATACAATAGGGACGGCGCCAGAACGCTTCCTTGAGATAGGCCATTTTTTGGGTTCTCCATCTGCTCTTCTTTCCATTTAGCAAAACGTAGAAACGTCTATTACACAACAGTGATCTAATGATATTTACCAGGTCGTAGTCAAGCACAGTGTTATAGATCTTAGTTAGCAGGGTTCTGTGGTTTATCGTATCATAGGCCGCTGTGAGGTCTATCAAGGCTACTCCCACTATCTCTTTCTGCTCAAATCCCTCCTCTATGTATTCTGTTAGGTTCAGCACTTGGCCTGTGCATGATTTACCTGGTCTGAAGCCTGCTTGTTGTGGGATTAGTTTTGCATCTAATTTTTCCTGGATGCGGTTTAAAATGAGGCGTTCATACAATTTATACAAATGGCATAGCAGGGATATCGGACGGTAGCTACCCGGTAGTTCAGGGTCTTTCCCAGGTTTCAGAAGGGCTACTATTTTTGATTGACGCCACAGTTTTGGAATCTGGTAGGTAGAGCGACAGATGTTAAATAGATCGAGCACCCATTGTCTCGCTTTTTGCCCGAGGTGTTTTATCTGCTCTGTTAGGATTTCGTCTACTCCAGGTGATTTTCCATTTTTCATACAGTCAATACCATTTTTGAGCTCTTCGATGGTAAATGGGTTTCGCAAGAGAGTTGTTTCCTGGTCTTGAGTTCTTATAATCTTTGGCGTTTTGCAACGATTGTTTGTTTTGCCATTCAGAAGCAGTTGGTGGGCTATCTGATTTGGCGTTATTGCACATAGCTCTTGGGATCATCTCTGTGGGATCACCATTAAGTTTTTTCATCATATTCCAAGCCTGCTTACTACTGTGCGCCATATCTATTTTACTTAAAGTCTCGCTCCACCGTTGTTGTCTGGAGGCACTTAGTGTTTACTGCAGTCTCTCCCCTATCTCTGCCGTAACTTCGCTAAATGGGTTTTTACTATATTCTTCGGTGTACTTTGTCATAATGTCTTTTGCTTCATCGTTCAGACCAGATATGTAATGTTGTTGACATCCTCTGGGTATGTGTTTACATGAGATTCGTTTTACAAGTTTGATGAACGCGTCATAGTTTTTGGGGATCGGGACTATATATTTTCACTTGTGTTTCCAATTCATCAGCAAATTTTGCCCAGTTCGCTTTTTTGAAATTAAACCTTCGTTTGAAAGGGATTTTGGGAGCTTTTATAGCGCTGTAAACGGTTATTCCCACGGGCCTATGTTGCGTCTTCGGTATAGGTTTATATACCTTCCTAACGCAACGGTCCTCTAAAGACGTGCTGATGAAGGTGAGATCAGGGTTGTAACCTTTCTTCATTATAAATCTGTCAATCTTCGTTATAAATATAAATTAAAAATTAAGAATATACGCACAGATTAAAATCTTAACCAAAACATTAAACAATTTTTAATTAAAATGGTCGTGATTTAATATTTCATTAAAAAATAAGAGAAATACATACCGTATGTTGTAACTTCAACAGATGCATTGAGCGGTTCGGTATTAGCATAAAAACAGGAACACGTATATTTTCCTGCTTGATTCTCAGTCAAACTGGGAAATATTAAAATAATTCCAGGTTCCCCAGGTAAATTCTAAAATAACAAAACATACTTTGATATTTATATCCAATAGTTTTATAGGCAAATCCAATTTTAGGTATATCCACTAAACCGACAAAAGAAAACATTCATGATTTTTTTAGAATTTATAAAATAATCTTTTTTAAAAAACGATTTCTGAAGTTGAAATCAAAATGTCAAGCATTGGTTAGTTAAAAAATATTTTCAATTGGCGGGGGTCAGCTAAGTCTGACGTCACAATGGGCGGGGTTTTTTAAAAACCTTTCCAAACATTTCTAACTTGTGTGTATTTGTCCCATAAAATGTTGGAAATATTGGTTTTTTTAATTGTTTAAAGAATAAATAAGGACTTTTGGTTATGAACATTCATTCTGTGTGATTGGTATTATTTGTTGTTCTTAAACATGTGAGGTAAGACTATCAAAGTATTAAGATATTTACTATGAATGTTCATAGTTCAAGGAAATGGAAGCGAAAAATTAAAAGACTATGTACATTTCTTCTCAGGAGTGGGAAAGGATCAAAGAGCAAGAGCAGGGATATCAATATTTGTACACAAGAAATTCGAGAAATATATTAAATCTTGGGAAGCATAGGAGGAACACAAATAACAATTCTGGGGGTATATGCCGTAAATGATGACTACTCAGTGCAAAAAATGAAGCTTTTGAAGAAGACTTTAGAAAAAGCCTAAACGAAATTCCTAACAGCCATGAGATTATATGCGGAGGAGACCTTAATGCCAGAGTAGGAAAACAAGTACAAAGTAAAGTGGTAGGCATGCATGGAGAAGAAACTGTTAAAAACAACGGAGAAAGACTCATAAATATATGCCAACAATATGAGTTAAAGATTTTGAATGGTTTTTTCGCCCACAAGAACATACATAAATGCACCTGGTATCAACACACAAGAGGTCTAAAATCGATAATAGATTATTTCATAACAACACAATAAACTAAATTAGGAGTACATGACAAAGGTAAATAGAGGAGCAGAGTGCGGCTCGGACCACTGCCTGATAATAGGAAAAATATATACACCATTCGTAGACAGGAACCACACAGACATCAACAAAGAACACAGAGAAAAAATAGAAAGAACTACGTACACCTTAGACAATCTAGATAACGAGAGCACACAGTTACTTTACTCCTGGAGACACAAACACAAAAACTACAGGAATCACACAGATCAACAACGAATGAATACGAACATATAAAAAACTGCATGAAAGACGCAGCGCTAGAAGCCTTAGGGCCACAGGTACGGAGAGTAGATAAACCATATTGGTGGGATAAAGAAGTGGAAGAAAAGATAAAAAGAAAGAAGGAAGTATATCTAAAGTTATTGCAACAGGGAGACGAACATACAAAACAACAATATAAAAACTTAAATAAAGAAGTCAAACGAGAAGTGGTTAAAAAGCAAAATAGTGCATGGGAACAAAAATGTCAATACCTAGACAACCATATAGGAGGGACAAAGAGCTCTAAAGCATGGAGAACTATAAAAACGATGAGAACAACGACAAAAAACCAAGTCATAATAAATAGAATACCAGAGAACACATGGGTAGAGCATTTTGAGAACTTATTAACAGAGAGAAGAGAAAGGTTTAAACAAACAAATGAACAAGTGGAAGTAGAAGGAAGAATCGAAATATCAATAGAACAAGTGAAAGAAGCAGTTCAAAACTGTTTGAAATGATCCGAAAATTATTAGAAAGATGCTTAAACGGAAAAGAAGTTCCAGAATAATGGAGACAATCGTATATCTCTCCAATACACAAGAAAGGCACAAAGATGGATCCTAAAAACTATAGAGGGATCGCAGTGATTGCTACTATAGGCCGACTATACTACAAAAGTACTACGAAACCAGATAGAAAATGATATTAAATAAAGACAAACAACCCGAAGAACAAGCGGGATTTAGGGCCGGACTCTCCATTATGGATAATATTTTCACATTCAAAATTGCAATGGAAAAAAGAGTGCAGAGAAATAGAGAAACCCATATAGCTTTAATAGATTTGGAAAAAGCATATGACAGTGTACCGATCTCCCATTTATGGATAGAAATGGGTAATTTGAAAATAAACCCAATTCTTATTAACGCCACTCAAAAATATTACGAACAAAACTTTGCATTAGATTTGCAAAATATTACAAAGAATTAAAATGGGACAAGAAATCACCTCTCCTTTCCAAACAACAAAGGGACTAAGACAAGGCTGCTGTCTGTCACGCACCCGTATTTAAAATCTATTTCGACAGATCCTATTGTAGGATTGAAAAAATAATTTTGTTTCTATTTTTCAAGATATTTTGTTGTTTTTATCAGGGTTATTTCAAAATAAATCATTGAATTTATTTACGAAGTTGAGCAATATTTAAATAAATGTTTCATTTTCTTTTCGTTGCCAGTGATTTTATCCTGTTAAATACTAAAGATATTCGTTTTTTCGTAGTTTAAGTTGTAATATAATATTCTGTGAAAACCTTGCCATCAAATTGTCATAATGAGTGATTAAAAAAAATTTTTGAATGTTGTAAATTTTTGAGTTTATTTTTTAGAACTGGGCATATAATGACTAGTAAACATGTGTTGAAGATATCCAATATTACTGAATTTTTCAGTAATGACAACAAAACTACTAGTAACTATTTATATTTAGTCATTTAGGGGATAAAATCACTAGCACTTAAAAAAGATTAAAACATTAATTTCAATATTTTTTTAATTTCTTAAATAAATTCAATGATTTATTGATTAATTTTTAAATAACCCCAATAAAAACAACAACAAAATAACTTGAAAAACAGTAAAAAATAATTAAAGTTCATAGTGTGAACATTCATAGTAAATATCTTAATCTTTTGATATTCTTACCTCACAAACACAGGAATAATACCAATCACACAGAATGAATGTTCATACCCAACGTCCTAATTTATTCTTTAAACAATAAAAAAACAATATTTCCAACTTCTTATGGTACAAATACACACAAATTAGAAAGGTTTTTAAAATCTCCGCATAATGTGACGTCAGAGCTTATGTAGTCTATTGTGGCTCAATCCTATATAAATATACTTAAATTAGATATGCCACAAGAAAACAGTTTCAGAACCTTTTTAGAATATTTAGTTACTTTACCTGAACGTATATCGGACTTGCTCTATTAAATGTATCAATTTTCCTATCATATTTATCTTTCCATTCTAAAGAAGTCACCAATGAAGGATCCGGAACCTTAGGTCGACAAGTCAAAACTAAGCTACCTCCAATCTCTTTAGTAACTACCGATCCACTGGGTTGAATCTCCAACCTGGGTTGCTGCCCATTTGTACCTGTAATACAAAATAATAAGGGTATAGTAACGTTAATTGAATATTTTCATCATTTAAATTTATTTATTCGACTATAAAGCGCCACCAATGATTATAAAACTGTATGTTGCTATGGCTAATTTAAACAATTAAAGCATAAGGAGCTTTTAAAATTAAGGTGGTGTTTAGATTATTTCACGTTTTGAAAAATATTGAACCTTTGACTACACGCGCCGGAGTATCAAATACACCATTTCTACTTAAAAAGCGGTAAAAATACAATGCGGTATTCCTCACTCCTGCCTACCGATGTAACCAGCGACCAATGTAGCCAACCCTACAGTTTTAACTGTAGATCTACAGTGTTTTGTAAATTCTCCCAGTTTTTAGTTTAGACATATAAATCAGCAGTTTTTTTTTATTGTTTGATTGACGTTGTAAATTGAGTAAAAAGTTATGAATATGCTTAGTTGCAGTAGTGATAGTCAGTCAGATGTTGATAAATCCCCACCAAGAAAGAAGAAAGTAGTGAGATACGAGCAAAAATTTATTGATTCTTGACTCAACGACGAAAAGTTTAGTGGATGGCTCGCAAACTCTTGTGTAAATAGATGAATTCGCAACAGCTAAAATTAACATATTACTTTAGTAACTCTTGATTTTAACAATAACTATTCTGCAAAACTAACCTGTTGCCTGTTTTATTTTTGCTACCATGGCTGTTATTTTCATTCCAGGATTATCAATTTTTATTTGTTTGTACATGTTTATAATGCATTGTTTTTTATTTGATGATAAATGGCCCAAATATACTCGCGTTTTTAGGCGTTTTTTAGGTGAAGAAGGATAATTCCCACTAGTACTTGGCATTGAATCCACATTGTTACCTTAATAACACTAATACGTCGCTAAATAGTTCTGAAAGGAACTGTTTTTATATAAATGCAAACGAGGCATTTAAAAAGTAAAGGAATAACGCAGAAAATACAAAAAATCGTTGATATAAATTTTTAATTTTAAAATTTCATAAATGTTATTAGTGTTAAAATGTCATAATTTAGTGGAGTAAACTTGCCTGCGGTTGGACCAATTACAAACAAGCATTACAGCGCGGTAAATTTGAATTACTCCTCTTGGTTAAAAAACAAACCATAGTTTTTAAATGGATGTTACACTAGTTTATTCGTGCAATATTGTCCAAGACGTACAATGTGGTAAAACGTTAATTTTAAGAAACGTCAGTAATTAAAATTTATAACTGGGATTCAAGAACAAACTTTAATAGTAACAAGCGAATATTACGTGTTAGAATAAAATGTGATAATGTTTAATAACATAAACTCATTAAAACATCTTTTATTACCTACATATTTTAATCATAACTTATAATGCACATACAAACATAAACATTCACATCCCACAGAAGTCAAAAGCCCAAGTACTAAGCAGGAAATTAAGCAGATGTTCATTAATACAATAACACCACTTGTTAATAATTGGCAGTACAGTAAAATATTTTTTGGTATGCATCATGTGTTGGGAATATTTAAATTATATAGGGCGTATAAACGATGTTTGATGTAAACAGTCGATGTTAAATTATATCTTGAAGGGGAGAATATTAGAAGTTATTAAACATATTAAACAATATACCGGAAATTGGACATGATAAAAAATCATTAGTTCATCCAACCGTCTCGACTTGTCGTTATATGAAAAGTTATTGTTAGGGAATGCAGCTTTCCATCTCGTTTAACATTTTTTAATGAGGTGGAAATCTGCTAAAGACCACGGGAGGAGGTCGGCCATCCCACGCGTGTTGGGTTCAATAGAAAGAAGCTTGTCCATACTAAAAGTTCTTATAAAATAAGGAATCGTGCCCTCAAATGTGTTTCTTAATATTGTTCTGAAGCTATTTTCTTGTGGCATTTTAAATTAATTACTATTTAAATGGGAATAAGCCACAATTAAAGGTTAAAATACGTTTATTGACGTTTCAATTTCCACTTCGGAAATCGTTCTCAAAATACAAACATTAGTAAATTAAACAAATTTTGTTTTTTGTTACTTAGTGAAAAATTCTTCTAATAATTTAATTTTATCTGACTCATCTATATTGACAATTCAGACATACATTATACATTTTAAAGTAGACGACTTTAAAATGATATTGCCAATATTGTTGAGTTGCGTTCCTGGGACGACTTTACTTATAAGATAGTTCATTCGATTACATGAAATCAACTTTAACTTGAGAATATCCGTCAGAAAATATATCAATTGTGTCGCGAATTCCTCGGCAGAATGTAGTAGGATCTGGTTACCCATATTGAAAGAGAAAGTTATTAAAAGGAAAATACCAGTATTGGTAAGTCAGTAACATATAGAGAATACATCATTTTTTTTTAAAATAACAAACATATAAAATCGGAATTTGGTGTTTATTGAAGGTAAACTAAATGCACGATCAAATACTTACCATGTAGGATAGTATTATGAGGTTTTTTTCCTGGTTTTTCCCTCATAATTTACTATGGAATCACTAACAGGAGAATTTTACTGTCATCATGGCATGTATTTGTCTTTTTAAAGACGAATTACATGTTATGATCTTTTCTGACGGATATTCTCAAGTTAAAGTTGATTTCATGTAATCGAATGAACTATCTTATAAGTAAAGTCGTTCCAGGAACGCAACTCAACAATATTGGCAATATCATTTTAAAGTCGTCTACTTTAAAATGTATAATGTATGTCGGAATTGTCAATATAGATGAGTCAGATAAAATTAAATTATTAGAAGAATTTTTCACTAAGTAACAAAAAACAAAATTTGTTTAATTTACTAATGTTTGTATTTTGAGAACGATTTCCGAAGTGGAAATTGAAACGTCAATAAACGTATTTTAACCTTTAATTGTGGCTTATTCCCATTTAAATAGTAATTAACTCACATGTGCTCATGACCAACTGCCTACCAAGTAGTACATATCAAAAAGTATTTGTTCTGCAACTATTTTATTGTGGCAAGTTCAGTTAAGTATTGTATTTATATGGGATTAAACCACAATTGGTTGTAATAAAAATTACATTTTACATTTTTTGTGAAAAAGAATTAGTGTAAATAGAAATTATTTTAACCTGTCGATGTTTATTAATTTGCGCTTTATAACATCCAATTCGACAGTTGACAATATAGTAGACAAATAGCCGTGTTTTGAGTTGAAATTCTGAGGGTGATGTTTTACCCACCGGGTTGATATTTAATTCTGATTTTTGTGTACTTATGTAGGTAATTGTAGATGATGTGTCTCTGACCTTCTATTAACCCCTTAATATTGGTATATTCTTATTGCTGACCTCTATTAGTATTGGTAACCAGAGCCTGCTACATTCTGTTGATGGGTTTGCTACATATTTTTGTTTATTAAGTAAGAAGAGGGTTGCTTATTTGATTTTTCTCTTTTTGCTGTCTGTTTCTTTCATGATTATTAATGCATCTTTCCATTGTACTCTGTGTTCATTGTCCCAGACATGTTTGCATATCCGAAACCTGTCGCAGCCTCTTTTTAATGTATGTTGCATGCTTGTTTATCCTGCCACTTAGTGGTCTTACGGTTTGTCCCACGTAAACATTATTGCATTCACAGAGTAATTTAAATATGCAATTCTTTGAACATTCCTATATGTTGTCAGATTTTTTGGATAAAGATGGTAAATAATATTCTTCTACTGTTTTAAATTATTACTGAGACGACAAATTTGTAGTGTGAGCGAGTTTTCCATTCCCTTTCCATCCTACACTGTTTTTTCTAAAGGTTATTTTTACCTTTGTGACTGTGTCTATCAATTTGGAGTTAAAGATCATCCCCCGAAGTACATTACCTACAGAGGTGACTTCTCGTTTTCTTTACACGGGATTTTTTATCTTATACAATCTTCTCTAAATGATCCATGTCCTGAAAAGAGCTGCATGAAAAAATAGGCAGTTCGTGTATGTTTGTACAATTTGTGTTTTTACTTTTATGGTAGTAGCTGTATCATGTCCTAACATCCAGTATTAGCCTTTTATTCTACTGTCCCTTGGAAGTCAGTTTTACCCATTCATTTAATACTTAAGCCTCGGTCACGGAAAACGCGATTTGTCGTGGCGGGCAGCGATATATGACCGAGGATGACAGGCGATCTACTTGTATTACACACTATTGCATTATCCTCGTCCCACAGAGCGCGATCTGTCCCAGCGATAAAATCTGAACCGTTTCGCCGGGCGATACAGTTGATCAAAATTACAGATTGATCGCGCGATCAGTTTGACAAAATGAGAGAATGTGTGTGTAATGATGTAGGAGAGTATGAGGAATCAGTATACTGTATCGCTCACAAAGATATCGCCTCCTATGTGATGCCTCCTCGCCTCCGACGATCGCTGCCCGCCGCGATAGATAGTGTTCTGTGTGTCCGAGCCTTTATTATTCCGTACGTTTTTCTTTTAGTAATTAAAAGATTCATGTATATTTCTGGCTTGCGTATAGTGGGTACAGTTTTCTTAATCAGTAATTAATTGGTAGCATTCTAGTTATTATTTATAGTGATGTGGATGTAATACTGTAAGCGCTAATGACTTTATAGATCGCGTTCAAAACAAACTCATTATACATTGCGCAATAAGTGACAGATTCGACCGTTACTTCATGAAAGATCATTTTATCTAACAATAAAACACTGAAAACTTTTGTTTTAAACGCTTCCACAAAATTTATTACAATGTATTATCACTACATTATGCGTCTACACTTAATAGTCTTTAACTAAATAAGTTAAGGAGGGCAGAGACGTCTGTCTAAAGTTGGTCATTCAGAATTATATCTGTAATTTTAATTTATTTTCCCTAGATTCTAAGAAAGATAGCTTAAGGTCTTCATTTTGAATACGGAGAATTTTAAATTGGTCATTAAAATAATGATTGATCTAGAAGGTGAAGTGCGTACATAGAATCTGTTTTACTATTATTGAAAGTGATTTTGTGTTCTACTGTACGTTTGTCAAAGGTTCTGCCAGCTTGACCGATGTAAGTTTTTGGGTAGTCACGATTATGTAAGTTTGTATACGCCACTGTTTAAGTTCTTTTTCTTTCGGCTCTTGTTGTTCTTAATATATTTGTTTCACAAATAACCTTCAGAAATTACCTAATTCATTCAATTTAAACTTTTTTGTATTTTTCTGTGATAAGCAAACAATATATGCAATTTTCAGTACAGTAAATTTTGATTATCGTAACAACTGCCGCCCAAACGTGTCAACAATAGGATATCTATACCCTGGCCGCTTAAAACATGGAATCCAAGGTCGAATGATCACTCAATGCAAGCATCGACAGGCGCTCGAAACTAGACCTTATGGGAAACTGTTTACACCGTCATTATTTGTGTCATGATACTATAACTTAAATGTTTTATGTATCATGATTTGTGTTTCACTTTCGCTGGCTGGTGAATTTTGTGAAAATGTTTAAAATTAATGTAAATCAATAACCTCTAAAAAACGGTATAAATACATTATAGCAACATTGTTAGTTCGTTTTTGTTGAGCGGCGTAAACGTGGGAAAAGCGGTAACATAGGAAGAGAAATATTTAAGAGTGCGTGCCATTCACATGATCATTCCATCTTTTCAGCGGCTCAACTATAGTATTGTATTTGTAATTACGAGTGAATTGGAAATAATTATAGGTTTATGCAGTTTTGTTTTTTTGTGTATTTTTGCATTCTGGCATTCTTGAATCCTGACAAAACGATATTTAAAAAAATTTTAACAATATCCATATTTGAAACCGTTTATGATACCGAAATTGTATTATTGAGCGGTAATACACATTTAAGAGGTAACACTTAATTTTTATTTTAAAACATACAATATGTCGTCTATTGGTACACTGAGAACGAAATAAAGATGGAAACTAGAAGCAAACAAGAATCAGCAATGTCTAAACAATTGTTTCAAATGATGAAAACACAACAAGAATAGAATAGATTACTGACAGAAAGACAGGAAAAGGCTTTACAAAAACAAGCAAGTCAAATTCAAGAAATTCCAGAAGGATATAAACAACAAATAGAAGAGAATAGATTATTGGCACAAAGACAAGAAAATGTCTTTAAAATTTAAAAGAAGAAAATAAACAACAAAATGAGATAACAATGAAACATCAAGAAGAAAATTTCTTGAAACTTCAAAACCGAATGAAAAAATATGAAGATGATATGAAGGTTTATTTAGAGAAAATGCAGGAAGACTTAAACCAGATTACTGAGGAAACGTAGAAGAAATTAGAAACACATAAGAAGGCGATACAGAAAGGTGTTCCAAAGGAGATACAGAAAAAGATTGAAAAGGTGGAAGAAAAATTCGAGAATGCGTTAAAATTAGATATGGAAAAAATGGAAAAAAAAGTTAAGGATACAGGATGTCAAAAAGGAGGAGACCGTCCGGAAGTAATAACAGAGCGAAGCATTTAGAATATAATTATTCACAGAAACAATGCCTGTATATGAAAGACTAATTTCAGGGCTTTCTTATGCAGTTTTTGGTTTAAAATTTTGCTTATTGTTTGTTCAATTGAATATTGATATTCAATTCTATCTTGAAGTTGTTTTTTGACACGGAAATTTTATTAATATAATAATATGTAACATGCTATGGTAGGCTGCCAATTTATATTGTGTAGGATGGGATGATAAATTGTGTATAGTGGTGTTAGTATGGGTAGGTTTATAAAATAGGGAGACTTCATGTAAATTCAGTATGACTATGGGGTGAATTAACGTTATATAAGAATTGGTCAAGTTGCTTATTAGTTTCTGTAAAGCATACAAGTATCTTTGTTTCTAGATAATCCATGATAAGTCCTGCACTGTTATTTGTATATTTTTTATTAATAAATTCAAAGTAGTCTGATTTATGCAAATTTCAAGAAGATGTAATGATTGGATTTGTATTATGGTCTAAAAGGTTTTTTACTAGAAAAAAAGATTCTGTAGGAGGAATGCTAGGAGAAAGATTTTTTACGTCAAAGTAATCTGGAGTTGTTGGGTAATTGAAAATGTATTTAAATGTTGTAGTTAAATAATATCTAACGGTTTTTTTTGAAATTTTATACAACGGAGCTGTATAAAAAGAAACTACAGGTTTTATTGTGTGGTCAGGTTTGTGTAGTTTAATAAGAGTATGATTTAGGGGGCTGTGGGTTCATAATATTGAGGCATTTCTATTCTATTGAATTTAATATTGAGTTTGAATTTTCTAACGCCAGCCCGTTTATTTTGTTTTTGATACTTTTCCGTCGGATCTTTATTGTTATAATATTTTGATTTTTTTTTAATTTTATTGTTTTGTTATTATATTCAATTGTATCTATTGTCTGCTTTATATTCACTATAAAGTGTATAGTAAAAACTGATTATAGTTGATCTGTTTAATAAGTTGACAACTTCTAGACTGATTTCCATCTACTTTTCGTTTCTGTAATCTTTCTTTCCATAATGAAACCATGCTATTGAAGGTGATTGTAAAACATATTTTTATATCGACTCCAATCTGGAAATCCTTCATCCGCCTTGTATCAGCTTTTTTAGTGGTAACTGTAAGTATGTAGCTGTGTACATCTCCGAATCTGATGTTTGAAAGGGCACAACGATTAAATATAGGAGAAAAGATGGTATCTCTAAAAATGATGGCGCTTTTTTTTGTCACCCATAAATCGTTTTAGTATTTCCATATGACGTTTTCTGAATACATTATAAAAAATAAAAATATAAATAGCACAGTGTCTAATACTACCACTGGTAGATTGCTTTAGTAAGGTTTCTTAAATCAGAACTAGAAGGAAGAGAGGTCGACCGAGATGCTGGAAGAAGCGAAGTCACGTTAAAACGGAGTATGGGAGGTGGAGAATGAAACTACGGAAATAGATAAAAAAATTTGAGTTAGGGAAGGCAGTCAAAACTGTAATATCATTGGATAGGATAGGATGTCCCAGAATTTACGAAAGATTTTAATTGAATAGAAAACACTGTTTTTTTCTTTAGATTGTAATTTTTGATTGAATCATAAACTACGTAGTATAGGGTTATATGTATATGGAATAGCACATCAGGAAAATGGTCTTCACGGCGTTGCCACTCTTTTCTCGAAATTTTCTATGACCATTTTACATAAATGTGCCTGAATTTCGTTGATGCAACGTTAAATTTCCTCCTTCAATACACGAGTGGTTGTAGGCTTGTTTACTGGTTGTTGTTGACCTTTGACTTCAAATAACTCCATAACAAATCCAAAGGTGTTAAATCACACGATCTACGGGACCAATTCTGATCACTGAAACGACGTAGTACACGACCAGGAAATGTCTCATGCAGTAATTAAATTGTTTCACGGGCTGCATGGCAAGTTGCACCATCTTGTTGAAATCACATGTCTACAACAATATCATCCAATTTAAACAGAACTAAGTATTTAATCATGGTGCGATATTGAGCACCAGTATCAGTCACTGTTTGAGCGGCCTCATTTCCAAATAAGTAAGGTCCAATGATGCCTCCAATCGAAAATCTGCACCAAATAGTGAATGTAGATGCATTTTTTTCTGCAGTCACAGATGGGTTCTCACAAACCCAAAGCGGCAACTTTGACGATTAGCAAAACTATCAAGGTGAAAATATGAGTCATCGTTTAGGATGAATTTGCTCAAAAAATCAGCATCCACTTGATGTTCAATAGTCCATTCAATTGTTCGTATAATATGTTGTTGATTTTGTTGATGTTCAATAATCCATTCCATCCGTTCTTGTGTCAATTGAACTTTGTAAGCTTGGAGATGTAGATCTTCAGTGAGTATACGCTTTAGAGAGCTTCTTGAAATTTGCCATTCTTGTCCACGACACGGAGTTGACGTTCCTGGAATTTCAACAACACTCTCATGTACTGCTTCGATATTGCAATTGAGTGGCTTGTTCTTGGACGACCAGATTATCTATCATCACTAATTGATCCAGTCTCCCTGAATTTTTGAGTTACTCTCTTCACACTTGACGAAGTTGAATCAATATCAATATTTCGATATATATATATATATATATATATATATATATATATATATATATATATATATATATATATATATATATATATATATATAGTGTGTGTGTGTGTGTTTAAAAACTTGACTCACGGAGGAACGAAATCAGAGATGTATTTTTTCTGACTAATATGCGAATTTGTCCAGGGCGTAAGTGATAAAAATGGCTACATCGACGATAAGAAAGTATATCTTCACCGTGAGAATACACCAATTCACACACATACACTATTCACAATCAATGAGTATAAAGTTTCAGTCGGTATATCTGAGACCATTTTAAGCTATTGTGGAATTTTTGTGGAATATGTTATTAAAATAAATCATGAAGACTTTCTAGGAAGATTGTCTTAGTGAGAAGAAACTGTTCAATGGGTGGAAAAAGGTTTATAAGTTGTTTACATTTAAATAAAGTGGTAATTAGATTTGTTTCAATTGAGACAACCAATAAAATAACAGATTGTCATCCACCTGTTGTACAGAATTACAATTTATAAATTATATCCCGTCTCGCTGTCGTTGAAGCCCATTGTTTCCTTCAGACACAACAGATTAATTGGATAATACAGGAAAATTAATAGAAAAGTATATAAAACGACTTTATGTAAAAAAGAATCAATGGTTTTTTATGCGTTCTCTTTGTTAAGAAAATAAAAATTACATCATAGGAATAAAATTTTCGGCTTTGAACACCCACCGTTTATTCAACGCATTAAAAAACCTATAAATAATTTAATCTAGATTAATGGAAATTTTCCCAGACTATTTTCATCATTCTTTCCGCAGCTGCAAATGAAAAACGTGTCGCGACTACTAGGAGCCAGACATCGTCGGTTTTCCCACCACGTTTACTTTCCCAACCATCTTCTAGGATTTCCCTCGTTTACAAAAATGAAGTTCTGAGCTCAAATATCAGGATCTTTCTATTATATTCTCTAAACGAATCTAATTTTATTGATCAATAAACGTAATAATCTGCAATTTTTATTGTTGTCCCGTGGAGTTATATATAATCAGAGCTTTGTAAATGAAATATAGTTATACTAAGAGTAAATGGGAAAGGTATGTGCTTTAATCTAATATTTAGAAATAAATTTCTATAAAAACAAAATAATTACTCATTTTCTTCACTAATCCAGATATTTCAAGCATCGGGTTAGTATTCAATTAGATCCTACTTTTTAGGCTTTTTTATTTGCGATGTTTCTTTGGATCAGACTCTTTTTTCTCTGTTTTCCTCTTCGTTTCTTTCTTGATGCATCGTATTTCCCGATATTGCACAAAGAACCGATAGTCTCCTCTTTCATGACTATCTCCCAGTTCAAAATCTCATCTGGAATAACCACATTACTCAAAACGCAAAAATTAGGATTTACAAAAGCATTAAAGTATTGCTACTTGCTACATATGGTTTAGATAAGGAATACTGAAAAAAGAGCGCGTGTGGGCATAGACACTTCTTCATTTTGCTGTCATTTTCTTTTATGACTATTAATGCCTGGTCCCTTTGACTCTGTGCCTAGAAATGTTTTCATATCTGAGATCTGTCAAAATGTCTGTTTTTTATGTAGGATTCATGGTCATTAATCCTAACACATAGCCTTTAAGTTTCTCCCAGGTAAAAATTGTTGCATTCGAAAGGTATTTTCGAAATATAGTTCTTTAACCCTAGAATACTAACCATCGCTCATCTATTCTTACTTTAAAGTATATCGAAACGTTTTATAAGTACAGTTACGCCTACATTATTAGTGAAGTACCTGCAAATGAGCACAGCTTCGTAAATATTACGAAGGTAATAAACAACGATATTATCATTTTGTTGTTTTTTAGTGTAAAATATGAATACGAAAAATTGAGTCATGCACAGACCTCTCACGCAACGAGAGTTGGAAGCTAAGTTGCAATTGTGCCTGGAAAAACTTTGGCCAGATGAATCGGATAAGAATTCTGATAAATCAGAAAGTGGATCTGAAACAGAAGATGCCGTTTTAGAAGCATTTAGTCCATCTGAATCTGAGATCGAACCATCAAGCGAAAATGACTCAGATTCCGACCATGACTTGCCATCCAGTGGTAAAAAAAAAGAAGTTCTAAAAAGAGTAATGAGTTGGAAAAACAGTTTACTTCAGTGTTTTTAAGAAAAGAAAGTAATGGCTCTAAAATCGACAGGGAAAAGAAATGTCCTGCTCAGCAAACTCCATCAAACGAAGAAGAATCTCCAGAAATTGCAACTAAAGAGAAGCAAACTCGGTTGCCGTCGAGTCTAAAAGGTAAAAATGGACACAGGTGTTCCTCTTAACCAAAGGCCGCTACTAAAACTCCAAAACGTAACTTCGTACATTTTGTTCAAGGCCCCTCTGATAAAACCAAGGAAGCAAAAACTCCCTTAGATGCTTTTCATTGTTTTATTAGTACAGAGTCTCTGGCAAAAATTGTAGAATATAAAAATGCTGAAATTTCTGTTAGGGCACAAAAATATAAAGTCGAAAAATTTACAAACTCGAAAGTGAATATTGACGAATTGAATGCACTCCTAGGACTACTCATTTTTGCTGCTGCCCAAAACGACAATCATTTAGCGACAAGACAAATGTTTGATGACAAAATTTCTGTTGCGATATATAAAGTAACTATGGGCCGGGAAAGATTTAAATTTCTTATAGAATGTTTACATTTTGATGATAAAATGTCTAGACCAGACAGAACAGAAAGAGACTCATTAGCAGCCATTCGTGAAATATGGGATGATCTTATTCAGAACTGCAAAACGTCCTATAAGCCCGGATCATACCTAACCATCGATAAGCAGCTACTGGCTTTTAGGGGAAGATGTCCTTTCCGGATATATATCCCAAACAAGCCAGCCAAATATGGACTGAAAATAGTAATGCTGTGTGACGTAGGTATCAAATATATGTTCGATGGAGAATTGTATTTAGGAAAGGGAACTAAAACCAATTGACTTCCTCTAGGAGAATATTATGTAAAACAATTAACTCAGGGTGTATGAAGTAACTGTATCATAACCATGGATAATTGGTTTACGTCAGTATCGCTAGCATAAGAGCTCTTAAACCTCCTCATAATTTAACTATAGTTGGTACTCTACGGCAAAATACAAGAGAAAAACTTCCCAAGATGATAAATCTCAAAAATCGTGAAATTGGTCATTCCTTATTTTGTTTGGATGGTGAAAAAACAATGGTATCCTGTAAGACAAAAGTAAATATGTCTGTGCTTCTTCTGTCGACAATCCACAACGGTCCAGTAGAATGTGATTCAACTGGAACACCAGATATCAATAAATTTTATAATACAACCAAGTACTGAGTAGACACATTTGACCAATTGTGCGGAAACACGAACATCTAAAGAAAAAAAAGATTGCCTATTTGCCTGTTCTATGGCATGATAAATATAGCTTGCATAAACTATTGGATAATTTATAATCATAACTAACAACGACAGTAGAAAAAAACCATCATCGTGTAAATTGGTCAACTTTGAACCACTCGGTAAAGTTGCTCATTGAAAATATTAATTTTAAATCTGGAGCCGCAGCAAGAACGAATATGTCCTATTGTGTCAAAACGTGCCATGTGTCAATTTTGTACGTCTAAAAAACGTCGAATATCTTGTTCAACTAACGGAACTTACACTCACAGGCGTAGAGAGTGTAGTAAGAATCCAAAACGACTTTTCCAGACCCTTCCATTGTAAAAATTGGACTGAGACAGGGAGATGGACTGTCGTGTCTCTTATTTAACCTTGCACTAGAAAAAGTAATTCGAGAGTGCCATATTAATACGAATGGCACCATCTTTAATAAATCTGTACAAGTGGTCGGTATGCAAATGACATAGACATTATTGCTAGGTCCACAGAATCTCTGATCGAAGCATTTCGATGACTAAGGGCGTCTGCACTTAGAATGGGATTAAAAATAAACGTACAGAAAACCAAGTATATGTATTGTACTAGATCAAGCAACCAGATACCTAGACTATTAATTGATGATCTGGAACTGGAAGGTGTGGACACCTTCGTCTACCTGGGCTCGCTGCTGACCAAAGACAACAATGTCAGCGAAGAAATTAAAAGAAGAATAGTGCTTGCCAATAAGTGCTATTATGGCTTGAGGAAAGATATGGCCCCAAAACTACCCAGAAAAATTAAAGTTACCATATATAAAACACAAATAAGGCCAGTGTTAACATACGGGTCTGAAACGTGGTCACTTACACAGAACGACCAAGAATTGCTTAAACGTTTCGAGAGAAAAATTCTAAGAAAAATATATGGAGGAATCCAAGAACAGGGTTTGTGGCGTAGGCGCTACAACTTTGAGTTATATAGAAGTTTTGGATAACCTGACGTTGTAAAATATATTAAATTAGCACGCCTTCGATGGGTAGGACATGTAATTAGGCGAGATGAAGATGCAACGATCAGAAAAATTTTCGACCGAAGAGGCCCAGTGGGGAGACGAGCCAGAGGAAGACCAAAACTTAGGTATCAAGATAACATAGAGGATGATCTAAAATCCATCGGAGTTAAAGCATGGAGAAGAGTTGCCAGAGACAGGGGCGAATGGAAGATTGTTCTGAAGAAGGCTTTGGCTCATAACGAGCTGTAATGCCACTGATGATGATGATGAAAGAACGTCGAATGACAAACCATCATTGCGAGCACTGCAGACGTCCATTTTGTGGTGAACATCGCGCCCTTTGTTGTCAGCAGTGTAGTTCTAAAATGTAGAATTGATGACTTTTTTGTGATTTTTAGGTTTTAGAAATATCTCTTTGTTCAAAATAATTCGTAAAATTAAGATAAATAAAATATTACTTTTTTAGTGACCATTTTTTTTCTCAGCGTAGTAAATTTTACGATGGTAAGTGTAAATAAAGGTAAAAATAAGGTTAGTATTCTAGGGTCAATCTCGCCCCTTTTGTTGAGTTTGACTTTGACAAGAATAAATCTCAGTGTATTAGTTGTTTTAAATATTGCTGTGATATTGTTTTTATTTCCTATCATTTTTAATTTTTCTGTTGCCTTTTTCACATGGTATTGTTTTGTGCTGCATCTGTAGTCACAATACTATTGCTACATATACTATTCTTAAACAAACATTTCTTGCCACTACATCCTAGATTACGTGTACACTAATTGTTAAATGTTCGTTTTTATTGTAGATATATTTCGGGAAAAACAAAAAACGTGATTTTTAATTCGGATCAAGACTTTGTAATAGAAATTTTCGATTGTATCAAAAATAAACGTGTTACTCTTGAGGAAAATTTTTATTTTTTGACAAACCCCGTATATGACTGAAAAATTTGATAACCTATAGCTATGATTGCATTTCAGTAGTTGCATTTTAATACTTAATCCTTATAGAAGGTTTTAGTAGAAAATAAAGTAATATTTGGTACGAACAGTTTAAAATAATTTAAAGCTGGTAGGATGACAATGAGCCCAATTTAGTCATTACAAGTTAATAGCTGTAGAATTTAAAAGTACTAATACTAATGTTTACGACATATTCGTATTTTAAATTTATATGCAATAGAAAATCGATACAGATAATAATAGAGATAAAACGATAACAAAGAACAGAACGAATATAAAATGTGCATACTTAATATATTTATGGTAATACTGATGTATCATCAGTCTTAATGATAGTTTAAACTAGAGGAAAAAATACAGCCTTTGTACACTTTGTTCTTAAAAGATACGTTTTTATAATAATGATACGAGGCGTACAGTAAAAATTTTGCATACATAATACAAAGAAAACATATTCTTGGAAAAAATCAACTCTATTGTTTTTCAAACTATTCGCCTTTAAGATCATTGCATTCAAACAATCCAATCATCGAAGCATCTAGCTAGTCCGAAATAGATATCTCAGAAATGAGATTTATGCATACTTAGACCGCCTAATCTAGTCTTAAAAAGTTTCTCGCGTAATTTGTTTTTGATTCTCGGAAACACAGATATCACACGGTGCCAAGTCAGGATTGTATGCAGGATGGCCCAACAAATCGATATTATACGACGTTTTTACCAAGGGCATTCGGCTCTTGAAACATCTATACCGTTGATTGGTTTTTCGTTTCGGGTTCATAGCAATATATTATCTATATTAATAATATTAATAAAGTCGACGAGCATAAAATATAGTGACCTTTTTAAAGTATATAAAGACGTTGTGGAAGACCTTCAAATACCATGTGAAAAAATATTGAAACTGAAGATATCCCAATCAACCGGCTTTTCTAAGGGGACTCGTTAAGTCCACGTTGGTTCTGTCTAACGATGAACCAATTATCCCAGCTACTGAACTCTACTGCCTTAGGTTTTAGCATTAAGCATAAATTTTAGCATTTAGTCTCAATAAATCGTGTTCTATGCACAGTTGAATTGCCTTGCCACATATCTTTAACCTTTAACTAGTGAGACTGAGTCTTTCAGACTCCCCGGTCTACTTCGCCGTCGTTTCTCCCTCCACTATATTTTTCAGTTCCATGACTTCGTGTACCTTCCTAGCTTTTAGGTGGTTTTCAATACCGAGTAGTTACTGTCGTTCAGATTTAAAATGGGGACACCAATGGGGACTCCGTGTCCCCATTGGTGTTACAAAATTGAAATTGAAAGATGGGTAGATCTCATAACGTTTTGGACTCAGATCTCGACGAAACATGCTTACGTTGCTATCAAGAGTGACAAGTACTGTTGACGAGGTGGACGAAGATTTTGCTATAACGAATGAACATGATTCTGACAGTGAAATCAACTTTAGTGACTATATAGGGATAAAATAATCTAGCAATAAGAAAGAAAATGCGCTGCTCATGACGTATATGCATGTTTTTTATATCAAATTAAAGCTTAAAGCTTAAAATCATTTTTTATCAAAGATAAAGTAAAAGTAGCGCGCAACGTTACTGGTATGAAGTGGAAGTTGTTCAAGTTTTTAAAGCATGCGTCTATAGATATATAATAATATACATATTATCACTTGTCAAACCAGTGTCGCTGCGAAATGTAGGACGACGAAGAATATCGTGGCTTAAGAACTTGAGGGAATGGTTTGAATGCCGTAGTACAGAACTTTTTAGGGTGGCAGTCAACACGGTCCGCATATTCATGATGATTTCCAACATTCGATATAAGACGGAAGTTGAAGAAGAAAACAAATTAAAAGAAATTGGACAAATTAAAAAAAAAACATAAAATTTCTTAAATTTTGTGGGTGGCTCACAGGTATAAAATGTTATTTAAAAAAAATCTGAGTTAAAAATAGGTTTTTTAAGTATAAAACATCAAAAACTGACGCAAACAGACTCAAATCAATGCTTAGGAATGTCTTGATGGCTAAAATTTGAGGCAAACATCAGCAAAGAAAATAAAATGGATAAAAAGAGGAATGTGGAAAAGCTGAGAGATGCAACAGTTGCAGAACGGTATTCGGACAAGATCCGATCTCGCTAAGGAATCAAAGTGTAAATGAAGAAGGGCAGAAAGATATAGACTCCTACTAGATCAGAATGAAGAAAGATATTGAAGCAGCAGCAAAAGATGAAATAGGAACATAAAACTGTGTCCTTAAAAATCATTGATTTGACGATGAATGCAAGAATGTAGCAAAGGAAAAGAATGAAGCCTACAGAAAAATGCTTATCCGACGAACTAGAACAACTTTAGAATTACCAGACAAAGGTAAGAGAAAAAAGAGTATACACAAAAGAAAAAAGGAAACAACTTAAATAAGGAACTTAAATATATAGAAAACCTCAACAGAGGAAAAGAATTCAGAGCATTTTATAAGAAAGTTTACATCAACAGAAGATAATTCAAGACAACCCCAAGCCAATGCAGAAGTCAGAATGGTGACTTATTAACAACAAGGAAAGATATATTGAATAGACGGGTAGAACACTGTAACCAGGTCCTTTTTACACTTAGAGGAAGAAGAAGTAAACCTGCAAGACGAAAAAGATAAGGTAAGCGGAACAGACGAGGGGGAAGAGGAACCACTAACAATTCTTGAAGTTAAAGACGCAGCTAAGAAACTAGCCAGAAACAAATCACCCGGAATAGATAATCTCCCAGATGAATTACCCATGATGATTGATGACACAATACCATAATGTCACTACAGCAGCTCATAAAAGAAATATAGACACAGAGATCCCTCCCCAGTGATTGGAATACTTTGCACCATACACTCACAACCACTGGTTAAATATATAACAAATCAGTGCAAATCCTTGCATATGCTGATAATATCAATATTATTGGGAGAACGGAAAACTCTGTACAAGAGTCGTAAAGAATCGGCTACAAAAATGGGTTTAATAATAAACACCAACAAAACGAAGTACATGAAAACAACGTCATCGAAGCAGTTAACGAATTTGAATACCTGGAAGCGCTCATTGAGACTGAAAATAATACTACCGCAGAGGTAAACCGCAGAATTTGCACAGCCAAGCCAACAGACACTATTTTGGTGTCAATCTCATTCTTAAATTTTCAATTATATCGAGAAACAAAAAAAGGTAAAACTCTGCACAACAATAATACGCTCAGTCCTAACATATGGTTCAGAGACCTGGACTCAAAAAGTACTGAAAACATGTTAGGATGTTTAGAAAGAAAAGTAATAAGGCGAATCTATGGAGCGGTGAATGACAATGGAGTGTGGAGAACACGATACAACTTAGAACTTTGTAGAATATACGAGAAACCAGATGTCGTAAAACAGGATAGGATGTCTGAGGTGGATAGGGCATTTAATGCGGATGGAGCAAAATGACCCAGCTAGAAAAAAGCTCCTTGGCAGAACCACTGGTCAGAGAAGAAGAGGAAGACATAGAACAAGGATCCTTGATAACCTCGATGAAGATATAAGGAAGTTAGGACACACGCAGGGTTGTAAAGCCAGATTGATGATCCTCCTCCTCAGTCCTAATCCCTTTTGGGATGTGGTGACATCATCAGGCCTTTACAGTTTTTGCACGATTTCTCTCCATCCTTCTCTGTCCTGGGCTAGTTGTTCGGCTTCATGTGTGATGATAATGAATATCAAAAAACCAATTTTTTAACGACTTTACTTTTAATTTAATAAATATGACAAAATAAATATGTTTTTATTACTGTATTGAGTAGAGCCATGGCCATTAGAAAAAGGCATAAATAGTCCAGAGAAATAAGGTATTCCAGTGACCTTGATCCAGGTATTTGACAATTTTTTTGAGTATTGTGGACCTCAATAACCAAAACCTCTGTTTCCTGTAGTGAGTTCTGTGGACTTATTAAATTATTAACAGTTAAGCCAAAAAATGAACAATTTTAAGAATTTCCGTCTAACAGGCAAAAAGTAAAGCATTTTTAACGAATCTGGAGATAATTATTTCTATACACCTCGTTGAAAGCTTTAAAATGGCGATTTATGACTGCTGATTTACTAATTTGTTGCTTAGAAAACTGTAAAAAAAACCTAAGAATTCTTAATTTTTTTAAATGTTAATAACTATTGCAAACATGAACCTAAAACCTTGATTTTGCGCGGAAAGTTGGGTCTTATAGTGTAAAAAAAGTGGTTGAAATTTAAGAGTGATTCATTAATTAGCTTAAAAGTTATTCAATTTGTTTATCCCAAAAAACTTTTTTAGCAATAACATAAGTTACAAATAAAATAAACAATGATTTTACGGGTAGCATCAGCAAGAGAGAGTTATTCTATCAAAAAAAATTTAAAATAGTTAGAAAAAACCATTTTCAAATTTGCAAAACCTGATTGCAAAAACATTGCAATATTTTACTTATAAACATTTAGAATAACTTTTTCGCTATTACCCAGGAACTATTTTAAAATGATTTTTTCATATTCTAAAAGTTCCCAGCAGGAAACTTTTCTCTGAACATATATTAGTGATAAAGAACAAAAATTCAGCTGCTGACTCAACTGCGTACGATTTAAATTACTAAGATGTAAGATATCTCTTAACTCAAAGTAAGCATATTCTGCAGTGATAGCATTAATTCGTTAACGATATCCTAACTCTACATTTGGATTTATTTCAATATATTGAAAGTATTTGTCTTCACTAACGTTTGTAACTGAGAACAATTGCAGATCAAGCAAATAAGAGAATGTTTTAAAATTTCGGAATTTCAACCGGAAACCATTATAAAAAACGATTTAATATATCATATTACTTTATTGGAAACGATCCATTATCTTTTAGCTAAAACAAAAGCCCATAGGAAATTAAAAAATTCTATCGAGAAATAATGAAATAGTATATATTTTAATGAGCTTATAAAGATGGCTATTATTGACAAGGGTGAAGTTTACGATAAGGGCCGTAAGCGTGTAGTAAATCCCTCGTGGGAATAATAGCCATATAAGCAAATAAAATACTATACTTTGTCCGTATATCATTTATGAAAATAATTTGATTGAGGCAAATATAAATTATTTGTATTACTAATAACCGAAAAAAAAAACAATATAAACATTAATTAATAACTTATTACAATTCAATATTAGTTATTTAAAATAATTGTTACATTTGAACAATGTGTTAATAGTGGAATATAATTATTAACATCTAAATGAATCCTCAACTGGCGTCGTGGTTTATTCTGCCGTTAACTGCGTCCTGGGGTCTACCGGACCCCTTTTTTTTAGTTTTTTTGTGAAATTAATAAAGACATAATTCATTATTTCGTTATAATTTGTAATCATTTAAGCTGGAATAAAACCATGTAAGCCCATTTTCTATTTATTTTTCATTAATAATGACAAATGCTAAAAAAATATAACTTATTTTTCAAAGTTCAAGGAAATATAAAAAATGAAATCACTATTTCTTTCTTGATTTTTTCCTTTCATATAAAGCACAAGGAACTAAAATATACAAACTTTCTAATTAAAATGTATTATTATCAACAAAACTGCGAACTATTTACAAGTAACATTTTTCTAAAGGCAATTCTTGCAAATATATTATGCCCTGCAGTCGCCGCACAAGGGTAGGGAACATTTCTGCACGACATTTTTGTTTTTTTTTTGTCATTCTTTCTATCACACATACCACATATCTTTAGTTTCTGGTTCTGATTATTTAATTCTTCCCTTTCTGCTTCAGGTAAAGCTTTTTTTTAGTATTCTACTGATACCCATGCGAAGCTCCCTAGGTAATCCAAAATTGTACAGTCTTATATTGAGATATGGTTCTGCAAGTTGTCTTGCAAGAATTTTGTAAAAGGTTTTTCTTTCTATGGCTTGGTTGTTTTTATAACATTCATGTAAAATGTTTGCATTGACACCTACAATATTCAATATTGTAAAAAAATAGTCATTGACCCTCTCCTAGTTCGCCGGTTAGTAGAATATGTAGTACATTTTTGATCTAGTGCATCCACACCGCCTTTTGTTTGATTATAGAAGCAAATGATTTCGGGTTTACCAGATTCTAAGTCCTCACATTCGGTATGGTGCATTGATGATATTAACACAACTAACTTCCCTTTTTTTGAACATAGGAAATTATAATGTAGTCATTTGTAAAACCATAAATGGAAGATCCTTCAGCTCTGCTCCGACTTGGAAGGAACTGCATAGGTATTTCCTTTTTGTTTCGCTTGAGTGTGCCAACATAGGTCAGTCCTCGTTTTTTTAATGCATCCATGACTTCTATGGCTGAAAACCAATTATCTCCTGTGACATTTCGGTGTGAATTAGCAATTATTTGACACAGTCTCAACACTGCTTGTGTTGGTTTCATGAAACATCTAGCCTCATTTTGTTACAGAAAAACTATCACTATCCTTACCACAGTAAATATAGCCATTATAGAAATAGTGGGTACTTGCGTCTGTAAAGCCGCGTTTACACGATGACAATTGGCGAGACAATTGTCAGAAGACAACTGACTGGCATGAAATTATTGTCTTCGTCTAAACACTTCAAGCCAATTACCTTGCCAACTGCCCTCACAATTGGCCCAAAATTCAGTTGTCTCCGGGAGTAGACTGAGGACAATGAGCTGCGCCCAGTGAGCCCCCCCTTCCCCCCTCTTGTTTTTTGCCAGTTCCCTCACCGGACACCACAGATGACGAGCAGTCGGCCATGTTTTAGCTGTCTACTGCCATGGCAACAGTTGGCTCCGTATAAACATCTTCTCGTTCAACTGGACTGGCCTCCGACAATTCGCAACCACGTGATGACAATTGTACAATGACAATTGTCTCGCCAATTGTCATCGTGTAAACGCGGCTTTAGGGCAATAATTTTCAGTCCATATTTCCGAGGTTTATTAGGTATGTAAATGCGGAACCTAGATCTACGGCGAAATCCTATCAGCATTTCGTCAATACAACACAATTCTTCCATACAATAACAGTCTTGGCAATTTTTTACAAAACGCTCAAATAAGCAAGACACTGCTGCAGTTCGATCATTAGTTTTACGTTCTTCTCGATCATTTGCATTATCAAACCTAAAACGAAAGCAATAAAATACAACACGTACCAACTGTACCAACATGGACACGTATCCAACTGCTGTGCACGATGGCAGATAGACTGATTGGAGCCTTCCTGTATGCTACGCTCTACAGCAGCAACTTTTTCTGTACGCATTGTACGACGTGTCTATGGATGCATATTACCATTTAGAGTAAGCGTGGTGCAAAAACGTTCCATGGTTAATCGAATTACTTGCTGTGATTGAATGTTATCTTCTTCATGTGCCTTGTCCGTTCCGAACGTTGGCAATCAACATGGCTATTCTGACTTTGTTTACGGCAGATCTGAATAGTTCAGCAGATGACAATCCGAACCATTGCCGCAAGTTTTGGAGCCACGAGTGTCTTCTCCTCCCTGGACCCCTTCTGCTGTCTATTTTCCCTTGAACGATCAGCTGTAGTACTCTATATTTATTATGTCTCATAACGTGACCCAAGTATTCCAACTTTCTTTTCTTTATACTTATTCCTACCTCTCTCTCTTTACCTATCCGGCGTAGTACCTCTTCGTTGGTCACGTGCTCCAGGATATACGTAATATACGTCGGTAAGCCCACATTTCGAAGGCCTCTACTTTTTTCATCAATGTTGCGGTCATTGTCCACGCCTCCATTCCATATAACAAAACCGGGAATACATAACATTTCAGAAGTCGAATTTTGAGAGGTAGGATGAGGCTTTTAGAGGTGAAAATTTGCTTCATGCTAGTGAACGATGCTCTTGCCTTTTCTACTCTTATACGTATTTCCTTCGCTTGATCCCAATTTGAGTTAACTGTTGTTCCCAAGTAGATGTACGAATCCACGTGTTCAATTCTTTCATTGTCTATCATTGAATGTTATGTTAACCATAAAATAGACGTAGTGATACGTGTTTCGAACAGAACCACAGTTTTCAAAAAACTTTAATTTGTACAATTTGGAAGCGTTGTTCAGGCGTCAAGTCTATTCATGATGAAATGCCAAACCAAACTTAACATAAATCACTTGAAAGCTGTCAAAATAGCCGATAGGTAAAAAAGTGTTACCAACTTCGATTTCTATACCTCTAAAAAAACACCCTTTATAAAAGAAGTTTAATTGCCATATGTAATAAATACCATGTGGAGAATGTGGAAATTTTAGCATTCTAGACGGTAATAGTACCTTAAGACTTCCTTGTTTCTCATCATGTTTACCGTTCTGATAGTTTATACAAGGAAATCACTTGTAATCTTAGTAGGACGAATACTTGTGTATTTTTTACATATTTCATAAAAATGATCGCTAACTCTAAATTTTCGAGGCATTTTTCTTTTGTAGTCCAGGATATGGCGGATTTCTGCTCAGAATTCTTTTAATATGCGTAGTAGAAATAGATCTAAGATCAAAATCTACCCTATGACAATATGTGGTTTTCTCTTGGGGTGGTTACCACCGCAACTCGGGGTTGGAAAAGATTTATCAAAAAAAAAACCATAGTAGTCCCTAGAATAGTAAATTTTTAGCCAAAAATGTTGGTTTGAGTTTTTTCGAGAAGTCAATAATTTTAGAGTTATTCGTGACTGAAAGTTCATAAGTTACACGTCATTAAGGATGTTTTTAAACAGTTCTTCGCGAATAACTACAAAAATTTAGATTTTATCGTGAAAACGGTTTGGACGTAAAATGAAGCTTATAAAACAAACAGATTCGATTTTTATTATTATCTCAAACTTAATATTAACAAAGTTGTGGCTGTTAGAAAGTAGACTTTACTTCATCGAATAAAAGATCTGAACATATGATGTAGAGTAGAATAACCGGAAAGTGGTAAGATTTCCGTGGAAAACTTAACAAGCTGTTTTAAAGATCTTACAAAAACCTTTAAAATGACTACTGGTAAAAGTGATTTGCATGAAAATTATGGAAAGTTATAACTAAAATAAAGTCCGCTTATAATTTTTGGGACGAAGAAAAAGAAACAAACAGCCCCGCTTAAGCCACCCCGGTTGAAAATATTCGTTGTTCATTTATAATTTACTTCATTTATATACAAACATTACATTCTGGAAGTTTAACTGATTTAGAAGGTTTAGTTTTGAAAAAATCCGAGTTTAAAATGAAGACACTATTTTCGGGATTTTTCAAAAAATCTCCTTTTTCCAAAATACCTCAACAACTAAAAAAGATACAAAAAAATGCTAAAATACAAAAAAAAACAGGTTTTTTATTACTGAAGATTTCTATTTTTTTTATTTCTGTTGACTAAAAATTAAACGACAAGGATAAAAAAATTTATTTCTCAATTTAGTATTTCAAAAACTGAATTCATAAATGCAAATTCATAAAAGTCGCAGTATCTCCGGTGCTATCAACGAAAATTGATGGTAAGTCGAGAATTGAACATTTTATCCCGAACGAACTGAGCGCACAGGAACAAGCAGAATGAACGGTACGACCAAAAAATCGTGCTGTTCACGCGAATTGCGTTCGCGTAAAATGTTCCAGTTGCTTGAAGTGTTTGGAGTATCTTTAGAGCGCTATAGGTCGATGATTATCAATTTCCTTTGGCCTGAATTGGATGATATGGACCCCAACTAAACGTGGTTTCAATAGGACGACAATATGTGCCACACAGTTCCATACTATATTGGACATTCTACACGAGTGATTTGAACGAATGTTCATCCATGCCACAAAGCACAACGGCCCTCAAAGCCAACATAACCCATACCAAAGGTAAAATTCAGCCTGATTTATGCACCAGTCATGGAAAACTGGACATTTCGGATGTGCGACATTTGACGATGTTATATCTCATACATAATGGCATCAAGAGGATTTTCAAACGAATAAAAAAATTCGATATCTCACACTTTGTTTCATTTAAAATTAACATAGGAAGCGCTTAATTAAAGACCCTATCTATTTCTTCTACCTCTCTCAAAGTGAAAATGATTTACAACGTATGCTGCACCAATTTAATATAACCGCCAGAAAATTGCTACGGTAAGCTCGAAGCTGAAGTGGAGGATCATATGAATAGAGCAAATAAAGCCGCAGGTTGCCTGAATGAAACAATATGGAGAAATAAAATATCGGGAAAGAAATGAAAGGCACAATTCATAAAACCGTCATCAGACCAATAATGACATCCGCGGCAGAAACACAACCTGACACAGACAGGACAAAAAGGATTTTGGAAACAGCGGAAACAGGCCCGACCAGAGGGGGGGGGGGCAAAATCCCCGGGGCCCGGGGCCCAAGGGGGCCCGGACCCGGCCGTTAGCAAATTTTAAAAAATTCCTTTTATTAAAATATTTTACAACAGATTGAAGAAAATAACTGGGACAAGATATTGTCTGAATGCAAACATGTTGCAAATGCTTATGGTATCGAACCGGAACTCTCCACTTCCCGTGCGAGAAAGAGGAAGACTTTTCACGATTAAACAGCTATAGAAGATGTGATGTTAAATTTATCCCCGGAAGAACGCTTCAAAACAGAAGTTTTTTACACAATAATTGATGTTTTGGTGGCCAACCTGAAAACGAGGTTCACAGCACTGAGAGAAATCGAAATGAAATTTTCATTTTTATGGAAGTATAACGAAATGGACGAGAATACGATCTCAGAAAGTTGTGTAAGATTCGCCGAAGAGTACAATTCAGATGTAAGCAGGGATCTAGTTGATGAAATGATTTACTTGAAAACTGTTAGTAAATCAAGCATCTCAGATACGTCGCTGAAACCAGCAAAACTTTTGAACAAGCTCGTGTCCCTTAATGTGACAAATCTTTTCCCCAATGTGTGCATTGCTCTTCGCATATTCTGTTGCCTACCAGTATCCGTTGCTCAGGCCGAGAGATCATTTAGTGTTTTGAGCCGAATTAAGAATTGTTTAAGATCTACTATGGGTCAACAACGATTATCTGATTTGGGACTGTTAAGCATAGAGTCGAAACTTGCAAAAACTCTTGATTTCGACCACGTGATCCAAAACTTGCAAGAAAAGTTATGTTGTAACTAACAGTTCTATTGTAAATAATTAAAAACAAAGTTTAATTGTTAAAACTATTTTAATTTTCTTCCTTCCTGTGTCAATAGCATGAGTGTTCACTATTACATATCCCAGTTTATGAGTTATCAGATTTTTGGGAATTTTCGTTCAACTGGGCTTGGGGGGGGGCGGCCGGGTCTCATCCCCGAGGTCCGGCCTGGCTCTGGGCGGCCCTGAGCGGAGATGAAAACACTTAGAAAAATTGATGGCAAAAAACTATGGGACAGAGTAAGAAGTACAGATATACGACGTACATGCAAGGTGGAGAAGAGAAAATATTATCTATTTTTAACTAAAATTACTATTTATTACCATATAAATAGTAGTTTAATATGAATGTTGGTAGATTAGATATTTTTGCACTCAGTGTACTGAGTGTAAATTTACACTTATCTGTAGTGTCCATTTTTTGTAACACAATACTAATACATATATGATATACTTACTCTTCAGAAAATTTAATATTGTTAAGCAGCATAGGCGTCATTTATCAGGAATGACATTTAAATAACAAATCAAAGTTTAATGCGTGCAGAATTTAAATGCGAGGAAGCGTGCCATTTGTTAAACTATGCAATACCTTTAATTTATTTTTTTATTTTTGACTTTTGAAAGTACTTTTTTTTAAATATTCCTAATGTAAATGAGGAAGAACACCAAAATCCCTAAATAATATTGGTGTATTTTATTGAAAGAGAAAATGGTCAAATATAAATATGATCAAGAATAAAATATTTAAAACTGTCGTAAGACCAACTATCATTAAATATTTTGTTTATATGGGGTTAAACCACAACTGATTGCAATGAAAATTACATTGTTCATAACGTTTGACCTTTCGATTTCCACTCCTTAAGTCGTTCTCAAAAAAGATATTAAAAAATTGTGCGAAAAGTATAACCAACAAGTTGATCACCATCATAGACATATAATACAAATAGATTGGATGCTACAATTTGCATTTTCGGGTTATAAGAGTTTCTTGATACTTGGTTATACTGTTATGCATATGGATTGGGCCAGACCAAAATAGAGAATGGTGGAAGTTATTGGAGGAGACACATGTTTAAAATTAAACTGATAGTTCTAGCTATTGATATACAAAATTTTGTTTAGAAATATTTATTTTAAAATACCTTTTTATTAGACATTGCATAAACGATATCTTTATATTACAACAGCACGCATATACATGCTACAAAAGTAGATAATTTTGTATCACGCATTAATTCACAAGACAATTAAACACAATTTGCAGCATCAATTGAACAAAATAATTGAAGTATGTAATTGTCTTGTTTTTGCAATTAAAAAACCGATTTTGCCTCACAAATAATATTACATAAATTTCAAGCCTAGTACGGAAATTGCAATGATTTATATATAGAAATAAAGAAGAGATTAATAAAACATACATAAAGAAAGCAATATCATATACAGGGAGTCTTAAACTTGACGCCAATACCATTGAAATTTGATTCAAAAAAGTTTATTACAAATTGAAAATTAATAGTGGAAAATGTTTTGATTATTGATAATCGGTAATAATTGATTATTAGTGCAATTTTCCTGGGAGTCGTGAGACCTTGTCGTGGTGGAGGTGTTTTTTATACTGGGTCATGGTCATGGTCATTAATTGGGGGGAGCTAACGAAGACTAAACTCACGAGTATCATGCGACACGCGACACCTAGTGTTCAGTAACTTAGGAGGGTATTCTTAAAGATCTTTAACGTCTCAATATGGAAAATGCCAAACGAATCCTTTGTATACAATTTCTTGTTTTAAATGTATACAATTTTTATCATACCTTATTATATACAATCGTATGTATGTATAATAAGGTAAACAATCAGTTCTTGTCACTGTACCATTTATTGCCACTGACCCTTAAATTCTAAGAAAATAAAAAAATGACTTGAAATTAAATTACATTTGACTTGAAATTTGTAAATTACATTAAGTTGCATTTGTACATTGTTACAAGTACTAATACCATATAATATTTGTTTGGAAAAGTGTCAAGACTAATTTAAATATTTTATTTTTATTATTCAGAATATGACCTTATTTAGTTTTAAATCTTTTATTTAATCATAATATAATATGGCTTTAGTTCATCTTTTAAATTCTCGAACTGAAATTGGTTGATTAATTATTGTCAAGTTCTGAGAATTCACTTGTCTGAAAAACAACATATTTTTGGGAAACATTTATCAACCCAAACATTCAGAGTCCTTAAGGAAACGTATCCGTTCTTTGTATAGAAAGTTTAAAATGTCATTTTAAACTTAATTTACTGCTATTCACGTAGGTCCTAAGAACAGAAGAACCACCCCCATGGATTCGCTTGCATACGTATTTTTTTTTTTCGTATGATCGGACACTCTACAACAACCTCTCATCGTGAACACAAGCAAGCAAACCAGCATCGGGTGTGCATCCCATTTTTACCCTCAGACCTTAGACTCCGAGCGAGGCCCAACCACAGACAAAAGGTAAGTGAATCTCATATAGAATTGACAATAAGATATTAAACCTGCCAATTGTTATTTGAATTACATTTTATTTTACATATCCATTTACAAACATTTGCTATTTTTCGCTAATTTATTCACAAAACAAATTATTGCATTTTATCTTTATAATTATTTATCTAATATCATTTAACCAGCGACCGCTTAAGTTTTATACGAAACATTTATGTTTGGAAAAGTGTCAATACTAATTTAAATATTTTATTTTTATTATTCTTGGCACTTTTCCAAACAATATTTGACAACTAGAGCATCGTCAGGGGCATTTCGTCAAAATTAGGCTATCCAACAATATAATGACTGGTTGTCAAATATTTTATGAATCACTGGTTCTAAAGTGGCAATCATAGGTTGCATTAATATTCGGTATTACAAGTATTTTGTTCATTCCAGAAATGGCACCTAAAAGGAATTATTCGAAAGATCAATTGGCCAAAATTCTAAAGGGAATTCCAGCAGCTACTGCATCAAAAAATCATTGAGTACTTTGAGGCATAAGAAGGATAGAAAATCACCATTAGTTTGTTTGAATTGAAAGGAAGAAATCATTTATTTATAGCCATCCCAGTGACGAATGGTTTCACTTGTTTTTGAAAAGACATCCAGAAATATCTCAAAGAGTGTCACAGAATTTAACTCGCAGACGGGAAAATATAACTGGATACAATTTGAGACAGTGGTTTAGTTAAGTTGAGAAATATTTAAAGTCGACAGATTTGTTTGATATAACAAAAGAACCCAATCATGTTTTTAATGCCGATAAGAGTACATTTTATTTATCACCTAAAGAGGGAAAGGTTTTGGCTAAGAAAGGTGATAAAAATATTTATCGCTCCGCTGGAGATTTATGCAACTTCAGGTAATGGATGGATGTGTTCTAGTACACATAATATATAATAATATTGCTGTATTTCATTCTTTAAAAGGGGGTTGGAAAGATGCAGTACACCAGTGGCGGATTGAGAATCAGGCTTTCCCAGTTTTAAGGAAAATTCACTTCTGTCCTCTTTTGAAAAAAGTTCTAGAGGATAGGTTAGTACCATCAGTTTTAAAAAACGGTTTCCGAAAATGTGGCTTAGATCCCTGGAATGTTGGTGCGATTATGTTTCACGATGAGAAAATAGGCACTTCAAAGAAAATGCAGGAACTACAGGAAATGAAACAAGGGAAAAACTTTATAGAGAAGCATATTGATAAAGAAAAACTAGCTCTTTTCAAAACAAGCCTAGAATGGAACAATGACAATAAAGATTTATCTCTTTTTCACTTTTACAAAAACATTTGCATAAAATACAGTCCTCTAGAAGAAGAAATAACAATTTGAAAGCGAAACAAGGTGCGAAAGAACCAGATGATAAAGACAAGATTATTATATGATACCACTTATATTGAGGATATACCAAATGTTGAAGACCACCCTAATGTTGAATACATTTACGTAGAGGACAAACCTGATAAGCTCAGATAAACCAATCTGAGGCTGAAACAGATAGAAACATTTCGGATGTTTTGAAAGGTCATACTAGTCCCTCTAGGAAAAATCTTCAACATAACAACTTTGCTATTATTCAAGACACTTGTGCTTCTTCATCAACACAATCACAAGTTCCGTCTTCAGCAATTGAAGAATTACCTACACCTTCTACATCAAATGAAATTATACCCTCTCCATTTAAAGGAATACTGTTTTGGCCTGAACCCAGAGCATCCTTAGTAAAAAAAAAGAAGAGTGGAAAAAGTTCCTTTTGTGGTTAGTTTAAAAGAATGGCAAACTTATCATGGAAATAAAGAAAATAAGATCAAGCTTCTTGAAGAAAAACAGAAAAGAGCAGAAGAGAGACAAAAGAAACGAGAAGAAAAAACTTTTTTAAAAAACAGAAACCAAAAGTGAAGAAAAAAAATAGTAAAGTTAGTATCAAAAAAGAAGAATCATCAAGTGATGATAATGAATCATGAGTTGAATCTGGTAGCAGTCTGGATGATATATCTTTTGAAACAAGTGATTGCAGTGATAAGGAAAATACTGATCATGAAAATTATATGGAGGGAGATTATGTACTTTCAAAATGCCCTGGAAAGAAAAAAGAATATAAATTTGTATGTGTAATACAAAAAATTTTCAATAATTTTGAAGCATAAGTTGTGGGTATGAATTATTGTGATGACAGTAAAACTTCATTTTGAATTAATGATAAAGATGTGTGCGTAGTAACATTTCATCAAATTCTAAAAAGGATGCCCCAACCTCAGATACTCATTTCAGGAGAAAGAATAAAGTATCAGTTTCCAGATTCAGTGGATGTAGATAGCTAAGTTTCTGAATTTAAATAATTACATATTCTTATATCATATCCCTTACAGATCCCTTATAATTACATATTCTTAATAAAGTTATCAAAACATATTTGAGTGTCAATTACTAAACCTTGGATGTGTCAACTACTAATTTTTTTCATTTTGTTGTGTCAACTACTGACTTGTCCGAAAATTTATTTGTTAAATATTCAGGAAGGATTTGATTACCTGAATATGCATATATTTTATAGTAAAGTTAATCAACATGGGTTTAAGGATAAATAATGCTTGTTTTCTTCTTATAATGTCAACTAATAGTACATTTACCTAATATATTTAATCCGTGGCTCATTAGAGAGAACATTAAAAAACCTATTATATTTTTTGTTAACGGGCATGTTTCTCATCTAAGGTTGCATTTGTCCAAGTTTTGTAAAGAAAATAGAGTAGAATTGGTAGCTTTGTATCTCAACTCAACCCATCTGCTACAACCTATGGATAGATCAGTGTTTAGGCCCTTAAAATTAGCATATAAAAATGAAGGCCCAAAGTGGAGAATCGACAACGATGGGAATAAACTTCAAAAATATCATTTTGGGATGTTTTTGAAAAGACACTAAATCATATAAACGAGGAAATTATTCAGAACGGATTTAAATCTTCAGGATTATGCCAATTTAATGTTGAAAATGTTTTGAACTATCTTTGAACTACGAAAATGCACAATCTTCAAGCTCCTGACGAAAATCAGTTAAATGTTGCCTTTGAATGGGAGTCAGGCCTGATCAAATAGATAAATTTGGATAGGATGAGCATGATAACGATTTACTTTTCTTTAATATGTGAACCGCACCTTCAGTCGAAGAAAGGGGACTTTTAAATTGTCGAAGCTTCTCGTCGATTTTACCTAAACGGGTGCCGGTGCTACTGAATTTACTTATTTCAGAGTCTAAGGGCGCTAAACCATCAGTTGCACGTTTCATATCAGCAGAAGCGTCTCCTTCAGACATTCCAAATATAATAACGTTTCTGTCACGTTTTAAGTTTCTGTCTGAAATTTTTCAAATAAGAATGAAGCTTTTGAATGATTTTCCAAAGACGCCACTCTTTGCTACAGTTTTTGATTATCATCTCTAAGTGCCTCAATGTCATTTAGAATGTTGTACTTAAGTCGTCGATTTTATTGTTACATGCATCAGGGATGCCTGGAGGAAGGTAAGTGAAGTATTAATTGCGCGAAGTGTACAGTTGTCATTGGCTCGGCAGGCGCATTCTGCAGGCAAATTTCACAAGATCATTTTTTATTTGTCGGAGAATCACCATCGGCAAAGGCGACCAGTGGATGGGCGCACTTTCTGTGGAAATACAGGAACATATTGAATAGCAAACAAGAGTATCCAACTCGTGAATGGTTTTGTGGCAGTAGTGGATTTGAGGATTGGTTTTGGACATGATACTATGTCATTAACATTAATCTCCATGTTTATAGTATAAAAAAGTTTTAAATATTAAACAGTTTTTTTCAAATCTTACTTACGAGTTTTTACACTAATTACTGGTACTTTTATTTATCAGTACAAGCACAATTAACTCGTTTCAAATATTTGAAGATACTAATATGTGTTTGAACTATAAAGACACACATCTGAATACTACAGTCTCACAGCTACTACTCCATATTCAGAACATAATAATTAAATATTCTCGAAGTTATCCTTAAATCTGAACAAATTGATCATATTTAATATAACTGTATATGTAGATCCAGAGCCACAAAAAAATATACTAGTGCACTGCTACTGGAAATTTTCGAGAATATTTCTATTATGCACTAACACACGGCAACACACTGTTCTGCAATATGTCAGTACTGGATGAATGTTCAATTTATTACTTGTAACACTTAATAACACCAAGATTGTTACAGAATTTCACTGTTTTCAACAAGGATTATTTTTACTCATACGAAGAACTACCCATATGTCCACATTAAGGAGTGACAATATGTCGACATTAAGAGGCAGCATCCAACACCATTTCAATTATGAAATCCAGGTAATCTTGTAATGATTTGAGATTTACAAAAAGATCAGAAAATATTGTAGTGTCATCTGCACAGAAGGATGTTTTGCTTGTTGCACTTAATATAAGGGAGATTACTAGAGTATGCTATCAATTAAAATGGACCCAAAACTAATCCTTGATAGACCACATAGATCCACTCCAATAATTCACCACATATGCTAAGATGTTCCAATTTATATAGCAGTCTTTGTTTTGGAACTAAATCAAACGCTTTAGCAAAATTTAGGTAAATAATGTCTACCAGGGTATTTCTTTATAACGTCTTTAAACATTCAGTGGCATACAGGAGAGGATTGATCACTGTAGAATACCCTTTGACAAGCTCATATTCTTGTACTGGTATAACCAGTTCCTTTTGCTTTGTAAGATTCACTTTGAAGACTTTCAATAGTTGAAAAAATATTTGCTGTTAATTTCATATACTGTTCTCGTCATAGGTTCAATAAGGTGACATTAATTTTTCTAAACTTGTCACTATTCTTTCTCTTGGAAATTGAATACAAGTATTTCGGGCCATCAAGCATCGTAATACCTTATAGTAGAGATGAATGCTAGCCTTCAATCTTAAAACTGTTAATACATGTTGGATTTTATACTAAATGTTTTGAAAATTTTCTCTTTCTGGTGTGTAATACTAGAAAATCTAGTAAATGATTTTGAATAATAACGAAGGGAGTTCACTGAAATTTGTAGCCAACATATATACAAACATGAGAACAAAAATATCTGATCATTTTTTATTAGATACAGGAGTTCTAATTTTGAGAACCCATGCCTAAAAACTAGTAAAGTAATCTAGGAAAGTAAATTCCTCTTCATTACCATGTTACAGGTATTCTGACATTATGACTTCAGGAGTTGATCTGTCTGATTTTCCTGTATTTATCTGTCTATGGAAATATGGTCAACATCTGGATCTTTTAAAATCCAATTTGTCCGAAATCCAATCCAAAATAAACTATTCCCCGTTCTCATCCATAGTTTTATGTGCGTTTTTGCCGCTGTCATAATTTCTTTTTTGTATTCTCTCCTATTCCTGCATTAAGCTTTCCAGAATTACTCTTGATTTCACATTTTCTACCTCCACTGCCCTTTTTTGTAGATCTTCTCTGCATCTGGACCATAGGAGAGTTCAGTTGATTATCCTTCTCAACAACTCTGAATATGGTCTTTGAACAGATAGTATTATTCAAACTTAAAGCTCTGTGTAATCTGACATGTCTGTGTTATTGTGTCTTCTTTTCCTAACTTCATTAATTTCAATTTATGTTCATTTCATGTTCCATTCACTTTATGTTCCTGTCCTATTCTTTATGCTTTTTCCTGAGCTCCTACAGTTCTTCCACCAATTAAATTACCTGATGTTAACAAAAGTTCTTTTAAAATTGATGAATATTACAAGCTCATTTGTGTTCTCTTGCTTATTGAATTATTGGTTCTACTGTAGGTATCGAGTTGATTGACAATCTCTCTAGTTTTGAAGTTTTGGTAACCTCTAGAAATCTTTCTGTAAGTATTTTTGGTCCAGTATTTTGATTTTAGCTAAGATATTTTGAAATGATATTTTTCTATATTTTATATTTTTGACATTATAATTCCTGTATTTCAACAATCTAACAACATATTTTATTTTCATATTATATTATTAAATATATTTCTTTGTGTAATTGTGTTCCACCATATTTTATTCATGTTCAATTAAATTCATTCCACTTCATACACTGTCTTTCCATTTCAGAGATTTTTTAATTACTTTTTGGACTTTTTCTAAGTCTTTGGCCATTAGAGTTACATTAGGAAGTCCATAACTGATAATAGTTTATCAAATGGATAATAATTAAGGATATTATTCATGCCGCTTACTTTGTAGAATAAGTACCTACCCGATTTTAAATATTTTTTATCTAGAAATACAAAACAATATCCCATTATAGTAATTATCCCATCCCAGTGATTACGAATCCCCTTAGCTAAGGAAAATGTAAGTAATATTAACAAGAGAAATGCAGTAGTTGAAATAATAAAAAATATGCATATTATATCAAGAATTAGAATAACTCTGGTACCTGTCTGAAAAATATGACTCCTAATTTAAAACAAGTTTAATATCTGTACTTTACTGTTACTAAATATTGAATGGAAGCAATAAAATAATGGTAACTTTAAAATCAAAAGATAAACTCAGCAATACAAAGACCTACATTGACAACAGAATTGGGAGTGTGTGATCAAGGGTATAAAAATTGTTAAAATGAAAGAAGACTATAGAATGTAAGAATACCCAAGATATGCAGAAATCATTTTCAAAACATAAGAGATAAATAGTAATAATTATTTATATTTGATGGGTATCAACAATCCCTAAGAAAAATATTGGAGTGATTATCTGATTATGTGTGAAAGGGAGGCTGAATATGAACAAAATGCTAATATAATTAACTACTATAATAATTGTTGTTATTTATAGAGAGCACCTCATTATTAATTTTTAAATTTAAAGTTTAATTAATAACTTATAAGTTTAAAAAAACACCCATTTATTATTGATAAGAGAAAAAACACAAAATATATTTTTGGGCGTTACACTCGTTTTTAAAGCAAGTAAAATCGAACATTTTGAATCCTACCTACAAACTAATGTATGTATTAGTAAACATGTATGCATTGAAAACTATTATACACTATACATATAAACTGTTTATTCACTTTGTTTATGTAATTGGAAACTAAATTAATAAAAATCTAAAAACATTGACTCACCTGTAAATAATAAGAAAAAAACACAATACAGCTGCCAACAAATAGTATTCTTCATTTTGTACAAATAAAACAATAAGTTTTCATTAAAACATGGGTAATTATAAACTACAAATTCAGATACACAACCAAACACAACTTAAAATGTAGGAGTGACATGAAACTACACAACAGGAACAACTGAAACTGAAACTGAAATCGAGGAATAATCGAAATCGAACACCAAACCTGAAAGTGATTCATAGAACGTGAAGTTAGCAACAGTTTTGAAACACTTCCGATGTCTCATGGGCGTGTACTTTGTAAAATTATAGGGTAATGAACAACGAATTCTACACACAACTATTATAGTTTTAGGAAATAGGGCATCATCTGAATCTGATTCGTCGTTAATACTACTAACTAACTTAAACTCTGAGACTTAAGAAGTTAGTTTTGTTTTATTCTGTTTTTTTTTATCACAAAAATAAAGACATTTAATGTTTTTGTTTTATCATTTCTATAACTAAAAAATAAAAAAAATAACTTAAATATAATTATAATTTTATAATTATAATTATAATTAAATATAATTTAAATCTTATTTTATTTCTAATCAAGATATAAGGTCCTAATTAGCCAAAAATAAACAAAAAATGTTTGGGAACCCTAAATTTTATATACAATAATGTAAAACTGACTAACATATACTTGAACTTTAGTTATGTAAGAAAAAAATTAATTACATATGGACTAGAACAAAGGTTCTGTATTATCTACAACTTCTTCTACGTTATTATCTGTTCCATTATTATGAGTTGTATTTTTTAGCTCTTTGATTAAATGTGTTTTCCTCTGATATGTTAACATGTTTAAGTAGATGCAGTACGGTTCATTTCTAGTTTCCTAGGTGCACACAAACGTCCATAATTTAAATACTGAAACTTATATCTATCGATCGAGAACGTTATTCCCACAAAGAAGGGGTTAAAGTTTTATGGACTTCGAAGAAAAAAAAAATCACTTTAAAAAACTGTCTTTGCGCGGTATTTCCCCAAGTATGGGGTCACTCTACGCGGAAATTAAATACAGCTGTAGTCAAAAAAAAATATTGTAACTATTGTATTGCAAATATTGTAAGCAATACAAATTTCTTAGAGACACAATTAAAAAAACACATTAAAGAGATCAGTTTATTTTATGACTGTCTTCCGTTCGACCTTGGCACTCACGATTTGGAACTTTTCTTTACAATTTTGGCAGAAAGAGGCGCTAGCTTTTCAATAGGTACAATACACTAGACTGAGTTTCCTGGCGTTGCAGGCTACGTTTTAGCTCGCTGGTTTGATTTTATTTGAATTTGACCATTATTAAATGGAGTATTGTGCATAGTTTCATCACATCTCGATGGTTCTGCTTAGGGTTCGGTATATCTAGGTGGAGTTATTTGCAGAGTTTGATCACATTCGACTGTATTGTTTGTGGTGTCGTTCTGTGCTCAACGAAAATTTACATTCGACTGCTCAAGAGCATTGTCATCGTTGGCATCGTCGGTTTCATTTAAGTTCATTACAATGTGGTATATCTGAAACTTCTGTGTGATCTACGCTGAAATGATCTTCAGAGAATTTATTAGGATCTATGGGCCATATTTCAGCAGCACGAAATCCAGATATTCCTTTGTCCATCGTGGCAATTCTCAGATATTCTTCTTCTTATGGTGCCTATCCGTTACGGATGTTGGACACTAACATGGCTATTCTGACTTTGTTGACTGCTGCCCTGAAAAGTCCGGTAGTGGTTAAGTTAAACCATTTTCGCAGGTTATGCAGCCAGGATATTCTTCTTCATCCTGGACCTCTTTTCCCATGCACTTTACCTTGAAGTATGGTCCGATGTAGGTTGTATCGTTGTTAATTGCGCATTGTATGGCCCAGGTATTCTAGTTTGCGACGTTTTATGCTTATGACTAGTTCGCGCTCTTTACCCATTCTATGTAGTACTTCTTCGTTGGTAACTCTGTCTATCCAAGAAATCCTCAACATGCGTCCATAGCACCACATCTCAAATGCTTCGAGTCTCTTCAGTGATGCTTCAGTTAAGGTCCATGACTCCACGCCATATAAAAGAACGGAGAATACGTAGCATTTTAGTAAACGAACTTTTATTTCCAATTTTATATCGTGGCTGTTAAAGATTTTTTTCGTTTTGACGAAAGCTGATCTTGCCTTCTCGATCCTTATCTTAATTTCCGTCGATTGGTTCCACTGTTCATTTAAGTTTGCACCCAGATAACAAAAGTTGGTGATTTGTGTTATAGGTTGTTGGTTAACTAGTAATTGACCAGGTGGTATCCTATTTTTGCTTATAATCATGTATTTGTTTTTTTTGATTTTAAAATCAAGCCCAAACCTGCTACTGACTTCTGCCACCCTGGAGACAAGTGTCTGCAGACCTTTAAGACTGTCTGCAAAAATGACAGTATCATCAGCGTATCTTATGTTGTTCAATCGTTCTCCGTTTATAAGTATTCCCTCGTCTATGTCCGTTAGCGCTAGGCTCATAATGTGCTCTGAATATGTATTGAACAATAATGGGGACAATATACATTCCTGTCGCACACCTCTTTTTATCTTTATGTCGTCTGTTAACTGATCCCCAACTCTAACAGCTGCAGTTTGTTCGTAATAGATATTGTTTATTATACGGCGATCTCTGCTGTCTAGACCAATTGAATTTAATATTTTCATCAGTTCGTCATGTTTTATTCTATCGAACGCTTTCTGGTAATCAACAAAACAGACATATATATCACAATTCACGTCTCTACATCTTTGAAAGAGAACTTGTATTGCGAAAAGTGCCTCTCGAGTACCCAATGCATCTCTGAAGCCGAATTTTGTGTTTGTCGTGTGTTCTTCACACTTTTTATATATTCTTTTATGTATAATTTTTAAAAAAGTTTTTAGGAGATGGCTCATAAGGCTTATTATTCGATAATATTTACATTTTTTGGCATTGGGTTTTTTAGGGATTGTTATAAAAGTTGATCGTAGCCACTGTTGGGGTATTTTTCCACTTTGGTATATATTGTTGAAGATGAAGGTAAGTCTGTTTACTTCGTCTTTATCCATAATTTTCAAAAATTCTGAGTAGAACTCATCTGGTCCTGCGGCTTTTCCCTCCTTAATGTTGTTTATAGCAGCTTCTACTTCCGCTTCGAGAATAGGTGGTCCGGTATCGTCATTTTTATTTTGTGTTATGGTGACATTCCTATCGTCTTCAAATGTTGTTGTCACATAGTTCATCCATGTTGTTTTTGTTTCTTCAATATCAACTATTGGATTTCCTTGAGCGTCTGTTAAGTATCCCGGCCTTTTTGATTTATAGATGCCTGCTGCTTCTTTGATCTTTTTGTGGAGGTTGAACGAATCGTGTTTACGTTCCAATATCTCGATTTATTCACACTGTTCTTCCAGATTTCTATTTTTAGCTTCTCTGACAGCTTTTTTTTTATCTATTTGTCTAGAAATTGATATGCAACGTAGTCTTTCCGCTTGGATTCTCTTCTTCTGTCCATCATCTGTAATATACCGTCGGTCATCCATGGTTTTTTCTTTTCTGTCTTTTTCGGTCGCAGGTATTGGTCTAATATTTCCTTCCCAATGTTTTCTAAGTGGTTTATTTCTGTGTCAACATCATTAACTACTTCTGACTTAGATATGTTGTTCTTCAGATATTTCCGTACTTCTTGCTTTATGTCATCATCTCTTAGTTGTTTGAGATCGTATCTTATAGGATTAGGTTTGTGGATTTTTTTAAATTTCAGACGAAACTTAGCGACAAGTGGGTTATAGTGTGTTAAGTGGAGCATAGAGATAGGCTACATCTTTACATAAAAAGTTATGTAATGAACAATTTGCCATGACTACCGACGTACCGATTCAATATCTTTACCTCCAAATTGATGGTTGTGTGAAAAATACGAAAACAGGCTGCTAGAATCTCAAATGAAGTTTCAATAATACGACAAGCTCTACTTAACCCTCCGTTAGGCACAATCTAGGCCTCTATAATCGTAGACCACCTCTTTTCAAACACTTGTATATCTCTGTCATTTTCTCTTACCTGCCCGTGCATCTCAGTAGCTGTTGCTAACGGGCGTCTTATTCATTCTAATTTATGGTTTTTTTTGTGTTCGGCACTTCAGTTGAGTATTTTGTCAAGCATAGAACAGTGCTGGTCTACGATTGTAGACCACGTGTCCACTGATGTTACAACATCTGGCTACATTGCAGATATTTGATTCTATTGTTTTCAAAATTCAAGGTAACTTTTATTTATTACCATTTTGTACACTTGTAGTTACTGTGATATATTTTAGATTATAATATGTCTGATATTAAAACAAGACGTGTGGAACAAAGCAACGACCCGGAAGTTTGGTCTCGATGGTTTAAGGAGATATCAAGTGGGGAAGAAGAAGACTGTGATGATGAGTCCGAAGATGATCTCGATGTAAATTTTCCTGAAAGGAGTGATCACGAAACAGACTCTGAATTAGAAACATCGGAGCAAGAGGAATTGGCCCAAGATGAAGGAACGTCAGACGACTCTGATAAAGCACGTCTTTCTTTTCCATTTCCGCTAATTTTTGCACAGGAAAAGACAGGGTGACTAAATGGAAAATGAATAGATCCAATTTACAAGTTCGTATCCGTTCTCAGAATCTCATCAAACTTATGCCTGGTACAATCTACATAAAATATGGAATAATTCTCAAGGATCCGGAGTTGAGTCATGCTACCTGGTAATGAGCGAGAAAAGGTATCGATTTCTCGTCTCTTTTTGGTTTCCAAGCTGATTGTACTATGGTGTCATATGTCCCAAAGAAAAGTAAGTCGGTGGTATTAATATCCTCCATGCAAAATTATGATGCTATAGATGAAGATACTGGAGATGAAAGAAAATTAGTAATGATCACTTATTATACCAACAAAAAAATCGGCGTGTGTATGGTAGATCAATTGTGTCAGAATTATAACGTCGCAAGAAGTACACGTCGTTCACCAATGGTTGTGTTTTACAATTTATTTAATATTTCTGGCATAAACGCCCTCTGTGTGTATAAGGCTAATCATTCCAAACAGAAAATAAAACGCAGTGACTTTCTTGAAAAGTGTGCTTGGGAATTAATCCGACCACAAATTGAAGTTAGATCAACAATTCCTCGGTTGCCAAGAGAAATGAGGAGAGGAAGCGAGCTCAATCTCTGCTGCGCATGCGCATAGAAAATAATCCCCCTCAACCCTCTGTGCGACCACAGAATTATATCGGGCGTTGCCATGTTTGTCCTCGAAATTTGAACAAATCTAGAAAGTCTTGTGTGAAGTGCGGAGCGTTTGCATGCAAAACCACATGAAAGAAATCTGCAATGATTGTTTTACTGACGAAAAATGTGATGTTTTCTGTAGTCTGTAAGTCATACAATTTTTTAACAGTACTTTTATATATGTAATTTCGGGTGATTTTGTTCTAAGTATTGTTAGGTACAACAATTCTTCTTTTGTCAAATTTACACAAAAGTTCTTATTAAAGCAAAATAATTTTAATGGTTAATAAAAATTTTAAAATGTATGAAGTCTTTTTATTGTCTAGTAAAGAAATAAGTAAACCTTTTGTTATAAAAACTGGTTAGTACCATTAACAATAATTCAACAAATATACCTAATGCAGTATTATTGTTGAAACTATGAAACTTTTTTATGTTTAATAATATAAATAAAATACGCGGTCTACGATCGTAGACCGCGTGGCCAACCGTGTCTCATTTTACCAAGTGCCTAACGAAGGGTTAATCAGTAATTATAAATTTTCTTCTCTATGCTGTTCAGATCATTTTGCGCAAATAGTTTTAACATGTCGGTTCTTAAAGTAAATGCATCGTCTGCTATAACCACGTAGGGCAGATTTTTTCTCTGTCCGACATCAGAAGGAGGTGGAATATTCAGCAGGTTCTTCTGTAACTTGTCAAAAAATACTGTATTTTTTAGAACACCACCATCAGAGATCCGGCCGTTCGTACCGAAATCACATAATAAAAACTTATAGTTGGTGTCAGCAATAGCCAGTAGAACCATACTGTGTGTCTTCTTGTAATTGTAAAAATATGAACCGCTTCCTGCTGGTGGTATGATCTGAACATGTTTATCGTCCAAAGCACCTAAGCAGTGAGGTTAATTCCATCTTGTTTTAAACTCATTCGCTATTAATTTCCAATAATCTATTGTTTGAGAAAACTAAAAAAAATAAACGATTTTAATTATTTTTCATTGATTACTGAAGGAAGCAACGGAACATTCAGTAGATAAAGGTGAAGCACCAAACGCCGCGGAAGTTTAAGAGAAATCTCATTCAACCGAGGCTCCGCTCCGTGGAATAACAAACTCTACGACTTCTACACCTCCTCTATTACAACCGGGATCGTCGACTCCATTAAAGGGAGACCTCCCGTCAAACGAACATCAGCAGAACAATGTTGTAACAATGTTCTGAAATCTATCGAAGAACATTTCAAGAGACCCCAAATTAAAGACGATCGACAAATTTTTGAAAAAAATGTGTCCAGTAAGCTTCGAGATGCTTAAGATCGCATACAACGATTAGTCGCAGAAAAAATAATTAATGAAGCATTGTTTATGGCTGAAACTGGTCAACTCACCTTGACCTATTGTATTAGTTCCTCTAGTGCCAGCAATGTTTAGTCAACATACATTGACATTAGTGCTACAAGCGAACCTGTGGAATTTCTGTCTCCGAATAGTGCGTCTCCATCGTCATTTACAGCTTAGACGGTCATCTTTGAAGATGGTTCCACCGAGAATTCTAACACCTCCGTTGCTTCTTTTATATCTAATTTTATCAATTTGTAATTTTACTCAAATACATTTCTTTTACTACAGTTTTACTAATGTCAAGTTATATTGTTTTATTTTTTTACCTGTAAATAATTTTTCAGCACTTGAGATAGTGCACGACACGTCTCAGGAATGATGTGGCCTATTGCTTGGGGTGAGATTCTGGTTGAAAATTTGAGATTCTCGTAACTACTTCCTGATGGAAGAAATCGTAAGGTTGCCGTTAGTCTTTCGTGAGGACGTATAGGTTCTCGCCTAATAGTGTCTTGTTTTTTAATTAAAGGAGTTGCAAGTGATAATAACTGCAAATAAGGTTCTTCGTCCATTTGTAAATAATTATGCCAATTACGTGGGTATGCTTTCAAATCATTTAACAGATTCATATGTGCACAGATTTCTCTCTTCTTTAGTTACCCCTTACACCAAACTGTACATTTTTTTGTTTTTTTAAAAAGTAGAACTACTGCAGCAGCGGCCAATACGTTGTCGTCGTCCGACGATAACATGGTTCAAGTTAAACTGACGCACTTGTGCCTGTATACCTGTACGTTTGTTGTCGACCCATATATTCGGCATACTTGCACAATAAACTTGAACATGTATATTGTTCAAGTACCTATACATGAATGTGTATTGGGGCCTTAAACTGTCAAATTTTGTTTCCGGAATTTCATAGTGGCCGTATATCTACATTGCCGTACATAAAATGGTTTTAGCTGATTGTAAAGTAAAGAGATAATTTACGAAACAAACGCCTATTTTTAGACGACATAAAGAAGTTAGAAAATCAGACTATATCAAATAAAATAAAATAATTTTCTAGAAAAACGGGTTTTTCATTTTAAACGAGATTACTTTTTAGATCACCATATACGTATATCTATTCAAAAAAATAAAAGTATATTATGAAGTTTTTATAAAATATTTTAATCAAGAAAGGGAATGTTATAAGTAATATTTCTACACTTATATTACAATTTAATTTTTAAGTAACTAATATTCAGTCTTTATATTATATATATATATATATATATATATTATATATATATATATATATATATATATATATATATATATATATATATATATATATAAAGTAGAAAATTAATGTCATATCATTTTTTATCCTCTTCTTGAATCAGTCCAGACGCTAAGATCCAGTTTGGGAATTTGATCACTGGTGCAGCTCATTAACTTGTTACTACAAAAATAAAATAGAATAATAACAATGTATTTTCGATATAAAGAAAAGTGTTTATTGCTTAATATGTCACGTACAGAATTGCTAATGGCAGTTTTGTTTTGTTGTAGATGATTTGCAATTCTATTTGTAAAGTAGGAGAGCTATTTGTAGAGGTTATTTTGAAATAATGGTGTTTTGACTGGGTGTTATTGTTAAAAGCTAATAGTTTCGACAAAATTTAGTAATGTGGGCGTTTAAACATTTAACAATTAAGCAATTTGTTAACTGGAGGAGTTGTATTAGTCCAGGGGTTCCCAACTAAATTTTTACAAGGACCCCTTCATCAAGGTACTACAATGACGAGGACCCCCACTATTTCCTAAAGACCTAAACAAACCTAAAGTTACCTGAAAAGAGCCAAAATATGTGAAAACATAAATCAAACTAATGCTATTTAGGATTTATTTTTGAAAATACAGAGTACTTACACAAGTACATTATTAGTTTCAATTTTCACTCCTCAATTAATGAGATACGTTGAATTTAACCTTAGAATCCATTATTTCTGTAATGTTAGGTTCCAAACTTGAAACTTTCACTCTGAATTCCGACCGCATGTCAAGCCGATTCCTAAATTTGTTTTTCATGAAGCATATCGAAGAAAATGCTTGCTCACACCGATAGGTTATTGCAAACGGAAGGATTCTTTTCATGACCTTGTCTCCAAGTTCTTTGTAAACGTTACGTGCTGTTGCCCAGAAGTCTGCTATTTTCTCGCCATTAAAAATGTCATTCATCGTACCACAACACGACAAATCCACAAGTTTATCTTGTTCTTCTTCTGTGAGGCGTTGGATTTGTTCAATTGCTTGACAGCTGAAAGAATTTCGAATCCAACCATCGTCAGGGTGAGGCTCAGGGAAGTATATCCTAAAAGACGTGGCTAGGCTACGTAGGTGCTCGGCTGCGTTGATCTTTATCGGGTCAGGTAAACTCTGCTCTGCAGACTCCAAGAACTGTTTCAAATTAGGAAAGTTAGTGAACGACTCGTTTTCAATCCTTGCTGCCAACAGCTGGCACTTTTTTACCATAGCACTGATCTTATCTTCAACTTTGAATATGTCTATATTTTTGCCTCGCAAACTTAAGTTTAATACATTAAAGTGTTCAAACACGTCAGCTAAGTACGCAGTTGAGCAAAGCCAAGAAAAGTCAGTGAGAACATCTGCGTACTTGGTGTCAAGATGAAAAACACGAACTTTATCTCTAAGTTCAAAAAATCTTGTCAATATCCTCCCTCGAGAGAGCAACATTACTTCCGCATGAATAAGAAGGTGTTTATGCTCACTGCCAATCTCTTTGCACAACAAAGAAAATAATCTGGACTGCAGGGGTCGAATTTTAATGTAATTAACGATTTGAACTACTTCGTTAGGTATCTTCTGCAAAGGTTCAGGCAATGTTTTGGCTACCAAGGCTTCACGATGAATACAACAGTGTGTCTATTTCACCTCAGGAGCTACTACTTTGACACGAGCTTGAAGTTCTGCTTTGTGGCATGAAAAAAGAAAATATTCCAATATCTGGTCCTCCCACAAAAATCGAAGAAAACACAACATTATTGCTTTTTTTGATATGTCGGTGCTTTCGTCCAATTGAAGAGCAAACATGTCGCTCATGTTAAGTCTGACCAGCAATGTATCTTCAATGTTATTGGCCATATCTAAAATTCGTCTTTGGACAGTGTTGTTAGAGAGCGGAACAGTACTTATTATCTTAACAACCGCATCACCCAACATTCTCTTGCATAGAATTATTGCTGATGGTAGTATCTAGTTCCAGTGCCAGTGGAGGTGAAGAGGAGAGGCCGAATCTGTCTTACACGAAAATATTTTTTTTTGTATATAAACAAAATTATAGTTAACAATCTAAAATTTGATATAACTTTAAGTTTGCGCGATATATGTTATTAATTTTAAAAATTTAGAGAGAAAAACTTTGTTTTCGCTTTCCTAAAAAATTTGCAAAATGGACTTATATCGTTTTTCTCCCTGGCTCTTCATATATTTATTTTAATATCTTGCGGACCCCTCAGCCATACCTCGCGGACCCTCAGGGGTCCGCGGACCACCAGTTGGGAATCACTGTATTAGTCAATTATAATTTGAATTGAAGTAGTTTTATACGATGGATTTTTTGCATATTTACACAATTGAGTCAATTTTCTAAGTAGGCAAGGAAAAAAAAAGGAAATACTCACTCACAGTTGGTTTTATTCTACCTTGGACAATCGGTTTCGGACTCAGGCCATCGTGAGGTCACATATGTTACTTAACAAATAAAGATACACCGCAAGTGGTGCCAAGTAAGATACTATCTCCATGAGTACGCCAAGACAGTGTTGGTATGTTATGGTGGCTCTGGTTTTTATTTTATATTTTAATATTACAATTCTGAACGACGTAACAAATAGTGTCATTATAAAGTGATATAAGCTGTGAACTGTAGCTCTTTTAGACACCAAACTTGAAATAAAAATATATTCAAATAAATAACGAACAAAATAAAATTTAATTCTATACAATACGTAGAATAAAAAGATGCTCGTAAATAAAACAAACGGGCTGCGGTCTTCAACGTTGATGCCGGTGAACGGAAAATAAATACAATCGTCATTCAGATGGGTAGGACGAAAAAAGATCTTTAGTCAATATTCAAAGACCGGAGAACGGCCGGTCAATACTCGGCCCAGCAGAGACCGCAGAGACGGAAAAGAACGGTGGACTCTGATCAGTACTTAGAGATCGCGATAGAAGTTCTTGCTAGATTAATATTCCGGATCGAACTCAGTTCTAATAGTTGTTCTTCGCGGCATTTTATACTTTTGGCTCGTGTTCCATCTCCAGCGCGCATCGATAGTAGTGGCAGATTGTTAGTGGGAGTGCGGACACATAGAGAGACAAGATGTGACACAAGATAAGATCCATCCAATCTACTTGATAACTTAATCTTTATTTCCCTGCCATTATTGCAAACTACTCAGTACTTCTTTGTCTCCTTCGCGACCAGTTCTTTTGGTATAATCTCCACCAAATTGTAGTCGTGTCCAAATCGTGCCTGTGGCACGAAGCATGGCACCTCATTGGTGGAGATTGTGTACAGAACAACTGATGGAACCTTCAACGGATGCGTTTCGCCTCTTCTCCTGGCGTGGCTGGCAGACCATTCCTCTCTAGTGTTCTCAGTGGGCACATGTCTTCTAGAATCTCTGGAATCGTTGACTTCTGACTGAACTAAACTCTGCTTTTAAAATTCGCTACTTAAATACTGTTTGTCTGAGGTGGGAATAGGGGCTCTTCAGAGGTGCCCCCCTCCCATAGTTTTAAGTCTTTGACATGCGCCGTCAGCTGTTTACGATTGCCACTACGGTACAGTTTCAGTTTTACCATTACCGGTGATATGATATAACTGATGTTACTGTGTAGGTGTATTACTCCTGAATATTTTGTTACCTCTACCGTAAATATTCGATATCATTTGATCAGAGTATTCTATCGTCAAAAATTAAAATGGGTTTCAAAGGTGAAGAGTGCAGCTGTCATATGCATTTTTTTTATGAATATTTCAAATGCCCCATATTTTTTGCCAAATCTCAAAATCAAAATTGCATAGTATAGGTTTTGAAGATTGGGCTCTAATAATGGAAAATCCATAGTGACCGGTCGGTGAAAAATTATTCTCACGAGAATCGTAAAAATGGCAAAAATCGCGCAATGTTTATTTATTTAACAGCTTTATAGAAACTGCAAAAACAAAATGCAAAAATTGGGTACAAAAATCTGAATTCTTTATCTTTAACATTTTTGTCGATAGGTTACTCTAATATCGAATTTCTAGTATTGAGTTGATACAACTTTTATTTAAAAAATTGATTTTGCGCGCGTAACTGACATTGAAAATCGCAGGTGGCTTCAAGCGTTGTTTCTGAGAAAAAGGTTCATTCTACACAAAAAATGTTAATAAACATTTTTGGTCAAAATTATCTTAGCTACGTTTCTTATTTGAAATTTTTTGAAGCCGGGGGGTAGCAGTGGCAAACTTATTTGCATATTGTTTTGGGTCCCAAAATTGACATTTTCATCAAAATGTAGGTTGTTCGTATGATTTTTAGAGGTTCGGTGGCATTTTCACCTCCGACGACTGTAGTAGTTAATGCTCAATATGCTATCAGCTTTCCTGACCTTTTGAAATTTTGACTGACTAATCCTCGAACGAACAGTCAGAGAGACGAACAATACAAAATCAAAGGACCGATTTTTTTAAGAAGTTTATTCCGATTCAATTTATATTACAGAACGTAATAATTCATATTAAATGTTTTGAATAATTAATTCACGATCATCAATTTTAACAAACTGAGAATCAATAATACATTTTTCGACCATAAGCTCCAGTATAAATATACATTTGAAACCTCCAGGGATCACAAATCTATGATTAATAATAGAAAAATCCACCCAAAACAAATTCTAGATATCCGAACTTTAAACTCAGCGCAGTGAACTTAGGGAGTGAACACAAACTAGTACTAGCAAAGATAAGAATGAAAATAACACCAAAACATTTTCTACAGGAAATCACCGAGGAAAAATTCAATATAGAATCACTGTGGAATGACTCTACAAGAGAAATGTACCAAAGGAGGCTAGCACAGAAGATATAGCTGAAAGAAATAGACGACATTGAAGATATAAACGCGAGCTCGGAGAAAATTAAAAACAACATTGAAGCAGCAACAGAAGCTCTAGGAAAACGCAAAGTCATACTGAACAAAAGAAACAACAATAATACACCATGGTTAAGAAAAGAAAGAAAAGAAATAAAAGAGAAATTTAAAGAGAAACGAGAGGCCTACACGAAGTGCAAAACATCAAATGCTCCAGAATCCCGAGACACATATAGAAGAATACTAAATGAAACAAAGCAGTTGGTAAGAAGAACAAAAAATGAACACTGGAAACAGTTTACAAAAAGAATAAAACGAAAGGGCAGAATTGAAGGAATACAATAACCCAACAGCAAACGAATGGGAAAGATACCTGACGGAACTGTTTAAAGGAAAGGAAAATAATAATCAACACTATTGTGTTGATTATTATTTTCCGCACCTGAATTAAGACACGGAATAGAAATCAGTTTTCAAGAAGTAGAGATAACTATAAATTTACTCCAGAATAGAAAGTCGCCAGGACCAGACGGAATAACCAACGAGCTTGTAAAACACGGAGGAGAAAGTATAACCCTAGAGATACCAGACGCATGGAGAAACAGCATAATGATACCAATGTTCAAAAAAGGAGATAAAGAAGACCCCACAATTATAGAGGTATAAATCTACTAAACACCGTACTTAAGCTTACCACAAAAGTCCTAACCAACATCATCAATAAACTAACAACTTTGTCAGATAAAAAACAAGGATTCAGATCCGGAAGATTCTGCGTAGACGCCGTATTTGTACAAGACAAATCACAGAAAAGACCATCGAGTACAATAAACCAGCATATCTATGTTATATAGACCTGACAAAGACTTTCGATCTCATCCAAGTCAAAGACGTCTTACACCTACCTTATAAAAGAAACATACCAATTAATATTATACAAACCATCGAAAACATCTACTTTCATAATCAAATACAGGCAAAGATAAATGGAAAACTAACATAGTGTATACCAGTACAAAGCGGTGTCAGACAGGGTGACTTGTTAAGCCGACTTCACTTTAATATAATAATGGTCGAAATAATACAAGCAGTACGTAAAGGTCATGGTTACATAATGGGGAACAAAGAAATGCAAATATTATGATATACAGACGACGCATTAAACACCGAGACAGAAGACGAGCTCCAAAGATTAACACACATATTCAATACAACAGTCAAGAAATACAATATGATAATATCAGCAGAAACAACAGAATGTATAACAACATCTAAATACCCACTACGATGTAAAATCGAAATTGATGGAAAAATAATGAAACAGGAAGCAAGGTTTAGATATCTGGGAAATAGATATAACTAGTTACGAAAATGTTGAAGAAGAAGTACGACAACAAAGTTTAAAAGCAAGTAAAGCGCCGGGATCTCTTAATGACACAAACTGGAAGAACAAACACCTAAGACAAGATACAAAAACAAGAATCTATAAAGCAGCAATTAGACCTTTATTAACATACATGGCGGAGACAAGACCTGACACATCTAAAACGAGACGACTACTAGAAACAACAGAAATGAAAATACTCCGACGAATATCAGGGAAAAGTCTGTTGGATAGGGAGAGAAGCAAAAACATGAGAAGAAGATGCAATATAGAAGACATAAATGGATGGGTGACAAAACGGGAACAGGAGTGGAACAAACACATTAGTAGAATAGCATAAGATAGGATAGTACGAATAGCATGAGATAAGTCACCAAATGGGCGAAGAAGTATTGGCAGACCAATAAAAAGATGGTACGATAATTTACACAATTTAGGAGGCTAATATTGAAGAAGAAACAGGTTTTAAAGCCTACCTACAAAAAAGAGGAAGAAGAATAATTAATTCAATTTAACTTTATATTATTCTTACTAATAATACTAATACTCACCTTGAGCTAACTTTTTCAAAAACATTTTGCTGAATGGTGGCTATATCTGAGTTATCACAAAATATTCTAGCTAATGTGATTTTCTTGATTTCAGACAACTGCAAATGAGTGAAAGGTTTGGGTTGATGCGAATTCAGATAAAAGTAGCGATCTCCTCGCCTGGTTCTTACAAACTGATCGGCAAATATACAAGAAAATGTTTGTCCTACAAGAGATCCTTGCAACGGTTTTTCTAAAACTCCACCGATAAGAAGATCAACGTCATCTACGTGTTTGTATTGTTTTGAAAGAATATTCACACTCTGCAAATAAAAAGTAAATGATTATCCTAAAGTATTTAAAACACTCTTTTAATTTACAATGTATTAGTATATCCTTAGAAAGTGTTTTTTTCCATGATTTGTTAACCAGCCAACTCATAATATGCCACAAAATACTATAACATCATCTGGGGTGACCATCGAGTTAGAATCTATAGAGAGGGCATCACGTGACTAAAAACGACCTCACTTCGGCCGTATTGTTATGATCGTTTTGACAGATGGTGTATGATTGTTTACGTTTGTTGTTTTTTGACTATTTTTAGTTTTATAATACTTTTATAAAAACTGTAATATTATATTGTGATAGTGCATAATAATGGTTTCTTGTTCTCAACGTAATTGCAGTAGCAGGAGCAATGTTAATAAAAAATCTTCATAAATAACGTTTCTGAGGTTAGTATACAAATATGTAAACAAAGTAATGGCCCGTACTTCAGAGAATAAATTAATAGTATTCACAAAAAATCTTATAAGTAATGTAGATCGTGCTATTCTTGAGAATACTCAAATATCTTCATCTTAAATTAATTGTAATTAACTTTGTTAATTGAACTAAATGTCAGTTAATTTGTAGTTATCAAATATATAAGTTGTTAAACGAACGTATTTCTTTTATTTCATACCGTATATTCATTTTACCCTTTAAAATAATATTTATATTATTATCTGGCATTAACTTAAACAAATTAAATTTTAACTGGCAAGACAGATGGAAAATATTGGCGAATACTTCAAATAATCATTATTACAAGATCCATCCTACGTTACCATCCCTAACAGAATTACCACACATATTCCATTATAATATATCTAATCGATCAACAGCAACTATCACAAGATTAAAAACTAGTCACGGTGCTGTTCCTGCTCACCTGGCTAGATTAAACATTATAGAATCAGGAAAGTGTTTATGCGATAATATTTCCCAGTGTGATGTTAATCACATCCTGTTTGGATGTATTAAAAATAAAGCACTCTCATCTACGTTTTATGAAAACCTGGTTAAAAGTAAGTGCAACTTCCAGTAAACATAACCCACCTACTGTCATTGAATCAGAAATCTATATACAAACTCATATGTAATCACTTATATGCATCCGGATATATAATATAAATTTAGTACAATCAAGTTTTTAATTGATAAACATAACATAAATCATTTAAAAATCTGTGGCAAAAGGACTACTTTCCATGCCAAACACACTATCATCATCATCATCATCATCATTATTATTATCTGTTTCAGATACAACTTGATATGTGACTGTATTAATTTATTTTTATGTATAATATGTATATGTTATGTTAATGTATTATATGTTTCTGTATTGTATAATTTATTACGAATAATTGTAGACGCTATAACTCCGACATTATATTAATCCGCTATTGTTGGTATATTCTTGTTGTTGGCTTCTTCTTTTAGAATTGAAAACCAAACACTACTGCATTCTACTGATGGGATTGCTACACAGTTGTCTTCATTAAGTAGGATGAGAGTTGCTTCTTCTTGATTTTTCTCTTTTTCATGTCTGTTTTTTTTTTTCATGTTTATTGATGCATCTTTCCGTTGTACCTACTCTGTGCTCATTGTCCCAGGCATGATTACATATCTGTGGTTTGTCGAAGTCTCTCTTTTTGATAAATGTTTCTTGCTTGTTTTTCATGACACTTAGTGATCTTGCGATTTCTCCCACATAGAAATTGTTGCTTTCACAGGGTATTTTATAGATACAGTTCTTTGACCTCTCTTGTGTGTTGTTAGGTTTGATTTTGGACAGGAGAGATCTTAGTTTATTGGTTTTTTTGAATGTTGTTGTGATGTTGTACTTATATAATATCCTTTTTAATTTTTATGATGAACCCTTTACATATGGTATTTTTATCATCTTTGAATCTCTTCTTGTAAGTGTTTTCTCAATGTTCTGTTGTTTCCTTTTTTTAATATTATGACATTACTTGTTTATAAATGGCGATGGGTAATCATTCTTTGTTAGGAGTTTTCCTTCCCAAAGTGCATTTTCATTAGAGCAGGTGTTTTGGGCTGTATCATATAATGATTTGATAATTCTTTTTTTGATTTTTACGTTGTGTTTTGAGCCATATTTTAAATATCTGTTGGTATGGGTTGGTTTTCTGTAAGCTTCAATTGCATATCCTGTATCCTTGTAATGAACATTTCGAGAAAATGTATTGTTCGAAAGAAAAAAACAATATGTTGTTCGAAATCCTCCATGAATATGTCTGCTAATAATGGAGATAATCATTGTACACAAAGAAGACAAACAACCCACAGTATGGTGGAGGTATGTAGATGATGTGTTCTCCATTTGGTCTCACAGATCAGAAGCATTGAATAAATTTCTGATGGATATCAAGGACATCACCATGGAAAAGAAAAACAAGAATTCACTTTCTTTTCTGGACGTGTTAATCACAAAAGGGGATACAAGGTATCCAACCAAAGTTTGCAGTATTAGATATTATAATATTAACCTTAGAATACTTACCATCGTAATTTTTACGACGGCAATGTCGTTATTGTAGGATATTGTGGAAGGGGTACACCGTACACCAGTATCTCTCGCCCGCTCATCTATTCTTACATACATTAGTGCATATCGAAACGTTTTACAAGTACAGTTACGCCTACATTATTAGTGAAGTGTCTGCAAATGAGCACAGCTTCGTAAATGTTACGAAGGTAAGTAATAACGTTTTAATTAATGGTTAATTGATTTATGTCAGTACCGCTAGTATCAGAGCTCTTAAAACCTCCTTACAATTTAACTATAGTTAATACTCTACGGACAAATAAAGGAGAAATACCTCCCGAGAACATAAATCTCAAAAATCGTGAAATTGGCCATTTTTTTTGCTTCGATAATGAAAAAACAATGGTATCCTATAAGACAAAAGTAAATAAGTATGTGCTTCTTCTGTCGACAATCCACAACGGTCCAGTAGAATGTGATCCAACTGGAAAGCCAGCATTAAACTTTATAATGCAACCAAGTACGGAGTAGACACATTTGACCAAATGTGCGGAAACATAAACATCTCCAGAAAAACAAAAAGATGAAACAACGACAGCAAAAAAAATTATCACCAGAAAAAAAAATTATGGTCATTTTGTCTGAACAACTGACAAAACCTTCGCTACAGCATCGTGTAAATTGGCCAACTTTGAACCGCTCGGTAAAGTTGCTTATTGAAAATATTTTAAATCTGGAGCCGCAGCAAGAAAGAATATGCCCTATTGTGTCAAAACGTGCCATGTGTCAAATTTGTCCGTCTAAAAAACGTCGAATGACAACCCATCATTGCGAGCACTGTCGACGTCCATTTTGTGGTGAACATCGCGCCCTTTGTTGTCAACAGTGTAGTAATAAAATGTAAAATTTATGACTTTTTGTGATTTTTAGGTTTTAGAAACATCTCTTTGTTTAAAATAATTTGTAAGCCACATTTTTTTCTCAGCGTAGTAAATTTTACGATGGTTAGTGTAAATAAAGGTAAAAATAAAGTTAGTCTTCTAGTGTTAATTTCTTTTTGTGCAACCCTGTACATAAAATATGCAATAAATTGTGATTAATGCACTTTTTAAGTGACTATATACCTAGGGTTTTGATAACGCAAAAACCTATAAAGTGGAGAATGGGTCATAATCAATACACGGATAAATAGAAAAGTAGTGAAATTTTGCAAAGAGAAAATGGGTGTGATGAAGTCAAAATAATTGGTTAATGTCCGAACAAATAAGATGAGAACAATAACAACAAAATAAGAATAAAAATATTGAGTACGATTCTTTAGTGAGAATACGTTCAGATTCGACGAATATTGAAACCAAGAACACACATGCTAAAGGTAAGGGTCAGAAGAACAAAAAAAAAATTAAAGTACACGGTAGACAGTAGACATGGTATGAATATGCACGACAAGAAAAGATTTCAAATATAATATCAACTGGTCAAGTTCTATATATAGAAATGCCAATATGTCACGAACACTCTATAAACATTCCAAATTCCACAATCCTAGTCCTCTCTTATTTTTTCTATAACGTCAATATCGTACCGTACACATGTATTAAAATTTTATGATGAACCACTAGCACTTGAAAAAAGCGGTTTTATAAATATTAAAATTTACTTACATTATTGGTCATGACGTCCGTAAAATCTTTAAAATTAGATGCCTTTTGTAATCCACATAATTTGCGATAATCATTATATCCAGGAAGACCGTGATCTCTACCTCTTTGAATGTCTAAACTGACAATGTCGTATCCATAATTATCGTCAGCTAAGAACATATTGTTTAACTAAAAACGTAAAAATAAAATAGATGAAAGTTTATTATTTTTTATTTTTAAGTACCTACCTCATTGGAATAAAAGTTACTGATTTTCTGTGCCACCTGATTGGAAAGTCCTCTCAGAATTAGATTGAAGTTTTCATCTTTTGTTACAACCTCAGGTTTATTGTAAGTTTTATGAAGAATCAATGCTGAAATTTCTTTTTGGTTATGATCGACAAAGCTAAAATATAGGGTATTTAATTAAATGTTTCCTAGCTTTAAATTGAAAGAAAACAAAGTATATGTGAGATATCATCGAAATAACACTTTATTAGTTTAAAAGACTTTCCTGTCATTATGTATAGAATATACCTAATATAGTTTAAATGTAGGCACCGCGCAACGGTTTTGTTGGGTGACGCGTATCCGAAATGTCAAATTTTCCATGAATTTGGTGTAAAAATGACATTCACATCATCCTCACACATCCATTCAAATCGTTCATGAAGAATGTCCAATGTGGCATGAGCTGTGTAGTACGTAGTGCCGTCCTTTGAAACAACATATCGTTAGTGTCTAGATTATCCAATTCAGGCCAAAAGAAGTTGGTAATCATCAATTTTATTTGTTGACGTAACCATTCATCAGAAAAGGGCCTTATCGCTGAAGATAAGTTTTCGATGAAAACTGTGGTCAGTTTCTATTTGCTCCAGAGTCCATTTAGTCTCTAGTCATTCAAAATTTCACAAGTTGTGAGTTGTGAGTGACGTAAAATCGACTGAGTCGAATTCTCCTGCACACTCTCACGGAGAGCGGCGATGTTTTCGGCACCTCTTGCATTTTGTCAATGTTTAGGTGTTGATTGATTGTTAACTGAACCAGTAGACTCAAATTTATCTACTACACTGCAAATAATCATCTCGCTAGGATGATTTTGGCGACCGTAAAATAGGCGAAGCACGCGGAACTTTGTCTTAACAGAACGTCCATTTTCATAAAACAGTTTTATTATTTGTACGTGTTGTTGTAAGCTATATCCATCCATGGTGATTTGGACAAACAGACTGAATAAATCGCAGCCAATTTAAGCCACAACAATTAAATAACTTTAAATAACTATGTACTTTATGGTAGATGGTAGATTATCTGCGATGTTTGTTAGCGCCCCCGTAACAGATTTCCATGTCTTGTAATATATTCAGTTGTTTACAACCCATTTCTGTATCTTCTATTATGTAACTCTGTAGCTACCTTATCTCTAGTTGTATAAGGTATAATATAGTTAGTAACACTCTATTTACCATTTCTGTGTTTAACCAAGATGTAAACAATTTAATTACGTATTATTCTGTTGAATGTATGTAATGGAGAGTATAAAGTTTTTGGATGGTAATTTAAATCTAGTATTCGTTATATAAACAAAAAAAATAACAAAGCATCACGAGAAGATGGAGTCGTAATAGAAGCTATAAAGATGGGCGGAAGTGCCCTTCTTAACCAAATAAAAATTTTGTTTATTCTTTGTGTAACATATATCCATATGGAAAGGTGGAACAATGCAGTTACAATTTTACTACACAAGAAAGGAGACAAGGCGCACTTAGAAAACTATAGACAAATCAGCTTATTGAACCACATCTATAAAATGTTTACCCGAATAATTACAAGACTAGAAAAAAAGTTGGATTTCTACCAGCCCCGAGAACAAGCTGGCTTCCGCTCAAAATTTGGAACAATCGATCACCTACAAACAGTAAAAACCTTAATAGAAAAATCGATAGAATATAACAGATCACTGGTACTTATCTTCGTAGACTTTCACAAAGCTTCGATACCGTGGAATTAGACAGCATTATAACTGCTCTGAACAATAGTAAAATAGACTACCGGCTTACAAAGTTAGTACAAACATTGTACCAAAACGCCACTATGCGTGTAAAACACATGATATCACCAGATATCATATAAAGCGAGGTGTGAGACAGGACACTCTCTCACCTAAATTATTTATAACGGTCATCGAATCCGCCTTTAAAATGCTAAAGTGGGAAAATAGAGAAATAAAAATAGATGAGGAAATGCATAATCATCTGCGTTTTGTCGAAGGTATAGTACTTATTACCGAAGATCTGCGTGAAGCACAACAAATGCTACAAAAATTAGAAAACCTATCTTCAACAATAGGTCTAAAAATGAACATCAGTAAGACCAAATTTATGACAAATTTCATTCCCAGCGAACACCTAACCATCCAAAATCAAATGGTAGAATTGGCAGAAAAGTAGATATATCTCGGTCATGAAATCAGAATAAACAAGGATAATCAAACCTGTGAATTTCAACGGCGAATAACACTTGCTTGGGCGGCGTATACTTCACTAAGAGACATGTTTAAGAGCAACATCCCGATAGCTATGAAACGGAAGACATTTGAGCAATGCGTTCTTCCTATTATGACATACGGAGCAGAAACTCTCACGCTCACAAAAACAACAGCACTAAAAATGCGAGTGGTCCAAAGGCGCATGAAAAGATCGATTCTCGGCGTGACAGAAAAAGACAAAATATGGAACACTAATGTCGTCGAACTTATAGTCAAGCTGAAATGTAAATGGGTAGGCCACATAGCGAGATTAAAAAACTCAAGATGGACCAGAAAACTAATTGACTGGCGCCCAAGAGAAGACAAACGCAGCATGGGACGACCACAAACACGCTGCATAGACGACATTAAACGAATATCCAAGAAATGGCAACCAAACGCACAGAACCGTGAAGAGTGGCGAAAAATGGAAGATACCTATGTCCAGCAGTGGACAGAAGAGGTTGCATGATGATGATGATGATTCGTTATATTTGATTTAAGCATAAATATATTCGCCTCTTATAATATTTACCTGATGTTTTCTGAAAGCATGGAGTACATAGATCGTATAGCTGCAGTAACAAATGCATTAGACACAGATGGATCAATATCATCCCGATATTTTGAGAATTTTTCTATGATAGTTAAATATTTGGTATCTAAAAAAATAAATAAACACAATGGTAAATGACAAAAAATTTAAAATTAGTCCATAAAGTTAAATATTGGAGTCAGAATGATCATACATATATAGGTACACATTGATTCATATTTTGCTAGAGTCAAGATGTGAACGAGTTACATAAACATCATGAACAAACAATAATATGCCAAATAAATTATAATTTTGTACTCTAAATCGATTATAAATTGCTTCTCATCGACGAAAATGCTTATAGAAATCTCATCGAAAATGCTTCCCATCGCAATGTCTGTTTTCGATTAGTGTTTCCTTCTGGGGTTTAGAGTTCCCCGTTTAGGCAAATCATTTTACGTATTTATGGTGTGTTTCGGGTGGTGGATCCAGGCACCGGTGTTTGGACTTTTCTACCACTGGTGTCGGTTGATTCTGGGGTTCTGCGGAGGAGGGGTCATATAGAGCAGAGATAATAAATAGAAATGGAAGATGTGAATGATTCTTTTCAGGTGTGTGCTTTTTTCACTGAATTTACTAATTAAATTTTTTACAGATATAATTGTGCAATGAGATCGGTAAACCACAGAGAACCGTTTCCTCCTTGTTCATGTATAAAGCTCGAAGGGAGCTGTTTATCTTAAGGCAAATTTATCTTCTTCTTCTTCTTCCTTCTTTACCTAATATTTGGCGGAGTATTTTCATCTCTGTTGTTTCTAGTAGTCGTCTCGTTTTAGATGTGTCAGGTCTTCGGTCTCCGCCGTGTATGTTAATATAGGTCTAATTGCTGCTTTATAGATTCTTGTTTTTGTGTCTTGTCTTAGGTGTTTGTTCTTCCAGATTGTGTCGTCTGTATTTCTTCTTCAACATCTCCGTAACTAGTTATATCTATTCCCAGATATCTAAACCTTGCTTCCTGCTCGATTTTACATTGTAGTGAGTATTTAGATGTTGTCATACATTTGGTTTTTTCTGTTGATATTATCATATTGTATTTTTTGGCTGTTGTATTGAATATGTGTGTTAATCTGAGGAGCTCGTCTTCTGTCTCGGCGATTTATGCGGCGTCGTCTGCATAACATAATATTTGGATTTTCTTATTCTCAATTCTGTAACCATGACCTTTACGTACTGCTTGTATTATTTAAAGTACAAATTTATATACACAGTAAAAAAGTGGAGTTTTGTCCAGAGTAGACATGTATTTCCTGTTCAGAGAGAAAAGTCTCTCAAGTATGGTTGGAGATTGCTGATGTATTTGGGCGGAAAGTCTCTGTTTTTGTAATTTGCTTTGCGAAGAATACTCCTTTCCAAAGCTAGCAGCTTACCTTTGAGATCTTGACTGAGTAGAGCGTAGATGTTTGCTCTGTACTCAATCCTCTCCAAGACATTACCTAGTACGTTAAGTGTAAATGTCCGCCTATAAGAGTCAAGGTTGATCTGTTTTTTGCTATGTTTAGAAGCACGATAATAATGGCAATGGTTTGGAAAGTAGCAGAATTTGAGAAAGGCGTTGACTACTTTTGCCAGGTTAAGTCTGATGGTCGTCGGAAATTATATCAAACAGTTCTTGGGGATATTATTAGAATCTGATATGTAGAGTTGCTAATTTGGCAGATATTTTCTAGGGTTTGGTAATTTAAAGGAGCCTTAAGTGGAATATCATGAAAGTTTTGTGGATCATTGGGGGTTTCGAGTATTTCTTGAATTGATCTCTCAGATGATTCATGAAAGACGGGATCAAATCTTGCGTATAAAAACGATGTGTTGGGGATGTGTTTTAAAGGATTCTGCCTTCTGTTCATCTATATTTAGAATTTGGTTGGTCAGTATCAGGTGAGATTGATTTATTGCTTCTTGCTTAGATATGATTTTGAATTTTATCCAGGATTCACTGCCATCTGGGTAGCCCAATATAAAGTGACATCACTCCATTGGTTGGCTTTGGTGGTATTTACTTCCAGTTTGATCTGTACCGAGCGACAGTTGCATTCTATATTGACGATTAGGTATCGAGATTGTTTGAACTGATGAGGATATCTTTTTTTATTGAATTTTGGTTTTGACGTGAGGTGGGAGAGGTGGTTTCAAATAATTTATTTCGACATTGCGGACAGATAAAAAAAAATGAAAATCTAGTTAGGTATATAAAGGCCTCTAATGGGCAGGATATGTGATGCGCAGTAATGAATGGGATTGAGACAATGGGAAATAGTGGCACAGGAACGAGAAACATAGAAGGTAATAAATAAAAGTAGCAAAGACTCACGAAGAATTGTAACGCCATTGATGACGATGATGATGATTGGGAACTGATACGTCACTTGTTCGATTTATCAGTTCTTCCATGTCTGTGATACTTCTGTCGATATCAAATTGGGAGTCTAGGTTACGTAAATGAAGAGCATGTATTGTTATAAAGTGTCTGTGTAGGATTCAGTCTTCGTTTTTATAATGTCTTATTATTTTGGAAGTATTGTTAAATGTTTGGTGTAGAAAGAGGATGGTTTGTATTATGGTTTGTATTACTAAGATGCGCTGATTGTACAAATGGTGTAATCGATATATGACATACAAAGGTAATTAAGGTAAGTCGATTTACGGTATCGAATTCTATGTAATTCAGTTTGAATTTGTCAGTACTGGAACTGGCTATATATTTGAATGGCATTGTAGAAAGAGTCAAATCAATCACAGCGTAACTATGGCAGAAATTAGTACTATATCAAGTCTAACAAATATTTACAATAATTCCACCGTAAAGATACTTTATTTCCTATTAGTTCATGAAGGAAATAAAACACATGTCCCTGATATAACAAATAAAGGAATGTAAGTTTGTTGTAAAAAGGTTTTATTTTTTGAAAAACCTTGTACTATGATTTAAACGCATCAATTTCATATTTAACATACACTGAACGGCAAAAAAAGTGGCCACCGTATAAATTTCCGAAAATAAAAATTTATTGGAAAATTTAGGTACTATTGGATAAGTATACAGTAATTTAGCTTTTTAAACGTGGATTTCGACTAAGTGAATAATTAAGATATGGTGTAATCTACACTAGATGTTGCTCGAATTATTGCATTGCTACAAGATGGAAGAAGTCGAGTTTATGTATCCGAAACTTTAGATATTCTAAGAACTATAGTACGGAGAGTTTTCCATCGCTTTATAGAGACTGGTACATACTAACTTCGACTTAGTTCAGGTCGTAGAAGAGTTGCCTCGCAAAGAGATGATCGTTATATTGTGATGGAACTTTTAAGAAATCGTCATTCCACTGCAATTGCTGCTAGAAACCGTCGCAAGAGGTTCGAAATGTGAATATAAGTGACATAACGGTTAGAAGATGCCTCAATGAAAGATAACTAATGGCACGAAGGCGAGCTATTTTTCCCGAATTACAACCCAGACACTGTAGGAATCGATTAATTTTTGCTCGAAACTATCAACACTGTGGTATACAGGATTGGAGCCGAATTATCTTTACTGATGAAACGCGGTTCTGTTTGAAGTCTGGCGATGGCCGAGAGAGGGTTTGAAGATGGAAAAATGATAGATATGCCCAAGCTTGTATGTCCCAGAGAAGAAACTTTGGCGGAGGTTATGTCATAGTTTGGACTGGAATCTCATTTGAAGCTCGAACTGAACTTATTTTTATTAACGGTCCCCTGAATGCTCACCGGTACATAGAGGATGTTTTGGCAGAAGCAGTAGTTTTGGATTTGCACCACATATAAGACGGACAAGAATTTGGAGACAATCTGTCAATGCTGAACGATTGGCAACCCTGCAGGAGGTTACGATAAAACACATATCTGTCTAACTCCTCTACAGATCTTCATTTCTTCTAAGTGTTGCCCATAAATTTGAACTATGGCACTTTGGTTCCAATATCATGTTTGCACTATATTTATAATTTATAATAAAGTATGGTTCATGAGGCTCAGTGTTCGATAATCAGAGCCCTCTTTTGCTGCTTGTTTTTTAGGGATGGTTATAAATGCTGACTTCAGCCACTCTTGTGGTATTATTCCCGTATCATACAGCGTGTTGAATAAATCTGCCAATACTTCCAAGTTATCCTCTTCCATTAGTTTTAACATTTCTACTGGTATTTCATCTAATCCAGCTGCGGTATTGTCTTTAGAGTTTTTGATAGCATGTTTGATTTTATCTATCGGAATCTTCTGTCACTCTAAAGTATTTAATTCTTGTATTTTCTGCATTTTACCTCTTTCATCTTGGAAAAGTTCTCTAACGTACTCCTCCATCGTCTTAATTTCTCTGGTAAATTTATTAGTAGTACTCCTTTTTGTCTTTTATGTGTCCATGCTGTCTATTTTGACCCATTCCAGTCACTTCTCTTATTTTTTGTGCATATTTCTCATATCACATTTTGTTTCTAGTTCTTCTATCTCTTTACATTGTTTCATCAAATAGACTTCCTTAGATGTTTTGATTTTTTCCTTATTATTCGTTGTATTTCTTTATACTTCTGTAGATCTTTTCCTTTATATTTCCTTCTTTCTTCCATCTGTAATAGTATTTCTTCTGTAATCCACTGTTTTTTAGCCTCTGAGCTATGTTGTATCAAACTTTCTTGAGCTGGTTTCAGTAATGTGTTTTTTATATTATACCACTTTTTATTTACGTCCATAATTTGTTTGTTATCAGTTAGTGTTTTTTGATAATAACATTCACACAGTATAATGGTAGGTTCGTTTGGTAGTCTCGTTTGTCTCAAACGGTTTCTAAATTGTAACAGACTACCGCGATATTATTCTCAAACTTATTGTTGTATCTTTGCACAACATTCTGGTCCCCAAATTCAATTAATGCACGACAATGCGCGTCAGCATACTGCCAGGGTCGTGTGAAAATTCGTCGAAGATAATGAAATTGAGGTTTTACCATGACCTGCACAATTGCCAGATTTAAACCCAATTGAGCATGTATGGAACATATTAGGCAGACGCATTTTACAACAAAATATTGCGTTTAATACAAGATATCAACTGTTTGAGGGCCTTTCAAGGTAGTGAAACAGAATACCGCATAAGACATTGACCATGTCATCATGATTATGCCTTACAGATGTAGTACAATAATCAACAACCGTGGAAGTCATACACTAGATAACTTAACTTAAAGACTACTTTGTTGTGAGTTGATGGTTGATAACAGTTTTTTATTTTTTTTTGTTACCATTTTTTGACTTATGGAGTTCTCTTGTAATTTTCTGGAAAGGTATTGCGATAATTCTAAGAAAAATGTTTATGTTATATTCGGGACACTTGTTTATAACTTTTTATTAAAAATATTTGAAAAAACTTATTTGAAATCCTTCTGTAAGCTCGCATTTTGTTTTTGTCCGCTACATTATTTTGATGTGTGTATGTTAGTTTGTCTTCTAGATTAGTTATTATAAATTGCAATAAATATTCAAGGAAGAAAAAAAATTAAAAAATATTGTGTGCTGAAAGATTATTTATGTGGTACCACTAATAATATAAATAGAGAACAAGACAATAATTTTCTTACCTAATAAATGTTTCAGCCATTCATAATAAGTTATATGCTGTATTTCTGCTATTACTATTTTTCTAGCTTCCTGAAAGACTCTTTCGTCATCCCAATGTTTATTAACTCTAGATAATTCGACGGCTATCCTATTGTGTTCTCTAATCCACAATGTGTACATTACAGTAATTTGCGGATGCAGATTAACGCGTTGGTCACCAGAAACAAAACATATATCCTGATCTGATTTTACTCGACAATGTTCTTGGGGTTTGTTGGATACATATGGAAAATTATTTTTACTTGTTTTCAACTTTCCTCCTTCTTTGGTGCGCAGTTCCCAAGAAGCTTCATCGGAAGTACCGTAGATCTGGGAGCCATCTAGATAATGTGTAGCTTGGTTTTGCTATAAAATTATAGAATCTGTATAAGCAAGGATAATACATGTTGTCGAATAGTTTTCTTTTTGAATTATGTACCAGCTAGAACACAAGAGTATCAGTAGCAAAATTCTAAGTCCAAGTCATATAAAATCAGAAACAATATTTGTGATAGCTCTACATAATATATTAAGGTTTAAAAGGTAAATAAAATTAATGTCGAACTGAAAAAGTTTCTTGATATCGTCTGTAAGGTTTATTAGAATAGTAATAATAGTGTAGTTCATTAAAATAAGAATAAAAATGGTACAATCTTATTGGCGAGTATGACGAAGCAGCCCGATAATATAGAGACTAGTGTTAATATTATTACTATTAGAAAAGAACTCATATTGCAACCTAAGGTCTGTTGTTTTCTTAATTTGTTGATTTCTGTGATGGTTTATCAGTAATTATTTCAATCTCGTAACCCGTTCGTCTTTTGGGTAGTTCATAGAGACACCCTGGATACAGACGTAATAACTATTTATATAACAAGGGAGCAAAGTGCTATTTTTCCTCCCAATAATGAAGTTTACTGCCCGACTGACGCCTAGCGAAGAGCAGTAATCATTCAAGGGAGTAAAATTATAAACTCAGATATAATTTTTGGTCCCTACGATCTTTTGCCTTTTCTTTGGTATTTATAAAATCATTAATATCTGCGTTTTTAAAACGATGTATTTTTTTCTAAACTGTTTCATTTTCAAACGGTCGGTAGGGAGTAAGGACACCACTGGTTTTATTTTCACAATATGCTTGTTGTAAATATTGTCTACAGGTTTATGGCAGGAAGGAAGAAATTGCTCTTAATTAAGTACTTATATTAGCATTCTCCATATCAACAAGAATGTGTCCACCTGTCAGTCATAATAATAGCAGATTTGTTTGAAAGATCACAGATAAACGTGCATCATCAATAGTAATTGTTAAATAAATATTTATTATTTATCACCAGACGTCAGCTCTTGAAGGGAATAAATACAATAAACAATGAAATTTCTACTATTTTTACTAATATTTCTGAGAATATTTCACAATGGTAGTAAAGCAGTTGTATCTGATCGCTATTGTAAAATTTATGATTTAGTAAATAAGCATAATAAAAGTAGTCCTTGCGCAATATACAAGGTGATCAACTTTTTTTACAAAGTCCGTTATATTAATTTGTTATTATAGTAGATACCAAAAAAAAGTATTTACAAAAATAGGAGGTTACATTTAAGGTTTCACATTTTAGAATTAGGTACAAATATACAGGGTGTTCCATAACACTGTACCGCATCAAAGATATGTTTTTTTTTATGAAACACCTTGTATTTTATTTAAAGTTGAAACCCGTTTCACTTAGTCGTTACAAAAATATAACGTTGTGATGTATTATACAGGGTATTTAAAAAGTTATGATCAACTTTCAATGTAAATTGTAACAAGTTTAACATCCTGTATAATTGAAGAGGAGTACAAAAGCAACGACCTGTTGTGGCCACTATTTTTAAATGGTTAATAAAATGTATAAAAATGATAAACAGTTATTTCTAATACCCATTAAATCTAATACAAGGTGTGTCAAAACACATATATTCATTATTTGCTCAGTATTTAGGTATAAATGCATCACTCTGTATTTTATATCACCATCATAAAGTAAAGTCTATGTAGTTTAATTTATCCTAAGTAATTCCTATTTACTTTACTTTACTTCTTATTTAATAGTTTTGGAGATATTTTAAATTGTATTGAAAAAAGATGTATTTCGTGAATTAGATTTATTATTTTTATTTACTTAAATAATTTACAAATATCTTAAAGCAACACACACAAAAATAAAGAAATTGTTATTTTTATTGTAGAAAGTATCCAAAATGAGTTCCTGTATCCTTAAAATCGAGTTGCTATGAAGTTATGTTTCACAAATTGACAATTCAGTTTTAAATCAAATTGTTTTGACATTGTCTTGAATTTTAATTATTTTGCAACAGTCAACAATAAATTTTAATAGGGAAGAACTGGTAGACATGGTATGGATATTAAGTGAACGTAATAAGAACTGTTTACTTGCAGCAAGAGTCTAACATGAGCGATATCCAGATCATCAGCAACCCAATAAGAAAGCATTTTAAAATTCAATGTATATGTTACGGTAAATATGATTAAATGGGAATTATTAATAATTACCGGTTACTATTAATACAACCGGAATAGCTAGGTAAAAGTAATAAATATACCAGAAATAATCACATTAACCGGTTATTATTAATAAATCCCGTATTCAAACGGTAAACGTGATAAATGTTGAATACCAATAAGTTCTTAGAAGCTACTAACTTATTTTACAATGAGTGATTTCGAGTCCATGAAATTAAATATGTAAAAGAAAACAATTATCAGTTATTCGCCAGAGATGAGTATTATGCATTTTTAATGAAAGTTAAAACAATCAAAGACAAGACTTCTCACAAAACACCTGAAGAATATCAACGGTAATCACGGTATGATATTGTAAAAATTGGTAATGTCCCACGAGACCCATATTTCAATTGGACAGACTTCGAGGACTCAACAGTCCTCGAAGTTGTTATCAACAGGTCCTCGAAGACACTTTGTCTCGGGACCATTGTAACCTATGTAGAGCCATACGTTGCCATGTTACCAATTCCAACGGTAACTTAAACATCCTAATTTATAATAATATATAATGTAACATATCTATAAATTTAAAGGGTTTTCACCCATATATTTCTAGTGGCTTATAGCATGTATACTTCGTTACACTGATGATGGAATTTACATTCCCAAAACGTTCTGTAATGTATTTGTGATATAGCCCGTTTGGGTATTTTATTATATACCTTTTACTAAGGATTTGAAATAAAAAATTTTTACTATCAATTTATTATGGTCTATCAAGACCATCTTACCAAATTTGTCCAGCTCAGAGCATTAAAAACCAAGCGTGCCGAAGAAGTTGCATACCATTTGTTGGAAGTGTTTACCATATTTGGAGCTCCACACATTTTACACAGTGATAATGGTCGAGAATTCGCAAATAAGATTATTGAAGAAGTCTGCAGTATGTGGGACGAACTGAAAATTGTCCACGGAAAACACAGACACAGCCAGTCGCAAGGTTCGGTAGAGAGAGCGAACCAAGATATCGAAAAAATGTTGGCCACATGGCTGGAAACAAACAAAACGAGTCAATCGTCGGAAGGCATAAAGTTCATCCAATTTATGAAAAACAGAGCTTACCATTCCGGCATTAGCTGTAGTCCATACAAAGCACTATTCGGTTGTAAGGCTAAAGTAGGATTAAAAACATCCTTACCTGCTGGTACTTTGACTGAAATTAGAAGCGAAGAAGATTTAGAAGCAATATTAGCAGATGAGTCCGATGATACTAATGATGGAACAAATCACCTTGGTAATTTGGATGTTAACAGTACAACCGAGGATTCACAATTAGCGAATGTTGAATATCCCGGTAATGCTAACAGCCGAATAGAATATAATGCATGTGCAATAGTTGCTGTCAATGGGGAAGACAATGACAATGGGGAAGACAAGACAATTGGAGTTGAAGAAAATGAGGGACACGAAGAAGATGGCACTGAAATTGGGAAAACTTCCAACAAAATTCAAGAGATTCGAGATCTTGCTAAACAGTCACTTATAAAACAAGCTGACAGAATATTAAAGCATTCTAATGATAGATTCCCTGTTGCAAAAGTAGGTGAAAGTGTTAGAGTGCGAATTCCAGAAGTTTATAGAGCTAAGGCCGATAGCCGAAATATTATTGCCATTATTAGGCCCTACTATCGAGGGCCCTATTACCGAGGCCCTCGGTAATAACGTAATCTTTCATTTTGCATTTAATTTTTTTAAAAATACTTATTAGTTTTCTGAGGATTCCAAAAAAATGAATACATTTAAAACACATCGAAAATTTTGACAGAAGACATTTTGCGCCTTTCCCCTTAAGTGTTTTAACTGTTTTTACTTATTACACGTCTAGTTAGGTTTTTTTATTGATAAATGTTGTTTAAGTGTTTTAACTTTGTTACCAAATACAAGTCTATTTTTACTTGTTTGTTACCAAATACAATTCTAGTTAGGTTTTTTTGATTAATAAATTATGTTTAGGTGTTTAACTTTATTAACAAATCCGAGTCTGTTTTTACTTATTACACGTCTAGTTAGGTTTTTTGATTAATAAGTTCTGTTTAAGTGTTTAACTTTATTACCAAGTTTCATAAATAAACAGTAGCGAAGCCCAAAATGCGTTTTTATTACATTTACCAGAGCTGTTAGGATAGTATTAATAATAACCGGTTAGTCTAATTATAAAGGCATTATTAATTACATTGACCAACTGCTAGGGTTATTATTAATATTTACCGGTTATTATTAATACAAACCGGATTTATCACATTGGCCGTAGCATATATTTTAAATCGAAATGGTTCAGTGTTATATGATACTAAAGAAAAAACAAAAATGGTTACAGATTACAGGTTACAGAGTTAAAAACAGAAGAAACCAAATGTTTTACTGGCCGTTAATGAGCAGCGGAAACTTAAACCAACTTCAAAGATTCCGAAATTTTTCAATAGAGCAAGGCGGATCTATTAAAAAAATTCTTTTGAGACAACACATGCACTCATACCATATCCAGCGACACCAAGAATTGACTGCGAATGATTCTAAAAGATGGATAGCTTTATATGAATGGTCACAACAAAAAATAATTGTACAAAGAAATTTGTTCGATTTTGTTTTATGCGGAGATAATGCAACTTTTCAGAAAAACCAATGTGTCAATTAGCATATAAAACTTTCATGATTACTTCACAACAAAATTCGTACCATATAATTGAGAAAAATCAAACTATGTGGTCGTTAAACGTTTGGGATGTAATCTTAGGTAATAATAATAATATCGTATGGCCTTTTTTGCCAGAGAGATCCTTTCGGATTGTTCCGGCGCCAATTGCATCTTTAACCCTGTTTCAAGTAGCTAGTGTCGATGCACACTAGTGCCGAGATTCGAACTCGTGCGCTCTGGCTTACAAAGCCAGTATCTTGCCGTTGAGCTACGGCCGTCCACTAATCTAATCTTAGGTAATTACGTAATATGCCTTGTAATAGGCCTTCTTTGGGAAAACAATAAACGGAGAAGTTTGAATTGAATGAGTAATTTCCTATTAGATGGATAGAAAGAGAAGGAGCAGTTCATTGGCCAGTTAGATCACCAGAATTAAGTAAAGACGACTTCTTCTCCTAGGGCTATATTAAATATCTATCGTGACCTCCCCGAAAGAGATGGTAAAGATGTACCGTGGACCACCAACAACAACTGATTACATGAAAGTAAGAATTAGAAATGCATTTCATAATGTTACTTCACAAATTACTACAAACGTAAGTAGATCATTTGAAAATCGTCTAATTATCAACAAGCCTGTGTTGACGTTATGATAGGTCATTTCGAACACATTCTACAATAAAAAAAAATATATAGGTATATATAGGGGGGGTCCTACGGCGTCTGCTGCATCCCGCATTTCGATCTCCACCTTTTTCGGTCGGTCCATTCCTCCTCATTTATGGCTCTATCTCCCATTATTCCTCTGATTCCTTCTCTCCATTTTAATGCTAAATGGTTGGAAAGTTTACATACCTGGGAGTAGAAATATATGCCGACGGATCAAAAGATGGAGAAATACGGAAGAGAATAACGCAGGCAAACAGAGCTTATTTTGCCCTCTTCCATATATTTCGGTCAAAAAATGTCCACCGAAATACAAAGATGAGAATCTATAAAACCTTAATTCGACCAATACCATGCTATGGCAGTGAAGAATGGGTCCTGAAAGAAACATCCAAAAGCAAACTCGAAACATTTGAAAGGAAAGTACTGAGGAGAATACTAAGACCTGTGAGGGAAAACGGAATCTTCAGAAGTCGATACAACAACGAGCTGTATCAACTTTATAAGGAAGCATTACTGTCAGACTTCATTAGAATACAAAGATTGCAATAAGCTGGACATGTGATAAGAATGGGAGAGGATAGGCTACCAAAAAAAGCACTGAATGCTAGAATGTAGGGAAAGACACCGGTTGGAAAGCCAAGAACGCACTGGGAAGACACAGTAAACAGCGACGCACAAGCCTTTTTAGGAGTCTGTGTATGGAGAAGATCAGCCACAGACAAGCAAGGGTAGAGACAAAAATAGAGGAGGTCAAGGCTCAATTTGGGCTGTAGTGCCGTAGAAGAAGATGAATTCTAATGCTGGTCCTCCTTTTTCTATTCTATGGAACATATTTTAAGACCTGTTTTGGCCATCGTTCATCTTTCATTCGCATTTCACATGCTATGTTATTTTTATGTAAGGTATTTGTAAGTAGTAAAGTAAATAAAAAATAAAAAATTTAATTTATGAAATACTCCTTTTTCTACTACAATTTAAAATATCTCCAACACTATTAAGTACAGACATAGGAAATAATTGGTATACATTAAACTGCATTGGGTTTAGTTTATGACGGTGATATAAAATACAGGGTGATGCATTTATAGATATTGAGCAAATAATAAATTTGTAAAAAAAGAGGTTAGTCTTTGTATGTGGGTATATTTTATTTTATAAAAACCCTTAAAAGGGCAACATTACAAGCACGAACGTTTTCGGAACAACTGTTCCATCATCAGGTTAAAATACCTAAAATAAGTATAAACCATTTAATTACAGCAAACGTGGTTTAAAATTTTGACTAAGGTTAAAAAACAATAAAATGGTTATACTTACAGGTTACCATGCCTGAGCCACCAAAATATTTGGGTAAAAACCCTTTAAAATGAAATATGTTACCAAAGATTGTACATGATGTTGATAATATTATATGATGTTTAATATTTTAATTAGATTTTACTTCAGGTAACATACACCCATGCTTAAGTGAGTTCCAGTGTCCGGAGAGTAAACCTCTTCAAACAGACTACGGCTGGCAACTGATTGATGAAATACCCATGAACGGTGTCAAAAACAAAATGTCAATGAACCATGAAACAGTGTTATTTAAACATTATATTACTACAGCCAAAAGATTAAAAAACTTTGATGATGTTAAAATGATAACAGCAATCCAGGTGTTGGGATTTAAAAATTTTTCTATAATTATTTAATATTGGATATAAAAGATGTAAATTACTGGTGTTGTTGAAGGTCATGTTTAAGAGGATGACGTATGCATTAGGCAGCTTATGTTACTCTTTATCGTATGGAGTGTGGTCTAAAAGGTGTAATTTGTGAAGAATTAGCTGAAATATATGGAAATGTCCTTTTATGTTGCTTACATCTAGGACAAGGAAAAATAAATAGTATATATTTGTAGCTAATGTAAGACTTGAATACTTGATACTTTGAGCCATGACTGGCTCAGGCATGGTAACCTGTAAGTATAACCATTTTATTGTTTTTTAACCTTAGTCAAAATTTTAAACCACGTTTGCTGTAATTAAATGGTTTATACTTATTTTAGGTATTTTAACCTGATGATGGAACAGTTGTTCCGAAAACGTTCGTGCTTGTAATGTTGCCCTTTTAAGGGTTTTTATAAAATAAAATATACCCACATACAAAGACTAACCTCTTTTGTTATACGTGGTATACAGCCAGCTACAGGAATTATTTTCCTTGTGGATTTTAATAAATTTGTCTTTTGACTTAACATGTATTAAATTTAACTGGCTATAACAGGTCGTTGCTTTTGTACCCCTTTTCAATTATACAGGGCGTTGAACTTGTTGTTGTAGAGCTTATTGCACATTGTTTATGGAAATACTATTTATGTTATAATTACCGAAATACTTAATATAAGATTGATAGTATAAACTACAATAATAAAGAAGTAATTACCTGTTCTAAATATCCAATTGAACAATCTGATCCCATAGCAGGCAGCGATCTAACATAATTCATACAATGCACATGCTTTTTAGAATAATACTTATCATCTGAAGAAATTTGAATTGGCATACACAAAGGATGCTTGTATCTTGGAGCTATATCATATCCATATGTATCACAGCACGTAAAGGAATCGTTACGATGAACTGGAATGTAAAGGTTATAACTTTTTTGCTAGAGAATTTTTAATTTGTAAAACATAAATCATTTTTAAATTTATTATAAGAATGTTTCCTTGCTTCATCTTCTATTTTAGGGAACATCCATAAACTACGTCGTACAAAAGAGGGCGGGGGACTTTGCTTATTATAATGGTATACGACAGGGGGGAGGGGGCATGAGTGCACATCCAACGTCGTTTGGTGTATTTCAATTTGTCGCTATTGTTTCTATAAGTGTAATTTTTTTCTAGCTTCTACCAGAGGGTGCATTATTCAACATATCTAGATCGATAATCTATCTAGATGAAAGGCTATGATGACAGTTCTTGAAACGATATTGTGATGATTGTTAATCAGAAATTTTACTACTTCACAATAATTAATTTTTTCGCAAAATTGATAAAAATATAGGTTACTATAATTGTAAGGTAAGATCAATGACGTGTAATATATATTTATTATTTTACCTTCATTCGGTAAGATAAACATCATCAAGTTAGAATCTAGATTATAACTCGATGATAAAAATATTCACTTACTATAAAAATAAAATGACGTTTAACAAACGTCATAGCTTTGCCAAAATAAAACAAAATAAAAACTAAACAAGATTAAATCTAATTAAATAAAATTAAATAAAGGTAAATAGAATTAAATAAAATTAAATCAAGTTAAACAGAATTACGTAAATTTAAATAACAATTAAATAAAATTAAGTAAAAGCTATACCTGTAAAACGCGGCTATACCTTTACTGCTTCATTTGCCATGTAAATGTAAGAAGATGCTAAGGTTCATTCTGTTCATTTTTTGAGTATTTTATGGTGGGGGTAAAATAATTCGTCGGATCGTGACGTATGATACATCATTGGAAAGAAGATGGGGTAGCGAATATCTTGAGACAGAAAAAACACACTTGCGACATTGTTAAAAGGGCATTATATCAAGTCTTCTTTGTTATTGGTCCCATTGGAGCGTGTGATAATTTAAATGAAAGAGAAGGATATCACGTATATATTAAGATAGAAAAACAAAAAAGACGACTACCAAAAGGGCACTACACAGTGTCTTCATTATTAATGAACGTATAGTTAGACACGAGATGTCATAGGGCACTATGAATATAAATAGATTGCAGATTTATATAAAATAAGTTAATTCTAACAGTGTTATCTGCTTTAGTATATGTAATCATCACTATTCAGATTCAAAAGTTCACTGCTGAACTTCTGCCTCTTCTTTGTGCTTCCAACCAGGTCTATCTTGCGCCATTAAGACCGGTCAAAGAATCGAAGGAATAAAGCGCTGATCAAGGATTCAGCCTTGAGTGTCTTAACCCGTGGGGGAATGTTTGCGACTGAAATTTCGATGAAGTCTAAGAAATATTATTCATTCCCGAATTAGATCTAAAAGGGTCTGTGGGATTTTGTTTGGGTGTTTGAAAACATTTTTATTGTTGGAGATCAATTGTATTTCTGAACAGCAGTGTTAATGGCAGCATGCAGTCAACCTAATAGTACGAGATAATTAAATATTTGCCGGCAAGTTATAATAGCCATGAAGAACGGATAATTAGATCTTAACTTCCGTATAATCTTCCAATTTGTCTTCAGAGATCTGAGTTGCAATATCCGTTCCATGGCAAAAGATAAAAAGTCTATGAACTAGAAGAGGAACTGGGAAACATGAATTGGGACAAAAAGGAACTATCAGAATTTTATTCATATAAGTTGAAGTATTTGCTTATGGTACAGCAGATTCTTTTGCTTTGGTTGCAAAGCAAGTGCTGCAAACTTATTTATCATATAATTTAAAGGTTTTGCTACATTGATTTGAAGTAAATGCATTTGCTACGTTTTATTCAGGAGACCCATTGTATTAAGAAGCAAACTTATATTAATAGTGAGGCCAGAGTAGTGGCTATACCGCTCTGAGGAGACCTAAAGAGCTCGAAATACGTATAAGCGGCTGTCGTTGCCATCTATCAAAACAAAAATCTAATACCGTCATTATGTTTTATATTAATAAATAAATAAATATTTATGTGTTACTTACTCATTACAGATAAAGCTATACTGCTCAAATCATGCTCTATAAATTGTCCAAATAGATTGAATGCCATGGTAAGTGACTCATGTGGATTAGGTTTATTGCTAATGATAGCGTTACTAATTTTTCTAGCACTCGGTAAAGTCGCTTTAGTAAGAGAGCGTTTGGATGCTTCATAATTATTTAAGTAAACGGCTGGTAGTAACCTAATCATCAAAATAACGTGTTAATAGATTTCTCTTGGAAGAAAATTAAATTTGTAATATTTAATATAATTTAATTGATATTTTAATCCATATATTAGACTGGGAAAGCATACTAGTGAAATTAAAGAAAGAGTTAGTAAAGTGAGAAGAATATGTTTCTATAAACAATCCACGATAAATTATAGTATACCCGGTTAGAATAGTTACTCACCTCTCGAATGCTGTATATGATTCTCCAAGACTTCCTTTATTAAAATTATTGCATGATCCGTTTATTGATCTAAAACCACTCAACTCATCGACAATTGTGCAGTTCCTTTGTAGATATTTACAGAAATCTTCAAGAGATGAATCATAAAAATTGTAATGGAGCAAAATATCGCTACATGTGTCCAAACTTATTTCCTTTCTAAAAACATTGCAATATAAATAAACCATAGGAAATCTCCTATTCAAAAAATCTTTATAGAAAGAAATAAAGTTAGAAATTGACAAAAGTTATAAGAGATTCAACCCCAAGAACTATAGTCCCTTGTGGCTTTCTCTTACTCTTATTTTGAAGTTAAAAATATAAGTTAAGGGTAATTCCACGTCAACTATGCAAAGTTGATCAGGTGAACCCTCTCGATTTTCTTTAAATTTTATAGGCGTATAAAATATAAATCAAATATTCTAGGTCAAAAATTGCGATCTATATGGGTAGTAAATTTTTTCCAAGAACAAAAATGTTTTCCTGTATTTTCTTAAACAGTGGGCTCTAGATGCTCAAAATATCCAAAAATACATTTTCGACGTAAAATGTTTCGCTGCAGACGATCCCGATGATAAAATGCGCCTAAATATCAAGGAAAATTCAGGGATTTCGGAAATCCCCATTTTTCTAAAATAAAAATCATATCCCAAAAATGTATCATTTTTTTTTCTTTTAAAATTTAGGAAAAGTTGTTAAAAAGTATATACTTTACAGAAAAAATAAGCAAAGCTCTTATATCGGAGGATGAAATGATATTCCATTCACTCTATTATTTTCTAAACCCAATTGCCATTCAGAATATAGATTTGGATTTCCCACAAAATTTGAACTCTCTGACGACTGAACTAATTCTCCGAAAGAAAACTTTAAAAGTTACTTACTCTTGATGACAGTAATAAGACAGCTGGGCCGAAGCTTTGATGGCTAACAAAGCATGTCTTCCCCGTTCTATTCCTTTCCAGTTGGGAGCTTGCGAAATAAACAGTCCATGAGCCGGTGTACCTTCCTCAATTCTAGAAGGCCATTGGATTGTTTCTTCGAATTTTTCCAAATAGCCGGTATATCTTTTTGCTACCTGAACAGCGTCTTCGATTTCGTTTTTAGACAAATAAAAATGATCTGATCGTACAAGAAGATGCGGTTTTTCAACTAAAAAAAAAGTAAAGAATGCATTTCAATATATTGGAGATAGCGAATGTAGTCGTATTGCTATTTCTCATCATCATCATTGACTCTACAACCCATAATAGGTCTTGACTTGTTTTAGGGTAAGCTTCCATTCCTTCTTATCCTTCGCCTTGGTTTTCTAATACGCTGCCTCTTCTGCTCACTCCATCTGATCTTTTGTTATAAATGTTTTTCGACGGCTTCATCTCGTTCATTATCTTTAAGTGGTCTAGCCACCGCATCCTGTGTATTTTTATAGACCTACCAATACTAGGTTTACTATAAAGGCGGTAAAGCACAAAATGCTTAGAGTGCACAAGTGCCGAAAGAGGATTACTCGGTACTACTTGTGCAATAATTTGAACAAATGGAACATTTCTACCTCCGGTGATTGTTTTTCCTCGTAAACAGTTTAATACGATTATGCTAAATGGTGCTCCGCTAGGAACATTAGAACTAACTAATCCAAGTAGGTAGATTACCGCCGAACTATTCAGGCAAGTATTAAGATCATTTTATTAAGCATACTTGTGCTAGAAAAGAAAGCCCGTGTTTATTAATTAATGACAATCACGAATCTCTCTGTAAATATATCTCAATAAATATATGTCTCTGTAAATAGCAGAAAAAGCAAAAGCTAATGGCATAATAATTTTAACCTTACCCACACATACAAGCAATAAGATACAGCCTTTGAACAAATCAGTTTTTTTTCACATAATGACGGTATTAGATTTTTGTTTTGATACAGGGCAGCGACAACCGCTTATACGTATTTCGACCTCTTTAGGTCTCGTCAGAACGGTATAGCCACTGCTCTGAACCAAAACAAAAATCTCTCCCGTCCTAGAGGTCGAAATACGTATAAGCGGTTGTCGCTGCCCTGTATCAAAACAAAAATCTAATACCGTCATTATGTTTTATTACTTACTTCGTTTGGAGTACCAGAAACTGAATTCACTACGAATTTTGACCAGGATGAACGGCATGTGGAATGCAATTTTAGATTCCCTTGCCGAGTAATTTATCCAGCTGTTTGTTTCGCAAGTTTTAGGAAACACAGTGGTAAAAATTTGAATTCGGTTTCGCTAGGTAGAAATCGTTTGATTTCTCTTTTTGTTTTTAGATGGCGTAGTTACGTCCGTATATAGTTATTTTGATAACCATTGTCTAGGACGGGAGAGATTTTTGTGTTGTTCAGAGCAGTGGCTATACCGTTCTGACGAGACCTAAAGAGGTCGAAATACGTATAAGCAGTTGTCGCTGCCCTGTATCAAAACAAAAATCTAATACCGTCATTATGTTTTATTACTTACTTCGTTTGGAGTACCAGAAACTGAATTCACTACGAATTTTGACCAGGATGAACGGCATGGAATGCAATTTTAGATTCCCTTGTCGAGTAATTTATCCAGCTGTTTGTTTCGCAAGTTTTAGGAAACACAGTGGTAAAAATTTGAATTCGGTTTCGCTAGGTAGAAATCGTTTGATTTCTGTTTTTTTTACAATAAAATTACAATAGTGCGATTGATTCATGGCTTCATAACCACCCCTTCGTTCCTATGACACTGTACCAAATGACAGAATATGCTGGTATTGCCCACTCAAAATCAATGACACCTAAAAATATTATGAACGGCTTCAAATCTACAGGTATCTACCCTTTTAATAAACATATTTTTAGTGGAACCGATTTTCTGTTCTGATAGATTGATGATTTTAAAAACTATGAAGGACAAAAAGCTATGGTTGTCCTAAGGGATTCTACCAATCACGAAGAAAATGCATCTGTATCTTCATCTTCAGTTAATATAGCTTATATTTCATCTAATACAACCCAAGAATCTGAACCGAACTCAACTCTTGAAATACCTTTGACATCAAAAAGTCTTTTTATTACCCCATTCGACATACGGGGTTTTCCCAAGCCCACACCCAAAAAACATTCAAATCGTAGGCGGAAATCAAGGAAAAGTGTCATTTTAACTAGTACACCAGAAATGAAAGATCTTTCTTATAAAACGAAAGTTAAGAAAACCCCCACAACATCAGCAGTCAAGAAAGTAAAACGAAATATTTGTAAAGCTTTAAGCATAGGCTGTAAAAAAGATCCTCCAAAAAAAAAGACCAAGCCAGGTGAAAGTGATTGGGAAACGGATTCCGGAAGTTTAAGAGTTGGCAGACTCTTTAGGTGATGAATTATGTTCTCCTATGATGCAGGAACAAAAGAATGACTCGGAATCTTACGCAATTGCTGAAAATACTGAAATTTTAAAAGACTCTTTTGTGTTAGGGAAATTTGAAAAGAACATCCATTATGTAGCCAAAATTTTGGAAATTGTGAATTCTCATGAATTTGAATTTTCATATTTGAGAAGAAGTACGAAAGTTTCCAATTCATTTTACTTTCCAGATGTTCCTGATATTCAGAGAGATTTAAAATCTGATTTTGTTATGTTATTGCCAGCACTTATATACAGGGTGAGTCACGCTCAACGGGACGGAGCCTACCGGGAAAACGGCTAAAGATATTAAAAATTTCTTTTGCAGGAATACGTAGGTTAGTACCGGCTACAAATTAAAATTTGTGAGATATATACAGGGTGTCCCAATTTGGCGTAATGATATAAACTTATACTTTTTTAAATGGAACAACATATATTTCACTTTAATTTTGAATTCTTCTGAACAATAATGTTACTTTATTCAACATTCCCTATACCTATTTTTGACCGGTTTCGATTTATTTGGGTTTTTCTGAAAATGTACTATTCGCGAAATTAATTAATTACACAATACCGCATGAATTTTAATTAACGCCTTTTTGTCAGTTAATTGTCAAGTGTCCATGCTTTACATCAGAATAATTACCATTTGAAACTAATCTACAGAGTGTTCGCAATCTGAAGTGTCAATGCTGTACCATATTTTGTATAATTACTTTCTTAACTTAAATGGGACACCCTGTATTTTACTTTAATTTTGAATTCTAATTAAAAAAATAATATTACTTTATTAAACAATCCCTATACCTATCTTTGAGAATTTTCGATTTATTTGCGTTTTTTTGAAAATGCACTATGTATTCTTGAAATTAATTAATTTTTATCACTTTATTACATAAAGTTCTACTCTAACTTAAACAAAAACCCTGTATTTGAATGTTGTAACAATTATTATAATCAAACTATTATAAAATTTTATATTAATATCTAGTATCTTCAAATCTATTTGCATTATGTTACCTGGAACATTAAATGTCATTAATTACATAGCTCGTTATTATAAAGAATGCCATGAAAAAACAAAAGGTACCTAGCTGTCAAACTAATTGTCAAACTATTAACTGTATTGCTTTAAATTAAATAGAAATGGCAGATTATTCAATTGAAGACCGAGTAAATATGATTTTAATACTGGGTGAATGTGATCAAAACAGTTTGTTAGCATCAGGAGTCTATGTTGAGAGATTTCCCTTAAAACGTCATCCTCGTAAAGAAGTATTTGACAGAGTCTTAACAAGGTTTCGTGAAACTGGCAGTGTTGTTTATACTAAACGAAAATTAATAAATCCGATAACTGAAGATGAAGATACCGAATTAGAAGTTATTCAATCAGTTATTGAAAATCCAAATACAAGTACAAGGACGATGGCCAGGGAGATTGAAGTAAGCCAAACTAGTATATGCAGAATTCTTAAAAAATATCAATATCACCCATACCATATTCAAATGCATGAGCATTTGTATGGAACTGATTTTGAATATAGGTTAGAATTTTGTTTATGGTTTCTAGACCAAACGGGAGCAGATCAACATTTTTTTGATAAAATTTTGTTCACTGATGAATCTACTTTCCATAATAATGGACTCGTGAACCGACATAACTTTCACTATTATAATACGGAAAATCAACATGAATATAGATGTACTGATCGACAAAACCGATGGTCCCTTAATGTATATGGTGGAATAATAGGAGAACATGTGATAGGACCGTATTTTTTTAATGGCCATTTAAATGGACAAAAGTTTTTAAGATTTCTACGAAGAGACTTTTGGATACTTTTGCAAAATATCCCTTTAAATTTTAGAAGAACAATGTTTCTGCAGCTAGACGGTGCTCCAGCACATTACACGCGTAACGTTAGAGAATATTTAGACAGAAAATTTCCCGGAAAGTGGATAGGTAGAGGTGGTGCTGTCAATTGGCCCCCTAGATCACCTGGGTTAACATCAATGGACTTTTTTTTTTGGGGATATATTAAAAGTTTGGTTTATCAAACTCCACCTACAACCGCTGAAGACATGAAAACGCGTATTCGTAATGCGTTTGCAACAGTTACTCCAGAAATGCTAAGAAGAGTAAAACAAAATTTTGAACACAGAGTGAGGTTATGTATTGAAGAAAATGGACACCATTTTGAACATTTAATGTAAATTAATTTTTTTCTAGTGTGTTTTGTTTAACTTTATGTAATAAAGTGTAATTAATTAATTTCAAGAATAGTGCATTTTCAAAAAAACCCAAATTAATCGAAAATTATAAAGGATAGGTATAGGGATTGTTTAATAAAGTAATATTATTTTTTTGATTAGAATTCAAAATAAAAGTAAAATACAGGGTGGCCCATTTAAGTTAAGAAAGTAATTACACAAACTATTATGCAGCATTGACACTTCGTATTGCGAACACTCTGTAGATTAATTTCAATTGGTAATTATTCTGATGTAAAGCATGGACACTTGAAAATTAATTGACAAAAAGGCGTTAATTATAATTGATGCGATATTGTGTAATTAATTAATTTCGCGAATAGTACATTTTCAGAAAAACCCAAATAAATCGAAACCGGTCAAAAATAGGTATAGGGAATGTTGAATAAAGTAACATTATTTTGTTCAGTAGAATTCAAAATTAAAGTGAAATATAGGTTATTCCATTTAAAAAAGTATAAGTTTATATCATTACTCCAAACTGGGACACCCTGTATATATCTCACAAATTTTAATTTGTAGCCGGTACTGACCTACGTATTCCTACAAAAGGAATTTTTAATATCTTTAGCCATTTCCCCGGTAGGCTCCGTCCCGTTGAGCGTGACTCACCCTGTACATATACAGACAACAAATGACTATCTTGCTATTATAGATTTGGTAATTTTATTGTACGGTAACTTGAAGAAATAACAAATATTTTTCGTATTTAATTATTGTTTTTAACACGTTTCATTGTGTACAACCTTATGTTTCAAACTGTACCACTGGTGGTACACATTGAAAAAAATTCAGTATCGCTATTACTATTTTTACTTTTCTCATAATAACTATCAAATTTTATAGACAAATGTACACAAATAACAGAACTCTAAATGGAGTTTTTTTTTAAGAATGCATTCCGATGTTAGAGTACATTTCCTAAACAATGTGTCCTTGTGTTCCAGTCTCCCCTATATCCTATAGTTTCTGCATTTCAATTTATCGCCCGTTTTATGTAACGGACAAACAATTCCAGTACAACAGTCTTCCGGGATCCGTTCCTCATTCCAAGCTCTTACTAATATGTTATGTATCTGGTTAGTAAAACTACCGTCCCCACAATTAAGTCCACAAGTTCTGCAGGTATATCGTCACGTCCTGAAGGATTTGTTATTTTTTAGATGTTTTGTAATATTCCATGATTCTTGAAATGAAGGAGGTTACTCTTGTGATACTTGTTATAGTAATTGTGTACTGTTTCTTGCTCCTGGAGTTAGTGGATTCTAATCTTCTACTTGGTGGAAAGTAGCTCTTTATAGTGTTCCACCCACCTATCTAATACATCCTTTTTTTGTATTGAGTATATGCCCCTCCTTATTTTTACTTATTCTCAGCCTTGGTTTAAATTCTTTTCTTGCATTATTCAGAGATTTATAGAATTTTCTGATTTGGTTTTGCGTTTTTAACGTCTCACTTTCTTTCAATATTCCATTTTCAAAAACTCATCGCTTTTTTCTTCTGTGCCAGTATCTATTCTCTCCTAAGGTCTTTATAACTATTTTGTTTTTTTGTGAGTTTTTCTTTGCTACGTAAGTTTATATGCTTTTAATATTCTATCATTTTTTCTTTGGCTAACGTCCTTACACAGTATCAAACCAGTCATTGAGTGGTGGTGGTATTTGAAGTCCTAGAATATTATTTGCTGCATCTTTATTATTGTTCTTGCAAATTTCCCACTGTTCGCTAGTTGTTAGATCCTCATTAATTATGTTTTTAGTTTCGATATAGTTTTAAAACTTTTCTAGTGTTTGCGGACTTTAGATGAGTTTAATATTGTGGCGGGTTGTTTTAGGTTGGAGTCTAGAATCTGTAAGCACATGATTGATTTGGTTATTTATTAAGCCATTGGATAAGGTCCAAGTCATCGTATGTATTTTTAAATACGTACTTGCTACGATCATATTCTTAGCTACCGAAAACAGACTACTCAGTTCCCATTCGAATTGGTGTTATTGTGGAGACTATGCTTATCAATGTGGGGTAGATATACTTCCTCATTTCCAATTTTTGTCTTTAGATCTTCGACTACTATGTTAATGTCATTTCTGGGACAACTGTCATAAATGCTTTATAATTCATCATAGAATTGGTCTGTACCGTCATCTACTTTGTTCTCTGTTGGGCACAAGGAAGGTACTTAAGATTAATATTAAAGAACTTACCCCTGATCCTGAAGCAGCTCATTCGCGGCTTAAAATCTATAACCAAGTGCTTGACTTTGGTATTGACTATAAAGGCTGTCCCAAATTCATCCTTGTTCTGTGGCAACTATAATTTATATCATATTTTTTTTGTTCAACAAGTAATCCACTGAATACTTATACAGAAAAAGAATATTAGAGAAGATTGCTAAGAATAAAATATTAGAATACGATAACATCGAGGAAAGCTGAAAAAACTCAAAAATACAGAATCACTTGGAGCGATGAAAGTAACGAACATAACATATCAACAAAGAAAACCCCATCCTTTAGAGATGAAGTGAAAACAAAATGTGAAGAAAAGAAGAAAGCCTTTTTACAATACAAAACACAATAAACACAATAGGCGCACAACCACTATAAATGAATCAGAAATGAAACGAATACTTTAGTCGGACAAATAACAAGGGAACACTTGCAAAGTTTCTCAGTTTCTCGAAACAGGTGGAACACGACTTTTACGGAACACAAAAAGAAATATGTAGAATGATCAGAAGACAAAGAAAAGAGATGAACAAACAAATAAAAACTAAACACATTTAAAAGGAACATGGGCAGACTATTTTTGATCCCTATTTGCTAAAGTTGACGATAAAGAATAACACCAAAAGGAAGAAATAAACATTAAGGAGGGAGAGGTAAAGGAAGCATTAAGGAAATTAAAAAATATAAAATCACCAGGAGAGGACAGAATACCGAATGAACTTTTAAAATATGGAGGACCAGATCTGACCAAACAACTATCAAACTTAATAAAATAATAGAAAAAAACAGGTTACCATAAGAATGGAGATCAAACATCCTAATACCTCTCTTCAAAAAAGGAGACAAATCGGACCCAGATAATTACAGAGCAATTCATTTATTAAACACAGCACTAAAATTAACAACCAAAGTGATAACAAATAAACTAAATGAAATAGTAGCAGAAGAACAGCAAGGTTTTAGGTCGGGAAGATCATGCACCGACGCTATATTTAGAATGAAGCAAGTACAAGAGAAACCGTTAGAATACAATAAACTTGCATATTTACGGTTCGTGGTGGACCTTAAGAAGGCATTTAAAAGGGTTAAATTAAAGGACGTTATTCACGTATTGTGAATAAAACGATAGAAAATACGTATCAAACCAACACAATAAAAGTAAAAGTAGAAAAAGGACTAACTGACCCAATTGAAGCTGGCAATGGTATAAGACAGGGGGATTCTCTGATTCCTCTATTGTTCAACCTAATTATGGACAAAATAATAAATAAGTAAGAACTAGAAAAGGATGGGAAAAAAACAACTTAAAATCATCTGCTATGCAGACGACGCAATACTAATCTCCCAAAATGAAGATGATTTATAACGTATGCTGCACTAATTTAATATAACCCCCAGAAAATTTAAATTCCCCAAAAAAAGACATGGTTATAACAGCAAATTTACTAAGTTGTAAAGTATAACTGAAGGGTCAGATAATAGAACAAGTAGTACTTGGGAATGACCAGGAAAAACCTACGTTTGTCAGTTGGTTTTTTAACTGGTCATTGTCAACTAAGCAAACACCTCCACACACTGGGGCTAGAGACACACATCTATGTAGGAAGTGTGAATGAGAAGACGAAACTGTAGAGCATGTCCTATGTGAATGCCCAGAGTTATCGTCAATACGAGAGTACGCGTTCAGCGAGTCCTGTCCCACACCTGCCCACATAAGAGAGATGTCTCCTGGTGACTTGTCCACCTTCCTAGAAATGGCAGGATGGACAATGAGCTAAGGGTGACAGCTCCCTGGGAGGATGCACAATGGGTCAATTGTGGCCTAAGTGCTGTGAAACTTAACTCGCCCTCCCTACTCTACATATACAGATACAGAACAAGTGATGGAGTTTAAATATCTAGGCATCACACTATCTAGCTACGGAAAGCTCAAAACAAAAGTGGAAGATCAAGTGAATATAGCAAATAGAGACGCAGGTTGCCTGAAAGAAACAATATGGAGAAATAAAACATGGGAAAGAAATTAAAGACAGAATTTACAAAACAGACATCAGACATATAATGACATACGCAGCAAAATTCTACTTACCACAGAGATGACAAAAAGAATGCTAGAAAACCTTTAAAAAAAATCAATGGTAATACACTATGGAACAGAGCTAGAAGTATAAATATACGACAGAGATGCAAGGTGGAGAACATCAAGGACTGGGTAAGAAATAGAAGAGTAGAATGGAACGATCATATAATCCGAATGAAAAACAGGAAGCACATTGAAAAACAGACAGAGTCATGTCTACACAAAAAGGAGAAGAAGAAAAAAAAGAATTTTTTGTTGGATTATGTAACTAATATGTAACACAGTTTGTGGGTGTTTGTCCTTGCATAGGTCGTCATCGAGAGTACTCTCCAACAAATTTAACTTTGGATTTCGTAACAATGGACTTTTACAATGTAAGGGGTTAGCCCTCAGCCTCCAACCTGGAGGGCTAGGGAAACTTCTGCTAAGGTTGTCATTAATAAGCCAAAGGGTTCCAAATTAAAGGCTCTGGAAACGCGCCTTCGCCCATCCCGTCGCGGGTAGGATCTCTTAGTGTCATCTAGGGCGTTGCTTGATATTTAATGACAGCAGCCACTTGGCATAGCTACTACCTTAAAGGCCCATCACTGACCATTCACCCTCCTTATTTCTCATTCGGTCTTGGGACCGCCAATAGCACCTTCGTAAATGACCATAAATTATGTCCTGTCGTGCGGTAGCTGATTTTAAATAAAATCTCCTTTCCGTCTCCGATAAAAAGTATGCCGATATAAAAGACTGTACAATAAGTTATTTTTACACAAACAAGTTATAAAAGAGTTCGATTTTCCACTAAACGGATAAAACAAAAACAAAACTCAAACTCGTGTAGAATAAAACAAAAACTGCGATTTTTGAAAACTTATTGAAGACTGCCATGTTTTGCAATAGTTGTAGTTTTGTTTTCCGGTTCCCGCTCGAAGCAGTAACGTCAAGTGCGTCTTCGTACATTAAGAAATGTGTACAATTTTAACGGGACTTTTTTTGAAACCTTTTCAAGGGTCAGTTCCAAAAATGTTGAGACAATCCAGGTGCTGACAGCACTTTATCAAACATTCCTTCGTGTTTATGACATAAAAGTAAAAACGTAAAACATGTTGCGGTATTGCTAGACTTTAACATTCGTAAATAAATGTCATAATGGTAAGTTTATCAATTTATAGAAATAGACTGAGTGAAGCAATTTACATAGGTTGTGTTAATGAATTAACCAAAATACAAGAAATATTGCTTTTAGCTAGTGAAAAAAAATATTGTGAACTCACATTTAAAAGGAGCTGGCAGAAGAGCTTGAGTAAACTGCACTAAAATAATATTTAAACAAATAACACTCAACTGGTTCATTTTTCTTCAGCGAATCGTAGATATCTAAAACAAAGGTCAAAAATGAATGAAAGTCTTTATACTTTATTTACTCGTATTATTGTTTTTATTGTACCAGTACACGTCTAAAATGAATTATAAACGGATTAAGTGTTATCAGTAATAACATACTTATGAATGGAGCGTTGTGAGCTAGATAATATACTCAGTATTTTAAACTTCTTGAACTTAACGTTTGACTGGTCAGAAATCCATCGGAGTATTTGTACATGTTTTATTATGAAGTAATAAGGCTGTTTGGCTGTTATATATTGCACACTTACTTTTACTTTTTGAATTTAGAAATATGAAAAAAACGCCATTTTTGTCTTAAAACTACAGTAGCCAACCTAATTTGTTACGTTCTACTTTTTCCGCTTGATCAATATGGCCTTTTACCCATAGCCATATTTCAGTTGGTTACATTATGTTTGTTGTAAAATTAAGTGGGAAAAAACATCGAGTTAGAATCTAAAATTAGAATCGAGTTAGATTCTAACTCGATGGAAAAAAACAATAAACTCGACAACCATATGTCAATTATCTTAAAAGTTAGGTATATAAAATGACACTGATTGCATGATGTTTTTAAATTATCCCTAATTGTAAAACTGGTTCCTAAAAAAACTGATACGACTCTTAAAGCGTATTTTATAGAAAATTGAGCAGTGTATTTTGAAGGATAAATACTTATTATTTACATACTGTTACTGTCACTGCCAAATCTTAAAATTTGTCACATAAATTATTCTGTTCAACCTCAAAAAATGGCTTCACATGCTAGCAAAGAACTAAAAGCAAGAATTGTAACGAAATTAGAAGATGATTGGTCACTATCTGCAGTAGCGAACCATTTTAACGTAAGCAGAACAACAGTTTTTAATATTAATAAAAGATGGAAAAAACAAGAAACTCTCGAAAGAAATCAAGGTTCTGGAAGACTCAAAAATATCTACCGCTCATGAAGATCGTACGCTTTTGGAGAAATTTTGAAGATGCGAAAACTGCAAGAATTATGTCACAGTTTCTGGGAAGAAAGACCACAACTTGACGCAGAATTAAAGTATCGCGTCTAATATCTCCCTTCTTATGTATAGGACATATCATTGCAATTTTCTGTTGTTCCGGCAATATTTCTGTATTCCATATATCTGTGGCCCGTTTCACAAAACTACATATTTGTCAGTTACAATGAAATTCTTACAAGTTTGGCAAAATATCTCGTTATTAGTGTTTCACGAATGCACAAGTATTCACTTGTAACCACTAGTGAATTTTACAATTTAACAAGTAGATTACTTGTAAGCTACCAACAATTTACTTATTGAACACAAGAATAATTTACAAGTTTGTAGTTGATAGTTGTAGTGAACTAAGCATTTTCTACCTAACTTTGAAGGTAGGTAGTTGGTTTGACAAGTGTAATAAGTGTAGGAAAAATGTTGTCTAGTAGCAGCTCTTCGTCAGAAAATGAAAATGAGGTATTTGTTCAAAGAAGAAGGAGGAGAATATTCAGACCAAGAATTAATAGTGATTTTCTATCAATTTACGAGTTTAATGAACGTTTTCGGATGACTTCTATACAAATGGAACAACTTCGTATAGACATTGCACCTGTCTTAGCGCATCCAACGAATCGCTCTTATGCACTGGCAACAAAAATGCAATTGTGTATAGCATTACACTGGCTAGGCAGTGGAGGACAATATCACGTCATAGCAGATACTCATGGGGTCAGCAAAGCAAGTGTCAGTAGATGTGTAAAAAAAGTGGTACACGCAATTAACCAAATAAAATTTCATCAAGTTGTTGCTTGGCCGGCAAATATTTTAAATACGACTGCAGAATTCTTTGCAGTAGCAGGATTTCCCCAAGTTATAGGTTGTATTGATGGGACGCTTATTAAAATAGATGCTTCAACTGAAAACGAACCTGCTTTTGTTGATCGTAATGGAAATCACTCTATTAATTGTATGATTGTTTGTGGACCAGACTTGAAAATCTATTATGTTAGTGCAAATTGGCCGGGAAGTGTTCATGACGCGAGAGTACTGAAAAATAGCACCCTTTTTCAGAGAATGGAAGCTGGTTGGCATCCAATTCCAAATAGAATAATTCTAGGTGACTCTGGATACCCTCTATTAGATTGGCTTATGATCCCAATTGAGGTGAATGTGGATGAGGATGTGGCTATCTACAACAGAGCACATAAGAAAACACGGCGTTTAGTCGAAAATGCTTTAGGCGTATTAAAGGAGAAATTTCCTTGTCTTAACTACTTTCGTTTGAGTCCAGTATATGCAGCCAATGTTTTCAAATGCTGCACAGCGCTGTATAACATTACTCGGGAGAGAATGAATATAAACCGACAAATGGATAATGAAGAAATGGAAGACGATAACGAAATAGCCGGACAACCAGCTCCTTTGAATGCAAGACAAAGACAACAGGAGTTGATAAATTATTTTAGAAATAGAAACTAGTTCCAGTGTAACTTTGAAACAATAAAGAATATAAAATAAATAAATATAGAATAATACACAATATTTACTTTTTATTTAAACGAAAAAATAATTTCCAAAACATTTAACAAATACTTAGCATAGTAATGAATTAAAAATCAAAGAAGTAATTCCTATAAACAAAACGTTTTTCTTATAATTAATTAAAAAATCAAATATAACAATAACATAACTTCTCAAACAATGGTCGAATATTCCACGCTTTCACTGGTAGGTGAGTCTTCTACATTTATGAGGTAGGTTACAGCAGAATCGAACGATGCAGTGAATTTTGAAGAGGTCACATGTAGTTGCCGTTCTAGTTTTAAAATCTCTAATGTTTTTAGATAACTTTCTTTTGCAAGGATTTCAATTTGGTGTTGTAATTTTTTCTTCTTTAAATCGATTAGTGCTTCGCCAATTGGGTCATTTTCATTAGATATTTTCGACTTGTTCCTTTTTGCACAAGATGCAGTAGGTACACTGCTGCTCCCAGTAGAAATAAACACATTAGTGTTTTTAGTTTTGTTTGTTGCACCGTGATCTTGCAAATGGTTTGAATTTTCTATTTCTTGTTCAACGTTCTCAGGATCTTGCTCCTTCTCAGGATCTTGCTCCCAAGTTTCGGAAATGCCGAGACTACACAGAATTGGATTATCCGGCCCAAGAATGTCGAGAACTACATTGTCCATTTCTGTAAATTTAGAATCTGTGCCTCCACCTGAACCAGTTTTCCTCCTGTTATCAACTTTCTTCTGCAATACGAAAAAAAGTGTCAGATACGCTCACACTTTGGCAAATTAAACGCTAACACTTACCATTGTTGTTTTCTTTAAATTTTGCCAAAATACATCACGGCTGTAAGTCCAATCCTTATTTGGAGGCACAAGCCCTAAACTGGTGGATTTTTGGTGCACAGTTTTCCAACATTCTATTTTGTCTTTTTTTGTTAATTTGTCGGAAAAGCTGCCAAAAAGAATTGCTTTCTTATCTCTAATCTCTTTTAAAATTATAATTTTAGTACCATTTAAGACGCTTTTCGACATTGTCACAGAATTATAAATAACGACTGACGTTTAACTAGTAAATTGTCAACAAAACTATTTTAGGGTTATGTTTATTTACAAACTTGTAACTAACATGCGTGAAGTACACTTGTTGCTGACAAATTTACACATGTAACGAACAAGTTAAATATTTTTTTTGTGAAACGCTAGTTATTAACAACTTGTGATTACAAGTGCTGAATATTAAAAATTGTTACTAACAACACTTGTAGTTTTGTGAAACCGGCCCCTGGTATTAACTTTATATTTCACTCTGTAATCTATGTCCTCCATATTTAAACATTTCTACAGTTATTGTACTGCATCCTATGGTCTTGTTATTTTACATGTTTTTTATTACATCTTTTATTTCTTTTTCTATTGGTGCATATAGGTATGCATCAGCCTCTCCGACTAATCTTAGCTCTTCTATTTCGAAACTTTGATTTTGTTTGTTCAACAGTTCTTCGAAATATTCTCTCCACCGTTTTATATTATTTTTCTGTTCATAATCTTCTATCCTTTTAATCGTTTCTTTATTTTGTTTTCTCTTTTTAAATCTTAGATGTTTTTTAATTGTCGTCCACTTGCAATATATTCCTATATGGTTTCATCTCTACTGTTGATCGGGATTTTAAGCCTAGCTTGATTTTTTTTTGTTCCATTAGCCTCCCACAGTCTTTGTCATACCATCTTTTTTGGCTAGGTTCTTTTTCCCCCGCTACCTCTTTTGAAGCTGTTATAACCGCTTCTTTCAAAACCCTCGACTTATCTTCGATATTTCTCACCTGATTTTCATTTACTTTATTACATTGTTCAATTATGTTTTGTATTTTCGTTTCATATCTTGCTCTGTTTTCATCATTAGAGGCCAATATATCTGAAGCGTATTTGATCTTTTTTTTTTCACCTTTCTGTTTCCTTGGCGTTGATGTTTTGTTTATATTTAATTAGCACAAGGTGGTGATCAGAACTGCTATTTGCCCCTCTGTGGCTTTCTACATAGAGAAACCCATGTTTTTTATGGATATTTTTATATGGAAATTTTGTACTACTTATAACCATTTCTTTGTCTGCTGCTAAATCTATTATTCTTTTCCCATTATCGTTACTTATTTTATGCAGGCTGTGTATACCTATTGTTCCCTGATATAATTCCTCTCTTCCTATTTTTGCGTTTAAACCTCCTAATATAATGTTAACGCTATAATTGTTTATCCCTGACACTTCTTGGTCTAATCTGGCACACATTTTTTTTCTTTTCTTTTGCTTCTTTTTCCTCTGTAGATGCATGCACGTTAATCAGATTTATATCAAAGAACGTTTCTTTTATTTTCAGGATTGACATCCTTTTCTTAATGTTAGTAAAAGTTTTTACCGTATGCTTGTATATTTCACTTATTATGAAATCCACCCCCTTGTCCATTTCGTGAATTGCCGTGACATATTAGGTATTTTCCATATTCCCAGATTCCTTCGTTCTTTCATCTCATTTCCTGCAACTGTCTATTTTGTAGATTTTGTATGTAAAATGTCTATTTTGTAGATTTTTTGTTCAATAAGGTTGTGTAGTTATCCTATTTCCCCTAATGTTCTTATATTCTACGTTACAATTAAAAATTTTCCACTTTTCTTTTTTTTCCTGTTTTACTTATTCATATTTTTGTTTGTTTTATCCTGTTTACTAGTCTCTGCAGTACATTCACTCTTTCTGTTACCAGAGTGATTCCTTTCTGTATCAGCATTATTTGTTACTTTGTATTACTAGCGTTAATTTAACTAAAGCTTGGAAAAATCTCCCATGTGCCTTCAGAGGTCGACTGATGATGACGGTTATGGTTAACACTATTAGCTCTGTTATTTCTCTGATTTCTGCTAGCATTCCAATTATGGGGAATTATGCATTGATTTATTATTGCAGTTTGATCGTCTTTGTGACCTACCTTTATAGCTCTATTATTTTTACCCTTATCCTTAAGATTATAGTCAACATTAATATTAAAATCAAAATTTCTCATAAAAAATCATCATTATTTCTCTTAACGTAACTATAACTATTTTCACCCTCAATGCGGACGCATTTGCTATAATTCTTAATCACCTTAAGATTATTTTATATTCGTTACTATTACTATTAAGTATGCTATCGGCGTTTGCACTGACAGTAAATATATCTCTCTGTTTTCGTTTTCGGTATTGTCTTTTTCATTTTGTTTTCTTTTTCTTGTTTCTCGGTCCAACTTGCTTTCATTACTTGTTTTTTGAGTGTGCTGTTTTCGTTATTTTCATTGATTTTTCTGTTGTAATGTCCATTGATAACTCTTCCTCCAAGAGGGATCTATCACCATATTTTCTAGCGTTATTCTTTTTCAAAATTTTTGTTACTATAGCTTTATTTTCTTGTGATAAAGTTTGCAGTTGACTCAACTTAAATAATTCGCCATTTAGAAGCAATTTGTTATAACGAATATCTGCATTTGATATTTCTCTCTTACTTCTTTTTGATATTTGCGAAGTTTATTTCTTTGAATTTGTATGTCTTTAGGATAGTCTTCATTTATAACTATGTCTGTTTCTCTTAATTTCTTTGTTTCTTTGAAGACCTCGTTCTTTATACTCCAACTTTTGAATTCGATGAGAATTGGTCTTTTCTTATTCATATTTTTGAAGCCAAGTCTTTGTATTTCTCTAATATCTTGATCTGTATTTAGTTCTACTTGCAATTTTCTTGAAATTGCTGATATCTTATGTTTGATTTGCATTTTGTCTTCATTTTTGATCTCTTCTATTCCTTGGATGATCAGATTCTTCTTTTAGTTCTCTTTCTAATACCTCTACCTTTCTTTCTTAAATTCGTAGTATTGTTTGAGGTTTTGATTCTTTTCTTTTAAATCTCTGTTATCTTCTGTTAGTTCTGCCATCTCTCTAGTAACTTTGTCGATTTTGCCATTCATTCTCATGTCAAGCGCACCCAGTACAACTGGATTCACGGTGCTCAAGACCGGAAACAGTCAAAATATTTACGGGAGGAATCCCTAGAGGGCAATGGACTCAAAACTGCTACTGATAATGATGATGATTAATATTGACATGACTGGCAAGATAAAAACTGGTAAAAAATATAATATAGGAGGCCGAACCCATATAGGGATAAAGGCAAAGAGAATTATGATGGCATAAAACTATAGAAACTGACATTAAAATATCATTCAACTTATAAAATAAAATCCTTCCTTCTAGAACTAAAAATATACATATTATAGTCAAGTCAAAAATGATTACCTCCGTAATTCTTGTATATAAGTACCATTTAAAAGTATTTATTTACTATCATAAACTTTATTTCGAAAATTTCATTAATTTACCTCGCTGATCTTTCTGATTATCTTTGTTTCTTTTATAGAAAAATAGTACATTGGTTGTAAACAATACGGACCTTTGACTTTTTGATAAGAAATTCAAACAATAAGCATGATAAGATAATGTAAATAGGTCCCGTTAAAAAAATAGTTTATTAGCAAGCCGAGTCAAAACATTAACCAGTCGCCTTCAGAGAAAGGGCACAATGTTAGATGTAGAGATTCATATTTCATTGTAACTCCTTTTACTTAAACATCCGTTATAACTCTATCGCTATATTTACTTATTTATGGCAAGAAGTTGTAATTTAGCAAATTGGAAAGTACACTGACCGGCAAAAAAAGTGACCACCCTAAAAATTTCCAAAAATAAAAATTCATTGAAAGTTTTATGCACTGTTTCATATTGTATACTCAACATTTTTCATTTTTAAAACAAAAAATGGGCATTACCAAATTAGATGGACCAAATGGAACTACTGCTTCTGCTAAAAAAATACTCAATATACCGATAAGCATTCAGTGGGCCATTGATGAAAATAAGTTCAAATGAGATTCCAGTCCAAACCATGACACCACCACCGCCAACCTTTTTTCTCTGAGACATACAAGCTTGAGTATATCTTTCATTTCTCTATTTCCAAACCCTCTCTCGGCCATCGCCAGACTTCAAACAGAACCGCGATTCATCAGTAAAGAAAATTCGGCTCCAACCCTGTATATATCAGTGTTGACGTTGCCGAGCAAAAATTAATCGATTCCTACAGTGTCTGCAGGAATCGATTAATTCTGAGTTGTAATTCAAGAACTATATACGGCCTTCTTGCCATTAGTCCTCTTTCATTAAGGCGTCTTCTAACCGTTTTCTCACTTACATTCACATTTCGAACCTACTGCAGACGCTTTGTTGCAGCAATTGCACAGGAATGGCGATATCTTAAAAGTTTCATCACAATAAAACGATCATCTCTTTGTGAGGTCATTCTTTTACAACCAGGTCGACGGGAGTATGTACCAGTCTCTATAGAGCGATGGAAAGCTCTCCATACTGTAGATCTCGGAATACCTAAAGTTTCGGATACATAAACTTCACTTCTTCCGTCTTGTAGCAATGCAATAATTCGAGCAACATCTATTATAGATAACACCAGATCTTACTTATTCACTTAGTCGAAATCTATGTTTGAAAAGCTAAATTACTATTTAATTAAATGTTTTCAAATTAGAAGATAAACAGCGACTGCAGAAAATAATAAACGTCAAAACTGTCAAAAACAAGCATACATGATTGCAATAAATATTTTAATTGAGACGCAATATGAAACAGTAGCCAGTATAGGGTGGCCACTTTTTTTGTCGTTCTGTGTATTTTGGTATTTCATACAATTTTACTTAGTTGCTACCGTTTCCATCCCAGGCTCCATGCTATCATTGCGGTTTCTATCTCATGTCTCAAACTTCCTTATTCCAACCAAAAGAGAAAATCTTCAGACAACAATCAACGGCTGACCAGAAGCGAATACACGGGGGGGGGGGAAATGGGGAAATTCCCCCTCCCAATAAGGTCCAAAATTAATGAAAATGTATATATGTCTTTTATGTCTTGGTTCGTGTGTCATTAGAAGCTTCCCCCCCCCCCCAAAGCAAAAATGTCTATATCTACCACTTTAACAGACTGATAGATAAATTTAAACATAAATTAGTGAGTACTTGATGGAAATTCATATTTAGTAATAAAACAAACAATTGTCCAACATAAAAATTGCTACATGGAACGTGAAAAGTATGTATCAATCTGGTAAAATGCATAAAGTACTTCAAGAAATGAGTAGAAAGAAAGAAAATATTATATTAGGAGTAAGTGAAACTTAGTGGAGAAGAGAAGAAAAAACAAAAGATAAAAAGGAGACACAAAATGTTTTCACAGCAGATTTGCAAGCTGTGTTGATGGCACCAAATTAAAAAGTCTCCACATAAAACAAAGCTCCAAGTACGCAATCTCTGTTTTTATAACTTAGTGAACTCCGATGCCTATTGTTTTATATGGAAGGAATGTGAAGGAGGTTTTGATTCTAAGGAATTTGCAATTATTTGGATATATTTTATAGAACAAAAAATTTTACCCAGTGCCCTTCATTCTGTAGAAGAGACTGATAACAGAAGCACCATTATAATGTATACGGATGGTTGTGGGTACGAAAATAGGAACGTTGTTATGGTCAACGTTCTTTTGAATCTAGCAATCACTCATAATGTAATAATAGAGCGAAAATACCGTGAACCTGGATATACGCAGATGGAAGTTGATTCTGTTTATGCAACCATCGAACAAAAACTCCAATATAAAGTTAATAACCTACCAGAGGATTACGTACCTATCTGACTAAACGCAAGGAAAAAGCCTACTCCCTACCAAGTAAAATATTTAACATATGATTTTTTCAAAATTCTCAATTCAGCGCTATAAAACAATTAGACCATGAAGAGGTAAACGTGATTTAAAAATTACAAATATTTGTGCTTTGAGGTACACACCTGAAGGTGAAATTTATTATAAAGCCAACTTTGCTGATCAATGGAAAACAATTCCTCAAAGGAATAACAACAAAATTAATTGACATTCTTGGGATAAACTGAAGCGACTATACCCGGAAAGACGTAAAATAACCGCCAAGTACGAAGACCTTCAGGCAATCAAGAAGACATTGTCGGTAGACCACCACAAATTTTATGATGATCTACCCTATGAATAGCGTTATTATTGTTTTTATTCTTTTTGTACTTACTTAGAATAATAAAGTTTCGTTGTGTACAGAATAACGCGTGTTTGATTTGATTGCATTAAACTGACAAGTCCATTATTAGCCCAATTTGAAAACCTGATAAGCAGCTAAGTATCTCCCAAAAAATACTAAAAATTAAAATTATTAGTATAATTTTTTATAATTATTTAAATGATACAACAATTATTATACTAGTTTTAAGCCCTATTTTATTGTTTTCCTTTGATGTTTATAAAAAAAATGTTGCGAAATCGTTTTTTGTCTGTCCTGTAAAATTGGGTAAAATGGATTTAGCAGGTTTAAATTTAGTTTAACACTTTAAGGCGACGAATTTTTTGTTTTTGTTACCTTGAAAGGTTTACACAAACTTAAAATATTCTAAAAGGAAAATGCCATACATAACAGAATGTAAGCACGTATTTGTGGTATTATAATGGAAATTTTTTATCTATTTAGGGAACCTGTAAACAAAGTTTATAAACTGAAACAGTAGAGAGCAATAGACCAAGATTTAAATAAGAAGTCAAGAAATAACTAAGGGAACGAAACTAAAATGTAGAACTACGAAGCAGATATATGATAAACAGAAAAATAATTTTAAAATGAGAAATAAATGTTTAATATTAATAATAATAATACTAATAAATCAACCGTAGCACACTAAAAATAATAGCCAATTATTCACTTTACACAAATTGGTTGCACTGACTATTAATAGTTAAATAAATCTAAGTAAAGGCAAAGTTTAAATCGTTTTCTTAGAATCTTTCAGAACGCATATAAAATAAATTCCATCAAGTACATCTTCTTTTAATACTCACGTGTACAGTGCGTGAATTCAATAATAAAAAGGTATATCAAGAGGCACAGCTGAATGCTTACACTTTCAATTGCAACTAGTAATATCTTAAACGTTAAACCAGAAGAAACTAGTGGAAGGGATATCCACCAGTAGGAGGCAACAAACAATTCTTAAGTATTTTAAATTTTAATATACAAAACCAAAGAATTGCCATCCATGTATATTTAATATATTTGAACGTAGTGTACATTATACATAAACATACGGTCCAATGGCTCACGTTAATAGGTTTAAGACAAATTTTATTTATTTATTTAATCACGGGAAACTCCATTTTTACAAAAAAACTTATAAAAGTGGTGCCTATGCTTTATATAAACTAAATAAATAATTTTTTTTTATTTATTTATGCCTCAACCTCATAGGGTCATTGGCGTTGTACAATTTAAAGTTTTACAATTTTTTCAGTACATTTAAGGAATATAAGTACCTATGATGTCAAATTTTTCATATCATTTCCGTCACTTAATATTGCCTGTAAGGTATTTTGTAATTTATATTGAAGTCTTATCACCATATGGGATGTAAGGGCTTGTCAAAATATGGCCACTTATACACTCCCACGGTGCCTTACAGAGGGCCTTCGACCATTCTATTCGAAGTACCCTCTGCGTATCTTCCATCTTAGGTATTTCTTACACAGGAAATAAATGAAACTCGGTTTAGGAGCAGCCACAGAGTCTAAAGTGTTCGTAGAACTGGAGCAGCTCCCCGACATCGGACTCCCAGGGTGCAGAGACCCTATTTGGGAGCCGAGACTAGACTCCTCCGAGAGCTGAAAAATGTCATATTGAGCATATTTATAAGTATATTTTATATATATTATATTATATATATATATATATATATATATATATATATATATATATATATATATATATACAGTAAAACCTCCCTTAACCGAAACCTTTTTAACCGAAACATCGTTTAACCGAAATGGCTGACAGTTTCAATAATTTCGTCAATAAAAAGTAAATGTTTGTCGCAAAACGTAGACAATTCCGTTAATTTCACTCGCCAATTGATGTCTATGTGTGTTGGGAAATCACAAAAACGAAGAGCTCTAAAAGATGTTTCCGAAAAGGCATTTTAAGGTATAGAAGCCAAAAAATTTCATGGATGTCGACCACTTTATTTTTAGAATTGTTTGAAAATGAATTCGTCTCAAGTGTAAAATCCTTTTTAAAAATAAAAAACCTTCTCATCAAAGCATTGTTGCTTGTTGACAATGCGCCCTCACCCTCAAAATCTACAAAATGGTGACAATTGTCAGATTTTTGCCACCGAATGTCACAAGCTTAATCCAGCCGTTAGACCAGGGAGTCATAGAGACATTCAAGATACATTATAGATAAGCATTCTTAAGACATCTGTTATTACAAGAGACGAATTAATCCAAAAGTGTTCCCGAAATTCTCAAATCTTTAACAATAAAACATTTTTATTGGTGAGCTGAGTCGTGGGCCAAGATCAAATCTTCAACTTTGGAAAAATGCTGGAAAAAACTTTTTGATAAGATTTTGATTGACGATCCTGAAAAAGAAAATGGTAAGAAAACGACAGAAGAAATTAAACCTTTCATTAAAAATTTGCCGGGACATCACGAAATTAACTAAGAAGAGATACGTGACTGGTTAGCAGCTGATGACCAGGACATCGTTGATATGGTTCTTTATCAAGACAACCTGAGCATATCAGATGAAGAAGATGACGACCCAAGAGGCAACAGGCAGCACAAGACCGCCGACGAGATTTTCAATGCTTTAGAGGAAAGAATTTTATACAGTAGGCCTAATTAGTTAGGGACACGACTAGATTCTTAATTTTTGTTGTCATTACATAAAGTTTTGTCCTTTTCAGATTGCTTTACGTTTCGTCGAACAATCGAATGAGACAAACTCATGACGTTCTGCAAATTAACGATGGAGGGAGAGAGAAACATCGTTGTCAAACGAAAATGCAAAAAAATACCAGATTTCTTTAAAAAAGCATGTTAAACTTGTTTATTTTCCTTAATTTTATTACTTTATTTTGGATTTACTTATTAGAAAACATTACGAAATCAACTCATAGTATTTTTTAATACCAATACTTTGATCAAGAATATTATAAAAAACAATGTTATTTTTAACCGAAATTCTTGTTATCCGAAACGCCCTCCCCCCCAATTATTTCGGTTAACGGAGGTTTTACTGTATATATATATATATATATATATATATATATATATATATATATATATATATATATATATATATATATATTATATTATAAGTATATTTTATAAGCATTTTCAGATCTCTCGGCCAATAGAAAAATATAAAGATGTTCAAAGGCGGGGTGATGCGCGTCAGGGTGCGTATTAGTCCACGACTAAGGCACCAGGATGACAGTCTCTCCATGCAATATAAAGGACATTCCAGTAAAATATGGCGAACACTGAGCACAATATCACATACGAGCACTGTGGTTTTAATTCACTCTCCAGCAGATGTTTATGGGTGATGGCGGTGTGGCCTATTCTAAGACGAGATAGGATGGTTTGATGTATACGCTTATTTGGGGTTGATTTCCAAGGTAATATAGAATGTTTTACTTCTCGTAGTTTGGATGGATTAAGTTCCTGATTATAGGTTTTAAATCTAGATGTGGAATGCTTCTGATTTCTACAGCTTGCGGACTCGAGATTGCTAGTTTTGCCAAGGAATCTACTTCTTCATTACCAGCAATTCCGATATGGGAAGGAATCCATACAAAGTTGACATTTATGTTCATAGTTTGCAGTTGGCTTAATGCTGATTTAATAAGTAGTAGACTTGGATGGCTAGGATATAAGTTATTTAGGGAAATTACAGAACTTAGGAAATCCGTAATAATGACAGAGTTTTTGATACTATTTTCTACCACAAAATTTATTGCATTGAGAATAGCGGTTAACTCGGCTGAGTAAATGGATATTAATTTAGAGAGTTTCATTAATACTTTTGTTTTACTAGACATAAATGCTGCTCCCACTCCATCTATAGTTTTAGAGGCATCGGTATATATATAAGATTATGGTTACTGTATGTCATGAGTTCTTGGAGGACATATTGATATAATGCTTTGGGATGGTTATCTGCTTTTTTATATATGGAGAGTTTGGTATTGATAGATGGGATGTGAACAGTCCAAGGGGGAATATCTGGTATACAATAGGTATCTGAAAATTTGAATTCAAGTTCATTGAGGTATCTATTTACCCTTTCATAAAATGGAAGGTCAAGCCTAGCTTGACCGTCCATTGCCGGTTCCTGACCGATTTCTGATATTATAAATCAATATAATATATATATATATATATATATATATATATATATATATATATATATAAATGTTTTGTATAAAACTTAATGAGGTCGCTGGTTAAATGATATTCGATAAATAATAATGACGAAAAAATGAAATAATTTGTTTGTAAATCAATTAGCGAAAAATAGCAAATATAACTGTCAATAAATTAGGAAATTAACTGGTCTTACTCATTATTGATGTTTGTACAAAGAATATAGACTTACCTTTTGAAATATTGGAATCGTAGCCAAGGAACAGTTGTGTGCTGGCATCGATAGTGTCCACATCAATTAAGTGCTAATTAGTTTTCAATTTCTAAGCAGTTAAAGTTTAGTTTTTTAAATAGTAAGGAATAATAAAACAAGGTAGGATTGTTCTTTATATTTAAAAATGGATGATTCTTCGGGTGGCGAAAAGCCACCCCCTGATAAAGGTGAAAATATGGAGGCAGTAAGTGCCCGTTTTGATTTAAATAATAGGTATAAATCCTCTGATAAAGGCCCGTTTTTTGTTTTTGTCGAGTCCATCGACCCAAATATTAAACGTTTATCACCAGTCCGAGTAGGTCATTATTTATTCATTAATAACTTTTTTAAGAAAGATGTTGTCGATATTAAACTCGTCGGTAGAAATAAAGTGAAAGTAATTTTTAATTCTTACACTTGTGCAAATAGTTTAGTCAATCACGACATAATTATTTCTAACAAATTTATTGCTTACATTCCGAATTTTTTTAATCACAAAAAAGGAATAATTAGACAAGTTGATACTTTTTTGGACGAAAATTATATGATGAATAATATTATTTCCGACCAAAAAATAACCGAGGTAAGACGTATGAAAAGAAAACTTATTGATTCAGATAATGAAACTATTTTTGTTCCTAGGCAAATGGTAATTTTAACATTTGAAGGAAATATTATTCCTCAATATATTACGTTAGATTTGGTAAGGTTTCAAGTTGAACAATACATATACCCTGTGGTACAGTGTTTAAATTGTTTTAAATTTGGTCATACTCTCAGACAGTGTAAGTCCACTTTCAGCTTATGCAAAAATTGTAGCAAAGAACACGAAGACAACTCCCGTTGTAGTAACTCACAATATTGTCTTCACTGTAAAACAAACGATCATACGACTCTAACGAAACAATGCCCAGCTTATCAACATCAATATAATATTAAAAAAATAATGGCGATTGAGAATACTACATTTAAAGAAGCTGAGTTTTTAGCAAAAAATCCATCCTATGCCAAAATCACGACACATAATAAATTTGAATTGCTTAGTAACTTAAATAACTTTCCCCAACTCCCGACTGCGGCAAATGACCGTACAGTAAACAATTCATTCGTTCCTAAACCTAAACAAAGTTCTAATCCTCTTAAACGAAAAGCCATATCCCCGACTCAATGTAAAACTGCCTTACAATTTCCTTCAACTTCTAAAACAAAATCAGTGTCACATCCTATAATTCCTAACCCATATCGTAATGAGTTTATAGCATATAAAGAAAAAATACAATTACAAATTCTACAAGAAATTCCATTTGCTTTAGAAAGAATAATTAAACAAATTGACCCCAAACTAGTCTCAGTTGAATTCCAAAAAGTCACTCAAAATGAAATCAGAAATATACTTTCTTGTTTATCAGACAACGATAGTGATGGGGAATCATAGAACACTTAATATTCTTCAGTGGAACTGCCAATCTATTATAAAACAAAAGACTAATTTGCTTAATTTTCTAGAAAGTCATACAATTGATGTCATTCTTCTGAACGAAACTTGGTTGTCACAAAATAAAAATTTATATATTAAAGGTTTTAATAATGTTAGAGTTGATCGACGTGATGGCTATGGAGGCGTTGCTGTTTTAGTTGCAAACAACATTTCCTTTTCAGATATAAAATTCAAAACAAATTATAATCCAAATATAGAGGTTTGCGGTGTTTTTCTTGAACAAGTTAAATTATCAATAGTATGTGTTTACAAACCTCCTAAAATATATGTCTCATCCAAAGATTGGGAAAATTTATTTGGACAAATTAAAGGCAGAGTTTTAATTGGGGGCGACTTTAATAGTCATCACTGTAGGTGGGGTTCCATACAGGATAGTGCACAAGGTAATATTTTAGCTGACGCTTTAGACAATACTAATCTAATTTTACTCAATGACGGAAGACCAACCAAAATATCCAGACCAAACGAACGTCCTTCAATGATTGACTTAACATTAGTATCTCCTCATTTAACAGGCTTTACTACCTGGAATCCTCTAAATGACTCACTAGGTACAATCCACATCCCTATCCAAATCACCCTAGATTTGAAATATTCTCCAAGAACAATCCATACCTCCACAAAATGGAAAGAGTCTTCAGCGAACTGGTCTATATTTGAAAATTACTTAGAAAAATGCCTTCTAGACACTCATTCTATAGATGTTACATCTTTGGAAATGTTTAATAACTTAATAAAAACAATTAGCGAAGCTGCAGACTCTGCTATGCTTACTCAAAAATCATTTCAACCAAAATCCGGTCTTCCCGTATGGTGGGACGACGAATGTAAAAATTTAATATCGTGTCGAAAAAAAGCTTTTCGAGAGTATAATATTGTCTCAAATCTTGAAAATTATCTAAAATTTAAACACATTCAAGCCAAATGCAAAGTTGCTTTTATGAAAAAACAAAAAACATCTTGGATCAACTTTGTAAATACTATCAATAAAAATACACCGCTCAACAAAATATGGAAATTTGTTAATAAAATGGCTAACAAAAATTATCATTCAAAGACACAACCAATTTCAACAGAGCTAATAGAAGAGTTACTTGACAAGTTCGCTCCACCATACGTTCAAGACCAATTAAAACACGTATCAATATGCAATTCCAGTAAATTTAAATTACTAGAAAATCCAATAAACATCCAAGAACTGGATGCAGCTATTAAAATATCAAAATCTACTGCGCCCGGGAAAGATTATATTACTTATTCCATAATTAACCACCTTCCCGATAAGGCAAAAAATCATTTATTAAAAATATTTAATGATTGGCTTTTGAAAGGAAATTACATTGACAAAATGAAAGAAACAATTATATGTCTTTTTATCAAACCCAACAAAGACAAAACTCTCTTATCGTCTTATCGACCCATTTCTCTATTGTCTTGTATAACAAAAACTTTCGAAAGAATTATCAAAAATCGTCTTAACTGGACAGTCGAACACTATAATCTTTTGCCAAGCACTCAATACGGATTTCGATCTGGTCTGGGAACACTAGATGCAATAAGTCACTTAACAACAGATATCCAACTAAATTTTTCAAAAAATAAATATTTAGCATGTTTCTTTCTAGACCTTAAAGGCGCTTACGACTGTGTTAATTTAACAGTAATGCATTCAAAGTTATGCAAACTGGGGTTGTCCACAAATTTATCCGCTAATATAGTTAATCTTTTTAGCAACCGAACTTTATATATCAGAGACCATAGTAATCAGTTATATGGTCCACGAATAACTCATACAGGATTACCACAGGGGTCTGTATTAAGCCCAATTCTCTTCAACATATTTTCGGCAAGTATACACGACATTTTTGTTGATTCCATAAAATGTATACAGTACGCCGATGATATATGTATTTACTCCGTCCGTGATTCATATGACGATTGTGTGGAGGTCCTGGAACACATCATGAAACTAGTAGATAATTGGACTAAAGACCACGAACTTACTATATCCCCAGAAAAATCTGCCATTATGATATTTACAAGACATAGGTTACGTACGCCTGATAGTCTACACCTGTCAGGATATGATATACCCGTTGTCACTGAGTATAAATATCTTGGTATAATCCTAGAACCCAAATTACTATGGTCTAAACATGTCCAATATGTAAAAAAAAGATGTGAGAAAGGCATCAATCTCCTTAAATGTGTCACTTGCAGGAAATGGGGTGCTGATCCCAAAGTTGCATTGATGTTTTACAGGACCTACGTGCGATCAATTTTGGATTATGGATGTGTGTTATACGGATCAGCAAGCAAAACACATTTACTAAAAATAGATCGTATTCAGTTTAAAAGTTTGAGATTAACTTTGGGTGCTATGAAATCAACACCATGCCCCCTGTTACTTGCCGAAAGTAATGAAATGCCATTAGAATATCGTAGAAATTTATTAGCAACAAAATATGTATTAAAATTAAGGGCTAGAACAAGTGGCCTACTAAGTATGCTGTATGAATTATCCATTCAAAATCTAGTAAACAATTATTGGAGAATAAAAAATTCACCACCATTAGCAGATGCCTTTCTGGAAACCAATGATTTACCGGTTACACTTTCAACAAATTATATTAAACCATCTTATAAATTAGAATTTAATACAATCTTCAAAAAATTAAATATTATATTTCCGAAATATTCAGATTCACATCAAATAAATAACAAGCTGTTGAACTCCATATTGAGTGAATATACTAATAAAACTATAATTTACACAGATGGCTCTAAACTGAACGATGGGAAAGTAGGGTCTGCAGTGTATATTCCTTCCAAAAACAAATCACTTAAAATAAAGCTTCCTCCACATTGCTCTATTTACACAGCAGAAGCGGTAGCTATTAGGAAAGCTCTGGATTGGCTAGAGCACGCAAATTTGCAAGATGCTGTGATCATCTCAGACTCTAAGTCAATTCTTAGTGGACTTAATAATACTCTGTTAAACCATAAAACATGTGAGCTAATATGTGACATTAAACAAAAAATGAGAAACAAAGATATAACATTTATTTGGGCAAAAAGTCACTCCGGGATAAAAGGTAATGAAATAGTAGACGAGCTCGCTAAGGATTCTACTCATTCAGGTATACAAGAACATATTTACACAGTATCAGACCTAATCAATTTTTATACTAAAAAAATTAATTTTAACTGGCAAGACAGATGGAAAATATTGGCGAATACTTCAAATAATCATTATTACAAGATCCATCCTACGTTACCATCCCTAACAGAATTACCACACATATTCCATTATAATATATCTAAACGATCAGCAGCAACTATCACAAGATTAAAAACTAGTCACGGTGCTGTTCCTGCTCACCTGGCTAGATTAAACATTATAGAATCAGGAAAGTGTTTATGCGATAATATTTCCCAGTGTGATGTTAATCACATCCTGTTTGGATGTATTAAAAATAAAGCACTCTCATCTACGTTTTATGAAAACCTAGTTAAAAGTAATGTGCAACTTCCAGTAAACATAACCCACCTACTGTCATTGAATCAGAAATCTATATACGAACTCATATGTAATCACTTATATGCATCCGGATATATAATATAAATTTAGTACAATCAAGTTTTTAATTGATAAACATAACATAAATCATTTAAAAATCTGTGGCAAAAGGACTAGTTTCCATGCCAAACACACTATCATCATCATCATCGTAGCCAAGGAAATCTCGTTGGTACCGTCGGGGCGCCGGCCGGCGCTAGATCACGCACTAGGTCTGTTTCGTTGGCTGTCTGTTGATGAAGTGTCGAGATTGCAGGTCAGAAAAGAATCTTTTGGCCGTTGGGTAGAAGAGGGTACATCAATAAATCACCCTATTGTATTGTGATTTAGAATGCAATAATTTAAGTTAATTGAGATCGTAATACGAAACCGTACACTTGTGTGCATATTTGTGACACAAAATACAAAGGAAGTCAAATTCTCCGCACTTAACATAATACATGAGACAACCAGTTTACAGGAAGCAATATATTTTACCAAAGTCGTTAGAATAGTATTGAATTAGATAACATTACAGTACCGTAACAGAAATATTAATAGTAAAAATATGAAAAGAAATAGTTCATACTTTCCCAAACATTCTCCCGCGCCAAAAACGAATGTTTTTAAGAACAGCTGAAAATATAAGTGTAAAGAATAGACACGAAAGATCGATATACTAATAAAGAACTAAGTAAGAATAACATATGAATTGACAAATAAGCGGCGGTCATATTTTGACCACAGAACATCGTTGGATGTCATCTGATCCTGTGCTCAGATTAACAACGCGTACAATGCCCTCAATTAGAAAAGAATAGCGTCGAATCAGTAGAATTTTTCGACCGACTAAACTAGAAAGATTGTGTCATACACAATACCGTTGGCCCCTTTTCCTATAAGAATTCCGTGGGGTGCGAAAAGACAAGAAGAAGAATAGCGTCGAAATCTCGGCGTAATGATATTTCGACGAGCTCCACGGTAGGAAAATGCCAGTTTGGTGAAAATTCTAATAATTGTGCCAGTGATAAAACACGACTAACACAATCTGAGAGGTGTTGATTAGAAGGCATGTGATGCCGAGTAAAGTGTGGTATCAGTTCTTGTATGTGTTTAATACGATTGCCAATTTGGGGTAGAAAAATTAGCTCAAGGGAGCGCAATCGTCGATATCGGAATCGAAATATCGGAAGATCGGACGAACAACCCTTTGACAAAAGTGACTAGATCAGCCAGCATTATGGCTGCCAGGAGTTCCAATCTTGTCGAGACAGAGCGAGCATGAAAATTGGACTAGACTCGTTGACAAAAGTGACTAGATCCGTCAGCAGTATAGCTGCCAAGAGCTCCGATCTCGCGATAGATATTCCTGTATAGAAATAACACCAGAAATGTAACACATACAAGTACAGAGGTCAGATGTATCTGTTCAGATGTTTCATCATCATATATATATATATATATATATATATATATATATATATATATATATATATATATATATATATAAACCTGATCACTCCATAAGACCTGTAGTTTCTTTTTATACAGCTCCGTCATATAAACTTTCAAAAAAACTGTTATTTTAGAAAACTAGATTATTTTAGAACACACTAAATTTTCACCTAAATTTACCGTAAAAAATAAAATAGACCTAGTTCATAAAATACAACATTTTCAATTACCTAACAACTCCAGATTAATTCCATTTGACATAAAAAATCTTATTCGTAGTATTCCTCCTACAGAAACTTTTCCTAGGAAGCTAGTTCTAGTAAAAAACCTTTTAGACCATAATACATAGTACAAATCCAATTATTACATCTGAAATTTTACATCTTCTCGAAATTTGCATAAACCAGCACTACTTTGAATTTAATAATCAAATATATACAAATAACAGTGCAGGACTATCAGATTTTTTATGGATCATCTAGAGACAAAGATTTCAAAACATCCCATATTCAAACAGTTTTCATAATGTTGGAGATACGTAGACGATGTACTGGTATGTTTTACAGGAACTAACAGACAACTTGATAAATTTTTATCGCATATTAATTCACTCTATAGTCATATTGAATTTACAATAGAAACAGAACAAAATCAATCTATTAATTTTTTAGATTCAAAAATCATCAGACTTAAAAATAAACATGACTTCTCCGTATTTCATAAACCTACCCATACTGACACCATTATACACAATTCATCATCCCATCCTACACAACATAAATTGGCAGCCTATCATAGCATGATACATAGATTAATAGAAATTCCGATGTCAAAATACAACTGTGAGACAGAATTAAATATCATTAAGCAAATAGCAGAAACAATGGGTACAACGAACAAACACGGTCAAACTGGTAGAACCTTTAACAAACGTATAGAAGAACATAAAAGGGTTTTCAATAATAAAAAAACAGATTCTACATACGCACTTCACCTTATAGATCATAATCATTGTTTTAATGACGAATTTCAAATTCTTCACATCCAAAATAAAGGCCTTAGTAACTTTACTAGAATCTATAGAAATGAACAAATTATATAACACAGACATAATTCTGAATGACCAACTTGAGACAAACAGTTCTCCCCTCCTCAACCTATTTCGTTAAAGACTTTAAATTGTAAACAAATCAAAAAATAGATCACTTGAGAAAGGCACTCTGCCGAAACAGCTGTAGTGATAAAATAGTATAATAAATTTTGTGGAAGTTTTGAAAACAAAGTTTTCAGTGTTTTATTGTTATACTAAAATGATTACTTACAAAGTCGGGATTATTTTAACTGGAGTTTTTTCTGGTTTTTCCTCAACTTTTACAATAGAATTATTAACAAGGGAAGTTTACTGTCATAAATGGATATGATAGATTGTATGGTATTATTAAAGACAATCACATAATATAATTATTTGTCTGATATAAGTTATCAACTTAAAAGTGCATTTAATGCAATTGCTCATTAAGGAAAGCACCTTAAAAATACTGACGTTATTTTAAAGTTATCTACTTTAAAATTTTTATTATGAGTTAGCCAGATAAAATTAAACTAAGTATTGCAGGAATTTTCATATTTCAAGTAACAAAAAATAAAATAATCTGCCAAATTTTTTGTCCTATGCTTATTTTTGTCCTATATCCATGCACTTACCGAATACATTCTCTACCGTCCGTGAATAAGTCAAATTTTCGTAAAAACAAGATAAAGGTAATGGATTTTGATAAGAGCTATGAGTCATGCCGATGCAGCACCCAAGTTTACCTGTTATTTACAAGGTCATAGCTCCTGTCAAAATCCATTACCGATATCTTCATCTTAAAATAGTTCTCTTTCAATTTGGTTAGATGAATAAATGAGTAATCCAAATTTGCAAGAGCTTAGGTACTTGGTAGGAGCCCATGAATATTTATATTTGACGATTTATTTGGTATCAGAACCGGTATATCGACTTGTCTAATATTGAAGAGTTTTAAATATTTTTTGAAATAATGTATCTTAACTTGACCATCCGTGTACATAATATTTAGCCGGTGAATAACTAGGTATGTAGAAATACCCACTTGGGCACGTTGCATTTTGCTTTATTTTTCTTGGTATCTTCAATTACCTATTTATCAACATAACAAAATAGTGGGGGGTTTTACATTTGAATGGGGAGTAACTAAATATTTAAGACTAGTCCATAGTACTCTGGACTAGTCCGTTAGTTTTTGTTTTAACCATCTGTAAGTTCTTGAGGAGAGAGAGGAGAAATAGAATTTGAGACAAGAGAGGGATAAACACCATCAGCTCGCAGACGATGCCTACAAGGCGAAACAGGTGGATAAGGAGGTTGCGTGTTCCGACACTAAAAAAAGAGCATACACTTTTGATCTTCAACAGTGCCTTCCAACCTCCTTTTTAACAGCGAACACTGTCTTTTATAAGCATCAACTGTGGACATTTAACCTTACTGTTCACGATTTAACAACAAATGAGATTACATGTTTCATGTGGGAGCAGTCAACTGCTGGAAGAGGTGACAAAATAGCTTCTTGTATTTAACGCCTTTTATAGGAACTTCATGATCTGGAAGAGGTAACTTTCTACTCAGATACTTGCGGAGGCCAAAATAAGAACCAACAAGTCGCTTTCATGTTCACTTTCGCTTTCACAAAATTCCCAAATTTCAAAATTATAAATCACAAGTTTTTGGTCAGTGGGCATACTCACATGGAATCTCATACGGATCATGCTCTTATAGAGAAAGAAAATAAGAGAACACACATAAGGATCAAGTACCCTCATGACTGGTATCAGATGGTAAGATCCTGTAAAAGGAAGAAACCATTCAAAATAGTGAAAGTGAAACCAGTGAAGTGGTTCCAGTATGTATAATAGTAATATTGGAATAGTGAAATATAAACATAGTTTAGACGTCCCAAATCCTTTTAAATCTGTAAATTTCCAAAGAAGAGGAAAACATGTTGTGCCAAGCACATTGTCCCAAATCACAGACAAGCTTCTGTGAGTAGTAAGGAGAAAAAGAAAGACCTACTTGATCTTTTGCCGCTCATCGGTGAAGTTTTTCATAATTTTTACCGAAATTTGCCCACTACAGATATGCAAGACTTGGTTCCCAATTTGGAAGAGTTTGATGCAGATAATCAGTAGTTTTTTAGTTTCCTTTTCCAATTAAAGTTGATGTTGCGTGTTATAAAGAAATAAAGTATAAAAAAATGTTTTGTCCTGGAATTTACGTACAGAAAGTAGAATAAGTCGGTAACTCGATAAAACACAGAAATTTGGCGTGAATAAGTGAGTAAGTTAGATTTTTTTAAGCCTAAGTGATATACTCACAGCTCATAATTATGTACGTCATTCGTTGCATGATTACCCACCAATTTCTACGAAAACGAAATTGAAATTAAATTTTTTATTCTTCAAAACTTTTAAAATGGCCATACTGAAAAGTTTACATTTTTGATTTATCGACTTATTCACAGATGATATAGAATTAACCAATTTATTACAGATAATTTTTATTAATAAGTTCCTGTTGTACCTATTTTAACCTTACCAGGATTTTATATTTCTGAATTGTGTAATGATTGTATCTTTATTATTTGATCAACATCTCGTTTTTATTTTGTTGTTCTTAATACAAATATATTATTCAAGTTGGCTTTTGTTTCAAAATAAAGGAAATTGTTATTGAAATGTTTTAAGACTGTTCAAATCATTAAAGCCAATATTATTTATCTATGATTAAAGCCCTCCGCCCATGAAACAATCTAAATTGATTCTTTCTGTATCTTCTAACTTCATGTTGGTTTACATGACAAGTACGTGACATGACAACTAAGTAACATTAGTTGTCATGTCACATTTCATGTATTGAGTACAAATGTTATTAATTCAAATATTTCTTCAATTAATGTTAAACAATATATAAGATAATAGTTTTAGCCTACCAAGTATCTACATCGAAACACTTTTTTATTTATATAGTTTTTATTTATATATTATTAATTGATTTAAAAAAAAAATTGTAAATATATTTTTGTTTTTAAGTAAACTCAAATACCAAATTGGTATTAATTTATTATATTTGTTAATCCAGAAAGAATAATATTTTAAAAGGTTTTCTTTAAAAAAATTCTGATAAAAAAAATCAATATTTGAATTTACAATTATTATAAGACTGACTTGCATAATATTGTGTATTTTTTAAATAAAAAAAAATTTTAAATAAAATAAAAAATATATAAATACAGCACAATAAAGAATTGAATAATGATGGACGTTAAATAATTTGAAGTAATTTTAAACTCAAAATGAACATAAAATTTACCAAAAAAGATTTTTAACCTAGGGTAAAGTGACACCTATGATCTTTTATAAACACTACATGGAAAAAGATATGAGCAGTTTTCTATGTAACGGAAGGAATGCTTAAATTATTTTATATATTTTCATACATTTATTTGAACTAAAATTATAATATATTTCTAATATTATATTATCTATCTATGATTATAATATTACATTTTGATTTCGTTTTTTTATAAATATTAGAACTATTAATTAGTTACAATCCTAGATATATTTTCTTATGTAACTCATAATGTAACTAATATTATAGGTATGATGAATAAAGACCGTTATTATTATCCAGCCATACGGCTCACACTCCCTCTAAAGAGAAAATTCACTCATCCCAGATACCTACGGTATCAAAAAGTATTGAGCTCTGGTGAGACCCTTTCCGTGTTATCGTAAAAATATTGTCAACATTGATTTCACCCTGTAACTGATTTTTAAAAGTTAAACTTGATGTCGAGTCATCTATAGGACAGCTTTACTTGCCATTTACACGGATTTTTGCTTACATTTCCAATTCACCCAAGAGGCAGGATGACTTGAGAAACACGGTTTTTACTTTTTTTTGGTTTTTTCAAAAAAATTTATACATGTTCTATTCTTTGCCAAGTGGCGTAACACCATATTTTTTATTTTGTGATATATTTATCTGTAAGGGTCTAAATTGTACTCAAGTCACCCAACTCAAGGTACATAAAAAAATTTAATGATTTCACTTGTTCTTGTTTCTCTATATTAAGATTTTGAAACTTCCTTAATAAGTCTCATTTTTATGACCATTTTCTTGAATCCTATTGTTATTTCATAAAAAATTAGCTTTACAATATACTTACCTACTTCCCGTAAATATTTTAAAGATATATCTTGTATAACATAAATATTGTACAATATATCCTGTATAACTTCTACTAAATAATATATTTTAAGACATTTTCAAATAAAATCTTTGAATTTTAATTATATACTTTTACTACATCCTTTACTTCAATTATTATTATTATAGATTGGAATTATTCGAAAAAAATCGGTTAGGATTGAACAATGATTGAATGAGGAGCTTTGACTGTGGTAAATAACCAGAGCAAATATTATTGAAGAGTGAGAGCTACCAAATACATGTTGATTAGAGAAGGACGCAAAATAGTGTATCGTGAATCATGAAACAATACCAAAACAAATCTAGAACAGTGCGGAATTTTCTGTTCAAAAAATTAAAGTAAAAGTGCAGTCCTGCAATCTGATTAATTATTATATTAATTTAAAGTGACGGCATATGTACGTATATTGATAAATATCCAATAAAAAATAACAAGAGTATTGTTGTCATGATTATGTGGGACGAAGTATAAATTTTAACTGTTTTATTCACTTCACTACAATGCAATGACGTATACTAGTGACGTATTTATGGGATAATTTCCAAGGTAGTTATTTACAAATATGTCATCAATGGGAAATCACTCACCGCAAATAAAACCAACATTATAAATTTGGAAAATATTTGCTGTTATTTACGTAATAGGTGTTGTTACTTTCCCGGTAGAGTGATCGTCTGAAGTTTACAAAATGCCACCAGCAGAAGAAGTTCGTAAAAGGACCTCAGATGATTACATTTTTGGGAAAGTTCTAGGAGAAGGTAGTTTCAGCACTGTCTATTTAGCTAAAGACATACATACACATAAAGAACATGCCAGTAAGTACTATAAATAAGGTCACTACTAATTTGTCTTTGTATTGATAAATTTAAGACTTTTCTAAATTTATAATGTAGCTACATAATTTAGAATAAATTGTGCACTACAAAATAAAATAAACTACAAGATTTTTCAAAACGAGGGGGATATTCCTTCTAGTTAAAGCAGACAATGTAACAACTTTATGAATAAACTACACAACATGAAATATATCTCTGACTTAGGAACAGTTTTCTTATTTTTAGTATTGTTTAGAACATGTAATTTATTGTTTTATGGAGATTTGATATTGTTTATAATAATATGATTGCCATTATATTTGATTAAATGTTTGACACTTGGTTTTAGGAGATGTAAACATTAGTTAGATTTCAATACTTAGATATTAATTTAAATTTGGTTAGAAGTGCCTTTGCCCTTTTATCCAAATGCTGTTGTTTGAGGTAATTTATTATTGATTAAATAGCAAAATCTAGTATGACTCAAAAATAAACGTTCTATATACCCTTTTTCACATTGTTGGATTACACTCAAAAAATCATTATGTTGTTATTTAAACAATAATTTTCAGCAATTTGTTGGTTCCGATATAAATAAAGCAAACATTTTAAATCAAATAAATCAATATAAGTAGTTCTTAAGCTATTTTCTTGCAGCATCTTAATTCAATTTACTTTTTTTATATACTGGGAATAAGGCACAATTTTACTTTAAAATAAATGTGTATTTTGATTTCCAAGTATTTTTAGAATAATTTCCAAAGTGAAACTCCAACCATCAAAATAAACTTATTTTAATTTAAAATTGTGGCTTATTCTCAGTAAAAATAGTAAATAAATAAATGGATATCCATAATAAATAACTATGCATTAATAAAACAACACAACGATAAATTATTTTTGATGTAAGCTCTTATATTCTAAAAATCCCGACGGAATTTAAAAAGAAAACAAATTATATTTTCATCCAAAATAAAAGATGTCACAGAAATGGGATTGTATTTGTGCATGATAAGAATGAGCAAAGAGGATATAATTGAACATGAATATATTAGATGGAACCTAGGTGAAGTCAATTGGCTTATTGTAAATCTTCTATTTATTCATAATATCTATTCCAAAATCCTGAAACCCTGTGTGAACGTGTACAGGTATAGTATATGAATACTATATATTTTGGAGTTACTTAGTAGTTACCAAAAAGTGTTTGCCACCTGCATTTTACTGCCTCACAGTCATGGAAAATATGTTTCATTATTTCAGGTTCTCTACTGCAGAATGTACAGCTTGTCTCAGTAAAGCAACCTCTTCTAGAAGTATTTTGTAGCTGATCCAATTCTAGCAAGTTTATTAGTTTGTTCTTTATCTAATATTCCCCCATGACCTGCCACCTGTACTAGAGTGACACTATTATATTTTACCAGCTTATCTAATTCTTAACATTTACACACAAAGGTTTACTGTAGGGCTACTGAAGCTGGTATAACCATTTTACTATCTGTGCATATATTAACACAGTTAAATTCAAAAGCCTCTTATGTTAATTTCTCTTGCACAATTCAGGATTGCAGTAATCTCTACCTGTAATACAAAGGTGTATTCCCCTAGCAGAATAGATATGCATTATACATTTCCACCATTACAGTAAATATCTAGAACCTAACCTTCGTTTTAGACCATCTGTATACTAGGTGTAACCACACACTCAGGGTTTTGTGTTTCCTCTAGCTCTAAAAGGACTTTAGGTACTATATAGTCAAAAGTCAACATCCATGTGGTATTCCCAACTTTTATCATATATGTGGATGGTAAAATTAGAATACACTTATGAAGTCTGCAATGGTACTGTGAGACTATGATTACCTAACATTAGGAGCCATTGAGTATGATGTTTTGAGAAAGAATATGGAAATAGTTGTGGGCTAAACTGTGATTGTGATTTTTATGTGTGATTGTGATTTAACAGAGGAACGAAAGTCATATGTTAAACTTCGAATGAGAATAAGAATTATTGAATATTGATACAAATACGACGAGTTACACAAATTCAATAAACTGAAACTCTAAATACTCTTTTCATTTTCTTCAAATATTTGTTTACATACTATTACACTAAACTAGCGATGTTCATATTCCTTTAAAGACAATATATTATTTTTGCCTTTGCATTACTACTACCTCTATCTTGTTCCTTGTTATCCTGTTACACATCTCTCATGTCACAACTTTGCGACTGAGACGAGAACGTAAAATATCATGTTTTGGCGATCAACAACTATAGACATAGAATGGGAATAAGACAGAAATCACAGTCACAGTATATTTTGTTGTTATTCACAGGTCGTGATTGTTATTTTCTAATCCCAGCTGTTAAATCACAGGGTATTCATATTTAGCCCATCTATACATGGAAGTACGATCTAAAAATATATTGTAGGTCTATAAAAACTTTCAGACCAAATAAATTTATTTTGAGGTTTTGATTTCCACTACGGAAAAAATTATAAATTAAGAAATTAGTAGATTTAACCTGTAAACCAATTTGATAGTGGACATCAAAAATACAGTAATTGTTTTCTTAAAACTCACAATATTGATGGTGATTTGACCACTAGTCCAGGCGTGATCTGTAAAACAAATTGCTTAAGTTGATTGTAGTGAACCAGAAATTAGATTATTGCAGAAATCTTTCAGAAATATTGTTTAAACTTGAATTTTAATATGCTACATCTGGAAAATTAGTGAAAAATTAGGGAAATTTTAAGAATGAAAATTACATGTTATATATCCTTATTTTTTAACCTGAATATATTGAAAATTATCATCTAAACTAAAATGAATAGAGGTAAAATTGTTGGCAATGTAATTTATTATCAAAATATAATTATTGAAAAGATGTTTTTGTACACACTTATGATAAATCAAAGAAAGGAAAAGAAAAGTATTTTTGAACTGAGTAAAATTTATTTCCTAGCTGAGCGATTTCGGCTTAGCCATCCTCAGACCTATGGTCAAGGTTTAAAAAGCACCACTACTTAAGAGAGATCCAATTTGGTGGAAAAATTCATCATTTTCCTTTATAAAGGTTAAGTTACTTCTTTGAAAAAACACATACAAGACAGGACATTGGACTCCACAAAAAAACACATTAAAAAATTTGTTTATGGTACATGTGTACCTGACCATTTGGTTGGAGTTGCGGCGGCAAACACTGTTTGCAAACAATGTTCTGTCTTTTATGTGTTTTTTCAAAGAAGTTACGTAACACATTCAGTGCCAACCAATTATTATATGTTTGGCTGAAGCCGAAACTTAACAATTCTAAATATTTGAATCTAAGAGTATATTAAATATATTTTAAATATTTGTTTATCATTTCATACACTAAAATAAAAAGGGTTTTTGGAATAGTGTTACACAGTGTGTGCTGTCGGTCGTTCGAATAAAATTTTGTATGAAAATCCGTTAGCACACAGTGTGCGTTGTTCAGATATACTGAAATTTTAACACTAAAATGATACAACAGACACTAAACAGAATATTTATAAAAAAAAGATATTTTACACAAAAAAAAAACAAACAAAATATAAAAATACAATATCTATAATCTTTTGTGATATTCTGCGAGGCAATTTTGTAAACAAAACCCTGGTTCTCCTTCGCATGAAAAACAATAGTATTGGGTACATGTTCGAATCTTTTGTTTGCTGCATTTCCTACATCTCGTATGCTTTCTGTCCAACTTACTAGGTAAATGCGTAGTGCCCAACTTGCGTGTTAAAGATTTTTCCGATAACAACGTCTTTATAAATTACAAAGGTAATCAGAATATGTAAGTTTTACTGTTGAAGTTCTTCTGAATAAAAGAAAACTGTTGAAAAACGTAATCGACAAAAAATGTATTCCGAGCTTCTTATACCATCTCAAAGTCTTCCTCTCACTTGAATAGTATGAGCATTTGATCCTGTCGAAAGATGCCGGACATATTTGCGTTGTATTTAGTTATAGCATTTGGTTTTTGTACAATGTCTCCTCTTTTTGTTTCTGCTATGTAAACGATCACCATAACCAGGATCTCCCTCATGACGTGCATTTGTTGAAAAGTGAATGCACCTAATAATGATCATGAATCTATTTCTGCTCATGTATTTTTTTTTGTAAACCAGGAATAGCAAACAGTTCATCTTTTTTCCATTAGTCTTGTAGCCGATTGAGTTGTACATTTCAAATTTGGTACCACATGCTAAAAAAAATCTTTAAATCTGCTAGGAAAAGTGGTTTCCACTCTGTTATTCTGGATTTTTCGGAAGAAAAATGACTTAAAAATTCCTCTGCATAAATATTCGTTTGATCTACAATGTAATTTAGCAATTCATCAGTTACAAGCAAACTGAAAAAATTGTATGGATTATTACTAACAGGTGGTGGTACACGAAAGCCACGCATTTCAGTGAAATCAATTGTTTTTAAATTAGGAGTATTATTCCAGCCCGGAAACAATCTTGTTTGAGGGATATCATCATCATCGTCGCTAAAAACATTATCAGGATCATTCACAATATTAGCCTCAACTCTATCGTTGTCAGCATTATCATCCGCCCCCGACCAAAAATCATCTGATGAAACTACTGGATCTTCCTCTGAACTTTCCCACAATGAATCTGCTAATTCTTGAAGCTGTTTATTCGACAATGGGATCTTCACATCTCTTCTGTTCGTGCACGCTTCGAACTAGACGGTCCTGCAACTTTACGATTCATAACTATATAACAAATCACAAAATTTCGAAACCGCTAAGGCACGTATATATATTTTAGACTATATCTGAACGGCCAACGAAAACAGAATTGACTCTAACGAAGGCCAGAGCCATGAGCCATACTACAATACCTATAATACTACTTGAGGAAAAAAAATCACCTAGGCGCTCGACGCACATGGTGTGCCGTTGACATGTGACGACAATAGCCGATGGCGCACGGTGTGTGTCGTCGGTAATGAAAGGGTTAACCTTTATAAAGAAAAATTGTGGATTTTTCCTCCAAATGGGATCTCTCCTAAGTAGTGATGCTTTTTATAACTTGACCATAGCTCTTAGGATAGTTTTGTAAGCCGAAAACACTCAGCTGGGAAATAAATTTTACACACTTCAAAAATACTTTTCTTTTCCATTCTTTGATTTTTCATAACATAATTGTCATTATAATTATCATCACGGCTCTAAAGCCCTTTGTGGGCCTTGGACTGCTTCAGGGCGTCCTTCCATTTATCCATATCAAATACCTGTTTTCTCCATCCTCTAATGTCAACTGTTTTGAGATCCTCCTCCATGTCGTTGAGAAATCTTAGTCTAGCTCTTCCTCTAGTTCTACTTCGTACTGAGTTTTGGAACATACATATTCGTGTGGGGCTTAATTCTTAGCACATTGCCAACCCACCTTATGATTTCTATAACTCGCAGGTTATAACCTGCTAATAACTTTGGTTGGTTATACATTTTTGAAGAATTTTTTAAAATAATTATTTCTTTAGTGGACATCTAAACGTCAAAAATTAGTTAAAAATGTAATTCTCATTACAATTAATTGTGGCTTAATCCCATATAAACATAATATTTAATCCATCTTTCATATCAAAAGTTTTCTTTAAAAAACAATAATATTGAAGTTTACAAATTTAAGTAAAAAAATTTATTTACAATAAGTAATGGTGTAATCCCAACAGATATTTCAAGCAACTGAGATGTCACAAATAAACAACTTTAAAACAATATTAAAATTTTTCTAGATAATATTATATTTTACCTATCAATTGTTTACATGTGACTGTCAAAGGTTAAAGTTGTATGAATATTATTTATCAACAATTTTTTTGACAAAAATTAAAATAAATTATTCAAACTTATTTTTTTTATATATATTTTAAAACCCGTAGATTGGATGTTTTATTTGGAAATAAAAATGTGAGTGAGATAGGTCACTTTCTTCTCCTGATACTTATTCATTTTGGATATTTGCAGTGACTTTAGTAATGTAATTTGATTAACTGCTGATCTGAACAGTTTGGTGGTTTGATGAAGAATTAATTGTAATAAACAGTATTTTTATCATTATGCTTCCTGTCCATCCAAAATATGCTGCTTTTGTATTTTACTGACGTCAATATTTCTAGTTCTTTCCGATAATTTCTAAGATGGCTTTTTTTGTAATGGTGTAGGACTAAGAGACCTTAAACATGTGCTGATAGTACCACATTACAAATGATTTCAGGCAGTTACAGTAGTCATCACAACCCAGTTGTCAGCACCATATAACAAGACAGAGAAACTGTAACATCTAAATGTCCTCATTTATAATCATATATTGAAACTCTTGTTACAAAATATATTCTTCATATTAATGAATGTACTTCTAGCTTTTCTATTTGATTCAAATTCCCAAGAATTATCATGTTCATTTACTCTAATGTAATTGATATGTACTTTTGTTTTTTATTACTACATTAACACAAAAGCCAAGACAACTCTGGTTAATTAGGAAATAAACCTATGCAACAGAGTATTGGAGTACAAGACCGAATTCTTGAATGTAACACTAAGAGGAATCATGAATCAAATTTTAAGACTAATAAATATTAAAAGAAACTCATCTTGACCTTTTGACCTTGTTCCTGTTTTAATTCCTAATTTAACCCCAAATTCAACAGGATTCTTTCTTACACCAAGAGAAACATATACATCAAGTTTTCACAGTTTAGAATCTGAAAAAAAGAGTATTCCATGCCATATAAATGGCAAGGGGTTCCCTCATAGTTTTTTCTTTTCCTTATTCTTTTTTGTAAACATGACTTTGTCTGTTTTTCAATATGCCTTTTACAACATCTCCCAATCTTAGGTTGGATATCATCATCACATCTTTACTCTATCTACCGGTACTTTGAGGAACTCTATTGAACTGCATTTAAACCAGTCCCCTAAATTTTCCGACCATGGCACTCTCCTTCTCCCATTCCTTTCTCCTCATATCTTTCATACAACATATTATCAATCTTAGCATTTCATATCGCTGTCTCCTCATTACGTCTCCCAGATATTGTAACTCTTATTTTAATTGCGTTTATCTCTTTCATACTCTTTGCCCATTTCTCACAATACTTTTCTCTTTTTTCTGTGTCCATGCTTTTCTAAGCATCCTTCTGTAACACCACATTTCAAATGACTAGTTTATTTATATCTTGCTTCAGTGTCCAGCTTTCAAGTCCGTGATGTAGTATCAAAAACACATAACATCCCAGTCTCAGTTGTAATATAAGTACATTAAACAGTAATGGAAACATAATACATCCCTGTCTAACTCCTCTCCTTATTTTAATTTTTGAACTGGTTTCGTTATCTATTACAATTTGTGCTCTTTGATTCCAGTAGTTTGTTATTATTTTGAGGTCCCCAAATGCTCTTTCAAAATCAATGTAACAAACATGCACATCCACATTCATTAGGCTGGCAGAAATTTTTTTTATTGTTCCACAAGGCTAGTTGACAAAAGTTTTGCCTAGTATTTATATAATCCTATACCAAATTTGGGCCGGTTTAAAAAATATTTAACCGGGCCATCTTAAAGAAATTTTGTTTTGTTTAAAAAAATGTTTGGGGCTAGTACAAAACTGTTAGTAAACTGCTGTATTATTCTGCAAAGAAATAGTCCATAGATGTGTAAGTTAGACTGGCCCCTTTATTAATATATAAACTTCACTGTTTATGATTTTCATAGTGAAGGTAATACCAGCCTCAGTCAGGAGCTTGCTCAGGTCAACAGCACTTTGAAAACCTTCTACTACAACCGGAGGTGGTGATTTTGGTTTTTCAATTTATGTTTCTGCACTTGATTTTTGCGGAGAGGGAAGAGACAATGAGGTATCCATTTTACGTTTTTTTGGTAGTTTTCCTGTTTTCGTTTCTTATCCAGTCCGTTTCATACGCTAAATCTTCTTCATCGGTGCAGTATTCAAGTTTATCTGCTTTTAATTTCTTTTGTGATTCATCAGCTGATGCTCGGCTTTTTCCAGCTGTGCTAATCTCTTTTCCATATCGGCGATTATTTGACTCAACCGTTGATTATCCATATTAAGTCTCTTAACATTTTCTTCTGACTGACATTATGCATAATAAAGCTACTGCTTATTTTGTGAACGTTGTGTATTTTCTGCGAACATCGCATTATTTTGTTGGACGAGTAGTGCGTCCGTTTCGGTATGAATAGGAAACATTATAAATATTTAAATATTTCGCTAAAAAATATTTTTTATGCCCTAAGGGAGTGGTCAAAAAAATTTTTTCGGCCTATGTTTGGTACACAGTATTAGGATGATCATATACAACTTTTTTTTACTAGTCAGTTTGAGGTTTCCCAACAAAAAATTTTTTATCCATGCATCTGAGAGCTATCAACTTCAAAGCAAATAACGCCGATCTGGTTGCTAGTCTGTTTCGGAACCCAAACTGACTTATCATCTATTCCTGCTTCCAGTTTTTTATTTATACGACCATGTATTATTTTCTAAAATAATTTGATACTTACTAGTTGTGTTTTATTGTTTCAGATGAAGCAACAAACACATTTTTCATATTGTTTTGACATTTGAAGTTAATTTTTTTCTTCTTTTTTAGTTAAAGTTCTGGAGAAGTCACATATTATTAGGGAAAGAAAAACTGAACATGTGATGAGAGAAAAGGAAGTACTAAGAATTGTAGGAAATGCTTGTCCATATATTGTGAGACTGTACTGGACCTTTCAAGATCTTGAACGTCTATATTTTGTTCTAAGTTATGCAAAAAATGGTGATTTATTCACACAGATTGAAAAACATGACCAACTAAGTATTGAATGCACCAGATATTATTTAGCAGAACTTACTTTAGGATTAGAATATCTACATAGTAAAAATATTATTCATAGAGATTTAAAACCCGAGAATATTTTATTTGATGAAAATTGGCATATAGTAATAACAGACTTTGGCAGTTCTAAGATTCTTGATGACTCAGGTGGTGGTGATGTAGTTAAGAATATTGATTCAGAAAGAAGAAGGAAGAGTTTTGAAGGTACAGCTCAGTTTATTAGCCCTGAAATGCTATCAGAATATACCTCTGGTTGTTCTTCTGATCTGTGGGCACTGGGATGTATAGCATACCAAATGGCTTCTGGAGATATGCCATTTACAGGTAATAAATTACTGTAATTATTTTTTTTTTAATAAATATTACTTTTAAACTTAACTATTGTGATATTCACTAGATATTTAAATATTAGTGTCAAATGGTTGAAAAAATATGCTATAGGCAAAAAGGCTTTTTTGAAATGAAAGACTTCTTCAGCGACTTTGTGCACTTTTTAGATGGGGAAAAAGCATTCAATACGCGACAGATTTTGCGACCGTCACCACTACACAAATTGGTCCCAAAGTCACACAGCTCGAGAACGGCTCGATGAATCGTGACGTATGCAGTCTCGTTGGGAAAGGGAGAGAGTAACTAGTACATTGACGGAAAAAACGAACGTGGCAGCATTGCCAAAAGGGTATTACATCATATGTCTGTTGTTATTAATTCGATTGAAGCGTGTGATGCGATAAATGAAAGGGAGGGATAAAGATTATATTAAGATGAAAAAACAAACAAGGAGACTACCAAAAGGGCACTACACAGCATCTTCGTTATTAAAGAACTTATAGTTACATGCGACATATCAGATGTCACTATAGACGAAAATAGATTTACTATAAGGCACATTTTGATTTACTGATTTGAAGAAGGCCTCTGGCTGAGTACAAAATAAACAACTGATCGAATCCTAACATACTTCTTCTTCTTCTTCTTCGTGCGACTAGGATTACTCCTTTTTGTCTGCCTCTTATTCTGTTTCAGTCGTTGTTGACTGTACATTATCTTTCCTAATATACGACATGGCAAATAAAAGGGAGGATATAACGATTATATTAAAATAGAAAAAACAAACAGGGCGACTAGCATAAAAGCACTACACAGCATCTCCGTTATTAATTAACGTTTAGTTAAATACGAGATATGGGGCACTATGGATGAAAATAGATTTACTGTAAGACAAATTTTGATTTATTGACTTAAAAAAGACCTCTGGTTGAGTACAAAAAAACAACTGATCTAATCGTCACAATGCGACATAGAAAATGAAAGGGAGGATATAACAAATATACTAAGGTAGAAAAAACAAACAAGGCGACTACCAAAAGGACACAGCATCTCGTTATTAATGAACGTATAGTTACGTACGTGATATCAGAAGGCACTATAAATCATAATAGATTTACTATAAGACAAATTTTGATTTATCAATTTAAAGAAGGCCTCTGAGTACACAATAAACAACTAGCCGAATCTTAGCATATCACACATCAAATGAAACAACGTGTAACGTCATAAGTTATTAATTTTATTTAGGTTAAGATTCTGCTCGTGTGTTCCGACTAGCTTAAGGGTCATGTGGGCAGATGATGAGGCAGAAGAGACAGGTCGGTCCAAAAGGAATGAAAATAGCAATGGACAGAGAAAAATGGATGTCAGAGAGGGTGGCCTATATCTGAACGTAAATATAAAAAGGGCCTTAGATAGATAGATAGAATTTTTATTACGTTTTTTAATAGTTTATTTTTTTTAGGAAATAGTGAATTTCTCATATTTCAAAAAATCCTGAAGTTGGATTATTCTTTTCCTGAAGATTTCCCCGAAGTAGTTAAAGATTTTGTAGAACAATTAGTTATTTTAGAGCCTAATAAAAGACTTGGCGCCAGAGACGAAAAGCCATATTCTAGTATAAGACAACATAAGTTATTCAGTGTGCTCAACTGGGATGATCTGGGGCCTCCTCCAAAAATCTCGGACGATATGGGCGATGGTTAGTATTTGTATTCAATAATATTTCTTCTTCATTAAGTTATTTTTGTCAAACTGATTTTTAAGAATGTAGTTCTGGTTTGCAATATATCTTCTACAGCTCAACTTCAATTCAAACCATTTTTTGTTTTAGAAGTAACTCCAGAAATTCCTGCTCATCTAGAGCCTGGACTGGACGAAGAAAAAGCTTCAAGACTTCACCTGGACTTGCTAAGTCCAAACGACATAGTTTTAAGAAAGAAATCTCCGCCAAATAGAAAAATTACCGACCTAACTGAAGCAGAAATTCGTGAAAGACTAGAAGCTCAAAAGAGCAATAGATATCATAGTTTTGTAGAAGATAACTTAATTTTAAAACAGGGTTTTATCGACAAGAAGAAAGGATTATTTTCTAGACGAAGAATGTTTTTGCTCACTTTAGGGCCTCATCTGTATTACGTAGATCCTGCAACTATGACCCTCAAGGGGGAAATACCGTGGAGCAGGGATCTTAAGACAGAAGCAAAAAATTTCAAGATATTTTTTGTTCATACAGTGAGTAGAAATTACTTTTTCACTTTATTTAATTACAATCATATTGTTTTTTATTGTGTTACACAGTGTGGAAACCACTTATAGAATAAAATTGTTTGTGTCCTTCTTTTAGAAATTATTAGAAACGCTGGGAACTGTCAACTATTAAATTCAAATATGAGCTTTTTACACATAGATTTAAATGTACAGGGTGATTCACGAAATTCTAGAACAGTCCATGATCTTTATTGTTAATGAAACACCTTGTATATTTTTATGTTTTTAAAAGCTCCTTAATAACCTGATCTCAACAAATTGTATCATGTAGTGAAATATACAAATACATGAAATTTACAAATACGAGGTGAAATTTTGAAATTATTTATAGTTTTCTTCAAGACATGAAAATAAATACTCAAAATGTTATCCATCTTGTTAATTAAGTTTGAAGTGAAATATTCCGTATTTCTGTATTTATCCTTTCTTTGAAGTATGTAATACTAGTTGGCTGTGTTGCACATATTTTGTTCTCTTAATGAGTGCTGCTCCATCCTGCTGGAACCCGACATTTTCATTCGGTAGGTTCGGATCTATTGCTTTGGGATAAAAGTTCGACAACGCAGGAACAACTTCATCTTTAATCATGCTTAAATATTTTTTGGCTGCCAAATTTCCATCTACAAATATGGGACAATAATATGATCACCTAAGATACCTGCCCAAATGTTCATCTTTTGATGATACTGAGTATGTATCCAATGAGGATTCTCCGCTGACCAATATCTACGGTTTTATCGGTTTACCTCCCCGTTCAATATGAATGTTGCTTCATCAGAAAAAAGAGTTGTACCAACAGCTATTTCGTTTCTGATCAGTTTATTCATCATTCTTCTTCTTCTTCTTTTTCGCGCGACTAGGATTACTTCTGTTTGTCTGCCTCTTATTCTGTTTCAGTCGTTGTTGACAGTACATTATCTTTCCACCTTTTTGGCGGCCTTCTAACGGGTCTTCTGCTATACGGCTTGTTGTTTTTACAGATGTTCGCTAATCTATCTGGTCCCATTCGGTTTACATGTTCGTTCCAGTTTTTTTTTTTTTTTGTTTTTAGCCACCTGTTAATATTTTGAATTTTGCATTGTTCGCGTATACTTCTGTTGGTTTGTCTGTCTCTTAATGATATGCCTGCTATTGATCTTAATACTTTCATTTCAATATTGTTGATTTGTTGTTTCGTCTTTCTTGTATCGGTCCTTGTCTCCACTGCATATCTTAGGATTGGTCTTACTGTTGTCTTGTATACTTTCATTTTGCTTTCCGTGGTCAAATATTTGTTTCTCCATATGGTTTCTCTGAGGCAACCACTTACTCTTGCCGCTTGTGATGCTTGCCTTGTGGTCTCTGTTCTTATATCCCTGTCACTAGTGATCTCTACTCCTAGGTAATTGAATTTCATTACTTGTTCTACAATTTTGCCCTCTATTTCTAGTTTGCATCTACGCGGTTCTTTACTGATCACTATACATTTAGTTTTTCTACTGATATTCTCATATTAAGTTTGTTTGCTGTGATATTGAAGGTGTAGAGCTGCCTTTGTAGGTTATCTTCGTTATCAGCAATTAGTACTGCATCATCGGCATAGCATAGTATCGTGATTTTATGCGCTCCCATGTGGTATTCGTGTCGTTTTCTTACTTCGTGAATTATTTGATTCATCACCATATTGGATAACGATGGGCTGAGCGAGTCTCCTTGGCGGATTCCTCCTTTTAGTTCTATGCATTCTGTTTCTCCTGTTGGCATTATAACTCTGGTCTTGTTGTTCTTGTAAATTTCATTAATTGTCCTTATTATCTGATGGTCTATTTGTTCAGCTTATAATAAATTTAAGATGTCATTTCGCTTCACCCTGTCAAAAGCACTTTTTAAATTCATCATTCTTTCGCAGAAATTCATTCTACGATCTGGATTGTCTTCAGTTACTGCACAAAAGTCAATTTATATGGATGAAGTTTTTCTTCGTGAACAAGACATTTTTTACCTTAGGCCAGTTATACGACTGATACTATTTTGACAAGCGATTTGACGTGAACTTGACGTTGAACTTTTAACAAAATATCCAATTTCACATCTTCAACAAAGTGCGGTTTCCTTTTTAATGGTTTGACATGTCCAAGTTGTCTAAATTGTGGATGGATTTAGACACCGTACCTTGCGAAATATTATGCAACTGAGGGTACCTCTGATTAAATAAGTTTTCTACTTCATCTTGACTTTTGCAATTATCCCCGTAAGCGATCATCATTAAAAGCTCAGTTCGGTGGGTCTTCGTTAAATATTTCATTGTTTCTTCTGCAAGAAATTATTTTTAATTGGGAATTTACTGTTTCAATGTAAAATTTCAGTACATCAACAACTGCCAGATAAAAATCCACGTTATTTACAGATTTAATTTAATTATTGACATACCTGACAGTTTTTAACTGTTCATGACAAAAATTTTTAACAAAAGACTTAATACTTAGTTTAAAAATTTGATGCCAATATTTATCTTATTAAAAAAAAACAATTATTTAAATCGTTATAAATTAATTGTAAAATTTTATGTATTGAATGACTTGGCGAAAATTATACACAATTTTCACTGTGTATTATTCATAATAGACCCTACATGATATAATTCGTGGAAATCATGTTGTTAAGAAGCTTTTAAACTTCAACGTCTTCAACGGATGCCTTCTGTGCTTTTGATTCAATTATGGCCTGTGTTACCTCTGAGGGGAGAATTCCGATGGTCTATATCAACTCAAGGATTTTGTTCGGGTGTGTCATCTCCAAATAATTCCATAAGGTTTTTATTCCATTCGTTTCCAGGTTCCATTTGTTTTTATTTATCAGCATCTAACTCTATTTCATTGTTATCATCAGTTATTATTTGTAGGCGTTTGGGTTTCTACAGGCATGAGACCTTTAATTTTGCTGTTGTGTAATTATTTGTCTTAATCTTGGGCCTGGAGATCTTTTACTTCCTTACATCTATCCCCTAACCATATCTTCTTTGCTTCTTTCTTTGGTCTATTTATGTATTATCGGTTATCCAAGGTTTCCTTTTTCGTCGATTTAAAAATATAATCTAAATATAAAATGATCTAAAGAGTATATTTAAAATAACATTTAATATGATTTCAGCCTAATAGAAAATACTACTTAGAAGATCCAGAAGGCTACGCTTTAGAATGGTGCAAGGCAATCAATGACCTGAAAAGTTACTATTTTCCAGAGGAAACTTTACTTAATAATGTAACCCTTTAATGAACGGATATTGAAAAACTAATGTCAAATTCTTATTTATGCAAAAGGTTTTCGTATTTTTTTTTAAATATAGTTTTAAATTTCATAAAAACAACCTGTATATAGAGTTATTTGCAGAACTATTTTGACTTTCTAAAACGTTCCTTTTATATGATATGTTTTTTATGATATATAATTATTTTCTTTTATTGTGGTGCATATGGCAGGTGCTGGCAATCGTCACTATATTCTTCCCTTCATTCCTAATTCAATCTAAGTTCTTAATTTTGGATCTGCATCTTGTGCTATTTTCGTTTTTAGCTTTCGTCATTTCACTGTGTTTAGGATTTCATATTTTGCCTATTCTCTATTACATTGGCATGATGGCACATTTTTATCTAACCGTCTAATTTTATCAATGACGACTGGGTGCTAATCCAAATCCTTTTATTTGGAAGCATATATGTCAAAGACATTAGCCATCTTAAACAATTCGCTGCCGATTCCGCGCCGGCGCATGATATAGTGATTAAGTTGGGTGCCAATGATGCTTGAACTCGTTTTCGTCCACAACTCTATTTATTTCAGACATTAGCGGCATGAATTACTATATTCGTCGGCAGCGAATGTGCTAATGAATACTGTCTTTGCATTTGCTGTGTATTGTTTGTCTCATTGTATTGAGACGTAAAACGTGATATTTGACATGAAATGCTACGTCCTCTTTCCAACTAGACGTCATAAGTCATGATTCTAGTGCTATGGAGGGGGAGGGTCGGTTTTCTTATGGAGATATAAATGGGAAAATTATCCGTTTTTTCACGGAGTAGCTTTGCTTATATGCTGACCAATTGTATTTGGTCGTAATTAATAATCATACACTTTTTCTTGTTTACCTTTACATTTTTTGCTTAAGTTTTGGTGCCGTGTTGCCGGCTGACCTCCCAAATTCGTTATTGAGGCTCGCAATCAAGCCTAATTTTTTTTTTTTTTTTCGAAAATTACGTAACAATCTTTTGTCGTAAAAATGTTGATAATTTATTAGTATATAAATGTTTTCGTATTATTGAACAACGAAATGCAGTTACTTGAAGTTTCCGATAATATCAGTCAGGATTACATTGATCGATATACACGATCTCTAACTGTCCTTATAAATAACATTAGTGTACTGACTAAACAACAGACGGAATTGTGCACATCCAAATTAGCCTTCTTTTTGGAATTTTATTTAACCTGTTAGCAATTTTTCCACCCCGAATTAAATTATTCTATCTGTGCTTCATTGTTTCAATATAGGTGTATGTTTTACTTGCAAAATGTACAATTGCTTTTTGCAGTATCAGTTGTAGTTGTCCATCATGTTATCAATATCGAAATATTTTCCGTAATTAAAAAAAAAACATACGAACCAGTCGTTGTTCTAGATACTTTTGAATAAGGTTTGTATTTGCTTTTCAGTTAATCGAGATGTACTTTTTGTTATATTTTGATGGCGAGTATCCTGCAGTAGTTTAATATATGTGTTTAAAATATTAGGATTTTAATATCATAAAGGTATTTATATACTGCTGGTCAGTTTATAATTACCTATAACACGCTGTTAAAAAAAACAAATTTATATATTTTCATCCATAGAAATATGGTCTGATTTACGATCAATACTTTCAGAGTACCATGTATATTATGTATATATTAATATTTAATACAAAATGTTCCAAAACTGCGTATAGTAAAATAATTATTTTAGTTATAACAGAGATTAAGTCTTTCGATTCTGCTATAAATCTGTGAAAGCTCCACGTAATGTAGAGAAACGTTTCGGGCTTATGATTTACATGCATAGTGTCCATAAACTCAGTTAACACAGGAAAATTGCTACTTATTTGGGTCATTTTACATCTTTATGAATAATACGATGTCATCTTTAAAGCGCTTTAAAAGTTGTTAAATTAAGATAAAATTAACAACACAGAAAAAATTTATCAAATATATTTAAAAACAATTTAATCTAGTTTGCAAAAAACGCTGTATAGAAAGTAGAGTGAAACAGAAAAACAATAGAAAAAAAAAGATATGGCGGAAAGATGTCTTAAGAATATCATCAAACTCGGTGTGTACATAATTATGTGTTCAATATTGAGACTTATAGCGGCGTGTGTAGGTCTCTAAGTATGATTCAATAATATTTACCTCAACCTTCATATATAGGGTGATTCTTTGGGAGTTCTAGACATTATAAAGAAACTTTATAAAACTAATTTCTGAAGATTTAGTGCATCCGGTTGTCCTTCTGGTTTTTTCCTCCGGTATCTACTACTTCCAATACTCAAAACTTTAAAGGCTGAATAATCTCCAGCCTAAATTCTGAAAATGGAGAAGTACATTGTAAAAAATTATAGAACTACGAGGTGTGGCAATTAAATATCCGAACTGGTGCTGCAAAATATTTTATTGATCACCAATTACATTACAAAGCTGATCTCCTTCAATGTACTGCCCTTGCCTATCCATACAACGCTCCGTACTCATTTTCGATTGTTGAAAGCAATATTGGAAGTCTGCTTCCATACTGTCAAATCTTCTTCTAAGCTCCAATTTTATCTTGGCAAAAAAAAATTAGAGTCAAGTCCGGTAAATAAGGTGGTTGGCCCAATCATTCTTAACTCTGGAGTGAGGAGTTTTGGCACTATTTTTGATCAAACTTTTTGTATGTTCAATGATTCACGCAAAATCTGACACACTTTCTTTGTTATTACCTGACATTTCAATAAGAGCTTGGTCATGCTTACGACGATTTTTGCGGATCAGTTTACCAATTTTCTGGGTATTTTTGACGTCTAGAGCCGTCAAGATGGCTGATCGTCTTCGGTCGTTTCACGTTCTCCCTTAAAAAAATTGATCCTACTCAAAAACTTGTGTGAGTGATGCACATTTTACAAGAAACTTGTAGTCAATTCGTTGCGTCATCTGTACACTACATTTTTTTTTGATGAGACTGGAAGGCAAGGACTTGAACGTGCAATTACTACAGCATCTGTGCATCAATAGGGACAGATAGTTTCTCGCATGAGAACGGCATACTCGCTGTTTGCCGGTAGCAGCACCAGTTCGGGTATTTGATTGACACCTCATATTTAAAAAATCAAGTTGGTAATATTAGCCCGCCCACGTCAGTTTCACTATCACTGTAATCACGTAAGTTCACCACAATTTTTTCTCTGAAGAACGCTATTTGTCCAGCTCTTAATTTGTATTTTATCCACTTCTAATTCAATCAACCAGATTACAGCTGAATTGAGGATTGTATGTATAATATAATAGTAAGGGGGAAGTCTTAACACCTTATGCCCCACTTCTTTCAATCTGTTATAATAATATTATTATATAAAAAATGATTGTATCGTTTTTTTGGAAGTAATTTTTTTGCGTAGTTATTCTTAAAGTGCATATCATGTTTAATTACAAAGTCCTGGATGGTCAAGTTGGTGTCATTATTTAACCTTCAACTGTGCTCTATCACAATCACTTTATTCGGTAGTATATTTGACGGTCAATTAGATGTATACAAATTCTCAAACAGTACCTCCAGAGAGTTGCGATATTCAACACGGAAGTCTTGAATATTTTTGGATAATATGGTTACGACATTAGATATAAAACCATTTTTTGTTCTTTCATGTATTATAGTAATTTATTTACCTCTGTTTATGGAGCTTGTTAGTGCAGTGACCAGAATAATTTGCTCAGTATATATTTAGAACTTCATAGGTGTCATCCAGATAAATAATCCCACTTTCCTAGTTTCCATGACAATACTTTATTTCTGGATCATCCTTTTGCAATTTTACACTGGCATTTTAAAGGTATTTAACCACACTGTCCTTTCTCACTGGTCTTTGTTAAAGCTGCCGTTTTATGTACTACACTAAACTCTGAAAATCACTTTAAAGGAGGGTGCTTTTTAAACTAATTTTATATAAATGTTACTATTTTTGTGACAAATATAAAACAGCACATTAATTATGTTTTGAAAGCATAGCTTTCTTATCGTGGGCTAGGAAGGGGATGCTTTGATCGGTGCAATGAATCACGTCGAGGTGTGAAAAAATAAAGAAACGCAATGTAATGACAGATCGCGAGACCACACACTAAGTGGAGTAGTTAACGCAGTCTCATACACGTTTATTAATAATACAAAATAAAATCGAATTAAATTAAAAACCATCACTCCATGCGTAGACGATAAGAAAGCCATGCTTCCCCTCCTCCGTCACTTCTGGAGTGACACATCCCGTTTTTATTATTTATGTCTCTCATTATTCAGACTTTGCTTGTCCACTGCTGGACATAGATCTCACTCATAATTTTCTATGGCAACGCTTTAGATCATCGTCAGTCCAACGTGTTGGTGGACGACCTCTGCTTCGGTAGACATCATCTCTTAGTCTCCTTTCCAATACCCACGAGCCACGAGACCTGCCCAGTTCCACTTCAATACTGCTATTCTCTACAGCATCAGCCACTCCTGACCTTCGTCGTAAGTGGCGGTTTGGAATCTTGTCTCGTAGTGAAACGCCCAAGGTTAAAGGTTTTTCTTTGAAGACATATTGGTATGTCGGACGAATTGAACATGTGGTTCAACTTGCCGAAGTCTGCCCAGGTCAGTCTTATACGACGGGGGAGCTCAACGGTTTGGTTATCTTTTCCCATGCGGATCTCGTGACCTAGATATTTATAGGCCAATACCTGGTCTGTGGATCTTCACGTACTAAAGATATGTCATTATCTAGGGCTTAGATATATTTATTTTCAATCCCCCTTCTAGCGAGGAAAGGTAGAGTTCACTTTAAAGTTCTTTGGCCTTATCTATCCTATCAACTATTAGTCCAGTATCATCTGCAAACCTCAGGTGGCTTAGCTTTTCTCCGTTTATATTTATGCTCTTGTCAGTCAGTTTTGCCTCTTATTTAAGTCTCTCATTTCGGCATACATATACACGAGACGCACTATAATAGGTTCTTTTCGCGTATGAAACATTATTTATGAAATACTTTAATTGGTAATTTCTTTTTAATCAAACCACTTAAATTATTCTTGTTGAAATCATACTTGAGTGCATATCTTTATAATTCCTATCCGGAATCACGGAGTGATCGTGTAAAAAAGTCTCCGAGTACAGTACCGTAGTTATAAAACGTGAGTTTTGTCTGGTTAATTGTTATTGTTATTTATTGATCAGCAAATCAGTGAATTTAAAAGCAGGGATACTGTAACAATCTGAAATATGATGTATTTGAATTGATCAGGATAGAGGGGCGAAGGAAGAAGCAGAAATGAGTAGTTGTAATAATTATTTTAATTTTTTTTTTTAGATATAATAATCTATTTAAAATTACTTAAAAAGTTTATAGTTTCCATCTGTGACGATAGTTTGTGGACATTATGCTGTCAATTTTCAAGTGCATAGAAATATAAAAAATATCTGTTAATTCTTTTTGTGAATTTAAAATGTTTCTATACCTTTATATTTCAATAACACTATTTTGTAGTACAGTTTACAATAATTAGGCAACAGCAATAAATGAACATTCAACTTTTCATAAATAATTAGGCAGCTATGTATATAAACTTTCATAAATTTTGACAAATTTCATTTTGTCACTGACCTTTGGGTGCTCATTAGCAAAGCGGTAAGTAGTAAGAGACGTTACCATTTAAACTAAGCACATTATAATTGTAGCTTTTAGCGTGGTCTCACTCTTTGTTTACGCATCTCAGATACAAAATGAATTTTGCAAAAGAGTACATGTTTAAAATATATTAGAAAATAGTGAATTTATATAAATAGTGTTACAAAACATCCGTAACTCGATCTAATAACTATAATATATTTAAATGTTACATTAAATCTAATAGAAGAAGAAAATGTCATTACAATTTTCAATTTAAATGTAACGATTAGTAATGTTTTCCAAAAACTTATGTCTTATCTTCTAAGAACGTTGAAGATTCACGTGGACTTAAATATTATATTTCGCCTACTTATACCCATAACTTAATTTAATCAAATTTCCTATATTCGTGGGTGCATAAATCTCAGTATATAATACTTTAACAAAAAATGACATTAGCATACAAAAAAAAAACGATGCAAGATTAGAAAACAAAAGCATTTCTAAAATTTGCTAGTACTTAATATTTTATGATGAAAATACATTGACGTGCATAGAAATTTGGCCACTTTACAATTTAGAATTATATATTTATATATATATATATATATATATATATATATATATATATATATATATATATTTTAGAAATTATACATTATATGTCAAATCAAAATACTTGGGAATAAGACTTGGGAAAGTATAATATATTATTTAACATGCTTTACGATGGCTATAAACTTATTAAAACTCTTTAAATTAATAATTGTTATTAACTGAATAGAACAAATTATCATTTCATTTCAAAAGCAATAAGATTTCCAAAGGAAAATTAAAGTATAATATCAATAACAAAACTTAACAATATTAATGAGTGTCACCTCCTCTTGCTTGAATAACCGCTTGCGTACAATCAAGTATAGAGATTATCAAGTTCAAGATTGTCTCTTTTGTTGTGTTGCACAACTCTTCTGCTGTAATATTGAGCCGTGAGTAATCTGTTTTAGCTCATCGATAAATGCTCGATTGTATAACATGTAAATCAACTTCAGCAGCTGGGAGCGGCTTTTTAGTTTCATTGATAAAAGTACTACTTGAACTGCAAGAATTTCCTCATAAAACCGAAAAAGTTGTAAACCTTCATTTCTCGCGACTAAGGCCGGGCCTGATAATGAAAGTAAGGTCCGTTTGGCGTTCCTTAAATTGCTCCTCCCACGAATCATACATTAATCGCTTCTATACCCAATCTGATCCTTAATGCAGCATTCTGCATATATCTGACCTTGTCTTCTGCACACTTAGTATATAGTCACTGTCACAAAGACATATTTTGGTCTCGTTAGAGAAATAAAAACATATATTTGACGTATAATTCCTAAGACAATAAAATTAAAAATTGTGAATTGCCGATTGTTATGCACATAACTGTATTATTTGATCGTTATTGATTTTATTTTTTGATAAGTTATTACCTGATAAACGTGTGCTTATTAAACACAGTTGAAATGTTTCGTATCATATATTTTTACACATATACGTATTTCTTTTAAGACCACAAAGTTTCACAGTTAACTAAAGAATACTATAAGTCTCTACCATACAGCAGCTCTCTATATCGTTTGCTATCCGATTCGTTGCACGTCGTTGATCATCTATACAATTTTATGCTGCCATTTTCGTGTATGATTTGTTATTGAGACGTGCCATGAATTTGCAAAAAATAGCATATTAGATAATAGCCTAATAAATTTCTTGTAAAAAACATAAATTATATTATTTATTTTGTTGAAATAGATTTTGTTTAGTTTGATGGTTGGAACCTATTATAACATTAATGTCTAATATCATCACACTTAGGTATATAAATTTATAATAAGAATTTCGTGATAATAAATTTGTGTGTGTTTTAATATTCTTATACTTCATTCTCATACTACAAATATTCTCTTGAGCTCATATTTTAATGTTTCCTCTATAAAGTACTTGAAGACTTTTAATATACGTAAATTCTCGAGTTTTGGAACATTTCTTTATCACTGCAGTTTTATTTATCTATTTATTTATGTTATAAAAAATTTCAAGACATTTTTTAATTAAATTATTTATATTCGTAAGAGTTTTCATTAATACCAGATCCCAACCTTTCATTTAGCTTGAGTCCGTTATTGTTTAACTTGATAATGGACAAACTAATAGAAGAAGTAAAAAAGTCCGAAATATTGTACAAAATGGGCAACAGGACAATAAATATTCTATGCTACGCAGATGACCCAGTAATAATATCAAATAATGAAGATTGTCTACAACGAATAGTCCACGTTTTAGAAGCAAAAGCAGAAAAGTTTTACCTGAAAATATCAGCACTAAAATCCAAATCTCTCGTTATTGCTAGGGAACCAGTGAGATGAGAAATTGTAATAAAGGATGAAATAATATAATAAGTAGGTATCGAAATTCAAATATCTGGGAACGCAAATATCGTATTATGGAAACATCTCCGAAGGAACCTGCATACAAGTTAATAAAGCAGCGTCCGTTAGGATGCCTCTGAGACGTGAAATGGAGACATAAGAACGTGAGGATAGAAGCAAAAAAACACGCATATATAAGACTTTTGTACGACCGATATTAACATATGCTATAGAAACAAGAGCAGAAACAACAATTACAGAGAAAATCTTTGAAGAAGAACAACAGAGGAAAACACTGAGGGTGATAATACGTAAAAAGAGACAGGATCCCTAATACACAAATTAGAGACATGTGTAAAGTACGTGATATCGTCAGATAGGGACGCCAAAGAAGACGAGAATGGAACCAAGAAGAACATAACAGAATGGCAAGAAACAGAACAGAAATACCATTTTGCTTCCACAATAGACAGATCAAAATCATATTTTCCCCTCCACATTGTGCATAAAGAAATATGGAGAATTATCAGAGGACATAGAAAAGAGATAAACGAAACACATTCAGAAGGAAACATGGGTAGACTACTTTCGATCCCTATTTGCTAAAGGTGGCGATATTGAACCACCAACACCAGAGGTGACGACAAACGAAGAAATAAATATTGAAGAGGAAGAGGTAAAGGAAGCATTAAGGAAATTAAAAAATAGAAAATCACCAGGAGAGGACAGAATACCGAACGAACTACTAAAGTACAGAGGACCAGATCTGACCAAAAAAACTATTAAAACTAATCCAAAAATAATAGAACAAAAGATAATTCCTCAAGAATGGAGATCAAGCAATTACTATTTAAATGGGAATAAGCCACAATTAAAGATTAAAGTAAGTTTATTGACGTGACGTTTATGGCTTTTAAAACTAACTTCTTCCTCGGTCTCTCTTTCTCTGATAGCGTCGTCTCATTTTCGTGTCAATGATGAAATCTTCGATACAAATCTTCAGGAGGTGCAAGTTTTCAAAGAAAATCTTATCACAACAAACAACGCTATATTATTTGATCCTGTTTTCCGACATACGACTGAGGGATAAGTTCAAATGATGGTTGACAACGAAAATGGTTCAAGAAAATCCTCAATACCTCATTTATGGAACCTATGCGTCAACACACCATCTAAAGTATCTTTAGTTAAGTGGTACTAACACATCAGGTCCTAAAACTATTTGTAGGAACTGAACAACTTTTACCTAGTATTACATTATATTAATGAAAATAATCAAGACTGTTCTGAAGCTTTGCTACTTAGGACAACCAACAATAAACACTTTTGTAAACCAACTTTTTCTGACGAGAACACCATTACTATAACGTGAAGTGGAATACGATGAAGACGATGAAATAACAATACAGGAAGTCGAAGATGTAATAAGACCACTAAAAAATCGAAAAGCATGTGGATCACAAACATTGATTATAAACCACACCTGTGTGGTTTATAATCAATGTCACAAGCTATCCAGAACGAGTTACTAAAACACAGCCCACGAGTATTAAGAGAGTTACTAACATATGTTTTCACCTTATTCTAAAGGACAGGACTTGCCACCGGAGTGGACAAAGGCACATGTTAACAACATCTATAAAAAAGGAGACAGAAAAAAATGTTCGAACTACATAGGACAGACTCTATAGAAAAATAAGCAAATATTAAACCGAAAAACAGATGACAGTTGTAGAACAAAATTACTTTCGTGCAGGCAGATCAAATATAGACAGCATATTTTTTCTTATATGAAGGTCATATAATTTAGCCTTAGAGGACGATCTCTTACATTTCCGTTATTCTCTTCCCATCGAACAGTGGTTGAACGAGAGATTTCCGAATATGTAGATTGGTATAAGAGAACAATTGGATAACCTCCGAGATCATCCGGTTAAATCCGTTACACTTAATTTTTGGGGATATCTTAAATGTGTTGTTTATGAAACATCTCGATGATATTGTTGAACTCAAAACACAAATTACAGCGTGTAATCCAATTCTATCTGATTTTTCGAAAATGTTAGGAATTCCGGAACAGACTATTATTGCTGTGAGCAAAATGGACAACATTCTGCACAAATTATTAAGATAGTCTCTAAGTACGTGTTTTATATTTTTTTCGCTAATTAAGTTACCTGTTGTTATAAAAGTAAAGTATGTAAACTATTCAATGACCGCAACTTTACTTAAGTTCTAATTACTTTTTTAACTTTCTGTCTTTTTAATTTTTTGGCAACTGCTGAACAAAAAATATTAAATTGGGCTACCACTGCAGAATAAATTAAACACCCTTTAACATGATGTGCCACTTGACTCCGTTTAAAATTGTAAGTATAATATGTATATATCTAATCTTGGTAAGGATTTGAACCTTGTATGCTAAAAATATTCACTGAAAGTCGCCCGTTTAAAAACAAAATTTAACTGTCCTTCCGGTTTTCCATATTACTTTCGGAAATGAAAATATTAACGGAAGTTTCAAATTTCTACACTGTAAGTATATAATAAGTTGAAGAGAGCAATGTTATGGCTAAAAAGATTCTTCTTGGAGTGCGGTATATCTGCTTAGAGCAATCCTTACCTTATAAATTTTTCACGGAAAAGAGACCGGCTGTTTGCGCTATTTCACACAGGCATTGATAATTAATAATATGCGTCTATATTTTTAATAATACTGTTCGTCTGGGAAATATTTTTCATTCGCTCTGGAGAGGTGCGTATTATATAGTGCAATATACCCGTCTTAGCATACGTATTTTTATTAAGTAGGTATATTATATTCATGTCATCCGCTGTTTTTTTTCATTTTTTATTGATCTCAAACTTATACCCGCCTTCTTCAGATGCCGTTTTCACATATTGTACCAAATATTCTTTGCTTTTTTCAAACTGACAATTAATTTTCCTACAGATACATTGTATTCCTACACTATAAGTAGATCGTGGTAGTGTGGAATTATTTCTTCCTGATGTTTCCTGGAGGTTAGCGAAACTAGTGAGATTAACTCAGTTAGCGTTAGCGATCAGCCTTTTTTTGTTTAATTCCAATATTCAACCTGTATTTGGTCAATTTAATTTTATTATTATGGCTAAAATTGGGAATCTCCCTATATTTAACAGAAATTAAAGCTACTTTTCATGTTCAAATGTTGGTAAGAGCGGTCACCATGTCATCAACCAACATGGCGCTGTTTGGTTAGTTATTGTGACATTAGTCCGTACAAATGTTAGTTTTATGTGATATAATTTGACGTTTTGAACAGTAATGTGTATATTAATAAGAGTGAAAGACTTTATTAGTTGTAATAGTGCTATGGTTCGAAAATTTTAAAGGTAATATTTATTTTTCCAACGTAATTCGGAAAATTTTACGTCCACCCACTCTACTTTTCTACCTCATGAAATTTTGATTGAAAATATTCTTTGATTTTACGGGTATTTTACAAATTGAATTATAAAATTTGCTTTCAGAAATGAAAAAATAAGTATTTATATCGTTTTAAATAATAATGTTTCACTGACATTTCTTATATCAGTTTGTTTGTTGACAGTAGGTACTTATATACAAAGTATTTATAAACTTTTTTTTGTTGCGAAACCGGCTTTGTGTTTCTTCGCGAATTGATCAGATGTTTATTTAACAGTTCACATAATACATATGTTTATTACCGTATTATCAATTATGCTCATAGTTTTTCTGACAAAACAAAAAGTAACCTTAAACTTAAACTTTATGGTAAAGAAACAATATACGAGGGTAGACAAAATATAAATAGAATATAAAATATAAATAAATTCTATAAAAAAAATTGTTAAAAATATAGTAAAATTTACCATTTTATTAGATATCTTATTTATAATCTGAATATCTGAGATGTCGTTGATATATTTTTTCCAGTCAAACTCTCCAAATTTACTCTAGACCATAAAGTATAGTATGTTTCAGTTGATATTTTCTGTCTGGTCTCTTATAACAATTGTATAATGGTGTGAAGTGTTTCTTTGCAGCATAATAACACATTGAAAAAATATGTCACATAGACAAATATTCAAGTAGAGATCTGATATAAGCCCAATCCATAGTTTTGATACAATTTACAAACAGACCTTTTTAGAGTTTAGATAATTATTTCTGAAGTGGAAATTGAAGTGTCAAAATAAATATATTTTTAACTGAAACTGTTGTTAGTTCCCATTAAAGATAGTAAATTACATTAAAATGCCACAAGAAAATAGCTTCAGAACAATAACAAACCAAGAACAAGAGTCTAACATGCCTTGTTTGATTTAACAAGTATGTGATGGACAAAATGTTTTTTATTTATTTAAACAGATACTCCCATTATAAAAAATACAGTATAAATACAGCTATAATATTCCATTCACTCAGCTTGGGAATGTTTTGACAGATTCATTGTCAGAAACATACACACAAAAATTCCTATCTCTTAATATTAATAGCTCAAATAAACTTACTGTTGCAGACTTCTTTCATTGAATGAAATGAATGATGAATAATCATGAATAATGATTATTTGTAAGAAAACAGTAGAAACTTATATTAAAGATAACTAAAATATCATTAATAAAACAAAAATTACTAAATTTGACCCTGGAGGTACAACTGAAGCTACATTTTCACTTATTAGATAAATAACTCTGGATACAATTTAGCATCATGTCAGAAAACTGAATTAACTCTAATTTATGTATCAACAACTGATGATTTATATAATCAAACACTGTTTAATGAAATATGTGTAAATTTGGAAAGAATACCAGGCTGATAGATTTTTAATTTTTGTAAAGCTCGATTTACCACTTCCGAAGCTGTGTAGCTGATCTATGATAATATTCTTGTAGTTCCAGATTTGATATTATTAATAATAGTTGTATTTAGTTTTTTTTTGCATAAGTTTGAGCTATTTATAATATTAAATTATTAATTTATAAAAAGAATAAAATAAACAATAAAAGCGCAATATTTATATTTTTCATTTTGTTTATTGAAATGTAACCGTCTTCTTCAGTGAGTTGCTGGTAAATGTCGTCATCGTTTTGGTTGTCTTCAGCTGCCAACTGATCACCTTCTACGATCCTTTTGTAATATTCAAGACTGCCTAAAGACCTGCAATCTTCCCCGAAATCTTTTTCAAGTAACTTCCTCACATCTGTGGCTTTTAGCTCGAAAACCATCCCTGTTTTTGTAGCAATGAGCTGAGGATCATTTATACCTTGAAAATAAAATCGGCGTTTTATTTCAGATAAAAATATGCTACCCATAATAATAAATTATCAATGCCATATAAATCGGTTAAAAAAAAACTTTAAAGCCTAAAAACCAATTAGGCTTATTGTTCTAGCATTGCCTTCAGACCACGACCTTAATCCGCCACTGCATATAACACAAAGTTTTCAAAGAAAATAAAATGTACAGTCTTCAATAGCTTTACCTTTGCCTCTGTTCTCGTGCTCTTTTCCAACTTTCAGGTTCTTTTCTCCTCTTCCTGGCCGACTCAGGATACTCTATGGGTTGAGTTTCCATCAAAGAACCGAACAAAACAAAACAAAAACTACAAAACAAATTAAAATAATACGAAAGTACGTCTTATCTCAATAACAGCAACAAAGCAACAATAACCACACAACGGAAAGCTACGCGACGTTTAGGCACGATCTCTGCGCTGCGGCTGAAAGCCCTTCCCTGAGCGGATCTACCTGGTTTTGTTGCAAACTTTAAGACTTACCTGGTTTTGAAACCAACCTTGACTTTAGCTAATTAATTCGAATAGGATGTACATTGTTTTGAACATTCTTACTTGGCAGACACATGAATCCGTATTTTAACTCAATAAAAATAACATAAAATTAAAATCTGAAAAAAATGGATGCCTAGATGGCTCACTTACTCTTCTGAGTAGCTCAATGTCTGGTTGTCTCTCGTTAATCTTATTTTGTGGCCCAAATACATCTTTCCACAACTTCTATGGGCTCAATTTCTATTAGCTCATTGGAGACTACATTTTTAATCATTTTTGTTTTCTCATAGTTTATCCTTTAACCGAGTCTCTGTGTTACTTGCTGTAGTTGTTGTAGCATAACTCTGATATGTTAGATTAAGTTGAACCAATTATCTTCAATAATTAGTTAATTTAATAAAGTAATAAAGTAAAAATAATATAAAAGTTTTATAATCAACAAAGTGTATTGATAAATTGGGAGAGATATGGTAAAATTATTTATTGTTTCGTTAACACCTAAAAAAATAAGTATTATTGAGAAGTATATAAACGTAATTTTTTCAATATGCGTGAGTTCTCAAAAGTGGGATTAACTTTTTATTAAACAATATATTAAAAAAATTTAAGAAATTCAGTAATTTTCCTCGTTTTTTTTTTAATATAGCTCAGCAACTATTGGTTTTAGAACAATTTTCGAAAGGAATAAATATTTTGAAATTAAGTCTTACATAAGATAAATTTGGTTGCAAATCTTGAAAATTGTTATTACTATTGAACTAGTTGAAAACTTTTGTTGTGATTTTTTTTCTCATATTTATACACTGCGCTCCAAAATTAACGCATACTTTTAAAAACACTGGTAAATCAAATAATTTTAATGTTTCGATTTTTGTGCTAATATATTATTGTTACCCCCGGTATATTGTATAATTTATCGAAAGAACGGTAAAAAACGCTGATGTTTTTACCATTTTTTGCAAAAAAATTAAAAACATTCTACACTCGCGATCATAAAATCCGGGTCACCTTGAAAATCATCGTTATTTCATTTTTAACGAGCTTTATCGTAAATAATAATAACACAAATACAAACTAATGCATGTTTCTGAGATTTGTTGTCGGCTTAGCAGTTTCCTTTGTAACAAAGAATTCCAATAATGCCGATTTCGCGGAAAACTATACACTTCCCAAAATGAACGGTACCTGTAACTGCTGCTTGTTTTAAAGGTCTCATTTGTGCTTCGACTTTCTGTTCAAACGCAAGAAACAAACGTTTATTATTGCCACCATTAGTGTTTATTAGTGCCATTATTAGTGTTTATTATTGTTTATTTTTTGCCAAAAACGCCTTGATTATTGTTGAAACGGCACGCATTGTTGCGTTTGTGGAAGGCGGTCACACTCAACGGCAAATCTCAAAAAACTATTGGCGTAAGCCTTTCTACGGTTTAACGAGTGCTTCAACGCTTTCAGAAGACGAGTTTGCTAACCGGACGACCTGGCTTTGGACGAAGAAGAACGACCACGGCACGAGATGACCGTTTCCTTGTGTTTCAGGCTTTACGAAACCGGACATCAACTGCGGTTATGCATCGAAATTGCCTACAGGAAGTACGAAATTGTAATGTTGTAAAATTGTAGCGTTGCAACAGTCAGGAGAAGACTTCATTCTTCTGCACTATCTTCTCGGATAATGGCTACAGGACCGCCACTTGGCCGGGCGCATCGAATTGCACGACTAGCTTTTGCTCGACAATACGCGCATTGAGGAATTAATGATTGGAGCAAAGTGTTATTTTCAGATGAATCCCGTTTCTGCCTAACTGGATCCAATGGACGTGTAAGAGTTTGGAGGATAACCGGTGAACGATTTTCACAAGCTTGCATTGCTCCAAGAATGCCATTTGGTGGAGGCTCGGTCATGGCTTGGGGAGGTGTATGTTCTGACTTCCGCACAGAATTACCCTTCATCGAAAATGGGTCCTTAACTGCACGAAGGTACATTACGGAGATTCTGGAAGAATATGTTATGCCCACCATGGCAGGGCTTGGAGAAGACGCCGTTTTTATGCAGGAAATGCGCGACCGCACGTTGCCAGGATCAGTATGCAATACTTAGACGAGGTTAGAATTACGAGGTTACCCTGGCCAGCTAGGTCTCCGGACCTGAATCCCATCAAACATCTCTGGGACGATTTGAAAAAACGTATTCAAACCCATACACTTCCTCCTAACAACGCACAGGAGCTTAAGGATCTGTTAGTGAGAGAGTGGAGTAACAGACCACAACATGTAATCCGGAGAAAAATTGAGAATATGCCCCGTCGTCTGCAAGAGGTTATTAGAGCAAGGGGAGGCAATACACGATATTAGTAATTGAAATTCTACCGATGTTTTACCATGTTCTGTATTTTTCATTTTTTCTTTCGTATGTCTGTTTCAACAATTTGATTTGTTTTCTGCTTTTTCAATAAAAACAATAAAAAAACCGTTTTTTTTTCTTTCAAAACAAACATTGATGACAAATAAAAAATACATTAGCCAAAAAAAAGGTTATTAATGCACCAGATGCAAAAATATAAGAAACTTAAAATTTTCAAGGTGACCCGGATTTTATGATCGCGAGTGTAATTGTGCTTCATTTTATTTCGAATTTAGTTTGGTTGGATTACGTTGTGCTGAACGTTTAAAGGGGTTTTTCAAGTTTATTAAGTGTTTTTACTTTGAAATGAACCACCAGCAGCAAGAAAATCGAAATTTGTCAGAAAGTGACTGTTTTAGAATCGTTACTCTTCGCGACGAAGGATACACTCAAGTAGAACTCGCTGAATGTTTTAACGTCACCCAGTCAACCATTTCAAGAGTGTTAACACGTTTTTCTGTTACTGGAAGTAACTCGAGAAGACCCGGTCAAGGCCGTAGAAGGGTTACAACTCCTAATGAAGACCGGTTTTTGACACTTCGTACACTGAGACAAAGGTTTGTTACCAGTACTTCTCTACAAAATGAATTTTTGGATCGTTATAACTTTAGAATCAGCCAAAATACGATTAGAAGAAGACTTGCCGAAAATAACCCACACCCCGGAAGGGCACCAATTGGCCCATTATTGACCAGAGACCATAGAAGGCAAAGATTGCATTTTGCTCGTGAACATGTTGATTGGAATAATGACGATTGGGGAAGAATATTGTTCACCGATGAATTCAACTACTGTCTTTTTTCTGATGACAGGAGAAACCGAGTGTATAGAAGGCCTATTTTCATTACAACTCAAAATAAGAATTTTAAAATTATGCGTTAATTTTGGAGTCCAGTGTATTATATGTAGGCCCTTCATACTTCGCGAAAAAAATCTTTTTAATATCTTCAATAATCACATAAAATTTAAATAAAATGGATCTTTATAGATTCCAAACTATTCTATCGGTTTTATTGAAATTTCATGTGATAATTCAACATGTTACAAATATTTCTTTCGCAAAGTATGAAGGGTCTACATACAATATGAGTATGACAAATAAAATCACAAAAAAACTTTTTTTAACAATTTTTTTTTGTAATTTTTGGTATTTTTTCATTAATATTTTTAAGCTTTGTAATCAAGTTATCTTTTGTAAAATTTAATTGTAATACTTATTCCTGTTGAAAATTGTTCTAAAACCAATAGTTGCTGAGATATGAGAAAAAAGCAGAAAAATACTGAATATCTTGATTTTTTTTAATATATTGTTTAATAAAATGTTAAGCCCACTTTTGAGAACTCATTCATAGTGAAATTATGATTGCTAGTGATACTTTGAGGAGATTTATGCAAAAAACACATTTAATGACACATTTGTACAAAAGTTGAAAGAAATAACTATAGATCAACCGCAAGTAGTTTACTTGATAAACAAGGAAATATTATAGTCAATGAACAAGACAGATTAGAGAGGTGGAAAGAATATACTGAGGGTCTGGTTGATGACGATAGAACAGAAATTCAAATTGAAAATATATCGACTGCTCCAAACATAACACTCGATGAAATGGAAAGAGTTATAAAGCTATCAAAGAATGGCAAAGCAACCGGTCCAGATAAAATTTCAAGCGAAATAATCAAACTACTCGACGATAAGGGTAAACATTCGCTTCTAAGTCTCTTCAATAGAATATATGAAACAGGACATATACCAACAGACTGGCTACTGTCAATATTTGTAATGATACCGAAAAAAATAAATGTCAAACAGTCTGATGAGTCAGGTACTGAAAATTTTCCTAAGAATACTTCACTCGAGAATTTACAACAAAATCGAAATACAACTTAGTGAAACACAATTTGGTTTCAGAAACAACCTTGGAACCAGAGAAGCACTTTTCAGTTTGCAGGTCTGTGTTTTATCGACTTTATCGAAAAGGCCTTTGACTGAGTAAACCATGACAAACTTATAGGTGTCTTGCAACAGGTGGGAATTAATGACCGAGACCTCCGTATTATCAAAAATTTGTATTGACATCAATGTGCAAAAATACGAATTGGACACAACACGACGGAAGTAGTGGAAATACGACGTGGAGTGAGGCAAGGATATATTCTATCACCTCTACTTCTTAATATCTACTCCGAATTTATTTTCAAAGAAGCCTTAGTTGAAGATACAGGCATTAAAATCAACGGAATTAATGTCAAAAATCTCAGATATGCAGACGACACGGTACTTATTGCCTCCAATGAAGAAGACCTGCAACGACTTATAAATAGGGTAACCGAAGCATGTGATGAATACGGGCTAAAACTTAATACTTCTAAGACAAAACTTATGGTTGTCAGCAAAACGGAGTTACAACCAACGAACATCAGAGCGTATGGAACCCTATTTGGGCGCAAACGTTAACGATAGCTGGGATATAAATAAAGATTCTAATTAATAGAGATATTACGTTAAACCTTAAAATCAGATTAATACGCTGCTACATATTCTCCACATGCTGTATGGTATGGAGAGCTGGAGTATGGAGAGTTTTACATCGAATGAAAAAGAGCACAGAAATAACAAAAACGATAAAAATTCGAAAATTACAATATTTCGGTCATGTAATGAGACATCCAGAGAGGTATAACATTCTACACCTCATAATACAGGGTAAGATCGCCGGAATGAGAGGCCCAGGCCGAAGAAGAACATCCTGGCTCCGAAATCTCCGAGAATGGTATCAAGAGACCACCACTAATTTATTTAGAGCCGCCGTAAACAAAGTTATTATTGCCAATATGATCGCCAACGTTCGATAATCTGACAGGGTACTGAAAGAAGAAGAAGAAGATGCAAAAAACTATGTGTATATACCATCGAGCAAAAAAAGAAAAGAGGGAATCTAATCGTTATTAAAAGGAGACCAAAAAAGTGGCCTCTGATGGCGGACATATCCGGAAATGCGAATGCGCCAAATTTAAATTTCATGACACTTCACAATAATCATACAGTGGTGTAGGGGTTCTAATTTGTCTATTTATTTGTTATATTACATAATATTAATATTACATAATATTAATACATAATACACTTAAAATACTTTTTTTAACACTAGAACACAATAAAGTTTTAATTAAATAATAACAATAATAGTCTAAAATGTGAAACAATTGTTAAAAAACTTTAATACAAATACAAATAATCTTTCATGTGACAGTTGGGACAAACAATAACATCAGCAATAACATAACCCAACTAAATTTGATTTCTTAAACAAGGAAGGAGTCTCTCTTTCCTTGTTTAATGTGGCCTCTCAAGATGGCACTTCCTGTCTGACAATATTTTTGCCCCCACTACCTTTACATTCCCTCTTTTCTCTTTTTGCTCGATGGTATATACCTTCTACCAAAATGTTGTCATTTTAAAACAGATACCATCTGGTCTAATGTTAATAGTGGGGTCTAATTCTAATAGTGGGTATATTATACAGTGTGGCGCACCGAAAACGAAACAGGCATTTACTGGCAGATGATTCCTTTTTTGAAAAAACGCTCGGACCCGTCGATTTTGTTTTCGAGGGGGACATAAAATTGGCATAAAATCACTTTAACATTTGCAGCCCCTTAAGCGGGGGTGGCATCATCCCTAAAATCTTAAATGAAAAGGGGGGTCGAATGATCCATTATTTGAAAGGTCTTTCAACTCCCTTTATTATGATGTAAAATTCATGTATTCAATTCAGTAGTTTTGGAGATTTATTGATTTAAAGTTTAAAGTAGACTTTAATAGGTACATCAAATTAGTTCGTACTTCTTTCAGAAGAAATTTGAGTAAAAGCATTTTCTTGATAAGTAAATGCTTTTATTTACTATGCCCATGGTTTATTAATAATAAAAATAGCAATTGAAGTGTCCTTTGTGACAAAAAAAGTTGTTTCTTGAAGAAAGATAAGTAGAGAATGCCACGTACTTATTTTAAATAGGAAATAGTACATTAGTTTGCGATTGATTTGACCAATCTTTGTTGTTAAAATATCATTTATTGCTTTATACATAAATTAACCATGGTATATTCCTCGGCATAAAGGGTTGAAATTATTGAAATATTTTTCGGAAATAATCAGTGCGCTAATAGAACAGCACAAGTTTTTAATGAGCGACATGAGAACAATAATGTGCACCGAAAATATGTTCTAGAACTTGTAGCTAAATTTCGGGAAACTGGATCAGTCGCCAATAAAAAACGTAATATTGAAAATCCTATAAGGAACCAAGCAACAGAAGTGGGGGTTTTAGGGCAAGTTATTGTAGATCCTACATTAAGTACCCGCAAATTGCAAACTTTGTGTGGTGTTAGTCGACGTACTATCCAACGGATTCTAAAGGCCCATAATTTTCATCCGTATAAAATTCACCTTGTACAAGAACTTAATGAAGACGATTTTGATAAGCGATTAGAATTTTGTGAAGTTATGAGTGAACGAATTACAAACGATGAACAATTTTTATTTAACATTTGCTTTTCCGACGAATGTTCCTTTTTTTTAAATGGCGAAGTAAATCGTCATAATTGTCGATATTGGTCGGACTCTAATCCCAGAATTTACCATGACTTACACACACAGCAGCCACAAAAATTAAATGTTTGGGCTGGCATTTTTGGCGATCATTTGGTTGGTCCTTTTTTCTTACCTGGAAATTTGACTGGTGAAATGTATTTGGAATTACTGCAAAATGCCATAGATCCTGCGCTAACAGATATAATTGAAAATCAGAATGATGGTCGATTCGTTGAGAATATGTTGATGTTCCAACAGGATGGTGCCCCACCACATTACGCATTAAGAGTTCGGCATTATTTAGATCAGACCTTTCCAGGTCAATGGATTGGTAGAAAAGGTGCCGTTGAATGGCCCCCAAGATCGCCAGATTTATCACCTTTGGATTTCTTTTTGTGGGGTTACTTAAAAAGCAAAATCTATGCTACTCAGCCAACATCCTTAGAAGATTTACGACAAAGAATTGTGAATGAGTGCCATCAAATTACTCCTCAAATATTGCAAAATGTCCAGCAACGTTTTCAGCAAAATCTTTATTATTGCATGGAAAGTAATGGTGGTCATTTTCAACATTTACTCGGCTGACAGGTCAGTTCATTCTTTATTTTTTAACAACTTTGCTGCTATGTATTGATCTCCTCTTACGATGATGTATTTAAACTTTAAATCAATAAATCTCCAAAACTAATGAATTGAAGTACATGAATTTTACATCATTGTAAAGGGAGTTGAAAGACCTTTTAAATGATGGATCATTCGACCCCCCTTTCTATTTAAGATTTTAGGGATGGTGCCACCCCCGCTTAGGGGGCTGCAAATGTTAATGTGATTTTATGCCAATTTTGTTTCCCCCTCGATAACAAAATCGACGGGTCCAAGCGTTTTTTTTAAAAAGGAATCATCTGCCAGTAAATGCATCTGATTCGTTTTCGGTGCGCCACCCTGTATAATAAAAGTGTGATAAATTGTCTTATGCAATAGCGAGAAGTCAATTTGCTTATTAGTGACTGTAATTATAACAAATATTATTAGGTTTATTATATTATATTATATTATATATAATTTTTTAGCGGTTCTTTAAAAAGTATAATTCCCTAAAAGTTTATCCAATATTATCTCTGAAAATATAATATAAACTGCTGTAGAATAAAATATTTTGGTAAATTGGTATGCATTTTCATTTGAGATAATACTTGTGTGTACATCATCAACCTTTGCAGTGTATCTGACAATATTATAGGAAGTATAGATGTTTAAATCGTTTTTGTCCTTAAATGATTTTATGAATGTTTTGTTTTTATTTAAATATCTGATATTGAATATATACTATTTTAATGACATAATTGTTTCATAATCTGAGTGCATATATTTCAATACAATTTCATTTGATATCATTTGGAGACAGAGTTGAAAGTAATGTAACAAGTTACTTTCTCTATTGAGTCAGAGGTTTAATTATAATACTTATGTATTCTGAATTGTGGTAGTTTTATTTGCTTCTTTATATTCAAAGTGGGAAATATGCATTCTGTTTTTTAACAGTACTTAGATTGGGTCTGAATGGGAAATCTTTTAGAATATAAGTGATGAATTCGACCGTTACTTGATGGAAATTCATTGTATCCAACAATAAAACACTGAAAACTTTTATCTTTTTTTAATACTTCCACAAAATTTATTACAATTTATTATCACTACAGCTGTTTCGGTAGAGTGCCTTTTTCAAGTGATCTATTTTTGGTATGCGTTTACACTTTATAGTCTTCAACTGAATAAGTTGGTTGAGGAGAGAAGTCTTTGTGTGAAGTTGTTCATTCAAAATTATATATGTATTTTTTTTTATTTAACGTATTTGTGACAGCTTCAGCCATTAGCACGGGTTACCGTGGATACAATGGTATATAAGATACAATTACATATTATATACTATAGTTATATATTATTTAGTAAGTTTTCTAGCTTCAGGAACTGGATAGCTGTATTAACTTGGCTCTGGTTCGATAATATATCTGTGATGTAGCCCTTCATGCCCAGTTCTTGACTTCGTTTATTATAATGAGGGCAGTTCACAAGGATGTGTAGAACACTTAGTGGAGATTGGCAATAGTGACAGATTGGCGTAGGTGAAGAATCCATTAGGTGACCATGTGTAAGTCTGTTGTGATCGATACGCAATATTCTAGCAACAACCATCTCATTTCTAGGTATACCAGGGATAACGAACCGCTCAATCGTCTGATCTATTTAAAGTAAAAGTGTAGTGGTTTCGTTCCAATGATTCTGCCAGTAATTTCGTACGAGTTTCTTTGTACTAGTTTTTAGGTCACTAGTGACTTGTATATTACGTAGTGTACAATTGGATACAGCAGCTTTTTTGACAAAGCGATCGGCGTTGTCGTTACCCGTAATCCCGATGTGGGAGGGAATCCATATGATAGTGATATGGATGTCGTGGATGATAAGGTATTGGTAAGTGTCATGGATTTTTTCTACAAGAGGGTGATTAGTGAATAGATTATTGATGGACTGGATATAGGCGAGGGAGTCTGTACAGATGGAAATATGTTGATGGAGTACTGTGCAGAGTTTCAAGGCTTGGTAAATAGCATACAGTTCACCAGAGTGAACGCTGCATGTGGCAGGTATTTGACATGATATAACGACTGATTCCGTAGTGGTAACCGCACAACCAACCCCCGTTTCTCTCTTTGATGCGTCAGTGTAGAGGACCCGATCGAATTTCTTAAAATTAAGAATTTATAGTAAGGATTTCCTAATCAAATCTCGGCTGGTTTCAGCCTTACTAAACTTTGTAAGTGACACATTAAATTTCGGTAAAGTTTTGGTCCAAGGAGACTTCTGCGGGATCGGGAGAGGGTTCGTTAGGGATAATTTTATATGTGGTATTCAAGTTGGAAGTAGGAGGGGTAGTATGTATGCGTGCAGCAGGAGGGTGAGTACTTGTATAGTTGGGTAATGTCAGCAGTGTGTTGGTTTAGAAAGGTTAGCTGAAGTAGAGGCAGCATAAGAAAGGAGGAGATATTGGCGCCTAAGCCAAAGAGGGGATTCGTTGGCTTCGCGGTAGAGGCTCTCAGCTGGACTGCTACGGAAAGCTACTAAACAGAGGCGGATATCAGTATTATGTACTGAATTAAGGGTTTGTAAGGATGTTTTGGATGCTGACATGTATATAAAGCGGCCGTAATCGAGTTTAGAGCGAATAAGAGACCTATATACTTTTAATAGTGTACATTCGCTAGCGACCCATTGGTAGTGGGAAAGTGTTTTCATAATATTGAAACGTTTTGGGCACTCTGCTTTAGTTTCGTGAATATGTTGTTTCCAAGTAAGATGTATTTTTTAATTTGTTAATTTCCATAGATTCTAATAAATATAACTTTATTTTGAATGTGAAGAATTTGAAATTGGGCATTAAATTACTGATTATGGTCTAGAAGGTGAATTGCGTACGTAGAATCTGTTTTTCTATTATTGAAATCCCGTTTGTGTTCTGCTATATGTTTTTTTTATGTTCTATCAGTTTGACCGGTGTAAGTTTTCGGGCAATCGCCACATTTGTTCGAATAATCAACACCTCACTCATCATCATATCAACAACTTAAACAGTAATAGTACGACAGGTGGTGTAGGTAAGAAAGCTGGATTGGAACGACAGAAAGATGAAGAATACAAATACATCAAATGTTTTAACTTTGTTTTTACAGTTCTAACATCTAGTATTAATAGATTCTTAACTTTTCCTATTACTCTTTTTGTTTTTTTTTATTGTCAATTTATTTATCTTTTTAACTAGGATACCGTATTCTCAGTAATTATAATTAATCTCCTATAAGATTTTCCTGTTGTAGCTTATAAATATCTTCTTTTTAGTTTTTTCTTATAATTTTAATATATTGTTCTGAAGCTATTTTCTTGTGGCATTTTAAATTAATTAATATTTAAATGGGAATAAGCCACAATTAAAGGTTAAAATACATTTATTGACGTTTCAATTTCCACTTCGGAAATCGTTCTCAAAATACAAACATTAGTAAATTAAACAAATTTTGTTTTTGTTACTTAGTGAAAAATTCTTCTAATAATTTAATTTTATCTGACTCATCTATATTGACAATTCAGACATACATTATACATTTTAAAGTAGACGACTTTAAAATGATATTGCGCCAATATTGTTGAGTTGCGTTCCTGGGACGACTTTAGTTATAAGATAGTTCATTCGATTACATGAAATCAACTTTAATCAAAGGATTATCGGAAAAGCTTAAAAGGATAGGAAATAAATTCAACATTTCAACAACATTCAAAACAACAAACACGTTGAGATCTATTTTGTCCAAAACCAAACCTAACAATGAACAAGAAAGGACAAAGAATTGCATTTATAAAATACCTTGTGAATGCGATCAGTTTTATTTAGGTGAAACAGCAAGGCCATTAAATGTTAGAATAAGTGAACATCAATCCTATATTAAAAATAGAGAATTTGATAGATCTCAAATATGTAAACATGCATGGGATAATGAACATAGGGTTCAATGGAATGATTCAAATATAGTCCTAAAAGAAACTGATGGTAAAAAGAGAAAAATCAAAGAAGCGGCTCTAATTATGCTAAATGAGACCAATTGCGTCGCGAATTCCTCGGCAGAATGTAGTAGGATCTGGTTACCCATATTGAAAGAGGAAGTTATTAAAAGGAAAATACCAGTATTGGTAAGTCAGTAACATATAGAGAATACATTATTTATATTTTTTAAATAACAAACATATAAAATCGGAATTTGGTATTTATTGAAGGTAAACTAAATGCAAGATCAAATACTTACCATGTCGGGATAGTATTATGAGGTTTTTTCCTGGTTTTTCCCTCATAATTTACTATGGAATCACTAACGGGAGAATTTTACTGTCATCATGGCATGTATTTGTCTTTTTAAAGACGAATTACATGTTATGATTTTTTCTGACGGATATTCTCACGTTAAAGTTGATTTCATGTAATCGAATGAACTATCTTATAAGTAAAGTCGTCCCAGGAACGCAACTCAACAATATTGGCAATATCATTTTAAAGTCGTCTACTTTAAAATGTATACTGTATGTCTGAATTGTCAATATAGATGAGTCAGATAAAATTAAATTATTAGAAGAATTTTTCACTAAGTAACAAAAACAAAATTTGTTTAATTTACTAATGTTTGTATTTTGAGAACGATTTCCGAAGTGGAAATTGAAACGTCAATAAATGTATTTTAACCTTTAATTGTGGCTTATTCCCATTTAAATATTAATTAATTTTAATATAATTAAAAAGATTAGAGAAGTTTGTCGATTAATCAAATGTGCTTTGATATCTAAGGTGTACTCCAAAGATGTTTCTGTTGTTCAGCTATTAAACCTTGCTGTATGCTCATTTTTCTTCTCTTTTTTTTCTTTTTCTTGATTACTTGTGCTTTTTGAAGAGTTTAACAAGTGAAATACCTACTTACTCAAACTAACAATTTAATAAAGTGAACAGATCAATATATCAGTAACTTCTTGATCGTTGTCTTGTGTAAGTACATTCTGCAATGCTACATTAAATGCTTACTCTCCTTGGTCTGTATTACCCAAAAAAAAACAAGAGAGATGTAGATCGATGAATGTGGTAGAGAGACTACGAGAGAGGCAGAGAGCACAAGATTATTTAGTTTTCTAAGAATTAAGATAAACCTCTCTTCGATTTGAAGGTTTATTAAAATTTCACCAAAATCTAAAAAAGATATATTTACCAAGCCTACCCTATTCACTCTTACTTTGATATAAGTAGGAGAATTTATGGAATAATTATTGACTATTTCTTATCAGTGTTCAAGGTAAATTATTTGTAATCAGATTTATAAATACACTGTCTTTAAAATAAAGGACGGAAAAACTTTTGATTATGCTGATATCCAGTCGTAGTTCTTAAAATAGTTCAAATTATTTCTTTTCTCTTATCAATTATTTTTGAAAATAATACAAGTATCAGTGATATAAATATGTAATTACTGTACGTATCAGTTAAAAACATCCTCTTAAACTTTGCTCTCTCATTTTGGCATCAAAGCTTTCCCATTTCTGCCACATGAATTCCTTGTTTACCTTTCTTTTTAACTGCTCCATACTCAGCACCTTACGTTAAAGTTGGTGTTATAGCAGCTTTATAGAATTTTCTTTTCACTTTCATTATAATCTTTCTATAACACAACATATGACTAGCCTACTTAAATTTCATCCATCTTGCTCTAACTCTACTGCATGAATTCCTATATATTTTCTTTTACTCTGCAATACCGATCCTAAAAACTATTACTTTTCGCAATAATTCCGCGATGGAAAGTTAACCTCTTAGTATATTGTATAATAGTAATTTAATCTTTAAATGAATATCTTCACATACTCCTCGGCAACTCCTTTGTTCTTTCACCACATAACTCCTCGAGAAACTTTATCCTAATATCCTTTATCAAGTAGTATGAGAAACTGCGTCTTTTCTCCTAAATATTTTCATCAGCTGCCTTTCATAGTGCAAATTGCATCTGTTGTTATTCAGATTGCTTAAATTCAAACTGATTTTTGGATATTTCACTTTTCTCGCTTATTCGTCTATCAATTATTCTCTCCCATATTTTTGTATATTATTGTGTATGATTTGTATATCGTTAACACCATGTTTGTTTTTGTATACAGATACTAAAATAATCCTCCATAATTCTATTAAGAAAGCCTGTTTACCTTGTTCCTATCTAACCTAACGTTGTCCTTTTTGGATTCTTTGTTATATGTTTTACTCTTTCCTTTTACCCTACAGGCTTTTAAGTTGTGAGGTATTTTCTAATAGAGCAGTCTTTTTCTTCATCAGCTTTTCCCAACAGCGATCGCTGTTCCTTACTCTTCATCTCCATTCATTTCTGTCCATTGGGTATTGGGTCTTCTTAACCTAAACCTTTCTTAAGTCCTCTGCCACGCAGTCCTTCCATCTTCTCCTCGGTTTTCCTCTACCTCTCCTTCCATCAACTGTTAACAGCTCTATCCTTCGTTCCACATAGCTTTCATCTCTACGTCTGACTTGACCAAACCATTGTAGTCTTTGTTCTTAAATCTTTTTTGAGACTGTAGTCACCCCGACTTTTTTCCTAATCAAGTCGTTTCTGATCCTTTCCCTTCTAGTCTTACCCATCATCCACCGTAACATTTTCATTTCAGCTTCGTCCATCTTCTTTTCCTGAATTGTCTTTACAGGCCACACTTCACCGCGGTACACCAACGCAGTTCTCACTACACTCTTGTATATCTTTCCTGCCCTTTTCGATCACAAAGTACCCCGCTCATTCCCTTCCAGTTAAACCAACCAGCCTGTATCCTGTGGGAAATTTCTCGATCTAGTGTTCCATTTTCCATTATGTAGGAGCCAAGGTATTTACATTCTCCTACTCGTTCTAGTTTCTCCAATAATTCTATGTCTCCAACCATTCCTCTTCCTTACAACCACATATACTCAGTTTTCGATCTGCTAATTTTAAGTCCTGCCTCTTTAATAGCCCTTCTCCAAAACTCCAACTTCTTCTCCAACATTTCTTTGCTCTCCTCTACTAACACGATTTTATCAGCAAATAACATTGAACAAGGAGCCCTCTCCCTTACTTTTTCTCTCAGTACATCCATAACAAGATTAAACAGGTAAGAATTCTCTAAGGACAGGTAAGTAATGTAGCTCTCTTTTCTTCTCGTTGTATTTCTCTATTAACTGTCTCAAAGCAAACAAGGCATCCATTGTCCTCCTTAAGTTAAACTCAAACTGTTCTCCTATCGATGTCTTCTCTCCTTAACCTTCGCTCTGCAGTTCCCTCCCAAATTTTCATTGTGTGCGACATTAACGTTATTCCTCTATAGTTCTTACAGTCCTGAATGTCTCCTTTTACAATGGTACCATTACACTCTCTCTCTCCATGCATTGGTCATATGTAACGTCTATTCGTATTAAGACCAGGGCGTTAAGCAACACCACACTGCTGGAAGAAACGAGGGAAGAAATTCTTCGAATATCCCTAAGGATATTCAAGAGAAAAACGCTCACCGTTCCATCCATCAGAATGGTGCTCTGCCCGACTGCTCAACCCTGGGTTCGTTCCCTGTTCATTCTCTCCTCACACCAATCCCAGAAAGGTACAGGAAATAAAAAAGACTTACGAAGTCGTAGTAAAGGTATATATATTTTACTACGGATAAATAAATTTTTAAACTGAGACTCGAAGATTCTGCCGGTTGCCGGTATAAAATAATTTAAGTCTAAAAAAGTACTCAGCTTTAGTTCGTTCTGAAGGAGTCGTTCAGTTCTCCAGGAAGGGTTCCGATCTTTGTGGAAGTTAGCCGCTGTCGGTGGTTGTTGGTTGGGCTAAGGGGGGTTGTTGGTCTAGATTATAGCAATCATTTTTGTCCCCATGTTGGTAAATGTGTTTCAAATTATATTCTGATGCATCAGTGGATTTAAGGAAGTATGGGTGGTTGATGATTGTTTCCCCAAGGTAGTGTGGTTGACTGTTGTTTGCTTCCCAAGGTAGTGTGGTTATCTATTGCTTGCTCCCCACGGTAGTGGCTAGAAAATTCATACAAAGATCAGTTTTCTCCCAAAAATAAAACACGATCAGAAATAAAGCTGAGTATTTAGAGAAAAACGATCTCAGCAAAATATCTGATCACAGCGTGGTATTACTAAAAATTAATTTATAGGAAAAGATTTAATTAATAAGATATTAAAGAAAATAAGGTAATATAGATACATATAAAAAAAATAAAAGTTAAAATGTTTTCAGCTTTATTTTAAGAAAGAAATTATCTGCTATGCAAAAGAAAACAAGTAAAAACACAGGCCTAAATCTAGAAAAAGATACTTTCCCGTGTACACGGCTAAGACACTAACCAATTTGTGTGACTAAAGTTTTATTGTAGAATGATTGTAGTGATATGATTGAAAAGAGAGCGAATAAAAATTTGTATCTGCTTACATAGGATGGAACGGCTATTAAAAATATTTATAATTTAGTGAGGTCGCTTTGGAATAATATAGTACGGGAACAAGTACCAAGCGGAGCTTGGTGTCACGTTCAATTGGTTGATTGAAACGTTACACATCCTTTCTTCCTCATATATCCTACTCATCATTTGCCACAAAATAGCAACCACTTCCTCTCCTAGAACCTTCCAAACCTCCACAGTTATTCCATCAGGTCCTACTGCCTTACCATTCTTCATCATATTTAACACCTCGACAATTTCATCTCTCGCTATACCCGGTATTACATTCTCATTTGGTATCCCGCAACCTCTGCCTCTCCTCTGGTGTTCTTTATTTAGCAACTTTCTAAAGTACTCATACCATCTTTGCTTTAATAGAGCAGTAACAGAAGAGGTTTGCTCAACAGAAAGAGCTTTACATTCACCCGTTAAAAATTCCAATCGGAGATTAGTCGTCTTGTTTTATGATTAGAAATTAACCAAATTAAAAACGAACATTGTAATAATATCGATACTCACCACTGGAAATTTTATAAAAGATGAAAACCAATCATTAATTTAAGTAAAAAACTAAAAAAGTTGGAAAAAGTCCAGTTACTGCACTCTTTTAGCACATTTTATTGCCATCTGATAAGTTGACATTTCATTCAAAAAGTTCCACCATTTTTAACTTAATTGTGTTATAGTATGATTATTCGCTAATTTTTATGTAACAGCTCTGTATGACTGTGAAGCTACTTTTAAGGTTCTTGGATTTTAAAAAACTGAAATTTCTAGGGTGAGTCTAATAATCTATGCAGATACTATAGCTCTTTCGCCCTTCGTCCCTTGGTTGCAAGCAATTTCCATACACTTACTTGTTAAAATTTCAATATATTATGGCCCCGTATGAACATTTAAGATCTTAAGACCCGATCATGCTGCATTTTTTTAACTGTTATGGTGTTCCTCCTGTGGTAAGTACGTTTAACCGAAAGTCTCCACGGACCGTTTTTACTTTCAGACCATTTCAACTCAGGAGAAGCCATTGTTTCAGTATAGATTTATTGATATTTGAAATTTTTTTCCGTATTACGGTATTTTTTGTGGCAAATTCGACTAAAAACGTAAAAGAAATTGCATATATACATTGCGAAAGTCTTTGGATAAAAGAAATCCCGTCCAAAAAATCTCACTGTAAGTCTAGTTATTGTAGCAGTCATCAATTCACGTATATTATTTGTAAAAATCGAAATATAGTAAATAACTAATAACGTCAATAAGTAAAAGTACATTCTGATGTATTCATTTATAGCTTTCTTTAGAGTTCCAAAATTTTCGTATGAACAAGATGTCCTGTATGATTTAAGACGGCCCTGAATACTATCGCAAAAGTATTTTTGTAGCTAAAAGTGATGCTATTTAAACAAAAATTATGATTCGGTTAAAAATTATTTTTATTTGTCCAAAATGAATTTTTCTTACATTGTAAAATTTAACATATTGGCTATTAGTATCTAGAATTGACGTAACGACTATTTGTCTCCAAATATGATTCATAGTTACCGACAACAATACGTTTAAACTTTGTAGAAAAACAAACAGATAATTTGGAAAAATTTTAAATTAAACTCCTTGTTTTGTAAGTATGTATATTTAAGCGAGTTTCAACTGTTTATTATTCCGTTGCCGACAACCTGGCAACCATCTATTCCGAACTGTCCGAAAAACAAATTCATTTACTTCAAATCCTGTAAACTTTTCGAGGTGCACATAACATACCGCTAGAGCAATTTGTTTAGTTTTCCTAAGACGGTTCTCCTTGAAATCGGCTGTTAACTAATTATTTGGATTTGGGATATAAATTTTGCCAATTGATTGTAATTTAGTGCCTAAATCGACAACTTATCGTAGGTTGTTCAAGGTTTTTGATTTTACATAAATATGTGCTATTTGTTGATCCATTGACTAAAAAGTTGCAAATAACAAAAAGCATTTCTTCGTGATATTCATCGAGAGAGCGATAGCGAGAGTATAGAGTTTGGACTAAAGGTCTGGATAATGTCAAAGTCAATGTAATTCAACAAAAACTTCCTAAAAGGCCTCAATGTTACAGATCTTATTGAAAAAAACTCATGCTAAACTTTTAACCCAAACTTTATGTCCTAAGCGAGGGCATCATCCATAGACATATAATACAAATAGACTGACTGTTGCAATACAGGCCCGTTCCCCTAGCGCGACAGAGAAAACTGACGCCAAGCAGTCCCTGCATCTCTTTCTAATTTGCCAGCTTTATCGACCACATGAGTTAAATGACCAATGAGAATACCCGGACTGGATATATTTTTTAAGAATTACTGATTATACTCTTATTATTAAAAATATATTATTATTACTAAAAATTGAAGTCACCTTATTTCCGCACATTTTAAGACTCTTCTGAAAAACACTGAAAAATCAACTCGATATTACCTGCATTTTCAAGTAAAATATCTGAACTACTTTACTTCTTTCATTATCACATTAAAATAGCAGTGACGTTATTCGATATTACTTCTTCTAAATACTTAATTCTGTTTATATTGTATAAATTATACTAAGTGACGTAGAAATCCAAACACCCATTATAAATTATTATATTTTGAAGATATTTTATACAGTTATATAGGATAGCAAAATAGACAAATGATATTTCAATATGATTAAAACAACTTATAGAGGTAAATAAATTAATAATGTGTTGATGCACCTCGGTGGGCAACAGACTCTTGGATGCGCCTAGGCTCGTTTCTGATTAGGTGGTCAATATGCTCCTGGAGTATCTCGTTCCATGGACTAATCAAACATCGATGGAATCAAACATCGTCTATCCGTACACAGTTTCGCAGTATCCTATTTTCGTATTGCAGTTTATTCCCTTTTTTATAGGTTGGGCATATAATCCCGGTTTTCCAGTCGCTAGCGATCTTTTTATCATTCCAAATCTTGTTCATAAGTATATGCATTTGTTTTACTAGGTGTTCGCCACCTAATTTATATAGCTCAGAGGGGACGTTGTCAATACCTGGACCCTTGTTATTCTTCTGTGCTCGTATTGCTTGTTTTACCTCTTCCATCGTCGGGTTTCTATATTTTCTGTCTGACACAATGTGATGAATGTCCATATGCTATTCATTTTCTTGCGTCCCTAGGAGAGTTTGGAAATAGGTTTTTCTTGATTTTTGCATAGATTTGATCGGTGTTTGTATCCTTCTCTTAAATTGTGTAGATATTTATAGGCTTCTCTTAAATCGTTGCTTTGGAGATTTTCTTCCATTTTCTGTATATTACCGTTTTAGTATTTTCTTTTCTCTGTTCGGCATATTTTATCGGCCCCCCATTTTACATCTTCGTAGCTTGCTCTTCTTTCTCTGGTTCTTTTTTTCATATGTTTCTTGTGTTCTTCATTTCTTTTCTGTATGGCCTTTTTATACTTGTCATTTAACTATTTGTTTGCTTCTTTTTTTTGCCTATGATCTTTCTTGCTGCGTCAATTACTTTTGTTTTAATTTCTTCTAAATGTTCTTCGGTGCCTAGACTGAATATATTTGTCAGTGTTTGTGTTATTTCTGTCTCATAGTTGTGTTTGATATCTTATTGCCTCAATTTTTGTATATCTAGTTGTTCCTTGGAATTGACAACAAAGATATTAGAATTATCAGAAACATTTACTACAATCAAACGGCCAAAATCAAAATAGAAGACCAGTTAACTGATAAAATTGCAATAGAACGTGAAGTACGACAGGGCTGTATTTTGTCTCCATTGTTGTTCAATATTTATTCTGAATGGGTATTTAAGGAAGCTTTAGACGGTTGTGCGAAAGGAATACTAATAAACGGTGAATGGTTGAATAACATATAGTTTTTGCCGATAATCTGAATGACTTACACATATTAACAAATCGCATAACAGAAGTCAGCAACAGATACGGACTAGCTCTTAACATAAAGAAAACGAAATGTATGACAATTAGTAAAAAACCAATACTAAACGCTCAACTTACAATCAACCAACAGAATATCGAAAGAGTCGGGCAATATACATATCTAGGCACCAATTTAAATAGCCAATGGGACCACTCAACAGAAATTAAACAGCGAATAATAAAAGCAAAAGCAGCATTCGTTAGAATGAGAACCATTTTCAACAGTCGAGACATATCATTAAAAACAAAATGCCGTCTATTGAACTGCTACATATTCACAGTTCTGCTCTACGGAATGGAAGCGTGGACAGTGACTGTTGCATCTATGAATCGGCTCGAAGCTTTCGAAATGTGGTGTTATAGGCGCATCTTATGTATATCCTGAGTTAACAGAGTTACTAATGTGGAGGTCCTGCGTAGAATGGGGAAAGAATGTGAAATTCTCATGACCGTCAAAACTAAAAAGTTAGAATATCTAGGACATGTAATGAGAAATCAAGAACGTTACGGCCTTCTCCAGCTGATTCTCCAGGGGAAGGTAAATGGTAAGAGAGGACCGGGAAGAAGACGCATTTCCTGGCTTCAAAATTTACGAAAGTGGTATAACACGACTACCACTGAACTGTTTCGCGCTGCAATAAACAAAGTAAAGATAGCCGTGATGATCGCCAACATCCGGAACGGATAGGCACTTTAAGAAGAAGAGTTGTTCGTTGTTTGTTCCTGTCTGTCCCTCCTGTTTCTCTGAATTCAGCATATGTGTTTTATCTGTACTATGAGATAGTCAGATCCGGAGCATACTCTTCTTCGGCCCTTCACATCTTGTATGCTTGTTGCGGCCCTTTTGTCTATTAATGATCAATTTGGTTGGCTGTTGTTCCACCAGGCATAATCCATGTCGTCTTGTGTATGTCGCATTGTGGAAAAAAGTCGAGCTTATGAGCATGTTTTTTGATGATGGCGTGAATGTTTACCAATGTTTCCAAAGAAAAAACTTCTTGGCCTATTTTAACATTAATATCTCCTAGTACGATTTTGATATTATTTCTCGGTGAGCTGTCGTATACTTCATTTAGCTGTTAGTAAAAATCTTCTTTTATTTCCATGGTATGTTCTTCTGTTGGGCAATGTATGTTAATGTTTGTGAGGTTAAAGGATTTTGTTTTTATTCTTAGTTTACATATTCTCCAATTCACTGCTTTAAAATCTAATATGGGACATTTCATCTTGCCAACTATGAACTCTTTTTTTCCGCTATCTTTTCCGCTGTGTAGTATTGTATACGTTTTGTGTCTTTTATTCCGTGCCCTAGCCATTTAGTTTCTTCTATTGCTGCTAGTTCTATTTTGTATTTTCTAAGCTCGTTAAGTAGTGATGCCTGTGCTTCTGGTTTATTCAGTGGTACCGAGTGCGTAGTCTATATTTCTTTGCTTCCTCGGCCTCTCCTAGCGTATCGTACACTTTAGGGGGCCTTCTGTCGGGGATCTGCCCCACTCAAGCATCTGATACTCTGTAACTGTTTTTCTTCACCTTCAAAAGTTGTTTTATTTTCGTCATGTAAGAAATTCTACAAGTCTTTGTGAAGACTTGCTTGAATTCTAAACCAACCATCCTATCTAAACGAGGATAAGTGCGAGGGTCAGTTTAGCAGAGCGTACGGGGCGACAAGTCGTCGTCGATAAGACCGATCTATCCGAGGCTTATTTAAAGGTTTCGTGGTTTTGTACTTTTTACGGTAACGGGTTACCGGCCCATTATCTAACTTCCAACCTGGAAGACCAGAATTTTATGTCATGGCTTATTCCCTTAGCCGATATGTTTCAGTTTTCTGGCTCCCATCATTTCCCCCACGTGTTTAATTGGGGATCTCGAGAACAGTACAAACGATTGACACCAGTTTGTTCAAAGAATTCCTTGGTTACTCTCTCAATGTATGCCCTTGTGATATCCTGTTGAAAAATTGGATGTTGCAGCGTCTGAAAATAGGGTATGAGATAAGGTTCCCGAATTTCTGCTACGTATTGCTGAGCTGTCTTGTTCCCTCTGATAAAGATTAGAGGTGACAATGAACCAAGCGATAGCTCCCTACATCATAACTCCAACAGTGAGGTGTACGTTCCATTCGACAAAAACCTGTGGATTTCTTCTTTCAGCACGTCCTCTTCTGACTCTGGCTTCGAGGAATCGAGATTCTTCACTAAAGACAACCCCATTCCATTCCTGTTCCCAAGCCAATCCTTCTCTGCACCATTCAAAACGATTAGGTAGATGTTCAAGGCTAAAAGGTAGCACCTAGTGCAACCGAAGTGAAAAAAGGCCAAAACTGCGAATCCATCCAATTGGTCTTCCATTTAATGCAAATCATTGATTTACAATATACGTGGTAGTAAAAAGTGGTCTCTTACAGCCATCAACCTTAGGCGATCTTGACGCTCTGTTGTTCGTCGACACCGCAATGTGCACCTCGATCTTCGTGTTCGGCCTTCTTGGCGCCGTGCCCGATAACATTTTAACAAAGTATCTAAAATTTTGTGAACCCTATTTGCAGTTTCCCGAAAAGAAAATCCGGCTTCACTTAGGCCAACTATCCGCCCCCTATCAAACTCAAACTCGCTCAGTTGATGGAAATTTGCGCATCGCCGTAATCTAGGCATGTAATTCCACTATCAACAAAACCAAGAACTGCACACTGCTTTTTTGTGGTTATCAAATTTGAAAAAAAAATTAATAAAAAATGCAAACCTAAACTGATATGGCTAATCGTTCATTGTTTTTGCCAAGATAAGCCGGTATACCAAATTTTATTAAAATAAAACAATTTCTAATGAGTGTTAGGATTTCTATGTCACTTAATATATTTTATTTTCAAATTTAAAATTCGTATATTTGATCAGCTCTCCAATATTAAACCTTGTATTGTCTATCATTTTAGAGCTTGTAGAAATGAATTATAACTACCAGGAAGAGTACCTATTAAGTGCGCGACAAACAAATGTCCACCAAACAGATTCGGAAGAGAGAATACAAAAATAGGGAAAGATTACGAAAAAGTAAGTAAAAATCATGCTATGTATCCTGCCTAAGGTGTTGTAGTCATTACTTTTGCCGTTGGTAACACTTCTGGCATGTTGGTTATTATCATATCAGAAATAGTTTTAATCAAGGAACAATTTCGTCGATTCTGATAATTTCACTGAAAATTTTCATTGAAAATTTTTATTTAAAATCCTTTATAAAAGGTATATAATTAAAACACCCAATCGGGCTACATCACAATCACAAAACGTTTTCGGAATCTATTCCATCATCAGTGTGTCCTAAAAGTATATAACCACTTTAATTAAACAACAACCCAAATATTTAGTGGCTCAAAACATGTACACCTAGTAAGTATTAACCACATTTTGTATTAACATTGGTCAAAATTTAAATTTCACGTTTTTGTTTAATTAAAGTGGTTATATATTTTTAGGACACACTGATGATGGAATACAGATTCCGAAAACGTTTTGTGATTGTGATGTAGCCCGATTGGGTGTTTCATTATATACTTTTTATAAAGGATTTGTATTAGATTTCTTTTGAGATAATGGCGTCATCGGGCGGTGAGACTAAGTACTTATCGGACTCCCTACGTTATAATATCATATAATGCCCGAAAGAATTTTTTGTTGGAAGCCAATTCTGTTCTCTAGCTCTCCTCTACTTGATTTCAAATTTCCATGATGACTGTCTAGTACTATTTTAATCCGCTTTTCTATGAAAATATGTTGTATCTCAGATTTTGATAAATTTCTACCAATTATGCTCCCTTCATAGCGTATTATTACTTTACAGACGGTTAACTGGACAAGATTTTGATCTTTGAACAGATCCACAATTCTACGTTTGTATAACCGTCTACATAAGCTCTATATTTTCTTACGAATCCCACGTTTCTACGACATTGTGAACTTAAATATTAAAATAATTTGACATTTATTAATGACAAAAGTCCGTACTTGTTAGCTGATTTAGATTAACTATATCAGACATTAAAATCGGATAGATATTTCAGATCAAACTTTTTCTCAAAAACTTTTGCATTAAACATTATTTGGAGATAACTGAAAATTCGATAATCTAAATTTTCCGAATTCTCTAAACGTCTCAGTTTCTTAATTATGTCAAGCTCCAATACTTCTGTAACATATGTTAGTCCCCTCGCTCTTTCTATATGCCGCAGCGAGTTAATTTAGAAGTTTTCGTGATATATTTGGTTCTATTAATAACATCAAATTTCTCATCACAAAACTCATTTTAATGAAATAGTGGAAACATTTGTGTCGTAAGTTTATTTGGGTTTTATTATGCTCGAAAATTTTCGATAGCCCCGTTACAGTGGACGTCAGTATAAAATATTACTTGGTGAAAATCATCTGTTCATCTTATCATCTGTTTCTTCTCTTTTTAAGCGCCATCCTGTTTATTGGCGTGAAAACTTCTTTTCTTTTGGCCGTCCGGATGGATAACGATGTTTACACATTTTCAATCTCGTATGAGAATAACATATAAATAACAAAATAAATTCTTTGCAATGGTACTTTAATTTCGGAGCTGATAAGTCCGTGGCGTGCAATTGTTTCTTCCTGACGTTTTGTTTGCAAATGAGACAAATATTTTTTAAAGCGATCAGGCAAAAATCGCAACTTTTCCTGTCGCCAGGGACGGATACACGGGAAATCTCCCCTCCCCCCAAGAAAGTCCAAAATAACAAATTTATAGTTTGGGTTTATCTTTTTTATGTCTTTTTGTTGGTATTTCATTGGAAGTTCCCCTTCTAAGGCAAATTTCTAGATCCGCCACTGCCTATCGCTCACAATTCATGTATGGCGATGTTACTATAGAGCGATCACAATTATGTACAGAAACATAAAGATCACCATAATGTCACCGACACTCTTTATATCTTTATACAGTGTGTCCGAAAGTATGGAATACATTCTATATTTCCTAAATGAAAAGCCTTTTAAAAAAAAAATCTTAAACACGTCGATTTTTAAATTTAATGTTCTACATTTTACAATAAAATTTCGTTATATAAGGTGATACACATTACAGTGATGACGTCGTCGGTTCTTTTTTTAAATGTAACACCCTGTATTTTAGGATATTTTTAGATCGATAAAAATGAGCTGATTCCAAAAAAGTATAATACTGGGGGTCTAACGGATATAATTTGAAAGATATGCGCTTAGAAAATTAATTTTTATTGATTTATAATATTAATAAATTATAAATAAATTATTATAATAAATAACTTGAAAGTAATCCAGTAATTAATACATGACTTAATCTTAAATGTTCCAATTGTAGCCCTTGTTGTATTTGACAGTAACCCAAACGTTGTACAAATTCTTGTAGAACCTTGTTTATACTTTCTTGAGAAATATTGTTTATTTCTTTACGAATTCTTGTTTTTAAGTCTTTAATATTTGCAGGTTTCGTTTTATAAACAACATTTTTTAAATGACCATATATAAAATAATCCAAAGGATTGAGGTCTGGCGACCTCACTGGCCATTCAATATGTCCATATCTTCCAATCCACCTGTTCGGAAAAATTTCGTTTAGGTACCTTCGAACATCTAAAGCATAATGCGGAGTCGCACCATTCTGTTAAAACCATAAACTTTTATCAAAACCTCCAAGATTAATTATACTGGAGAATAAACTAACTAAAGTAGGTACGAGATACTCACTTTAAAACTGAAGGTATGCTGACCCGTTTAAATTACCTTCGAAATAGTAGGATCCAATGATTTTTTGCAATGCCAGCCCATATGTTTACCTTTTGCGGGTATTGTGTATGATGTTCCCGCACCCAGTTGGAGTTTTCTTTTGCCCAGTATCTACAATTCTGACGGTTGACCTCGCCATTTAATTTGAATGTAGCCTCATCAGAAAAAATAATATTTTGAACCAAGAGAAGGTTTCAGTGGCTGATCCAGATGATCCTTATCTGGATCATTCTCGTTTAATTCCTGTACAACTGTGCATTTTACTTACTTTACTTACTTGGACGTACTTTGTGTACCGTTGTTTTGCAAACATCGAGATCACTACTAACCTTACGAACAGAAGTGTGCGCATCTTCTTCAAAAGCAAGTAGAACATCTAATATTGTAACATAATTAACAGAGGGACGACCTGATTTGCGTGCATTTTCAACCGTACCAGTTTCTCGAAATTTCTTTTCAATCTTACTTACTGTTGACTGCGTGATGGGTATTTCTGGATATTTATCATTAAATAAATTACACTTCCATCTGAATTCGCAATTTGTCTACATACCCAATCATCATGAGTATTTTAATTCTTTGCTTTACACTCAAATTCATTTCTACTTAAAATTAATTTTAAGCATTAAGCAGTAATACAGAACATTCACGAATTAATACAATTATTGTACTACTTAATTGTTATTGAACGTTACTAAAAATAATTACAGTTTACCAAAAACTAGAAGTAGGCTACTTTTTTGCAATTGATAATAAATAATTTATTTTCTAAGCGCACATCTTTCAAATTATATCCATTAGACCCGAGTATTACACTTTTTTGAAATCAGCTCATTTTTATCGATCTAAAAATGTCCTAAAGTACAGGGTAAAAAAGAGCCGATGACGTCATTACTGTAATGTGTATCACCTTGTATAATAAAATTTTATTGTAAAATGTAGAACATTAAATTTAAAAATCGATGTGTTTTAGATTTTTTTAAAAAGGCTTTTCATTTAGGAAATATAGAATTTATTCCATACTTTACGGACACACTGTATATAAAAATCTCGTGTCACGATATTTATCCAAGCTTTAGCAAATAGGATATTTTTTATCTCCATGAATGACCCTTAGTTTTTTAAATTATAAATTTAAAATGTTTTATACGAGTTTACCTCTACAGTTTTAGTTCATTTGATCCATGTAGTTATAAAATATCATAAAATGACGTTTAACAAACGTCATTTTATATTTTTATAACCTTTTTTATAATAAATCGAGAACGACTGAATTGATTTGGCTAATTTTGGTTTGGAAATATTTATTTAAAGTTCTAGGAAGGTTTAATAGGTGAGAAAATACTAGTAGAAGCAACGGTTTTATTTTTCCACACAGTTACATTTTACTCTTATATAAAATGTTTTATACGATCTACTGTGACAGTGGTAGTTCATTTAAACATAAAGTGACGTTTAACTACTTCACGTCTATTTCCTTTGTTCGTTTCGCATAAACTCGAATTGAAATAAAATATGATGAAATTGTAAGGAAAATAGTAAAAGCAGTTTTATTTTACCGTACAAACAGTTATACATATATACTGATCTATACATTATATCATCAGACAGCAACTCTTAGTTGAATATGAAGTGTTTTAAAAAATCTAATTTTTACTCAAGCGTAAAATATTTTTATTTTTGACATTAAAAATTAATATAAACGAAATATGTTTAGAATTAAAAATAATTTTAATATGTTCAACCTTGTTTATTTACAATAAAAAAAAACTATTTTTCAACATTTTTTCTGCAATAAAGTTAAAATTTTAAGTTTTTGCATTAATTCAATACATTTTAATAATTATAAATGTAATGAAACAATTCTAAGTAAACTTAAATTTTAAAATCTAGTGAGAATTTTAAAATATGTTAAAATATAATTGAGTATACTAAAGTATTTTGTATATAATAATATGTACATATGTATATATGTATAAGTAATTGAGTATATTTTTATCGTATGTATGAATAAAGTAAGCTCTATTATCTCTAAAAAAGTGTCTTACCATCAATTTTTCTAAGTGTTTTCATCTCTGCTGTTTCTAACATCCTTTTTATCCTCTCTGTTTCAGGTCTTGTTTCTATCGCTTATGTCATTATTGGTCTGATGACTGTTTTGTAAATTCTGCCTGTCGTTTCGTTTCCCGATATCTTTATTTCCCCAAATTTTTTCTGGCAGCCTGCGGCTCTGTTTGCTTTATTTACTTGATCTTCCACTTCATTTTCGACCTTTCCGTAGATAGATAATGTGATGCCTAGATATTTAAACTCCACTTGTTCTATTATCTGACCTTCCAGCTTCAATCTTAGTAAATTTGTTGTTGTAATTCGATTCGATACAGCAAATATATATATATATATATATATATATATATATATATATATATATATATATATATATATATATATAAAGCACCAAAACTTGCGTAAACCAAAATCCATCTGTTTTGGTATATCTGTTGGTTGACGTAAAGAACTTGATGTAACGAATATTTGCATTTGCAAGATTTGTACGAATTTTTTACGAATATTTATTAAAATGTTCAAATTTGACTTATCACATCTACCGTATGACCTGAATTAAGCCATTCATGTCAAAACAAAAGAAATCACTCAAACAGATATCCATTGTGCCGGCATTTCACATCTCTTATTTTTGGATTACTAAAAAAAAGTTGGAGCAACGTTTAGAAAAGTATAATTTTGCGTAGGGTCTGCATAATACCCGAAATAATTTGTTTTTATATTTTTTTTTACTGAAATATTGAACAGCCATCGTAAAACATTTCAAAATTACACTCGTATCATATAGGCTAACATTTTTTTCACTTAAATCAATACATTTAAGGAACATACGGTGATAAAGACATGGTTGATAGCGATTGAAGAAAATATTTTGTATGAAATAATAACATCGTTGCTGATTCATGATTAGCATATTACTAATGTAAAACATAAAAATAAAGTTGTATCAGAAATTTTAGGGCGATAAATAGATGTGGCATCACGGCGGAAACTTCACCGCTGACTTAAGACGCCTTAACGTCCGGCGTCGTCTTCGGCTCATCTCGTAAGATACGCAACGAGCCGTCAGCTCGTTCATATCCGACGACATGCATCGTCGCCGCGACGCTGAACTTGGACAGCGTCTCCTCAGTAAGTACCAGAAAGTGTTCGGGGGCGCCGTGCCAACGCCATCTTGAAAGACATACACACACAACAAACATTCGCGGGCGTTCCCTCGGGAGGTGATGCGGTGGTGGTGGTGGTTGGTGGATGATGCTGTTGCTTTCTTCACGTTGTTGTCTATACAGAGTCACTCGGAAAAAAGGAGCCACAGCTGCCGTATGATCCCCACGGCTAGAACATGCCCGTGAGCACCGGGCCGCTCGGCGAGCCACGCGCTAAGCGCTGCAAACTTTGCGACGGTAAAAAAATTACAAACTACCCCTCGTGTGCTGTTGTGTACTGCTGTTGTGTTGTTTTCCACTCAAATTCCCTAACACCGTCATATGCTAATGTTTGTATTTGCTTTTTGTTTATGATCTGTCACTCAATCTAAAATTGAAGATTTCTAATTACTAGTATTTAATTAAACTTATTAATATGCTATGTTTTCGCTTAAAATATTTTATATACAGTAATAATCAAGACGGTTATTGCGCCAATAAGTTAGAAAAAGGTAATATGTTATTTTGTTTTTATATAAAGTTGGTCTACAGATGGATATGCATCCTATTGCAACGGAGTCCTAGTTTTTAATACTTATTTGTTGTTAATTAGCATATTTAATCTATTTATTAATTTTTAAAAGTTCGGTTTGATATTTAAATAAAACAAACATTGGATTTATGCCTAAATTTATCATGTAAGTGTTGGTCATCCAGTTAAATTTTTAAAAAGCTTTACTAGATTTATAATAGTTTTATTAATGAAGAACTTTTCTTGACTAATTTTTTTGGTCTTTAAAAAGTTTAAAATATAACAGAAATGTGTTAGTTTAACTGTCGAGTAAGATGTGGACTTCTTTATTATCCCGTTTGCCGTTCATGAATCTTACCACCCCGTTGGATTCCAAAGTCTTCAACTCCTATATTTTTTCTTCCTCTTTCAGTTCGTCGAATGTTTCATCCCAGATAAATGGATATTTGAAATTTTTTGCACATTAGTGTTTGTATTTTGAGAACGATTTCCAAAGTGGAAATTGAAACGTCAATAAACGTACTTTAACCTTTAATTGTGGCTTATTCCCATTTAAATAGTAATTAATTTAAAATGCCACACGAAAATAGCTTCAGAACAATATTCCTGTCATTAACCCGTAGTTATTTTAAATTTCTTAGTTAAAGTTGAGTGTGAGTTTTTCTTAACCTTGTTTTGTTTTTGCGTTTTGACGATTTGTAGAATTTACATATTTTTGAATGAAATGAAATAATGAAACGTAGAGACACGAAAATTATCATCATCATCATCGTTCTCTCTTTGGTTTTATTCCTATGCATAGTTTGCTCTCCTAAAAGCAAGGCAAGCAGGTGGAAATTCGAACCCAAAGAAATTATTTTAATATAAATAATAATAGTCATTGACTGGGACGTCTTCAAACCGACTATCTTCGTTAACATAAATATGTCCCTAATATTATCTTTGAAAACAGCAACGACAAGCTATATTGTGACTTTTGTGCTCACAGACCAACCAGTGGCACATCATAGGTCGGATCTCATACAAATTTTCTGATACATCTGGACGTCTTGAGCAGTACTTCTTTTTGCCTGATTTTATAATATGTTCTCAATCTTCCTAAGTGGAAAATTCATTCAACTCAGATATCTAGGGTTTGAAAAGGACTGAGTTATTCAAGAGTCCCGATTTATTCAAGATCTCTACACTGGACGATTTTCTCGGTCTGGGACAGTACGGTCCCAATATAGCTTGTAATAGTTTTTAATTGAAATATCCAGATTTAAGCCATGTGTTCTCTAAGACTCCCTCTAAGGGGAAAATCTACTCATCCTAGATATCTACAGAATCAAAAGGATTGAGCTCTGGAGGAATTCTTATGGATATAGCTACTTTCTGTATGGCCGTATAGAGATATTCATTAGGACACAGCTGCTTTATGCTCTTCCTTTTCGGAAGTTCTTCGGAATGACACCAGTAGCATTGATAATAATAGGTATTGTGTAGGTATTGTAACATTCCTCACTTTTTCCTGTATTGCAAGATGTCCTTGTCCTTGACAATCTATTCGTTTTATTGAACCCTGTGATATAATATGCAGTTGTCATTCTCTTTTTATTTAGTTCTTATTAACAATGTTTTTGTTCTTTTTGTCAACTAGTACAGAAGAAACTCGTTTTTTAAATACGCTGTGTATTTCTTTTAATTTTTTGTGTACATTAAATTTTAAAGTCTTGTCTAGATATCAAATCCTTCATTTCGTCGCTATCTTTATCTCCCTTTTAATTCTCCGTTGTAGATGTCTATATTTATTTGATTTAATATGTCTTCTGCAATCCAGTTAATTTTTTTGATTAAGTTAACTTAGTTCATTAAAAAACTTCATTTATTTTTTAAAATTTATTCCATAGTTCCTTTGTATCTGCTAGATTTTCTCAGATGTTCTTTATTCTATTGCTAAATTCTTGTTTAATGTTATTTTTTATGCTTATATCGTCAAAAGTACACTGGTTTTTAGTTTTTGTCGATAGATTCGTTTTAACCATAGCTTAATATCTGCCACAAAAGGTTGGTGATCAGTTTCAATATGTGCTGCTGCTGCTGGATATGTATTGACTTTTTTGATGGCATTTCGGAAGCGCTCACTTACAGTTTCCGGTTTACAAGTTTTCTTGCTGTTACCGGAATAATATAATACACTATCATCCTTTTTACAAGTTCCTGACTTTGGCCATCTCAATTCGCTGATTCCCAGTAGATCTATTTTCATTCTTTTAATTTTCTGAATTGCGTTGTCAAGTTTTCCAGTCGCAAATAAACTTTTTGTGTACAAATTCTCAAATTAGATTTTCTTATTTGTAGGGTTTCTTCACAGTAATAGGTTACCTTTTAAATACGTAAATCTGAAAGAACTTATACTAAATACCCATTAATAAATAATTACGTTGCCGAAGCAACATACACTTTATTTAGCATTGAGAGAAAGAGAGCGAGATAGATAGAGAGACAGAGAGAGAGAGAGAGGAAGAGAGCGAGATAGATAGAGGGAGAGAGAGCGAGGTAGGGAGAGAGATAGAGATAGAGCGAGATAGATAGGGAGAGAGTGCGAGATAGATAAAGAAAGAGAGAGTGAGAGAGAGAAAGTGAGATAAATAGAGTGAGATAGATATATAGAAAGAGAGAGAGAGATAAACAGAGAGAGCAAGAGAGAGAGCCAGATAGAGAGAGAGCGAGATAGATAGAGAGAGAGGTAGAGAAAGAGATAAACGCTAATTATGTATAAAAAACTCTTACTAAGAGAACAACATATTTTAGTAAGCTTATAAATTATACACATTTAGGTACACTGCAATCCAATCTAAGCTCTCTTCATTTGCCTCGTCCTATAGCAGGTCTGATTACAATAGAAATGGGTTTCTACATTTATTTTTATTAGTAGACATAGGCGTGCTTCGGGTCAACTGCTTTATTTAACGATATGTTCCCAAATTATGTACGAAATAAAAATAATACATTATTGAAGCCACAATCATTTTAATTCTATTTAATTTAATTCTAATCTAATAACAATTTTAATCTGAAATTAAAAATTATATGAACTGCTGTCTTACCCCAAGTTATTATAATTGATTGGACGGTTTTTCCTATAAAAATGACAAATACCTACATTTTCTGCACTTAATAATGTTTTGTGCATTGCTGCCACTTTTCTGGCATTAGTTTCTTTAGGTACTTTCTAATATGTTTCTGAACGTCTCCCATTTTATATGTGGTATCTTTCCTTACCAGGGAAGCCTTTACGCGAACCCATAATAAAATCTTTTGTTTTTTTTTTCCATTTCATCAATAACTTATTTTAGAGACCGATATTTGTGTAAATTTACACTTGACTTTTTTTCAACATATCGTCTTCAAACAGTATTTTGAAGAATTTGAGCTTTTTTCCAAGAAATTTGTTGACAATTTTTCAGATATTTTTGAATAGTATGGAGCATTATCCAAATATATGATGGAATATGTTGTATCTAGCTCTTTCATTTGCTTAAAGTCATTAACGTCTCGACCTTGAAGGCTCATCCATCCAAGCATTCCCATTCCCGCCACATTCATTCGTTGTTCCTCTCCCTAGGGCTGCTCAACAAACAGTAAACGCTCAACATTCAGTTCCGTACGTCATAGCTGGTTTTATGGCGGTTTGATAGAATTTTTCTTTTAGTTTCATTGGAATCTTTCTATCATAACACACCACTCGCTTCCTTCCACTTCATACATCCCGCCCTAACTCTACTACGTGCATCGTCATCTATTTCTCCATTACTCTATAGGACCGATTCTAGTTACTTCAATATATTACCTTTCAGAATCATTTTACCTTCCAAAGCATTTTATTTTTGAAAAAGTGAATAGTTCTTATCGCTCTTATCACAAAATAATGTCATGCGTGATCGAGACGCTTGCAGCAACCTTATGTACAGAAATACAGTAATATACATAATATACATACATATACACTTCCCCTGCTCATCGACTTATACAAGATAATAATACCCACATATAGTAATAACGCGCTATAAGAAGTAGGTATACACACTTCTGTCGGCCTTCCCAAAGTGTCACGCGCCGTTTTATTTGGTATTTATTTCATTTGCCTAAATAATTATTCTTTCAAAAATCATACACTACCGATATGGGTAATATTTTTGTTTCTCTGTTAAATGGTACTATTAATTTCTTAGATGATCCATCTAAAAACGCTTCACCAAAAGAGGTTAAATTTTTAACCTCCCATAGCTTTCCAACTACATAACCTTTGTTTTGTCACGGTTTTCCAAATAGTATGATTGCGAAAATGTCTTGAATGCCCTTTACATTTAAATAGAACGACTTTTCTTCTTATGGTATTTTTCGTCTTTGTTTAAAGGTTTTCCAAGCCTTCCTGTGTTGGGGATGGTTACTATTTCTTCACGGTTTCTCCCTCTCTTTCACGTATAAGCCTGTGAATAGTCGACTTTTTATCATTGAACATATTTCTACTGTATAATCAACACTTTTTCTAATATTTTGTTGTTGAAGTGCCTTTAATATGCACATGCAAATTGCACATTTAATTGAAATGCTTTATCCAATCTATCCATAAAGACTAAAGCTTGCTTCCATTTGGATTTTGAACTTTGCAACGACCGTTTTTCGGTTCATATGTGATTTTTAAACATCGTTTTCTTTGTTGCTGACCGTGATGCTGCTCTGTTTTGATTTTAGTGATAAATATTTTCAAGCCTTGACATAAAAACTGCCTGTAAACACATGCTATCTATTATGTGCTAATACTCACGTAGCCAAACTTCTGGCATGTACCTTTTCTTATTAAATGATTCCCGAAAAAATAGTCCGTTGTATTCTAAGCTTTTTCACGTATTTTGTTGATATGCAGATTAAAACTTGTTTATATTCGTAATATAGTATTGCAGAAGTTTAGGGTGGTTTAACACCTTATTGAGGTGAGACATTAGAGAGTTTTTGTGCAAGCAAATACGTATTCGTAACGTATCTTTTTGACATATAAGCATGCGCATTAATGGTTGAACTAACGTATCTAGATACGTATTACCTAACGTAACGGGCTGGTACGTTACGTTCATACGCATCCCTATCGAGCCGAAGGTAACCGAATGCGCAAGGGAATCTTACCCGATTACCAAAATTTCAACATCCGCTTATTTCATAAGCACACGTGGTACGTGTATTTTTACATTTGTGGTTAAGTATATTTGTTTTGATTTTTATAAATAATGGAAAGCAGTAGAAAACGAATTCACTTCAGCAATGAAGATGATTTGTTCTTGTTGAAGGAAGTCGTAGGCAAGAACCCTAGCGACCATCCAGAAAGGTGGAATTTAATTCAAAAGCGAAAAATATTTTTAATGGTATCAAAATTAAAGCGGCCGTATAGTCGTGCAAGATGTGGAGAAGAAGGGCATCTTCTATGTCTTCGTCTTCTTCATCATCAATAAAGGCACCTACATTTAATATCGCGTCCATCTCAAAAATTAAGAATTGTTCAAAAAAATATTTGGTATTTATTTTGAATATCAAAAATAGGGTTAAATGACAAGGACAAGACTGGCACTGACAATTTATTAGTTAACGATGAGGGCAACACCATCGTTACGTTGCGTGCAGAACTTTAACTCTCAATTTAACGTTCATATTCTTCGATACGTTAGTTCTTTACGTATAGGGAGATACGTTACGTTAGGTAGTTACAAAAACTCCCTATTACCAGAAGTTTCTATGAGTAGGAATTCTTCAACGAAGGGGAAGTATACTGTTACCAAAAGTTACGAGTATACCCTTAGTAGCCGCTAGCAAGCGTAACAGTGCATTTTTTTATAACTGTGAAAACGTTGCCTCATAAAATAGTTATTTGCAAAAATGTTTGTAGGAATGTGATTACTTTTTTCACATTATTTTTAGATCTAAATGCATACTAAGAATTATTTCGACATTGTGCATTTTCCGCGTCGTAAGAGCGATTTTAATGTGAAAATTTAAATTTAGCGTTTTTTAGGCATATTTCAAATGCCTCATATTTATTACCAAAACTCAAAATCGAAATTTTATGCTATAGGTTTTGCGGGAAAATTCAAAAATTTAATACGAAAGCTGTACTCTCACCTTTAAAATGCATTTTGATTTTTATCGATAGGACACTCTGATCAAAAGATATCGAATTTGTACCATCTAGTTAATACAAATTTTATTTAAAAAATTGATTTCGTTCGCGTAACTGATATTCAAATTCGCCGGTCAGGCCGCTTCAAGCCTTGTTTTTGAGAGAACGGTTCACTCTACACAAAAAGTGCTAACAAACATTTTCGTCCAAAATTAGCTACATTTCTTGTTTGAAACATTTTTTTTTTCTACGTACAGTTTTTAGTTTTTCCTTTTAGGAAGGGGGTTTTAGGGAAAACCCTGAGGTAAGAGTGGCAAATTTTTTTTAATCTTTTTTGTGTTCCCAAAATTGAAATTCTCAGCAAAATTATTCTTCTTCTGTCGTTTTATGGCCTCCACCTCTTAGGTACTTGGCCAGCTCATGTATATATTTTCTTTTCAATTATAGAATGGAATTCTCCTCACAGAGATTCTGGAAATAACCATATTCCCTTCAACTATTTTGGACAATTTATAATGGGATATTATAAAGTAATTCTATGTCATTAATGATATAGATTTTTCTTGTTCCATCTATTAAGCTATGAATGTAAGGTATATCTGGAATTTGGCATCTTGGACAGGACATCAGTGGTTAAAGGATAGGTTAGGTTGGGTATTTATTTATATTTTACCTACATTTTAATTTGGAAAATATTGATAAACTTACCAATCGTTTTCAAGGTTTTAGCATTGATATTGTGGAAAATACTTTGTACTGAAATGGGTGTTGGGCATCCATCTTTAATAAGTTTTAGATATAAATCAAATTGTGGTGTCTTATTGATAGGACACTCTAGCAAGATGTGTATTATACTTCCTATTTGCCCACACTCACAAAAAGGGGAATCAATACAGTTAATTTTAAATAGATGATCTGGCGCCAAACAATGTCCTGTTCGTAACCTAATAATTGTTGTCAGGTGTCTAGGGTCTACAAAGGCAAACTTATGAAACCATGGTGTTAGAGAGAATTCGCTTTGACATTGTTGGTACCACTTTACCTTTTGTTTAAACTGTTTAAGCCAATCAAGTTTAAATTCATTTATTAGTGTTTGAGTAATAAATGAAAGATAGTCCATTTTATTAATTTTTATGTTAGCTGGGATATTTAGGGTTCTACCTATATTCGCCAGTTGATCTGCCACAATATTCCCTTTTACTCCTGACTGGCCTGGAATCCAGGCTATAATAATATCAAGTCCTGCTTAATTTGCTTCAAGTATTAATCTTTTAGTTGAATTTACAATGTGGTTATTTCTTCCCCAACAGGTACTTTGTAATTTTTGGATTGCACTTTTTGCATCAAAGAATATTATTGCTTTTTTAATGTTTTTTTTTTCTAAGCAAGCTCCTACTGCCTTATTAATGGCAATAATTTCAGCAGTGCATATTTTTATGTGCTCATGTAGTCTAGATGCATAGTTATAATTTATTGATGGAATGTGAACTCCAAACCCTACTGCCCTTGAATTGGGTTCTAATGACCCATCTGTAAATATCCAAGTGAATTCTTCATAGATGGGTGAGAATTCATTAAGAAATTGTTGATTACTATATGTTTCTCCTTTTTTGTTTTTGGAGAATATTGTTTTTATTCTTTCTATTTGATATTTTAGCTCAATCTGGTAACAGGACTTAATACTATCTTTAAATAATTGTTTAAGATCTTGATCAAATTTTTATTTTTAATGTAAATAAGATATGGTGTCTTTTTTAATTTCCACATTCCTATCTGATTATTGATTTTGAACTCTAGCTCAGACAATATTTCATTCAATGGGTTTTCTATATCAGCTGAGATTTTAAGATAAAATTTAGCAGACAGGATTTTTCGTCTCAAGTTGTTCGTATGATTTTTAGAGGTTGAGTGACATTTTCTGTTTTATTACATATATTTATTTCATACTTGTCCATTTAAATTTGTAGCGAATGTTTTGACTGGACAACCGAAATTGTGCATTTTTTCTAATTACCTCATATCATTATTTACAGTACATTCAACCAACTTATACCTCTAAGCGATTAATGGAATTCGCAGAAAACGTTTCGTTGTAGTAAAAGGTACGGCAAACTGCACTGGAGTTCTCCATAATCTTTTTAATTACTTACTTTGTTTAGAATATTTTTGCCTGTATTATTAGTTAGAGTTAATTTGTATAAAATGAGGAGCAAAAATTTAAAGGAATTTTAAATAGTATTGTTTATTTGGCTAATAATGAATGTATAAAATTTATACATTCATTATTAGCCAAATAAACAATACTATTTAATATATATTTAATATAATGGTTATATATATTATATTTAATATATTTAATATAATGGTTAACCTGCTGTACAATTATTTTGTAAAAAACATTATAATAGTGTACTTACTAATTATTTAAATTTGTAAATCATCATCATCGTCACTAAATTCACTACCACTATGAATATGTAAATCTATAATCACTGGATTAATTTCACTAATTTTATTTTCCCGGATCCGCCACTCTTCTATTAATTTTTCACATTTATTTACAGTTTTGGCCCATATTTCTGGAATTGCAGTTTTAAGAGCTTCTTGCGACATTTCCCTAACTGCATCGTCACTGTATACACTGCATCCAACGTGATTATCATAATACATTTTACATATACCCCAGATGTGTTCGATGGGATTAAACTGGCAGTGATACGTCGGTAACCGTCGTACTTAATGTCCATAACTTGATACAATTTGGTCAACTATATAAACTGTTGGTTTTTCATTACGTTTCGAAATTTCCAGTAAGTCTGATTTGAAGGTGTATTCTGGAAAATAGATATTATTTTTAACTAACCAATTTTTTATGCTCGGTACGTTCCATGACTGTTTTGTTTGTTTTTCCAAAATCTCCGAATGGTAAGGTGCATTATCTAAAACTATAACTGATGGTTCACTCAGACTAGATAACAGTTTCTCCTCAAGCCATTTAACAAACATATCTGCATTCATGTTTTCATGGTAATCAGCAGATTTTGATTTTGAAGAAAAAATCAAATCTGCGTTTTCTATAAAGCCTTCTTTCCCTCCTGCATAAAGAATGATGTGTCTTTTGCCTTCGCTCTCTGTGTGTTTTATTGATTTTATGCTGTCGTCTTGCCTTCTTTTAATTCCATCCTTTGCAAATATCCATGTCTCATCTAAGTATACGAATGTTTCATTTTCAGATTTAAGTCTAGTATATTTTCTCAAAAATTTAATTCTTTTGTGAACCACACTACTCCTTTCGCATAAAAGTAACCTGTTATTTTCTTTTTTGAATTTAAATCCTAAATCTCTCAACCCTTTCCAAAGGCTAGTCCTCTCAATTTCAGAAACTTGTCTTTCTCATATTTTGGCCAATAAAGTATCTAAACTGATATGTTGCTTGTTTTCACGCATTCGATACAAAATATTGCGAATTTAAAATTTTTCTCCATCAGGTAAGTCAATCCTCCTAGAATGTTAACGAGCTGTTTTTTGTCTTCTTGATACTCAGTCACAGTAAGATCTTATTGTGACTGAGTATCAGAAACGCGTTGATTTATACATAATAATGACTTTAAAAGGCCACCATTGTCTCTTTCCATGGTAAAGTATTTATGCTCATTTGCAATTAATTCATCAATATCCAACTTACGTCTAGGCATGATTGTCACTTGAAACTACACGTTTGAATTACAATATACTAAGTTTAGATCAATATGACAGAAACTTTATAACCAATTAGCCTAATGATCATTAGGAATGCGGATTTTAATTTAATTATATTTGATAAAAAGTTTAGAAATGGTTGGAAACCATACATAAACAAATTAAAATGTTTCCCACAATTATTATATTTTTAGTACAAGTATTTTCATCTGAAAATAAAAAGTTGAATATATTTACCAAAACCCTAATTTAACCCGTAATCGCAGACGTCTCAAAAATGGTACACTCTAACAGACATATATGGTCAGTATAACCACCACTATTTAAATTGACAAAATGTTCTAGTTCGAAGTATTTTTTAACAAAAATTAAAAGTGATATTTTAGTACTTTGTATATGTATTATGAATATAAATTATCCTTAGCATGGTAGTATTTGTTTCAGAAAAAAATTAGTAAACAAGTAGGTAAAAGAAATTTAAATTAAATAACATTATGCAAGAATACTATTTATTAAAAAAAATGTAACAAAATATGCAAAACTATGAACAACGGGTTAATGACACATATATTATATTTATTATAAGTGTTACACATTATGGAGAACACCAGTGCAGTTTACCGTGCCTTTTACTACAACGAAATGCCAATTCCATTAATCGTTTACAGGTGTAAGTTTGTTGAATGTGCTGTAGTAAGCGTAACATCCAAAAGCCTCTAAAATAAATAAAACAATTATATATTATCAACTTTGCTTAAATAAAAGGCAGATATCGAGCACAGTTTTTTATTAAATCTTGTCCAAGTACTTTCGCTCTCAGAACATCTTCAGGGGCATCTGAAATAAACCAAGAAACGTTTTTTCAAGTGAAGGAAAATTAGTTTTTTCGAAGGTAACTAACTAATTTTCCTTAATTTGAAAAAACGTTTTTTGGCTTATTTCAGATGCCACTGAAGATGCTCTGAGAGCGAAAGTACTTGGGCAAGATTTAATAAAAAACTGTGCTCGATTTTTTGCATATTTGCGCTAATTTTGTGCATATATATTCGCATATTTCATCTGTATTTTGTTGCATATATTCAGGTCTCTAGTAATGAGTCAATATTCCAGGTTGCGATCTTTGTACCTACAGTCTTTCGGTTGTCTACAACTGCCGGATCTTGATGACCGTAAATCTTAAAACCCCTTTTAACCATCTTGTACTAGCTATAATGATTAGAGTGGTTTCTCCTTGCCTTCTATATCCTTAGGACATTATTGACCATCTCGTGATTCTTGATATACGCCCCAAATAACAATGGAGCTTGTTTTGGATATTACGTCAAATTATAAAAGACTGTTTTTAAATTACGAACGCTTTCATGCTTTTGTTAGTAATTTTAAGTAATTTATAAAAACATATATTGGTCGTATATAAATTATATATACAAATATAATATATAAATACATAATTCGTAAGTTACTCCTTTTATACTGACTTCATTTACCATTGCTCATAACAACTGTACATAATAAAAAAATCATTAAATAAATTTTTATAAACCAATTGTATTTAACATGTTAATGAATGTTGAATTTTATGATTTAATAATTGGTTCTGGCTAGTAGCCACATGTTAACATCTAAAACTTCTTTAACATAGTAATCGGACAAGATCGGTAATTAGTCTTAAAAAGAACGTTAACCTCAAGATTCCATCCGACGATGCGGTCCGTAATTCTAATTCTGCTACTTGGAAATAATTCCAACGGTCGACATTCTGAAAATCTCTTTCCTTTCCTTTGTAGAGCTTTAACCCACCTCATCTTTTATGTATGATACAATACGTCAATGTTTTTATTCTAGCAAATCAAAACAATAACTGTTTTTAGATGAATATTTTCTTAATTTAAGGATTTAGCTTTTGCGAGGTGAATGTGAGTAGTGATTATCATACTAGTCCGGCAGCTGGGTACCTTTATATATACATGGAAGTGTGGATAGTTGAAAACTATTCTACTTTCTGTAAAATTTTTCGCTGAATACGAATATGTAGATCCCCCATCTCAAAAATTGATACCAGTTGTTATAAACAATTTTTTCATAAATAAATTTTCAAATTTGAATATTTTGGTTTATAACCAGTCCCATTGTAAAGTACAGCTAAAAATCCATTAAAAATGGTAGGTATATAATATGTTGTATATAAAAAGTTTATAGTTTTAACGTTATTAAAAAGTCGAGATATCGAAGATTTAGCACTTTGAATTGTCATAACTTTTTACATGATGCATATTTCTCTAATAGCTACACATCAGTAGAAAGTTTGAACGTATTTGGACATATTTACTATTGAACAAAATAGAAAACACTTACTTTTTTATTGCTTTAACAAGTAATAAACAAATAGGTTTTCAAGTGCGCAGCACGCCGTGTACACAGTTACCATTTTCATTGGCTACCTCCATCTTCTTTTCCTGGATCGTCTATACAGGCCCACTACCCCGCCGTGCACCAACGTAGGACTCACCACACTCTTATATATGTTTCCTTTCAACCCTTTCCCGATTTTTCGATCGCAGAGCACCTCGCTCATTCGCTTCCAATCAGCCTCTATCCTGTGGGAAATTTCTCGATCTAGTGTCCCATTTCCGTTATATAGGAGTCAATGTATTTACATTCTCCTACTTGTCCTAGTTTTTCTCCATTCAATTCGATGCCCCTACCATTCCTGTTCCTCCCAACCACATATACTCCGTTTTCTATCTTCTCCAAAATTCGATATCATCAACAAAGAGCATTGACCATGAGCCCCCTTACTTACTTACCTTTTCTGTGAGCACGCCTATAACAAGACTAAACAGGTTGGGATTCAGTGAAGAGCCTTGCAAATCAACCGTCACCGGGAAACTTTCGGTCAATCCGACATAAGTCCTTACTTTGGTGTACACTCCCTCTTACGTATCCTTCACGAGCCTTACCTAATGCCGGGAACCCATTTTTCTCTCGCATTCTTTTTCCTTCTTCCTGGCATAAACCCAAAATGTTCTTCTTCTATCGATATCTCTAATCTTCTCATTTGCGATACCGCATCATCTGTCTTTCCTCTGGTATTCTTCATTTAGCAACTTGCTAAAGTGCATACTTTTTATTTTTACTCTTAATTGTTCCATCCACTATTGATTTGTACTAAAAGTAATGTAACAAGTTTTTTTTATCTAATTTCGATTTCAAATGGTAATTGTAATTTCTTTCTCTAGTGTTACCGTTATCTTGCTTTCAATTTAGACTGTTTGGTGAAATCTTGTCATAAGTCTAGTCGTAAAACAAACGGCATCTACTATCAGCATCCCATTAAAAGTATTCTTTAATACTATGAGACATATATACAATGTAGAAACGCGAAGAACAGAACATACAAAGTTTTACATCGGCAACATACATGCCGATATATTTCCCAATTAAGAGAGACTCAATAAGAGACTCATTAAGAGAGACTCATTAAAAGAGTCTCATTAAGAGAGACTCATTGTGAAACTCATTAAGAGAGACTCATTGAGATTGAGAGAGAGAGAGAGAATCATTTAGTTCAGAAGAAGGTACTGTAAACGCCACATATGAAGATCCAAACACGGGCATGTGGCGTGTGACGACTGTATCCGAAGAGGTAAACAGTGGCGTGATTATGCCTTTTATATAATTAACGGCGAATAGTTACTGCTGCGCTACTGACAGCGTGGATAAATATGTATGCAAGGCGCTCGGATCGAATTGTGACGAATATAGGGACTTGCGCTGAGTATGTGCAGTAGGGGCCAGTTTTCGTAACTGGCCCCTACTGCACATACTTGATCTAAATCTAAAATGGTATTATTTGGTGAGAAAAATGTATTTATCGTCAAAAATTATTTTTCCTCTTTGCAAATCGATGGGGTGCTTGGTGGTTGTTGATCTTTTTGAAGTACTGCGGAAAACAAGAAGGAATCAGCTCAAAATCATAGCAGGCTTCCTTAGCGGACATGTGCCAGTCAAGGGACAGCTGCACACAATGCGGCTGTTTCATCGAGACTTAACTCATGCAGACTCTCTAGCAGAGAACCTCAAACAGTTAAGGTAGAATTCTGCAACAAGCGACCAAATGTACAAATAAGTACGTGATCGAGACAAGCGACATACTGAAAATGTGCGTCTATACTTCAGTATATCAGATGTAGAAAAAGGGAGTGTAATGGTTTCGAAACTGTACTTTAAAAGTCTGCTGAAAGAAGAAAATGACGATATATTTCTCATATTACATGTTTCGACAGAAAAATGGATTTTATATTTTCTAGGACGATAACATCCTTGCAGGATTCTACTTGAGGATCAAATAGTGGTGGTTTCTTAGCCACTAACCCAAGTAGCAATTTGTCTTCCTCGCTATAAAATTGTATTTCGGAGGTTATTATTTTAATAAGAAACCATGTACAAATCTGCTAAAACAGAAATGTCGCGTAGCGATCTTCTTCACTACTGCTCTTGAAGGTGACTTACAAGACACAGATAGGCGACAGTTGTTTGTCACTTGTTTCTGTCTTAAGAGCGTAGGCGCAAAATTTCAGGCCAATGCTTTTTAAATTCAATTATTTAAAATATTTTTTCAAAAATACTTATTAGTTTTTTTAGGATTCGAAAAAAAATGAATGCATTTAAAAAGCATTGGCTCGAAATTTTGCGCCTACGCTCTTAAGCTGCAGAACTATCTTAATATAATAGCATTGATAGCAGATATGAAGAGACCACAATCGGTCTATTTTAATCTGTCTCGGTCGCTTGTTGCGGAATGGTACCTTTAATCATATCTTGCATGATTGCCAGCCACTACATCGCAGGCTGAAAACACATTTTGGAGTCCAAGTAACTTCGAAAACATATCCTACCCATCCACTAAACCTGTACAAGGTTCCAGAATTTTAGAATGTGTATCACCCTCGGAGATTTTACACATGGCGCAGCCCAGACGGACGAACAAGAAATCAAATAGACTACATCCTAATAAGATCAAGATGGAAGTCGTCGGTCATCAACTCTTGGTATTGAACAAAATCCCCAAAAGAAGATCCCTAAGAAAAGTCATGTCTCTAAATCCATCAAAAATCAATGACTTCCAACAAAACCTAGAAGAAGCTGCAAGAGACTGTGAGGCAGCGTTTTCCACAGTGAAGGTCATCGTCATCATCATCATCAGCCTCTCTCAATCCACTCCTGGACATAGGCCTCCCCTGTTTGTCTCCAAAGTGTTCTATCTTGTGCTTGCTGTATCCAGTTTTTTGTTTTCTTTCGTAAGTCGTCTTGCCATCGTGTTGGTGGTCTTCCTCTGCTACGTTTATCGGCTCTTGGTCTCCATTCGACTAGTTTGCGAGTCCATCTTTCGTCCTTCATTATGGCAACGTGTCCATCTTCCGTTCTTCATTCTGGCAACGTGTCCAGCCCATTTCCATTTCGGTAAAGATAAAGGTACGGTAAAGGTACACGGAAACAAATCCCGAACTTGAGTTGTTCATTAAAAAGTCTATAGAATTTCAAGTACCTATGATTATATGCTTCGTTGACTACCAAAAGGCATTTGATTGTGTAAGCTGGATAAATCTGTGGTCCATTTTATTAGAAATGGGCACACCAATGCACCTGGTGACACTTATTAAAAATCTGTAACAGTCCAATATAGCAACAATACGACTAGATCAGAAGTTCTAAAACCAATTCAGAACCAGGAGAGGTGTTAGATAAGGATGCGTGTTGTCACCTGACTTATTCAACATTTATAGTGAACATATCATGAGGATGGCTTTAGATGGATGTAGGAGGATGGTGGAGTAATGACACTACACTTATAGCAGCAAATAAGCAAGAAATGTTTAATCTCCTACGAAGAGTTGAGTAAGAAAGCAATAACGTTGGTCTGAAAATCAATAAAGCTAAGACAAAAATAATGTTGGTCAACAGATTCCACACTATTTAACTAACTAACATGTTACAGGAATATCAGATAGTGGATAGTTTTGTCTATCTCGGGTCTAGTATAACTAACGATGGTAACTGTGAAGCAGAATTTCGGAGACGTGTTGGTATGGCAAAAAATGCGATGAGTCGCCTAACTAAAGTTTGGAAAGACATATCTATCTCCCAAAATATCAAGATGAGACTGGTGAATGTCCTTAAATTCTCAATATTTCTATACGGGGCAGAGACTTGACTCTTCGCGGACGCGACCGCCAAAGAATTGATGCCTTTGAAATGTGGGGCTGGATAAGAATACTGCGCATACTTTGGACAGCTCATGGGACAAATTTTTCACGATAAAACGGGGAGTACGTCAGGGTAGCATTTTATCACCGACGTTGTTCAATACTTACTCGGAAATGCTGTTCAGGGAAGCTATTGATGGTTTAAGAGAAGGTATAAAAATCAATGGTGAAATCATAAACAATTTAAGATATGCGTACGATATGGTTTTGATTGCTAATAATGCCGAGGATCTGCAAACATTAATAGACCGTGTAGTGGAAGCCTGTGACAGATTCGGCATGAAATTAAACTGTAAGAAGACCAAAATTCTTGTAGTAAGTAAAAACGACAGCACCAATTCCCAGCTAATAATGAACCCTTGAAAATAATCGACAAAATTGCATACCTTGGATGCAGTCTAAATAAGGAATGGGACCATTCACAAGAAATAAGATGTATAGAAAAGGTGAGAGCTGTCTTTAATCGCCTCAGGAAGATTTTATGTAATATGCACCTGAAAATTTATATAAGAACACGAGTCTTTAGATGCTATGTATTTTCTACCCTTTTATATGGAGTCGAAGCCTGGACCTTGACGGAGGCAACATCCAAACGATTAGAAGCCTTCGAAATGTGGTACTACAGCCGCATGCTCAGAATTTCCTATATCCATCATGTTACAAACAACACCGTGATCCATCGTATGAATAAAGATCTGGAAATTATGCGTATCGTGAAAATCAGAAAGATGACATACTTAGGGGATGTAATGCGCAATGAGAAGTATCAACTAATTCAACTAATTTTACAAGGCAAGATAGAAGGCAAAAGATCTCAAGGGCGCAGAAGGACATCGTGGTTGAAGAACATCAGACAGTAGGCAGGAATGACTACCATACATCTATTTAGAGCAGCTGTCAAGAAAGTTGTATGGACCAACGTGATTGCCAACATCCACAGAGTATAGGCACCAAAAGAAGAAAAAGTGGTTCGCAGAGGTGATTGTTCCTGGAAACGTACCGGGGAGAAGATATCACCAACTAGGTGGTCCGATCAAATTAAGAATTCAGCTGGAAACTAATTCTGCGAAGCTCTCAGAGCAGCTGAAGATAGAGACCAATGGAGAAAAAGTGTTAGGAATGTTGGAAGAAATCACGATCCTTAGTAATGGAGAAACGACAAGAGAGAAATATCACCCATGACTGAATGGACGATCTACGGATCTTCCATTCGATGGAAGAATGGAATTCGATATATGTTTAAAAATTATTTAATAACCATATTGACCAAAGAGCTTTGGTATATTAATCTTTGCAGATTCTTCTCATTTTTATCTATTATTATGGTATAGTCATGGCAGTAAGTCATTTTTATATGGAATGAAAAACAGATCATGCTAAATACATTGCATAATGAATAAATTGGCTTATTCATTGGAATGTACTAAACCTGCCAGGCCCACTCAATAAAATATAGCTTCGTCGTGAATCAGTATATTTTGAATCACACCTTAGTTTTTCTTCATTATTTTTGGCAACAATACCGGTCCCCTTTGCAGTTGTAATTTGGTAAATTTGAGTACATTCATCAACTGTTCATTGTCAATACAAATTTGTCTAATTAGAAACTATTTGGAACGATTAATTGTTTATATTAACTACAAATTTATTTTACTCAAATTAAATTAAATTATTTTACATTATTTTACACTATTTTTAACATTAAATGGTGTATATTATTCAGAACGATCATTTATCATTTAGAAATTTAGTTTGAGGCATTTTTTGATATATTGTTTATTTTATAAACTTGTCATAACAGAATGAAATATTTTTATTCGATATCTATCAGTAAAAGTTTGGTTTAAATAATCGGAATGGAATTAATATGTTCTAAACAATATAAGTAATCTGTCATCGGTATGTATTTTTAAAGGAAATGCCCCGTTTCCCATATTGGCGTAGAAATTATGCGGGTATAAAAAGCGATGTTGATATTTGAAGATTGATGAAAACGGCTGATAACTGAATATTGGAACTCATGAAGTTTAATATCTATATAACTGAAACTTTTTCCATAAAAAATTTCAAATTTATTCCTGTTTCCTCAACACACGTATACAGTAAGGTCTCGTTTTATGCGGTGGATACATTCCACAGAAAAGCGCATATAAAAAAATCGCATAAAAAAGACATTACTTGCCTTAAAAAAGTTGGGATATATTCTGTAGCCTTCTAAAATTACATAAAACCAAGACAAAACCAAAAGTTTGCAGAAATTAAAAGAAATAGGCTGCATAAATTACTTAGAATATCTGAAAGAAATTCATACAAAAGCTTAAAAAAAACTTGTATTCAAAACTTAATTAATTTTATTTTATGGGAAAGTAATAGGTACATATAGTTTTACATTTACATTTTTAATCATTATCGCTATCTGATAATGGTCTGCACTGTTTGCCAAGTGGCTCAAAATCATCTTCATCGTCAAAAGAAACTGTCTCTGTAATAGATATTTGCAATAAAAGCTATGGATTTTCACAAACTTCATTCTCGTTCTGTGTAGCTCTTCTTTTTGTGATAATATAATCAGTAATTAAACTTTGCGATGATGATGATGATTAATAGGTACATATAGTTTTACATTTACATTTTTAATCATTATCGCTATCTGATAATGGTCTGCACTGTTTGCCAAGTGGCTCAAAATCATCTTCATCGTCAAAAAAAAACTGTCTCTGTAACAGATATTTGCAATAAAGGCGATGGATTTTCACAAACTTCATTCTCGTTCTGTGCAGCTCTTCTTTTTCTGATAATATAATCAGTAATTAAACTTTGCGATGATGATGATGATTAATAGGTACATATAGTTTTACATTTACATTTTTAATCATTATCGCTATCTGATAATGGTCTGCACTGTTTGCCAAGTGGTTCAAAATCATCTTCATCGTCAAAAAAAATTGTCTCTGTAATAGATATTTGCAATAAAGGCGATGGATTTTCACAAACTTCATTCTCGTTCTGTGTAGCTACTCTTTTTCTGATAATATAATCAGTAATTAAACTTTGCGATGGTGATGCTAGTAATTTTGTATGTACCTCACGATATCCTGACATGCAGTTCTGCAGCTAACGTTGTAATTTAAAGACTCGTTTAGAATTTGGGTAATTAATAAGAAAATGATTTTCTAATTTACTGCAAAGTTGAAGACCTTCTCGGATTAATTTGGCAGTTAGGGAGGTTGGTTTTTCTTCCTTATCATTATCATCTTCTAGACTCACGATGTCATCTAAAGTTAGATATAAAGTTTGATCAATTATAGGTTTGTTCCAACACAACGAAAAACCGCCACGTAACGGTAACGCTCCTGCACACTAAACAAAATACGTTCCAACAAAAATTTGATCGTTCATCTCATCGTCCTTCCGACCGTTCCAACAAAAATTATGATCGCCCAGTGACGGTTTCGTGACGATAATTTCAGTAATCTGGCAAATGCATGTACTGGTTGGGATGACTTGCGCACTAGGATTTTATTCTACTTCTTTAAATTTGTTGGGCCTAGATTAACTTAGAATTTGTATTAAAACAGCAAATTTGTTCAGAAAAAAGAAGAAGTTAGGTTAATGATTTTATCACGTGCTTATGATAGACTTATTATTTATTTATATATTTGTTTCTCGTTATTTATAACTTTATAAATATGACTGACGACGAAGGAATTAGTGATTTTTCTGATTATTATAGTAGTGAGGATGATTTGGAGCTATTAGCCAAACCTAGGGTGAAAAACCAGAATTATTTAGATAGATTGGTCTTTATTTTAAATTGGTGCAAACTACTGATTAATAATTAAATAAATAAAATAAAAAAAAAAATTGTCACCAAATTATGTCAGTTGTCACAAAATCGTTCTATCAGTTTACAAATTACCGTCATCAGACGATACAAATGATGAACATGCGCATTAAAAACGGTACAAGTAGTTTCGTGACGGTTTTCGGATCGTACAAAAATTGCGTGTTGGAACAAACCTTATATCATGGTCACTTAATACATCATCCACAAGCAATTCATCTATATCATCGTGGCTGAAGGTGTTAAAACCAACTCCGCCAATTTCGTGTGCCAAATTAATTATTTCATCTGATGTGTCGATGTTTGAATGGTTGCATTGCTTGTTACACATGCTGGCCAAACCTTTTTCCAACAGGCATTTAAAGTTCTTTGTCTTATTTGAGCGGAAGCAGATGCAACATGAATCAAACAATAAAAAATAGAAAATTGCTTCCACACACCTTTTACTGTTAAGGGCTCATTTTCTAGTTTACTCACGATGGATTTGTAAGTTGTCTTTATGTAATATTTTTTAAACGTTGCAATTATGCCTTGATCTAATAGCTGAATAGTGCTTGTTGTATTGGGCGGAAGAAATATTATTTGAAGGTTTGGATGTTCTAGAAAGGCTTGGCTGTGAAAGTTGGACAATGGACTCTGAAATAGAATAAAGAATAGATGCCTTTGAGATGTATATATACAGACGAATGCTGAGTATTCCATGGGTACAAAGAGTTACTAATGTTGAGGTACTTCGCCGCATGTGTAAACAAAAAGAATTACTAAGGACAATCAAATGAAGAAAGATACGAATTACTTCAAGTTATACTGGAAGGAAAAGTACAGGGCAAAAGATCAGTAGGAAGACGCCAGAACTCGTGGCTGAAAGACCTGAGTAGATGGTTCGACCGCTCATCCGCAGAAATCTTTCGCGCAGTAATTTCCAAAACTACAATTGCCATTTGGATCGCCAACCTTCGAAAGGAGACGGCGCCATGAGAAGAAGATGTTCTAAGTGTGGACGACCTGCTGCATTGTCAATAATTAATAAAACTGTTAAATCGAGATTTTTTCTTCATATAGGCTTCTACTACTGACACGAAGCAATTATTGAACCATTCTGTAAAAACCATCTAATGCACTGCCAGTTGTTTTAAATCTTTGCCTTTTAAAGCACATGGTCTAAGAGATTTATTTATTAAGAGCAGTTTCAACATCCGATCTCCTGATGCATTGCTACAAAGTAATAATATTACTAGATCTTTACTTGATTTATGTCCACTTGCAGTTTTTTCATCCTTTGCGATGTAAGTACGGTTAGGCATTTTTTCCAATACAGTCCCGTTTCATCAGCGTTAAATGATCATTCATCAAATAAGTCTACAGCAGCTGCGTTCTTTGACATTTCTGCTGCTTTTGATAATGTCAATTTAGACATTCTTTGCCAAAAAATGTTGTATCATACCGTCGTCTCTTTTATTAACTTTTGTTTCTGGGCACGCGCTTAAATTTGTTATGGGCCTACAGAAGGATATTAAGAATAAGTTGGGTGGATAGAGTCACGAATGTCGAGGTGTTGAGAAAAATGGGAAAAGATAAAGAGGTTTTAAATACAATTAAAGTCAGAAAACTGCAATATCTGGGACATGTCATGAGGGGCGAGCGTTATAACTTGCTGCAATTAATAATACAAGGAAGAATACAGGGTAGAAGGAGTCGCGGAAGAAGACGCATCTCCTGGTTAAAAAATTTGAGAGCTTGGTTTAACTGCACTTCTGCTGACCTCTTTAGAGCAGCGGTATCGAAAGTGCGAATTGCCATGATGGTTGCCAACCTTCTTAGAGGAGATGGCACATGGATTCCCCTTACAACGAAACATATTTGTGTGAACTCAACTTTTATACAATCCTTTGAATTATGAGTTTCTTGGCATCTGTTACATCTTGGCTGACTCCTACATTGACTTCCTAAGTGGCCGTATCTAAGACATCTAAGACAGTTAAACCATAACAAAACTTTCTGTTTATATATTTCAACTTCTTTAATAACCTTATTAATGACTATATATTTAGGTAAAGTTTGCTATTTAAAGGTCTCAATACAAGACTTAGTAGGGACATCTTCGACAATTTTTTCCTCATTAACAAGTTTTTCTACTTTACGCATAATTCTTTTAACGTTTGCAATTTCAAATATGCAATGACTATCATACTGTTAAATTCTATTTTTAATATACTCTTCCGATAAATCTGTGTCTATATCCCTAATAACTGCTTGTCTGTGTAAAATAAATTTTGGAATATACAGATCTAAAGTATTTAAACAAAATATTTCTAGAGTTTTGTTTTTAATGAGGTTGTTAGCAGTTTTATAATCTTTGCATTTGACTCTAATTCTATTTGGGCCAATGGCGTCTATACTAGAAATCATATTGTCTGCTTCAGGAAAGTTAGGCAAAATAAGTTCACCAATCTTTAAAGAATTGCCTAGATCATTACTATTTAATAAAAATACTTGACTTACCTGTTTATTTTTTTTTGTTTCCTGTTTCCCCCCGTTATTGACACTCATATGGTAGGTGGTTCAATAAATGATATTGCTGTTGGAATGCCACAAATTTCATAATTTAAGGCACAATATTAATTGTATTAAATTCAAACAATGGGCGGTTTACTGGAGTCTCGAATGTTGCTGTACCGAAGGCACGTCTAATTTCTATGAATACTACTACGGAACTGTATTTTAATACCACATTAATACTGTTTAAATCTCTAAAAATTTGTAAGTAACTTCAACAAGCGTGTTTCAACTTTGACGTATTTCGCGTTGAAATATTCGATTTGGAATTTGGCAAATAACAACCTACTTTTCATGAGCTACATCTCTGCTTCTACCGGATCTACAGACTTCATAAGTACACCATTTTTTTGTTTTTTATAAGCTAAATTTTTGCCAGGAATATTTTTTTCGATAAATACTTACCTTTTTAAGTTATTATAGAGTTATAGACGGTAAAAAACCGTCTGAAAACGTGGTTTTTGTTTTGAAAAATGAACATTTTTATTCGAAATTAACTCAAAACATATTGACTTAGTGAAAAAACTCTATAGAACTAAAGTTGCTTAGAATTAGTCAATTTATCCATTTACGGACTTATTTTGAACGTATGTTTTTTCACGTCCTAGAAGGGGTGGCTTTCACCCCCAAGTAAAAGCAAACCTGGGCTTGAGTTCAAAAGTGAAGTAGACGGTAATTCCAAAAATTTCAAGCACGAAAATTACACTCCAAAACAGTCATTTACTGGAGTAATAAAAGAATCATTTAAAACAGGATGTGTTGTTAAATAAATAAGATCAGAGGTATTGACAGATTACGCGAACTTAATGTTAATAACTAAACTTAAACGTGAATAACTAAATATATAATTGCAAAGTAAGCTAATAATCAGATAAGCTGCAAATTTCCAGGCGAGTCAGAACTATTGAAAAATAAGGTAGGTATAACATACATACTTACACCGGAATATGAAAAATTATACGATTATTCTCTTTTATCAGTTATTTAATTTTAATTAACAGTTATTAAAATCATGTTAGCTCCAAATTTCCTTGACATAAGTATATATCCTACTGACTACTGCCCTTTTTTCTCTCTTGATGTCCAGAAAAATGTAAGAGACTATTTTATTAAACAAAATGATTCACTTTTATCATATTTATTTTCAGGCCACCAAAATTTGAATTAACCCTATCAAAACTTGCATTTTCTGCAGCGAACATAAATATTTACGTTAACTGTTTTTCTTGGAGAACGGAAATACCAGTAACGTCACCTGCTCCTAAACATATGATACACATTTTACAGAGAACGTTGTTTCCTTACGCAAATTTGGCAACGAAGAAACGTTTCGCTATAAACAAAGCAATTTTCGTAAATATTTATGTCAACGTCGCTATCATTTAAGAAGATATAATTGAATTTCATAATACACTTACGACTGAGCGTTTTCGGGTGATTTAGCAGCGAACGCAGCAGAAGATTTCAGTAAACCGTAAATTGTACAAACGGTAGAGTTATATAGGTCGTAAATATACAAAATAAGAAGTATTTCTTACTAAAACTGAAGTGATCAGTGACAGAACTATACCGTAGAATTAATAACACGTTAGGATTGCTCTGGTTCAACTAAAAAGGATTTTAACCACACTCAGTAATATCTTGGATTCGTAATCTTTAAGACTATCTCCTCTATAGTGGACGCTGGTCGTGGATAGGTTGATAGCTAGGCAGCAGCGATAGACATCATGTCCTGGGATATGAGAATGATCTGGTTATATTAGCCTACGGCAAATTGAAGGCACAATCAGAGTTATATTGCAACAGGCGCTAACTGTAGTTATGAATGGACTTTAAATGTAGGACTTAACATAAACCCCCATAATTCTAAATTTATTTTAATTATATTATGAGGAATTTAGAAGAATTAGGTCCTCTAAACCTGCATGGTACAAAGTAGGTGGGTGAAATAAAGTATCTTGGTGTAAAATTAGACTCCTTGAAATCACAAGATAGACCGAATAACTAAAAGAGTGGTGAATACTTTAATGGTAGCCAGATATAAACATGGAAAAATGTTAAATTGCATTTCTAGCAATAATATATGTATCAGTGGTATGGTATCCAAAAAGATACGACAAAAAAGTGTCCACAAAATCAGAAAGGTGTAAGACTAGTTTACCTTGGAATTACAGGTGCTCTGAGAAGTACACAAACAGCCAGTAAGGGGGTCCTAATAGATCTTTCTTTTTTTTACATCGTTATAAGAGGAATGTTAAAAAGGGATATTAAAGATTGTGAGAAAACCTGCACAAAGTAACGGTTAGATCAGGACATAATAACATATGATACCCAGATACAGGGCTAAAGTAACTTTCCAGATGGACATTTGCACACGAGAGGGATGGGACATAAGAAACACACAACCCAAGCTGCAGAGCTTTCTTTCGATTTATGTTCGATTGGTGTTCGATTTACGCAATATTGTATTATTCAAGAGAAATTTATATGAAGCAACAAAAACTTTTTGGAGAATACACTCATGATGTTTGATTGACTGTGAGTGACTGTTCAAGCCTATCTTAAACTTTTTCAGATGCTTCCGTAACAGAGAGTCACGTGATTTTTTAAATTTGATCAGACCATCGTGAAGTGAAGACTACCAAGTAATTCCAAAAATATATGGTACCACTACACCTGTACAACCTGGCACAGGGTTCCAGAATTTTGAATGGGTATCATGATGAGTTAATGGACAATCTACAAGAATCCTATTACCTATAGTAGAACGGGTTATAACAGACGGCTTCCGAAAAAAAGGTTTCAAGACAGTCGGAACCGATCTGTATTTTTCCCTGCCAGCAAAGAAATTCGTTTGCCCAAAAACCGACGCCGAGAAGTATCATCATTGAATACAACAAACACAAAGCATATGTTCGAACAAATGAAAGCCTACGATTAGTCGTAATCGAAATAGTAATAGTTCAGCCATCGTAAATGCTGATATCCTTCAACGATAAATAACAAATGACAAAATATCATATCCCCAAATTTGGAGATTACGTGATAGGTCTACCAAATATGAAAATAACCCAGTTCTGGATAAAAATCAAGAACCGGACCATTTTCTTAAAGACAGTCAAAGAAACAAAATCATGCAGCTGAGTTTATGCAGTTCGTGTTTATAATTTAAAATAAATCATTATTGTGAAGATTCATTATTTTGTTTTTTTGCCATATAAACAGTAAAATCATGTTTACACCAAAGCTAATAATTGATCTTTTCACTTCACTTAATACACTTGTAATACATTGCCATTTCATTTTCGTAGAAATGTCGCATCAACGCTAAGTGATAAGGCGGTAAGTATTTTCTGGTTTGCTGAATCACATAGAATCCTCACCTGAAACTATTGCAACTAATACCCAAAAGCAAAATAAAAGAAAGCTTGGTTGACGCAGAAGAAGACATAGGGGCTAAAGAATTTAAATTATACTTTATTTATTAATGGATGACAGCACGTTAAAGGATCAGAGGTTATTACTAGAAACGTAGAGTGTACAATTCACAGAAGCAGTTTTTTTACGATAATATAAATACCCACTCGATCTGAAATATAGATAACAAAAATTGTACGAGTTTAAAAATAATAATAATTTTTGAACTAATTGTAAGTGTATTGATTGAATAAAAAGGGGATGATAGGCGACTTGCGGTTTGTCGAATCTGCTCAAGTCTTTTGCCACCTCGTCCGGGTCCGTGGTGGTCAATTCCCGGAAGACCATGTATAACCAAATTTCTGTGCATTATCCGATAATCTCTGTAATGCAATTGAAATTTTCAAAATTTCGTTAATCACGTTTTCCACAATTATTACAATCTACCTAAATACAAATTTGAAGAAGATATTTTAATTTGATTTTAAGCCGTTAACGCATCATAACTGTATTGTGAAAAATGTCGTTTAAAATTTACCTCACTAAAGTGAGTTTAATTTACAACCTTAGTTGGCATGATTTGTACTCTAATATCGGCCCCTGTCGAAACATTTTTTAGTACCTTTTTTAGTACCATTATACAAAGTATCTTAACTTTATTACACTATTATATTATGAGCTCAAACAATAGTATGACATAATAAAGTCATATGTTTGCTTTGATGTTAGAATTTGATTAATCACCTAGCAGCAAAAAAATCTGAAGTAGTCTAATCAAAACCTCTAATAAATAATATAAATAATAACGGTCTAAGATTTTAACCTTGTAGTATACCAGACTGAACTAAAATTACATTTGTTGATTCATATTTGTAGAATAGTTATTCTACAAATAGGACTTATTCTATGGTGACTCTATTGTGTTTGCGTCCATTATCTTTCTAATAATTAACGCTAATTAACAAAATAGTTTAACCGTGTCTTATCCGTGCGTTGGTTTTATAGTCACGATCTTTGGAGACGAATTAACTCTTGCTACGACATGTTAAGTATTAGAGAATGTATGCCGCTGCGTTATTTTTAGAGACGTTGCCTACATTAAAAACTAGAAACATTTTAATGTAAACGACAATACTTTTTATTGAGTCCGAGGTGACACAATGTTTATATGAGCTGATTTATAGGTACTTCCAAATAAATCAAGCTTAGCAATACATAGCGATTTCTAAATGCAACAAAATTCGAATTCTCTTAAATCATTGTTATAATTGCAAGATGACGTGATCTTTTTAAAGAGAATTATGGAATGTCAATATAGGTACAGTAAAAAAGAAATATACTAGGATGGTACGCAAAACAGCGTTGTGTGAGACTGTGGCGCACCCAGGGGGAGGTTTTGGGGGTTAAACCCCTCCCAGGGCATATAATGTAAACAATATATAAAGAATAGTAGAAAAATGTAACTTTGATGCTGAACGCTAATTGAATAATTAAATTACCACTTTAAATTTGTAGAACACAATAATTAGACAATAATTAATAATATTTTTCATTATATTTAGATATATATATATATATATATATATATATATATATATATATATATATATATATACCTAATATTAGGCTTATGAAAAAGTAGACAGAACGAGTCTGTTCCGAGTAGCATGCGCCTACAGGACTGTATCTGCGGCGGCCTTGTGGACTATCACGGGTTGTGTCCCTCTGCATGTGTTAGCAGTAGAAAAGAGACATCTCTATGGGAGAAGAAAGCATTTGACAACAGTTATAAAAAAAAAGAAAGGGAAAGATCAATGGAAAGATGGCAAGAAGAGTGGAACAACAAGGAAGATGTTGCTTAGTGGACAAAGATGCTGATCCCGAGCGTAAGGGACTGGGTAGATTGTTTGTTTTAGGGCGTATCTTCATAGGTTCGGAAAGGCAGATACAGATAAATGCCTATACTGCGAATATTCCGACATTGTTACTCACACAATGCTGGAGTGTAATAGATGTACAGTGGAGAGAAACAGAATGTATAAAGAAATAGGTATGAACCCTGTGACTGTCAGAGAGATGATCGTGAAGATGACGGGAAATACGGAGGGATGGAATAGTGTTCACAATTACTTCTGAGCAGTCATTAAAAAGAAAGAAGAAGAAGACAAACACCAACCGGGCTAACAACAGAGATAAGATCTAATTACTATTTTAATGGGAATAAGTCGCAATTGAAGGTTAAAGTAAGTTTATTGACGTTTGAATTTTTGATCTTTGATCTTGCACTGATAACTTGTTTATACTCCAACAATTAATAGAAAAAAGATTAGCGGTTGGTACCGAAGTACATCTAGCCTTCATCGACCTAGAAAAGGCGTATAATACAGTTCCAAGACTTAAATTGTGGCAAGTTTAACAACTCGACATTAGTACATACCTTTTAGGAATAATCACAGAAGTATACAGGGATAACACTACTTACCTAAAAATCGGATATGTACTATCAGAGCCAATAAAAGTAACTAAAGGACTAAAACAAGAATGCAGTATGTCACCCTTACTGTTTAATTTATATATCGAGGCAGCTCTCCAAAATTGGAAAAACCACTGCCAGGGAATGGGAATCCTCATAGGAAATGACGTACTGTTCTCCCTGAACTTTGCGGATGACCAAGTCATCCTAGCTCAAGATTCTTATGATCTAGAATTTATGATGAAGCGTCTATACAGAGAATATGTAAAATGAGAGTTACAAGTCAGCATGAAGAAAACAGAATAGTTAGTTATCAATTCAGATGCAAGGTTCGAAGTGTTGATCGACGAGGACGTGGAGATCAAACAAGTGGAAAAATTTAAATATTTAGGTCCACTCATTGCTAAGAACGGCTTGGGAGAAACCGAAATGAAACACGAATTAATCAGGGACGAAAAATTGTAGGATGTCTGAACTCCTTATGGTGGGATCACCACATTTCCAAAAGGAACAAAAAAATAATAGGAGAAACCATGGTTGAATCAGTTCTTTGTTATGGCTCTGAAGTATGGACAATTAATGCAGACCTGAAGAGAAGATTGTTGGCAGTTGAAATGGATTATTTGAGAAGAAGTGCTAGAACATCAAGGCAGGAAAGGAAGACCAACGAATCTATAAGAAATAACATGAATGCTACAGAAACGGTCATTGACAGAATAGAAAGAAGAGGTTCAAAATGGTTTGGACATCTATTGAGATTTCCTGACGAACGTTGGCCCCAAAAACTTCTCAAATGGAAGCTCCCTGGAAGAAAAAAAAGAGGTAGACCTCGACGCTCATGAAATGAAGGAATTAGAAGAGCGATAGAATCGAGAGGTTTGGAGGAGGAGCATGCCTTGGACCGGGAGGATTCCCGGAGGAGAACGGGAATACGGCGATAGCCGTCTTCAAAATGTATTGTATTTACAAGTTGGATTAATGTCAAACGTCAATAACCTTATTTTAACTTTCAATTGTGGCTTATTCCTATTAAAATAGTAATTACTTTAAAATGCCACAAGAAAATAGCTTCAGAACAATAGATAAGATCTAGATAAGAGAAGGAAGTGTTCCAAAAATGTCGTCAGCCTTACAGTGGCTACCCCACTTTCGGAGTACGGTACGTGGACAGTCAACTGCGCACAAGTAATAGAGGGTGGTTTTAGTTGGTAGGCAGGATAATAGATACCTGAATCTTTGGCACTGCTATCTTTAGTACTTTAAATTAAACTAAAACCCAAATTTTAGGCACTCCAAATGGAGCATAAAAAATTTCAAAACCCCCCTAAGATAAATTCTGGGTGCGCCACTGGTGTGAGATTGTCAATTTTATTCGACACTTAAAATGTGCATCAGAACTCTTTAACGGCTTCTTGATAACTGAATTAATACATACTAAACATTTCCAAATTTGATTATTAATGAAGGCAGAGTTCCCACAATATTATTAAACATTTAGACCCCTAGACGATATTATACAGCGTAATACACTTGGGACTTATTACAGTAACAGTACGCATACATAATGAACTTCCTCAAAATTTTGAAATAAGTCAACGCCTAAAACAAAACGATAAGCTAGCTTCAACACTGTTCAGTTTGACTATTTAAAAAGTCATACGATAGCTAGATGCCGGAAGAGCCTTCCGGCTTCACTGAAACAAGTTAGTACAACTTACACATGATGGTATCACTATCATACCTGGTAAAGCGGAGGAGTTGAGGAGGACAACAAAGCCTATTACCCGCTGACACATATTCCGGTCTAGAATCGTACATAGGAAATCGAAGATTAATATTGTTACGGCAGTTCCATAAGATTTATTCCATATTTAGGACACTTCTTCATTTTCAATAAACAAAATTTTAATTTTAATATCTATGACAAATTTGTTCTGCATAATATCCATACCATGAACTGAATTTTTAATATCAGCTAGTGTTTTGACAGCTCCTTAAGATTTACTTCATATAGAAAAAGTCCCTTAGCGAAAAAGAAGAAGTATTAAAACTCTTGAACAAGTTTCTCGCTGGATAAAAAAAACAGTATAACTTCGACGTAGTACATCGTAACGTGCTTCTTAATATTGTTCTGAAGCTATTTTCTTATATCGAGCACAGTTTATTTATTAAATCTTAAATGTTAAACATTTCAACTAGGAAATATATTTCCTATCCTTTTCAGTTTTTCTGATAATCCTTTTATGTATGGTATTGTTATTTTCCTCGTATTATTCCTTATGTATGCTGTAGCATCTCGTTCTAAGTTGTTCTGTTCTATTCGGTCGATTGTTGAAAATTCCTTATTTATAAACGATAAAGCATAATCATTTTTTAATAAAACAGGTGTTAAAAAATGTTTTTATTCCAACAACGAATTTTAGTTAGAACAAGCAATTTTGGCTCTATCGTCTAAGGATTTAATGATTTCCCTTTTTAATATTAATATTGTGATTTGATTTGAAATTTAAATATCTGTTGGTGTGTGTGTGTGTTGGTTTTCTATACACCTAGGTGTCATATCCAGTATTGTTCTTAGAGATTAAAACATTCAGGAAAGGTCGTGTGTTATTATATTCTTTTTCCATGGTAAATGTTATTGTCTCTTCTTTATCGTTTATATCATTCAGGAATGTGTCCAACAACTCTGATCATCATCTACAACATCACCTACATATCTCCACCATACTGTGGGTGTTAAATTTTGTTTAGAAATAATATTTGTTTCAAAATCTTCCATAAATATATCGGCTAATAATGGAGATAAACTAGAGCCCATTGCTAGACCAAAATTTTGTTTATAGAATTCATTATTTAGTTGAAAATATGTATTATCAGTACATAATGTTAATAACTCCATTATAGTTGATATGTTTTTTAGTCTTGTTCTAGTTGCCAATGTATCATCACTCTCTAATTTTGTCCTGAGTGTATTTAAAGTCTTATCTAATGGCACATTTGTAAATAAACTATTTATGTCAAAACTTACTAAAATATTATTTGAAGTAAATTCAATATTTTTGATAATTTATTTAAAAATGTATATTCGTTTTATGAACTTTCGGTACTCTATAAAAATGAGGGGTCTTACTGTAATGAGGTGTAATTAATCTTCTTTGATAATTTGTTAAACAATCTTTAAACTTTAATAAAGTTCTATATATTTTGTTTTCCAAAGGCTTTGTTGTATCCTTAGTTATTTTTGTATAAGGTCCATCCATATATCAGATCTTTAATTTTGTTTTCATATTGAATTTTATCCATAATCACAGTTGCATTCCCCTTTTCTGCTGGTAGGATGATTATGGAGTCGTCATTTTTTAAAGTTCTTATAGCTTTTAGTTCCCCTTTGCTTATGTTTTGTTCAATTTTAATAGACTTTGTCAATTCAAGTTTACATAATACTCTGTATTCTTTTTTTTCGTGGGTTGGTAAATATTGTGATATTTTCTCCACTGAGCTTATTATGTCTAATTTTGAAATAGATGGATGAGTAACAGCAAAGTTTAGACCCGTTGACAGTATTAAACTCTCCGTTGCATTTAAATGTCTATTTAATATATTGACAACTGTCGCTAATAATATGTCATTATTTCTATTGATCGGGTTACCCATATTAAAAGAGGAAGTTAATAAAAAAAAATACTAGTTTTAGTAAGTCAGCAACATATCGAGGATTCATCATTTATGTTTTTTCAATAACAAACATATGAAATCAGAATTTGGTGTTTATTGAGAGTAAACTAAATGTGAGACCAAATACTTACCATGTCGGGATTGTATTAGGAGATTTTTTTCCTGGTTTTTTCCCCATGATTTACTATGGAATCACTAACAGGAGAATTTTACTGTCATCATGGCATGTGGTTGTCTTTTTAAAGATGAATTACATGCTATGATTTTTTTCTGACGGATATTCTTAAGTTAAAGTTGATTTCATGTAATCGAATGAACTAACTTACAAGTAAAGTCGTCCCAAGAACGTAACTTAGCAATATTGGCAATATCATTTTAAAGTCGTCTACTTTAAAATGTATATGCCTGAATTGTCAATATAAATGAGTCAGATAAAATTAAATTATTAGAAGAATTTTTCACCAAGTAACAAAAACAAAATTTGTTTTATTTATTAATGTTTTTATTTTGAGAACGATTTCCGAAGTGGAAATTGAAACGTCAATAAACTTACTTTAACCTTCAATTGTGGCTTATTTCCATTAAAATAGTAATTATTTTAAAGGGCGTCTCCATAACAACGCAGATATTCTTTCTAGCCGACCCTCTTTGGAACAACATTGCCAGTACTGTAAAAGGCATGAAGAAAAACAGAATGTAACCGAGGAAATAAGTCTTCAAATGACTACAGTTAATCAAAATGAAGATAATTATCAGTCTTCCCTGGAAAACAGAGTCAAAAGAAAGATAATGACTTAAAAGTCATACAGGAAAGGCCTATATAAGGAAATAACCAAGCACAATGGAACTATAAACCCATACTGGGCTTAATGGGAATCTCTGTATCTTTCCAATAATCTATTGTTTTGGAAGTGGGAAAGTCCCGATCGAGAGCAAAAGTTGCACATTAAAAGTGTGTTACAAGAACTTCATAGTAGTAGTCTGCAAGCCCATGGGAGATTTTTAATGGGCCATTTGATCCAGCATGAATCACGAATAAAACAATACTACAATTTAATAACAACTTTAGAAACTATGCTGTCAATTCTTGTCGGTACATGTGAGTCACAGATAAGATAAACTTACCACTCAAAAGTTTTTTTTGCCAAACATTTTTGTACGGCATTTATAACTTAGTTAGGTAATATAAAAATAATGACTTGCGACCCAATGCGTACAAAAATGTTGGTACCAGCAGGGAAAATTTTTTATTTTCGGAAAATTTTTTTCTTATTTTCGGATTTTTGAATCGGTATATAGAATATTTTTTTGCAACGCCGTACATTTTGGCTGGGACAGGGGTGAGAAATCTAAGGCGCAACCCTTAATTTGATATGCTTAGTGTACCGATAAGAATTGGCGGCATAGTAGTAAGAAGTTATTCCATATTGTTGTATTGAGTTATATGTGATTCATGCTGGGTCGAATAATGACCCATTAAAAATGTCCCATGGTTGTATTTTCATTTATTTTTGGCAATTATATTGCCAAAATGAAAATTTTGTTAAAAATTCTTTTTTATTTAATAAGAAAGAAGACGATTTATTTATTATTCAAAGATACCTGAAAAAATGTAACAAGTATATAGAAAATTAAATTAAAAGTGTGATACTTTGTTGGTTTTATGAACGAATTATAAAGATATTATATAATTATAAATTTTACTTAGATTTTGAATTTCTGATCTTTTGTTTAAATTATTATTACTCTTGTTAATACAAACAAATTATTTGTATTGGTGCTGCTGAAAATAGTGAAAACTTATTGGTAAGTTTGTATTTGAATTCGGCACTTTCTGTAGGTAAAAAATAAGCACAACTAGTTCCTTCTATCGTTTTAGATACATCTGTATATGCCTGTAGCTTCTGTGTAGCAGTTCAAAATAGATCTTAAAATATTTTTGCCAATGTAGTGTTATTGTGTTGTCCTATGCGTACAATTGCTCGGAAAAAAATGGAATATTCTGTAATGCAATGTATAAAGGGGGAGTGATGGTATTTTCCATTGATTTCCACAGATTGATTGTGGAGATCTACCACAATATTTTTTAGTGAGATCTGACTCGTTATGTTGACAGATATTTGAGAATAATTTAAGAAGACTTTTTTTTACTTGTATATGTATATACACTTCTCCAAGAAATTAACGCACCACTTCATTAAATCAATTTTATTTGTAAACAGGTAAAGAATAAAAAATAAAACTTCACCAGATTTATTCTACATTTTATTAGTAATAATAACAATTTGTCTAATCATCAGAAAATGTTGAAGTACAGGAAAAAAAATAAATAAAATGGAAAATTCTAAAAAAAATAATGATAAGAAAAGTAAACTAAAATATGAAAAAAGTCTTAATAACGAGTGTTTCCATCTCTACTACGTATAACAGCCTCACATCGTTGGCCCATTCTTAAAATTAATTGCCGTATTTCATTTTGGTCTAGTTTTCTCCAAATCTGGATCAGCCTCTCTCCCAATTCCTGTAAATTGTTTGGTTGGATCGGTGTCGCTCTTAATCGCTTACCAAGGATATCCCAGAGATTTTCAATCGGATTTAAATCCGTACTATGTGCTGGCCATTCCATAGTGTTAATTTCTACCTCTTCTAGATAATTTCTGACGATCTGTGCAGCGTGAGGTCTGGCATTATCTTGCATTAGTAAGAAATTTTCACCGATATAAGGAGCGAATGGTACTACATGTTGCTCCAGAATCTCCAATATGTACCTTTCAGCTGTAAAAGTTCCATTTTGTATGACAATTAGGTCCGTACGTGCGGTCAAAGAAATACCACCCCACACCATAACGGATCCTCCACCAAAAAATGTGGTGTGTGAGAAGTTACACTGAGCATATCGTTCGTTGGGTCGTCGCAACACACGAACAGGTCTGTCGTTATTGTACAAACAAAATCGGGATTCATCAGTAAATAGCACTTGTTCCCAGTCAGCCTCTAACCAATTAACGTGTTCTCTGGCAAAATGTAGTCTCCCCCTTCGATGCTCTGCAGTTAATAGAGGACCTCGGGCGGCAATCCTAGGTGTTAAGTTGTATTCCCTAAGTCGCTGGCGAACAGTTTCAGTACTAATTTGTATAGCACGCACGTTTCGAAGCTGAATTTGTAGGCTTCGATGTGTTACAAAACGTTGTCAAAGAGCAGAAATTCTTAAAAATTGATCTTGAATAGGGGTAATTACCCGGTTTCGTCCTTGCCCTGCTCTGCGAGTATGATCCCCTGTTTCAAGGAATCTCTCTAACACCCGTGAGACGGATGTGTGGGACACATTAAACCGACGACCAATTCTTCGGTAACTCCTACCTTCTTCCGACAGTATCACTGCTTGGGCACATTCATCTCGGGTTAAATTACGTGATTGACACTCCATAATAAACACAATTAACAATAATCAACAATTAAACAGTAGCCGAATAAAATTCGTGAACACTTGGAAATTAGTATATTTATAGAATTAGTACATTTTTTGCTTTTTTGTTTTGTTGCAAAAAAAACTATAGCGATAAAACACAGTCAATAAATATAGAGTGTACGAATAGCATGTACAAGGGGCTTGCAAAATATAACATTACAATGGAAATTTTTATTAACGCCAATAAAATATTTTAATATTTCAAAGTGGTGCGTTAATTTCTTGGATAAGTGTATCAGTAAAAAAAGTGTATATATATATATATATATATATATATATATATAATATATATATATATATATATATATAATATATATATATATATATAATATATATATATATATAATATATATATATATATATATATATATATATATAATATATATATATATATATATATATATATATATATATATATATATATATATTGTAACGTAAGAAACGTCACATCTTTATTAATTTATTAATTAATTTACCTTCAGTTTCTTTTTTTTGCTATTTTTTCTTCAAAAAGTAGTTGGCGCCCTCTGTCTTAATTTTTTTTTTTTTCTGTCCCGTAGAATTAATATTTGCCCTCTCTCTCTGTCCGGTAGACTAAATATTCTGTTGTATGTTGACAGAAGAGCTAATTCCATCATAGGCATACGTCCTATGTCATCTGTGCAAACTTCATTTTAGTCTCCCTACTTTCTGTCAATCAACTTTTCTAACGTAGTAAGAATATAATTTTTTGCCTGTTTTTGAAATTTATAAAAGAAGGCAAAAGTTATTATAAGCTTCATTTTATGGTCTGCAGAATTCTCTTGGGGTGAGTGCTTTCATTGTAATCTATATTCTATAATTCTGACAGCATTTTCAATATTCAAACCTTACTTCTTTCGAAGCCACGTTTTTCAATTTTGTGCAGTAGGAATCGTAACAAAAGTTCAATAGTAATTATATTTTATTTTATCCTTGCCATCTGCTATTTGTTTCATTGTAATTTTGTAAAATGACAAGGAAGTTAAACCCCCTATGATGTGTCTCTAATACAAGCTGTTCCTTATATTTTAGTTTATTGGCATTATTGGTTTTATGGGATATTTACTGGAGAATATATGGAATAACATGCTCTGGAGGACCTAACTGCAGCTGTCAGGTGGACCTAACCGTCTAATTGGGAGGCCACACAATCACCCACCGATGCCATAAGTATCGCCAAATTTATTTATTGTAAAGCATTGGCAGGGTTGATTATTTCTTATTTTTAATAAATATGATTAGTTAAGTAATTGTTTTATTTGCTATCAGCTAAGGGTTCATGGTTTAATTCATAGTTTAAGACAAGACGAATTCACACTTGAGAGACTGAGCTAGGCAAAGCATAGACGATAAGCTTCCATGGTTGATTGAGGTATTATTTTTATAATAGTATTTCAATTCTCTTTGGTAGTTTTATCGTTACAATATATATACATATATGTTTTTTCTAAGAAACTCAATATTTCGCTATTTATTTGATAGCTTCATCAGGAGTACACTGTAAAACAATTTGAACATTACAAAATTGGTTTATAAATACATTAAAAAAAAACTTACAGAAATTAAAAGATTTCACAAATAAAAACTGATATTGAAGTAGGGATGTAAAATATTGAATGTCAAGATTAAATTGTCTTAAGCACATACGTTACAGCAATACGTAACAAAAATTAAAATTACTTCAAATGTAAAAATAAAAATAACAATAAAAGAAACGTTAGAAGAATATTTCTTTGATGGATTATTAAGGTTAGTTGTTATTAAGGTGAATGATAACTATTTTGAATATTTATAAATTTTGTTCAATATATTACAATATATGTTACTTACACTTGTTATAACGCCCAATTCTCTCTTAATTGGACGGTCCGAATTGTAAAACTAAAACCAGGATACGTCTATTCTGCAATATGGAGATGCAATGTTGCCAGATTTTTTTAACTTATAAGGCAATTAACCTTTTAGGCCCTCCTACCACTTCCGTTGACTAAAACCTTATTTTAAATATAATTCCCTTAACATTGTTCCGCATTTAAAATAGATCAACTCAAATATAAAGCTATGGCACCTTACACCAAGTGTTTTACTAGATATGACCAATTTTATTTTGAAATAGTGTCCGATTTGACACAATGTATCTTTATAAATAATAAAATTGAAAACTTTTACTTTAGTAAATTTTTTTTAATATCGTCTATTTTGATGAAACTTCAACATATATTGGATAGAATAGTATTGAATATACAAGGTAATTCAAAACTCGTATCTAAACTTTAATGAATGGATCACCCTATACATTATGAAGTTATAGTTCGTCCCAAACCATTCTTTCAGTGCGTCATAGTTGATCGAATTCTCTCTAACACATTAAGCTAGAAGTGACAGAAAAAAACGTGAGTCTGTGATTATTATACATAGAACTTAGAAAATTATTTATCGTAAGCTAATTCTACTTACGGATGTATAATTGGTTGGAGTTTAGAATACGCTAAATAGATATCCAATCAATGATGCGCATAAATATAATTTGATGCAGATTGTCTCGATCGTGACAGTACTTTCACAATGTCAACTGATAAAATGATAATTGTCATTCCAGGTTAGTATTTTCAGACATTTTACAGTGAAAATTTAATTTTGTATTTATTTATTGTATAATAAAAATATTTTAAATATGCCGAGATATATCGAGAAAGAACAAAGACTAATATTAAAATTATTAAATTATTTTCAATTATAAAAAGACAGATTATGATCCACAACTGTCAAATTTAACTAAAATGTCATGCAATAATTCTCGACATTCTTAAAATCCTATATGACGTCAAAATTAGTGACGCACTGAAAGAAGGGTTTGGGACAGACTGTAACGAAAGTTCGAAAAGTTCGAAATAACTTTAACTGTCCTTTACATTTCTTTAACTAATTTCTATACCTAAATCTAACAATTTTTGAGACATTATTTAGCTTGTATAATGTTGTATTATAATTTTGGTTATTACTGTACAGCGTACAGCGTTTAGTGTACTGTTCTCAGAGTTGGCGTAAATTATAAACAGATAAACAGGTTTACATTTTTGTGAACTGAAAACTGTCAACTAAAATTTAAACCAACAAATACTATAATTTTCGTACCTCCGTTAAATATTCCAAATAGTTTTCAGCCGTATCAATTTATTAAAAACATATAATAAATATAATTAAACATAATCGTCTTGGCAATAGCCACAAGTAAATTATTCAAGAAAGTACACAACGTAAGTAGACGAACTCTAGTTCCTAAATAACTTGCACATTTTGGCAGTGATCTATAAGTACCAAGGTGTCAAACTCAAGGAATTGAAGGCCACGAATTTCAACTATCCCCTTTAGTTGGGACATCGACGTGATAAATAATTATCCGTAACATTTTTGACCGCGGCAAGCCTGCTGTACACATAAATAAATTGATTATGGCTGTCTATCCTGAAGAAACCCTTACTGACGGAAAACTCAGAAGTTAAACTAAAAATATTTAAATATGGATTAAAATATTGCGGTAGTCTTTTTTAAATCACTTTTTAGACTCCATATCCTATTTATAGGATGACCTGTATTATTAATTCTCATTATATCTCGATATCTATGTAATAACATAACCGCCCCCCTTAAAAAATCCCTATAACAATGCAAAATTAGAAACAAAAAGATCAGGAAACCATAATGCATCTCGGGGTCTTGAAGGAATGAGAATAGATAAAACATCTGCTCCTCATAAATTTGCAGGTAAAAAGTGTGTGACATTGTGCTGAATAGATTGAATTGATCCAGTAAACTCCGTCTCGAACTCTGGCAAGTGATCTTTTAACTCCAAAATCTTCTCCACAAAAGCTATAGACTATAGAAGTAGGCATTCGTGACATTGAGGGTTATTTGTAATTTTTTATTGGTTGCTGTTCCAATTTGTTTCTAATGGATCAAAATTCATTTTTTTTTGTTTAAATAATTTTTTCAAGTTAACCTTTCTAAAGGAATTCAAAAAAGAAAGAGAAACATATATAGGACCAAAGAATTTCTATAATAATTTTGTTACCAAACCTAATTTTATTTGTTCAGTTACTACTTTTTTACAATCATTCGTTCCACTTTATCAGATATTTTGTATTTTTATTTTATTTTATATATCTTGCAAATAATTGTAAACACAATTGAAAGCTCGAGTAGTAAAGAATAGTTATCTAATAGCCACTTTTTATTGACTCCAACCCATCCAAACATAATATTTACATAGAATATATATATATATATATATATATATATATATATATATATATAAGCAAAATATTTACATATAATACATACCCACATAAATTAAGCAGTAAGGCAGTAAGATAGTAGCAACAGAGATGGAATGCCTGCGAAGATGCTGTAGAGTAACAAGAATGGATAGGAGAAGTAATGACGAAATAAAGCAAAGAACATCAATAGAAACAGACATACTAACATACATAGAACAAAAAAGACAAGTAGTATGGACATGTACGAACTAGTGACAGCAGATGGATAAAAAGAATAACCGAATGGAGCCCCATAGGAAGGAGGAAAAGAGGGCGACCCCGAAAATCCTGAAGGAACGAAGTAGACGACGCCATGAGTAAGAGAGGCCTAAACGATGGAGAATGAAACAACAGAGAGAGATGGAAACGGTTGAGCGAGGGAAGGCAGTGAATACTGTAGAATCCCTGAATATATATATATATACATACCTACATAAATAATACTACATAAATATGATACTTTTTATTAATCAGTGTAATACAAACTTTATTTACAAGTTCTACACATTTCAGCTCTGATCACATTCTTCCTTCGGTGCTATTTGTAAATTAGGATCTTCTTTTTGTTCGCATTCAAAAAAGCATTGGTTGTCATATGTCTTTCCATTAGAAGCGCAAACTGGATTATAGACTAAGTGACATAGACATCCACCATCTTCTACTCCTACTTCTTCTTGAGCTTTTGTGGGTAAAACTAAAATCAAGAACGTCACGCACAAGCAAAGATCAACAAACAAAAAGATATTCATGGTAGATGTGTTAAAAATCTAAATCTATTAAAACTAGTAATTTAAAAGTTGAATAGTATGAAAGAGCCGGTCTTATTTATACATAAATGCAAATAATAAAATTGTTTATTTTCTTTTGTTTACCGATAGGTACTTTAAATTTCGATTAACTTGACATTATAATTTTATGACTGTTAAAGAAATACATTCGCAAAATGTATTTACTTTTAATGCTAGTTTGCGGGTGTATGTAAATTAATACAAAAAAAATTGATTGCCATACAGCTCTCTGCGTGTAACCTTGTATAGCCCTATTTTTAATTTCCTTCTATTAATTATTCATCTAAATCGTGTTGAGAATAGTACTACATATTTGTCTGATCAATGAATCCATTGAGACTGACTGTGAATCACAGTCTGTGACGAAAGTCTATCCCAAAAAGTCTTTCAATTTTACGTACTTTTTCAAAGTACTTATCGGAGAAAAGTTCAAAAAACTTGTTAAAAAATAAATCCTCTTACATATAGTTTTATGTAAAATTTCGTTTAGTATTAATTTTTATTTATTAGGCGTTTAACGTTCCAATTTCAGGACGTAAACCTTTTATTCTGCCAAACAAAATTTTATTATTTAAATATCCTAAATACGATAGACCGACAGCAGCTGTTAAAATTTTCGAGGACAAACCTAGCTGTAAAATCGATCTTACAACTCGTAAAATATATTTTTTTTCTTAGAGAAAATATTAGATTTGATAAAATTATTAATTATATATATAGCGAATCGTTATTTTTTAGTTAAATTTCGTAAGGGGGGTCAATGTTCTTTACTTTATTGAACCCAGGCGTTTAATTATAATTGAAATATTCATTTAGTATTCTTCAAAAGTATTTTCGTCTAATTTCTACAAAAACAAAGTATTTCGATAGCATTGCATCTTTTCCAAGTGATCTATACTGCACTTCTTTATGTTCAGTGTGGTTTTAAGGTGCAAGCGGGTTTGCCATATTTCTGTGAATTATCATAAATAAATACTTCGTTTGTATTTAACAGCACTTAACAGCGATAATTCTCTACAAATACCTGCCTAATACACTTTTATTTGCTTCCTTTTCTCAGCGATCATCATTAATAATTTTCTGACGGTATAGAATAATCATATTTTCTTTCAATTAACTCGTGAACGGTCAACAAAAAAAAAAATGTCATTCAACCACGTTTCGTCCGTATAATAAATTTCTTTACCAAGTCGTCTAAAATCACGAATTTTTGGCAAATATTTTCTCCGCCATATCACTAATTCGTCTGTCTCGATCAACAAACTTTTCCGATTTCCCTTCACATACCGAAAGTCCATTTCATGTAAAGTTCTTTGTAATACTCCCATGGATATTTTATTTAAAGTATCATCTGCGCCTGATTAACTTCTCATTGAATAGCCTTTAACGTGGGCAGTTCGTTCCTAAAATAAAATCCATGAACTTTTCTTCGGATTATACTTTTCGTACTATCGTCCAATACAATTTTTGCACGTCCTTTATGGATTGGTTTTTGGATAGGTTTGTTACCTTGAATTATTCGGAAAACCGTACGAGCCGATACTTTCGTTAAATCTCCACACAATGCCGCGACGTCCTCTATAAGCATATCTTGATATCTTCTACGCAATCCCTCATAAACCGATTGTATCATTTGCTTTTCTCTCACAGATAACCCCCTTTTTTTATTTTGTTTATTAACAGATGTACCGCACGTTGGTTTTGATGCCATGATGTTACCCGAGGGTACGCTCATGAAATACTATCAGGCACCTGAATTTAATGGTTATTTGTAGGTGAGTTTTCACAATGTTGCCATCTTGCATTAAGAATATTACTTTCGAAAAGAAATAACGGTGTCCGCCTGTCTCTCTATTGGCACTCAGGGTATACCTCAATGCCACGGATAAGCTGCAAGCGGTACTAAATAATAAATTTCGCAACAAGGCGAGTCTATACGGACTTCCAACAGATGTAACCGGCAAAAATGATAATTGAGAAGTGGATTTGTGTGCTAATAAAAAAATAAATATATAGCCGCTTACCACCGAATGTTAACGAACTACAAAATGTCTGCCATGACAATCCTATTGAATTTAGGGTATAGAGATGTCCATTCTTAATTTTCTTCCAGGAAAGTTTCGTTGAAATGAGTTGACACAGTTATAAATCAGGTTGACTTAAGCAACTATTCTACAGAGTTTTTGAATTCACTGGAATTAAATGAACTTCCACCTAACAATTTACAATTAAGAGTAAGATCAGTTGTCATTTTGCTCATTAACATTAGTCAACCCCGATTGTACAATGGAACGAGACTAACTGTGGAAAATATAAAGGAGAGGATATCTTGATCCTGCATATACCGATAATTCCAACAAATTTACCATTTGATTTTTAACGTTTACAATTTCCTATGCGTTTGGCTTTTGCAATGACAATAAACAAATCACAAAGCCATTCGCGCGTCGGAAAGCCGTCATAGTTGTACATTTAGGTCAAACAAAAGTATTGTTTTTCAGAAAGCATTAAGTTGATTTAAGTTTTTTCATACATAATATTTTGAGTTTTTTTTTTTGTTTTTTTTTTCTGCAAATTTTTTTGACACAAAATTCTAAGGCGGTACCAAGTTCGCCTGGCCAGCTAGTTTTATTATAAAAATGGCGTTATCAAAGCTATAGAATTTAACAACACAACAATAACTAAACCTATTTGCGGTAGAAAATAATATTATGTTCAAATAAAGCTACTACAGATACTACTACTAAAGCTACTACAAATAATCAAAAACTATAAATATAAAGGATAATATGAACCAATCAATTTATAAAGCAATAAAATATTCATTCAGTTTTTTTTGTTTAAAAATATTAAAGACCCGTTTCTACCAGTAGTAAGTGGATTTCGGGCTGCACCGCCCCCTTAAAATTTTTCTGTGCGTTTAGATTTCGTTGTTTCTTTTGTATGAAAAATGCTTTCAGAACAAGAAAGTAACGTGTTCATTTTTATTACAAAATGTCAAGTAGTTTAGGAGATAATGCAAAAAAACAATTTTTATTTTGTAACTTTAAAGGGCTGTAACTTTTTGTGTGTACACTTTTGTACTAAAGGTACGTTGGATTCAATCAATTTATTTTGGTCTCCGGAATGCGTGATTTAATTTATGACATACCTTTTTGACACACCCTGTATAATAAATACAAATTATTCTTCGTTCACAAATTGTTGAGAGCACGAAATATGCCTAAAACTCATAAAACGGTCGTAAATCATAGGCGTTCCTAAGGTGTTTATTCATTAAATAATAATATAATGTTTTAATACTGTTATATAATATTGATAATATTTTAATACTAATATATTTAGCAAAAAAACAATTAAAACTTTCACGACTAATGTTGGTTATTATATATATATATATATATATATATATATATATATATATATATATATATATATATATATATATAATTATTATATTATATTATTAAAAATAAGAATTTAACCATTAACAATTTTGTAAATAAGAATACCTTATCTCTTTGGATATTTCAATACTAATCTTCGCGTTTAATCACCTTACTAGAAAACCTGGAATTCATATCCGAAGGTACTATTCGTTCCAAGATAATTAAGATGGAATTCCCCAGATTTTTAATAATATAATTATATTCGAAACTTAACTTGAAAGGGTGAAGTTATTACGAACGAAAACAATTTTTTTGTTTAGTACGTTTTTGATCGCATGTAATTTACGGCTCGTCGGTGTTTCCGCGTCTACGGCAGTAATTAGCGTCTTGAATATTTCTTTTGCGAATTATAAGCAGTGCGTGAGTGATTTTTTATTCCATATACCTACGAACATATACGTACCTTTCGCTCGTGCTCGTTTTGTTGGATTGTTTGTGATGGCTTCATCATCAAGTTTTACTCCGGTACTGTTGCGTACAGTCAGTAAGTCTGTCCATTCACCAAGAGAGAAAACTATTGTCCTGAATGTTCACGATGCTCTGGTTTCTCAGAATCCCACAAACACTGTTCGCAACATAGTCGAAAGTTGTGCCAACATGACTGGCGTAGGAGAGTCAACTTTATATAGGTTCCTATCAGAAAGAAAAAACACGGTATAGCTAACCCAAACACAAACGAACACTTAAAGAGAGGGAAAAAGCCTATTGAAATTGATGAATTTGCCAAAAATGGTATTCGAAGGAAAATTCATGGATTTTTTTTTTCAAAAAAGAAATACCAAACCTAAACAAAATTTTACAAGAAGTTAGAGACGACCCGGATTTGCCTCATATCGGACGAACTAAATTGTGGCAAGTTTTAAAAGAATTAAATTTCCGGTGGGAGAAATCAGACCGAAAATCACTTTTGATTGACCGGGAGGAGAAGATGATGTTGGAGAAGAAATTATCTAAGATTCATACGAAAATTCCGGGCTTAAGAAAGGCCCATCTTCTACCAGGATGAAACGTGGGTAAACTCAGGTCATACTCTAAAAAAAATTTGGTCAGATAAAAATATATTAAGCTCCAGGCAAGCCTTTATGGAAGGTTGGTCTACTGGTATCTCCCCACCTTCTGGTAAAGGCAGTAGATTAATAATTTCTCACATTGGCAGTGAAAAAGGATTTTTTAAGCATGGTTTGTTGGAATTTCATTCCAAAAGCACAAAAGACTATCACGAGGAGATGACAGCTGATGTTTTCGAAGAGTATTTTGAGCAAATGATTGAACACATACCACCAAATTCAATTATAGTATTAGATAATGCACCTTATCATTCACGACTAGTAGAAAGACTTCTAACGAATGCGTGGAAGAAACAGGATATTCTTGACTGGCTGCGGAATAAGTATCTGCCTTACGAAGATGGAATGGTAAAAGCAGAACTTTTAAAAATTGCCCGGCAACACAAATCTGAGTTCAAGAAATACGTAGTAGGAAAGGCGAAACATCACAGTCTTTAGACTTCCACCCTCATCATCAATCAGCCAATCCCGTCCACTGCTGGACATAGGCCTCCCTCAGTTCTTTCCAGTGTTCTCTACACTGGGCCGCTTGTAGCCAGTTTCCCGCTACTCTTTTTATGTCGTCGGTCCATCTAGTCGGTGGTCGTCTTCGGCTTCTTTTATAATTTCTGGGCCTCCATTCCATAATTCGTCTTGTCCATCGTCCATCTTGGGTTCTGGCTAAGTGTCCTGCCCAGTTCCACTTAAGTCTCGTGGTTCTTTCGATGACGTCTTGAACTCCTGATGTTTGCCTGATTTGTCGGTTTGTTATGTGGTCTCGGAGGCTCACATTCAGCATTGCACGTTCCATGGCTCGTTGTGTAACTCTTAGTTTATTCGCAGATTTCTGCGTGAGTGTTAAAGTCTCTGCTCCATAAGTTTGTACAGGCAAAACACATTGGTTATAAACTTTTCGCTTGAGACACATGGGAATTGAACTTTTTAGAATATGGCTTAGTTTGCCAAATGCTGCCCATGTCAGGCCTATTCGCCTCTGTATTTGATTTGTTTGATTGTCTCTGTTTATTTTGATCTCGTGTCCCAGATATTTGTAAGTGTCTGTTTGTTGTATGGTATTATTGTCGATAGTTATATTTCCACTCATTACGAGATTTGTCATAAGTTTAGTTTTCTCAAAGTTTATCTTTAATCCTGCTCTTTCAGACAGACTTTTAAGCGAATGTAGCATAGAAACCGTATCCTGTAAGTTATCTGCGATTAATACGACATCATCTGCAAACCTCAGATGATTTAATCTTTCTCCATCTATATTGATGCCCATATCTTGCCATTGGGTGTTCTTAAATATTGACTCTAGAGCTGCCGTGAACAATTTTGGTGAAATATTGTCTCCTTGTCTTACTCCTCGACCTAAGCTGAATTTTTCTGTGTCTTCGTGTAGTCGTATACTTGATGTAGCGTTCTCGTAGATGTTTTTGATTAGTGACGTGTACCTGTAATCTATTCGGCTTTGATTTAGGGCTTCCAGTACGGTTTCAAACTCTACAGTATCAAAAGCCTTCTTGTAATCGACAAATGCAAGAACCAGTGGTATGTTGTACTCGATGCATTTTTCAATTAAGATCTTTATGGTGTGCAAATGGTCATTTGTGCCATATCCTCTCCTAAAGCCTGCCTGTTCTTTGGGCTGATAGAAATCTAGATTAGGTGTTAGTCTCTTTGTTAAGATTTTCATAAAGAGACTTCCACCCTACCACTGCGAAATAAATCCAATTGAACTCATTTGGGCACAAATGAAAAGTTATGTGGCTATAAAAAATACGTCATATAAAATACAAGCTGTACGTGAATTGTTATACGAGTCTTTATAACATATTACAAAACAAAACTGGAAAGATGCAGTAAGACATGTAATAGAAGAAGAACAAAAAATGTGGGATCTTGATAACATAATTGATGCGACCGTAGAGATTATTAACCCTCAAGACGACTCGGATTCCGAAGTTGATCCTATTTATTTTGAATTTGAATAGTTTTCTAATCGTAATTATATAAGGTAAGTAATAGTAGTTGTAATCGTAAGGTATTAAAGGGGAAAGGCGCAAAATGTCGCCTGTCAAAATGTTCAATGTGTTTTAAATGTATCCATTTTTTTTTCAAATCCTGAGAAAACTAAAAAGCATTTTTGAAAAATTTAAAGGCAGAATGAAATATTTTTTAGAATAAATAAAAAGTTTCTTTTGCATGCAATATTTTCAATTAAAAATTATACTATATTTTCTCTTTTATTTTCACCCCTGTTACATAACATTAAAATAAACATTGTAGAAGTTTTCAGGGACTTTCTGCCCTGAGTAATAATGTAATCTTTCATTCTGCGTTTAAATTTTTCAAAAATATTTATTAGTTTTCTCCGGATTCGAAAATAATGGATACATTTAAAACACATTGGAAATTTTGCCAGGCGACATGTGGCGCCTTTTTCCTTACTTAAATAAATGTATCTTTTACAAATGGCAAGAAACTTTTTATTTTTGAATAAAATAAATAAGTTTTATTAAAAAATAGAATTTACATAAGTACAATTTAAAAAATATATTTATTTAGTTCAAATAAATGTTTCAATCATATACTCTACGACACTGGTCGTTCATCTCTAACCATTCAAAATACCCCCGTAATAGGATTATAAGGTATTGTATTCCTTCAGATATAAGGTGGGTTAGTCGAAAACGTCTTAAACCGTCAGTTTTAGGTTGGTTTTTACTATTATATCGTATTACCTATCCTCTCTGTATTTCAGTTTTCTAATTAGGGTTAAACTTGTAGTGAGCTATCAACAAATTGTGAACTGACTATAGTAATAAATTTAAATCCCAAATAACCCCGGTTATATAGATTATAAGTAAAGATTCCGTGTTAGACACAGCTCAGATATTTATGTGTTTATCAGATAATGTTGCATTACAATATGCAGGTAAACATAAAAATTTCCAGCTTACACAGGATTAACTGTTAACTACTCTACTCAATTTTAAATCTATATAGTGATAAAAGAAAAGCAAAAAATATTTACATATGATACATACCTACATAAAAAATGATACTTTAATATAATTATTTTTTTATTAATTCGTATGGTACAAACTTTATTTAACAGTTTTGGACATTAAATCACATTCTTCCATGTTTGCTATGCGTATAGTAGGATCTTCTTTTCGTGCGCAGTCAAAAAAGCATCCGTTGTCATAGATCTGTCCATTAGAAGCGCAAACTGGAACAGATAATAAGTAACATCGACATTCATTATCTTCTACTGCTACTTCTTCTGCTTTTGCGGACGTAACCAAAGTCAAAAACGTTACACACAAACAAAGATTAACAAACAAAAATATATTCATAGTTGATCTTTTAAAAATCTTTTAATAATAGTGATTTAAAAAATTTGAATTTGTGGAAAGGAGGCTACTATTTGTACCTAATTGCAAATAATAAAATTTTTTAATTTCCTTTGTTTATCGATAGTTATTATGAATTTCGATTAACATGACACTATAATTTAATGACTGATATAATTAGTTATTCAGTAGAAAAGCAAAATATTATATTTGAAGGTGTTGTATTTAGTTTTATTGCTAGTTTGAAGGTGTTTCTAAATTAATAAAAAAATTGATTCCCACTCAGCCAGAATCCTTAATTATATTAACTCCTGGACAAAATTAACGCACCACTTTAATTAATCTAAATATTTACAATATGAACACAAAATAAAACTAAGTTACATTGAAATAATAATAAACACCTACAAATAAGTCCAACATGACTTTATCATAACCTTAATTTGCCTTATTGTTTCTTTAAAAATTTGCTTTTGCCAGAAATGCGTAAATAAGCTAGCATAACTCCAAATTTCAAAAAGAAAAAAACAGTAAAGTAACACAATAAAATGCATCTGGGTCAACACTTATACCGTGTAGGCCCTCCTCTACTTCTTATGACTGCATTTATGCGTCGATGCTTGCTTGATATCAAATTTTCAACAAAAGCTTGCGGAATATTCTCTCATTCTTCAATAACGGCCTCAACGAGTTGGTTGTGATTGGCAATAATGAGTCTACGACTTCGAATCTTTTTTTTTTTGAGATAGTCCCATAGATGTTCTATAGGATTCATGTCCGGACTGTTAGGTGGTCACTCTTATAATGGAATATCAACATCATTTAGGTATCCAATAACCTGTCGAGCCACATGAGGACGAGCGTTGTCTTGCATGAATAAAAAATAAGGTCCAAGAAACGGAGCAAAAGGCATTACATGTTCGACAATAATGTTGTCTAAGTAATAATGCATTCATAGACCTCGTACGTATGGGGACCAATTCCGTACGAGCTTTAAAACAAATTTCCCCCCAAAACATTTTAGAGCCACCACCAAAAGGTACTTTAGGAGAGATATTGTAGCTGGCAAACCTTTTTCTTCGACTTCGTCAGACACGCTCACGACCATTTGGAGCTTACGCTTCATCATTTTAGGCTTACGCTAGTCTCATCGGAGAAAAGAACTCGTTTCCAATCATCGATGGTCCAATTTTGATGAAATCTTGCAAAATTCTATCTCTAAACCCTGTGTTCTCTGGTAAGCAAGAGTTTTTTGGCCGGTTTCCTGTTGCTTAATTCTGCTTCATGTAAACGTCTTCTAACTGTTCGAGACGATGTCGCGACATTTCGAACATGTGCTAGTTCATTTTTTAGCAAATTGCTGGTGACTCTCCTATCTCTGAGAGCACGTTGTCTCAAAAAACGATCATCAATTTGATTAGTGCAACATTTTCGCCCTTGCCCTGGTCTTCGATGGTACGACCCTGTTTCGTTAAATCGCCTCACCTTGCGACTGATCCTGGAATGATGTCTTCCTAACAAACCTGCAATGTATCGCATTGAATATCCTTCATCTAGGAGAGTCAATGCTCGCACTGCCTCCTCCATTGACAAATTTCTTTGGCGGTTCATTTTTTTATTTGATTTTTATGCAAATGAACTTCTAAACATGCATGTGATTAAAAATATCACAATAAAAAGATTGTTTCTCACAAGCAGTTTGCTTTAATCGGCACTCATTATGAAAAGTTTAACTCACTTTTAGTCTAAAACGAATTTTAATAAAAATTATTGTTAAAACAAGACTATTATTAGCTTACATAACAACTGTCACTGTCAAACAAGGTCGTTAGGCAACTGTCGTACAGTAAATTATCAATAAATAAAGATTATTGAGAAAAATATGAGTGGTGCGTTAATTTTGTCCAGGGGTTTATTTTAGACCCAATGTAGAACCCAATAATTATGTTCCACTAATTGCAAAACTCAATGAAAGGAGGGAACACAAAAACGTTTTTATTATAGAAAATCATATAAAATAACAGTATTTGTCATGTATGAATTATCTTAAAACAATACATACATACTACAATGTTACACTGGCAGCAAGAAATCTTTGTTTTTTTGTCTTTTTTCATTTTGTGACATCATCGAGTTGTCCCTTCAATGGGGAAATGCTCTCCAACATTTTGTATAGACATTGTAGTTTTTGATGGTCTACCATATAATGTGCGTCTTTTTACGGAAGCTTTTCAGAAGAAGATCAGCTTTTTAGCAAATTTCAAAAAACTGTTAAATTTTTGATTTTACGACAAATCAGCAAAACAATGCCGTCGATTCAAATAAATCCTACTCAACTCGAAATAACAAAAAATATCGTGTTAGCTGATCCTGAATTTTGCAAATTCAATGAATACAATTATTTTACAAACTTCTCAGTGTAGGTCAAATATCGTTGAAAAATCAGCCTAATACTGTTTTCCAAAAAACTCAACTGGGCTGGATTGTTGCAGGTGAATTAATAATAAATCGTCTCGATTACAAAATATTTGTCTATTTAAATAGCTTCTGGGAAATGGAAGAAATTCCAAGCATCAAGTTTTGTTACCGGAAAAAAAGCGTGCGAAGTGCATTACGAGTGTCACACTACTCGGGATGTTAATGGTAGATACATTGTAAGGTTGCCATTTAATGACATTTTCCTGTTTAGCCAGTCCCCTTCCTGTAGGTTTCTTCTACTCATTGCTTCGTCCACTTCATCTCTGAAAGATCTTCGGGGTCTGCCTCTATTTCTTCTTCCTATCGGGCTCCACTCTGTTATTCTATTTATCCACCGATTTTGGTCTGCTCTTCTGACATGTCCGTACCAGGTTAACCTCTTCTGTTCGATGTAGTCTATTATGTCGGAGTTCATTCCCATTCTCCTCTTAATCTCCATGTTATTTATTCTATCTCTTCTTGTTACTCTGCAGCTTTCCCTTAAGAATTCCATCTCTGTTGCTCTTATTTTGTTTTTGGTTTTCTTATTTATTGTCCAATTTTCACACCCATAAGTGAGGATACTTCTTGTCATGGTATTATATATTTTTTTCTTTGTTTTCATGCTGATGTTCTTATCCCATAGTACCGGGTTCAATTTTCGTATGCAGTCTCTTGTTTGTCCTAGTCTATTTTTTATATCTTCCTCCGTTGTTCCTTTGTTTGATATTATGAAACCTAAATACTTGTCTGTTCCTTTGATTTGTTTACCTTCGCCTATTTCCAGCTGTTTTATTTCTGTATTCGCCGTTGTTAGGTATTCAGTTTTCTTTAGGTTTATTTCCATCCCATTCTTTGTATATTCCTGCTCCAGTTTTCTCATCATAAAACTGAGGTCATCCTCGTCTTGTGCGATCACTATTTGGTCGTCGCCAAAACTTAGCGTATATAGATATTCGTTCCTTACTGGTATACCCATTCCTTCGCACTTTCTTTTCCATGGTTTCAGGGTTTTTTTAAGGAATATTTTGAACAGGGTGGGGGATGTGGAGCAACCCTGTAGTAGTCACTTTGTCGTCTTAAAGGGACTGCATATTCTATTGCCCGTTTTGATAGCTACTTCGTTGTTCTTGTAGAGTGCTTTTACCGCGTTTATTACTTCGTGGAACTTCGATATCTTCCATTGCTTCCCATAGCTTGGTTCTAGGTATTGAGTCATATGCCTTCTTAAGATCAATAAAAGCCAGATGGACGGATCCATTTTTGGCCATTCTTTTTTCTATTAGTTGTTCGACCGTGTAAATGTGATCTAAGCATGCTTTCCCCGCTGTGAAACCTGCCTGGTCTTCTCCGATTTTATCTTGTATATATATTTCTAATTTTTCCTTTATGGTCTTTCCATACAGTCTGCCTATAGACGATATAATGCTGATTCCCCGATAGTTTTCGCAGTTTTTTCTATTTCCTTTCTTGTATATTGATGTCATATATGCTTGGGTCCATTCTGCCGGTAAGTCTTCTCCATTCAGTGCTCTCTCAAACATTTTATGTATCATACGGAATAACTTTTCCGATCCGTTTTTTATCAATTCATTTGGTATTCCGCCGGGACCTTCTCCTTTTTTGTTCTTTAGAGTTTTGATCGTTCTTTTTACCTCAGCTAGGCTTAATTCGATTTCGTCATGTGTGTAGATTTCTATTCCGTCTATTTCTGATTCTTTGAATTTGGGGCGGTCTTCGGTTAGCAATTTTTTATAGTATTCTTGCCATTCGTTTTCTTTGATTTGACCGATCTTGATTTTCTCTGTCTTATTTCTTTGGAGCGACTTTAAGATGCGCCATGACTCTGAATTTCTCGTTCCTCCTATGTGCTGTTCTATCTCTGTGCATGTTTTTTCCCATCTTTAATTTTTTTCATTTGCCACTTTTCTTTTCACTTCTTTATTTTTTTTTCTGTATAGTTCCAAGTCCTCATAGTTTTTTGTGTTCAGGTATTTTATATGGAGTTCTTTTTTCTCTTTTATGCATGTTAGTGTGTCTTCGGTTAATTTCGTAGTTTGGTGGGTGTATTTTTGGTCCACTTCTCCAAGAGCTTCTTTCAAGGCCTGCTGTCTTCATGCAGGTTTTTATGTGTTCGTATGTTTGTTCTATTCATACTATTCATACCGAAACTCTTCTAGCTTTTGGTCCAATCTTCGCTTATATAGGTCTTTTATTGAGTCTTCTTCTAATAAATTGATTTTGAATTTCTTTTCTTGTGTTGAGCACGTATTGACAGGTGTAGCCGGAGCCGTAACTTGGTCAGACTCTCCCTGGGTCGGTTTCTGTTGGGTCCATATGAAGGGGGACAAAAAAACGAAATTAGGTGATTCATACAATAGCGCGTTAAAGCGTTTTTATTCGCTAGAAAATCGTTTTTGCAAAGACCCTGTTTTGCAACTGGACTATTCTACTTTTTTGACCGAGTATGAGAAATTCACTCGCATGTCGTATACAAATAATGTAAATGGCCAAGAAATTGGATTTTATCTTCCTCATCACGTGGTATTAAAACAAGATAGTCTCACAACTAAAACTCGCGTAGTTTTTGACGGCTAGGCAAAAACGTCAACGGGAATATCGCTCAATGATACATTAATGGTCGGTCCCAAACTGCAGGATGACATATTTGTCATTCTTCTTGGTTAAAATGTATCGCCAAATTCTCGTATATTCCGATGATGCAGTTTATCAAAAAATTTTGTTTCGTAAAAATCCACAAGAGCCAATTAAAACGTACATTCTTAATACCGCTCCAGCATCATATTTGTCAACTCGGACTTTTAAGTAATTAGCTCAAGATGAGAGTTTTGCGCATCCTCTCGGAGGTATCGCATTAAACAGAGACTTTTACGTCGATGCTCTCCTCTCTGGTGCAAAGACTCGCGTAGAACCATCCTCCTTGCGAGAAGATCTTATCGCGTTGTTAAAAAATGCGGTTTTCTTTTCGAAAATGAGCATCAAATAATAGCTCTTTAATAGTCAATCAAAATAAACACGCTGAGAGTACTCACATGTCTCTAGATCCTGATGCCACCATCAAGGCATTAGGAATTGAATGGAATTCTCTCGAAGATACTCTGTTTTATAGCTCGAGCATTTCAAGTATCTACACTGTAACGAAACGCTCTATTTTGTCGCAAATCGCAAAATTGTTTGATCCGCTGGGATTTTGGGCCCAGTTATCGTATACATAAAAATAATTATGCAACTGTGCAGGAAATCAGGACTAATCTGGGATGAATCACTTCAGCTCGAAATTCACGATTTATCGTTGTCATTTCAGGCTCAATTAAAACTTATCGAATATTTAAAATTTTCCCGTTCTATTACAATACCAAATCCCGTCGATATCCAAATTCATAGATTTTGCGATTACAGCGAAAAGATTAAAATATTTATTAGTTTTACATATTTCTGGGAAAAATGTGTCTATATTTTGGACATAGAACTAGAACAAGAGAAGGCATGGAGCGAATGATAGTTGAAGGTAACGTAGCGGGCAAAAGATCCAGAAGAAGATCTCCAGTACGATTGTCGGACCAAATAAATGAGATGACTGGTTACTCATTCTCGCAAATCAACACGTACAGGAGATAGATAATTGGACAGAAATAGTCAAACAAATTACATGACCCCACTACATCCTTACGAAGGAGAAAAGATTGAGGAGGGCCTATCATCTAAAACATATGATCAATTTGGTTGACTGTATTTCCTTGAGATGAAATTCATGTTTCTTTATGTCTGTCCTTCATTGAAAGAATCGTACTTGGTAACACCAAACTCTCATAGAAGCCTGTTTGTCTGTACATGTGCTTTATCTGATCAATTTGTTTCCAAATCGCCCCTTTTTAATGCATTATTTATTTGTTAGAATTCATGTTTGCCTTTATTATATTTTCTGATCTTTTCCATTCACCCCCGTAACAAGACCGTAAAACTTTTCGAAAGCTGTGAGTCGACATAATTATTTAAATGTGCCCATATGGAAAACGCCTTTGGTTATTGACCCTAAGAGAAAAGCTAAAATTATAGTTGAAAATGTAGGTCTCATCTCGGTCTCCGATTTTTCATGTCGGCTTATTTACATACTTCAATTTTAATTTTTAACGTTTTTCTGGCACACATGTGGCCAAAAATTAGCAAATCGCGCCACTTTGTCACCTATCACTAAATAAAAAGAGATGGGTAATTAGTAAGAGACGTTGCCGACCTAAATTGAGCGTTAGGCGTTACCTAAACGTTTGTTATTCTTACTCGAAAGTGGGCGTAAAAATAGGTCTTTTTATTGTTTTCGAGAGGATGCCGAAGCGAGAGGAAAATATTTATCAAATATATGGAATGCTTTCGCAACGATCAGGCGTTAGTTTATGATGACTATCACTAATCGTTTTTCTTGGATAGAATGAAACGACGACATAGAGCAGGTGTAAGCGGCCGTTTATTTGAAAAAATACGGAGCATATTTTAAAACAGTTGTAGAATATTCGATTTCTGTTTTTTATTTTTCTTCATTTATTTGAAATTTAAGTTGTTTTAATTTTTTCGTTTGTGTGGCAAATATTACCCAATAAATCCAAATATACAAAATACAAAAAGTAAAAAGAAAATACAAAGTAGACCTCGCCTCCCTGAGTTTTGTTATTTTTATTCCAAGTCAGTCGAAAGTCATTACTTGAGGGGTTTTATGCCTGGTTGCACCAACATATCTTAAGCTTAAGGCGTGCCTTAAGCTCAGCTTACGAATCATACGCGTTGCACCATTGAGTCTTAGATCAATTTTCAGCTTGAACCGATCCTAATCTCAAGTCCCCGTTATTCTCAGCTTAAGTTGCTGTGTGAGTTTAAGATGAGCAATCTAACCTCAAAAAATTGACAGTTGTGTTGTGGAAAACAGATACACATATATTTATTTTCACCTGTATCTGTTACACTCTAAAATAAATAAAACAAGGAGAGTTGCTACTTAAGATATAATCAATATTTAAATTAAAAAAAAAACTATGTATCGGCTGATGACAAGAAAAACTCATTAAGTACACATTTCAGTAAATTACAGCTTTGCCAGTGTTTAATGTTTGTTGAATTTCTGCAAGATAAGATAATGTAGATTATGCTATTGGTTGATTGAGATATCTTTTCCAGAAAAAGGTACAAGAAAAGTAAATGGTCATTTACTGTAATGTATACTTGATGACTTTTTGTTGTTAACATATGACAGAGCATTAAAAAAATGCTATGTCATATGTTAACTGCTCTTATTTAAATTAGCACATGAACATAAAAAAATCTTGACCCTTTTCGTCACTCACTAATTGACAAGTTACGTGGTTGCCACGTGAATTGCATCTTAAATTTCGTCTCAGTTAAGACGTGCTTAGATAAGAATCGAAAATTATGGTACAACGTAAGTGAGAGTCAAGGCGGCCCTAGCTATAAACGGAGCTAGGCTAAGCTGGAGCTTAAGATCTGTTGGTGCAACCAGGCATTAGAGGTCGCTGAACACGAATTTTAAGACGGCGATAATTCTCGATCTACCTGGTGCCCAGGGTGAAGCTCGTCTTCTAAAATTTCATATTATGTAGTTTCATTCGAAATCTGTCAAAAGTTATTACTCGCGGGGTTTTCGTGGTCGATGAATACGAATATTATAACATTGATGATCCCCGAGATACCTGGTGCCCAGTGTGGCCTCGTATCCAGTGGTTTTATGTTATTTTTACTCGAAATCTGGTACCTGTTGGCCAGCGTAAACCTCTTCAGAGGTCTTAACATGAAATTCCAGAAGAGGCGGCCACTCTGGGCACCAAATACCTTAGAGACCATCGTTGTCGTATTATTCTTGTTTAACGACCTTAAAACCCCCCCCCCCCCTGTAATGACTTTTGACAGATTTTGAATGAAAATAACATAAAAATTCAGAAGACGAGGTCCAACCACCAGCAGGTAGCTCGAGAACCACAGCCGTCATAATATTCGTATTTAGCGACCCCGAAAACTCCCCGAGTAATGACTTTAAACTGATTTCGAATAAAAATAACATAAAACTCCAGGAGATGAGGTCCTTTCTGGGCACCGGTTACCTCGATGACCATCGTCGTTATCATATTCGTGTTCAGGGACTTCTAAAACACTCGAGTAATGACTGTCGATTGATTTAGAATGAAATTAGCATACTCCAGAAGACGAGATCCATCATTGACACCAGGTAACTCTAGGACCATCTTCGTTATCATATTTGTATTCAGCGACCTCGAAAACTCCCTAGTAACAAAATTGAACTCATTCCTGACAATATTTTCTGAGTTGCAAATTTTTTATTTTCTATGTAGTTTGGAAATGCATTTTCGTTATGCACAAAATGCAATTTTCGTTTTACCACCATGAATTTTGTTCACAAACTCTCCCGACACTTTCCCGAATCGAATGCAAAAAGTTGCACAGCGACTCATCTTGCTGCGGAAAATTGGCAGGTTTAGTGCTTTTAAGTGCTTCTTTTCCTCGCCTAAATATAATGAGTACACTACAATAAATCTGGAATATTATTATAAAGAACCAAAGGACTATTTTTTTTTAAATCTAGTCATACCAAAAAAATTCCTTAAACTGTTGCAAAATAAAATGATTGCGTGATAAAATGATGATATAATATGGTCAAATAAATCATTAGATGTAAAGACAACTTTACTTATAAGATGGACGGCTCCATTTTCGGAATTTTTTCCTTATATATAAGTATAAAAATAATTGTTAAATTCTCTAACAATCTCTTTTTTTTACAGGTGAGTTTAAATTTCTTTTGGACAAATTTCTTCATTTTTCTGATATGGTAAGTTTGATTTTTTTGTTTGTAAATATAGTTTGTGTGTGTGTATTTACAAAAATTTCCATTCTTTTTGTTCTCATCATAAGATCTCCAAAACCAAAATCCACAACAGATCCACAATTTTTTCCGCTGCACTTCAGCTACTTATTCATGTGGAGAAATGTGGACCCTAACCCATTCAACGAGGGTTTATTTTTGTTGGCAAGTGCTCCAAACGGGAAATTTTGAGTAGGAACTATAAAGAAGGTATGTTAGGCTGAGTTCGACATGTTATATGGATTGCATAATTGTGAGACCAAAACGCCTTATTGGATTGTGCACTCCAAATACCCTACCAAATTTCTCATTATGTTGATTATTTCAGATATCCATGATCATTACTTGAGTTTTAGTATTTATTTTTGTGCCATGGTCTCTGCTTATCATGTCCAGTCTAGTTATAATATTGTCTAGCTACCTCGAATGTATCACAGGTATCTGAATCGTTCTACTATTGTTACTTCATCTTGCCATTTCTTAAAAACTAGGCGTAATGTGATAAAAGTGTATATGTTAAATATAATTAGGGGGGATAATACACCCGGCCATTTTCACAGATATCCAGGTAGCGCTTAAGGCAGTCAAGTCCATAGATCTAAATTCTAAGCTAGTAAGGGATTTTGTGTGGGTGCCCTAAATAAACTAGGAGACCATAGGAAGGTTACGGTAGGCTCGGTACCAGTGCACGAGGATCATAAAGTTAACGAAAAAGCAGATGGAACAAGGCTCATTAATGCCATTCCTTGGACCAGAATCCTTCTACGGCGTTGTAAAGGCAGTAACAAGAACGGCTACAAGAAAGTGGGTAGCTCACAAATCTCTGGAATGGTGGAGGAATTTACCAGGACAAATACAGGCGAAACATTGTAGAACATTCGCCAAAATTTACAGCAGACCTAATAAGCATAGACAGGAAAACAGTCAGTGCCACCGGCAAGAGCTACATGGAAGGTTTAGTCTCGAAGCTATTAAACCTTTGAAAAAGGGTCAGGTCAAGGAAAGATCGAGGGAAAGAGAGAACTAGAAAGGAAATGACTGTCGTGGCTAAAAAACATCTGACAATTGACAGGCTTTTGAACAAGTAATAAGAACAGCTGAAGACAGAAAAGAGTTTGCAATTGTAGTAGCCAACCTCCATTGAGGAGAGGGCACTTTAAGAAGATGAGAATGTAATCTAGGATTAGAGGACCACAATAGATCTGAAAACGTCGCAGTGGAATTGTTCGATAAATAATTTAAATATAAATATTTTATATATCTAAAAATATGTATTTTACATATTTTACATTGTTTTTAAATAATCGTTCATGTTAGTCCAAAAAGCAAGACCAATTCAAAAAATATAAAAAGTTTAACATAAATCTAAAAAATAAAATAAACTAGAATTGTATATTTTGCACATTTTACAAATTTTACAATACCTACAATTTTCTGAAATTTCATTTTTCTTTATATTTGTAGTAATTTAATGCCAATGCCTAACCACAGTTCCCTCTCCCAAATCTAGACAATTGGTGGCAATTGTTATTTGGTCGTAGTGTAGCAAAACATACATTTTTGCTTTTTTATTTCCCAGAGCTTGCCATCGGCAAATATTTAGGCAGGTGTTCATAATTGATGACTGGAAGACCCTTAGAGGAGTCGAGAGCAAGTCTTACTGGATCAAAATAAATACAACACAAGGAATCAATGGAAATGGAAGGAATACATCTCCAAGTTTTGACCATTGTTACAGCAGCAAGACAGAAAAGAAACTCCATCGCCTTTCTCCGCCAAGCACGTATTCCCATATTTCGCATGTCTTCATCGATGTTATCAAGGAACCTTGTTCTGGGTCTTCTTCTTCTTCTCTGACTAATGGGTCTATCAAGAGCGTTTTTCTAGCTGGGTCATTTTGTTCCATCCGCATTACATGTCCTATCCACCTCAGACGTCTTATCTTAATATGTTTTACGATATGAGGTTCTTGATATATTCTATAAAGTTTGAAGTTGTATCGTCTTCTCCACACTCCATGGTCATTCACTGCTCCATAGACTCGCCTTAGTACTTTTCTTTCGAAACATCCTAACATGTTTTCATTATATTTTGTTAGTCCAGGTCTTTGTGGATTTAAGGAGAACATTGAGCCCAAAATAGCATCTGTTGGCTGTGCAAATTCTGCGGTTTATCTCTGCGGTAGTATTATTTTCAGTGTTAAGTAGCGCCCCAGATATACAAATTCGTTCACTGCTTCGATGATGTCGTTTTCTATAATGAGTGGTCATAGGATTTGTGGTTGCGTGCTTATTTTCATATAATTCGTTTTGTTGGTGTTTATTATTAAACCCATTTTTGTAGCTGATTCTTTAATGCTACATACGTCTCTTGTACAGCGTTTTCCGTTCTCGTAACAATATTGATATCATCAGCATAGGCCAGGATTTGCACTGATTATATATTGAACCAGTGGTTGTGATTTGTGACATACGTATTACTTTTTCCAGAACCAGATTGAACAGTATACGGGAGAAAGGGTCTCCCTGGCGCAGCCCATTATTTGTTTTAAAAGGTTTCAGACAGTTCCCCCTGAATTCGTACTCTACATTCAACTTTTTCAAGAGTTAGTTTTGTTAAATTTACCCACTGATTTGGTATTCCTAGCTCTTTCATTGCTTTGAACATTTTTCTTCCATTCACAGAGTCGTAGGCTGCTTTGTAGTCTATAAATATTTGATTAGTATCAATACCATATTCCAGTGTTTTTTCCAAAATTTGTTTCAGGGTTGCAATCTGATGAATTGTAGATTTACCACCTCTGAAACCAGCCTGGTATTTTCCTACTATCCTTTCTGCATATGGTGCCATACGGTGACATAGTACTGTTGAAAATATTTTATATGCTGCATTTAGAAGCGTAATTCCTCTGTGGTTAGAGCATTTAAAGATATCTTCTTTTTTATGTATGGCGCAAAGTATTCCAATATTTCAATCATTGGGGAGGAATTTCTTTGTCCATATTTCTTTTATAAGCTGCTGTAATGCCATAATGGTATCATGGCCACCTTCTTTATATAGTTTAGCTGAGAGATTATCTATTCCAATTGATTCGTTTCAGGCTAGTTTTTTAACTGCATCTTTAACTTCAAGAATCGTTGGTGATTCCTCTTCCCTCTCGTCTGCTCCCCTTAACTCATCTCTTTCGTACCGATAGTCCTCACAAATGATTAAATTGATAATAATAAGGAAAGCATTGGTCGAGTCAGTCGATATCGCCCATATTCTTAGTACAAACAATAACTACTACAGGCTTTTCTATTGGACTGCGTTTCTTTTATGGTAGAGTAACTCTTCTTCTTCCTCTTTATAAGCAATTCTGCCTGTTCATTGGCGGATTAATACCTCTATGAAAGGTTGTACCTCCATCTTTTTCGCGGTCGTCTGATACTTCTTTTACCGATTGCTGACTTATCTCTTGCTATTTTGACGACACGGGTCTCCTCCATTCTGCTTATGTGGTTATTCCATTCTTTTTTTCTTTTTTGTGTCCATTCATTTATACACTGTACGATACATTTTCTTTTAATGTCTTCACTTCTCTTTCGATCTCAGCGTATTTCCTGCAATTTCTCTCAGTACATTCATCTCTGCCTATACTGTGGATACTCGGACACTGTGACACATACGATGTTAGATTGCAGCAGATGGATAGTGGAAAGGAACAGAATGGAGAGAGAGACATTTGTGAATTTTGTTACAGTGAGAGAAATGATTGAGAGAATGATTGAAAATAAATTAGTTTGGACTAACATACACAGCTATATCCGTGCAGTGATCAAGAAAAAGGAAGAGGAAGAAAGACTGCTAAACCAACGCTAAACGAGACAGGGAACCTCCTTGCTGATGAATAGAGTGTGGATGTGTATGAATGGAGAATGAATGAATAAAGGTAGTGATTCGGAAGTGATGCCGGCCTTACAGCGGCCATTCCGCTTCCGGATCGCTGGATGACAGAGGAGGGTCTGGTTTAGCAGGTAGGCGTTCGGCGTAGACTCGGCGACGAGAGGGCATTTTAAAGTACCTCGGGAACTATCGCCGGGAGTACGAAGAACGAATCCTGCACTCCTGTTAGTCAGGCGGCGCCCTGGACTGAGATGTCTTTTGAAGATTCCAGACCCCCCCTCTATAAAGACGAAAAAAAAAGTAGTCTTTGCGCTGTGGCTGTGTCGGGTCTTCTTTCTGAGAGAGTAACTGTTCTATTTGAAAATTTGGTCGAAAGAGTAAGGAAATCCCTTTTATCCTCTTTTTAATTCCTTATCTATAAGTGAGCAAAGATAACTATTGAATGTGTACTTTCGACAAGAAAGCTTGAAGGAAGGAGAAATCCCTTACAATAATTTGAGTTCGCTAAGTTATTTATAAACACAATTAACGTGAACAGCATGATCTCCTGATCATTTGCTCCTACATAGTTTTTTCACTACATACAATTTTATGCTATATTTAGCTTTTTTGATGGTAAATACTGTCGGAAAGAGAGCCGGCTACTCCTGGGCATTGACTCATGAATTTGAAAAAGTGAAAAAGTTAAAGCTCTCATTTTTTTAGTAAGAGAACTCCCATATGGAATGTCAACCTTATAAATAATGTTAATGCTTCAATGGGTAAATCTTTAGAGTTATTTATCCGAGCACGAAAGGAATGTCCGCTCAGAAAAATTTTCTCAGCATACTTTTGTGTCTCTCGGAAAATTCTTTCGACAACTCTTCCGAAAACAATAAATTTAATCCATTATCCGAAAACGATAATATTAATTTATTTGATTCAATTGGATTTATCTCATTTGCATTTTGCATTTGTGCCGTTGTTGACTGGTGGAATAAAAATTGGGTTCCCAGGAGAAATACTGCTCCAAACAAAAGTTTTATCTTAAGTTGTGGTAGACGCAACTTTGGTAGAGGAAGACTTTGAATAACAGTTATTGCTTACAGTTCTGCTCTTAGATCCAAAACAAAAATAATACTATATATTATATTAAAAAAGGTGAATCCGGGAAAACTAGGAGCAGTTAATATACTTTGTCAGCAATGATTGGGGTATCTAAAACTGGTATGATCAAATCTATGACGCTGACGGCCAAACGACCTTTAGTTAATATACTATTTGAGCCATATAGTTTGGATTTCGTCCTTATTTGTTATACTGACATCTGTATTTCTTATTAGTTTAAGAATCCATAGGAGAATGTCTTGGTAAATTAACCGCTGAAAAAACGCCCAATTACTTCCTGTACAAAGTATCTAAACGGCCCAGAAGCTTACAGAATCCTCCTATTAGGAATAGCGATGTAAAGCAGTTGCTTAAAAAATCTATTGTGAAATAACCCACCTCTTCAATGCCTCATAGAGACTCAAATATTTCCGAAATTATGGAAAGTGGTGGAAGTCATTATGATGCCTAAACCTGACAAACCACCTCACGAGGTATCGTCATATATCACTCCTTCCTGTGATCTCAAAGCTTTATGGAAAAATGCTTCTAAAAAGCTGAAGTCAATAATTAAAAAAAGACATCTAAGTCCATCACACTAATTTTGATTTAGAGAAAGCTATTCCACTATTGACCCAATGCTCAGATTCACTAACATCATAAGAATGGCACGGGGAGAAAATAGTTTGCACCACCGTCTGCTTGAGTGTGGCCCAAGCTTGTGATAACTATGGAATAAAGGATTAATTCATAAACTACGCTATTACCCACCAGAACAGTACTCACTACTGCTAGAATGATATATATTATCAGTAAAAGAAGTTTCGTTGGACCAGTGCTAGACCTTTTATACACCAGAGATATCCCTCAACTAAATCAAGATACTATTGTCACAGAATTACTGGTACAATTATCTCCGTTTTAAATAATCATGAAGAAGCAGTACATTACCTATACAGATCAACAATTGGACAAAAAAGTGGAAAAGCAAGCTAAACGAGACCAAATCGATTCATATTGACAACAAATGATGTTCAGCTTCCACATGAGTTTACTGAAAAATATTTGGGTATCACTTTTAAAGCAAAACTCAGATGGAGAGCAGATGATAAAAAGATAAGGCAAGAGCTTGAAATATAAAAAAATGTATTGATTGCTTGGACGTGATTCCAAACTCCTCACCTCCTCAGTCTTTGAGCCCCTGTCAGGACGTGGTGACACTCTAAATATTATTGGCTTGCTGCCTTCATTCATGAGATCTTCCTCTTGGTCTTCGGCCTTCTACCTGTCCTTCTACTACCAATAGTTCCATGGTCCCCGTTCGTCTAGCTATTTGGCCGAAGGAAATTAGGTATGCTCGTTTTACTTTCTTTTGTTGCTGCTCTACAATCAAGTTCTCAAGCCTGTTTGGAATTATCGCAAAAAACTATGGGGTTATGCAAGATACAGTAACTTACAGATGATCTAACGTTTTTAGAACAAGGTATTAAGAAAATCATTGATGCTAGTTAGTACATTAGAAACAGTAATATCCACCAAGAACTTAGAGTTGGTTAAATAGGGAAAGATAGGCTTGATCGTCACGTGAATATTGTGTCCTCTAGCTAGTTGACACCACAAAAAAGATCAGATAACTTAAGGGAATTAAACCATACAGGTAATTTAGGATACAAATGAGTTACTTACTGTTCTGTCACTGAACAAGTTGTGATGTTACTCAGAAAGGAGCATAATAATAAAAAATAGCGATTACCCCAAATGACTGTTTAAGATTTTGTAAATAAAAACATTGCGAAACTATCAACGTTTTATATACACAGTAACGTTTTTGTTGGCGTTGGTGAAAATGGCCACACTTGTTTCCCGAAATATCCAAATGATTTATTACTAGCCAGCTTCTTATTGGCGTTCTAAAAACAAAGCAATAATATTTTTTATAGTTCATTAAGTCAATTAAACAATGGTTTAATGTGAGTTACTGTTGAATTTGCTGTTCTCAAAATCCGCCGTTACGTCAAAACAAAAAACAACATTAGCTATAACTTCCCCTAATGTAAATATATAGGATTTTATATCTTTGTTGATATAAAACGGTATCGAGTTGTAAATATTGTATATTCCGGAGTTACTGTTGTTAGTTTAAATAGTTTTCTATAAAATTTATTAGTATTATTTGTAGGAATCCAGTTTATAATAGTTTTCCAATAAATTTGCCCATTAAATCTATCCATTATATATCTTGCCAGTATACAGTGTGGCGCACCGAAAACGAAACAGAGGCATTTACTGGCAGATGATTCCTTTTTTGAAAAAACGCTCGGACCCGTCGATTTTGTTTTCGAGGGGGACACAAAATTGGCATAAAATCACTTTAACATTTGCAGCCCCTTAAGCGGGGGTGGCATCATCCCTAAAATCTTAAATGAAAAGGGGGGTCGAATGATCCATTATTTGAAAGGTCTTTCAACTCCCTTTATAATGATGTAAAATTCATGTATTCAATTCAGTAGTTTTGGAGATTTATTGATTTAAAGTTTAAAGTAGACTTTAATAGGTACATCAAATTAGTTTGTACTTCTTTCAGAAGAAATTTGAGTAAAAGCATTTTCTTGATAAGTAAATGCTTTTATTTACTACGCCCATGGTTTATTAATAATAAAAATAGCAATTGAAGTGTCCTTTGAGACAAAAAAAGTTGTTTCTTGAAGAAAGATAAGTAGAGAATGCCACGTACTTATTTTAAATAGGAAATAGTACATTAGTTTGCGATTGATTTGACCAATCTTTGTTGTTAAAATATCATTTATTGCTTTATACATAAATTAAGCATGGTATATTCCACGGCAGAAAGGGTTGAAATTATTGAAATATTTTTCGGAAATAATCAGTGCGCTAATAGAACAGCACAAATTTTTAATGAGCGACATGAGAACAATAATGTGCACCGAAAATATGTTCTAGAACTTGTAGCTAAATTTCGGGAAACTGGATCAGTCGCCAATAAAAAACGTAATATTGAAAATCCTATAAGGAACGAAGCAACAGAAGTGGGGGTTTTAGGGCAAGTTATTGTAGATCCTACATTAAGTACCCGCAAATTGCAAACTTCGTGTGGTGTTAGTCGACGTACTATCCAACGGATTCTAAAGGCCCATAATTTTCATCCGTATAAAATTCACCTTGTACAAGAACTTAATGAAGACGATTTTGATAAGCGATTAGAATTTTGTGAAGTTATGAGTGAACGAATTACAAACGATGAACAATTTTTATTTAACATTTGCTTTTCCGAAGAATGTTCCTTTTTTTTAAATGGCGAAGTAAATCGTCATAATTGTCGATATTGGTCGGACTCTAATCCCAGAATTTACCATGAGGTACACACACAGCAGCCACAAAAATTAAATGTTTGGGCTGGCATTTTTGGCGATCATTTGGTTGGTCCTTTTTTCTTACCTGGAAATTTGACTGGTGAAATGTATTTGGAATTACTGCAAAATGCCATAGATCCTGCGCTAACAGATATAATTGAAAATCAGAATGATGGTCGATACGTTGAGAATATGTTGATGTTCCAACAGGATGGTGCCCCACCACATTACGCATTACGAGTTCGGCATTATTTAGATCAGACCTTTCCAGGTCAATGGATTGGTAGAAGAGGTGCCGTTGAATGGCCCCCAAGATCGCCAGATTTATCACCTTTGGATTTCTTTTTGTGGGGTTACTTAAAAAGCAAAATCTATGCTACTCAGCCAACATCCTTAGAAGATTTACGACAAAGAATTGTGAATGAGTGCCATCAAATTACTCCTCAAATATTGCAAAATGTCCGGCAACGTTTTCAGCAAAATCTTTATTATTGCATGGAAAGTAATGGTGGTAATTTTCAACATTTACTCGGCTGACAGGTCAGTTCATTCTTTATTTTTTAACAACTTTGCTGCTATGTATTGATCTCCTCTTATGATGATGTATTTAAACTTTAAATCAATAAATCTCCAAAACTACTGAATTGAAGTACATGAATTTTACATCATTGTAAAGGGAGTTGAAAGACCTTTTAAATGATGGATCATTCGACCCCCCTTTCCATTTAAGATTTTAGGGATGGTGCCACCCCCGCTTAGGGGGCTGCAAATGTTAATGTGATTTTATGCCAATTTTGTTTCCCCCTCAATAACAAAATCGACGGGTCCAAGCGTTTTTTTTTTAAAGGAATCATCTGCCAGTAAATGCATCTGTTTCGTTTTCGGTGCGCCACCCTGTATACCTAACAATAATAAAAAGTGATAATTGAAATAGTACAGCAGAAAGACGTTTGATATTTAATTTCAATGCAGGGCTCCTGTCATCCGCTTATACGTATTTCGACCTTATTAGGTCTCCTCAGAGCGACTAAAAAATCTTCGTATTGCTACTATAATTGTTATTAGATGGCGTTGTAACGTCCTATATATAATATTTTTGTAATTCTTTTATGACGGGAGAGATTTATCTTCAATTCAGAGCTTCTGCATAAGTCGCTTTGAGGAGACCTAATAAGGTCGAAACATGTATGAGCTGTTGCAGGAGCCCTGCATTGAAATCAAATCTCAAACGTCTTTCTGCATTATTTATTTACTCATGTTTGTTAGTACTAGAAACTAATTCGCAAATTGTAAGTGTATTATTGTATATACTTTGTATATTGTAGAATGAGCAGTAGAAAAATATCTGAATTTTAGTTTCGCCAAACAAGAAATCTTCGTATATCTACTATGATTGAAATGATACAATTACTTGGTTATTCAATGGTGATTTAGCTGATGTATTTAATCAGGATATTTTCAACATTGTGCCTTATTATATTGTTTTTTAGACTTTATAGAATATAGATTTTAAAGGAGTAGATTGGCCTCGTCGACGTCTCGACACTACCACCTGTAAGATTTTTTTTTTATACCGTACATCTATATTCAGTCCAACACATTTAAAGTTTGTCAAATACCTATATTACTAGTGTTTGTGTATTTGTTCTAAATGTGTTGTAATTGCCATACGATAAATAAATAAGTCCAACCAATCTAGACTTGTAAGAAATCCTATTATCCGTTTCGGATAGATATTTGTGATAAGATATAATAAATTTTGGGGAAGTTTTAAAAACAAAAGTTTTTAGTGTTTTATTGTGGATAAAATATTTGTTACCTGGTCAGGCTTTAAAAACCCAACATCAGGCTTTAAAAAACTCAACATCAGGCTTTAAAAAACCCCAATGTCACAATTACATCTTCGCAACATTTTCGCAGTTTTTTCTACATCTTCGCAGAATCTAAAACATACATATTGCTCTGTCTACTTTGCCATTTTACAGAGATAATATCTAAGTAAGCAATGTCCAGTGAGAACACTCTTAATTACTTCGAGAGGATTGGACTCTACAGAAGACTGGACTCTACATCTAGAGTCCAGTCTTCCGAAGGTCTAAGAATATATGGTAGTTAGCAGAAAGTTTTAATAACGTTTTTGGTTGCCTTTGACCTGGAATATTTTCCAAGTGGGCTACTCTGCCCATTTTCTTATTTTCGGACATTCATCGCTATGCAGATTGTTGGTACACTGCAGAATGGCTTTAGTGCGATAAAAGAGGTATTTGCTCCTTTAGCAAGACTACCAGAAACATCATTACCAACAATTTGTTTATGTCCTGGCACCCACAACAAAGTAACTTTATTGCTCCTGGCCAGTTACCTACTGTTTGCAGTTCCAGCCCCTTATCGACTCATAAATTTTAGACTTCACAGTCTTCAGTGCATTTGGACTGTCAAGTTGTTTTAAGGGTATTTCTGAGGCCTATTGACAATCTGACGGGAGGCCTAGTAATCTCTATTCTTACTCATTATGTTTTTGACCCATCAGTATAACACGTAAGACACCCTTTTGTGATTTGTGCGATTTAGTTTTGTGTTAACTCACACTCATGATAGTATTTAGTTTTGAGTTTGAAATATTTGCAGACATAATATCTGTAGGCATTTTCATTTATTGCGTTGTTGTAATTTTTCTAACCCTTAAAATCTCTAGATGTCCAGTTAGGTCGCCCCGAGGTTTAGATCCTGATCCCGTGTTAGCCTAAAAGCACTTTCTAGGAAGGTCCAGCATTATCTCTAAAACTGCAGTGAGGCACGATCGCATTGCATCCGAGATGGCTACACAGGTCAGTTTTTTTCTTATTTTCATCTCTTTTTTCTGTGTTGTGTTATTCCATTAAACTAGCACAGCATAAGTAACTATTAAGTCTGACAAACGTTACATATTATCAATAGATCATTTTAGAATTCAGACTTTATGTTTTGACACAAAGCTTACGTCACGTGTAATGCGAGGTGAGCATTCCACCGTAAGTTTCCTATTTAGGATAACTCAAAGATACTTAACCTCTTCTGAGAATGATAGTGTTATTCTTTTCAGGGACGGATGGATAATTAGGAGAGATAATTAAATATACAGACAATAACTGAATGAAGTTTATAAAAAGCTTATCAATATTACTGTTATATACACTCGCGCGGTAGCTGTCACGTAAGCAGATTTTTGCACCCGGTGGTTTCTCGTACGAGTTTTATTTGTCTTTATCGGATTAACGTTGTTTGTCTATAATGGATTCACGGTATTTTTTCACTGTATATGCGGTACTGTTTCTTTGTAAATAGTCGTTCTCTAAGCGAGGAGGAGAGATCGTCTTGCTTCTACGGGAACCAAATTAAGAGAGGCAAAAACACGTCTGTTGTTTACGGCAACCAAATTAAGAGCGCGATTTTTCTTTTGCATTGTCCAAGAATGTCTGTACTTCTAAAGAGTGGGGGGAGTTGAACTGGTAATTATTACTAAGGGTTGTGTTAAGTAATGATTTTGATATTGAGGTTGGTAATTATAGGAATGAAACAGCGAAGTATAAGAACTGCTTTGACCACTGATCTTCAACTGTTACTTTACGTGCGGTACTTTCCAATCTCATATACATTAATCGTATAACTTTTATAGGCATATCAAGTTGTTCTTCCACTGTCTCATAAGTTCTAATAAATCTTCCAAAAATTGAGACTACTTCTATCTTCTCATTTACTTCCCTAACTAGTTCCATTTGTTTATTTCTACAGTAGAACATAATTATACATTCCTTATTGTCTCATGGAAGAAGTTTATGACCTCTTTATTTTTATAGTTATCTTCAAAGCTTCAAATTTTTCAAATGATTCCATTCTTTGATTTTTGATTTTTCATCCCAAGGTTTTTTTTTATAATTTGTGCTTGTTCTTTTTAATAAAACGCTGCTTTTCTTGTACTCGTTTTTTACTGTCCTATTTGACAATAATGTTAGCCTAGCTTTATTTCTTTCGTGATTTTCGTGGATTCTTCATTGTATCGGTAATATCTTGTAAGTTTTTTCTTGTACCGCTTACAATGGCAGATGTTCTTGTGCCGCATATGTTATTGCATTTTCTAGCTCTTTTTTAATCGTCTACTTTTTCTTCCTTTTCCAATTTTGGCTTTATTTTGTTCCTAATTCTTTATTATTTCTTTATATTCTATTGTTTTAACGTTAAATCTTATTTTAATCTTATGTTTGTCTTTCTTTTACGTGGGAAATAACTGTTTTAATTTCATTATTACTAAAAAATGATCGCTATTTGTGTCAACGCTTTTTTCAGTCTATACTGTATACTTCTTTAGGAAGTTTATTATATATATATATATATATATATATATATATATATATATATATATATATATATATATATATATATATATATATATTATTGTGATATTTAAAGTCTTGGTGCGCCAAGCAATAATTAGCTAATTAATTTTTTTTGGTTAATTAAAATTATTTAAATGATATGATTATGACTCTATCACAATTTTTAATTCATTTATCTCAGGGTTAAATTCGTGCTTCAATATCTATGCTATTACATGTGAAAGGTAAGGTCCAAAGAATACCGGAATAATAAAAAACACATATGATCTAACACTATATATTGAAATAAAAATAATGAAATAATTCACACTCAAAAGTTTTCAATAAACAAATCTCATATAATGATTCTCAAAATTTCGTTCTACGTACGTGAACAATCAAAATTAATGGTACAAACAATATTAATTGAAATCTCAAAATCCCAAACTATTTTAACAGATCAAAATATCTATATCCTTTCTAAATTAAGTGTAAAAATTGTGTTATCAATAAAAGAAAAAACTGCAGAAACAAAAATATCTCTCTCTGATGATGAGTGGTCCAAATCCTTGTTCCTTGTAGACTATATTATCTCCTCTCAACCGCTCCCTATGTAATCAGCAATCTTACAACAGATTGTTGCAAGTATATCGTCCTTAATGATCTCCTTCAAAAGCACAAATCATTCAAATTATGATAGCCTTTCTCCTCTCGATAAACTGAATCTCTCGTTGGCCCGAGTGAAAAATGACTCTTGGAATATCTTCTCTTTACGATAAACTGAATCTCTCGTTGGCCTGAACAGTGACTCTTGGAATATAAGTAGAGAAATATGACTTACAATATTTTGCTGCTTCAGCTTCTGTCAGATACACTAACTCCACAAAAACTCACTAACATTCAACACTACTGCTTGCTACATTTCGGGAACCGCCAGAGAACAATCACTGTTCGTCTTACAGACTTGGAAAACCAACTGATTATATTTTCTCTCTCCTAAATCTAGCTAAACTTTCATTCCTACATATCTACCCCACCTTTTTCAATCTCCGCCAATCAAACTCGTCACAATTCCCCCATATATTCATTTCGATAACAAACAAATTTTTACCTATAATTATAAAATTTCGTAAAACTTATTTACAAATAATATTTTTCTATAATTCTTAAAAACTAACAAAAACCTCTTTCTAAAATCTCTTCTATTGTCTCTAATCACCGCATTAATGTATTCGGAAAACCCGGTTCAATTGTCTTTGCATTTCACTTAAAATTATGCGGGTCACTCAAGTATAACAAAGAAATAATTTATGTATAGCTTACATTTTGTTTAGTACAGGTAATCCAAGAATTTAATTTCTTCGAAATGTTTGTTGTTTATTATCCTACTTATCTGAATTATTTTAATGTTTTTGAACTTTGAAATATTTTAATCAACCCAATATTTTTCTCGATTTTACATATCATAACAATATATATATATATATATATATATATATATATATATATATATATATATATCTATATATATATATATATATATATATATATATATATATATATATATATATATATATATATATACTGCCGGCGCTACGAATGGGTTAGACTCCAGTGCGTATAGAAGGGGTGCCCGTTGAAAAGAGTTTACTTTAAAGTGTATCTTACACACTTTTGAAATGTTAATTTTCTTCAATTAGCCAATTGGATTATTCTTTCAATGAACTTATTGAATAGTTTAATAATATTTATATTGACAATTTCCATTATCGAGATCTTTTATTATTTCCATTTAGATTTCAATTTCATGCATACGATCATAACTGCAGATCAAAGAAATAATTTCGAGTAAATTTTATCGTTATTTTTAGTTTTTAGTACAAATTCAAAACATCAGTTGAAAACATTTGTACTTTACATTTTCTTACCCAATTAAACAACATGATAATTTATGTTACAAGCGGTCTCCTATAATTTTGCAGCTTTAGAAATTCTGTCGTATTGCATCACGGCTTAATGATTCATGGACAATAAAGTAAGTAAGCGAAACCAAGTGATATTGGGCGTTGAATGTATCTGGTTCTTTTTTTTTTTTAAATTGGCTTATCAGTTAATTGGAGCACTTGTTATAAGTTAAAATATAATTTCACACAATACGTCCCGGACCTAGCAAAAAAAACAACCATTCTCACACAAAATTCGATCTTTTCTTGTGGAACAATTTGTATTTTGTTTCAAAATATGCTTCAGTTTCAACAAAAACTTACTGATTTCATCCAAACCTCTTAAGTTAGAGCTTTTAAACAGCTCTCTACCTGGAGCTTTCATCAGTCACTGGGAAACCAGATTTGAAGTATAAGGTGAGTGCGGAAGCAAGTGGAATTGTACTTTTGTCATCGTTGCTATATACTTGTTACACGGTGCATTATTTTGGCGAAAGAGCGTTATTTTCCTCTTCAGTTTTGGTCGTTTTTTTTTCGCGATTTCTTCCTTCAAATACGCTAATGTCACTATATAATATTTGCCATTCATTCGAAATCGTTTTCATAAAAGATTATTGATCATTGATCAAATGTGATTTTCATTACAACCAATAATTGTGCCTTAATCTCTTATAAACATAATATATAAGTTAGACATGTCGCAAGAAAGTAGTTTCAGAACCTTGGTACTTTTTATTTTTATTTTATTATTAATATTATACAGGATGTCCAGAAAATCTCCTCACAAACGACAACCGGAGGTTCCTTAGATAATTTTAAGACGATTTAACCCAACTCTCCTAGTCCGAAAATGCTTCTTAAAAGAGCTAGAGCTCTTGGAAGATGACTCCTTGTAAGTAGTTTTTTTAATAGCTCCAGAACGTTTCTATTTAGAAAAACGAAAACTGGTACGATTATTTATCCTCCAGAGTTGAATCGATTCCATTAATTTCGAATTTCTAGTATCGTTCATAGGCGTCCGTTTTGGGTAGGTTAACGGTTATTTTAAAACATAACTTTTTTGTCTTCAACTTTTAAGCATTTGTGATACTAAATTATTAAATGTTTAGGTATTCTAGTACTAAAAGGTATTCTTACTTTTAGACTGTAGGATACAAATACATTCTAACCTACAGTTTTCTAGAAAAATCGACCTTTTCTAGAATTATGAAATTTTGTCAAAATCACTCGACTAACGTCTCGTGATATAACTGTCAAAATTTAATTCGCGAAAATTGCCAGGCAACAAACTTATCAGCCGAAAATATTGCCGGCAAAATTTTTTCTCTTATGATATTATGTACGATAATATTTGTACCTATGTGACATTAGTCTATTCAAATCTGAATTCAAATTAAATTAACATAATACAATTTTGAAACCGCCGCGCCGCCCATTTTCAAATGGGCGGCGCGGCGGTTTTAGTCAAATTTTAAGCTTAATAATTTTTTTGTTTGTTTATTAGCTGTTTTAGTGAATAATACAATAACAGATAGTAATTTTTCAAATATTATTCAAACTTATCTACCAGCCTTCCTTCTATTAACAGAGCATGGTCTTTAGAGTATCGTAAATGCCGTACCATGGCGAGGTTACCGATATAAAACGCTTTATCTCTAATTTCCGTTTTTTTTTTTAGTATAACATTTACAATATTAAACTATGTTCTGTACTTCGAATTCTGACGATATCTTTCCGTTTTGTCTAGATGTAATTTTTTATATGGTTTACTTGGCAAAAACCATCCTGTATCAATAAATTTAAAGAAAAATTCAAACAGTTGTCTCGTTTGATAATTTAAAAAATAATATTAAAAAAGTTGGCACTAACACCTAACAATTTTTGTAGGCCGGTTTATGATGATTTTGTTGCTTTTTCACCGCATATTTTGGGATTCACATTTGACAACTTAATTCTAACAATTTTGATATTGTTTTTATTATATTTTGACTATTACACTCACTAACCAGAAATCCAACCACTCTATGTAAAATTATAATACATCTAGAGTCGCTTCCGATTAGCTAGTATATCTCATTCCAAGAAATTACTAATTCACATTGAAGTAATTCTATACATTAAGCGGGATGCTTTAAATTAACATTTTGTTTCATAGGTTTTAAAATAAACATTCAAAAAACCAAAATTGACATCACTTTTGAAAATATATAAATTAATATAATAAGAACATACCATTAAAATTAGTAAAGAAAACTAAATAGCCGAAATAAAAAGACGGTTACAATTATTTTGAAGAATAAAAATGTAAATGTAAAAATAATGCTGAAACATAATTAATATTTTTTGTTATACAACGGAAATAACCTATTGTTAAGTCTTTATTTAATTCTAATTTATTGTTCTTATTTTAATTTATTAAAACACACGGTAATTTATATCAATTTATTAAACAACTGTACAACAATTTATTTGACGAACGTTACAATTAAATCGCGGGCGCGAGTCTTCAAAATTAACTGTTATTCCATATAAAATGTTTCATTTATATACACAAACTGCCGTTATCTCGAAAACTCGACTGCCCTCTCGACTAGCGGCGAAATGGTAACGGCAAACTGGTATTTTCACATCGGCTCGTCTCCAGAAGGTTCGAATTGTTGTTTTTATAACAAAGGGGGACCCATCGTGTCTCAGGTAGGCATTACCTAGAAAATACTCAAATGAATAAGCATATTAGTAATAAACATGTTTACCGTTCTGAGTCATACGACACGTCACCATCTATCGTAACACTATTAATGTCTTAAGGATCATTAAAATAATGTAAAAATTAGTGACAACTAAATTAAATTTCTCGCAGGAATGCTGTTGCAAGTAAAGGATACATAAATTGAATTAAAATTTTATAAGGTTGAATTACATGTAACAGTTTAAAAGTTTACTCTTTATATAAGTTTACTTATAAAAAATTATTTTTATTGTAGGCTAAGGAAAAAAGCCATTTAACAGCAAAACAAAAGCAAGTCAGGCTCGTTGTAGACAAAATCTAAACGTTCTAAATGCGGCGAAATTTCAAGAAATATTTCAAAATGACCTATGACCAAGCATTGTGAAATTAAATGTTTACAGGAATTATATTTTTCAGCTAAACCACAAAAAACTGGTATGGAAACCACAATATAAATGTCCGTTCTTGGTCTTCTACCAGTCCGGACCTAAATGTTACTGAAATAGTATGGCATAAAAGGTAACAGACACTAAGGAACAACTCACAACGGATATTACATGAACTTAACCCGGTATCTGGCAACACCAAAAATAGATGTCGTAAAATTATTTGATTGCGTACATAATCTTATATAACACTCAATAACACCCTGTGGTACAAAAAATTCGGAAAGAGCAAGGAAAAGCGGTTTTTGAATTCGTTGCCTAGAAGCAACATTGCCAGTCAGAAACATTATTTGGTACTAACTTCACTAATGAAGATCTCAAAATTTAGTTAATCATATGTAAAAACTGTTTAACTAAAAGACATTTAATTGATTTAATAAAAGAAACTATTACATATAAAGCGCCTAAAACTAAAAAATTTTAAAATAAATAAATGGAATAATATGTGGAATAATAAAAAACAATTTTTGTTCGATATAAAACAAAGCCGCATGTTACATTTTTCAAACTGCACCATTGTATAGCCAGTTTTACAAAAACCTTTAGCGGTATAAAGTCGCCAGTGACCTAATGACGCATCTGTTCTGGCAGCTTCATCAGGTGTTATAGCAAGAGGATGGCGAATTAGGTTATCTCTATTTTCCGATGGACGGCCTCTCTTTACTTTGATCTTTCCAGTGTTGGACAAAGACCTAGCTACTGTATAAATTCGTCTGGTATACAATATTCTTCATATACAATATCGAAGCAGTTAACGAATTTGTATACCTGGGAACGCTTGTCAATTCTGAAAATGATACTACCGCAGAGATAAACCGCAGAATTTGCACGGCTAATAGATGCTATTTTGGGCTTAATCTCCTTTTTAAATCTACAGTTATATCAAGAAATACAAAAGTAAAACTCTACAAAACAATAATACGCCCAGTCCTAACATATGGTTCAGAAACCTGGACTTTAACAAAAAGCAATGAAAACATGTTAGGATGTTTCGAAAGAAAAATACTAAGGCGCATCTATGGAGCGGTAAATGAAAATGGTGTCTGGAGAAGACGATACAACTTCGAACTCTATAGGATATACCAGGAACCAGATATCGTAAAACACATAAAGATAGGACGTCTGAGGTGGGTAGGCCATGTAATGCGGATGGAGCAAACCGACCCAGCTAGAAAAACGCTCCTTGATAGACCTATTGGTCAAAGAAGAAGAGGAAGACCCAGAACAAGATTCCTAGATAACATCGATGAAGACATGAGAAATATGGAAATACGTGCTTGGCGGAGGAAGGTGATGGATAGGGACGACTGGAGAAAAATTCTTGGGGAGGCTAGGACCCACACAGGGTTGTAAAGCCAAAATGATGATACAATATTCTTTATTAGATTTAGTGAAAAAAACCTCATAAAATACTTAAGAGGCAAGGCTACCTCTACCGCATTATTGTTTATATATGTTTTTATGTCACTTTCAGACCAGTTATAATATACTGACTCCACTACTTTTTTTTAGTTTTCTTGGCGGTTCTGCATGCTCGTCTTCTTCATTTGTTTGATTAGCCTCTTCTTCAGTTAACAGTTGATTATTATGAGGCAAATCATCTTGATCTGAGTCTGCGGGAATTTCATTTATATTGATGTTTTCAATTTCTTCATCATACTCCTCCATGTCAGACAAATCGGAGAGATTAGGGTCGACAGGAACAATACAAGACATTTTTATCTTCATACTCTTCTTCCATAAAATTAGGTAGTTGATATTTCATTTAAATTTTCCATGGTGAAATCTTTTACACGGAAAAAAAGTCAGTTATTCAACTGACAATATTGCCTGAGAGCTACACAAGTTTTTATTCAACAAAATAATATGATTACTTAATAAAAATTATGGCACACCCACTTATACGTAGACTGGTATCCTATGTACTCAAATTATTTTTTTCAAATATCTCTATTTAATGTTAGATGTCGCCACACACGACTAGTTGTTTACAGTTACCATTGTCACATAACAGCTATATGTAGTAAAAACTGACTTAGGTGCTTGGTCATAAAGATGATGTTACCTGAGAGCAACAAAAAAAGATACCGGGTTAAAGCCAAAATAGGGCACATTTGGAATAAATTTACCTCTAATTTCGATCCGTCATGTCTAAGGGCGATGCTACTACCTTTTAAAAACAAATATTCGTTTTGTCCCAATATTTAGTTGCCAACAAAATAAACATTTTTTATTATTAATTAGTTCTGTTAGACTAATTATATATTTTTTTGTTTTGTTGATTGAACCTTCTTTATTAGTACTTAACTAATTACATAGTATTAGATAAAAAAACATTATTAGAATAAAATAAATCGTCACCTATCTGAATTATGCATGTATTTTAGTTTGTCCCAATATATTTGTTCCATCGTAGTCCCAAACATGCTCTTCTTTCATTTCTTAAACAGAAACACACACAATATCTTACCGCATTTGTCTTCTTTATATCGAAATTTATTGGTCCTTCCGGTTTTTTATTATTTTCGATTTTAATTGGAACATATGCTTTTCTCATAATAACACTATCAAATTATCTTAATATTCTATTTTTTTGTTGAATCCAAAGTTTCCTCCACAGAAAAATAATGAAAACATCTCATTAAAATTTAATTTCATTTTATATAGTCGGTGACAAATGTTTACAATCTGGCCTAACGTGTTGTTGTGATAGAGATAGATAGTAATACAAATGTGAATCACATTTTTCCTCATATTTTGAAGAACGTATGCGATAGTTGAGTTATAGGTTTTATAAATAGTTACGATTCACAAAAATAATCTCAATCAGATTATTCATAGAGAAAATTATTAGCTTTATAATAATTACCTACATTATATTTGTTTCCTCGTATTAGGCTAGACAAACAAAATACGTGGTGACCGGCTAGACATTTAGGTACAAGTAAGGTTTGTATCAGTCATACTTTTTTTCTTCTTCGTCTTTTTTGTTTTTTATTTTTGCTTTTTCAAGGTTTGCTCTTCTTATTTTGCTTTTATCTTGTTACTGTTTAGTTTTTTAGTGATCGAGTTATTTTTGTTGCTTCTTTTTTAGCGAGTGCCATATACAGGGTGATACATAAAGATAGGTCATACAATAAACTTCATATTCTGGGACCAAAAATAGGTTTATTGAACCTAATTTACCTCAGCACAAATGTGCACCAAAAAAAGCTTACAGTCCTTTGAAGTTACATAATAAAAACCGTTATTTTGTATCGTTTGTATTTTCTGTTTAACAAACACTATTACCAACAATATACGCTCTAAATATACCTTTATGTCGTAAACGGTTATCAATGTAAATAGTGTCAGCAGGAATTCCATTAGTTGTACAGTATCAGCTGCAGTGAATCCTGCAAAAATTTTATTTAAAAAAGATTCAATTTTAAAAAGGCAAATTGGGAAGATTTCACCAGAGAATGGGATGGAGAAGTGATAAAAATGGTGCCAATACAAGAAAACTATGAAAACTTTGTAAAGCTTGTAAAAAAGACATCTAGAAGACATTCTAAGATGTGCACACCAGCTCTTCCTGAACGGAAAAACGTCTGGAAAACAAAATAAGCCAATGTTACAACGTGATATAGGCAATGAAAATAATACATATGGCAATCCCTTTACCTGCGAAGAACTTCTTGTAGCCACTTCTGTAATGAAAGTTGGTAAAGCAGCAGGCTTGGGTAATATTAGAACGGAACAGATTAAATATTTTGGAAGAGAAACAAGAAATTTGCTCTTAGTAATGATGAATTCGTACTTTGGAGTTTTAATACATAGTAATGATGAATTCGTACTTTGGAGTTTGGAGAAGCGGCGGTTGCTAGTGCTTTAATACCAAAAGCAGACGAGACTGCAGGCCATCAATTAGCCTACACCACATGGAGGTCTCTGAATAGACTCTGAAACGACAAGTCACTATTTAAGTCAAACTTAAAAAGATGGGGCTATACAGAAGATGACAAGTACGACTGCGGCGAAGTGCAAAATCCCGACTATTAGTTTGCACGGACTTGACCCAAGCATGGACTGACCTTGACGTAATGGAAGCTAATGATAGGACAACCAAGTGGTGAAACATTGGCAATATAAAATGTAAAGAAGTTATCTGGAAACGGAAAGTAAATAAGTAATGTCATAATAATGAATAATCATCTGTCATGTATTTTCATTGAAATATTGTTCTGCATAATGCCTTGTAGCTGTTCACTATTTCCCTGAAATTCCCGTGTGATTATCAAAATTATGTTTAATTATCTCAAACCCCAATATAGCCACACCAAACTTAATCAGAATTCAACGACTAATTTCTGAAATTTCTGAAAAAAATCGATTTAATTTTTGTAACTTCAAAGGACTACAATTTTTTGTAGGTAATATAGGTTACGTTCAATCGGGATATTTTTTGCTTCAGAATGTGTGGTATAATTTATGATCTATCTTGTTGTTACACCCTGTATTTAGAACAATAAAATGTTTTGTCTAAGGTCTCGTTAGCTTTGATTAGCAGTACTAGTTGCGTTTTATTTTTTTTTAAATATATCTGTGATCCATTTAATTCATTTCTTATACATCAGTAGTAGGAGTTCCAAAGTGTGCACTGTAAGTTTTACTAATATCCTTAAATCCTTCAGATATGGAAAATACCCATGTTCTGTTTTTCGTATTATTTTTATGATCATGAAACTTATATAATCCCGGCTAACTAAGAAAATACCCAAGTTAAATATTGTGTTTATATTGGATTAAGTCACCATTGCAAAGTGCATAACCACCAAAGATGTTGTCGAGATGTTGTGATTTCACAAAATTGAAAAATTCAAATTCTGATTATTCTGTGTTTTCCATTATTAATGTGCTATAAGCATGTTTGTGTGAGAGTGTTCGGGTATTGTGTATGTGTGTTGTGTGTTGCATATGTATTGTGTGTGGCCGAAGAAGATGTGTCTCAGAGTTTCTTAATCCGCTATTGTTGGTATATTCTTGTTGTTGACTTCTTCTTTAACATACATTTTACTATTTGCTGAGTAAACAATTAAATATAAAAATTTAAACTAGTGACTGACTGAAATAAAATAAACAATATCAGAATCATATTATTATACTGATCATATACAGTCAGTTTCAATAAAGGCAGCATAGTGATGTAATATATATTATTGAAACTGAAGAAAACACAGGTTAACAATTTTTATCAATACCATCAGTACCATCTACAGATAATACACGACTGTCTTCAATATTTTCAGTCCCACAGTCATACATCACAAGTTTCTAGTTTCCGGTCACTCCTATTTGCCCTGTGACAGAGACTTTGTAGTGATCGAAAAACAAAAACTATATTTTAAATACATTTTTTTGTCAGACGTGGGTAAAAGTTATTTCCAATTCAAAAAAGAATAATAAATTTCAGGTATTTAAAATGACCTCTGAAAATTTTAGACGACCTCTTTTTTTAGATGACCTCTTTTGCTCATTAGACTTATATAATGTATAAGGTTCCAGGAATGTTTGTGTAAGTGAATAGAATAATAATACTGGTTATTAAAAAAAACTGGTTTCATTTTAAGCTCAATTCTTTAGTTGCCGATATCTCAAAACATCAATTTTACACTTAGGCCATTCTGCTTCTGAGTGACTCATTTATACCCAGGTTTTCCAATATAATTGTATAATTGCTTGAAAGTCTTTTGACATTAAAGAACATAGTTTTTTAAGGATATTCGCCACATAGGGGTATATTTCTCCGATAGGAATTCGCCACATTTTTTATTTTACTTGATCGATTGATAGCGGAATAACGGATATCCATCTTAGACTTGACTTCCATGTATATTGGAATTGTGTATTTTTTTAGAAGTTCAGGAAAAAATATTTACGTATCGGCACTGGCATACAGATAACAAACATTAACATCTCTTAATACTAAAATCATAAATATCATACGTATAAGTTCCTCCGTTCGACTGTGTAGAAACTTTTAAAAAACTGTAGCCAATATTAAACGTTTATAGAAGGAACAAGGCTTAAACGAGAATCGTTTCTAAGCGCGTGCTATTTTCGGCTTTAAAAACTACAAACGCGCATTCCAAACTGGACTTTTCGATCTATTTTTAGGGAAATGAAAAATTTTAAGGAATTTATCAAACCAACTTAAAACCAAAGTTAACCATGATGCATGCTCGTATATTACGGACGACAACGGTAGACTATGATTCAAGAAATAAAGCAACTCCCACTTTATGTGTTATGTATTATTTCCGGATGTTTGCTTATTTCAAACGAGAATTTTTGGGGGTTGTGCCAAAGTATAAACAAATAACATACACTTTTTCGTCGTACAATGACTAGTACCATTTTATATAAGAATTTCGCTTGTGCCAAGACATAAACACATAACGTAAACTTTTTCATGGTATAATGACTAGTACTAGGTTTATATAAATTTAATGCACTGAGTCATATTTTAATACTTATACTCACTAAATATGAAAACTTGTTTAGGATTGTTGCAAACAAAAGGTCAGAAAATCTTTCCTTTTTTTCAACTTTTTTCATGTTCAACTTCAGGAAAGAAGTTCTCACTCGAGTTTCCCCACTAATCTCTGTCATATAATTTGCATATCCACCGCTTTCTTGCTGTAGTTCATCAATTTTTACATTATCTTGCCACCCGTCGGCACAACACCATTTCGTTTCTGCCACTTTTTCTATTACATCTGTGATTTTATTACTCAGAGAGGCAGGGAACCGTCATAGACCGTTTACAAATGTCGTGGAAAGGATAACACATACCTAGTGGAACTGGGCTGGACACATGGTGAGAATTAATGACACTAGGTGGACTAAACGCATAATGCAGTGGGCCATATAGATTTCAAGCATATATAGATAGGGGAAGATCTCCGGTACGCTTAACGGACGAAATACATAGGGTTACAGCAAACTGGATCGGGTTACAAGATCGGGAGAACTGACAAAGATCTATTTTCAGCAGTGGATGCTACATGAAATTGTGTGATTATGATTGTCGGCAAATTCTTCTTTTAATGCCAGATTCCTCCAAACAATTTTCAAAAAATCGAAAATTGTTTTCTTTTTCAAAAATTGTTACAAAATACTCTTAGGATTAGTATAGAATTAGTCCGAAGGCCCGCGCGACCTTGAACAATGTAGGAGAGACGGGAGAGCGGAGCGCTCCAAGCGGTTAACGCTTTCGGAGACATTCGTTGGACTTTCCGAGTTTGAATTTGTATCAGCCCGAGTCTCTGATGATGCTAAAATGAGTCATAACACTATTGATACCGATTCGAGCACGGGAAGTTTAACCAATTTGTCCTCCATATTTGGCCATTTATTAATTCAACACAGCGATAGTAAAAAGATGTAATCTTATATATATATATATATATATATATATATATATATATATATATATATATATATATATATATATATATATAATCTTCTTCTTCTTCATCCTTCATTTATCCATTGTTGGACCTAGGACTCCTCCAATTGCTTCCACGCTTTTCTATCTTTTGCAATTCTCACCCACTGCTTTCAAACTACAGCTGTTATATCGTCTATCCATCTCTTTTTGGGTCTTCTTACCCTTGTTTTTGTTTCTCGAGGTCTCCAGAATGTCACTTTATGAGACCATCTGTTGGTGTCTTGTTTTGGTACATGTGCTACACATTGCCGTCTCAATGTCGCTATTTTTTCCATGATGTCGGTTACTTTAGTTCTTCGACGTATTTCGGTGTTACGAATTTTGTCTCTGAGGCTTATACTTATTCTCTTCTGATTTATATTGGTATAGAGTGTGCCCAGATTTTAGGGTGGTCTTTTTCTCTCCTTGAAGTCTCGTTTCACATAAGCTTACAATATCCCATTTAATAGGCCCTAGTTCCTGCTCTAATTCCTCTAGATGGTCGTTCGTTCTCATGGTTCTAATGTTGTATGTAGCAATTTTATATTTTTAAGAATTAATTTGTTTATTATTGTCATGTATTTTCGATCTTCTGCCTCCCCCAGAATCCGTGAGGCAGTCCATATTGGAGTGGGATTCTGAGTTATAAACTCTACCCACCTGGGGTACTATATTTTTGAATCTCGATTTATGCATGAATATATTGAAGGGAAAATGGCAATTAAAACGCCACGCTTGCCGAGCGGGGTGGCGCGTTTAGATTTCAGCCGCCCCTAACCTGGAGTCAGACGCTGTTTGTAACCGTCCATTCTGGATCAGACGCTGCTTATATATATATATATATATATATATATATATATATATATATATATATATATATATATATATATATATATATATATATATATATATATATATATATATATATTGATATGATATAGGAGAAAGAAAAATAGTGATTAGAAATTAATTTATAAGTTACACATTAGATAATATTAAAAGTATTTGGTTATTTTAAGAAGTTATATACTAGAGAATTTAATAAAAATTATTTATGTGAGGGCATTTTTAAGAAATTAGCATATAATAATTGTAAAAAGTTGTATTTTAATGTTGTAAATATATTTAAGTGAGCCATGTGCATAGGCAACCAACTATACAGTAAGTGACGGACAGAAATTAAGAATTTTTACGAATATAAAGTGGGGTTATAATAATAATGTTAGTTTAAAATGTTTAATTTATATATATTTAATGATTTAAATGTTTATTCTGATCTGAAAAGCCTAAATGTTAACAAAATTATCAATAGAACATTAACGAATTCTCCAGAATGCAGAATTTGACCATTGTTTACGGTCGAACATTCTGGAATAATGATTATGTCGGTGGATCGAACAGATATTTTTTTCGAGAACATCCATATAGAAGAAATAGAACTAAATCGAACATGATTTCTTACCAGATGGTTCTGGAACATCCGAAAAGATATAAATACCCGTGATTTGGATTCAAGATGGCCAGTTTATTATGAAAGTTAGTAGAAGATAGACTCATTTAGTTAGTGAAGTCAATTGTTCAGAATTTTCAAGAAGTCAGTCAGTCAGAAGAGTTTTAGTAAGAAAATTAAAAAAGTATATTAGAAGGATATTGGAAGAAATTAAAATTATATTATGATTGGAGATTAGTATAAATCAACTTATAATAATTGGATATTGGTATATTGAAAAGAAGAATAAATATAAATGCTGTTTGCTGGTTTGCTTGGTGGTTTATAAATGCTGGTGAAGAAAAATATATCTTAAATTGGTAGAAGCAGATAATTGGAAAAAGTAATTTCACAAAAACAAGGATAACCGAAGTACGAAGACATTCAGTGGTGATTAGAATATATATAGTGGAAAACAGTTCATTTAGGCATTCAGTGAAAGAAAGGTACAAAATTTTGTTAATATAATTTAGTTAGTGTCATAACAGTTTCAATTTTGAAGATAGTTTGTTTAAATTTTACATTGTCTATAGAATTTAATTAGTTTTATAAGAATATCAATTAAGAGATAGTTTATTTTAAATTTACATTGGCTAGGTTAGATATATATGTGTGTTTCATAGTAGTTATAATAAAGATAATTTAAAAAAGTACTTACAAACTAATTCTTTGAGAACCGCGATAAAAACCCTATATTAATTAAAAATACTCATTGCTCATCATTCAAACAAACAAATACATCATAACAATATATATATATATATATATATATATATATATATATATATATATATATATATATATATATATATATATTGCATTTTATAAGCGAAAACGTAATATCTGTGTTCACGAGACTCACTTTATGGCCAAACGTAATAAAGCTGAAACTTCTTGTTCTTGTCCGCTAAAATAATATTTGATTTTATGTGTCTTATTTTTTTGTAATACAAATTACTTTTACAGCTATTAAAAAGTCTATTAACGTTATATGCAAGCACGCGCCATTATACTGAACTCATTAGATGCATTTGTCAGTTGTCGTTGCAATAAGTATGAACGGCTAATAGGTTAGATCGTAAACAATTTCATTTATGTGCTAAAAACAAAATATATAAATAACTAAAAGTGTGTTTATTTTCAAGTAATTAACGCCGATACTAGCAAGAACCTTCTGACGAATGTGACAGTGAGCCACGCCAAAATACTAGTTAGTAATCATTGGCGGAGGTCAAGAAAATGATTCGGTACCCAAAAAAATTGTGGATGTTGTTAAATAGACTTGATCTTAGTTGCCAATTTTACTCTATGAACACATTAAAAAGAGTGAATTGAAATTATATGGGAAATGTAGTCACTAACAAAATTGTGGCATGTCACAGATATTCATTTATCGAGATACTGGTGTTCGAAACCTGTGAAAATAGGTGCGTTGTAATTTAAAATGTATAACAATTTTTTTGGTTATAATTTTTTTACATTTTTTTTTTTCTAATTTATATAAAAAAATGTCTCATACATGAATTCAGTAGTAAATAGTTACTTCAGGAGACAACGTAAAAATGGGGAACAAATAACACACATTTTTATATCAATACGTAAGCATAGGGTAGAATGTAAACGATTGGAAGTGCATGTTGTTTATAGACGATACGAAAATTAAGCCATTTAGTGGAAGAAGTCTCCTGTTTTGGTGATTTTGGGGAATTGGAGAGATAAAGCCTATGATGTCTGTACGTTACTGGCTGTACCTTAATGACGAGTATCTAGTACATGCCCTTAATCATGCGCTAGTATGTGCTGGAGATCCTTGATGAACTTGTAGTTCCATTTGCACCATTCATAGCGCCAGATTGTTTTCTAATGCTTGATATTGCTCGGTCCTACGTGGCTGCGGATATTGTTCGGTACTTTGATGAAGTTAAAAAAGCGTACTGGGCGAAGAAGTTCTCCTCCTAGAACTTTAGCTGCAGTGTAAAAAACATACCACAGTAACCCTTACAAAATTAGTGCAGGAAGAAGAATTAGTGCAAGAGTGCAGCGTAGACTTCAATTATGACTAGAGGAGGCAACACTCGAAAACTAAAATCAGTTCTCTTACCACAAATTCCCCAAGAACAATGCGAATTCGTCCCAGGTAGGGGAACAAGAGAACACATTCTTAATATTCGTCGAATTATAGAAAAATCCCGACAGTTTAATATAGAAACATATTTGTGTTTTTTTGGCTACTCCAAACGTATATTGGGATAACGTAAAATGGGATAAAATGTGACATCTACTTAGGGAAATGGATACGCCAGAACATCTAATCTATTTATTACAAGAACTAGATGTACATAATACCGCTAATGTAATAATTAATAGTGTGGTTTCGGAAAACTTCAAATTGAAATCTGGAGTTCGACAAGGATGTATAACATCCCTCATTCTATTCAATATATATATATATATATATATATATATATATATATATATATATATATATATATATATATATATATATATGGTAAATACATTATGCGTTAAGTTTTTGAGGAATGGCAAGATGCAGTAAATATATAAATTAAAAACATATGCTGATGACACGGTTACATTGGCTTCTTCACCAGAAGAACTGGAACATATTATGAATAATCATGATTTTTGTTTTTTTTATTGTGTTCAGAGCCATTCCATACCTCTCGCAGTACTGCGTAGTGCGATCAACCAAAATTTGCTGCCCTTCTTCGCCGTCCGCAAGGAGTATTATATCGTCTGCATATCTGAGATCATCCACTAGTGTTCTGTTAATTGATATGCCTTTATTGATGTCTTCTTCTGGTACCTCTTTAAACATCCTTTCTGGACACATATTAAAAAGTACGGGGGATAGTACACGTCCTTGTCGTACTCCTATTCTTATAGGTATCTCTTTAGATTTTTGTTAGTCTACTCATATTATGACTAGACCAACAAGTGATATTATACAATATAATTTCTTTTAATTATTTTGTTCTAATGTTAATATATTATTGTAACAATAAAGAATAACTTATCTATTATTAATCAAGTAAACTATTTTAAAAATTACTTTAACAGCGTTATTTGCCGAAGATCATTAACAATAGCATTATATCAACACTCTTATCAAATATATTACTGATTAAAAATTGTCAAACTATCGTAATTGTAAACAAATTTTTTACAAGTTTCTCTACAAAAAGAAATCATTTTCCTTGTGCGTACTACAGGTACTATGAATAAACCAGGTCATGCGCTACTAGCTCTCTTGATAATTGTTTGATGATTCAGTTTGGAAATCTGAAACTTCCCAGAAAACTTCTTTAGATAGTAAGTTTTAATGTAGAACGAAAAAGACAGTTAAGATTTGATTTCACGTATAGTACGTCTGTATATTCGCTTATACGTATTTGACCCGAAAAGGGATCATCAGGACGGCTATTCACAGACGCTCTAAACGTGAAAATAAATCTTTCCTGTCTTGGGAAGCAACTCTAACATGGCTTCTGATGATCCCTTTTAGGGTGAAATACGTATAAGCGAATATACAGACGTACTATACCTGAAATCAAATATTAACTGTCTTTTTCCTTTCATTCCGGTATACTCTTTATGAGTACTAAAAACCAATTCGCTAAGGGTTTTTTGCTTAGTTGAGGAGATATGTTGTGGAATGCAATTTTAGATTCGCCATGTCTCTAATAACATCTTTATCAACGTCTGTTTTGCCTTGCAATTCTTAGAAGGCACAGATTAAAGCATAAATCTGAATTTGGTTTCGAAAATTAGTGTACAGATTTTAATGTAGAATTAAATCGAATAAAAAAAAATTGTAAAAACTGAAAAAAGTGCAGATTTTCATTACGAACATTTTGGTATCAAATTTGCCCGGTAGCCAGAGAATTATGGGTTTATCGAAAACTAAATCACTTTAAGCCGTCCGTTGCTGGCCTAAGACAAATAAGATGCCGCATATCAGAACATATATTATACCTTAAGTTTGAGAATTTCTTGTTGCCAGTATTAAAAATGATTTTAGAATTATTACATTCATTGATAATCGTGGAGGAAAATTATTAACTTATTGAACATAAGCCCAACATTGAACTGTTTATAATGCATACATTAACTACATTCTTGTAATTATACTAAAATAAATTTAGATTTTATTTTTAACGTGGCTCATTGCATATTCATCCATTCATCATTTTTTTTAAATAGTTTTGATGTACGCTACGACATTGACAAAAAGTTTTCTACTCCAACCGTATAGCAAGCAGTTGACCTATATGTAGTACGCCATATGTGATAAAAAAAGAAACGTCACAGTCACACCACACAACATAATTTAGAACACAGGTATGCCTAGGACTATCTCCTACGCCAGCAGAGAAAATATATATTCATTTTAGTATTTTAAATACATTTATACTGTTAATAAATAATATAACTTTGTATAAAATTGTAGATCTTTCAGAAATGACAGTAATAATAGATGTAATAGTTGATGAAAATCCGTGTTTATTAAAAAACATAAGAAAATGTAGTTTTCTTATGTTTTTCTGGATTTTATCAAATTTATGAAGCTACATATATTGTGGTAACTATGAAGCTTGTCATGTTTAACTTTTTATAGTTCGTTTGTAAACTATAAATTGAAAGATCTATTCGATGACGACAAAAAAACAGAAGAACAGCCACACATAGACAAAGATTAGATACTTACTAGATTACTTCTAGAAGATATAACAATAAAACACTGAAAACTTTATTTTCAAAACTTTCACAAAATTTATTATAATATCTTATCACTAGCTTATCACCAGCTTTTTCTGCAGATTGCCTTTCTCAAGTGATCTATTTTTGGTATATGTTTACATTTTATAGTGTTATATTTTTATTAATCTAATTTATTGTCTTTATTTATTATCAAAGGTTCTACACTTATAACACAAGTTTATTTAAAGTCTTTATTTGTACAATATAACTAATTTATTTCACACTAATAATTATATAATTTATCTACATTTGGTACAATACGTGCGTTACATTTTAAAAACTCGACGCGATGTTCAAAAACTAACTGTCCCTTTAACTAAAATGTCTCATATATATATATATATATATATATATATATATATATATATATATATATATATATATAAATAACCGTTAGTTCTGGAATTACGGCGAAGAATCGATGACCTTCCATCGAAGGAACTCCATAAAAAGCAGGTTTTTTATATCGGAGGGGGACCCATACATCTAGAAATTCGTCGAAGGATGTCGACCTTCCTGACCCTTGGCGAAAAGACTGGAAGGTCCGCCATACTGGTTTTTTTAGCCGAGGGAGACCCGTGGATCTTCTTACTAGAAAATACTCGAATGAATAAGGATACGAGTAATAAATATGTTTACAGTTTTGAGTCATATGATGCGTCATTATCTATCGTAACAATAGTCTTTAACGGACTAGGTTGAGGATGGGAGAACTGTTTGTCTTAAGTTGGTCATTCAGAATTATGTCTGTGTTTTTAATTTGTTAATTTTCATAGATTCTAATAAAGATAGCTTAAGGACTTTATTTTGGATGTGAAGAATTTGAAATTCGTCATTAAAATAATGATTATGGTCTAGAAGGTGAAGTGCGTATGTTGAATCTGTTTTTCTATTATTGAAATCCCATTTATGTTCTGCTATACCTTTGTTAAAAGTTCTACCAGTTTGACCGATATAAGTTTTTGAGTAGTCGCCATATTTAAGTTTGTATACATCACTGTGTAAGTACTTTTTATTTTAGCTCTTGTTGTTTATATATATATATATATATATATATATATATATATATATATATATATATATATATATATATATATATATATGCCTAGGTTGTTGTTTGTTCTAAAAACTGAAGTTATTCCTTTCTTTTTTATGCGGGTGGCTATTTTTGTTGATATCTTGCCTGTATATGCAATCGAGCAGAAGGTACTGGGTTTCATCGTTTACTTATAGAAGAAGTTAAGCAAGCTATCTTAAAAATAAAGAGCAATAAATCACTTGATAAAAGCCAAATGCTTTAAACATCTAAGTGAAAACGCTAACAAAAAACTATATGAAAGTAGATTTTTACCACAAGATTGGCTAACATCTACAATATAGCTCTTTCTTCTTCTTATGGTGCATATCCGTTACGGATATGTTGGACACTAAAATGGCTAGTTTGACCTTGTTGACTGCTTCCCTAAAAAGTAAAAAGTCCGGTAGTGGTCAAGTTAAACCATTTTCGTAGATTGTGAAGCCAGGACTTTATTCTTCTTCCTGGATCTCTTTTTCCATGAACCTTACCTTACCTATGGTCCGAAGTAGGTAGTATCGTTGTTCATTATGCATTATGTGACCCAGGTATTCTATGGTTATGACTAGTTCTCTTTACCCATTCTGTGTAGAACTTCTTCTCTGGCAATTTTGTCTATCCAGGATATTCTCAACGTATGTCTATAGCACTATATTTCAAATGCTTTAAGTCTCTTTAGTGACGTTTCAGTGAAGGTCCATGACTCCACTCCATATAGAAGGACAGAGAATACGTAGCATTTTAGTAAAATAACTTTTATTTCTGCACCAATTTAATATAACTTCCAGAAAACTGAACATGTTAATTTCCCCAAAAAAGACAAAATGTATGCTTATAACCGGCGCACCTTAATTGGCCCCCGAACTCTACAAAACCATTTTAATCATTGAACATCAATTATGTCGAATGACATCAAATAGAGTAGTAAAGACGGCAAGAGACGGTTCTCCAATAGGAAGGCAATCAGTAGGAAGACCACGTAAACCATGGAACGACAACTTACTGGAGGCACATTAAAAAGCAGACAGAGTCATGTCTACATAAAAAGAAGAAGAAGAAAAAATGTAAATAGACAGAGATATAGAGTTATAGACAGAGTTAATCATGCAAGTGAAGCAATAAGACTGACAATAAATCGTCAAAAAACTAAAGTAATTGTGATTGGAACAACCGATGAAAATTGTCGCATTGACCTAAATAACACTCAGTTTTAAAAAGTTCACTAATTCAAATACTTAGGAATAGTACTAAACGATAAGTGGGATCCAGATATAGAAATAAAAACACACATAGAACATGCTAGGAACATGTACAATAAATGGAACCAAATTATCTGTATCTGAAAACTAATCTTAGACGAATTAGAGTTATAAAATGCTATATTTGGTCAATACTTCTGTATGTAGTCGAAGCCTGGACATTAAAAATTAAATACCATTAGACTTTATCGTAGAATGCTTAGAATATCATAGATACAACACATTACCAATTAAACAGTATTTAACACCATAAATAGAGTGTTAGAACCTATAAGAACGATTAAGAAAAGAAACACCTTGTACCTAGGCCACATAATAAGAAATGACAAATATAATCTGCTACAAATAATAATTGAAAGGAAGATAGAGGGCTGAAGTGGAGCAGGCAGAAGAGCGATGTCATGGTAACTTGTGGAAATTATATTTAAAACTGTTCACCACTAGCATGGGTTTTCCCCGTTCGCTTAACATTTCAGTAGCTTGCATCTTCTACGACGATATGATCAAGTACAAGCAAGACGCAAAACTATCAGCAAAAAATAAGTTTGCCGCAAAAGGTATACGAATTTAAAGAATGATGAAAAAATCCAATTCTTAATTGGCCATCTACCCCAATAAAATCCATCGCCTACGTTCCTAAATTTCCAAGAATTTTATCGGGAGCCAATTCACGCAAACTCTTTTATCGGTAAAGAGCTTTTTACCTGCAAGCGGGAGCCAGTTCATGTGCACCCGTTATAAATTTACTAAGATGTAAAGTGTAGCTGGAAGGTAAATGTTTAGGCATCACACTATCTAGCTATGGAATGCTCGAAAAAGAAGTGGAAGATCAAGTGAATAGACCATACAGAGCTGCTGGTTTGGCACGCGAAAGAAATGAAAGGCAGAATTTACAAAACAGTCGTCATAATGACATACGTGAGAGAAACACGACCTGACAGAGAGAATACAAAAATAATGTTAGGAACAGTAGAGATGAAAACTCTTAGAAAAATTGATGGAGGACACTGTGGGATAGAGCTAGATGTACAGTTATATTATGACGTAGATGCAAGGTGGTGAACATCAAGGACTAGGTAAGAAATAGAAGAATAGAATGGAACGATCATATAAACCGAATGACAATAAAAAAATAGAGTAGTGAAGACGGCGGAGACGGTTTCCCAATAGGAAGATGATCAGTAGAAAGACCACGAAAACGATGAAACGACAACTTACTGGAGGCACATTAAAAAACAGAGTCATGTCTACATAAAAAGAAAAAGAAGAAGATTTATAAAACGATATCTTCTCCTGGGGGCCTTGTTATTTTTAATTTCTTTTAGTGCCATTTCAATTTCTGATAACGCGATTTTTGGTATGTCTTCTGAGCCCTGAGGGATATTTGTTACATGAACATTAAAGGCATTTTGCATGTTTTTTATACAGTATTCTGTAAAGTCTTTTTTTTTTCTTTTAGTAATTCGAAAACAACACTTGCTACAATATGTTGGCTGTGGACAGCTAGATATTACTGGTGTCTTGCGCCAACCTACAAAAGAAACGTTTCCACGTTTAAATCTTAAAATAGAGAACATAATTAGACCAAAAAGTTCATTCACAATCTTTGGTTAAGAAAACAACAGAATAATTTGATGTTGAGATTTGCTTCATTTAAATAACTTCTAAGCAAAATCAAGTTATCTAATAATATTTTGGAAATGCACCGCGAAAATTACAATTACTTCGATTAGTTTTAGCTACAGCAATGGGGCGCCTTATTTACATACTAGAAATATACCTGGTGCATGTTACTTTGCCAAATGTAATTTAGTATTGAGTACATTTTTACTGTTTACTTATTATGATACAATTAAATATCAAGTTTATGTTTTAAATTACGCTAAACATCACGTTTACAATTCATTATATAACTGGCTAATTTTTATAAGAGCAGCTGATACAACAAAACAGACGTAGTTTTTATTACAGGAGTATTCCTTTGCCAAATATTCGTATTAAAAAATTCATACCAGTTTACTAAATCTTGATAAAAATTCCACTTGTTAATGTTGCAGTATGTCAACAGTAAGTTTTATAATAGGACTAATTACATTATAGTAACAATTTTAGCAGCCTGGTGGTTCCAGTAGTATTTTTGTATTTAGATAATTTGAAAAGCAGTATCATTAACAGCTAGATAAATTTCCAAGACGACTAGATTTATTTGACTGTAAAAGGCCTCCGCGCATTAGGCAGCCTGGCTGCAACCACTATATTATGAGCAGCTAGTTATAGGTCTGGGTGACACGACAAGTAAGCGGAGACTGTAAAAACGTTGGAGATAGCTCTTGTTGACACGGCAAGTGCGCAGAAACTGAAGGCAGCCACATTCATTTCCCTTCAGAATCCTCACTAGTTTGAGCTACGGGCAGCTAAGTGACTGGCGGTGCAGCGGGCGATTTCTAGTGGCTGCTGGAGTCAGGGATTATTGGCTGTCTAGTGCGCGGGCACCCGTAAATCGTCGTGGTTTGACTAGGCAGCCAGGCTGTTGCTACATACTGACTGCCTAGACAAATTGATGGTTCTGTTATGGCCAATCGACACACTGTAATTTTTTCCGGATACATAATCTGATTTCTAGAGATTTCTAGATATATTACTAGAGAACTGGAGAACCTGAACCTGAACTCAGCAAAGATTAGGCTGAGAAATGGAGAACTGTCAAAATCGTTCAGGGTTGGTCAGGGCGTAAGGCAAGTTTGAATGATAAGCCTCATCCTGTTTAGTATCTACGGAAAAGCCATTATGCGCGAAACTGTCTCAGAATAGGAAGGTGGCATATCCGTTGGCGGCAGAAGAATCAACAACTTAAATTAACTTAACGCAGATGATGCAACGCTTTTCACCGAATCCTTAGAGGAAATGACACAGCTGCTAGAGCGTTTAAAATGGGCTCTCCATTAATAAATCAAAAACAAAAATTATGACAATAAATTAAGGAAATAACAACCAAATAGAAATCTGGTACCCTCATAACCAATTCTGGAGGATGTACCCAAAGCTCGCCAAACTATGTTAAAATCACAACATCGCCATGCATACAAAGATAAGGCTTGTAAAAACAATGGTCTTCTCCATTTTTTTATATGGGTTTGAATACTGGTCTTTGAAGGATGTTGATAAACGCTATAGACTCATTCTATGGTCTGGAGAAGCTGACATTGCAGGGAACGGTGCAAGGAGCCAGAGCCCGGGGTAGAACACCAAAAAGATATCTAGATCACATTACAAAAGAAGTCGGAGCCGCACTAAACCGTTGCTTCAGAGTTACAGAAGAGAGAGAAAGATGGTAAAACAAATCAGGAAACATGATTGAGGACTCAAGGTTGCACGATGTCTGAACCGGACGACAGACTAGGAAGAATATTGTGATCTCTAATTTATAGAATCATATTAAATCATTTTTGCCGCACATATTTATAATTCAATTATTGTACTACTATATGTAGCTTACATTTATTCTAAGCTATATACACAGAGTGATTGATTAGTGTGGTAAAGCTCAGTAGATCCGCTATAGTCATAGATAGCAATAGCAGTTATTAACAAAAATTGAAGGCAACTTTGAGGTTCACATTGCACAATTAGATAGAATATTACAGGTGTTCGATAACATAGTGGCAGACCAAACTTCTATTTTTTAAATAGAACACCCTGTATTTTATTTTATATTTGAAATCTTTTTCACTTGTAAAGTTTTATTATGTTATATAGGGTATTTACAAAGTTAGTTACAAAGAAGCACAACAGAAACGATCTATCACTGCCACATTTTTTTCTTGATAGTCAAAATATTTAAAAATTATTAATATTGCTAATTTTCTTTATATCGAATACAGGGTGAGTCCAAACGCAACTACATAATTTTCTCTCTTTTCCCTAATAGGAAATACTAATAAATTAGTATTCCCTATAAGTTTATTCGTTTTTAAGATATTTTCATTTTTCAAAGCAAATTATTATTAAGGTGTCTAAATTTTTACAAATTTTAAGTAAGCCATGACTGAATTGTCTAAACCTGACAGTTCTTTATTACTGATTATTAATCCGGTAATCAATGTAACAATGTGGCAAGTAAAGAAAGAAAAATAATTTATTATTAATAAATTTTATAAAAAAAATCATAAAATACTACATCGGAAAAACTACTTTTAATAAAATATTTTTAATATTTAATTACATAAGATGTTCAAAATGACCTATTAAATATTTATGCACGCCTGAAAACGATCATTGAATAAGTCACTTACATTACAAAGCATTTGTATACTAACACTTCGAATTACATTTCGAGTTCTATCTTTCATTTCATTACTTGTTGTTGGAGGTATTTTATAAACTTCATTCTTAACGTAACCCCCAAAAAATGAGTCCATTTTATTAAATTCGGGTGATCTGGATGGCCACGCTACTGGTCCATTTCTTCCAATGCATCTATCAGGAAACTGATCGTCAAGTTAACCTTGAATCACTGCATTATGGTGAACAGGAGCACCGTCTTTAAAAAACACATTTGTTACCATCGATACCTCCCCACACGTTTAGCGACCATCTAGTTTGAGTATGATTAAGTATGTGGTATGGATTAGTTGTGGCATACTAATAAAAGTTATGCCTATTAATAGAAATAGATTCTCTTTTCAAAATTATCCTGAATTAAATTTTGATGCAATTAAATAGTATAAGGGTGCATTCTGTTTTTTTGTTAGAATTCTTTGCACAGAGTATCAAGCTAGTTCTTTTTCTTTGGAAATGTTCCGTATACTTGTATTTGGATTTTCAGTAACTGCCAGCAGCATGTTTCTTTTTTTCGTTTTCCTCTGTCACAGTACTTTTTGTTCGTTCGTGTTTTCATACATAACTGAATCAGTGAGGTTAAACCGATTCTTCAATCTTTTAAAGCTTACTGTTGTTCAACTAATAAATTTAGACATAGGGAATATTAAATAACAGTTATAGTATGGTAATGGTACTTTTCGATAGTGACATAAAATACAGGGTGTTCTATTTAAAATGACTGAGAAAATAATGTACTTGCGTTTTGACTCGCCCTGTATTCGATATAAAGAAAATTAGCAACATAAATCAGTTTTTAAAATTTTGACACTCAATGTGGCAACAATAGATCATTGTTAATGTGCTTTTTTTAATTATACAGGGAGTTAAAATTGTACAATTTTAATAGAAAATTGGTTAAAATTTTGTATAACATAATAAAACTGTATCCTTTATATAAAGTGAAGAAGATTTTAAATATAAAATAAAATAAAGAGTATTCCGTTTAAAAAACATAAGTTTGGTCTGCCACTATGTTATCGAACACCTTGTAATATTTTAATTAATTTTGTAATGTGAACTTCAAAGTTGTCTACGATTGTTTTTATTAAATTTTATTGTTATAGAATTTTTCATATAAAAATGGGTGCACGTTATTCAAGATTTATGACGTCAGAACCCCACAGCGTTGCCAAAATATCAGAATAGTTAATAAGTGAGGAATTTGTTAAAAGTAGTAAAATGACCAAAAAAAAACTAAAAGGTTTTATAAACCCAATGCTGATAATAATAATATATAAATAACGAATTGAACTTCTTTTGTCTTCATTTTACCATGAACGACATATTGTTCCATTTTGGAAGATCCATGTTTTATAAAAAAAAAACTTATACAAAAAAAACTTTTACTTTTACTATTTACTGCAATATTAGACAGTTCCATAACTCTACGTCTTGGAGAATCTTTTTTCATCTGAAGTCCAATTTGTTTAATAACCTTCATAATGATGTAATGGAACTATCGAACATCTGCTTCTTAACCAAGTTGTCTCTTAATAATTTTAAAGTTACATATTTGGCTACACTATAATTGAATAAACATTTCTTATAAACAATCATTCTGTTTACATTTGCTAATTTGTCAAAGTTCTTACTTGTTTTGTACATGTCGATAATAACATCACGAATACCACTGACATTCAGCTCTTCTGTATTAGTTTGTATTTTTGTAATACCGTTTTTAGGAGGTTATTTTAAAAGCTCATTATTTCTAAAAGCTTGAGAAATATTATTAACAGTAGATACACTTAGTTTTAAGACTACTGCAACACACTAAAATACATAAGAAAATATTTTAATACAAAATTATGTATTGTAAATTAACTTACCTCTTTTAGAGCATTTAATAGTAAAAACGTCCCGCCATTATTTTTTGTTCAATATAATCTATTAAAGCTTATCAGCTATTACCAGCTTTCTACAGACTATTTAGTTGTTTTTGGTATAGCACAATCACAATACACAACAATAATTAGTTTTTACAACTATTAAGCTAAATTGAATATTCATTTATAAATACAATTTATTAGTATATAATATATTGTGAATCAAATTGTATAAGAAATCAAAACAAACAAAATTATTACTCTAAAAAAGCGGCAACCCTGTAAACATTTTTGCCAAACGCTGAACTATCATTGAAATTTGAAGTATTCCCGTATCAGTGGCATACGATTGTCTAATATATTTAATTAAAATTATTATTTTGTGGAGTATTAAACTTTTTTTAAACAGTTATTTCATAAAATTTATATTATTAATAATAACAAATGTTTTTGAATTATCAATATAATCATGATTACAATTTTCTGATTATTATACCATGTTGACGCCTATGAAAGATCGAATAGTTTCGTATGGGCGTCGTATCATTAGCTGTGTTAGGAAAATTTGAACTCTAAGGTTGATGTTCCGGAAATTTTAAATACAAGTGACGTGACTTTGTATAAATCGTGATGTGCAACGTTTCTACTTTGAAAAATATTATATCTATTATTATAGCGAATCTACTGAGCTTTATCACACTAACCAATCACTCTGGATCTTCCCCCTATTTTAACGTATCCATTTAAGTTTTCCACTTTATTTTTTTTTTAATTATTGTATCCATAATGATATTTAAATGAAGTGTTTTCTTCTTATTTAATGTTTTTCTTGAATTTGGTTTGCACGTCAAAGAATAAAATTATTTCTAGCATTATGAGTGTATGTTGAAATAAGCTGAGCTTTTATTCTATATAAGATTGTAATTTTACAGTATCTTTACTTATTTGAAACTCGACATTTTGGCCAGTGTTTTCATTGATGATATAACTCTCACATTTAATTTTTTTTTTTGATCAATTTTATGCAAATAAAGAATCTTAACGGAAAGCTAACATTTGTCTTATCTTAAATTTAGAAAGTCTACATCGTAGGAGTATAATCTACAGCTGTGTTGACCATGGCTTCGGGATCTTTTCTATAAAATATAAATTGCTAAAAATACTTTTTTTTATTACCTGACGCAGTTTTTTTTTATATTAAACAATGTATCACTCAATTTTAAAACGGCACCGATACAGAATGAGAAACCTTGTTTGAATTTATCGCACTTTTTATTCTCACTCGTGCCGGGATTGGCAATCGGCCACTTGGAAAATGTGAGAGAATTGTGGAGGTGTAATAATAATAAATGTTTTTTAGTTTCATGCAATTTTTTTGGGAGTATATTATCAATGAAATCCTTTAAATTTTATTTTGAAGACATATTTTCTGTATAATCGTTTTTTACTGTTCATTTAGTCTTGTAGATGTTCTAATTGTGTATGACCTTCACGAAACAAACGCGGATTTGTATCAGACCAGTACCCTGACATTCTGACGGTAAACGTGACCATTCAAATAAAATGTACCTTTATGATTAAAGCAAGTAAAGTTCTGTCAGATTCTTGGGTGTTCAATTTCAGAGGAATCTCAATTGAAATACTGAACTACAACTCACCTTAAACAGAGTGAGAAGAAGGGCTAGACTCCTGGGAGCCCTGTCAGGCAAATCTTGGGAAACACAGAGTAAGACTCTCCTACACACCTATAAAACCTACATCAGATCCCTTATTGAATACACGGCTGTTCTTTACTCCTCACTGAACAACCGCCAAATAACCGCCATCATGGCCACTGAACGGAAGATTTTGAGAAAGATCATGAGGAGGCTTGCTGACTATCTGTCGGCATTAATCCATCAACCGGCAAACATACACACCATAGATAGTAGAATCCGAACTCTCGGCAAGAGGTATGTCCTACGAACCATAACAGAAATACTTATATAGAAAAAGATTATAAGAGAAGATCGCTGGGAATGAAATATTAGAAAACAATAACATCGAGGAAAGCTGGGCAAAACTCAAAAATAACATACTTAACGCAGCAACAGAATCACTTGGAGAGAGGAAAGTAACGAACACTGACATATCAAAAAAGAAAACACCATGGTTTAGAGAGGAAGTGAAGACAAAATGTGAAGAAAAGAAGAAAGCCTTTTTACAATACAGAACACAACAAACACAACAGGCATGTAACCACTACACACAACGAATCAGAAATGAAACTAATATTTTAGTTAGACAAATAAAAAGGGAACACTGGCAGAGCTTCTCAAAACAGATGGAACACGCCTTCTACGGAACACAAAAAGAAATATGAAGAATGATCAGAGGACAAAGAAAAGAGATGAACGAACTTATAAAAACGAAACACATTCAGAAGGAAAGATGGATAGACGATGCAATACTATTCTCTCAAAGTGAACACGATTTACAACGTATGCTGCACCAATTTAATATAACCGCCAGCAAATTCAACATGTTAATTTCACCAAAAAAGATAAAATGCATGGTTATAACATCAAATTTGCCAAGCTGTAAATTGGACCTGGAAGGTCAGATAATAGAACAAGTGATGGGGTTTAAATATTTATGCATCACATTATCTAGCTACGGAAAGATCGAAACTGAAGTTCAAGATCAATTGACTGGAGTAAACAAAGCCACAGGCTGCCTGATTGAAACAATATGGAGAAATAAAAGTATCGGGAAATAAATAAAAGGCAGAATTTACAAAACAGTCATCAGACCAATAATGACATATGCGGCAGAAACACGACCTGACACAGAAAGGACAAAAAGGATGTTAGAAACAGCAGAAATGAAAACACTTGAAAACAAATTGATGGTAAGACACTATGGGACAGAGCTAGATGTACAGATATACGACGTATATACAAGGTGGAGAACATCAAGAACTGATGTAGATGTAGAATGGAACGATCATATAAGACGAATTACAACAAATAGGGTAGTAAAGACGGCAAGAGACGGTTCCCCAATAGGAAGACCACGAAAACGATGGAACGACAACTTACTGGAGGCACATTGAAAAACAAACAGAGTCATGTCTACATAAAAAGAAGAAGAACCATAACAAGCTCCAACATTAGAGCAAAGGAGCTCCTTAGAACATCTTGCCACCGCCTAGGACACATACTCACCAGACACCCCTGAAAGAAAGTTCCCTTCCTCCCAAACAAACTTCTCAATTTGACTGGAAAATAATTTCCTGATGAGTATTTCAACACTCTAGAAGCGACGCCAACAAGATATCGCAGATTCTAACAATCTGGAAGCCAAAAATGCTCAATCGAAAGAGCCGTTCCCAAATGTATTGCTGGTAACACGCGAAGGTACCCCGCACACCACAAACAACACAAGGACATTCACACTGACTGACTACTGCTTCTTAGCAAGCCACTCGTCTTCCCAATTTCTCCTTCACCAACACAAACTGCTTTCTAAGACTGACGTCTGTTCTTGCCAATTCTCTCCCGGAAAGGGAGCCCACACCTTGAAGAGGCCCCCCGTCTAAAAGAGGTATAAACAACGTTACACTCACTAAAACAAGCATGCTACAAATAATTGGGATTTTGGTCAAGAATAGTGGTCATAATTCCACAATATTACGTTTTTCAACTTCTTATATTATATTTGTCAAACATTCATCTGCGTGTCTTCTGTAGTGGATTTTCTACCAGACAGCTTCTTGTTTTGTACGCCCACAGCTTAAAAAAAATTTAGAAATAATGGATTTACAATAATGTCAAATCAATTTGATTATCAGACTAGTGCATAGTGGTACTTACGGCCAGCTTCTCCAAAAATAATAATAATTGCCTCACATTTGTCGACTAAATTCCAAACGTGAGCCATTTTTAAAACAAAAACTTTCCTCTGCTCATTTTCAAACCACACAAATACCAAGAGACTTGAAAATCTATAAAATACACTTGACAGTAATTAACAATTATTGCGATTTGATTTTCCAAACCCCCGTGCAATTCTAACGCAATTATAACAATGTATTGGATTTATCTACGAGAGGAAACGTTGAAATTTGTTGCGTTTTGGATAATGCCCAAATTTATAAAAATAAGCGATTAAATGCTTTCTCTGTTAAATGATACTAAAAATTCCATGTTAATTAACTTGAAAACCAATAAAATTATGTAAGAAGTACGTACATATAATTTATGCTATGATAGCTATGATTTGAAAATTGCTTTGATTGTTCGCAAACATGTGTTAGTGTAAGTCGGGTCAGGATTGGTCATTGTAAAAATATCTTATACTTGTGATTGTTTATGTTATCTTGAATGTAAGGTGGATTAGATTCTTAAAAGCATGCTCCTGCTATGTATGCAATAACAACATTTATGCAATGGTGTTATTGCATACTTTTACTAATCCATTCAATTCAAAGAATAGAATAAATCCAGAATTTACGAGTGAAGATGGCTTTTCATTCTCCTTTAGTTGTTTAACATTGATAGCACCTATCACTAGACTAGACCAAGAAACCAACTTCAAGAAAGTCTTGGCTTCTAGAATTATTTCATATCTGATATAACGCTTTCAAAGAACATTTTACTACTTGCCCTAAAAATAAAATTATAAATATTTTTAAAAAGACCAATTTTGATCATTATACCACACAACATGTAGATAAATCCTTTAATTTTTTTCCTGTAGATAAGTTTCATGTCAGAGAGGTTATTGGCTCCTTGAAAAATGTTACCTCAGTAGGTATTGTTTACATATCAACTAAATTAATATACTGTATTGGTGAAAATATAGCGCAACGCCTTGCAGACTTATAAATTTATCAGTGGAACAGGGCGTTTTTCCACATAGCTTCAAGGTAGGAATTGTAACTCCAATATTCAAGAGTGGAGATCATTCAGTTTTAGATTATTACAGGCCAGCTACGGTCCCTACTATTTTGGCTAAAATTTATGAAAAATGTGTATACAAAAGAATGTAGTTTCCTTAGTAAATACAATATATTATGTTCCAACCAATACGATATTGGGGTTCTTCAGGGTTCAATATTGGGTCCATTATTGTTAATGATATGCCCAGATATGTCAGTTCAAATATCATATTTATGTATGCAGCTTACACAACTATTGCTACATCTGCTTCATCATTCAATCTTCGCTTATCCACTGCTGGACATAGATCTCCCTCATAATTTTCCATTTATTTCGATCTTGTGCCTCTTGCATCCAATTCCTATGACAACGTTTTAGATCGTCAGTCCAACGTGTTGGTGGACGACCTCTGCTTCGGTAGGCATCATCTCTTGGTCTCCATTCCAGTATCCGCTTTGTCCATCTATTATCAGTTCCATTTTAGTGTTGCTACTCTCTCTACTGCATCAGCCACTCCTGTTCTTTGTCGTAGCTGACGATTTGGGATCTTGTCTCGTAGTGAAGCGCCCAACATAACACGCTCCATCGCCCTTTGACACACACGGATCTTTTGAACTGTTCTCCTTGTCATGGTCAACGTTTCCGCACCGTAAGTTAACACTGGCAAAACACACTGATTAAACGTTTTTCTTTTAAGGCATATTGGTATATCAGACGATTTGAAAATATGGTTCAGCTTGCCGAAGCTGCCCAAGTCAGTCTTATACGACGAGACGCTCAACGGTTTGGTTATCTTTTCCTATGCGAATCTCATGACCTAGGTATTTATAGGCCATTACCTGGTCTATGGATCTTGTTCCTACGCATATATCTTCGCTGACTACAAGATTTGTCATCATCTGGGTTTTAGATATATTTATTTTCAATCCCCCTTCTAGCGAGGAAAGGTAGAGCTGATTTAAAAGTTCTTTGGCCTCATCTATCCTATCAGCTATTAGTACAATATCATCTGCAAACCTTAGATGGCTAAGCTTTTCTCCGTTTATGTTTATGCCCTTGTCGGTCAGTTTTGCCCTTTTACATATATAATCCAAAAGCGTAGTGAACAGTTTCGGCGATATGGTGTCCCCCTGGCCTACTCCACGTTGTATCATGAATTTCTGGGTTTGACGATCACCCACTCTAACACTGGCTGTTGCGTTTTGGTATATGTGTTTAATTATATTTATATACCGATAGTCAATTCGGCATTCTGTCAAGCCTTGACATCTGCGTCAAGTGCCGAGGAATTAACTGTTCCACTGAATGTTACATCAGAAGATTTTACAGAGTGGTGTAAAAAAAATGCTCTGATTGTTAATGCTAAAAAACCACAAGCATGCAATTCTACTATAGATCAAAATCAAGTTACCAGATTTCTATAAAAGTAAATGATAGATTGGTTCATTCTACAAATTCCACTAAAATTTTAGTTTTGTATCTTATTAGTAACATGAGCCTCAAATTAATCATGCTTGCAAAATAATTAATAGTAGTTACGCAATATTGCAATTAAATTTTTTTTTTAATACAACAGTTATTGAATGTTTATTATGCAATTGTTTATTCTTTTGGCCTACAATATAAATCTTTGGGGTAGTGCTGTGAATGCTACAAGAGTGTTTTTTGTCTCTCAGAAAGGGTTAATTCGGTTAATTTTTAATTTACCATACATGTCGACCATTCATGTCGACAATATTTTAAAAAATACAACATTTTAACAGTACGTTCTATATATTTTTTTAAATCTATACTCCAATATAACTTCTTTTCATTTAAACTCTGATTATCACCAGTACTCAACTAGGCAAAATGACTTCATCAAATTATGGGTAAAAGACTTTTCAGTAATCCTCCCAACAGTATTGAATCTGAAACAAATTTAAATTGGAGGTAAATTAAAATCTTTTTTATTGCAAAATTGTTGTCACCGTGAATATCTGGGTGATATAAATAATTAATCCTATATTTTTTTTATCTTTTAATTCTAAAATTGCGATGTTTTATCAATGTTTATATTTTTTACTAGACTTTTCCTTTGTCCTATATCATGTAAATGATCTTTCAGAATGAATAAATTATTAATTATTATTATTATATTATTATTACTATATTATAATTATTTTTGTTGTAAATGTTTATATTTTTTACTAGACTTTTCCTTTGTCCTATATCCTGTAAATGATCTTTCAGGATGAATAAATTATAAATTATTATTATTATATTATTATTACTATATTATAATTATTTTTCCCTACAACACATTTCACATTTCATTGTGATTTAACTAAAGCTTTAACCATATCCATTATACAAATCTTTATTGTTACAATATATGTGTCCGCTACTGGGCATACGCTTGCTTTAAACATTTCCAAATGTCTCTACTTTACGCTGTTGCAATCCAGTGTTATTCTCTTCTCATTGCATTGGTGCTATCTTATCTCCTTCTCATTGCATTGGTGCTACAGCACAAATTAAGTCTTGACCTGAACTTTTTGCCTCCAATATACGCGGAACTAGGCTGGTCTCCAAGTTCTAACGTTCAGCAAATCGTGCCCATCATCTGCCACTTCTCGAATGCTAGAGCTTTTCTCGGCTTGTCATTATCTATCCCTCACTTCATGCCCAACCCATCGAAATCTCTGGAGTTAGCGAATGCTGAGTTAATTCAAAAACTTCTTTTTCTTTCTGTTTTCTGTCATTATCCATATCAAGTCAAGTCAAGTCAAATTTATTGATCACATGCGACATTATACAAAGTACATGTATGAGACAAGTCAAAGTTACATTTTACAAAGTTATCTTAAAAGTATATAAATTAATAAACACGATATAACATACTTAAAAGTTATTTTTAGAATATGGCTCTAGCTCACAAATGTATTGATGTACACACCTCCGAAAGTTTGGCTGATGTAAATTCATTCGTATATCTATTGGCAATTTGTTAAAGAAACTTATGGCTGCATAGTGTGTGCTACTTTCCAACAAAACAGAACGATGTTGTGGAAGCATAAAGTGATTGTCTCTGAATCTTGTTGAATAAACATGGTTAAATTGAAATTTATTAATTTCATAAATTTTGCTATGTAAATACATTACACACGAAAATATATACAGACCAGGAATTGTAAGAATATTGTTTTGTCTAAAGATGCCTCTACAAGAATCTCTAAATTTCATTTTATACATTATCCTAATAGCTCTTTTCTGAAGTACAGTATACTGTTTTTAATACTGATGTATGAAAGAGACGTGAAAGAATTCTCAATGCATAACATGCGCTACTTAATCTGGATTTCAAATTAGAAATGTGGTTTGACCATTTACAATTACTGTCTAGAAGTACCCCCAGCAACTTCGTGCAGTCTGTTTTATCTATTGCTGCTTCTATAGTGGCTTGATGGTTTAATAACAAATTATTTGACGTGAAAATCATATACTTTGATTTCTCTTTATTCAAAACTAATTTGTTGGATAAGAAATAACTGTTGATGGTGGATAGTATCTGTGTGGTTTTATTTTGCAAATTGAGCGAAGATGTAGGTGTTTGTCCTTACACCTTTGTCCTGATGGCTTTGTTTCACGCACCAGTAATAGGTCGCTGGTTTTTTCCCTTGGGGAACAAGGTTTTTCCTTAGGGAAATAGGTTCACTTTATATATATATATATATATATATATATATATATATATATATATATATATATATATATATATATATATATATATTCTTTGAAGGACCACCCAGAAAACTGGGAAAAATGAAGATTCGAAAAGAACGTTTGAACAAATATATTTAAACAAATACAATGTATTTTAAACGCCGATAACTTGCATATGATACACACTTGTCGGTGATACAATATTGACACGAATTTATTAATATACCGACTGGTTTAAAACACTAATATGCCGCTAGGGCGAGTAGAGCCTGACGCTCCTTCAGTGCTGGAATTTGAACTGATACTGATGTCCACTCTCGCCCCTCAATCACAAACATTCCGAAATCTCCCCTCTGACACCTCGACGTATTAAAAGATATGTTTATTTTTCAAATACTTTTAACTTTCAAATCATTGATAAAAACTACCTGAATGAGGGTATTTGTCTCAACTTGCGGAATTTTGGAATGCGTCAGAGGGTAATTTGGAAAATACTAATCCTTTCATTGTTACGATTCTATGAAGGTTTTAGAAACTTGTGTAGAAAGTTATTTAAATTCAAGATAACGGCGCTTTACAGATTATTAGTTAGTACAAAGAAATTTTATATATCTAAACTAATATACAGTATGATACAAAAATAAACTAAATAATATGATACAAAAATAGACTAAAAATATTAAGTATTGTTGTTACGCAACACAAATTTTGATCAGACGTTCCTGTGACTAGAATGTTAGTATCATCCGCATAACTGATGATGTTAACCCCAGTCAGTGAATTAGTTAACAAAGCCATATCATTAATAAATACTATAAAAAGTAGAGGACCCAATACACTACCCTGAGGGATACCATAATGGATATCCAATGTGTTTGATTCGTTTACAAGTTCATTAGATGTTATCTTTACTTTTTGTCTTCTATTCTCTAGGTAGGAAGTATCTCACATCCATAACCTACTATTGGTCCAATTGTGGTTTTATAGACCTTAATCTTAGATTTCATACGTACGATTTTCGAGAGGAATGTCAGTTAGCGAGAAATAGGCCTTATAATGGTATTCTTTTTTGAATTTCGACTTCTTCGATTCCCTCTGTATTTAGTTCGACTTCTAAATACGTGCCATAGTCAACTGCTTCAACATCGTCCTCTACTTTAATTTGATTTCTGGTTCTTTTCGCTCTTTCTGTGTTAGGTTTAGTTAGTTTTTATCTTTTGTATATTTACTTCAAATCAAATCTTCTTGGTCCCTGTTTTCAATTGTGACTGTCTCTGTCGCTTTCTTCATTCTACGGGACGTGTTGTTAATGATGTCATTTTTTGTTAGGTAATTGACACTTCCGATATTTAGCTGTCAAGGTATCGTACATTCAAGCGCCAGATTGAACAGTGTTGGAGCCAGTTCATCAAACTTCCTACATGACGTTTTCTATCTTCGTCCTTTTTTGGATATCTTCGTTTCTTTTTCTATCTACCATTGTTATTCTAACCTTAGACCTTGCTCATTTTCTGTGTGGTATATCCTAATTTTATCCTCCTGGGCATTTCACATGTTTGGTTGTTATTGTTCTATATGTCCTTATTTCGTATCCGAGGTAAGCATATGTCTCATAGATAACCCCATTTATACTGTATAAAGTTATTTATTCTATTGAATGGCTATTAAATAACTGAATTCGCAGATCGCTAGCTAACTTGTGATTCGAAACATCAATCTATTAAACTATACACATAGAAGTGAGTCTCCTAGATCGCTGAGCAGTGTAGTTAGCATTTTAATTATAAGAATAGCATAAATAAAAAATTAGGCGCCCATGTTATATGATACAAATATAAAAAGTATTTATTGCAACTGCATTTTTGTAGAATGAGATAGGCAGCTGTAATAGTTGTTGAGTAAATAAATTTATTTATTCATTTAGGAAACCTGTAAAACCAATTTATTGCAGTAACTATCAATATATAACTGCATAAAAGTTTTGTGTCAATCGGCATCTATGTTTAAGTGTTACATTAAAGTCAAGAACATGCTTAAAATAAACGTTCTAAGTTATAAATTGGTTGTAAAAATATTAATAATACGTGTAGTTCATACTTTGTAAATAATTGAATGGACCACTGTTATTAATGTGTGAAAATCTTTTCGATATAACTTGTGGAAACAAATCTAAAATTTGCTGTTTGCTAAAATGTTTGTCATGTTTCGGACTTGCCGAATATAATACAGTAATAGCAAAATAATATTTTTTGCTCTAAATAGAATAAAACAAAAAGATAATGTGAGAAAGTGTAAATATCCAAAAACATAGTTTAACAGACATCTAAGGCAATAAAATGATTTGACAAAACCCGAGAAAATAAATTTTGCATTTTATAGAAGAATTATTATATTCAACATTATACAAGGGCCAACGGGAAGACTAAGAATATCTGGAACATGCAGCTTCAAAGCAAACAATGAACTAATATTAAGCAGAACTACCTCCAGCAATAACTGCTGGTGAAATTTACCCAGCACTGAAAAAATAAAAATTAAATATAATACAGCATCAAGCAAAGGTAGGGTCGTCAGTTAGAACGGTGCCCATATTTTTATAGCTAATATATCAACTTCATGTATAAACAGGTTCGATGTGTGACAAATCAGCTGATCTTGTTGGTCACTTCATAGTCTGTATACCAGATTCTTGTATGAACTCCATGATTTCGCGGGCAATAACTACAGGTAATCTGCTTCCCAAACATATAGCACCCCATGCCATAATGCTTTGTTGTCTTGCTTTATGACGTTCAACAGCCAAGGTATATTTCGTCTCTCACCTCGAAAACATCTTACTCTTATGCGCCCATAAGAGCCACCCAAACAAAACCTAGATTCATCCCTGAAGCAGACAAAATTCCATTGGCCATTCCAGTTTTGCCGAGCTCTTCACCATTCTAAGTGTCGAGTTCAGAGTAGCGTCGTGAGTAACTGTTCTTTTTCAGACTACTTTTCCTGTTGTGACTACTGTCCAGACTACTTTTCCCTATTTCTGAGTGCAGAAAGTCTAAGTGCCCACATAACAGGTTACTTCCTGTGTATATATTGATCCAATGATATAGAAACGAACATTAACATGAAAAACCCTCATGTTGATTTCTCTTGCACAATACAAGATTGCATGAATCTATGCGTGGAGGAGTTGGTTTAGTTGATCAGAAGTTGGATTAGAAGTCATCCATATGAAGTCCCTAATCTCGTTTATGATGTTGCTGTGTTATAATTTAATCATTACGATATCACGCTTTTATGGAGTCTGTAATATCCCATTCTCGTCTCCCCTTTTATAACGATGTTATTAATATAGTATCAATAACGCATCTATAATATATATAAAAATGTCAAGATTAATGATAAATTACTTGATAAGCCAAGCAACCATTAAATTAGATACTCATATCTGTTCCAGAACATGCCTTAAAAAGGTGGCACAGTAAAAGAATCAGACTAGATGGGGAAAAGCTTAACCATCTTTCTTTGCAGACGACATAATCCTTCTAACTGATGGCCTAAATGAAGCGAAGGAAATATTGTTGAACATATTTTTTATATAAACAAGTTCTTTTATATACTGCTTCTCCATTTGTCTGCCAACGCTATCCACACTACCCCAGAGATATCATTTGGTCAGACTGCGTTACTTTTTTTATGTGCTTGAGCAACTTTAACCATTGCTGTTACTTTCCCCGGTAGTTTAAATGGTTTTCTGTCAAATTCTTCGTTTAAAAATAAACTAATAATATTTTTTCGTTCTATTTTTGACATCCTCTCGTGAAATAATATTTTATTATTTTCGCTTCGGGTATATCTTAAAATTAAAATATTTTGCGCTATGCTTGGTTATTTTATATATCTTGGTTTTTTCCTTCCTGGTTGATCGTACAGATTTTTACACGCATCTGATACTGCTACTTTAGCTTCATTTTTGGTGACCTTGAATAGATTTGAAGATCTATTTTTTTGCTACTCTTTATGCACCCTTTCATTCTCATTTTTTCCTTGCATTTAGTTTGACCACCATCAGCTTTCTTTATTCTCAAACTTTTTCCTTATATGTACCTACATTCCTAGTCTATATGTTAATATCTTTTTTAAGTTCTTGAGTTCTCCCCTCATAACAGTTTTTTAACTATGTTTTCTCATACAGTTAATAATAATCCTTGTATCGGCATGTAAGTAATATTTATTTAATTTCAATTTTACTAGTTTTTCACTTAAGTTTTATTTAATCAATTTAAAGTCATATGTTTTTTTGTTATTTTAGAGTTATTGCACCAATATCGTCAATTGTTAATCAATCCTAGTGTAAGATTTAAATGAAACTATTAGGTTTAGGGTTTACCGTAACACAAGTTAAGTCCTGATTAAGTAGATATTAGATTTTTTGGTTTATTTGATTTTTAATTAAGGGTACCACATGTTTACTGATCAGATGAATTATTATTTATTTTTGCATGTAATTGTATGTTGGAAAATTGTAAAAAGCTGTTTATCCGTTTTATTTTGATTTGCTTTTCAATAATTTCTTGAAATAAATTGTTTTTGTTTGGAACTGGTGTATTAATTTTTTCTACTAGCAACAAATTTAAATAATTTGAGTTATATGTCAAGCAAGAAAGATTCTGCTTATAAGCCTTATGTAAGAGTGTGGACTATTTCCACCGGACTTATTTGTTATTTATTTATAGAGTGTGTTGGCAACATATAGTCAACAATTGTAACTTCCATATTTTAAAAATTTTTGGTTTTCAGAACGTAATTTTTTGTTAAAGATCTTAAGGTTTCTTAACTTTCCCTTTTATTTACAAAAAATTAAGTGGGACGTGGGACCTTTTTCTATATTGTTCTTCTTATCTGAGGTTATTTGTTCTGTTAAACCAAATACGAATTTCAAAATATAGTTTCGAACCCACGACTCACTCTCCACCAACCATCTAGCTGTCGCTCGCATTATCAATTGTCGAGCTTTGTAGCTACATCGAAATTAAAAAGGTTACACATTGGTATTAACCTAATTTTTCTACTATTTTTGCCCTGAATCAACCGTCTCTCTCATCTTTTAATACCCACCGTTTGATTTCTGTGGTCCTCTGCGATAGATTTGCTGTGTATGTGGTCATTGATTAAAGAAACAAAAAATTAAAATGACTATGGGGATGACGTAGTTCTTACAGGACAATACATTAATTTCTTTTCATCATTCAATCTTCGGTTATCCACTGCTGGACATAGATCTCCCTCATAATTTTCCATCTATTTCGATCTTGTGCCTCTTGCATCCAATTCCTATGACAACGTTTTAGATCGTCAGTCCAACGTGTTGGTGGACGACCTCTACTTCGGTAGGCATCATCTCTTGGTCTCCATTCCAGTATCCGCTTTGTCCATCTATTGTCTGTCATTCGAGCCAAGTGACCTGCTCAGTTCCATTTTAGTGTTGCTACTCTCTCTACTGCATCAGCCACTCCTGTTCTTTGTCGTAGCTGGCGATTTGGGATCTTGTCTCGTAGTGAAACGCCCAACATAGCACGCTCCATCGCCCTTTGACACACACGGATCTTTTGAACTGTTCTCCTTGTCATGGTCAACGTTTCGGCACCGTAAGTTAACACTGGCAAAACACACTGATTAAACGTTTTTATTTTAAGGCATATTGGTATATCAGACGATTTGAAAATATGGTTCAGCTTGCCGAAGGCTGCCCAAGTCAGTCTTATACGACGGAGAAGCTCAACGGTTTGGTTATCTTTTCCTATGCGAATCTCAAGACCTAGGTATATATAGGCCATTACCTGGTCTATGGATCTTGTTCCTACGCATATATCTTCGCTGACTACAAGATTTGTCATCATCTGGGTTTTGGGTGAATTTCTTTTAGCGACCTATTAATACTAAAATTTTAATAGATTCAAGAAAAAATGAATATATCAGCTTTTACCTTCCATTAGTAATTAAAGGGATATTGCATAAACAATTAAAACAATAAACAAATATTTAAATAAACACACAGTCATAAATAAAATAAAGGCATTAAAATTTTAAAATATTTCGTACGTAGGAATTCTACAAATTTTAATTTTCAATCAACAAGAATTTTAATTTTCAATCAACAAGAATTGTTTGAGTAACGTTTGAAATAAGGTGGATAATTTCTGTGAATTTTTCCGTGAATACCTATTTTTATGACCATAATAAAATGTGAACACCTACGACAGGTTAACTTGGTATTATTTTTGGATTGCAATGTATTTTTCAGTTGACTTGAAAACTGTACGTATTCTGGCAATTATAATACAAACATGTAGTTTAGAAAGAGTTGCATAACAAACCTTTCAAAAATATGTTATGCTTTCCTTGCGGCGAATAAAGAAAACGTCAAATCCAGACGGTCAGTTAAAAATTATGATGAAATTGAAAATGACAACACTAATGATGATAGCTGAGATGTTTTGTCAAGGTTTTCATATAGACGTAAATAATGTTTTTCTCTATTCAGATTTAAACGTCGAGATTTCTTGTTAAAGTAGGACAAGTATTTTTGCCTAGTCCGTGCCCGTGATGATTTATGTAAATTTATGAGTTGTTATAAAAGGTAATTGATAATCGTTATTTCAACCTATGTATATATATTTCTACCTATCTATCTCAGCTTCATTCGCCTCATATTGGACAGACTTATTTAATTTATTTCTTTCAGTCTTCTTTGTTTCTTACATCACATTCGTGGTCTTGCTTATTATATTATTTAGTTCCTTTTGATGTCTCTCTAATCCACTTATTTATCTTCTTATCCTTTAATTTTATAGTTAGCACTTTACTTATCATAGCTATCTGTGTTTTCTTATTCTATGCACATTTACGAATGTAAAAGTTCATACTTTTGTCCCATAAGTAATGTCCCTTATGCGTATTTTTTGTTTACTAACCAAGGTGTTAGTTAACCAAACTTCTTCTTCTTCTTCAAGTGCCATCCCCGCGGCGGAGGTCAGCTATTCGGACTTTTGAGACGGCTGCTCTGAAAAGTTCATTTGATGTACATCCGTACCACTCTCACAGGTTGCGCAGCCATGACATTCTACGCCTCCCTATGCTTATCTTTCCCTGCATAATCAGTTGGAGCAAGGTGTATTTCTCTCCACGTGTAATATGTCCGAGATATTCCAATTTTCTTGTTTTAATTGTATTTAAAATTTCTATTTCTTTATTTATCCTTCTCAGAACCTCTTTGTTTGTGACGTGTTCTGTCCACGATATTTTCAGAATTCTTCTATACACCCACAGCTCGAATGATTCCAGTTTTTTCATTAATGTCGCATTCAAGGTCCAAGATTCCATTTCATAAAATAAAGTCGAAAAAACATAGCACCTCGCCAACCTAACTCTTAGTTCCAATTTTAAATCCCTTGTACATAGCACTCTTTTCATTTTGTTGAAATTTGCTCTAGCCTTTTCTATTCTGATTTTGATCTCCTGAATGTAATCATTTGTGGAGTCAATCATTGTTCCCAGATATGCATATTTGTCCACTTGTTCAACGTTGGTTCCGTTGATTAGAAGATTCTCGTTATTTCTTCGAGTTTTCGATATTCTTATAAATTTCGTCTTCTTGACATTCATTGTTAGACCATACTCTTTTCCATACTCCGCTATTCTGCTCACCAGTCTCTGAAGATCTTCAATATTTTCGGCTAAGGTCACAGTGTCGTCCGCATATCTAATGTTGTTAATGGGAACTCAATTTACCTTTATTCCAGCTGTTTCACCCTCAAGAGCGTTTTTCAGGATCTCTTCGGAGTAGTCATTAAAAAGAAATGGCGACAATACGCATCCCTGTCTCACTCTACATCTAATTTCAATTTATTCTGACAGCTGTTCGTTAACACGTACTTTTGCTCGCTGTTTATGGTATAAATTTGATATGATCCTGAGGTCGTTGTAGTCAATCTTCTTCACTTCACTTGATTTCAGGACATTCATTAATTGTTTATGTCGTACTTTATCAAATGCTTTATTGTAGTCAATAAAACATGCGTATATATATATATATATATATATATATATATATATATATATATATATATATATATATATATATATATATATATATATATATATATATATATATATATATATATATATATATATATATATATATATATATATATATCTTGATTGACTTCTAGGCATCTTTGTATCAGTATATTAAGTGAAAAAAGAGCTTCACGCGTTCCTAGGCCTTTGCGAAAGCCAAATTGTGTATCATTAACGTCTATGTCCAGTTTGTGATATATTCGGTTATGGATGACTTTTAGTAGTAACTTTAGCACATGAGACATCAAGCTAATGGTGTGGTAATCGCTGCATTCTCTTGAGTTTTTCTTTTTGGGGAGACAAATAAAAATCGACGTTAACCACTCTTTGGGTAATACGCCTGAACCAAACTTACCAAGTGTTAATAGGAAAGTGCAGGAACGTGTTGCTGCAATGCTAAGCTATTTATTTAGGGACCACTGAATAATTATTATTCCAATCGAATTTTAAAGTTTGAGTCTTTCAACTATAAAAAAATTACTGGAAAAAACGGTCTATGCTCCTATGATTAAGTGCGATTACGAAGTGCAATTTATCGAGACAAGGACAAAACCGGTTAAAAAGTTCAAAACTTTGTATCACGTAATGCAATTTAATATTTGTATTTACATCAGGAATATTTACATTAGAAAATCCGTGACTTGAATAAAAGATTGGAATAAAAGACAATTCAATAACTACACTAATGAGTAATCAGAAATTGTATTCTTATATTCTGTATATAAATAAAACAGTTATAACAAACTTTTGGACAAGACTGGGGAACAATGAATTTGTTAAAGACGTGCATCTCCGTCTTGTACTTCTTTTTCGTTCATCTACGCACTTATCGGCTGTTTGCTATCTTGGGCTAGTGTAAACGGATAATCCCTTAAGACTTGACTTAATTCATTCCTGAAGGGATTAAGTAAATAATTATTACGTGATTTTCACAATTACTCTCTTACCTACTCTTTTTAACCTACAAATATAATATTTAGTTTCATTTTTGTCTATGAGACTGCACGATTCCATTTGTGTTACACAATATTTTTTCGTGACCTGGATATGTCTGTGATTAACTCATTATTTTCCACCAATGTTTTAATAGCAATAAAGAAGTACCACTAAAATCTGTGTTTACTAAGTACCTGGAAGCACATAAGGTTACAAGTATTAATTAATATAGTACTTTTTGGATTATACTCATATTAAATGTATAAAATGAAGGTGCTTGCATTTCTGCACGGACTGCTTGGTTCGACGATGACATCATTAGACCCACACAAAATTTTAGGGCCTTGTATACGATTGATAGTTATTAGATTTGTTTTAGATGATGTACAACTATAGTCCAATACAGATTGAATATATGTCTTGTATAATGTATAAAAGAAAAAATTATCATCTGCTCCCTGTTTTTTCTTGGGAACTAATTTTAGCAGATTTATGACTTTTTCGTATCTTTTTTAGCCCTTAACTGGCGTTGTGGTTTATTCTGCCGTTAACTGCGTCCTGGGGTCTATCGGACCCCATTTTTTTGAGTTTTTTGTGAAATTCATAAAGACATTTATCATTATTGCATTATAATTTGTAATCATTTAAGCTGGAATAAAACCATGTAAGCCTATCTTCTATTTATCTTTCATTTATAATGCTAAAAAAATGCAACATAACTTATTTTTCAAGGTTTTCTGACAGCAGAACATAATTTGTTACAAAAGAAATATAAAAAATAAAATCACCATTTCTTTCTTGATTTTTTCGTTTCTTATAAAGAACAAGAAACTAAAATATACAAACTCTCTAATTAAAATATATTATTATGAACAAAACTTTAAACTATTTACAAGTAACATTTTTCTAAACGCAATTCTTGCAAACATATGCCCTGCAGTCGCCGCACATGTATCGGGAACATTTGCTTCACGACAGTTTTGTTTTTTTTTTGTCATTCTTTCGATCACAGATACCACATCTTTTTCGTTTATGGTTTTGATTTTTTATCCACTCTCTGTCTCAAGTAAAGCTTTCTTTAGTATTCTACTGATACCCATGCGAAGCTCCCTAGGTAATCGAAAATTATAGTCTTATATTGAGATATGGTTCTGCAACTTGTCTTGCAAGAATTTTGTAAAAGGCTTTTCTCTCTATGGCTTGCTTGTTTTATAACATCCATGTAAAATGTGTGCATTGACACCTGCAATATTCAATATTGTAAAAAAATAGTCATTGGCCATCGCCTAGTCCGCCGGTTAGTAGAATACGTGGTACATTTTTAATCTAGTGCAGCCACACCGTTTTTTTGGATTATAGAAGCAAATGATTTCGGGTTTACCAAATTCTATGTCCTCGCATTCGGTAAGTGTGCATTGATGATATTAACACAACTGCCTTCCCTTTTTTTGAACGTAGGAAATTATAGTGTAGTCATTTGTAAAACCATAAATGGAAGATCCTTCAGCTCGGCTCCGACTTGGAAGGAACTGCATAGGTATTTCCTTTATGTTTCGCTTGAGCGTGCCAACATAGCTAAGTCTCCGTTTTTTTTTAATGTATTCATGACTTCTGTGGATGAAAACCAATTGTCTGTTGTGACATTTCAGTGTGAATTAGCAATTGGATGACACAGTCTCAACACCGCTTGTGTTGGTTTCATGAAATATCTCTCCTTATTGGTTAGAGAAAAACCATCACTATCCTTACCATAGTAAATACAGCCATTATAGAAATAGTAGGTACTTGCGTCTGTTAGGGCCATAATTCATTCCATATTTCCGAGGTTTATTAGGTATGTACATGCTGAATCTACATCTACACGAAATTCTATCAGCATTTCATCGATACAACACAATTCTCCCACAGAATAGCAGTCTTGGCAATTTTTTACAAAACGCCCAAATAACCAAGACACTGCTGCAATTCGATCATTATTTTTACGTTCTTCTCGATCATCTGCATTATCAAACCTAAAACAAAAGCAATAAAATATTTACACTAACTATTCAGTCAACAAACCTTAGACATGCTAGCAACACATATACTCTTTTCAAAGACATAATGGATCTGAATATGTCTCGTCCTGTTCCATCTGTTGCAAATATTTCTTGCAAGTCTTCATCATTTGTCTTGAAAATTGGAGAGTAATACAAGATAGCGAGAAATGCTCTAAATTCTTTCTTTGTTATTTCCCTCAATTCTATCAGAATTGCTAAATTTATCTTGAAATAACAATATCTTTGCATTTGCCCGTAGAATTATTTCGTTTTCCATATCCTCTGTGAATATCTATTTCGTTTTATTTTTTTGTTTTCCATATCCATATTTTAAAGGATCAGAGACATTACCACATTTTGCAGGTCGCTTCAACCCCGGAAGAACTTTTATCAGATTGTGTTTTTTAGTTCTAATATTCAAATCTGGTTTGGCCGGAACAGCAGAAAAATCTTGGAGGTTGTAGTCCTCATAATCACTAAACTCGCTTTTTAATTCATACCACCGCCTTGTACTTTCATCAAAATTAGGCTCTCTGAAATACACTCTTTTGGAAGAACCTGCCATTTCAGAAATAAAACACTATTAGCGTCGTGGTGCCACACAGACCCCAAATGAACTTTACCGCTGGATATTCAGAGCAATACTGAATCACACTAATCACAGTTGATGTGCGTATCTTAGTGGCTTACGTCGGCTCCACACATGGGGGCCAATGTTGGCGCCAACGTTTTTATGACTTACTGACAACGTTGGAAGTTTTTCGTGGTCTGTCGGTTTTCGCGTAGACATCAAAGGGATTGGCGCCAATACTGGTGTTGCCATTGATGCCGACCACACATTGGCGCTACAGCAGTGTTCCAATCGGCGTATAATAAATTATGTTAGTTGGGCATAATTTAGTTGTTGGCGCGTAATTTTCGTATCCTGCATAAAATTAGGTATCTAATTTTGCACCATCTAGCTAAGTAAAAGAAAATAAACCAATGACAAGACCCAGTTTATAAAAAGAGTCCTTGTCTTCTTTTTTCTTTTAAACCGCTTGTGCTACTATTTTACACAGCTTTTTTTTTTTAGAAAATAAAAATTACTTTATCTAAGAAAATTTCCATTCCTTGACGGCATTAAAAATCGATCGTGCTGTTGTTTCGAGGTCTTTTTGTGTAACCAGGAATGAAGGAATTTTTTATTTTATTTTTTCGCACAGTTCCAACTATGGTAGTATTTTTTGTGTAATATCCTTTTTATTTTTGCCAAACGTTTTCCACGACCACAGACAAAAGGAATAACGAAAACTGAAAAAGTGTGGGGAACTGAAGACTAGGGGAAAGATTATACGTGCAAGTCAAAACAACAATCTCAGCTAGACTATAAACACCTAATATACCACCCGTATATTAGGTGTTATGCCTAAGAAAGAGGCTCATAGATCTTTGCAATATTTTTGAGAATATAAAAGCAGTACAAATAAAGTATTTAAATTTAATAAAAATGGGCATAATACATAACTAAAGAAAAACGACTAGAAACTGAAAAATTAAAAAAAAAAGTTTTTTTCATGAATTTTCAGTAAATCTACACACAAATCTGTATTTAATTCATGGTCAGTAATATATACATAGCACTGTTTAGTTTTCGTAATAAGTTTCATGTTTATTTTGAAAGCGCTTAAACTAAGTAATATATGCATGTCATAAAATTAATGGATTGCTAAATAAAAAGACAAGTTATGTGTTAGTTTGTATTCTATGACACTAACTTTGGTTAGGGAGCTTTTAAAAAGAGAAGCTAAGAAGTTATCTATGTATGCACATTATCTATTCGGTTTATGAATATTATAGGCCTCTGTCTTTGGTTCCTATTTATCCAATGTGCTCCGTTGTAATTTGCGCACATTTAAACTACAGATTGCCTAATATCATCGTTCCATTTACGATCAACCTCTTTATAATATATGGTCTTTAACGTTTAATATATTTGTTCCATCTTCCATTTCATTATATCGAGTCCATCACCACTTTAGTTTTAGAGCGCTTTCGCAGTTTTTCATGAGTTTCTCTTTCTGCCTTGTCATAATATACCACATCTCAATTTTGATATTATTCACCACACTCATGCAGCGCCATTTATCTACAACTGTGGAGACCGTCCTATGTGTACGTGATGCGCACCCTGCAACTCGAAAACCGATAGGTACATGGATTCTAACTATTGTAGTTTATCTCGTTGTTAAAATTTAAAATGAATCGTGTGTTGCAGTTAAAGTTCGTCCAGAATGTGGTTCGACAGGACCTCCCAATTTGAAAAATGCTGCCATGACACTTTTGAAGATTTTTTGCGCTTAGCAAGTGCCACCTTGAAGAAAGTCGACGGAGTTATTCACGCCACGCAAAACTAAATGATCTCGTTCCATGTTAAAATACACACTGTATATTTAATGTACCTACTAAAATATAACTGTATAACACAATTAAAATAGACTAGCAGATTATTTACTAAAAGAAATAAAAAAAAATTTAATTTTTTATAAAATTTTATCATTGTTGTGTTTTTTTGTTAAAACCGTAGATTTTGCACTTTAAAATATTACGATTTAAGCCAACTTGCTTTATAAAATGTTGATATTAAGAAAGATACAGGATGTTGAAGTGGAAATTTAAAATTTTATTTTTCGCTATAACTTTTACGTTTGTAAATATTTTTGGACAAAAATTTACAATTGGTTGCTTTTGAGTAGGATAAATTATAATTTTATATATACTTTAATGTAACTTGTAGAGGGCGCCATATGCCACATGTACGGCATAAATTTGCGCTTAACTTTTTTGTTCTTTAAATTAGCTCTATTTGTGTTAAAAAATATTAAAGATACATTATTTTTACAAAGAAAAGGTATACTTGTTAGTAACCTCAGAATTCAATGAACGAGATACATCCCAGTTTAATACGTGATTTAACCTCTGATACAAATAAGATGTAGTTCCATAATATGCCATAAGATTTGGATATGTATCTAAAAGAATACATTCATTATACATTATAGCCACCACGTAGCCCAGAATTTAATCCGATTTATTTTGGTGTATGGGACGCAGATAATCCAGGTTATCTCATCCGGATTATCTCCGACATGATCTCAACCTCTTACGTAATATTTTTGTTGAAAATTCATATCCTCTAAGACTGATTAATAAATTAATTTTTAATGTTCCCTTTGTTAATAGAAACAACAGACTTACTATGTCACAATCAGTGCCCTCAGCACAAAATAATTCTGCTCCAACAAGTGTGTATTTTTATGCCCTTCCATATATTCCAAAACTAACCGTTGAACTCACTAAGATTTTTAAAGACTAAGAATATCAAAATAGCTAACAAGAACATCAAAACCATACGTCAGCTGTATAGCAAAATAAAACAACCCCTAACCACTCTAGAGACTACAGATGTTGTTTATTGCATTCAATGTACTGAATGTCCATCCACGCACATTGGTGAAACTGGAAGGAATCTGTCTAGCCGTATTATTTCTCATAAGAGTGATTGTAGATTAAACAAACCTACTTGTGCTTTGGCAGAGCATACTATCGATCTAGACCATAAGATAGATTTCAACAATGTAAAAATATTAGCCAGAGAGAAAAATAAATTTAAGAGAACTTTCTTAGATATGGTACATATCAGCAAGAGTGATAATAACAATCTTAATAAGAGATCTGAGATCCAGAATCTTAGCAAAATTTACAATTTTATATTGACTTTTGACTGAGCTATTTTGCATCTCAGAGTTTTTTTTGTTTCTTTTCTTTTTTTAAAATTTCAGTATTATTTGAATACTTGTGATCAAACTTCAGTTACTAATTTAGTTTTGTTTTGTTTGAGTTATTATTTTTTCTAAACCTATTTACTAAAATACTATTTTCTTTCGATTGCTTATTTTATAAATAACATTTTTAATTTCCCGCTTATTTTTAAGTTGGTAATACAGTTGGTAGTACTCAAAATTCATAAACAGTATTTTGTGAGACGTTATTTTCAAAGTTGTTTTTTGTATTTTCTCCTAACTATTTAAACAATAATTGTCCACCCACTTTCTCTTTCTGCTCGTGAAATGTGACTGAAATCAAGCCTGCAGCGACGACTGTTTTAACATGTCGTCCTTCTTTTAACGTATTTATTAATTTTTAAAGTGTTTTTTTAACAATAACTTTTTTAAGTTTAGTTGCAACTTCAGTATTATCATGTTATTTAACGTTGTTGTTTATGCCACGAATCTTACATTCGGGTAAGTTTTTTATAGTTTTTTATGGCCTTTTTTTGGCACCATTCAAATTGTTACAACCTAGTAATTTTCTTTGTAGACCTTGATAAAGGTGGCAAAAAACCACCGAAAGCTTGGATTCAGAATAAATAGTACGCCTTAGCAAAGCTCTGTTTTTATTGACTACCACACCCAAAAAGAAAAAAGTATTTACATATATATATATATATATATATATATATATATATATATATATAAATAATGTTTATTTTTTATAATTTATTTAATTATATATTTTTAATATTTATCCCTATTTTTTATTTCATTTATGTTTTTATTTCAGGTACGTATCGTCATGGGGGTATTTTCTACTTTCTTCTTAACATGTGATTTATCACAACAGGGCAGTACTTACAGGTAAAATTAGATTCTTACTTTTTTATTCTATTTTCTTATCTCAGCTATTCTAAACAGTCCACATTTGGACTTAAACTAAGTTTTACTTGTTTTTTTTTTATATATAAACTGTTAAATATTTGTTTTTAAGTGTTTACGTTATGCAAGCAATATATTTCCATTCTACCGTTCTAAGGATTGAAATATCGTTACTATTGACTTTTCCAGTGTTTGATTTATATATATTTTTTATTTTCTACTTTTGAAAATCTGAATATTGAACAAAAATCATCATTTGGAAAAATTTACCGATTTTTCTATATTAAGTCTAAACAATAAAAATAAATAAAAACTTCGATAACGTCCAACGTAATGAATTACACAAGATCCAACAAATATATATTAACTCATTAAAGATATGAGATCCACAAATCAAATGCAAATCCTAACAACGACACCTTCAAATATGATCACTTTAATCGATTATCAACATTTTTCTCCACTAAATCACGTCTACACGAACCTTTCTCTCGCCAAATCAAAAATGGATCTTTCATCACTTAACGCCACCTTACCTCCTTGCTTTCCCGTTAGTTCTGAACCTGCTGCACCATTATAATGCGGAGTGCCTAAAATAATAACTATCTTCAAAATATAATACATCAAAATCTGCAAAACTTAATATTGTTTGGAAGCTATTTTCTTGTGGCATTTTAAAGTAATTACTATTTAAATGGGAATAAGCCACAATTAAAGGTTAAAGTAAGTTTATTGGCGTTTCAATTTCCACTTCGAAAATCTAAAGAGTAAACTAAATGTAAGACCAAATACTTACCATATCGGGATAGTATTATGAGGTTTTTTCCTGGTTTTTCCCTCATGATTTACTATGAAGTCACTAACAGGAGAATTTTACTGTCATCATGGCATGTGTTTGTCTTTTTAAAGACGAATTACATGCTATGATCTTGTCTGACGGATATTCTCAATTAAAGTTGATTTCATGTAATCGAAGGAACTATTTTATAAGTAAAGTCGTCCCAGGAACGCAACTCAACAATATTGGCAATATCATTTTAAAGTCGTCTACTTTAAAATGTATAATGTAAGTCTGAATTGTCAATATAAATGAGTCAGATAAAATTAAATTATTAGAAGAATTTTTTCACCAAGTAACAAAAAAAAAACAAAATTTGTTTAATTTACTAATGTTTGTATTTTGAGAACGATTTCCGAAGTGGAAATTGAAACGTCAATAAACGTTCTTTAACCTTTAATTGTGGCTTATTCCCATTTAAATAGTAATCACTTCAAAACCTATTATTAAACTGTACAAATTTCTCTCAAATATATTCAGATGCTTCAAAATCAACAGATGGCGTGGGAGCAGCAGTTATATCTTCCAATATGTGCCAAAATTATAAGTTGCCAATACGCTACAGTATTCTTAATGCAGAGTTTTATGCCATATACAGGCACTCACGTATATTATATCTTTATATCTCTACCACAACAGAAATACATCATTTTGACTGATTCATTTAACTCATTACAATCCATATGAAAAATATACCTAGAGGATCACATTTTAGGAAAAATCAAACAAAATCTGATAGATATACAAAATTTTAATAAGGAGATAATCTTTATTTGGATCCCATCACTTATTGGAATTCGAGGTAATGAAGAAGAAGATAAGTGTGCACGTGAAACCGTCACCTCAGCTGACTCTATGATCGTGAAATTTGTAATAATTAATGATGTTCCAAGAGTTACCAAATCACGGATCGTAAGTGAGTGACAAGATCGGTGACAATTTTCAGTATCCAATTTTCGGAATATTAAATCTAACATTAAACCTTGGAGATGTTTCCCCACCAAAAGAAGACACCAAGTGACAATAATCCGCCTTAGATTAGGTCATACCAGTGCTACACATAAGTTTTTAATTACAAAAGAATCCGAACCGAAATATGAGCAGTGTATCGTCAAACTCTGGATGAAACATATTATTACAGACTGTCAAGTTTTCTCCGTAATTAATTGACACAATTGCGACATCTTTAATGTGCATCCAAACTTAAGACGGTAGATGCTGAAGAGTTTCAGAGTGTGGTTCCTATGCGTCTAAATAGATCCCAAAAATACAATGCAGTTGAGATTGGAACTCAAAAGACGTATTGACTCATGAAAAATAGTTGGGTTTTCTCAAATAGTACGAAATCTTCATTATCGTCAAAGAAAAGGAAGTCCTAAACGATATCGCCGTAAAAATTTGAAATAATATTAATGATAATCCTCTCTATAAATCATATTGCTCATATTCCTATTCAAAATCGATAAGTTTGTGTATTCATCAAAAATAATTCTAACGCGGGGTAGAACAGAAATGGATACATTTATTACATAGGTCGGAGATACTTTGGCACTAATGGATTGGTCCAAACTTCCACAGGCATTTTATGAGAATGCGTTTCACAATAAAACTACACTCGTCAATGAAAAGTACAGATTTTCACCCTTTCTGTCCTTTCCGATGTTCCTGTTTAACCCACGATTTTGATGTTTGTGCTCAGTATTAACGAGAACGATTAACTAATTGAAAAATTAGACTAGCGATAAAATACCACTATCAAAGATATCCACTTGCAGTTCCTGTCTCAATTATATCAATAGCTATATTGACCTCGACTGAACACATAACACATGATAATGCTTACCTTTCAAATTATTTATAAATTTGAAATATATATATTGTTATGTTTTTATTATTCTAATTTATTGTTTTTATTTATTACTGAAGGTTCTATTTATAACACTCACAAATTTATTAAAGTCTTTAATACTAATTTATCTTACACTTAATAATTCATTATAATACGTGCGTTACATTTTAAGCGCGGCGCGATCTTCAAAAACTAACTGTTTCCCTAAATAAAATGTCCCATTTATATATATAAAATGCCGTTATCTAGAAGGATCTGTTGATGAATCGATGACCCATTAGACGACAAGGTGACTCATGGACTGGTCTTTCGGCGAAGGGACGAGAAATTCCTGCCGGCAGGTAAACAGGTCTGAGCGCCGAAATAACTAGAATAAAAAAGAATTAGTCATAATATATTTACAGTTTTATACGCCATAATATTTATTATCGTAACAATATTCTCAATTATACTGAGCATGTAGCGACTGCAGACAGTAGCTACATGTTCAGTATAATTGAGAATATAAAATGGTGGACGCAAAAGTCTTGGTTGTGATGTAAGACACAGGTCAATGTCTTTGGGAAAATATTAACCGATGCTTAGATAAAGAAAGATACAGAAATGGATGCTTATCAAGTTAAAGGAGATGTCAAACATTGAGTTTTGTTTATTTTTTTTGCTTTACTTTGTTTTTGATATTTAACCTTGCATTATCCCTTAAAATATCAATGAACCAATAGATACATCTTTAAATTCGAGAGCAAAATAAAAAAAATTGTCTTTGAGGCTATAGAAATTTAAGGAAGTACAATTTTTTGATAGATACATACATTTTTTTTGCTAAAATCGCAACAACACATTTTTCAATCCAAAAATCATCTATTTCTCTAACATCAATCTTCATTAACAAAGGAACTCTGAAGAAAATTAGGATGAAATAATTCCGTATATGATTCTGTAATAAAATGTGTTTTTATTTGTTAAGGATTTTAGATGTGTAAAGTAAAATAAAACAGTGAATTAATGCGTTTTACGTACCGGACCAGGGTTAACTATGATTTTTTAATTCTCCGTATGTTCGAATAGTACAATTTTCTTCAAATATTCTGGATATATTGAACAAAATTTAAACTTCGTTTTTACAAAAACAAATAATAGAGCCAGCAAAAATAAATGTTTCAACGTTAAAATGGATCCGCGTTTATAAAAGAAAAATAACAAAAAGTCGTAAAACATTCGCTATTTAATGAAAAGCTGTTTATATTGATCCGACATGAGATGAGTAATACACTTACATAATTTTTAAAATTTATACGAAAACTTATGAATAATCCTTGAACTTCACGATGAAAATGTGCCGCATCTAAATTTAACCCACTTGCAAGGTCTTCAGAAATAATCAACAAAAGTAAAAATTTTCCAGTTTTCGTCAGAGTAATTTATCATGTTTATTGGAGCATATTTACAGACCAAACTATTGCTTTTACCGTTTTGAGTTAACCCATTAATGCCCAAATTATTATTTTTTTCAAATTGCAAAATTTTACTTATACATAATTATTAGTAATATTGTTCTTAATATGGAAATATTCATGAAATTGTTTTATATCTTTGCATTTTTGAATTTTGATTCGTCCTATAACTAGATCACTGGGCATTGTTATTACAACTGCATTATAATTGCAAGTATATGTATAAATGAGTTAAAAACAGTTATGGGAATTAACATTTTTATTTGTGTCTAATAAAAATAGGTTCAGTACGGCCTTAGAATGAAATTCCTGCCTAAACATTACAGAGCCACCTCTAAAAACAACAGGACAAGCAGCATTTTGTTCCCCATGTCTTCTGTACGTTTTGATGCGACCATCTGAGACATAAAATCATCCTGGCCTCATCACTAAACAAAAAAAATTTCCAATTATCTATCGACTAATGCTCGTGGTCTCTAGCAAACTCAAGTCGGCGTTGTCGATGTGCTGCTGTTAATTAAGGTCCTGTTACTGGGCAGCGAGACCTTAGACCGCATTCCCTCAACCTTCTTCTCACTGTAACAGTGCTAAATGCCCACCCGTGAGCATTTGCCGTTTTCAGTTTGGATTGCTCTAGCCGTAAAGAACCGATTTTGCAAAGAAGTTAGTTGTAAAGAACGGTCTTCTCTGGCCGTCGTGATTCTTCTCGCGCCTGATCCTGGTCGTCGTTTGTGAGATCCAGTCTCTACGAATCGTTGGTATGTTTTTTGGACTATACAACGACTGACTCCACCACTTGTCTTTGACTCATTCCATTATCAACCCAAGTAGCAATTTGAACAGATCTAGCAAATCTCTCAGCCATAGTTTTAAATTTAAATGTTGCACAAGTTCACCCTTTGGACCACTGTACACTAATGAAAGATTTTTGAAAAACAGAACAGCCATATTCCAAGAAAAACAACTTACAAACAACACGTGCATTCTCGGAAGTCGTAAAACTGATATCAATTTTGCGAACTTATTACCCTTAATTGACCTATCGGCACCCAGTGGCGGTGCCTAAAAGTGTTTTTGCGTTGTGGGAGTTTATTCACAATAGAATAAATTGCATAAACTTAAAATTATTAAAAAATTCCCATCAAATTCTAGGTGGCCTTTTTTTAATAACGCTCAGTGTATTTATTTATAGTGCATCCATGGTATTTGAAATTTTCAATTCTTCACAAAGGTTTAGTATCTACTAATATTTGATCCTGTTTATGTTGTTGTCTGATAATGATCATAAACTTTGTTATACCATATTGACTCTTAGGTCGCAATACATTTTCTATTCTGTCGACATCATTTAAGCTCTTCTCTTTTAATTAATCTGCGAATATAACAATGTAATCGTGGAATATATTGTATACATAAACATTGAATGGTAGAGGGGATATAATACAGCCTTGGTGCACACCTTGTGTTATTTATATTTGTTGAGTTTACGGTGATTTATTGATAATCGGCTTTGCGGATTAATTCCAATATAGATTTTGAATAACCTGGAGCTCCTTTGTATTAAGTCCAATTTTCATGAGTGTATTCATCACTGTTTGATGTTTTATGCTAGTAAAAATGCATATATTCTTATGCCCCCAACACGATTTGTTGTTGATTTTCCTTTATATAATTACGAGCAATTTAACTATAACCAAAGCACGTTGTAGAAGTTGACAATTTTGAAATTTTTGAAAACCATTTCATTTCGCCGTTATATAAACCAAATTTTCACGGCAAATCGCTTATTTGAAATTTATGATTTGAGACAGGTGTAGCACTTCCCCCTGATACATACATTGCTTTCAAGTACAGCAATTTATTCTCCTAAATTTTTTAAATAACATTCAGTAAATTATTACCGCTTCGAGGTTATTTCTGTCATAAAATTAAATGTGACAGTTGATTCAGCGTCGCAATTATATTTTCTCCAACGGTATTCTAAACTTTAGCTTATTAAAGATATTTAAAAAGCTAAACTTAAGCTTTTATAAGAAGAGTTAATAACTAGAAAGCCAATAAACAAACTTTTTAGATTTAATGTTAACTTTTTAAACTTGTATGTTTAATCAAGGCTGTATTGTTTCGAATATATTAGTCGAGAGAAATAAGGTAAAAAAGTGGTACAGTGGAAGGTACTGGAATTTTGCTGAAGGTACTGCATTATAATGAGATGCGGATCGACGAAGAGGCGAAGAATAAAGTAAAAGTGTGAAAGATGAAAGTAAGTAAAATAAAGAGGACCTATTAAGAAATAAATGCATTTTAACTTACCAAATTAAATCGGGAAATTAAACCAACAGATGCGGTGACACAAATCACAAATTGCAGCTTCTTCCGCAACTGGCGAAAACGGATCTTCACAACTCTTCTATCGAAAAATGAAAAGGATAGCCAGAGTTGACCTATGTATGGGAAGGTTTTTAAATAACAAAATGCCGTTTGGTTGGTGGGTGGTCGGAAATGAACTGCATCTAACAAGACCTTTTTCAGTCAGACTTCTAAAGAATATTTACTATATTTGCAAACAAAAAGTATCCGGACTGGACGGATGATATAAAGGGGGTTACAGCAAACTGAATTTACAAGATCGGTACTGGAAACAACTAAGGGAGACCTATGTTAAATAGTGAACGTTACACACTGTAAGATGATGATGAGTAATATGTCCTATTATATAGTTACTTCTTTGAAATGTATTAACAGGTTTATGGAGTCTGCTAGCTATGTTAGTTATTTTTTGGTTTCCATTTCCATTTTGAATTTCTATTCCATTGTTTATGATACTCTTCTCTTGAGAATTTAGTGTTGTAATAGATGTATTCTTTATTTTGTTTTGTTTGGTACAATCCCATTAAAGGAGACCAAAAGTTTAATTAAACTGGTCATGTTTTATAATTTTAACAATTCGTTGGGAGAATTTCATTTATCAGCCGTTTCTTTTTATATATTTATTTACTTTACTATAAGTGCTACCGTTTTCTATTTTCTTTCATTTTATTTATGTCAGTTTTTAGTTTCCTTTAGAATATCGATAAATATGCATTGTGGTTTTTGTTAAAGTTAACAGACATTTCAAACTCGCTTAATTAATAACTAAACCAACCAAAATCACTCTTTACAATTGAATGTTTGAAAAACACAGACGGGATTATTTTTAAAACTCACAATTATTTTTGTTTTTTGTCGGATCAGCATTTGATAACAGATATATTGAATATGGCAAAACGCCCAAATTTTTTAAAAACATTGTAAAGAAAACCCCACGTGTAAAAACGCCGAAACAACGTAGAGATTTTAAGAATCTAATAGTTGCAGTTTGTTGCTAGACATTTTTATTGCTAAAGAATCAATGTAAGAAATTATTATGCTGTATGTTCTTTAACTTTGTCAGATTATGGTTGTCGATACGGAAACTAGCATGACAAGTATGTATTTGCAAAAGATCTCTTTATTCACATCTAATAATTAATTACATTGCATATAGAAAAATCGGATTTTATTATTATAGAACAATAAGTAGTAGCTTCTTAACCTTCGGGTAGTGGCGCTATAGTTTCTTACAAGTTTAGTTGCCCCGGTGTCACAGACCAGGTGGGTCAAAAAAATAGAAATGGAGGATTTTTCTGTTTTATTTTGTAGGAATTTAGAATAGGTAAATATATTAAGACGTTTTAGTAAAAAAAAATAATTTAAACTTTATTAAACTAAGCAGAACAATGATTTGAATAGTTATTGAAAAAAATGGCATGTGTATTAATTTTTCCTTATAAAGTAAAAATAATCAAACGTAACACAATAAACATACTTAAAAAATGTTAAATCAACATAAATGCAACAAATAGCTACAAAAAACAAAACGGTATACTTTAAGTATTGTAGTTACCTACAGTTCTGACTGTCGCTGACCTGAACCCTCGGGATTGAGGGAAGGCTGGTCAATCGCTCTTTCCATAGCTGCTTGGGACCTGAGAGGATAGGGCTCTCGGTCAGTGGCCATAGATACTGTCTATGGACACTAGCTAGAGGGAATAATGCCTTAATAAAACGCAAATAAAGTTTATTAAAAGGAAGTACGTCTTCAAAATTCCAACGAAACAGAAGATTTCTCCATTAAAAAAGGAGTAAGGCAAGGTTGTATACTGTCTCCAATGCTGTTCAATTTATACGTAGAAAAAGCCTTCGCAGAAGCAGTGGAAGACTCTAATAAGGGTATTAAAGTTAACGGCATATTTATTAATAACATCAGGTATGCCGATTATACAGCCATAGTGGCAGATAACATCGAAGATCTTCAGTGCCTTTTGAATGATCTAACTCTTGCAAGTGAAGCTCGGGGTTTGAAAATAAATATCAAGAAGACAAAATCAATGATTATAAGTAGAAATGATTACCCCAACGCAAAGATATATGTCTCTGGAGAAGAAATCGAACAAGTCAGGCAATTCAAATACTTGGGATGTTTGCTGAATGAGGGTTGGGACCCCGAGAATGAAAAGTCGCTGAGACCTAGAAAAAGTAAAAATATCACAAGTTATTTTATCCTGGAAAGTATCGAAAATATTACGTTATTTTATATACCTGAAAGGAAGAAAATAAAAATATGTCTAAGTTATTTTTGGATCTGAATTTCTTCAGAGTCCAAAAATACGAAGTAAATATTGAAAATATATTACAAGTCGCTAAGACCTAAAGAAAGTAAAAAGTATCGAGAAAAGAAATGTTAAAGTATTATAAGGATACAACTCTCGTTCAAACGGCTAAGTCCCGTCAAGAGACTTAGCGAACCTGAAAAAGTAATTTCTTACACTACTTCAAAGTCCCTGAAAGAAATAAAACATCAAATATAAAATAAAGGCAATAATTCGTCCAAGTCAGTAGCGACGAATTAAATGCTGAAATAAATCAGAAATTTTACTAAGTTAAAATTATCTGAAAAATAAAACAAAAATGGCGGCGGTTTAGTACAAACCGACAAAGTTTCGCTCTGAAACTTTGTCAAAACAATTCCTGTAAGAGAATAGGTAATAAGGTAAAAATAAAAGACGTTTGTTTGAGTCTCTAGGAACTTAATCAACCAGAGGGTCTCGACTTGCCAAGGAGGCTGGATCTACGGACATATCCTGACCAGATCTACCTTGTTGGCCATCGTGCACCTGTATTTATTCATAAAAATCTAGGTCAAGTTCCAACCGTCATTAACGGTCTTTTTGACGGTTTTTTGATTGGAACTGCACGATAGCCAATGCTTAATTTCGGAAATTACCATTGGCTGCAATTTCGTTGCGTTTTGACCAATGATAATTCCGAAGTCGAGCAACAAATTTGGGAATTACGATTGGCTGCAATTACTGTTGCCGTTTGACCAATCGCGAATTCCGAAATTTGCCATTCGCGACATGACATACAACTGTGATATGCTCTAAACACACGTATTTCGTTTGTAGCAAGAAAAACGAGTTTTTCTATTCTTTATTCAGCCGCAGTAGATGCACCATCCAGCAGGTAATGGCATTTCTTGATTTTCCGGTGCATCACTTCGAGTTACTTCCATAAGTCTCAGCTTCAGCGTCCTCGGAAGATTGTTAAGAGCTGCTCTCCTTTTCAAATGTGGATAAACCAATGCGCTTGCTAAATCTCCTAACAAATGTCGTCGCCGTATATTTGGGTCTCCGTTGTTTGCTTTATACATCACCTGATTATTGATTCCTGTAACATTTAATAATGTGTAGAATATCACCATGGGCCATCTTCTGCTATTCCGGGAGCAGTTGTAACTAGTGCACAATTTATTTACAACGTGGACACCCCCTTTTGTATTATTATAAGTAGTGACTATTACTGGTTTAGATTTATCATTACTGTTTATGTCAATATCATCTTGATGGTGCATACTTGTTATTAAAATCACATTTTTGCGTTGCTTTAGGATATAATCATCCTTACGAAGGAAGATAGAGGAGAGACGGATATAAGAAACGATTGTGATATCCTCTGTAAAGCCAAACATGCTTGTATGGATTGAACATTTAGTGGGGTTTGAAAACTCGACTGGCAGTTCTGTTTTATTTTTTCTTAGCGTTCCAATAATAGGAATTTTGTAATCCCGAAGCAACTTTTCCACAAGTGGAACTGATGTAAACCAGTTATCCATTGTCAAGTTAACGCGTGAATCACAAATGTGTTTGCACAATCTTAAAACCACATCGCTAGGTTTGTTAGAAAATATATATGGGCCATCGGGTTGGGATCCCACGTAGGCTTCCATTTTTAAAGTGTAAAATACTTTTGAATCATAAACTGCAAATATCTTGAGTCCGTATTTATTAAGTTTTGAGGGAATGTACTGACGGAACGAACATTTCCTTCTAAAAGCAGTTAGCATCTCATCAATGGTAACAAATGCTGAGTGATTATAACCATTTTGACAATGTTTTACGAACTGGTCAAACACCACACGAATGTTCTGAAGCTATTTTCTTGTGGCATTTTAAAGTAATTACTATTTAAATGGGAATAAGCCACAATTAAAGGTTAAAGTACGTTTATTGACGTTTCAATTTCCACTTTCGATTTCGAGAACGATTTCCGAAGTGGAAACTGAAACGTCAATAAACGTACTTTAACCTTTAATTGTGGCTTATTCCCATTTAAATAGTAATTACGACACGAATGGGAGCTAGCTTGTCAATTTTTGATCCCTCTGCAAGTGTTTCCTTATCATCAAACCTATTGCAACGAAGAAGAAATGGGAACCTTTGTAGAGTCATCATAAGATAAAACATTTTTATACCATAACCATCTCTCCTCCAAAGATATTCTGCGCTGGCACGATTACAGTGACCTATCTCAGATAAATACAAGACTCCTATAAAAGCACGGATTTTCATTTCATCGGTGAGATTAACATTTCGCTCTCGCGAATAATTTTCTTGAATGGATGCTATGTATTTATTTGTATTTTCCACAATGATACCAATTATCGTGCCATCCAAGAAATAATTCCAAATACCGACAGATTTCTGTCTTGTTTTAGTGGTTCTTGGCTTTGGAGGATGCTTCTTCCAGCGAGTTGTACAGTTCTTGCCTAAAACAATAAAAATTTAGCATAACTTGCTAATACATATTCTAGTTTTGTATATATATTTAGGGATTCTACAGTATTCACTGCCTTCCCTCGCTCAACCGTTTCCATCTCTCTCTGTTGTTCCATTCTCCATCGTTTAGTCCTCTCTTACTCATGGCGTCGTCTACTTCGTTCCTCCAGGATTTTCGGGGTCGTCCTCTTTTCCTCCTTCCTATGGGGCTCCATTCGGTTATTCTTTTTATCCATCTGCTGTCGCTAGCTCTTCTTACATGTCCATACCACTTTAGTCTTTTTTGTTCTATATATGTTAGTATGTCTGTTTCTATTGATGTTCTTTGCTTTATTTCGTCATTACTTCTCCTATCCATTCTTGTTACTCTGCAGCATCTTCGCAGGCATTCCATCTCTGATGCTATTATCTTACTGCTGTTTTTCTTGTTTATGATCCAATTTTCGGCCCCATATGTCATAATACTTCGCACTAATGTTTTATAAATCTGCGTTTTTGTCTTCATGTTTAGGTGTCTATCCCACCATACTGAGTTAAGTTGTCGGATTGCTGTTCTTGTTTGTCCTAATCTTTGTGTAATTTCTTCCTCTGTTGTTGCCTTTTTCGTGATTATAAACCCCAGGTATTTGAATTTATCCTTTCCTTTGATTGTTACGTTGTCATCAATCTGTAGATCTATGTCTTCTTCACTTGTAGATAGGTACTCTGTTTTCGCGAGGTTAATATCTAGGCCAGCCTTGGTATATTCTTCTTGTAGTTTCTTCATCATGTAGCTGAGGTCGTCTTGGTCTTGTGCAATCACTACTTGATCGTCTGCAAAACTTAACGTATATAGGTATTCGTTCCGTACCGGTACTCCCATGCCTCCGCATTTTCTTTTCCATGTAGTTAAGGCTTTCTCTAAGTATATTTTGAATAGGGTTGGAGATGTGGAACAACCCTGCAGGAGCCCTTTTGTTGTGGTGAAGTCTCCTATGATTCTTGTTCCCATTTTAATGGACACTTTATTTTCTTTATACAGAGCTTTTGTAGCTTCTATGAGTTCCGTCTGTATTTCTAATTTGTACATTGCCTCCCATAGTTCTGACCTTGGTACAGAGTCATACGCCTTTCTCAGATCCACAAATGCCAAGTGTATATCTCTATTTTTTGCTTTTTTCTTTTCCAACAGTTGTTCCAGTGTGTTCTAGTTTTGTTACATACCTATATAGACTGACGAACCTCAACTGTTTCATCTGCTTCTGATATCTCCTGTTCTGATTCACTGTCGTGATTTATAACTTCCTCAATGTCCTGTTCCTCGTCCTCTGATTCATCTTTATAAAACAATAAAAATTTAGCATAACTTGCTAATACATATTCTAGTTTTTTTACATACCTATATAGACTGACGAACCTCAACTGTTTCATCTGCATCTGATATCTCCTGTTCTGATTCACTGTCGTGATTTAAAACTTCCTCAATGTCCTGTTCCTCGTCATCTGATTCATCTTCGCATACCACTGATTCAATATCACTATTATCTAGTCCTACTTCTTCTAAAAGTTTCTGCAAGTAAGCTTGCCCGTGCTCGTAATTCCCCGTTGCTAAAACCTAACAATCTTTTAATTAGAATTAGAGAAATGTACAAGTATCTAAGAGCTTACCTCGGAATATTTTTATAACGATATTAGTGGCGCCTGTCTGAGATACCCGAAAGCTCGTTTACTATACCACACTATTACACTGTAATGGTCACATGACGACTAACCGTCAGTCACAACGGTACATGAAGGTACTGATACTGAAACATTCGATTCCTTACAATAACATGTTTAATACAAACATCAAAAAAACAAAAAAACAGTCTACCCGGTCTCTCACACAGTGACGCCACTACACAAAGGTTAATAAAGTATAAATAAATTGTTCGACCTAAACGATAGCCACATTTTCTTGTTCGTTTATCCAAGATATAAAGACGTAAACAAAAAAAAAACGGGTGTGGCAGTCCAGTGGGACTGCCGGTGGAAGTTACACTTCTATACACGCATTCGCCGTTACAAATTTATTTGGGAGTCAATCTGCACAATCATTACATATGTAATGCTATAGGTAAGACATAGCAGAAAGAGAAACAGAATTAATAACAACTTACTAACAATTAATAAACAACATTTGACCTGTAATAGGAGTATAGTAAATGAAGGATTGAATCAATATTTTGATGAAAATGTATATTTTTATTTTCATATATGTATGAAAGGAGTTGAATGCGAACATTGTTTTACACATACTCTGCAGTAAAATTCATTGTTTATTTTGTTATTAATATAAAAATACAATACAATACACTGCAACATAATTCAATATAATAATACAATACAAATTAAAATGCAATATTCCTAAGTATTTAAAAATGACAATAATATACATAAAAAAATACACTACAATAAAGTGCAACATAATTCAATATAATACAATACAAATTAAAATGCAATATTCATAAGTATTTAAAAATGACAGTAATATACATAACTTTTCTACTTACGCATATGTTTAATTTACCTTGTAATAATTTTAATAAAAAAGTCCTCCCCGACTGGGAATCGAACCCCGGTCTCCCGCGTGACAGGCGGGGATACTGACTACTATACTACCGAGGACATGACACAAACGTATTTCAAAATTGACAGTTCTGGGTCATACAGTGATTTATTGAGATTATTATTTTGAAATACAAAAGACTAATATAATTATGAACATTTAATAAATAATACAAAACATATCACATAAATAATAATATTAATAAATATTTTATTATATATATATATATATATATATATATATATATATATATATATATATATATATATATATATATATATATAGATCTAGCGGTTAATGGGGGCTCCGTACTAAAACGGTATTATACTAACTCCAGGCGAATATACATCGTGTATATTATTATCTGGGTAGCGCTTTATGTGGACTCCGACCAACACGTCGGATTAAGTGGACTCCGTAATAGGTTAAAACACTTTTGGGATCCGTTTACATTTCTTTGCGTACACAACTAAACTCCTCCGATGTTGCCAATAATTTGATTAGTCGTAGATTTTTAAATTTTACAGCAGGTACGTTTTGGAACTTCAAATTTATTTAAATATCAATCAATTTAGTCATCGAGAAATTTCACAAATAGGTACTCGGTTAATGTAGTTAAATATTTTATGGTGGTTATTTATATTACTTGCTTTAATTATTTTCAAACTTAAAAAAGTATTTATTATAAGCTTGGAAATGGCTAGTTTTCGTTTTATTTATTATTATTTTTTGTTAAAATGAATATGCACTTAAACATTTAGTCTCTAAATGTACTAACATCGAGTAGAGTAGTCGTGTAACAGTTTAAGAAAGTAGAAGCCCTTCGGTAGGATTATAATAAACTACATAAAATTAAAAGAAACTCTGTAAACAGGAGATCTTTGTAATTTTTCAATTCCTGCAATACTTGTTTCATAAAGTAGTTAAATTTAAACTATAATAATTTATGGGAAGCGTTTAAAGAAGTAATCGCTAACCTTAATTGTAATACGGCACAATAAGAAGATGAAACTTACTGTATTTTTACTTATTATATTCACAGAAAGAATATCCAAAGTAAAATTTAACACGTTTTAATGGAGTTGTAGTGAAATTTGACTTCTTATTACGATACCGGATCCTGTAAAATTTTAAATACATTAAATCTCCCGTAAATTATTAAACTTATTCTTAGAATAAAATAATTAGTAATTAGGTACAATATACCGTTCACAATTATGTGATAATGTATAGGTGCCAAGATTGCACGGTCATGTGCCATAAGGTTTCATCTTTCATATAAACATCGATAGTTTTTAACTTTGGGTGTATTTGATTCCACCGTGTTGTAACCGATCCAACTTGAAAAGTGTTATTTTACATAAAATTAGCACGTTAGCCCTAATAATGACCTATAAATATACATTGCTAAAAATTGTATACATTTATCAATTTAAAACATTCTTTGTCGTCTTCTGATCTTCATCTCCATTCGTTCCTAATTAAGCACATGTTATCCACAGGATACCTCTCTCATTTTTAAATCATTACTCTTTTTGCCTTTTGCCATGGATTTCTTTATTTTGTTTATTCATATCGTTTTTACTCATAACAAATATTGGGTAGATTATTGTATCATTAAACTTTCTCCTTATATGTCCGTATCATATAAGTTGTCTAGTTATTTTAGCGTATATAATGTCGTATGTTAATTCCATTTTGTTTAACAATAAAATAAAACAGCAAAACTTCTACAAAATTATTTCTATCTTATCACTACAGCTGTTTCGGAGAGTGCCTTTCTCAAGTCTCAAGTTTCTCGAATCCATCAATCATCCATTGTATTTCTTATACTTTCATTTTAATCCTCTCCAATCAAAGATTTTGAAGCAGCTTTGCTCCATAGTCCATTTTTGTTGCTTTTTGTCACTGTTTCTCCTTTTTTTTATCATTATCAATACGTAGCGCTACAACACTGGGTAGGTCTTCGCTGACTACAACTTATCTCCAAGTTGATCGATTTTCCACGAATCTGCAATCAAATGAAATGTTCATTTTTTGAGATATGATTGGATGTTTTCTCTCCATTGTATACTGACATGCCCAAGTGGCATTCTTCTGTGCTAACTTCCTTCCACACCAGTTCTACAAGTTTGACATCTTGGCGTCTATGCCCGTGTCCGATATACCTTAAGGGATTTATTTTCCTGAACAATATCGTTATGCGAGCTTTCTTTATTCAGGATGTTTTCTTATTCTATACGGATTTGTAGCGATATGATAATGAGTTCTGAAGCTATTTTCTTGTGGCATTTTAAAGTAATTACTATTTAAATGGGAATAAGCCACAATTAAAGCTTAAAGTTAGTTTATTGACGTTTCAATTTCCACTTCGGAAATCGTTCTCAAAATACAAACGTTAGTGAGAATGATTTCCGAAGTGGAAATTGAAACGTCAATAAACTAACTTTAACCTCTAATTGTGGCTTATTCCCATTTAAATAGTAGTTATGATAATGGGGTTAAATAAAAATTTCTGATTATTTTCCTTTCAAATATTCTGAGTGCTTCCTTATTTGTTTTAGTCATTCTCCATGACTCACATCCATGTATTAAAATGAATTATGCTCTGTATTTCTTTAGTGGCATTATTACTAACCGTGATTAGTGATCTAAGATATTTAAAGTGTTCCATACTTTCGAAATTGTAGTTGTTGACTTTAATGTTTTTTCTAAATTTATTGAATTGGTTGATTGGTTTTTTGTTGATTCGCTTCTATTTGGTTTTTATTTCGTTGATTTTAAGTCAAACATTTTTTGTGCTCTCTTCACTTTATTGAAGTTTGTGGACGAAAGAGTTTCTCATTAGAGTTATGAGTTCTATATCATTAGCATATGCTAGGAGTGCTTTGTCCCTTGGGCCGTTAATGGATTACATCTTAAATAGGCGTTATTTCTATTTTAGTAAGCTGTTCATTAATTTTTTGATTATTGGAATCGAGAATCTGTATTTTATTCGACTGTTTTATAACACAGAGTTTCTTGGAGCATATTTTTATCTTTGGTTTCCAGTATCATTATTACAAGGATTTTGCTGGATATGGACATAGTGAACCCGGTGGTATGTACATGATGTTTTCATAACCAACGTTCAAAAATTTTTCTTACTGTAAATTTATGATTATTTTACTAGGAAATATAGTGTTGTTTAATAATAATAAAGTTCAAGCAACAATTCCTATATGCATTAACTCGGTAATGATAATTCTGCTCCCCGATACCAGGTAGCAGTACCGAAAACATTAAAACTGCTACACTCATGCTTCTCATTATCCAACAATTAGCCAGTTCAGAACTATACGCCTTATTATGGTACTGATATTGCTGCTGCTCCTCATAAGTGAATAGAATATGCAAGGAAGGTTTTGACAATTTAATAGGATTTTGTGTATTAGAATATTATTTCCCCGAGAAATTGAAGAATATCTATTTACTATCCGGATTTAATCCATAAATTAAATAATAGAATGCTCTAAAATAATGCTAGTAGCAGCAAAAAAAAAGCGGTCTAATAGTCATCATCATCATCATCAATCAGTCATGAGTTGTCCATTGTTGAACATAGGCCTCCTCTAGACTTTTCCATCTGCTTCTGTTCTGCACCTCTGGTATCCAATTGGTCACGATTTTTTTGAGGTCGTTGGTCCATCGCTTTGGGGGTCTTCCTCGGCTTCGCTTGTCAGCCCGTGGTCTCCACTCAAGCAATTTTTTGGTCCAACTGTTGTCTTTCATTCTTGCAACATGTCCTGCCCATCTCCATTTTTTTTTGTAATATGTTCGATAATGTCTTCCACTCCGGTTCGTCTACGAACTTCCTCGTTTCTTATTCTATTGCTTAAGTTTATTCCAAGCATTGATCTCTCCATCTTTCGTTGTGTCCTTCTCAATTTTTCGGCTGATGTTTTTGTGAGAGTTAAGGTTTCTGCTCCGTATGTGAGGACTGGTAGAACGCACTGGTTAAAAGCTTTTCTTTTTAAATGGATCGGTATATTTGTTTTAAATACGTCTCTCATTTTTCCGAATGCAGCCCAACCCAGACTTATTCTTTTGAGTAGCTCGCATGTTTGGTTATCTCGCGTTAACCTTATTTCGTGACCCAAATACACATATTTTTCTACAAGTTCTATGGGCGACTTTTTGATTTCTATTAGCTCATTGGGGACGAGATTGGTCATCATTTTTGTTTTTCCATAGTTTATTTTTAAACCGACTTTCTGGGTTACTTGCTGTAGTTGTTGTAGCATAACTCTGGCTTCTCCTAAGTTGTCTGTTATGAGAACAATATCATCGGCATATCTGAGATGATTGAATATCTTTCCATCGATTCTAATACCCTTTGATTCCCACTCTAGCCTTTTAAATGCGTACTCCATGACTGTTATAAATAGTTTTGGCGACAAGGTATCTCCCTGCCGCACCCCTCTGCCAATTTTTATCTTCTCAGTGCAATGGAGGTTAACGGTTGTTGTCGCATTTTCGTATATATTTCGAATAATATTTGCATACCTTTGATATATTCTGCATTCTGATAGTGCTTTTAAGATAGCAACTGTTTCGACTGTGTCAAATGCTTTGTGGAAGTCGACAAAGATAAGAGCAAGGGGTCTGTTATATTCGATAGACTTTTCAACTAGAGTTTTAAGGCATTGCAAATGGTCGTTTGTTCCGTGTCCCGCTCGAAATCCTGCCTGTTCTTCTGATTGATAGAAATCGAGTTTTGCTTCTAATCTGTTTGTCAGTATTAGGTAGTTAAGTAAAGAGCTTGTATAGGTAGTTAAGCAAACTAATTGGCCTATAGTTTTCGAGATCTGCTTTATCCCCTTTTTTGTGGAGGATGATTGTAACCGAATTTTTCCATTTACTTGGAATGTTTTCACTATGCAGACATAGATTAAAAAGTGTTTGGATTCGGAACATCAAAAGTGGACCTCCTAGTTTAATTGTCTCAATGACTACACTATCTTCCCCCGGACCTCTATTATTTTTCATATTTTTGAGGGCATGTTGAATTTCCTCTCGTGATATATCTGGTATATCCTCCGATCCTACATTATGTACCTTTTGTATTGGTTGTTCGATGAGCTCTGGAATAAGTTGACTTTTATATAATGTTTCCATATTTGTCTTTAAGTTGGAAGATTTCTTTTTTGTCATTTTCTATTTTTCTCCTCAACGCTTTCATGCTTTTGTTGTCTTCTATAGTTTTTATAATTTTCTCGTTGTTGTATTTTCTAATATCCCGTCTGATGGCTTTAGAGATTTCTTTATTTATGTTGTTTATATCTTGTGAGTCAACATTTCCTTGACTTCTCAGCATTCTACGATCTTCCATTTTTTGTTTCGTTTCTTTACTATTTTTTTGTTCTTTTCCATGTTTAGGGCCAAATTTTTCCTGATCTTTTGTTAATGTATCTACTATTTCTTCGTTTAGGTTATTTATGTCTTCTCTTGTTGTATTTCTGAGTAAGTTACCTGTGATATATTTTTCAAACTCAAGTTCATTCGTTGGGCGCATCCAAGGTTTGAATTTTTTACTTTTTATCATCTTTAGTCTTTCGTGCTTAATATTGACTTCTACAGTTGCTCGGACCATTCTATGATCGCTTGCAACCGAAAATTGATTTAAGACTGTAACATCTTTGACTATATGTTTTTTGTCAGTGATGATGAAGTCGATCTCATTTTTTGTATTTTGAGCCCCATAGGGGCTCTTCCAAGTCCATCTTCTATGAATCTTCTTATAGAAGAAGCTATTCATTAAATATAGATTGTTTTCTAATAGGAAATTTAAGAGTATTTCGCCCCTTTCGTTTCTACCTGGTGTGCCAAAATTTCCGAGGGCATTTTCAGCTGGGTCAGTGCTTATTCCTATTTTGTCATTAAAGTCGCCACATATTACCGTAAAATGTTCTTGGTCTTCTGAAACAGCTGTGTACAAGTCATCATAGAACTGTTCTATTTCTTCGTCAGCGTGACTTGATGTTGGTGCATAGACTTGAATGATCTTTATGGAGTAACGGGTGTTTAGTTGTAATTTTGCAAGTATAACTCTTGTGGAAACTGCTTTTACTTCTATGATATTCTCAGCTAGTTTTTTATTAATAAAGAGCCCAATGCCTCCATTCCCATAGTTTTCTCCGACATGATAGAAAATGTGACCGGATTTTAAAGTGGTTAGGCTTTCTTTAGTAGATGTTCTAGTAGATGTTCTTTAACATACAAAAGAGAGGATCGAGGGTAGGGCATAACGGAACAATAAAGCCATATAATTTTGAAAGATTGCAGCGTCTTAGATGCCGTAGGCATCTTTTGTAATGTTGTTACATAAAAAATAAAAGGGAATATTTAGGTAGCTAACTGATGTTTATGTATATATAACCCTCTTTTAAATCCAGAAGTCTAATTCGAGTCTCTAAAATCAGGATATATAAAATAGTGATCAAACCAGTGCTAATGTGTGGATACGTGACGAGAACGTATTAATTAGACCAGGATTGCTAGAAAAGCCATCAGAGGTATTTTCCGACTTACAGAGGTCCGAGTACTAACCAATACCGAACAGAGCTAATTCCAAGATCAAACACATATATAAAGATAGCAACGTCGTACAAGAAACTAAATCTCAGTGCTAAAGTTGCGCTGGCTTTATCCAAAGACTCTATAATAACTGCATTGCCAAGTTAAATTGGGAGGATGCCCCAAGAGAAAAAATGCCTTTAAGACTTCCACAAATGAAGGAGAAGGTAACATATGGTCAAATTTAGGAATAATGAGACTATCTACCGACCCATTATATTTATCAACACCTGCTATCCTACCTACAATCAATACTTATCTGTTGTGGAATATCAAATCAATTACATGTAATCAAACGAACTGGGCTTAAAAAAATTATCCAAGGAAAGGCACTTCAGAAATATTGACATAAATTTTAAAAACGTCATTTACCTGGCTGTATTTTCAATAGGAAAGGGAAGACAAAAAGAAGAAAAGGCAATAGAATCTTGTTCCGTTCTGACTATACGATGACGATGATCTTTATATAACATATAGGGAGAAAGAGAGAATAATGTTTATGTTTAATTTAGAATTCGCTGGTTTTCTCCCTTTTGAATTGGGTATGTATATGTATTACCATAGAAAATAAAAGCAAGAGAACTATAATTATAAAACGAAAAGATTACGAAATGAAAAGATTATATAAATCCCTTATATTTACACAGACTGTTTTACAAAAGGTGACCGAATGAGCATAAACGGACAGCTGTTTTACAAACTTAATATTATTAGACGCATTTAGGATCAATTTCACTCAAAATATGATATGCTAAAATATGATACGACACGAAAAAGGCAATGACTTTTACAGCTGATTGCCACATAAATATCAATGTAAACCAAGTATAATGATTTTTGCCACAGCAAATTTAAAATGTTCCATACTTTAGAAATTGTAGTTGTTGACTTTAATGTTTTTTCTAAATTTATTAAATTGGTCTCTTCTGTTGATTCGCTTGTATTTGGTTTTCATTTCGTTGATTTTAAGTGAAACATTTTTCGTGCACTTTGTTAAAGATGTTTGCGGACCGGAGAAAGTTTCTTATGAGATCCATATCATTAGCATATGCCAGGAGTGCTTTGTACCTTGGCCCGTTAATGGATTACATCTTAAATAGGCGTTATTTCTATTTTACTAAGCTGTTTATTGATTTTTTGACTATTTGAATCAAGAATCTGTAGTTTATTCGACTGTTGAATAAAACAGACTTTCTTGGTGCATATTGTTATCTCTGGATTTTTGTTTGCCGTCTCCTTATTACAACGATTTTGCTGGATATCGACATAGGGAACCTGGTGGTATGTACATGATGTTTCCATAACCAACGTTCGAAAATTTGTCTTACTGTAAAGTCATGATGATTTTACTAGAAAATATAGTGTTGTTTAATAATAATAAAGTTCAAGCAACAATTACTATATGCATTAACTTGGTACTGATATCTCTGCACTCCGCTAACAGATGGCAGTCCCGAAAACATTAAAACTCATGCTTCCCATTATCCAACGATTAGCCAGTCCAGTACTATACGCCTTATTATGGTACTGATATTGCTGCTGCCCCTCATAAGTGAATAGAATATGCAAGGAAGGTTTTGGCAATTTAATAGGATTTTGTGTGTTAGAATATTATTTTTCCGAGAAAGTGAAGAATATCAATTTTCTATCCGGATTTAATCCATAAATTATTAGAATACTATAAAATAATGATATTAACATAAAAAAAACGGTCTAATAGTCAGTAATAAAGCATATAAATGTTCTTTAACATACAAAAGAGATGACGTAGAGTAGGGCATAACGTAACAATAGACCCATATAATTTTAAAGGATTGCAACATTTTAGATATCGTAGATAACGTTGTAACATAAGAAATAAAAGGGAATATTCAGGAAGCTAACTGATGTATATATAACTCTTATAATAATTTTAAATTCAGAGGTCTAATACGACTTTCTTAAATCAGAATATATAAAACAGTGATTAAACCAGTGCTAATGAGTGGATATGTGGCCAGAACGCTAACAAAACAATGTACGTAAAACTCAGGTATTAATTAGATCAGGATTGCTAGAAAAGCCATCAGAAGTATTTTCCGACTTACAAAGGTCCGCGTACTAACCAATACCGAACGGAACTAATGCCAAGGCCAAACACATATATAAAGACAACAACGTCGTGTAAGAAGCTAAATCTCAATGCTAAAGTTGCGCTGGCTATATCCAAAGGCTCTATAATAACTACATTGCCAAGTTAAATTGGGAGGAAGCCCCAAGAGAACAAATGCCTTTAGGACTTCCACAAATGAAGGGGGAAGGTAACATGAGGTCAGATTTAGGAATAATGAGACTATCTACCGACCCATCATATTTATTAACACATGCCTGTTCAACTACCTGCTATCCTACCTATAGTCAATACTCATCTGTTGGGGACTATCAAATCAATTACATGTAATCAAACAAACCAGGCTTAAAAAAAGTTATCTCAGGAAAGGCACTTTTAAAACGTTATTTACGTGACTTATTAAAATTTAAATTTTTAATGAAAAGTAAAATATTAGCCATTTGTTATGGGGTTCAGAGAAGAACCTTCACGATGTTAATTTTTTTAGATATGATTGGATGTTTTCTCTTCATTGCATACTGAGACGCCCAAGTGGTATTCTTCTGTGCTAACTTCCTTCCATACCAGTTTTACAAGTTTGACATCTTGGCGTCTATGCATGTGTACGATCTACCTTAAGCAATTTATTTGCCTAAACAATATCGTTATATGAGCTTTTTTTATTAAGTATGTGTTCTTCTTCTATACGGATTTGTAGCGATATGATAATGAGGTTAAAACAATTTTCCTATTATTTTCCTTTCAAATATTCGTAGTTCTTCCTTATCCGTTTTAGTCATTGTCCATGATTAGCATCTATGTATTAAAATGGGTAAAAAGTTTAAATTATGATCTGTATTTCTTTAGTGGCATTATTATTAACCGTGATTATTTATCTAAGATATTTAAAGTGTTCCATATTTACGAAATCGTAGTTGTTAACTTTAATATTTTATCAATATCTATTAAATTGGTCTCTTCTGTTAATTCGCTTGTATTTCTTCTTAGCTTGACGAATTCTTCTTTTTTCATTCTGTGAACTACTAGTGGGTTCTTTTTACGGAATTTTTTCATCACGTTTAGGTAATCATCAACGGTATATAAACGTTGTTGAAATTTTAGGGCATTTTCAAAATCTCCAAAATCACTACCATTGGGTAAAAGCTATGACTAGGAAAGAAATAGCGTAATGTAATTTTTTCAATGGTAGGATGAGTTTCCAAAATCATTTTCAGAATCAAAACTATTTTAATGCTGCGGTTTTGGCCGCCACAAGAGTCTGACCACAAAATTACATGTTTTGCAGAAGTAACATTTTCTTCAATGTGTTTCTTAAGACAAATGCCTACGTCCTGGGCTCCCCGACCAGCTTCACCTTCTATCCAAATATAACAATGACTTTTTTATCCTTGGCGCTATGGATACCAAGGTTGTAAATACATAATTGACGCTTATAATATACAATATTTATTAGAATTCTCGAAAGGGGAAGAGTTTTTCTTTAAATCAAAACAAAAGGTTTCCACTTCTGGTTGATCGTTGCTTATCTTCATGTCTAGCTTTCTTTCTTCTAAGTGCACATTTTTTCTTGCGCAATTTTTAATTTCTAATTCGAAACAATCACATCTACTACAAGTATCTTTTTCAACTTTTTTCTTTGAAGATTAAATCGTGTTAAAAATTTTTTGTAAAACGAAAATTTAACAAGATCATTGTCTGCTTCTTCAATATACAATTCATACATTTTACTTAATGTTATGTCTTTTGTTAAGTATTCTCTTTCTGTGTTAGCTCTTCTGTAATGTGACTATTATAGAAAAAATAACTGCCACTACTTCTTAACCTAAACGCCTCAACAAGTTGCCAACGTCACCATTGTTAACCACGCTTATGTACATATGTTGCCAAATATTCGATTTACAATCATTAAAACGCTCGCAAGAGGCGCTTGGTCCAAAACTAATACACAAAAATTAGTCGCTTGCTCTAGTTATGCAAAATTCAAAATCCAAAATAAAAAGAAAGGTACTTAATCTTTTTAAATATATCTGGTTATCCGTTACTAACAGGTTAATGGGATTTATTACGTAGATAGTTTATGCCTTTTTCTATCTTCTTCTTTAAGTTCCATCTTCTATCGAAGGTTGGAAATCATCATGGCTATACGGACTCTGTTGACTGCCGCTCTATAAAGTTCTGCACTACTGCATTCAAACCATTCCCTTAAGTTTTTAAGCCAGAATATTCTTCGTCTTCCCACATTTTGCTTACCTCGGATTTTGCCTTGCATAATAAGTTGTAATAATGCGTATTTTTGCCCTCTCATCACATGTCCTAAGTACTCAAGTTTTCGTCTTTTGATAGTTAATAATATTTCCGCCCCATTTCCTATCATTCTAGTTACTTCCACGTTTGACATTCTTTGAATCCATGATATTCGTAGGATTCTTCTGTAACACCAAAATTCAAAGGCGGCCAACTTATTCAGATGGACTTGTTTTAGTGTTCACGCTTCCAAGCCATAAAGAAAAGTAGAGAACACGTAACATCGAAGCATTCTCAGGCTCTAACTTTATATCCCGAAAACAAAGAAACTTTTAAAGTTTAAAAAATAATGCACGTGCTATTTCAATGCGTGTCATAATTTCTTTTGTTTGGTCTACATCTGATGTTATCCTGTTGTTCCTCTTTTCCACCAGAAAGCGCCATAATCCACAATTTAAGAAATTGGGGCTGGGTCTAGTGATGCATAACGCCGTTCATATAGCAATTTGTTGTCACATGTTTATAGTTTTTCAAAAAATGAACTTCGATTTAAAGATTAAAACTTAAAACAAAATATAAAACCTTATTGAGAAAATTTCAAAAAAGAATAACTTTTGTGAAAGATTGTGGGACACAGTCATATTTTAAGATAAAAACTTCAATTCAGAGAGTGGACATTCTTAATAAATGTATAATCTAATATGGAAGCATGTTTATGTTTTACAGACTTAGAAAGCACTGAGCACACAAGTATTTATTTTTTTATGTACTAGGTCGTAAAATAAGTATACTCAAAACAAATAAATATTATCTACCAAGTATTCTACTCCACTTTAATATCAATGCATCAGATATATTATAAAGATTTCGTCGTAGTTATAAATTAATAGGAGATAAAGCCAAATGTAGAGCATATAGTGAAATCTGAATATCTTAGAATAACTATATCGAGCGGGAACATTATTGATGAGCAAAAGGGAGACCCATCGCTGAGAAAGTGACAAAGCAATTGGCAAAAGCAAAGGGTACTTTGTACTAAAGTACCCATACTCTAAAGCATAAGCAGGTCTTTTCGTACTCTTTTAGTACCTAAGTGATAGATTCGACCGTTACTTGATGGAAATTCATTTTATCTAACAATTAAACAGGTATGCGTTTACACGTCATATTTTGTAACTGAATAAGTTGAGGAGGGGATAACTGTTTGTCTCAAGTTAGTCATTCAGAATTATGTCTGTATTTTTTAATTTGCTAATTTCCATAGATTCTAATATTCATGGAATCTACAGATAGCTTAAGGCCTTTATTATAAATAAACTTTTTTAGTAATAAAAATATATAAATAGAACCTAGAATAAGCCTGTAAAAGTATGTAACCTTTGATCTCTGGGATAAACCCATCTCCTAAACAATGGTGCCGATATATGTAGGTAAAATTTTCTACACCTATTTTAACCTGTTTATTTCCTCATTATCAATATATATGAGTTGTAACCGATAGCACAAACTCATTTATTTATAGAGACTATATATTGACTATAGTTATTACTATACAAATCTGACTCGAAATATCGTCTTAAAATAACAGTAACAGAAAAGTGAAAGATTAGTCATTTTTTATGAAGTTTAAAGTAGAAACGTTCACGAAAATTGAAGTACTAATAAGACCACCGCAATCGGGCGTACCCTGGGTAATGAATAATTAAGTAATCGTTAATTCTTAAATCACCCGTTCAATATGTTTTTTGTCAAATTGGTCCTTTTTAGGACCAACTATTATAATTATGTGTATAAATATTAAGAGTATATCTAGAGATAAAGACACTCCACTTTACATATGCGCTTAACAAAATGCAGGAAGCACGTAGATGGCCAATCCTATGGTATTTGGTATTAAGCTAATCGCTGAAAATTACATATTAAATGCAGGCAAAGAAGCAAAGAAAAACTTATAATGAGAGAAAACAAAACCAGTCAGCTGAGAGAACCTTTCAACGATGTTGAGCTTGGATCCGCTATCCACGTATATAATGAACAATATTACGGCTCCTGGCTGAGGATCTGAGCACAAAACTAACTATAAAATTGGAACTAAAAATACAACAATGGCTAATATTTAAAGTCTTTAGACAAGCAAAGCAAAGACAAAGTTGTTGCCTTGCTTAAACCTGGCAAAAACTCCAACGACCACAAAAGCTATCGGCCAATATATCTATTTATTTTGTCAGCTATACAGAATACTTCTGTACATGATCCTTAATATAAACCGATAATAGAAGAAAAACTCAAATTAAAAGACAAAAGTGGCTATATATGACAGGTTAGATCATATATGTCACAAATACTAAATCTTGCCCAACACAGCGAAGAGAAGTACGAAAAATATCAGGTATGAGGTATTTGTTAATCTAAATGCCGCTTATAAATAGTTATTTAAATAACTTATAAAATATTTAGTTATAAATTAGTCAGCCAAATTCAGGGAATATTAAGACTCACATCCATACATAAGCTCTACAATATCGTAGCTATCAATCCACCTAATATCCGAAGATAAGTAGCTAGAGAGCAAAAAAAATAAAGTCCAGATTCGTGACATCCACTCCACGAATACCAGCCCATTTTATGACTAGAATCAAGGAAAAACTGGCTATATCAACACATCTGCAAGATATACAAACAAAAATAAGCTGCTCCTCTCCATCTGATCCCTCGAACGGAACTTCCTTATGGTAGTTATCTTCCTTAAATCTGCCAGGAGGACTCTTGCCTGCAAACACCGGTTAACTTGTGTGCATGTGGGGTGGTACAAGACTTATCGCACTTTCTTAGTTAACTTTACCGTTCAAATCGCTCTTTTTGAAGGGATAAGGTTTATTTATGTGAACTGAACATGTAAAGTACAGTCAGTAAGCTATTACTTATAAAGATCATTGCAAATTTGACACTAACTCCGCTTATATTGATTACATATTACTCCTAAATACGAGATAAAACATTCAGAAATATGTAATATTGGTGAAGTGGTATAATTCATGTTAGAAAAATTAATCATTCTTCCCTTTTTTGTGCACTACTACCCATTTTAACAAAAAAATATCTATTTTAGCACTTAAATATTTATTTTGAGATAACCTTCTATCCAGAATTAAAAAATAGAATAATAAGAAACAGAATCCAGAAAAAAATAAAATAATAAAATAGAAGAATTAAAATAATAAAAAAGCTGTATATAAGATATCATGAAACAATGGATGAAATAAAAGAAGTTCTTATTAACCGGATTCTTAAATAAAACGTATAAAGACATACTCACGTTAACAAAATACATTAGGAAATTTTCGCATATGAAAAAACACATCCAACTTGGTAATGAAATCCTTTTGTATCTATAAATCTATTTTTAGAAAAGCACGTACCTACCAAAAACAGGTATTTGGTAGTACACATCTCTGTTACATACTGTAATGCGTATGAATGATAACAAAAGTAAGGAGTCTATATGAACCGTTTAGAATATACGCTGGAAATAAACGGCTTAATCCCATGGTTGCCAAACTATCAGAGCTTACTTAAACCGATATACGTATGGTTTCAATATACACGGAACAAGATCTGAACGACCCCTATAATATATACACGTGAACTAAGCGATATACATTCATGATACAGGGGTACTTAGGGGCTCCACAAAATTTTTAAAAATTGTGAAACTATACATGTTGACGAATCGACAGAGCCAATATTATGGAATGGTCAAGTGAGCTCCGTATATCGGTGGCCACTTGACCACGGAGCTCACTTGAACCTGAATTTTAACATGGGCGGAGTCCACTTTATGCCGTAGATATATATATATATATATATAATATTAAATATATATACAAAAGGAACATTTTTATATTTGAGAGAGGAAGAAGGAAAAAATATATCTTCTGTCTCTCTCTTACTGATTATCTTACATATATGTAATGATTTCACAGATTCACTCTCATACAAATTTCCAACGTGGAGCGCGCGTAGAGAAGTATAACTTCAAAAAGTAAGTTTATGCTAATTAGAGTATAAAAAAAGGAAGATGAATATGACTATTAAAAGCATCCCAGTGACCTGACGAAATATCTGGAAATTTTAATTGTTGGTTAACGGAAACATAAGCTGCCATGCCAACAGGCAGTGTGGCTTTAAAACAATATTTCGCACTCTCACTAAATGTCACTTGATGGCCAAACTTGTTAGTCATATTCCTGATGAGTATAAATGATAAAAAAGAATCGATAACATTATATGAGACTCATATGTATAGAAAACCAATATATATCTAAATTTTAAATCAAACCAGAAAATAAACATTAAAAAGGTTATTATTAAATTATATGATAGAGCCAAAATTATTTGTTCTAACGAAAATTCGATCTTTTAGGAGAAAAAATGTGTTAACATCTGATTTATTAAAAAATTATTATCCTTTGCCGTTTATAAATGAAGAATTTTACAAAAACTGAATCAAAAACGACATAAAAGGGATCCTAAAATATTTACAAGACATATTACGAGGAAAATATCAATACCATACGTAAAATTACTATCAGGAAAACAAAATGATACGAAATAAATTCAACATTCAACAGCACTAACACAACAAAAACATTGAGATCAAACATTTTCTCTAAAACCAAACCTGTGGTCCAACAATTTATTAGATGGGGTTGCTAAGTAATGTAAAGTAAATTCATAATTGTAAAGTTCCTAATTGAAACATTTTCTGGAACATATTTAGTTTTGCAGATAAACATTTTTTTTGGTTCCTGAAAAATAGTTATTTTGGAATATGTACCTTTTTTCAACTCACCAATTCAATTATCGTGCAAATAATCCTTGGTTATTCTAACTATTCTATATTCCCCCATCCTGCTAATGTGACTGTTCCATTCTTTCTTTCCAAATTGCACTCATTTATTTATGTAGTCTATCCTGCACGTGTTTTTGATGTCCTTACGTCTTGATCTGTCCTCAGGATCCTTCTTGTTATTCTTCTTATGATTCTCATTCCACTTGTTTTCGGGTATCTTCTTAATGTGCTAGTTTTTGTTCTTTTTCAGCCTATCAGACCTATCATGTATGTCATTATAGGTCTAACTACACATTTATATGTATTCTATGATTTTTTGGTTTCTAAGTTTAAATGTTTGTTTCTCCATGTTGTATCATTATGGCTTCCGGTTGTTTTGGTTGATTTTTGATTTTGTTTTCGATCTTTATTTTGCACCTTATTGGTTCTTGTGATATTACTAGACTTTTTTGTGACGATATTTCCATATTGAATTCATTAGCTATCAGGACTTGATAAACCCAGATAACAGGCTGAGTTCTTTAGTTTTCGGCATGATTTACAATGGAATTGTTAACAGCACATTCAAGAAAAATAAAATAATAATCGTAAGTAGTTCATTTTAATGTCACATGAACTTTTAAAATATAAGTAAGCAGGTCCGGAACTAGAGAGGGGCGTGGGGGCACTTGCCCCGGGCGGCAATTTTATTTGATTTTGTTGCACAACTTATCAGCTTTATAAGACTGACACTATATCCCAAATTATTATTTTTGTTATGAGACACAACAATGAACGTAACTCATGGGTCTGACGTGAAGTTTTATACTGTTATGCCCACTACTGATATGAATTAGTAGCCTGAATGATCGGCAGCGGTATCAGAATTCATCAATTTGGCCGAAGGATTTAGGTATGCCCGGTCCACTTTTTTAATAGCTTGTCTTTTATATCAAGCTCTTACAGTATTGGCAGGTTGATTCTGTGTTCTGTCCAGGACCAGTGTAGAATTCTTCTGTAGACCACATTTCGAAAGCCTCGATCTTACTTCTTTTATGCAGGCTCCAGAGGATCTTAAAAACCATGATCTTTCAGAACCTCAAACTATGAACTAGGACAGCTCCCGTTTGAAAAATATTTTTAAATTCTAAACTTGAATTTATCGTTTTGGCATGCTTTGTTGAAAAAGATCAGTCATGCCAGTGAGTTGCAAAGAAAAGAGCTGGCAGTAGATTTGGCTGCTCAGAACCTGTAAGGTCTTTTAAAGTCTTGTGTGGACTTTGCTCCATCTGAGGCCATTACTTAATGTAAAATTCTTAGCAAGAATGAATGATCTACCATCTGAGTTCTCAGAAAAAAGAAAATGCCTGATGAGCTGTATGGCGATGACACTCTGACAAGTGCTAGGAATGTGTATAAAGTAGCCATGTTAAAGGTTGTTCACCGGATGATTACGGATGTCAGTGGCTTTGAACAATATAAACAGCAAGTTTGGAATTTTGAATGGAGCTTGAAGTAAATAAATGCAAATTAAAGATAAAAAAATTAAAGCTGAAGAATTCGCAAACATCTACATTATTGATCTCAATATACAAGAATTTAAATTTGAAATGGAAAGTTTCAAATGCTTAATCAGTTGACGGAAATTAAAAGGAAACCACTTCAAGCGTTTTATTTTTATAAAAAATAACCTAAAGGAAGGCTACGCTAACATTACTACTGTTCATAGAATGAAATTTCAGCAAACTTAAAAATCATATATAACGCTACATGAGAAGTACACTGGAACAGGAGACACTCTCTAATCTATGTATAGGTCTATAATCTGTGTATAAATCTATGTATATGAATTGAATGCAAACAAGCACTCTTTACCAACTTTGACGAAATCATCAGTACATTTGCAGCTACGAAGACTCGATAAATTACAGGGAGGGGATTGGAAAAGTGGCCAATTCCCCTAGTTCCGGCCCTGCAAGTAATTTATGTATTAGAGACATACTAACAACTCATATAACTAACTCATCACCAAAGGTATTTCAAAAACGGAGATGCTACAGATCAATTTGTTTCAAATAACAATCTACATAACATTTAAAAATGTACAGAAATACAACTTTATATGACTTCATACAAGCGATTACTGAAATGAAAACAGTGTTTGTGTGTTTAAAATCTGTATTTACTATTCAAAGTTCGTTCAGATTACTAATCCATGGATTTTCAAGACTTGTTGTACAATTTATAACAAAAAGAGTATTAATTCACCTCAAAAATTCATCACCAACCAAGATGTTTGGATCTATGGAAGGATTGAATAAATAGTACATAAAAGCTTGAAATAGGTAATAACATTAATATAATTGTTATTTTTATTAACGCGGTTTAACCTCCCCAATGTTTTCATTACCTTGTAGATTACTATTTTTTAATGCTCTAGATCACGTGACACTATTTTGTACATATTCTCATTGAGTCGTACAATATTTCTTGGCATCTGGCCTAATCCAGTCGAAATCAATTGGCAACGTTGTCCTTGAATCTTTTAATCATCGGAATACCTTTAAACATTGTGTTTTTCGAATCTGCACGAAGTAAACAGAAACCGACATGTCTTATGGCATGTGTGTTGGTGTCTGTATGATCGTATGTGTAATATGTTTTGTATGCATCTAATGATTTCCAGCCAGGGGCCGCCGATACTATTTTTACAATAATCGCGTGTGCCATGCGAGGGAGTGCAGCTGAACGAGCCAACCGGCCTGCCGGTCAAACTCTTTTGATAACGGTGTTGCCAAATTTAATTGATTTGTTCGCTACTAACTAATTTTATTGCATATAATTGAATTATTAAATTTATTTCTTCGCTAGCTAAGAAGTAACTAATTTGTTTCTTGCAGTAAATCTTCCCATGATCTTATTCTGTTTTAAAAATTATATTTTCTTTAATAATGTGAAGTAAATCTGAGTTTTAGATATATTAGAATACGTTTTACATATTCTTCCTACGCTTCTTTGGTATTAAATGGCATAATTGACTATTTTGCTGTTTATTTTTCATTACTTATCTTGTCACTGTTGAACAACTTCTTGTTTCAATATGGATAAATGTATACATTGTTAAAAATTCGTCTATATTTTACTAAAGAGTTCTAATAATTTTTCAATTCTTTTGAATTCCCATTCAGTATTAAAAAATTGGCTCTCATCATAGATATTCGCAGATTATTAGCTACACTGCAAATTAACATGTAAATAAAATTAATATGTTTCACTAAACATATTCTTCTTCTGTACCCTTTGCTCTACAAATCTTCTCATCAAGAATTTATTAAAATTGTCCATATTTTTTGTTGGTGCTCATATTCCCTCCTGAAAATCCGTGAATGTGATATTTGCAAGTTTTTCCAAGAGTCCATGTCTTTCGACAAATTTCAAATGAATAAAACTTTTCATTGTTTTTTTCTTAACCGATCCATATTTTGGTATAATCCTCTTTAAGTGCCATCCCCTAACGCTAATTAGATATCGTCCTGTATATTTTTATTTTATCCACTTCTGTTCAAAATACAGTATTGCCCAAAATAAACAGTACTGAAACTGAAACATAGATGTCTCTTTGGGCGCGCTGTCATATTCAAATTAACTAGTATAGACCTGTCAAGTAATTCTTAAATAAGTAATTATTAAGGCCTAATTGTTAAAAATGGTGGTCAGTATAGAGGAGAAAGTGTTTCTTGTGGAGCATTATTTTCGCTTATACGGAATCGGCTGGCGTAATAGTGCAAGTCTGCAATACGTGTGTGATCAATTCACACAACGCAACGGTTTAATAAATGTTCTCCAAGTAATGCTGTAATTTTGGAGGTTGCTGAAAATACGGGTAATGTATTGTGCCAACGAAAAGAAAACTCAGGGCGTCCCCGGACTTACTTTTTTTACTTTTTCGTGTCTGGATCCGACTACAGTTTTTCTGCCCAATATCGGGCTACGTCTACACCCTTTGTATTTGCGAGCCATAAATTATCGAGGGTGCACTGTGATGGGCAAAGTCTGCATATTCTCAGGTGCTCCATGTTCTGTATTTCCCCACATTCACAAAGTGCGTCGCTGTCTGTCTTGATGCCCCATTTAATGAGGTTCTGTTTTACAGGGGCAATACCTGTGCGTATGCGATTCAGTGTCCGCCAGGTTCTCCAGTCCAGGTTCATTCCATTAGGTCGTTCTGGATGTAGGGGGAACAGTTCGGGTGGTTCGACGCTGACATTTCTCATAAATCTTTTCCTTGATTTAAGTCGGCTGATTCCTGGTGGTTCGTCAAACCCGTATAATTGGTGCCTTTCATCGAAAGTTTGCCTGAACTTCTCCACATATTGTGAGGCGCATCTACGGTCATCTGGTGATGAGAATCCAGCTACCCGGTACAGTAGGGGTAGGGGGGTAGGCTTCATACAACCGGTAATTATTCTGCATGTTTCATTTAACGCCGTGGTGACTTGTTGGGCGTATCTAGATCTACCCCAGACGGGACAAGCATATTCCCCTGTTGAGAAACATAAGGCCTCAGCTGTTGTCTTCAAGACCTGGGGGTTTGCACCCCACTTGCTCCCTACAAGTTTCCGGAGAAGGTTGTTTCTCGTAGAAACCTTTTGTCTTGTGTTCTGACAGTGGAATTTATACGTTAGTGACCGGTCTAGTACTACTCCAAGATATTTGGGCTTATCAATATGTTTCAAGCGTTGTCCCTCCCAAGAAACATTCAGCTTTACATGCGCCAGTTGGTTGTTGAGATGGAATGCACATACTTGGGTTTTAGTAGGGTTTGGCTTTAATGAGTTTTGTTTGTAGTAAGTTGACATCATGTTTAAAGCCTCTTCCATTGTCGACTCTACTTGTGTGAATGTTTTCCCCTTTACGGCTATACCAAGGTCATCAGCGTAGACAAAACTCTCAGTCTGAGGGTGCATTGGTTGGTCGTTGGTGTATATGTTAAATAAGGACGGCGCCAGAACGCTTCCTTGAGGTAGGCCATTTTTTTGGGTTCTCCATCTGCTCTTCTTTCCATTTAGCAAAACGTAGAAACGTCTATTACACAACAGTGATCTAATGATATTTACCAGGTCGTAGTCAAGCACAGTGTTATAGATCTTAGTTAGCAGGGTTCTGTGGTTTATCGTATCATAGGCCGCTGTGAGGTCTATCAAGGCTACTCCCACTATGTCTTTCTGCTCAAATCCCTCCTCTATGTATTCTGTTAGGTTCAGCACTTGGCCTGTGCATGATTTACCTGGTCTGAAGCCTGCTTGTTGTGGGATTAATTTTGCATCTAATTTTTCCTGGATGCGGTTTAAAATGAGACGTTCATACAATTTATACAAATGGCATAGCAGGGATATCGGACGGTAGCTACTCGGTAGTTCAGGGTCTTTCCCAGGTTTCAGAAGGGCTACTACTTTTGATTTACGCCACAGTTTTGGAATCTGGTAGGTAGAGCGACAGATGTTAAATAGATCGAGCACCCATTGTCTCGCTTTTTGCCCGAGGTGTTTTATCTGCTCTGTTAGGATTTCGTCCACTCCAGGTGATTTTCCATTTTTCATACAGTCAATATCATTTTTGAGCTCTTTGATGGTAAATGGGTTTCGCAAGAGAGTTGTTTCCTGGTCTTGAGTTCTTATAATCTTTGGCGTTTTGCAACGATTGTTTGTTTTGCCATTCAGAAGCAGTTGGTGGGCTATCTGATTTGGTGTTATTGTACATAGCTCTTTCATCTCTGTGGGATCACCATTAAGTTTTTTGATCAGTCCCCGGACAGTTAACAACAACGATAACCACGAACGTGTTTTTGAGCGAATCTTGGAAAATCCGAAAGCCAATCAGACAAGAACAGCGTTACATCTTGACTTAAAACGAACTTCCTTTCAAAAAATCCTGAAGGTGCTGGGTGCATTTTCGTATGTGATTCAGGTACATCAACAATTACATCCCAGGGATTATCACAGTAGAGTGGAATATTGTGCCAGAATTCCTGCATTACAGTATGAAAATCCTGAATTTTTGAAAAATGTATGGTTTTCAGAAGAAGCACATTTTCATTTGTCAGGCCATGTAAATCGTTGCACAAATCGATTTCTGGGCATTGCCAGACCAGATGAAGTTCAAGAAGTTCCTTAACATAGCGCAAAAGTGAGTGTCTGGTGTGCAGTTTCGGGACACGGAATCATTGGTCCATACTTTATCGAAGAAAATGGTAGGCAAGTCACACTTAATCAACAGAGGTACATACAAATTTTAACACGCTTTATCCCTGATCTACGTCAATTTTGTCGTGCACGTAATTTGGCATTTCGAGACCAATTTTTCCAGCAGGATGGGGCAACTTGCCATACTGCTGTCGCAGTTCGTCAATTTCTTCAGAGATATTTTCCAAACAAGTTCATTTCACGATTTACTGACTCCAGATCCAGGCCCTGCAAATCCTCCAGACTTAACATCTCCAGACGCATGCATTTGGGGCATGGCTAAAACTAAACGGGCACCACAAACCATCAATGAGTTAAAGGATGCCGCTAGAGCCTTCTTCGCGGACTTGAGACAACCTTTATTTTATAACATTACGAGAAATCTGGAATATCGGTATGAAGTCTGTCTTGAGAGAGGAGGAGCTCATTTAGAACATGTTATAAAGTGTCAATAATATTTATTTTTTAAAACAATAAAATAATTACAAGTTCAGTACTGTTTATTTTGCGCTATACTGTAGTTACATTAAACTGCATTGGAAGTATCCCCTCTAATATTTCAGCCATGGCAGCATTTTTTCATTACTTTACTTTAATAAAATTACTTTATTCAATTTTAAAAATATTATTTTAATTTTAAAAATATAGAAAATATAATATAAAGCTTTGCACTACTGTACCGCCTACTGTAACATCTTTTTTTATGAATGTAATGACTAGATTGTGGCCCGATTCGCATCGGGATTCTAGAACGTATAATGTTCTACTAAAATGCTTTTGTTTTGTCACACCAAAAATATTCTCTCTGAATCAATATGAAAAATGCAAAATAAAACATTTTAAGAAACACAAAACGGTACTATATAAATAAGCCACAGTATCGTGTTTGCCACTTACTAACAAACAGACTTCGGTCTAATAGTAGTCATCCTTTCTCTAACAGCTAAAAACTGATTGATTTTTTCTACCTTATTATATTCCTTATTTCCTCCCCTTTCATTTGCTAAGTCACATGTTGGAATTCGATCAGTTGTTTATTTTGTACTTGTGAATATCACCAGTAGTAGATAGAATAATAGGTACTGTCTGGGTACTTTCCATTCTCCATTGTCTCCTGATTTGTATTTCTAGATCTCTGTACTTGGTGATCTTTTCATTGTATTTAACACCTAAATTATTGGTGTTGGGTATCGCCACATCAATAAGTGTTGTTTGCCTAGTAAGTTTATTATTATATTAGTATGAGATCCGGTTTATTATACGCCACTGATTGGTCTGTAAGCATAGTGCGGTCCCAGTATAGCTTGTAGTTTTCATTTTCAAGCATTCTGTCAGGTTTTCTTCTTCTTGTGCCACTCCTATCGGAGATTGGAAATCATCAAGGCTCTCCTGACCTTGTTTACAGTTGACCTAAAGAGTTCATTAGTGGTACAGTCAAACTACTCTCTCAAATTACGCAACCGTAACATTCTTCTACGGGCTGGATTCCGTTTTCCTTCTATTTTTCCTTGCGTTATATTTTAAAGTAATGCGTATTTATGTCCTCTCCTCAGGTGACCCAAATATTCGAGTTTTCTTCGTTTGATCGTTGACAAAATTTCTGGGTTTTTCCTATCCTTCGCATTACAGCGACATTCTGTCAGGTACGTATTAATAATAAGGAAGATGGTCGGTTTGGAGAAGTCCCAGTTTGTCAGCTAGTTCTTGGTGGATAATCTTTCCTACTAAGTCATGGCGTTCTTGGCGGCACTGAATCAAAAGCCTTCTTGTAGTCAATGAAGGCAGTAAAAAGGTTTCTTTTTTTGTGTATGCCTGGTTAGAAATGAGTCGATAATAAGTTGTTCTTTGCAGTCCATGGAACCCTTAGCGCACCCTTTCTGTTGAGGCTCTATGATATTGTTTAGAGCACAGTATTGGTAGATACGCCGGGCTACACAGGATGTGACCAATTTGTACAAAGTTGGAAGTAATTGGGCGGTACTTGGCTGGATCTTGGGTGTTATTTTGATCCTTCGGTATTAGATAAGTGGTTCCCTGAGTAAGAAATGATGGTATTTCCTGTAAATTAGAAATAATATTATTAATAAATACTGTTAAAAGCTCATGAACACTCCAAAACTTCTTTAGCCAGAAGTTTTTAACTCCGTCTGGTCCAGGAGATTTCCAGTTATGAAGCTCTTTGATAATGTTCGATACTTCTTCAGTGGTGAAAGGTTCATAAGGAATAGTCCGGTAGTGTTGACAGTTGTTCGTCGTGCCTTTAATCCATCCAGCATTGTTATGAGTAGCTGGTGTCGAAAGTTGGTTTCCCCAAAACTCATGAATTTCTTCTTGGCTTGGGTAGGATTTATTTACATTTTCTACAATGGAATTCAGTTTCCTATAGAAAGCCTTCTCTGCATGCTCAAAAAGTATATTGTCACATTTACAGTTGTTACTAACTTTGTATCTTCTTAGGCGACATGAATAAACGGAGAGTTTTTGTTTTAATGTGTCTAGGCAGTGTTGAGCTGTGTTGTTTTCTGGATCATGTTGTAATTGTCTTGAAGTGTTCAGAATTATTTCTTCAGCTCTTTTAATTACTTTTCGACTTCTTACTCCTCGGGTGTATTCCGTAATTTGTCCAATATCCCTGCGCAATAATTTTCCTCAGCAGTCTTTTTTCTCAAGGTGCAATTCTGTTTTCAGTCCTTCCGATATTAGTTCCCCGTCGTGTTCTTATCTCAATGCCCATAACATTAGCAATTGCTGTTGCTGCACAGTAAATCAGCATATGCAAATATTCCAATATATGGGCTTCCACGATATAATTGGGTAGGACTTCCGTGTTCATAATTTGTAACAGCGCACCTAGTTTCTTACAAGAGTTTATTTTTGGTAGCGGTGGTCTGCTAAGTGGGTTTGTACCATTAAACTCTTGCACGGCACGTGCCATTTCTCTTACCAGGCTATCGTGCAACTTATTGTTGTCCTGCTGCGTATTAACAGGTTGAGTTTCTTGTATGAGGGGCTCAGGAATATGCTCATTAGGCTTTTCATTGATCCACAACTAGTTTTATTGATTACAATACCACAATGACCATAATTACCCGGTATTGATCTGCTATTCGCTGTTCAGATACTTGAATTACTGGGTACTCCCTGCAAAATTCGGCATACAGTTGTTGTCGATAGCCGATCGTTTCTCGACCGAGGTTCGTCACCTTGTAATAGAAACGCAAAATGTTTTCATTTATAGACACTGTCCATTTCATGCGCTGCCTCGGTCGTCCTGCTTGAGTGAGCGCCGGCTGATGTTCCAGCGCAGCACCTTCAGCGGGTGGACATCTTGTTGTTGTTTGGCTCACTTGTGGTTGTTGTTGTTGTTGGGCTGTAGCTGATTGTATGACAGGGGCCCGCCTCCTTAACACCCTGCCACCGACGTACCGCATGCTGTCACGTCCAGCGCCGGCTCCAGACGTGCCCTGGCGATCCCCAGGCAGCGACCCTAAACATAAATTATTATTCTACATTTTCATGGGTGTGCATTTTATAACTACTGCCAGGTATCAGTTTTTGTTCCACGGCAGGTACTACCCTCTGGATATCAGTGCTAAAAATACCCAGAGAGTATCCCCCATTCGCTGGGGGTCGCGCCTGATAGAACAACTGATAAAAACTCCGACAGGTTATATTATATAATATTATTATTATTATTATTATAAACATTTAACATCTCTTATGAAATTTGACCTATTTTATTAAATTTGGCATATTTACAACGTATTTATTGGTTTGTTCAAATCCGCAAATTCGAATATTTTTTTTAAAATACTGCATACAAGATAGTATAGTACACAACTCATGTGGGGCCGTAATTTGAATTGCACCACCACCACTTGCTCGCTAGTTTTCTTGTTATATGTACATTCTATAAAAGTAAGCTGTTTTAATAATTTTAAAATTAATCTCCGCATTTATTTAACTCCTGGTATTTGTTGTTTTATCAGTCGACGCTTTAAATAACGAGATATGTTTTAAAAATTTTGTGGTTTTATTTTCTCTGCACATTTATCTGCACTGACTTTATTTCCACAACTCTTTCGTCTGTTTATGTATTGACAGGCCTGTGAGCAGGTATGTTTATCTCTCCGGTTTAAATCATAACAAGGTTCTTAAACTCATGTGAAAACAAAAGAATGCTGTTTCCGAGTGGGATGGATGACTTCCTATTCCTTCAGTGGGAAAATAATTTTTTCGTTTATATGACTGTATAATTGACATACCCCCATATAAGGGATATTCTCATATAGGTGGTGTGTTTGTTTTAATTAACCATACTAGTTCGTTGGGAAGATCAATTTATGATATTATCCCACAGCAATGTATTAATAGTTCTTTTAATTTCGTGAGAAGTTAGTTGTTTGTTTTGCAATTATTGAAATAATTATTACAGTCTGTTGGTTTTTTGCAATTAAATCAAAACTTTAGTGACATGTGTATCGCTGATATCAGAATTAGGTAATGGCTAATATCCTGGTGAAAGTTTTGAAGTTTATTTTTAATATAATTTATCAGATTTTTAAAACTTGGTATATTCTTTTCATCAGTGATAATAGGTTGTTGGGTTATAAACCAAAAAAATAAAAACGGAATATTTTGATACTGAATCTTTTGTTTGCCTTGTTGTTAACTAGTATTATTAGAATTGATTACCTCATCTTAGTTTACACTTGGTAATTAGAAGACTCAAAATCGAAGTATAAAAAAGCCTTGAGCTACTTACGCCGTATTATTCACACCAAATTATTTTAAAAAATCATAAATATTAACCGATCATGAACTATCGAAGGACCCGACAGTGAATTAAATGCAAACCAACTTGTATGTAAAGAATACCTGCAGAATACCAACAATTTACACGTCTGTGATTCTGTTGCAATTCGACGATATTTGACAAATTATCTACCTTTTGGTCCCAAATTTGACCTATAGACTCCAAATTCAAGATTGATTCAAGTTTCAAAAGTCTAGACTTTCTCTTTAAGAGTTATCGCATAGAAATACAGACGGACGAACAGACAATGATGTGATTTCAACAATAACCTGCCCATGTCAGATTCATTTTAGATCTCTTAGATCGATAAGTTGTCTTAAATAAGAACTTACTCTCTTAAATAAGAACACATCATTCTTTCATATGGAACTAATGATAGTTTAAACATCATTCTTCTAAAGTGGCTTCACCGAAATATGGTAAATTAACTACAAGGGTGGGCACAAGTTAGCTGGCAAATTTGTAAAAAAATACATTTACGAAATCAAGCAATAAAAACACTGAAAACTTTTGTTTTCAACACTTCCACAAATATTTATTATAAATAATTATCACTACAGCTGTTTCGGCAGAGTGCAGTCAAGTCACAAGTCACTTGAGAAAGGCACTCTGCTGAAACAGCTCTAGTGTTGAAAACAAAAGTTTTCAGTGTTTTTATTGCTTGATAAAATGAACTTCCATCAAGTAACGGTCGAATCCATAACACATTTACGAAACTTTAGTTTTATTGCCTTATAACTCAAAAATATGTGTAGGATAGAATAGAATTTATTTAGTCAATATACAAAAATAGTTTTGTTTTTGACAAACAGATATTTATTATTAGTAATTTAAGAAACGACAAACACACTAAATAAAAATATAAAAACATGAAATATCATCATAATAGGCAAATATTCTCACCAAAGTAGTCCTATGGACTTGTAAAATGGACTTTTAGAAACCATATAAACTAAGTTGCAAATTAAAATATACTTGTAGCAAGTCTAGAACTTAAGTAATCTGTATGAGCACTCCAATTCAAATTATTGTCTAGGAAGATTCCTACTAGTTTAACATTATTTCTTGAGATATACTTCCAATCGAAACTAAAAAAAAAAAAAAAATTCTGATTTTTCTCTTCATTTAGCTTCAGTCCTTTCTGTAAAAACCAGTTTTTTGCTTTCTGGGTATTACTATCTATTCTAATTTTTAAATTATGGTGATTAATATCAGTATTAATGAGAGTTGTATCGTCTGCGAAGCAAATACATTTTATAGGAAAAGTATTGTAAAATAAATCGTTCAGATAAATAAGAAACAAAGTGGGTCCTAATATGGAACCTTGAGGAACCCCATATTCGACAGTGTTAAACTCAGAATAGCTGTTATTAAGAAAACTGCCTGTTTTCTATTTGTTATGTATGATCTAAATAGATTATGAGTGTTTCCCCTAATACCGTATTTATGCATTTTCTCCAACAGTAATTTATGCGAAACACAGTCAAAAACTTTGGATCAATCACACAATGTCAAAGACACAAAATGATCTTCTTCCAAGCCATCAACTATATCTCTCACAATTTTCTGTATAGCTAGTGTAGTGCTACATTTTTGTCTAAAGCCATATTGATTGCAATGAAGTACTTTGTGTTTTTCTAGATATTCTATCAAACAAACCTTTATACTTTCAAAAATTTTGCCGAAAATGGGAATGATTGAGATGGGACGATAATTTCCAATTTCATCTAATGCTCCTTTTTTGAACACTGGTATCACTTTTGTTACTTTTAATACATCTGGGAAAATCTCTTCAGTAAGACAATTATTATAAAGTATAATTAATTTGTCTATAATTATATTGATTGTTTCCACAATTATTTTTTGTTTAAGAAATAAAAATGCGTGCAGTGTGAATTTTTCAATCTATGCAAAACATTCCTGATTTCAGTATCACTAATAGGTAATAAAAATAAAGAGTGGCAAGGAGAGTGTACATCTTTCAAAAAATCTATGGGTACATTTTTATTTGTGGTTTATTTGGGTAATTAAAAGAACTTCTAATATGTTTAGCCACTGAAGTAAAGTAATTATAATTACTAAAATCGTTTGATGTAATCGCGCTTAGACAGACTTTTTTATTTACTAAATGTATTCAAAATGTTCTCAATACACCATTTATCTTAATACACCTCAAATATTGTTTTTCGATCGAATTATTAATGCGAGCCAGCATCGCGAGGTCTTCATAGATTATGTCTAACTTGATTGTTATCCAATGTTTGACATCTTTGACGTTTTTGATCGTATGTGTAAAAACTCTGTTATTAAGCATACCTTATATCGAGAAATCCGTGGAAGTGATGTCTGGTAACATTGAAGGTCATGGTTCGTTTCTACGTCTACCAATCGATCTAGAAAAATGCTGGTTCTGCTGCAAAATGGTGTTTCGTTCTTCGAATCTGTCATCTTCATCCAAAGTTACACTTAATTCTTGTGAAAGTTTTAAGTGCCGTTGTGAATTAAAGGACCCGTCGAAAAAAGGGGCCAACAATCCCTCAATAATTAATTCCTGTCCAAACCATAATTCAGGACAATTCATTTACTTGTCCTTGATTTCTTGAGGATGAGCGTCGGCCCAATAAATGCAGTTGTACTTATTTACCCTGTTATTAACGTTGAATTGTGCTTAGTCACTTCACAAAAGGGTCGGCTGCTGTCATTATTAGGTACCACTCACAGAAATCGATGCGAGGCTAGAATTTCTGCGGTTTCAGCTCCTGCAGCAAATGCGGACGGTATAAACGCGCGAGATTTGCTGTTATTTAAAGATTTAAAGTTAAACAACGGCATATTTGCGTTAATTGTAGACATATTTGCCAATAAACTTTTTCTGGGCCAAAGATGGGTTTCAAATGAACAAGCCTCGTACAAACACTTACTGTTGAACAAATTGTATAATATTCTTTTTTACTAATTTTTGTTCTCGTTTTTACCTAAGGCCTCTCATCATCAATATCGGGATTGAGATATTTTATTAACAGTCTCAGTTTGTAATACAAGGTGGAGCAAAAGTAATCACCTGATGTTATTTTGCTGTAATTTTTTTTAATGAAAAACTTTGGTTATGCTTGTGAAATTTGTTTATTTAATCCAATAAAATTTATTCTATTAAGCCGAGGAAATGATATCGACCAAAAGTTGATGATCATACGGGGCCGTTTTATGGAATTTTCCATCACTCTTGGCAGAACTTGGGGCGACAGGTTCTCGCATTCCTGCCGAATATTCTCCTTAAGGGTTTCAAGAGTCTGAGGCTTGTTAATGTAAACTCGTTCCTAAAAATCTCATAAAAAAAGTCTGGAACGGTTAAAACGGGTGATCTGACCGGCCAAAGCAAATCACTAAAACGAGAGATTAAGCGACCCGGAAATGCTTCCTTCAGAATATCGGTTGTGGCTTGAACAGTGTGCGCCATTGCACCGTCCTGTTGGAACCACATGTTCTCCAGTCCCAATTCATCTAATTGAGGAAAAAACAATTAAGTAATTATGACCCTGCAGGGCGCGCTGTCCACAGTCGTCGTTTGGCCTGCGGTGTTCTCAAAGAAAAATGGTCCGATGACTCCTTCAGCGTAAATAGCACATGACACAGTGACTTTGAGCGGGTGTAATGGCTCTTTGTGGGTCATATACCGATTTTTGGTGCCCCAAAAACGGTAATGTTGTTCACGTAATCGTTAAGATGGAAATGAGCCTTATTGCACTTCCATCTTCAAATCTTTCACCAAAATTCTGTCGTCGTCTTGTCAATGTTTCGGGCTCCTTGTCAACATCGTGGACAACCACAGCGATATTTTCATTAGAAGGGCTGCTCCATAGCCGGCCAGCCTTTGGAACATTTTGTGTTGTTCCAGTCTCTTTAAGGCTGGTGGCCAAATGCCACCAGTGTTTGTCCTGTTGGTGTTGGACGGCCAGTAAATGTGCGAAGAAGTTCACACTACGAAAAAATCGAACAAATTATTGCGCAAAAAGATGCAAACAATTATTAAGCGTTCTTGCGAAATAAACCGATTCATTGGTTGTCGATTTGTATTCTACGTTCGTTTGCTTCACAAATGTTAAAACCTAATTGATATTTGACACCATTTGCAAAAGCTAATCCATAGATGTTTCAGTAGTTTTTATAATATTTAGGGAAACTTCTCAATTATACGAAAGATGGATTACACATTTGAGTCTTACTCTGTCAAATGCTTTCTTTAAGAGAATCAGACACAGAAATGCTGGTCTATTATACTCTAGTGCAGGGATCCTCATTAGGATTTCTTCGAGAGCCTAATAGTTTGAATGAAATTTTCCTCAGCGCCGCAAGTACAAGTGGTGCTATGAAATAACTTTAAGACTATATGACTATAACATAAGTTTATTACAAGTTACGTAAAAACAATATAATTATAAATTATATGGACTGTTTTGCATGTAAAAAGTAGGAAAATGTCTTTTAATTGACTCCAGGAATGTCAAGTCCTGAATTTGTTAATTCTTTGAAGTCGACGGCCGAAATCTTTCACAGCTCTCTAGAATGGCGTCTATGTTAGCAGGTTGGGAAGAAACTGAAATTCTCAAAATGTTTTCAACGTTCTCACTAGCTAGCCTAGATCTGTACTTGTTTTTTATGAACTTCAGCTTACTGAATGTAGATTCACAGACATATGTACATGCAAAAGTACACAAAATTTTCTGAGCACAGTCAGTTAGGTAAGGAAATTTGTAATTTTCAACTGCTTCCCAAAACTTATAGTGAGCTTTTTTCTTCATTTTTTCTTCAAAAATTCTTTTGTAGCTCTGTATCATTCTTAAGGTCAATTAACTCATTTTTCAAATCCCTAGCCTCTTATTCAAAAATAGAAAGATGGGCTACACTACATTTGCTGTTGTTATTGCCCATGGATTTTCCACCAAGCGAAATGGTTCTTAGAACTTCCTGAAGTCACTAAACCTCACAGACATTTTATCCTTTAGGTCTGCTAACAGCTTCAGTAGGTCAGAAATCTCTTGACTTTCATTTGGATTTTCATTAAACAGTGCTTTAAGGAAAGGAAAGCTGCAATAATCTTCATTTGACAATTCTTCAATATGCATATTCAGCTTCTACTCCAGTGAAAACACAATACTCATCATTTTCGTTACAATATTATTGTAGTCTCCTTGAAATTTGGTCAATGTTTCATTCATAATGCTCATTGTATCAGTGAGAAACGCTACTTTAAGACACCAACTAAAATTATAAATATCAGGAAACTCTTTATTTTTTATCTCTTTATCCAAAAACAGAGTAATCTTATGTCGAATACTGAAGAAACGTTCCCAAACTTTACCCTTACTCAGCCATCTCACTTCTGTGTGGTAAAGAATGTCCCCATATTGCGACATAAGTTCTATCAGTTTCTGATAATATAGTTTGGGCTTATTTAATTTAAAAACGTTGGTTTGAGGCCCTTAGGACAACCTAAAAATGGATTTATAGAGAAACATAATATTATGTCATGTTTATTGGAAATACTCAACATCATTAGCACGTGCAAATCCTACCCTGTCGCCTAATTTCCTATGAAATTAAAATGGTAAATATTTTTAGGACCCATTTATTTTTTCGGGCATGCGTATTTACGAGGTCCACACGGTTTTGAAACATCTTTACCGGCCGACCAGTGCCACTGTGGTGGGGGTAAAGATGACTAATGCGAAATGCGGTACAATGCATGGCGCCGCTCTACAGTACTGTAATCTGATTAAATACATAAATAGAAACATAATTACATTATAACTCGCAAATTTTGTTTTACTGCCTAGCAGTCTGAGGGCCGCGAAAAATCGTTCCGAGGGCCGCATGCGGCCCACCGCCCGCGTAGTGAGTATGGCTGCTCTAGTGATTTCTCAGTAATTTGCTTTATAACGAATATTGGATCTGTACGCGATCTTCCACTACGAAAACCCTGTTGTTCATCTGATTCATCAGTTCTTGTAAAATGAGAAAAGGGTTTATAGTTTGTAAAAATTCATTTTAAAGTAATTTTTGAATCATATGCAATAAAATAACGCAATGAAGATATATTAGAAAGTAGGCCCGTTACAGACTTCATATTTTTGAAACTATGATTTAGCTGATATTTATTTACACAGAGGAAAAAGTTATAAATAATTTATAATGATCTGCGAGTTCTTTGATGTTTCATTTAGAAACGATTGCAGATTGTTCACCAGTTTAATGAAGTATAGTTGGCACTGAAATCTGAGGAATTTAAATAATTTAAACTGTTTAAATCGTATTGAATATCTTGTAATATAAAAACGCAAGATAGAATATAATAACGATCATTGATTATTAAACTGATAATTATTGTTAATATAATATGTTTACTTTGTTGTTGTCTATATTGTTGATAGGCTTCTAATGTTGAGAGTATAATGAACTTATTAGATGTGGGTTTTGATATGGATATTAAAATATATAATAATATGACAAATTTAGCAAATAGGTGTATCATATCTGTCTGACATACATTTTGACATTGTTGGTAATATCATCGGCAAGGCAAATGGACGCGAAACCAGTATAAAATAAATCAAAACAGAGAATGGGCGCAAAATGCGAACATACTTTCATTTTCGAATTTCAATTCAATGTGATAAGTATTCCGTTATGGTTCATAGACTTGCTTTCTTTCAAAGGATTCCTGGAATTTGGTGGAGATCATGTCTCTGATCCACATATGAGATAGATAAAACTTTTAGCGACAAGTACCAGCACGTTGGAAAATATATTACTAAAATAAATCTATCTATAATGGGCACGTTGGAAAAAAATCTATCTATAATGGGCTGGACACGTATCCTGTTCGTTAGAATAGCATATGATAAAAATAATCACAACTGGGCAATCGACAGGTACGAGATATCGGGTTGACGGAAAATGCTGATAAGATCGGTGCTTCCAACTGGAAAATCCAAGCATAAAGATAGGGCACAGTAAACTCGAGTAGGTGGAGGGCTGTAGTCCCACTGATGATTCACAGCGTTGTTTAGCTTGTAATGAACATCTGTACACTCACCGGATATCGGTTCGATGACCAATCTTCTACGGGTGCACGTCCGTTGACTCTTAGCTAGACGGATACGTCAATGTTTTTAGGTGTGTAGATGGAATTCATCCGTTATCTAGAAATTGATTATTTGAAGCCGATGTTATTCACAAAGAAGATTACCTATGTGTACAAGTCTATAAGCGCTCGAATGGTTCTTTGTTATAACGACAAAAGAATGTTTTCGGTTATCTAAAGGTTACCTTGCGACTACCTGATATAATTATAAACAAAATATAATTGACAATGGCGGATAAGATAAAGATAACTGTTATCTTAAGTAAAATAGCTATAGTTGTTGACAGTTCAACGGAATTTTCGCACAAATAAACATATTAGTTCGGTTCATGTGATGTAATTTTTTATTTTGATCGTGAAATTGTGTAACTTTATGGATATTTACATTTGGATTTGAAATCTATTATGGCATGTTCAAAAAAGTCATAGTCCATAAGCGAAGTAAGGCATCCTCTAGTTTTTAGATTATATAAAATTTGTTTTATACAGACAATGGTTATAAATTTTATAATCCTTGCACTTACAATAAATATGTCAAATTACACAGTTTAGATACAGACTCATGTACTTAAAACATTTAATATATAAACTGCAAGTAGCAAATAATATATTACAAAAATATTTAAAGCACCTAATGCATTAAGATCGTTGATATAACAACAATAATTCATGTAATCTTTGTGATAAAGAATAGTGTTTTAGATAGTAAAATGCATAATCATTATATACAATTTGATTATATACAATTTGAGTTTAAGACAATTTTAATAAATATTTTTATAAGATCAATATTATCATGATCTTTGCCTTTATTTATATGCGGGATCCACAAAGATATAATAGCAGAAGAGCAAGGGTGGAAGATCGATAGTAAATCACTTATTTTACTTTAAGCAACTAATAGAAAAAAAAAACGCTAGTAACCAAGATGTACATGTACATTTACTATACGTCGACCTCAAAAAGGTAATTAAAGAACTAAATAATAACACACAGGTTAAAGTAAGAATAGGGAGTAAACTCTCAACGGCCTCAAACAAGGTTGTTGAATTTCACCAACATTTTTTAAAATATACAGTATCGGCAAAAGCATCTTTACAGTGCCAAATAAATCACTAAATTCGAAGAAACATTGCATGCGTTCTGTCTGAGCTTGTTTAGCGTTTGAGGGGAGAGGGGATAGCGTACTCGCGACGGCGGCTATCTGTCGAACGCTTAGTTTCTTAAGTTTGTTCCGCGCTTTTGTTTTGTACATGCAGTTGGCTTTGTGCGAGTAGTCAACGTTTGAAATACCAAATTCTAAATTGAAGTAAAAAATGTGGGTCGAAAGAAATGAAGAGAAAGTTCGTGCTTTAACGTTACTTGAGATAGGGGACTCTGTAATTACCATAGCACGTGATATTGGTGTTTTAAAAGAGCCAATTTATCAATTGAAGCGGTCGGCTGCGTCGTTGCCTTCAGGTATTGTTCCGGAAAGAAAACTTGGTTCTGAAGTTCCTAAAAAAACATCATCCAAGACTGACACCATCATCAGACCTGCTGTAATGTTTAACCCTTCCATAACTGCCACGGAACTCAAAAATAAATATTTCTGATAAATAATTCTGATCTCTTTCAGAACGATTCGTCACCGGCTATAGAAAGATCTAGCCTTGCCAAGTCGACGTGCTGCAAAGAAACCCTTGGTTACAAAAGCTATGAAGAAAGTATCAACACTGGACATCTGAACAGTGGAAAAAAGTCATGTTCAGTGACGAAAGTACGTTCAGGTTAGTAACAAGAAGCTCCAAATTTGTTCGTCGTCCACTCACCGCGTCAAGGTACGATCCAAAGTTCACAGTTAAAACCATCAAACATTCAAAAAGTATAATAATATGTGGTGCATTTAGTGGAAATAAAGGAAGGGCAGGGTTGTATTTCTTAACTAAGAATGTTTAAATGAGGACAAACAACTATGTGACTGTTCTAAAACAACATTTATTGAACTTTTGGGAAATTCACGAATGTGACTTATTTATGCAGATGGTACCCCTGCTCACAGGGTCAAGACAGTGACAAAGTTTTTGAATGATCACAATATCAACGTATTGGAATGGCCGGGTAACTCGTCCGACCTTAATTCCATCGACAACGCTTGGAATATTATGAAAAACTAGGTTCAAGAGAGTCGACCGAGCAACATAAATCAACTGAAAGAGGAGTTGAAGAGGATGTGAGTGACCGTGGAAGGAGAATATTTCTTGTACCTTGCTCAATCCATGCCCAAGAGAATGCAGCTTGTCATCGACTACAAAGGTGGTATGACGAAGTATTAATTTGTAAAATTAAAATAAGTCTATGAATAAAATGCATAAATCCTAATTTATGCGTTTTATTCACTTTGTAAAGATTTTTTGCCGGCACTGTGGCTTTAACAGGCATTGAAGGTATGGAAAAGTAAATGTAAGGAAATGAGAATTCCACTAAACAACAATAAACCGTATATACACGATTCTTCGCAGACGATCAGATAGTGATGGTACAAGACCACTACGATCTGGAATACACGAAAAGGAAACTCTTAGAAGATACAGTAAATGAGGACTACAAGCAAAGGTAAATAAAACAGAAACTATGTGTATAGGAGAGATGTAACGGGATCTAATATTACAAAGTGGGGAACACATCAGGCCTTGTGAAAACTATAAACATCTAGGCTTACATATAACAAAAATGATAGCACACTGGACCATACAATACTATACAGAAACATACGGGATAGGAGAGCAATATTGATACTAAACGGAGTCCTCTGGGATCAGACGATATCGAAAAAGTAAACAGTCAGTTTTTCTGGATGTAACCGCAAAAACATTTTATTGTTAATCGAATTAATTGCTGTAATGGACAGTTATGTCTATCACAAAATGGGCCTAATGCGCGATGCATTTCACGAACGGAGCTATGTTGTTTTTAAGTAAATCTACACAAATTGCAGACATTGTTCCGGCATCAGCGCAACGTTGAGTTTAAAAAATGTGGAGAGTAAAAACAGTGGACCACTTAAAGTTTTAAATCGTACCGTTACATATTAAAGTACTTCACTTTAGTAAGATATATAGCTATCTAAAGAAGAGTGATGGTCTTTAAACTGAATTATACACAAATCGGTTAAATTGCAGAAAACCATGTATACATTGTGTTTCAAAAAAAGGTAACCCCGTCTCTAGGGTAGGTAAATAACTGAAAAATAATTGGGGTTTGCTTAGTAAAAAATTTTTGTAACGCCATCCGTTTTCAAGATACAGGGTGTTGAAGAAAAAAAATTTTACGCATTTTTTACGATTTTGCCGAAACTACTGGCAACATTGTAATGAAATTTTATACGAATATGTTTTGGAAGCTGATACATCCCATGAATTTGTTTTTATATCTGATTCTCATAGAGGGCGCTAGTTACACGGATCGTACTAAGTATTAGTCAATATAACTTTTTTAAGAGTATAATTATTAATCAAAGTTTCAAGTGAACTTAAACATCATTCAATTTTACACGAAAAAGGTACTCTTGGTAAAACTCGATAATGTGTACCGTTTTCGGAATATTTTATTTGAAAATTATGAAGTAATAATTGATGCTGGTATAAAATAGTTAGTAATTAAACAAAACTCACAAGAAGAAAATTAAATTAATGACTAAGAACATAAAATAAAATTCAATTACAGTAAGTGTTCAAAATGCCCTCCGTTTTCACGAATACACAAGTCTATTCTTTTTTCTAAAGATTTCATTAATCTTCTAAACGGTAGGGGATCAGCTGTGATGTCATTAAATTGACGTTGAATTCTTTCTTCCAATTCTTGGCGTGAATTTACCTCTGTAGCATAGACTTTTTCCTTAATATACGGCCAAACTGCGTAGTCCAAAGGGTTAAAATCGCATGACCGAGGAGGTGAATGAATCGGAGCTTCTGCACCTCTACCAATCCATCGATTCGGAAAATGATTACTCAACCAATTACGACACCTTCTATCAAAGTGTGGTGGAGCTCCATCGTGCATAAAAAATAAAGATCTTCGCTCGTTTAGCGTTAAATCTTCTAATATCTCGAATAAGGAATTGTTTAAAAAATCAAGATACATATCACCATTTAAATTTCCAGGTAGAATATGATAACCTATTAATTTGTTACCTAAAGTTGCTGCCCAAACATTAACTTTAAATGAGTGTTGGTAATGTGATACCCTTTTGACTCGTGGATTCTCATCACACCAGTAGTGTGCATTATGGGAGTTAAACATACCTTGTCGCGAAAAGGTGGCCTCGTCCGTAAAAAGAATGCATTTTAAAAAATTTGGATTGTGGGCTGTCCTTTGTTGCAATGTTTCACAAAAATCCACTCTAACCGGTAGATCATCTCGCAAGAGCTCTTGGACTTGTCTTTATTGATAAGGATGTAATTGCTGTTCTTTCAGTATCTGCCAAGTACTTGAAGAAGAAGTATTTGTTTGTCTTGCTATATTCCTTACGCTATCTGTTGGATCTTGATCAAGTAAATTTAAAATATTATTTTCTTTATTAATTGTTCTTGTTGTTCTTGGTCTACCAGAATTTATTTTATTTGGTCTCACATTCCCAGTTTCTCGACAACGTCGTTCAACGGCTCTAAATGTTTTTTTACTTGGTAAGTTTCTTCTAGGAAACTTTTCTGCATAACGTGTCACAGCTGCACTAGAACATCCTAAACATTCGCCTAAGGTTAATAACATTTCAGTGTATTCAACATTTGAGTACATTTTGATTTGATTTTACAAATAACAAGGTTTCAAAACTCTAATTATTGTTGATTTATCGTCATAACAATCAATAAATGTCAGATTTCCATGGCACACTTGAAGATAAAATAGAGGTATACATTAGAACTTTATCATTACTATCAGCATCAATTATTACTTCATAATTTTCAAATCAAAATATTCCGAAAACAGTACACAGTATCGAGTTTTACCAAGAGTACCTTTTTCGTATAAAATTGAATGATGTTTAAGTTTACTTGAAATTTTGATTAATAATTATACTCTTAAAAAAGTTATATTGACTAATACTTAGTACCATCCGTGTAACTAGCGCCCTCTATGAGAATCATATATAAAAACAAATTCAGGGGATGTATCAGCTTCCAAAACATATTCGTATAAAATTTCATTACAATGTTGCCAGTAGTTTCGGCAAAATCGTAAAAAATGCGTAAAATTTTTTTTCTTCAACGCCCTGTATCTTGAAAACGGATGGCGTTACAAAAATTTTTTACTAAGCAAACCCCAATTATTTTTCAGTTTTTTACCTACCCTAGAGACGGGGTTACCTTTTTTTGAAACACCCTGTATAATAGGTTTATTAATAATTGGTCTAGACTCTAGATCCTTATCTTTAAATATATAAAACAATTTTTTTCACTCATTTGACACTTCGATTCTTTACTTTGTTCTACAAATAACTCAAATTCTTGTATAATTGTTACCAGTTACCAGAAGCTCTTAAATCAGAGATGCACTTAAAATAATGTTACCAGTTTTATGACGATTTTCTCGTTTTTTTTTATGACGAGGAAAAACGCGTGGCGGCAAGCGTATAGCTTCTTTTTAGACAAACCATCACAAACGCACAGATGTTATGGCGACTAACTGCCTCCTGTTGAAAATAATATAAACTGTGCCACTAAACTAACGTGAACTTTACCGTAAGATATTTTTCATCTGTTTACTCATCACCGGGACATTAAACAGTACCGAACTAATTTTTTTGGCGACTCGAAGGATTTTTTTAATCTACAGCTTTTTAAATAATCAATATAGTTTATGGCCTTAGCAGTGGGTAGGGAGATACAGGGTGAGTCATAACTATTGGGACATAGACTAAGGACAGGTTATTTGGACCAAAATATGGCTATTGGGCCAAATATGCCTTAATAAAATGTTGCTGAGAAAACAGATACAGGGTGTTAGTTAATTTTTGTTTTTCGTTTTTTGCTAATAGTTTCCCTGTATATTTATAAATTGCTATCAAAATTGGCACAGAGGCATAATCTTAGACAAGAAATAGTATTTTATTTACAATTCCACTATCAAATACCAAACTAATAAACAAAGTTGCAACTAACGTAAGGTTTCCGTTTTGACGATAAATCAAAACTAAACACACTTTAACTTAAAAGAACTCACAAAAACTCAAACCAAATGTTCTACATGGTCTCCTCCGATTTGTATGCCTTTTCTAATTCTTTTTATAAAGGATTTTCGGACGTTAAAAAAAATATTATTCTGTCCCCTTATAAGATTAGCTGCATTTTGAATGTATCTCCAAAGTTCGTCTCGTGTATTAATTTCATTGGCATAAACTAAGGACTTCATATGTCCCCAAAAATAAAAATCTAGCAGGTTGTACTCAGAACTGCTTGGTGGCCATTGAAAATCACTGCCTCTGCCAATCCATCGTTGAGGAAATACGTCATTAAGATGATTTCTACAATTTCTGAACAGCTAATGAAAAATGAGGTGGCGCTCCATCCTGCATAAACCACATTTTTGTTCTTACATCCAGTGACAGGTCATCTAAAATATCACTAAGAGTATTTTCCAAAAAGAATAAATAAGAATCTCCATTTAAATTCGGAGGAAGAACATAAGGCCCTAGTAGTTGGTCGCCTATAATGCCACACCAAATATTCAATTTAAACTCATGCTGAAAATGTCTAGCTTTAATAATAGCATGCGGGTTTTCTTCTTCCCAATAATGACTATTTCGCCAATTAAAAACCCCTCGTCTGGTAAAATTTGCTTCGTCGGTGAACATAATATTCTTAATAAAGTGTCTGTCATTGCGATGTTTATTTAGAATTCGTTGGCAAAACTGTAACCGTCGTGGAAGATCTGTTGGAAGTAAATTTTGAACAGGAGTGAAGTGATAAGGATGGAGGTTCTCTTTTTTTAGAATTCTAACAATAGATGACTGACTTATTCCTATTGCTGCTGATAGATGTCGTGAACTTATTTCAGGATTTTCATCTACTCGAACCAAAAGTTCATCTTCTTGATTAGGTGTGATTTGTTTCGGTCGATTTTTGTGTGAAATGACCCAGTTTCACCTAAACTACGATATAATCTTGCAAAAGTTTTGTGATTTGGTTTCCTTCTGTTTGCGTATAACATTCCATACCTTCTGGCTGCCGAGCGACCGCAAAAATTTTCTTGTGCGTATACGCAAATCATATCTCGCATTTCTTCATTAGTAAAATGATTGTGACGAGGCATTTCAATCAAAAAAAGTAATGATTTTTTAAAAAAATGCAACATTACACTACACTGTCACATCAAAAATAATTTACTCTGAACAAATGACATTTACCAACAACAATTATCTGACAGTCCAAAGCATACTTTTCATAAATGAAATAATATTTGAAATCCTTTTATAAGACTCTAAGCAGTTCGACTGCGTTTTTATCGAAAACGGTTGAAATTATCATGTTTAAACAAGAGTACCAATTTTACGTAAAAATGATGTTTACGTCATATTTTCTAATAAAAATTACTAAAAAGTTTCATCAGAAAAAGTTTAGACTCAATTTGATCATTAGGAATTATCCACGTGGCGCCCTCTATGACAAAACGTAAAATTATAAATAAAATACTATTTCTTGTCTAAGATTATGCCTCTGTGCCAATTTTGATAGCAATTTATAAATATACAGGGAAACTATTAGCAAAAAACGAAAAACAAAAATTAACTTTAGCACCCTGTATTTTTTTTCTCAGCAACATTTTATTAAGGCATATTTGGCCCAATAGCCATATTTTGGTCCAAATAACCTGTCCTTAGTCTATGTCCCAATAGTTGTGACTCACCCTGTATATAAGTTTTTTGACTGATAATGGCCGCAGATTAACCTTATCTTACCACTTATTTGTACATTAATTTTAAATTAAATCGCTATGCCTCTAATGTTTTATGAATTATTAATTAGTAGATATATTTTTCTTCATATTAACATAAATAAATGCAAGTTATTTATTACAATTAGAAATAAACGTACATACATTTAAAGTAAAAAAAATGTTTTTATAACTTTAGTCATAATAATCTCCAATTTCATTGGTCATTGGTAGTTTAGGAGCCAGGGGGGTTGAGTATGCACTTTTATGTCCCCTTTTTTACATTGACGTTCTTCTATGTTTTTTTTAAACAGTTTAAACAGTTTTTTTATTATCAACTTTATAACAGGAGAAACCAAATCTGAAATAACAAGCTCGAAATATAGCAAATAGCAAGAATAAACAATTTTAAGAAAGAACTCATTGTACAAAAAGTTCTTAAGGTCCCATTGTAAAAAATGTGCTAGTGCCGGAGTCTAATTTATATAGAGTATTTGTTGAGAAAACAGTCGTGGAAATCTGGCTGGGTTGCCAACGACATAGGAAACATCGCAACCTACACAATTAATACTTAAAAAACATTTAATAATCGGTTATTAAAAAGAGCCAAAACGTCCAATTGTTCTCATATGGTTTCTTCATGCTGCCTTACACCTCTCAACGTCACTGTCAAGTAATGTTTCCAGATCTTCTTGAGATGGTTAGAGTACTGTGTACATTGCAAAAACAAAAATAATGATCGTAGATAGGGCAAATTATAATTTACTGCACATATGCCAACTGGCGAATTTCATGATAGTAGATAGATTTGTATATTTGGGCTCCATGGTAACCAATATTGGCGATAGCTCCTCAAAAATCAAACGTAGACTAGCAGTGACTCGAACCGGAACAGCTAAATTAATCAAAATATGGAAAGATAGAACCATAACAAAGAAGACTGAGCTCAGGTTGGTCAATGCCCTTATTTTTCCCATTCCTACGCAGCTAAAACATGAACTCTCAAAAAAATTGGTAGAAGTAAGATCAAATCTTTCGAAATGTGGATCTACAGAAGAATTCTACTCGTGTCCTGGACAGAACACGGTAGTAGAACTATTGTTAGTAAAAGGCCGAAGACCAAAAAAAGATCTAACAAGATGGGCAGACCAAATGAAGACTCTGGTGGGAAAATCCCTACATGAGGCCGTCCAATTGGCACAGTATATCAGTCAGTGGAGGCGGCAAGCTAACAATATTTCGAGTGTCACCACGTCAAATGGCGTGGTGGTAAATGGTCAAGGAATGAGGAACATGATGGGTAGTGAAGAAATCAGCTATTGAAAGAGATTTTAAAAACGGCACATATTTTTAGGTTGGTATTTTATTTTAATTTCGAACTCCAAAAAACAAATAGCAACTGTTTTTAATGGGATATAGTGGGCATATATTTGTTAATTTTCTTCCGACACAACAATTCAATCCGTGCAAGCTCAGAATAGTTTAAATTTTTAATAAATTGTAATTTCTGTATGTCCAAAAACTAGCGATCGCATATTTTTTAGTTCCGCGTTCAAAACCAATACTCTGAAATATGCGCCTCTAAAAAGTTTGTATTTATTTATTTAACAACAAACTATATTTAGAAGTGATAAGAACTTTCCGTCTTATCACCTATATTATCAGGTGTGATGATTCAATTCATACATAATGTAAAAATGTTATTAGATAATAATTCGAATTCGAATTAGTAATACAATTTATCAAATAAACTACAAGCTCATAAACCAATAAAAGTTAATAAACGTATATACTCTGTTCACGGAACTTAATCGCAGCTGTCTAATTTATTAATTAGTTTTGTGCTACGTTGGTCAAATTTTGACTTCGACTGGAAGTGACTGTAAGTTCCTATACAACTAAGCACACGTTCCCACAGTATTGTAACTTAAAAGTAAAAAAAATTTACATGCAGTTTGTCAACAAAATGAAACTGCATCAATTAAAACAATAAAACAGAGGTTTAAATATTATTTACAATCTTTATTGGGAATTACCAACAATTTCAGTTGAAAATACGGTTATGTTGACTGGTTTAGACTTCCTTAAAAATGTATTTTGAGAACTATTTCAGAAGTGAAAATGCAAATTTCAAAATAAACGTATTTTTACCTGAAATTGGCTTAATTCCCATTAAAGATAGTAAATAATACTAAGCTGCCGCAAGAAAAGAGCTTCCGAACAATACACATATTTTATTTTAATGGTTTTATTTTAATGCTTTAAATGTTTATTTTTGAAATTTTATGGTGAGTAAGTGAAACTACAGTTTTATAGTTTGTAGTAATTGCCAATTATGTAAAAAAAAGACTGAGGAATTAATGTGAAGAGGGAAGTTAGCTTGGAAAATATGAAACCGTTATTAATTCAATGTATCTTAGTTGCTCTAATATACAGGGTGGGGATAAAGTATGGTACCAACTAAATATTTTTGAAACAAAAAAGACGCTATTCACGAAACTTTTCATATATGTACAATGGCTTATAAAGTATCTGGCGCCATATTTTTTGTTATGACTCTATTTCCGGTTTCCCCGTAAATAACCTCAAATTATTTAATTTAAATGCAACTCTGTATATTTTTGCAAATTTTAAAATAATTTGTTATTCCCAATTCATACATACCAAGTTTGGTAGAAAAAAATTGTTAAAATGGGAAATTTTTTGTTTCAAATCCTGCAAACAATTATTAGAATTATTTATTTGTGATCCAAAAGAACGGCAACGAACTCACTAAAAGTGTGCAGATCAAAAGAAGTGTCCGTCAGGGTTGTATATTATCCCCACTCCTATTCAATATTTATTCCGAAGAAATATTTAATAAATGTATGGAAAATGCAAATGAGGGCATAAAAATAAACGGCGAGTTAACGAACAATATAAGATATGCCGACGACACGGTGATCCTTGCCAGTACCATAGACGAATTACAGCAGGTAATGGAAAGAGTTTATTCAGTTAGTGAGGAATACGGCCTGAGCCTCAACTTCAAGAAGACAAAGTGGATGCTGATAAGCAGGAAGCAACAGCCTGCTCGACAGTTACGGATAAGTAACATACTAATTGACCATGTAGAATCTTATGTGTACCTTGGCACCAACGTAAATGCAAAATGGGAACAGGCCACAGAAATTAAGGCGAGAATAGAACGAGCTAGAGCAGCATTTAGCAATATGAAAAAGCTCCTCATAAGCAGGGATTTGTCTCTTCCCCTAAAACTACGTTTAGTTAAATGCTACATTTTTCCGATCTTACTGTATGGTGTGGAGGCCTGGACGCTGACGGAGACGCTCACGAGAAAACTAGAAGCATTCGAAATGTGGGTGTACCGACGCAGTCTTCGTATATCCTGGACCGAACATGTCACCAACACAGAGGTAATCCAAAGAATCGGAAAGGAGAAAGAAATCGTGAATACAATTAAACAAAGAAAGCTTGAATATCTAGGCCACATATTGAGACACGATAAGTACCGTCTACTGCAATTGATTGTCCAGGGAGAAATAGACAGTAAGTGAGGGCCAGGCAGGAGAAGACACTCGTGGCTCCAAAATCTGAGGAAGTGGTTCGGGCTCACATCGGTCGAACTATTCAGAAGCGCCGCAAATAAGATCGGAATTGCCATGTTAATAGCCAACGTTCGCAACGGACAGGGCACTTGAAGAAGAAGAAGATCCAAAAGAAGGTAAGATTAGTGCGGAGATAAAAATAATACAAAGTGACTATTTACTAGTTATGATATAACTGGACATATTAAATTACATTTGACAAAAACAGAAACGTCCATTACAAAATAATACTTTTAAGTTTATAAAAATTTAAATTTTATTTCCGTCTATGACCTGGTAAAATATTGGATTTCAAAATGGTCTGAATAATAGATGTTATTTAAAATAAAAAGAATAAAAAAAAATTACCTTGGTCATATTCAATATTATCATTGCAACTTTAGGTTTTTTCACTATATACTTTGACTGCAATCTATGCGGATTCTGTTAATAACGAATAACTGGATGAACTGCTTCCCAGGAGGCCTTCTGGACTAAAGTAGGAATTCGTGGAATTGAGGGACTCCGCTCTCATAAGCAGACCGCTATCATCTATTGATCAAGAGATAAATCGGAAACTAAGGAAACCATAATAAATTTCTCAAAATCTCACAAAAACTGCCTAAGACACAACTATATCATGCAAAGGTATACTCAAGCAACCAAGCGTAGATCGTACGGAGACAAGAGCGCTTGGATGCTGTATACGGTGACTCTTCTCCTTCGATAGCAAACGTTAAAAATAGGATTAGCTGGTTTCAACGTGGTCTCACGTCGGCTTTTGATGAGCCACGCCTCGATGCCCCGAAAATGGCTACCACGGAGGATAACGTAACAAAAATTGACGATCTCGTCTTGGTAGACCGCCGACTGAATGTGCGCGAGATTGCTGAGACAGTAGGCATCTCAAAAGACCGCACATGTCACTGTTTGACACTATTTAAGAGTAATCCGAAGCCATTTCTACGTCGTTTCGTAACCGACGACGAAACATGGATCCACTAGTACACATCAGAGACCAAGCAACAGTCGAAACAGTGGACGGCACCCGGCGAACGTGCTCCGAAAAAGGCGAAGACTGTCCTATCGTCCGGAAAGGTGATGGCCACCATTTTCTGGGATTTAGAAAAAAAAAACAAAAAAAGAACAAAAAGGTCACAGGTTTCTAGTACGCCGAATTGCAAAAAACGACCCCATTTGGCGAAAAAAAAGTGCTCTTTCATCATGACAACGCACCGCCATACGACGGAGATGTGAGCCGGTAAATTGATGGAATTAGGCTACGAACGGTTACCCCATTCACCATATTCTCCAGATTTGACCCCGTGCGACTTCTTTTTGTTTCCAATCTTGAAAAAGGCATTCACCGGGCAGAAATTTATGCCGAATGAGGTAATTGAATCGAGCTAAAAGGAGATTATGTTAAGAAATATATCGCCACTTTCCTAAAATTTTCGTTTTTCTTTTTTTCTTCTTTTTCTTTTGTAGGCTAAGCACTTATCGGACCGCCCTAGTATATATAATTCGCTTTCTGATGTTTCATGTGCTTTCCCTTCATCAATTCTCTTTACAAATTTCCTTTTTTTTTCTGGATATCGCTAATGTTTCGCTTCACCTTCTCATTCTAATTCCTATGTACATGCTTCACACACTAGTTTTTGTGTAATCACTGATTGTTAAAGCCGATACAGGGCATATTTCACTGAAAGATATACGAGACACGGAATTATTCTTATTTTTGTTTATAAAAACAATATTGTTGTTTGTATTGTTGTATACGTTGTTCTTGTCTGAAATTGTGATTCAAATGAAGAATCTTCTAATGTTGATGATGCTTCAACTTTTATGGTATTTATTTTAAATTCCACTAGGCTCTGGCTTTGTTAGTTTGTCTAGGAGAACCGGTTTTGGTGATAGTGTTCGATGTCTATCAAGAAGAGGAGTCATCGGCTACTGGTAGAGATATTAAATCCTGTTCCCTGTATATAAACCCCTTGGTGTTCGAAGAAACCCCCTATAGCTTTCTCAACAGATGCTGCTCCATGAAAAGCATTTTTATCAAGTTCGATAATATATGTTGTATTTATTTTCTCATATTTTTTGTATTGTACATTCTTGTCAAATTACTGGTAGAAAGCTGTCTTGAATGGAGAAAAAAAGATCATATCGTGGAGCTGGACACGGCGAGATGTATGCGGTATCAGTAAAAGAGATCTAGCACTGCAAGAATTAGATGGTCCTGAAAAGAATTTATACTTCACCAGCATGCTTCTGACATTTTAAACAATTTTAATTTACAGGGAATACGAACAGTACCTATACCCGCCTGATACATTTCAAACTTGATAGTTAAATATTAAACGACCACATACGTTTGCCAAATTTGTGTAAAAATAGTAAATCAGAGTATTACAAACTGTTTCCACAAGTAAATATGTAGATTTCCGAAGTAGAAATCGAAACGTCTAAATAAACGTATTTTTAATTAAAATTGTGGTTAATTATTATAAAATAAAGTAAATACTATAGAAATTACATCAGAAAATAGTTTGAGAGCCACATCTCTCGTTTGTGGAATCTGTTTTACAGCGAAACATTTCAAGTTGACGATATTGAGAAATAATTCACCACACAGCAGAACAACTAGTTGATAGTTGTAAAAAATAACAAAGCACCTGGCACAGATGGAATAACTGCAGAACTGATAAAGACAGAGACGGAAGACCGACAGAGATGAAAGCCTCAAGGAAACAGAACAAGAGGAAGGCCCCGTAAAAGATGGATAGACGACGTAGAGAGGGATCTTAAAACCATGAACATCAGGCAGTGGCGAAGGAAAGTATCCGACGGGGCAGAATCTATGTCAATCTAGCACCTGTTAATGGTGAGTTTCTTAAACGTGTGCGTGGATTTAGCTCTGCGGTGCCAATTAGTTGAAATTTTAAGATGATATATTATATTAATTACCCTCCCATCGATATTTCTCCTTCCTCCGCTTACTACTTACGTGTAACAATATTGATGCTTTTCGTGTTTATATAAACATTTATGTGTGGATACACTTTCTCTCAAAAATTGTAACAAATACTCCCATAAATTTCACATGTGAAATTCTTAAAATCCGTTCCTGCATTTCGCACATCATCAGTTAGTATTAATGACCCCAAACAGCAGATTAATCTAAATTATAACGAATTTAAGATTCCAAAATATGTTTATTGGGAGCACGATAGAGATAGATAGAGACAGGCAGATCCGACAAATATGTTGTTGTGGAAAAACAAACATAAATTTCAGATGTTTCTTAGAATTATTATTTTCTTTTACCCTTTTACACAATTTTGAACAAACGTGTATTTTGTGTTTTCGCGCAACTCTTGTTTTTCCAATGAAGTTTGGCCTACTTTTCGTAAAGTGGCATAGTTCCTGCTTTTTAGATTTTAGACAAAACAAAACATAAAGTATTCTAGAGTATTGGGGAATCAGCTATCAATTTTGTAAAAATATTTTTTTATGAATGAATTTTTTCGTATTGAACCAAATCTAACTTCTGTAATATTATTATTTCTGAATTGTAGATTGCAATGTATGGTCGGTAGTAAGGCTAACACACCAACAAAAGCCAACAAACTTTTCTACCTTTTTGGGTTTTATGAAGCATGTGTGTTTAGTAAATGTCTTGTTATTGTTCAAAATCTAAGATTTGACAATGTCTCTGCAAGAAAGAGTGAAAGGTATATATGAGTCGGATATTAATTCATCATCATTATCCAGCCCCATTTTCACATCCATTGTTGGATATAGGCCTCCTCCAAACGTCTCCAGTTCTCTCTATCTCTAGCTGCTGCAATCCAGTTTGTTTCTATTCTCCTTAGGTCGTCGGTCCATCGGGTGGGTGTTCTGGCTCGACTTCGCTTGTCGGCTCTTGGTCTCCACTCCAATAATCTCTTCGTCCATCTTCCGTCTTCCATTCTAGCAACATGTCCAGCCCACCTCCACTTTTGTTTATTGATTCGCAGTATAATATCGTCTACGCCAGTTCGTCGGCGTATCTCCTCATTTCTCACGTGATCTTTCAAGGTCAGGCCCAGCATTGATCTCTCCATTTGCCTTTGTGTTACCCTCAGTTTTTCGGCAGTAGCTTTCGTTAAAGTTAGGGTCTCTGCTCCGTAGGTCAAGACTGGTAAGATGCATTCGTTAAATGCCTTCCTTTTCAGGTGAATTGGGGTATTTGTTTTAAAAATGTCTCTCATCCTTCCATATGCCGCCCATCCCAACGTGATTCGTCTATTTAGCTCGCAGGTTTGGTTGTCTCTGGTTATTCTAATTTCATGACCCAAGTATGTGTATTTATCGATTAATTCTACCTTATTGTTATTGATCTGTATCTCTTCGCTGGGAATCATATTGGTCATCATTTTGGTTTTCTTGAAATTTATCTCCAGCCCAGTTTCTTGTAGTATGTCATTCAGTTCTTGGAGCATGTCTTTGATCTCTCCCAGATTATCTGACAGAAGCACGATATCGTCCGCAAAACTTAGATGGTTTAATCTTTCTCCATCCATGGATATTCCTTTCTGTTGCCATGTTAGTCTTTTAAATGCATACTCAAGAACGGCAATGAACAGCTTTGGTGACATGGTATCACCTTGCCTGACTCCCCTTTTTATCTTTATTTTATTACTTGCTGAATGTAGATTTATGGTTGTTGTGGCATTTTCATATATATTTTTAACTATATTACAATATCTGTGGTCGATATTAATTAGATACATTAATTTACTTATTAGTACATAATAGTTCTTCTTTTTTTTATGTAGACATGACTCTGTCTGTTTTTCAATGTGCCTCCAGTAAGTTGTCGTTCCATCGTTTTCGTGGTCTTCCTACTGATCGTTTTCCTATGGGGAAGCCGTCTCTTGCCGTCTTTACTACTCTATTTATTGTTATTCGGCTTATATGATCGTTCCATTTTACTTTTCTATTTCTTACCCAGTTCTTTATGTTCTCCATCTTGCATCTACATTTCATATCTGTACTTCTAGCTCTGTCCCATAGTATCTTGCCATCAATGTTTCTAAGTGTGTTCATCTCTGCTGTTTCTAACATCCTTTTTATCCTCTTTGGACCAGGTCGTGTTTCTGCCGCGTATGTCATTATTGGTCTGATAACTGTTTTGTAAATTCTGAATTTCATTTCTTTCCCGACTTTTTTATTTCTCCATATTATTTAATTTAGGCAGCTTGCGCCCATACTAAAGCTGCACTCATTAACTTAAAAACTCAATTTGGTTTTTATCGTTAGGACAGTTTGATCAAAAGATATCAAATTTTCACCGTTTCAGAGTTAATACAAATTTTATTTAAAAAATTGATTTCACGTACGTAACTGACATTCAAAATCGCCCGTCGCTTCAAGCGTTGTTTCTGAGAGAACGGTTCATTCTACAGAAAAAGTTCTGATAACATTTTTGTTCAAAATTACCGCAGTTACATTTCTTCTTAAAAACATTTTTTTCTACGGCGTACAGATTTTTGTTAAATCGATATTTTCTGTCCCCCATCGAGATTGATCTTAGGGGGAAGTCCGGGGGTAGGAGTGGTAAACTTTTTTGCAGTTGGCAGCTTGTTTGTACGATTTTTGGAAGTTCAGTAGCATTTTTGTCTCTGACGACTCCATCTTTAAATTAACAATCTAGATATATACTGCGCGGCATAAGTTAGGGATATTGCCAATATAATGGTAATGTTACTTCATTCTGCATCAATATATTATTCGTATGTAAACAATTAAAAATTATTATAGTTTTTAAAAAACGTGAAAATTTGAGACCTTATAAAGAGACTCAGACCAAAAAAACATTTTAAGTATTGACAAAGCACCTGTACAGCCATTTGAAAATGACCTTTGTTCTCTCAAATGGGATAAACAAATATAATTGTTAAAAAAACTACTTGACCTATTGTGCCCATCTTTCGCAAATGTAGTAACTACATAAAAACTGTAGGAAATATGCTTTAAATGTTTTAATTGTTTATTTTAATAATTATAAACAATTGAAAAACATGCTTACGTTCGGGTTTAATTTGCAATAACTTTTTTGTTTATAGTCATTTTTTAATTTAGAAAATCTCATTTTAAAGAGAAAGTATTTTCAAGAAAGTCTGTTGAACATTTTTATCTAGAATGCGTAGTTTTTTCACAATATTGAAATAAATGAAAAAGTCCCTTTTTTTTGCTTAAATGTCATGACGCAGTAAAAGTTTCGATAACCACGAGATAACATGGCCTTTCTATTGACTTCCCCCAGATATTCCAGATAAAAAATAGCTCCCAGTAATTTTTCGATTTTTCAAGTGATTTTTCGGCTTTGTTTCATAGGGTAATAAATAAATAGTGTTAATTGTTGATGTATGTAAGTGACTTAATTGATTTATACATTTGTATAATTGTATTATTGTTTATTTAATATTTAGCTATATCCCTAACTTATACCTCGCAATTTTGATCTTTAGTCTGTTTTTGACCTACTAAGATTTAAACCTTTTTCTTTAATTAATTGATGGATTCGACCGTTACTCTATGGAAATTCATTGTATGTAAATATAAACCACTAAAAACTTTGTTTTCAAAAATTTCCACAAAGTTTATTATATCAACTTATCACTACAGCTGTTTCGGTCAGAGTGCCTTTTTTCAAGTGATCTATTTTTGGCATTCGTTTACACTTTATAGTCTTTAGTGAAATAGATTGAGGAGGGGAGAACTGTTTGTCTCAAGTTTAGTTTTTCTTTAAGATATTGTTAGGTTTTTCATTACCCCCATATTTTTTTATCAGATGCAATGATACAATTTAAAAGAAACTTGTATCTGTTGTTGATAATTTCAATTTTAAATATTATTATTCCTCAGTCCTTATCAATATTTTTATTTTTCATATATTTAGGCCAACTTTTAAATGTTTTATACTTGATTTTCTAGGTTTCTTGAAAGACATTCAGTTGTTCAACAGAATATGACCCCTTGTTTTCCATGTACTTTACTTATATTATATTATTTAGTCATAGGTTCTAAGCTTATAGATTAACTGTAGCAATTAGTTACATGTGCGTTTTGTAATTATTGTACTCAATATTGTTTGTGTCAATGGTCATTGCAGCCGAAACACATTAATTTAAATAAAAAAAAATTACAGTACATATCATTTTATACAGAATACTTTTTTGACGTGTAAGATTTAGCAAATTATATATTTTATAACATAAGTCTAAAGTATTCTAAGGCCAGCCCTGTCAACGATGTTTTTGCAATACGTGTCAACATACAAAGAAAACGCATTAATGCCTAACAATCTCTACTAAAGAATTCGGCCAGCATTAAACTTCATCTTAACGTTAATTTGTCATCACGGCCTGTTCAACGCAAACATGTTATAGCCTGTTTCGCAACAGTTTTAATCACAAAGTACATACGTTAGTGGTATCCTACTATCCCGACGTTTTGAACAATTTTTATTTGAAATATGGGTTAAACTTTAAATTCTTTTAACATACCTTTGGCCGTTAAAGGTGTGTTAACAGAATATTTCTTCGAATTTGAAAACTGTTTTAATATGAAATATTGTCACGATTATTACCACATAGGATATTATTATAGTGGGTTGAAAATTGGGGACAGAAATTATTGGGGTAGAGATAGGGCAAGCAAAATAACACGAAACTGTTGCGAACCGCCACTCAGGGTTTATTTGGAGAACTGGGTCGTGGATAAGTGAATGACAAGATGGGATTGGATTGGGGCAACTACAAAAATGAAACAAAGAGGTACTTACATGAGTCTCCTGGACAAACAAAACACAAGAAGGTTCTCAAGCTATTTAAAATAAGGACGCCGCTTTGAAGAATCTTTCTGCTGAATGAAAGAAAAGGCTCTTCCTTCCTGGATTTCACTAAAATTTCTGGGGTTACGAACTGGACTTACTAAAATTTCTGGGAGTGGAACTGAAGATTCACTGCCACGCAAAAAAAACTGCATCTATAGTCTAAAACGACGACCAGGGACAACAAATTGAGGCTGGAAGTTGGCACTGGACACGAACTTTGAAAATCTGCTTCTTAAAAAACTGGAACCATGTGGGTATTTTTCAAATTTGTTTGGAAACGATATAAAACAAAAACAGTGATTACTCTTATCTTAGCTGACACATTACATTGAGTATACATCAATTTTTTTTTAACAAATTTGCCGGTTTTTTCCGACTAAACACACTGCGCCTGTTCTCAATTACTTCTCTTCCAAACCTTATTAACTGCACATAGAACTTTACACTGCTACACATTTTCCCATGAAAAAAAGAAGAAAAACGAAAATCCAATACGAATTTGAAGCTAAATTCGGACACAACGAAACCAACTGCTCTTGACAGCGACTTTACGGAGAGTGATGTAATTATCTTTAAAATTCATTCGCCCAACTTGGTATAAACAAAACATATAAACGGGAATATTTATTTACCGCGCAATATTAGGTGGTTTAACGATCAAAGAATACCGAGGAAATATGCATCTGTGACATATAAACAAACTTTAAAAATGTGATTATTGTCAACTCGTTGACGCAAAAAGGATTGAAAGAATATTTCGCTGTTTTAACATATAGGGGATTTCAATATATACCAAAGAATTTAAAAATGAGACAGTATAAAATGTCTAACGTTTCTGGAAACTTGGTATAGCATCTAACGTTTTTATTAATTTTTACTTATTCGTTTATTTTTTAAGTTAAGCCAATAAACGTTAATCCAGAATATTATTAACAAATTGACTGTTAAAAAATACTTACAGACTTCAGTATGTGCTCAAAATATTGAATTTTCATATTTTTATTCATATTTCCTGATTGTTCCTGACAAAAACTACCAAAAATTTTGTAGAATAAGCCTCCAGCTTCCACGGGGAATGAATTATTATTTCAAGTTGATTTATTTTCTTGGGAGTTTTTAGTTTAGTTGACTTTAAACAAAAAATATTTTAATTTCTTGTTATTGTACATTGCGCAAATGAAACTGCAGCAACTCTAGTTGTTATGTTCTAGTTGATATGTTATTGTTCTAGTGTTAACTGGTAATGCCGAAGCAATATGTTCTACGGTTGGGTAATATTTCGTCCAGGCTCTTCTCGAACTCCTAAGTTAGTCAAATTTTATGAGTGCGATAGTGCGACTAAGTATATTACTGAAGCTTTAACAGTACTTTTGAAAATACTAATGACTGAAGTTTGAACTACTAATTGAGTGAATCAGAGTGCTCTTGTGTAGTAATATTTACACCTTCTTTCTAAAAATATTTATTTAAGGCATATATTAGAAGACACTCTTTAGGGGTAAATCCATATGAAGAAAATTATAGGCAAAATTGACAGGAGGGTTTCGTACCGTGTAACGGATCTCAGCAGACGAGAGCTAAGACGGCCACAGAAATGTTGACTAGACACTCTGAACTGAGAAAACACCTCTACACCATAAGAAGTGTAAATGAACCTGGAGGAAATTGCCATACATATCCTTTGCCCATAAACAATATTTGCTTTTATCAAGAACATAGGACTTCTTGTGGAGTTTAATGGAAGGACAGGCTTTGTGACAAATGTGTAGGTTATGATTGAGTACGAGCAACATTCAGTTTGAGCTCATTGTATGAGCTCAAAATTGTATGTTTATGCTGCTCTAATTTTATTTTTTCTTCTTAGTCGTTAACCTATTAAAGGTAGTGTGATACCATAATTTCATGGGTTGATATTTCCAATATTTCTCTAATTTTCTCTACCCTTTGTCATTATTACACATTCTGACAGCTAAATACCAATGGTTGCCACAATGTGATGAGTATATCTTCTGGGAAATTTGCATCCACGAAGTTAGGATGACAAAAATTTAAAATAGAAAGATTTAGAGAAATTTAGAGAATTTAAAATAGATTTTAGGAAAAATAATAAAAAAAATGAAATAAGTGTAAATTAACGAAATAAAACTTCTATAATTTATTTCGTAAATTAAATAAAAGAAACAAAATTTTATTGTCGGCCTACACACTGACTTTTAATAACGGGAAAAAATTATTGAAAAAGCAATTATGTAAGTAAGGTTTTGATTGATACTTGTAATTTAGATAGTAAATGAAATTTTCATGAAAAGAAAATTAAGTAAAATTACAGTGTACATTAGAATCTCAAAAGCTAAATATGTAATCGAAAATATTGACAGCGATTCTGCTTAATTGTTGGATATTTACAATTAAGTAAATTGTTACAATTTCAACAAACGATAAAAAGAAGCAAAACACAAATACATTATGATAAAGAAAAGATAAAACTCAGCTCTATTGTACTTAACCAAAGCCTCTGTATGTCCTTAAGACCATAGAAAAATTAATTCCAGCGAGGTTAGAACTTTTTTAAAAGACTGCATGCGGACAGGAGTGTAAATAATTTTTTTGCTAGAGGAAATAATTTGGAAGGAGTTTTCACATATAAAATTTTGAAATATTGACTTACGGGTGCTAATAGAAATGTTTTCAACTAGAGAAAGCTTAGAACGAAAATGGAAACATACGAAATTAGAGAAGTTTTATGTAAAACATGAAAAGATACTGAGAATTGGAACAAATTAAAAGACAATTAAAAAATATTAAATTCGAAACGAGACCAACATGTGATGTTTACAAGGTTACAATACTTTAAATTGCGACGTAATTTTTATGATAATACAATTTTTACAAAAAATTTTACAAATTTTTGCTTTACAAATCTTCTTTCGACTCACATCGTGTTCGATGGATGTAAGTCGTACGATGAGAGATGAGGTCTCATAGCTCGGCGACGATGTAAATACGCTTGAGAATCGGAAAATAATATACATATTGACAATAGAACTATTGACAATAGGACAAACAGTATTGATCATCTAAATTGAATAATATTGTATGAAAACCTGATTTAATTATTAAATAGTTTTTTCAAAAACAAATGAAGGGAACGTCTAAAATATACGTCGATCGAATTCTTGCAATGTATACCGCAAAAGGTTTGCACCATCAAAAATTATGTTTATTTTGATAATTGATTTTCTCGTGAACGGATTAACGGATTCCGCTAATTTTCTTATTATTTTACGACTTTTTGTTTGGTATTTACACTGTTGGACGAAGGTTTACTCAAATTTGTCTTTTGGAATTATACCGGGTGGAAGAAAAAATTTTTTCTTATGTTAACTTTGAGACACTCTGTGGGGAGGACAAGGTAGAAGAGTGCATTTACATCAAAACCATTTTGTAGTCTTATGTTTTGTGAACATTTTGTTTTTACAATTTCTCTGATATCTTTAAAAATAAAGAATATAGACGGTTTTATTGTTTAACATGTATTTTAACTGAAACAATACTAAATTAACAATAAGAAATAAAAACAGTTAACCAAACTTTAACAACAGAAAGAAACTAATATTGCGTGTTTCCTTCTCTACTTATAATAATAGTTCTGGTCGATGCTTAAGAGTTATTCGTCGATGGAGGCTCTTTAAAGACTGAAAGGTACATTACAGAAATTTTGTTTCTTTGAAAAGGTTGTTCCTTTTACACCGTGTGTAGGAAATAATTTCGTCTTAACGCATGATAATGCAAGGCCTCACGTATCGCGTGTCGTTACTGAATATTTAAGTGAGGTAAATATTCAGACATTGAATTGGCCCCCTGACAGTTCCGACATGAATCCTATTGAATACTTATGGAATATTGTCAGTAGACAATTAAAATTTCGTCATAAGATATAGAAATTATGGTTATTAATATCTCAAACTCCATTGACCAAAATCAAATAGCCCGCTTAACATCCAGCAAGCTTAGGCGATGTGAAGCTGTTATTAAAAGTAGAGGGGAAACACGCGATATTAGTTTACGTTATTTCTCTGTTTTTAAAATTTTGTTAACAGTTGTTATTTTATTAATTTAGTATTGTTTCAGTTAAAATACATGTTAAAAAATGAAACCGTTTATTTTCTTTGTTTTTAAAGATATCACGAAAATTAAAAACAAAACAAAATGTTCACAAAACATTAGACTACCATATGGTTCCAATGTAATCCCACCCTTGTTCTTTGTCTTCTCTTGAGGGTATCTCAAACTTAACATAAAAAGCATAAGAAAAACATTTTTTTCCACCTAGTATAAGTCCCAAAAAGAAGTTTAAGTAAACTTTTGCAAAACTATGTAAATATCAAGGAAAAAATTTAAATTAGTAAAAAAATTAGCGGTATCCGTTAATTCGTTCATAAGAAAATCAACTATCAAAATGAGCATAATTTTTGGTGGTGTAAAACTTTTGATGCTAGTTTATTATAATTTGATTATTCTAATCTAATCTTATCAACCCTACAATGTATGAATTTGACCTAACCTACATAAAATCTTGTAATGCAACTTGAATACCTTTAGTAAACGACTTGAATTACGAAACTGATCAACAAAAAATAGTGTTGTTTGTATTAGTGAGATAGTGAGGGGTATTCCTGATCAACAGGTTTGTATCGATATTCCTAACAAGTTTGTAAGCAATTTTATTTTAACTGATAAGAAAATGTAAGAAAAATTCCTAATTAATTGATAATCATTTTCTTTCTAAATATGTATGACACGATATGTTTTGTTAATAAAATATGTACAAACAAATATATGAGCTGTAGAATTTCCAAAACCGTGATACAGCAAGATATAGTATTGGAAACTACAGAAAATACTGTCAGTGAGCCAAAAGCACAGAAATATCACATATTTTGTAAAGTGGAGGATATTATTGAATGGATGACAAAAGAGGGTAGAGTGAAACGACCACGTCGAGAGAATAACCAATAATATATGGACAAGAACCGAGGAAGATGTCTTTAAAAAAAAAACTAGGATCAGTAGAACTACCACGTCAATGATGAAAATATTAAGGCAATATTGCTACATATCTATATACTGTCTCAATGTGGCTAGTCTGTACAGGGTCACAACATTGATGCCATGGACAAGAACCGAGGAAGATGTCTTTAAAAAAAAAACTAGGATCAGTAGAACTACCACGTCAATGATGAAAATATTAAGGCAATATTGCTACATATCTATATACTGTCTCAATGTGGCTAGTCTGTACAGGGGCACAACATCGATGCCATACTTTTTTGCAAACTTGTATTAAAATAAACGTCACTACTTACTACTTAGCCTAATCCATCTTTTGTGTTGAGGGTAGCTTAAGTACTAATGCCCACTAACGACCCTGACTGACTTACTTCTCTCAGTGGTTCTCAAACGTAAATAATATTTGCTACAACATACTTGGGTTAAATTAAAATAAAATAGAAATTAAGAAATGCCTTTTATTTATGTCACACAAGCAGTTTTTTTTTTAATTTTACAGTATGTGCTAGCGATACAAACCGTTTGTTTATAGATTTAAATAAAATCGAATAAAATAAAACTAAAATATAAAGAAACATTTTATTTATGTATTGTTCCGTTCAAAAGTTAAGGGGGAAGGACTTTTAAAAACCGCACTGCATATGTTGGCAGCAACAAAACGTAGAAATATCCGAAAATAAAACTAATAAATAAGTTGAAAATAAAAGAAGTCATTGTATTTAATTTCGTGCGTAAGTAATCGTAATTGTACACCATTATATTTAGTTCCTTTTTCTGTAAATTGCTGTCACATTTAGTTCTGTTTCACTATCATCATCATTATTATCGTCACTGTCATCACTATCTCATTTATTTATATTTATAATAATTGGTTCGATATCATCCAACAAATTGTCAATTTCCCACATTTTTTTTTCTGTTACTATTACGTGGTTTACGTAGTTTTTCCATTTCTCTGGCGTAATGACCTGGTACGCTGTTGTAATTAAATTTCGCATTTCAGCTTCTTTAAAATTCGCGTTGCGTCCAGCTATATACCGTTTCACTTCACTCCAAACCATTTCGAGTTCACAGTGATAGGGTAACAGAAGCCATTTTTGAATATCTTTTTTAGTGTTGAACTGTTGGGAATTTGTTGTCTGACTTTCTGCTGTGGTAGGAGGCATTGTCCATTACCACAACAGTTTTTTCTGGCAAATTTAGCATTAAGTTATTTTCGAACCAATCTTCGAAGGTCGGTCCATCCATTTCGTCGTGGTAGTCCTGAGTATTTTTCTTTGCCAAAAACGTGAGCTCTGCTCCATCAACAAATTCACTGGTAGATCCTGCGTGCAATAAAACGAACCGTGCACCACGAGCTGTTGGAGCTTTTAATCCCGTTACCAGACCACGAACAAAAGCATCGCGATGAGATGTAATTGTTTTATCAACCCATTCTTCTTTCACACTGTGCCCGATTTACCCGTGATTCATCCAAATACACCATGTTGTATCCTTCTGCATAGTATTTACGAATTGCACGTAAATAATAATGACGCCACGAGATGATTTCTGGTTTTTCAATCAAAACTGAATTTCTGCCACGTTTTATAAACACAAAATCCATATCACTCAGCAAGCGATGTAGCGTGGCCCGTGAAAAGTTGGGCAAAGTTTCTTCGACATTTACAACAGCTAATATGGTGTTTATTGTTCGCGGTATGTTGTCACGAAAAAATTGATGAACTATTCTACGAATTTGTCCCCTAACACCTTCAACGTACTTGTTGTCACGAGAATTAATAACCTTTCGCTTCTTGGGCCTGCTCTTTGGAGATTGTAATCCAGGTGATGAATATTCCTGTCGTATGCGAAACAGAGTCTTTTCGCAAACACCACTCATTTCTGACAATTTCCTAATTTCACTTGATACAGAATCGTTGTTATCCTGATTAAGATGATAATTAATAATATTCATTAGTGTCTGCTTCTCTGAAAGTTGCAAAGCTTTTCCACGTTTCCATTGAACTATTTCCTCCATTTTGCCGTAAAAATTCGGCGTCAAATATAACAATAGCCAACAACAGAAAATAACAATAATTGTCAACAGCAAGTCACAACAACAGCCACCAACAAATAATAACAATAACAAAACAGTAACAGGACGTCCAAGATGGTACAAATAACTCAAATATGTTTACGCGCTCCGAAGAACAAATAAAGAATAGTTAAGGTCCTGGATGTATCAAGCTTTAAACATATTCTGTACAAGAATTACTCTAATTGCTTCTTAATTACTGAATAACTTAGAAGAAAGTATTTACAGTTGATATCAACCAAAATTACAAATTCCTTACATATTATGGCAGTAATTAGCACCGCAGGGACATAAATAACTTTTTAAATTTGGCAGTTAGTAGAAATTACCGGAATTATTTTAAACTTTGAAAGAAATATTTATTTAATGCACATTTTATTATACTACTGCTACTAATAAAATATAAAAGTTGATAAGTTACTATTAGAAACAAATAATGTATAGTATTATGTAAAATTATTAGCAAACGATATTTGTAAATTACATAAAATTGTACGTGAGGACTTGTTGAGAACTCCTGGTTTATTCCGTTTATTTTGAAAGATAGACAATAGAGAACGCCATTGCCCACTGCATAAAACTGGTAACGTCTTGCCGAAATTCCCATAAGGTTATATCTTACCCTGTACAGACTAGTCACTTTGAGACGATGTATTGAAAAGTGCTTTTAAGGTGCGACCAAGACATTAGGCTTTACCAGTGGAGTTCTAAAAATGTGGTATCGTAACAGTATTATTTCTTCAATGATTATCTTCTGGTAACTTCAATTAGCTAAACAGGGCGTTTGCTTTAAGATATTTTAATAGCAAATTCAAACCTTTCAGCTAGATTTTCCCGCAAGAGAATCTGAAAAATTTAAACCAAAATTTCTTTAATTAGTTTAATTGCTTAGACATCTTCTGGTATCTAAACATGATAAGGTAACTTTATTGGTTTAAAAGAAAATTCGCAAAGATGTGTATTCCTGCTCAAATATTGTTTAATACGTGGGCAGATAGCCAACCATCATCATCAGTAAGGCATATTATTACGCTGCGGCTACGTCCAATTCGCTTTCTCTTGCATTTCTATACCCAAATTAACGGTTATATTTTATCGATAAACTCCAAATCCTTTATACTTTGTGTACTCCTTGGTTACAACTCACAACTTGCTAATTTTTCGTTGACAAATTAATTTTATTTAAATACAGAATGCATCTATTAAAACATTTTGTTGGCTCTGATCAATTAATTCATAATGTTAACTACCGCGTAGGCGAAAACAGGTAGATCCAGATTCACCTTTTCACACTATATCAACCTACACAAAAACTAATACTATTTATCTTTTTTTTGTAATCATTAGTCACTTTATTTAGGTCACCGAGTAAGTTCACTAGTAACTGTTCTCTTTTTAGCTCTATCCATTTTAATTCGGGATTGATTGTCTTTGAAACTGTCAAGCTTATATTCTCAATTTGTTTATTTGAACATAGGTGTCAAAATGCTGGGGGAGTTTTATTTAGTTTTATAAAATGTACTGTTTGCCAACTTTGTTTTAATGCTAATGACTACGATTAAGTGAAAAATAAACACATATTAACATGAAAGTAACTGAACAACACAGATCAGTCAATTAAGTAGATAAAAAGAAGTTCAATCAGATCTTTTTGTTCCATTGTATTTCTTTAATATGGAGGTCGATGCAAACTATAACAATCTAATACAAAAACTAGGTTAAATTAAATATACAAATTTTTTTAAAAATAATAACACTAGACTATTGCGTTTCCTTTTAATTCGAGCTCCACTATTCTTCTAAACGCGTTTCGATGGTTTACGTCCCATCAGGAAGACTTGTGGTAGCTTGAATTGAAATGAAATACTGTTTATCTATATGACCATTATAGTAACATAACATGCCTCATTACGCTAGTAGCCTTTATATCAAGAAACAATAAGTTAGGAGACTTCTCTTCGATGGCAAATCAGCAACTTCAAGAATTATCTACTACTACTAAGGATTTCCACAGTTTTCACTGTCTTCCTTCACTCAACCGTTTTCTCCAATTTTCCCTGTCATTCCAGTCTCCATCTCGCAGGGTTCTTTTCTCCATAGCCTCGTCGATTTCATCTCTGAATGACCTTCGGGGTCTTCCTCTCTTTCTTCTTCCAATCGGGCTCCATTCTGTGATTTTGTTTATCCAGCGTCCTCTGTCCGCTCTTCTGACGTGGCCGTACCAGGATAGTCTCTTCTCCTCTATATAGTCGATTATGTCTGATTGCACTCCCATTCTCCGCTTAATCTCTGCGTTTTCAATTCTGTCTCGTTTTGTAAGTCTACAGCTTCTCCTCAGGAACTCCATTTCTACTGCTCTTATTCTACCTCTATTTCTCTTGTTTATTGTCCAGTTTTCGGACCCATATGTCAAGATACTTCTTGTCAGGGTATTATATATTCTCTTTTTTGTCTTTATCGTAATGTTCTTATCCCACAACACTGAGTTTAGTTGTCTTATACAGTTTCTTGTTTGTCTCAGTCTGTTGTTTATATCTTCTTCTGTTGTTCCCTGGTTCGATATTATGGTTCCTAAATACTTAAATTTATCTGTTCCATTTATTTGTCTTCCCTCGTCTATCTCTAGGTTTCTCATATCCTTGTTTTCTGTTAGGTATTCGGTTTTCTCTAAGTTTATTTCCATTCCGTTGTTTTTATATTCTTCTTCTAGTTTTCTGAGCATAAAGCTGAGATCTTCTTCATCTTGTGCGATGACTACTTGATCGTCGGCAAAACTTAAGGTGTATAGGTATTCGTCTCTTACTGGTATGCCCATTCCTTCGCACTTTCTCCTCCATGGTTTGAGTGTCTTTTCCAAGAATATTTTAAACAGAGTAGGGGACGTAGCACAGCCTTGTAGAAGTCCTTTTGTCGTCTTAAATGGATTGTAGGCTTTATTTCCACATTTAATAGCTACTTTGTTTTCTTTGTATAGTGCTTTAACTGCTTTTATTAGTGTTTGTCGGATTCCGAGATCATTCATTGCTTCCCATAATTTGACTCTAGGTATTGAGTCATATGCTTTCTTTAGATCAACAAAGGCCAGATGGACCGGTCTACCTTTTGTCATTTTCTTCTCTATCAGTTGTTCTAATGTGTACGTATGATCTAGGCATGATTTTCCTACTGTGAACCCTGCTTGGTCTTCTCCAATTTTTCCTATTATTTCAGTTTCTAGTTTTTCTTTAATAATTTTCCCGTAAAGTCTACCTACCGACGATATTATACTAATTCCTCTATAGTTTTCACATTTTTTCCTGTTTCCTTTCTTATGTATGGATGTGATGTATGCTTGTGTCCATTCCGCAGGTATTTCTTCTCCATTTAGTCCTCTTTCGAACATTCTATGTAGCATGCGGAATAACTTTTCCGTTCCGTTTTTAATTAGTTCGTTTGGTATTCCTCCGGGTCCTTTGGCTTTTTTGTTCTTCAATGTCTTGATTGCTCTCTTAACTTCTGCCAGGCTTATTTCTATCTGGTCGTATGCCCCATTTCCTGCATGTTCTATATTCTCTTCCTGAAATTGGGGACAGTTTTCTGTAAGTAGTTCTACGTAGTATTCTTGCCACTCGTTTTCACTAATTTTGCCGATCTGGGTTTTCTCTGTCTTAGTGTTTCTCTGTCTGTTGAAGTGCTTTTAATATTCGCCATGATTCTGAATTTCTCGTTCCTCCGATATGTCGTTCTATCTCTGTGCATGCTTGTTCCCATCGTTCGTTCTTTTCATTTGTTACTCTTTTCTTTACCTCTCTGTTTTTCGCTCTATATAGGTCTAAGTCTTCCTGTTTTTTGGTGTTTAGGTATTTTATGTGTAGTTTTTTCTTTTCTTTTATGCATTTCAATGTGTCTTCCCTTTATCAACATAGTAAATAATTCAGCAACATTAGCGGATTAGTCACCATGACGTTGTGATGATGTCATCTCTTAATGTTTTTCTGTCAAAATTGAATAGGCAATGAAATTCTACGAGCGGCAATATCTATCAGTATTGCCCTAAAGTTACTAGTTTTTGATAGACAAGGTGTTAAAAGTCTCAAGAAACTATGTTTAATTTCTAACAGTAGAAACAGAAGTATTAGATATTTGAATAAAAAACGGTTTAAATAAGATGCTCAAATTCAGATGCCTCATTTTTTGGTAGTAAGCCAACCTTACAAATAAATATGCTAATTACACAGTCTATTTGGGAAAAAATCAATGATTTCACGTAAAAATCTTATACAGATATTTGAAGGCTCTAAAAGGTACATGAGGGACAGCTCATTTAAAATCCCTAAAGACAACAACACCTCCTATGCACAATAATAAACAAAAAAAATCATTTTTTTTTTAAATCATATTTCCATTATTTATTAACATAAAGAGCTGAGTACCGAACAAATTATAAATGAAAATCTATATTTTATTATCCCTTTTATATATGGTATATACCGAGAAGAAGTAAGAAGTTATAAGCCGTTAAAGTGATGGTACTCGTAAAATACCGCTACGGAAAAGTGCAGGGGTGGACTTCAAAAATATTATTTATACTTATTAGGTAGTTATCTTCATTAAATCCAATTACAATAAAATTATTTTGTCGAAACAAAAAATTATGAAATTAAATAAAAGAAATAAATGTATTTCAATAATATATAATTATTATTGTATATTTATATAAATAATATATACTTCTCAATAAAATTTAAATATTTCTTATGAAATAATAGTAAAATTCAATAACTTTTTTATGAAAAAACTCAATTTATTTATTTTTCCTGGATTTTCCGAGAGGTGAAAATAGCACAATTCTTATTATTTTGTTGAGCTACCACAGATTCAAAAAATGAAGGTTTTATTGCAAAAAACGGAACTCGACAGTTCCCCCTCCACTTTTCCGTGGCGGTATTTTACGAGTACCGCCATTTTAACGGGTTATAATACAAACTGCTTTTTAATACAAATTTTAATAAAATGTTTAAGGTTTTTTAATATACCCTAAAACTGAAGCTTCAAAGAATCTATTGCAATTTACATTTATTTAAACAATCGCTCTCCGAGATAAACAAATTGAAAAGCTTATAAACTATTTGCCCTATCCTGGTGATATTTAGCACCCTTTAATAACTCATTAATTGCCGTAATTTCAAGTATCTATATTACTTGTCGTTATGCAAAAAACACAGTTTTTTGTTGATTAAAATAATTATTAACAATTAAAATTATTAACATTTACAAATTACTGTAAAAATAATAGTTTTTTGCAATTATCTCGGTCAATTGTTTATGAATTTTAATTTGGATATGAATTTAATTAATTTGGATTATTACATAACTTTTTATAATCTACAATTTCTATTTAAACCATTTTACTCTAAAATATATAAGAAACGTTTTATAGGCAAAAAGTATCTTTTCGCGCTTTAAGTTAAAAAAAAATAAAGAAATTTTATTTTATTTTAATTTTAATTTTTTTTTAAATATTTATTTGACGAAAGATTTTTCGATGTAATCAGGATTTCTGATTAGCTACACTTCATATAGCTTTTAGAACGTTCAAATATCTGTTAACATTTTTACGTGATTTTTTCAGTTTTTCACATTAGAATTTGACTGATCTATACCAGCCAAGAAAAAAAAGCTGAAAAATTGTTATACAGGTATTTAAAGGTTCTTAAAGGTACATGAGGTGTAGCTGATGAGAATTATGTGAAGACGTACTGCTAATTTTGTTTTGTTTATTTTTATTAAACAATCGTAAAAATTGAAAAAAAAAAGAATAGTTTTTACGTAAAAAATTTTGTTATACAATTTAGAAAAAATGGTTCAAATAAAAGTAATAGATCATAAAAGCTTCTTTAATATTGAGAGATTCAAAAATAAAATACATAGTGTTAATAACTTTGTTTTTACATAATGATATTTAATATAACTAATCAAAATTGTGGCATTTAATGAGTTATTAAAGTGTGATAAATTTTAAATGGATCGACCAAATAAATTAAACAAATTGAATAACTTATAAACTATTTGGTCGATCTGATTTTTTAAAATAAGAATATTATTCAATGTCACATGATGGCCAAATTCAACTAAAATAATAAAACATCCTGTGGAAACGATAAAAATTCAAATGTTATTAATGACAGTATCTTGGCTAGGTATATCGCCGGTGTTTGGTGATGTGTTGTACAAAACCACTGCATACTTGATTATAATTGTTAAAGCTTCCATGCTAGGAAATCTTTAAATGTTTAAAACAATGAAGTGAGATGAGGTATAGGAAACCCTAATATAGATTGAAAGCTTAGTAACTTTACTACAAAACAGACAAATAAAATACAGGGTGTGTCATTTAAAACAAGTACGTTATTACAGCTTTCAATTTGCTAATAGAACAATATAATATTTTGACCACCCTGTAAAAAATGTTGTTACAATAAACATCTGTTTAAATATAACACATAGTCTACTACGAAGACCCAAGAATAAATTTGTCTGCGTTTCTTAGATTCGTAGATATTAAATGTTTTCTAAAACATTACATTTTTATAAAAATCGAAATAAATCAAAACACCCTAGGTAGGGTGTTTTGATTTATTTGATTTTTATAAAAATGCAATGTTTTAAACTCCTTATGTATAGAGAACCCTCTATAAAAGTATAGCTTATTTTTTAAGGACAATTTAAAAACGTCATCAAACTTGTGGCGTTCCATAAGAAAAAATATAACTCTGATATACCACTCTTTTTATACCCACCCTGTATATATGAGCTATCCACAGGTCTTGTAGACACTTATCTGAATATTATCTTCCTCTACTTACTCTTTTTTCCAGTTTCTTATAAGAAACCTTTTGGTACGTACTAAATGTTATTTATTTTATAATCCAGGTGAATCACTATTACGAAATTATCAAATAGAGATATCGCTGGTTGGTTATTCAATAAAAATAAGGAAATGATTCATGATGCCTTTTGCATAATTGGGATTTGATAAATATTGATATCAAATATATATTGATAACTAGCCTGCAAGAAACATCTCAGCTCTAGAAGGGTAAACATAACTGATAACTCCAAGACCGAGGACAAGTTAGTCCGTCAAGATTTTGTTCATGACCAATTGAAAATAATACTTATAGGTTTTATCAATTACTCACAATTTTATTTCAATGATTTTTTAAAAACAATTTTCGGATTAGAAATCCAAACGTCGAAAACAAAAAAAAATGCAATTTTTATGACTATTTCGCTAAACTATTTTTAACTGGTAAAACGTCATAGCAACGCCACGTTTCCTACTGACAAAACTTCTTCCTTCCCGTGGTTTTTCAGCGACAAAATTATGACAGATCCGTCACGAAGGTGTCTGGTAATTCTATTGCTGTCAATTTGACAAACGTCATTGAGGCGTAATCAATTTTGGACAGATGTAATGAATCCAGACGAAAAATCAAGATTTGGATGCCAGCCAGGTAAAGAAAGCAAAAAATTGGTTTCGGAAAATGTCCCATTGAACACGCAGAGGTCCAGAAGCTCTATTTGGACCCAATTTTCGAAGTTCCTATGGGTGAAAAATTTTACGCTTGAGAGTTGTACTACCATAACGGAACTAGCAAAAATTCTCGAGGATTATGCCTTTAACATGAAAAAAAGCAATGGCGAAGACTATAAAGAGTCTTCTGTAAAGTCAATGTGGAATACTACAGCAAAAATGGTACAAGAAAAATATTTTACGGAGTACGGCATAAAAATCGACCATTTTACAGATATATCTTTCAAATGTGCAAGATTGGCCAGAGATACCAAGCGGAGGCAGCTTCAAAGTGTTCTAGAAAAAAGAAAACTCAGTTCAAAGACATTATCCACCGAAGAACTATTAAAAATCACCCAAAGCTATGACGAGGAAACCCCCGATAGAGCACAAAAAAAGTTTTTCCTTCTTTGCTCATTTGAACGTGCTTGAATAGGCAATGAGGCCGTAAACTGCAAGATTCACTTTTTCCAGAAGGAATTTGATGTTATGGGAGAATTTACGGGCCGAATTGAATACAACATCATTTTTTAAAAAACAAATCAAGGCGGTTCGAAAAGTTTGGCAAGTAGCAAATGGCTGGTAAGAAATTCATCAAACGAAAATTTATACCCAGTTAGATTATTTTTGAAAAAGGGGACCAAAGATTTTATCAGACAGACTTTTTCTTACCGTTCACTTTAACTGGAAGGATGGATTTTGGTTCAAAAACTGTCTACTTAAGATCAACACCGTATCTAAGTGGACAAAAATGTCAACTGAAAGAATTGGAATAGACACAAAAAAACATAAAATAACAAACCATTCTCATCGATCTTCAGCTTTGTCAGCCTTGTTCAAGCAAGATGTTTCCGAACAGGAGTTAATTAAATTATCGGGTCACTCAAATGTAAGCTCTCTAAAACCATATCTGCAACTGGATTCCAGTCACCAACAGAAGTTGATCGAAAATCTCACAACAACAAATGAAGCTGGACCTTCAAGTTCCCAAATGCTACAGGTCAATAATACACAAAATCGTGCTTTGATAGAAGAGCATGAACAAACTGCTATAGCTTATAATAATTGTACATGTTATATTGTTAACTGTACTGAATTTATTAGTCTAATTTATTAACTTTATTATTAAAATAAATGGGACAATAAAACACTCTGAAATCGAAAAATTAAACTTCTTTGAGATGTGGTGCTACAGGAGAATCCACAGAATATCGTGGACTGAAAAAGTAACTAATATAGAGGTGTTAAAAAGAATGAAGAAAGAATGTGAAGTCATAAAAACTGTTAAAATTAGAAAGATTTAATATCTGGGTCATATAATGAGGGGCGAGAAGTACGTATTACTTAGGTTAATTATGCAAGGGAAGATACAAGGGAAGAGAAACCCAGAACGACGCAAAATATCCTGGCTAAGAAATTGAGAGAGTGGTTCTGTTGTGGCTCATTAGAATTAATCAGAAGCGCGGCCAATAAAATTAAAATAGCGATGATGATTTCCAACCTCCGATAGGAGAAAGAACCTGAAGAAGAAGAATTATTAAAATATTTTAACACTTAGTTTATTGAAGTCTTTATTTAATTTATATATACAATATTCTTACACTTATCACAACTACTTTAATTTATATTATCTATTTACAATATTTATTTCCGCGTTACAATTCGAAACTCGACGCGATATTATTTTTCCGACTGCTTCACATAATGAAAATCCCGCTATTTATATCAAACAGCCGTTAGTTCTGGAATCCCTTTCAAGCAGGCGGATGTTGACCCTTCTCGAATACCGTGGAACCCAGACTGGTTTTATAGCGGCTTGCAGCTGTGTTGACCTTTGAATTGTCTCGAATGAAAGGGAACGCCAGACTGGTTTCTAGCGGGCCGGAGAAAATACTAGAACAAAAGTGAGAATAAACAAAATGTTTACAGGTTTTTAATGTGACTCATAATATTTATCGTAACATAACAAATAAATAAAGATTATGTTTCGTTGATATGGTGCATTAATTATTGCGTGAAATAGTCTTGTCGAATATCATTCGAGAGAAAATTATTTACCGGCAAAATTTTCTTCTGGTTTTATTCAAGTTTGTTGCCTTTTGGCAATTTTCGCTTATGAAATTTAATTCCCGAAAATTGCCAGGCAACAAACTTTCATATTGTCTATGCCAATAAAAAAAATTGTGGTCTAATTCCATGTTTAAAAAATGCAATGAAAAACATGTCAATAGTTTTTCAAAATGTACTGTATATAGTTAACTTTTCTGTTATTTTAATTTTATTCGGAAACTATTACGCTAAATTTACGCAACAAAAAATATAGAAAAGGTGTGCGGAACAACATTTAAATGTGTAATACATAATTATACACCTACAGAAAATCGAACAAGCCCTCTAAATCAAGGACACTATTTTTTCTATGTATATAGTTCTTTTTGCAGTAATAAAATAAATGCGGGATCGTGTAGAAGAGGAATAAAAATTTGGAAATATAAATGCCTGGTCTGAAAACATGGAACTCTTAGCAAAAAAAGAAAGAATGATAAAGAAATACAATAAAGCCAATTGAGAAATCAAGTCATTATAGTCTTTGGAGTGTTGTGGAAAGGAAGAGAGCACGTAGTAAATTTTAGTTTTTCGATAAAACAAGACGAAACCATAGCAATAATAACACATTTAATCGTATATGTCTCAGCTGTGAGAAACTAAACAAAGAAACGTGTACAGGTGCAAAGACATCATTATAACGAATTGATTTGCTTCTTTCGCGTTTTGAAAAACATATGACAAAACAAATCCTGTTCCCGCAAAACCTGTCCCGCCCTCGCAGAAATTGAAAATACACGTTTGAATGTTTGAAGTTTGTTAGTGGCAGTTTCGTACTGACCTTGCATTAGATCGTACTTGCGTGGTAACAGTGGTACCTCGCGGGCGCAGGTAGTAAATTGACTTCGTGCGAAAGAATTGTACCTTCGATTATTCTTCAACTGTTAAAGATGCAAATCAATAATAACATCGCCGGACATAATAAACAACAAACTACTGTATACTACTGTCATTCATTTTTTTTGACAACGTGAGTTTTCTCGTATTGTGTTTGTTTCATGAACATTAATTATTTATAACTTATTTGTTTATCTGATGTCACTTGGCGAACTGCGTGGGCACACGGTATGTTTTTAATATTAATAACTGAATACTTTAATTACAGCTACCGGGTTTTTTCAACTGCTTTGCCTATAGTAAATATAATTAATAGAATATATGTAGAAATAATATTCCCACGTAAAGTTCGAATAATATATAATGATGATTTACTGAAAAAATAAAATCAACTCATCATACATTTTGTGTCTTCTGTTCTTCGTTTACATGTTTCTACAACGTTATCCATCATCGTTTGGAGCCCTTGCACACTATCTGCCAGCAACACTGTATCGTCTGCATATCTAATATTGTTTATAACTTGGCCATTTACAACAATCTCATCTTCTGATTCATCCAAGGGCTCTCTAAAGATCTTTTCAGAGTGTATATTAAATAATGCCGGTGACCATATACAACCCTGTCTAACTCCTTTTTCGATTGTGAAGATCTCGGCAAGCTCATTTTCTAATCGCACTGTTGCTTTTTGTTGGAGATATAAGTTTGAGATCAGTCTTATATCCTTACCATCGAGTCCTGATGTTAGGATATCGATTAGTTTCCCATGTGGGACTTTATCAAATTCCTTCTCGAAATCAAACATGCATACACATCGCAGTTGACATCCCTGGCTCTCTGTATTATAACTTACAAACTAAAAAATACTTCCCTCGTTTCGAGTCCTGCTCTGAATCCAAATTGAACTTCACTCAGGTGTTCTTTTAATTGGGTGTATATGCGCGAGTGAATGATAGTAAGGAGTACTTTAAGTACATGGCTCATCAAACTAATTAATCTGTTTGCACACATTTTCTAGCGTTTGCTTTTTTTAGGAAGTGGAATGAATATTGATAGTAACTAGTGTTTTGGTAAGTAACCAGTCTAATAGATGTTATTGAATAGCTTCGTAAGAGCTGTGATTTGATATGCCTCTAATAGCTTTAAAATTTCACCATGCACCTCATCAGGTCCTAGTGATTTCCCATCTTTAATCCGCTTAAGGCCATAGTTACTTCTTAGATTGTTATTTCTGGGCCATAGGTATTGTTTATTTCAGTCGGAATTCATGCTGCATCTTCGAATAATTCTTGCATAATATTCTTTCCATCTTAGTAATTTATCTTCAATGGTAGTCAAAATCTGGCCTTCAATGTCTACAACTATGCCTGTATTGCGTTGTTTTCTGGTGTTCTGTACCTCTTTAATTTTTTTGTGCATATGGGAATCGTCATGTTTGCATTGTAGTGTTTCAATTTCGGTACATTTCTCCGTCAGCCATGCTTCTTTTGCTCCTTTTATCTCCTTTAGTATAGTCTTATGCAACTTTTTGTATTCGTTGTCATTTCTACCTTGTAATTTTCTTCGCTCTTCCATCATCTGCAATATTTTATCTGTCATCCATTCAAGTTTCTTTTCTCTTTTTGATTTTAGATATTCATGCGAACTTGTGGTAATATATGTCTTCATTTCGTTCCATTGTTCTTCTATGCCTCTAGTAGTGCATTCAACTATTTTCGCAAAATTCTTATTAATCTCTATTTTTACTTTTTTCTGGATGTCATTTTCTTTTAGTAGTCTTATATCTGTCTTGGGCCTCATTTTCTTATGAATTATTTTGAGTCGAATGTTGATATTTGCAACCAATAGACTATGATCTGAGAAGACATCTGCGCCTGGATATGTTTTTGTTGAGGTGATAAAATTTCTAAACCTTTTGTTTATGTTGATAAAATTAATTTGGCTTCTTATGACTATCGAATAATTATTCTGTATGTATATTCTTATTTCTGTGTGTTAATTTTTAATATGTAATTGTTAAATGACTTTAGGGCATTTTTTTCTAATGTCTATCAACGATCTATTCATTACTTTTATGTCATTCAATTATGTATCCTTCCCTGTGTAATTTCTGACATGAAAATCAGTATGTTTAATTTTTTGTTTACATCAAATTATATTAAACTTTATCGCTTATATTAAGTTATTATTATTATTGATGTTTTATTTAAAATTATGATAAAGTAGTGATTTTGGCAGTTATTATCATTTTTAACTCGAGTTTTATCATTTATTGCATTAAAACTAATTCATATATCAAGAGCTCGCAGAAACATTTTGACAGTATGACAGCCAATTACTATACTATGGATACAACCCCTGATTATCAAATTATAAGAACGGAAATGGAAACTCGTTTATACAATTAAATGCATGTTATTGGCGGTGTATTTGACCAATTAACAAAGGTGATTTGAATACAGAATAGAAAAACCTTTTCGAATGATAGTTGACTTATCATTCACATTTATTAATAACCATGCCATCCCTCTAGTACTGATGTCAATAATAAATTATCGAAATATTAAATTAAGTTCTCAAGTAAGTTTTTTTAAGTTTTTCATTTCGTATAATAATTAGTCCATATTTCTACGTTTTTATATTTTTTTCTTGTAATTGGCAGTAAGTATATATTTATATAATTTTAATAAATATATTTAAACAATAATTACAGGTAAATTAAATATCTCTTTTGCATGTTATTCAAATAATTGAAAACGTTGTTTATCTCTGACTGCCTGCGGATGGCGTGGGCGAGTTATTGGCTTTAAACGTTATGATTAGACTTACATAATATTATATATATATATATATATATATATATATATATATATATAGTATTATCAATAGAGCAGTCTTTATGGATCTTGGCCTAAGCTAATCATTTTTTGAGCATTTGTGTTGTTAGTTTTGGCTTCTTAACAGGCTTGCAACAATTGAAGCCTTGCCATACAAATTTCGGCGTACGGTGAGCATCCTGCTTCTTCCAACTTATTTCTTAAATATCTCTGGGTGGCCCTTCTGGTGTTACAGCTAATTTTTTTAAAATTTATTGCGTCCTGGGGGATGACTGAAGGTTTTTTGCCACACTGGTCCTTCCGAACTGATGTCGCAGGTAGCTTCTCTTTGAGTTTTTGACTCAATCTTCTCACTGTCCACGGGGATACACCACATTTCCGTGCTATCTCTCTCTTACTAAGTTCTGTGTTTTCTAATTGAACAGTAATGGACGATATTTTCTCAACACAAAGATCTTTAGATTTATCCATTTAAAAATTCCATTCCACGATTAATCGTCTTCTTTTATCATTAAGAATTAACCAAAGTCAAAAGTAACACTACTATATCATAATGTCAATACTTACTAATGCAAAGTTTAAATAAACTGACTGCAAATCTATGTTTTAATTAAAAAAACTCAAAATGTAAACCAATTAGTTACTCCACACTTTGAGCACATATTCTACTGGCGTCTGTAAATGTTGGATAATTCTAAGAAAAATTTATACCATTTTCTACGTAACTGTGTACCCAATAGTTATGCAACCCATTCAACACCTTAGTATCATACATACTTAGTATCAAGTGAACATACTTTCAGTGCGATTTAAATAAAAAAACTGGAATTTTTATGGCGAGTCTATTAAATTAGGCAGGGACTGATATATACTGGGACTGACTGTATATATATATATATATAGTGACAGTTGAAACAACACATGACTTAATTAACAATTTTTGTCAAAAATGCCGGCCACATGGTCATAATAAAATAACTTTAAATATTGAATAAAGGCCTTGTTTGCCACTTTTCCTCTAGTTGGCAGATGCGATTGGTTTGGGAGATACACTAAGAGATAGTGTCGACATTAGGGTAAGATTAAAATAACATCTTTAATTATGATATTGTAAAGAATGTTTTTCCATTACAGCAAGTTCTGATGAAGCCCAAAATTATGTGGTGAAAGCTTGACTTTTAATAAAAGACACTCACTTAGATGCACCCGTTTTATATTGCTTCCTTAGTATTGGGTCGTTCCCGGTTACCTTCAACCGTCTATGTTACCAGTAACCCGTTACTGTCTTTGACTTTCTTTCTTATATATATATATATATATATATATATATATATATATATATATATATATATATATATATATATATATATATATACAGTACCGGAAAGAATTTAACATTGGTATGCGCTTTTAACAGAAGGAAGTGAGGAAGGCATATTTTAAACGGCATAGCATTATTAGGCTACCTTGTCGAAAATTTCATATGTTCCTTGAAATTTAGGCAGTAATGTTTTTTTTCATATTAACTCTAGTCTTGTGAAAAAGTATCAGTTTATTTTAATTGTTACACCTCTTAAAAACTAAATGTAACTCCTACGTTTTTCTGGTGACAATTTCAATTATATCTCATTAAAAACTACATTAAAAGGAATTTTGCAATGTTAATAGGAAACTTTATTAAATATAACTTAAGAGCGTAGGCGCAAAATTTCGGGCCAATGCTTTTTAAATGCATTCATTTTTTTCGAATCCTGAGAAAACTAACAAATATTTTTGAAAAATTTAAACGTAGAATTTAAGATTACATTATTACCGAGGGTCGAAAGTCCCTTAGAATAAACAAAAAGTTTTTTTGAATGAGATATTTGAAATTAAAAATCACACTAAATTTTCTCTTTTTTTTTTCACTCCTGTAACTTATTAAAATAAACATTATAGAAGTTTTCAGGGACTTTCGGCCCTCAGTAATAATGTATTAATATTTAAATTTGTCAAAAATACTTATTAGTTTTTTTAGGATTCGAAAAAAATGAATGCATTTAAAAAGCATTGGCCCGAAATCCTTTCGATAGGCGTGCTCGCCATAGAACGTTTGTATCGCCGTAGAATGTTTGTTTGTTTGTATATTGTTGTGTGTATCCCCAACATACGCGTCTGTAGTTAAAATATTTTAAGCAATTGATTGAAAGTAATATTAATATATAATATTTATTTATTTAAATCTACATAGAGCTATTCTAAAGCATACAATTTCGGTAGCTTAAAAATAAAATGTAAAATTAAATTGAATTTTGTCATTGCATTGGTATAGATTTATGCCATTGTCTAGAAAAAAATTGCTTTAACCTTTTTTCTCTTAAATGCTTTATAAAGCCAAGCTTGTAAGTTTTCAATGTCATCTTCGTCCCCAGATTCTATCTTATTTTACTCTGACTCTGCTTCACATTCCTGGATATCCTCCACTTTATCGATGTCATTGTCGTCTATAAAATTTTCTTTATCACACTAATCATTACCTATAATTATATTTCTTCGATATCTTCCGGATTATTGAATTTAAAATAATTTTTTCTGGTAGTGCTATTGCCAAAAAAGTACATTTTGGTAATCATTGCATTAAATATGTGAAATAAGTTAAACTTACAACGTAGATACAACGATATTGACATTGTAGGTGATCGTTTTTTTCAACGAAGACAATCTAAGATCGAAATTCGAAATCTATAATTGGGACAAAAATGGCAGACCTAGTATTAAAAGACGATTCAATAAAAAACTGACAAAAATATGTGTATATATCTTGAAATCCTAATAACGGATGTCAGTGCTAGTAGGTAGATATACAAAATTTGATTCCACCGGAAAACGATCCATAAGACTTGTTTACACGAGTAGAGTTGTGAGGAGAGTAGAGTAGCGAGTAGAGTCGACTCTACTCGCTACTCTACCAAAAATGGCTTGATACCGTTCACACGAGTAGAGTTACAAGTATAGTACTTATGCTAGTATACTGTAGAGTAGGTGTTTGTTTAGTACAAAATGAATTCAAGAAAAAGAAAATTGATTCAAAATTGTTTAGCTACTGTTGCAAATGCATTTGTAACTGAGGTCGCTTTGTAACAAAGAAAAGAGTGGATGAGAAAGTGGCTTAAAACAAGGAATACACACGGGGCCTCAGCTCTTTTATCTTGATAAGAATACATTTTTTATTTCTTATTGTATTTTTTATTAACAAGTAATAAAAACCTGTAACTTGCCCGTGAGCCTTCAGTCTTCTTGTTTCTTTTTGCACCTTTCATGATTGCTTCCATAGGAGTGAACCATTTCACGTTCGGAACGTATACATCGGCTGAACCTGAACCCCATTTTTTTGATTTTTGTATTTTTAAACACTGTTGATTATAAGTGCACCTTATATTCTTAATTTTTTGCTTGATCTCGTTTATTCCAAAGCCCCCTTTTGCCATTCTTTCGACGATTTCATCCTCCGCAGCTTGCCTCATACTTTTATTTCTGTAGTGTACACTACCTAAATTCCATAAACACTGGTATTCGCCATACATCTCTACAAGTTTTAAAGTGAAAGTGAAATGAAGTTCATCTTCGGTGAACTTCATTTTCACTATTTACACAAAACACAACTCCAGACGGAATGACAGCGTCCCTATGCACTCTCCTACCTACTCTACTCTACCAGAATTGACTGCGTTCCATGGGTAGAGTGCGCAGGCGAGTGGATATTTTGGCGGTGGTGGTAGTAGAGTAGAGTTACTTTGCCACATGTTGCTAGTCACTCTACTCTACCACGTACTATGCACTCTACTTGCTACTCTACTGCGCTGAGCGTTTTTACGGGTAGAGTTACTCTACTCTACCAAGTACAGCTCGTCAAGAATTGCAATGTCTCTGAGTTTTGATAAGAATATAAATTTGGAGGGGAGGATCCGTCAGTAGCCCGAATATACTCAGTTCAATTTTGTTAGCAGAAGCAAACAGATCAGACGCATATCAATTACACTGGTGTAGGACTTATTAATCCGGTTCCGTTACAATGGAATTTAAATCAAAAGTTCATCGTAAAGTTTTGAGTGGTTAATTTCGTGAAATTATAGCAAATGTGATATATTTTATGAGACGAGAAGCGGAGTCTAAACATCCGATAATAGAACTAACGAAAATTCAAGAACGTGTTTCGCGCGCAACTGGTGTTAGTGTTGGTTCTGTAAAGCAAATTTCAAATGAAATGAGATCAGTTGAAGATGGTGAAAGTGATTCGTTCCATACACCTAATATTAAAAGACAAAAACGTGCGACCAAAACTAAGTTGAATAATATGGGTAAGGAAATTCTTCGGAGATTTGTAATAAATTTTCACGTCCACGAAAAAAAAGTTCCTACGTTGAGAGGCATACACAGGAAATTTGTCAATAAAATTAATTACACAGTATCGTATGGAAGTTTACGAAAAGTATTACATAAAATTGGTTTCTGTTGGCGAAAAACTCAGACAAAGAAAAAATTGCTTATGGAAAAACCTGACATCCAATAAAAAAGGATAGCTTTTTTGCGAAGTATTAAGAGTTACAGAAACGAAAATCATCCTATAGTATACATGGACGAAACATACATCCACTCTTATCACACATTCAATAAAAGTTGGAATAATGATTCTCACGATGGTTTGCGTAAGCCTATCTCTAAGGGACAGAGGTTAATAATAGTTCATGCAGGGGGAGAAATGGGGTTCATAAAAAATTCCTACTTAAAATTTAAATCAAATTTAAAAACTGGTGATTACCATAGTCAGATGAACTTTCAAAATTATAAAAAGTAGCTAGTGGAAATGTTGATACCGAACTTACCAGCACAAAGTGTATTAGTGATTGATAATGCCCCATACCACAATGTTCAAAGTGAAAAAAATATAACGACTGCATCAAAAAAGGATGAAATAAAAGAGTGGCTTAAAAAGAGAAATATACCATTTACAGATGATATGTTAAGAGCCGAGCTGTACACTTTAGCAAAATTTTATCAACGTATCATAAATCATATGAAATAGATAAACTTCTAGAGGAAAATGGACATTCGGTATTAAGACTACCACCTTACTTATTAAGAAAAACTATGTTGCACAACGGAATGTAAGTTTTAACTTTAAAGATGTGGAGGTTTTATGTAATCAATTTTTTGAGACATTTTCAGAGGATGAATGGAAATCACGGTGTGAAAATGCCAAACAGGCAGAACAGTTTTTTATGAAAAGCGCACCGGCAGTGGACTTAGTTACGGAGAAAGTGATAATTAACTTGGATGATGATGATGATGACAACGATGATGCTGATAGTGATAGATGATCTAGAAGATACAGATTCGAGTTCCGATCCAGATATTTAAGGCATTGAACTATTGTAATGTTATTTTGTAAGTATACTGTTAGAATACGGACGTTTTAGAGGAAACAAAAACGATTAAACAATTTATTTTATTTTTATATTTCAATATGATGTATACAATGCTAAAATGATCATATAAAAAAAAGATGATGGTCGACGGAGATGGTTTTTTAATTTAAAAATGAACTAGTTATGTTATTAATAAAATTCTGGTTTTGGAAGATTAACTTGATTATAAAATTAAATGACCATTTATATATTATAAATTTTCTAACAGTCAGTTTACTTTCTCTTGTTTTGTTAAGGACATACCTAGAATTACTTAGCTATGTATTTCTTTGCAATTTTGTACAATATCTGTATGTGAACTTTTTTATTGCTTTTAGTTTTCAAACATGTTAAATTATGTTGAAATGATTTTATTAATAATTTGATATCTAAATATCAATTTTTTATAATATATTTCACCTTTAAAAACAATAAAAATCGATAATTTTCATCACATAATATTACGTGGAATAATTACTCCTAATTATTTAAATTTCAATACCTATTGAGTTCAATTGACCCTCCCCCAGTCGTAGTTCCATAATAAAATAATGTTAAAATCCAAACGCATTTGCTATCTTCTTTACTCCGAATGCGTTCTCTGTTTATTTTTCGCATCGCTAGAGTTTAAACTGAAAGACAGAGCTAACTTTGACGAACTGTACTTGCATCATTACTCTACCCGTGTAAACGGGTCTATAGCAACGCGAAACTCAGTGCCTTGGCCAAAGAAGATAATGAACGGAATATATTACAGACGAAAAGTATGAGATGGAGATAGTCATCCATATCTTGTAGAGGTTTGCAAGTATATGCGATTTGTTTTGAAGTTTTTACTTGTGTCATCTTAATACAATTTACTATTTGTATTGGAAATAAGCCACAATTTTACTTCAAAATGTACGTTTCGTTTTCCACTTCCGAGTTTTTTGTATACGATTTGTTTTGTTTTTATAAATCTTAATTCAGTAAAATATGTTAAAACTCTGTTTTCTTTAAGTCTTATCCAATAATACTGCGATACATTTATTACACAGCTGTGAGACTTTCAAGTTTTAGCACCTATGCCATATATCCGAAAAGCTATAAAGTTTCTCAACCTACGAGTTTTATTTAAATAACGTATTTGAGATTTTTATTGCATTATATTCTGGCAAAAGTGTAATTTCCCATTTGAAAATTATACGATTATAAATTTGATGTTTAAAACGAAAATTTAGGCAAATTGGCTCAGATTTTCGTAACATATATCAACTAGTCATTTAAAATTTAGGAAGAATATGCTTCTAAGTATTATAACAGTGAATATAGAAATGTTTATTTATAATATATACACTACCGAGCATAAAATTAGGGTCACCCCGTAATTTGAATTTATTTTAGAAATTATTATTCTGTTTTAACTATTTTCGGTTATAACATAGTTTACTAACGGATTGTTTAAAGAAAACAACGTTTTTGTCGTTTAAAGTTTATTAAAAATAATGGAAATGAAGAATTTTCCTTTGATATACTAAATATTGAAAAGGGACAATTTTAATTTGATGTGCTTTTTGTTGAAAAAAAGAAATTTTAAGAACTTTAGTAGCGAGTATTCCCTCCTCTGGCAGTGATAACAGCTTGCAAACGACGAGGCATGCTTTGGATCAGATTTTGGATCACATTCTGCGGAAGATTATTCCATTCTTGCACCAATATGTCGCGAAGCTCTCTCGAATTTCTGGGGGCCGGCACATGACTCCCTAAACGTCTCTTCATCTCATCCCAAACATATTCTAAGGGATTGATATCTAGACTGCGAGCAGGCCAAACAAATCGTGTGATTTAAACCTCGTCAAGATACTCAGTAACTATCCTAGCAGTGTGGGGCCGTGCATTATTATGCATAAATGTTGCGTCATCTCCAAGAATAACCATAAACGGTAAAACATGGTCTTCCAGAATCTGTGTCAGGTACCTATGCGCTGTCAATGTCCCATTCTCGATAAAGACTAACTCCGTGCAAGCATCAAACGATATGCCTCCCCATGCCATAACTGACTCTCCACCAAATGGAAGACGCTCGGCAACATTTTTGAGCATATCTCTCGCCTGGACGTCGCCACACTCTTACACGTTTGTCTGGGCCCGTAAGACAGAATCTCGATTCATCGGAAAACAATACACGACTCCAATCCTGCATTGTTCAAGCCAAATGTTCTCGTGTAAAATTCAGAGGTCACGGGAAAGCGGCGGTCCAGTTACTCTAGTTCGAGAAGATAAACCAGCAGCATGAAGTCGTCTCCTAACTGTCCATTCACTTATGTTTGCATTTCTCACTTCTTGCAGATTCTTCGAATGATATATGGCTCTTATAGAGACAGCGTGACAAACGAATGGAGGGGCAGATACAATAACGAGCTAGAGTCTCTAATCGGAAAAGAAAATCTAGTCAGATATATAAAGGCCAATAGACTCAGATGGGCAGGGCATGTGATACGCAGTAACGACAATCGCCTTATAAACAATGTTTTCTGGGAAAGACCAGAGAGAAGAAGGTCTGTAGGGCGGCCTAGAAAAAGGTGGAAAAATGCAGTCAAAGAAGAACTAGAGAAAATGGAAGTGCGACAATGGGAGTGCGACAATGGGACTTACTGGCACAGCACCGACAAACATGGAAGGCAATAGTAAATGCGGCAAAGACTCACGAAGAGTTGTAGCGTCATTGATGATGATGATCACTTAAGACAGGATATAAAGTATATTCCATAATACTCTTGGAACGATTGGAAGAATGGGTAGAATATCAATCTAGTCCATTGAAAAGTTGAGATTACATTTTTGAGAGGACGTAATTTTATTTTTTTTATGTGTGGGGATATGGAAGTGGTTAGTATAAGCTTAAGTTTAAATTTGTGAGGTCCCCACCCTTGTCCCCCGTCCGCCTTCTTGGAAAGAGGGGGACAAAGGGTTTTCGCGCTGTATCTCATAAATTAGCAACCCTACAGAAAATTGTATAAAACATTATTTGTAGCAAATTTAATTTTCTACAACTTTATTTGTATTACTTTTTATCGTAAAATAAAAAAATTATAAATAAAAATAAATAAAAGTTTTTGAACAAATTTTCTTTTGGGCTTTACAACTTTTTTCTGGTCATTTTACAATAAAATGGCATCAGAGCAATATTATAGAGGTGCAAAGGGTTTTCGCGCTGTATCTCGTAAACTAGCAACACTACAGAAAATTGTATCAAACATTATTTGTAGCACATTAAATTGTCACAAGTTTATTACTATTATTTAATCGTAAAATGAAAAATAATTTCTTTTGGGCCTTATGTTTTTTTCTGTGGTTATTTTATAATAAAAAGACATCAAAGCAATATTATGCAATAATTTTCACTACAAAATGTAATTTCATTAATTTCTCTGCGTTTTACAGCACTCCGAAGATGATCGGGTTCTTGAATACTCGTAAGAATACAATAAAAACGAACCATTAGGCTTAGTTTTTTTATTATATATTTTTTTATTCATATAATTTATTATTTTGTTCACATTTCTATAATATTAGTTTATTATCGACCTTTTTCCCGATCACCTGTGAGGTATACAGTCGAGATAATATTGAGCATAATTATATATTTAAAAAGTTGTTTTCCAGCTATTGTTTTTTATTTCCTTTAATGGTCCAGGCTGCGGTTCAGGATCTAATTGAGTATCGAAGGGGAATGTTTGGGAAGAAACGGAAGTCATTGTGGGTAATTCATCTTCGAATTCTTCGAATTTTTAGATTAATTTTTAAATTTTAATATTTCCGTGAAGTCACTGCAGGTTTCACCAGAACGATCGAGGCACTGCAGGGCATTTGAGGCCTACTAGTCGACAACCACACATACTTGCACAGTTTACCTTGCACCTGTAGAAACTTACTTTTAGAAATTCAAGGGGTGCTGGAGTTTTGAAAGTTTTGATTGGTATCCAAATTTTTCCATGATTTTTCCAGTCCCAATCTTCAGGATCGCGGTTTTTCCTGGTGATAAACTTTAACACTGTGGAAACGAGCTGCATCTTGTGTTGGCGGAAGCGATAATAAGTTAAATGTAATTTTCATAACTGTTTTGGCGAATCGTTTTTATCCCATGCTGTTAGAGAATCATCTTTATTTCCAGTATATAAAGAGACGAAAAACGTTCGCCAACGACAGTGGGCAAATATGGCTCGGCTTTCTCACTGAGAAATAATACTGTTCTGTTAGCTAATTCAGGATATTTGTGTAAAATTTTGATAAATTTAAGTTTGCCGATCGTGTAAGCTACTAATGTTGTATCGCATCCTGAAAAAGCATGGAGAAACAGCAAATTCTCTGCAATGACGTCGCCATATATAAAACTTGAAGGACAGTATAATTGATGCGACTCACTCTTTTGAAGGTTTAAAAAAAAATTGGACAGACAACATTGGACACTGCTCCCTTCCTAATGCCGTGAGCAAGACCAAAATGTCAGTATCCTCCGCTACGAGAGTCACAGAATCATGGGCTTGAAATGCAGCAAGCGCAGAACATATATTGACTGTATTTGCATTAGATTCAGCCTGGTCGACACTACAACAGACTCTGATAGAACAGTTTTGAGAAGGTCTATTAAGTTTGCTTTGTTCTTTCCATTACCAAGAAATTTATCTTGGAATAATATTCGTACGGTGCTTATTAAACTTTATCTCTGTCCATTGGTACTTTTTCGTGCGACGAACTCCCCCACGAGAATAATTAAGACAGAAAGATTAAGATCTGGCCATGATCAAGATCAGCGTGTCGTAAAGTTGGCCTGACAAGATAACCCGAGTGGAAAGCGAGCGCGAGGATGTGTTTGACCAAAACTTTTAACTTTATTTTTTTGTGGAGTCTTTTAATGTGTTTTTTTGCGGAGTCTTTTATTATGTTGTCTTTTTGATGTGTTTTTGGAAACTTTTAAAGTTTTTTTTTTATTTTGAAAAAAAAATGTATTTCGTGAACAATGAGATTCCTCTTTTGTAGGGATACTTTTTAAATGTTGACCATAGCTCTGAAGATGTCTTTATAAGCCGAATGAGCTCAGCTATGAATTAAATATTTTACACACTTTTAAAATATTTTATTTTCAATTCAGAAGCGAAATAATAATTTAATTTTTAAGCGAAAACCTATTATTAGATTACGATTTTAATACATATTTTTAAATATAGTAATTTTATTTTATTCTTATTTTTCAGAGTCCAGTCACCTTAGTGATTCTGGCTCTGGGTATTGGCAACTTCAGCTCGATCGTGATCTAGTAGATACCATATCTGCGATATATCCTGAGTGGTTTCGTAACAACATGGCTGAAGGGGGAGGATCCCCCACCAGCCCCAGGGAGTCACCTCCTAAGGCTGTAATCGATACTTCTCCCATTGCGATTGATCAAAATAAAGAATGTAAGTATAAATAAAGTATGCTTTTTAGTAGTATTAATATGACAATATACAAAAATCGTTCTTTTACATTGGTTTTATGATTTTATGATATTAAAAGTTTAAAAAATAGTTCGCGAACATCAAATATCGTCGCTTTCACCGTTGTTCTTAGCAATTATGTTTTAATACTATTTTCCTCGATGCTATTGATGCTATTGCTATCCTTAAATGCTTCCATATATCTCTATCCTGTGCACTTTATATCCAGTTTGTATGTATACGTCGTAAATCGTCGTTACATCTTGGAGGACGCCAATATTTCTAATGGTTTTTCTCTGGATGTTCATTGAATTTAGTCCACCTATTATCGTCAATTCTCGTGACACGTCCTGCCCAATGGCATTTTACGGTTGTTATTTTTTTCACGGCACCTTGGGCTCTGGTCCTTCGGATTTCTGTGTTTACCACAGGAATAAACCCAAGTTTATCTAGTTTTGTGACAGGAATAAATGGTGCTAAAAAGAAATTTTGCCCTAAATAGACTGAAAAAAAAACTAAGTAAAGCCGCAAAAAATTAATGGAAGTATACCACCAAAAGTATACCAAAATAATAGAAGAGAATAAACATTTAAAAGTCCTTAGACCGAAAATTCTTTATAGTAGAAAAAAATCTGCATAATAACAAACACAAGAGGGCAAACAGTAACAAATGGAAAAAATCCTGGATATACTGGAAGGTTTTTACAAAGAATTGTAAGAAAAACACCAAGAATGTATGGCATATACCGCAATATGCCTTGTCATTAATCAAAGATCAGAGGACATACCTGAAATTACTCTGTTAATGATAAGAAATGTACTCACTGACACGAAAAGCAACAAAGTGTCCGGAAGGCGAAATAGAAATAAAATCATAAAAGTAGGTGGGCAGACTATAGAACAAGATCCCACTGCAGAATTACTACTTCATAACGTAATTCATCAAACTCACATTTTTACATACATTTAAAATTAGAATACATTGATAATAAGTTGTCAGTAAAAAGTTACCTCAAATATTTTGAATTCAATTAGTAGTTCAATAGTAATTAATCTTTGACAAAAACTTTATTTCGTTCATTTATTTTTTAAAAAAATACGCTGCTCATGACCTATATGCATGTTTTTTATATCACATTAAAGCTAATTTTTTTACTTAATATGATGATATATGATTGCCCAAGAAAAAATGGTCGCAAATTAGGGATGTCAGCTGTTAAAAACACGAGGATTCAAAGAAAAAATAAAAGAGAGTTAGTGGGCAACGACACTGGTTTGGCAAGTGATAATATGTATATTATTATATATTTATCGACGCATGCTTTAAAAACTCACACAACTGACATTTCAAACCAGTAGCTTTGCGTGCTCCTTTTACTTTATCTTTGATAGCTTTAAAATAAATTAGCTTTATTATGATATAAAAAAAACATACATACACGTCATGAGCAGCGTATTTTATTTAAAAAATGTTGTCAACGCAATAAATGTTGTCAAAAATTAATTACTATTAATTGAATTAAAAATATTTGCGGCCAGTTTTGGATTGGCAACCTATTATCAATGTCTTCTACTAATTTTAAGTGTATGTACAAATGTGAGTTTGATTAATTACGTTATGAACGTAGTGATCCTGCATTGGGATCTTAGGCTATTACTACAAGCACTAAAAGCTCTACTCAATTAGCGTATTGTGGAAGGAATAACACCAGATCAGTGGAACTAATTTAATTATTGTACTCACACATGAAAAAGGAGATATAACAAACCTTGGAAACTACCGAACCATAAGCTTGTTATCACATATCTACAAAGTATGTACGAGGATTATTACCAAGTCATTAAATTCTAAGCTAGATCGATATCAACCACGTGAACAGGTAGGATTTAGCTCAGGATATGGCACACATGATCACATACAAGCCTTAAAGTGCCCTATTGAAAAAAGTATGCACTATGAGAAAGTGTTTGATACAATCTACCAACATACGGGAGGTTGCTTTTTACATTTCTGGTCTAACAATGAAAAACAAATATTTATGGTCGAAAATGGCTTTATTGCTTTTCAAAATATTCGTCGTGAAAATCAATACATTTTTGCATGAGTTTGAACCAATTTTCGAAGCACTTTTTCCACTCAGATTGACATAACTCTGAAACATGGGTTTTGAATGCTTCCACCACTTCTTCGGGTGTCGAAAATCGTTGACCACGCAGTTTATTTTTTATGTGCGGGAATAAAAAAAGTCTTTGGCTAGCTAATCAGGACTGTACTGCGGATGACCGTTTAATTCGATATTTTGGCTGGTCAAAAACTCCGTTATGTATGCTAATGTACGTGATCTTGCATTGTCGTGGTGAAAAATGATTCGTCTGTTCTTATTTTTTTGTTCTGAATTTCACTGTAAACTTCAGGCAAACAAATGGTTGCATACCATTCAGAATTGACCCTCTTACGTTCCTGTAATGGCATTGTAGCTTCATGACCATTTATGCCAAAGAAATGTGCTTCTTCCACGAACAATTTTGTAAGATTTGGTTCATCTTGGAACACCCATACGGTCGATTGCTGTTTTGTTTCGGGCTCATATGCATAGATTTATGCTTCGTCTTCTGTGTAGATCCTATACACAGCAGTTGATGCACCGCGATCTCATTTCTTCAACATTTCCTTGCATCAATTGACACGAGCCTCTTTTTAATCTTTTGTCTGATTTTATGGGTTCCAATGTGAACAAATTTTACGAACCAACGAGATGAAAATTTTACGAACAATAAAGGGTGCCACAATAAATGAAAAGATACACAACGAGGATACTCTAAGAGAATTAGGAGTGCAGAACGTGGTCAGATGGGTAAGATCAAGGAGAAGCTGCTTAAGAGATCACATAGAATGAATGGGTCCAGATCGAATTGCTAAGTGGACCAAAACCTAAAAACGCGCATCAAGACTAGACTAGACTAGGTAGGCTCTCAAAACAGCTATGCATCAATATCACAAGAAGGTAGACGACAGAAATGACAGGACCTCGTTCTATTACAAGAAGATAAGATCTGTGTGTATGTGTGTCATGAGTGAATATTTGCATCTAATTTCAATATATGATATGAAATTACATACACATAGATTATATATTTTTAAAATTTTATATATTACCATATATTAACATATATATACACTCTATAAATAAGTTTTTATTAATTAATAATTAGTTTAATTTTTATTTTGAGAACGATTTGCGGGGTTGAAATAGAGACGTTAAATATAAAGTATTTTTAATTAAAATTGTGATTTAATTCTCCCAATTCATGGACTATAGTAATTGTTACAGATGTGATTAGCCTTCAGTTTACGCAAACGGTAAAGGCTCAAGTACACGGGTCAAGTTTACAAGCTGACAAGCCGGCTAGTAAAAAACCGACGAGTCGGGGAATATGCTTGTAGTCGAATACACACAACATTTCCCACTTACTCTTTTCTACACTTAGACGTGGAAGACACTTGTTGTTGTCTGCTGTTAAGTTAGGTTATGGAGAAAGTTTGCTGGAAAATTTTGCCGTTGTTTCTGGAACTTGAAACAGATACTCCAGAGACAACGAATGAGCAGTTGCTATTTTATTTCTAATTCTGTAGTTAGTGGAATTGCCATCCTAATTTTCGTGTCCTGTTTTGACATTTCGTCTACCATTCCCAGAGTTCATCAAACTGTTTATATGTTTTTATAAGTCTCAGGAGCTTCGTTCTTCAGCTCTTTCAGTAAAGTATTTGATGCACCATAATCAATACTACTCCAGTCGTCAGGGACGAAAATACCACTGAAAATCTAAAAATCATACGAATAAGCTGAATTTTGCCGAAAATATTAATTTTGGGACCCCAAAAAAGATGCAAAAAAGTTTACCACTTTTACCCCTGGGCTTACACCTAAAACCCCCCGGGCAGGGGGTTAATATCGCAAAAAAATCAATTTACCAAGAATCTGTACAGCGTATAAACAAATGTTTCAAATAAAAATATAGTTAGGATAATTTTAAACAAAATGGTTTTTAGCACTTTTTGTGTAGAATGAACCGTTCTCTGAGAAACAACCCTTGAGGCGACCGTCGACTTTAAATGTCAGTTAAGCGCGCGAAGTCAATAAAATTTGTATCAACTCGACGGTAAAAGTTCGATATCTTTTGATCCAAGTGTCCTCTCGACAAAAATCAAGATGCCTTTTAAAGGTAAAGAGTTCAGCTTGCGTATGTTTTTGTATTTAACCGCAAATAAACTCAGAGTTTATATAGGTGTTAAATAATGGCACGATTTTTGCCATTTTTTATGATTCCCCTAAAATCAATACGATCTATACCTTTCATTGACTGGCCGCTATGAAGTTTTGATTACTCGAGCCTAACCTTTAAAACCTATAGCATGAAATTTTAGTTTTCGAGTTTTTTGAACAAATGTGAGGAATTTGAAATATGCTTAAAAACGCTGAATTTAAACTTTCACGTAACAAACGATCTAAAACGTCCAATTTTTTTTTTGAATTACACTAGTACGTTTTTCAAAAGAACCAAACTTCTACTATAAACTACACCCAGAACCGTCTTCTTGGAGGCATTTCTAGGAGGCGATCGTTTATTCATATTTCAAATGCCTCATATTTGTCGCCTCAACTTAAGATTAAAATTTCATGTCATCGATTTTAAAGATTAATCTCTAAAAATGGAAGTTTTACTATGATTGGTCAATGAAAGTGATCAATTTTATAGATTTCACGAGATTCGTAAAAAATGGCAAAAATCGCGCCACGTTTATTTATTTAACATTTTTATAAAAACTGAGTTGATTTGCGGCAAAATACAAAAACTGCATGTGAAAGCTGCACTCTTTACCTTTAAAACGCATCTTGATTTTTGTCGATATGACACTTAGAGCAAAAAATATCTTGTGGCCTTTGTCAATTCATGCACCTTTACTTTACGATTAACTAAAACCATTTCATGGATTTTCTTTACATTTTCTGTGTAACTGCATCGGTGGACTGTTCAGTACGTGGTTCATCCAATGTAGATAGATATACGGCCACTACGAAATTCACATTCTATACCTACATACACCAAAACTGTATCGCTTATTATTTTTCCTTTGTTGTCTCCTTGGTAGGTTTCTGTGCATTTTCATTTTTCTGTAACATCATTTAGATTACACAACATCCATCTGGACAATATCTTCGTTATATATAAATATTTATGCACAGCTGAATTTGTTGAAGTCTGAGATATGCTAACATGTGAGTCCGGTTTTACATATCATCGAGCTTGTTTTTTGGCTTTTGATTATAACCACAAGTTACACGAAACCTTCACGAGACTCATCAATGCTAAACGAACCAATGGTAAATGTTTTGTGCTGGTAATGATTGACTAGAAGTTAGAGGAATTTATTGCGAATGCGAACAGTGTCTTTGACATTAATCCTTTATACAAACATGCTCTCTGTATCCACTTTGAACAAAGTATTCTACCTAAACTCCCTTCATTAAAACCAATGCCAAATTCTAGGAATGTATCTTTAAGTTTATAGTAATGTATATAGGGAATAATTAATTAGTGGCATCTAACGGTCCTTTATAAATATTTAAAAACTTACTTAAACTATTTGTTCATAACCAAATAACTGTACCAAACAATGCTGTATTTTTAACTATAATATTAATGTTTAGCATTAAATCATTAATATTGTTTCGTGCCTTCACTAATTACACGAATAAAATAACTATAATAAGCTACCGAATAGACTCGATAAATTAAAATTAAACGCCAGACTATTGTGACTGCACCAGAGGAAGTTTTTAGTAATTAACAGTTAAAATTATGTACGATACACAGCTCTAAGCACGGTCTTTAATATTCATACTTTAAGTTGGCTAGACTAGACAATAACTTGTCTGAAGACAACTGACACTGCCGTCCAATATTGTTAGTTATTTGTATTTTAGCAGTATAAAGGTTATTTCTAAATCATGTTAGTAGCAATTTTATTATAAATAAAATAAATAAATAAAGGGTTTTATTAATGTCGAAAGTTGTTGCAACTATGGCAGTCGAAGATGTTTTTGCCTATCGCAGTATTAGCCCGGTCAAGATAGGCATTCAAGTTTATAAAAATTTTCCCAGTAGGGGAAATCACGTTACAAAAGCCTTCTGATTCTTTTTCTTCCTATTCTTGTTTTTGTTGTCTTGTTATTCTTCCTGCTGGATGCAAGTAATTTGTCCTAATAGTGATCCATCAGATGTCTCCTCGCTGATATCGTACGAACTCTTGGCGATTCAAGATTAAAGCACGACTGACCTTAATAACTTGTACCTACATGCTGATGAGCAAAACTATCCAACTTTGTTGCAGCCCCATTTTGCAATATATACCTGTTTACAATTGCAAATAAATTGTGTTAATGTTTTTTGGAACTAAAGTCTGGATTGATTCCAATATCTTGTCGAGTAACTTAAAACCTCTGGTCTAGTTGATTACCACATTTGAACTTAATAATACGAGCCCCTTCCCATATCAATTGTCCCAACGTTAGATTGATAAGAAAATTAAATTTTAGAGAACAAAAATAAAAGCGCAGCATAAATTTTAATGCATCGTTCAACATTTTTGAATTTCCTAATTATAGAAAATATTTTATAACGTAATGAAAACTGTTGATTAAACAGAATAATAATAAATTAAAAAAAAAACGCATAGAATATATAGAAATACATCTTAACAAAAAAAATGTGAAAGTTTACCACTGAGTTACATCCCCTTTATTTTTAATGACGTCCAGGTTCTGACAAAATTCTAATGTAAACGAATTCCATATTTATGCAATTTTTCCTTGGGCAGGATGTTTTCTCAAACTTTTTTTCATTTCGCGCCACAAAGTCTCTATAGGGGACAAGTCGGGACTGTTAGAAATCCATTCCAGAAGTGGTGTGCCATGGTCTTCAATCCATTTTAAACTCTTTTCTGAGGTATGAACCTGCACCGTCCTATTGCAAGACAAAATCTTCCGCAGATGTTAAACGGTGTTCCATAATCGGTAAAAGAAATTCTTCTAAAATATTCAAATATTTGTCCGTGTTTACAATCCCATCGATAAAATGTAACTTTCCCACACCTTTAGACGACAAGCTGTCCCAGATCATGACAGATGCATTAAATTTAACTTTTCTCTTCCGACAGTCGGGATGGAAAGCTTTATTTTTCCTGCGAAGCGACTCCTACTGTCTCCAACACACACTTCAAATCTGGACTCATCACTCCAATGTATTGAATTCCATTGCGAGTCCAATCTTTAGGCTCTTTTGACCATCTTAGTCTATTTTTCTCTTGTTGTAATGTTAAAAGTGTCTTTTCCTTAGCCTAAAATATAATGAAATTTATTAAAAACAATTCGTACTAATTTTGTCAACTATAAAACTTACTTTGTAAGTACCAAATCGTAATTGGTGGGCCTCTCAGTAACATTTTAATCTAAAACGTGTCTTCCAATCTATAATGCTTCTTCATACCCTTCAATCTGCTTCGGTTATTTTACTTGTTCGTTCATTTCTAGGTTTTGTGACGACCGAACCTGTAGTTTTGTATCTTCTGACTATATTTCTTACACTATTGCGTGACAATAGCAACAAATTCACGATTTCCGAATTGGATTTTCCAGAATTAAAAAATCTAATGATGATTGAACAAATTTTCTCATCGATAACTTTACCTAGACCCATTGTACAATCCACAAACGGCAAAAAGCTTTACAATACTACAAAATACATTTGATGTTAACTGACAATATTATTGTTTTGATGTCATTTTTCCATAGCTACCTCTGGATTTAACGTAATTATGAAAAAATAAACGTATGTTGACATAAGTGAATGCATAGCCAGGGTTTAGTGAATTTTTTTTATTGTTGAAAATAAATACAAAACCATAAGGGTAATGTTTTTTAATAAATATTAATAAAAATGCCATATATCTTATATACTAAAACGCTAAGCCCTTTTCTTGTCCACCACTTTACTCAAAAACCATATTAGATAATTAAAATATTTTTTCGGAATAATATTAGTATTACGTATGAGATTGTCAAGATATACTTTTGGTACAAAAATTCACTTCCGGTTTTGAGATGACCGGAAGTTAAAAATTACTTTAAGTGTTAGACCCCACAATGTATATATGGATCGAAAGGTCTCGTCGAGACGAATCTAAATATGTACTTCCGGTTGCGATCCGACACCGGAAGTGACCCGAAACGCGCATAAAACGTCAAGATAGAGCAAATCTGACACCGGATTCGTGATCAGCATGCAAAATTAACTGCTAAATGATATCCATGTCGACATTTGATGAACTAAAAATTGCATTCCGGTTTTGAGGTCGACTTCCGGTTTCGTTTTTATTAGTCAAATCAATAGAGAATTCAACGTAGAGTTCAAAAATGTAAGTTCACGAAATTATCATTTATAGTTTTTGAGTTATTGATAAAAATATTTTTACTTCCGGTCATTGTATATATTGTATATTTTTCTCGCAAAATAAAAATTTCATTTTAAAAACTCGATGTCGAGTTGGTCCGCTAGTATTAATTAATATGGGAACTTATAAAAACATGCAGAGCATAGTTTGTTTATGGTAATCCACTTAAACTGCAAATTCCATAGGTGGGCCAACTGATATAGGAAGGGACTCGTATACACGAAATAGTTGGTGATTATATCTTCTGGACTAGAGTTACTCTTTTTAAAAACTTTAGCGCAATGAAAAAAATCTTGTTTCTCTATCATTTTAAAAGCTTTTGTTTTACACCTGAAAAATACTGCTGGTGTCAGTATCTCAGCGTTATTTAATGTAAAAACATTATATGATTTTGACACCTTGCAAACGCACATAAACTTTTGGAGAATATATTTCAGACTAACGTTGAGCTTTCCCAGGTTTCAAAAAAAGAAAAATTTCTGTTGGATTTGGAGGAGTAGGTAATATTAGTAAATCGACATCTTCAACAACAACAGTTGACACTTGACATGTTAATCCGTTCTATTGCTGTTTCAATTATCAGGACATCAGCATCCTAATTAGTTTGTCTTACAAACATATTTTCAATGATAAAATTTTCTTTCAACATTGAAATTAACCAAGACTTCTGACGATTTGCAAGACATTTTTGTTGAGTGGTGGGAACTGTCCTAAATGCATCAACTAAGATATCAAAAGATGAAGATGTTGCTGTAGTTCATCGAAGTTATTCTGCACCTTTAATATTTTTCGTACAATTGGTATAATCATCAAATACTACAGTAACTCTATGGCCATATGCGAAAAGACATTTGGAGAAAAAGCATGGCGACAATTTTTATAGATAATTGCATGATTTACAATTTTTAACTAATATATTTTATGGTAAAACTTACTGTTTTGGCTGAAAAACGCAAAAAGTCCATATTTTCGACCTTTGAATAACTTTTTTTTGCAGATGTGAGTTTTATGGGAACTTTTTACATTTGATTTATAATGGTGCCCCGAATATTCGTGCCAATTTTTAGCTCTATGCGAATTATTTTTGTCCACCTCACCCCTATTTTTTGGTCTAACTTGATCGGGTTTTATGGGAAGATGAGTAGGGATGTTATATACCTACTGTGTTATCTCCAATGGTATTGTAACATTTTTTTAACACAATTTTTTACATTTTTTATTTATCGTTCATATATAATTTAATTTACAGCCTACCTATTTTTTAGTCTTTTACAATAGCCTAGCCGGAGGTTAAACTTTTAGATTTGATCTCTCCTCATTAAATGATTTTTGATACTCGACTTTCGATGTGTGATCTGAGAGTCAGGTAGTGTTTTGCGCAAGTTGTGCCTCCAATTGGCCTTCGAAAATTAATTAACGCACTTATTAAATATAAGTACATATTACTGTTGTGCAAGAAGTAAGACTAAGGAATTATCCAAAAGAGACAGTGTTTTTTTCTGTTTGTTTACGATTACAATCTGGTCATAAATGAAAAATAAGCAATTTTAATCTATCCTAAATTACTAAAGTTGCTTGAAATCAAGAGTTTACCCTACGGTGTTCTCTTAATCTTATCTGATCAATAACGCAATAATTATTATATTATAAATTTTATCAGCCCATAGAACAGGCGGGTTTTAGAAAAGGTTATGGAATAAACGATCACCTACTGAAAGCTATAATACTACTGGTAATGCTGCCTACTGAAAGCTATAATACTAATGGTACTGGTAATAAAAAATCTTATAGAAAAATGCACTGAATATAATAAACCACTAGCTTTAATATTTGTCTACTATGAAAAGGCATTCGACACCGTAAATCAACAAAAAATGTTGGAAGCCTTGACAGAATGCCGAATTGACTATCGGTATATAAATATAATTAAACACATATACCAAAACGCAACAGCCAGTGTTGGAGTGGGTGATCGTTAAACCCAGAAATTCCCGATACAACGTGGAGTACGCCAGGGGGACACCATATCGCCGAAACTGTTCACTACGCTTTTGGAATATATATTATGTAAAAGGGCAAAACTGACCGACAAGGGCATAAACATAAACGGAGAAAAGCTTAGCCATCTAAGGTTTGCAGATGATATTGTACTAATAGCTGATAGGATAGATGAGGCCAAAGAACTTTTAAATCAGCTCTACCTTTCCTCGCTAGAAGGGGGATTGAAAATAAATATATCTAAAACCCAGATGATGACAAATCTTGTAGTCAGCGAAGATATACGCGTAGGAACAAGATCCATAGACCAGGTAATGGCCTATAAATACCTAGGTCATGAGAACCGCATAGGAAAAGATAACCAAACCGTTGAGCTTCTCCGTCGTATAAGACTGACTTGGGCAGCCTTCGGCAAGCTGAACCATATTTTCAAATCGTCTGATATACCAATATGCCTTAAAAGAAAAACGTTTAATCGGTGTGTTTTGCCAGTGTTAACTTACGGTGCGGAAACGTTGACCATGACAAGGAGAACAGGTCAAAAGATCCGTGTGTGTCAAAGGGCGATGGAGCGTGCTATGTTGGGCGTTTCACTACGAGACAAGATCCCAAATCGCCAGCTACGACAAAGAACAGGAGTGGCTGATGCAGTAGAGAGAGTAGCAACACTGAAATGGAACTGGGCAGGTCGCGTGGCTCGAATGACAGATAATAGATGGACAAAGTGGATATTGGAATGGAGACCAAGAGATGATGCCTACCGAAGCAGAGGTCGTCCACCAACATGTTGGACTGACGATCTAAAACGTTGTCATAGGAATTGGATGCAAGAGGCACAAGATCGAAATAGATGGAAAATTATGAGGGAGATCTATGTCCAGCAGTGGATAAGCGAAGATTGAATGATGAACGCACTAATGTTAACATGTACCACGCGCACAAACACTATGCTCTGCATTTTCACTGTCATTTAACTAATTCGAAGGGCTTTGTCCTCTTTAGGATTGTGGAATTGTAGCCACAATTTTCATACCCAGGTCTTTAGGGAGGTCGCTGTTCCTCATGTACCAAGGAGCATTCACAATGTTTCTCAATACTTTATTCTGAAATTTGTGGATTATTTCTATATTACTTTTCTTGTCACAACCCCAAAGTTGGCTACCTCTAGTTGAAATAGATCATAGTATTTATAAAGTAAAAGCTTGTTGTATGTAGGAGACGGCTTTCTTACAACCAACCAATACATTTTTTGTATCTTATACCAAGTTCTTCTTATTAATTGTAACTGGTGTATTTTGTATCTATTTATTGGTAAAGTTAACGTGTACAGATTTATTTTCGTTCTTCTTAATTTTCCATTTTTTTGTCTAGGAATATACTTTGTTAACTACTGTTTGTAGTTTGTTTATTGCCTTTTCTTCTTATTCTTCTTACTTCTTGTATGTAGGCTTTAAAGCCTGATTCTTCTTCAATATTAGCCTCATAAATTGTTTAAATTATCGCACTATGTTTTTCTTGGTCTGCCAATTCTTTTTCGTCCACATGGTGACTTGTCTCGTGCTATTCGTACTATCCTGTCCTCTGCCATTCTACTAATGTGTTCGTTCCACTCCTGTTTCCGTTTTGTCACCCATCCATTTATGTCTTCTATATTGCCTGCTCTTCTTATGTTTTCTCGTCTCTCCCTATCCAACAGACTTTTCCCTGATATTCGTCCGAGTATTTTCATCTCTGTTGTTTCTAGTAGCCGTCTCGTTTTAGATGTGTCAGGTCTTGTCTCCGCCGTGTATGTTAATATAGGTCTAATTGCTGTTTTATAGATTCTTGTTTTTGTGTCTTGTCTTAGGTGTTTGTTCTTCCATATTTTGTCATTAAGAGATCCCGCTGCTTTACCTGCTTTTAAACTTTGTTGTCGTACTTATTCTTCAACATATCCGTAACTAGTTATATGTATTTCCAGATATCTAAACCTTGCTTCCTGCTTTATTATTTTCTCATCAATTTCGATTTTACATCGTACTGGGTATTTCGATGTTGTTATACATTTGTTTTTTTCTGCTGACATTATCATATTGTATATATTGACTTTTGTATTTAAGATGTGTGTTGATCTTTGGAGCTCGTCTTCTATCTCGGCGATTAATGCGGCATCGCCTGCATATCATAATATTTGGATTTCTTTGTTCCCCATTCTGTAACCATGACCTTTATGTACTGCTTGTATTATTTCGTCCATTATTATATTAAAGAGAAATGGGCTTAACGAGTCAACCTGTCTTATTGCATCTTCGATAGTGTCATCTAGCGCTAAAATGGCAGTATCGTCAGCAAAGGTGGCAATGGTATTATATTTTAATACAGGTATATCGCATGTGTATAGCAAATAAAGGACCGGGCCCAACACGCTACCTTGCGGAACTCCTGCTCTAATTTCTCTTATGTCGGAATAGCTGTTTTTTGTTTAATTCTAAAGTAGCTTTCAGATATATAGGTCTGTAAAATTTGCGAAAATTGCTTGGGCATAAATGTTTTTAGCTTATATATCAAACCTATTGAAACTTATTGATATAGTGCTTATTTCTGAAGCCAAATTGATGTGTCGGAATCAAGTTTTTTGGTTCAATAATTGTTTTCATTTCAAAAGAGGCAATATGATATTTTTATTACTGCTCTCACAATACCAATCATGAATTCGGAGCCGCATTCATTGTCAACAAAACACTTAAACTTCTTTTTGTGGACTTCAATCTAAAAAGTTCAGGAATCTGTTATCTAAGTAGTGTAAGTTTTGTAATATTAGTTTAATAAATGTACGCGCCCCAACCGAAGACAACGAAGAGGAATTCAAAGATCGTATAATACTGTCAAATATAAACAAAATGTAACATAGAATATTCTGTTTCTGAAAAAGTAAGAAAGAATTTCTTTTAATAAAAGATTATGCATAGATTATTTTGAATAAATATTTTTTAAATACATAATTTGTATATACCAACAACATTAGCGGTCAGTCGTTTCCGTCTGCCCATCACCGGAACCAGTCTTATACGTGATCCATTACGTCAGTGACGGAGATTATTGTATTAATTTGTGTTATTTAACATTTCTGTTATTACTGGTAATGTACGAAAGCTTTTAAGAAACGTTTAAATTATTTCTAATACTCACCGACAAAATCGGAATTAAAATAGACGAGAAGTTAGAAAAATAAAATAAACATTGTGCAGTCGACAGGTTTTTAGTTTAGAATTGAAAATATGCCTTGTGGGATAGTATATTTTATCAGTGTATGGTGTTATATGATGGACATTGAAAAAGAACTATCCGAAGAAGATAGAAAACTTTCTAGGATACATTCTAGAATAGTAAAACATTCACGGGTGGAGAGTGGCATGAATGTCGAAGGGGCATAAAAACAGAGAAAAAATAATGTCCTTCTCCACGTAGGTCATAAATCATGATATGTAGAAAAATATCAATTAATACTGCTATTAATGTCAGTTTATAAGGTCTTCAGTAGTCCTTCTCCCCAAATTGTTCTCGGTCTACCTCATTTTCACTTGCCTTTTGGTTGCCATTTGAGTCTTTCCTGTGGTATTCGTTATTCATCCATTATTTTTATATGCCCAAACTAGAGAAATTGTTTTGTTGATAAGTCTTCTGTGATCGTTCGTTTGATTCCGATTATTTTTCTAATGCGTTTGTTGTTAATCCTTTCTCTTCTCGATCTTCCTGCCGCTCTTCTCCAAAAATTCATTTCCGTGGCTCTCAGCGTTGCCAATGTTCTTTCTTTCAGTGGCCATACCTCACAGCTGTATAGAGAGAGATACTTTTCATTATAGTCTCATATAACCGCGTTTTATTTTCTTGGCTAATGCATTGGTGCTATAAAATACGCTTTTAACATTGTGATGGTTTTTCGTATTCCTTCCTCTTGTGTCAGTTGTGCTTTGTCTAATGTTTCATCGTGCGAAGTATACCTAGATATTTGTAGTCGTAACCGTGTTTTATTGTGGCTTTGTTGTCTAATATGAGATATTTTTCTTGCTCTCCAATGCACAAGTATTCGGTTTTCATTTTACTGACTTCTAGACAAGCATTAAGTTTAAATCGACTTACTATAGACCTATTACACCTAATCTCCTTCTTCTTCCTTCTTGTATGTAGGCTTTAAAGCCTGTTTCAAGATTGAAACCGAATTCTCTTTACTGATGAATCGCGGTTCAGTTTGAAGTCTGGCGATGGACGAGAAAGGGTTTGGAGATGGAGAAATAAGAGACATGTCCAAGCTTGTTGTATGTCTCAAAGAAGAAAATTTCGTGGTGTCACGGTTTGGGCTGGAATCTCATTTGAAGTTCGATCTGAATTTATTTTCATCAATGGCCCCCTGAATGCTGACCTATATATAAATAATGTTTTCGCAGAAGCAGTAGTTCCATTTGGTCCATTTATTGTGGACAATTTCATCTTTATACATGATAATGCACGGCCGCATACTGCCAGAATCGTGACAAATTACTTCGGGGAAGTACGAATTAATACTCTAGAATGGCCAGCCTGCAGCCCTGATCTGAATATCATCGTACGGGATGAACATCTTTGGGATGAACTTCATCGTACGGTTAGAAGTCAACCAGGCCAGCCAGAAAATCTTGCAGAACTTCAAAACATGCTTAGTGAAGAATATTTGTTCCGTTCCCTTCCAAATCGTATGCAAACGGTTTTTGATGTTTTAGGGCATAGTACCCGATATTAGACAATGTTGTTCAAGTTCACTCGTAATTTTTACTGTTTGTAATTCGTTTCGATATTACACTATTTTCCTTTGTTGCTTTCTAATTAAATAAATTATGCCAAGAAATCGAGCAGTAATGGCCATTTTTTGTTTTAAAAATAAAAGATGTTGAGTATACAATATGAAACAGCTCATAAAACGTTCAATGAATTTTTATTTTCGGAAATTTATAGGGTGGCCACTTTTTTTGCCGGTCAGTGTATTAAAATCTTTGTTTTTTAGAATGACCTCTACATTACTTAGTATTTAAAATAAATTAATAATTTTTCCTGATCAAACCCATATATAAATAATTTTCTACGCCATTGCTCTATTGACACATGCCCAATTATATTTATCAAAACAAAAACCACACGCTTATTCCAAGACAATCACAATTCGCACCAGTCGTTTTCATGCTTCTTGCACCGGCAGGTCATAGTCGGAACTACCGTGCACCTCTTCCGGGGGCGGAGAAACCGCCTCTTCGCGATTCCACCCCACGCATTATCTTACAATCCGCATGTTTTGGTTAATTGTTTCCCACGCTGTTTTTCGGTCTCCGAAATTCTCGGGTGTCTTTTTTTGTCACGGTCAAGTTCTGGATTATGCGGTGGACATGTGTGTTACTTATAGTGCTCACTTTGGATTTTTTGTTACAGCCCTCAAGGTGAAATTGCTACTGAGAAGACCTTTTGATCAGCTGGTAGCCCAAGGAATCATGCCCCGTAAGTATAGTGTATCATACTTTTAATACTCTTTAATTACAGGTCATCTATTGTTCAAATGCCTTATGGTTCATAAAGTTTATGCTACTCCTGTTTAAAATATAGGCACTTAATATAATTGGGAGGGTAAATCATTATGTTTGACTTATTTAATGGATATGTGCATATTGAAATACGTTTTTCAGTTTTATAATAGTTCTTATAAATTATCTACATTCTCAAGAGTTTCATCTATAGTAGGAAAAAAAATACAAAAATTTACTATTGAAACTATGGCACATTATCTTACAATTACCCTAAATTTTTTTTTTGTCTCTACTTTATTTACAATCTGTTCTTAACATAGGAACATTAAGAAACATTTTTTGACGAATATTGTTAAGGACATCTCTAGCGAGAAAGTACCTTTAATATTAGTTTACTATACTTCTATTGAACATATTATTATTATATAACTAAATCTGTTACTCAAGTCCGTTGGTTTGAATCGCTTTAAGCGACGCACTTCAACTGTGGTTTCGTGTAGCTCACGCACTAGCACATTACCATGATCACTGGTTCTATGTTTGTATTTTTCGCTGTAACGTATTACATATTTCTGGTTTTACGGATGATATTTTTAAGCTTTCGATTAGATGATTGGGCACGTACCTCGGGGTATCTGTTATTATGCGCAAGATCTTATTATGCAATCTTTCGAGGGTTTCAAGGTTTGTTTTACTAGCAGCACCCCATAGTTCTATTCCGTATGTCCATACTGGATTTCCTGCCAATCAGTCAGTACATTTCATCATCATCACGTAGCGCTACAACCCTGGGTGGGTCTTGGCTGACTGTACAACTTTTTTCCAATTTGTTCGATCTTCCATCAACCTAGGGTCAAATGGAATGTTCATTTTCCGGAGATCTGCTTGGATGTTATCTCTCCATCGCATTGTGGGACGTCCGAGTGGTCTTTTGCCTGTGGGAATCTCTTCCCATACCAGTTTTACAAGTCTATCGTTATGCAGTCTGTGCACGTGGCCTGCCCATCTTAGTCGCTGTGATTTAATTTCTTGGAAAAGTCAGTACATTTGGTGAAGGTTTAATCCCAATTGTTTACGTTTTGTAAAGATATGTGTTCTCCACATCATACGTCGATCTAAATGCATACCAAGGTACTTTACGTCATTGGTTTGTTAAAGCTGTATACCACTCATTGCGCTCGTTGGACAGGTATCCCTTTTCATTGTGAAGGTTATGTGTTTGGATTTGGCCTCATTTTCTTTCATTTTCCATTTATTTAGCGAAAGTTGGATCTTGTTGACAATTTTGTAGGTTTTTCGTAGCAGTGTCTTCATTTTGATGTGATGATAATAGTACAGAATTTGGGCAAAAATATAGTTTTCTTTTCAACTCTTCTACTGTGTGCCTATATTATATTTTCTCTCAAGTATATAACGTGGCAGCTGTCACTAGTTCTCTTGTTTGTTTACAATAACTGGAATATGTAATAAAAGTCGAAGATCAACAATATTTTCGACACGAAAATGTAACAATAAAACACTGAAAACTTTGTTTTCAAAATTTCCACAAAATTTATTTTTAATTCTTATCACTACAGCTGTTTCGGCTGATTGCCTTTCTCAAGTGATCTGTTTTTGGCATGGGTTTACACTTTATAGTCTCTAATGAAATAGGTTGAGGAGGGGAGAACTGTTTGTCTCAAGCTGGTCATTCAGAATTATATCTGTGTTTTTTAACTTGTTGATTTCCATAGATTCTAACAAAGATAGCTTAAGGCCTTTATTTTGAATGTGTAGAATTTTAAATTCGTCATTAAAAGAATGATTATGATCTAGAAGGTGAAGTGCGTATGTAGAATCTGTTTTTCTATTGTTGAAAGCCCTTTTATGTTCTGCTATTCGTTTATTAAAATTTCTACCTGTTTGACCAATGTAAGTTTTTGGGCAGTCGCCACATTTAAGTTTGTACACACCACTGTGTAAGTGTTTTTTATGTTGGCTCTTATTGTTTTTAATATATTTGCCTAGGTTGTTATTTGTTCTGAAGGCTGGTGTTATTCCTTTCTTTTTTATGTGTTTGGCTATTTTTGTTGATATTTTGCCTGTATATGTAATCGAGCAGAAGGTACTGGGTTTTTTCTCTGGTGGTGGAAATACTAAGTTCAGGGCTTTCTTGTGTAGTTTTTGATTTAACATTTTATTAATTGTTTGTTCGTTGTATCCATTGTTTACTGCTATTTGCTTAATGATATTTAATTCTGTCTCAAAATTGTATTTTGACATAGGAATTGCTGTTAATCTATGTAACATACTATGATAGGCTGCCAGTTTATGTTGTGTGGGATGGGATGATGAATTGTGAATAGTCGTGTCAGTATGGGTAGGTTTATGAAATATGGAGAAGTCATGTTTGTTTTTAAGTCTGGTAATTTTTAAATCTAAAAAATTTATGGATTGATTTTGTTCTGTTTCTATTGTAAATTCAATATGACTATGAAGAGAATTAATATACGATAAAAATTGGTCGAGTTGCCTGTTAGTTCCTGTGAAACATACCAGTACGTCGTCTACGTATCTCCACCAATATAAGAACTGTTTGAATATGGGATGTTTTGAAATCTTTGTCTCTAGATGATCCATAAAAATATCTGATAGCAATGGGCTTAGAGGATTGCCCATTATAAGTCCTGCACTGTTATTTGTATATAATTCATTATTAAATTCAAAGTAGTCTTGGTTTATGCAAACTTCAAGAAGATGTAAAATTTCAGATGTAATGATTGGATTTGTACTATTTTGGTCTAAAAGGTTTTTTACTAGAATAAACGTTTCTGTAGGAGGGATACTAGGAAAAAGATTTTTTACGTCAAATGAAATTAATCTGGAGTTGTTAGGTAACTGAAAATGTTGTATTTTATTAACTAGTTCTATTGTATTTTTTATGGTAAATTTAGGTGAAAATTTAGTGTGTTCTAAAATAATCTCTAACAGTTTTTTTGAAAGTTTATATGACGGAGCTGTATAAAAAGACACTACAGGTCTTATTGGGTGATCCGGTTTGTGTAGTTTAATGAAAGAGTATAATTTAGGAGGCTGTGGGTTCATGATACTGAGGTATTTCTGTTCTATTGGATTTACTATTGATTTTGAATTTTCTAAAGCTAGCTTAATTTGTTTAGCTTGAGACAGCTTGAGACAAACAGTTCTCCCCTCCTCAACCTATTTCATTAGAGACTATAAAGTGTAAACCCATGCCAAAAACAGATCACTTGAGAAAGGCAATCAGCCGAAACAGCTGTAGTGATAAGAATTAAAAATAAATTTTGTGGAAATTTTGAAAACAAAGTTTTCAGTGTTTTATTGTTACATAAAATGAATTTCCATCAAGTAACGGTCGAATCCATCAATTACGAAAATGTAAAATAAAAACATGCATTTGTCTTTATGTATCATTGCTCCAAAAAATCAATTTTTTATACTTTTAACTTATGCTAAATTTGCTTTTTGTCCTAAAATAAACAAAGTTCAACTTCAAGCACACTTATTGATTTTATTGATTTCTCTATTCCAATATGATGTTTGTACATTATTCAATTTATGTTGTGAAATGTGAATAGGTCTTGGTCGTCCCGTCACTCAGATTTTGATCTTGGATCAAAACTTTACTAACAAATATAGTGTAAAACCACCCATGCTATTGTTTTACTTCCTACCATAAAGTCTTTAGATCTTATTCGTTCTTAATAATCGGTTGGGTCTTTTTTGAAATCGTATTGTTTTCTGGCCATATGTCGTTTGTATGTGCGATCTTACAAGAAAAATGCTAGGAAATGGAGAGGAATCTTGTGAATAGCTCCTTTATTACATAAATATATATTACATAAATGTGGGTGTGTGTGTCTGTGTGGTGGTATCAAAAGGTACAGAATTTGGAAAAATATACTTCCGATACGTCGAATTGCAATCAGATCCACGTATAAATTACTAGGTTAAAATTCGCTGTAATATACTGAGTGACAAAAAAAGGTAAACACTTACGTATGTTTTTTAGAATTCATTAATTTTTTACATATCGACTTATCTTGCTATGAACAAGAAATTATAAAATGTTCAGGTTTATCTGTAAGTTTTTGCGGTGACTGCGTAAATTGTTTGGATTGGTTTGGTGGTTTCAGTTTTTGTGAATTTACGGTGTCAGTTGAATTTTAAATTTCGTGTAGCTGATTGAGAACCTTTTTTTATTGCTCAAATGAGAAGATGAAGAAGAAATTTTGAGCAGAAGAATTTTATATATATATATATATATATATATATATATATATATATATATATATATATATATATATATATATATATATATATATATATATATATCTATATATAATCAAAAACCTACGTTATGCTGATGACACTGTTATCTGTTATATTCGCGTAATCACCAGAAGAACGAGAACAAATTATGAATAGGCTAGACACTGTCAGTACGGAATATAGTTTGAAAATAAATATGCAGAAAACCGAAATGATGATCATCGATAGAATCAGAAACAGCCAAGCAGAGATAAGAAACATGGCAAGTTACGAAGTGGTCAGGCGCTTTAATTACTTAGGCTGCGTTATTACTAACAGTGGAGGATGCGAAGACGAGATTCGTCGACGCATCACAATGGCTAGATCGGCAACAGCCAAACTCAAAAAAATTCGGAAGAACACTGATATTACAAAAAACACAAAATTACGCCTTGTTCGAGCATTGATAATGTACTAGTATTTCCCATCGCGACCTATGCTTCAGAAAATTGGACAAAAAAAGAGCCGATTTAAAGCATATAATGAATGGCATTTGAAACGTGGGTCTACCGTAGAATGTTGCGCATACGATGGACCGCCCATCGCACAAATAACTCAATTCTAGCAGAACTTAGAACGTTGTTAAAATGCTAAAAAGACAACAGGTCAAATAAAACCAATAAGTTTGGCAACGTTGAACTTCTCCTCTTTTCTTAGTTCCACTAATGCGATTTCGACGATATAATGGGCTGACCTAATATACCTCTCTCTTTTTAAATAGGTGTTTCTCACTCCATCTCACATAAGGTACATACCGACCATAAACTTTTACCTACACTGTATATATATATATATATATATATATATATATATATATATATATATATATATATATATATCTCACTCCTCCTGTCAAAAGAAGAAAGGTACAAAAAGAATTTATAAAAACTTGAAAGCTTACAGGTTGACAAGTTCTGATCTTTTGAGTTAACCATATCATGCTAAGGTTTGTGCATATGGATCAAAGCAGAATTTAAGATTGAAATGTGGGGAAAATGAAAAAATTAAAGATATATAAGTGATATATGAATATGAAACACGATGAATAAAGAAAAGTATGTGATATATGAATATGATGATAATGAAGTTATATGTACAGTATGATAGATGAAATATGAATATTATAATATTGTAAATGATGATGAAGATATATGTATATGAATTATGTTTAAAAGTCCACTGTAGAAGAAAGTACTAAAGTATAAAAGAACATGAAGGCATATGTATTTGTGGAGTACCTAAGATACTGACAGGTGAGGAAAAGCTAGAGGCAAATTTAGGTGAAAGAATATGGAAAAATGTAAGAATATACAATGAAATTGGCATGAATGTCAAGTAAAAGAAGCACTAACGAGAATTAAGAAAGTGGTCATTAAAATAAACGTAAGAATTAGTTTAAATCTTTGAAATAACGTAAATGGTAAATTATAAGTTGTAAAAATGTCATCTAAAGTATTTTGTAAATTGTAAACGTCAATTGAGGCCAAGTAAATAATTAATCAAATCTAATTGTAATTATAAAGTCAGGTCAGATTTTCGCGGAAAAATAAAGAAAGGTACATAAAAATAGAATATATTTGTACAAGTAAACGTAAATGTAGTGATAAACAGACAAAAAGAAAAAACACAGTGCCTAGAATTAACTTATTATTAGTTTTTGTAAAGTTAGTTTTAGGAAAATATTTGTATATATCTACGAAAGAGAAGTAAGATTAATTTTTTCTATAAAGGGGAAGGAGGCGGTTCTCTTAATCTCTCAACTATAAATTTTTCTAGATGTGCTAGGGGTTTTTTCAAGTATTAAAACGGAAAATGTTCCTAAATTATAATTGAAAGAATTTACTATTAATATGTTTAACAATAATTAATCCGTTTACACGAGTTGAACTAATTTTTTTAGACTACAACTAACGTAAGTGATACTGTTGGTTCTCTCCAGTTATTCTCCATAAGCTGTTACTATTTATGGTTGTATTGGGGTTTGTCACCTTTGTCGTTGGGGTGTGTAGCTTCATTGAATATTCGTATTTATTAATTTCTATAATCCTATTAATCAGATATTGAAGTTCTTCGCTACTATTTGCAATTAACACCGTGTCATCGGCGTACCTTAAATTATCAATATTGACGTCATTCATTTTGATACCACATTGAACACTATCCAATGCTTTATTGAAAACGAACTCCGAATAGGTGTTAAATATTAGTGGGAACAAAATGCAGCCTTGTCCCTGCAGAATTATCTCTGCCAGTCCAGATATTTGCACGTTGATGTCAGTAAAGATGTTTAATGATACGTAGTTCTTTATCATCAACACTTACCGCTGAAGAATGGCTATCATTTCAGTATGTTTTACTCTACATATCTGTACCATAACGTGAATACTAAATAGTCCTACTCTGGTACCAAGATTATTGTGAAACCCACACAGTATGTCACTAAGTTTTAAGTTGTTCTTCTATTTTTTGGTACATCCCTGAGTGTACAATTCGAAAAAATATTTTTAAAACATGGCTCATCAAGCTGATGACTCGGTAGTTACTACATCTTTTCGCATTTGCTTTTTTAGGTATCGTCACAAAAGTCGACAACAGCCATTCCGTTGGTATACCTATAGCCAGTTCCATACATTTTATTTAAAATATGAAGGAAAGAACTTTCGAAGACCTTTATTATTTCACTCGGTGTTTCATCCGACCCATTCGTTTTTCTGGTCTTTGCTAATTTTATTGCTATTTCAATTTCGTTTATAGTTATGCCAGATCCTATCACTTCTTTAATTTCAAGATCAGGTCTTTCATCATTAAACAGTTGATTATTTGTTGCTTAGTCCTATTGCTGGACGGGGATTTTTATAATTATGCATCCAAAAGAAATATTTTATGTCAATATAATGTATACTTTTTTTTAGCTCACAAAACACCTGCTGCCTATCATGGCCAGAGACGTCAATTGGAGAGGGCAAAGACAGGTGATATGTTAAAGGCGAAGATTCAACAGAGGCCTCCTCGACAGGAATTAGAAAGACGTCACATTCTGGAAGTAGATCCAAGCCATGTGGACCCAAGCTTAGCAGAACGTCAGAGAATGTTGAAGAAGGCCAAGCTAGCTGATCATCTTAATGATCAATTATCACACAGGTAATATATTTAAGCAAAACAGAATAAAACAATACAGAATAAAAGTTAAAAGTTCCAATAAAGCTGTGAAAAGTGACTCAAAAAAAATATTACAAATATAGTAGACATAGCTGCAAAGTACATTAAATATTTGTTTTAAGATGCAAGGCACGGTTCAACAAATGAACGACAATCAAGAAATATTTACTGATATCAGGAATTAAAAGAGAAATTGGCAAACAATCAAAGATACATCTGCAAACACAGATAAAATATTAGAAAAATGTTAAAATAATCAACTGGAATAATTTTGTTATTACCTCAGTATATAGTTCATTTGATCTCCTATTGCTTAGCTAACATCATGTTATAGTCTTGATTTTTAAGTATAGAAACCAATTTGGAAATTAATAAAAAATAACAAAAAGAGGTATATAAGATGTATTTGTGTTCGCTATTTCTATATTTTTACCTAATTAAAGTATATAAAACACATTAATTTTTTTCAGGCCCGGACCATTGGAACTTATTCAAAAGAATATTCTTCATACTGAGGAACCAATAGAAGAGGCTGTAAAAACTGGTAGAATATCATATAAGGCTACCAGCGAGGGTCAGCTTCACAGGCCACAGCTACCTTCCAACTATGTTAATCCCGAAGAAGATTCCCAAAGTTCTGAAGGTGATAACAGAGTTAGTCCGGGTCCTTCGGATGTCCTGGAAACAGCAGCGAAATCCGCCGGAATAGTTGTGTCCCTTTTACAACCAACGGAGACTGTGGTTGTAACTTCGTCGAGCCCCATATTGAAAAAAGACAATAATGACGTTATATTCGCGGATCTGTGTAGATCAGTGGCAGCGCCGCTCCTATCTCAGGCATCCGCCTCTTCCCCTGCCTCCTTAGTGTCTTCCACCTCAACCTTAAGCCCCCTTTCCAGTGTTGCGAGTCCAATTATGTCACAACCTGCAACACCTGCTCCCCCTCCTCCGCCGCCCATTTCCTTAATCACTCGTACAGTGCAATCGCCGGTAAGAAGTGATTCCGTTAAGGATAAAAATAGGAAAAAGTCCAAAACGAAATCAATGCCAAAAACCCGCACTATTAAATTCCATGAATATAAAGGACCACCTAATGCTCAGAAAAATTCCAATTCGAGTTCATCCCAAGAAGAAAGTTCATATGACTTATTACTAAAACAACAAACGTTGCTTCTACAATTTCAATTACAGTTGCAGCACAAATACCCACAAATTATCTTGCCGGCTTCACAAAAGTCAATTTCTTCAGATAGTAGTAGTAATAGCAATAATAATATTAATATCCAACAGCCGTCACCTTCTCCCTCCACATCTTCAGAATCTTCGACGCCATCTAGAATAACTGGTAGATTAGAAGATATGAAAGTTAGTGATTTAAAAGCCGAATTAAAGCGCCGTAGCCTGCCGGTTTCAGGCTCTAAGCCGCAACTTATTGAAAGACTTAAACCATTCACTACTTCTAATGATATTATTAACCACAACCCCCCATCTATAGACTCATCTATTCACAGTAATGCGAGTATGGATCAAGCACATAATTCCCCCATTTATCAGAATATAGATTCTCCACAAGACAGTCTTAAAGATGAAAAACCCGAGCAAATGGATTTGGATCCGACGAGTCCAGCTCCTCAACCCATGCAGGAACAATATATACAATACAAAATTCATCAGAGTCAAGAAGCTGCTCAGCAAAAATCTAATGTAAGTAATAGTTTAATTAAAGTCCTGATTTATTTACCTTAACAGCAAAGTAGTAGGTTGCAAGATATTCATTGTACTTTGCTTAATAATTTTTATAGTTTACGTCTATTATTTAAATATATTAAAAAATGATTACATTAAAATATTCTTACGGCACACTTTATTGAATTTACAGGAACACGAGGATATAGTTAGAGAACAACAAAGACAAATTGAAGAACTACAACGAGAACTAACGTTGTCTCAGCTAAAGCTACAAGCTGCAACTAGATCGGAGCCGAAAGCTCAGATGATTGCTCTTCAGAAACACCTGCAAGCGAGACAGCAACAACAACAGCAAAGATTACAACAACAGCAGCAGCAACAACAGCAGCAGCAACAACAGCAGCAACAACAACAGCAGCAGCAACAACAACAAAATTTCGTTTTGCAGATGAAGCAGTTGCAAGCGTTGCAGTCCAGACAAGCTGCGAATGAAGAACAGCAAAGGCATGTATCTACTTTTATACTTTAATATCAGGCCTGGGGGCCCGCCTCACAACGTAATGAATAAGTGAAATTAATTAATATCAAAACACAGCAGGAATGTATAGTTTGTCTTTTTTCAAAATAAAAGGTTTATTAAGCAGAAGCTTTATAAATATGTGGAATGTGTAGAATGTGTGGTCGGCAGAACCCTGAACTGTTTTTTTTTGTTTTTACGATTTAAATTTTTTTTCTGTTGTTTTGAATTGCTCATCAATTGCCTTAGTCATTTAAGTCACGTGCTGTAGGTTAACAATACTAAATTTATTGACCTCTAACCACATCCCCGGCGTATTAACCCTAGAGTTTTAAAACCGTTTGGATTTAGTTTTAGCGTCCTATGCACCTGTTTACGAAGTTTTATTGAAATCAGATGTATCGTTTCTGAGCTATAATCTTCGACTTATAGGGACGCTTATGAAGGTACAGAAAACGCAAGGTATGGTATGTGGGATAAATTTATCAGCCTCTACCCATAAGTTGCAATCTAACTAGATTTTACATCTGGTTCGTGTGGTCGAAATTGGGTCAATTAGCATAAAAATATTAAGAAAATCAAAGTCAGATTTAGCCAATCTTCTGGGATTGAAGTAAACCGCATGGACACCTTTAAACGATACGTACTGAAACGAATACTAGGCCCTATAAATTAGAACAACAGGTTATATATATATATATATATATATATATATATATATATATATATATATATATATATATATATATATATATATATATATATGTTCGGATAAATTTTCGCAAAAATCAGGTAAATGGAAATTACTAAGTTCTCGGAAAGAACCGCATTGAGAATTTAAAACTCGACGTTTCGGCACCAATTTTGGAGCCATTATCAAGAAGGATATGGTTCCGTTCGAGTTCGGGATCCCAATTTGCCTACTGCCCTCACTCGTGACGTACCAGTATCTTGTTCCGTAGAAATGCAAGAACCATCAAACGGGACTGAGGTCTCTCAATCTACCTACTCCTCAGTGTTGAGTGACAAGTGTCGAGTGTTCTTCTTTGATGCCAATTTCTCCCCACTTTTACCTTTGACACCAACACAACACTGAGTTTTCCTACTGCTGCCCAAGTCATTCGGATTCTTCTAGTGATGTCTGCCGTTTATTCTGTTCTGAGTTGATTTGAAAAATTTTTGCACAATTTATTACTAATATAGTACAAAAATATTCAAAATGGCCGCTATTTGCTTGAGTAAAGCGCCGAAGTCTGTTAGGCCATGCATCGATCGTTGTACGGACGACATCCATAGGCACATTGTCCACAACTTCTACCAGAGCCTGTTTTAATGACTCTTGATTTGTTGACATCTGTACAGATCATGCCCACTAAAAATAACCACAATTAGTAGTCGAATAGATTAAGGTCTGGGCTGGCTGACGGCCAATGTTCACTACTAATAAATTCGGGTATATGATTTTCAAGCCACTGTAGAGATGTTTTCGCCTTATGCGCAGGTGCAGAGTCTTATTTGAATATCCACGGTCTATTTTGGAACATGTGTGGTTTAGAAGCTTCACTAAATTTGTTAAAATTTCCCGCTGATAATTTCTCGCCGATGTTTTAACGTCCTTTTCACAAAAATTTAAAGAAATGACGTCATCATAGGACACTCTCCATCAATCCATCACTGAGGCAGAAAAATGTTCTCGTTTGATCCTTAACACCAGTTTGCAGACTTTCCTTGGATGACCTTGCATAAACTATATCGTTTAGCTCGTTGAAAATTTTTTCCAGACTATTTTTTTTTTATCTGTAAAGAGGATTTTTTTGCGTCTTGATATTTTTTCCTATTTTGTTTTAATGCAACGATAAGGCGTTGTTTTGTTTGTCGATTGAAAACCTCAAGTCTCAAGTCTTGTTTGATAATGTAACTCATGGTTTTCGGCGCAATATCCATTTCCCGAGCAATAGTTTTTTGTTTTCGGGCAGGATTTTTGTTAATTTTTGACTTAGCAGCGTTAATAACCTGTGGCGCACGAGTGGCGCAATGCCTTCCGCATCTTTTACGGTCGCTTATTCCTCTCGTATCCAAAAACAATTTAACAGTACAATACGCAAAAACGCGCTTAATGTAACCGTTTAACGGTTTTAATAATTCAAAAATACGAATTCTTTCTATTCCACACTTATGAAGAACAATGACAGCAATACGGTTCTCTTTGTCTGTCAGCTCTATCGTAACGACCCAAAGCAGACTGGAATATTTTGGCGTGGTTATAGTGTACATGTCAACATAACTTTTGGCTGCGTTCAGTTTGTCAGCCGTACAAGCCGCGTTTACACTTGTAGTAATATTTATAGCAGGACTATGGGACTCTTCGATACTTTCGATCTCACTACCTTCTAAGTCTATTATGATATTTTTATTTGTCATCACTTTTGTTTTATTTAAATTAATTTTGAAACTGATTTTCCAGATTCTCGTTTAAGTTTCTTTTCCTCATTTATTTGCATATTTGCATTACCGAATATATATTTTAGGAGTATTCTACACTTAAGTGCAAAATAATCGACTCAAAAGCAATATTTGAGATTACACCTTCTGTTTCAATGTAAGAATTACGAAAATAAAAAAAATGTAATGTGCAAACAATAACTTTATTATTGAACTTACAAAAACTTCTATTGCATTATTTAAAAGACGCATTTTAAAAATAATATGCAGCAATACAAACAGAGTTTCCTAAATATTCATCATTGGAACTAACGCAAGAAAGACGTTATGAACAGAGAAATCATCAGTTACAACATGAATTTCTTAATTATTCAGTATTTAATATTACCACCCCTACTCCTAATTACACTTTTCAATCGATTTCGCATGGGTCGGATGACTTTTCTAATAAATTCTTGAGGCATTGCTTCCCATTCATAATTAAGTGCAGCTCTTAATTCCATTATGCTCCTTGGTGTATGATTTCTGTTCCGGACCCTTCGTTTAAGCTCATCCCAAACATGCTCTATTGGATTTATGTCCGGGCTCAACGCAGGCCAATTTATTGTAGGTATACCAATCTGTCAGATAGGTGGTGGTGACTCGTGCGGTATGTCATCGTGCATTATCATGCAATAAAATAAAGGCATTACCAATAAATCCCGCGTATGGAACCGCATGTTCCTCCAAAATATCTCTGATGTAACAATCCGCCGTTAAACCTCCTCCACGTCCTCCATCAGGCACGAAAACCAACTCGGTTTTCCCATCCATAGAAATGCCTGCCCAAAACATACAAGAACGGCCTCCACATGACACAATTTCTCGTATACAACATTGAGCAAATCGTTCCCCTGGCCTTCTATAGACTCGACGCCTCTTGTCGTTGCCATGTAGTCAGATCCTACTTTCGTCGGAGAATAATACCTGACTCCATTGATAGTCGTCGCAATCGAGATGTTCGCGAGCAACTTCTAGTCGCTTTTGCTTCTGGGCTGCAGTTAGCTTGGGACCCGTAGCTGCCCTTTTTGGTGTCAGGTTGGCTGCTTTCAGTCTCCTTCTGACTGTCCAAACGCTGGTAACGACACCTCGAACCTCTCTAAGCTCTTCTTTGAGATTAGCACCAGTCAAATGTCGATTTCTTAGAGATTTAGATACAATAAATCGATCATCTCTCTCTGTTGTTATTCGTTTAGGACCTCCTCCTTGTCGGCGGATAGAATCACCAGTATCTTGGTACCGACGATACACTCGGGACACTGGAGATTGGCTTAAATTTAGTCGATTTGCCACGGCTCTCTGGCTCAGGTCTTCTCTCAATAATGCTACTGCTTGAGCTGCTTTGACGGAAGTGGTATCCATTTGTTATGAAGTTGCGAACTTAATTGACTGATGTATTAGTGGATTGCTATGGAAATTGATGCTTACGATGTTCACCGAACGACTTAATTCGGCGCGTGTCGATTTCAATGAGTCAAATTCTGACCTGCTCTCTACGTATTGCATTATTTATTTGTAATACGTCACCCGATTTACCAAAAATAAAAACTCAATAATCAGGTTAATAATTGTATACTAAATATTTTTAAATTTACACCTTTTTTGATTGAAACAGGAGACGAACTTTCGCAAAATAATTTTGAGTCGATTTTTTTGCACTCAAGTGTATATCTGGAATCAATCCTTGCGTTATTTATTCCTTCTAATACGGTCCAGAAAGTTCTATGGAATCGAATGTCGTATCGTAATCCACAAATGCTAAATGAAGAGATTTATTGTATTCGTTACACTCTTCTATTAGTTTCCGTATTGTTTGTAGGTGTTCTATGCTACTATAACCTTTGCGGAATTCCGCTTGTTCAACAGACTGGTAACTTCGAACTTATTTGATAGTTTTTTGGTAATTATTTTGGTAAGCTGGTTGTACGGATCTGGTAATATTCTTATTAGTCTGTAGTATTGTCGAGTTTATCTTTGTCTCCTTTTTGTATAGTTAAAATACTTACGCATTTTGTCAAGAGCTTGGAATAGCACAGTCAAAGACGCACTTCTTCATTAGGAAGCATCCAAAGTTTTCATCCAAGTTTTTATACGCTGGACGAGTGTAGTTCTGTGTAGTATCCTTCGACAATATTTATTATCTGATTTTTCTAGTTTAAAGTGAGTCCATTTTTGTCTTTTATCGAATTACTTGTTGTCGATATTTGGTATTTAGAGGTTTTAATACTTTCATTCTCTTGTTTTTCTCTGTAATATTCTCTATCTTTTCGATATTGTCGTCCCTAATGTCTTGTCATTTTTTTTATTGGCTTATTTAGTTCCTTATATTCTAGTAAATTATCCTTATCCTCTGTTCTCTGTTATCATATGTTATTATTTTATTATATTATGTTTTACTTTCATTGTAACCAAAAATCTTTATTCTTTTTAGGTTACAACAACAGCAGCAGCAGCAGCAACAACAACAGCAGCAGCAACAGCAGCAACAGCAGCAGCAACAAATTAACTTCCAAAATCAGAAAAATATAACTGGTGGATTAATTTTAAACAGTGCTGAGGCAGCTCTCATGTTCAACCAACTAATGCAAAACAAAGCGAAGATTCTTAACGGGCACAACAGAAGCACTTCATCTCCAAATGTACTGAATTCCATCATAACTCCAATAATAGCTACACCTGACATAAAAGAAATAAAAGCTGAATACATAGAAGACCAAAGAATACCGAAAGAAGTAAAGATAGAGTTCGCGGATGAAATTAAGCCTCCACCTCAGTATAGCGAAGCTACAAAACAAATGAATAAAAAGAATCATACAAAAAGTCAAATGGTTGACGACGTTTTAGAAATATTAATTAAAAACGGGGAACTGCCGCCCAGTGCCGCTAATGATCCTCTTACTCCAAATTCCGCTGGCACTAAATCGACTGAACCTATGTACCCTACTTCGGTACATAATCATATGGATGATAATCATAACCACAACGGTACTGCGATGGATCCTGACGGTCCGGAGGCCACTTTGGGAATTGATCCATCCGATTTACTAGAGACTTTAGATAATTTAGAAAATATGGATTTTTCTCAGTTAGTGATGGAACTAGGGTAAGTATTTTATATTATTATTAGTGATATACAGGTTTTGAGCAGGATTCATCTTGTTATATAAAACACAGTTAACCAAAAAAACTTACAATGAATTTCAGTTACTGGATTTCGGTAACCACCCTTACAATTCCCTTTTCAATAAGTTAACAATTCTTTAAAAAAAATTTTTTCTTACAAATCTCAACACGTGTAGCTGTCTGTATGTGTAGCTGTATTAATTATTACGTTTTTATTTTCTTTCTAACGTTTCTGAAATAAATTCTGAATTCTGAAATAAAATTGTGAAATATTTATCTGTAACCTATAAAACTTTTGTTTATAATTGGTGGTAGGGAAGAATATAAATTTGACAGTTGACTTCCTTAGCCTCGGTCTTATAGGCATCAGCCATGTGTATACTTTTGGAGCTGAAAGTATTGAGAGGTGTTATTTATACCCTAAATTGATATTAAATTCTGATCCTTCAGAGATTGTGTTTTATTTTATAGTTAATTATAGATTATGTGCCTCTGACCAGCTGTAAACTGATTAGTGTTGGTATATTCTACAGTAACAGTTAGTGCCCTTCAAGTTTCTACCAAATAAAAGTTATTGTGTTTCCAAGGTATTTTGTTAATGTAGTTCTTTTTTTTTTGTTTTGGATAAGATTTTTGCTCTGTTATGTATTCTGGCGTCTCTAACCACCTTTTCTGGGATTATGTTGAAAAGGGAACACGGTAGTGCATCTCCCTGTCGCAATCCGAGATGTATTTCAAACGCTTGTGATTAACACCCTGTATTCCGCTTTGCAAATAACTTACGCATTGTCGCCCTTACGCCCTTACCAATCTTATTAGTTTATCGGTAATATAGAATTCGTCCATGGCTTCATACAATTTACTTCGTACCACGTAGAACCTATCACATCTTCATGTAAGAAAAGGTGTTAGTTGTCGATATTGAATGCGTTGGTTAGGTATCTGCACAAAAATCTGGTCCGTTGTTAATCGACTAGACCTGAAACCACTTTAATATTCGCCAGTAAGCTTCTCTGAATATGCACTTAGGTGACTGTATAAGATACTCGAAAATATGTCGTATACTGTGATAAGAAGGATTATACGCTTACAACTTCTGATTTCAATTGATCACTCTTTTTCTGTAACGGACAAATAATTCCAATACGCCTCTCTTCCGGGATTTCTTCCTCATTCTAGGCTCTTACCATTATTTTATGTATTTGATTAGTAACTCTCCCACATTTAATGTTACATTGTACAAATTACTTAAAACCAATTAAAAACATAGTAGTCCATGTGGCTCGATTATCTTCTGGTGAATTTTATTAAATTTACATTGAATTAAAATCATTCCCTATCTGTAGTACTTCCAGTTTTTCAACTACATCTGTCTCACATATTTAGGATTATAATTTTAATATATTTGCTTTAATCCATGTTTCTTCTTATGGTGTCATATTCACTTAATGAATATTGGCGATTACTTAGATACACAAATTTTTCTGTATTCTCTGCTGCTCCTATTAGTTCTTCATAAGTTAAACCTGTTGCATGTCATCTATTTTGCATCCAATGAACGTTTTTTACCTTCAATTTTGTCTCGTATTACGAGTCGAGGGAGGAAATATTTCTGATTCCTTATTAGGTATCCAAGGTGTGATGTTTTGCGGACTCTGATGATGTGGAGTAGCTCTCTTTTTTTGCTGATAGGATCGAGAACCTTATTTGTTAAATGGTCAGTCCAGCATATTTTCAATATTCTCCTCTAAGTCCACATTTCAAATGCCTGTATCTTTTTCAGGGTTGAAATTGTAAGCGCCCATGATTCTGCTCTACATATATAGCATAGTTAGCCAAATATAGCATTTAACTAGTAATATCACAAGTCCTAAGTTGATGTGTAAGTCGCTTAGTAGTACTTTCATTTGAATGAATGCGCCTCTTGCTTGTTCAATGTTGCATTTAATCTCTAGATTCGAGTTCATTTGGTTGTTTATCCAGCAAGCCAGGTACTTTATTTTGTTTACTTGTTCCAAGATTTTACCATTCGATGTGACAGGCATTGGAACATTTTGAGACCGACAAAAGGTCACCACTTTGGTCTTATCACTATTTATTTCATGTTAAATTCTGTTATAGTAAGATTGAGTCTGTCGATAAGCCTTTTAAGCCATATGTCTTAGTCTGCTATCAAAATTTTATTATCTACACATCTATTTGATATTTTTATTCCAATAATTTTTGTACCTTTTTGTATGTTTTAAAACACTTTGCTGAAGATTGTTTCAGGGTACAAATTGAATAATATAGGCGACAAAACACAGCCCTGTGGTACTCCTCTATTAATAGTTATTAATAGTGTTGCATTGTTCTGTGGGTTCAGAGATTAAGTGAAGCACAAAGTGGTTTAACTAACGTTATTTAACTCAAAAACTCGCTTAATTACAAATATTACAATTAATAATTATCGCTTACTAAACAATTCGCACTGATCCGTAGAATCGTCAATATAACCAAATAATAACCAAAGCCCACTTCGGCTGGCTTATCTTCTTCTTAAAGTGCCTATCCGTTCCGGATGTTGGCGATCATCACGGCTATCTTTACTTTATTTATTGAAGCGCGGAACAGTTCAGTGGTAGTCGTGTTATACCACTTTCGCAAATTTTGAAGCCAGGAAATGCGTCTTCTTCCCGGTCCTCTCTTACCATTCACTTTCCCTTGGAGAATCAGCTGGAGAAGGTCGTAACGTTCTGGATTTCTCATTACATGTCCTAGATATTCCAACTTTTTAGTTTTGACGGTCATGAGAATTTCACATTCTTTCCCCATTCTACGCAGGACCTCCACATTAGTAACTCTGTCAACCCAGGATCTAAGCTTATCTAAGGATAACAAAGTATTCTGGCAGAAAGCAAACCGGGCGGCGAGAACATCTCCGCATGGATAAAAACGGTGCGTGAAATATGTCGTAGGTTAAGAGAGAATTCTCGACTTCGCTAAAGTACAGAGCCGCAGTCAGGGGTATGTGACACAGGAATAGGTATTTGTTTTCACAAGTTGAAATAAATGGGATTTTTGCTGTTTGCTGCCAGTGTAGGTTTTTAATTAGCGTTACGTCTTTATTGTCCAGTCCCATACCCTTTATTGGTTTTATAATATAAACATATTTTCTTTGATCGCAACATTTTTCCAACAGTATTTGTAATTTAAAAAGAGCTTTCATCTCTCCACTCCGGAAGCCGAACTGATCTGCACGTAAATTTCATTCAACTTCTTAAATATCCGGTTATGAATTATTTGTAAAGTATTTTGAGAGCGTAGCTCATTGGACTTCAATCTGACATCTTGCACGTGCGAGTATTGACTTTTTTAGGTAATGGAATGAAGATCGATTCCAGCTATTCTTGTGGGATCCCTTCCATTTCGTAAATTAGATAGAATACAGCTGTTAATAGATTATTATTTTCAATTAATTTCAGTATTTCTGGCTATATGTTTTAAGTCATTTGATTGCGTATACCTCACTTCGTAGCACTTTGGGGCCGTATTCACAGAATTCTCGTAGATTCGTTTCAGCATTGGTATCATCAAAAAGTTGTGTCATGTAGTCTACCCTCTCAGATTATGATGGATTGTACACTGCCCGGTTTTAAAAATAGTTGAACGTGTCATCCATGTTTTAACGTAAAGAAACGCAGGGATGATTCTATAGAATATTTATATAATATACAGCATTTGATGTGTAACTGAATTTAGATTGACTTTGTTACAAAAAAGATATTGATACTTTATTATCGAGAAAAACTTACTGAAATAAGAGTTATGCATTTAAGAGATATGGAATGATACCTACACCATTTCCTTAAAATATTCTTAATACCCTCTATTTACTTAACATATGCCGAAGATATATTTGGAGGTAATTCCATTTTCGCCTTATTCCATTTGATACCAAACTCAAACTCTTATAAACTCATTCCTTTTTCGGCTCCTAAATGGCCCGTTTTCACGCTACGTCTTATTGTACGTTTTGTGGGTCATATAAAACGTACGACAAAATGTACGTTTTGTCCAGTGTATACACACTACGTTTTTCCTTCCGTTTTCTACGTCATTTCTACTCAATTCAGAGTCTTGAGTTGTGTGAAGTTTGTTTAGTGTTTTTTTATTATGGAGGAAGCACGGCTGCTTTCTTTTATTTTTTCAACTATAACGATACTATGACTGAGGAAAAAGGGGATGAAGAGGGAAAAGACAAGATGGTCAAGAGAATGGCTTCTGAAAAGACGCCAGTATTCCCTAAAAGAACTGAGAGGCGAACCAGATGACTGGCGCAATTATTTGCGAATGGACACCTCAGCCTATTGTCAATTGCTAGAGTTGGTAACACCATACATATTGAAACAAGACACTTGCATGAGAAAAGCCATTACACCCTATGAAAGACTCACAGCAACTCTCAGATATTTTACAACAGGACGCAGCGTCAAGGACTTGGAGTTCACAATCATAATATCCAAACCAGCGTTAAGCCAAATAATTTCTGAAACCTGTAATGCAATCTACTTGGTTTTAAAACATAACTACTTAAAAACTTTTATACAATTCAATAAATTCCCCGAGAAAATCGTGGGTGTATTGCCGCAAATCTGACATTATTAGGCTTTTTTTGGGAAAAATGAAACGAACTGCAGTGGAACTAGTCGTCAAATAAGTCAAGATCGGACGACTTGTCTGAATATATATTTTCACGTAACGTTTTATCCTATCAGTTCTCGCAAAACTATGCTTCTCCCATCATTTCTACGATCTGACCTTGGATTTCATTTCGATTCAACAAAACGTACGTTTTGCTGTTTACATGCCACGTTTTATTGTATAGGATTTGTCCTATCCAACAAAACGTACAATAAGTCGTAGCGTGAAAACGGGCCTTAACGAGGAACGAATCTCGGCGTTTACATTTCAGTTGTCTTTGGGAGCTTCTTGTTTGCAGCTGTTTCCAATCTGGTCTCAATGTTGACTCCTTTATATTTTAAGTTCATAATTTGCTCAGTCGTTTGATTGTTTTCTGAATGACTTCTCAATAGAAAGTACCATATTAAATTTTTCTGCAATGTTTTGGAACCTGTATAGTAATCGTTGTAGGTTATTTTCCGATATAAGTACTACTTCATTACGATAGCAGCATATTTTAATTTTTTGTTTCCCATTCTGCGACATCTTCCTGTTAAGTCAACTTCTTTTATGATCATATCCATCACCCCTCACCAATATGAAGATAATTGGACAGAGGCTGTCTCCCTGTATTATCTTTTTCCTATCGCTCTTACAATAATGTACTGTTGTAGGTATTCATTTCTTTGATGATTGCTCGAATACCGGAGTCTGTATTTCTAAATCTTAATAGTTTAAGTACAGTACAACTCTACTGTGTTACACGCCTTCGTAAGGTCCACGAAGCATATGTAAGTAGTTTTGTTAAATTCAATTGCCTTTTCCACTATCTGGCGGATAATGAGTACCTCATCATGTTTCATCGGAAACCCTGTTGTTTTTTAAATACTGAGATGGCTATGCTTTCCCGTCAGGAATTCGGTATTTTCCTATATACTATGTGAATCGTATACCATTTTATTAAAGATTTGTATTGTATTCTAGGGGTCAAAATTCACAAGAGAACAACAACTTCAACAACGACCACCAACAAGAAGAAGACATCGCCATGGACACTGATGATTGGTTAGAATCACTTCTACCTTCTGAGACAGTCTATCACAGCAATAATAGTTCCAATTCAGCTCCTTTGGCCACTCAAGAAACTGATCTGGGAGGCTATGATCCATTGATGGGAATCGCTCATGATCCGTTCGATCCGTTCAATTTGGAGGAATTTAGAACGCCAGCTGACTTGACGGCTTCTTTATCCTGGGATAAAATAGACTACGCGGCATAGTTGACGAGGGGTTTATCCGTATGTGTGATTGTCGGTGCAGTGTTTAGGTGAGTTTTTTTTTATTGTTTTATCTTTTTGAAAATTGCTAAATAAGTATAAAAATTATACAAAGCGATTTATCTCTCCTTTGACAAATATTGGCGTTTTATGGCGATTCGTATTTTGTTCCTTAAAATATCATTTAGGGTAATTTATCCACAAAGTATCATTTTTATATACAATGTGGCCCATTTAGATTGGAAACACCTCTATAGACTTTGAAGTTAACCAATTTTAACTATTCTTTTAAATGTCATGTAGTAAAAGGTATACTTCGGGACATAATTTATTACTACGGCTTACTACGATATTTTTCCGTAGTCAAAAATGGAGAATTTTTATTAACAATTTTTTATACAAGGAATTCCTACATCACTGGATTTAGAGTTGTTTCAAAAAACTATGACGAAAATTTTAGAACAGCCTGTATAAACAGATAACCATAAATATTATTATTTTTTAAATTATTTTAATAACATTCCGCCACTGCATGAAAAAATGTTTAAAATAACTTAAAATTTAATAAGATTAACGCACTTAAATTATTAACTATACAGTTTTTAAAACCTAATATTTCCACTTAAATCTTAGTTGCTATGAAAATGACATTGAGTTACTTTTGAGAGAAAAATTATAAATCTTTTGGGAGATGATCATAGGAGTGCAAAAGTAGTTTGTGCAATATTTACTGACAGGTATTCTGATCGTCCTTATATTAAGGACGTCCTTATATTAAAAACCCTTACGAAGAACAAAGCCATGATCAAATCATTTTAGATCATTTTAAAAATACCCAAATGACTGTTTAGATTTGAATATGTATTGAGAGAGTAGGTATTCGGCGATCGTAAATAATATTAAACCCTTCAAATCAAAATTCTTATACATATTGCAAGAAGACGGCGAAGCAGAAGGTATAGAATATTGTTTATGGGCGCAAGGGGAATAATTAAACAATATGAATTTTCGAAAAAAATGTGTTGTTTAGCGACAAAGCCACTTTCACTACAAATGCAGTAGCATCATCTCAAAATTGTCACTATTAGCTAGCAGATAATCCTCATTGGGTAATAAACTGTAAAAGCCAGTATATAAAAACAATATCTGGTGTATACTTGTAACAATTATAATCTGTTTATTAGGGGTTGAAAGGGGGGACTGAACAATTACTGGGCTTGGGGATAGGGTAAGCAAATAAATTGAAACGTTTGCGAACAGCTACTCGTATTTTGGTTGGAGAGCTGAGTCGTGAATAAGGATTCCTTTATTTAGGGAGGACTGGAAGGACTAAACTTCCAGTCTAAATCCTTCCAGACTAACTAAAAGAAATAATTTTAAACTCCTAGTGTAAAGAGAACCGTTACATATTTATTTTTATTTCACATAAACAATTGTTACAAATAAAATTATCCAAATTTATCAACAAATCTTAAATTGAGTTTAACATTCTAACAAAACAAACTTAAAAAATCTGTTTATGTATCAAATGACAGAAAAGATGTACTAATTGTCATATGCCGAAATGAAAATACTCAACTTTTCTGAATTATCAAAAGTTAATTTTATAAAAGAAACTAAAATATGACAATTAGCTGATTCATAAAACTTATATTTATTTATAATCTGTTTAATTTGTTAGGAAAGCAAATCTTAGTATATTAACGAAAAATATTTATTTAGAAAAAATTGACAAAACTACTTTCTTCACTGGCTAATTATTTCTTTTTAGATTATTAAAAAAATTTGTTACCTTGAAATTGGATACAAAAAACACTGTCCCGGACAAACTTCAACCGATCTGGATCCGACTCATGGGAGACACAAAATACAGGCTGACAAACACCAAAACTGGGCCTCAGGTTATCCTGGATGATAACTATATGATTCTTCAAAATACGACTGCTTATTTCTCACTTAAAACCATCTAGGCCCACTGAGCCCTCAGAAAAGGTGTTATCAGATCCCTTGACACGGAATACAGCAACAAACCGGTGATTATCTCACTTTGCACAATGCCATCAATAATGAACTGGAATACAAAGTAAACGTTTTAACTTGCGTGGTATGGAACAGGAATGATAACACAGCTCAACAAAAAAAAATGGTGCTTGAGAAATAACGAATTTTAAATATTTTTGATGCTCTGATTTCAAAAATGACTTCTTTTTTCATCAGATTTTGTTTTCAATAGTTCTGGTAGAGCACAATTTTTCCGCCACACTTACTAATATATTTCTTATTTACTATTTGTATTAAGAATTAATCACAATTTTAGTTTAACATACGTTTATTTTGAACTTTCGATGTCCACCTCGGCAAAATTTCGAACGCCAAAATAAACGTATTTTCAACTGAATTTGCAGTTAATTCTCAATAAAAATAGTAAATAATTTTAAAATCCCACAAGAAAATAAATAGCTTCAGAAAAGTTATTTTAAATTTCTTATCATTAATGCCATGTTTGCTCTTGTTGGTGGTGCTGCTTCTCCCTCATTATTTAGTATTACGACCAATTCATCCTCTATGATAGTTTCTTCTCCTATCAAACTCTCCTCGAAATATTCTTTTCACCTTTTAATGACCTCCTCTTTATTCGCAATCACTTTACCTACTTTATTTCTAATAAAAAGTAGTGCATCTTGTATACATTACTATTTCTTTTGGCTTGCTTGGAGAACAAACGTTTATTAGTTTATTCAATCTCTGATTTCCATTTCTATACAGGGTGGTCTTTTTGTACAATTACTTAAGGATCACCCTGTATATCTATATCTATATATCTTTCTTTTTTGCTTCTCAGAAAACAGAAATTGTATTACTAATTATTATTCTAATAAATCAGAAGTTTTAACGCTACATCTCATAAAATCTAATGAAAATTAATACAGTATACTCCCTCTATAACGAACACGGTTATTACGAGGTTTCGCTTATAACGAGATACATTAGATGTCCCGTGAAATTTCTATTGAACTATAACCGTCTATAGCGAGGCAAATTTGGTTATAACGAGAGAAAATAAGATCCAAAAACGTGTTTTTTACGTTTTTAGTCCGGTCGTGGCTATAAATAAATACCTTTTCAAACAGCCCCTCAATAAACTTAACTGCAGCCCGCAATAAACTTCTTTACAATGAATAAATACAACTGTTTCACATCTTTAGAAAATATATGATAGAATGATACTGGACCATTTAAAGCAGTTAAAAATAACAGAGTTCTTAAAACTGCAGAAGCAATAGTTTATGTTATCCTTGAAAATACGATTCTTCACTATATGAAGTTAATGGTTTAGAAAACTACAGATTCATATGTATGCACAGTATTATGATTGTCTGATATAACGAGATCGGCTTATAACGAGGTAATTAGTCTGTCATTTCAGTTTTCGTTATAGAGGGAGTCTACTGTATATAGGTTAACGAGGAAAGCATTTTATTTCGTGAACAATTTTGATTAGATTGATATATTATATTGACAATAATTTATTCGCAACCAAAAAAGAATTGACTAGGCTTTGTTTTTGTAATGTTACTTTTTTGCAACTTCAACCAATTTATTTTCATTCAAGATACCAGTAAAAAATTAGTATATATGACCACACCTTCGTTACCTGCATGTTTTCGGATACCTGTCCTTCGCAATTTCGAAAAATAGAGCGAGGAATCCTGTTGCTATTTTCACATTTACATCAATGGTCTTTTAATAGTGACATTTTTTATTTTCGCGAATTTTAAATGAAACGAAACCTGGCAACTATGGTCATGAATAATTGTTTAAGAGTTATGTGCCAAATAATAGGTAACGGTGGCAGTGGCCAACATTATAGATTTGGCAGTTCGCCAATCCAGTATCCAAAAAATAAATGAATAACTATATAATCCTTAAAACCGGTTAATACATAATATCTCGCGAAATTATAATCTACGTCAAAGGAAACTTGGCGCAATCTAATATAAATAAACAGGGGGATATATTCTAAATACAATGCGATCAAAATCTTTAACTATTTAGGTCAGCACAAATATGAACTAACGGTAAGCAAACGAGATCACAATTTTTTTCGTGATTCGCTCGCAAATTTAATTAAGATATCATCAGGCTAATAGGACAATTGGATAGGCGAGTTGTAGAAGCAGTCAAATGACATTTACTGAGCTTTTAAATGTTTTGTTCCAAAATTAAATTATTGGATGATAATTTTGAGAATGTTAGGCATAATAAATGTATATACGTAATATGTTATTATTTTAGGTAGCAATTTTCTCTCCCATAAATAGTAATGTCATTTTTGTCATTTACAAATTTAAACAAATTATTTTGCTTTGTTACTTGGTAATATAAAAAATTCTTTTAATTATAAACACAGTTTCAATTAAAATTGTGATTAATTCCCATTGAATATAGTAGATACTACAAACAAATGTCACATTAAACTCTTTACTTGAGCGCTACATTTCAATAGTATAATAAAACAGCGATCATGAGATTGGAACGATCCTAAGAGAAAGTCATTCTTTATTTATTTTTACATGTTTTTGAAGCTTTGAAGTGTTGAAGCTATGGTTGTTTTACTATTCGTAAGATTTTCTTGTGGCGCTATACCCAATTTGGTTGCAGCCGCTTATTGTACATATATCTGTGTTGTGAATTATTATGTATACAGGGTGCGACATTAGTGCGACGAAGTCATTTTACTCATTTGTCGTAAGAGATACGAAAAAAAAAATAATTTAGGTAAAAGTTGCAGCATAGATAGTTCCCATACTTTAAAAATATTTTCAAATATACAGGGAAATCCATAACTGAGTCAAACAAACTTTTTTGAGGAACATAATGTGGATACAATAACATGTGGAATATAAGGTTTGTCAGTGTTATACAGGGTTGTTTAAAATATATTTTTTTATTTAAGATAAATTTGTTCCACCCCGTCAATATGGGTGACCCTGTATATTTAAAATTATGTTTAGAGTATAGTTCCAACTTCTACCTTTTTTCTCGCATCTATTACGATAAATGAGTAATTGGACTTGCTCGCACTAATGCCGCACATTGTATACACGTATACGAAACGTACAGTCATAGCCCAGGATATGCCTGTCGCTGCTGAGTCTAGTTTTCAGCCCATCCATTTCTAGATTCCACATGAGAGGAGATAAAACTCCCCCAGCGGACACCCCCCTATAGTACATTTGAAAATGATTGATAAAGTCCTTTTACCTTATGAATTTCGATCGCTTGAAAAGTAAAAATATTTAATTTCCTGTATTTTAAGTTCAGTAATAATATTGGATTTTACTGTATCAAAGGCAAATAAAATGAATATCAGGGCGTGTTAAAAGAAGTGAGACGGAATATTTCGAATACTCGAAATTATTTGTCGACATCAAATGTTCATCAAGGTCTATAAGTCTCTATTTTGAATAGAGTGAAAATTATACGAATGGTTTTGCATGCAGTAAAATTGGAAAATACTTGCCAAGTTGCTGGTATGTCCAAATTTAAATACATCCAAGACTTTACTTTCTGCAGACACTGTATTAAATATAACCTATAAAACTTTAAACACGTGTAGTCCAGTAATTAATACCAAAGCTATCGATAGTATTCATTCCAGTAATTAGACCGAAGGTACTTTATCGTTTGACTAAAACACACCACAAAGTCCGAATTGAATTCCCGAAACACTTTTTTGTTACTTCTTTTTAGCAAACGATTTGTCCTATTCACTATCTGATATTTCACCATCAGAATCGTCACTATCTGAATTGTCTATCCGAATAATTAGAGGCCGGAGCTCATCTATAACTCGCTCGGTTTGAAAAGACTGAACGATAATGTCTTCCGTATGTCTAATACAATTTTGCCATTGTTCTGCCTTTATTTGTTCTAGCGATTCTTTCCATAATCTAAGAACGCTAGCGTCATCTGTTGTTTTGGATGCATGTTTATCATAAAAATTTTTGGCTATACCCCAAACTAACTCAATTGCATTATAGTGGCAATGGTAGGGCGGAAGTCGAAGAACTTCATGGCCATATTTAAAAGCCATTTGGTCAGTAACAAATTTCTTTTGAATTTTGTGCTCTCTACACCTTTGAAGTAAATCAACTTTTAAAAATATGCCACTGATAAATTTTCTTTTCTGTCAACCACAACTTTATTTCTTTTTTTTTTTTGTCCAGCTGCTTGTAGGAAATCTCTCTCCTACTCTTGAGTGGTAGGATGCATTATCTAACACTATTATGGATGGTCGCTCCATTTTTTTTAACAAATTTTCTTCAAACCATTCTTTAAAAATATTTGCATCCATATTTTCATGGTAATTACTAATTATTATTCTGATAAATCAGAAGTTTTAACGCTACATCTCGTAAAATCTAATGAAAATTAATATATAGGTTAACGAGGAAAGCATTTTATTTCGTGAACAATTTTGATTAGATTGATATATTATATTGACAATAATAATGTATTCGCAACCAAAAAAGAATTGACTAGACTTTGTTTTTGTAATGTTACTCCCTTGTATGGTCGCTCCATTTTTTTTTAACAAATTTTCTTCAAACCATTCTTTAAAAATATTTGCATCCATATTTCCATGGTAATCACCTGTATTCTTTGTAGACGAAGCAATTAAACTAGCGTCAGGAATAAAACCCTCATCATTTCCAACATGAAGTATAATGTAGCGTTTACGATTCCCGGAACTACTAAAAAAAAGAACATTTCGTGGTGCCATCTTGCCAGGATGATTTTGACATATTTCCTTTAGCGAAAATCCAAGTTTCATCTAAAAATACAACTTACCTCGGCCTATCAGACGTTTTATTGTTTATGCATTTTCTTAAAAAATGCCACCGTTTTGAAACAACATTAGAGAGTTCACACAATACTTGTCTATTATTTGTCTTTTTATATCGAAAACCTAAATGTTTCAGCACTCTCCACAAACTTGTTAAACTAATATCACACAGATCCTTATCTTTTTTTTTGTAACACAGCACTAATTGTTACATGTTCTTTGGCTTTATACATATTCTTGGATATTGGATTTTATCTCACTTACAATAAAATTTGTGCTATCAATAGTTTTCAAATGTACTATAGTCAATTGTGCTGATACTATATCCCCCATGATGTTGTGTATATTACACGACTATTCAGCATTCAGTCTATCCATCTGCAGCTGGTTTCTTCTATTTCTTTTAGAAAGAATGCTCCCTCTATAGCGAGAAATGCCTCCAACATTACCTCTTGGTTTTTAGACCATCCCTAATATGCCTTCAGTAATAATGACATCAGACTACTCGCCCTCGGGGACCAACTTATCATAATTAACATACTTATCTTAAGATTATTAAAGCATATAATGAAATACTTTTATTATTTACAGCTGAAACTTCCCATCTAGAAGAGTTTCCCATCTAGAAGAAAATATATCTAATGGACATTTAGACTCTGGAAAAAAATCCACCATAATAAACCATCGCACTGCTTATTCCAATGATGTGAAATTCCACTCGGTTACAGATTGACATTCCACAAAAGATGGCCGTCGATTTCGCCTTCCATTTGGCGGAGGCGCGGGACCAGGACGGCCCAATCGGCCAAGGGAACACATCAACGTAAAATGTTAAATGAAACAAAATATTTATTGTAACATTGTATATATACGTTATACATACCTTATACATATGTACTAATTTGTCTTAGGGTACACAAGAGGTAAATTGTTGTTTTTATTTTTTATGAGGTGAATTTTGTAGAAGCTACTTTTGGTGTAATGTTTGTGCTAGGAAAATTTCATTAACATGTTGATGGAAATAATAATCTCGGCGTTTTTGTAGTTAATAGTCTAATTCAATATTTTCACGGAAAATTTTGTTGGTTTTTATCCATAATCCCTCGAGTAGCGTAAATAAATAAATATGATAATAATTACTTAAAGTAAGGTAGTAATTCTAGTGTATACAGAGAGAGAGTATATATAAAGCTGCAAAGTCTGCTGAAGGTCGATACAGTTTATTGCTTTACACAATTGAAATACAACACTCTCTATAATTTAGTACTAAATTTAAGTTTCGTTTGAAAACGAATGATTGTAATCAGCCGCCAAAATAGTTTTCAGCGACAATTATAAAGGATATTTGGTTCCCCACACCATTGAAATCTCAAATTTCAAACACATTTTTTGTTTTCCTGTCCACAGACGAAGGTGCTCAACACATGTTTTGCATACAATATACGGCACAACACAAGTTTTATCTTGATCTAGAGAAGAACACTAAAATGTGCAATATACCGTTTTTACAAACTCACAAACTAATTTTCTATTGTCTTTTAGTGTATATTTGCTACATACATACAGTTGGTATAGTATAAAGCTCGATACACGTCATTATCTACGTCAGAAATCTAAGTTGACATTGTTGGCCAAATTACAAAAAAAATCCTGAATACATTTTAAATAAAATATATTATTTTACAATATATAAAATAATATATTTTATTACAATAATAAAACAAATTAATATTCAATGTAAAATGTAAATAAATAAAAAAATTAGAAATGGAAAACAAGAATTAACTAATCTTACGTTAAAAACAATCTGAGCCGCTTGTGTAGTATAGAGAAGTAAAATGGAATAAAAAACAACACTTTTTTGATTACTTATTTACTTTTAAATGCGCTTATGGTGCTTAAAAGTTACACAATAGTAAATGCTTCTGTTTCCGGAGTTTAGGCTTTCTTATATTATTTTCATCCATCTTATTGTTTTTTAGAAATACTTTGTTTCATCACTAGTTTAAACCTTTAAAAAATGAAGACTCACAGAGTCCCAAGATGATTTACTTACTAATTATTGTCTATGTCACAACTGCTACTGGAATCACTGTCACCGTTTATATTAATTATCATACGTAAAATTTCCTGTCCATCTACATAGTATATGCTCTCGGTCATACCACTTTTTATTTACATTTTCTGTATAACTAATAGGTAACAGTTTGTACAACTTCTTTCCACATTTTTAAAGTATCACATTCTTTACAGCCATCTCTACCACTATTGTATAGCATTGAAAATACAGTGGTATGGTGGCAGACGTAATACTTTATGACCATACTGTTCTGCTAAATCATCAACAATCTTTTTGAGGTGGCTTGTTTCTAAAAAAAAATATTGATAACTTGAACTAAACTCTCATTAGGCGTAGTTACTGTGCAACGATCTGCAAAAGCTCGTTTTTCAACATTGTCTCATTAAAAGGCAGTTTATTGTTAGTTAACCAATGTTTTATTTCAGTCTTGGTTGAAGACATATTTATCCATTAAAATTATTATCCATTAAAATTAGGGATGGTTCAGACACTTTTAATAGTTGATTTTCAAACCACTATAAAAAATTAGCTTAATTCATTTCCCCATGGTAGTCCATTAAAGCAGATTTAGAGGAAAATATAGCCTCTGCACCCTCAATGAAGTCATTTTCATTACCAGCATGAAGAATAATCTATCTATCTATATAAGGATTTTTACAGCTGTCGCCGCCTTCCTTTTTTCAACCAACGTCTCCAGTCCTTTCTGTTCTGCCATTCTCCATCTCTAAGGTCTCGTCTTTCCATGGCCTCGTCCACTTCATCCCTCCATGATCTTCGGGGTCTACCTCTTTTCCTCCTTCCTAGTGGGCTCCAATCCGAAATCTTTGCTATCCACCTTGTATGATCTGTTCTTCTCACATGTCCATACCAAATTAAACGTTTTTCTTCGATGTAGCTGAGTATGTCTTGTTCTACTGCCATTCTTCGTTTTATCTCCTCATTTCTGATGCGATCCATTTTTGTCACTCTGCAGCTTCTTCATGAACTCCATTTCAGTTGCTGTGATTTTGGACCTGTTTCGTTTATTTATTACCCAATTCTCTGCTCCATAGGTCATTATACTGCGTACCAAGCTGTTATAGATTCTCATCTTTGTATTTCTGGTAATCTGTCTATCCCCCAGTACCCCGTTCATTTGTTTAATACATGTTCTTGTCTGTGCTAATCTGCTGGTTATCTCTTGCTCGGTGGTTCCATTTTTTGAGAGTATGAATCCTAAATATTTGAATTGGTCAGTGCCGTTAATTTCCCTATTATCGTCCATTTCCAGTTCTTGCTCTGTTTCTAGATTTATTTCCAGTTCCTTTTTTGTGTATTCCGTTTCTAATTTTCGGAGCATATAGCACAGATCTTCTTCATCTTGAGCCGTTACCACTTGGTCATCTGCAAAGCTTAATGTGTACAAGAAGTTGTCCCGGATTGGTATTCCCATCCCTTCACATTTCCTTTTCCATGGTTTTAATATTTGTTCGAGGAATATCTTGAACAGTGTCGGAGATGTAGAGCATCCCTGCAATAAGCCTTTTGTGGTCTTAAATTCGTTTTAATGTTTATTGCCGGTTTTAACTCTTACCTTGTTGTTGTTGTTGTAAAGGTTTTTTACGGCTTCTATTAACCTCTGAGTTATTCCGATTTCCTTCATCGTGTTCCATAGTTGTTTTCTGGGGGACCGTGTCATATGCCTTTTTTAAATCTATGAATGCCATGTGTACTGGTCTATTTTTTGCCATTTTTTTTTTTTTCAATTAATTGTTGGAGTGTATAAATGTGGTCTATACAAGATCTTCCTGCCGTGAACCCCGCCTGATCTTCTCCGATTTTATTTGAGATAGATTTTTACTGTTTTTCTTTCAGTATTTTTCCATATAACCTGCCATACATGCTATCTTTTTATGTATCGAGGTTATATATGCTTTGGACCATTCATCTGGTATTTCGTTCAGGTTTATAGCGTTACTGAACATTTCGTGTATAATTCTGTGTAGTTTGTCCGTCCCGTACTTAATTAGTTCATTAACGATTGCTCCTGGTCCCCCTGATTTTTTGTTCTTTAAAGTCTTTATGACATTCTTTACTTCGATTAATGTTATCTCAATCTGTTCTTCATTCTGATTTTGTTGTTGTTCCTGTTCTGTGTCTGTCTCTATGAAATCTGGGCGGTTTTCTGTGAGTAGTTCTTTATGTCTTCCCACTCTTTTTTTGATATGTATTGATTTGGACCTTTTCGTTGTTATTCTTCCTTAAAGATTTCAGTATTTTCCAGGATTCCGAATTCCTTGTTCCTCCTATGTATTGTTCAATTTGTGCACATGCTTCTTCCCATTCTTCATTCTTTTCTTTTGCCCGTCTTCGTTTTACTTCTCTGTTTTTCTCTTTGTACTTCTGTGTGTCTTCTGGGGATTGGGTGCTCATACTTTTCATATATAGAATTTTCTTCTCCTCAATACATTTTTTGGTTTCTTTGTTTATTTTTACTTTGTGTTGGGTATTTCTTTTCTCAAGTTTCTCCAAAGCTTCTAATGCCGCCTGATGAAGAATAATGTATCTACAAAAGAATTTTATTTCAACATCTTTATCTTTTTAATATGAATAAATATATTAACGTTTTTCATCATTTTTAATAGATTCTACACTTCTTTTATTCCCATCTTGCTATTAGCGACATATAGATCCATTCTGAAAAATCCAAGATTCATCTATAAAAACAAACTTGTATAGTCCTTTATGTTTATATTTTTTGATATAATCTCGAAAAATTTTGCTCTCTTCACAGCAATATGAGACTATATATGCATAGACTAGATATGCATCAGTTCTCACCTTGGATCATCTTTTGGCATTTTAAAACAAGTTTCTTTCAGTACAATACTGAGTGACATACAACAACCACTAAACAGTTCTTTTCCATTCAATTGAATCCATAAAGAGATCAAAGTCACATGTTCTTCTGTAAATAATTAAATTTGATTTGTGTGTAATAGTGTGTAATATTACGAGAGAAGATATCAAATTTTAGTGATTGAAAGCTAATGGGCAATAATGTGTATCGTTTTAGTAAATAATTACATAAATGTGTAAAATTAGGAAAACGTACAGAAGATTACAGTTCCCAAAACGTACTTTGTAAAAACGGTATGATGTATCATGTCCTATGTTGCTATGCGTAAAATGAAGTAGAAATTTCATTTAACATGCAGAGACAGTACATACAAAATTTCATAACATTAATTTACAGTTCTGTCATGTGGTGTACAATCTGTATAGTCTGGATAAATCACGCATTTATTAAATTTGACACACATAAAACAGAACATACAGTTTTTTACCTGTCTGTTTCTGTTTTGAATTGGCCCCAATATCAAAATTCCTACCACAACTGGTGCAATTTTTTTATCCTATTGGTCTTGTTTTGTCAGTCAGAACCGTTTTATTGGTTTTTGTAAATTCCGACATTAGCTATAATTGTTTTCTTGTGTTTTTTTTTTGTAATGGAATCTAAATCAACAAAAGCACAGTAAAAAAATTGTGAAAACGGACGTAAATACAAATATAAACAAGTGGTTGAAATTAATATATTCTAACTAATAGCGAAAATCAATGAGCATAGTCAACCCGTTATACTTGGATGATATATTATCGAACCGATTTAAAAAATTTTACATGTTTTATAATTCGACTTTACACAATGTCATTATTTTACATAGATGATACATCATAGGGGTCAATATCAAAGTGTTTTAATGTGTTATTGGAAACTTCGTCGCTTATTGCAGCAAATTGTACGTTTAATAAAATTTCCACTTTAAAATGACACCGTCGTGATGTAGTTTTTGATTAGATAAATATATTGAAATTCTAAATTTATTCAATTTAAAAATTGGTGATTCCACATTGTCGGATTGGCATTTGATATTGAAGTGTATAAAAAGCTTAGATAGAATATTGGCAGTTTATTTTATGGTATGAACAAATATTTAACAAATTACATTTTGATTTTAGTTATGGTTTAGTATATATAAAATAATCAATTTTATATGCTTAAAGAATATTCTTCAAAAGCTATTTACTTGTGGTATTTGAACTGGTATGTTTTTTTTTATTTGAAGAATGAGAAACTCAAATTTTATTAATATTTATTCTCTCAAACCGAAAGTTATTGTCAAAATATTGTTAAAAAATATTTACAAGTGTATTTAATCCTAAAATTCCTTTAGCTTTAAGACTAGTGTATTTAATGAGTCGTTGCGATTGTCCCAATTCGAGACAAACATTTTCTCTTTTCAGTTTTGTCTTGACCAATACAATTTACAGCATTATATCTTTTGTTATTAATATTTAGGAGTTCATACACACCATTTATTTTCTATCGAACCATCATCAGAGACACTTGAAAATTAAAAACACTGAAGTTACATCGAGCAATGTCAGGAAATGTAGTTTTTTAACTGTAGCATTTTTTTTATTATATTAGGAGACATTTTCGTATTGACAAACTATTCTGTTATTTGCAGAGATAATTGAAAAAAAAATTTTTGCAATATTTAATAAACATTAATAACTTTTGCAATAATAGCTGTAAGTAATATACAACACTTTGATAATAAGTCTATTATAATGTCTATACAAGTCAGTAAAATTGCAAACAAACCGGTTTGTTAGTTAATGAGTTTTTGATAAATATTTATGGCAGATATCAAAAGTTTAAACACTTATTGCTGCCCACGGTATGCTTCTACAGTTATGTTTAAGTACTTAAATGACATTTTAATTTATGTCAGGATCTTCTAATCTTTACGACACTTATTATTACTTACAAACTAATAGAAACGCTGAAAATGAAATTATCAAAGTGAGCTCGCCCATTTCATTTATTACAAAGCAAATGACCTTAGCGGATTCATCTTTCTTTTCTACGGTACACAAATGGTGAAGAATGTCATAAGTAAATAGCTTTTGAATAATCAGGTTAAATAAAATTTATAAAATTAAAAAATAACACACAACTTTCATTTTAAATTTAAAGTAGTTTATTTCATATTCTAAAACTAATTCTGATAATTTTCTAAATTTTAAACCAAATAATTGGATATCTACGTATTGGTACGTAAACTGTGATATGATACGAATAATTTACCTGTTGAATTTGAAAAATAAAAAGCTCATTAGGGGTTGTAACATTACTCTCTTGTTGTGCCGTAATAGGGACATATATATACAGGGTGTTCAGGATGAGAATAAAGTATTTAGAAGTAGTAAAATTATTTAGAAACTATTTGGCAATAAAAATTTTTTCGCAAGTGTATGATATATTTGTATTAGGCTTGTTTTTTTATATTGATTGGTTGTGCTATTAAAGTATTAAAACAATATGTCATAAAATATACTATATATGTGATAAGTTGGAATTATCAGGAAAACATTTTTTTTATTGATCGATATTATTCAGAGTAAAATTGTTTTAATAGAAAATGCCTAAAAAATTTAGTGTTTAGTGTGCCGAGTATAGTGAAAAGAATGAACACAAACCATTTCTAAATCTTGCTTCCCTCTTTATTTTTATATTTTTATCTTTTTTTTTCTTTTTTCATCCACCGATGTGAGTATTATTTTTTGTAATATAGACCTTTGTGTTGAGCAGCGTAATGCTCACCGTGTTTTCAAGTCAACTTTGTCAAATTTTTTTTGTCAGGGACAATATGAAAAAACTGTTTCACTTTTAATGATTCCACAATAATTTTCAGCATAAATTCTCACTACAAATACTACAAATATTTGTCTTTTTCTAGAATCTTTTTACTATTTTAGAGCCATTTGGGCAACATTTCCCGGTATTCGTGTTAAATATAGGAATCGGAGCTTCGCTCAGTTTACTTATACATTGAGAATATAAACTCTTACTCCTTTTTCAACTCGTTTATTTTAAAGCTAAAACAAAATCGCTCGAACACGTCGATTTTTAAACTTCTAATATCTAATGGTATCAAAGTTTCGGTATTTCGATGATCCCCCATAAGGCGACAGCCACTCCCTCATTTAAGTAGCAACGGGTGTTGCATCCTTCGGTTGGCAGCAATATAACCTATGTTTTGTTTGTTCTCCAACATGTTTTAACATTTCTCTGGTTGTGTTGTAGCATTCTTGTATAATTCTTTCATGTAGATCGGCAATGTTTTGTGGATTTGTCTGGTATACCTTGAACTTTAGATAACCCTAGAAGAAAAAATCGAATGGGATAAGACTCGGTGATCTCGATAGCCATTCTATGGGTCTACGTCGCGCGACGTCCAATACGTCGTCCTGGAAAAACCTTTTTTAAATAATTTCGGGCCCTGCGTGCTGGGTAGTGATGGGAAAACCTGGTTCGTTTCGATGACCCGGGTCTTCCAGGTCAATCATTAAAATGACCCGTTCATAAAGATCCATTTATATGAACGACTAATTAAATTTGTTGTGTATAGGGTCAAGTATGTCGAGTACTCTGAGAATATATGAATTAATGATAATGTAGGACCCGTTCATAGAAATTGGGTCATTAGAAACGTTCATTTGTAAACACTAGACAGTGTCATTCATAAGGTCATTCAAACGATAGGGTCACAGAACGTGATTGTATCAATCACGGGTCTTCGAAAGGATTCGATCTTTGTGAACAGATTGTTCGTGACCTTCTCATCACTCGTGCTGGGTTTTCGTCTTCGTCTTGCTGGAAAATATCTTGGTGAAAACCTTGTAAGTGATTTAAGATTAAGTCGATGATTGCAGCTATTATTTCATTCTCCAACATATTGAAGTATTTTTCGACATTTGTATACACCTATTACACCTGTCAACAGTCAACTTCTCCGAAAATTTTGTATGAACTTCACGAAACGAGGATTTGTTTTACAACATTCAAATAAAATGGTTAATTTTTACAAACAAAAATAGGTGAATTTTTACTATTTAATCAGTTAATAAATACTTTGACACCATTAGATATTATACCAGGTTTAAAAATCGACGTGTCTGAGCGGTTTTGTTTATCTTTAAAATAAACGAGTTGGCAGGGGGGAGTGGGACTTTATCCTCTCACTGTATATTCTTTCGCAAAGTTATATAAAGAGAGTTCCCAATTTTTTACCAAAGATGGATCCAGACTCGTTTGATGATTATTTCCCTGAACAACTACTGTTCACTAGAATGTATAAGCATGCGAGGTTTAGCCTATTTTTAGTGGTATTAGTGTTCCATCCTCTACATTTAAACTTACAGTAACTTAATTTTACTTTAAATTTACAAATTTTCTGTTAATAATTTATAAAACTATACAAATTTCTATTTTACAATATTTTTATCTTATCATCCTGTGTATATAATTAGTAGTTGTAATTATTTAATTGTAGATATGCTTAGGATCTAATTCATTTGTATATATATTTTCGCCACTCGATTCTAGACAAGTTTAGCATCTGTTAAAAGTAATAATTTGGTAAACTGAGGTTCTAAGTTATTATGCGAGCAGAATTCCACCAAAAAGTGCTTTAGTTTTTAATAAATCCGTAACTCGCTGGTAACCAGGCAAATTTGGTACCAAAATGTTTGTAATAAAACTGCAGAACTTGTGACATGGGTGAACATGTAAATAAACAAGAAAAATGCAAAAATTTAGAAATTGTATTTAGAAATAATCTTTATACATTAAATTTTAATCAAAATGAAAAATGAAGAGTTGGGATATATCTCATTGTTTGCCGAAATGTCCATAGAATAACGAAATATATACCGAGCCGAGCATGCCCCCCAATCCAAAAATGTTATTTAGTTATGCAGATTTTTATTACAAACATTTTGGGACCAAATTTGTCCAGATGCCAACGAGTTATAGGTTATGATCGTCTTTTTGGAGATTCGCCGCTTGCCTATATTGTATTAATTAATTTTAATGTATAAATATCTGACAATGACAAACTGTCAAATATATTATCTATAAACTTAAATAATTCTGTTTTAACTTATTTTTGAAACTAAAATATAATATAGTATTCTCTTCATTAAGTAAAGGTACTTGTTTGTCTAAAAATGCATTTAGATTTAAGATTATAATTAATAGAAATTGCTTTTTGAATTTCCGTCGAACTATTTTATTCCAAGAAACTATTTCTTATAATGTAACTCTTAGCTCAGTTAATTATTTCACTAAGTACTTAATAGGTTTTTAACATTAATTATTACGTATTTTTGTGTTTAAAATTACCAATGAAAAAATATATTTCAACACGTTAAGATATCCTTTGCTAATACATGGCTACTCCTCTCAATTCTTTTTATAACTGTATATTTTGTGAAATATCAGATAAAACTGCTTTTGTAAGCCAAAAAATATGACCTTATATGAACAGCGTGTGATCTGATCGTAACCAAAATATTAAAAACTTTTTTTGTGATATTGTCGTACTGGTTGCCTAAAACTTAAAGTTTTAGGTAATTATAATATAATTATTTTTGTATTTGATATCTTCTACTGATGACCGTTCTTTAAACAGTTACGAGGGTGGTCCTATAAGTACTTACTGCTAAGCCTACAAAACAAAAACGAAAAATTTGGACCAACTTCTTTTACCCATCTGAAAAATACTTGGTTATAGGCCTCCGTGGAGGCAATTACCTCATTCGACTCAAATTTCTGCTCGACAAGTGACTTTTTCAGATTTAGAAACAAAAGAAACCGCGTGGGAGCAAATCTGGAGAATACGCTGGATGGGGAAGCAGTTCGTAGCCCGATTCGTCTAATGTGGCCATGGTGAGGGCGGAGGTGTCAGCAGGTACATTTTCATGGTGAAACAGCACTTTTTTCATCGTCAAATTGGTCAATAATTTGGCATAGTAGAGCCCTGTGACCGTTTTACACTTCTCTAGATAGTCGATGTAGATCTCACCTTGTAATTCCAAGAAAATGGTTGCTATTACCTTTCCAGTCGATAGGACAGTCTTTGCCTTCTTCAGAGCACATTCGCCGGATGAAATCCACTGTTTCGACCGTTCCTTGGTCTCTGGTATGTACCAGTGGATCCATGTTTCGTCGACAGTCACTAAACGATGCATTCCCACGAAGTCCCATGTCGCTTTTTATATCACCTGATAAGTAATTTGAAACACAAAAATAATCATCCAGAAAATAGTTCCAAAAATATAACAGGGCACAATAAAGTTTCCCGAACCTGTCTAGAAACAAATCGAGTGTTGTTACTTAACTACCTGTATAGATTGTTTTGTGACAAATTCGCTATTATTTGTTATTCGAATGTTAGACATTTATTTTGTTGACTATTTCTATTTTTTTTTTTTCAGCCGTTTGCAAGGCTGACAAGGAATGTCGTGCTTTTAGATTTGCCTAAATGTATAAGAGAACGATTGAGATGCCTTATATATGAAATAGATGCGCAGTGATTTATAAACTGAATACTTAAATGTAAATGTAAACATAAACTAGTAGTAGTAAAGAATATTGCTTTATTTTAACATATTTATTTTAATTTATGACGTAGTGTCAGACAATATTATCTTTCTGTCATTTTACACGTTTCTCGTTTGTAGCTTTGTTTTTTTGTAGACGAGGTTTTAGGACACGATTCATTGTTCTCATGTGGTCTTATAATTTTAACTTTCCCGAATTTTTGAGAATTAAGATTAGTTAAAAATTAAACCTAACTTTGGATAAGTGTTCAGTTTTCAACACACTGCTTATCTATATTGTGTGATTTTATGAACAATTTCAGTCCATACTGTTTGGCATCTTTATTATTATTACTTTTTGCTAACTGCTACTTTTTATATAAACAGTATGTGAGTGAAAGCGGTCTATAGCCATAAAACAATAAAATAATAACAGTAATTTTTGTTTTATTTATATCTCCTTTTCAAATTTGATTTCCTAAAACTTTAAAAAAGAAAATTGAAAAATTCAGAAAACTATTATTTAAATTTCGCACGTTTTAACAATTTGAGAAGAAACGACAGTAATGTCAATCGTTTTATATCCTAACAGGAAAAGATAATTCTCGCCAGCGTTGCTATAGCTTTAACACAATACGTTGTATTTTGAAAAATAAAAAAGATTTTTAATGACTGGCGGGTTGCTCTATTATACACTAGACTCAGTAAAACGAAAGTTTAATCTAAATATTAGCGATGCTCGGATCGGTGAAGCAAAGGACGAGCTTCGGTCAATACCCAAAAACCGAGGGAACGACTGACTATTACTCAAGTCTAGAGGTAGGACGCAGCCCGGTCGAACAATACCTGACACAGATTAGAAACGGAGGTGATCTATCAATACTCGATCGCAGGATACGAAAAAGGATAGTGGCCTCATAAGTACTAAAAGACGCGGAAATAGGAGTTCTTACCAGATCAAACTCCGTTTTATGTCGTGGTTTACGGCGTTTTATATTTTGACGTTGTTCCATCTCCAGCACGCATCGATGATAGTGGTAGGTTGTTGGTGGGAGTGCGGGTACACAGACAGAGGGCCAGCTACTGAAACGCGTGATGACGCGTTTGGTGGCATTATCGTTACATGACATTTCATTGTTGCCTACTTTTAACACAACATTACTGCTTTGTTACCAAAAAACTTATATTTTAACTATTTTGCCGAAGATTGGTATGTCATACGTAAAATATTTTAATAAGGTTAAGGTTAAAATATAACAAAAGTCGGCTGATTACCTGAGTACCTGGCGTGAGTTCGATTCAGAGTAAATGGAGACATCCGAACGCAATTCCCCTTTTGCCTCCAGAAACATTCATGGTACCGTGCATACCAACTAAAACCACTCTTATAGTACACGCGTACTTTCCAGACTAAACTGTATGAACATTCCAACATACAGTGTTCTGCTGTGTCGCTTAATCCGCAGTCCACACAGCTACCATATATTGCCTTGCTTATCCTCTCAAGGTACTCTAAATGACCCCTGTCGCGTAAGGAATTGGATAAAGAAGTAGTTCGTGCTTTTATATTTGCACTACACCCATTTCTCCACGACCGGGATCAGAGTCTTTACCCATGTAGCCCTTTTCGTTTACCCACTCTTCATATCATTTTGTGATGTTTGCTGTTCCGTCTTCTCTTGGTTATCTTGTAGGGGTTATCTTCGAGGTCGTTCTATAGGCGCATACGACCCTTAATAGGGCTTTTATTTGGGCCTTTTCTAAAATTTGTGTGTAAATAAAATTTTTTTTTCTTTTTTGTGCAATTTAGTACGGTTATTTTACTTTTAATACCTTTAGTTTGTTTAATAGATACTGCAATAACTCAAAAAATATTTTGAATGTGGACCAAATATTCGAAATACTAATTTCAGTTAGGTAAAATTCTTAGTAATTTGGGTTCGCTAACTTTGGCAACATTGCAACTAATAACTGTAAGCTGCCTACATTTGGCGTAACTTGATAGTATAAACATTAACAATGGTATAAACTAGAAATTAGCCGGTATGATATAGATATATTAATTAAGTCTATAGTAATCTAGTAAACCACGTTTAAATTTAAAACATTTCCTGACTGCACTACCGAATAAGAAATAAATAATTTAAAAAAAAAACGAAGAAGGATATAATGTCATTTTATTGTCATAAGTCTCTGGTCATAAGTTGACATTGACAATCAAATAAACAAATTCTTTCAAAATGTTGAAAATTAATAGATAAAGTTAAATATCTGCTCTAGTCATTAAAATGAGTAAAGATGATTTCACTTCAATAGCTATATGTAGCAGATTATTTATTATAATTCTTCAGTTTATCAGTAATTTGATAATTCCTGATCATGAAGCTCATGTATTCCAATATTTAAGGCAGTATTCAGAAGAAAATAAATTTTTCTCTATTTTAAATACCAGTTTAAGTGGGTTTGTAAGATGGGACGCAGAGTATTTTATGCATATTGCTAAATATGGTTACACGTTTGAAAACACTCTGGCATTTTTTCCAATATATCCATATATTATCAGAAGTGTTTCATGGATATGTAGACCTCTTTTTTATGGTGCCAGTATCGATACAGTTTTGTTAATAGTGTTTATTACACTAAATGTTGTTTTCTTGGTATTGTCTGTTAAAGTACTGTACAAACTTACTTGTTTATTTTTTGATGAAAACATAGCTGGAAGAACAGCTATTTTATTTATATTTAATCCAGCATCTATATTTTTTACTGCACCTTATACAGAATGTTTATTTTGTTACTTAACTTTTGAGTCTATTTATAGATGTACCTTATTATCCAGAAAGTTTTCAAAACCAAATGCTGTAATTAAATGGGGTGATGCTAATGTATTACTCTACATTAGTTTAAGTACTGGTGTCAGATCAAACGGATTGTTAAATATAGGGTTTTTGATATATACTATTTTATGTATATTTTTTACTTACTTTCCAAAAGACAAGACTGATATAATTAAACATATTTTCAAATATATCCTTATATTATCTATTTCATGTATTGTATGTATGTTGCCATTTATTTGTTTTCAAGTATTCAGCTACAAACAATTCTGTACAGATTTTAATACTGACCTTCCCAAAGAGATAATGATATATGCTTCTAAAAATGAATTTGTACTACCAGGACAATTTAGTAAATACAGACAAGTGTGGTGTTTTTCACAAATCCCTTTAGCATATTCATATGTACAAGATCATTATTGGAATGTGGGGTTTTTAAGATATTATGAAATTAAACAAATTCCAAATTTCTTGTTAGCATTCCCTTGTTTATATATTACAATTAGGAATTGCCTGTTTCATTTAAAACAAAATATGAATCATTATAAAAATCTTTTTAATTTGAAATTCATTTCTGGGAAGACACCAAATACCAAAGAGCAGTTTTTTAAATTTGGTCTGACTGTCTTTGTAGTACATGCTTTGATTTTGGCAGTATTCTGTACATTTTGTATTCATATACAGGTATCAACTAGAATGATCTGTTCAGCAACTCCACTTTTTTACTGGTACTGTGCATATTATTGGATAAATGGCAAAGACAAGATCATAAAGTTGTATTTTGATAGTTATTTCTTCATAGGCACTGTGATGTTTTGTAATTTTCTACCTTGGACCTAAAAATAAATTATATAAACATTTATTTTACTGTGTTTTAAAACCTTACTCTAATAGGATTTATTTATTATCTTTGGTTTGTATTATATATATATATATATATATATATATATATATATATATATATATATATATATATATATATATATATATATATATATATATATGTATATATGTACATATATACATATGTACATATATATATATATATATATATATATATATATATATATATATATATATATATATATGTATATATATATATATTTGACTTTTTTAATAGCAACAGTATATATCCATGGGTTTTACTTAAAATCTCAACATTAACCTTCTGTAGCAGGCTGTAACTAGTCCCGAAGCTATATTTATAATCTCAGAAACATGCTACGATTCATCAAATAGGTGTATTGCCCTCTGCATAGAACAAAACCTTTGACTTTTGAAAGCTAGCAATATAATTTGAACCGAGGAAATGATTGCAGGCATTTCCTCAATAAAATATTTGGCAATAGTTTGCAGGAAGTGGAACAAATTGTAATTAAGCAACTAATCGATGTTTCACAATAATTCTTGGTAAAATTATACAAATTCACGAAATTCACATTAATGTGAGATTACAAATTAATGGACTAATTTGTGATCGAACAATTAGTGCCTTTTTTTGAGATGTTAACTTAGGCGCCTTCTATAAAACGGGCTTCATGGGAACTAAAAACATTTTTTTTGTTTTATTCAAAGATAAGATACTATTAAAAAATAAATTTATTTTCGTATCTAATAAAGGAGCTGAGAATTTTTTTAATAAGCATTTTTTTAGCCTTCTAATCTGTACTAGTACCTTAAACATCAAACAATTATACACCAAAAATGTACTCCTGATAAAACTCGATACTGTGTACTGTTTTCGGTATATTTTAATTTGAAAATTTTGAAGTAATAACTGATGCTGGTATAAAGATCACAAGAAAATTAAAATAAAGACTAAGAACATAGAATAAAATTCAATTAGAGTAAGTATTCAAAATGTCCGTTTTCACGAATATACTAAGTCTATCCTTTTTTCAAAAGAATCCATTAATCTTTTAAACGGTTGGGGATCAGCTATGATCTCGTTAAAGTGACATTGAATTCTGTCTTACAATTCTTGACGTGAATTTACCTCTGTAGCATAGACTTTTTCTTTAACATGCGATCAAACTATGTAGTCCAAAGGATTAAAATCGCATAACTCAGGAGGCCAATGAATCGTAGCTTCTATACCTCTACCAATCCATCGATTAGGAAAATGGTTATTCAACCAATTATGACAACTTCTATCAAAGTGCGCTGGAGCTCCATCGTGCATAAAAAATAAATATCTACGCTCGTTTAGCGTTAAATCTTCTAATATCTCGATTAAGTGATTGTTAAAAAAATCAAGGTAGGATAAAATGAAATAGCTAAACTTTGAAATTAAATAAATTTTACAATTTTCGAAATAGAATTTTCTAACAAAACATATTTATCCTATTACAGTAACGTTTAAAATAATTACGTCGAAATATAAATTAAAATAAGTCAATAAATTTTGTGTTATGAGTGGGTTGTCAGGCATTGTCTTTTTTCCACTTTGAACCGCATGGTTGGGTAAAGTAGTAAAGTAAAATAGTCGGCGGGAGTGAGAAGTCTTTATAATGAGAATGTAATTAAGAAAAATAAGACAAAAAGTACCTATTCTAATATTAATTACAAATAATAAAAACAATTCCTAAAATTATTCCATGGCGAAGTGAAGAAAAATTGATGAGAACTCCTACAATTTTACTTTTTAAAATATCACTGTCGTCAGGTGTGAAAACACGAATGAGTCCTGGTGGTTTCTGTAGTTTCTCAGGTAAGTTATATCATATATGTTTCTTCCTCGTAAATGTTCTCTAAACACTGTCCTTTAATTTTTCCAAATTTCATTATTGTTCAGTTTCTTATCTCTGTTAAAGTTATCACGACAAAATCGTCTTTTTCAATTTCTTTTTGACGGGGTAACTCTGTTGTTTCGATTTCATCATCTAGTGCAGTGTTTCCCAAACGCTTATTTTTGTGCTTATCCTTTGTGACCTACTAATTTTTTGCATACCCTGGTGCGTATGTACAAGAAAAGATATTTATATTTTAATAAAGAATCGTTAGCTTGTAACATTTCAATCAACCAATTGAATGTGTCACCAAGCTCCGCTTGGTACTTGTCCCCCGTACTATATTATTCCAAAGCGATCTCACTGAATTATAAATATTTTTAGTAGCCGTTCCATCCTATGTAAGCCGAAACAAATTTTTATTCTCTCTTTTCAATCATATTTCTACAATGAAACTTTAGTTACACAAATTGGTTAGTGTCTTAGCCGTATACACGGGTAAGTATCTTTTTTTAGATTTAGCTCTGTGTTTTTTATTTGTTTTCTTTGCATAGCAGATACTTTCTTTCTTAAAATAAAGCTGAAAACATTTTAACTTATATTTTTTAACATGTAGGTACCTATATTACCTTATTTTCTTTAATATCTTATCTTTAACCTTATTTAGCCCAACCAACAACCACCGACAGCGGCTAACTTCCACAAAGATCGGAACCCTTCCTGGAGAACTGAACGACTCCTTCAGAACGAACTAAAGCTGAGTACTTTTTTATACTTAAATTATTTTATACCGGCAACCGGCAGAATCTTTGAGTCTCAGTTTAAAAATTTATTTTTGTTTCACATTCATAATAATATGAATTCTGTTTATTACTATTTAAATATATATACCTTTAAGTGGGTGATCGACGAGCGAGCCATATTACCACGGTTTTAAGAACGACGGTTTTACTCGCGGCTCGTTAGTGCTGATCGACTAGCGAGCAAAACTGCAAAACAGTCATTGTCAACCGTCCACAGCTAACATGTCGTGTTCAACTGAAAGTGAAGTTTTATGTTATCTCGCTATAGCATACTACTACAAAATTACAAAAAAAAAGCGGAGACGCCCTAGACGTTGGGTATTTAAAAGTTTAACATATGCGTTGTCGAGTTGTTTTGTTTTTGTATTCTGGCGATGTACATTTTCATAAACAAACACATTCTCGTAAACAAATATAAATTCTAATAAAAAGTCGTGGCTGAGAGTATGCATATCCATGATTAAAAACTGATCTTTTCACTTCAACGGTCGCTGAAAACTGCCGGTTTTGCTCAACAGTAGTGATACACGCGCGGTTTTAAATGACGAGCCAAGTATAAAATAAATCAAACTGACGAGCCGCGAGCCAGGCTCGTAGGTATATAAAACCGCGGTATTGCAATGATACACTGACGAGCTTTACCGCGTCGAGCCACAAAACCGCAGTTTTCGCCTGTCGATCATGGCCTTTACTATGACTTCGTAAGTTTTTTTATTTCCTGTACCTTTCTGGGATTGGTGTGGGAAGAGAATGAACAGGGAACGAACCCAGGGCTGAGCAGTCGGGCAGAGCATCATTCTGATGGATGGAACGGTGGGCGTTTTTCTCTTGAATATCCTTAGGGATATTCTAAGAATTTCTCCCCTCGTTTCTTCCAGCATTGTGGTGTTGCTTAACGTCCTGGTCTTAATAAGAATAGACGTTACAAGCTTAAACTAAAATGTAATAAAACAGAATAAAAATCAAATACTTTATTAATGAGAAGTATGCAGTTGTTCCTGATTAACTAAAAACTTCATGTTTGAAGGAAAAGATGTTAATTTGATCCTCAGGTCCGGTTCGATTTCCAAACGGGTCCTATATTTATTTTTGAGGAAAACCGATGTTGAAAACTCTGCGCCTCATACTTATAGGTCGTAACAAAAGGAATTAGAAACTTTATCGCTTTTTCTGCTAAAACTGGTTACTCCTGGTAGCAAGGCAGCTAAAAATCTATCAGTGGCATTTTGTCAAATAAGTTTTTGAGTGAATATCTTTTTATTCACGAAGTCAAAAATATCACAAAGATAGGCTACCTTGATTAATCAATTGACATCATGAAAACTGTCTTTAAATTGAAATATTGCATCACTAGCCGTTGGTGGATGTTGTTCTAAGACTATTGAAATTTCTTCCTTCAGTTCAATAAGTCTTTTTAAAACATTTTCTTTTGATAGCCAACGCACTTCGCCGTGAAGAGAAGATGTTTATGTTCATCTCCCATTTTTTTGAACAAAGCAGAGAACTCTTGTTTCCGGGGGGCGAGATTTTATGAAGTTTATAAATTTTACACACTCTTACATATATTCAGTTAAAAGCAGTGGCATTTTTTACAGCTAATGCCCCTCTATGGATGCTACAATGCATCCAAACACATTCTGGTGCTACGGCTTTAATCCTCGGAAAAAGCCCAGTACGAGCGCCTGCCACTGCCCGTGCTCCATCACTACTTAGTACCACACATTTATTCCATTCAATTCCATTGTCATTAATGTAGCTATCAATCAGATTAAATATTTCTTCAGACGTTGTTGTTAAGAGATTTACAAAATAGAAATTCTTCCTGAGTCTTCTTCTTCTTAGCCTTCTGTCGTCCATGTTTGGACATAGGCCTCTCCCAACTCCTTCCATCGGTCTCTATCCTGAGCAACATATTTCCAATTTGTTCCGGCTATTCTTTTAATATCATCAACCCATCTCATCTGTGGTCTTCCTCTTGGTCGTTTACTTTGGTAAGGTCTCCAATGTTGTATTGTAGTATTCCAACGTTATTCCACATTAAATTAAGATTATCTTATATGTCTGTACTTTCATCAATTTGCAAGGAAAAATAGTTACACTCCTTTAAGTGACCTATAATAGTTTCTTCAATATTATGTCATCTCCACAATCCTACGCTTCATTGTGTTATGATAGAGCCAGCGAATTCACTTGCTTTTCCTGCTTTTTATCACATATCCGAGATGCTACTATTTTCATTGCTGGAACTATTAATTTCTCGGCAATTGTGTGAGGATAACCGGTTTCAGCAATTAATTTTGATATTTCACAAGAAGCCAGTACAAGGTTTTCAGATTGAGCGTTCTGAGAAAAACTGATTTGACAGTGCAGCGTAACAAATAACACATATTGGTTTGTCATCAGTTCCCTTTACAAAACCGAACTGTAAGTAATCTTCAGAATATTGTCTGGTCCAGGACTCCTTCTTCTTTTTTGCGACAGTTGTAGACTGCGCACCGAGCGGCCGTTTGTAATTACCACTCGTACCTGTCTCTGGATGGACGTTACTCGACTGTCTATTTATTGTCGCTCTTAGAACTTGTACCCGGCTGCAGATCACTCGACGGTCTGTCTGTCTGTGTAAGTCTTAGAACTTGTACTTTGTTTTATAACAAATTTATCCATCGTCAAATTCAACGTAATCAATAAGCACGAAAAATACGCGCTCTCTGGCTTGAAGCTTAGCTTAAGCTCTGGCTAAGCTTAAACTTAATGGAATTAAAGAAGCAGATTAAATAAAAGCGATGGAGTTAGTCAGAGCGCGGCCTTAAAAAGCAAGATGTAAAACGGAGAGGCGAGGCGACTCGGCATTTTGCTTTCGTGGCCCGGTACCGGGTCGCGACCCACCATTTGGGAAACGCTGATCTAGTGAAATAAGTTCTTCTGAATCAGAATCCTGGCATTATTCGTGGACTGTTTCAGATTCAGTCGATGTTTTTCGGAACTTCCTAATTTTTTAGCTTTACTTTTAACATTTTTTGGCTCAAATTTCGTTCAACTTTTTTACGGCTTTTGGATTTAGATTTTCGAAACTCTGTTTTTGGTCTAACAAATACGGGGAAGATGTTATAATGGCAGTTTTACCATGTCTACGTTTTCCACCCGTTTTGGTTTTGTTTTTGGCAATGGAAGAATATCACTCGAGATCTTAATTTTTTTAAAGAAGATCTGTGTGAGCTATCGGAAGTGTTCTTTACATTATAAAATAAACGACAAGGAATTGCTGAATCATTCCTGATCGGAGTTGTCTGATCGTTTTCATTATTGTTACCTGCTAAAGTTTCAATATCAGGTTCAACTATTTCTTTAGTTATCTGATTGTTTTAATCGCGAGAAGCCGAAAGTTTATAAAGTAATAAGTTTATTTATTGTCTTAGGATAAACAGAAGGAAAATGATGGGGTTTTTTTCAAAAATATTTTCTCGTTCTGTTATTTGTGACGGTGCAAAATCTATGTCTACAAATTTGATATTATCGTATTGGACAATACTTGCTAACTTAAAACCATTTTCTGCATTTGGGAGTGTGGCTGCCATTGCATAAGCTTTACCAAATATTTTATCTACATCTTGTAATTCAACAAATTTATTCGGTTTGTTTTTCTGCCATTTTCTAACCTCTTAAGTATAATAATTGCAATCTAATAATAAAAACATTTGACACTAAAGAGAGTTAAATTTTTCTCAGAAATAAACTTCGAATCTTGATAATTGCTTGTCGTTCTGTTTACTGCTGTAAACGCAATACGTAGAATCAATTGTGAGGAGTATTGTATTTATGTACAAATTAGAAATACAGACGGAACTCATAGAAGCTACAAAAGCTCTGTATAAAGAAAATAAAGTTTCCATTAAAATGGGAACAAAAATCATAGGAGACTTCACCACAACAAAAGGGCTCCTGCAGGGTTGTTCCAAATCTCCAACCCTATTCAAAACATACTTAGAGAAAGCCTTGACTACATGGAAAAGAAAATGCGAAGGTATGGGAGTAGCGGTACGAAACGAATACCTATATACGTTAAGCTTTACAGACGATCAAGTAGTGATTGCACAAGATCAAGAAGACCTCAGTTACATGATGAAGAATATACCAAGGCTGGCCTAGATATTAACCTCGTGAAAACAGAGTACCTATCTACAAGTGAAGACGACATAGAATATCTACAGATTTACGACAACGTAACAATCAAAGGAAATGATAAATTCAAATACTTGGGGTTTATAATCGCGAAAAAGGCAACAACAGAGGAAGAAATTAAGCAAAGATTAGAACAACAAGAACAAGTAAGATACTAGCAACACAGATGGACTGCCTGCGAAGATGCTGCAGAGTAACAAGAATGGATAGAAGTAATGACGAAATAAATAAAAGAACATCAATAGAAACATACATACTAACATATATAGAACAAAAAAGACTAAAGGGGTATGGACATCTATGAAGAACTAGCGACAGCAGATGGATAAAGAGAACCCGAAGATCCTGGAGGAACGAAGTAGACGACGCCATGAGTAAGAGAGGCCTAAACGATGGATAATGGAACAACAGAGAGAGATGGAAATGGTTGATCGAGGGAAGGCAGTGAATACTATAGAATCCCTGAATATATTTCTTAAAATTTCTATATAGAAATAAATATTCTATTGTTACAATCTAAAGTGACCAGCAGGACAACATCTTTTCTTACGAACCGCCAATGAACGAATTAAAAATTTCCTAGAATTCATGATGGACAAGTGAATCGGCTACATTTCACCATTTACGGCGAGTGATTTCGGATGACTAATTTGATTTAATGTTTGCCAGACTATAACAATATTTTTTTTTAACGGATATTCAGCAATCTATTAGTTATAAACATTCTAATAATAAGCGTCTTTGGGGTTCGAGATATAAATTGAATTTATGAGAGAAAATTCAATGACTGGACCTCTGGTACGGAACAAATATGACATTCCGATAAATAACAATAATTTTTGCATACACCTTACAATCTCCCATTAAATATGTAAATCCCCTGACTGAGCTTGTGTGGTTTTGTCGATAAATGCACGTTCCGGCACTTAATTTCGGGCTGTGGCGGTGCATTCCGTTGCCAGCCGGTCCGGTCAAGTGCGCACGTACCTTCAGTCCGATTTTGCCATCGTTTGTTGAATTTTCATTTTGAGTTAACATATTGTTGATGAGGGATAACTATAGCTGAATCGTAATAAATTATAAAACAATAGTTGGTAGAAAATACTGTCATTTAATAGGTAAATGTCACGAAACAATAGTTATTGCTTTTGTAACAATTTAGATCTAAATAACTTCTGAAAAACAAATAAAATTGAACTAAGGTCAATGTAAAGTCTAGTCAGTAATTGAAAGTCTACTTATCTAATCTCTAGATAGAATAGAAAATGTAAGGTAAAAAGGTGCATTTCTACGGTTAATGAAAATGTGTTTTATTTTTGATAACTTTCAAGGCATATTAGGTACACTTTTTTAATGTTAAAGGAAATGTAACAAAATCAGAAACGTTATGTTTTAATGAGTTTCACACCAACTCTTTACAATAAGCTGTGGGAAATATTCAATTAATATATTAATATTCACAACGATTTCTGTAAAATTCATAGTTGCGATTATACCGATTTTGTTTATTCCTAATAATATTTGCACATCGTTCCCATTACTACTCATTTCTGTAAGTATTCTAAAGCTCCTCTCCAAAATCGGTAAAAAGGATATTAAACTGGTCATTGATATCGTCACAGGTGATTGTCTTTTGAGTTATGATCTTAAATGCGGAAAAAATATACAACGAAAATTGTTGCTTTTTTTGCTAACATCATAGAAACTTCAAAATATGAAACTGTACCATTGTTATGCAAATAGTTTAAATAGAAAGGGTTTTGTCAAGTATACGACATACAAACCTATTGTTATAATAGGCCAGTGTAAAGAAAAACTGTAGTCAATACTTGACTGTCAAATTTTATAAAGATGAGCTTGAGGGAATTTATAGTTACTCATGCAACACACAATTAGTTACGATTTAAATTATACTTTGGCAACGTTGTATGAACACCTTGATTATATTATCAAAAAGAAAATCACATCTAATAATTAAATACAATATAATCACACATCACTTAAAATAATAAAAATAAAAATGCTATGACTGTGGGTGCTTAACATAATTCATATTTAGATGTTTTCTTCGTCCCCAATATCCTTCTAAATCGAATGGTTGAAAGTCTTTTAAATTGTGATTAACTTCTTCCTGGTAGTACATTGCAGAATTTGGGCTACGATCCATTTCAATCTTACTCCAAGAATCATAAATGTACTTTATCAAATCGCCGTGCTGAGTATGAACAGATCTTTCATTGGGAATCATATGGGTAACATTTGGAGGCCGACGATTAGACCCATTTATTTGCTGTGACATCCCCATACGTGGACCACTGTAAAAAATAATAATTTTGAGATTTAAACTTGCACTGTTTTGGCAATTTATTATATCGTTCATTTGGAAGAAGAGGGTTACATCTCAAAATGTTAAAGTTTTTTTTTATTGCATCAATAGCTTCCAAATAATGTCTTCTGCTATAGAAAAAATGGTTACATTTGTAAGTTTCCGAGAGATGGCAGATGCAACTCTTTGTCGTTCCCCGAATTTAACGAGTTGACTATGAAAAATACAGTTATATTTCAGTATGTACTTGACCTTTTTTTACTGAACGTTATTCGTTTTACAGAATACAGTTATATCTTTAAATATAATTGACAAAAGATAAGTTAATATAACTAAAAAGGTGATATTTGTGTTTGGACCCTTTTTCTCAAAGGTAATATTATTTTTATACATTTATTTTTGGTATATAGAGTTATAAGTAAAGATATACCCATTTTTCTTAAAAGTATAACGATAAAAGTGAATAGTATATTCTGATAAAAAGTTACTTTCTTAGTTGTAACTTTCTTTTATATAATATATCATAAAATAGAAGCAATGCAGTGAGCGTAAAAAGTAGTTTTGTGAAATGTAACCTTATTGTTTAAAGATATTTTGTTATATTTGAATTATCTTTTTTTTTGCATTGGGTAAATTATTTTAACTTTATCGTATTATATATATATATATATATATATATATATATATATATATATATATATATATATATATATATATATAGTAGTATTATTTTAGGATTAATTTAAAATAATGCTTAATAACAGCCGTACGAATCTTATTTTGGCAAATCTTGAAAATGATGAAGATAGTCAAGGCAATTATACTCAAGATAATTCGGACAATTCTTTTAAAGATGCACAAAACATAATGTATGCTAAATGTAATACAGTAAATACTATAGAAACGACACCAACAACAAAGTGGGTGATGGAACATTTTGTCAAGGAAAATTTAGAAAATTCTCCTGTTAAGTTCTTATTTAGATCGAAAAAATACGGATTTTTTGTATAAAGAATATTATTTTAGATTTTATTAATAATACAGAACCATCTGAAAAAATCTTCAGCAGCCCTATTATGATAAATGATGACACATGTTTCAATGGAAATAATAATTTTTTGGGTAAGATAAAATACAAAGATACACTGCTTTAAAATTACTAAAAATGTGAATATTATTATAAGTGGTAATATTCTTATTTTTAGAAACTCAATTACCTAAAAAAGCTACGGATAAAGGTACTTCATCTTCAAGCAGTGAATCAGTAACTCATCATCAAGAAGTAAGTCATCATCTAGCAGTAAGTCATCATCTAGCAGTAACACAACTTCGGATACAGACAACAGTTCACAACATTCTAAAACCGATCCTTATGGATCAGATGACAGCATGCAGATCCTCTTTTTAATCCACCTGTCATTAAAAGGCAAGTTAAATTAACAACAGGTAATGCAATTAAAAAAGAAAAGTTAAACATCCTTCAAACAATGAAAAGGTGGTTAGGAAGAAACTTCGGCAGCCTGCAACGTGGCAACAAGCAGACTCAAAGAGATTGCGAAATGGCGGAGAAGCCTATTTATCTACCAGAATTGTTAAAAATGCAGACGGCACAAAAACCAAATCCAAAATATTACAGCCAGCTAAAACCCTTTTACCACCCTGCGGAAATAAATACAAGTTAAAGTGTTCCGAAAAATTAGACGAAGCACAGAGAAACAAAATATTTAAAAAATACTGCTCACCACTATTTTGCCCATAAAATCAATAACGCATACATTTTTTGTCTCCGGACATGGACAGAGTGAAGGGGATAGTGTCCACGCTATGATAGAAAAACAGATAAAAAAATATAAAAAATCAAGTCCAATATACGTACCTGACCAATCTGAGTGCATTATTCGGACAGCTAAAAAAACTGGAAGTCCATATATAAAGTACATGAAATGGGTTTTAATGACGTGTTTTATCTTAAAGCTTTGTGTGCAAACATACACCTTACTATTCCCAAAAATTTTAAAATATCTGATGTGAGGATCTTGATGTTAGATCGCAACAATTCTACTATTCTTTATTATAAATCATCTTTTAATCAAGCAGAATGTGATCAAGTGGGAATTGTGCGTTCTAGGCGTGAAATTAATATCAATAATATTGCTTTAAAGAAAGCTTTTACAAAAAAAGTGGGAATCACTGAAGCTAAGAAAAGAAAAACGGAATGTTGTCTTTAATAGAAAAAAAAGCGATGTGTTCCTGAATACTATTTAAGTTTTTATAAAAATTTGTAAAGAAAAACAAACGTTATTATTGTTGCTTTATGTTTCATATTGTGTTGTGTAATAGATACGAACTAGTTACGTAATTTTTTATGTTTTATTAATCAGTTTTATTAAATAATATTGATTTAATGGCATTTTTAATAATACTTTACCAATACAATTTCTAAAATGTAACTTTATGAGCAAAATCAATTTCTTCAAAAGATAATATTTCTTTATTCAAGAGGGTTATATCAAGTTTTTTTCTAAACCTGATATCTTATAAAAACAAAAATTTGTCAGAGCGATTAAAAGATCAGAAATCTATCATACTCAATCATTAAATCCTACAATATCAATAAACACTGCACAATATAAATGAAATAAATTGATGAGAATTTTAAAACCTCTCTACTGAAAAAGTGAAAATTCTTAGATGTAACCCTCTTCTTCAAAATGAACGATATATGAATTGCTTATTTGAGAAACCCCATAATTTTACCAAAATCGACTTTTCACTAAAATGGACTTTTAAATGTATATTCACATTTTTGGAAAGAAGTGTTTTCAGTCAGTCAATCCGTATCACCGACATGCACGCTGCATAGTAGAAACGCCTTTAGTCATGGACTTATGATGTTTCTCTAATGCAGAGGTTCTCACAGTGGGTGACGCGGCACCCTGGGGTGCCTCAAGTATTTACCAAGGGTGACGTGGAACATTTAAGAAAAGTCGAACAACCGGCCACTGCGCCACTGTCCAATCGAAACATGTTGACTATTTGTACTTGTGTATTCTCGATGGCGACCGAGAAACAAACAGCCGAATTCGACGGACGCGACTGCTACCAGCATTCATTCCACAGTTCCACATTCCATAATTCTTGAAGCCGATAAGTGAGTTTTGTAAAAATTAGAGTTAGATTTTAAAGTGGAAGTTTTAGATATAACTACAGAAGAAAAGTGACGACGTAAGTAATTATATTCATTGGAATTAATATGTATAATATTATGTACTTTTGTTGCTATTTTTGCCATAAAATATGTCTTGAACTATTACGGTTGGAAAATACCTTTAATTGTTGGCAATGTTTTGCTCTCTTTTATTTGGGACATTCTTTTCATTCCGGAATAATGGAAAATTGGCTGAAATCTGGGTCTTTGAAAAGGAAATGTAGTGAAGTCACTGAATCAACTGATTCAGTGACAACTAGCAGAGATGGAAAAAATTCAAATGTCCACGAGATCCATTCGAGTCCAGCTCATCCAAGTTGTTCTCCTTGAATTCGTGGAAAGGAGGTTCCTTACCAAAAAGAAATTCAGGTAAAAATAAGAAGGTATGATCCTACCTATCTCACGGTTTATGGCTTTATTCAAGTTGGCAACGAACAGGCACCAGAAGGCCAATGCGTTAATTGTTACAAAATTGTTGCTAATGGGTGTTTGGTTCCATCTAAATTAAAAAGATATTTGGAAAGTCATCATCCTGGTGGTTTAGCCGATAAGGCTGAAGAAACCCTCAAACGTCGTGCTTGATCTCTTCAGACAGAGTCATGCATGATGGAAAGAGTTTGCAAAAATGAAAACGAAAACGATACTAAAGCATCATTTATTGTTGGTTTGCACATTGCAAAAGCTGGAAAACCCCATACCATTGCCGAGGAACTGATTAAACCTTGCGTGAAGGATGTCGTAAAATGCATGTTAGATCCAGATATAACCAAGAAGATTGATAATGTGCAGATGCCAAACAGCGCCATAAGCAAGAGAATTCACACTATTTCAGACTTTGTAGAGAGAGAGCTTATAAATAGATTAAAAACTTGTGAATTCTTCAGTTTACAGCTTGATGAAAGTACCGACGTTGCTGGACTTGCTGTTCTGCTTGTGTTTATGACGTTACCATTTGGGATGAAAATAGAAGAAGAACTCCTAACGTGTGAAGAGCTTAAAAGTTATGCCACTGGTGAAGAAATTTTCAAGGCTATCCACGAGTATATAAGAAAAAATGATATAGAGTGGAGTAAATGTGTGGATATTTGCAGTGATGGAGCGGCTGCAATGGATGGTAAAATTAAAGGTAGTGGCAGAAAATGCCTCCAGCAGTCATTGTATCTTACATAGCCATTCTTTGGCAACTAAAAATATGCCGCAAGATTTAAAAGACGTATTGGATGGTTCTGTGAAAATAATTAACCGTATGAAGATCCTTCCGCTTCAAGCACGCCTTTTAAAGCTCACCGCTGAAGATATGGGTATGTATCACTTCAATCTTTTGCTCCACACAGAGGTCCGGTGGCTATCGACGGGAACAATTTTATGTGTGTGTGTGTTTGGTGAGTTGGCTTGGAAACTAGTCCTTTAGCCACAGAATTGTAATGTAAGATATTAGATTTTAAATAGTGTAACCAACTTTAAATAAAAAGTTACATATTAGTTCGTATACTTCTCTACTATCTAAGGAGAGTAAATGGGTGATGTTTATGGGAGTCTGAATTTTAAGTTCTGATAGTTTTGAATACAGCTGATCTGTTTCATACCTATGTTTATCGCACTTAAAAAGAATATGGTTGATGTCACATTGTGATATATTATCGCATGAGCACACCCCAGAAGGGATAATATTTAACTTAGCCAAGTGAGCTGGGAATGCACCGTGATTAGTTTTCAGTCGTGTAATTGTGGCTGTTAACTTCTTTGGCATTGCATATTTGAAAATATAGTCAACATCTTGTGGCAAGGTAGGGTGGATAGTATAATATTGATTATTTGAATTCGTTGCTATGTTTTTCCATTTTTCTTTCCAATTTATAAAAATTTTGTTATAATAATGTTGTTGTAAGTCCTCCAATGTAAATATGGGAATATAGAGTCCAACATGGGTCGCATCTTTAGCAAGCTGGTCAACCAGTTCATTTCCCTCGATACCAATGTGACTTTTAACCCAAATAACTGTAATATCTTTACTATATGTTTTATTTTTAATAGCACAAAGAATATTATTTCTTTTATGTTGAGTCATATCTGAGTTTAATCCTTTAATGACCGATAATGAATCTGATAATATTACTGCTTTATTTAAATTGTGTGAATCTAGCCAATCTAATGCTTTTTCGATAGCTACCGCTTCAGCAGTATATATTGAACAATGTGATGGAAGTTTAATTTTCAAAGATTCGCTTTTATGTGGAATGTAAACAGCGCAACCTGTGGCACCATCCTCTTTTTTGGAACCATCGGTATACATTATTACGTGATCATTATAGTCACTCAATATGGATCTAAGTAAGACAAAGTTTATTTGTGGGGATTCTGTGTACTTTGGTATAATGATTTTTGGTTTATTTAATGTTACCTGAAAATTAGCTTTATATATTGGTAATCTTTTTTCTTTGCCATAGATATTAGGATACTCATTAGTTTCTAAGAAAGCATCAGCAAGTGGAGGAGAATTTTTTATGCGCCAGTATTTATTTGAGAGGTTTTCAATAGATAACTCATACAGTTGACTAAGTAGATTATTATTATTTAATCTTAGCTTCAGGATATGTTTAATTGCCATAATTTCTCGACGATTTTGAAGAGGTATTTCATTACTTTCAGCAAGTAGTACAGGGCAAGGAGTAGACTTCATGGTGCCCAAGCATATTCTTAGACATTTAAACTGAATGCGGTCTACAGTTAATAAGTTTGTGTTACTGGCGGCACCATACAGAATGCAACCATAGTCTACAATAGATCGCACGTAGGCTCTGTAAAACATCAATGCAACTTTAGGGTCAGCGCCCCATCTTCGATTAGTAACACATTTAAGAATATTAATACCTTTTTCACACCTACTTTTTATATATTCCACATGTTTTGACCATAAGAGTTTGGGATCAAGAAGAATGCCAAGATATTTGTATTCTTTGACAATAGGTATATCATATCCAGACAACTTTATTTTGTCAGGCGTACGAATCCTATGTCTAGTGAATATCATTGTGGCTGATTTGTCAGGGGAAATGGTCAGTCCATGATTTTTTACCCAGTTATTAACGTTTTGCATGATGGATTCCAGAGCCTCCAGGCAGTCAGTATACGAGTTACGCTCTGTATAGATGCATATGTCATCAGCGTATTGGATGCAATTGATTGTGTTGTCAAAAATGCCATGAATACTTGCTGAAAATATGTTGAACAATAACGGACTTAAAACTGATCCTTGTGGAAGACCTGTATGAGCAATTCTAGGACCGTGTAGTTGGTTTAAATGATCTTTAATATATATAACACGATTATTATAAAGATGAACAATATTAGTCGCTATATTTTGAGGTAATCCTATATCATATAGTTTTTTGTGTAAAATGGATAAATTAACAGAATCATATGCCCCTTTTAGGTCTAAAAACAAACAAGCAAGATAATTGTTTCTGGAAAACGTTATTTGAATGTCGGTAACTAAATGTGATATTGCATCCAGTGTACCAACACTAGCCCTAAATCCATATTGTGTACTTGGAAGGATACTATAATGTTCTACAAGCCATTCTAATCGAGTCTTAATAAGTCTTTCAAATGTCTTGCATATGCAAGACATTAATGATATCGGTCTGTAAGAAGAGGAGAGTGTTTTATCTTTATTAGGTTTAAGAATTAAACAAATAACTATTTCTTTCATATGATCCACATATCTTCCATTGAAAAGCCAATCGTTGAAAATTGTTAGTAAACTTTGTTTAGCTATAAGAGGTAATTCATATATTATGTTATAAGTAATTTGATCGCGCCCCGGAGCCGAGGACTTTGAAGACTTAAGTGCAGCCTCAAATTCTATCATATCAAAACTTTCCTGGAAAATATTGTATTTACTAGTTTTATTGTTATCCTGAATAGGAAGGTCAACATATGGCGGAGCAAATTTGTCGAGCAACTCTTCTATTAGTTCATTTGGCAGGGGATATCGTCTTGTACGGTAATTTTTATTCACTAGTTTATTAACAAAATTCCAAATTTTACTGATGGGAGTATTTTTGTTTAAAGTATTTACAAAGTTAATCCACGAACTTTTTTGTTTGTTTGTAAAGAGGAGTTTACTTTTGGCTTGAATTTGTTTGTAACAGTTTGGAACAATTTTAGGGAGACTATTTGAACTAAAAGATCCACTGAATATCACATTTACATAGGAGTCTTTCATCCAAGAATTAAAATATGTCAATTGGTTGCTAAAATTGGGATACCTTTCAGACATCTTTCATAAAATCAAAGCCTTGCGTAAAAAAGTTACATTTTTTAAAGCACCTGTTGAAAAGAGGAACCTCACAAATTTCTCTCGATTACAGGAATTTGTTATAACAAATGAAATCAATCCTCAAACGAACTTCTTTGAAATTGTTATTGCTCATTTGCAAGGTTTGGAAGAAAGTATTGTAAACTATTTTCTTGACATTGACTCAGATGACTTATATAGCTGGATGATGGACCAGTTTTCGTGCGATCCAAAAAATAAACCTGTCGGAATGACAAATTAAGTTTTTCAAAATCTACTTGAGATCAGCGAAGATAGCAGTTTAAAACTCAAATAACGTGAAGGAAGCCAAGAAAAGTTCTGGGTACAGGTATATTCACAAAATAATATTGTTGGCAAGGTTGCAGTAAAAAAACTTGTGTGTTTCACATTGATTTATTTCTGTACTTTTACCCTTACATTAAAAACAAATACAGAAGCAAACTTCAAGCATCAAGGGATTTGAGAGTGAAACTTACAAAGATTCCCATAATTATAAAGAATATAATGAAAACATCATCGAAACAATTTCATTCATCACATTAAGTAAGGATATTTGAATATCAAATGTACTGTATTTTATTGATCCGAAATAAAGTTTATATTGAAATCAAATAAGCCTCAGAATTGTATTTTTTTTTGTCGTTTCCCAAATCGCTTCAAGGGTTGGTGTGCCTCGAAATATTTTTAGCCCTAAAAGGGTGCCGCGACTAAAAAGGTTTGATAACCACTGCTCTAATGCATCGCCAAATCACACCGCCGTAGGTTCGTAAACTGTCTACACGGCGGTATGATTTGGCGACGTAATAGAGCAACGTTCGGTAACTGGCGGATCGCGGTCCAACTCAGGACATCGGAAGGTCGAACACTAGACCGCCAAAAATATTTCAATCATAAGCGTAAAGTTGATAGTGAAAATAGGAATTTTTTGACGCAATGGACTGAACAGTATAGCTTTACGCTTTACTACTTCAAAGTATGAGCGAGCAAGAAAAATCTGCAGATGCAACTTTGCCGGTATTTTGGACGCTCAATAAACACCAGAAGCCATTTTCAGACTCTGATATAGTTAAGGAATGTATGCTAGCAGTGGCCACAACATTTTTTGAAGATAAAAAGGATGTTCTTGCCGCAATTCAAGGTATTCCATGGTCGACAAAAAGCAATACAAGAAGAACCGACATATTGGCTGCAGAGAATACAAGAGGTTTGCTCGAACTTCTGCAAAAGGCGTCTTGCTACGCCATAGCACTTGATGAATCATATGATATTGTTGAAGACAAACAAATGTCTATTTTCGTGAGATTTTGTATTGAAAATAAAATATTTAGGAAAGAATTGCTTGCAGCCTTGTCGTTTAAAGGCCAGACGCGTACAGAAGATTTATTCCAGACTTTTGATTAGTTTATGACAAAATCAAACATAAGTTACGATAAAATGGCATCTCTGTCAACTGATGGGGTCCAAGCTATGGTCGGCAAAGAAAGGGGACTTGTAAAGCGAATCAAAGAAAATAATACTGGACTAGCATCTTATCAATGCATAATTCACCAGGCAGTTCAAAGTTTTTTTATCCGACTGTAATTCAACCCAGTCTGATTTACTTCAACACAACAATGTTCGTTAGCTAAATAAAGGTCAAGTGATTGAACGTTTTTGGTAAATAAATCAAGAAATAACTACTTTCTTAGAAAACCTGAATATCCAAGAAGCAATAAAGATTTTTGTGGATTTCAGCATTTGGAGTTCCTGGCAAACGACAGAAGTATGTTGGCTGTGGCTTTCCTAAAAGACATTTTGCAACACTTAAATGTACTCAATACCGAACTGCAACGAAATAAGACAATGTGTGATCTGATACAAAGTGTGTCCTCGTTCTGTCGCAGGCTGGGTATTTTTGAAAAATACATTGCATACCGAGAACTAATTCAAAACTGTCGTCTTGATCACTGAGTCAGAATAGCCATTGTAGAACACATCTCCACGCAAGATAAAAAAACCAAATTTTATTCAAAGAAAAATACATACTTAATAAAAATTTACCATTACACAACACCAAGCGCGAAAGCCTACAATTCTTGATAAGATTAAAATTGTTAATCGATTTGTACTTCCTATTTATTATAAAATAAATCTGCAGTCCTTAGAAAATTACTTTGATAAGACTTAAAGTAACTATAGGGTGAGTCAGCGTCAAGTTACGTTTTTTTTACAAACACTGTATATTTTATTGGGTTTTTGAGATTGCTCGTCAGAAACTGAATTATCTTTATTATATGTTTTCCATATCTAAATATTATGGTTCAAAGATATTTTGATTTCATAGTTTCAAAGCTAAAAGAAAAAAAATCATAACCCAAACCAATAAAAATAGCCAAATTCAATTTCAGCTCTACATAACAAATTAGCAAAGAAAATCATTGGTGAATTTATAGTTAGCTAGATATGTACTGTTATTTTTGTAAAAATGTACTGTATGTATATTGTTATTTATCTTAAAATTCTATTTACAATATCTTCAGTCCTGAATGAGCAAATAAATAAAAATGTTTTGTTAAAATTTATAGTACTTTTCCTGAAAAAATGGAAAAACCAAAATGACACACTCAGCATTTGAAAAATATATTAATTACATTACATCTGAATAAATATTTTAAATATCTTAGATAAGGTAATTTATTTTTAATGCTTATCAATATTGATAGAAACTGCATTATTTGCCAGTTGAAAACTTATTCACTAGAATGATCTCTGGAAAACAATTAAATAACTTACTGTACTAACTGATAAAAGTCTCTAAAAGAGTTTGAGAAATATTTCTTATTTAGATTTAGATCAAAATATCTACAAAATGTATACTACACAGTAAATAGCAAGGATGATACAAAAATGTGGAGAAAAATATGTGAAATAATGTTTTCCTTGATTTAAGTGCAATAGTGCTATTAATCCAAAACGTTTGCAATAATTTTTAAGAAGTTTAAGAAATAAAATGTCGATATAAAGATATGTATAACAAAAACCATCAGGAACAAAGATTAGGTCCTCTATAGGGATAATAAAAGTTGAAAATATATTGTCCAAGAAATACTTATGGATCATGATTTTGTAAGAAACACATATAAGGCAAAAACTTTTAGTATTTTCCGTTTTTCTGAAACTACATAAGTTTTAAACAAATACATAATAATGGTACACAAAAGTATATTTTTAAGTTCAACTACATGTGAACATGGTTTTGACCCCAGTATCAAAAGTTCTAACTTACCTCATTTTTATAAATAATTGTCCAAGAATATGTATATAGCATAAAGTTCAATAATTGTAAACGTTTGTGAAAGTGAAAATTTAATGTTTTTCAGCTTTCATTTTAATGTTGACAAACTGTCAATATGTTATGACTTTTGACGTTGACTGATGCAGGACTGATTTTCAATGGATTTTCATCAGATTTGGTGTGACTGAAATTCTAATTAGTATTTTTTTTATGTTTCTTTTAGTTTCATACTATGTTTTTTATGTGTCGTCTCCATTATAGTCAACACACCACTTAAAGGATAAAATATGAATTTCAATTGCAATTAAAATACTCATTTTTCTATTAACCAAATCAGAAAATATATAAGTTTCTGATCAAATGTAAATTTGTATACACTAAAATACCTTACAACAAACTAATGTTTTATGCTTCCTTACAAAATACAAACGTCAAAGTTAGACTGCTGATTTTATATAACCTAAAAATTGTTACGTTTATTATCAAAATATATTTTATTTTTCTTCTAATCAAATGAGTAAGTTAAATTAATAAAGTTAATTTTGTAGTACTGTTATTTCAGAAACGAAATACATTATTATTGACACATGCAACTTATACGTATGTATTTAATACTTAATTTTTCATTTACAGTATATAATAAATACTTCAAATTTCAGCTTATATTTAAGGTCGCCTAACACCTAAACAAATACCGAACAAAGATAGAACCTAGACAAAACTAACATTTGAATTCTGCTTGCAGATATCCTCTTTTTGCATGCTGATCAATATATCAAGCTGATGTACTATTTCCCATTCCTTTTAATAAATTATTCTAGTAGACTACTTTGCGCCTATAAGATCAATCCAAAAACTAATAAGTATATAACTAACGAAAACATGGGATTAAGCATAAGTGAACAATTCTTGATATATTTATTATGCATAGACAAGGTAGCCCAAACTATAGGACATTTCAGTATCATTTAAAAGTCTGGACATGTTCTCAAATAAAATAAATCTGGACCGTGGAGGTAAACGGCACTATGTGTACGTAGTGGTACTTTTTACATAGCAAAGACACAGAAAATATTCACTATTTATAATACATTTGGGAAGTAAAAATACCATGTAAACTAAGTGAAGTACGAGCCAGTGGCACTGATAGATGTAGTATTATTTGTTTAATATTACAACTGTTTATGTAATATGAAATCTTGATGAAAACTGTCCTTGTTGATGTTCTTAAACAAAGTAATAGTTTGATTACACTTTTGTTTAATAATGTGTGGTTTGGGATTTTTATAATATTTTAGTTTTTAAAGCTATATTGTAATCACTGAAAAATGTTTCTGTGAAAAATGTGATAAAAAAGGCCATATGTGAATGGCCATATGCATGTGCCCTTAAAGAAATACAATGCTACCATTGAAAAGAAAAAAGGGTTAGTCCAAAACTATTTAGACACTAACCGGTTAGTAACATATGGTAAGATAAGTAAGATAATATGGAGCTGGACATTTTTAAAGCATTCAAGATGCTAGACGGCAAACCAGGGTCCCTTTACATAAGCTGGAAAACTGATAATGGTAAATGTGCATTTTTAATATCACAATCTGTTCTGTTTTATTTCTGATTTCTAAGAGGTTTGTCTCAACAGAAGATCAGGAATTGTTCCAACTGAACTACAACCCTTCAGAGATAGTTTAAGGCCTATCAGTGATAAAAATGTAAAGATCTTATGGATATATTGCCATTTCTTCCAAGCAAATGCAACACCTACAAAAATGTAAGAAGCAACAAGATCACAAGAGTTTATCCTAAAGATGACTAGTAATTACTATCCATTTTCACTTCTTTTTATTTTATAATAATTCTAATTTTATCTAATTGCATTTATATTTAATAAAACGAAGTTTACTTGAAATTGGTCAGCTTTTATTTACCCAAATTTAGTAAATTATCCAAATTTTTCATAAAAGCAGACTAAAATTTTTAGAAAGTATACTACACAATGTCATATACAATTGACAATTTTTATTAGGGACTAAATAAAATCTTATTAGTGGAATTTTACACATTATTGTAATTGTAAAAGTTGATCTCAACACATTTCTGATAAATATATGAATAATTTGGTGTATAATTATGATATATGAAGTTTCAAACATTGCTCCTGAAAAATTAAGTGAAATGACATAGTACAGTTTTCCTCCGAGGTCCAGAAATATCGACTTATTTATAAAATTATCAAAAGGACTCAGTTGAATAACATATGAATAACAGTTGAAAAATCTTGGCTAAAATCAAAGACAATTATGACTGTTAAAAATATTAATACCTGTGCTAACCTGTGTGTAAACTAGATGGCAAATAAACAGAATTGTACCCAACTGCAGTTCTAAACCCCTCTTAAAAGAGTAAAAGAAAACTATTATTGTTTTAATGTTGATTATAAAAGACTCTTATTACAAATAAATATGTGTAATTACTGATTTACAATTTAGTTACAGAAATCTTTACATTATATTTTATGTATACTTATACTCTAAAAATTATTGTTTTATTATATAATTTTTATTTATTTTAGGACATTGTTGATTGTTGTAATGTTTTAAATTCAGTAGACCTGGTTGATACATTTACAAGATGGATAGAAGTAACAGTTTTGCATATCAATATCAGAATACTGATGAAGCTTACTTTAATAATCCTGATTTAATTAGAAGATTACCAGTACATGATGATTTCTTGAAACAAGAACCATTTTTGGATTTAAACTACACATGCCCAAAGGATATTAAAGTCAAGAGATATATTGGTTCTGGTGTCACATTTATTAGTTTAGTAGCTGAAAATTTACTTAGTCATCCCTTTGTGGTACTTAGGAGGCAATGTCAAGTTCACCAAAATGCCCAGAAATATCATCTACAACCTTTCACTCTAATGCCAGTAGTTTGGCGTTTGTATCAACACCAAGGTATAACAAGCCTTTGGAAAGGTATAGGTTCAGTTTTATTAGTTAAAGGAATGTCCTTAGGAGTAGATGATATGATTTCTAAAGTAACGCCCTGGCCTAAAGATATATCTTGGCATAGCAGCCTTAAACAATTTTTTCAACATACTTTACTAAAATGTCTTAGTTTAGCTACTGTTACTCCATTTTATTTAGCTTCTTTTGTAGAAACAGTTCAAAGTGATATAGCTAGTGAAAAACCTGGTATTTTAGATGTGTTCAAGGAAGGCATCATGAGGTTATTACATTGGGGTTCACCAGCAAATGGTAGAATGTTACCAATATGGGCTCTTATTGTACCTACTATTACATTAGGTTTAGCTAAGTATATGTTCTCTATGTTAGTTAAAGGTATAACTATTAGAATTCTGGCAGTTAAATCAAGAGCAAGATATGAAGAAAATGGCGCACTACCAAAAGACCCATATAATTCTGAAATGCAGGACATTCAATTAACAGCTTCCTTAGTTGCTTTGATTACCACCGATATTCTTTTTTATCCATTTGAAACAGTAATTCACAGAATCCATCTACAAGGTACCCGTACAATCATTGATAATTTGGACACAGGAAGATCTGTGCTACCCATTCTAACAAACTATTCGGGTGCTATTGATTGCTATGAAAATTGTTTGGCAAATGAAGGTGTTAGTGGCCTTTATAAAGGATTTGGAGCTCTTATTCTGCAGTATACAATTCATGTAGCTCTTTTAAAAATGTCACATTGGATCCTAACGCAAGTTGGCAATTTAGTAGTTCAAAATCCTAAATCCCAACCGAAAATACCAGCGAAAATTTCTCCTCCTGCCATTTCCAATTTGACTGTTTCACGTAGGTCATATCTACTTCCTTGAAGTCCATGGAATACTTATTCTCATAGAAAAAGTTGGTAAGGTTTATGAACTTATTTTTTGTTTTCAATATGTAGTTAATTTTCCTTCTTCTTCCAAAGTTTCTTTTTTTTTAAACATTGTGATAGAATGTTTCATATTCATATTCATTTATTTATAGATATTACTGAGAAATAACTTTTTCCTAACTTTCTTTTTAATTCCTTTCTTCCCATCTATTGCACTCTCTATACCTGTTAAAATTGTATTTACATACAAATATAATTCTATAAATTCTGTTGAATACCTATTCTAGATGTGGATATTAATATCTCTTTTTTGTAATGTTCAGTATTATTTTTCAGCTATTAAAATGTTCATTCTTCTCTTCTGGTGATGCTGTATCTGTCTTCAGACCTTAGTTATCATTATTTTAATAATAGGGAACCTTTTTCTTTCAGTAGCAAATCTTCCAACTGAAGACAGTTTCTTACACCCAATTTATAGTCTTCCTTCAACTTTTCTCTGAATAATGAGTCACATCAATAACTATTTAGGTCCTCTTATAATATTACCAAACTATTTTGTTTTTTTTTCTTTTAATTAAACACCATTGTTCTAAACAACTTCTCATTGGTAATTTTGTCATCCATGATATATTCAGAATTCAGTGATAGCATGACAGCTCAAATACTTTCAACTTGTAAATTATTGTTTCATTTAAAGTACTTACATGTCTTATAATTATTTCTTGTTTGCATTATTTTTATATGTTTAATTGTATTATTTCCTTGGTTGTCCGCTAGTTACCATTTTATTACTTATATGCCAATTAAGTTACATTTTTACTCGTCACAACTGTATAGACGATTTGACAGTTAAAATGTGTAATAGAGATATTACAAAAACACAACTTTTTCAGAAAAAAAAAGATAAGTACACAAAATGAGATATATGCTAAATATAAATCGGATGATAAACAAAAAAGTTATTTTTGAATATTTTTAATAACTTTTTTAATGTTTATTAAAATTTCTGTAAATGTCTTCTTCTTCTTATAGTGCCGTGCACCTATAGTGCGTTGGCGAATTATCTTAAGGCCAGACGTCTGTCTTTTGCGGCATGCAAAAGATCGCCAGTGTTATTTATGCCTGTCCAGTTCTTTATGTTCCGTAGCCACATTTGTTTGCGACCTACTCCCCTCTTGCCTTCAATCTTTCTCTGGATGATTAGTTGAGGGTTTGCGTATTTTTTTCCTCTCAGAATATGGCCGAGGTATCCAATTTTTCGTACCTTGATCAAATCGAGTACTTAGTTCTCTCTCAGTATTTGCCTTTCTTAAGACTTCCTCGTTTCTCACTCTATCTGTCCATGGTATGCGGAACATTCTTCGCAACGTCCACATTTCGAAATCCTCCAACTTATTAATGGAAGGTACTCTTAACGTCCATGTTTCCATGCCGTATAACAATATGGACCACACATAGCATTTAACCATCTTGTAGCGGAGATTGTGTAAATGTACTGAACTTATAGTCTAGTCGTTAGAGAGTTGACCCTAAAAATCATACGAACAAGCTGAATTTTGCCGAGAATATTAATTTTGGGACCACAAAAAAGATGCAAAAAAGTTTACCACTTTTCCCCCTAGCTTCCTCCTAAAACCCTCCTCCTAGGGGGTAAAAAACGCGAAAAAATCGATTTACCAAGAATTTATACGTCGTAGAAAAAAATATTTCAAATAAAAAATGTAGCTGAGATAATTTTAAACAAAAATGTTTATCAGCACATTTTGTGTAGAATGAACCGTTCTTTCAGAAACAACGCTTGAATCGACCGTCGATTTTGAATTTCAGGCACGCGAAATCAATGTTTTGGATATCTTTTGATCAGTGTCCTATTGACAAAAATCAAGATGCGTTTTAAAGGTAAAAAGTTCAGCTTTCGTATGCAGTTTTTGTATTTTGCCGCGAAGAAACTCAGTTTTTATAAAGGTGTTAAATAAATAAACGTGGCGCGATTTTCGCCATTTTTACGATTCTCGTGAGATCAATAGAATTGATCACTTTCATTGACCAGTCGTAGGAAAATTTTCATTTTTAGAGATCAATCTTTAAAATCTATGACATGAAATTTCAATTTTGATTTGTGGCAACAAATATGAGGCATTTGAAATATGAATAAAAACGCAGAACCTAATGTTTTATATTACAAACGATCGCATGTCACGTGCATTCTGCATTGCCTCCAAGAAGACGGCTTTGAATGTAGTTTATAGCAGAAGTTTGATTCTTTTGGAAAACGTATTAGTGTAATTAAAAAAAAAATTAAACGTTTTAGATCGTTTGTTATGTGGAAGTTTAAATCCAGCGTTTTTTAAGCATATTTCAAATGCCTCACATTTTGTTGCCAAAACTCAAAACTAAAATTTCATGCTATAGGTTTTGAAGGTTAGGTTCTAGGAATCTAAACTTTATAGTAGCCAGTCAATGAAAGGGATAGATTTCTATTTTTCAAAGGTTGTAACTCCAAAAATGCTAATTTTACAGGAAAAGAAGAAAACTGAAAAAATTGTGTTATATTAATTTTTATGGATGGTTTTATTAATTTTGTAAATTGAAAAGCTTATTTAAATAGTTTCCAATAAAAAATAATACATTTTCACATTTTAATATTTAATTGCCGGAGATACGACTTTTTCTGGCAAGAATCTTAATTTTACTGAGGAGATACGACATTTTCTTTTAGGAATTAGGGTATACAAAATAAAAGAGACACACAAGAATCTAAAGTATTTATTTATTTATTACACTATAAAATTAAAAAAATACGTAAAGAATATTCTTCTGACACTACTTCGTGACGTTTTTGTCGGTTTCTTTTATTAGAAGTTAGCTCTTTTCTAACCTGGAGACCTTCTTCAATAATTTCCTCTCCTCTAAAGTCAACTGTTTATTCAACTTCAAGTTCTACTGTTTGCCCAATTTCAACTATTTGCTGAACCTCTTCAAGTACAACTCTTTTTCCAACATTCTGAAACTTATTATCCAGCATAGTTTCATCACTGGAAAGAACTGGGGGAGGCCTATGTCCAGCAGTGGACGTGATTGGCTAGTGAATAGTTTTATCAGGTTGTATGCCCAAGTTGTCTTCCATCTCAATATTCTTGCAAATATTAATAGCATCCAATATATTAAAACTGTAGGGTTTTATCAAGAACACTGTCTTCTGTAACTGTTTTAAAACATGACTGCTCAGTAGGGCTACCATCTTCAACTGTGTCATGGTGTAAGCTTGTTTCAAAAGTTTGATCAAAACCATCAGTGTAAGATGACATAATCAAAGGATCATTATTTAGCACTACTCCAGTAGACCTACCATCAAATTTAATGAAGTTTCTGCTGAAACAGAAACCATATGAAAATTTAGATCAGATGGTGATTTCTATAGGTATTTTGATAATTGCAGTTTTAAAGGTTTTTTCCGAGTTAAGGCTTCTTCTGGACGTATAGAGATCAGCTGATAGTAGCTATAAACACTAAAATGTAAAAATATGATTTTTGGGGAGTTATGACCTTTGATAACTAGACCGACGATATGAAAGCTGAACTCTTTACGTTTAAAACGAATTTTGATTGTCGATAGGACACTTAAATCAAAAGATATAGAATTTTACCGTCGAGCTTATATAAATTTTATTGAACATTGATAATCAACTAACATTCAAAATCAACGGTCGCTTCAAGCGTTTTTTCTAAGAGAACTGTTCATTCTACACAAAAATTGCTTATAAACATTTTTGTTTAAAATTATCTCAGCTATAGCTTAAAAATACCAGCATACAGGTTGATGATGATGTACAAACCTTTTCTTAAGTCGTTTTTTATTGGTATTTTTTTATTTATCATAAGTTCTTAAAGTTGAAATTCACACTTTTGCTTGAAATAGTCCTTGAATAACAAAAGTGAATGTTGACAAGAGAAAATGATAGTCAAAAATGGTTTAAGCATTTTTTTAAATATTGTAAAATTAATTTTTTTTGACCGTAACAATTTTTTTGGCTCATTCTGAACAAAAAATGTTGTTAGTTACATTTCTTCTAAATGCATCGTTTTCGAGTTAAAAACAATTTAAAGTCTTAAACAGCGCGAAAATATCCGTTTTCAATGCTCGCTAACTCGGTGAAAAATTAAATTTTAAGTTTATTAATATTCAAATTATACTTAAAATTCCATTTTATAAAATCCCGAGCAGTTTTTAATAACAACTTCATAGCAACCGATTGTTTTTTAATTGTTAATTTGTGCCGGGCAGAGTTCCGCGACCGCTACATGGTCGAAACCACATACCTACAAGGTATTTAAGAAGTTATAATTTCTTGTAATATGATGCTATACATATATACGATTTTTTGTTCTAAAAATATTTTTTTAATACTAAAAAACTAAACTCTTAATAAGTGATTGAGAGTGAATAAGATAACTTGAGAAAAGCACTCTGGCCGAAGCAACTGTAATTTTGTGGAAGTATTGAAAACAAAAGTTTTCAGTCTTTTATTGTTAGATAAACTCTTAATGCTTAAAACTAAACTCTTAATACTTAAAAATTGATTTGTTCAAATTTAATAAGAGTATTACAAAAAATTGTTTATATATATACATATATATATATATATATATATATATATATATATATATATATATATATATATATATATATATATATACAATAGCACTAAAGGCCTTAGAGGCCCATGGCTTGAAAAGTTTGTTTTTTCTTCACTTTCGCTTTCCTTTATGTACTGAGATCTTCTCTGGCTCGATATGTGATTTTTCTCCATTCCTTCTTGTTCTTCATTTTTCTTTTCTGGCCTTCTAGTCCAATTTCTTCCATATCTTTTTCTACCTCTTGAGTCCATCTATTTTTCGCCTTCCTTTTCTCTTTTTTAAAGCTATAGTGTAGTTTAGTACCCTTTTTGGAGTCCTCGTGCTCGGCATCCTTTCTAGGTGACCTCACCATCTTAGTCTCTGTGCCTTTATGACTCCTATTATATTAGGTTGATTATATAATTTCTTTAACTCATCATTTGATCTTCTTATCCATAAACCGTCCCTTATTATTCCTCCATATATCTTCCTCAGGATTTTCCTTTCCCATATTTCCAGTAAATTTTGTTCATTTTTTGTCATTGTCCATGTCTCACTGCAGTATGTTACTATTGGTTATATAGTTGTTTTGTATAACTGTATTTTTGCCTTTCTTGATAAAAACTTGCTTTTTAACATTCCACTAAGAGCATGTACACTTCTATTGCCTGTCATTATTCTAGCTTGTATTTCTTCTTTAATGTTAGGTATATGTGATATTATTGCACCTAGGTATGTAAATCTTTCTACCATTTCGAATTCGTATGATGATCTTTCTTCTACTTCTATTTTAAACTTTTGTCCATCCCTGAACTGATCATCTGTCCACTGCATACATTTTGTTTTAGTTTCATTTATGTAAAGTCCCATTTTCATTGCTGCTTTTACTATTCTCTGTACTATCTCCTGTAGCTCTTTTTTTCCTCTTGCCAGCAACACTACATCATCCGCAAATGCCAAAACTTGGTGTCTTTTATGATATAGGAATTCTTCTCTATTGATTTTCGCTTCTCGCATTATTTTTTCTAGGCATAAATTAAAGAGTAATGATGACAAAGGATCGCCCTGCCCTGCCTTAATCCTTCGTTTACTATAAATTTGTTCGATGCATGATTGTTTACTTTGACTCTGTTTTCTGTATTCTCTAAAGTAAGATGTATCATGTTACGCAACTTTCTGCTAACTCCCAGTTCCTCAAGGGTCTCTTTTAATTCCTTTCTCTTTATTCTATCGTATGCTTGCTGGAAGTCGATGAATAACACTATCGTTGGTAAGTTGTCTTAGCTTTCTGCTTGTAATTCTCTGATTATGAATACTTGGTCCGTTGTGCTTCTGCCTCGTCTAAATCCGCACTGATATTCGCCTATTATATTTTCAACTTCTTTTTCTAGCTATCTTTTATGGATTTTGATAGGATTTTATATACGGTATTTAGTAACGCTACTCCTCTGTAATTACTGCATTCTGTTTTGTCTTCTTTTTTGTGTAATGGGCAAATAATGGCTTCCTTCCAATCTTCTGGTATTCGTTCTTTTATCCATATCTCCTTTATGATCTTGTATATCCAATTATTTAACAGTTTTCCACCATATTTCATCATCTCTGCTGTTATGTTATCGCTTCTAGGGTATTTGTTGTTGTTCAGATTTTTTATGATTTCCTCGATTTGTTCTTTGCTAGGTGAATTATCTTCTATGTCTTCTAAGTGTTCGATTCTTGCTTCTGCTTCCATACATTCTCTTTAGTTTGACTTATTATTGCCATTTAGTAATTCATCAAAATACTCTTTCCATCTTTCGACTATTTCTGCTTCACCGCTTATATTATTTCCTGCTTTGTTTTTAACGCATATGGGTTTTTGTTGGAAACCTTTTTTTTCATTTCTAGCACCTTGATATAGGTTTTTTATTTCTGTAATTATCTCCATATGTGCCTCTTACATTCCATGTTGCTAAAAGTAAGTGTTCTTTTCGTAATGTGTTCTTGTGTTTTGGTTCGGTTTTCATTTGTTTCCTCTTTTTTCCTTTTTTTGTATTATCGCTAACCTTGTTCTGTGCTTGTTTCGTCAACGTTATTCCAGTAGTAAAATTGTTTATAAATAACAATTTAATACTATATATAAATAATATTTATTTAATATAATTATGTTTTAAATAAATAAATAAAAAAAGGTTTGTACATTCCGTAGTTATTAGCTGTTTTGTTTTGGATAATTTTGCAATGAAAATACGAGAAATGATATTATTTTAACGTTGTACCTCATTCTAAAGAAAAGAAAGAGCAAATGTAGTTAAGTAGAACCCGAGATATGTCATTTTTTCCGATCGCTCTATCTTGAAGCTGTGTTGGATTTTTTGAAGAGCGCGGCTGGAACTTCATTCGGCTATAGCCCCACTCCTTTTTCTCTAGTCGGAACGAAAAGTAATCTTTGTTTACAACACTGCTGTTTAAACAATTTTCAATAATTTCGTTTGCTAAATGTTTTGTTAAAAACTTTGACTTTTCTCGTAAAAGATTGGTTGATTGTAGCCCTTATCTAATTTTGTTAATTAACGTAACAGTGATTTTAAAAAAAGGAGCTATTTTGGCTTCCTTTCTCAAAGTTGTGTTTTTTAACTAGCTTTCTAAATATTTCTTGCGATTTAATTTAAACTAAATTCTAACACTCACTGGCACGAGAAACGGAGCACTCGCATTTTTAAAATAAAAACTTAAAATTTTAATTCTCTTTAAACTTTTATGACTCTCAGTTAATGAAAACTTAAATCATGTGTCCGGATAAACTGATTTTAATAATATTATATATATTCTATAAGAATAAGTTCCCATTCCTATAAAAGGACTTCTTGTAACTGATTGTCTGGACTCAGTGCTGGCCAATCTATTACAGGAATGTTTACTTCATTTAAAAACTGTTGAATAATTCTCGCGCTGTGAGGTTTGGCATTATCATGCATCAGAACAAAGTCATTTCCAACAAAACTGGCATAAGGCACAACAAAATCTTGGAAAATTTCATCAATGTACCTGGCAGCTGTTATGGAGCCTCTCAGAACGATGTACGTTCCGAGAGAATGCACTAGGTGCCTCTAGAGAAATTCCAGTCCACACCATAATTGAGCCCCCTTGATAGCCTACCATAGGACTGAAGGTACATTCTGCAAAACGCTCACGTGGTCTTTCACATACTATTCTCACGGCCATCTGGAGACCGCAAGGTAAACCTGGACTCATCGGTAAATAAAACGTGCCTCCAATTGTTTACAGTAAAATGAGCTTACTTCATACTGAAGTTGATTTCGGATTTGTACAGCCGTGGCACGACGATCTCGTAGACTTTGTTAGAGGATGAAGTGATCATCACGGGCACTAGTTTTTCGTTGGGGACGTCGTTCCAGGTCGTCTAGTGTAAGCTCCTGTTGCCAAGAAACGTGTAAAAATACGGTGTACACTCTTAGATATTTGATACTTTTGAGCAATATATCGCTTAGTTCTTCAGTCTAATAACAGTTTAAAGGGTATTCCAATTGTAAGTTTTTATTTTAAAAATGCAAGTGTTTCGTTTTTCGTGCCGGTAAGTGTAAGTTATTGTAAATGTTTATAAGCTTAAAAAATGATATTTATTATTAAATCATTTTGTGTACATAAATGTAGTTTTTTAAACTTTTTTTTCCATAGGGTAATAGTATACCTCTTAATAAAGAAAATAAGCCCCGGACTATTGTGATCAGTCAAATTATCTGAGCCGACCTTAGAAAATTGGCTCGTTTTTCAAAATATCTTATAAACACATTAAATTTCGCAAAAACTGTTCAATCAATCTAGCTCTTCTTTTGCTCACAATGCAAACACGATAAGAGCCTTAATTTCAGGCAAATTTAAACAAAGTTTAATAAATAATAAGAAAGTTATTAACAATATTCAAAAACAGTGATTTTGTTGTGCATATTGCAATAACTTTTTTGTTTATCATCAAATTTTAACTTTGTATATCTCATTTTGTGTATTTTTTTTTCTGAAAAAGTCTGAGGTCAAATCTCTAAATAGACAAGTTTTTAAGTTATGAGCAAAATAAAGAGTTTGACGTTTTGATTGTTTATTTAAAAATAGTTCCACAAAAAAACTGATGAATTCCTAGATGAGAGTCTTTTTCTATTATCTCATACTACACATTTCAACCGTCAAACCTGTCTATACAGTTATGAAGAAAAAATTCTTATTTTTTACTAACTCGGTTGGTCTATTATTGATTTTTTATACTCTTGCTTACTTTTTCTTGTCCTAACATTTTTGGAAGATATAAATAGTCTAAAATTATTGCAGATTATCTATAACTACCTCAATATTTAATCATCTTTATTTTCTGAAGTATTTGTGGGCACGTTTTGTTTTGTTATTGAGAGTATATAATCGCTAGTCTTCAAAATATTTTCCTAAAATTTGCACAGAGCTGTGATTCAGTACAAAACGTGTCCATTTGCATTCTTCATTAGTTTTATGGGTTAAAGACACATTTGTCAGTTTATAAGGATATTTGCCTAATTACTAAAAATGTAAATTCTAACCAGATACCCAGGCCCGTTACTAGGGTAGTGAGCGCCTGCGTGCAGGATTTTTTGTGCGCCCCCATATTATGTTTTTAAGATACCTATATCATAACATGTTCTTGTGATATGATTGAAAATACGATATAAATGTAAAAAGAAAAATAAACCGAACCATGTTTGAAAAAAGGTTTTATTTTCAAAATTAAATGAAGAAAAAAGGTCATTTTAAAACAATATTATTATGTAAGTTAACAATAAGAAAGAAAACACTTAATTCGCAAATTAATAAGGCATTCTGCAATATAACATGAAACAATAACGGAAAGGAGATACTCTCAATGCAAAAAAACTTTATTAAATAATACATATATACCAAGTGAAAAATAATTAAATAACAAATATTGGAATTACAACATGACACGTCGTGCTTTCACAGATGCAAGCTCATTAATCATTTCATTGTGATCAATGGCTTCACAAATTTTATTTTCAATTGAAATTACTGCCAAATCTGATAGCCTTTCTTGGCACATTGACGTTCTTAAATCATTTTTTATGAGCTTTAGCTTTGAAACACTCCTCTCGCCAGATGCCACGGAAATTGGAAGGGTCAGTAATATTCTCAAGGCTATAAATAGATTTGGAAACAAGGATTGTAAATTTTTCTTTGTTATATAATTTAAAATATCTATGGGCGAATCCGAAATTTTGCTAGTCTGTGAGTGGGTTAATAACTTTGTATGACAATTTCATGATGCAAATCAAGACCATCAATATCTTTGCATACGTTTCCTTCATGTTGAATTTGTAAAGCTAAATCCAAATCCATACATGATCTTTTAATCACATTAGAATCTAGATTTTGAAAATTACCCAACAATCCAAATAAATCATGGCACTTATCTATTCCCCCCAAAGCGTCTTTGTAGGGATTGAATTGTTGTTTCCAAAATTTGAAAATAAAAACTGATCTTAAATTTTTGTTTTGGATCGAATACTGTTTCATCTGTACCTTCATACGAAAATGTGCAGGTTCGTCTTTCTTTGTTTTAATAATGGAAATGTTTGCTCTACATCAATTTTTTCTGCTTCTGCTACAGCCTCATTCATAAAAATCTCGAAATGTTTGTCTGACCTTTTTTCAGTGAAATAAATAATAAGATTTTTTATTTCTGTATGGCATTAATTTAAAGTTGTATTTGGATTCTGGACCATTTTACTTACTATATTAACTTTTGTTAACACATCATGCCAAATCATAATAGAAAAAATGAATTTGAACATTTTAATTTTGTCTAATAGTGACCTTGCTGAATGTTTCGTGTTCATATCTCTTGAATTATCTTCCACCAAATCATGTAAACTTTTACAAATTTCGAAGAATGAAACCTAAGAGGGCGAATGGCTTTGACTTTGCTTTCCCATCGTGTTTCACTTACTGATTTTAAAGTTAAGTTTAGTACATTCCTTTTTAAAATGTCCCATCTGTAGGGTGAAGCATTAACAACTCCTGAATAATTGAAACAAAACCTACAGTCTCGTATGGAATTTTAGCTGCATCATTGACAGTTAAATTAAAAGTGTGAGCTGAACAAGGCAAAAAATTGCTCTGGGATTAATTTTGAGAATTTGAGCTTGAATACCCACATTCTTGCCAGACATATTTGCCCCATTGTCGTAACCCGGACCTTTCATGTCATCAAGGTTTATTTCAAATTTTGATATTTCTCCCTTTAAAAAATTGAAGAGCCGTTCTCCTGTAGTATTTAAAACTTTGAAAAAACCCAGAAAGTGTTCTCTAATTTCGACTTCATATGGAGAACAATAAACGAAGCGAATTATAACCGTCAGCTGCTCAACATGGCTAGCATCTGGAGATTCATCCAAAATAATTGAGTAATATTTTTCTGTTCTGAGGCAACTCAGAATTTCTTTCTGAATATTTCTTGACAATAAATGAATTAATTCATTTTGGAAGTGATTGCTCAGGTAATGAGGCATATTTCGGCATAACCCTTTAGACCTTCGAATATTGCTCAGGTGTTCCATCATAATTGGATCGAATTTAGCAATCATTTCAACTAATTTCAAAAAATTGCCATTATTAGTCTCATAAAGATTCGTACTGTCACCCCTAAAAGCTAAATTTTGGCCAGCTAAATACTGCACAATACAAATCATTCTTTTAATTATTTCACGCCATCGCTGTTTTTCAATTCCATAATATTTTTGTTGCTCTTTATCAATAGTACATTCTTTACTCAAACGCGGCGAGCGGCATTAGACGGCGCGTCGTGTGCTGACACTAATAAAATTGTAGGGTGGTAATTTAATTAGAAATTTTGGTATTATATTAGGGAATAGCAATCGGATGAAGTGATTGCTTTAGCGCTTACCGAGGAAATACTGAACACTGACTTTTTTGTTTTAGAAGTGAGAATATTTTTGTAATGGCAACCAAATATTTAGCGCCTGCGTGCGGGGCATTCATTGCATACCCGCCAGGAACGGCCCTGCAGATACCCAAGACACTGATCCATATTCAGCTGAGCTTTGTGCTATTATTAGAGGTGTGAAATTACATAAACAAGGGATAATTTCATAAAACAGGTAGATTCCCTATTTATGTAATTTTACACCTCTAAAAATTGCACCACGCTGAGCTGAATATTAATGACTCTCTTAGACATCTTGTTAGACTATCTAAAGCAACTAAACACAGTTTTTATTAAAAGGTTAACATATTCTTCTTCTCTCAGTACCATGTCCTTTACTGAACGTTGGCTATCATAATTTTTATTCGCCGCAGCTCGAAGAGTAAAGACGAAGATTAATTAAATCACTCACGCAGGTTACGAAGCCATGATGTTATTCTTTGAGTGGAACCCCTATTTCCACATTTTGTCCTAAATAGTAAGATAAAGGACTCCGTATCGTTCTGGGTTTCACATGAAATAGGCAAACTTTACGCATTTTTACGATTTTCATTACTTGTTGAAAGTTTTCATCACTTGAAGTTGCTTGTTTTAGACGTTGTAATACCTCTTCATTTATCACTCTGTTAACCCAGCTTATGCGTAGCAGCTTTTAATACACCCTCATTTCGAAATCTTGAAGTTTATGTTATAGAGATTTAATGAGCGTCCAGCGTTCAACTCCTTACTATAATGTCGAGAAGATGTAACATTTGATGAATCTTATTTTCAGGTTATTATTAATATTGCGTCCACATACTTTTTCCTTTCAGAAGAACACGTCTCTAAAGTGTTCAGTTTTAAGCTATAGTCTGAAGTAACTCTGTTAATTAAAAACTGTAGTTCTTCGTCAGAAATCGCAATCAACACAATATCATCCGCATATTTCCGATCGCTGATCTTAATTCCTTTGACCGTGATACCAATATCAACCCTGGCAAGTGCCCCTTTGAGAATAGATTTTGGCTAGGTTAGGTTCAATATGAGTGCGCTTTTAACCACCCTTCTACTCGACTTAAGAGATCTCTTGTGACTCATCCCTACGTTAAAGTTGTTCTTTTAGCCCAGCTTTTTTAACAAAGTCTATTATGGAATTGGGTGGCACTTCTACGAATTCGTACGACTCGAGTTAATACTGCTCAAATGCATTAAGCCTTATCCTAACAAATCCTGAGTAGTTGCAGAGAAAGTGTTCTGTCAACTCGTCTTCAGTCTGACAAAATCTGTAATTCGCACTTTCTGTCAGTCCGATTTTATTCATATACTCATTGAGGCGACAGTGTCATGTTAGGAGTCCTACAATAATTCACTGAGCATTCCTATTAATAGATCTTTGAATATCTTTTTCGAAGGTTAATGTTTAGAAGCTTTCGACTCAAATGTTTGAGACTTATTTCTTTATAGCAGAGGTTACGTTTCATCCGTTACACCGAGTCCAATCTCGTTCTTTTGGCTATTATTCTTGCTAGGATAACGAAAGTTTCTAGGCCTGTGAATGTTCCTTTTGTTCCTCCCCTGGCAAGCAGATCTGCTTTTCGTTCCTTTCAATACCAGTATGTCACAGACAGCCAGAGTAAACTTTTTTTGGTACCTACTTTTCCCGATCCCAATCAGATTCTCAAGGCAGTCCAAACTAACTTGGAGTCAATTCGATTCGATTCCGGTGTTTTTAATGCCAAACAAAATTTTGCTTTGTTGAATATTCTTTCCATGTAAGCCGCTTATCGAGTATTACTCTTAAATATTTGACATCATTCGCCCCTTTGACAGTTGCTCTAGACAGACCGGGCATCCAGATGTTATCTAGGTTTCCTCTCCGTGTGAAACTGACTACTACTGTTTTGCTAGGATTGACAGAGAGTATTTCCTTGTCACACCACTTTGTAAGGATATTTATTGTCCGTTGGAGTGTACTGGATAGAGCAATTCCGTATTTTCCTCTTACCATAATTACTAGACCATCTGCATAGGTCTGCAATTTTACCCCCTGTGCGTCAAGCTCGAAGTAGAAATTAAAAGTAGTGGTAATAAAACACACCTCTGCCTAACCCCAAGAAGAATTTTAATTGATTCCGAAGTATCTAGGCCAATTCTGACATTTGCTGTGTTGCCAATAGTGTAGATTTTGTATAATTCTTAAGCCTTTGTCGTCTATTCCTACTTGTTCAAGAATTTCCACCAATTTGCCATGTTTAACCGTGACGAATGCTCTCTTAAAGTCTATAAAGCCATTTACACAGGATGTTTGGCACCTGTACACCTCTGAACCAGTACTTGGTTCAGAGTTCAGTTCACGCTGAATAGTGCCTCTCTTGTTCCAAGAGTATTACGGAAACCAAATTGCGTATCACTAATTTCTTCATTAATTCCAGCAAAAATTCTGTAGTGAATCAACCGAAGAAAGATCTTTAAAATGTGGCTCATATGACTGAATGTCCTATAGTTGGAACACTTAGCATATTTCCTTTTTTTTTTTGGATACATCACAAATAGAGAGTTAATCCAATATCTTGGTATTTCCCCTGTTTCATATACTTTATTTAAAATGCTAAGAAGTGATTTTTTTCCCTTTTATTTCCTTAAGTATTTTAAGTACACTTGCGAGCAAAAAAATCGATTCTAGAGTAAAATAAGTTATATTTCTTACTACGCTGTTTAGCCAGTGTATAATATCCACATACAATATAAAATTAAAAGTAAATATCGTGAATAGAAGTAATTTTTATTGCAATTACACCAATTTTTATAAAGTTAGTAAGTAAAGAACATAACAGATTTTGAATTTAATATTGTATGTGAGAAAACATGTTATGAATGAAAGTCATTATGTAATAAATATAAAAGTAAATTAACATAAAGAATCAAAATTAATACTGAGTATTTCCTCCTCTGCGCTTTCTACTCTTCATCTAATCGTCCCACTCGTCATCTAATGCAGTTTTTAGCTCCGCCACTGTCGCTGGTGCTGGATTACGGACCCACACACCGCCTTTAAGTTCACCCCATAGGTGCTCGATGGGATTCATATCCGGACTCAATGGAGGCCAGTCCAATGTATTGGTGTTGGCTAGGTAATCTTTCGTAATCTACGCTGTGTGACATCGAGCGTTATCATGCATTAGCATGAAGCCGTCGCCTATGTAGCAGGCGTAAGGAACAACATGGTCTTGGAGAATATCCGTAATGTAACGATCCTCTATCAAACCCCCTCCGCTACCACCACCGGGCACTAACACAAGCCCTGTTTTTCCTTCTAAAGATATACCACCCCATAACATACACGAACCACCTCCATAGCTCGCTGTTTCGACACTGCAGCGTTAAGCAAATCGTTTTACGGGCCTCCGATAGACGCGTCGTCTTCTGTCATTGTTATTCAAGCACATTTGACCCTCATTAGATAATAAAGCTCTGCTCCATTGGCCAAGGTTCCAATTGACGTGTTCTCGGGCAAACTGAAGTCAAGCTTGTTTTTGTTTCTGCCATGTGGTCATTTTGGGCCCAACATTAGCTCGTCTGAGAGTAAAAGTGGCAGCCTTAAGTCTTCTCCCAACTGTCCACTGAGAGACAGTGATACCTCGTAAATTCCTCAAGGATTGTTGAAGGCCAACTTATGTCGCATGACGATTCTGAAAGGCGCTCAGGACAATGAATCGATCATCCCTTTCTGTCGTTACACGTCGCCGACCCGAACCTGGTCGTCGAGTGTAGCTGCCGGTCTCCTGTTATCGACAGTAAGCCCTTGAGACTGCAGACTGCACCATAAGTAGGCGACCGGCGACAGTCCTCTGATTATAGCTTTCTCGTAATAATGCAATTACCTGGGCCGCCTTCACTGGTGAATCCACTATCCATTTATAAAACATTCACTTACTGCACTTTGAAGTTTACACACACGTCAACGTTTGAAAAGCGACTGACACGACCACCGGAAAACTCGTAGAGGTCTATATTGCGAGGAACATGCCCGTTACAATGTTTGCTGCATTCCCTGCGCCATACAGAAGTAGGCAAATTTTACAACACGTTGTCAATTTGCATAAAATAATTATTTTTTGAAAGCTCTATAATATACTATATTTTTTTGCATTAGTTGTTTTAATTCAAAGTAACAACATAAAATTACTAAGCATAAAATCCACTTCAATGAGTGAGTCGATTTTTTTGCTCTCAAGTGTATTTCTCTTGTTATTTTATCTTCTGCAGATTTTCTGTTTATGGCTATTTTTATTGCATTTTCTATTTCTTCTATTGATATTGTGGGACTTGTAATACTATTTTCTATTTCTTTTACTTGTCTTTCATCGCTAAACAGTTCTTTAATGGACTCTTCCCATCCTTTTAATTGATCGATATCGTTTATAAGGTTACCTTCTTTATCGACAAGGTTGTATGATCTTTTATTTGGTATACCAGCAGCCTGTTTTATCTTTTTGTACAAGTTGAATACATCGTGCTAATTTTATAGGCCAATTTCAAGACATTTTTATTTTTTCAAGACAAACCACGCATCTTTTGCTTTTCATATTTTTGTTATTATTTATTTCTGTATGTTGCTGTATTTTTGAGGATCTCGGTTTTTAAATCTCCTTCTCTTCCATAGGGTTTAATATACATATCATTAATCCACTGTTGTTTTTTATATTTGATATTGGGTAATTCGGAAGTAGTTTTGTTTATTACAGTTTTAAATCATCGACTAAGAGAATATGGTTCGAAGGATATCCGGTACACGATATGTTTTGATTACTTTTACAGAGTATCGATAATGCTCATTTATAGCGATGTTAGAATACAAATCTTTTATTAACTTGTGACTTATTAAAACTTGTATAGCTTTTAGCTTTAATTACATATTATTTGATTCCATTTTTGAAGCGCGAGAGATATTTCTTGTTGTTGCTTCCAAGATAGAATCACTAATGCAAGTTGATAATGTGGTGCCTTATTGGTTGATCGCGTGGCTAGTTGGGAAGATTTTAATCGATTAAATGTACCTTAATATCCACTTGTATAATGATCAGAGTTTGTTATATTATTTTGAAATAATTGTATTGGTGAACGATTAGATGCAAATGTTTATTATATATTTATTTCTTGTATATACTTATTAATAATTATTTATTAGGAATAAAACCTGTATATCTTTAGAAGTTTATGTGTTTCATTATTGTTATATGTAATTGTGTTTTAGTATTGTTATAAATATAACTGCTTAAAACAAAATATTTTTTATTCAAGATTGTTTCAGCTAATTATCGTTTGGTCTAAGATCTAAGTATACAAAGAATACATGACGGTGAGAAACGCAAGAATCGCCGGAATTCATATTTTTGCCATTAAAAAAATACAATAAAGTATGAAGAACAAATAATTGATTAAATTAACCATGCTCTGAGGGTTCTTCTAAATATATCTAAATAAAAAATTTACATACAACGTGTAGGGATTGTAGTTAAATATTATTAGAATTTCACGTTGTATAATAATACAAAAACAAAATCACTTAAACTAAACTGTATTGATGAAGAAAAACGCATCTAAAATATTTATAAAACGAGTAGCTTAACAAATAGCGTCCTTATTCTTAGGTTGATGTTAAAAGAAAAATGGGTCGACCTTCTGTCCGCATCTACATGTCCTTCCTCTCGAGGGATGTAGAACGATGATCGTATATAACTAACTGGAGGTGTATATGAGGTTGCTCGAAAGTTAACACAATTTTATAGGGAATCATAAGGACACAATTAACTTACAGGACACGAAAAACTTATGAAGATATTAATAGAGCACGAAGCAGATAATATACAGGGTGTCCCGGAAAATAGTGCGTTCCTTAAAGGTATGGGCTGAGTGTAGCATTTAAAACAAAAAAGTCTTATAACATAAAGACAATTTAGTACAAATTTATGGGCTGAGATTATTGGTAATCGTCTGATTGGACCGTACGAACTTCCCAGAAGATTGAATGAAGAATCCTATTTAAATTTTTTGCAGTTCTACCGATACCTCTTGAAGACGTTCCGTTACAAATATGCTCTGAAATGTGGTTTCTTCATGACGGGGCTCCAGCACATTTTACGAGACATATTAAAGATTTCCTCGACATCACTTTTCTTCGTCGTTGGATCGGTAGAAATGGACACGTTCTGTGGCCACCCAGAACACCAGAATGCAATGTTATGGACTTTTATTTTTGGGGACATCTAAAATCATTAGTATACGACAACCAGGATGAAATTAAAACAGAAGTTCAATTGCGACAACGAATTTTTGATGCTGCTGAAATAATCAGACATAATTTACATACTTATAATATTAAGAATAATTGGATTCGTCGAATAAACGCGTGTATCTGTGCAAATGGTGGCCATTTCGAACATTTATTGTAATAATAATTTTCCATGTAAGTAAAAACAGTATTCAAACTTTAATTATTAAATATTTAATAAAAACAAATACATGCTTTTTCTCTATCACTGTTATCAGTATCAATACATATTATGCCTAACGGTCGATGATTCATGATAGCTGATTTACTGTAATTAACGAAGAATAACAAGGAACGCAACGTTGCCGGTTGTATTTCCTTTTCTGCGAACAATAATCAAATGGATTAAAATTAATAATTTTTTTTAAACGGTTAACTTCATAAAAAAATGTTATAAGACTTTTTTGTTTTAAATGCTGCAATCTGCACATATCGTTAAGGAACGCACTATTTTCCGGGACACCCTGTATATTCGCATAATAAAAAAACCTCTATACAGAAAAGTTGGCAAGAGTAGGTATATATACAAAGTTTTAAGTAAACAGGAGAGATGTTTAGGGAATGAGAAATCTAGTAACACAAAATCAGTTGGTAATGTAAACAAACATAACTCTTCAAAAAGTTGAGTGCAGTGTACAGATTCATGGGGAACTGTCTGAACTGATTAAAACCAACAGCATTCTACGCTAGGCTGCGCCCCTCTTCACAACATTGTTTAATTTAGCGCTAGAGAAAGTATGATGCACGTCACAAATCACAACAACTAGATCAACAGATAACAAAGAATGTGCAAATCCTAGCCTACGCTAATAATATAGATAATGCTGGAAGAACGAAAAACGATGTTCCAGAAGGATATAGCGCTAAAAGAAGCAGACACCAAAATGGGTCTTATAGTAAACACCAACAAAACGAATTACATAAAGATCAACACGCAATCTCGAATCGTAAGACCATACGTCATCCAGGTCGTTAAAGAATTTGTATGCCGGGAAGCACTTATCAACACTGACAATAGCGCTAATGCAGAGAGTAACCGCAAAATTAGTATTGCTCCTCCTCCTCAGTCCTAATCCCTTTTGGGGTGTGGTGACACCATCAGGCCTTTACAGTTTTTTCACGATTTCCCTCCATCCTTTCCTGTCCTGGTTGGATCTACCCAACGACTTGGAGATCTTCCCCTAGGTCTCTTTCCTTCAACTCTACCCTCGACTATCAGTTTTTCCATCGTACCTGTTCTTCTAGCAATGTGTCCAAAATACTGCAAATATCTGTGTTGTATTTGTTTAAGCAACCTATCCTTTACTCTAAGTTGTTCTAATATCGATACGTTAGTGCGATGATCAATCCAGGATATTCTTAACATGCGGCGGTACACCCACATTTTAAAAGCGTCTGGTTTATTTTTATCCGCTTTCTTTAAGGTCCACATTTCGGATGCATATGTGGCTATGGGAAAAATGAGTGCCCTTACCAGCCTTAGTTTTGGGTATATTGTTATGCTAGAATGTTTCCAAATTGTTACCAGTTTCATCATAGCTGTTCTAGCAATAGTCAACCTTTTTACCTTTTACGCATCTCTCTGTCACACCCTCCATCATTTGATATTAGGGACCCTAGGTATATGAAACTATGTACTACTTCAAAGCCCCCAATTTCTTTAATGTGTTGAAGATTATTCCGAGCTCTGTCTACTATCATGATCTTTGTCTTACTCCTATTTAGCTTTAATCCATATGTTTTGCTTTTCTCCTCCAGACATCTCATTATGTTTTCCATTTCTTCTTGATTTGCCGCGATTATTAAAGTGTCATCAGAATATCTCAAGTTACTGATTTTTTGACCTCCTACTGATATTCCACCCTTCGAACCGTCTAGTATCTTTATCAGTATCATAATGTGTTCGCTGTAGATATTAAACAGTTGGCGAGATTATGCATCCCTGCCTGACACCTGCCTCTGTTCTGAAATGATCGGAAAGGGTGTTGTTTATTTTTACTGTGCACTTATTATTTTCATGTAGACTTCTAATTAGTTGAATTAAGTGGTGGGGTGTTGCCATTTCCGCTAGTATGGACCATAGCTGCTGCCATTTGACTTTATCGAATGCCTTTGTGTAATCCATAAAGCACATAAGCGTAGGAGTATTGAATTCACGAGTTTTTTCGATTAGCTGTCTCACATTAAGGATGTGTTCTTTTGTGCCTTTTCCTGGGACAAATCCAGCTTGTTCTTCTGATATCTGAGGCAATAGAAAAGCTTTTAGTCGTTCATGTATCACATAAAGTAGAACCTTGCTTGCATGAGATATTAGGGTTCCAAGTAAGTGTTGATTAAAATTTTATTTATATTTTAATATATTTATATTTAATTCACTTTATAGTAACACCTGAAACTAATTTGAGAAGACTGAAGAAAGATGCTGTTCCATCAGCTAAATTGCCCCAAAAGTCTCATGAAGTTATTAGTAGAAAACGTAAGGCGTAATTTACAAAATATATCGTGGCCAGCTCCAAAAACTGCCTCACCCTCGACTAAAGATCTCTGTCGACCTTGCAACCACAAAAATATTTGAGACATTGTAAATTTTACTTTCCGTGTTTCAGACATACTGTAAAAAATCAAACATTTAATTTTTTTTTTATTCAGGTTTGGGAGTCAATTGCCTTATGTATAAACTCGAATCACAAACAAATAAACTTTGAAGAACGTACTCAACTTTTACTTTGACAAAACACACGTGTAAATGACAGCTTCGAGGTTCGAGATCAAATAGCACCGAGCAAAGATAAGGCACGGTTCGTAGACTTACTATAGTCGGTTCGCTATTCCCAGTCCTAACTGTCTAGTGAATTCAGTAATTATTTTTTTGCAAAGTTAGTTGCTTTTTGACAGACTAAAAATGGCTGGAAATTACTATACAACCAAGCACACGTACTCATAGCCAATATTAATGGTAAACAAACTAAATAGTAAATAAAATAGAACTTTACGAATTACCGACAATCAATATTTATTTATCTGCACCATATAATAAATAATAGTTATGTTAAATTGTAACAACTGAAATATATTTTTTAAATATATACTATCCAAAATTTTATGGGTTTAGTATACACTTCCACTATTTATACTAACTCTTCTTTTTTTAATGAAAGAAGTCTATAATAAAAGTTTATTTAAGCTGTTAATACTGTAAGCTAGGAACTTTTGTGTTGTAGGTTTCCAGCTATGAATCTGTCAAAATATACCCGAGTTGAGCGAATGGACCTTACGGTTGTCCATGGTCAGCAGAGAATGCAGAGATATGTAACCTCTGTTCGTGGTACAATGTATGTATCATAGACCATAGACCTACCTTATGCATGCAAAGTTGCAAAGTATATTATATTGTTGTATATTGTGACCATGTGACCTCATGTATACGTGTATAGTATAGGCACCCATACCCACAATACATACATACCCCCCAGGCCCCAACCATTGTGGTTATACCATTACCATTTATACTATTTGGAACTTCGAATTCGAAGGTTTCCTTTTAAAATTAGTTTATGCACTGACTTTGCTTTTTGGATGTAAACAGTAAACTGAAATTGGTACATCAAATCAATTTTAATATGGAAATAAAACAAGAAACCAGTGAGAAAACTTGTAAAATACAAATAGATAATGACACTAGTGTTGGTTCTTTGGATGCCTTTAAAATTGAAATTAAGGAAGAACCCAAGACAGAAACTGTATACAAGATGTATGATTATTCAGACTCAAATGAATTTCCGGTAAACACTAAAATAGAACAAGATGAATATAAATTCACACTATTTGAAGAAAAGCAAACAACAAATGAAGAAAGTAAGTAAATAAAACTGATTAATACATTAACATAACAAATGAATTAATTGTATATTGGGTAAGTTTATTATCAACTTAGGCTAGATAATACATATTCTACAAGTACCTGTAAGTAGTAGATTTTAAATGTCGAATTAATTAATTATACAATTTGAATATACTGTTTATGTTGCAAAGGATATTTTGTTGTACCTAAAAACAAATTATACATTGTTTATTAATTTGGACATCACTTGTTGACTAAAGCAGGCCCCAGGCTTCTAATTTTATGGTATTGTTTTTGAATAGTATGGGAGCATTGTCCAAATAGTAAAAAATCCTGAAGTAATGAAAATCTAATGGCATTATCAGCACTCAGTAATTCATTGATATAAATTATTTGATAATTCAGACCTTTTTGAAGAACTTTTTGTCCTCTAATTGTGTTTATGTAGTGGTACTTTATTTTTGTGAATTTAAAAATCTAGTACATTACTAAGACTTTGGTAAATTGAAACTACAGTGCTAGGTTGTACTGTGGTTATGTGTAAAAATAAAAACCAGACTATTAAAGGACTGGAAACGAAAATTTATCAAGATATTGCATACAAGTCAAAGTAAATATTTTTTTACTAATAAACAACAAGCTTGTATTCAAATAAAGTCAAGTGAGTGTAGTTAGCGAAATTCAGTCTGGCTGAGGTAAGACAAATATTACCGTTGATTGAATCAATCAACGATATTACTTATGTCGTTGATTGAATAATCCAAATTTGGGTTATTCAATCAACGCTTATGACATTGTGCTTTGTGAATTTGCTTTTTGTTATTTGAAAATAAGTACAAGTTTGTAAGGGAGATGTAGACACCCTTACTGGAATTTTCAAAAATATCAAATATGATTCAGAAGGGGAAAATTATGTTTCTTGTTATTTACCAATGCAATGGATGGTGAACTTTACAATGTGTACTTATTAGGTCTGTTCCTTTGTTTTCTAGTGTAGCACTTTTGGGTGTAGTTTGGTTGTAGTTGAGTAGAGCAACACTCTAGTTGCAGTTCTATTCAAGTTATTTTACTACTTGTTTATCTTTAGTTTTTTTTTGTTTTGTTTTCTTCTTCTTTTACAATTTTTCTTCTTTAGTATAAATAAACTTTGAGTGATGAAATAAAATTATCAACTCAATTTAAAAGAAACAACAAAATTAAAAATAAGACTTTGTAGGTACTTTAGTTTTTAAAATTACTAAAAGCTTTTTGAAGTTTTTAAATGTAAATTAAACTACAAAGAAATTGTAAACACATCTGACAGCGAAACAGTTGTAGTTATTAAACTCAGATGGATGATACTGCACATGACGAGTGTAGGTATAGTAGGATCGTTTTAGCCTGTCGCATATGTAATAAAAGTTTCTGTTCAGATTTGCCTCAGGTAGTCAGCGGTTCTCAAATTAAAAATGTACAGTTTTTCTTAATTTGATAATACGACATTAGGGATTTTTTTAATAAAATAACTTTGTATTATGTTTTATAATAATTGAATATCATAATGTAAATTGATAAACATTGCGTATGAAATATACAGGGTCATTCACGTAACATGTTGGTTAAAAGTTTCCAAAGTTCTGGTCGTCACTGGTTTCTGCAAACTTGGAATAATGGGTTATGCAAAGCATTCTTCATTTTTTAAATATTTGCATTCTTCTAGCACTTCCGGTTGTACCAGAAGTCGCCATTAAGTTTCTTATTTTAAATAGAAACTGTGCTTTTTGTTATTTTTTTTAGAATCTACATAAAATTCTGGATCGATTTTTATTGGGATACCATTCCCGAAAAAATAGCCGTTTTTGAGATATTTAAAGTTTTTGAAAAATTTTTCATATTACACATGCAAATTCAAAAATTAATATTGTGGTTAATATTTATGCTGAAAAAACAAAAATTTTTTTTCAGCGTGTACTAAACTCTATTTTTATTTAAGCATAAAAAAATTTGCCAATGTTAATACTGGGTGTTCAAAATTTTGTATTCCTTCCCAAACCCACCGAGGTAGGTTGTCCTCCTGCGGTACAACCAGCCCCGGCTTTCCTCCGCCCCCTGGTCACCTCCACACCAATTCAATTGGATTGTACTGGCAGTGATATGGTGGTAGTCTTAGGACCTCATGACCATATTTTAGTGCCATTTGGTCAACGAAAAATTTTTTCTCAGTAATGTGTTCTTTGCACTTATTTAATAATTCAGCTTTTAAAACTAGATGTTCGTGTTCTATATTTTTCTCGGACAGCCACTTTCTTAAGTCTTCTTTTTTCCAGGTGCTTGTGGGAAACTTTTCCTCCTCTCTGGTGTGATACGAAGCATTGTCTAAGACTATTAATGACGGATTTTCCAGATGTTTTAATAATTTTTCCTCAAACCAATGTTCAAAAATATCGGCGTTCATATTTCCGTGGTAATCATCAGTTTTTTTTGTCGAAGAAAATATGAGACTAGCATTGGGTATAAAACCTTCCGTATTTCCTGCATGCAATATAATATATCTTTTGCCATTACTCGCACTAGTGCTCGAATAGCATTTGGTAGAATCATCTTGCCAGGATGATTTGGTATTATTTCCTTTCGCAAAAATCCATGTTTCGTCAAGAAACACAAATTGTTTGGCAAATTCGGAATTCTTGTTTTTTAAATAGTTTCTTATAAATTTCCACCTTTTTCCAACAACATTGGACAGCTCGCACAACACTTTACGATTATTGGTTTTTTTGTATCTAAAACCCCTAGCTTTTAATACTTTTAATAAACTGGTCAAACCCATATCACAAAGTTCTCTCTCCTTTATTTTTTGAATAAGTTCTTTCTTGTAACATGTTCTTTTGCTTTGTACATGTCATAAATGATATTTCTGATTGAGATTTTAATACCTTGTGGCAAGTCGAGGGTTTTCGGATGCAAACGAATCCTTTTATTTTCCTTACTTAATTCCTCCTCACTCATTTTGCAAACTCTTTGCAAGGTCCGTTCTGAAATTCCACAGGCTGGATTCCATGTTGATTTTTTCTAAAGTAAAATAATTTTCCACTTTCAACACAATTCGACGCTCACTCGGAGATAAAAACTTATATTTAGGTGTTCTATCGTTTTCTTGTACGTTATCCATTGTCACTATTGAAAACCGGCGATCGTTGAATACTAATAGCGAGATTTTTCGGAGCTCTCTGAATATATACACAAGGGGGCGGGGCCTCGGTGGCAGGGCGCGTCGGTCTTTGGCCGATGAGTCGTTATAGGGCGTTGAAAATTGGGACAGAAGTTACTGGGGTGGAGATAGGGCAAGCAAAATAAATCGAAACGTATGTAAACGTCACTCAGGGTTTGTTTGGAGAGCTGGTGTCGTGGATAAGTGAATGAAACTGGTGCATTGGATTGGGGCAACTACAAAAATGAAACAAAGGGGTACTTACATGAATCTTCTGGGACAAATGGACAAACAAAACAACAGGAAGGACCCCTAGCAATTTAAAATTGATGCCGCTTCGAGGTGCCAAATTATAACGATTACAACAACTAGTTGTAACTATTGAAATAATTATTAGAAATGAAAAATATATCTTTTTAAATGAAACTCAAAAAAGGGGGTACTTATAAACTTTTTTCTAAATAAATAAAAAAATAGTTTAGAGAAATAAATCAAACATTTATTGTTGTGTCACCACAAACAGTTACAAAAATACAGATGGCACAAAAATACATATTAGTAGTTACAGAGATTTATACCAAAATAATAAAGAAGAAAAACTTACATATTTATGTCCTATTCATTAAAAAACAGGAATAGGTACAGCTGGACACAATGGCAACATTTCAAATTTCACTTTAACTGCAACTACGTATTGAACTGATTAAACTGCTTCTATTAACTCGACTACTGCTTATTTTCCTTAAAAAGGGACACAAAACGGGAACGCAAAATATTTATTTGCAAACACAGTATCGAGCGCCTCAGCGATCAAAGAATGCCGAGAAAATACACATCTATGAAATGGTTTATTTTCGACCTCGGTGATGCTAAGATGAATTGAAAGAATTCCGTGTTTTAATACGTACGAAAGTAAAGAGAAATACACTGAAATGATTCTTCGTTGCTTTAAATATATACGAGGGGATTTCAATATTACCGCGAAATTTACAAATACTACAAATGTTGGAGTGAATGGCCGAGTAAGTGATGGTGGTGTTTTCCAAAATAACAGTTTATGAGCAGCACTCACAAAAAACAAACTAAATTGCTTTAATGCTAAGAGGCTGTCAAGGATTTTAAAAATACCAAATATCATTGTGGCTGATGATGCATTTGCATTAACTACAAAAGTTATGAAGCCATATTCTGGCAGGAATTTAACACATGGCAACAAAATATTTAATTATAGGCTATTAAGAGCCAGGAGAGTTGTAAAAACATGTTTGGAATTTTGGCAAATCGATTTAGGATATTATTAACTTCTTCTTAAAGTTCCATCTCCTATCGGAGGTTGGATATCATAACGGCTATGGTCACTTTGTTGGCTGCTGCTCTGAAAAGTTGTAGTGAACTACAGTTAAACCATTCTCTAAGGTTCTTCAGCCAGGAGATGCGTCTTCTTCCTATGCTTCTTCTTCCTTGGATCCTTCCTTGCATAATAATTCTCAGCAGCTCATATTTTTCTCCTCTGGTTATGTGACCCAAATATTCTAGTTTTCTTCTTTTTATGCTGTTCATAATTTCTAACTCCTTATTTAGACGTCGTAGTACCTCAGCATTGGTTATCCTTTGAACCCACTGAATTCTTAATATTCTTCTGTAACACCACATTTCGAACGCTTCTATTTTCCTTATGTGTTGTTTCTTCAATGTCCAAGCTTCCATTCCGTATAGTAAGATAGAAAATATGTAACATCTTAGAGCCCTCAATCTGAGATGCAACTGAAGGTCTCTGTTGGTAAGCATTGTCTTCATTTTCACAAATGCATGCCTTGCAGTTTCAATTCGGACTTTGATTTCTCTGCTTTGGCCATTTTTGTCATCAACCCAGGTTCCCAGATATTTATATGTCTCTACTTTTTCTATTTGGGTTTGCTCTATCATTAATCTTTCATTTCCATGTTGCGTTTTTGAGACAATCATAAATTTAGTTTTTCTCTTATTTATTTTTAGTCCGTATCTAATGCAATAATCTTTAATTCTATTTACCAATTCTTGTAGCGATTCCAGGGTGTCTGCCATTATAACGGTGTCATCAGCGAATCTTATGTTATTTACTATTCTTCCGTTTACAGAGATTCCATCACCCAGATCCGCTATCGCTTCCTGGAATATGGCCTCACTGTACACGTTAAACAGTAATGGTGACAGAACACAGCCCTGTCTTACTCCTCTCTTTATATCTATATTTTCGGATTTTTGTTCTTCTATCTTTATATTGGCCTTTTGATTCCAATACAGATTGATAATGATTCGTAAGTCTCGTCTGTCTATATCTTTGTTTCTCAGTCCTTCTATTAGTTTTTCATGTCGGACCCTGTCGAATGCCTTCTCGAAGTCGATAAACAGGAATAAATATCTAGGTTCATATCTAAACATCTTTGAGAGAGGACATTAAAAGCAAACAATGCCTCTCTCGTTCCCAGTCCCTTGCGGAACCCAAACTGAGTATCATCCATATCATCTTCTAGTTTTCTATATAATCTTCCATGAAATGGAAATATTTTGAGGGTATTATTAACTACAATTACGTTAAGGCAAGGATGTTAAATGCAAGAACTATGTAACATCTTAATTCTTTTGAGATGTGGTTGTACCGACGGTTATTGAAAATACTGTTACGATAAATAATGACTCATAATATCTAAACTGTAAATATCCTTTCTCATTCAAGTATTTTCCAGATCATATACCTGTCGGCAGAAATTTCTAGTAAGAAGATGCACGGGTCCCCTACGCTAAAAGACCTTTTTGGCTCCACGACGATTGAGAAGTTCTGGAAGGTCATCGCCGCTTCGAGAATAACTGTATTTTATATTTAAGGAGGGAATTTTGTTGAAAACAGTTAGTCTAAAATAATATCGCACCGAGTTTCGAATTGTAACGCGTATTGTAATAAATGTAAATAAATTATATAATTATTAGTGTGAAATAGATTAGTTATATTGTACAAATAAAGACTTTAAATAAACTTGTAAGTGTTATAAATGTAGAACCTTTGATAATAAATAAAGATAATAAATTAGATTTAATAAAAATACAACAGTGGTGTCAGAAGTGGGATATATAAAATAAATTGTGAAAATGACTACGATTTATGAGCTCACAGTTACAAATTTAAGAAGACATCTCGAGGATAGAGAATTAGCTTCTACCGGAAAAAAGGCTGAGTTAGTCCAACGACTAAAGAACGCTTTGGAGGAAGAGGGTTTATACCCGGAATCTTATATATTTGAAGATGCTGTCATCTCGTCGATTTCGAAACTAGAGAACAAAGTCTCCGGCGACATCGCATCATTAAAGAACAAAGTTTCTGGTGACATCGCATCATTGGAGAACAAAGTTTCTAACGATATTTCGAAAGTTTCTTCTGATGTAGCGAAAGTTTCCGGAGACATCGCTTCTTTAGAAAACAAAGTTTCTAACGAGATTTCTTCTCTGGAAAGCAAAGTTTCTGCTAACATCTCTTCGGAAATCTCTAAAGTCACTTCTGAGATGTCTGCCCTTTACGAATCTTGCCTTATAGACTGGGACGACTCCTTGTTTCTCCAGTCTGTAATTCGTTTCCCTGACTCCTGACACAGCAGTCTCTGCTGTAAACCCCTTCCCTGCCGCAACGCGAACAACACTTTTTCCATGGGTTTTTGCAGTCTTTACGGCTGTGACCTGGCATTTTGCATCTAAAGCATGTCGTTTTGGCATCGTACTCTGCTTGGTTCGTACGTGTCCAGTTTCCACGACAAATCTGATTTGCTCGGGTCTTTTCGTCTTCTAAAGCTTCGTATTCTTGGGCTCAATCTTGTAATTGGCTAAGTTTCCGAAATCCCGGCGACGAGCATAAAGCTTATATTCTGGTAACAAATTTTTGTATATTCTTTCGAGTTCTTGGTTTCTGGAAAAAGATCCTTCTCGTCTGATTAATGTTTGAATCTCCGTGATATATCTATCCACTTTTTCGTTTTGTCTCTGTTTTCTGTTTCGGATTTGCTCCTCTAGTTGTAGCAAATATCCTCTGGGATAGAAAGCTTTTTTAAAATCTTCGCTGAAACCTGTCCACGACTTCCAATTTTTGTTATTTTATTTCGGTACTATAACAATGCGTGGTCACCTAACAATTCTGGTAATGCTCTTAGTAGATCTTGTTTATCGATCTCATAGGCCAAGCTTAATTCGTCTATCCTCTCTAAGAATTCTATTGCATCCGAATGTTTCTTGTCGAAGTGTGTGTTCCACTTTCGTACTTGATTTAGCAATTCTGATTGCCCCATTTGGTCCGTTATTGTTAATTCCTGTAATTGTCTTCGGATGGCCGAAATTTCCTGGGTCATTGTGTCGGATTCTGCTCCCTTGGAAGTTTTTTTCTTTTGGAATTGTTCCTGTCGCTTCCTCGCGATCTTTAAAATAGGTTCTGAGTCGTACTCTCAATTCGTCGACGGTTCCCTTGGGATCTAAGCCGTATTTTCCGGCTTCGCTCTGCAATTCCTCTTTGCAAAGGCGGTTTATCCACGATGTACCTGTTACTGAGTCTGTGTCTTTATCTGTCGGCATGTTATTAATTTTCGGTCTTTTTTAGCACTTCCTCAATTTTGCTCGGGCGCCAGTTTGTAACGGGTAGTTCTTTCGAAGCGACAGACTCAGTAAAACACAGTTTGAAATAAAAATAAATCTATTAATTTCAACGTATATACAAAAATAAAAATAAAATGTATTTTATGTCCCCGTCTGGATCCCGCGAGAGTGAATTCCCCGGCGGACGCCTGTAAAAGAAAAATTATTACTAACAAAAAAAAATGTAATACGCGAATTCAATAGCACGCAGACTAATACTCGCTTCCACCTCAATCCAGCGGAAGCGCCAAACCCACTCGCAATCGAAATATTCGGTGCAGATCCACGCTATACGGTAACGTTCAATGCACGATACCCACGGGTTCTGCTTGATTTAGGACAGAGTATAATCCTCACTACGGAAGTCTCTCTGTCCGGGTCGGCTCGCAGATTCAATGCACCAGCGAGCCAGGGAGCCTAGAGCGTTAGCCACAAGACTAATTTAATTCCGCCAGTCACTCGTCTTAAATAGTCGCTCCGGATCCCACCTCGTCGTCTCGTCGTGGAAATGGGTGCTTGATTATCGACACTCCCACGGTTCGAACTGTTGAACGTTCAGCACATCGTTACAAGAATATCTTCGTTAAAAAACCAAGTTGCTGCCGATAAGTTGGCCTTCGAAAAAAAGATGAAAGAGATTGAAAGGAAGATGGAGGAAACAGGGACAGCAGAGAGAGGATACAATCCAATTACAGTAGAGACAAAAGAAGACGAGACGAAATGTAAGTTGGAAACACGGCCGAAATTTGAAGGAAGTGGAGGTTCACGTTAAAGTCCCAACTTTCGACGGAAAATCATCATGGAACAACTACATGAAACAGTTCGAATCAGCCGCAAGAGCGAATGGCTGGTCTGAAAAAGAAAAGGCTGTAAACCTGACTATCGCTCTTCGAGGAGATGCCTTAAATGTGCTTCAGACCATAGCCGTAGAGGAGACGGATGATTTCGAACAACTGAAGAAGAGGTTAAATATGCGATATAGCCACGAACATTTGGAGCATGTACATCAGTCACAGCTTAAAAATCGAAGACAGAAGAAAGATGAGACTCTTCAAGAATATGAGGTAGATATTGCCAGATTAGTACGATATGCTTATCCAACAGCTCCCGAAGACATGATAAAAAAATTGGTCGTTCATTTATTGATGGTCTTCGTGATCATGAAATGCAGAGAACACTGCGACTAGCTCGTCACAAGACGCTGGTTGATGTCTTATCCGCCGCCCTTGAATACGAGTCAGCTACGCAGACCTCTGGCGGGTACAGTAAAGTTAGGACTGTAAAAGAGGAAGGAAATGAAGATAAACTTGACCAGCTCGTTAATATGATGAAAAGTATGACATACAAGAAAACGAAGACCATAAGATGCTGGAATTGTGGCGAAATAGTACACGTACGAAGTTCATGTAAGCACCCTAGGTACGACGCAAATCAAGAATCTCACCATCAGGAAAACTAGAACGGGTCGTCCTTAGGGGGCCAGCTTCGACCCGGAACTTTTCCAAAGACCGTCTCATACTAATAGCTTCTTAGCTCGTGAAGATAGTGTATATGTAGATGGAGAAATAAATGGTAAAAAGCATACGTTGTTGGTGGATACCGGAGCGACCAGAACCATTATACGCCCGACAGTTATAAACAGCCGTCAAAAACTGTTACCAACGAGGTTGCGACTTCGGACCGCTACAGGTGAAAATGCCAACATTCATGGAGAAATCCAGGTACAATTAGGAATTGGAGCAGAAAAGTTCGTCCATACTGTTATAGTTGCTGACATCGAAGAGGATATTATATTAGGAATGGACGTAATGAATATGCATGGATTCCAATTGGATTTTAAGAATAAGGTAATCAAAGTTGGCAACGAGGAGGTATTTCTTCATCCACATGATGACAACACTGTGCAAGCAGCCATTAAAGAAGATCCAGTCGTACCTGCGAGAAGTGAAACGATCATAGTAGGGCGGCTACAGGGAATTGTGGACGAAGGGACACCTGTTATGATGAAGCCTTGGAACCATGACGACGAGGTTGGCCGTGGAATCATAATTGGAAAGGAATTGGTGACTTTGGCTAAAGAAATTCCTGTGAGACTTATCAATATCAATGACAACCCAGTGACCATCAAGAAAGAGACAAAAGTAGGAACTTGTGTACCTGTGACATCCATAATCCGTCAGGCGACAACATCTGATAACACCAACGACAAATTCAACCAAATGGTTGCAGTTGCGGGACAGTCTCTAAATCAGATGGAGAAAAGAAAATTAAGGGAATTTCTTCGGCAGTATCGTGATATTTTCGTACCGAAAGGAGGAAAGACGGGAAAAACAACCGTTTTTAAGCATAAAATTGATACTGGTAATGCTAAGCCAATTCGTCAAACAGCTCGACGATTACCACAGGCGAAAAGAGAGGAAGCTGAAACGATTGTTCAGGAAATGAAGAAAGACGGGGTGATAGAACCTTCTACGAGCACATGGGTCTCTCCGGTGGTCCGGAGAAAACATGCCTGGTTTATCTAGATGACATAATCGTCTTGGGGGAGACATTTGAAGATCATCTGAAGAATTTAGAAAACGTTTTTAATCGACTTAAAGCTGCCCAATTTATGTTAAACCCCAAGAAGAGCCAGCTATTTCAAGGTAAAGTCAATTATCTGGGTCATATAGTCAGTAAAGAAGGAGTGGCCGTGGATAAGGGAAAAATCGATTCCATTAAGGAATGGCCAGTACCAACGGACAAACATCAAGTGAGAAGTTTTCTTGGACTATGTACTTACTATCGGAGGTTTATTAAGAAGTTTGCAAATATCGCTAAGCCATTAACGCGACTTACAGAGGAAGCAAGAGACTACCGCTGGGAAACAGACTGCCAAAATGCCTTTGAGACCTTAAAAAAGCATTTAATCACAGCACCAATTTTAGGGTATCCGCTACCAGAAGGAGAGTTCATCTTAGATACAGATGAAAGTAATGTGGGAATTGGAGGAGTGCTGTCTCAGATTAAAGGAGGACAGGAACGAGTCCTCGGATATTTTAGTAAAGTTCTTTCAAAACCTGAGCGGAATTATTGCGTCACGAGAAGAGAACTTCTAGCAGTAGTGAAATCAGTAGAGCACTTCTATCAATACCTCTATGGAAGGAAGTTTTTAATCCGAACCGACCATGCCGCCTTTAAGTGGTTGATGTAGTTTAAGAATCCAGAGGGTCAGACAACCAGATGGATCGAACGACTCCAAGAATACGATTTCAAGATTGAGCACCGGGCCGGAGTCAGCCACAGAAACGCTGATTCTCTTTCCAGAAGGCCATGCCCAGCAGAGTGTTCCCACTGCAACAAAACGGAATCCAAGGAAGCAGCAGTGCTAAGAACAACGATGGTCAACAACGATTGGAGGCCTACTAAGATAAGGGAAGAACAAGAGAGAGATCCAGTTATACAAAAAATCCGAAAACGGAAAGAGGAAAACCGTCGACCACATTGGCAAGAAATATCAAACTCATGCTCAGTAGTTAAGACGTATTGGGCCCAGTGGGACTCATTTATCATGGAAGATAGCTTGCTCAAACGAGTACTGGAAAATGATGACGGTTCAGAGAAGAGAAGATAGTAGGTGATCCCAAAGAGCAGAATAGCCTAAGTACTTCGTCAGCTACACGACAGTCCACCAGGAGGGTATTTCGGTGTAAAGAAAACCATTCAGCGAATTCGGGAACGGTTTTATTGGATGAACAGTTCCGACGACGTAAAGGACTGGTGTAAAAAATGTACTATTTGTGCTACGAGTAACGGTCCTCACCGAAAAAGGGGAGCTTCTTTGAGAGAATATAATGTTGGTAGCCCGTTTGAATGAATAGCTTTGGACATCGCCGGGCCATTTACAGAAAGTGAAAATGGAGACATGTTGGTAGTGATGGATTACTTCACTAAGTGGGTCGAGATTTACGCACTTCCAGACTAGAAGGCCGCCACCGTTGCAGATAAGTTGATCCAAGAGTATATCAGCCGATTTGGAGTGCCTTTGGAGATCCATAGTGACCAAGGAAGGAACTTCGAAAGCGATCTATTCCAAGGAATATGTGATTGATTAGGCATGAAGAAAACAAGAACTACCGCGTATCATCCGCAATCGGATGGTATGGTAGAACGAATGAATAGGACAAAGAAAAGAATCAGGGGTCTATTATATTTAATGGGTTCTTCAATTTAAAATTAAGTCTGAAAAATTTAAATTTTATTTAAATCCTGCTTGTTCACAAGGTTGATAGAAGTCTAGTTTTGGTGTCAACCTATTAGTTATTATCTTCATAAACAACTTATAAATGTGAGATAAGAAGCTAATAGGTCTATAGTTCTTCAGCTCCGTCATATCTCCCTTCTTGCGCATGGCTACTATAACAGCTTTATTTCACTTAAGACTTCTTCAATTGTTACTTCTGAATTGTCCTCTAAACTCTTATTTTTGACTTTTCTTAACTTGATGCCGTCTTTCTTATCCTTTTTCTAGTTACATTTAAAAATTCTTCAACTATCTTAATTATCTTCCCTTCCCTTAATTATTTTCCCTGTATCTGTTATTTACCCATTTCGATCTGCTTGACAGTATTTTTCTTATCTGGAGTTTGACTTCTCTTTAGCACCCTTAAATTTCTATTTTTCTTGACAACCGTTGTAATCTGGTGTTACATTGTCTTAAGTCCTTTCTCACTGCTTTATTAATATGTCTTCCATGTCTCCATAACTGATTTTTTCATCTTTATCCTTCCTACGATTTGTATTGAACATTTGCACTGCGTTTTTGATCTTTTATACATATTGAACGAATTTAAAACGGAACATACGAAATCAATGTATTTCGGCTCAACTCCGCTCTAGGTGGTTGGCCAACAAAAGGTTGTCAAATAATTATATTATACAAATCCAATACTTCAGCGGGCTGCTGGATTCTGAACTCATTCAAGAACAAGTCAAAACTCCATCCAAATAGGTTGCCTAGAATCACTGTGAAAACTAGACTAAACAAGCAGTTATTATGCTGTCAAACCACCTATCGCTTCCTTATAGTCCAAGAGATAGAGCCGAAATTTTGAACTGATCAGTAATATGACATTTCTCTATTGGAATATATTCATTGTAACTGGGTTAAGACTTTGCCTTACAGGCGGACGCCCCTCGTGGTACAGGGGGTGGCTATACAGGGATGAAGTTGTCATTTTTTTCGGAAAAATTAACGATCGATAATATGGCTGAAAATTTGCCCAGAGTAAGATCTTGGTATAACTAGACGAAATCCCAAAGGGCGGACGCGAGAGTGGATACATAAGGGGTGGCGGACAGGGGTGAACTTGCAATTTTTTGGGGAAAAATTAACGATAAGTAATATGTCCTCCATTTTCATGGCTCATTATTTAGCCCCTAAAAACTCTAAATCCAAAAGGGCGGACAGCTGGGTTGGTACAGAGAGCCATAAAACGGGGTCAAATGTACCACTTGCCTGCGCATTTTAGGTCTCGGTAACAATTTTCAAACTGATTTTATTATGTTATTTTTATACCGATTGATTTGAAAATTTGTATGCTCACTTCTGTTACTATTCTGAAAAGCGTCAAGTAGAGTTTTCTTAAAAATTTTCCAAAAAAACTTTCGTTAATGAAAATTTTTGTAATTTTTTGAGGTAAAATCTAATTTGTAGAATCCTTTCGATTTTCTGTAAGTTATACCATGATTTTTTTCCAAAAATTTTCAAACGATTTTTCCGATAAGGAAAAAAATTTAGAAAAACTTTTCTAAAACATTTGATAAAACTCTATGTCATCGTCTGAATCTTTTATAGAATATTTTGTAGTTTTAAAATGATATTATGATAATGTTTTTTTTTTCAAACTAAAGTCATATTTACTTTACAAATCACATTTTTTTCTTAAATATAAATATTTTACTATTTAATTTTTAATTGAATAAATGTGTGATATTAGAATGAAAAACAAAAAAAAATATTTTCAATATAATAATCTGATTATTGATAAAAATCTGAAATTATCTGATGATTGATAAAAAATTAATTATGAAACCGATTAAGTAATTTTATTAAATTAAAGTAATTTTATAATGTTAACTATTGAATATTTTCGGTATAACAAATAGTAATTTTACTTATTTTTTATTACAATAAAAAGGTTTTTAAATTTATATTGCATAAATAATGGTTGTTCAGATATAAGAAAAAATTGATTTATTGTTACATTAATAATCAAATACAAAATATATTATTTCTATTTATCAATAGGTAAAATTCAATTTGTAGAATTCCTTTAACATTTTACAAATAATTATTAATAAAAATCAATTTAATAGTGGAATTATCAATTTTTTAAGTTTTGAAATTTACTTTGTAGATATTTTCAATATTTTTTTTTTAACTTTCAAATTGATTGAATTTTTTTTCATTAGTTAATTATAATTTTACAAATTGTGATTGGACATTAATTTTGCGTCATTATTATTTTAAAATATTAAAATAATAATGATGCGCGTTCCATTTAGATCAGTAATTCTAGACGCATGCGCTAAATGTAATCAAGATGTAAAAGTCTCAAGATGCTTTTATCCAATGTAAAAGTATCAAGATGCTTTTATCCAACTTGGTAAAACTGACTTCGATTGTAATGAAGTGTTTAAACATTAGAAACTTTCATATGTCACTTATATGGAACATGATTGACGAGAATAATTTCAAAAAGAAAAGTAAACGATGTCAGATTTTCACTATTTAACCGGCAGTATAAGTTGCATGATGTGAACGAGCCTTTAAAAAAAAAACTTAAAAATTACGATGCTTCAAGCTTACCACCATGTCAAGATGAATTACACCAACATCTACTGCGAGCTAATTATATTTCAAATATTTGGACAAATGCTCATAAAAAAGTACCAACAGAATTTATTGTTGAAGAACATAGTTGGGAGCTTGAAGATGAAACATATAAATTCAAATGGTTTAGTGGACCTCAGATGCCAGAATCAGTTCGAGAAGTAGTGATTGAAAATTAAGCAGATAATGAATGTGGTATTATTGAAAGTGAAAATGACGAAGATGATGAATGTGATGACATCAATGAGAGTGAGAAAAATGACGAAATTTTTAAAGTTTTTCTAAATTTTTTTTTCTTAAATGAAAAATTTTTTGAACATTTTTGGAAAAAAATCATGGTATAACTGACAGAAAATCGAAAGGATTCTACAAATTAGATTTTACCTCAAAAAATTACGAAAATTTTCATTTACGGAATTTTTTTTGGAAAATTTTGAGGAAAACTCTACTTGACGCTTTTCAGAATAGTAACAGAAGTGAGCATACAAATTTTCAAATCAATCGGTATAAAAATATCATAATAAAATCAGTTTGAAAATTGTTACCGAGACCTAAAATGCGCAGGCAAGTGGTACATTTGACCCCGTTTTATGGCTCTCTGTACCAACCCAGCTGTCCGCCCTTTTGGATTTATAATTTTTAGGGGCTAAATAATGGGCCATGAAAGTGGCGGACATATTACTTATCGTTAATTTTTCCCCAAAAAATTGCAACTTCACCTCTGTCCGCCACCCCTTATATCCGCGTCCGCCCTTTGGGATTTCCTCTAGTTATACCAAGATCTTACTCTGGGCAAATTTTCAGCCATATTATCGATCGCTAATTTTTCCGAAAAAAATGACAACTGTATAGCCTGTATAGCCACCCCCTGTACCACAAGGGGCGTCCGCCTGTAAGGCAAAGTCTTAACCCAGTTACAATGAATATATTCCAATAGAGAAATGTCATATTACTGATCAGTTCAAAATTTCGGCTCTATCTCTCAGACTATTAGGCAAGCTCCTCTTTCCTTTATCTAAGCAGTCAGAGGGATATTTTGAGCGGTGTTGCCAATCTCATTCCTCTAGATGTTTTTCAAATAAGGGGTTAACCATAAAATATTTACAGGAAAGAAAGGAAATAACTACAAACCATTAAGTTTATTTTTGTTATTAGTCTGTTGTAGTAGATTGGTAAATACAATGAAAAATATAGGCAAATATGCGATTTATTTAAAGATACGAAGAAGATATAACTCTCAAAAAGATCCGCAAATCGGATTATTACACGGCGATTGGCAACATTGACTTTGGGCGGCGCTATAGACTATGGTGCGTCCTAAAAGGAGACAGATAGTTGAACGATATTTTATACAATGTCTATCACCGGGTATGGATTTATTTTTGTCCAAGTTTTATATTGGTCCACTATTTCAAATGCAGTTCAAACAGACATATATTAAATTGTATGTTCCGTTTTAAATTGTTGTTTGTTTGGGTTTATATGACTGCGGACACTAAATCCATTCCCCCGTTTTAAATTCGTTCAATCTGTATATGGTTTTGACATCCGTAACGTCTGTTTGCTATCTAACTTTGGCTGTTAAAGTACTTTATTTATTATATTTGTGTTCTAATAAAATGTTTACAGTTGGTTTGTATTTTAGGTTCTTCCCAGGAGAACAAAATGAAAATTATGGAAACGTTACATTCGTCCCATAAAGGAAAAGATACAGGTCAACATGACGAAGAAAACATATTAAATAATAATATGGAATTTGGAACTGGACAAAGACCTTACAAATGTGAAATCTGTTTCAAGCAGTTTTCTCAAACAGTTCATTTTAAAACACATTTGAGAAAGCACACTGGAGGAAAACCATTCAAGTGTGAAATTTGTTTTAAGCAGTTTTCTCAAAAAAAAAATTTGAAATCACATTTGGGAACGCACACTGGAGAAAAACCATACAAGTGTGAAATTTGTTTTAAGCAGTTTTCTCAAACAAGCTATTTGAAATCACATTTGGTAAGGCACACTGGAAGAAAATCATTCAAGTGTGAAATTTGTTTTAAGCAGTTTTCTCAAAAAAAAAATTTGAAATCACATTTGGGAACGCACACTGGAGAAAGACCATACAAGTGTGAAATTTGTTTTAAGCAGTTTTCCCGAACAAGCATTTTGAAATCACATTTGAGAACGCACACTGGAGAAAAACCATACAAGTGTGAAATTTGTTTTAAGCAGTTTTCTCAACCAAGCAATTTTAAATTCCATTTGGGAACGCACACTGGAGAAAAACCATACAAGTGTGAAATTTGTTTTAAGCAGTTTTCTCAAACAACCTATTTGAAATCACATTTGGTAAGACACACTGGAGAAAAACCATACAAGTGTGAAATTTGTTTTAAGCAGTTTTCTCAAACAAGGTACATGAAAAGACATTTGAGAACACACACTGGAGAAAAACCATACAAGTGTGAAATTTGTTTTAAACAGTTTTCTGACACAAGTCATTTGAAATCACATTTGAGAATACACACTGGAGAAAAGCCATACAAGTGTGAAATTTGTTTTAAGCAGTTTTCTCAACAAAGCAATTTGACAGCACATTTGAGAACACACACTGGAGAAAAACCTTCGAAGTGTGAAATTTGTTTTAAGCAGTTTTCTCAAACAAGCAATTTGAAATCACATTTGAGAACACACACTGGAACACACACAATTTTCAAAAAAAATTAATCTGAAAACACATTTGAGGGTGCATACTGGAGAGAAACCTTGCAAGTGTGAAATTTGTTTAAAGCAGTTTATCACTACAAGTGATTTAAAAAACACTTGAGAGTGCACACTGGAGAAAAACCGTACAAGTGTGGAACTTGTTTAAAGAAATTTACTAGAACAAGTCATTTAAAAACACATTTGGGAACAAACAGTGGAGAAAAACCTTACAAGTGTGAAATTTGTTTAAAGCAATTGACTACTAAAAGTAATTTAAAACCACATTTGGGAACTCACACTGGAGAAAAACTTTAAAAGTGTGAAATTTTGTTTAAAGCACTTTTTGCAAAAATTTTTTGAAAAAACATTTAAGGTGCAGAGTGAAGAAAAACGATTTTAATATTTGTTTTAAGTAATTGATATGAAACTGTATATGAGATTGCACACTGAATAAATTCATTTTAAATAATTTGACGCAGATTACGACTTGAAACAACATTCAAGAAGGCAAAACTTTACTAAAACCTTAAATTCTTTTTGTTCTCATCTTAATTTTTGTAGTTCCAATTTTCTTCATTCATATGACCTTTTGCAGCTTCAGTCATTACTAGTAACCTATCTAACTGATCAACACTTTTTAATTTTATTGGCATTCTAAGTATGTTTTTACTTCTCGAAAAAGATTCCATTTTGACTTCATCTCCATTTCTTCTCGTACTACCGTCATCGGTGGTTGCATCATCATCATCATCATTTGGCTCTACAACTCTATGTGAGTCTTGGCTGCGTTTACTATTTCCCTTCATTGTTGTCGATCCTGAGCAGTTATTTCCCATTGCTGTATTCCCATTTTGCGTGGATCACTGGCTACTGCGTCCTTCCATTTCTTTCTTGGGCGACCAACTGACCTTCTGCCATCGGGCCTTTCCCAGAATGTGGCGTTCAAGAGTCTTTCGTCACTCGATCTTAGTACGTGGCCCGCTTATCTTATTCGGTTTGCTTTAATGTATGTACGTACTATGTTTTCATCTACATATACTGTCTGGAGTTCATCATTGTGTCTTCTCCATTCTCCTGTTGTCTCTTCTCTGCAAGGCCCATAGATAGTCCGCAGTATCTTTCTTTCCAGTACCAGTAATTTTGTCGTTTCCCGCTGGTTCAGAGCCCATGTCTCGCTTCCATACGTTATTGTGGGGCGAATTATTGTCTTGTACACTATTTGCTAGTATTGAGAGTATTTTTTTATTTAAGTACGGTCATTATTGAGTAATATGCCCTGTTTCCTGCAATGATCCTGGCTGCCACGTCCTTTTCATATTTATTTTCAGATGATATGATCGCTCCCAGGTACTTGAATTCTTTGACGACTTCAAAGTTGTATTCATTGATTGTTACGTTTTTTCTAACCCTTGGTCTTGGGTTCTTCGTAACCACCATGTACTTGGTTTTGTCCTCGTTGACCTTCAGACCAACTTCCTTGGCTCCGTTTTCGAAAAGGGTGAAAACTTCTTTTGCATCTCTGGTGGATTGTGCAATTGTGTCCACGTCATCCGCAAACGCCAATAGTGGTTGAGCTTTACTTACCGCATGTTCCAGTGCAAAATTAAATAGCAGGGTGGCGGGAGGATCTCCTTGTCTAAGCCCGGTGTCAATGAGGAATTCCTCCGACGTGGTGCTGCCAATTCTGATCCGTGCGGAAGCGTTCTCTGTGCTCACCTGTGCTAATCGTAGGTAATAGCTTTCCAGGTACACCCATTTCTACCATGGTCTCCCACAATGCTACTCTGCTTTGTTTAAAGTCCACGAAGATTTGGTGTACATCGCGGTTGAATTCCCAGTTTTTTTTAACACCTGGCGTAGAACGAATATCTGGTCTATGGTCGACCTCCCCGGTCTGAATCCGCTTTGGTAGTTGCCTATTATTTCCTCTGCGTATGGAGTTATCTTTCTAGACAATATCATGGATATAATTTTGTACGTTGTATTGATTAACGATATTCCTCTATAGTTCCGACATATTTGTTTGTCTCCCTTCGTGTGGATAGGTACTATATGGCTTTCATGCCAGTGTATGCCAGGGTATTTCTTCTCTTTCTCAGACTTCTCTTATAAGATGATATATCTCAAGGTGGAGCTTTTCTCCCCCTTTTTTTAGTAGTTTCGCCTGTATGCCGTCTGGGCCTGGGGCTTTATGGTTTTTTAGGGACGAAATTGCGGACTTTACTTCAGCTAGTGTGGGTCCTGGTATTTCAGGTTCGGCTAACTGGTACTGTCTTTGTTGCCCTGTCGTTGTGGGTTTTTCTGTATTTAGGGAGTTGCTAAAAATACTTTCTCCATTGGCGGCTTATCTCCTCGTCGTCTGTGAGCAATTGTCCAGCATCGTCTTTTATAAATCTTGGGCTGTTGGTTGTGTTGCCCTTGTTTTTTTGGTCCTTATAGAACTGTCTAGACTGACCGGTTCTATGCTCCTCCTCCAGTTGCTGTATTCGCGCTTCTAGGTACTGTTTCTTTTTTCTTTTCTAAAGTTTTCTCGTTTGAGTCCTTACTCTGTTGTAGTCTTCCCTGTTCTCATCTATAGGGCGTGTTAGTAACTCTAGCTTCTTGATTGCTTTCTGATGCAAGATTTGTTCGCACTCCTGGTCAAACCACTGGTTTTTCTTCTTGTTATTCCTTTCTTTTTCTATAGTTTCCGCTGCAGCACTTTCTATGGCGTTCGTTATATTTTGGCATTTCTGGTCTATGGTCAATTCTGCCGTTGATGTTTCATCTTCTTCCAGTGTCTGCAATTTGTTTTGGATCAGGCCTGATATTGGCGTTCATTATCAGGTAAATTGGGTCTTGAAATGTCCCATCTATTTACTTGTTGGCGTTGCTTTGACTGTCTCGTCTTTAGCCTTGTTCTCATTTTTGTTCTGCCCAGGAAGTGGTCAGAGTTACTTTCTGCTCCCCTCAGACTGTGTGCGCTGATGATATTGCTAGAATGTCTTCCATCGATAAGCACATGGTTTATCTGGTTTCGTGTGATTCCGTCATTTGACACCCAGGTTACTTTATGTATATCTTTTCGTGGCTGCGTAAATCTATATTTTGCTCACTCCACTTTTCAGTCAACCCAGATGTGTTATTCTACACCGTGACAGCACGGAAAAAATCAGCTCCTCTAAAACCTGTTTTTATCACTGCCCCAGTATTAATTGAAATTTTGTCAATACTACTTTGTATTTGTTTTCTTAACTTAATTTTAAGATACGGCAAGGCCTCAGTAGGATTTGACAGAAACCTTCTCTTAGTTTAGTTAAACCTTGTTTAGTTTTACTTACCTTACCATATCAGGTTGACAAACATCTACATATATTCAGTTTTTAGTTCTTTTTTCACAACACTCAGGTTCTATAATATATTTTTCTAGATACTCTGTGCCATGTAGCCAATATTTTTTAACTATTAGAGTCAATAAATCGTTGAAAAAACAATTTGACGACTTCCGTTCACTAGATGACGTAAAATTAATTTGTGTAATATGTGTGCGAAAATCAAAATCCTCACTTTTCCAACTATACTCGGCAATGTGGTTTTTTTCTTTATTTTATTGGTGTGGCTGCTAGCCCCAGTGTGTGGAGGTGTTTGGGTTGACTGGAGTATAAAGTGGCATTTTAGACACCGCTAACATGCCAACTGATGCCAAAAGGTTGAGTCTTGTAAAACATAACAAGTTTTTGAAAGAGATTGGTTTAGTTAAAATTGTGTAAGAAATATTTATTAAATGTTATTTACAGAAATAAACAGATTTTTAAAATCTGTTTATTTAATGGGAGTGTTAGATTTAGATCAATAAATTAAATATTTTTTAACAGTGGCATCTAGTGGCTACTTTATTAGTTATTATGTTTTGTATCAGTAAAAATACAGCCATAGAGTTAACACGTCTTTTATTTATTCATCAAATCTCCATTTCTGTTCCAAAACTCCAAAATTTATCAACAACCATTACCCCATGATTGATGGAAACATAATTTTTAACTTTAAAAATAAAAATCTTTATTTCAATCATGACAAAGGATGTCCTCATTGAAGTAAATGTTTTTTCAGATGCCAAGGACATATCGTAGGCAAACTGATAAATGAACTTGGAATGGTGAGGTAAACAGTTAAAGGCAGCCATGAACGCCGTCAGAAATGGTAGGGGTGTTAGAGACGTTTCCAGAGCATTTAATATTATCCAGAAAGTACCCTCGAGAAACGATTAAAAAAAACAGCGATTCTTTATGTCGAAAACTGGTGTTTTTAGAAGTACTTAGAAGAAAAATATCTAGCAGGGCATGTTGTACACCTTTCAAAATTTTTTTAAGAAATTTCAGCGCAAGAAATTAAAAAACTAGCAGGGCATGTTGTACATCTTTCAAAACTTTTCTAAGAAATTTCAACGCAAGAAATTAAAAAACGTGCCTAATTATGCCTTAAAAAGTCACCTGCCTTGCTCTTTTAATAAAGATACACAAACTGCAGGCAATGGCGTAGCTAGTATGGGTGACACCATTAGCGGTAATCGATGGTATCACCCCAAATCCTAAAAATAAAGATTGTTAAAATCAACGAAAATCCGATGAACGTGTCTTTTGAATAGTGAAAAAAATTAAGCATTATAGTTAATGAAATTGGTGTAAATAGTATATAACAGTTTATTTATTTTTGTTTTACATTAAGTAAATGAATTAAAATATTTTTTAGCTTTAATAGTGACAAACTCTGAAATCACTATCTTCTATATTTATGTTTTGTGTTACTTTAGATTACTGAAATTTGTCTTACATGAAGCATCAGGTACACAAATGGTCATAAACAATTTTAATGCGACCGTTAAGTTTGGGAAGGATTCCATGAAATCCCACTCCACAATGAATTTTAAAAAATCTAAAGCTAATCATTTAGAGCATGGTACAAAGAATAACAGGTATGATACTCCCGAGAGAGAAATTGGGACGAGTTTGCGCATTACGTCACAATGAGAGTGATTTTAAATATTCCCCGTAAGAACGTTAGCAATCAGAACACAATTAATTTTTTAATTGTGTTAATTGTGTTCTATTGAACTATTCCGGATTTATTGAAATATAGGTGTTTTATTATTTTGATTAAAAAAATAATAATACAGTAAAAAAAAATAAATAAATCTGTAAAATAAATTTGTGAATTATTTTGTGTTTTTCGCTTTTTAATCATAGAAAGGTAATCTTCGTAAATTTTTCGAGCTAGCTTTTGATTGTATTGTCTTATTTGGCGCCAGTGTCGAGGAGGAACAAGTCTTCGTCTAAACGTAAACAGAAGAAAATAATTGATCATTAATTTTCTGCACTAAAATCGGAAAACAAATCAAACACAAGGTTTTAAGTTACAATTTTTATTAATTTTCTTTTATTTCTTATATCTTCGAAAACTATAAAACCTAATAGATTTATCGGCACCTTTTGTCTGATTATCACTTAAACAACTAGCTACTACACAACGGATTTTATGTTTAGGTTATAAACTATTCCTAGCAAAACCCCCCTAAAAAATACAAGATGGGTATAAGTATGGTTGAGTATTAAATACTGACTCAATAATAATTAAACATACCTTATTTACAATTTCTAAAAGACCAAAATGTTGTCCATATAAAGTAGGTATACCTACAAAGCCACTATCACTCAAAAAACTCGCATAGAGAGGTGAAAATATTCTTAATAATAATTCTTTTTTACTAAAATGCCTACAAATCAACTTAACTCTCACAAAAACACTATAAAATCTTCTACATGCTTATTAAAGACGTCAAAAGTAACATTGATAAAATTCCCATTATAAACAGATGTATTACAATGACGGCAACTCTCATTACTACGTCGACAGTAGGGGAGTGGTCTGCGCAATATCATACCTGTTATTCGTTGTACCATGCATTTAGAGGTTGTAATATTGGCCGCTAGTAAATGTCTTAAAATTTTTAGCAGGAGGTATGCTTTTGATACCTCTTCATGGTAAAAGTCACAAAATGTTGAACAGCTAATTTCAACTGTTTACTGTTCGCGGAAAGCAAAGTGTGTACCAGCACAAACCTCGAACATTGAAGCCACATCATGAATGGACTTTGATTTTATTTCGAGTTCATTGAATCGGTCAAAACATTCCAACATACCCTTTTGAAGTTCGGCTCGAAGTGTGAGTCCTGTATCGGTAGCTAACTCACTATCCATTCGCTTTTGACTTCAAATTTGTCTTTAGGCGGGTATGTCGTAGTCTCAGTGGCGGCTCGTGACTTTAGAGACAATGTTTTGTTTTATCTCCTCAGATAGTTATACCGTCTAATAAAAAGACTTCAATCATCATAGGAGATTTTTTGTTTTTTTTTTGTTTTTTTTTTGTTTTTTTGTTTAACTCTAGTCTACGTTGTTTGGAAGTAGCAAAATGGATTACAACGTCATCGTAAAATTTATTAGAGTTTTGGAGAAATTTTAAATTTTTTTCTATTGACATTTGAGACAAGCTTGACATTCTCTGTTTTTTCATAGTGTTTCATGTCATACGTTTTGATTCTTTTGATACAAGAGAAATCTCGTTTATTTGAGGCAGACGCTGATGGTAATGAGAGAAGTAATGACAATAATTTATTAATTTCGGAAGCAGTTAGTTGTAATGAATTGCAGTATATACAATTATACATATCTTGTAACTTATCCCACCTTCTGAAAATATTCTCAGCATATAAAACTTTTAATTCATTTTCTAATTTTATTTTATTAAAGAATAATGGATAATTTTTAATTAACCTGTCTAATACATATCTTGGAAATTCTTTGGCGCAACTTTTAAATTTTGAATCGTCAAGAGGTCAAAAATTTGCAAATCTTCAAAATTCGAAAAACGAGTACTTATCTATTTGCATAATAATAGTATCCAAAATTTCAAAGTATACTGGTTTCTCGAGATCTGTTTCTGTGTCATGCCTTTGTCTTTGTTTAGGGGGTTCGGAAATATCAAGCGAGTCCAAAACTTCACTGAGACAATCTCTGAGACAAACAGTCTCTGAGATTTTGCACCAGTTTTGTTATTCTATTTTTGGAATGAATAATGTCAGTTAACTGATTTTAAACAACATTGAATATCAAATCAGTTTGGGTAAACACTTTCTTAAAAATATTTAAAGTATGTTAAAAGAGTAATCATTTAATAAAGTTTTCAAACCGATTGCTTCACGGATTGAGATTCTCTTTCAGAATCGTCGCATTCAATAATAAAATTAAAAACTTCCGAAAGCTGTTCACGAAAATGTGCTATAGTGAAAACTAACCGAGATTTAATATTCCAAACGCGCGTGACAAACTGTTGGCATTTTTTTCGAAACAAACTGTTCTAAAACATTAGTCCGTTTAGGGGGCTTGAGAAAAATGAAGCAAATCTGCTTAAACTGGCAAACAAAAGACGACATTCTTTAATTTTTTTACATGTATCCTGCAAAACTAAATTCATTGTATGCGCATGACACTGAGTAAATAAAGCTTGCGGTGCAATAGTTTTAACTTTCGCCTGGAGACCATTTAGTTCACCAGACATCACAGCAGCGCCGTCATAACATTGCCCTACCAATTTATTTTTGATATCAAAAAATTTTAATCTATCCTTTAAAACACCAAAAATATATTCTGCCTTATGGCTTTTACTCACGTCTGTGAAACCTAAAAACCTCTCATAAATCTTACCACGTAACGCGTATCGAACAACAATTGATAATTATGATATATCGGTAGTTTCATCTACTTCTAGTGAAAAGCAAATGGTTTCCTGAATCTCAGATTCAATAATGTTACTCAAAATGTAACTAATTAATTCTATTAATTCATTCTGGATTGTTTTAGATACACCGCTAAATGTCTTCGAATCAGAAAGTAAATTAGAAAATTCCAAATCGTATTTCTTAAACATTTTTATTAGTTCTCTATAATTACCTTGATTTAACGAATGCTCCGATTCATCGTGTCCCCCAAATGATAATTCTTGACAACAAAAAAATTACAATATCATTTAAACGACGTAAAAGTGCGTGATTATTTTTTACAATTTCGTTATGTTTAATAGCATTTTCACGTTGAGTTTTCTAATGAAACGTAGATATTTTGTTTGCCAAATAAATCTAATTTAATCTTGCTGTATGTATGATCTTTCGAAATATCATGTTTCTGTAAAGCCCTAAATAATTCCATTAAATTATCGTAACCAGATTCACACCACGGATTTTGATGTTTGCCCCTATTTGTCGAAAATAAAATGTAAGGCCAACAGAAAAGTTTTTGTTTTTTATTTTACTACCGGTAAGCCATGAGAACTTGCTATACCAATTATCTTAAAATGATCTATTACTTCCCTTACCCCTGCACTAATATTTATAAGCCGGGACATTTTAGGCAAAGAACACCACTTATTTTTAATAACAATTTGTTCTTCGTATGAAATGGATGAAAACTCGTTTTGCAAAATATAATTTACAAAATCAGATTTATCAATACTTACAGTTTCTCCCATAGCTTGCATTTTTTACGTTAATTTACCTGAATTTGTTTAATTTAATTAAAAAAAAAATTCTAATATATCAGAAAACCCTTTAACCTTATAACTATTTACGGCAGTAGTAACCTATCACAGTATTACTTTAGAAAATAAAAATAAATCACAGAAAGAAAAGCCAGTCCGCGCACTCAATATCACTTCACTACTTAAGTTCTTAAGTACTTAGCCCGAAATAACATTTCATCCCGCGTTCGCGTATGGTATAGTTTGCGGCCAATTCAAATGAGGCATCGGCAAATTAAATTTGCCGTACTTTGCAATTAAATGCCTAAGGAGAGAAATGTATGTTTGGTTGCTCATCAACTAATATTCCGTTGATTTTTACATGTATATCGTCAAGCTTAGAATCGGCTTGCCGAAACCCGAAACATGTCTTTTTAAGAATTCACACATGCGAATGGATGTCCCGGATTTCGGATCATTAATTTGAAAATTGTCTTACGCAGGGAACACTTACCGCTCAGAATGGACGAATTCTTTTAAAAACGACGAATAAAATTTAGTCTGGTCAAATTGGTCGAATTCTTTTAAAAACCATAAATAAAATTTAGTCTTTATTATCTCACATTTTTTTTTATTTCACAGAAACAAATGACATCAACTTATTACCTGCCAAAATTAATTATCGAAATACTGATTAAATTAAATGTTAAAAAAAATCTATAATATTTATAAAGGTGTGGGTCGGCACTGCCGACTCTGACCGGCCGCCACTGCGTAGTCTTCACATTTTTTCGTGACAAACTCTATTAAAAATCAGAAGAATAATACGACGCGACCCAACAAAGCACAAGCAACAATCAACAATTATTGCAGTTACGCAGCCACATACATAACTGCACAAATACGATCATAATACATATATCTTGACGTCTTGATCATATCGGTAATTGGTAGAGATCGTGTCTAATCGTGTAATAGACAGAATATGCAACGACACATCATGTAGATGGTAAGGAAGCAAACGGCACTCATTCTCGAGTATTTTTCAATTTAACCAAGTGGATGTCGCTAGTGGATTCGCAAATCGAATCGCTATGCGCCCCGTGTGTTATCCCCAAACGGGTGACACACGGGGCGGACCGCACCCCCGCCCCACCCAAGCTACGCCATTGACTGCAGGCGAAGATTGGCTGTGGGGTTTTATGAAAAGAAATCCTTCAGTCGCTCTCCGTAAGCCAGAACCAACATCCATAAAATAAATAACAGCGTTTTCTAAAGAGGAAGTCTCCATATTTTTTCATAATCTAGAAGTGTAAGCAAAGTACGATTTTAAGGCCCGTAGAATTTTCAACACTGATGAGGCAGTGCCAGGCGTCAAGAAAAAAAACTCTTAGCTTAACAAAGAAAAGCACAACAGGGCAATGAAAGAAAAGTTTTTTCTGACGCCACAGTTGACGCTCAATAAGAAAACTATGAAGTTGTTGATATGAGAGTTAACTTACCTAGGGAAAAGGTAAATAAAACTTATAGGATAATAACTTCAGAAGATGAAGACAATGATGATGATGAATATAAGAACGAAGATGCGAATGGGTCTGACATATGTTTAATGTGCGGAGAGTTTGGAAAATATAAATAAAAATGGAAAATATTGTTATGGTGTAATTCGTGCTGGAATTGGCCTTACAAGGCGTGTACCGACACCGAAAGGAATTTGGACAATCCTAACATTGTACAGAAAATATTGTTCACCTCAAACATTGTACCCGTTTACTGTACATTATCCGAAATAGACGTACTTGTCGGAGTTTGTATAAAATAAAAGCTGTAAAGTTTGTTTAGCAGTAAATGGCTGACTTCAATTAGTACCGACTATAAACATCCTGGGTTAACCGATAATAGTATAAAAGGCCCGGTTTCAGGTAAAATTTAAATATTTTTTGTGGTAAAATTTGTCAATCTTCATTTCTTAATGTTGATTTAATGGCATACAATCCAAACTCATTATAATTTGATTATTACAGATAAGGCTTATATTGACGAAACTGTACTGATAAGAGGATTGTTCGAATTCGATGGTAGTGCGTGACGGGTTTGCTAATCACCTTTTAAGTGGTTTTCAGGTATTTATATAATATGTTTATGAAACTGAACACCAACCAGTATTTAAATACGAGTTCTTGATAAAATTTGTTTTGTCTTTATGTATCACGGGAAGTGTTAAGTACTATAACTCATTCATTACGTTTTTTATCATTATGTGGAGTCCGTGGGATAATAATAATGGGGTTTCTTCTAGTGTTCCGGTAAAGAAGAAACATTTATCTGTAGATGCAAACCAAATTTTAAAAACTATATACAGTACCTTACTCAAAAGAGGACTTGACACAACTTAAGCCACGAGTGAAATATGCGATTTGACGAAAATACCTCTGACCACAGTAAAAAGAATTACATCAAATCCCATAGAAACAAGAAAAAAACGTAAAGATTCCAGTTCCACCAAATGTATGGACGAAACCTATAAGGACTTGATACGTCGAAAAGTCTATACCATGTACGAAGATCAACGAATACCTAAATTAAGAGCTATGAAGCAACGGCTCAATGTTGACGGAACCCAAATAAGCTGAAGCCTCTTCAGCTTATGCAAAATTTTGAAAAGTATGGGCTTTCGATATCGTATAATTGACAAAAGACAAGTAATTATGGAATCTCATAGATTACAAAAATGGCGTTATGAGTATATAACTTCGATAAGACAATTAAGTTCTGAAAATCTTCCAATAATTTACCTCGACCTGGTTTTTTTCACATTCGACACACATTCAACGCGACCTAAAAGATTTGCCGATTCTCCGGTAAATGTAAGACAAAAGCTCTATCAAATAAAGGGAAAAGAATATCGATTTTACGTGCTGGATCAGAAAATGGTTACGTTCCAAATGCTCTGTGGCTTTCTGCAAAGAATATTAAAGACTCCTGCGTCGACTACCATGAAGATAACGGACAGATAAGACAACGACAGAACTTTTTGAAGAATGTTTCAAAAATAATCTTATGCCAATAATGTAAGATATCATAGTCGCCAACCAAGTAAGGCTCCAAACTCGAATAAAACTCAATTGGAAATTGAAAATTACATGGAGACGAATGATATGTATTTTGAAGAATGTTACACCAAACAAGAGCTTTTAGAAGTTTTAAAGGCATTGTCTATAAAAAAAAATATATGTTTTTGATACATTGGCAGAGGAAATGGAACATACTGTGCTGCGACTTCCACCCTATTATTATATGTCTAGTCCCATAGAACAGAGTTTCCCAAACTTATCTAAACCGCGACCCCTTTTTGCTAAAAAATTTGTTCGCGACCCCCCAATTTCCCTCCACTCATTTATTCAATATTATTTGACAGAAATAGCGTGCCTAACTTACAATTATCTGATGGTTTCTCAAATTTAATTTTACTTTACTGTTTAAGTTTAAATCAAAAACAATTATTTTATTTTAATACAATTATTTTAATGATTGCGATCTGTCCCACTAGTAATTAGTAGTAACTTCTGCCAGAATATCATTTACAATAAAAATAAATAATAAGAAGTCGACTGCACATTGTACACCGCGACATATTAGCTTGTGTCTACATCGCAAAACTCTTCCATGATAATCGCGAAAGCGCTCGCTACTAGATGGCACTCTGGAACGTTCTCGTAGCCTCGTTTTGGCTTTATATAAGCGGCGATGCGCAACGAAACCTCAGGTCGAATCCAAACAACCTATGGTGGCGAACGCGGTGTTGAGTAATGAGAAAATATTTTACGACTTACGTATTCCCGTTTACGTATTTACGTCTACGATAAATTATAAATTATGGATAAGTTTTTAAAAAGAAGTGCAGAACCATCTACGTCTGAAAGTGGCAGTAGAAGCAATAAAAAGAAAAACAGATTCTACATTGATGAATATCTTAAGTATATGGTTTTACCATTATTTTCAATAAACCACAATGTGTTATTTGTGGACAAATCTTGTCAAAAGAAAGCATGAAGCCATCAAAGTTACTTCGACATTTAAATAGCAAACATCCAGATAAAAAAGACAAGCCCGTAGAATTCTTTGAAAGAAAGCTAAACGTCCTTCACAAACAGCAAGACAGTTTTCCCTTGGCAACCACTACTAATGAAAAAGCATTATTAGCAAGTTATAAAGTTGCTTACCGTGTTGCCAAAACTAGTAATCCGCACACAATTGCTGAAAATCTGATTTTTCCAGCAGCTGTTGAAATGGTACATATAATGTGTGGGGAAAGAGAGGCTGCAAAATTAAATACAATACCTCTGTCAAATAATACTATCCAAAGAAGAATTAGTGATATGGCAGAAGATATTCAAGCGCAAGTTGTGGAAAATCTTAATAAATGCACGTACTTCTCTCTTCAAATGGACGAATTCACAGATATATTTAACTGTGCCCAATTCATTACGTTTGTAAGATATGATACAAATAATGGCATTCAAGAAGATATTTTATTTTGTTCCCCATTGGAGACCAATACCACTGGAAAATGTTTACTCGACACTTTTGTGAAACGTACACGTAAATTGACTGGGGTAAATGTATTGCTATATGCACAGATGGCGCTAAAGCTATGACAGGACATAAATCTGGTCTTGTCGTCAAATTACAAGAAATAATGCCTAATGCCAAATGGAGACATTGTTTTTTACATCGAGAAGCTCTTGCGTCCAAAGCTTTACCTCCCGAAATGGACTGTGTTATGAAAACCATCATTAAAGTTGTAAATTCCATTAAAGGAAAAGCTTTGCAGACCCGTATTTTTAAAAAAAATTGCGAAGACATGGGTGCTTTATTTGACAATCTTCTCTATCACACCGAAGTAAGGTGGCTTTCAAGGGGCAACGTCTTAAAAAGAGTATTTTACTTAAGAGCAGAGCGTTTAATATATTTGAAAGATGAGAAGTCCCCATATGAAAATCAATTTTCCGATACTGTTTGGCTTCTGAAACTAGGTTTCCTTGCTGATATTTTCGAGCAATTAAATATTTTGAACAGTAATTTACAAGGTCGCGACATTAATATAATTACAGCCACAGATAAAATTAAGGCGTTTCATATGTTCATGTAGATCATAATATAATTGAATCGATCATAATTAATTTAGATGAGGCTAGCGATAGCGAAACAGAACTACGTGTGGAGTGATACTGTGATCAAATCTACAAATGTTACGATAAAAAAATCGGTTCTTTTCAGAAACACAAAATATAATTATTGTTTGTTTTTCTATAATCTTAGAAGTTAAAATAGATTTAATTTATTTTAAAACTCATTTGAAAACATTAACTTCGAATATATAAGGCAAAGCAATATATTTTACATCCGTTTTTTGTTTTTGTCGTCGTAATTATTGTAAATTTTGTGGATCCTTTGCTTTATTATAGGAGTACCGTCTAATAAATGTTAATTGTCAAAAGACCAGCTCTGTCTACCTCGTTTGGTTGTCGCCCCGGACCGGTCTTAACAATGGGCCAAGTCAGATAAATTTAATAATATATTTTTTTTAAAGGTTAAAGTACATTTATTGACGTTTCAATTTCCACTTCGGAAATCGTTCTCAAAATACAAACATTAGTAAATTAAACAAATTTTTTTTTAACAAAATTTGTTTATAAAATCCGTAAACTAATTTTCGAAACCAAATTCAAACAAAAAAAATTTGTTTAATTTACTAATAATATTTACGACCGCACTAATTGAAGTCAACCATTTTCTGCTAAACAAACTTTACAATGTTCGAATTTTAATAAGTAGCGATGCGTCAAAGTTTGTCAGAATATGACAGATATCGATTCATATCCATTCATATCGATTTTTACCATTATTCGTCATTTGTTATTAAAAACAAACAAACATTAATGAGGTTATAAATCCATAATTAATTAGGGTTTTTGGATTGGAGGAGTGACTTATTTTAAATTATCATACACATCTCTTGAAAATTTGTTCCCAAACATGTTCCCTGTATTATAGAACAATTTCTTCTTATTATTTTTTATATTTTAGTTTGACACAGCATTTTATCACATTGTCGATTCGAAAAAGAACAACTATATATATATATATATATATATATATATATATATATATATATATATATATATATATATATATATATATATATATATAATGAACCAGAAGTATTTGCTGACAACGTAAGGAAGTAAACGTTTAACTTCTTTATATATATATATATATATATATATATATATATATATATATATATATATATATTGTCATACTTTTTCTTTCCCAACCAAAGAAAAACAAATAAAAATATCCATCGGAATAAATTTTTAAGAAATCAATATAAACAAATTGTATATAGTAATTTAAGATAAGATTTAGTGTAGATAAGAATAGAAATTTGTTTGGCAAACGACCTGTTTCCGTTGCAAACAAAATTATCAAAAAACCTTTGTTTAGAATTAGAAGACATTTTACCTGAAGTTAATCTTTTTCATTGTTTGTATAGTCGAGTATTAAATGACCATATTCTAATCTTTTGAAATAGGTATAAAGGATGTATTGAAAAAACCAATTTTAAAGTAAGCTATTTAGTTTTCTCTGAAACCGAAATTAGGCTTTTCCAAAATCATAGTAAACACAATTTAAGCTTTTTGATTGGACGGTCGTTTTTAAAAATGGGAATTTGGGAGTCGATGATGAGACAGGAGAAGTCAGTCATATTTTGGTCATCGAAAGGAAACAGTCGTGTGTCTCAAGATAGGGTGTGGTTCGTGATTTTGGATACCGGCGTAACGAAAAGAAGTGAATAGTTTGAAGACGGAGATAACAAGTGGATTAAAAGAGGTCTTTGTATCTACCGTGGGCATTTTATAAAGTATATGTGAAAGGATTCTTACGGCATCAAGTTGACAAAAGGAGGTCCTGGTGTCATAAATAAGTAGCGGAGTTTGGAGAAGTGAATCAGGCGTTTTTTGTGTAGTCTGAAGGAGGTTTGCAGAGACGTAAAGAAGGAGCCGAGGTGCCAAAGAGGGGAGATCACATCTTTGAGGAGACTGGACTTTTCTGGGTATGTTCCAACATACAACTCAAGAAGAAAATAAACTGTAAGTGTTTGTACAATTGAATTTTATATCTGTGAAGGATCGTTTCGACATCATGGTCATTATCATTAAAATTTAAGAACTGAGGTTTTGTTAGGCTAATCAAAAGTTTAAAGTTTTGTGGTTTCTTTTTTTTCAAGTAAAGAAAATTTTAAGTAAAATTGGTTTTTCACGTAATATAAATGTATGTAGCTTTATAATCTTATTATCATAATAATTTGATCTATTTTCTTGTATGCTGATTGATAAGATAACGACAGAATTTAATAATTGTTTTATTCGTTCATATAAAATAAAGAAACGTAAATCTTTGTAATATAATATATTTGTATTATTATCCTTTCTTCTCTATCTCGATAAAAGACAACTAGAAAATCTTTTGAATCCATCGAACACAGGTAATATAAGGATTATTTTACTTTTGATAACAGATAAGTTATAATTTTTTTATTAGCTCAATAAACTAAGTTTGAACTCAAAATAAACAATCATAACAAATGGCCCCCAACGTGTAAGGCGTAGAAAGTATTTCTAGTTAAAATTTAAACGGATAGAGAAAGAAAGCAGATTGATTGAAAATTTATTTGCCGATGGTTAAAGTTTACAATATTTGCTTTTATGACATTACATTTCAAATTTCTCTAGGTACAAATTTTTACATGATATAATTTATGATATTTGATTGATTTTTACAACTGACAAAAATTTAAAAAATTTATTGCATTTATTTGAATTTATTGCATTTGGGATAAGAGGAAAAGTTTTCGTCTTTGCAACATTACTCGAATTTCATATTTGGCGGGGATATTATTGCACAAATTTCAAAGCTTTATATTTGGCGGGGACAAATATTCTAACGAACATGTCGACCACAAGGAGTCAAAGCAAAACGCAAGAAAGGAAAGAGGATAAAATAGAAGAGCGGTCAACAACACACACATAGAGGAATATGAGGATGAGAGACAAAGCGACAGAAATAGAAGCGAACAAGAACAGCAAGCGTCTTTTTCACGAAGGCGCTCACTAAAGACAAAGAAACAAACAGGAATTTTTGTCACCCGAAGGAATTTATTAAATTGGCAGAAAATAAGGACAAAATAAGTGGAGCAAATCTGAAATTTGTAGATGGTTTTATCAACGAGACACCGATTAAAATTATGATTGATACTGGATCGGAAATTACACTGATCAACAGAAAACTAATAGAGGAAGTTAATTTAACGAATTTGATTTACAAAATTCCCAAGGTAAATTTAGTGGGCGCAAATAAACGGACTTTGGCAACGATAAATGAAGGAATACGAATAAAAGTACGATTGGATAAGAAATTTTATGCACTACAATGTGTTGTGATGCCAAACATGTTGCATGACATGATCGTAGGAGTGGATGAATTGGCAGAAAAACATGTGGTGATAAATTTCAAAAATAACACGATGAAAATCACAGAGGAAAAAGAAGAAAAACAGGACAGTAAGAAAATGGAAAAGGAAAATGAGAAACAAAAAAATGATTTAGACAAAGAACAAACGGTGGAAATGAATTTGGCAATGAAACAAGGACAGAGAAGAAAGAGGAGATTGGCAAAAGAAAGTGAAAAGTGGGTTTCCTCAAAAGAAGAGATGAGCCCAGAAGAAGAAAAAGAAGAAAGATTAACAAAAGAAGACGAAAAAGGTACAATTGAAACAGTGGTATTTGAAGAAGTATGCGAAATGGAGGAGGGAGAATACAAAATAAATATGTGTAAAGAAATTGAGGAAAAAGAAAGAAAATTGATATGTGGAGAAGAAAAGGAAAAGGAATTGCGTGTAATATTGAGAAAGTATGAAGATTTAATAAATGAAGAAAACAGAGTAGCCAAAGAGTATGAACATTCATTTGAGGTTAAAGACTTACGAAATTTTCGATCGAAAACTTATCCGATCCCATATAAATACCGACAGGAGGTGAAAGGAGAAATTAACAAAATGTTAGAAGATCAAATCATAGAGAGATGTGACTCGCCGTACATCAACCCAATCGTGATTGTGAAAAAAAGCAGTGGAGAATTGAGGCTCTGTTTGGACGCCCGGAATATAAATCAACACACGGTATCTCAATATGAATCACCCCTCAACATCGAAGCTATTTTTGGGAAAATTACGGGAACACACATGTTTTCTAAAATTGATTTGAAACATAGTTTTTGGTTAATACCGTTAGCAGAAAGATGTAGAAATTACACCGCTTTCTCAATCGATGGTATTGTATACCGATTTAAAGTAGTAGGGTAGACTGGGGCTAGTTGTGCCACTTTGGACAAAATAATTTTTAACATTTTTTTCGTAATTTTTAGGGCTGTTAGATTACTTTAATGAGGTACTATTTTTAATTGGGAATCATTATTTGGGAACATCAGCAATTTTTAAGCAATACCTTACAGTATGTAAATAGTTTTACAAAATGCACATATTGTCACAATTTGCCCCAATATGGGGTAAGTTGTGACGAACTTGGGGCAGGTTGTGACAGTAAATATTTTTAAATATAATAAACTTTAGTTGGAGAATAATAACAAAGTTTCCATAATAAATTTATTTTATAGTTAAGTATAGATACATAAATGTTTGATAAATGTTTATGTAAGAAACAAATGTGTAGAAAAACATCTAGTGAATTTAAAGTAAAATAAAAAACTTAATCGCTATCGTCAATTTGTGCTGATTCTACTTGTAGTTCTGAAGAGTGGCAGTTTATACAAACATAATAAAGATCATCTTTTGTGCACTTTACATGAGCCCACCTCTTGCATTCCATACATTGCACCCAGTCTTCTCCTAACCTAGACTTTTTATATGGTCCCATACAAACTAAGCAAAAGTAATCTTCTTCCTCTTCTTCTGAGCTGTCTTCTCTTTTTCTTGTTGCGGTCTCTTTCTTTGGCGCTGCTTTTTTCTTAGGCAACAGTTGTTTTGAGTCAAATAATTTTTTCTTTATTTTATCCTCTTTGCACTTTATTGTTTCCTTCCTCTTTAACTCTTCACTGCGAATTGTCTCCTTGACAGGTGTGCTAGTCAAAATTGCAGATGTTAAGCTCTTGCGTTTTTTATTTTTTCGAGGACCAGCTTTTGGCAGAGGTCTTATATCCATAGGGCTGACAGGCAGAACTTCGGCATGGAATGATCCTGGTAGGTTGGCCTGCGATGATCCTTGTTGATATGGTCCTGGTTGATAGGTATGGGAGGGTCCTGGCTGGTTAGCATAATATGACGACGGTTCAGGTTCATCGAGATGCTGAAACTCTTTAAGCTGCCCAGCACTGGCTTCCTCATTACCATCTACGATGTCAATAGGCCTATTCAAAGGTCGGTCGGTCACCGAAGAACACAGAAAGTCTTCTTCATTAAAAATGTTTCTATTGAATTCCCATATTCCTGTAGAACGAAATCCTGCCTGAACATTTGTTGGTGTTACAGCTTTAGGTAATGCTGTTTTCACTATACTTGGGATGTCATAAATTGAGACTGTGTTTCCAGGATGAGATTTCATCCATCCACACATGGCGTCGTTTAAAAACTTCTTAAATGGACCAAAAACGAAAACATCCAGTGGTTGAAGTCTATTTGTTGTATGGGGAGGGAACGATAAGAGAGTAATACCGTGCTCTGTACAATAGTCAAGGACTTCGATATATAGGTGAGCACTGTGGTTGTCTAACAGAACTAAAACCGGTGATTTCTTTGAGCACCTTACTTTTTTTACAAAATGCTTCATAAAAAACAAAAAGTCCGGGCCTGTTATCCAGCCACTTGGGTTAGCAGTACCACAACAACCTACTGGCCCATCACGTACAAAATGCTCCTTGTAAAACTTACGTGGAAAAACGAACATAGGAGGAACTGAGTTACCCTCTGCGTTAATAGCAAGAACCATAGTAACATTGGTCCCCCTCTCAGCTGAAGTGACACCACCAACTCTTTTCTCGCCTTTCTTCGCTATGATTTTTACCGGTTTTTGGACAGTCCCAGTCCCTGTCTCGTCTATATTCCAAATATCATTAGCTGTAAAATGGTTTTGACTTAATACTAATTCGAGGTTATCAAAAAAGAGTCCGACATTGTGCTTGTTGAAACTTGTACTCCGACTTAAGCTGGTAGCCTCAGGAACACGAATAGACACATTATTGTTACGTTGCATGAACTTTGTAAACCAATCATTACTGGCGTGTTTTGTTGCTACCCAATTCTCAGGCACAAGAACTTTGTTCGCTATAGCAAATTCAAAAGCTAAACTTTTCATTTCTTTTGGGCTAATACCATAAAATATTTTCGCTGCCTGAACAGCATATTCACAGAGCTCTTCTTCTTGTTGTTGTGAAAATATCATTCGAGGTCTTTTGTAACCCATTTCTACCACTCCATCTGGATTGGTTTGTTGTTTTTTTATATATCTAAGTAAGGACATCCGGTTAACGCCATATTTTTCAGCTGCTTGCCTTAAACTACACGATCCAGACTTAACATCTAACGAAGCCGACTCGTAACTGTTTATATTACTCCGACCACGTTCCGTTTTCCTTTTATAATTTCTCACCATTATCTGTAACAAACCCATAAACATGCATTAAAATTAGTAGGGGCATGTTGTGACACTGTCACAATCTGCCCCAAGCCTTTCGTCACAACTAGCCCCACCGTACGCCATTTTACATAAAGCCACTTGCACAGACCTTGACACGTCGTATAGAAACCAAACTGTGTCTTACTAGAGAGAAATAAACAAACTATCTACTACAACTAGAATAAGTTTCTTACCTTGTGGTTTGAAAGTGAAATAACAATTCAAAGACAACAGCAAAATTTTACTTCGTTACAACGAAATGACATATAATTTTATAAAGCGGCAGAAACGCATAGCATCACAACCAAACTACACAAACAGACTGAGGACATGCGGACGTGGAATTCTGGGTAACCGGGCGACGCTGCTACCTATGGTTAGTCTATAAAACTATTTGTCACAACATGCCCCTGTCACAACTAGCCCCGATCTACCCTACCGTTTGGATTACAAAGTGCGTGTGCAGCATTGGTAAGAGCTCTCCATACAATATTAAATAAATATGAAGATTTCATAGTGCACTACATCGACGACTTACTCATTTATTCACCAGATACATCAAGTCATTTGGAACACATAAAGATTATTTTGGGAGAATTGGACAAGGCCGGATTAAAACTGAATATTGAAAAATGTCAATTTTTTCAAAAAGAAGTGATATATTTGGGATTTAAATTGGACACACAAACAGTTAGTTTAGCCGAGGACCGGGTAAAACTCATAGATGAATACCCAAGACCAACGAATTTAAAAACATTGAGAGGTTTTCTCGGGACGATCAACTATTTTAAAAAACTAATTCCTGATTTAAGCCAGAAGGAAATTCCTCTGATCAAATTATTGAAGAAGGGTGTTAAATGGAATTGGAAAGAAGAACAAGAGAAAGCTTTTCAAATTTTAAAAGAGGAATTCTCGAAAGGAACGAAAATATATCATCCCATGTACAATTTGCCTTTCATACTACGAACTGATGCATCCATACAAAAATTTGCGGGAGTTTTGTCGCAAATACAAAACAATCAAGAAGTGCCGATTTGTTTTATTTCCCGGGTGACAAAAACACACGAAAGAAAATACAGTGTGACTGAACTAGAGTTTGCTAGCGTACTTTTCTGTGTAAATAAGTTAAGATTTTATCTGTTGGGAGCAAAATTCACAATCGAAACTGATCATGCAGCTTTGGTACATATAATGAAAAATCGTCTGGTTAACAATCGTATACATAGAGGTATTTTGTTACTACAGGAGTATGACTTTGAGTTTCGATATATAAAAGGAAAAGACAACATTATAGCCGACGCTCTCACAAGGGATTAAGACTCGGGGAAAAAGGAAGCAATTGCTTTTCATGTAGGATTGAACATTTTGACACAAGAGGAAGGGGTATTTTCGTTAAACGAAATTAGAACAAATCAAGAAGACCTGGAAGAAAGAGAAAAAAGAAGAGCGGAGAGGGAAAACGGTATATTTTTCAAACGAATTGATGGAAAGGAACTATACGTGGTAACACAGACATTGGCAGAAAGGATCATACAGAAATTACACGAAGACAATGGACATATCGGTAGCAGAAAAGTCTGGCTGGTTTTTCGAGAAAATTATATTTGCCGACAAGATTACCGCATCGCAAAAGAAATTACACAAAAGTGCCAGATCTGTCAAAAATATAAAATTAGAAATTTTAAAAATGAAAACGTTACAAAAAATATTATATCCCGGAACAAATTAGATATTGTAGCAATAGATATGTTAAGCGATCTAATTATGACGACGAAGAGGAATAAACATGTTTTAGTCATGGTAGATGTGTTTTCCAAATATGTAAAATTATACAGTTGCCGTACCACGAAAGGGGAAGAAATAATGAGAAAAATCGACAATTTTATAGCCACCGTAGGAACACCAAGAAGGATTCTTCTAGACAATGCAACATATTTTAGAAATGATCGTTTCAAGGGACAACTTCGAGAACGGGGAATAGAGACAAATTTTGTTAGCATCAGACATCCACAGAGTAATCCTTCAGAACGTTTTATACAGGAAGTGACGAAGTTTCTACGGATTACAACAGAGGGTCAACATCGACGATGGGATAGGAAAGTCGCCGAAGTAGAAACGTATCTAAATACCATCCCGAGCACTGTAACGAAAGAGACCCCAGAATATATAATGAAGGGTATAATGCCACTAAGACCATGGGAAGATAGAGAACAAAAGGAATACACACAGATAATGGAAAATGTGCAGAGGAGATTGCGGAGAGCAAACGAAAAATATATCCAGAGGCAAGACCAAAATAGAAAAAGAAGACCAGTTACTTTCAAAAAAGGTGAGAAGGTTATGGTGAGAGCATTGCGCGTGTCCAACATACCTAGCAATGTGTGCGGAAAGTTAATGCCTGTTTTTGAGGGTCCGTACATAGTAAACAATGAGAATGGGATAAATAGTTATGAGTTGAAGCACATAGAATCAGACAAGATTAGGGGAATTTATAATATCAACGATGTTTACAAATATTATGAATAAAATGCTGGTATTGTTTTTGCATAGAGAAAAATCCCTGCATAATTCAGTAATTTTTATCATATGCAAAGGCGGGGATTTGTCATACTTTTTCTTTCCCAACCAAAGAAAAACAAATAAAAATATCCATCGGAATAAATTTTTAAGAAATCAATATAAACAAATTGTATATAGTAATTTAAGATAAGATTTAGTGTAGATAAGAATAGAAATTTGTTTGGCAAACGACCTGTTTCCGTTGCAAACAAAATTATCAAAAAACCTTTGTTTAGAATTAGAAGACATTTTACCTGAAGTTAATCTTTTTCATTGTTTGTATAGTCGAGTATTAAATGACCATATTCTAATCTTTTGAAATAGGTATAAAGGATGTATTGAAAAAACCAATTTTAAAGTAAGCTATTTAGTTTTCTCTGAAACCGAAATTAGGCTTTTCCAAAATCATAGTAAACACAATTTAAGCTTTTTGATTGGACGGTCGTTTTTAAAAATGGGAATTTGGGAGTCGATGATGAGACAGGAGAAGTCAGTCATATTTTGGTCATCGAAAGGAAACAGTCGTGTGTCTCAAGATAGGGTGTGGTTCGTGATTTTGGATACCGGCGTAACGAAAAGAAGTGAATAGTTTGAAGACGGAGATAACAAGTGGATTAAAAGAGGTCTTTGTATCTACCGTGGGCATTTTATAAAGTATATGTGAAAGGATTCTTACGGCATCAAGTTGACAAAAGGAGGTCCTGGTGTCATAAATAAGTAGCGGAGTTTGGAGAAGTGAATCAGGCGTTTTTTGTGTAGTCTGAAGGAGGTTTGCAGAGACGTAAAGAAGGAGCCGAGGTGCCAAAGAGGGGAGATCACATCTTTGAGGAGACTGGACTTTTCTGGGTATGTTCCAACATACAACTCAAGAAGAAAATAAACTGTAAGTGTTTGTACAATTGAATTTTATATCTGTGAAGGATCGTTTCGACATCATGGTCATTATCATTAAAATTTAAGAACTGAGGTTTTGTTAGGCTAATCAAAAGTTTAAAGTTTTGTGGTTTCTTTTTTTTCAAGTAAAGAAAATTTTAAGTAAAATTGGTTTTTCACGTAATATAAATGTATGTAGCTTTATAATCTTATTATCATAATAATTTGATCTATTTTCTTGTATGCTGATTGATAAGATAACGACAGAATTTAATAATTGTTTTATTCGTTCATATAAAATAAAGAAACGTAAATCTTTGTAATATAATATATTTGTATTATTATCCTTTTTTCTCTATCTCGATAAAAGACAACTAGAAAATCTTTTGAATCCATCGAACACAAGTAATATAAGGATTATTTTACTTTTGATAACAGATAAGTTATAATTTTTTTATTAGCTCAATAAACTAAGTTTGAACTCAAAATAAACAATCATAACAATATATATATATATATATATATATATATATATATATATATATATATCTCATCTGCATATGTAAAGAGACAGTAGAGACAATACAACATCACCAAATAGTTTGTCGTTGCCGTTTAAATCTTCATACTTGTATCGTTGATTGAAATATTGCCCTATAATATTTATAATACTTATATCAACTCTTCTATGTAATGCTTTGAGTGAATCTTTATGATTTATAGTACAATTATCCAGTGGCGGCTGGTGTGGTAAAATTTTGGGTAGGCCAAGCCAGCAAATTACATATAGCCTAGCAAATCGCGAACAGAAAACGCACTCTTCTGTACATCCTTAAAGGACAGGAAATTACTTAAATGTTCCTTGCAACTGGAATGATTTTTTAAGGAGGCAGACATATTTTTTAAATCAAAGTATCCTTCACAATTCCATACACATTTCTTATTAGAAAATAACAAACACGACCAACAATACAGTCAATATACGCAATGTTGGAGTAGGCCTTTCATTCATAATAATTTTTTTTCTATCAATTTCAGTTCTAGATAATGGCGATTCCAATAGTGAAACAACAATGTTCAAACACTCACTATTAACATTACTATTACTGCAATCCAGTAAAGCGTCATAAAGCCTCATTTTTATGTATCAGTTATAAAACAATCTCACATATATAACTTGCATACAATCAGGCGATATAGAAAAAACGCAAATGTGATTTTTTTTCTTCAAATTTTACGAATTTTTTAAAATTTATTTGGGCAACAGTGCACTTGTTTGCAACTGTGTTGTTTGTTTAAAAATATGTTACAATTATAGATTATGTTACATATTTTTTTATCATAATTTAAAAGAAAATTTATATTACAATTCGATAATTACGTTACAAGGGACAACGATGGTCGGTGTAGGCCCGATCGTCTGGTGCCTAAACAGCAAGCATAAACACGACAATATAAATCGTTGTCCGGTAAGCTGCTTAACTTCAGACGCTTTTTGTACGGGGATCTTATGTGAGCTGGGTCGGCTAGTTCCGATCGGGCCTATTAATGATATTTAAAATGTCTGAATACGATTCGATGCTTTCTGTGGTAATATAATAACATCGTCGTTTTAACGGACGCTAATGTATTGAGTAATTTAGTACATTTAAAAGTTATTTACATGCATTAACATAATTTTTGAATATATGTTTTTCAATTTTAAAGCTCCTAAAATTATTGGGTAGGCCCGGCCTATCTTGCCTACCCCCAAAAGCCGCCACTGCAATTATCCCAGATAGTAATTGAACTCGTTTGCATCACTGCAACCATTACACTTCTTTTTTTAATGTTACATATTGCGTTTGGTTTGCTATGAACGTCTAATGACAGCTTGAGTACTAAATGTGGGTATGCCCCAACCTGTTGGAGTAATAATAGCAACTTAGTATTTTCTTTTTAGTTATAAAACCCGAAGAATATTTTTTTTCTTATTTTCACACAAAAATGAAAGTATAAAATGCCCTCTTTCATTTATTTTCTTATTTTGGAATAAAATATAAAAATAATTACAAAAATACTTCCATTCCCCCTGGCTATATATCTATCTATCTATTAACAAATCGTTCAAAAACAATAAAAATCAAGCCAAAACTTAAAATATTTTATTAAACAACCTCAACAATAAATATTTCTATCACAATAAAATTATTTCTTTTGAAAAGTTCAAAAGTGAAATTTGAAAAATATTCATTTTCTTGCACATATTAAAATGAATTTTATTTTGTGGAGCTTTTAAAAAACAATTTAATTCTCACTGCTTAAATATATCACCTGACAAGACCATGTACGATCGACGAATACGCAGAAATGTACCTTAATATTGCTTAGATCGCTGTAGGTGCTTTTCAGATGTCAGATGTTATGTATTTTCTACGTTATTTACGGAGTAGAAAACTAGAAGCCTTCAAGATATGGTGTTACGGACGCATCTTAAGAATTTCATGGGTGGATCGTGTGACTAATTTTGAGGTTTTAAGGTTATCAAAGAGAGAAAATTGAAATATCTGGGCTATATTATGAGAAAAAAACAGATATATGGCGTGTTACAACTCATTTTTCAGGGCAAGGTGTTTTGGAAAAAGGAGACCAGGTAGAAGAAGAATATCTTGGCTGTAAAACTTAAGAAAGTGGTTAAATACATCTACAACTGTACTATTTCATATAGCTGCCAGCAACGTTAGGATAGCCATGTTAATAGCCAACGTTTGAAACAGGCAGGCATCGTCAGAAGAAGACCATAGTATGAGATTACAATATCGAACACATTTTGCATACTAAGGTTCACCATTCACAACAGACAACAAGGTCAACGAAGTAGTTAAAAGACAAAAACATAATGTGAACAAAACATATAACGTACTATTAAGGTGATATTTATATTGATGATATTATTTATGATAATATTGTAAAAAAAACCAAACCCTTAATGTCCTTGTATGGATCAAATATACGGATACTGGCAAAATGTGACGAGAAACTACTAGATACTTTTGGACGTAATATCCTCAGGCATATTTAAAAAGCAGTAAAAAAAAGTATTATATAGCATAGACGGTATAAATTCGAAATATACATAACATATAAAGAAACTAACATCATAACATTTATAAAGATTGGAAGTTTACGTTAAATTGGCCATGTTGAAGAGATAAAGAAATATAATATACCAAAGAAAATAATAAGACAGACACCAGTGAAGAAAAGATCAAAGAGGACACCCAGACTGAGATATTTGGAACAAGTGGAAAAACAATGAAAAGGTTGCTAGTGTGAACATACATATGTTCATGATATTAGGGACTCTTATCCTGACAATCCGTGTTAAGTTGTAGATATTTATAAAGGGAAAAATTGGGCGACCGGCTTCGCTGTTTACAAGTTATACAGCATCATCAGGCCCTAAAGAGACTAAAAGATATCAGTAATCGGTATCATCATAATTCCTTGTACTGATATCCTTTAGTTTCTTGATTTTCTCTTTCTTTCTCTTAATAAATATCTACAACAACTTAACACAAAAAAAGTAAGAACTAAAAAAGGATACCAAATGGGAGAAAAACAACTTAAAATAATCTGCTATGCAGACGACGCAATACTACTCTCTCAAATTGAAGATGATTTTTTTGATGATGAAATTTACTAAGATGTAAATTGGATCTGGAAGGTCAGATAATAGAACAAGTGATGGAGTTTAAATATCTAGGCATCACATTATCTAGCTACGTAAAGCTCGAAATTGAAGTGGAAGATCAAATAAATAGAGCAAACAGAGCTGCAGGCTGCCAGAATAATACAATATGGAGAAATAAAAATATCGGGAAAAAAATGAAAGGCAGAATTTACAAAACAGTCATGAGACCAATAATGATATACGCGGCAGAAACACGACCTCACATAGAGAGGACAAGAAGGATGTTAGAAACAGCAAAGATGAAAACAGTTAGAAAAATTGATGGTAATACACTATGGGACAGAGCTAAAGGTACAGATATACGACGTAGATGCAAGGTGAAGAACTTCAAGAACTGGGTAAGAAACAGAACAGTAGAATGGAACGATCAAATAAGCCGAATGAGAAGAAATAGAGTAGTAAAGATGGCAAGAGACGGTTCCCCAATAGGAAGACGATCAGTAGGAAGACCACGAAAACAATGGAACTACAACTTACATGTAGACATGTACTGTACATGTAGACATGACAGAGCCGTGTTTACATAAAAAGAAGAGGAAGAAGAACAACTTAACACTGATTGTGAGTATCAGACCCTAACCCCTAACATTCATGAAGTGGAAAAATATTTAAAAACCTTAAAAATTACCAACTGGAAAAACAAATTGAACCACAGATAAAAATGGGAAATCATTCTGGAACAAACCAATAGTCACAAAGAGATCGTGATTAAGAAACATTACAACGGGTCTTTTGGACATGGAAAGACGAGGAAATTGCTCTAGTCTCTGTCTTTACGCAATAAATTAAACGATAATACTGTCGATATTTTTCTAATGCTATTTTTATAGACTACAAGCCAATAGGACATTTTTAAGAGGTCATTTTTGATCTAACATGAATCTAATATAAAACAATACTACACTATGTAATAATAACTTTAGAAACTATGTCGTCAATTTAGGTAAGATAATTGTATGGCATTTATAACTTAGGAAGGTAATAAAAAAATATTAACTTGCAACCCGATGCCGTACAAAAATATTGGTACCAGTAGCAGGGACAATCTTAGATTTTCGGAAAATTTTGACGCCATTTTCGGTAATTTGATACAGTACAGCATTCATACACATAGTTTCGGTTATTTAGATTACTTTTTTTGCAGTGCCGTACATATCGGCTGGTACAGAGGTGAGAAATCTAGGGCGCAACCGTTGATTTTAACCCCTATTCGTTTAGGTCATTGAAAAATGTACGGCAAGAATTCCAAATGATTTCTTAATGCGTAAAAGAATTTTTGGCAACTATGCCGTCTGAAAGTTATGGTTTTTGCAAATGTTTATAAACAGTTATCTGTATTTGGATTTGGGAATAGAATTGTTATTTTTTCGTTAAGATAATTATTTCTTGAATGGTAGTCACTTTTTTAACAAAATATGAATAAAAACTATGAAATTAATTTACATCTGGTTATAATACATGGTACAAATTAAAAATTTGAAAAAAAAAACAAAAATTTGAAAATTGAACATAGTTCCAAAGTACCCTGTGGGGTGGGTTAGGTATGTTATACTTTAAATACTGTGGCTTTTATTAATTATTTAAGAGTAGACAAACGAACAAAAAAACAATGCCGTACATTTATAACCGATGGATTTTACACAGCTGATTAGTCTATTAGCTAATCTTGGAAAAAAGGGGTGCAAAGGGTTTTTGCGCTGTATCTCGTAAACTAGCAGCCTCACAGAAATTATATACAATATTATTTGTAGAAAAATAAAAGATAGAAAGATAGTTTCAGAGAAAGTTACCTTTTTTGTTTAAAATGACTCCAAGGAACCTATAAAAATGATTCTCGAATAAAGAAAAAACCGGTTATTTTCGGAATTTATTAAAAAAAATTGTTTAAACAATTTCTGCCTAAAAATTTTGCCCGCTACCCTGATACCCAGTTATTCTGATTTGTTTAAAGGGCACATTTTTAAACAGGAATTAAAAAACAAAAAAAAAAACATTTTTTTGTACGGCATTTTGTTTTTGCTGATAATTGATGTCAATATTAACAGAATATATCAATGCCGTACAGAAATTTTTGATCGTAATATCCCACTTATCAGAGGTCTATGGAAATTAATTTTCCTCTCATAAGCACATGTACCGTGAAAAATGTACTGCATGTCCCAAAATGTTATTATTTTATGCAACTAAATTTAAATCAATGAGTTTCATATTGGCTCAGGTCAGTTCATTTTTACTACTTAAAAATAAAGGAGTGGGCCCTGGAGTTCTCACCCCTGTACCAGCCGATGTGTACGACACTGCAAAAAATAATTTAAATAACGATCAAATGGGGTCAAAATTTTCCGAAAATCAAAGATTGTCCTTGCTACTAATACTACCTAAGTTATAAATGTCGTACAAATATGTTGGACCCAAGTGCCCACTCCCTTACCTTACCTATGTAGTCACCTGCACTGATAAAAATTGACGGCATAGTTTCTAAAGTTGTTATTACATACAGTGTGTCCGTAAAGTATGGAATAAATTTGATATTTCCTAAATGAAAAGACCTTAAAAAAATCTAAAACACGTCGATTTTTAAATTTAATGTTCTACATTTTACAATATAATTTCACTATACAAGGTGATACACATTACAGTGATGACGTTATCGGCTCTTTTTTAAATATAACACCCTGTATTTTATGACATTTTTAGATCGATAAAATGAGCTGATTTCAAAAAAGTATAATACTCGGATCTAAAATGGATATAATTTGAAAGATATGCGCTTAGAAAATAAATTATTTATTATCAATTGCAAAAAAGTAGCCTACTTCTAATTTTTGGTAAACTTTAATTATTTTTAGTAACGTTCAATAACAATTAAGTAGTACAATAATTGTATTAATTCGTGAATGTTCTGTATTATTGCTTAGAATTAATTTTAAGTAGAAATGAATTTGAGTGTAAAGCAAGGAATTGAAATACTCATGATTATTGGGTATGGAGACAAATCGCGAATTCAGATGGAAGTGTGTAATTTATTTAATGACAAATATCCAGAAATACCCATCACGCAGTCAACAGTAAGTAACATTAAAAATAAATTTCGAGAAACTGGTACGGTTGAAAATGCACTCAAATCAGGTCGTCCCTTAGGTCGTCCCCCAAGTAGAATATTAGATGTTCTACTTGCTTTTAAAAAAGATGCGCACACTTCTGTTCGTAAGGTTAGTAGTGATCTCGATGTTTGCAAAACAACGGTACACAAAGTACGTAAAAGTAAGTAAAGTAAGTAAAATGCACAGTTGTACAGGAATTAAACGAGGAGGATCCAGATAAAACAATACAATTTTGCGAAATAATGATGGATAACAGCCATCGAAACCCTCTCTTGGTTCAAAATATTATTTTTTCTGATGAGGCTACATTCAAATTAAATAGCGAGGTCAACCGTCAGAATTGTAGATACTGGGCAAAAGAAAAATCGAACTGGATGCGGGAACATCATACACAATACTCGCAAATAAAAGGTAAACGTATGGGCTGGCATTGTAAGAAATAACATCATTAGACCCTACTATTTTGAAGGTAATTTAAACGGGCCAGCATACCTTCAGTTTTTAAGTGAGTATCTCGTAACTACTTTAGTTAATTTATCCCCAGTACAATTAATCTTGGAGGTTTTGATAAAAGTCTATGGTTTCAAAAGGATGGTGCGTCTCCGCATTATGCTTTAGATGTTCGAAGGTACCTAAACGAAATTTTTCCGAACAGGTGGATTGGAAGACGTGGACATATTGAATGGCCAGCGTGGTCGCCAGACCTCAATCCCTTTGGATTATTTTATGTAAAGTTATTTAAAGAATGTTGTTTATAAAACGAAACCTGCAAATATTGGAGACTTAAAAACAAGAATTTGTAAAGAAATAAACAATATTTCTCAACAAAGCATAACCAAGGTTCTACAAGAATTTGTACAACGTTAGGGTTACTGTCAAATATAACAAGGGCTACAATTCGAACATTTAAGATTAAGTCATGTATTAATTACTGGATTACTTTCAAGTTATTTATTATAATTTATTTATAATTTATTAATATTATAAAATAATAAAAATTTATTTTCTAAGCGCATATCTTTCAAATTATATCCGTTAGACCCCCAGTATTATACTTTTTTGGAATCAGCTGATTTTTATCGATCTAAAAATGTCCTAAAAAACAGGGTGTTACATTTAAAAAAAGAGCCGATGATGACGAAATTTTATTGTAAAATGTAGAACATTAAATTTAAAAATCGACGTGTTTTAAATTTTTTTAAGGCTTTTCATTTAGGAAATATCGAATTTATTCCATACTTTACGGACACACTGTATATTGTAGTATTGATTTATATGTGATTCATGCTGGGTCAAATGTCCCCTTAAAAATGTCCCATAAGCTAATAGTCTATTACACTTGTAAATATCAATTAATAAGCAATATGAGTATAATAGAAAGATTCAAGAACTAGCCATTAAAAAAGGTTTTGACGCTCTTTGGTTTTAGGAAACCTTTATCGAGACTTCTATATTATGAAACTTTTTCGTGTATGTAGTTGCATAAGCTGTCCTTGCTCAAAACGGAATTTCAAAACAAATATTTTAGAAAATAGTGCACAAATTAATAGGAATGTTCTTATCTTAAGTTTTTTGTTTTAGTTTCAGTTTAATACTTAGATATATTAGATATATACAAACAATAAGTTTCTCCAATCACAAGTACATCTTTGGTATCAACAAATTTACAGATACTTCAAAGTTGCAGATACTCATTTCTGTATAAAACATCTCTTATATTGGACCTGAATTCCAACGTGTTCATAAACACGTTAAATTTAGTATATCGCCGGTACTTACATAAAAACATAAAAACAGTTTTGTCCCTAACTAATTTCCGTTGACGCCGAAAGCATTTTCTGTATTTGACTAAAACTTTTGCCTTTTGTCTCAGGTAAATATAGGGCACTAACAAGGGCACACATTAAACACATAGAAGAGAAAAACCAAAAGGTGCCACATCTTCCTATAGTACTATTCATATCATGAAAACTTTTGGTTACTATAAAAGATGATATCCAACCAAAACAAGAAGCAACTGCCGTAGTCATTTGCTTCATGTTGTTGGGGAAGAGTTCGGACATAACAACCCACGGTACTGTACAAATACCAACATTAAAGAATACTATGTACAACATCAGACTTAGAATAGGTAGCCAGTATATGGATTTAGTACTGATATGTCTGTCATGCAGGTAAAAGAATGCTGCTAGTAAATTTAATGCGATGAACATACCAATACAAGATATTAAAATGAGTGGTTTTCTACCTACTTTATCTACCACACAAGGAGCTATAAAACTCGATATTAACATCGCTACCCCTACAATTATAGCAGACAATTCTGGCTGCAGTCTTGTTCCAGTTGCCTCGAAAATGGTTTGTAAATGATAGGTAATAGCACAAAATCCTGACAAATCCTGAGAAGCTATTAGAATCAAACATATAAGAAATGACTTTCTCAAAATCTTGTTTTTAAATATATCGGATAAGCGACCTTCGTCGTCCATTTTAATAAAAGATTTTATGTAGTTTAGTTCTTCGGCAACACCATTTCGATCAGTTGATCTTAAGTACATTAGTGCCTTTTCTGCCTCCTTGTCTTTTTTCACTCCGACGAGATAATACGGACTCTCAGGAGCAACAAGTGAAAATAAAATTAGAAAGGTGATCGGTATAAAAGCTAAAATAACATTAAATACAAATATTGACGTAAACGGACCTATTACAAAAGGAAGAAAATTTCCTATAGCACAAAAAATACTTATAGTTAAAGACATTTTGCCTCTATTCGAATCTCTTGCTATCTCGGCTATGTATATAACATATAAACAATAACCTCCTCCAAGTGCTACACCTCCTATAAATCTTGCCACGTAGAATAGCTGTATATTTTCGGAAAATGCAAATATAAAAAATGACATAATATGGGGCACAGCTATAGCTAGCAATCCGATTTTTCTCCCAAAACATTGCGAAATATAGCCAAACGGTAACGGACCAATAATCGCTCCAAAATTTAGAAGAGATCCCAACCAGGCATCTTCGTTTCTTGTTATCTTCCTACCCAATGGGTTTATAGTGGTACTGTTGGAGTATAATTTTGGATATATCGGAGAAGTCCATGATAGCGTTAAATCTCCTGTTGTTGCTAGTAAATCAACTGAAACAAATAAAAAAAAGCTTAGTAGTTATTTAAACATGACATTTATAGTTAAGAAATATGATTGGAAATGAGTATTTACTCAACATTATTAATGATATAGCAGCATGTTGTTGGCGTACTCATATGTATTCTAATTAACGCGCTTGTTTAATTTACCTCACATTCACACTCTCGTGGAATGTACAAGAAATCAAGCTAGTGTTAGAATATGGGATATATCGTCTCGCCTTGTTAACATCTCACGTTAAAAGGCCGCAGTACTATTTTGTCGAATTCTACAAAATTTAATGTAATTTGATCGTATATTTGCACCATTCGATGAAATCGGCGCGATTTGACGACAGACAAACAAGTCAGTCTGCAGCAGTACGACAGAGTTTGATGGATCGTAAATTTGATCGTGTTTATTGTGACAACGACAAAATCATTTGCAAAAAAATCATTTGCTGCTAAATTTTGAAAACGGCTTATAGCTAGAGGTTTCAAAGAGATTTCTTTGACATTTATAAAGAACAAAGTGCATTTGGAAAATAAAATCGACATCATATCATGATAAAACCGCTAGAAAAATGCTGTGAATATTTTGGTTGCTAAATTTTAAGAAGTGAAAGCGGATACTAATGAAGAGTTAGTAAAAAAGAAAATTAATAATTTTCGAACATGTTACAAAAGGGAATTAAAATGATTTTGGTATAATCGCAATTCTTCTAATAAATGTACGTGACAGTATGTATGACAGTATTATGTATATCTTTTTCAACAACCAATCTTTCCACCACCACCTACTTTTCTTGTATTTTTTTCGTTTATACAAAGGGCAAGAGCCGCTAAAAGTATATCGTTATCTGACACATCCTGCATGAAATAAGTAACGACAACGGGCAAAGAATTATAGATTTAGCAGCAGACAAAAAATGGTAATAAGCAGTACAAAATTTCCACACAAAAATATCGACAAAGAACACGGGTTTCTCCAAAAATGAAAACAAGAAATCAGATCGACCACGTCTCAATAGAAGCCATTTCCAATGTGAGAAGTCACAGAGGGGCAAATAGCAATTCCAATCACCATCTTGTGCTAATTAAATATAAACAAAAAATTAACGCCAAAGAAACACAACAAGGTGAAAAAAAAAAAAGATCAAATATGCTTCAGATATATCAGCCTCTAATGATGAAAAAAGAGCAATATATAAAACGAAAGTAAAATATTTAATTGAACAATGTAATAAGGTACATCAAACTCATGTCAGAAATATCTAAGAACTGGAGCAACGGTAAAACTTTAGACATATATATATTATATATATATATATATATATATATATATATATATATATATATATATATATATATATAAGAAATACTGGATATTATTGACTGTCGATATAAACAAACAACACAGTTTATTAGGGCTGCAGTCAGTAGGTTTGGCCGGGATGTTATAGAAACACTCTTTTGACTTTTGGTCGAGCTTTCGGAATTCTTTTATTCCTTCTTCAAGACACTGTAATTAGAAGAAAGTGTAAATATTTACAACATATCTCAAATTGTCATTACAACTTACTAGTTGTACTGAAGAAGGAATAAAAGAATTCCGAAAGCTCGACCAAAAGTCAAAAGAGTGTTTCTATAACATCCCGGCCAATCCTACTGACTGCAGCCCTAATAAACTGTGTTGTTTGTATATATATATATATATATATATATATATATATATATATATATATATAAATATATATATATATATATATATATATATATATATATAAATATATATATATATATATATATATATATATATATATATATATATATATATATATATATATATATATATATATATATATATATATATACAGTTACAGTGCTAGTCAAAAGTCCGTTTCCCCCTCGTATCTTTTGAACGGTTATACTTATAATAGTAAAATTTGGAGAGAAATAATAAACAGACGTAGGCTTCTTAACTAGTCATAACAACTGACGTAATAGTGGCCGATGACGTTACAGCGCCACTGTGACAGATAATTTTAAATAGGACCTTATGGGAAATGAAGCTCATTTTAATGAATAAATACTAAAATTGTAGTTTCGCATTTAATTAATAAATATTAAAACCTCCGCCTCTGGTAACATGTTAAAAAGTTGACGTTTTTTAATTCTCTAATTGTTTTTACGTCAACGTCAACTTTTTTGACAATTAACTAGAGGCGAACGTTAGAATTTAGAATATTTATTAATTAAATGCGAAACTACAATTATTTTAATATACCTATTCAATCATACTAATTTTGTTTGGATTTAAGATGATTTTGACGAATAAATTAAATAAGTACTAAAATTCTAGTTTGTTCATTTAATTAATAAAAATTAATTAATAATATAAATATAGCTCAATATTTAGTTTCTGCTTCTATTCAGTTTAGTAAATTCAAGTTTAGTCAAATTCTTTTTAGTTAGTTGTCCTCCACATTCACGTAGGCGCAAAATTTCGGGCCAATGCTTTTTAAATGCATTCATTTTTTTCGAATCCTAAAAAAACTAATAAGTATTTTTGAAAAATTTAAACGCAGAATGAAAGAATACATTATTACTGAGGGCCGAAAGTCCCTGAAAACGTCTATAATGTTTATTTTAATAAGTTACAGGGGTGAAAAAAAAAAAAGAGAAAATTTAGTGAGATTTTTAATTTCAAATATCTTATTTAAAAAAACTTTTTGTTTATTCTAAGGGACTTTATGCCCTCGGTAATAATGTAATCTTTCATTCTGCTTTTAAATTTTTCAAAAATATTTCATAGTTTTCTCAGGATTCAAAAAAAAATGGTTGCATTTAAAAAGCATTGACCTGAAATTTTGCGCCTTAGCTCTTAAGAGTTGGTGAATGTGGAAAAAATAATTTCCATGCAGCGGAATTTTTAATGAGTCTAATTAAGTCTTTTTAATGAGAAGTACCCCGATCGCTCTACATCAACAGCTTATTTGAGGAAGCTTCTTCGGAAGTTTAAACAAACAGGTAGTGTTTAAGATGTCAAACGATCTGGTCGACCAACAATTAGTGATGACAAAAAATGGACATAATTTCAGAAATGGTAGTGAATCCTACTTCTTCTACAGCACAAGTTGTATCTATCTATGGAATCAGTCAAAAGACATTATACCGAGTGATGGTTGAAAACAAATTTCATCCATACAAATTAAAAATTGTGCACCAACTTTCAGATGACCCGAATAAAATTAACCAACAGTCCGATTACATAAAAACAATTTTTTTTAGTGACGAAAGTACTTTTTCTCTCAATGCTCTCAATGGAAATGTTAACACACACAATGTGAGGTATTGGAGTGACACAAATCCTCACGTCTTTCGTACAACACATACTCAATTTCCAAAAAAAAATAAATGTTTGGGCAGGTATTTTGGAAAACCACATGGTTGGACCTGTTTTTCTCAATACTAACACTCTCTCACAAACCCGTGAAGTGTAACTGGGGATGTGACACATTTGAACGAGTACGGCAAGAGTTTAGAAATAGGATGCATTACTCTCAGGAAGTAGATTGAGCACATTTTGAACACTTACTATAAGAACTGGTTGTTAAACATTTATTAATTAAATGAGAAGCTACAATTTTAGTATTTATTTAATTTATTCATCAAAATGTGCTTAAACTCAAACATGTGTTGTAGCATTTTATTTTGAAGTCCCGTCGTATATGTGTTAATTGAATTGTTGTGTTTTGTTTATACCCAAAGTGGTTTGTTTATTCTAACTGATGTGAGCAATTTTTTTAGATGATTTCGTAATTTCGTCACTCTTGGTAAGGCCGGCCGCAAGTTAAAGGCGTGTTTAGTTTTATTGGAGTCCGAATTTTCCTTCAAATTCGTAATGTTTTGTGTTTTTCGCCTTTTTTCATGGGAAAGTGTATAGTATAGTAGCAGTTGTATGTGAAGTTAAAATGAGGTTGAAAAGATTGGTCATTGAGAGCAGACGTCGGTGTGTGTGGTTTGAAGAAGCCGGCAAATTTGTTGAAAAAAAGATTTGTATCTAAGAGATTTGCGGCGTTTCCAACAGATTTGAAAAATACCCACATGGTTCCAGTTTTTTAAAGAAGCAGATTTTCAAAGTTTGTGTCCACTGCCAACTTTTAGCCTCAATTTTGTTTGTTCTTGGTCGTCGTTCCAGATTATAGATGCAGTTTTTTGGGTGGCAGTAAATCTCCAGTGTAAGTGAAGTTCCTAACCCCAGAAATTTTAGTGAAACCCAGGTAAATTTTTTTGTTTGAACTTTTAAAGGAAAAATAAACATTTTCTAATAATAATTGCTTTCATAAAAGTTTAAGAAATTGTAATAACTAAAATTGTAGATGTTAGGGCGGGGCCTAGCTTGCTGTCATTTTAATTGTTCTCAGTTTTAAGATTTAGTATTAACATATGACAGTTAGCACTATTTTTGACATTTGGTAAATACCTAATCATATTTGAGATTTTGTTTCACTTAAAAAGATATTTTTTTTGATTTGTAATAATTTATTTCTGCTACAAATTGTCGCCCATTAACAATTGTAAGTTTTGTAGTATCTCCAACTCCTGGAAATTGTAAACATGACACAAGTCTTTTTTCTATTTTTGTATTGAGCTATTGTCTTTTTTGAGCATTCTTGTGTTCTCTATATTTTGTAACTGTTTGTGGTGACACAAAAATAAATGTTAAATTTTGTTTTTCAACATTTTGTTTACTTTTTTTAACAAACCCTTTCTTTTTGAGTTTTATTTGAAAAATATATGTTTTTTATGTTTAATAATTATACTTATCCCCAGTTACAACTAGCTGGTTGTAATAGGTATAATTAGGTACCTCAAGTGGCGCCCCATATTAAATTTCTTAAGGTGTTTTCGGTTTATTTTCATTTTGTTTGTCCCATGAGATTTATGACCCTTTATGTCATTTTTCTGTAGTTGCCCCAATCCAAACCCCCTTGTCTTTTACTTATCCACGACCCCAGCTCTTCAACTAACCCCTGAGTGCCCGTTCGCATAAGTAGCGTTTATTTAGCTTACCCTATCTTCGCCCCAAGAATTTCTATCCCCCATCTTCTACCCCTAATAGTAATACCCCTATGGTAGGCAAAATATATCGTTACAGTGTATATATCTACACTTTAAAATGTATTGCAAAGATTTATCAAAATATTCACGAAAAGCATTTCTTCATCTGCGCCTGAGTAGTTATCTTTATTTGAAGATATTATACGTCAGTCAGACAACTAATAATGGTACACTATGGTACTTCATATTTATTCTTTTAGATAGATAATTTGTGGTGATTGCTTAATAGTCATTTTCAAGATAATTTTCGTCTTTTTATTAACTTAAAATAAAATTCTATTACATATAATGTATATAAATAATCTACTATCTCAGTTGTTTTTTATTTTCGTTCCACTGATTAAATTAAATAAACACTACCGTCATTTTGTATTTAAAATAAATATTAATACTGAAAGATTTTTTTCTATTATACGAATAAAAGATAATAATATATATAATATAATATAATGCCGTTACTTTCCATTAAGTACTGTTTTGTAGATTTGTTTTTAATTTTATAAAGAATATTTTATAAAAATATTCTCATGATGTAAAATAAAGAATTTCTTCATCAGAAATAAATTTTTATAGCGATAAATTTATAAAAGAAAATAATAATCATCATAATTCTTCTTGGATCTTTCTTTATGCGTCATTAGATATATAATTAAGATGATGTAGGTTTTTATCTCGGCCCATCTTCTTCTCCTTATTTAGGCATCATGACAGATCATGATTTAGGCATCATGATGGATTTGAAGCATCAACAGGCATAAAACCAACATGGGTTTATCATCGAATTTTCGACAATCGAATTACCTGAAACGTCTTTTGAGACGCAAGAAGTACTACATCCTCCAATTAACAATATAGGGTAAAATGAAAGAATGAAAAGTCGATGAAAGAAAAAAGCCATCCTGCATGAGAAAGTCAGGTAATGGATCGGGCTATCAGGGGAACCAATGTGATACAGAAATATATTGGAACTGTACTCGTGTTACTCGTATATCATCATCATTATCAAGCTTTCATTTATCCCGTCCACTGCTGGATATAGGCTTCCTTTAAACTCCTCCCTTCTTTGCGATTTTGTGCTCTTTGTTGCACATTTTTGGTGATACGCCTGATGTCGTCATCCCAACATGTAGATGGTCTTCCTCTACTGCGTTTGTCTGCTCTTGGCCTCCAATGTGTAATGTTGCTCGTCCATCGTGAGTCATGCATTCTCGATGCATGGCCTGCCCAATTCCATTTTAGTTCCGCTATGCGTTCCACAGCATCAGCAATAGTTGTCCTTCTTCGCAGATCTTCGTTTCTTATTCGGTCCGGCAACGTCACTCTCACCATAGACCGTTTCATTCGTCTCTGTGCCGCTCTCAATTTCGAAGCCATAGTATTGATTAGAGTCATGGTTTCCGCGTCAAAGGTCATGGCCGGTAATACGCATTGGTCAAATACTTTTCTTTTGAGGCTAATTTGTATGTTGGTCCTAAGTGTGTCTCGCAGTTTTCCAAAGGCTGCCCACGCTACAGTAATTCGTCCTTGGATTTCGCATGTTTGGTTATCCATGCTGATTCTTATTTCATGACCCAAATACTTATATTTCTCGACCAGTTCTACCACTTCGTTTTGAATAGTTAAATGGTTATTGGGGACCATATTTGTCATAATCTTAGTTTTGGTCAAGTTCATTCTGAGGCCTACCTTCGAAATGCAAAATTCAATTCATTTAACATATCTGTGGCTTCTCCTAAATTATCTGTGATAAGGACAATGTCATCTGCGAAACGGAGATGGTTAAGTTTTTCGCCATCTATTGTTACTCCTCTGTGGTTCCAATCGACCATCTCTAATGCTGTTATGAATAATTTCGGTGATAATGTATCTTCTTGCCTTATCTCAAGTTTTATTTTTTTTTGGGTAGGTTTTATCGTGTTTCTTAACAGTCAAAGTGGCATTTTTGTAAATATTGTAAATAAGTTCACTATACCTATGGTCAATTCTGCTGTCATTCATTGCTTATATAAGGCTGTCCATTTCAATCGTGTCGAACGCTTTATGAATATCTATGAAAGTAAGGACAAGAGGTTTTTTGTATTCCATAGATTTTTCAATGAGCGTCTTTACTATATGGAGGTGATCATTGATACCATAATTTGATCGGAATTATGCCTGTTCTCTCGGTTGGTAGAAATCTAATTTTTTCTCCAATCTTGATGATACTAACCTAGTGAAAAGCTTGTATATATGGTTCAACAAGCTAATAGGTCCATAATTTTCTAGGTCTGTTCTATCTCCTATTTTATGCAAAAGAATGGTTATAGCATTGTTCAATTCTTTGGGCTACTGTATTTGCTATAGAAACAGTTTCCGTAATTAATCTAATAGCATATCTCCTCGATTTACAATAGCTTCTATTACAATTCCATCCTCTCCTGGGGCTTTGTTATTTTTCATTGCTCTTAACGCTTGTCGAATCTGAACTCCATATACTGAAACGCTGCTAGATCAAAGAAGACAAATGAGAAGCGATAAGAATGCAAACAGCCACACTCTACTAGAAATAAATAAAACTGTTTCGAAGGCAATCAGAAGAGATTTAAGGAAATTTAAAACCCATATTAAACGTACTATACAGAAAAATAACAGTCTAAAAGTTCTACGTAGAAAGCTAACGAATGGGAAATGCGAAATTTGTAAATTAAGAAACAAGCAAAATGAAATAATATCACGTCGAGACGAGTTAATACAGGTCGCCGAAGAGTTTTACGAGGAATTATATCGGAGTAGACGAGAAGATCAAACAGGAATACAAACAGCTATTTCAAAGAAGATCAATAATCAAGGTTACAACCTAATGTCAGAAATAAAGGTAGATGAGATTCGACAAGTTACTCGTGAATAATTATAAAAATAAAATCAATTACAAATGGATAAACGCAGAACTTGGATATCGGAGAATTAGATTGATGGTAGCTGTATCGACTAATGCTAAGAGATTAACTACACTGCAATCTAACGAGTAGAGAGTAGAGAGGCATATCGTCGAAAATGCATAAAATATAATATATTGACATAGAACAGACAATAGATTAGATTTTGTAAATAGTATTTTTGTAAAATAAAAATTACACAAACCAACCAAACAGTTTACATGTTAACCGAGCGGTTTTGTTTTATTGATCTTATTTTTGTTTTGAAAAAGAAGGTGATAATCAGCAGTAAGTATAATGCTCGTATTGCGCAAAACATTGTTATGGTATTAAATTTAAAACATCTATTTATAGATGATTCCGAGTAATAAATATAATCAATATGCCGATGTTAACATTTTTTTAATGGCCTATGTATTTGTCATTTACAACCAGTCACAACTTACTTAAATATTCCTATTAATATTGATATCTTCCAAAAATTAAAATTAAATAGAAAAGTTTAAATAACGTCCAATGGAGCAAATGATGAAAATGACGAGGGAATTAGCAATGGGTGTAAAATATATAATATAAAACAAAACAATATAGATCCGGAGACGAAATCACACAACTAAAGCAGGAAATTAAAGAACTAAAAGATCAACAAAGCGACTACAAAAATGAAATAAGAAAGCTGCGGGAACAAACGAAAAGGCTATAAAATAAATAGGTCAATTAAAAAAGCAAATCACCACAGCAAACGAAAAATAGAGAAATTAAAGAGAGGAGAAGCAGAGAAAATGTAATAATACAAAGATTAAAAATTAATACAATTAATCAAAAAGTATTGCGAGAGGCTATGAACAATTTGATGGAAAAATAACTACAAGTATCAGTAGATGTAAATCGAGCAATTAAAATAGGAGAAAATACTGCCATAGTGGAACTTAACAGCGTGAAAAACAAAATCAAAGTAATGAAAAAAAATCGGTTGCCTGTAAAGTCGGTTTTACGGGCGAAGATTTTACGTGACAACGTCTTTTTCTCGGTAGAATATTTATTGATATGAATATTATTAAATTGCACAATAGGAACAAGGAATTGAATGAAAATAAGAATTGCACAAATTTTAACTATAGAAATATATTTTGTTTACTAAAACATTGTACATGTAAACTTAAACTTAACTTATTTCTATTTGAGTGATTTTGTTGAGGATAGTGAATCGACTGAATTACGATTGATTACAGAGTGATTTAAACTAATAATTTACTTAACACTATCAACATTTGTCAATAGTATGACATAACCTATAAACTCAGTTTCTCAACTTTTGTGTCAATCTAACAATTAATCAATCAATCATAGTTTACGATAATGAAATATTAGTGTACAATTATTTACCTTTATTGTTGTAGTTGTTGTAAATGACGAATCTAAGCACTTCACATTTTCACTACAGACACAGCTGACGATACTTTAACCACACGTGTGAACTTGTATTATGACGCTTTCTTCGTTTTCCAACGCCAAGAACGCTCGAGAAAGACAGAGACACAAGCACGCACCGATTCAACGCGCCTAATTCTCTAGTGCTGCGCGCGCAGCGGACCGATCATGTTTGAGTGGGAGAGAGACGCAAGGCATTCGCCGGTCCGGCGGGCCTCTCTCTCGTTCGGTGACTCATCGTAACAGACGTGAGCGGGCGTTACACTTTTTCATGAGTGACTCCGAGCCACAACCTAATTTAAGACGTTGTCACGTCAAAAACACAAAGGATGAACACATCTATATAAATGATGATATTTTAAAGGAAGAAAGACATAATTAAAAAGACATTAGAAGTAAGGTTGTGGCAGAGAGCCATAACGGAGAAAATGTCAAAGTAATTTACCAGCAATAAATACAAATAAAACAAAACTACTCATACAAACCAGATCAAATAGACCGGCGCAACAACACTTTATTGACGATATAGAACATGTGAATAGATTCACATACCTAGGAATGGATCTGGTCGCAAGCAATGAAGAAGAACCGGAAATAAATAGAAGGCTTATGCTGGCAAATAAAGCCTATTTCGCGATGGACCACATATTCAAATCGCGAGACGTACACCGGAAAACAAAACTCCGGGTCTATAAAACAATAATCAGGGCCATAGTAAGTTATGGTTGTGAAACATGGCAGAAAACAACAACTGGCGAATTAGGTATAATAGAGGAGACGAGCAATACAGCGAACCAACTCTAGCACAATACATTAAACGGCAGAGATTAAGGTGGGCAGCGCACGTGGTCCGTATGCATGAGAATAGAATCCCCAGAAAATTACTAAATGCATAATTGCAGGGAAAAAGACCTGTTGAAAGACCTAAAAAGAGATGGGAAAACGAAGTCGATGAGGATGCCAGGAACTGCCTGGGAACGCGTTCATGGAAAAGAACAGCGGTAAATCGAGATGGTTGGAGAAGCTTGTTGAAGAAGGCCAAGGCCCGATTTGGGCTGTAGTGCCATTGGATGGATGGATGAAATTTACCAGAAACTAATCATAAATGGAGAAATACGAACATCGAATAACAGCCAATGACAATGAACAAAAAAGAGAAAAATGTAATACGTAAAAACTAGCAGCACAACTCAAACAGGCTAAAATAATGGAGGCGACTTGGCAAAATAAAGGTACACGAGATGGACATAATGTACAGATTATTAATTGAGAAGAATATATATTAGTAGGGACATGGAATGTAAGATAAAGGTGGAAGGAAAATTAAAACACCTACTCGACGAATGCAAAATATACAAATTCGAAATAGTAGCACTACAAGAAACGACAATGGAAACACATAACTATTTATCAATAGGCACAGGCTTTTTGGTAAATAAAAACCTGAACATTTGTCACTCCTTTTGGTAGATATCAATTTTGTCATTTCTACATCATTTTTTCCAACCTACGTGGGTACTAGTCTCCTCAAAAATTTCTCTCCAATCGTCCCCATCCATCGCCTTTCTTCGTCAAGCACGTATTCCCATATTTCTCATGTCTTTATCGATGTTATCAAGGAACCTTGTTCTGGGTCTTCATCTTCTTATTTGACAAATGTATCTATCAAGAAGCGTTTTTCTAGTTGGGTCATTTTGTTCCATCCGCATTACACGCCCTATCCACCTCAGACGTCTTATCTTAATTTGTTTTACGATATCAGGTTCCTGGTATATTCTATAAAGTTTGAAGTTGTATCCTCCTCCAACAATATTGATATCATCAGCATAGGCCAGGATTTGCACTGATTTATTATATATTAAACCAGTGGTTGTGATTTGTGACATACGTATTACTTTTTCCAGAGCCAGATTAAAACAGTATACAAGAGAGGGTATCCCTGGCGCAGCCCGTTATGTGTTTTAAAAGGTTCAGATAGTTCTCCCTGTACTCTACATTTAACTTTTTCAAGAGTTAGTTTTGTTAAATTTACCAACTGATTTGGTATTCCGAGCTCTTTCATTGCTTTAAACATTTCTCTTCTATTCACAGAGTCGTAGGCTGCTTTGTACTCTATAAATATGTGATACGTTTCAATGCCATATTCCAGTGTTTTTTCTAAAATTCGTTTCAGGGTTGCAATCTGACGAATTGTCGATTTGCCACATCTGAAACCAGCCTAGTATTTTCTTACTATCCGCTCTCCATCTGGTGCCATACGGGGACATAGTAGTAGAAAGAAGAAGTCAACAATAATAATACACCAACAATGGAGGATTAAGAAACTGAGACACATTATCTTCAATGATATACAATACATTATGCAACATACAACATACATACACAGTATACGAACACTCTCACTCCCACAAACGCTTATAGCACATATTAATAATGCAGAACACTTAGAATAATCGGAATCTGAAGTTCCATAGGGCAAAAAATCCACCCTCATATCTGTTCAACTAAACCATGGCTGTTGCCTATTACACAGCAGCCAAGTCGCTCAATTTTCAATTTTGTTAAATGACATAACCTTGTCAACATCTTTGGCGGTTTTACACTCTTTTTAACAAAATCCTTAAATCATATTTTTTTATTCAAATTTGTTTAGTTAAAAACGTAATTATCATTACAATCAATTGTGGCTTAATCCCATATAAACACAATATTTAACTTAGACATGCCAAAAGAAGACAGTTTCAGAACCTAAGTGGAAAGTTTAACTTTTACCAGTAGTTAAGATAGAGACTTAAATTCTTTAAAAAATGAAATAAATTCCCCTTTTAAATAATATTTTTTATTCAGGGAATGCTTCTACAATGCCTAACCTAATATTTAAAAAAAACGTTCTTAGTCATGAAAACCATTTTTTCAGGAAACTGAAAAAATCTGTATAGATCTGTATTAGTCATCTAAATTATTACCAAAAAATTTGAGAATGTTTTTGACACTTTTAGATGTAATGTTTCATATTTCTGTGCAAAATAATAGGTGTACAATGATATTAATGTTCAAATGTGGTCGACTTAGAACTTTTTTGTTTACATTCCTAAGATGACACAAAAAAACCTTCATTTTGTTTAAAAAAATTTATATTTAACCTAAAAAATACAATTTTTAAGTAAAAGTTTTAAATACAAACATTCAGTCATTTTTTGAATGCTTCAAAATGCCATGTTTCCTTCTACTGGATGTCATGTTCATCTTCCCCAGTAGTGGGACTATCAGTTGTTGGCCACTCCATTAATTCGTCATAAAACTGTCTGACACTATCAGGTATATAAGGTAACAACTTACCAATATCTTGGAGCCTCACTTTTTTAAGTGGTACTTTACCGGATGGATAACAAAGTATTGTGAGAAATTCAATTGATTGATTGTTAACTTAAGAAAGTTTATAGGTTTGTTCCATAAACCCATCAATAAAATACCTACAAACAATCTGTTCCATAGGTAAAGTGCATGACAGAACTTATGCCAAAAGATATCTTATCCTTAACAAGAACACGTTTTCCTCTCGTTTCCTCTTAAATGCACGTCTTTTTATAGTAGGTTGGCCACCAATGTTGAAAATCTAGTATATCTTCTGTGCTAACTTCTTTGATTGTAAAATCTATCGTATTACTCGAAGTAATAATAAGTTCGGTTATCTCGTGTAAGATGTATACCCTATCATGTCTTTTTAGTTTTCTTTTGATGATTGAAAAATCTCTGTCACAAGGAAGGTAGGAGTGTCCTCTAATGGGATAATATCTGTTTAATGTATGGTTCTTATTTTGACCATCGCAATTATCCGAGTAAATGTGGACTTCCGTAAACTGAGGGGGAGCAGAGTTTAAATAATTATATACAAAAGAACAAACCTCATCCGGACTTTTTCTGGCGGCCCCTTTGTGGTATAGATAAATATTAGACTTATTGCTTTTTACGTCATGAATGCAAAACACATTCACCGTTAGTTGTCTCAAATAAAAGGTTTCCTTTACTGGAATCATGGGCAGCGGTATATTTTGCATATAATCGAAAGCTATTGCCAGCACATGTGGTTTTTTTGCTTTTGTTTCTTGGTTAGTTTTTTTTTTAATTTATTGTAGAATTTTTTTGACCTACGCTTGTAAATCATCAATTCAGCCACAACATTTCTTTTTGCTGCATCACTAAGATGAGGACTTCTCAGTTTTAAATTTAGTTCTTCACAAGTACAGCATGAATCAATCTGCGGGCGACCAAAACGTAAATTAAAGTTGTCCTTGAAAAACCTTAAGAAAAACTCATAGCTGCATTTTGATTCGGGATATTTCTCTTTAAACATAATATTGTATAAAATTTAAATATTCAGTCTTGCGTCCAAATATTTTGTCTTTCCTGCCTATTTACTTTCTTTTAATGGATAACTTTCAATATGTTGTCTTATTAATAGCCTGGTATGAGCACTGATTGCATTAGTGCCCAATTTTTTCCCACGAAGATCCTTCGGGGTTTTACCCATTAATAATAATAAACGAAGCCTTCTAATACGACTTATTTTAATTCCATAGAGCGACTTAAATGCTTCTATACATACCTTTTCTTTGGTTTCACCCACAATTACCTCGTACGTAAAATAAACCTGTGGTTATTTAATTTTCTTTGGTATTCACAGAACACATTAATACAGTAAAAACACATATGTTAATAGTGTTGCCTACAAAAACATTCTGAGTCACTGACATAGACATCTCCTTAACCCATACTCTCCTCCGATTGAAGTCAAGTAAAAGAATTGTGATAATCCGAAAAGCTATAATCAGCATTAAGTAATTTGGCGTATTGCGCAAAACAATGTTACGATGTTAAATTTACAAAACATATTTATAGGTGTTTCCAAGTAATATATTTACAAAACATATTTATAGGTGTTTCCAAGTAATATATTACACACATATGCGAGCCGAACTGTTTGCGAACTGCTCGTGAGCTGTTCGCGAAGAGTTCGTCGAAAATATGTTTATGTTCAGGCTATCCAATACCCTAACTATCTAATAACAAACCAAGAATTAATTTACTTCGTTATTCTAAACATTTCGGTATTTTGTTTACATTATCTGTTATTAATTTCTCTCGCTACTTAGATAAGCCGCGCTCGTTCAGCAATTTTGTTTAACAGAATGATATCATCGCACACTTGGCAGAAACAATTTATAGACACAATTTATAGTTCTGCGAACATTCTTTGTGTTCGTCCCAAAAACCGACATGCTGTGGTTCCTGACGAGCAACGAACGAACAGCTCGCTATCGGTTCGTCCCGTCGTACAAATTAACGAATATAGCGTTCACAAACGGTTCGCGAACAGTTCTGCTCGCATATGTGTACCCGCCTTTAGCTATATCATGTCGATATTTACATTAATATTTGTTGACTGAATCAAAATTTTACTTTTTATCAGCACTATTATTAAATTAAATTTTATTATTTTCAAAATAAACCCATTGTCCTAACCTTATTCATACTAAAGCTGTGGTTGCATAAAATAAAACAATAGAACAAATAATGGTAAAAAAGTTGTTATCCTGATCAGTATAGTCTAACAAGCTTTCTAAGAGAGCCCTGAAAATTACGCTCAGTGGGGTGCTATTGTTCCGAGGTATAAAATTCCAAAAACATGGGATTTACCTGTTTTATAAAATGATCCCTTGTTTATGTAATTTCCCACCTCTAACAATAGCACCACGCTGAGCTGAATATTAATGAGCCTCTTAGATAGCTTTTTAGACTATACAGTGAAATGTAACCGAGTGCAGGTAATATTGCATGTGGTTGCATTCGGAGCCTCAGTTCGGATTTGTGGATGAAGACTATTTCAGGACGATCCATTGAAGGTTAAAAAAGTTAAAATAGAGAATTAAAAGTGTTGGATGGCAACAGGTAATAGTATGGAAAGATTTGGTGGATGCGCTTAAAAAACGCAGAATACAAACTGCTTATGTCCAAGAGGCGAAGAAGGGAGAACTAGTTGAAGGATATAATTATTGCATGTGGGAAAAATAATACTCGGAATGTAGTTGGTACAATTACTGACAGAGAAGTAAAAGAGAGCGTTGTAGAAATTATCAGAAGGGATAATATATTAATGTGAATGAAATTTGTAATTAATAAAGAAGTACTTAATGTAAGATATATTCCAACAGAGGAAAGAGTTATATTAAATAGTGATTTTAATATACATGTGGGTCATTCCAAAATAGAATATAAAGTGATACATGGAGGACTAGGCTTTGGAGTCTAACTAGATATTATAAAGATAATACGTTTCAGCTAGCTGTAGCACGAGATATGGTGGTTGTTAACACATTCTTTCGGAAGAAAGAGCCAAGTTATCACCCTCAAATGAACAAAATAATTTCCAATTTTTATTTTATGAAAATGAAATAGATATATCTCAGTGTTAGGACAGCAAGGTAATAGTTGGTGAGACTGTAATCCAACAATATAAGTTCCTTACATTGAAGTAAAATGCAAAACCAAACTAAAACAGAGGATAAGACCATAAAAAATTCAATGGTATATGTTAGAAAATGAAAAAGAAAGGTGTAAATATGACACATATAGAAGAAAATGTGAGTTAGTAAATAAAATGGAGTTCTGATCCGATTTAAAATATGTATGAATAGTCTTATTAGAGATATCACAATTAAAATCTAGAGTTGGAGAAACTTTGGGAAATAAACTATTTAAGAATAAGGAGACCTGCCAGAGGTGAACCGAGGCAAGAAAAAAGAGAAGAGAAAAAATTATAAAGAGTGGCAAAAAAGCATGTCTGACATAAACTTTCAAAATTGAAATCTTTTAGTTGATGGAGAAATATGGGAAAAACAATAAAACACTGAAAACTTTGTCGGGGAATTAATCACTTATATAGGAATAAGTAAACAAACACTACGCTGATGTTCTTCAAGAGGTTCTGTGGTTAGCGATTAGAAGATCACAAGAAAAGCTTGTGAAAGATATGTATAACGAATTAAGTGTTAAGGCAGGTGTAGAGTATAGTGATAAATTTCACAAGGTAAGGATGGAATGGGATTTTACATAAATAAAAAACTCGCAAACAGCGTAAAAAATTTAATCCGATAGACGGGAGGATCGCTAAATTGAGATTAAAAATGGAAAATATTATATAACATTAATAAATATATATGCTCCAACTTAAACATCCGATCTAATAGAAAAAGATGAATTCTATGAAAAATTGAAGAAATAATGTGACGAAATAACAAAAAGAGACATGTTACTAATACTGAGAGACGCAAACACATAACTGGGAAAAAAGATACTCGAAAGATCTGGTCTGAAACAGAAAAAAAGGAACTCTACACGAAAAAATAAATGACAATGACCACAGAATTTGTCAAATCGCAGCAAAACTAACTATGACTTTCCTATTGACAAAATTTCAGCAATGAAGAAAACCACATGGATATGGAACACTTTCTGGTAATAATAAAAATAAGCGCTCTCAGATATCTCAAGCCAGAAGAGACTGAAATAAGAGAAAAATTTGAACAACAAATGAATAAACATATCTCAAAACTTTATGAGTCAACCCACAAACATAAACGAAAGATTGCAAGAATTAAAAAGCAAAATAAATGAAACAAACAGTGAAGTAATAGGAAAGAAACTAACAATAAAAAGAAATAAAGACTGGTATGATCAAATGATACAAAAATGAAGTAATGGAAAAGAAAAAAACAAACAAAAGAAATAAAGACTGGTACGATCAAGACTGCGAAACAAAGACAACAATTAAAAACTCCGTCACAATGACATGGATTAACAACCAGTGAGAACAAAAGAGGGAAGAATACAAAATAGAGAAATAAATCTAAAATACCGCCAAAGAAATAATTCTTTGGCGGTTCCCAAGTGATAGTAAGCATTAGAAGTGAATGTTTGTGAGTTTTCGTGGACTAATTGTATCCTGACGGAAGCTGATCCAGTAAAATATTGTAAGTCATACTTTTCTACTTATATATTTCAAGAGTTACTGTTCAGGCCGGAACGAGAGATTCAGTTTATCGAGAGGAGAAGAGGCTAGCGTCTTTTGAACGATACGTGCATCTGAAGGAGATCATTGAAGACGAGAGGCTCGCAATAATTTGTTGTAAGATTGCGGATTACCTAGGGAACTGCGAAGAATAGATAGTGTAGGCTACCAGGAACAAGGATTTGGACAACTCATCTTCAGAGAGATAGTTTTTTTTACCATTCGTCAGTTTTTTCGTTATCAACAAAGTTTTTTTTAATTGCTTCAGAAAAGATAGAAATATTTATCAGGAGATATAGAACAACAATTTTGATTTGAAATTTTAATTTATATAGTATATAACATTAATTTTTGAAGGTTCACGTACTTAGAACAAAATTTTTGATAATCATTGTATGAGATATTTTTTGTTTAAGATATTTGAGTGTGAATTTTATTTCAATATATAATTTTGTATTATATATGTTTATTATTCCGGTATTCCTCAGACCTTACCTATCATATGTAAAGCATAGATATTGAAGCACGAATATAACCCTGAGATAAGAGAATTAAATAGTGTGATAAAATCATAATTGAATCATTTAAATAAGTTTAATTAATTAACTAATTAATTGCTTGGCGCATCTCTGACTTTTAATATCACATTAACATATATATATATATATATATATATATATATATATATATATATATATATATATACAAATATGAAATGTAGTGTGAAGCCGAAATAATTTTAACCATCAAAAGACGAAAACTTAAATACTTAGGTCATGTGATGAGAGAGCAAAAATACTTATTATGTAAGGTATAATTCGGGGAAAGCGAAATGTGGGAAGACAAAAAATATCCTGGCTTAAGAACCTGAGGGAACGGTTTGAATAAATTAGTGTAAAACTATTTAGAGAGGCGGTCACCAAGGTTCACATAGCCATGAAAATAATCTCCAACCTTCGATAGAAGATGGAACTGGAAGAAGAAGAATGAACTATGGAGAAATTAACATATACGTCTTCAAAGTGTTTTTCATAAATATTAAATAAATAATTAATTTTCATTAAAATCGTGAACTTAAAACTAAGAATTAAAAAAAATCAATTAAAGCTTACCTATCAATACAACCAGAATAGAACTCTCGAATGCCTTCATAATACTAACACACAATTTTTCCTGTTTCTTAAAATTTCAATGAACTAGAAATATATGTTTAAAGATAAAATGGAGAGAGGAGCGACAGAGGTCATTGTATGAAAGATTTAGCAAATGAAAAATTGTAGTGTCAGCTTGTGACTTGCGTCTCAAAACTATACTGAACTACGACCTCTTGTGATTAGTTTGTTAACACTCAATTTCCGATTTACTGGAGATTTGTTTTTGTTAGATTCAGAGCCGTTTCTACGTATTTTAGTTCAAAGTTTAATATTATTAATTAAGATTAACAGTCTTTAAGGATAAAAAAAATCTTGCAGGAATGATGCTTGTACTTTTTATTTTAGCTAATGAAGCTAATGCATGGTAAAATGTTAAATAATGTTAAATATGCAGATCATACATCACCTGTGTCTGATTCTAACGAAAATTCACAAACAGTTATGGACAAATTATACTAATATCGTCGGGTTAGTGCTTATTTGTTCCATACCACATTTTCTACTTTTTTGGGTTAATGTTGTAATGAAACATTGACAACATAATAATGTATGTAATTTGGCTCTGATAACTCTAACAGCCAAGACTTTTCTGTAATACCTTTGTAACTTTGTGCCATATGATTATTTTATGGGTTATTTCAGTGCTTAAGTGTTCCATATTCAAAGACCAATAGGAAGCCAGTATTTCACATGCGCATTCGATGCTTCGGTGCTTGTTTGTGCCATGTTATGCAGTGCGTTGAGGTTAACGCGTCTTGTATGGTGGCGACTGGATGTGATAAATAAAAGTATAAAACGGGTAAGTAAATGCATATATTATTTATTTACGTGTGTAAAAATGTATACATATTATTTCATTATGTGTTCTTCACTATATTACCAAAGTTAATAATTAATAATCAATGTCTCAGAATAAGAATTTGGCATGTCGAACAAATAAGCACTAATTTGACGATATTTCTGCCAGGAGAGCGTAAACACTCATGTAATTTTTTTGTTACAGGGTGGATATAGATCGTAAACAAATTAACGATATAAAAAGAAATGTATTTGAGACGATTCCCGATGTTTCTAAAAGAAACAATATTGCAATGTCTGAATGTTCGTCCCCTGCGCCGTCATTACCTACTTATGTCGAGAATATGTTTGATAGTGACGATTCAGTCTGGGATCCTGATTATAATGCAGAACCACTCAGAAAAAATTTTGACTATAACAGTAATTCAAGTTCAACTTCCTCTGGTGGAAATAGACAAAATACAGAGAGTTCTACAAAAATGGTGTCAGAATATGCCAAAAAATGTACAAAAGAAAGCTCAGCAGAAAATAACATGGAAAATCAAGATGTCCAAGCAAGCAGCAAGAAGACTTCTAAAAAAAAACAAGAAAGCTATCGAGAAATCCTTAGAACTGGACTAGAAATGTGAAAAAAGTTCAGCGAGAACATGGACTTCAATATAAGGACGAAAAAGGAGTTGTCCATGCTCCAAGGCAATGTCAATCCAAGTGTTTGAAAACTTGTACCTATCAATGTATTAAAAATATTAATACGAACGAAAGGAAGGATATTTAAAAACTTTTGGCAACTAAGTGATAGCAAAAAAGGCGCATTTTATTTAAAATTTGAAAAAAAAAGTTCACCAAAACGAATGTATGTGAAAACAGAAAATATTTCGGACTGCCAGAAACAAAATTCGTTTCAATATTACCTTGAGGTTTTAAATAAGCCAATTAGAGTATGTAGCGATTTTTTTTAACTACTCTATACATTAGTAAACAGAGAATTTATTATTTCTTTATTATTTATTATTTCTGCATATGGAACAAATGTGCAAATTTCTGTACTAATTTTACTTTTTGTTCCATAAGCAAAGGTTTTTATTTTTTTTTCAAGTTTAAAAATAGTCAGTAAAAATTTGAAGGTTTAATCCAGCACATCATTTTAAATATTTTCTTTAGAATTAACATCATTTTCCTGAGTTTTAAAATAAACGAGCAAATATTACCAAAATATTTAAATGTAAATATCTCAAAATGAGAATTTGGCATATGGAACAAATAAGTACTAGCCCGACGATATGTGTAGCTAGCTGGTTTCAAATAGTGGTGAGAATTTCTCGGAACAATAATGCATAATCTAACGACTAACGATGCAATAGGGTTTCAAAAATACTTATGATTGACAATACGTCAAATTGTTAAAGATAGGTTCAAGATGGACAACATGTATTAACCTGTCACGGTACGGGTAAATGTGTGTGAAGAGATACACATTATATATTTAAATATTTTACAAAAAATGAAAACAAACAATTTTTTTATTCCTATTCGAAAAGCCAACGAGTCAACACCTCGGCTTCTTTTAATAGTATTTTTAATAAAAAACTTGTCAGTTAATGTGATTTGTTATTAAGTAATTATTGAAAGTAAAAAGTTTTTTGTGAAACAACTTTGTATGTACTTTTGCAAGATACTTTATAATTGATACAAACACACTAATAGGCCAGACATTGCGCCTAGTTTTCATTAAATATTTTGGCATCCAGAAGATTTCAAAATGTTTCCTTAACCCACCGCTCCAAGCTACGGAGCTGTTACCACATCAAATACAACAAAACATACACCGGCTACCACATCATATCCTAGCAGAAAGCAAGCGATAGTATTAAATGTTCTTCCAGAAACAGCTCTCTTCGATCACATTAAGACGATCGAATTTGCATCTTCCTTGCTTCTATTTCTGACATCGATATCCTTCTCAAAAACAATCTCACCGTTTCCGTTAAAAAAGAAATCGTCCACATTCGCAGACTTATTTCCCTAACTAAAAGATTGTTAATATGTAATGTATGTCCATCGATTCCAAATCAACTTATCGAGCAGGCAGACGAACTTGGTCTGCAACTAGCCTCACCTGTATCTCAGATTCGTACTGACTCACCCGATAAAGATTATTCCCATATATTAAGTTTTCGGCGGTCCATCTACGTAATACCAGATAAAGAAAATTTCGAAATACAAACCTCCGTATTAATATATTTTGAAAACACTTTCTTCCGAATCTTCGTTACATCAGACACACTTGAAAGTTTCCTTTGCCAAAAGCCGGACACACGGCAGAAATTTGCCAAAACCCACCGGATACCACTACCCACCCCCGATTCGCCCACGTATCTAATGAATCCACCAACAATACCTACCTTTAGATCAACCTTAACCTCAAAACAGCCGATTCAACTGACTCAAGCGTTGATTCTCCCCCTGTAATTACCATTTCAGATCCCACTACTCACAGTCCAATCGATCCACATTCCCTCCATGACAACTCCTTCCAGGCCCCCAAATCAGCCCCTAAAAAAAATCGAAAACTAAAGATACAAAACTATCAGCCACCATCAGCCCGTGTGCCCGCTCAATTATAGAAAATCTTACAACTGCAAACCCATCATCCTTTTCAATTAACTCGCTACAACTAATTGCTTTCTTGGAAAATTCTTTCCACTGCCATGACCCTTTAGCTGAAGCATACCAATTTACTACGAACATTAACACCCTTCTTGAAGACCTGAAACAAATCTATCATAATATCTCTGATAGATCACTTAAAAATCGTATAACTCGCCTACAAAAAAAAAAAAAAAAAATTAAGGCTACGATGAATCTAAACGATGTTATTGACACTGTTAGTCTTGCATCTGTTAGTTCTAACGACAGTGATCCCCCCTTAGACAAAACCGACCTGCCTTAATTTATAACTTTCATATTCACTATAATTTAATGGAATTGCGACGGATATTATCCGCGCTTAGAACGTCTGCAGCTACTGATATCTCTCCACCACCCCACCTTCATTTGCTTACAGGAAACAAACTTCACGTCTACTAATCTTCATACACTCAAAGACTTTGAAGGGTATTATTACATCAGATCACTAGCAGAGCTAGTGGAGGTGCATTGATATTTGCTTCTAAAGACCGCTACTCCACTCTTCTTCCTCTGACTACCAATCTCGAAGCTGTCGCCATCACAACTTACTGCCCTAACAAACTTGCCATATGTTTTATATACATCCCTCCTGACTACATTCTAAAGGAAGAAGAACTCCTTGATTTAGTATACCAACTCTCCCAACCCTATATAATTGTAGGAGACTTCAACGCCCACAACACTATGTGAGGCTCCTTGCGTAAATTTGGACGTGGTACAGTTGTTGAAAATATTCTTGATTGCACTAGCTCATGTGTCTTCAATACGGGATCATACACCTACTTTTATATTGCTTCTAGTACTTTTTCTGCCATCAATCTAAGCATATGTGATCCCAAATCGGCCCCCTACTTATCCTGGCAAACAGCAGACGACCTTCACGACATCAACCATTTCCCTATAATTATACCCGACAACACCTATGACCAAGTTTCAGTGAGAAATTATTGGCGCTTCAACAAGGCTAATTGGCCAGAGTTCTCCAAAAAATTTCAATTCCTTATATGCGAATTACCTAACTCTAATAATATTAATGATTCCATAAACCTATTCTCAGATGCCATAATTAAAGCAGCATTAACTCATATTGGCAAAGCAAAGCAAGAAAACATTCTTACATAACTATGTATCGTCTTTGAATAATAACACAAATCCCTCCCAAATGTGGAAAAAAATTCGACAAGTCCAGGGACAAAAAACACACCAAAATTACCCGTTTAATCTCTAACAGCACCTCTTCTAGCAACAGCCATATTATTCGCAATACCCTGGCTAACACATTTGAGGAACAATTTCACAATAAACTCAAACCCCTTATTTCAACCTCTACACAAGAACCACTCTTCTACAATCTCATTTCACACCACTTATAATACAAGATATCGACAATATTAATTCTCCTTTCTCACTGGCTGAACTCACATCTGTCTTATCCTTATGCCAAAATACTTCCGCCGGCCCTGATGATATCCCTTATATTTTTCTTAAAAACCTACCCAACCGCTGCCTTACTATCCTCTTAGACATAAATATATAATTCTATCTGGTCTTCTCAAATATTTCCTACTCAATGGAACACATCCGTAATTATACCAGTCCTAAAACATGGCCAAACACCAACCTTTCCTCAGTCCTATACACCGATTTCGCTCACTTGCACCATGTGCAAATTAATGGAGAATGTGATAAACAGGCGTCTTTTATGGTTTATTGAAAAACACCAAATTTTACTTAAAGAACAATCTGCTTTTCGCAGACATCGTTCCATATGCGATAACCTCATCCTCCTACATACCCAAATCGCCGAAGCTATTAATAACAGTCAAGAAGTGATTGCCTGCATTTTTGATATTGAAGCTGCTTTCGATAAAATACCTAGGCAGATTATTCTCAATAAGCTATTATTATACTGCCCCAATGGAAATATTTTTAAGTTCATCAAGCACTTTCCTAGCTCTAGATCCTTCAGAGTCTCTGTAAATGGTTGCCTATCATCCCCCACATCCAACAAGACGTAGTCCCTCAGGGCTCTGTATTAAGCACCACATTGTTTATTTTATCGATTAACCATATATGCCACAGTCTTTCCTCTCCAGTCAAATTTACTACATACGCTGACGACCTTGTAATTTATTGCCATGGTGTTGCGACCACTACTACTTGCAAACTTCTCCAAACATTAGTGGACTTATTACAAAATAGATTGACTTCCCTCGGCCTGTCACTCTCATCTACAAAATCACAACTCATAAAATTCACCAGAAAAACAGTCTCCACTGCCCCTAAAATCTTAGTTAATAACCATCCCCTCCCAGTCGTCGATCACCGCAAAATTCTAGGACTAATATTCGACTCCCGACTTTCTTGGAAACAACATATTCAGGAAACTAGAGCAGATTCACTGTCAGAGCAGAGTGCCTAAAACGTTTAAATATTATCAAAACACTATCCTACTACCAATGGGGAGCTAGCGAATGTACACTCTTAAAAGTATATAGGTCTCTTACTCGCTCTAAACTCGATTACGGCAGATTTATATATATGTCAGCATCCAGAACATCCTTACAAAACCTTAATTTAGTACATAATACTGCTATCCGCATCTGTTTAGGAGCTTTCCGTAGCAGTCCAGCTGAGAACCTCTACCGAGAAGCCAACGAACCCCTTCTTTGGCGTAGGCGCCAATATCTCCTCCTTTCTTATGCTGCCTCTACTTCAGCTTACTTTTCTAATCCAGTACACACACTGCTGATATTACCCAACTATACAAGTACTCACCCTCCTGCTCCACGCATTCATACTATCCCTATCCTACTTCCAACTTTAATACCACGTATAAAATTATCCCTAACTAACCCTCTCCCGATCCCGCAGAATTCTCCTTGGACTAAAACTTTACCGACATTTAATGTGTCACTAACAAAGCTTAGTAAGGCTGTAAGGCTTTAGTAAGAACTAAAAAAGGATACCAAATGGGAGAAAAATGAAATCTTCTATGCAGATGACGCAATACTACTCTCTCAAAGTGAAGACCATACAAGTGGTATGTTGTACCAATTAAATATAACCGCCAGAAAATTCAACATGTTAATTTCCCCATAAAAGACAAAATGCATGGTTACAACAGCAAATTTACTAAGATGTAAATTGGAGCTGGAAGGTCAGATAATAGAACAAGTGATGGAGTTTAAATATCTAGGCATCACATTATATAGCTACGGAAAGCTCGAAACATAAGTGAAAGATCAAGTGAATAGAGCAAACAGAGCCGCAGGATGCCTAAATGAAACAATATGGACAAATAAAAATATCGGGAAAGAAATGAAAGGCAGAATTACAAAACAGTCACCAGACCAATAATGACATACGCGGCAGAAACAAGAACTGACGTTCGTGACTCACGTGTGAATCACGTGTTTGTGAGCGGGACCCAATTTTGATACTCGTGCGTGAAACGACGTGAGAGAAATTAAGTAACCATGAGCGAGCGTGAACGGGAATGGAAAACCACTATGGCACCTATCCCCAATCCAAACAAATACAGGAAAACAATAGATACCCAAAGTACATGATACAGATCAATAAAAACACTTGGTGAAACCTATGTCAAGGAGTGGTCAAATATGGGTCGAAAAATAAAAAAAAGGAAAAACGTTAAAAAATCTAAGCTTTCGAGATTTGTATACTTACCTTGTTTTATGGTCTTTAGCGGTTGTTTCAAATTTGGCTGCATTGCATCGCATTTAAACTATTTCTTGAATACTTTAAAACCAGCTCTGCGTAAAGATAAGATATGACTTTATTTATTTTTAAATTTTATTTACCACTTTTAAAAATGAACAATTTATAAACATAATAAGCTAAATATAATATAAATCCCAGAATAAAAAATTGCTCTAAGTAAGCATGTTGTTTAGGTATTTTAAAGTTGTCTGTCACTAATGGTGCTATGCAGATAAAAATTTCAAAATTTCGTGAAAAATAGGAATTACCGTTATTTTGGCAGCAGATGTCTTGTGACGTCAGTAGACCTTTTGACTTATTGAGAGTTTGGATACAATAATATAAGCTGATTTGATAATTTTGGTGTCTTGAATATTATATACAGTGCATGAAAATGCTTCCCAGTATTATACACAGTACATTTTAAATGTATAGTTGTAATATTTAATCTTTAGATTTTTGTTATTTTATTTTCCAAATAAACTAATTCTCATTATTTTGTTTCAGACTTAAGATAATGGTCCGGGATCCTGGGCCCATTTTCACCCTTTATTACTAACAAGCCAATTTTTCGTGAGTAATTTCATTTAAACAAGACCCCCAAGTTTTGCCCTTACAACTATTTGAGTTTGTGGTAGTTAACAGGGTTAGCAGAGATGAAATATGTTGGTTTGATGACTCTCAAAAATTTATTACTTATGGTTTTTTTAATTCTTAAAATAATTATCCAATTGTCCTTTCTGTTACCCTTCTTACCAACTAAAACCACCCTCTTCTACTTAGGCGCAGTTGACTGTCGCACGTGCAGTACCCCGAAAGTGGGATGGCCGCTGTAAGGCTGACTACACTTTCGGAGCACTCCCTTCTCTTGCCTCTGTTATTGGTCCGGCTGATTTTTCTCTTCCTTCTTCTTAATAATTGCTCGGATGTAATTGTGGATACTATTCCACCCCTCCTTACTTCCCGTCATCTTCACGATGATCACAGGCACAGTCACTGTTTCTGCATACATTCTGTTTCTGTTCACTTTGCATCTGCTACACTCCTGCATTGTGTGAGTAACAGTGTCGGAGTATTCGCAGTATAGGCATTTGTTTGTAGTTGTCTTTCTGAACCTATGAATGTATGCCCTAAAATACTCATGTCATGTGAGCACTTACGTCAGGGAGTAATCCAGTCGCCTATGACCACAGTCAACCCAGTCCCTTAGGCTCGGGATCTACTGGGCAACATCTTCCATTTTGTTCTACTGTTCTTGCTATCTTTCCATTGATCTTTCCCTTTCTTCTTTTTTATGGCTATTTTTAAATGCCCTTTTCTTTCATAGAAATGTTTCCTTCGTATATACAGTCACGCAGGCGCACTGTACTCGCAACAGATTTGTTCTGATCACTCGTATTATGATCCCGTTGTAGGTCGATATCTTTACCGCACCACTTCAGAATGGTGTCGTGTAAGCGATGATTGACTGCACAATACCGTGTAGGGCCCTCTTTCTTTCTGATTTGGGTCCATTAATATTGAGCATCACCCTCCACAGCATAGCCGCACTCTTCGCTGCCTTCCAGGCTACCACTCATATATGCTCCCCCCATTCGTCATATTGATGTAGCGTTACTCCCAGATATTTGACCCATGTATTTGATGTTAGCTTTGCCCCTTCACATTAAAGTTCCATCCCTTGTCTTTTCTGTTTACCCTTCAGAATGATGGCTTCGGTCTTCTCTGCCACGAGTTCCAGTCCGTGATCTGTCATTCAGTCCTTCATGACGTTGCCCATATGTCTTACCCGAAATCGAAAATCCGCCTCGTTCTGCGCTATAGGGGGAGATTTTAATGCATTTTATTTATTTATGTTAAGTCTTATATTGTGTTTAATATTCTGCAGTGGGATTTTCCCGGTAAATAAATAAATGTTTAAGGTATTATCATCATTTGAGATTGGCAACAATTTAAGCGACGTAATGTCTATCTTTTGCAGCTCGAAACAGTGCATTCTAGTCCAAATTAGTCCCATCCCTTATATTTTTTAACCACAAATGTTTGAGTCGTCTCTTGCTTTCTATTTACCGTTAGATAAATAATTTGAAAGGATTTGCTTTACTAATCCTTACCTTTTTTTACAGTGCCTTTAAAGAATCTTTTTATTGTGTATATTATTAGTCCAGGATATTCTACAAAGTATTGACTTTTTTAAAGTTTTTACTTTGAGCGTGTGGGTTTCACAGCTATATAAGGGAAGTGATTTAAGAAAGTAGTGAACAAAACGTAGTCCGTTATCATGGCACGATAACAATCTCCATTCACAGTAACATTCTGGCCGGCCTCTGTTTTAAAGAAATATGGACCAACGATTCAACCAGACCATAAACCACACCAAACAGTTGTTTTTTCAGGGTGTAATGGCAACTCTTGAACCTCTTTGGGTTGTTCATTACTGCAAATACGGGCATTTTGTTTATTAACGTACCCATTAAGCCAAAAAGGGCCTCATCTGAAAACAAAATTTTTCTTGAAAACAGTGGATCTTCTGAAAGCTTATCAAGAGCCCATCGACTGAAACGGTGACAACTCGGAAGGTCGGTCGGCCTCAGCTCTTGTACTAATTGGATTGTGTATGCTTTTAAACTAAGATCCAAGAAACCAAGAACCAAGCGCACGAAACACATTCCACATAGAACTCTTATTTTCAAAATACAACTTAATAATTTTTAGACGCTGTGCCGGGCTAACTCTTTTCATCATGAAATGTCAAACAATACTGAACAAAAGCTTAATGTCAGTTTGACAGTATTTATGCACGATCTCCAATCAAATCCCCACCAAAAAAGTACCTCTAAATGAATCACCCTTTAGAAAATAACCAGGAGAGGACAGAATACCGAACAAACTTCTAAAGTACGGAGGACCAGATCTGACCAAACACTATTAAGACTAATCCAAAAAATAATAGAATACCGTGTAGGGCCCTCTTCCTTTCTGATTTGGGTCCATTAATATTGAGCATCACCCTCCACAGCATAGTCGCACTCTTCGCTGCCTTCCAGGCTACCACTCATATATGCTCCCCCCATTCGACATATTGATGTAGCGTCACTCCCAGATATTTGACCCATGTATTTGATGTTAGCTGTGCCCCTGCACATTAAAGTTCCATCCCTTGTCTTTTCTGTTTACCCTTCAGAATGATGGCTTCGGTCTTCTCTGCCACGAGTTCCAGTCCGTGATCTGTCGTTCAGTCCGTCATGACGTTGCCCATATGTCTTACCCGAAATCGAAATTTTGCCTCGTTCTGCGCTATAGGGGGAGATTTTAATGCATTTTATTTATTTATGTTAAGTCTTTTATTGTGTTTAATATTCTGCAGTGAGATTTTCCCGGTAAATAAATAAATGTTTAAGGTATTATCATCATTTGAGATTGGCAACAATTTAAGCGACGTAATGTCTATCTTTTGCAGCTCGAAACAGTGCATGCTAGTCCAAATTAGTCCCATCCCTTATATTTTTTAACCACAAATGTTTGAGTCGTCTCTTGCTTTCTATTTACCGTTAGATAAATAATTTAAAAGGATTTGCTTTACTAATCCTTACCTTTTTTTACAGTGCCTTCAAAGAATCTTTTTATTGTGTATATTATTAGTCCAGGATATTCTACAAAGTATTTACTTTTTTAAAGTTTTTACTTTGAGCGTGTGGGTTTCACAGCTATATAAGGGAAGTGATTAAAGAAAGTAGTGAACAAAACGTAATAAGCGTACGGAACTTTACTTTTTCGTGTCCAGAAAACTATAGTTTCTAAGTCCAGTATTGGGCTGTGTCCAATGATAGTTGGTTAACTGTCCATAAGTCATCGAAAGTGTATCTTGCCCGGATTACACAAGGCTAGTTTTTCAAGATAAGTTAGCAAGCTAGCGCTTTTAAACTAGCAAGGTGGTATTACTAACTTTATGTATACAGAACTAGCTTCGAGTGTAAGCTAGTGTTCGGCTAGTAAGCTATTGAGAAAGACAGTAAGCCAGTGTCTTAAGCTAGGATAGTTTAATAACATGGAGTTCTATTTTGTTAAGCTACTTGCGTCCCCCTCTATTGGTTTTACTATCCTGGCTTGTGTACTACCCTCGTCTGACCGGCAAAGCTAGTGCTTGCTAGTTTCGAACAGCAAGTGCATAGTATCCACCTGTTTTATTTTTTCAGAGATAATCACGTGCTTCTAAAACTAATATGCCAAAATTAAGTGCCGAGATTAATTAATAAAGTTAATACAAATGTATCGTGAGAAAGAATGTCCGTGGAACGCCACTATTCTATCTGATAAAGATGTCTATTCATGATTCAGCAATACAAAAAATAATTGACAACTTATTAGAACTCGGCATAGAAATGTCTGTTAAAGACAAAAATGAAGATAAAAAATTTACGAGCAACTTACTGTCAGGAACTGTAAAAAATTACAAAAATCAAACCAGGTCTGCAGCAGGTTCTAAGGATGAGTATAAGTCAAAATTAAACTGGTTCAATGAAATGCACAGTTTTATTAAATATGTACCAATGAAAAGGAAAATAACGGTCAGTAAGATTGCATTACTTATTTATTTATAGTAAAGAAAATGAATGTTAACACGCAGGGAAATTTTGAAAAGCAGCGTGTTTTTTCTGTAGATCGCACATAAATAAACAGTCAAGAAATCATTTTTAATTGACGAGGCACCGCATTATTATTGTTAAAGTAGGTTTTAAATGTCTCTCTTCTCGCCATTGCTGACATCGAAGAATGATTACTCTCTTGTTTATATAAGACCTCAAGTCCTGCAGTTTCTGTTCTAAAGAGCCATGGGAGGTGTTTCCTCCATCAATACCGTCCCGGGCGACTGCTGATTAAATAACTTCGATTTTCTTTTCTCAACCAATTATGTAAAGCGCATGCTGCCAATACAATTTTCTCGACTGTCTTTACATTGGTTGCAATTGGTTTTTGGAATACACGAAATTGGCTTATCAATATATCAAAGGCATTTTCCACTATTCGTCTCGCTATGGATAGTCGGTAGTTTTAAACTTTCTGTTCCAGTATTAAATTGTCACCAGGGTAACGTTTCATGATATAACAATCACTCCACCCTCTGGTAAAAGATTATTCTCCAGTTTATTATATATGGAGCAGTTTTTAAATACAGTTCCATCTGATGCCATTCCACAAGCCCCAACATCAACATAACGAAAGCAATAGTCATCATATACTAACGCCATAAGAACAATACTAAACACTTTTTTTATAATTTGAAGTACATACTTCCACTATTACCAGGAGCCATAATTTGAATATGTTTTACATCAATGGTGCCATGGCATAAAGGAAAGTTCCACCTCTTTCTAAATCCATTTTCTATTTCCGCCCATTCTTCGGCATTATTTGGTATCTAAAAAAATTATAATACACCTATTTATTATAATTATTACTAAAGTGTTTCTTTTTTTGTTGTTGTGTAGGTCAGTCAAGAATAAGCAATAGATGAAGCGTAAGATAACAGCCCTGTGAGCCAAACCAACATTAAAAATAGCAATGAAAATAATATTGACAATAGCTGCAATGACAATAGTGAAAACAGTGAAGACGTTTCAAATTCTGAAAATTGTTCATCACGACCATCTACATCTGCGACAGGTAATAAACCACAACGCAACGAGTCTGCGACGCCATCTGCGAGAACTACTATTAAATCAAACGATAAAATGTCAGTTCCAACTCCGAAACATTTCAGAAGTGGCATCTTTGGTTAGGAAAATGAAGTCGATAAAGAATGATTTAAATAATACATCTACGAGTGAGTCTACACCACAAGAAAATGAGCATCATATTTTTGGAACTTTTGTGAGTAGCCAACTGAAAATATTATCTACTACACGAGTTATTACGGCTCGGGACAAAATGAATGCCGTATTATCTCAGTCTGGCATGGAAGATCTGAACTACGTAAACACCGCATTTACATACCAGACGCCTAGTAGTCATTGCTCTTAAGATTCACACACAACAATTATTACTGTACCATTGCCACTTAGGTACATCAGAAGAGTCGGATTGGTCAATAATTACAGAAAATGAACCTAATAATTATCAATGACAAAATCCAATCGACGAGTTTAATTCTGATTTTTTACTCCAGGACAATGAGAATCCTATTGCTTTAGCATTCCGCAATGCATAATTTTTTAATTATTTTATTTGCAATTTTGTGATAAATACAAAAATATAAAGTTATTATTATTAGTACTAACCTTTATGTTTTCTTTCAATGTCTTAAAGATTTCTTCACATACCTCTGATATGAATTTAGATATAGAACACCTTGAAACCCGATAAAAGTGATTCAATCTTCTGTAACTAATGCCGGATGAAAGAAAATCTAAAGTGATCTCCAACTTTACTCTTGCTGGTAAAGCCTCTTTCATAATAGTATGCTGCATCACAAGATTCAACAGAATATCAAACACATCTGGCATCATTCGTAAAATTCTGATATACTCTTTTAAGTCTTCATTTCGAAGTTCTTCTGAAACTAGTGCAGATTATCCAAGTTCATTCCTTTTTAAAATTAATGGTCTTGTTCAAACGCGTTTTTCCAATAAAGCTTCTGTTAATTCATCCTATGCTGGTGGAGAAATATACGTATTTGGGTCACGAAATAAGAATCAGCAGGGATAACCAAACATGCGAAATCCAAAGACGAATTACTTTAGCGTAGGCAGCCTTTGGAAAATTGCGAGACACACTTAGGGCCGGCATACCAATTAGCCTCAAAAGAAAAGTATTTGACCAATGCCTATTACCGGTCATGACCTATGGGGCGGAAACTATGACTCTAATCAAAACTACGGCTTCGAAATTGGGAGTGGCACAGAGACAAATGGAACGATCTATGCTGGGAGTGACGTTGCGGGACCGAATAAGAAACGAAGATCTGCGAAGAAGGACGAGTATTGCTGATGTTGTGGAACGTATAGCGGACGTATAGATAAATGGAATTGGGCAGGCCATGTAGCGAGAATGCATGACTCACGATGGACGAGTAAAATTACGCATTGGAGGCCAAGAGCAGACAAACGTAGTAGAGGAAGACCACCTACGCGTTGGGCTGACGACATCAGGCGTATCACGAAAAATTGGCAACAAAGAGCACAAAATTGCAAAGAATGGAGGAGTTTAAGGGAGGCCTATGTCCAGCAGTGGACGTCAAAAATGGAGGCTGGATGATGATGATGAATTCATCCAATGCAATTTGACACAGTTTCCAAAGTAACTGTTTTAGTCGAAAATTGTTTTTTTAGAAATATTGACCATTTTCAGTAGATTTGTTGCTCTATTAATCTTGCAATAGTACTAGCTACTGGCTAAAAGTTTCCTAGCCATATGTAAACCGTTCTAGCATGCGCCAAGCGCAGCCTAGGACACCGGGATATCTAGCTTGCTATCCTAGCTTGAAAAACTAGTCTCATGAGGCTAGCCTTGAAAAATTAGTCAAATACGGGCATTTTGGGTAGGCTAGTGATGTTCCACGTTCTGTATTGCTTCGAAACCATACTTGCCGTCATTACTGTTCAGCTAACTCCATTTAATAAGGTTTGGCTTAATCAGTGCTCTGCCGGTACTTAAATGGTTCAGCATGCGCGACGTCGACCAGTCGCTTGCGCAATCCAGATTTGTAGAGTTTCTGGTAGTGGATAACAGGGTTATGGTTCGTAACCGAAACGAAGGTGGCGGTTTTCGAAGGTTTGTTTGGCCACTTTCTTGCATTTTTGTTCCCATATTTGGTTTTTATGTCTTATAACCATTCTTTTAAAAAATATTTGTTGATTGTGGTATTGGTTTTTGTCGTCTACTTCTTGGGAGATAAGCCATTTGTGATACGTTTGCTGCTTTATCTGTTTCTGTTGTTAGAGTTAATCGCTTCCTAATATGCTCTTTTTTATTCATCGGTAGGTTCGCTTTTCGTTTCCCAAGGATTCATATGCATATCCTAGAGATTCTACTATCATGATCCGATCCACGTTTTATACCCTATATACTCAAGTGTCTTGTATTTTTACTTCAGATATCTGCCCAATTATAATACATTCAATAACTGATTTTAATTGTCTTATGCCCCGATGCCATTGTTGTTATAATTTGTCATTTCTTCGCCGAAGATACCCATAACTGGATGATTCACGTCCTTCTGTTGTCAGTAGAACGTATCGTTTTCTTGCACTGATGTATCTTCATTGGGGACATATATCCTTAATATAGTAATTTTGTGTCCGTAAATGTGTTTAGATTTGAAGTTACTGTCCTTGCGTTAAATGCTTCCCAATGTGTTATTTTGTTTTCTAGTTTTTGTTCAATATACACCTTTGGTCGCTCTCTTGTCTTTTGACACGCTGCTAAAAATATGGACAAATTTTCCAGTTAATGTGACTTCCTTTTAACCTCATCTGCTCCATCCGCCGTTGATCTTCGTCTGTAACCCTAGACAAGGGACCCTCATAAAGTGCTTTCATCTGGGCCAGCTGAACTCTGGTCTTTTACAGAGGTGTTACTCCTCTATCTCTTCTCGTTTTTACGGCTTGGGACCGGCTGTATCGGTTGCAAAGAGCAGAATATCAAAATAGATTCAAATGCTACAATGGCTAATTTTTAGTGAATTATAAACGAAGCTGGTTTTTGCTTGAGAAATTTTATGATTTGGTAATATTTATGAATTGAAGTAGGTACATATAGTCTGAGTATTGTATTTCAATTATCATGTTCCCGCGATATGCTGAACATCGTTTTTGTTTTTCATAATTGATCCTATTGCATACCCTTGTTGCTTCTCCGTATAATTTCTATAGGAGGTTCATTAACTCTTAAGAAGAAATCATTAGCGTATTACAGATGACTCCCGTTGTGCCCGATGGGATCTTTATTTCTTTGTTTTGTATGTATTATCCTGATGGTACAAAGCCTAATTTGGAACGTTGAAATAATAAATTATAGAAGAAATACATTATTTATTAAACCAATAAGCTGCAAATGTCTAACATTATCAATTTTTAATGAGGGTAGAAAATATGTATAAAGTACAATTCTATAATAACTTAATCGCATAAAAAGAATGATAAAATAAGTTAAAAATAACTTAAACCTAAATCAGGTACAATTTTTATATTACGTTTAAAAAAATATATGTACATTTTTTTATACTAGTCTGTATTAATACGTAGGTATATATTGATTGAAATATATCACAGACATTTTTATTGATTGCGCTTTAGGTTAGTTTATATCACTTCTTACTACAACTGTAGTATTTCAAATTAAAAATTCAATGATGTCATACTGTGGACTATTTATAAATGATCACTGTGACTAGATCATTCTTTGTGCAAGCTTGTTAAAGAACATTTGAAAATCGAAACCTAAATAGGACACAGTGAAACGATGTAAGAAGTTTGTATCAGAAATTAATCTTGCACTATTTTATAACCAATTATATATTACGTCATAATAAAGGAAAACACTAAATTGCAACTGCAAGGTCCAAGAGGATTTAGAGGAATAACATACGGTTCAGATCATTATATTGTAAAGCCAAAGGTAGCTTTTCCGTTTATACATAATGCAACAGAACACAACGAGATATACAGCCCAAATAAGAAGAAATTTTGGAGGAAATAAATTACAACTTAGTTTGACCCAGAGGAGTACATAGACACTACATCAAGACCGATTTGATGAGAAACTAATTACTATAACTGAAACATCAACGACAGAAGATATATACAACAGAGTGGATAGTATCAAAGAAGCTGCACAAGAAGCACTCGGCTTGACGTCTCAAAGATAAAGTGATAAGTTACGAAGAAACAGAATATCCCGCAAGATAAAAAAGTTTACATTAAATGGTTAGGTAGTAAAAAACAAAGTAATGGAGATACAAATTCTAAAGCCAAAAGAATAGCAAAAATAACATTAGTGACAGCAAAAAGAGAAATATCGTATAAGAAATGCTAGATAATTAAAATCTATCTAATAAGCAGAAAATGAAAAGAGATATGAAAGTCTCTTGACAGGAATTACTACCACAAAAAGGAATGAATTTTCAGCTCAATCGCCAACGCAAATAAACATTGGGATATCTAGGACCAGACGTTTTTTCAAAAACTTTTTGAAGCTCTCACTTGGTGCATATATCAATACTAAAATGGTACTCCTGTACCCAACGAATTGAAAAATGGTGATCATCCATTCATACAAAAGAAGATGTGAAACTTGTGAAAAGTAAAGAAAAGTGTACTACTATAGAGGAATATCAGGTACCTATTCATTCTGCTGTCTGTACAGACGATTAATTAGAGACCTCATTTTGAATGAATACGAAAGACAATACGAAGAAGAACAAGCTGGTTTGAGTAAAGGAAAAAGTTGCAATGATAATATATTCTGCTTGAAGCAACTTTCTCAAAAATTATACCACAAATCAAGAATTTCAGATTATGTTTGTTGACTTACAGAAGGCTTATGAGTTTCTATAAACAAGTTCTGAAAAGTATTATTAGCAACCAACATTAGCTTGACTTTAATCGAAGGTTACGGAATTTATATAAAGCAACAAAACCGCAAATTAAAAATGAAAATAGATTATCACAGAGATTCCTTGTCAGTGATTCTGTATTTCGCCAACTTTGTTCAAGATATATTTGCTGATGACCAGGTAATTATAGCGAATCTTAAAGAAAACTTCAAGAGAAATATAGAAAGTGAGGGTTTGAAATTAAAGCAGCAAAAACTATCTGTCAATAGAAATCGAGATAAAGAACATCACGTTCGAAGATAATGACATAATTAAGCCCTTTGATCAAGACACCTATCTTGGAGGAATTTTCGACTGGACAGGGAAAGACGAACAAGAAATGAAGATTAACGCAAGTCAGAATAACGACAGGCTGTTTGAGCAGTATATTTTGAACGATATATATGAAACTCTTATTAAAAGAAATCCAATATATGGAGTCAAAAGAAATCGTCAAAAGAAAAATAAAAAGCGTAGAATTAGAGGTACTACCAAATATGTATGAAGGGATCTAAAATAGAAAGAGCTTTAAAAGAGCTAAAAAATAATAAAGTTCCATTACACGACGGTATAATTGCCGAGCTCTTGAAAAAAAGTGAGACAGTAACAATCCCTATACCAACAGAGCTATTTAATAGATGTCTACATAATAGCAAAATCCCTAAAGATTGGAACAAGAGTCTAGTAGGACTCTTCACAAAAACCGGTACAAATGTGAGCTAAAGATTTATAGATCTGTATCGTTGTTCAGTCAAACTGTTAATTAGAAATATTTACAATCGGTTAACTTACAGAATGAATAATTACCAACTGGCTGAACAGGCTGGCTTTCGCAATGGATATGTGGCAAGTACATCAGACCATCTGATGACAATGAGAAGACTGATAGAGAAGGCAAATGAGTACCAACTACCCGTGTTTCTTGCCTTCATAGACTACGAAAATGCATTTGATACTATCGAGATGTGGGTTATAGAACAAGCTGCTAATAATTGTAGAATAGATTCGAGATATAGGCAACTAATACATAATATATATGAAAACGCAACTATGATAGTACAATTGGAAGAAAATACAAATCCCATTTTCATTAAGAGAGGAGTTAGACAAGGCTAATATCTTTAAAGTTTTTTAATCTAACCCTAGAAGACGTTTTCGAAACTACAAACTGGTCAACCTACGGCACCAACGTTAATGGCAACAAGTTAAACCACCTCAGATTCGCTGACGACATCGTGATTATAGCGAGTACTTTCGAGGAATTACAAATTACGATGAAGAAACTCGAAGACAACTCCCAATAGGTGGGCCTTAAAATGAATATGACAAAAACAGAAACAATGACCAACACAGACAATCCCAAGAGGTATAACCATAAATGGCAGTGAGATACAACAAGTCCAGGAATATATCTATCTAGGCCTAATTCTGAAACTTGAAAAAAAAAACTCAAAGTGTGGAAATCACTAAAAGAGCAGGACTGGCATAGGCAGAATTTGTAAAACTTTGTTGGATACTGAAGAACTGCAAAATACTTTAATACTTGAGGAGTAAAGTGTTCAACCAATACATCCTTTCTATCAGGACATATGGATGTCAAACCTGGACCCTAACCATGGCAAATATAAATAAACTAGCCACAACAGAAAGAGCAATGGAAAGAGCAATGTTAGGTATACGACTGTCAGATAAAAGATGAACGACTGGATAAGATCAAAAACAAAATTTAAGAATATCACAACAAAAATTGACAAACTCAAATGGAGCTTCGCAGGTCACACTGCTAGAAAAAAGACCAACTTTGGAAAGCCACAATATAACATTGGAGACCTTATAAAGGTCAACGACCAAGAGGAAGATCACAGATGAGATGAGTAGACATCAAAAGAATAGCCAAAATTGGAACTATATTGCTCACGATAAAGATCGATGGAATGAGTTGGGAGAGGCTTATCTTATGTCCAAAAATGGACGAGAGAAGGTTAAGAAGAAGAAGATTATAAGTAGTAGAAACTTGAAAAATAACGAAGAATAACAAGAGAAAACTGGAGACTGTCGAAATGAACGTCTTTAGGAGGTCAGTTTGAGTATTCCGCAGAAAAAAGAATTCCCAACGATGAGATACGATAATGAATGAGAGTTGAAGGCTCAATGACAACAAATATGGAAAAAAAAATAAACTAATATGGTACATAGTACCGATATATCTATAGGATCTAAAACACAAGACTCCCGAAGAAGATAATGGTTTTACCAAACCGCAGAAGATGAGAAAGACCACAAAAATCCCGGGGAGAAGGAATAACTAAGCCAATGACCAAAAGAGATCTTAGAAAAGAAGAGAGAAATGGAATGATTGAATGGCATCTAAATATGTATATAAATATATATATATATATATATATATATATATATATATATATATATATATATATATATATATATATATATGCTAAAGTATCTCTTTGAAAGAGCAGAAAAGAAAAATGGCGTTAAAGTGGTCATGTTGTAGATTTAATCACGTCAGAATGATAATACGAGTAGAGAGGTTTTGTGGTATTTCTAATCAGAGAATGTCGTGTATAAAGATATATTAAATTAAAGGGAAGCAAAAAATAAAGATTATATGGAACCAAAAGGACGTTAAGTCTTACCTTTGGTAATAAATATTGGATTGCAATATATCAATATATGTGTCCTAGTTGGAAAGAAAAAGGTTTCTGTAATATAATGAAATTATAGAAGTAAAGAGGGTGACGTGCAAATAAAAGGTCAGAGTGGTTCTTCAGTATTACTCTAACCAGATAAACTAAGCTATAAAATATATTATTAGCACACTCCCTTTATATATAAATGTTTTATATAATATTAAGAAAAATGGCGAAAGTTTTAAACTAATACATACTACATTTTTGAAGCTAATTTTTTCTGTTAAAGTTTTTCAGAACTTTGACCACCCAATATAGCACATCCTACCTAGTTTGCTTCAACTGTTATTAAATTAATTTAAGTTTGACAAGTCAAAGGTATATTATTAAAACTTGACTCAACTCAATTTTATAATATTGTATGACATCATTTTTTCTAACATAAAATAACTCTAGTTAAAATAAAAAATATAATAAATACAATAGAAAGAATATAATAAAAACATATAACAACTATATTTTACATAAAGTATGTCTTATATCTAAAATTTTTTATTGATGTTGGAATAACTTAGTAGGTATAATTTATTTCTCACTATCATCAGGGATAACAAAATTTAAGATTTAAGAATGTAACTTTTACTTATAAAATGAAAATTACACCAAACTGAATTACAAACTTGTACTAATACTAAAATAATAAAATAATACTTCACAAAAGCCTATGCAACAACATAAGATACTTCATAATAATTGAGAATGTTTACTAAATAGAAACTCTCTTTAATATATGAACTAATAACGATGAGATGAAGATCTCTTTACAGTAATCTGATACCCTGGACTAAATGAAAAGATGAAAATATTAACGTTTCAATTTCCAATCCGGAAATCGTTTTCAAAAAAGATTAATATAGAAAAACAAAAAGTTATTTTAACATAAAGTCGTTTATTAATTGGCGATTTGTTTTAGCCAGTGTTTGCTCTTTGTCTTTAACCAAGACAGGCACCTGGTTTCGATCTTGCAGGTAAATATGGTAAGGTGGCCCAAGAATACGCACCCGCCCAATAGTGCGCACACCTGTTTTTATTAAAATATATATTTTAGAAGTGGTAGTGACATCGATTCTATTATGTTTTCAACTTTTACCCGTAGAAATACAGACACTCTACTAGGTGTATATTATACTCTGTTGCGTTAACAGTTAGCATTGTTTTTTAAAAAAAATGAGTGCTTATATCTACAAAAGAACATCCCAGAGGAAGCTGATCTTTACAGAGCAATTGATGGATCAAATACGGACTGATATTGAAAATTTAAAAAACAAAAGGCAAATATTTAGAAAACTTAATATTCCTGAGGCCACTATTTGCAAGCGCTTAAAATGTGGCACAGTACGTACATCATTAGGTAGATTCATCAGGTGTTTTTTTCTAATGATGTGGACCTAAGGCATCTTGATATATGGTTTTATGAATTGACAAGAAAAGACCTTAAGCAGTTTGCATTTAAATACACTGTCATAAATGGCATTGAACATCCTTTCAATTTAACTAAGAAAGCTGTAGGTGACAAGTGGGTTAGTAACTTTTGTCTACAACAGAAATTAATGCTTCGTTAACCCGGAAAATGTTCCACAGTGAGGATAATGGGTTTTAATAAACATAAAATTGATAGATTTTTTGACAACCTTAAATGCTTGTATGAAAACTATAATTTTCCTTTCAACAGTATTTTATAACATGGATGAAAGTGGAGTAAGTACGGTTCTCAATAAACTGCCAAAAGTTATCAGAAATAAAGGAAAAGAAGGTGTTGGAAGGGCCGCAACTTCAGAACATGGTCAGTTAATCACGGCAGTTTGTTGTTTTACCGCTAGCGGAGAATAGGTAGCGCCAGCATAAATTTTTTCCAGGGAAAGAATGTGATAAGATCTCTATAAAGAAGCTCAAAGTGGAACTTTAAAATTAGTTTCAGAATCAGAGTTCATAAATGCAGATTGGTTCTTTCAGTGGATTCAACATTTTCAGCAAGCAGTGAGATCTAATTAAGAAACACCTGTTTAGCTTCTTTTTGATAATTATATTTCACGTCGTATTCTACAAGTCATTAATTTTTGCCAAAAGAATCATATTCATCTTGTGATTATTCCACTCCATACAAGTTACATACTTCAACCGCTTGATCAAGAGATTTTTGGGCCTTTTAAGTCGACTTATAGTCAATTTTGTGACAGCTGGCTCGTCAGTCATCCTGGTAAAGTTATTAACCAGACTGACGTAGCTGGTTTGTTTTTAAACACTTATTATAAAGTTGCTAACATTTAAAAGGCTGTAAACGCTTTTAAATTTTTCCGTTCTATCGTGGAAGTTCGTGGAAGTAAAAAAAATCTCTGATGGTGAATTAGGAGTGGTAGATTGTAAAATTTTATATCAATATGAAAAAAAAAAATCAGTAACTCTGTTAACATTTGATCTTTTGAATACACCAGTTTTAATCAGTATGGATCAAGTTGAAATAATAGATGTTCCTGATTAAACATTGATAATGATTAATAAAGATCGTTCCGAAAACAATCAAGCTAAACAAATTCCGGTAATATCAACTAAATTTTCTATTGCCAACGTTAAGCCACCAATTTCCATTCGGTCTCCATCGGAAATTAGGCCAGTACCAAAAATGGATAGTTCGAAAAAGAAGAGCTCGAAAATCAGAAATTTCAACCAAAACGGTTAAGGACGGTTAAGGACATTCTTTAGATATTGGAGGCAAAAGATCAAAGAAAAAATTCTAATAAAAGGAAGGCTGTTAAAAGGCATATAGATGCAAACAGAAATGAAAATGAAAATCAGAAAACTATAGTGAAACATTTGAATCCTAAAAAGTTGAAAAAAGGTTTTGTTGAAAACGGAATCTACTAAAATAAGTATTGAGGATAAAGAAAATAAATCGAAATTGAATCAAATGTCAGAAAAAGACCTATTTTGTCCTGCAGGTAATGAACAGTATGTGGAACCACCAGATGAAAACGGGATCCAGTGCTTTCAATGTAAAGCCTGGTGGCATGAAGCATTTACATATTATTCAGTTGGTCAGTTCTGTTGTGATTCCCAAGAGTACTCATGTGCACCATTTGAATATTATCGATTTTTTTATGTTTTGTGCAACCTTACAGTCGAAAAGTATTGACATTTTTTCATCTACTATATTACATATTTCAGCCATTACTTATTTGATAATTAAAACCTAACCATTTACCTTACGGCGCGAAAAAATATGTTATGTAAGTACTATTGGGCCACTTTACCCTATCAATGTTTTGAGTTAAAAATTCAAGGGGTGATGTTATACCCCCGGATTGATATCAAATTTCTGGTTCCCATATTAAATACAATATTAAAAACATGCTACAAGAAAACATTTCAGAATCTTTCTGGTTCTGTGTATTTATATGGGATTAAATACTTGGGAATTTGATATAAATCGTACAACATCACTCTCAGAATTTCCAACTCAAAACATAGATACTTGTCTACAAGATCGATGCCAAGTATGTCTCATGTCTAATTGGCTAAAACAAATCTCCAATAATTAATGAACAACTACAGGTTAAAATAACGCCTTAGTTTTCTATAAACAAAGTAGGTAACTGGGGTCGTTTTTATTTTAACCAGTTATTGAGTAAGTATAGATAAATTCGGTGTTGAGTAGCATTGTTTTTGCGGACATTTTAAGTTCCTATAAGTTCCTAAACAGTGTTTCCCTGGCCTTCTCAAACATAAGAAATATTATCACAAGTTACAATAGCTATAGAGTTCGGTAGAATGAAATACAAGACCAATATATATATATATATATATATATATATATATATATATACTTGGTGATTTGGTGATGCTTCCTGATTTTATTTTTATTTCTTCTAACAAGTTTTTCTTTCTTGTTGCGGTCTACTGACTGTCTCATTATGCCTTCTGAAATTTTACTACTTATCGTCGAACGACAGATATATCAATTTTTCGAAGGTTTATGTCCTTAATGACCAGCACTAGTCATGTATTTGATGACGTTTTCTTTGTCTGTTTTTGTCATCTTCAGGTCAGGTTGGACTTGTAGTTTTGTGAAAGGTGCTGCTTGATAAAAAATGACCAAGTATTACCTATTATTCAAATACTTATATTTATGTTTTATAGTTTTTAAACTATACTAATTAGATGTGTGGTTTTGTTTGATTTTAAAGGTATCTACATAAAACATAACGTAGGAAAATACATTATTTGAACATTTCGAACATATTAAAATGCGAATGGTGTTTATATAAGTCACTATTTTAAAAATTTTGGTTTGTCAGCGTCCAACTCTGACGTAGGCACATATCATGTGTCCTTTAAATGCACGATTGTGCTAGGTTGAATTGTTGATATTCATAATTAAACTTGACTTTCAAATAACTAATAGATTGTCTATTTGGCATAAAGCATTTTTTGAACTTCTATAAAGCTCTTTCCTTTTGTTTCAGGTACAAAGATAAAGCAAAAGGTGGCACTAAAAAGACACCAGCAAGCAAACAACCAAAAAGTACCATGAACACCAAGAGCATCGTTCAAGTAATTATAGCTAAACGTAACAACCGCTGTCGTAAACCAACAGCAAAATGCGCCAATAGTAGAGGCTTCTTGTTTGACACTACTTGGGAATAATTCGGAAATTAAAGTCCAAGGAACTGTGTTGATACCAAGATTATAAGAGATAATGTAGCATATTAAACTAAGGAGAGGCAAAAATTTAATAATGTCAATACCGTAATGATGGTGATGAAGAAAGAAAAATAGTCCTAATAGCCCAAGTGAAACCCCCATGCCTATAGCTGACGTAATTAGTAAAGGTCGTCTTCCAAAATAATCAACCAAAAATGGAGCTAAAAAGCTAGATGCAAATAGACCAATGCCAACTATTAAAGCAGCTGTATCTTCGGAAATTTCTGAACCAGCTGCTTTAAAAATCAATGTTAAATGGTAAAGTATGGAGCAATATCCTCCCAAATCTTGGGTAGCTAGCAATAAGATACAAATCAATAAGGATTTTCTTAAAACCTTGTCAGTAAAAATATCATGAATACGACCTTCGGTACTGGTTTCCACAAAAGTTTTAATTTTATTAAGTTCTTCCGTGATATCTTTCTTTTGCTTTCCTCTTAAATACATAAGGGCCTCCTCAGCTTGCTCCTCTTTCTTTTGACGAATTAAATAATACGGACTTTCTATTCCTATGCCAAAGAAGAGTACAAAAAATAAAACTGGAAGGACTGTTAAAATCAAATTGAAAGACATAATAGAAGTATATGGTCCAATGGCTAGAGGAAGAAAGTTGCCTAATGACCAAAATATATTGGTTATTACAATCATCCCTCCTCTATTTGAATCATCTGATATTTCTCCTACATATAAGGAAAATAAGGAATATCCAGCTCCTAGTGAAATTCCGGCTAAAAATCTGGCTGCGTAGTAAAGATAAATACTTCTTGCAAATGCTAGCACCAAAAATGAAATTATATGTGGTATTGCCAATCCTAATAAGGTGTATTTATAGCCGAAACGACGAGTTATAAAGTTAAATATCAGCGGTCCAATGAGGGCTCCTACGTTCAGAATTGAACCGATAATTGAGTCTTCATGTTTTGTTATTCTTCTTTCTAATGGGTTAACTGTCGTATCGTTTGACATCAGTTTCGGAAAAACCGGCGAGGTCCATGATATTGTTGAGTCACCTGTGGTTGCTAGAATATTAACTGAAATAAAAAGAAAATAAATTAGATAAATTAGTAAAGGATAATATGATTTATTTATGTTTTTATTAAAAATTATAAATATATTTTACAGTTTATGTACGTATATTATATATATGGGAATATAAGAAAACGAAGGTTTATAAGGTAATAGTAATAACAAACTAAGGTAAAGAGCATTGGCATATTTCGCAACAAGGAAAGAAACAAAAAAGATATAAAAGGTGAAAGGCAACCATAAAATACGTGATACCAATACTTGCTGGTCGTGCTCAGTACAGTCATACATCATCATTAACCTGTGTAATTTTCATTATAAAGCAGCTGATGAGAAAATAACGAGCCGTCGAAAAAATCGTACTTCGAATAGACCATTAAATAAGCTGCCTTCTTGTATGTGGTTAGTTATTCCCACACAAGAAATCCAAAATAAATTAAGATACATAACCTTATTTCAGACTTTTGTATTACTTTTGTAACATACGCAGGCGATTTATTTATCAGGAATGTAATAAAACTCATAGTTCAAAGTTAAAACTTTTCCTGTGTTAAATTTGCTTGTGTTGTGTCGCTTTTAGATGTTCAAAACTATATATATATATATATATATATATATATATCTATATATATACATATACATATATATATATATATATATATATATATATATATATATATATATATATATATATATATATATATATATATATATATATATATATATATATATATATATATATATATATATATATATATACGAGGCCGCCGCCGCAGCGCTACGGTCGGCGTTCCGCGCATGAGCGCTTGTTACCTACATCTCTTGTCTACGCACTGTACAACTCGTATATATAATAACTTCAATAACTTAAGCGTATGAAAATCACACAAAATGTGTTAACATTAGTAACTAACTACTTTGGAATCGGGAATTGTCATGTCATGTCATTGTACATTTACATGTCAATTGACATGTAAAGTCTGGCAAATATTAAATAAAATTAGTTATCCAAGCGCCGTAAAACAATCAAATATTATTTTTATTTCATAAGGATATTCAAATATTTAGTCTGTTAATAGAGATTGCTTTGGTCAGTATATCGTCACTATAATTAGCAAAACTCGTATCTCAAAAACGACAAATTGTTCAGGAGACGAAAAAATTTGAATTTGGAATAAATTTTGCGACTCTGTCAAAATTAATCGAACATTGTAAAATAAAATAATATAGCGAAAAGCTATGTTGTGGAAAATCATTTTTAAAATTTTAGAGTTTATATTTTTATACCATAGAAGGGCTACAAAACTTTAAACAAAATAACGAAAACAAGTAGAACGTATCGACTGGATATAAACACCAGCAAAAACAAAGTAATGATCATCAGCAAGGAAAACATAACTGGAGCAAATCTGTATGTGAACCAAATGAGAATTGAACATATCTCATAGAACAACTACTTGGGAACTATAATAAATGAGTCGTGGGACAATACCCAAGAGATTAAATGTCGCATCGGAAAGGCAAAAAGTGCATTCTTGACTATGACCTCTGTGTTCAAGAGCCATGACCTCACCCTAGAAACAAAAATAAGACCCCTTAAATGTTACGTGTACTCAGTACTTCTGTACGGAGTAGAAACGTGGACATTGAAGGCGGAAACTCTATCAAAACTTCAGGCTCTTGAGCTATGATTATACAAGTAGATACCATGGACAATAAAGAAGTACTGCGGAGGATGAACACAACCACGGATTTGATCAACATCGTGAAGGGCACATCGTAAGGAACATTTTTTTGCACACTTTAATTTGATCGTTTTGTTTTCTTAAATAATAAATAAAACTATTACTTCTTCTAGATTTGTTTTTGTCTTTTCGGTCTCGTTTTCTTTGGGGTGTCTTTAAAAAAAATGTAATTCTCTTGAGTGCCAAATAACCGAGAAGTCTATTTAATAATGTCCTGACATTATGTTGAAATGTATTTACACAGCAAAATAAATACACAACAAATGATTGCTGCAACTAAACAACGAAGCAAATATTTTTATTTGATAAGCGTCAATAAAAACTAAAAATTCCGTCAAAGGAAGAACTGAAATGCAAAGTAAACTTACATGGCATGAAACATGAACGGTAACACAGACTAACAAAATGAAAAAAGTTGGTGTTTAAGAAATAACGAATTTTAAATATTTCTGATAGTCTAATTCCAAAAATTACTTATTTTTCCATAGTAGTTTTTTTTGGAATCAATTGAAATAAATCGATTGGTAAATATGATAGATCATGCTATTGTACAATACACTATGCTCAATACACCAATCGAATATAATGAACGTCCTAATCAGAAGAGGAGCAAATGCGGATTCTGATCACTACTGGGTCGAAAGTAGGGTAAAAACCAGAATTTTAAACATTTAAAAAGGAAATAGTTTCTAAATATGAACGATACAATGTAGAAGGACTGAAAAACACAAACAAAAATAAAGAATATAAACAAAATATAAACATCAAACTAAAAACAGACTAAAATAAATGAAGAGTGGGATACTTTTAATATTACATTTAAGGTTTTTTATAAAAAAATATGGTTTTTTATTATGTGTTCTTAATATGCCATACACTAAATAAAAAATAAATTCTCCGCCACTGACACGCCTCTTGGTAAAACTTATAGGGACAGCTCACGCGTAGACTCATTTCATTATTTCCTTGTTGGAGTATAATTAAATTTCTAGTACAGCCTAAATTTAATCTTATATTAAAATGAAATTATAAAATGCATGTATGAGAGTAGATACAAAAAACTGTACTACAAAATGAGTAGATTCAACAAATGAAAAACCAAAAGCTGATGAATTAAATTTAGAAGGGGTATACAAACATTTTCTAACGTTATAAACGTCATACGTTTATTATTTATCTTCAAATGAATATTTTATTTTAATTTTTTTTGATATTATTCAGTTGTTAATTTTGTGTTTTATTTTACTATTTCTCTTCTAAAGATAGTTGGCGCTCAACTTTTCTATCAACTAAATACTATGTTTAATCTCTATTCTTCAATTTAAATTTTCAATTATTTCTTACCTAATCTTTACCTAATCTTTATTTGTCCCTCCCAAATTCCTCATTGTACAATATGCATCAAGCTAAGACGTACCTACACCTGAGAGGAGCTAGTTGAAGCACTAAAAATAAAGTTGGCATTTCACGCGCCATTTCATAGTTACACGATTAAAGCATTGTTTTAATGTTACAATTTTCTTGTTCAGGATAAAAATTTGATGACAGTAGTTCTAAAATTGACAACTCTGTGAATGTTTTGATCTCATATGAATCACCCACTTACCTACTGTTTTTGAAATCAAGTGCATAAAAGTTCATATACCGCCTCAAAATAAACAGTCATAAAACTTTGTTTTATGTTCATCAAATGAGCAAGTATCTCTACTTTTAGGTTTGGATGTGAATACAAAGTGTGAGGACAAAATTGCATTATTGGATTGTCATTATTACTGTATTTAAAAATTACTTCAAAACAACTGAGTATCCGAATAATGTATAGCAATATAACCCTGATACTATATAGTCAAACCATTATTTAGAATTATGATGTATACTGGAGGTTTTAATATTAACAATTTATTTATTTATTTATTAATAATGGGCTCATAGTTATTAAATAATATTTCCGTAAATCATGCTATTTTACTCTGTATTTGGGTACAGATATTGTGATTGACCATAAAACTGTGTAACTTAAATTGAATATAAAAAATATAGAGAAGTGTAAAGCAGGTTGGTTACATATCTAAGTTTATGGAGAGGATTCTTAAAGTACATAAATATTTGTTATGTTTTTATGAAATGTCTTATTTTTTTAAATTCTGTATGTAGAAGGAGATATTTAGAATTATTTGTTTCAAACTTGTGTTACATTTACAATGTTCTATCTGCAAACATTATGGACTTTGGAATCTCTTTTTTGGAAGCTAGGTATGTGGGGGGGATGGGGGGAATTGACTAAAACGTGATAAAACATTGGGATAAGTTTAATGTAATATCTCATTGTGGTGAATATTAAAATGTTCGTCGTAATTTTCATCTTTATTTATTTTTTATTTTGGTAATATATAATTAAAGATTATTATATATTACCAAAATAAAAAATCTATAAAATATTATCAGACTTAAGCTGCAGAACTCTTACTCTAGCTAAGAGGAAAAGTCACTGAATACCTGAATACCTATGGCATCAAAAGGATGATAGGGCTTTTCTTGTTATTAAGCTCTAGATGACCTACAGCCGTATTCACCGAACGTTCCTAAACCATCACCTAACTAGGTATTGCTTAACGTTAGGCAATACCTAGTACATATATTGATATTCACCAACAAAAGCATCGCTTAACTAGGAAACACTTTGTTAGGAAGTAGTAAATCTGGCAACATTATATATTTCGTGCGTAATGCCAACAGAATCGAGAAGAATAACGAAAAACCTAACTTAATGATGGTAAAAAGTGGACAAATACCTTATTCCTTGTAGGAAAAGAAGAAATTATTTGTAGTTTTTAACCACAAAATCGCAAATAAAAAATTCAAAAATTGTTCGTTAGATATTATTCTCTGGTTGATCCTCTAATAGTAGATTGTTGTTTTATATAATTAAAATTTTAGGATAGTCATTATCACAGTAGCTGTAGATTATTATATGATATTATTAGATTATTATTATTATAGACTATCACAGTAGTTGTAGAAATTGAATCTAGTTATACATTAATTTAGTGTAGTAGCAGTAGATTGTTGTTTTATATTATTAAAATTTAATTATAATTTTAGGATAGTCATTATCACAGTAGTTGTAGATTATTATAGATTCACAGTAGTTGTAGGAATTAAATCTAGTTATAAATTAGTTTAGTGTAATAATATAATTATCATGGAAGATAAAAAAAGGGACAGAAGTACCAATTTTACCAAAGAGGAGAAGATGAAATTGGTTGAATTGGTAAAGAAATTTGATATAATAATGTCAAAGAAAACTGATGGTGCAAGTAATAAAATGAAAGACAATGCGTGGCAAAAAGTAACTTGTACCTTTAATGCTACTGGCACAAATAACCGGTAAGTACTTTTACTTGTATTTGTAATGTTAAATATTTAAACAAAAAAATTCTAGGAATGTGGATAGCTTAAAAAAAGTATTTGCCAAATTAAAAACTGAGGCTAAAGTTTACCGAAGTAAGCAGAAATCAGTATTAGCTACAGGTGGAGGTCCACCAGATATAAAGGAAGATCCCATTCTGGAGGAGGTCATCAACATGATGGGTAGGGGTGCCACAGGCATTCTAAATGTTAGGGATTGTGACCAACAAGTGGATACTAACATTAGTAAGTTTATCAATAAAACTGTTGTATATAGCAATTGTTCAATTTTAAACACATTTTATGTGAGCCGAATTATCTCAAAGAAATTTTCGGACGGATCTAAATGCTATAAGTTTTGTTACTTTTTGTATGATGTTAACAAAGATGTTAAACTAAACCAAGCTGTATTCTATAAAAGGCTCTTCGGATTGATACCAGTAGTTGTTAATCAAGATTGAGATTTGGTATTTTATGAGAGGCTCTTCGGAAAGGGTATCAGTAGTTGACAGACCAAAAAAAAAGATACTGCAATTGAACAAGGAACAAATAATTTGTTAAATATCAAACTCGGAATTAAACTTACAATAAAATTACAATAATTGTTTAAAAACCTGTCAGGTAAAATTGGCAGATAAGGGAAATAATTAAAATGATACATTTATGAAAGTGTTGTAGAAATAATGTTTAACCCTGTTTCAGCTGACTAGTGTCGATGCATACTAGCCCAGTGAGACCGGCGGCTTTACGTGCTCTCCGAAAAACGGTGTCGGCTCGGATCATTTTTATTCATATTAACCTTTTTAAACTAAATAAATGACTATAAATCAATTTCTACATATTGTAACGGTAAATGTTGGCATATAGGTTTTTCCTTATATCTTTTTAAATAAGGAGAATTTCTAATTTTCAACAACTTTTGCATGTTCAACAACTAAATCCACATCTAAGAAGATCAAAAATAAACCTGAAGGTAAGAAAAATTTTCACTAAAAGGGAAAAATTTTTATGATCTAAAGTTAAATATAGACAAGACATATTTTCGGATGTACTTTTGAACGCTGATCACGAATCGGTTGTAGAAATAAGAGTGTCTATCGTCGTTTCATGAGTTATCGTTTTTATTAATTTTATCAAAACTGGTTTGACAGTTTTTCTCGTAATACCTTTAAATTATGAATTGGAATATGTCGTCAGTTTTTCTCTATCTATTACAATTTTTTCGATGTAAGACTGGACAAACAGACGGACAGATACATTTTATTTTTTTTATATTTCTATATTGTTTCGATCAATGTACTTGTACAATGTACAATTAAAAACCCTGCACTTTTATATTGAATGGTATAAAAATGCCGCTAATTACTTGTTATTGTATTTTTAATGAAATAATTGTATTTTATAAAAAATATCTTTATGTAAATTCTTGTTTTATAAATCAATTTAAATAAATGCGGCTTGATAATTGACGATACTTAACAAATAGATTTTTATCTAATAATTACTGTTATAATGATGATAAGTTTTTCAAGTGGTAGAAGTTTTGCAAAATTTTGATAAGATATATTATTAAAGGTAAGGTTGGGTCGCTGCTCTTTCTGCGTTATTTTTCATGCCATTTATCCAGAGTTTCTTGCTGCATTTAGCTGCTGTACGCTTTTTGTGATTTTATGTATGTGTACCATGTAGCAAATAATGAGAGTCCTAAGAAGCGTTAACCTCCAAAGAGAATTGATAGATCTCGTTAAGCTGCAAAAGGTTTTACACTAGGGATATATTCTACGAGATGGCAAATATAGTCTCTTAAATATCATCTTGATGGCTAAAGTTAAAGGTCGAAGAAGAGGCCCTTGGCGAAAGCAACATTCATGAGTTAGAGACATAATATGAAGCAGGATCTCTCTACATTGATAACCAACATGAAAGCATAAACGCTTTCATATTTGGTTATCAATGTAGAGAGATTCTGCTTCATATTATGAATTATAACACTAACAGAAGAACAACAAGGTTTTAGGCCAGGAGATCATGCACCGACGCTATATCTATAATGGGGCAAGTGCAGATAAAATCATTAGAATACAATAAAATGGCATACCTATGTTTCGTGGACCTTAAAAAGGCATTTGATCCGGTCAAATTAAAGGACGTTATCCACTTATTGTACGCAAAAGAGATAGCTCTAGGAATAATCAAAACGATTAAAAATATCAACCAAAACAACACAATAAAAGTAAAAAAAGAACTAACTGACCCTATTGAAGCTGGCAATGAGATCATACATGAAGATTTCCCGAGTCTTCTATTGTTCAATATAATTATGGATGAAATAATAAAAAGAGTAAAAACTAAAAAGTATACGAAATGATAGACAAGCTTAAATAATCTGCTATGCACACGACGCAATACTACTCTCTCAGAGTGAAGACGATTTACAACGTATGCTGCACCAATTTAATACAAACGAGAGAAAAGTTAACATGTTAATTTCTCCAAAAAAGACAAAACGCATGATTAAATAGCAAATTTACTAAAATGTAAATTGGAGCTGGAAGGTCAGATAATAGAACAAGTCATGGGGTTTAAGTATTTAGGCATCACATTATCTAGCTACGAAAAGCTCGAAACAGAAATGGAAGATCAAGTGTGTTACGTTCATCCACACATATTCTTAGTTTTTATTAATCATTTTTATTATTTTATTTTTATATTTAATTCTTTAATTAACGTGTGTGTATGTCCTATAATCATGAATTAATACGGACCTGTACAGTCCGCCCCCCTAAAAGTCTTAAGGGAGGAAAGCTACGAGACGACACGCACCTCAGTTTTAGTCTTGTATAAATCAGCGCGATAAACACTTCAGTATTTTTGTGTAAACCTGACGACGCGGCTTTTAAGAAGATTCTGCCCCATCTGACTTTCCCTCCAGTGCACTGTGAAAGAAGAAGAAGTATTAGATCAACATCACAGGTACCGTAATTTGATTGCATACACACACCATATTTATATTAATTGATAAATTTACATATAACTTATTTTCGCCTAAAATTAATACCAGCACCTAAATAAACATTTATGAGCGAGTGTTTCTCTTATAGAATTTACAGTCATTCAAAGTGCATAGAGCAAACAGAGTCGCAGGTTGCCTGAATGAAACAATGTCGACCTGACACAGAGAGATCAAAAAGGATGTTAGAAACAGCAGAGATGAAAACACTTAGAAACATTGATAGTAAGACACTATGCGATAGAGCTAGAAGTACCGATATACGACGTACATGCCAGGTGAAGAACAACAAGAACTGGGTAAGAAATATAAGAGTAGAAAGGAACGATCATACAAGAACAATGACAACAAATAGAGTAGTAAAGACCGCAAGAATTCCCCAATAGGAAGACGATCAGTAGGAAGACCACGTAAACGGTGGAACGACAACTTATTGGAGGCACATTGAAAAACAGACAGAGTCATGTATACATAAGAAGAAGAAGGATATATATATATATATAAATATATATATATATATATATATATATATATATATATATATATATATATATATATATATATATATATATATATATATAATGAAATACTGAAATAACTAACTGGTTACCATTCTTAAGTTTCATTAGCTGTAATTTCCAACACGTTTTAGGAGATAATGAAAACTTATACAGTAAAATAATTTACGCAGTAAAAATAAAATATTTGGGTCACATAACCAGAAATAAACCAAAATATAAATTATTATAATGCATTACGCAAGGAACAGTTCACGGTAAGAGAAACTTCGCCAGAAGATGAATATCCTGGATAACATTCACCACGGGAGTATTCAAAGCAGCAAAAAATAAAAGTATCATTGCCAAAATGATTGCCAACATTAAATAATGGATAGTCACTAGAAAAGGTCTTGAACAATGTAAATTTACATAGTGACTTGAATCGATTGGTATCGTTTGACGACAGTCCCAAAATTAGATACGCAGAAATTCACCCAAGAAATAATGGTGTCGAGTGGAATACCTAATATACCTACTATAGTTGATCATATTCATATTTAATTTTTATTGGCAGAAATTTAATCGTGAATTAATACTAATTAACTGCAGCCTGTTACAATACAACCTACAACCTACAAACATTAATAAATGTGATTGTGATTACAAATGGCCCAATTTCACTTTAGCCGTAATGTGCGCAAATCAAGAAGATAGGGCATGACAACAAAGTCTGAAACGATTGTTTCGCCCTAACAGAAAAGAGTGTCTCCCTGGTCCATCAAAACCACTGCGCATGTTAAGGTCAGAGCCAAAGTGGATTTGGGTGCCTGTGTTTGTGTAGCTTATATAATTTAAGTCCTCATTAAATCCAAGAAGCCATAGAAGACATCCCTTAGGATATTATAAACCTTTAATTTTAAGCACGACAATAAGAGTTAATTTTCATACAAGAAAGCATGCGGACCCACTTATTACTAAGCAACATTTTTGTTTATTATTATTATTATTTATTACCAAATTATATAATCATCTTACTTGAATTTCATTTATTCTCTATAATTGTAATTTTAATTTGATCCTAGAATTCCCATTTTATCGAGATTTATTAGAATTGCCTGTGAAGACTACATTTTGTTATCTTCATACTGATAACTAAAGCACTCACAACAACGTAAATTCTATAATCATTTTTCTCGTAATTAACTTTCTACTTTTGAACAAACACGATTATATTTTATTTTTACAATCAGGAAGTTAACTAAATTAAATAAATATCTCATTTTAGTACTTAACCCATCAGATGAACATGCTAAAATTATGTACGCCGTTGTGATTTTACCACTGGCGTGTCAAGAACTTTCACAATATATAGATACGCAATAAAAGTTTCGATGAGAATACCGTTTAATAAAAATTATGCTCTATAATTAATAAGTAGTAAAGAGTTTTAGCAAGGTTAGTAGTATTAACAGTACAGAAAAGTTAGGGCAGAAGTAACTCTATACCAGTGAAGTAAAAAAAAACAAATAATATACTCCGTCAAAAAAGTATCGCATCACTTATAGAATTACAAATATTTCTGACAGAATTTGGCTAATTTAAATTATTTCTTTCTGGCCTTAAGAATATTAAGGCTAGAATAAATATTAAAAAGAAATTTGTAAATACAGCTTACTGTTTAAGAAAAAAAAATGTTAATTGCTATTTTGTCTGGTTTTTATATTATCAGTCTCTATTTTACTTTTGTAAAAAGTATACAGTTTGCGTTTAATTTAAAATTTCGTATTAAATATTGAGTATGGAAGGTCGTGACAACATAAATTTAAATTTAACGAGAGGTCAAGTGATTAGAATAATTTCCCACATTGAAGAAGGAAGGAGTCAGAGATATGTGGCAAATTTAGTGGGTGTAAATCAGTCGACAGTATCACGAATGGTAGTAAGGTACCGAGAGACTGGTCTTTATGAAAGACGAGCTGTAACAGGTCGGTAAAGAGCAACTACGCATGTGGACAATAGATTTTTAGTCCTTCAGGCTTTGCGTCGAAGACATGTGACTGCAGGTCAACTTCAACATGACTTAGCCGAGACTCGAAATGTACGTGTGTCTTCAGAAACTGCTAGGAACATCTTAAGACAGTATGGAATAAGGGCCAGAGTAGCTGCCACTGCCCCGAGACTTACAAGGGAGCACCGTATAGCACGTCTAACATTGGCAAGAGAGCACGTAAACTGGAATATCGATGACTGGGGTAACATACTCTTTACGGATGAGTCTGTTTGGATTGTTTATATACTTTGGATCGAAGTATACCAGTTTATAGACGAGATGACGAGCGTTATTTTCAATGCAACCTAAGACCGGCGACAAACTTTGGAGGAGGATCTATTATGCTCTGGGGCGGCATCATTATATATCTCTTAGGCGTCAAATCCTTAACTGCTCATAGGTACATTAGAGAAATTTTGGAGATGCATGTTGTTCCTTACGCTCCATTGATTGGTAATGACTTTGTTTTAATGCATGAGGTGCATTTACCTTCAAGAGGTAAATTTACAAGTTTTGAATTGGCCAGCGCACAGCCCGGACTTAAATCCAATAGAACATGTTTGGGACCATCTTTACAGAAGGGTGAGATCTGGTAATGTGACGCCAGCTAATCTACAGGACCTGCAACGGTTATTAACCGTAGAATGGGATAATATCGATTAAGATTATTTAAGAAGCTTATTTGGAAGTATGCCAGAACGTTGTCTAGATGTTATAAGAGCTAGAGGAGGCAATACGTCTTACTAAATTATCATTACTTTTGATCTTTATTTTTTTTTTATTCAATGCTTTTTGCGCGCTTACTTCTAATTTATGAAATAAATTAAATAAAACCATTGTTTTTCGTGCATTCTGCATTTTTCTTTTAATACTTGTTACGTATTTAAAAAACAAAAAAAAACAACAGTAAAAATTCATGTTTTAAATTATTTTTAATACAAAATTTGCAGTATCATAGGTGATGCGATATTTTTTTGGTGGAGTGTATCTGTGCAAGTATGACGATACTATATGAACAAAAAAAAATTACTGTTACATACTTCTACATGCAATAAATTATTCTCTTTGCCTCGAAGATATAATTAATAATCATACTCTTTTATAAAAGATTAATCTAATTAAAAGAGAAAAATATAGCTATGATACGAATCAGACAAAATGTAAATAAGCTGTGCAAATAAATTGAAATACCTTGAATATATTTTACATACTAAACGAAATTTTTTAAATTCTTCAACTATCAGTTTATTTCCGGCAAAATAAATGAATATTGAGGCATATGTCATAATATTCTGATATCCATAGACCACGACCATTAGTGAACGTAATATTTCCGAATAAAATATTTTTAATAATGGAAAAACATTTTCATTCTCTAGGTAGGGATATTTATTCTGAAGCACGTTTTTTATGTTTTGTATTATTTATACTCGTCATAAAAATTACTGCATAAATGTACAGTGTCTAAGTTTTTATTGTTATCTTCTAAAACGTGTTGTCCCGACTGCGATCTAATGCCTCACAGGTCCGCTGCCTCAGGGTATGCAGGTTAAAGCGGTCCCTAGACCTACAATAATATTGTTCAATAGATTTATTGTACAATAAGATTGATTAGCGTTTTCTATCCGTACGTTCAGTTATGTTTTACAATAATACGAACTGTGCATTATTTTCGATGCAATGGAAAAATATGGCACAATAAAAATTAAGCTTGCTCAAACTTTTGTTCAATCATTACGCAATCTTGAATATTAACCCTAAACGATTAATTATATTGCACAATTTCTCAATATTGCGCAATATCATTGATCGTCTAGGGGCCGCTTAAGTCTCCATTAAACACTACCCTTGTATGTAAGTGTCCCTTGACTTGCGTATGTCCAATAAGGAAGCCTGTTATGACTTTGAGCTGATTGATTCTTGTTCTCCGCAGTACTTCAGCTCTATTCGATCGGGTAAAATATTACAGTGAAAATTATGTCGCCTACGGATCCAGGCTTATTTCCGGACACGGACGATGCTGTTTGTTACTCACACGGCCAGATCTAGACCAAAATATTTTGTAGCTGATGCATTTCTGACAAGTCCAGCTTAGGGCTTATGAGAGTCTCCATGACTGCTTGATTATCTGTGTATATATTGATTCGCCTAAGTTCGAAAGCTCTCGTTAATTTCTCTTGCAGACTGCAAGATTTCAAAAATCTTTGCCTAAAATACAAAACATATTCTCTTAGTAAAATAGAAATGTTTAAATTTCTACCACTACCGAATGCTCCCGACCCTTCAGCAGTTTTTGACCTGTCTATATGCCAGGTATAACACTGAAGTCTGAATCGAGTATTTTCTCAGCTTCATACCTTTCGTAAGCAAATGTATACTTGCAAAGGTAATTTAGACCTATGTCTAGGGAGTCATGTGATCAGAAATTGTCACTCATTTGGTATTCCTTATTTTATTTATAATTGTCTTATGTCTTCATCTAACCGATACGTTGCTCAGGTTTTATGATACTCTATAATATCTCATTCTTACCTCCCTTTATAATTATATATGTAAGAGGGAGGTCGAGTAGGGCCTTTATACCTGCCGTTGATGTGCTGTTGCTCCTTATAGTGTCGGTAATTCCAAAGCAAGCAAGTCTTCGCACTTTACCTAGTTTGAGGATAGAACTTTTTTGCTGCATCTTTAGCCACCATACCACTGACAAACATGTTATTATTATAAATTCAAGATGTCTATTTCAAAACATTTTGACTATTTTAAGATTTTGGAGGTAAGCCTCACATTTGATGTCCATTCTGTAACTACAGTCAGAGCCTGTTGCATTCTATCTGACTATGCTATCAAATTTACCGTGCGTTAAAATAACTAGGTCATCCGCATAATCCAGAACATATTGCCTGTCATTGTCGAGTCTAACTATCAGCCCTTCCATGATTATATTCCACAAGAGAGGAGATAAAACTCTCTGCGGACAGCCTCTAGCTGTTTGTGCTATAACTGTATCGCCCATTAATGTTGCGTATATCACACGGCTCCTCATCATGCAGTCTATCCATCCGCAGCTTACTTTGTTTATTTCTTTTAGACAAATCACATTTGTGCATGATTCGTAGGAGGCTTGTCAATTATTCCCACTGTATCAAGACATGCAGCCAACCCTCCCTTTTGGTTTTCAGAACATACTCCGATACTCTACCCTCTGTACGAGATGGTGCAGTCCTGTTTCTGTAGAGAGTCGTGCTCGGTATGCATACTATCCCTAATGTATCGGACTGTCAACCAATACACCATCTACCTATTGAGCAGTTTTTCTAGAGTCTTCAGTACAAATGATATCAGACTTATCTGCCTCAGGATCCTTTTTCCTACCAAGGTTTGCCAGGTTTGTTTATAAAAGCCAACCTTATTAGTCTCCATGGTTTTGGTAAGTACCCCATTCATAATTTTTTGTACAGTTCATCTCCTTTTGTAGAAGTATTGGACCAATCCCGTCCGGAGTTGACTCAAATAGGTTTATTGTCCATTTGATTTTGTCCTGGTTTACCACTTCTTTTGCCACACCGCAGTTTTCCCTTGAACCATAAGTCACGAAATGTCTGGAAATTTATTGAATGAGAATAAAATAAAATCCAAACTTGTAAAAAATATTTTCTAACAGAACACCTGTACAACTGTATTTTCCATTTGTTTCTTGATAAAAATATTTGAATAAAAAACACTTTGTAGATATAATCTACAATTCACGATTCACGTGCAAAGCTATTTCTATGAAGAGACAAATACCGTGATCGATTGCAATTGAACTTTATATCTAATACATGTTCCGGCATAGGAATGATATGTAGATACAGATAAAAATGTTATAGTCGGTTCTCTGATCTCGGTCCCAAGTATATAGTAAATTTAGTAATTATTTTTGGATCGATTGTAATTGAACTTTATATCTAATACATGTTCCGGCATAGGAATGATATGTAGATACAGATAAAAATGTTATAGTCGGTTCTCTGATCTCGGTCCCAAGTATATAGTAAATTTAGTAATTATTTTTGGATCGATTGTAATTGAACTTTATATCTAATAAATGTTCCGGCATATGAATGATATGTAGATACAGATAACAATTTCATACTCGGTTCTCAGATATCAGTCCAAACTATCTAGTAAACCTAGTAATTATTTTTGGTACCGCAGTTAAATTTTGATCGACTGGCAGTGGCTGGAAATTACTATATCTACACCCAAATACACATACACCAAAAAATATTCAGATGCAGTTTATTAAGAAAATAAAACTGCATAAATTACAAGAAAAGTCAAATGATGAAAATGTTGCCATTGTGAGTCCATAATACCAGTATATGGGAAATGAGTCGATAAAAACAACCAAGTAGTTTTTGTTAATTAATGATGGTAAATTTTGGGCTACCCATGAGGCCCCATATACTACGTGATAGTCAGACATTACATCATATAAAACGTTTGAAATATCTTGCCCGCGATATTAAGTACATCTGTTTTTGCGTCTTAGACACCTTGTTACACATTAAACAAAATTTTGCAAATATTTTATTGTTAATATGTGAAAAAATAAAACTTAATTAACAAATTAGAAAACACTTGACCCAATTAAAATGCACACATCCATTAAAGGGACGCAGAATAGAACAATAGATTTATTTTTTTGAGAACATAAAGATATGATAAAGTAAACAAACAAGTACAATATGATAATTTTTGTCTGGTATACTTGAAACTAGAAAAATATTTTTACACGATAAGATCTAAAAATTTAAGATGTGAGGACAGAGAATGACTGATGAAAATACAGAAACAATAATATGTTATTGTATGCATATGTTATTTTACGCGGCCCTCTTTTGGAAGATCGAGGTATTTCCAAACATTTTAGCGGTTATTACATTTAGTGTTACGTACCTAGCAATATCTACTGTGGATGCAGATACCACTCTGTTAAGTAACAAGTTTAAAAATTCTTTCTTGGTTTAACCGTTATTTTTAGTTAGTTTTAAAATTAACCGGTTATCTGTTCAATACTGGTTGTTGACCACTACAGGGGCGAAACTGCCACCGCAGTAGAAGTTTCCCAATAGTTCTTTTAAAAACCGTCTATTTTTTTTTATTAACCAAGACATTTGCTTACTTTCTGTTGCAAGTTTGACCTGGATCTTTTGTTCGATTATGTAATATACTTTATATATTATAAACAAAATGGAAACAAAATAAAAATATTGGATTTTGACAGACATAGACGACTAAACTATATTAGTGAAAGTGGAAAAAATCAATATAAAGATGCAAATAAAAAAATGTTTTTTTTGTGTGCGGAAAAGTCCTTTAGTATTAGTTTGAAATCATTCTTGTTCCTCCAGAACTGCTTCTGCTAATTATTTTTCCTTGGATTACTACTTTTAACACTTTATCTATTGTCATTTCGTAAGACGTGACAGATATTATAGCATGCGTTTTTGAATTATTTGAAAGTGTTCGCAAAACACGTCTTTACGTAGTTTACTTAATATGTCTTTATTGAATATATTGTAATTCTTGAGAATTCTAAGTATCCTTCTATAAAGCAATATTTGAAAATCCTTACAGTTTATATAGATGCACCTTCGACGTTGATATCTCCAACAAACCCCCAGAAGATACCAAAGCCTTCCACTTTTTCTTCTTTTTGTTGTCGTTTCATCGTTTTCGTGGTCTTCCTACTGATCGTCTTCCTATTGAGGAACCGTCTCTTGCCGTCTTTACTACTCTATTTGTCGTTATTCGGCAATATATGATCGCTCCATTCCACTCTTCTATTTCTTACCCAGTTCTTGATGTTCTCCACCTTGTATCTACGTCGTATATCTGTACTTTTAGCTCTATCCCATAGTGTCTTACCATACATTTTTCTGAGTGTTTTCATCTCTGCTGTTTCTATCATCCTTTTTATCCTCTCTGTGTGTTGTTTCTGCCGCGTATGTCATTATTGGTCTGATGACTGTTTTGCAAATTCTGTCTTTTGTTTCTTTCCCGATATTTTTATTTCTCCATATTGTTTAATTTAGGCAGCCTGTGGCTCTGTTTGCTCTATTCACTTGATCTTCCACTTCGGTTTCGAGCTTTCTGTAGCTAGATAATTGTGATGCCTAGATACTTAAACTCCATCATTTGTTCTATTATCTGACCTTCCAGCTCCAATTTACATCTTAGGAAATTTGCTGTTGTAACCATGCATTTTGGCTTTTTTGGGTAAATTAACATGTTAAATTTTCTGGCGGTTATAATAAATTGGTGCAGCATACGTTGTAAAAGGAAAAGAGGAAAAAGAGGTCCAGGACGAAGAAGAATATCCTGGCTGCATAACCTGCGAAAATGGTTTAACTTAACCACTACCGGACTTTTCAGGGCAGCAGTCAACAAAGTCAGAATAGCCATGTTAGTGTCCAACATCCGTAACGGATAGGCACCATAAGAAGAAGATACGTTGTAAATCATCTTCACTTTGAGATTGTATTGCGTCATCTGCATAGCAGATTATTTTAAGTTGTTTTTCTCCAATTTGGTATCTTTTTTAAGTTCTTACTTTTTTATTATTTCGTCCATAATCAGGTTGAACAATAGAGGACTCAGAGAATCTCCCTGTCTTATCCCATTGCCAGCTTCAATGGGGTCGATTAGTTTTTCTTCTACTTTTACTTTTATTGTGTTGTTTTATAATCTTTACTTAACTTTACTTTACTTTATCACTAAACAATAATCTTTATACTGCTATTGCTTTGTGACTATGCCAAAGCTTTTTATTGTTTAAATCACGACATTTTTATAGAAAAACTAAATTTCTACGGAATTAAAAGTATTTATTTGAATTGGTTTCAATCTTACTTGAGGAATAGGAAACAACTAGTTAGAGCAAATGATACTGACTCTAGCCACAAAAGCATATTGTATGTGGAGTACCGCAAGGTTCAGTACTGGGTCCTCTACTTTTCCTTATCTTTATAAATAACATCACTAACTTAAAAATCGATGGAAAAATTGTTCACTATTCACTTTCTTTTAACGTGGATAAGACACTAGCATAATCCTATAAAGAAGCTCTTCAACCCTTGCTTCTTATTAACAGCCAGATCAGTATCATTGATTCTGTAAAATTCTTGGCATTTTTATAGACAGCAACCTTAAATGGCCCCTTCTGTCGATTTGTTAAGTAAAAAACTAGCCTCAGCCTGCTATGCAATAAGATCTGTTTCGAAGGAAATCAATTTAGCATCTTCCAAAATAACATATTTTTCTTTGTTCGAGTCTCATCTTCGATATGGCCTTCCTTTTTTGGGTTCTAGTACAGCTGCCCAACCTGATTTTATTTTTAAATTACAAAAAGAGCAATACGGTATCTTTTTGGCCTCAGTAGAATAACACATTGCAGAAGACCTAATCATGACTACTCCACCAGAAATTCAAGCTTTGATGTGATTTACCGATCCCGTCCACTGAGTTAGTAAAGAAATCTATATTATATTCCGCAAAAAAATATACAGCCATCTCCCTTTTTTGCATTAAATCTACAACTTTTTTCCTTAAGTTTTGTAAATTGACAAAAGCCTATGTATTTGAAAGGCTATACTATTCGGTGGAAGAGTTTCTTAAAAGTAACATATAACAACAAATGTTGTTATATTTATATAACAACAAATTGTAACAGTAAAATTATAGTAAATATTTTAACTCCGCCTCTACTGGTAAATTTTTTTGTAATTCTTTTTTAAAGACAATAACATTTATTTTAGTGTAGGTATTAATCAGAATAATTCTAAATGTGTTTTTTATATCTTTTATAAGTATAAGTTTGACTAATTAAAATATAAACTCCTCCTTGAAATTGACCTTTTCATGGCCATTGTTAAGAGCATGATTATTCTTTTCCTCATACGTCGCTTAGTAAAATAAAACATACAATTGAATGTTTATTGTATTTTATACCGAATTTTTAAGTATTTTTTTTTGCATACTTTATATTTTATTTTATAAACATTTTCAAAACAATAGTATTATTGATCGAGTTTCAAATATGTGAACAGGTTTAATAATAGTTTTATATCGATATTTTCGTTATTTTTGTCACCACACTTGAAAGTTTTATTAATCCAAGGAAGGCTCTAATTGCTAGATATATTTTTCTATTAATTTTTCGGCTAACTGTGTTATTTTGATTAATTTGTGACCCGAGATATATGAACTTTCTCAAGCAATATATGTTTCGTTCTAGATCTTTTGGTTTCGCTATTTGCATGTCGTTTGCAACTTTTATAAAATTTATTTGTACCATCTTAATCTGTACTATCTGTACCATCTTAATTTATATATTGATGCTGTTTTTTTTGGTTGTGAAATCTTGAATTAGGTTAGTTTTTTCTTTTGCAATTAGGCAGATGTCACCTCTGTTATTAGCTTCGATTCTCTTTAACCTTTTAATAACAATGTTGAATAGGGAGTATGATAAGTTGTCTTCTTGGCTTTATTTTATCTGCGTCTTTATTTATTATTGCGAATTACTGCGAATATTACATTCTGCACACTAACCTTAAACTCGATACTTGATAGAGTTGCTTTCACTAATTTTATTAATTGCAACTGAGACATTGAAGTTCATAATTATGATTTTTTAAGGTAAATTTTTTCTATACTTCCATAGTTACGTCTAAAATCCACAAAGAGATAGTATGTGTTCATTTTGTATCCATATGTGTTTTCTAAGCATATTCCTAGAAGGAATATTTGAATAGTAGTTGTTTACTGCCTTTAGTGGAGTAATTCATTAGTTATTGCCACAAAAAATTAACACATAAAAGGTACAATAATAATTACGTATTTGGATTGCAACTAAAAGCAATTAAAAGTCTAGCTATTTGCCTAAAAGATCGAGAGCAAGTAAGTCAGCTGTCAAGTTGGAAAACAATAACCACCAAACAACTGTTGCTGATAATAACGACTCACTATAAACGATTTCCGAAGTGGAAATCGAAACGTTAAATAACAATTATAAGACGCAATTTTCACTACAATCAGTTGTCGCTTAATCCCATATAAACGTAATATTTAACAGTTTCAGAACCTCTGGAATACTTTTTCTTTTACTACGATGTTATCTTCATCTCTTTCGTTTTTCATATCCTTGAGCTACATTGAGGTTTCTTGTATTTTTATTTTAAAACCCTCCTTAAAATTTTCTCTCCATCCCATATCTGTCCCTGTTCGTCATTGAACTTTAATTTCCTATTCCTGATGATTGATAATCAAGGCGATCTTTTCTATTCTTTTATAAAATAAACATTTGCTTTTGAGTATTAGACTTTTCCAGTTCTATTTGTTTTTTTTTATATTAGTCTTTCTTTCCTTCTTAGCTGTTTATTGTTGTTGTATTGTATTGGTATTGCTGAGTTGTACAGCCCCACTCTTCACTTTTACAACGCATTATGATTTTTGTCGATAGAATACTCTGATCAAAAGATATCGAGTTTTTACCGTCGAGTCGATACAAATTTTATTTAAAATTAATTTCACTCGCGTAACTGACAGTTAACATTATCGCTTGCTTCAAGCGTTTTTTATAAAAGAATGGTTCATTCTACACAAAAAGTAGCAATAAACAAGCATATTTTTGGGGTCGCAAAATTGACATTTTCAGCAAAATTCAGCTATTAAGTATGATTTTTAGAGGTCAAAACTCTGACGATTGGTCTATAAGTACTAGTCTGAGTCTGTCTGTATGTTAGTGCATCTTGCTCAACTATTATATGGTCGATTTGATTTAATGTATTTCTACCTGAGCTTCTTGGTGTTTTTGATGTAAGTTCTTGTATAGAAAACGTGCTGGCAATTACCAATCCTTTTCTTATAATTGCCTTACACGTAGTACTTAGAAACCACTATCTTAGTAAGGTTGAGTTAGCAGTTCTTAAATGAATATGTTTTGTTTCAACATATTTTTGATTTTTATGTCTTATAGTTTAAATGGATTCTCATTTAGGTTAATAAAATCCTTTTTTTTTTGTTTTTGTTGATAAACATCGTAAAATGAATTGTAAACCAATCGTATCGCCATAAGTTATTTTCATAAAGTTATGTAAACATTTAAAAAAAAATATTTTCTATTAGTTTTTTTTTGTAGGATAGTCTCGACATTCCGATATCCGGCATACATTAGCCTGTCCTTTTTATAATACTATATAATAATTTGAATAATTATTTACTTTACGTTACAATTAATATTGGCTATAAAAGCGTGTTTTTGGTTATGCAGTAACTTCCATCCACTTTCAGTCAAAGTCAAGTCAAAATTAGATCAACGAAGCAAAAACTTAATTAATAAATTTACTAGACTGAAGTGTAATAGATAAAGGGCATAGCCGAATAAGTATGTTAAAATTGCCCCAGGATAAACTTGACCTCAAATTTTGGAGTATTGTTTAGTATCACAAAAAATGAAGATTCACCAAATTTTAGCACAAAATATTGATACATAACCTCAAAATTCCATAAAATATAAAAAATTGTTTTTGGGCATAACTTGCTTAATTAATTACCAAAATAGATTTCTTTTTTTTTAATTAAAGATAGAAAGAAGAAGAAAATATAAATAGGTCGAAAAAATCTATATCATGCAAGATCACTATAACTATGTTTCAAAATCTTTTCAGAATTTTTAAAATGGTATAAGGCAGTTAAAAATCGAAAAAACCAGATTTTGCCGTTTTTTCGCCGTTTATTGAGTTACATTTTAGGTGAATATTTAGGTAAATAGCTGACATTAATAGCTTTAATTTGAATTCCAGACGAACCATTTTGGAATCTTAGAACCAGAATTATGTTGATTTAAAAGACGAAAATCTGATTAGAACCGTCGCGTCGGTTCTTTGTTTTGGCGCCGTTTTTGAGTTATACCTTTAGTTAGAGAGACGCTACTGTTTTAAAAATCATTTGAGACATTAGTTAATTGACATCAATACCTTTAATTTGGACTCCTGAATGAACAATTTTGGACTGTCGAACAGTAGTTATGATGATTTAAAAGAGGAAAATCTGGTTAGAATCTTCGTTTTATCCTATGTCCAATTTGTGAATGTTACAGCAGAAACTGTTTTCAAAAAATTTCGTATATGTGGTATATATTTTAAAGCGTACGATAAACTGGAAGAAAAGAGCTATTCCATATTTATTAGTACCAGGATCATTACAGAAGTACGTATTACATTTTACAATATTTTATAATAGTTTATTACTTATTTTGTTTTAACGGTCTTGACATTTGAATGTAATAAAAAATTTAATATGGCCATAAAATGATGTAGGTACAACAATAAATAATAACAAGAAAAACTTTAAATCATGCACAATATACATTAATAAATATAAAATGTTATAGTACAATAATTATCATTGTTATTTTACGGCTACATTAGTTTTCAATTGCTGTAAAATGAGTAATCCCAGTCCCGAATTCGAACGTCCAATTAACGTATAGTATTTGTTTCCTACGTCTAAATTTGCTCTCAATTCCACATGCTTCAAAACATCTATTGGACGTTTAATACGGGGTTGCATTGCGAATTCTTCAGCCGCCTATCGAACGTCCCACAGACGTTAAATTTTCATCTTCTTCTTCTTCTTCAGGTGCCATCTCCGCTACGGAGGTTGGCAATCATCATAGCTATTTTAATTTTTGAGACAGTAGCTCTAAATAGTTTTTTTGAGCTGCTAACCATTTTCTCAGGTTCTTTAGCCATAAAATTCGTCTTTTTTCGATGCTTCTTCTGCCATCTATCTTTCCTTGAATTATGAGTCGCAGGATGCCATAAATTTTCATCGGTACGTCTAAATTGGACGTCTTTTAACTGACATTATTTAGATGTAACTTAGTTATGCCCATTGGTCTTCCAGAAAGACGTCTTTTGGATGAAAAACTTGACTTCTTTTATAAGCTTAGAGCAATCGCCATCGCAAAAAAGTAGAACAGGCCTTGGCATATTTCTCGCAAACAAGCCATAGAAAAAAAAAATAGAACAGGCCTTGGAATATCTCTTTAATCTTTTGGATGGTTAGTCACTATTATTGAAGAATTTCATAATAAATGTAAATATATACTACATAACCTACTTTTTATATATAATAATTACCAGATAATTCTTTAAAATAATTTTAAAATAAAATGATTTAAACACATTTAAAAGTCATTTGTTACTTTTGAAATATATATATATATATATATATATATATATATATATATATATATCTATATATATATATATATATATATATATATATATATATATATATATATATATATATATGTTACGAGCAATGTCCGAACTTGGACAATCCTAGCATTGTACAAAAAATCTTGTCCACTTCTAGCATTGTACCCCTTTACTGTACAATCTCCGAAATATATATAATCGGCGGACTTTGTATAAAAGAATTGCTGTACAATGTTCGAATTTCAATAAGTAGCCATGCGTCAAAGTTTAAGATAATATATCAGATATCGATTCATATCGATTTTTACGATTATTCTTCATTTGTTATTAACGACAAACAAACATCAATTGAGGTTATAAATCCATAATTAACCAGCGTTTTTGACTTTTGGATTCGTAGAATTAAATTATTTTAAATTATCGTACATATCTCTTGAAAATCTAAGATATTTTACAAACATCTTCCCTATATTATAGTGATGTATCTATCTCTTGAAGCTTTGAAATGTTTCACTAACAATATCTTTTTCAATTTCTGTAGATAACTGTAGAACAATTTCTTCTTCGATTCGATTTTTCAATTTTTGATTTGGTGTGTCGCTTGTCAATAATAATCGATTCGAACCGATGAGCGTGTCGACAATTATTTTGATTATTTCGGACATTGTACAGTTTGGGGGTACAATGCTAGAAGTGGACAATAATTTGTGTACAATGTTAGGATTGTCCAATTTCGGGCTTTGCTCGTAACATATATATATATATATATATATATATATATATATATATATATATATATATATATATATATATATATATACGATATATTTAAATATATTTAATAGGGTAAGATAGGATAGAATATAATAGGTTCTATTCTAAATTTTATGTTATAAACGTATGTGAAGTTTTTTTTTCAATCTGTCAATTCATTGTTTGTTTACAAGTCAGTTAATATTGTAACATGACACAGTATTTATTTACGATGGAAAAAATCAAGTATCGTATAGTTTTTGAATTTTTTTTTGAAGGTTTAAAAGCGAAGGAAATTTATAAACTTGAAATGTATAAGCACTCTTCGCCTTCAATCAGTACGGTAGTAGAAAAATGGTTTGCTGAATTTAAACGTTGTCGTACAAACCTTGAAGACGATCCACATCAAGGGCGCCCAAAAACAGCAACAACGCCAGAAATCGTAGAAAAAATACAGGATATCTTGTTGGAAAATCGTCGAGTGAATGAAAGAGATTTAGTAAAAGCCCTAGATATTTCATTAGGCAGTGTAAGCAATCGTTTGACTGAAGTATTAGGTTTCAGAAAACTTTGCTCACAATAGGCTAGCAATGGAACAAAAATACATTCGAATGCGACTTTCTCAGCAACATTTAGAGCGTTTTCGAAAGGATAAAGTAGATTTTGTGCATTGATTTATCACTATAGGTAATTCTTGGGTCTATCACCATATTCTAGAATCAAAACAAGAGGCTAAAGAGTGGTGTGAATCTGGTTTTTTGACTTTGAAACGAGTTCATGCCCAGAAATTAACCAAGAAGAATAAATTCTAAATATTATTGTATCCTCTTAGACCAGCTGAAGTTAAAAATTCGTAGAAAAAACCTGGTTTACAGAAGAAAAACATTATTTTTCATCAGGATAATGCACCGTGTCATATGAGCATTTTAACAATTGCTAAAATCCATGAATTAAACTTCAAATTGTTGAAGCATCCACCGTATTCACCAGATTTGGTCTCTAGCGACCTCTATGCGACAAATTCATGCGTGGAAAGCGTTTTTCATTAAATGATGAGGTCATAACAGCTGTGGAAACGTATTTTGCAGCCCTTTCAGATTCTCACTTCAGAGATGAATTTCATAAATTGGAATCTCGTTAGAACACGTGCATTGGTGTTCAGGGAGACCATATTGAATAATAAAGTGTATTTTTTATATTTTATTGTAACACAAATAGTTGCCCCTGGAATTATAGATACCCAATAATGAAATATTATATGATCTCACAACTAAAAATAATCTATTTATTAAATATTGTCGAAAATTATTTGAATCATTGATTTTTTATTTAGATGAGACTGACCATCAAGTTGTAAATTTTATATTAAATCTACAAAATTCACAGGAAGCCTACTACCAGTTCAGCATTTTAACGTTTTTTGACTTTATTTTAAGCAGATCAAGTATTAGAGCAAGGCAAGTTAGAATGCCGTCACATTTAAACGAGAAATTTAGTGCAATAAAACATTTTTTCGGTAATAGTTTTGAAAATATTTGTTTATCTTGTGCTGGCTATTAAAATATGCTTAGCTGTAGGCATCTTTATTATGTACTTGCTATATATTTTGGTGACTATTTTATTAATGCATTACTTCATACATTTACTACAAATATTATACATATCCTAAAGAAGATAAGAAGAAAAAAACAAATCATTACTTTAACATCAAAATTATTTTCAAATTTTCTCTACACTACACTACAAAAATTGTGAAATAATGTAGAATAAAAAAATAATGCGGATTAACGTAAAGCAAATATGTAATTACGACAAAAATACGAGCCCAAAGAACTAGATAACTTGGTCACATAAGAATGCAAGACAACCGAAATGTTAAAACAATACGGAAGGAGGGAGAAATAGGGAAAAGTAGGGGACGTCCAAAGACGAAATGATTGGAAGAGCAGTAAAAAAAGACTTGTCAAAAATTGGTGACAGATTCGAACAAATTGTTCTAAACAAATTGGAACAAAATGTTGGTGAACAAATCAAGGAACCGAAAAAATAAAGGCAAATAACCAAGTTAATAACCAACACTTTTTTAAAAATTTTCATGGTCCAGAGATTTTAAAAGTAATGAATAAAAAACCATACAAAAACATTATATATGTTTAAATCTTAATTAAACATTTAGCTGGAGATGGGGTTTCAGTGTTTTTGTTTATTATTTGGTCATAAAAAACTCAAAGACATTGAATCGTTCCGTTGGTTGTGTGTTGGCAGTAATTTTGCAGTTATTAGTGTTTTATGATGATCTGTTTACGTTTCCATCTATACCTAAGTAACATTCGTTAAACTTCATTCGTTTTACATATTCCCATCCGTCAACAAACGCACGTGAAAGCCAAACAGGGTAGTGCTGAGGTATATTATATGATTTTTAAAAATATTTACTTTTGAAACTATTAGTGTAAGAGTTTCTTGAAATTTAAACACTGTGAGAAAAATTTAATGTTCCATTGAAGGAAAATGTGCTAAAATAAAATATTCATTAACTGAGAGATACATAACAAAGTAAACATTTTGAATAAAAAAGCAACACGCTACAATTTGAATTTAAACAGAATGGCAAGTTTGGATCTGTAACATGAGAATCCGTCTGGCTTAAGGCAATAAATTATATTTAATAGCCTCTTGACGAATGCGAGGGCGAATATCAACACGTGCTCATGTTTACAGATGGGAATTTGCTAAATGAATAAACTTTAATACAAACGACCGATATCCGACCATAATCCAAACACTAGTTCCTATTTAAGAGAAGGTGTACTTGTGGCCATCAAACAGTATGTCGATGTACATTAGTTTACTGTTACTCTAACTGCGGAGCATCTTTTATTAAATTTAATATTGGTGGGAAAAATATCATCTTGGGTGCAATTTATATTTAATCCAGATATGACATTGACATCTATTTGACCCACTGTACTACGATTAAAAATATTGCCACACAAAACCCAGATTCATGGCTTTACTTATTTGGAGATTATAATTTGCCTTTGGCTTTGTGGACTTCACATGATGAAGATGGTTTACTAACGCACTGGCCTGTGGGTTATCCTGCTAGTGATATAAATGAATATTTCTCCTTTTTAGATTTAAAACTAGTTAACTCCATACATAACTCTCATAATGTATTTACGTTTATTATTTGTAATCATCTTCAGTCAGTAACTATAGTGGAAACCTGTGATTTAATATTGGAGATTAATTTTTATCACACTGAATTATACTTGGACTTTAAAAATGCTGATTATTGTGCTCCTATTGACTATTTTGGAGTTGTAAATTGGAATTTAATTATTGTAGAGAATAATATTAAAACTTCCATAAATTTTTTTTATCAGATATTGAACAATAGTATTGCAAAAATTCTTATTAAAAACAGTTTGTTCACGCCAGTACATAAATACAGTGATGAGTCTAATGTTATAAACTACTGTCCTATTAGCAAGATAAGTGTGATTATCAAGTTGTTTGAAGTACATGTGACAAAATACTACTTTCTTGACATTCTAAGAATATTATCATTAATGAGCAGCATGGTTTTGTCACTGGTAAGTCCACAATAACTAATTTCTAGTTATTCCAAAATAACAAATTTATTCAGTAGAGAGTAGAGTCAAATGGATGCTATTTATACTAATTTTAAAAAAGCCTTTGATAGGATAAATCATGCCGCTATTATCAGGAAACTAGATAGAACTAACTTTCTAATATGGCTTACCTTATGGTTATTAACCTTGAGTACCTATCTACCAAGAAGTCAGATTTAAATTTAAGAACCATATATTTAGTCTTATTTCAGCTTACTCTGGTATTCCTCAGGGACCTCACCTTGGACCCTTCATTTTAAATCTGTTTATAAACGACATTCGTCTGGATTTTCTTGGATTAGTTTTATTATTGAATTGGCTTTATTATTTGCAGATGATCCTAAGTTATGTGCAAGAGTAAAAAGTTTAATGATTGAATTAATTTGAATAAGAATATAGCCGATATTCAAAATTTTCCAATAACTAATGGAATGGGTTTGAATATATGTTTATAAATGTTACTGTACTACATTTTCTAGATCTATTCAAATAGTCTTTGATTCTTAAGCTCGGGAGTTTTATTTGATTTATAGGTATCTTTTAATCACCATTATAATTCAATTACTAGTAAAGATTTTCAAATGCTTGGTTTCGTTTTGCGTAATTCAAGCGATCTATCCATTAATTCGACAAAGATAGTGGATAATGCATTAGTTAGCTTAACTTCACAGTATGCCTCTAATGTATGGTCTCTGTTCTACCAAATCCATGTTAATGTTATTGAAAAACTTCATCATAAATTTCTACGATTTATAGCATACAAATTATACATGCCTTTACATATTCACTTTTATGAAGATATCCTAATATACCATAAGAATCATACGCAACTATACTAATAGGTTACCAGAAGTAGGTACTTGCTTGTTTATAGTCCAGTGACACGCCTTTTTCGACTTGCCAAAGGATTTACTGAGGACCCTTAAGCTAGCGGGGACACATGAGCGGAATCCAGTTTAACCTACGTAATATTTTTTCACCCATTTTTCACTAATTTATTACCACCCTAATAATTTTTCACCACCAAACCAAGCTTAAGGGGAGCGATTCTGCTGGCTTAAGATTCAAGCTAGCAGAATTCAAAAAAGAAACTTTTTGTTGATGGCATATTTTTTCACCCATTTTTCACTAATTTATTACCACCCTAATAATTTTTCACCACCAAACCACCCTTAATGGGAGCGATTCTGCTGGCTTAAGGTTCAAGCTAGCAGAATAATAAAATAAAAAATCTTTTTGTTAATGGCATATTTTTTCACCAATTTTTCACTAATTTATTACCACCCTAATAATTTTTCACCACCAAACCCCCCTTAATGGGAGCGATTCTGCTGGCTTAAGGTTCAAGCTAGCAGAATTAAAAAAAAAAAACTTTTTGTTGATGACATATTTTTTCACCCATTTTTCACTAATTTATTACCACCCTAATAATTTTTCACCACCAAACCACCCTTAATGGGAGCGATTCTGCTGGCTTAAGGTTTAAGCTAGCAGAATTCAAAAAAAAAACTTTTTGTTGATGGCATATTTTTTCACCAATTTTTCACTAATTTATTACCACCCTAATAATTTTTCACCACCAAACCCCCCTTAATGGGAGCGATTCTGCTGGCTTAAGGTTCAAGCTAGCAGAATTCAAAAAAAAAACTTTTTGTTGATGACATATAGTTTCACCCATTTTTCACTAATTTATTACCACCCTAATAATTTTTCACCACCAAACCACCCTTAATGGGAGCGGTTTTTCTGGCTTAAGGTTCAAGATGGCAGAATTAAAAAAAAAATTTTTTGTTGATGGCATATTTTTCACCTATTTTTCACTAATTTATTACCACCCTAATATTGTTTCACCATTAAACCACCCTTAAAGGGAGCCATTCTGCTGGCTTGCGGTTCTGCTGGCTTGCGGTTCAAGCCAGCAGAATTAAAAAACATATTTATAATATACCACAGTGTTTTGCTAGGTTTTTACGAATTTATTACCATTCTAGTAATTTTTCACCCCTTAACTACCCCTTGTGAAAAGTCAATAATTGTGTTAGATTAAAATTTAAGGAGACATTTTTTTTCAAATTTACTGTCCACTACTTATAACTGAAATAAAAAAGTGTTTTGTTAAGTTTATACTAAACTTTGACCATCCTGATAATTTTGCTCCCATAAACCTATTCGAAAACTTTCCTACTAGCTGAATATTTGAACCAGCAAAATAAGAAAAAAACGTATTTTTGAAATACCTCAGTATTCTGCTAAGTTTTTACTAATTTATTACCACCCTAGTAATTTTTCACACCTAAACTACCCCTTGTGATAAGTCAATAATTCTGTTAGGTTAAAATTTAACGTGAAAAAAATCTTTTTTTACAATTTCACTATCCTCTACTTATAACTGACATAAAAAAGTATTTTTACCCTGATAAGTTTCCATCTCTTAACCAATCTTATTTGGAAACATTCCTGCTAGCTTAATATTCGAGCCAGCGTAATTAAAAAAAATTATTTATGATATACCACAGTATTTTGCTAAGTTTTTACGAATTTATTAGCAACTTAGTAATTTTTTATCCCTCGACTAACCCTTAGTGGAAGTCAATAGTTCTGCTATGTTTAAATTAAAGGTGAAAAAGTTTTGTTTTATAATTTTACTAAATACTATTTATAAGTAAAATAAGAAACTCTCTGGTTAGTTTTTACTAAATGTTAACGAACTTCACCAATTCCACCATCTACACATTTACTCGCTGGTTGAACGCAAAGCAAATCTTTTCGGAAATATGAGATACTACAGTATTATGCTAGATTTGTACTAATACATTACCATCCTAGTAATTTTTCACCCTTCAACTACCCTCTGTGAGGAGTCAATAATTCTACTACCTTAAAATTTAAGGTGATAAAAAATCTATTTTTATAATTTTACTGTATTCTACTTGTAACTGAAAATATAAATTGCTTGCCTGGTTTTTACTAAATTTGATCCACTCTTATAATTTTTGACCCCCTAAGCTTCAGATAATGGGAAACATTCAACAAGATACACATTGACGCTAGGTGAATAAAAAATCTTTTTGAAAACACAAGAGTGCTCTGCTAGAATTTTACTATATTTTTACCAGCCTAGTCATGTTTTTCTCAACTACCCTAATTGAAAAACATTTTCAAATGTTATTCTATACTAACTAATATTTATTTTTTCAATGTTTAAATATTAAAAATATGAAAACACTTTATTCCAAAAACTATAATTATTACCCGTTTTAAAAAATTTACTCTGATTCGAGTCGAATTACATGGCTAAGCGAAATCGAATCGTTAGTCCTTTTTATGAATATAAAATAACTGAAATCAAGTTGAGTTTTAGTAAATACAATGGAATTTTTATATTTCACAGAATAAATTACCAGGTAAGAAATATTCAAATTTAAATAATTTTATTACGTCTATTACATTATTTATCTGATTGTAAAGGAGGGTCGTCGGGATCGTGCGCACCTATTGCACCCTATTGTTAAAAGATTTGCATTCATTAGGTAGATGAAAATTTGAAAAATAATTTAGGTATTTAATATTTTAATAATATTTAAATAAGAAGATTATTAACGATTGGTCAAAACATAATTTTAAGATTAGGTGTATAACATAAAGAATTTATATTGCAAAACATTTTAAGTAGGTATATTCAAATGAGACCGAAATTACCGGTTGGTCAGAACAGCTGATATAGATTATTTGCGTAGTAAAATAAATTTATATTAGCAGCATTTTAAAAATTTAAAGATATTTGTATTTTAATTCTTTGTCGATTTTTCATTCATTGTCAGTTGAATATAGGTAAAACTTAAAGGTTATTACAAAAAAATATTAACTTATTTATTTTGTTTATGAAAATGTTTGAAAGAATCGCCCACGGAGAGATCTGGTTTCTCGGCACAATCCACACACTCATAAATTGGGTTTTTTCTTATTTTTAGGATAGGACATACTCTGCATCTTTTCGTTTTCGTTTCGCGTTTGTCCGATTTATTAGCAATTATTTATAGGTAAATGTTCGCGTGCGATATTCCGTCTTTCTTTGCTTTTTTATAAATTAATTTACGAATTAATTCTAACCTTGATATCGTCTTTTATGTCTTTTGTTTAGTATATTGTTTAAAACTAAGTCTAACTTTCCACGGTACCTTCGATTCATCTAGCGATAATTATTTTACTGGATAACGCAGAGCAGTCATTTTATTATTAAAAAGTCTATAACTGTTCTTATTCTATAAAACCGATCTTCAGGAATAACATTCGGTCCCATTGGATTATGGATGAAGATTAAGCACCTTAAAATTATAAGAAAAAGATCTCTTCCGATGTTCTGCAAAAAAGATTCTAAGCTGAATAGTGGATCTGTTTTCCAATAACCCTCCAATCTTGAAATCCGTATGTGTCAGTGTGGAGAATTTCCCATCAATACTAGAAATTCAAATAAGGAAAGTAGTTTACATCTTTAAATGCTAGAATTTACACAAACACCAACTTCACCAACTTTTTTATATGCTAAACATTGCAATATTGTTGTTTTGTACACTACCTATTTTTTAACAAAATTTTACAACTTAAAAAGGGATCATTCCCGTGAGTTGGCTGTATATCATATAGTTAAAAAACTCGAACATTGAAGTAAAACACTGTTGTGATTGGTATATTTAATTAAATTTTAAAAATCCTAAAGGATTAAGTTCAAAACGTTTTCGGACTTATCAGTCCAGTGAAATTTGTAGTACTTTTAGTAAGTAATTAATAAGTAATAGGTAAGTAGTAATTTTTAATTAAATATACCAATTATTACAACAGAAGTGTTTTTCACACACACACACACACACACACACACACACACTCGCACACACACACCGTGTAAATGTATTCAAGTATTTTTGAAAAAACAAATTTATTTAATTTTTGTTAAAGGGGTAGTAAGGGGTGAAAAATTACTAAAGTTGTAATAAATTCGTAGAAACCTAGCAGAACACTGTGGTAGATCATAAATATTTTTTTTAATTCTGCTAGCTTGAACCGTAAGCCACCAGAATCGCTTCCCTTAAGGGTGGTTTGATGGTGAAAAAATATTAGGGTGGTAATAAATTAGTGAAAAATGGGTGAAAAAATATGCCATCAACAAAAAGTTTTTTTTTTTAATTCTGCTAGCTTAAACCTTAAGCCAGCAGAATCGCTCCCATTAAGGGTGGTTTGGTGGTGAAAAATTATTAGGGTGGTAATAAATTAGTGAAAAATTAGTGAAAAAATATGCCACCAACAAAAAGTTTTTTTTCTGAATTCTGCTAGCTTGAACCTTAAGCCAGCAGAATCGTTCCCATTAAGGGTGGTTTGGTGGTGAAAAAATATTAGGGTGGTAATAAATTAGTGAAAAATGGGTGAAAAAATATGCCATCAACAAAAAGTTTTTTTTTTGAATTCTGCTAGCTTGAACCTTAAGCCAGCAGAATCGCTCCCATTAAGGGGGGTTTGGTGGTGAAAAATTATTAGGGTGGTAATAAATTAGTGAAAAATTGGTGAAAAAATATGCCATCAACAAAAAGTTTTATTTTTGAATTCTGCTAGCTTGAACCTTAAGCCAGCAGAATCGCTCCCCTTAAGGTTGGTTTGGTGGTGAAAAATTATTAGGGTGGTAATAAATTAGTGAAAAATTAGTGAAAAAATATTACGTAGGTTAAATTGGATTCCGCTCATGTGTCCCCGCTAGCTTAAGGGACCTGATTTACTGATGAGGGTGTCGATTTTACTGGAATATTTTTGCCTATTTTTAAGTAAAGTGTTCAATTAGCTTTAAATGATTTGTAGATTCCATATTTTTGTTTTCAATGTATTCATTTTTATTATATAGTTATTTATATATATGTTGCTGCTGTTTATTGTTTTAATTATTGTCCGACATAGTTTAGGATTCTTTATATTTATATTTGTAATTGAATTGAAAAAGGGGTTCTTCCGTTAATAAATAAATAAATAATTTTTGTGTTAAATATCATTTTTACTTAATGCGTCTAGCGAACAGACATTTTAGAGTTAAACAAGAAGATGCATACACTGATCTCAAGGATATTGAAGCAGGTGTTCCACAAGGGAGTGTATTGGGTCCAGTCCTATATCTAATATACACGTGTGATATACCTGAACTAGAAGACGACACCATAGCTACCTTCGCAGATGACACTGCTGTCTTAGCGGTAAGTGACACCGTCGAAGAAGCTACAGAAAAACTACAAAATTCAATAAATAAAATCCATGAATGGACCAAAAAATGGAAAATTAAACTGAATGAGAATAAATCAGTCCATATAAATTTTACCAATAAGAGAATTAATAATATTCCTATTAGAATAAATGATGTCCAAGTGCCTATTGCAGCATCAGCAAAGTACTTGGGGATCACTCTTGATGCGAAACTTCGCTGGAAAGCTCACGTGAAGAAGAAAAGAGAAGAACTAGGCATCCGCTACAAGAAAATGTATTGGTTAATGGGAAGACATTCCTCTCTATCCATAAATAATAAACTCCTAATCTATAAACAAATACTGAGACCAGTATGGACCTATGGCTGCCAACTCTGGGGCTGTGCCAAGCCTAGTAACATCAAAGTAATCCAGATATTCCAGAATAAAGTACTGAGGAACATCGTAGATGCGCCTTGGTACGTTAGGAACAATGACCTTCACCGGGACCTCAAGATGGAAGACGTCAATCAGATAATCAAGAAATTTGCAGGGAGCCATGAACAACGACTCCATCATCATGTAAACGTCGAGGCTATCCAGCTCCTCGACAATACGAACCTAGAAAGAAGGCTCAAAAGAACAAAGCCTTTTGAACTGGTATAATGAGTGAGTGAAAAGCAGAGTAAAGTGTTGTGCGAGTATGCATGTTAAATTTAATGCTAGTTATTAGAAATAATAGGAAAGATACTAGTGAGTAGACACCTAATTTTAAGATTTCATTAGTAATTTAAGTTAGAAACAAATTGATAATTGGTCTTACTGACCAGATTTTAATGTAAGTACACTTCTGTGTCTTTAGTAAAAAAAAAACTTAATGCGTCCAAAAATATTTTAACTACACAAGTAAGTTTTATATTGACAATATATCAAATAATTAATGTCACGTAATTCAGTGTGGTGACTACACTACTACAACACCGTCCCCCAGTAATAAGAGATTCCATGACCTTCTCATATGAGGATTTTTTTCGATATCTCTATACAAACAAACTTGAAACAATGCGAATAATTAACTACTTATTTATATTTCTAACTACAAAATGCCTATTTAAACTATAACCTAATCTACTAAATGCCAATTTTATAGGCCCCTAGAGCCTTGAGAGAGCCGAGTTCGGTGGAGAACCATCGATCTCTATATGGTAATCACTTAATTTTCAACATAAAGACGAGCCGTACAATACATTAAGGAATGATTATTTGTTTAACATCTTTCCTATACTTAAGAATTCAAGTATTCTTTTAATGGAATTTATAATTATTAACAATGGCCTACTTTTCAGATACTATAAATATTTTGTAAAATAGCAATTTTTTTGTACTTAAATTTATTAATACAAATACTTCATTATAATTCATTATTTTTTATCGTGCCAATTTTTCATGATATAGATCAGAATAGAAGAATTAATAATAATGATAATAATAACTTCCTCTTTCTTTCTTTCAATGGCACTATAGTCCAAATGAAGCCTTGGCCTCCTTCGATCTATGCCTCCATCTGTGCCGGTGTCACGTTGATCTTCTCCAGGTTCTCACTATTTTGCGCGCTCGCTGCCACTTCATTCTTCCACCTTTTCCGTGGCCTTTCTTTGGTCTTGCTCCCTGCATTTTACTATCTAGGATTTTTTCGGCAATCTTTAGGTCTTTATTCTCATTAAACGACCAGCCCATCGAAGTCTCTAAAGTTTGACGAATTCTGAGATCGGTGCCTCTTTGAACAGTTGGTAGGGGTCATGGTTTTATCTAGACCCCCATACTCCGTTTTCCTTAATAGGTCCAAATGTCTTTCCTATAAGTTTTCTTTTAAAGACTTCCAGCTTTATTTTTAAGTTTTCTGTCATGTCCGCATCCAAAATGCACTATTGGTCTGAAAATAATTTTGTAGACCATGATTTTCGACATCCAGTGTGTGTTTTTGGAGCGGAACACATGGGCGACTGAAAAATAATCTTTATTTCCATTTACTATTCTATTTTTACATTTACATTTAGATTTTAAATAAATACAATCAGATATGCAGATGATACAGTTATTTTAAGTGATGACATGAATGGATTACAATGACTTTTAAATGCCATTGATACAGTGGGAAGAGAGTTTGGCCTAAACATAAACTGTTCAAAAACAAAACACATGGTGTTTAGCCGTTTAGCACATCAAGATGCACGATTATATGTTGATGGTCATATAATTCAAAGAGTGTCCAGTTTTAATTATCTTCGTTGCCATATTACTGAACAACTAGATCCAGATCACGAGATAAAACGTAGAATCGAGATAGTCCGCACGACATTTTTAAAAATGAAGTCATTCTTCTGTAATGATAACTTGCAACTTCAACTTCGAAAGCGCATGGTTAAATGCTACATTTGGTCAGTCCTCTTATACGGTGTCGAAGCATGGACATTAAAAATATCCACCATTAATCGTCTGGAGGCCTTTGAAATGTGGCTGTACAGACGTATACTAAAAATTCCATGGACGGCTATGCTGACAAATGTGTCAGTCCTTGAGAGAGCAAATGCTGCTCGCGAGCTGCTTGATAACATCAAATGTAGAAAGATGGCCTATTTTGGACACGTAGTAAGGGGAGACCGATATAATATTCTTCAACTTATTCTCCAACGCAGAGGAATTGGTAGAAAGCAGACCTCTTGGTTGAAGAATATCAGGGAGTGGACAGGAATGAGGAAAGCTGAGCAACTCTTTAGAATAGCTCAAGACAGAGACAGTTTCGTCATGTTAATCGCCAACGTCAAGGGGACTTGATAGGGCACGTTAAGAAGAAGATTCTTGTGCCCTGCTTGATTATCGTGCGTTGCCTATCAAATCGGCTATACTAATTTTGCAGCTCGGAAAAGGGATGCAGGGGATCTCTTAAACTATTCTCTCAGGTTTTTAAGCCATGGCATTCGTCATAGACCTGGCCCTCTTCTTCCATCTATCTTGCCTTGTATTATTTCAAAGGCTTTAAGTTTTCTTTGAAATATATCTGCTAAAGTCCAACCTTCGACACCATATATAAAAGAATAGAGAACACATAACATCCTACTAATCTAATTTTCAGTCTCGAAGTAGTATTGTTTTCACATAAGATTTTCTTTATCTTAAAAATGCAACTCTGGCCAACTATACGATTCTAATTTCTTTGCATAAGCTGTTTTATTAAAAAGCTTTAATATCTACTTCTAATTCCACTGTGCTTTGTGTCCCTTTGTGTTGTTTGTGTTAGAGTTTTTGTTTTTTTTTTGAATGTTTTGAATATTTTAACTTTAGTCCTATCTCTTTTGCTCCTGTTTTTATTCGTAAATATATTTCTGTCGCCTCTTCCGTTTTTCGAGAAATAATGCTGATGTCATCGGCATAGGCGACAATCTGTATTGATTTATTTGTTAGGAGATTAGCTCTTCCTATATCCAATATTGCCCTGTCACATATTCGAGAGATATGTTGAATAGTGTCGGTGCCAGCTCGTCTCCTTGCTTTAATCTTTTGACTGTTGAAAAGTTCTACTCAGCTCACTTTGTATTCTGACAGTTGCTGTTTGGCGAGTTTATTGCTGCTTTTACTAGTCGGATGTATTTTTGAGAGATATTAAAGCTAGGTAATATTTAATATAACTTGTGTCTATTAATTGAGTCGTAGGCGTGTTTGAAATCTATGAATATGTTGAGGACGTCAATGTCGTATTTCCACGATTTGGTTCGAATTTGTTTCACTGTGAATAGCTGGTTAGTTGCAGATCTAACATTATCATTGCCGTGATAGTTTTCGCATTTTAGTTTATGTCCTCTTTTTATAGATTGACCATATTTTAATCCCGGTTTTTTCAGTCCCTTTATCTTTTTATAATTTTCATTAGAATTAATTGAGGCTTAATCCCATATAAATTAATATTTAACACTGCCAGTTATTATCTTTTAAGTTATGGATGTGAATTTACATGAAACTTGAAAATTTATGGGGAGTCCTTACTCATATGGGTTGACTATAATCGATTTTTTACATTTTTACCAGAAGCGGAAAGTTTTTGATCTCTATCGATTTCGTTTAGAAATATACTAAATCAATATTTCGAGGAGTAATAGGGAAAGAGATGAAGCTCTTACAATTCATACCTGTCGACGTTACAGAAAATTGTTTTGTATCGTTTTGAAGTATTTCTGGAGATTATGTCTCCATTTCTGTTACACAATTAGTTACGTTCAAATTTAACATGATAATGAATACCGTATTAACAAATATATTAACAAATGTTCTTATAGATAATGTTTTCGCAACTAACTTTTTATTGAATGTACATTTGTTACTCAATGAGGACCAGCAAAAGTAAAAACTGGTAAATGTCGATCATTTTCAATATTTATATTCAATACACATCGAAACTTTCTTGTACGTGATTACGTAATTGCTTCTAAGGTCGCCGCTTAGACTTACAATTTAATTATTTACCTTGATATATGCATAAAAAATACTTTAACTAATTAGAAATATTGACGTGTTATTAACAATTATGACTTACACCTGCATTAAAGTTATTTAAAATGTTAACGTACGTCCATAAAAGGGGTTTTAATTTATTTTAAATTAAAAAATTATTTTGAAAAACTTAAATTTCAGACCATCATTTATTATTTTTCAATTATCTAGCCAAAAAATCATGCTGCAGCAGACAATGGGTTTTCCCATCTAATTATAAAACTCGCGGGAGTTTGGAAAGATGCAAGTACGGAGTACCTACTATAAGTATCCCCGATTGGATTTTTTTTAATTTTGAACAGCTATCGTTCCTGTTTCATATTTGTGTCACACATATTTAGTTTTCTAGATTACTTTAGACCTTGCAATCGTCTGTTCAGTCTTTAACTTATTATGGTGGCTTCTAAATATTTTATCTAATTTTAAGGTGACTATGGAGTTCAATTAAATAAAACGTCGATGCTTGAATGCTGTTAGATGAGTCATAGGGGGTATATCCCCTTAATAAGGTCTTACACGGCCGAACACGAGTCTTTTAGCTTTACGCTCAACATTTCCGAGTAAGATCTTGTCAAGAGTGAGATCTCGCCACCGAACCTGTCGGGCAAACCCAAGAGTCGGTCTGACGTATACTGAGTAGAATTTACAAGTGGGGCTAAAAAAATACGTTTAAAACATTTGCAGATCAGAAATAGTTTCGAGTTTGCACATTTACACACTGGGTATAAGATCCAACCAATTTAAGTCACTATTAATTATCATTCCGAGGTTCTTGTTGGAGGTTACCAAGTTTAAGGGGTTGTAAATAATATTCGATACGCAGACGACACTGTACTAGTGGCAAGAACAGTAGAAGAATTACAACGATTACTTACAAATATAAATATTGCCTGCAACAATTATGGCATAAGTATCAATATCAAAAAAACTAAGTATATGGTCTTCAGTAAGAACATGACACAACCAACACATATTAGTATAAACGGCATTCAAATTGAAAAAGTATCAAGTTACAAATACTTGGGTACTTCAATAAACGAAACTGGAGACCAAAACAATGAAATAAAAAGACGTATCGAAATTGCCAGGGCCACTTTCATAAAGATGAGGAAATTCTTCTGCAACAGAGATATAAGCATCCCTCTCCGATTAAGAATGCTAAGGGGCTACGTATTTAACACGCTATTATACGGTGTAGAGGCCTGGATTTTCAAGCAGAACAATATAAAAAATATTGAAAGTTATTGAAAGTTATATATTATTGAAAGTATTTAATGCAATTCTCTGGTGTGGGGTGAGAGCTGAATCGATAAAAATCTTTAATTACCTGTCAATATTTCTTTTGTTTCTGAGTATTGACAAATAGTCCTGATTCTTACGAAGGACAATTCTATATGAACAATATCAATGCTAAAATTGACAAAACACTGATTGGTCTGTTGTTTTGTTCCATGGGTTGTTTTAGGGACTCTTATATCTCTTAGACTGGATATTTCCCATCGAATTTCAGATTTAAGTTCATTAAAGCTTGCCTAAAAAACCATTCAAAGAGTCCAGCTCACTTAGAAGGGACTTTATTTGTTCTATCACGTTCATGGCCTGCTTAGACACGTTCGTGTTCTTTATGCATGCAACTTCGCTCTCCAAAACATTTACTCGTGTTGACGCAATGAAAACCAAAGACATCGGTGGATGATTTTGGCCTTGCATGATTTATTGCATCAATCACATGTGCCTGACATTATAAGTTGGGATTTTAAAACTGCACAAGAACAAGTAATGATGTAATCACCTAGTTGACTTCAATTGTAGAAATAGGAAACAAGGCAAGGAACCAATTAAGGCTGTTTACACAATAAAATGCGTCTTTTAAATTAATTAAAACATTAAAAATTCTTCTAACAAAAACATCAACAAACAATCCATTTGAAATTATTTCTTAGTAATAATGAAAATACAAAATACTAGATACCTAATTTTATCCACGGGCATATATTATTTTTATTTTTATTTCAACAAAATCATTAATTCTCTAACGTAAATACAATTATAAGTATTTTCATGTTGCAATCATTTAGTTTATTGATATCAGATCAACATTGCACATTTTTATAGAGGATTTACCAAACCACAGGAAATTAAAAAAAAAATAATATAAATTAAAAAAACACTTATAACATAAAAAAACTATTATCATTATTAATCGATGAAATAAACTTAGTGTGCAGATTTCTTTGATTGAAAAACATAAAAAGGTAATCATGAATAATATAATTGTATATTCATGAATTTTGATTAATAACTATCCATTTCTAATGTGAGATTCGGACTGACTTTAGTGGGTAGAGTACGAGCCCCTTCCCATAACACCTATATAATTTGCAGTTAAAGTCTATTCTTCTTCTTCCTATGCCGTCCCCATTAACGGAGGTTGGCGACCACATTTTTAAAAGCTTCTCTGTCTTTTGCAACGTGGAATAATTCGTCTACAGTCATGTTTGTCCAGTCTCGAATATTTCGCAGCCATGACTTCCTCTTTCTACCTATTCCCTTTTTGCCATCGACTCTACCCTGCATGATGACCTGCAGAAGACTATATTTATTATTTCTTAGTATGTGTCCAAGGTATGCAGTCTTGCGTACTTTTATCGTAAGTCTATTACCATAAGCAAATTATACTCTGCATGTTTTGATAAGTTCCCATATTAATTAATATAACATTTTTATTAACATTTATTAAAAACATTACCCTAATGGTTTTTTATTTAATTTCAACAATAAAAAAAATTTCACTAAACCTGGCTATGCATTCACTTATGTTAACATATTACGTTGATTTTTTCACAATTACGTTAAATCCAAAGGTAGCTATGGAAAATGACATCAAAACAATAATATTGTCAGTTAATGTGAAATGTATTTTGTTGTATTGTAAACCTTTTTGCCGTTTGTGGATTGTAAAATGGATTGAGGTAGTTATCGATGAGAAAATGTTTTCAATCATTATTAGATTGATTCATTCTGGAAAATCCAATTCGGAAATCGCGAATATGTTGCAATTGTCACGCTATAGTGAAATAAATATAGCCACAAGATACAAAACTACAGGCTCAGTCGTCATAAAACCTGGAAATGTACGAAAAAGTAAAATAACCGAAGCAGATCGAAGGGCATTAAGACGCATTATAGTGAAAAATCGACGAGCAAATTATATGGAGTTAAGAGTTTTATGGAGTAAAGTTATTGAAAGACACGTTTCTAGATCAACATGTCACCGAGAGGCCCACAAATTAGGATTTGGTACTTACAAAGTAAGTTTTATACTTAGTGTAAAAAAGTGTTTGAGGGAAATGCAAACCAATATGGTCTACTTATTAACGAGCAGAAAGCAAAGTATGTGGAAATGGGACAAAGTGCAAAAAAGAAATTTGTATCGTAGAAGACCGCTACGTGTTCCCAAACTAACCTACCAACACAAAATAGTAAGGTTGCAATGGGCTAGAGAAATGGTGCATCATGGTCCTAACTGGAATAACGTGATGATCTCTGATGAGTCAAAAATTGGCTTGGTATCTGATTTGCGAAGAACACTGGTTTGGACGACAAGCCCGACTAGAAACAGCCCAACCCCGTGTCCCATTTAAAGGTGGCAGTATTATGGTTTGGGGTGGTATTATGAGTGGTACACGGACGCCACTGCTGGTTCTGGAGAGAAATCATTGGTGCTGAATCAAAACGAAGAAAAGATAGAACATTCATATGTGCAACATGGAATATACAAGGATGGAACAAAAAGGCGACGGAAGTGATCAAGGAGTTTAGAGAAAACAACATCGACATACTAGTAACAACAGAAACCAAAAAGAAAGAAAATGGAACGAAAACAATAGAAGACCACATCCACTGCTGGAGCGGAGTTAATAAAGAATGTAGAGCAAAGGCACGAGTGGGAATACTAATCAAAAATAAGTGGAAGAACCGGTTTAGAACATGGGAACCAATCAACGAGAGAATAATTAAAATGCATATAGACATTTACGGTAAAGAGACAGTTATACTCGGAGTATATGCACCAACAGACGATTCCCCGAGAGTAGAAAAAGAACATTTCACGGAACAACTTCAATATCAAATAGAGCTAATTAAGAAGAACGTGGAGATAATTATTATAACAGGAGACCTTAACGGCAGAACCGGAAGGAAAGAAATCAATAAAGTAGTGGGGAGATTTGGAGAGGATGAACAAAACGATAACGGAGAATGTCTGATTGAATTATGCGAACTAAACAACCTAAAAATCACCAACGGATTCTTCAGACATAAAAATATTCATAAATATACATGGACGCAAGTAAAACGAAAGCTGAAATCGATAATAAACTACGTAATAGTTAAACAAGATACCACAATAAGGATCAAAGATGTGTGAGTCAGAAGAGGAGCAGAATGTGGAACGGACCATAGACTACTGACAGCAAAAATGGGCATTAATTGGAAACATAACAAGACCCCTCTACAGAAGAACCGTTGAACACTATAAGAGAAAAACAATACAATATATGTAGAACTACTCCAAGAACAATCAATAAGAGAACTATACCAACAACGTCTAGACCAAAAATTAATAGAATTTAGATACGGCAACATCGAAGAAATATACGAGCATATAAAGGCAAGTATCAAGCAAGCAGCATTCGAAGCCCTTGGAGAAAAAGAACATATAACAGATAAATAGCACTATTATGAAATAAATGAACCAACAAAAAGAATAATTAAAGAAAAAAAGCAACTATATAGAAAATGGCTGACTACAAACAACGATGAAGTTTATGAAGAATATAGAGAAAAATATAGAGAAGTGAAAAACAAATAACACAACAAAAGAATAAAGAATGGGAAAGAATCTGCTTAAATATTGAAACATACAAAGAAGGTACAAGAACTTCGGAGTCATGGAAAGTACTGAGAGGATTGAAACAAAACTCAAAAGAAAAAATTAAATTGGGAAATATACAGGACAAAGAATGGAAGGACTATTACAAGGAACTATTAACAGAACAAAGACCACAATTCATTGGAAAAGAAAACAGGGGAAGACGAAGTAGATCCCCACAACAAGAAATGGAAATAACAGATAGGGAAATGAGAACGGCCATAAAAGCAATCAAAAATAAGAAAGCACCGGGACGTGGAGGCATCTCACCTGAGCTTATAAAATACGGATAAAAAAAATTACACCGGATGATACAATGGATATTTTTCAAAAAGCCATAAATGGAGAACACCTCCCAAAGGAATGGACGGAGGCATATATGACATCTAAATTTAAGAAAGGAGATAGAAAACAATGCGAAAACTACAGAGGAATAAGCATAATATCATCAATAGGAAGATTATATGGGAAGAAACTGTGAGAAAAGATAGAGCAAGCGATAAAAGGCAAAATCGGGGAGGATCAGGCAGGCTTCACGGCAGGAAGATCATGGATAGACCACATATATACACTGGAACAACTGTTGGAAAAGAAAAAGCAGAAAATAGAGATATACATTTGGCATTTGTGGACCTGAGAAAGGCGTATGACTCTGTACCAAGGTCAGAACTATGGGAGGCAATGTACAAGAAATACAGACGGAACTCATAAAAGCTACAAAAGCTCTGTATAAAGAAAATAAATTGTCCATTAAAATGGAAACAAGAGTCATAGGAGATTTCACCACAACAAAAGGGCTCCTGCAGGGTTGTTCCACATCTCCAACCCTATTCAAAATCTACTTAGAGAAAGTCTTGACTACATGGATAAGAAAATGCGAAGCCATGGGAGTACCGGTACGGAACGAATACCTATATACGTTAAGCTTTGCAGACGATCAAGTAGTGATTGTACAAGACCAAGACGGCCTCAGCTACATAATGAAGAAACTACAAGAAGAATATACCAAGGCTGGCCTAGATATTAACCTCGCGAAAACAGAGTACCTATCTACAAGTGAAGAAGACATAGAAGATCTACAGATTAATGACAACGTAACAATCAAAGGAAAGGATAAATTCAAATACTTGGGGTTTATAATCACGAAAAAGGCAACAACAGCGGAAGAAATTACACAAAGATTAGGACAAACAAGAACAGCAATCCGACAACTTAACTCAGTATGGTGGGATAGACACCTAAATATGAAGACAAAAACACAGATTTATTAGTGCGAAGTATTATGACATATGGGGCTGAAAATTGAATCATAAACAAGAAAAACAACAGTATGAAATGAAGCAAAGAACATCAATAGAAACAGATATACTAACATATCTAGAACAAAAAAGACTAAAGTGGTATGGACATGTAAGAAGAACTAGCGACAGCAGATGGACGACTCCGAAAATCCTGGAGGAACGAAGTAGACGACGCCCTGAGTACGAGAGGCCTAAACGATGGAGACTAAGACAACAGAGAGAGATGGAAACGGTTGAGCGAGGGAAGGCAGTGAATACTGTAGAATCCCTGAATATATATATATATATATATATATATATATATATATATATATATATATATATATTGATACGATTAGGGTTTATAGAAAATAATTTATAAGTTATATACTACATAATATTAGATATTTGGTTGTTTTAAAATAAGTTATATACTAGAGAATTTAATAAAAATTATTTATGTGAGGGCATTTTTAAGAAATTATCATATAATAATTGTAAAAAGTTGTATTTTAATGTTGTAAATAGTTTTAAGTGAGCCATGTGCCTAGGCAACCAACTATACAGTAAGTAATTGACAGATAGAAATTAATCATAAGGGAATATAAAGTGGGGTTATAATAATATATTGTTTGAATTGTGTATTTTATTAAATTAGAGTGTTAGTTACTAATTTGAATGTTTATTCTGATCTGAAAAGCCTAAATGTCAACAAAATTATCAATGGAACATTAACGAATTCTCCAGAGTGCAGAGTGTGACCATTGTTTACGATCGAACATTCTGGAATAATGATTATGTCGGTGGATGGAACAGATATTTTTTTTCGAGAACATCGATATCGAAGAAATAGAACAAATTGGAACATGATTTCTTACCAGATGGTTCTGGAATATCCAAAAGGATATAAATACCCGTGATTTGGATTCAAGATAGAAGTTTTTAGTCAGAAGTCAAGCAGTTTATTATGAAAGTTAGTAGATTAGTTAGTGAAGTCAATTGTTCACAGTTTTAGTAAGTCAGTCAAGCAGTTTAATAAGAAATATGAAAGTTAGTTGGAGATAGTCCAATTGTTTAATATAGTGAGTTAAATGAAGATTAAAAATTATGCATATATTTAATGCACATTTATAATTATACACAAATAATTATTGAAGATTATAAAAGTATATTAGAAGAATATTGGATGGACATTGGAAGGAATTAAAATTATATTATGATTGGAGATTAGTATAAATCAACTTATAATAATTGGATATTGGTATATTGAAAAGAAGAATAAATATAAATGGTGTTTGCTGGTGGTGTATAAATGCTGGTGAAGAAAACTATATCTTAAATTGGTAGAAGCTGATAATTGGAAAAAGTAATTTCACAAAAAACAAGGATAACTGAAGTACGAAGACATTCAGTGATGATTAGAATCTATATAGTGGAAAACAGTTCATTTAGGCATTCAGTGAAAGAAAGGTACAAAATTTTGTTAATATAATTTAGTTAGTGTCATAACAATTTCAATTTTGAAGATAGTTTGTTTAAAGTTTACATTGTCTATAGAATTTAATTAGTTTTATAAGAATATCAAATTAAAGATAGTTTATTTTAATTTTACATTGGCTAGGTTAGATATATATGTGTGTTTCATAATAGTTATAATAAAGATAATTTAAAAAAGTACTTACAAGCTAATTCTTTGAGAACCGCGATAAAAACCCTATATATTATATTATTAAAAATACTCATTGCTCATCATTCAAACAAAAAACACATCATAACAATTTGGCACCCAACGCGGTGGCTCTCTATTTAAAAGAATTAGTTTGGGAAGATAAGTGCTCTCATATAATTAAATTAATTATCAGTAGAAAGGAAAAATTATAGATTTTATTTTTAATTATATTTGAACAAGTAAAGTCTCAAAATGTCTCAAGGAAAGAAAGGTACAAGAAGCAAAAAGAATGAAGAAGATGTGAAAGTAGAAACACAACCTATACAAGAGGAGAGTTTAGTTCAAGTTCCACAAGATACTGCAGAAATGAATCCAGAAAGAGAGGAAAATGTCAATATGGCAGCTTTGATGTCATTAATGATGCAGATGAACAAGACAATGGAAGAGAATATGAAAAAAATGGAAGAGAATTCAAAAGAAGTCAAAGAGGACATGAAAAAAATGGAACAGAAATTGGAAGAGAATTATAGAAAATTAGAAAAGAAAATAGAAGATAATAATAATAAAATTTTAAAGCAAATAGAATGGATAAAAAATGGATAAAAAACTTGAAGCTGCAGAGAAAAAAGTAGCAAATGAAATAAAAATTATACGGAATGACTACAAGAAAAGGATAGAAAATGAGAGGACAGAAGTAAAGAGGATTATTCAAGATAATAAGATAGATATAGAACAGAAAATAGAGTTACAGAAATGTAACTTAGAAGTAAAAATTAACGAAGACAGGAGAAACACAGAAGAAAAATTAGACGATATACAACAAAATATCCAAATAAATAGTAATCAAATAAGAAATGTGGAACAGAGAATAGATGATATTTCACAAATGAGAGACATAGGGAGACCTTACTTAAATTTAACAAATGAGACTGGGATTAAATTCTCTGGTAATATAAAAAATTTGCATCCTAGAGTATACATAAATAGTTTAAAACATAAATTAAGATTTGTGAATAATATTAATGATATTAAAGATTATATTAGAATGACATTAAATGACAATGCAGCAACTTGGTTTGCTAGTATTGAGAATGATTTAGATAATTTTCAAACATTTGAAAATAAATTTTTAAATTATTATTGGGGTGAATTAGAGCAAGCCAAGTTTAGAGAAATTCTATATTTTGGAAAGTATAATCAAAATTTAAAATCAAATATGGTAGATTATGCATTGAAATTGATAACAGTTGCAAAATATTTAGAACCACCACTTAGAGAGGATGAAACAGTCTTAAATGTATCTAGACATTTTGATGCTGATGTTGTGCAAACCGTAACTGTACAAAATATTCAAACAATAGATAGTTTTATTAATTTTATTCAAAGAATACAAAGAGGCAATATGACAAGTAATAATAACAACAGAAAAAACAATAATAACTTTCAATATAATAAAAATGATAATCAACAATATAGAAAATCATATAATAGATATGGTAATAATTTACAAAATTTTAATAATAATAACAGTAATTATAATAGACAACATTTTAATAACAGTACTAATAATAATAGACAAGATTTTAACAATAGAAGAAATACAGAGCGACCTAACTATAACAGACAGGTAAATTGTGTTCGAAGGAATAGGAGCTGCGAAGACAGGGAACGAAATCGTACAAGGCAAGAAAATGTGAGTAGAAGTCATAGTAGGGAAAGACATAGTACATCAGATCCAAGTGGTCAGATACAATCTGACAATTCTAATAATCAAAATTTTGTGCAGTAAACTTTCTGAATTACAAGTTAGGCCATTGCTATTATGAAAAACCTTCTGAATTTATTTCTTTAGATGAAGATAAAATTATTGAATCTATTAATTTAATTTATATAAATGCTTTGGCCAAAAATAAAATGATTAAGATTATGATAGATACTGGTTCAGAAAGTACTTTAGTCTCGGAGAATTTTATTTTTAATACATTAAAACTATCAGATATAATAAAGATTCCAAAAATTAAAATTATTGGTGCAAATAATAAGAAGTTGGGTGAAATTGATAAACTAGCCAATTTTAAAATTAATATTCTTAATAAAGAAATTAATATGCAAGGATTTATTGTCAAGGATTTATGTGTTGATATATTAATGGGAAATGATGAATTGGAAAAGAAGAAAGTAAAGATAGATTTTGAAGAAAAAATGGTAACTTTGGAAGGGCAAATAATTAAATTTATGCAGAAAGATGAGGTAGAAGAAGGAATAAGAGTTGATAGGATATTATTAAAAGAAAATAATGATGTTTATGAAGAAGAAATGTATTTTGATGATAGGGAAATGTCCCAGAAGAATGTAAAGAATAATTATTGTAGTGAATATTTAAGGAATGGAAATTTTAAGCAGATGGATGCCTACGAGGCGGAGTGCGTAAAATTGGAAGCAAGGAATAATGAGTACATAATGAAGAATAATTTTATTTGTAAAGAAGAAGATATAATGAAAGTTTTAAATTGCTCTGAAGAATATAAATCAATAGTCATTTCCATATTGCAGCAACACAAGGGACTTGTCAATAAAGAAAATAGAATTGCACAAAATTATATCCATAGTATAAAAGTTAAAGAAGAAAAAGATTTTAAAACAAAATCATACCCAATACCATATAACTACAGAGAAGAAGTAAACAAAACAATTAATAATATGTTAGAAGATGGGATCATTGAGAAGGCAGACACACGTTTTATTAACCCCATAGTAGTAGTACGAAAAAGATCAGGTGAAATCAGGTTATGTTTGGATGCAAGGAATATTAACAAGATTACTGAAAAGCAATTTGAAGCACCAATGAGTATAGATGGAATATTAGGAAGAATTACAGGAATGTCATTTTTCACTAAAATTGATTTACAGCATAGCTTTTGGTTAATACCTCTAGAAAGAAAAAGTAGACAGTATACAGGATTTCAGATAGATGGAGTAGTATATCAATTCAAAGTAGTACCATTTGGACTTCAATCATCTTGCAGTGCTCTATGTAGATGTCTTCATGATATTTTGGATCAATATGAACATTTTGTAATTCACTACATTGATGATATATTAATTTTTTCTAAAACGGCTAAAGATCATGAGAAACACCTAAAAATTATAATAAATAGATTAGACAAAGTTGGACTAAAAATAAATCAAGAAAAATGTACAATTTTTCAAAAAGTAATGATATATCTAGGTTATAAACTTAATACTAACAGCTTACTGATATATCCATTTTATTCAATAGACTTGATTTGTTAAATAGATGGTAGATTTCATTATTTTGAATCAATTTGACATCATACTTGTTGAATTTTGTATATATGGAAATTAATTTGTACCCTAAAAATCATAATTTGGGGTTAGACACAAAATTGATACTATAATTGCTATAAAAATGTCTTTCTAATATAATAAAGTGGAAAAACTTACCAATTTATATTGATGAAAGTTATTTTGAATGGGAATAATTCCTAGATTTTGTCTATAAATAAACAGAACACAATATCCATTATATTTTTAATTAAGGTTATATTTTATTCTCTCCATTTGACATGACAGTTTGACCATAGAATAGCCGAACTGTGATCCGTTGTTCTCTGCTTTGACATAGACAGCGAACAGGGATGTATTTAACACATTTTAAATAATAAAAAAAAAAAATTGAATTATTAATTTATTAAATTTAATAAGGTATGAGAAAATTAATATTTAAAAAAATAATAAGTAAATTATTTCTTTTAAATATTATTTTGGGGTATTGATACGATTAGGGTTTATAGAAAATAATTTATAAGTTATATACTACATAATATTAGATATTTGGTTGTTTTAAAATAAGTTATATACTAGAGAATTTAATAAAAATTATTTATGTGAGGGCATTTTTAAGAAATTATCATATAATAATTGTAAAAAGTTGTATTTTAATGTTGTAAATAGTTTTAAGTGAGCCATGTGCCTAGGCAACCAACTATACAGTAAGTAATTGACAGATAGAAATTAATCATAAGGGAATATAAAGTGGGGTTATAATAATATATTGTTTGAATTGTGTATTTTATTAAATTAGAGTGTTAGTTACTAATTTGAATGTTTATTCTGATCTGAAAAGCCTAAATGTCAACAAAATTATCAATGGAACATTAACGAATTCTCCAGAGTGCAGAGTGTGACCATTGTTTACGATCGAACATTCTGGAATAATGATTATGTCGGTGGATGGAACAGATATTTTTTTTCGAGAACATCGATATCGAAGAAATAGAACAAATTGGAACATGATTTCTTACCAGATGGTTCTGGAATATCCAAAAGGATATAAATACCCGTGATTTGGATTCAAGATAGAAGTTTTTAGTCAGAAGTCAAGCAGTTTATTATGAAAGTTAGTAGATTAGTTAGTGAAGTCAATTGTTCACAGTTTTAGTAAGTCAGTCAAGCAGTTTAACAAGAAATATGAAAGTTAGTTGGAGATAGTCCAATTGTTTAATATAGTGAGTTAAATGAAGATTAAAAATTATGCATATATTTAATGCACATTTATAATTATACACAAATAATTATTGAAGATTATAAAAGTATATTAGAAGAATATTGGATGGACATTGGAAGGAATTAAAATTATATTATGATTGGAGATTAGTATAAATCAACTTATAATAATTGGATATTGGTATATTGAAAAGAAGAATAAATATAAATGGTGTTTTCTGGTGGTGTATAAATGCTGGTGAAGAAAACTATATCTTAAATTGGTAGAAGCTGATAATTGGAAAAAGTAATTTCACAAAAAACAAGGATAACTGAAGTACGAAGACATTCAGTGATGATTAGAATCTATATAGTGGAAAACAGTTCATTTAGGCATTCAGTGAAAGAAAGGTACAAAATTTTGTTAATATAATTTAGTTAGTGTCATAACAATTTCAATTTTGAAGATAGTTTGTTTAAAGTTTACATTGTCTATAGAATTTAATTAGTTTTATAAGAATATCAAATTAAAGATAGTTTATTTTAATTTTACATTGGCTAGGTTAGATATATATGTGTGTTTCATAATAGTTATAATAAAGATAATTTAAAAAAGTACTTACAAGCTAATTCTTTGAGAACCGCGATAAAAACCCTATATATTATATTATTAAAAATACTCATTGCTCATCATTCAAACAAAAAACACATCATAACAATATATATATATATATATATATATATATATATATATATATATATATATATATATATATATATATATATATATGTATGCATAATTTTTGTATTCTTTCTGTTACTTCAATGTTTTCGTATTTATTTTAATAAGAATTTATATTCATTTTGAAATATTTCAAATTAAGCTAGTATTTTCTATATAAATAAATAACGATTTAAACATTTAAGACCTAAAATAATGTTTCCAAACCATATTACACACTTGTAGTTACAACACAATTGCAAAACATAATTATCTAGTAGGTATGTCTCAATGACTAGTTCCATGATATTGATTATATATATGATGAAACTATCTGGTAAATGGATTTAAGTTTCAGATTTGTATGTGTTCTTTACAACGACTACAGTAATGCCTACTTTAATTTTAATATACGACGATATAAACAATATAAACTTTTTTTTGAAAGACACTTATTACTTCTTAATATTGTTTCGAAAAGTCAGCATGCCTTATTTATTAAATACGTCTTTTTCAATATACTGTAAATTTTAGAATAAACTCTCTTTGGATTTAATCTAGAAATACCTTTTCAAAATACAAAAGTTTAAATTAAAATAAGGCACAGACAGCCTTTAGTTTATAGTATAAGGGTTCCCGCGCACTAGACAGCCTGGCTGCAGCAGCCAGGCTGCGGCAGGCACTAGAACTCCCCGCTGCACCGGCGCTCGCAGTCAAAGCGAGTGAGAATTCTGAAGGGAAATTAATGTGGCTGCCTTCAGTCTCCGCGCACTTGTCGTGTCAGCCAGAGCTATCTCCAACGTTTTTACAGTCACCGCGCACTTGTCGTGTTAGCCTAACTGGCTGCTATATCTGGCTGATCATAGTATGTTGGCTGCTTGGTGTGCGGGTGCCCTTAAATTTGGTGAATATGTTATATCTAATGTCTAATGAATAATGTTATACCTAATGTTGGGTATAACTTATTCCAAATATCTAGGATTACCAAAAACACACTACAAATACCTAGGCTTAATTAAGAAACTCCAATGGATCGACCAAGTCAAACACATTAAGCAGAAACAGGACAATGGCCTTAATTGGCTGAAATATATGTGTAAACAAAATTGGGGAGCAGACCTTTGCATAACTCTCTCTTCTTTTGTACTTAAATTATACTTAGGTGCTGACTTCATCGCCCAACCATGCCATTCTGGCTGAATCTCAAGAACTCACCCTTTGTACACAGTTTTTGGCCACAAAACATACGATTAAATTCGTATCATTCAATAGGTTTTTGATAGATAAACACGGACAACATAGAAAATATAACGAACCCGTTCTGGAAAAGTAAAAATTATTCTCCCTTAGATGAGACTTTAGATGAGAAAAGCGAAATTCACAGTTTTTTGTCGAATCTCATGCCATCGTTTATTGTTTAAGGTCTAACCTGTAATGTTTGTCATAGGGAATACGATAGCTCAGAGATATGTGGAAGAAATTCTGATACTCTACCTTCAGCTTCAACATCAAATCTTCAACATGATAATGCAATTCCACACATTGTAAGGCTCACCATGGACTTGCCCTGGCCCCGGAGCTCCCAAATTTATCCATAAATGAACATATGAGGGGCATGATGGTTCGGAGACTTCTTAATCTTAATTACAAGGGCTTAAAAATAACAAATTCAGGGCATTAGTACAAACTATTGATGGCAGGGTGAAGTCACTCTACAAGATCTGATGCCGAGTCTTTTGTAATATTGAATATTTGATAATATCTCCATCAGGTCTATACACAGAGGTAAGGAAGAAAGCTAATAATACATCAAGCAGATAAGTAATTCAAATTGGATTCAGCAGGAAGGTATAAAGAAATTATAAACTTAAGAGCAGCAAAGGGGTTCTCTCAAAGTGCTATCACCAATGGTATAAGCATAATTATTGATGAACTCATCTATTGACTTAACAGTCAGGGAATATAGATACAATGTTTCGACGTCGATATTGTCTCGCCACTCTGCAGGTACAGACCTAAGAAAGAGCACGACAGACCCACAGGGAAGAAGAAAATCATAAACAATATGGACAAGATGATTTCATCTGGTATACTAGATCTTAGCAGATCAGACCTAAAGTCGGTTAAGGAAACGGTGGCTAGATTCTAGCAACTGCAGAACATCTATAACATAGGTAGAGAAAATGATTGCTAGTGCTGGGAATTCTAAATGGAAAAATAAACCACAATACATATTCTTTGTGAATATAAAATAATTAGTGGCATAAAATAGGCATATACTGAAAAAAATTGTATTAACCCAGAAGATATCCTTACACTCTCCATAAGAAAGTCTGCGGATTTTATCAAAAGCACCAAACGTCTTCCTGGCGTTAATGAGAGGACAAGGAATGGTACAGAGGTTTCACGATTAAGTGTCGGAGACAAGCTGTGGCTCACCTGATTTCTGAAGAAGAAGAGGCAGGAGTATGTAGTGTATTTTTCAGTTAATTCTATTCTTCTTCTTGATGTGCCTTTTTGCAACGAATGTTGGCGATCATCATGGCATTCTTTATCATGTCTGCAATAGCACAGAAAAGCTGCAGGGATGTTGTGTTGAACCAAGTTCTGACGTTATTTAACCAGAATGTTCTTCTTTTTCTTTTTGGACCTTACTTTTTAAATATTTTTTCTTGTAGGATGTTTTGTAGGAGGGCATATCTAGATTATTTCGCATAATGTGTTCCAAGTATTGCAGCTTTCGATTCGATAGTGATCAGTACCTCTCAGTTCTTCCTCATTCTTTTTAGGATCTCCGGATTTAAGACTTGGACAATACACGGGATCTTAATTATTCTCCGATATAGCGACATCTCACATGCTTCCAATATCCTGCAGATGTCTTCGTTCCAGGTCCACGATTCAACAGTATAAAAAAAGGGCAGAGAAGACGTAGCATTGCAGCATTCCTACTTTTATACTTAGACAGAGGTTGTGGCTCTTGAAGAAGGCTCCCTTCCAGTTGAAAGTGGACCTAGTTTACCAATGGACGCTCATTTTTTCTACTGGGATTTGGTTGATGTAGAGTTAACCTCCTATTATCTTTTTCTTGCTAATTAACATGAGCTTTGTCTTATTTATGTTTATATGGAGTCAATATTGTTGACTGCAATACGTGATTTTGTTTATAAAGAGTTGTAGGTCTTGTAGGTTTTCCGCAAATACTATGGTGTCATCTGCATATCTGATGTTATTTAGCCGGTACCCTTTTAAAAGAATGCCTTCTTTTAGTTTCGTGCAAAGCTTCGCTAAATATTCTTTTAGAGTAAAGTTTAATTCCAGTAAAGTTTTCTAAGTCTTTGCAAATCTTGGTTATTAATACCTGCTTTTTCAATATTTGCATCATCTTGGGGTACTGTAGTCGATCAAACACTGTCGTCTCGATATTAACCAGACATACTCAGATGCAGAGACGAAGTTGACGTCTCTGGATCTTTCGAATAAGACGTACTGAGAACAATGCATCTCTCGTACCAACAGCATTTATGAACCCGAACTGGTTGGGTTGGGAAATATCTCAAGAAACAATTTTAGGAGATGACTCATGAGGCTCATCGTGCGGCATTCTTGGCATTTCTTGTCTCCTGGTTTTTTGGAAGTGCAATAAACTCGGACGAGCCATTCTGTTGATTTTTCTCTATAGTTGTATATGTTGTTGAGTATCTTTGTGATTATTGCTATTGAATCGTTGATTCGCATCTCATTTTTGAATATATGACTATTGACTTTTCGACTTATTAAATTTAAAGCAATTAATATAATTAAACAATATCCAATTTTTGTTTATTTATATTTAATATTATTTTGGTGGCGTCAGAAAATTATTTAAAGTATGTAATTCTTTATGATTGTAACAATTAAACAAAATATTTAAGGAATTTTAAAAATTACCGAGATAAGTAGGCTTTACTTAAATAAAGTAAGATTGCACAAGTAATCAGTGAAAACTACTTTATATCAAAAAAATAATATTTAATCGACCGATTAGTACTTTCTTTTTACATTAATGCACACTCGTAATTTCCCAGAAATATTTGTCAATATGATATGTAACAATTTGAAGAACCTATCAATTTAATGTTTAATATTATCCTTAATATTTATTATACGAGGATCAGTTAAAACAGAACGTAACACTTTATGGTACAAATTCAATATCGCAAGATATACAGAAGACAAAAATAACAGGGGGATCTCAAATAAAAAACGGAAATATCAAAGGAAATATGATAAAAAGAACAGAATACAAACTTAGCAAACTTATTATACTTTTTCATCAATACACCAAGGAAATAAGGGTCCAAGAAAAATTGGGAAACAATAACAGCATAATTACTATTTAAATGGGAGTAAGCCACAATTAAAGGTTAAAGTACGTTTATTGAAGTTTCAATTTCCACTTCGGAAACTAAAAGCTACGTGCTGGAAACGCAAGGTAGGCATCAGACTGCCCGACCGACCACGACCAACCGTCCGACGGTGAATAACAGAACATAAATATAGTAAACACAGAACTGCTAGAAAATCAAGACGCTGGCCTCTTAAAATTGTTAACAATAGAACTTTTCTTCTTTTTATTTTTCTTCTTCTTCTTTTTATGTAGACATGACTATATCTGTTTTTCAATGTGCCTCCAGTAAGTTGTCATTCCATCGTTTTAGTGGTCTTCATACTGATCGTCTTCCTGTTGGGAAAGCATCTCTTTACTACTCTATTTGTTGTCCTTCGGCTTATATGATCGTTTCATTCTATTCTTCCATTTCTTACTCAGTTCTTGATGTTCTTCACTTTGCATCTACGTCATATATATGTACTTCTAGTTCTGTACCATAGTGTTTTTATCTCTGCTATTTCTAACATCTTTTTTGTCCTGTGTGTGTGCCAGGTCGTGTTCTGCTGCGTATGTCATTATTGGTCTGATTATTGTTTTGTAAATTCTGCCTTTCATTTCTTTCCCGATATGTTTATTTTCCCATATTGTTTCATTCAGGCAGCTAGCGGCTCTGTTTGCTCTATTTGCTTGATTTTCCACTTCAGTTTCGAGCTTTCCATAGCTATATAATGTGATGCCTAGATATTTAAATTCTGGTATCTTTATTTGGTTCTTACTTTTTTTATTATTTTATCCATAATCGGGTTAGTAAAGGACTTAGGGAGTCTCTCTGTCTTATCCTATTGCAAGCTTCAATAGGGCCTTCTTCTACTTTTACTTTTATTGTGTTGTTTTGACAGATATTTGCAATTGTTTTGATTATTCCTAGAGGCATCTCTCTTGCGTACAATAGGCATTTGACCCGGTCAAATGCCTTCTTAAGGTCCACGAAACATAGATATGCTGGTTTTTTTGTATTTTATCGATTTCTCTTGCACTTGCCTCATTATAAATATAGCGTCCATGCATGAACTTCTCGACCTAAAACCTTGTTGTTCTTCTATTAGTGTTACAAATAATTTCATTCATTTTATTTGTTATTACTTTGGTTGTTAATTTTAGTATTGTGTTTAATAAATTAATTCCTCTGAAACTGTCTGGGTCCAATTGGTCTCCCTTTTTGAAGTGAGGTATTAAGATGTTTGATCTTTATTCTTGAGAAATTCTGTTTTGTTCTATTATTTTTTTGCATTAGTTTTAATAGTTGTTTTGTTAGATCTGATCCCCATTACTTTAGAAGTTCGTTCGGTTTTCTGTCATCTCCTGGTGATTTTCTATTTTTTAATTTCCTTAGTGCTTCCTTTACCTCTTCCTCCTCAATATTTATTTCTTCGTTTGTTGCCACCTCTGAAGTTATTGGTTCATTATCGTCACCTTTAGCATATAGGGATCGAAAGTAGTCTACCCATGTTTTCTTCTAAATGTGTTTTGTTGTTATTAGTTCGTTTATCTCTTTTCTTTGCCTTTTGTGCCCCCTTTTCTTCACGTTTTGTCTTCACTTCCTCTCTAAACTATGGTGTTTTCTTTTTTAATATGTTCGGTATCGTATTCGTTACTTTCCTCTCTCCAAGTAATTCTGTTGCTGCGGTAATTATGCTATTTTTAAGTTTTTCCCAGCTTTCCTTGATTCTATCGTTTTCTAATTATTTTATTCTATTTTATTCCCAGCGATCTTCTCTGATATTCTTTTTCTGTATATGTATTCCGTGGATTCCGTATTTAGTCCATCGACTTTGATTTTTGTTTGTGTTGGCGCCGATTATTTTCGATGGATGTATAACTCTGTTGGTTATGTTATAACATAATCTATCATAGATCTTTGTCCACGGGTGTTATTAACAGTATTAGGCTTTGTAGTCAAAAAATGTGTTGTTTATTGTAAGTTCGATATTCGTGCAGAAGGTTATTATCAGTTCTCCATTTTCGTTTTTAACATCTTCGTTATGTTTTTGCTTAATTCCGTGTATTACTTGATTGCCTTTTCGAGCGTCAAAATTTTCCAATATTATCATCTTTTTGTCAATTACTTGGTGTAATTGGTCATACACTCCGATAATGTTCAGGTTTTCCTTCTCTGTTCTTATTTTTGCTGTTACAATCCTTTCTGATATGTATTGAGACACTTTGATTTGATTGTGGTACCTTTGGTGCATTAGTAAGGGTACACCTTCCTTGGACCAGGTTTCCTTTTGCTACTCCACTGTAGATTAGTACAATAACAATAGAACTCGTTAAAATTAATTCCATGGTTCTATGTAAAGGTAGTGATACCAGAGAAAAGAAATTAATACCCAACAGAAGGCCATTTCTAAAAAAACCTTAGTGCAGACCTAGTTACTCTTTTGATGAGAGAACGGCTGGGAATTCAAACTTTGTCAAAAAAACTCTGAGCTGTTATAGAAAGAAATTTGGATATGGAGCCTGAAGTACCTAATGTAGACCAAAGGTAATCTTCTTTAGGTAGATGCGCTTTTTGCACAGGCAAACAAGACAGAAAATGGAGGATAACGTACAAGAAGTGAAAAAAAAAATACATATGTCTGAACCCTCAGTCAAAAGTGTGCCCAGATTGCATTAACGAAAACTAATAATTAATAAATATGTTTAATAATGCGAAACCATTATATACAACAATTTTGTACTTTTCTAAATATATTTGATTTTTTGAAAACAAGTATTTTATATTTGGGGTACACCTGTACCCCGGGTAGTAAAATAAGACAATTTGTGAAGGGTAGTAATACGGGGTTAAGCAATACAATTGTTAAATAATACAATTTACGTTTAAAATTCTGTGTTTGTGTTTATTTGTAAACGAAATTTATTATTTTTATTGGGAATTAGCCACATTGTTTAAATAAGTTTCAATTTCGATTTCCAATTCGGATATGTTTTTCCACATTAATGTTTTGTATTTTGACAACAACTTTCAAAATGGAAACTGAAAGGCCAAAATAAACTTGTGGCTTATTTCCAATAAAAATATTAACCTGCATTTAGATTTCACAAGAAAAGAGCTTCATAACACTATTTATATAAGCAATTTAGATTTATTTTAAACGTCAACTTGAACTAACTTTAAATTATTATTGTCACGGTTAATTATTATTTTAAAATATTATTACTATATATTTGTTATTTAAATAGATTGTCAGGAAATGTCGTTTTAAATATTCATATATTTTCTGTATATTTTTGAAATAAATATTAAGGTTAAATGGCTTTATATTACTTCCGCCATAGTTAGAAAACTATGCCTATAAACAAAAGAAAACAGTATATCAATATTGACTGATATTGTCATAAATATTAATTAATTATTTAAACAAAGTTTGCAAAACGTTCTAAAATAGAAAAACACTACAGCATATTATTTTATTTCTTATCATATCGTATCATACCACAAAACACAACATAATAATTGTTGGAAATCTAAGTACCTACGTCAAATTGAAAAAAGCGACAAGAAAAAACTTTTGTGATTCAGCCCAGAAGTTTTGAGCAGTTAGGTTGTGATTTTATTTTGGATCAATTTTTGCACTTTTTTAAGGTGCTAGTACAGATCAGAAGCCTAAAAATGCATACTAAAACAAATCTCAGCTACTTTATTAGATATGAACATGATTTTTTTTAGTATTATTTTATCTTTGAGTTGCACAAAAAAAATTTTTTTTAGTTCCCATGAATAGCTCGTTTTCTAGAGTGCGCCTAGGTTAACATCTCAAAAAAAAAATTGTCCGTTGGCGGCCACTAATTCCAGTATTGGTACATCTTAAACAAAAAATTCATACCATCAACCACTTTTTTTTCTTTTCAAGAAGTTGAAAAAATCGATTTTTTTACCAATTTTTGAATGTCAAAATTAATTTTTCGACTTTTTTTTCCAAAATGTGGTTCATTCTCCTATAAGGATGTTATTTTAATTAATCCTGACTACTTTTTTTGAGATGTTAATTGAGGCGCCCTCTAGAAAACCCTCTAGCGCCCTCTTTTTAGTTCATAGGATATAAAAATAAAAATTTTTTATGTTTAATTCAAAGATAAAATTGATGATGATTATTTAAAAATCATGTTTGATTCTAATATTTCATATTCCTATCTAATAAAGGATCTGAGAATTGTTTTTTTTTGAAAATATGCATTTTTAGCTTTCTAATCTGTACTAGTACCTTAAATCGATCTATTGGTAGCCGTACACAAATATCACAATTTGATAAATTCTAAAGTAGAAAATGAAGAATTGAGTAAAATATACACATGGCTATAGTATAAAGAATAAATACAGTATAAAGAATAAGTAAAATCCGTCAGGTACTATTTTCGTTGGGAATAAGCCACAATATAAGTATAAAATAAGTTTATTTTTAGCGTTTCGGTATCTACTTCGGAAATCGTTCTCAAAATACAAATATTACAAACAAAAATACAAACAAAATCCAATCAGAGTTCCTAACACCCTGCATTCCTAAATAATATAAACGACAGAGAAGATAATAACATTTACCATGGAAAAGCAATATAGTAACACACTACATTTCCTGCAATCTTTCCTACAACTCAATCCACAACATCAATATTAAAATAGGAATCATTAAATCCTTATACGATAGAGCCAAAATTGCGTGTTCTAACGAAAATTCGTTCTTAGAGGAGAAACATTTGTTAACATCTGTTTTATTAAAAAATTAATAAGTATTCCTTGTCGTTTATAAATAAGGAATTTTTAAAAATAGACCGAATGGAACAGAACAACTTAGAACGGGATCCTACAACATTTACAAGAAATAATAGGAGGAAAATAACAATACCATATATAAAAGGATTATCGGAAAAACTTATAACGATAGGAAATATATTCAACATGTCAACAACATTTAAAACAACAGACAGATTAAGACCTATTTTATCTAAAACTAAACCTAACAATGAACAAGAAAGATTTATTACAACCATTAAACGATAATTTGCTGAATTTAAATGCGGTTGTAGTAACACCAACGATGCTGAGAGCTCTGGAAGGCCAAATGATGTAGTAATACCTGGCACATAGAATAGCACTGAATACAAATAAAACAAAAATCATGATGGTAAGCAAGAACAAGATTGAGGAAGACAGTGTTTAAGCTAAAGGAAAACTTTTAGGCAGGGTGCACAGATATCAGTACTTAGGTGGTGAACTAAATGAAGAATGGGATAGAAGTACGGAAATAAAACGGCGTATTAAGATAGCTAGAAGTGCTTTTAATAAGATGAAAGCAATATTATGCAATGAACAACTTAACATCGAAATTAGAACTAGAGTATTGAGATGCTACGTGTTCTCTGTCCTGTTGTATGGAGTTGAGGCCTGGGCAATTACAGAGGCGACACAGAAAAAACTCATTAACTTTGAAATGTGGTGTTATCGAAGAATGTGGAAAATATCTTGGACACAATATATAACAACTGCGGAAACGCTACGAAGAATCAAAAAAGATAAAGAAATACTTAACACTATAAAGAAAAGAAAAATGGGCTACTTTAGTCACATACTAAGAAACGAGAAATATGAATTGATGCGGCTGGTCATACAAGGGAAGGTGGAGGCAAAAAAGTACCGGGAAGAAGACACACGTCTTGGCTGAAGAATCTGAAACAATGGAGTGCGAAAACGTCAACGTGGGAACTTTTCAGAATGGCTGCATATAGAGTCAAATGGGCCATGATGATCGCCAATGTCCTTAGGGATGGGGCACGTTAAGAAGAAGAATGTATATAGATAGAGTCCTACTAGGAAATCTGAAGTATCTGGAGTAATATGAAAATATTTTCCTTCTGTTTCTCACAACTGTGTCAAAATTGCTCATTTTTATGTTTCTGAGTGTAAATATAACAGAAAGATCTGTTGAGATGTGTTATTCTTTTTTCTTCTTGAGTGGATTAGTTCCAGGTTAATTTTTTTCAAAGCTAATATATTAAGAGTTATTACTAATGCAAATTTTCATTTTAAAACTCTATTTGCTTCGAATTAGTTTGACGTTGTGTCTTGAATTTTTATCGCTAATAAAATTTAGTATTTAAATTTTTATTAATCATTTTAGATTATCGTATTCTACTTTAAAATCTAAGCACGTATAATATGCGTCGATGTTTAAATTTACATAGATATAAGAGCTGAAAATGTATAAAGCACCACCGATAAAATAAGTTGATAAAAATCTTGATAAAAAAATAATATTGTTCATTTATAACGAGCCATTGAAAAAAAAAGCCTAATTAGGGCAAGCTTAAAGTTGCGATCTGACAGAACATGGAGGCGGATTCTTCATCGGCAAACATACATAATAGAAAAAGACAAAATATAAAAATGGAAACCGACGTAACCTGGAATACCGTTTTTACCCTCAATATTTGTGGTTTACGATCCCTGGGATAGAGCAAAACTGTCTATTTACGGGCTAAGCGCGCAGTCCGGTCATTTGACGGTAAATGCACGTACTTACCCCCCAACTCTTCCGATGTGACTAGGGATAGGTATGGCCAGTGTCGTGGTAATTTTATCATGGATTGAATGTCAAAACTAAATTAAACCCTCGATACTCGAGGGTTTATCAAAATGCTCAATTCGGGTGGTTATCAAAAAGTAGGTAAATATTTATTAATTTCATATTAACATGGGGTATCAACCGTGTTCTCTTTCCTTTTCGCTATCTATTTTCTATTTTTCTTTGCCGACGTGAACCCGCGAAGAGCTCTTTTCCACGTTCTGTGAGATGTCGGCATTAGAATAAGGTTCACTTCTTTTGGATGTTTATCACTCCCACACAAGGAATTCACAATAAATATAAATAAGTAACATATATAGGTCATTTATTTATCAGTAATATAATAAACTTTATTAACAAGGTCGTCCAATTTTTTTTTTAATTTAGATCTGGATACAATATGTGAACACATAATTTTTTTCATATTAAATTGAAATTAGAGTAACATAGTAATACAAAATTTACTTTAAAATACCAAAGTCGCAGTGACTCAATAATTGATACGGCAATATCTCTATTATGGTATATGATCACACCGATATTTGCAATTGTTTTAATGTATACTGGAGGTTTTCATATGAACATTTTACGAGGGTAATTTTTTTAATTCGGTCACATAGAAATCAAAAAATCATTGCTGACTATTTTGATTCAAATTCGAAAATCACAGCTGATTATTAAGTACGTAAGAATACATATAGAATCTGAATATCAGTACATTCCGTATTGAAAAAAAAAAACAGAACAAAGATAGCTAATATAGAGAAGAAGTAAAGCTCACAGCACCCTAATATATTTTGCAAAGTCTAAGACAAGAGTCAGTACAATTTCTTTATAAATAATGAAGACTGGCTGCAAAAATATAACATTGAAGAAGAAAATACGGAGACTTTATTCGAAGGTTTAAAGAAAACCGTTGACAGTGCAGCAAAAGAATTACGAGGAGAAGAGGAAAACAAAAAACAGCCAGAATGGTAGTAAGAAGATTTAGCATCTGTCATAGTAGACAAAAATAACGCCTATTTTGCGTGGTTAGTTTCACAAGAAGAAGAGGATAAAAAATCATACGTAAAAGAAAAGGGTCACAATGAAAAAATACATATGGAAAAGAAAATGCGTCAAATAAACAGATATATGGGAGAAACAGAGGTATTCGAAGCCTGGAAGGGTTTAAGAAAAAATGAAAACTTATTTTTTCTTCACTCACTTATTTATCCTTCATAAAAATGAAAGAATAAAAGAGCATTAAAAAAATTTGCCAACTGAGGAGAGACCAGAATTTATGGTAAGAAACGAATTTGATTATCAAGAAAATACTGAGAAAATAGAACAGATTACTAAAAAAGAAATTAAAAAAGATCTAAAGGTTTGAAAAATGAGAAAGCAGAAGGACCTTCTTTTATATGTTCAGATCAGCTAATCGAAAAAATTGCAGATATTTTTAATAAATGTCTTATGAATGAAGAGAGCATCCCAAAACATTAGCAGATATCATTCAACAGTTCAATATATAAGAAAGGTTGTTAAAAAGTTGGGAAATTATAAAGACATTAGCGTAACCAGTTTTATAGGGGGGCTGTAAACTAGAATTTAAAAAAATAATTTTAAAATGTATTTTCCACACATCGGAGAACAAAGCGGTTCTCCCACTGGTACATACTCTTTGGGTAATACATTCGTACAACAACTGGTAGAAAAAATAGTGGACAGAAATTTAAAACTCACCCTATGTTTATAGACTTTGTTATTTAAGGTGCTTCAGAACACTGGTTTAAATAATGTATATGTAAAACCCCTGGAGAAGATATATAACAAACCAATTAACAGTATCAAAATGGAACAATCTGTCCCAACAATTCGAAACATTTAAATGTTTAAAACAAGAATGTTGCCCTTCTTCTACTCTGTTTAAAAACTACACCCAAAGAGCTGTTGATATATGGAGAGAAAAGTGTTCGAAAAATGGGAATTGATGTCGAAAAAGACTGCCTGTATACCTTGATGTTTAAAGATGACCAGATAGTAATCACGAATGAGGTGTCATAGCATTTATAACCAGGAAGCTAATCGAAGAGTATACCAAATGGGGGTTAAAGAAAAACATAAAAAGCGGAGGATCTGGTAGTGGGTGGACAACCAGGAGACATTCCAATCGAAAATGGGATTATTATATTATTAATATTATTAAGGCGCATACATATCTAGGAACTTATTATTAGAAAATTATACGAGAACAAGTAGCCATACAACAGCTAAACTCTCTATTATCACAACATATGACGCATAATGTTGGTAAATAACATTAAGAAATAATCATAGATTTAAAGCGCTAGAAATGGATGTTCTAAAAAGATGTAAAATTTATCGGTTTGACCATATCCGAAACGAAGAAATTATAGAATGCTAAAAAGTAAAAATTACCATTGATGACAGACTAGCATCCCTGCAATTACTTTAGTATGGATACCTAAAACGAATGGCCGATGAACTATGGCCTAAAAAGATCTTCTGTTAATTGGACATTCTTCTGGATATTCTGTTTAATTTTAGTTTAACACCGATGGTGTGTTGCCAATGGAATCATAGGTATCCAATCATAAAATAATAAATGATTTTACAATTAAAAATAATATCTTTAATAAATATTGTTATAAATCACGGTATACATTTTACTCTGTATTTATATTGTTACTGGCTATCAAGTGTATATTTTACATTGAATATACTTTACAAACTTCACAAAAATTCATTTAGTACTTTACCGTTTTTTTACTTTGTTTTAAAAAACTTAAGTATTGAATTCATAATTGGTGTGTATTTTATTCACTTTTGCCCCACCCCAAGAGAGCATGTTAGTCAAATATAAAGCAAGCTACTTAAGTAAAGCTAGCCTAATCATAATTTGTAGAGTATTAAAATTAATAATTTTGTAATGTTAGAATGTGACCAATGCAAAAATGAAAAGTTTTTTCGGGTTGTTAATTAGTGATAAATAATAAAATTAGATGTTTCAATCTATATCTAGTTACAGATGAGATTTAAGTATTCCTGCTTTTATACTGTCGTACTAAACAATATTAATTAAAAGTTGCTCTGTTGAATATCTTATTTACTTAATTGTCCCAAAAATATTTGTTACAAATGTAGCATAAAACACCGAAACAAATTCTTAATCTTTTTGCGTCTTTGAGATTCATAATATAAATATTTTGGGGTCTGTTTATAATAAATAAACTGCTCTTTAGTTTGATTTTGGTTCCGCCTAGATATTTACCCCAGTCCCCTTCAAAAAGGAATCCTTATCCTCGACCTTGCCCTTCAGCCAAAACACGAGTAGCCGTTCGCAAACGTTTAAATTTTTTTGCTTATCCTATCTCCAAGCCCATTAACTGTTCAGTCCCCCCCCTTTGGCCCCCTATAAGCAAATAATATTGTTACAAAAAGAGAGACTTAACCTAACTTTACATTGACAATGTCAAACCATAAATGTCACGTCATTCAGCTTTGCTAATACCGACCCGTAAAAATCAACAACTCCATAGCCTTTTTAAATTACAATTTTTTGCATTGGCTTCGCTTTGCATCGATGGCTTTACATTTATTAAATAAATTACCAATAAATATGATACATACTATTTATACGGCATCAAAAATAGTTATCTTCTTCTTCTTCTTCTTCTTCCTCTTTATAAACAATTCTGCTTGTTAATTGGCGGATTAATACCTCTATGGAAGGTTGTCACTTCATCTTTTGGGCGGTCGTCCGATACTTCTTCTGCCGATTGGTCACTTATCTCGTGCTATTTTGACGACACGGGTCTCCTCCATTCGGCTTATGTGGTTATTCCATTCTTTTTTTCTATTTTGTGTCCATTCATTTTTACACTGTACGTTACATTTTCTTCTAATGTCTTCACTTCTCTTTCAATCTCTCAGCGTATTTCCTGTAATTCTTCCCAGTCTTCTCATGTCTATCGTTTCCAGTAGCCTTTGCGTTGTGGCTGTTTTGGGTCTTGTTTCTGAGGCGTATTTCATTATTGGTCTTACACTATCTTCATAAATTCTTGACTTCATCTCAGTGTTTCGCCATATAGTATTATTAAGGCATCCTGCCAGTCTATTTGCTTTTTGTACTTGATCTCTCACTTCTTTGTCCAGGTTTCTATAACCATACAGTGTAATTCCCAGGTATTTTATTTCCATTACTTGTTTAATACTGATGCCATCAATTTCTATTTTACATTTGGTTGGTTTTTTACTGACTACTATTGTTTTAGTTTTCTGAGATGAGATATGAGAGTTGTCATATTAAATTCTTTTGCTCTTATATTAAATCTGTGGACCAGTCTTTGCAAACAATCTTCATCTTGGGCTATCAATATTGCGTCGTCTGCGTAACAGAGTATTTTGATTTCTTTGTTTCCCATTTTGTATTCTCTTCCTTTGTTAACGGTTTTGATGATTTCATCCATGATCAAATTGAAGACCATGGGGCTCAATGAATCTCCTAGGTCTTATTTCGCTGCCTATTTCTATAGGTTTTGTAAGTTGTCCATCTATTCGGATTTCCATTTTGTTGTTATGGTCGATGTTATCGATAGTTTTTATAATATTTAGGAAAAGTTCTCTATTATACATAAGATGCATTACATATTTGAGTCTTACTCTGTCAAACGCTTTCTTTAGGCCAATCAGACACAGAAATGCTGGTCTATTATACTCTAGTGATTAGTCAGTAATTTGTTTTATAACGAATATTGCATCTGTACACGATGTTCCACTACGAAAACCCTGTTCTTCATCTGCTAAACTTGTCCTCTGATTTATTATGTTAATAGTTTAATAAAAATAGTTATGTAGAAGTATAATGGAACTCATCATAACATGGCGCCGAATGTTGCCAAAAATAACAAAGGGAAAGGGGGAAAACTTAAGGGACCGATTTTTTACGAAGATTGAGTTTTCCGATTAGACCACAATATACAAAATAACAAAATAAAAAACCAACAACATAGAATAGACGAAAATAAGTTAGATCCCGTAAATCTTGACAACTTGAGTAATGAAAAAAGCAAACTAGCAAAAAATGTTAGAAAGTTCTAAGAATTTTTTTAATAACTAACTGTTATGTCTATGTAATTATTCAATAAGATCATTAAATATTAGTGTAAAGTCCAAGGTATTATAAATTGAACCGTAAACGTACGTAACTCAAAAGGACCAGTTGATTATAAGAATGATCAAGAATTTAATGGCAAAGTTGCATGTCACCATATATCTTACAAATAGAAAACAACTGGACAGCTGCAAAAAAAAATAATCTCGTTTTCGTACTCCCAATTTAATACCAAGATAATCAAAACATCTTTATATAAAAATTGTAAAGAAAATGTTTTAAATAATTCCCGAAAGTAGAAGAGAATAAATAGAAATAGAAAACAGAAATAAAAAACGTTGATGACAATAGAAAACATTGAAATATGAGTTTATACAAATTAGGAATTTTACGTTAAGGAATTCGTAATTACACATGCACTTAAAAGATGTGAATTACATTTTTTGCTTTATATCTAAAAGATACATTTATCTGTGTCGTTTATTTTAAAAATGGTGTAATTTCTATATTATAAAAAAAATAGTTTACACAATGGAAATCCATTTACGAGTAATCCTAACTTTTATTATAAAGGTAAATTAACCACATCATTTACACTATAATCTCATAGTTACTTGTTTACTCAAGGAACCGAAACTACAAATTTTCCATATAAAAATAAATTGAGTCGCTTTCATTACGAAGTATTCTACGAGTACTATCCGTAATATGTACGATTTTATTAAAGAAAATATGAAAGTGAAATTTGATGCATTCAAATGATTCTGCGAGAAAAAACGGGCAAACTTTTCATTTAAAAAAGATACCAAAAATTATGTACTATATTAGGCTACCATAAAATTTGGTAAAGTATTGTTTTATCAATAATACAAGATGTACTTGTATATATGGGCCAACTTGATTTTGGAAAATAAATTTTCCCGTGGTAATGCAAGATATATATGATTCAATATTTGAAAATGTATTCGGCAATCGGCCTTAAAAATCATGTAATCATGTATTGCGATTCTTTCAATGGACAAAACGGAACTATCAAGATAAATCGTTTCTTTCGAAGCTCGTAAATATGATATAACATTAAAACCATTGACGGAATGTTTTTGATTTGGAACTTATCTTTTTCCAAATAAAGATTTTGTAGTATTGAAGTACGATATTCATCGAGACAAAATCAAGTGCTTCAATTATAAAGAAATCATCCTACTTAATACGGCGTATAAAAACTTATCGAATATTCAGAATCGTTTGAAATAAACAATGGCCTAAAACAAGATGACGCACTGTTACTTATTAAACACAACATTAAAATTGACAACCAAAGTGATAACAAATAAACTGAATGAAATTATAACACTAGCAGAAAAACAACAATATTGCTCTATTTATAACGAGGCAAGTGCAAGAGAAATCATTGGAATGAAACAAACCGATGTTTCGTGGACCTTAAGAAGGCATTTGACTGGGTCAAGTTACGTCAATGGGACGTCAAACAGATATATCGCGTTGTCCAAGAAAGCCTAAGATGGTCTGGTGATGTTGATGGGCTTCCTAATAACCGCCAGGTTAATATGAGAGGAAGGCCTTAAACGGCCCAGATACGATACGGTCTATCGGACAACTAGTACAACTCGATACGACTGTTTGAACGATAATCGTAAAGTGTGTGGTTTTGTAGTTCAACCTGTCCTACTATCAGTTGAATCGTACGGAAAGTATGGCATGCTTAAAAGTCTGTCGTCAAACTCGTTTTAATGAACGATTTGTGGATACGATATCAGCGCACTAAGAAGTAATACAGTGCCAGAAAATGCCAAAAATTATATTAATAATTACAAACCCAATTAACCAAACGAAAATTTATTAACTTGACATATTTTTTTGTTTTGTTTAATTTTATAAATCTGATTTTCAGCAAAAAAGTACGAAGCTTTATTTAACAAACTCATATTATGTAGAAATAAATATTATGATCTCGAATGTTGTAATATGAATTTCCAGTTAGCAAATATCTTAACCGTAACAGTTAGCTTTCGTAGGTAATTCTTGAAGTCTATTGGTTGTCTGATGGGTAGTTCGTTAAGTAAATTCATATGTGAATAACCTTAACTGTCTTTGCACCAACTTGTTATTGATAGCATCAGAACTGTTAACTATTTCGAAACGGTTGGTGTCATGATAAAGAATTTGATACTGCGCTAGTTGTACTCGTACTATCGGTAGTACAAAAAATTGTATTATCTGTGGCCCAGTTTAGGATGTTCAACAATGCGGTGGATAGATAACATGTGGTCATGTCTAAGAACCATGGGACTGCCCACCGACCCAACAATCATGGGCGATCGTATGAGATGGAAGCAAGTTATGCAGTCAGAAAAGACCCACTCTGGATTATAGTTCTACGAGAAGAAGTAGATATTCACCAGTATGGGCACATTTATGACAGACGAAATGTTGATATAAAAAAATATTAAAATGCAAAGAAGCTCCTTTAAAATATATTCTATCACAAATATAGAAAAAACACGGACTAAATTCCACATGGTGGCAGCTTGAAATGAATGATTTATTTGATTATTATTTTATAGAGACACTTAGTTTCGAGATAAGCTTTTATAGAGTTATCTAAAAAGCATATCTAAGGAAGTGACTAAAGATACCTCGAAAGCTATCTTTGTACGGCATCGAAATTATTAATACTTGGTACACTTGAGATACTTTGATATTTGGTTATGACTGATGGTGACAGATTACTTAAAAAGGTTTGTTATTAATACATTGAAAATATATTTTTTTTTTATAAAAAAAGAAATATAATATAACGAAATAGAGATATATGAAAACTACAGAAAAACAATTAAATTGCCACTATTCTGGATAGTATTGTCATTTTTCAGATTAAAGATTACCTTACATTACAATGGAATATGATATCTAATAATATCGAATAGTTACTAATCAGAAATCTATCGTTAACGATTATCATAGAAACGTACCAAAATCATTATGAAATTATGTTGGAGAGTTAGTTATACTTAAAAATAATATCTATTGATGAGTCAAGTTTTCAATATAATTAGGATTGAATACATAAAATGTATTATTTTCAAAGCCAGAAATTATAATAGATATAAGGAATATAAAGGCTTGTGTGAATTTTGTTTGTTTTTGTATCAATCCTTTTTTCAAAACAATCCCACTGTTATAGATTGTATCATAATACTTTCTTATATATATTTCTTTCTTAGGTCTACTTGCTATTATGCTAAATTCAGTACTGAATTAGGTAATAAAAATATTGTATCTATAAATTAGATGCGCGCGTCGAATCAGTACTAAAAATTAGAGCATGTTCTAATCTCTTGTACTAAAAACGATGAAATATTAAAATATTATTGTTCATTCGTAAAAAAATTCTACATGCCAAAGGGTCTTCTAATAATAATTCTTTATTCAACATATTTAATATTCCTTTGAATAATCCTCTTCTCCCGATCCATTTTTTCTCCACAAACGCTTTTTTTAAGAAGTGTATGCTTTTTTCTTAAGGATCATTAGTACTTACAGCTACTGCATATAATTTTAACTTCTTTTCACCATTATTATTTACCTATGTGTTTTGTTTACCCTAGTCCTAAAATAATCTTCATTGTTACGTTATCAATACAAAATTGGTAGAGCACATGTATACATGCTAAGTAAAATTAAGCTTGTTGTAAACACAAACCCACATTTTTCATACTCAAGTCGCGCAACTAACTGATATTTTTAGTACTGAAATTAGCATAATGGCAAGCGGACTTTACATATCACAATACTAATATTTCTTCGAGAAATACTTATTTCTCGAAGGAATAGGAAATACCTATTCTTACTAACAAAGGTCGAGATTTCGTTCATCATCATCCAGCCTCAAGAGTCCACTGCTGAACATAGGCCTCTTCCTCATGTTTCCAACCCCGTCTATCTTGCGCCGCTCTTATCCAGTTTTTATTGAGTCTTCTTAAATCGTCAGTCCATCTTGTAGGTGGTCGACCGACGCTTCTCTTGTCTTCCCTTGGTCTCCATTCCAATAACCTCTTTGTCCATCGCCCATCTGTCATTCTGGCTATGTGTCCTGCCCATCTCCATTTTAGTCTGGCTATCTTCTCGATGATGTCAGTCACTCCGGTTCTTCTCCTAATGTCTTCGTTGGTTATTCTGTCTCGCAGAGTTATTCCTAACATGGACCGCTCCATTCTTCTTTGCATGACTCTCAGTTTGGTAGCTGCTACTTTTGTTAAGGTAAGTGTTTCTGCTCCGTACGTCAAGACTGGGAGGACGCACTGATCAAATACCTTTCTCTTTAGGCATGTGGGCAGCTCACTTTTAAAAGTTTCTCTCAGTTTTCCAAATGCTGCCCACCCAAGGCCGATTCTTCTCTTCAGTTCATGAGTCTGGTTATCCCTGCCAATCATAATTTCATGTCCTAGGTATTTGTATCTATCTACGAGTTCTATTTCTTTCCCACCAATACTGATGTTCTGGTTGGGTACCAAATTGGTCATGATTTTTGTTTTCGAGATATTTATATTTAAACCTACATTTTCTGTAGCCACAACGAGTTCCTGTACCATCTCTCTTGCCATACCTAGATCTTCAGCTATTATAAGTATATCATCGGCGAAACGTAAGTTGTTTAGATATTCTCCATCTATTTTTATTCCCTTTGTCATCCAATTGAAATTCTTAAACGCATGTTCTAGCACCGTAATAAAAAGTTTAGGTGACATTGGGTCTCCTTGTCTAACCCCCCGTTCTATTTTTATGCGATTACTGTTAGTATGTAATCTGACAGTGGTTGTTGCCTGCAGGTATATTTTGTATAATAATTTAGTATCTCTATAATCTAGCCTGCATTCTTTAAGCGCCTGTAATATTTTGCTTAGCTCAACTGTGTCAAAGGCTTTGTGAAAATCGATAAGTATTAGAACTAGAGGTTTATTGTATTCCACTGCTTTCTCTATTAGGGTTTTTATACTTTGTAGATGGTCATTTGTTCCGTAACTTTCTCGGAATCCTGCCTGTTCCCTTGGTTGATAAGTCTCTAATTTTCTTTCCATTCTCTTAACTAGTATTCGCATAAACAACTTATATATATATACATATATATATGGCTGAGGAGGCTAATCGGTCTGTAATTCTCTAAATTTGCTTTGTCTCCTGCTTTGTGTAATAGAATCATAGTAGCGTTGTTCCAGTCTGTTGGAATATTGGCGCTGTGAAGGCAGATATTGAAAAGTTGTTTAATTTTTTCAAGTAATACATCCCCTCCAATTTTTAGTGCTTCTGATACTATTCCATCTTCACCCGGGGTTCGATTATTTTTCATTTTCTTCAGGGCTTCTTTGATTTCTGATTTTGTTATATCGGGCATTAAATCTGATCCTTGGTTTAATACCCCAGTTTTTAGTGTAATTGGAGGTTCCGTATTGTTATCTTTTTTTTCGAGATTTCGTTAAATGTCTTTTAAGTTTAATACTTTATAAATCTCTCAAATTGTTTTCAAACTGCACACCTGCAGACAATTTTTTATTTACATAATACCCAAAGTGGTAATGTCATCCGTCGGTATTTTAGTTTAAGTTTTATTTTTTCGTTAGAAGTTAGTTTCGTAACATAGGCTAAAAACTGTAAGAAATCGTTTGCATAAATCAAGTCTCCACAGTCGTAGAGCACTCATACATATTTCTCTTTCCAGGAAAATCGCGATACGAAATTGGAAAAAAATTAAAAATTTCAAAACGGGGATAAAAATATTTGTGCAATAGTTTTATTTTAAAACAAAAAATAAATTTGGGTTTTATTTAGATTTTTGACAAGTAAGGATGTGGACAAAATCTGTAAATGTAAACTGAATAAAATAAATTTAGAAAGGTTCTATGTGCAGAGGTTTCACACTGATGGTATGGAGAGTAATATAATATGTAGCAAAACCGATCTTATTTTTCCAAATCGCTTCATCAAATTTCCTAACAAATTTATATTTTTTATCTAAGTAAATTAAGAAAAATCTGTTTATAAAAATATCCTTGACTTTTCCTATGTGTGTAGACAGCAGTTCTATAAATATATAGCAAACCTCAAAAGAGAGAAAGAATTCCAAGCATTCTATAAGAAAGTTAACATCAACAGAAAAGGCAAGACAAGTCAATGCAGAATTTAGAATTTAGGCCTATTAATGACAAGGAAATATATACTGAATAGATGGGTGGACTACTTTAACCAGGCACTTAATATAGAGGAGGAAGAAAAAATCTGGAAGACAAAAGATATGAGATAAGGGGAATAGACGAGAGGGAAGAGGAACCACTATAGATTCTTGAAGTTAAAGATAGTAAAAAGTAAAAAACTAGCCAGAAACAAATCACCCGGAATAGATAATCTTCCAGCTGAGCTAAAGAAGATGGCCATAATACCATAATGATTGGAATATTGGATTACTTTGCACCATAAGCAAAAAAGGAGATATCTTTGAATGCTCTAACCACAGAGAAATTACGCTTCTAATACAGCGTATAACATATATAATATAATATAATATAATATAATATAATATAATATAATATAATATAATATAATATAATATAATATAATATAATATAATATAATATAATATAATATAATATAATATAATATAATATAATATAATATAATATAATATAATATAATATAATATAATATAATATAATATAATATAATATAATATAATAATAATAATAATAATAATAAATATCTTTATTAACAACAGAAATTCTTTACAATGAAATATAATATCAGTGGGGCGAGATTCAGTTTGTGTACCACTGTGTAACTGCGACACACAACTGCCCTTCCACCTAACCCCCCGAAAATAGGATAGATAGACTATATTTAAATAATGAAATTGTATTTTACAATACAACATAAAAATATTAAGTACATATTAAATTTATAAATTATAAACTATTTATTTTTTTTAATTCTTAAATTTTTAAATTCTTAAATTTTTAAATTACTGTTCAGCTGACAACTGCTCATAAATTAATCTCTTGAACTTGACTCTAGACAGATTTTTAATATTGTAGGACAAATTTTTAATATTGCAAGCAATTGAATATGAAAATGAATGTTTAAAAAAGCATGTTGTATGTTTAGGTAAAGTGAGGGTATTCTTGTGTCTAAGATTAAGATTATGAACGTCCGTCCTATAAGTTATTCGATTGTACAGGTATGGTGGAACTCTATCTTGAATGATTTTATGGTAAAAACATAAAGCATGGAGTTTCCGACGATTTTTCATATTTAGCCACTTGACTAAGGTGACAACTTGACTTATCCTTTGAAATTTCCTGATGCCAAAAATTAAACGCAAACAAGAATTTTGCAATTTCTGTATTCTACATGAATCAAATTCAGTGAGACACGCATTGTAAAGCACGTCACAATAATTTAATTTTGATAATACCAGAGCATTACATAATAATGACTTTGTGGCCCTACTTAATAAATTACGGCTTTGATACAGTAATTTTAAAACGGCGTAAGCTCTTTGTAAACAAATACTTACATGATATGTAAACCTTAAATCTTTGTCTAACCAAACCCCAAGGCTTTTAATGAGTTTTTGATGTATTCAATTTTAAACAATGATTTTGAGAAAAATCTGCAGCTGAAGAAGATCATGATTTATTGCATTTACCGATTGGTCACACTCATTTGGATAAAATGACATATAGAGTTGGGTATCATCTGCATAATAATGTTGTGAACAGGACAAAAACACGGCGGGAAAATTAGATGTGAATATAGAGAATAAAAAAAATATAATATAATATAATATAATATAATATAATATAATATAATATAATATAATATAATGTAATATAATATAATATAATATAATATAATATAATATAATATAATATAATATAATATAAATTAATATAATATAATATATAATCCATATATAATTCATTTAATCTCTATACAGTATATAAAATATTTTCCACAGTACTATGTCACCGTATGGCGCCTTATGCAGAGCGGATAGTAGGAAAATACCAGACTGGTTTCAGAGGTGTTAAATCGACAATCTATCAGACTGCAATCTTGAGAGACAAATTTAAAATAAAACTGGAATAAGGCATAGATATTCATGACATATTTATAGACTACAACGCAGCATACAACTCTGTGAATAGAAGAAAAATGTCCAAAGCAATGAAAGAGTTAGGAATACCAAATCAGTTGGTAAATTTAACAAAACTAACTCTTAAAAAAGTTGAATGTTAAGTACGAATTCAGGGGGAACTGTCTGAACCCTGAACAAAAACAGAGAAGGAGAGTAAGACCAAGAACAAGATTCCTTGATAACATCGAAGACATGAGAAAAAAGGGAATGCGTGCTTGGCGGAGGACGGCAATGAATAGAGACGAGTGGAATAAAATTCTCGAGGAGACTAGGACCCACGCAGCGTTGTAAAGCCAGAATGATGATGATGATAGATAGCATAAAATATTTACAAATAGGTGTAATTCAATTTCAGAAACTTTTTTTCGAAAGTAAATTCAGTTTACATTGTTAGAAATTAATGTAAAACAAACATTGACCGTCAGTTATACCCAGTCTTCAGAGACGAAAATGCTACTGAACCTCTAAAAATCATAAGAATAACCTAAATTTCGCTGTGAATGTCAATTTTGGGACACCAGCAACAAAAGACGAAAAAAAGTTTACCACTCTTACACCCCGGTTTTCCCGTAAGACGTCTCGTCGTAGGTGAATAACCGGAAAAAATCTAGTTATTAAGAATCTGTACGCCGTGCCGTAGAGAAAACATTTCAAATAAAACATGTAGCTAAGATAACTTTTAGTGTAGAACGAACCATTCTCTTAGAAAAAAACGGTAAAAGCCATAGTCATTTTAAATAAAATTTGTATCAACTCGACGGTAAAAATTTGATATCGCCGGTCGCTTTAAGCGTCATTACTGGAAGAACAGTTTATTTTACACAAAAAGTGCTATACATATTTTTGTTCAAAATTATTACAGCTAAATTTTTTATTTTAATCATTTTTTTCTACCGCGTACAGATTATTGGTAAATCGTTTTTCCGTTTCCCCCCCTATAAGGCAGCGTTTTAGGGGGAAGCCGGAGGGTAGCAGTAATAAACTTTTTTGCATCTTTTCGGGGTTCCAAAAATGACATTTTCAGCAAAGTTCAGCTTATTCGAATTATTTTTAGAGTTCAAATCTATGACGACTGATGAAATATGTAAAGTCGCTCGTTTGCGTAAAGGACATAGCAGAATAACTGGTGATTACCTTATCTCTAAATCATATCGTCCGTTATGTGAATATTGTAACTGTGGTGTATCTGTAGCACATATTATGGTAAATTGTCCTAAATACATCAATACCTGACAATATATCACAAGTTTTAGGACCAACTAGCAACTTTAAAAAGTTGTACTTTTATCTAAAGGACATTATATCCTTAATAAATTATGAATTAGTTTTATGTTTAATAGATCTTAATATTATAAAACTTAATTTTTAATTAACATACTAACTGAAATTAAAACGTATTTCGTAATGTTATATTGTAATTATTGTATTTTGTCCTTCCCGCTAATAACCCTCAGGGGTTCATGCTGTTAATAAAAAAAATCTGTGTAATATACAGTTTACTTTCTGGTAAGTTTAATAACAGTTCTCAAAACTTGAAAATACAAAACAAAACTTTAAAAAATTTAAATAGATACTTTAATATAATGGTCACAGTTAGTTTTTTTTTTCACTCCGACATTGCCAAATGTGTGTGATTACAAAACGTTGGAAATTTTTGTACCGGACAAACGTTTGGACCAGTAAAATCTATTTAATGGATAGATGGAAGTATTAAAAGTTGCTCAACCTTATGCCGAGAATATTTTAATAAAATTTATGAACTGATGCATATGTGCTAATTACAGCACAGTTAAAATCAAAAATTAACTTTTAAAAGTTAGATAGACAAGTATCCAGGAAAATGAATTATTTAACTACTTAGTTGAAAGCAGAAACATTAAATACAGATTAAATTTTACTATTAGGTGATACTTTCAAAATAAGTAACAAAATGTTTTTTGCATGTCCAATAGGGCACAGATAAGAAAAGCTAATTATAATTTTCAGTCCTATTCCAGAAATATGGTGCATTATATGAAAAAGTGTTATTGACCAATTATATACGTGGATAAAACATAACCGATATAGACATAAGACCTTACGCAAAAATATTTTCTCCTTGTTTTCTTTTTATGTCATGGTCATTTAATGTTCGAGCAACCTTACTTCAAATGGTCTACAAAATATAAAAATATTCGTGTTTTCAATTACAGTAAAAACTATTACAATTGTTTTGTATATACCGCATTACTTTTGAAGATAAAAAATATCACTTACCTGTTATAACGATTAAAAACGAGGTATATTTACACTGCATTAAAATACTCAAAATATTCATCCTGAAGGTAAGTCAGTCACTCACTTGGTTTCGCTAAAAATGATTAGATAATTAACCGACCGTGTTATTTATTGAAGGTATGATCTTAGAATAATAAAATTAGTCAGATGGAACGGAACAAATGCGGCAATCTTTTGACATGCAATTTTGTCGAGTGCTGGCGATATGGCCAGGATTGGACTCGGATTTCTTTATTTGGTGTATCTTTAAAATTTGAAGTTATTTATTAGAGATGAGCTTTGCAGTAACAGTTAGAACGATATCAGTTACTGTTATATTTAAAACATAAATTGTTATTTCTCACATTTTTTAAAATTTAATAATAATAGCACGTAATTCGTTTGGAGGTCAATGCACTTTTTTTGGATTTTTTATTATTAGGAATTATGTTTGTTTAGTTATTGATTTAATTGAAATCTTAGAAAGTTAATTTTATACTCTTATCTTAGATGTATAAAATTTTAAAATTCCGTTGAGTAATGACTTCTTTTAAATATTTACGCGATCTTTTTTTCTCTAACATAATTATGTTTATTGGGCCTTTCAATAGCAATTTTGAGGAAAATCTTAGAATTAACCAAGGAAAATGAAGAGTTTCGCCAAAGTCACAATCTTATTTCAAAGTCTTGTTTAAAATGGGCAGGCCAAGTTAAAAAAGATTAACAACAATCTGAAATTCCACCTTGTGACTTCCAAGCTCGTTAAGATCTCAGAGATAACGTGAATGCTATTAAGAACCTTATCGCACCCCATACCATAACACTTTCAGGATGTTTGACGGTTTTAACTGTGAACTTTGGATCGTACCTTGACGCGGTGTGTGGACGACGAACAAATTTGACGCTTCCTCTTATTAATCTGAACTTACTTTCGTCACTGAACATGACTTTTTTCATTGTTCAGGTCTCCAATTCTGATACCTTTTACAAAACTCTAATCTTGTGTTCTTCATTTCTCTTGTTAGAAAGGATTTCTTTGCAGCACACCGACTTGGTAATGCTAGATCTTTCTGAAGCCAGTGACGAATCGTTCTTATTGAAATGTTCTGAAGGAGATCAGGATATTTATTTTTGAGTTCTGTGGAAGTTATGGAATGGTTCATTATTACTTAACGTCTTGTTATGGTGTTAGTCCTAGATGATTTTTTTTAGGAGCTCTTTAGGTTTTCTTTCCGGAACAGTCCCGAAACAGGCCGGAACGACGCAGCCGACCGTTTCAATTGATAAATTGCCTCTTTTGAAACACCAATATCACGTGCTACGGTAATTACAGAGTCCCCTTTCTTAAGTACCATTAAAGCACGAACTTTCTCCTGTTGTGTGAATTTCTTTCGACCCATATTTTTCACTTTAATTTAAAATTTAAGGATCATAAACTTTACCGAATAAATAAAAAAAAGTTTAACATTGACTACTCCCACAAAGCCAACTGTGTACAAGACAAACACACAGAATAAACAGAACGCATGAATTTTTTCTTCGAATTTAGTGATTTATTCAATATAAATATTTTTTTTGCCGGCACTGTATATATATATATATATATATATATATATATATATATATATATATATATATATATATATATATAAATATATATATATGTACACATTGCGACTTCCTCCACTTTGTACCAACTGTGTACAAGACAAACACACAGAATAAACAGAACGCATGAATTTTTTCTTCGAATTTAGTGATTTATTCAATATAAATATTTTTTTTGCCGGCACTGTATATATATATATATATATATTACTATATATATATCTATATATATATATATATATATATATATATATATATATATATATATATATATATATATATATATATATATATAAATATATATATGTACACATTGCGACTTCCTCCACTTTCTATCTCGACAGTCATGATCCTGTAGATGTCTTTCGGCCTTGGCTTTTCTTATAACCCCCTGTAATGTCTTTCTCAGGCCTCCTCTTCTTCTTCTCTGCATTGGTCTTCACTCCATCATTTTCTTTTAAACCTGTCCCCATCATACGGCTTAAATGGCATTTCAAACTCATGGCTTGCATGGTATCAAATTTTGTTGTCAATATCTATTTTTTTCCCTATTTCGTCATTTCTTATTTTGTCGTGATGTGTAGCCTACAGCATTGTCTACAAAACTCCATCGGTATAATTCAAATATCTTTTCAAAAGCGTTCTTTTTTATAAGTGATAAAAGTATTTTATTAAGTAAGTTTATTTAGTGAAATGTACCCAATCGTTTGTTTTGAATACATACAAAACATTTATCAAATTTACAACAATTTTATGAATGTAAAGTTATTTTGTTTATTTTCCATAGCCTCCTTCCATAGCATAATTTATATTTTTAGAATAAAAAAATCGAAATTTCTTAATATTTTCTTAATAACAGAAATAAGAAAACTAATGAAAAGGATAAAATGGGGTACCAAGAATAAATAATTAGAGATATAGAAGAAAATCGGAAGAACAACCAAGTAAGACAATTCTTTAAAGGAGTTTCAGAGATCAAGGTCAAGTACCAAGCAAGAACAGAAAACTTCCTTCAAGACGACGGCGAACAGCTTATTATTGATGACAAGGAAACTTTAAAAACCTAGAAAGGAATATTCTCATCAACTGTTAAAGGCCAAGCTAGCAGAAATTTCATCAAACATAATAGTGGATACAGTTAATATAGAAGACCAATACCCGACATACGAAGAAGTAACCCAGGCAATTTAAAACTTAAAATTATGTAATAAGACACCCAGCTGCGATGGTATTACTGCAGAGTGATTCAAACGCGAAGGAGAAGCATTGTACAGATCTATATACATCTGTATACTAATTCAAGGTATTTGGCGAGAAAAAAAAATGCCAGATGAAGGAAAGGAGGGGATAGTGTACCAATTCAAAAAAAAAACAAAAAGCAATGTATTAACTACCAGCAAATACCGCTCCTAAATACCATCTACAAAGTCCTAGTAAACATACTGCTAGAAATTACCAAATCATAAACAAAAGAAATCGTTGGGGATTATCAATGCGGATTTAGACCGGATCGCTCTACTATTGACTAGATATTAACAATAAAACAGATAACGAAAACAGATTGAGAGTTTGAGCGTAAACTTGATCAGATATTCATACCTTTTAAACTGGCATTTGATAGAGTATATAGAGGCAAAAAAACAACTAGTTAATTTAATACGGATATGCATAGAAGAGTTACGATGTAAGGTGGGAGTTGTATAACAATACTCAAAGACATTTGAACTACACAATGGACTTAAACAAAAAGATACACTTTCACAGAGTAAAATAAGAACGTGGAAAGAATACCTAGGAAAATTATTTGAAGACCAAAGAGATCTTTGAGCTAGAAGAAGAGGTAAATGATGGACCAAGAATATTACAGCAGGAAGTTTATTCTGCAATAACATAGCTAAAGAATAGCAAAGCAGCAGGCCCCGATAATATACAAGCAGAACTACTCAAACTAATGTGTAACGATGAGTCCAAGCCATCACCGTTAAACCAGCGTGCGCGCGAACCAACCCATGAAGTAGGAGTGTATCGACAGTAGAAAGGGCAAAGCTCCGCTATATAAACGGCAACATTTCCTAATAGAGACAGAATCGACAGGTGTTGACTGAAGGTTCTCTTCTTCCCTACCCCGGCTTGTGGACGTGTTGAGTTCACAAGTTGTTTCCTTTCCTTTTACCGCCGCTATCCGAAGTGCGTGTTGAGCTCTTCACTACCCGTACTCTGAAGCAGTCGTGTTGAGACTGTCGAGGAGTGTCCTATTAACCCGAATCACTTAAGGGACGTGTTGAGTTCCTTTTCCTTTCTTTGTACCTATCCTCCGCTGTTATTAAATCGATACAACGTTACCGTAAAATTTCAAATACACATTCGCTTGCCGATAAGACTGGTTCCATATGACAAGGTCAAACTTAATTTGAATAAATAGGCCAGGTACTGAGAAGACTAAACCAAATTGTAAATATGTACATAAGATTTTTGTCAATTTAATTTAAGGAAGACAATAAAGTTTTATTTTTATTTTGAACTCTGTCTCTGACTGTCTAAAAGCTACCCGGATAGTGACTCCCACGAGAGGACGTCACAAATGGCGCCCGAGCAGAAAAATACGTTTTAAACAATGATACCGACCGAATTCCGAATTTTATTTTCATAAGACAGTACTACATTTCAAATTTTAATCAAAGACAGGGTGATTCACAGTTCAATAATGACAGACGCTCCGGAAACGTCGAAGGTTAGTTGGGTGTACCTATTAAAGAAAGACGAACTTATAGCCGAATTAACAAACAGAGAACAGCCGACGGATGGGAACTTCAGCGAGCTAAGAGCGAGATTAGTTGCGATCATCAAGGCACCAACTCAAAAAGGCCAAAACCCAGAGGAAATAGAAGAAAACCAGATGGAAGACAGACAAAGAAAGATGGAAATAGTACGCAAATGGGGGTTACACTTTGACGGTTCAAGAGACCCAATAGAATTCATAGAACGGTTGAAAGAACTCCAGACAGCTTACGGCCTACAAGACACCCACGTTTTACAAGCTCTACCAGAAACATTAAACGGGAAAGCATTACTATGGTACAGAAACAATAATAAATATTGGAACGAATTAAAAGACTTCGAACAAGATTTCCGCAATTTCTTCGTTTCCTCCGTTCTCACGCAATCTCTGGAAGCACAAATCCGGAACCGACTCCAACGAAACAACGAAGGTGTAAAAGACTACATCATTGATATTCAAACAATGATCAGAAGACATGGTGAATTCAATCACCAAGAAGAACTAAACAGGATATACACCAATATGAACCCGAACTACAAGTTGTATATAAAGAGGCAAGCGTATCGTCAACACAGGACATCATCAGACTAGCGGAAGAATATGATATGGTCCAAAAAGAAATATATAACAGAAACAATACAAGGTGTGATTGGACACAGGCAAATAGTCGTAATAACAAAATACAGAATTTCGACAGACAGACTTGTTGTTGGAGATGCGGCCGCAGAGGCCACAATAGAAGAAACTGCAGAGCTATCGCTGTACTCTTCTACAGCCATTGCGGAACCCGAGGAACAACTTCCAATAACTGCCAATGTAGAAGCCGACCGGACCACTCCAACAGGACTGGACAAGAAGGAGGCAACCCAGTCAGCATTTAGAGTCCTCCCTAACAACCTCCAGCTACGCACACTATACAGATCAACGACCCCACACAACGATAACGTTCAGCAACGGTAAAAAGTTAAGAGCACTAATAGACACAGGAGCCCAAAATTCGTTTATAGGACAAAAAGGTAAAAAAATATTGGAACAATGTGGAACAAAAAGCGACAGAAAAGCTTTAAAGATCACGCTGGCAGATGGAAAAACCAGCAACATAGAAATCTGTTTTACAGCAAAATGTTCCATAGACAACGTTTGGAGAAAAGCCAAGCTACATTTTTTACCAAACCTAGCTTCAGAAGTAGTACTGGGAATGCATGAAATAACAAGATGGGGCCTTGATTTATCAAACATCTTAAATAGAAATCGCGTAAGAAGGAGAGAACAATACCCAACCAGTACAGAACACGGATCCAGATCGTACAATGTCAGACACGTTAGAAATATATTACAGTGACATAGAAATGGACGGCACAGTTACGCCGCCACCATATACCGTTCCAGAATTAATATCACCATTAGGGAACACACCAAAACCTAACACCCCGGGCAAAGGCTGCGAGCCCCTGATAAAGGCTATTTTCAAATTCAAGAACCTTTTCGATGAACCAACCATGGGCATCACAAAAATTCAGAAAGTCCAGTCAATTCCAGTGTCAATCCCGCTGCTCTCACTAGTTCCGCCGCAGCATAAAGGAAAAAAATACAGACTGAGACTCCCGAACCAGGTGCTGAGGATAAAAACCAATAATTGAAGCCCCACGAAGGAAGACGTTTTTTTTTAAGAGAGAGGAAGACGATTTTTTGTTTAAGAAGACGATATTTATATTTTTTTTAGGGCGGACATTTTTTATTTCGATGTATTGTAAATTTTTTTTAGGGTAACCAAGTACCTGGCAAGGAATAAAAATAAAAAAAAATTTTTGTTCCAAAATTTTTTTTTCCCAGGAAGAGGGGGTGTAACGATGAGTCCAAGCCATCACCGTTAAACCAGCGTGCGCGCGAACCAACCCATGAAGTAGGAGTGTATCGACAGTAGAAAGGGCAAAGCTCCGCTATATAAACGGCAACATTTCCTCATAGAGACAGAATCGACAGGTGTTGACTGAAGGTTCTCTTCTTCCCTACCCCGGCTTGTGGACGTGTTGAGTTCACAAGTTGTTTCCTTTCCTTTTACCGCCGCTATCCGAAGTGCGTGTTGAGCTCTTCACTACCCGTACTCTGAAGCAGTCGTGTTGAGACTGTCGAGGAGTGTCCTATTAACCCGAATCACTTAAGGGACGTGTTGAGTTCCTTTTCCTTTCTTTGTACCTATCGTCCGCTGTTATTAAATCGATGCAACGTTACCGTAAAATTTCAAATACACATTCGCTTGCCGATAAGACTGGTTCCATATGACAAGGTCAAACTTAATTTGAATAAATAGGCCAGGTACTGAGAAGACTAAACCAAATTGTAAATATGTACATAAGATTTTTGTCAATTTAATTTAAGGAAGACAATAAAGTTTTATTTTTATTTTGAACTCTGTCTCTGACTGTCTAAAAGCTACCCGGATAGTGACTCCCACGAGAGGACGTCACAAATGGACAACGATTCAATCGCAATAACCATAAAAATATACAACATATACAACTCTGGAGAAATACCAAAATAATGGCAGAGTTTATTGCACTTCCAAAAAAACCAGGAGCCAAACAATGCGAAGAATACTATATGACAAGTCACATAAATCATCTCCTACAATTATTCCTAAAGATAATCCATGAGAAAAGTTACAATGCTGTGTAAAAGTAAAATTTTTCCCAACCAGTTCGGGTTCACAAATGCTATTGGTGTGGGAAAGGCTTTGTTCTTAATACAAGTCTTATCCCACAGACGTCAATTGCGACGTATATACTTGTCTGGTTGATTACTGGCGTTTATACACTGTTCCAGATAAGATAAAGATTGCCAGAATGATCGCCAAAATTCATCATGGATAGGCCCATCAAGGAGAAGAATACTTAACCATAGATTACTAGATTAATTCCTCGCAGAGATCATCGGAGAATATCAGGTAAGATTTAGGCAATGAATATCAATCATGGACCTATTGTTCACAGTAAGCATGTTTTAAGCAAAGCCTAGGAACATGACATAGATGTTTATAATATTTTCGTCGACTTTAAGCAAGCGTATGACTCAATAAATAGGTCACATTTATACAAAATATTAAGTGAATTTTAAATACCGTCGAAAGTAGTTAGCCTCCTCCGAATGACAATGACGGCAACAGGACCTCAGATACAGATACAACATGAGATGACAGATCCATTTGAAATAACACAAGGATTAAAACGAGGTGTTGGGCTGGCACCAACACTGTTTAATTTACACAGAAATTCGTAGTTAGAAAATATGGGAAGGTAGAAACAAAAACGTGATAAAAAAAAGTACAGTTTAATTTGTATCTCATTTTGGACACCCTGTAGATTTATACAGATCTATAAAAAATTAATATTTTCTTTTGCCGATTTTTGTATTTACATTTACGTGCTCGGCAACAATGGCCACTCGCACGGGTGTTTTATGTCATATAAAAATATTTTAGAGTTTATGATACAATGACATTTTTCTAAAAACCATAAGAACTCTATCTAACTAGTTGGTATCACTGATAATGTCGCCTAGCTGCGGTTTAAGATTTTACTGTCGTGTTACTTCTCTGTATTGATGATATTCGGTAAGAATATATTTCACTGTTAGTTGGCACTGGCATGTTTGACAGATAGGCCGGATATTTTATGTCATCAGGAAACTGTGAGTTAATTTGGTTTGGCCTCTACGGATTCTTCGTATAATTGTAAGGTCTCGTTTTTATAGACCCTTGGGGCCAGTGTATAATAGCTTATACAAAGAGGCCTGAATTGCACTTAAGGATGTATTTAGGGAGCTCCAGTGGGTTTGCCATAATCTCCTGATGAATCTGTATACTTCTGTTTTTAAATCAAATGGTGGTAGTTCAGATTTGTTTCCTAGATGGCATCGTTAGTTTACTGGGCAAACGGTGTGACTTGTCATCATAACCTTTTACATCGACAGATAATTTCAAAAAATGCTTTTACCATGAGTGTAAGGTGTTTCGTGTTTATTGAATTTTGCTAAATATGTCGATTTATTGTTAATTTTATTCAAATCATGAATGTGTTGCTTGTGTGAGTCCATTTCAAAAGGTAAAAGAAATAATAAATTAGACTTACTCACAATCAATTTAATTTAACTATCCAGACGACCGGTTTCGCTTTCTACAATATGCAAAGCATCTTCAGGTCTCGATACAAAGTTAAATAAATGATGCCGGTACTCTATTAATTGATGGTTGAAAGAACATGGTTCAAACTATCCTGTATTGTTGTTTGGAGAACTCAAGTCTGCTATTGTAATTGTTTGACAGTAAACGGGGAAGTTCTTGAGGAGACAGATTTTATCCAATGAAGTAGAGATAGGTGTAATGTAATTGTTTGTTTGATAAAAGTAATGTTCTATACCATTGAGTTATTTAAAAGTTATTTATATTTATTCTAGAGATATATTTATGAAATATGTGTTATTTATTGAGATTTTATTTTTGAAGGTGACTGTTGTGAGACAATGAATGAGATTAGATGTACAAACTGTGTGGGTGTGTAATTCTATTAACTTGTAAATATCAAATTTCTTTGATAAAGTATTGCTGTAATATGTGGCAAATGGTTGTATGGTGAAATAATCGAAGTTAAAATATTAAAATTAGAATTGAGAACACTTTAAGACACACAGAAAACACACAGAAAACACTTAAAAAGGGGACGAAACAGACATTAAATTTAAAAAGGGGGAGGATTTGGAAGCACTACATTTCTTACTTGGAGACAATGAGTTTTTTTGTCTCATTGTCTCCAAGTAAGAGATGTAGTGCTTTCAAATCCTCCCCCTTTTTGATTTAATGTCTATTTCGTCCCCTTTTTAAGTGTTTTCTGTGTGTTTTCTGTGTGTCTTAAAGTGTTCTCAATTCTAGTTTTAATCTTTTTACTTTAATTATTGGATTATACAACCATTTGCCACATATTACAGCAATACTTTATCAAAGAAATTTGATATTTACAAGTTAATAGAATTGCACACCCACACAATTTGTACATCTAATCTCATTCATTGTCTCACAACAGTCACCTTCAAAAATAAAATCTCAATAAATAACACATATTTCATAAATATATATCTAGAATAAATATAAATAACTTTTAAATAACTCAATGGTATAGAACATTACTTTCATCAAACAAACAATTACATTACACCTATCTCTACTTCATTGGATAAAATCTGTCTCCTCAAGAACTTCCCCGTTTTCTGTCAAACAATTACAATAGCAGACTTGAGTTCTCCAAACAACAATACAGGATAGTTTGAACCATGTTCTTTCAACCATCAATTAATAGAGTACCGGCATCATTTATTTAACTTTGTATCGAGACCTGAAGATGCTTTGCATATTGTAGAAAGCGAAACCGGTCGTCTGGATAGTTAAATTAAATTGATTGTGAGTAAGTCTTATTTATTATTTCTTTTACCTTTTGCTAATTTTATTGTTTTTGGAGGTACCAATGTTTTAGCAGACCTTTCAATATACGAAAAATAATAATATTTAGATATAGGAGATGTGAATAAAAGTAATTTTATTTTTCACGCGCAATTTAAAAATGAAATAAAATATAGGGTAGTCCATAAAAAAAACATAAGTTTAATACACTACGAGCTCTAATAACTATATAATGGGACAAATTAAAATATATAACAAATTCAGGAGTCTGACAGTTAATTTATTATTTTTGTAATATTTACGATAATAATGTTAAATAAGCAATATTTTAAATGATATATAACTGTATTATTTCCATATAATGGTGCCTGGTATCTCTGCAAATTCAAAAATTCGTGAGTTGTTGATTAAAAATTATTAATAATACAATAATAAAACCCGTAATAAAACAATCCTTGAAGTGGCAGATGAAATTAATATTCCTAAAACTACAGTGTGAAATATAACTAACCATTATGAGGAAACATCAAGTGTCTTAGATAAAAAAGGTAATAGCCCGGGTTGTCCAAAACTAGGAGAAGTAGAAGAATATTAGTAACAGTTTGCAAAAAATTTTTTTACTATAATATGCAGATTGAAAATGTGGAAAACTTTACGTATCTTGGAAGTGTCATAACAGAAAACGGAGGTACAGAAGACGATATTCGTATGAGGATACGAAAAGCCCAACAAGCTTTCAGCACGCTTAACCCTGTTTGGAGATCTGGCGAGTATACTACAAGGAGAAAGATCCGAATATTCCGATCAAATGTCAGGTCTGTTCTACTCTACGGATGTAAAACCTGGAAAGTGATAAACACCCTCACAGACAAACTGCAGGTCTTTGTTAACAAATGTCTACGAAGAATTGTTCGTATATTCTGGCCTAACACCATTAGAAACGAAGATCTGCTACACCTGACCAAACAAAAGAGGGTACAAAATGAAATTAAGTCCAGAAAGTGGGGTTGGATCGGTCACACACTCCGAAAAAATAGTTCCAGTATCGCAAAGACTGCCCTAGAGTGGAATCCCCAAGGAAAAAGAAAAAGAGGTCGCCCAGTACAAACTTGGAGAAGATCCATCATGGACGAGATAAGAGGCTAAGGAAAGTCTTGGAATGAGGTGAAGGCCTTAGCGCAAAATAGAACCCTATGTCGCGTTTTCACTGAAGCTCTATGCTCCACTTAGGAGTTCAAGAACCTTATATATATATATATATATATATATATATATATATATATATATATATATGTATATATATATATATATATTGCAAAAAAGTAGAAGAAATACTCTAAGGCAAGCTGCAGCTGAATGGAATCATAAAACTAGATTATATCTGTCGAGGGAATGCTGTAGCACGTAAAAAATTAAAACTAGATTAAAATTTTATAAGGTTGAATTACAGGCAATAACTTAAAAGTTCAGGGTTAGAACCTTTTTAATTAATTGACTGTACCGTAAATGCTGCGAAATATCAACAAATACATCAAAATAGCCTACTACCAAGTATTTTGACATTAATTGCTGGCGAGAATTATATTTTTCAATAGGACGAAGCGACCTGTGATACAGCCAGAACTACAAACAACTGGTTCGCAATCCACAATATAAATGTCTTTTCTTGGCCTTCTAATAGTCCTCACCTAGATGTGACTGAAACAGTATAACATAAAATGAAACAAGCACTCACGAATAACCCACAACGGACATTACACGAACTTAAAGCCAAAATAGAGTAGACTTGCAAGCGGTCATAAAGTCATGACGATGGTACTCCACATTCTTTATTATTAATTAGTTCTGTTAGACTAAGTATATTTTGTTTTGTATTGCTGATTGAATCTATATTATTAGTATTATTAAAGTTTGTTTAGCAGCAAACGATTGACTTCAATAAAATTAGTACCAACTATAAACATCCTGGGTTAACCAATAATAGTATAAAAAGCTCGGTTTCAGGTAAAATTTAAATATGTTTCCTGGTAAAATTTGTCAATCTTCATTTCTTAATGTTGATTTAATTGCGTACAATCCAAACTCAACCCAATTTCATTAATACTGATAAGGCTTATATTGACGAAACTGTACTGATAAGAGGGTTTTTCGAATTCAATGGTAGTGCGCGACGGGTTTCCTAATTACCTTTTAGGTGGTTTTCAGGTATTTATATAATAAGTTTATGGAACTGAACACCAACCAGTATTTAAATACGAGTTATTGATAAAATTTGTGTGTCTTTTTATATCACGGGAAGTGTTAAGTAGTATTACTCAATTTATTCATTACGGGTTCTATCATTATGTGGCGTCCGTGGGATAATAATAATCTGGCTTCTGGGTTCCGGTAAAGAGATAACATTTAACTGTAGATGCAAAGCAAATTGTAAAAACTATATACAGTACCTTACTTAAAAGAGGGCTTGACACAAGTTCCGCTACGAGTGAAATATGCGATTTGACGAAAATACCTCTGACCACAGTAAAAATAATTACATCAAATCCTATAGACACAAGAAAAAGACGTAAAAATTCCAGTTCCACCAAATGTATGGACGAAGCCGATAAGGACTTGATATGTCAAAAAATCTATACCATGTACGAAGAGCAACGCATACCTACATTAAGAGCTCTGAAGCAACTGACTTGATATGTCAAAAAATCTATACCATGTACGAAGAGCAACGCATACCTACATTAAGAGCACTGAATGTTGACGAAACCCAAATAAGCCTCACCAGCTTATGGAAAATTTTGAAAAGTATGGGCTTTCGATATCGTATAATTGACAAAAGACAAGTTATTATGGAATCTCATAGATTACAAAAATGGCGTTACGAGTATATAACTTCGATAAGAAAATTCCCTTCTGAAAATCATCCGATAATTTACCTCGACGAGACATGGTTTGACACATATTCAACGCAACCTAAAGGATTTGCCGATTCCTCCGGTAAATGTAAGACAAAAGCTCCGTCAAATAAAGGGAAAAGAATAACGATTTTACATGCTAGATTAGAAAATGGTTGGGTTTCAAATGCCCTGTGGCTTTCTGCAAAGAATATTAATGACTCCTGCGTCTACTACCATGAAGATACAACGGCAGAACTTTTTGAAGAATGGTTCAAAAATAATCTTATGCCAAACATTCCTCAGAATAGCGTGATAGTAATAGACAATGCAAGCTATAACAGTCGCCAACTAAGTAAAGCTCCAAACTCCAATAATACTAAATTGGAAATTCAAAATTACATGGAGACGAATGATATATATTTTGAAGAATGTTACACCAATCAAGAGCTTTTAGAAGGTTTAAAGACATTATCTATAAAAAAAAAAGTACATGTTTGTGATACATTGGCAGAGAAAATGGGACATATAGTGCTACGGATTTTACCCTATTATTGTATGTTTATTCCCACAGAACATATGTAGCACGAATTGAAGACTAACTTGAAGTCACAAAATATTTCTCCAACGTTAAGTAGTACTGTTAGTTGTAGAGTTAATAAGAAAATGTGTCAATGATATTCTTCCAAGTAGTTGAAGAAATTTAGTCCAACACGTAATAAGTAAAGAAAATTCATATGTTCATGTAGATCATAATATAATTGAAACGATCATAATTAAATTAGATGAGGATAGCGATAGCGAAACAGAACTATGTGTGTAGTGATACTGTCATCAAATCTACAAATGTTACGATTAAAAAATGGTTCTTTTCAGAACCACAAATTATTATTATTGTTCGTTTTTCTATAATCTTAGCAATCAAAATGGATTTAATCTATTTTAAAACTCATTTGAAAACAATGATTTCGGGTATAAAAGGCAAAGCAATATATTTTACATCCGTTTTTTGTTTTTGTCGTCGTAATTATTGTAAATTTTGTGGATCCTTTGCTTTATTATAGGAGTACCATCTAATAAGTGTTAATTGTCAAAAGACCAACTCTGTCTACCTCGTTTGCTTATTGTTCCGGACCGGTCTTAACAATGGGCCAAGTCAGATAAATTTAATAATATTTACGACAGCACTAATTGAAGTCAACCATTTTCTGCTAAACAAACTTTACATAGTAATACATTTTAGTTTGTCGCATTATATAGTTGTTAGGGCTCGTATATTTTTTTACTCTACATTTTCAACGATTTCAGCATAATTGTAAAATACATTCAGCTATTTCTGAATAAAGGAAATATTAAAAAATTTTACAGTTTAGCATGTTGTTTTTCATAAGAGACCGTCGCGTTAACGGTTACTCGCTCTGTATATATACGGACTAGTAGTAGTTTTTCTTTTTCTTTGTGTACTAGTTCGGTTAAAGGAAAACGAATTAATTGTATATTTTAAAATAATCTACAAACAAATTAAACGATAAAAATCTAACTAAAATTGAAGTGTTTCAAGTGAAAGAGATTAATAACGCACTTACACGAATAAAAAGTAATGACGACACTCAAGCACTTTTATACTGATTAAGTAATTTTCGATAAGCGATTAATCTGTTAGATTTTACTCAATTAAAGGTAGTAGCAAAATATAACAATGGGTTCAGCAAAAAATATTAAACAATACAAAAGTAGAATTCATTACACTCAAAAATTTAATCGGACTGATAAAATATTAATGCATTTATAATAATATCATTACTTTACAAAATTGCATGAATTACAATCATAAAAAACAAGTGCAGTTTTTATAATTGATTGTTTTTTAGATCTTAAATAAGTTTCCTTATTTAAATCGTTATGAAAATAATATTGTTTGAAAAAAAAATCGGCTGTCTCGACTAGATAAACTCATACTAAGTCTAAAGGAATAAAATTATCATATTAGTCATATTTGTTAATAAAAACATAACAGGATACAAAATAGATATATAAAAGAATCATAAGATATTAAAACTAATTAATATAATATATGCGCAATTGACTTTGAATAAACGAGAAAGCACTTTTAATATATGAATATGTATGCAGTTATTATAAATACCTATACCTCGGTATACGGCTGCTTTAGGATACGCACGTCAAATTTAGAATATATTTGTACGAAATAAATTTTGCTATACTATAAATCCTCAATTTAGAAGAGTGATTTCACAGTTTAAACGCCGAATATCCTCAAATTTAAATGTACACAGCGGCCCTCGAAAACTACCCGTTTTCTCAATTGCAATTTGCATTTTCTCATAAGAAATTACAGAATATAAAAGTAGTATATTTATTTGTGCTTCTCTATAGCAGACTTGACCAGGAGTTGTCGCACAGTGTAGCCAACTCTTGTTCACAAGTAGTAATTATGGTCATACAAAACCTGTATTCTTCCACGCAGCGATTATTATCGTCATAAAAATACCAAAAAACATGATTTTTTTCAATAGTAAAAATTAAGCACAAAATTGTAACGAAATAAATTTTATTTATGTTCCGTTTCGTTAAATATTTAAATTTATAAAATAAAAATCGATATTTTAAAACATTATTTTTTAATCGTTTGGCAACTTTGGAATTAGCGAGGAAACTCCGATTTACAATTCCGACCCAAAGATAGCCGTAAAACTGGTTTTTATTATTTTATGGCCAAAGAAGTACCGATCATGAAATCAACGATGGTTCATTTACATTGGCGTCTCTGAGGGTAGTGCATTTGTTGCATTTTGTGAGTATATTTTATTGATAAGTTTGTAAACTTATTGTTGTCAATACTGTTTTATCAATACTGTATTGTAGTATTGATAAAACGTGTTATTAATAATAAAAGTGTTATAGTTTGTCGTTTTATAGTAAATTTTTAGTTATATTCTGTGATTATTTGGTTTGAGTTTTATTGGAGTTTTGCTTTATAGTGAATTTTTAGTTATATTCTGTAATTATTTGATTTGAGTTTTATTGGAGTTTTGGTTTATAGTGAATTTTTAGTTATATTCTGTAATTATTTGATTTGAGTTTTATTGGAGTTTTGGTTTATAGTGAATTTTTAGTTATATTCTGTGATTATTGAAATGCAATGGACGAAAACCGAGTTGTTCCAAGAGAAGACAGCAAAATTCTGATGTTGATTCCAAAAATGAAAAGTCGCAAAAGAAACGGAAAATGTTAACGTCCGAAGAGAAGGTAATGATACGAAACGTTTATGAAAGAATTGTCGGCAGAAAAATGGCATTAAATGTGAGCCAAGCGGTCGACATTTGTAGCAGTTTAACAAAAGTATCCGTTAGCTGTATTTATCGTGTACTTAAAAATACATCAGAAAACAAAAAGCAAGAAAAAGGTAAAACTAGAGGGAGGAAAAGCATTGTTTTGGATGACGAGACAAGGAATTTTATACGTCGAAAAATTCATTCATTTTATTTTCGGAGTGAAATTCCAACACTGAAAAAAATTTCTTAAGAGCTCGAAAACGATGACTCCTTACCCAAGATATCTAGTAGAGTCTTAATCAGGACCATGCGCGAAATGAACTTTCGATATGTAAAACGCAACAGAAAAAGTATGCTATTAGAAAAAAATAAAATTATTCTGTGCAGAAGAAAATATTTAGAAGAAATACGCAAAATTCGCAGCACTGGACGCAAAATATATTATTTGGATGGATATGAAATGATATATTATTTGGATACTTTTGGATTAACAAAGGTCATACAGTTGGAAAAATTTGGCAAGATTTAAATGTCAAAAGTAAACGCGAACCATTTATAGAAGGCTGGTCTACAGGATTAAAAGCTCCATCAGGAAAGGGACGGCTTTTAATCATCACCCATATAGGAAGTGATACAGGGTTCCTTGATGATGGTTTGCTTCAATTTGAGTCGAAAAAAACAGGTGATTATCAAGGAAAAATGCCTTCCGAAGTATTTGAGCGCTAGTTTAAGAGAATCTTACCAAAATTGGAACCTGGGTCTGTGATTATTATGGACAATGCGCCATATCATAGCCACAGACTAGAACAATTACCGACGACGGCATGGCGGAAAGCGAGAATTCAAGAATGGCTTGCAGAAAAGGGGATTGCATACGAAGAATCAATGTTCAAAATTCAGCTACTTGACATTGCACGGTTAAGGAAAAATGAATATCTTAAATACGCTGTGGATGAAACTGCAAAAGCTTATGGTGTCAAAGTTCTGCGTCTACCACCTTATCATTGCGAACTTTATCCCATTGAACTTATCTGGGCGTAAGTGAAAGGAGAAGTAGCACGCAATAACAAAACGTTCAAATTAAACGAAGTTAAGGAATTTTTGATTCTAGCAATCCTCCATGTAACTCCAGAGAAATGGGCTAAATATATAGGCCACATAATTAAAGAAGAACATTACACCAGATGAAGATAGTGACAGCGATAGCAGCACTGCATCTTCAGATTTAGACAGCGAATAATATTTTCTAATAGTTTAGTAAGAACATCAGCATAAAAAAACCAAAAATAAAAAAAAAGAGAAAACATAGTAAGTGTGTATAGTGTTTGTGTTTAAATAGAATAGTACAATGTTTTGTCATACAATTTTTGTTTTTATCATACAGTTTTTGTACAATATTTATTCAAATGTTTAATTTACTGACGTTTCGATCTCTATATAAAGAGATCGTTTTCAAATATACAAATGATAGAAGATATATTTATTTTTCTATAGCTTTTTGCTTGTGGTTATATCTTTGAAAACGGTCTTTGGATATAGAGATGGAAACTTCAGTAAAAACCTGCAGATACCTATATTGTGACCTATTTCGAACAATAATATTTAAACAATATAATATAATTAACGTTGAAATAAAAGTGAGTGTACGCCACTGGATTTTCATACGTCTTTCTCCACTTCTCCGCCTTCAAACGATGAATCACTCTCCCAAATGGTGGAATTATAGTTTAGTGGTGATAAAATTAGCGCGTTGTATTTGTTTTGGAGAAACATTTTGAAAAGCGTGTGGAAATTAAGCGTTTTATTCCACCAAATTGTTTTTTTTTTGTATTAAAAAGCCAAAACTTATATGCAAGAATAGGAGTCACTTCAGGGCGACATCGGGAATAATAAATTATATTTATTTCGAACCGTCTGCATTTTTCTTTATTTCTTTTATGTTTTATCTCTTCAGCACCATCATTATTATCCGTAATTACAGCTTTAAGATATTTTAAATGTTTAGCTCCTTCTAAATTATAGGTATTGACTATGATATTTTGTAAAATTTTGTAGGTTGGTCATCTAAATGAGTTTCTTTGGTAGTGGGAGTTTTATGAAATAATGATTTATCTCTGCGTTATCATACGTCTGTCAGAAGCCTATAAAGAGCAACTTGTAAGAGTATAAATGTATATTTTAATATGTTTTTTAATCTTGCGTCATTATCATCATTCTGACTTTATAACTCTGCGTGGGTCCTAGCCTCCTCAACAATTTCTCTCCAGTCGTCCCTATCCATCGCCTTTCTCCGCCAAGCACGTATTCCCATATTTCTCATGTCCTTGTTCTCATCGTCAAATCGATGTTATTAAGGAACTTTGTTCTGGGTCTGCCTCTTTTTCTCTAACCAATGGGTCTATCAAGGAGCGTTTTTCTAGCAGCGTTTTCCCTTCTCCCAACAATATTGGCAAGTATAGGCAAGTATTTGCACTGATTTATTATATATTAAACCTGTGGTTCTGATTTGTGACATTTGTATTACTTTTTCTAGAGCCCGATTGAATAGTATACAGGAGAGAGGGTCTGGCTGACGCAGCCCTTCACTTGTTTTAAAAGGTTCAGACAGTTCTCCCTGGATTCGAACTCTACATTTCACGTTTTCCAAAGTTACTCCTGTTCAATTTACCAACTGATTTGGTATTCCCAGCTCTTTCATTGCTTTAAACATTTCTCTTTTATTTGCAGAGTCGTAGGCTGCTTTCTAGTTTGTAAATATGTGATGAGTATCTATGTCATATTCAGTGTTTTTTTTTAATTTGTCTCAGGGTTGCAATCTGATGAATTGTCGTTTTACCGCCTCTGAAACCAGACTGGTATTTTTTAACAGATACTATTCGTTCTGCATATCGCGCCATACGTGAGATCATAGATCTGTGAAAAATATTTTATACACGATATTTAGAACCGTAATTCCCATGTGGTTAGAGCATTTAAATATATCTTATTTTTTATGGATATTGCAAAGTATTCCAATATTTTAATCACTGGGGAGGGATTTCTGTGTCCATATTTCTTATGAGCTGCTGTAGTGCCATTTACTGGCTAGTATTTTAACTGCATCTTTACTTCAAGAATTTCATCTTCTCCCTTCTTTTCTCTCGTCTGTTTCCTCATCTTTTTTATCTTCCAGGTTTTCTTCTTCCTCCGTTATATTAACACGTTAAACGCCACGAGAAGCAAGTATGGATCTCCTACAATAAACTTACAGACGCCACGAGCACCGTTGCATCTTCTTATACCTTTAGTGTATTTCAGGCTGCATGGTACAACCGTGCTTCACAATACCAATTCGTTTATACGAAATGCATTTTCTCATTAGCCTGATGATATATATATATATATATATATATAACGTAAGCAACTGTTTTGTAATAGATTATAAAATTTATTGCACTGAATGCACATAGAACGAGAAAAGGGAGTTTTAGTCTATGCAAATTTTCTGTTGCTCAGTATTAGTTAGTCTAGAGAAATATACCAGTAGAAAAACCAACTCTTCATTGAAATATGTGGTCATTATGTTGGTTACTTTTTAGTAAATTATATAGGCGTTGATAATAACTGACCCTAGAAGGTGCCCAATTGCTATTTTAAAATACGATTTCACTGATTTTCGGGTTTCACTGAGTAAGACTTTATTTGGTCGGATATATCTATAAATTCTTTTTTCTTATTGTAGTCGACAATAGAAACTGCCTTTTCAACTATTCTTCCCCTTTTGATGGACCATTGCAGCAGTATGCTTTGTACTCAGCATAAGTATAGATAGTTATGGGCGATTTCTTGTGTTTTGTTATCGTCAAAACGATAATGATTCGTTGTTAAAACTAATGGATAATTGGTAATAAACAATCGTATTATAACAAATAATAATTTTTTTTTATAAATGCAATAAAATTATTTCTCAATTATTAAAATTATTGTCTATATTTACATGGGGTCTTAGAATTGCAGAGTATCATTCATTGCCTTCTTGCACTTGAATAATCTGTTTGTAGAACAGTTTTTGTTACAGCTGCATCTGAGAAAACCTTGTCCTGATCCCGTAATGATATTTGAGAGCCTTTGTTTGCATCTGCTGCCTCTAAAAAAGTTTGATGGCAAATAGATGAAATAGAAAAAAGGTAAAAAAGATGGCTTAAGTACTCCATATTTGGTGCCAACTTTGTAAAAACCTCCGTCATTTGTCTGAAGAATAACAATGATGTTTCTGAGATTAGCTTTGCTTTTATCATAATCTAAAATCGGTATAGTCATATTATCTCCAATGTTGACTGGTGTATGAGACTTATCAGAAGTTGATATTATTTTTTTAGCCTGTTTCACAAGAGTTTCTGCTGCACTTTTTCTAGCTTTATAAATGTAATTTTTAGATAAAGAAACTTTTTCTTGGCTACTATCTTCTTCAACGTTATTATCACTGTCTTCTCTTAGGCTAACATTACAATTATCCACTATTATCATCATCTTGGTGCTACAGCCCTTCGAGGGCCTCGACCTTCTCAAGCTTTCTACGCCATTCTATTCTGTCCCTCGCTTGCATTTTCCAGTTGCCGACTCCGATCTTCTCGGCATCTTGTGTTACCCCGTCCATCCACCTCAGCTTTGGTCTACCCCGTCTTCTCATTCCCACGGGTTGCGCTGTTAGAATCTTTTTTATCATGTTTGACTCAGGGGCCCGGGCTACACGTCCTGCCCACTGCAGGCGGTTTCGCTTAATTATAGTTGTAATTATCCACTATTACCTTTCTTAAATCATCTTCATCCTGATCAAGATGACTGATTTCTTGTGGCAAAGAGGAAGTCAAAAGTCCTACTCTGGGTTCTATTTCAAATAATGTCTTGTACACCGATTGTTTTATTCCTAAATGGTAGGCGCGATTTTTCATGAATTGGACATATCTCAAGCCCTCTCACCGTTTTGTTAAAACGTTATTTTTTATTCAAGAACCTGTCATATTATAAATCTTGATTAGCACGTTCAGCAAAGCCTTGAATTTGACTCTGCCTGTTCTTTCTGTGCATAATTTTGAGTTCTGGTCAGAGACTGGTAAACTCACTTGCAAAATTATTGACGAATTTGCTCCCGTTGCCATATTGAAGAATACACGGCACTTATACAGTTAGAAACATATCATTCAAATGGTAAGCCACCTCTATCGCTCTCTTAAATTGCAAAGCGCGTAGCAGAATAATTTTTTTTAGATGGTCTTTCTTAACCATAATAAATTTAAAATTTCCATCTGGTAATGTCTAAAAATCGATCAAATCTACTTGGTACCTACCATTTATATCTGAATGAAGAATGGCTTAGAAACTAATCCTGCAACTGAGTTGCTATCATCAAGTACTCGTAGACACTTTGTCTCAGGACCAGCAACTTCATGTAGAGTCGTACGTTGCCATGTGATCAAATCCACTGGTAACTTTAACATCTTAATACATAAGATCGAATAATGTAAACTTAATTTTAACCCACAACTTTTAACGGGTTTTACCCAGATATTTAGTGGCTTAAAACATGTATACCTAGACACTGATGATGGAATATGGATTCCGAAAACGTTTTGTCTTTATGATATAGCCCGATTGGGTTTTTTAATTAATAAAGTATACCTTTTATAAAGGATTGTAATAAATTTTATATATATATATATATATATATATATATATATATATATATATATATATCTTAAGTATTTAACAAGTTATTAAGGAAGGAATTTCAAGACTTTAATCAACTTGTCCATCCCAGAGTGTTAAAAATAGAAAATCAGCAAAAGTTGTAGATCATAAACTTTGCATCTTTTATGGGAAAATATTTTAACCCAGTTCCTGCTGCTCAAAATCAAACCAAAACCTAGAAAGTCGTCGAAAATCCGAACAAAAAACATCAAAGAAGTCCATACAAAAAAAACTGTCCCCACACGAAGTGTCTGTGTTCACACGGACACTTCGTCTAAGGACTAGCAACCCCGGTGGAATCTTACGTTGCCATGTAATCTATTCCTTTTATAGAGTGCCTTAGGGTAGTGTAGCTGGTCTTATTCTTTAACTAGTATATACAGCTGAACTCACACATTACTAGAGCTACCTACGCATGTGACACAAAATAAATTTAGCTAAAAAAGGTTAAGAACTAAATTAATTGGAAGCAAATAAGTCCATAAAAAGATTAATAATTACAAAAATACATACCAACCAGTGTCACTAAATAAACATTAAAATGACAATGCCAAACTTTTAGGTATATATGTCGACGTATATATGTTAATGTGTGTGACGGGTAGCTCTATTAGACACCAGACTCAATAAAACGTAAGTTTAATTAAAATAAAAATATATTCAAATAAATAACAAACAAAATATAAATAACTTCTATACAACACGTAAAATAACAAGACAAATCCTCGTAAATTAAACCAACGGGTTGCGGTCCAACGCTGAGGCCAACAAACGGAAATTAAATGTTAGCGGTGTTCGAATGGATAGCATGAAGGACAACCTTTAGTCAATACTCAAACACCGTGGGAGCGTCCGATTAATACTCAGCCCAGGCGAGATATAGAAAGGAAGTGTTCGATCAATACTTGATCGCAGCGGGAAAGGACGGTTGACTCTGCTCTACCTCAGAGACTGAGGTAGAAGTTCTTGCCAGATCAATACCCCCAATCGAACTTACTTGTAGTCTCATTCTTCACAGCGTTTTATATTTTTGGTTGGTTTATCTCCAACGCCTATGCACACAGAGACAAGCTAGGTGCTAGTAAGCCATAATGGCGTTATCGTTACATGTGGAACCAACAAATATCCTCGAAACGAAAGCAATTTGGCTCAAGTTAAGTGGATTTTATTGGATAATAGATAAAATATCACAGGAGTCTCTTTATAACAAAAACTTATTTTATAAATCCGTCAGAACGCCAATATGCAATTATGGAATTCATCAGCATCGAGATTCAATATAGATATTCATTTCATATAGATATAGATATTCTATTTCAACCAAAAGTTCTACGCATCATTAATGCATTTTAATAGGAACCCAAAAATAAGACCCACAACTGAAAAATCGTTCTAGGAGTCTTAGGAGGCCACAACCAAACCACAGCCTGACGCTTCACACCCCAGTCACATTCCATCGTAAATTTTAAGTTAGTTTATATCTTTATTTTATTTATATATATTTAATGAACTAATCGGATACTGATATAGGACGTTTTACTGTACATTACCGGTAGATAAGTAAACTATTTAATGATAAAATGGCAATGGCAAGTTAAACAAAATTGAGGCAGACCATATCTTTGAATATTTCTTAAGATGTGATCGAGATATTCCACTTTTTGATGTTTTATTGTTATCTATAAATATTTTCTTTGCTTAATCTTATCAGTACATATCGATTTTATGCGTGATCTATCTTATGATCTGTACAGCTATAACTCAAAAGCTTTAATTTTTTGCAAATAGCATTGGTGAAAGTCTAAGAGCCTACTCCAGGAAAAAGCACCTAAAAACTTTTAACAATGTAATTTTTATCTATTTATAGTTATGTCGTGACGTTTAAATAGTTTTGATATTTTTAAAAATGTTGTCTCTATTCAGTATTTAATTTTCATAAAATGATCGTAATCTTTAAAGATATTTGTTCCGTGTTTATTCTTTCAAATTCTTTACCATACACATCATTCTATTTAGTCTGGTGTCTGTTTATAATATCATATTTTATCTTTTTAATATTTCAATGAAAATAATTATTTCAGCTTTAGATCTATTCGTAATATTGCATAAATGATGAGCACTAATTTTTATTTTTCTAAGAATCAATCCAGAGTATTAAATATATCTAACGAGAAATTTACAATACTATATTTATACAGAGTGGCCCAAAAGTCGGGAAACGACCAATTATCTCGTAAATTGCTAGTCATAATTGCAAAAAATTTGAGGTACACCTATTTTGGGATACCAAAATGGATTGGAATCTCCTATTCAATATGAGTTCAACCATATCTTATACTTATGCTTTTATGTAGTCTGTAATGTCTGAAATACATAAAGCAGAAGTCTGGCAACGCCTAATTGTCTCAATAAATTTTTTAATACTAACTAGTTTCAATTACATTAAAACGTAACAATTGATAGATTACAACATTTTTTAACATAATAATTACTTTATCAAGTGTTCAAAATGTGCTCCACTTGTGAGTTGACAGTACCCTAATCGATGGTAGAATGCGTCTACCCATTTCTCCATGATTGTCTAGAAATTATTCGAGATTCATCGATAATTCGTTTCATCGATAATTCGTTGCCTTAGTTCTGCAAGACTTGCTGGTTAAGTTTTGTAAACTGTATTTTTCAAGTATCCCCAATAGAAATAATCTTTAGAATTGAAATCAGGTGAACTTGGAGGCTATTCAATTCTACCTCTTCTACCAATCCATCGTTCGGGAAATATCTCATCTAAATAACGCAAAACATTTAAACCAAAATGAGCTGGAGCTTCATCTCGCTGAAACCATATCTGATTAAAATTGGCCCCCGAACAAGTTTCTCAGTGTAGGTACAATTTCATTTCTAAGTAACATTTCGTAACTATCTGACATTAAATTTCCTTCGATAAAAAATGGCCCAATTAACTGAGTACCTACTATATCTTCTTCTTCTTCTCGTGCCACTCCTAGCGGAGATTGGAAATCATATTGATATCACGACTGCAAAAGAGCCTGCGCATTCTATCAAAGACTGATCCAGCGACTTCCATTCTACATCTAATCTCTTTTGTTTGATCAGTATCGTCTGTGATCCAAGCACCCAGATATTTATAACAGGACACACGCTCAATCGTTGTATTGTCTATTACAAGATTAGCTCTGATGTTCTTTGATTTCGTGATTACCATAAATTCAGTTTTTTTCAAATTAATTTTCAAGCCGTAACTGTTACAGTATATACTGAGACCTCGAACGAGATGCTGTAGTTCTACCAGCGTTCCCGCTAGGAGAACCGTATCGTCAGCATACCTTATATTGTTGATCGTCTCACCATTTATTATCAGACCAAGATCTTCTTCCTCGAGTGCCTGTCCACAAATAGCTTCACTATACAGATTAAATAAAAGTGGCGACAAGATGCATCCCTGCCGGACTCCTCGACGGATCTGAATTTCCCCTGTCAGCCTACCCCCAACCCCCACACTCGCTGCTTGACTCCAATATAGGTTGCATATAATTCGAATATCTCGGCTGTCCATACTTTTCTTTATTAGAATTTGTCTTAGTGGTTCATGCTGTACTCTGCCAAAGGCCCCCTCGAAATCAATAAAGCAGGTGCAAATTTCTTGGTTCATGTCCAAGCATCTCTGTGAGAGAACGCCCACCGCAAACAGAGCCTCCCTTGTACCCAGCCCCTTTCTGAATCCCATCTACTATACTATACCTTACCATACATTTAATTTTTGTGGTCTTTGAGTATGGTTTTCACGCATCCATTGTGGATTTCCGTCACTCCAGTCCCTTAAATTGTGTCGATTTACACTTCCACACAGTGTAAAGGTTGCTTCATCGGAAAAACATATTCTGTTAACGAAATTTTCATCATTTTCAATTTTATCCATTATTACCTCAGTAAACTCTAATCCACGATCGAAGTCATCTTCACTTAATTCTGGCAATAAGTTAGTTTTGTATGGTTTAAATTTATTCTTACGTAAGACTGAAGAACGACCTACATCATGTACTTGTGGACTTGTGTAACAGTGTGTGAGGATGTATGTGGATCTTCAATAAAACTTTGCAATCATCATCATCATCATCCAGCCTCAAGAGTCCACTGCTGAACATAGGCCTCTTCCTCATGTTTCCAACCCCGTCTATCTTGCGCCGCTCTCATCCAGTTTTTATTGAGTCTTCTTAAATCGTCAGTCCATCTTGTAGGTGGTCGACCGACGCTTCTCTTGTCTTCCCTTGGCCTCCATTCCAATAACCTCTTTGTCCATCGCCCATCTTTGCAATATATCTAAAGTTTTGTTGTCATTCATAACTCTTTTCGGTCTACCTGATCGGTATCTATCTTTTACTTCTCCAGAGTCCTCAAATCGCTTTACAGTTTTTTGTACAGTCGCCTTATGAATAGGAGAAGGGTTTGGAAAAGTATCATTGAACAAGTTGGCTACTTGACAATGAGATTTTTTTCTAACTACTGTCAGTTTTAGTTAATAATGTAAATGGTGAACCAATGTCAAAATTACAGAATTCTACATTTAAATATTTAGATTTATTATAGGAGATTCCAATAATGTCTGAATATACAGGGTGATGAATTTGAAAAACCAAAGTTACTAATAAAATAAGAGAAACGGCAAATTTGGCAACACTGCAAACACTGCAGCACTACAAATTTTGTAAAATTATGACTAAATATATATATATATATATATATATATATATATATATACATATATATATATATATATATATATATACATATATATATATATATATATATATATATATATATACATATATATATATATATTATATATATATATATATATATATATATATATATATATATATATATATATATATATATATATTCATGGGTAAATCATCATCATCATTTTGGCTTTACAACCCTGTGTGGGTCCTAGCCTCCCCAAGAATTTTTCTCCAGTCGTTCCTATCCATCGCCTTCCTCCGCCAAGCACGTATTTCCATATTTCTCATGTCTTCATCGATGTTATCTAGGAATCTTGTTCTGGGTCTTCCTCTTCTTCTTTGATCAATAGGTCTATCAAGGAGCGTTTTTCTAGCTGGATCGGTTTGCTCCATCCGCATTACATGGCCTACCCACCTCAGACGTCCTATCTTTATGTATTTTACGATATCTGGTTCCTGGTATATCCTATAGAGTTCGAAGTTGTATCGTCTTCTCCAGACACCATTTTCATTTACCGCTCCATAGATGCGCCTTAGTATTTTTCTTTCGAAACATCCTAACATGTTTTCATTGCTTTTTGTTAAAGTCCAGGTTTCTGAACCATATGTTAGGACTGGGCGTATTATTGTTTTGTAGAGTTTTACTTTTGTATTTCTTGATATAACTGTAGATTTAAAGAGGAGATTAAGGAGATTATTCATGGGTAAATAATTTTACAAAATATCTTTAGCTAAATTTACATAACTGTTTAGTTTAAAGCTGCTAACTGGTTTATCGTTTTACTACTATGATCATCTTCTACGAAATATTAACACCTATTTTACTAGTTAAAAAGTAAAAATTTCTGCAAAAAAAAGGTAGATAATCAAATCCCATTTAAATGTTTGTGAAGTTAATGCGTATAATTTAACTGTCAATAAGTTGAATTTGCAAGGCTCATCTCTAACAATTATATAAGTTAAGACAGCTTATACTTTGATAATGTTTATGTGATGATGTTAATTTTTACTGTTGTGAAGGAAATACCAAATTTAATAACAAAATAAAAAGTATATTGGATAATTTTAAAAGAGATCAATACATAGCGGAGGGATATTGTGATTCACCTACTTTTTATTTGCAAGATATTAACACGCGACTATAACTGATAAGAAAAACATTAAACTATAGAATCAAGAGAAATAAATAAAATAAACTCTTATCTTCTATGTATAATGAGCCAGTCGTCGAATTTTATATGCATTTCACACTTGTTTTCTAAATTATAATACTAAGTTAAAGATATAAACGGGATATTGAATGACTCGACAGCATTCTTGAAAGTAATATTAGAATATGGTTATTAAGCCAAAGATGTTCTTCCTTTTATCAAAAGATGTGTACCAAATTTTGGTTTACATTTTAGCAAAGGCGTGCTATCGCTTTGATGAATAGAAAAGCCAAAGATATATGGCACATGAACACAATTCGTCGAACGTTCCGTCTATAAATTGGTATCATTAAAGTCTTATAACGCGTTATTTCTGCATAATTTTGCATCTTCAGAGACTCAGGTAGATACAAGTTAAGACACGGAATGGCCAATGAATGTCTCTGCTTATTTCCTATTTGTAGTGGTAGCTGTTAAAAGGGACTATCTGTTCTGATGGTCACCAACGAAATACGATTTAATAAAATTGTACACATATAATCGTATGTAAAATAAAATAAAAACTTTCTCGAACAGCTTAAAACGATAGAAAAAGACAGGACATAGTAACAGAATAAATTAATGCATGAGGTTAAGGCTGCTAGGTCATCGGGGAATACACGACAATAAAAGAGCTGATAAACTTTCAAGAAGAGTATTAGCTAAAGAGCTGGCCGTGGGAGAACCAAAAAACATGTTTCGCGACCGAAAATGGCCTAAATTCGATTAGTAGGATAACCCAACACTAGGTAAACTCTATATTGGGCAGATATGTGCTAATAGAGCTTAAGTACTCCAGAAAACAAGCAGGAATTAGCTCAGAGTCATAACAGACTTCCTTACTAGACATGAACCAGTCAAGGGACACCTGCTTCAGATTTTATAGAAGAGGACCTGAAATAGTCAATCCTATCTTGCATAGCTGCGAGGCATTAGATCGCAGGCGGCAAACACTTTTCGGAGACTACTGAGTGACTCCAAAAACATATGGTAACCATTCTCTAGACTTGTACAGGCTGGTACAGTGTTCCAAAATCCTGAAATACATATCGTGATTGAATGAAAAATGTATAGTAAGCCAACTTACTTATTGTAGTACGACCGGTTTACAGCAGACAGCTTAAAAAAAGTGTTTACTGTCTGATTATATGCATAGAAGGAAAAATCTTCAGGTTATTATGAAATAGTAAAAAGTGTTAATTTTTTATTGTATTATCAATGTCATTTATAATTTGAGTCTGCCTTGCATAAATGCACACTGATTTTTTTATATTTCGGTTTCTTCACGTATCCATCTATCAATGACTCTCTCTCTCTCTCTTTCTCATATTTTCATTAGAAACTAAGTTGTTTTTCAACTTGCTCCTGTCTCTCCTAAATTATCCTATCCAACGGTGATGACATGTCTTTTCTCGTTATATGTGTGCTACAGGGAGCGGTGTTGAGGTCGTGTCTATACAGCATATACACAGCAGACACCCCAACCGAATCCAGATCGTTGCTACGTCTATACGCAGACGATACAGCGATAGCTGTTAGCAGTACCAACCAAGATCTAGCAACAAGACACCTATAAAGGGCACTTAACGAACTGCAAGACTAGTGTATACAGTGAAAGATAGCTGTCAACTCTGACAAAACACAGGCTGTCATGTACCAAAAAAAGAAGAGGAGGACCAAATGGAGTTAGTTCTATCCCTAGTCGATACGCAAATCGAATGGTCAAATCAAGCCAAATATCTAGGCGTAACGTTAGACAAAAAGCTGACCTTTACAGAACATGTGAAACAAACGGTCCAGAAAGCTAAAATAATTAGAAGTCAACTCTAATCATTAATAGGTAGATAGATAGAGTAAACTGACATTCAGAACAAAGATTAGGATGGCAAACTGTATAATTTTACCAACACTAACATACGCCTCGGCCGCATGGGGAGACACTTGCAAATACAACAGAAACAAAATACAAATATTCCAGAATCATATAATAAGCAAGGCTTTGAATATACCTACGTACGTTCTATTAAGGTACATATTTAGAGATAAAAAAGAAAATCTTAAGAACAATGGACAAAAAGCACAGATGATTTTCAACGATCTCAGGAACCATCCTTGTAGACTATTAAGAGAGTTGACAGACGATGACGAAAATCAAAGGACAATACATAGGCGGCCCAGACAGCCGCTAGCTGGATATAGAGAAGACCCAGAAGAACAGTGAAGAAATGATAGCCATGCAGTAGTCGAAAGTGCATAGTAACAGAAGACCCAAAAAATTCCCTATCCTTATATTCTATTTCTTTATTTAGTTATTTCTATTTTTAGTACTAATAACCTTCTGTTACAGAAGTCATGCAGCACCAATACAATACAAAAAAGTAGAGTGAATGCTGATCAGCAGCATAGGTAGGCCCTTCAGGTAGGTCAAAAGAACCAAGTTTACGGAACTTGAGCATTGAGGTCACGTACCGACAAACGTGGGCTCGATGGCCAAACCCTTCCGGCGCTCAGCCGAGGAGGAGAACAAAAATTATTATTTTTCAATTCAGCGGCTGAGTGACCGAGCACACACAATCCAGGTCGGTGACTCGCTTTGAAACACACATTTTGGGATACGAGTCCAAAGACATGTAAAAATTAACTTCAGCCATTCATAGGGAGAAAAACTCTTCTAATTACCCCTAAAATCAGGTGGCTTAACCACATAAAGTAAAACAAAGGATGTTCCATTGCCCAGGGCATCCAAAGTAACTTTCAGTACAAAACCTAATCATTGGTTATGTGGTTGTGGTTGGTTATAGCTTGGAGGCCAGATAGGTACGACTCCATAACGGAGTGTGACCGGTTTGATCTTCTGACATGTGGGTTCCACTGTTCCATGCTTGTAGTTCCATAGTCGATGCCAATAATTCGACATCTCGAAGAAAAACTAACTATTTTGGACAAGCTTAAAATTTAACAATATCTAGAATTTTTGACAAGTAAAACAAGATTCAGTACATATGTTCGGACATATTGAAATATTGTTTTTTTCCAAATTTTTGAATATTGTGAATGAATAGAATATTATTAATTCATAAAATAGTTAAAGGTTAAAGATGTATAAGAAAGATTATTATATCTTAATTTACTTTTTTTAAATTAGGACTATTATTGTAAGATTTATGTCTAAATAAAGTATGCGGAGGTGATGCAGAATATTCCCAAATTTTACAATCATAGTTGACTTAATTTTTTGCGTGTTTATTTCTAACTGTCTCGATAAATTCTATTGTAAAGAAAAATAAACGTTATAAACTTTGCAACCATATTTAGTCATTTGCGCGTCTTTAAATTGTTAAATATAAATACAACAGAATAATATATTATGCAATATATTACTATATATTATATAATATTAGTTATATTAGTATATATTATATATACACTGTGTGTCAGCCAAATGGAATAAATTAGCTTATAAATAAATGAGGGAGTATTCGAAAAAACGGTCAAACACGTCGATTAGTATTTATAGTTGCACTTTTTTTTTCATAAAAACTTTTTATACAGTGTGTATCAGATAACGGTGGCCAATACCAACTTGCTTATTTTAAATAGAACACCCTGTATATTAATTAATTTTTAGATTTCTTAGACCATTTTAGACACTTTTTGAATACAATGTCCTATACCTATCTTTGACTGCTTCGGAAATATTAAGTAAAATTCAAAAATTCACATTTAGAAAAGAAAATCATCTATTTGCCGAAAGTCGCTGCAACATATTGAAAAACTTCTAAATAATACAAATCTAAACAATAATGTCAATGTAGGAGATGTTCAAAATGCTTCCCACGAACACCCTAACCGTGAATAGAAATTTCTTCTAACGTTACTCAACATCTCAGATGTGATCGATCTAATCGCAAGCGTTATTCGCCTTCGTAAGTCAGCTAAGTCAGTGGGTTTAGTTTTATATACAATACTTTTCACATATCTTCAGAAGAAAAAGTCTAATAGCGTCAAATCGGGGGATCGTGGTGGCCATTCTATCGCTTCTCGCCTCCCTATCTATCGATTTGGAAATATTTGGTTGAGGTACTGCCGGACATGGATTTGGTAGTGGGGTGGTGCTCCATCTTATTGAAACCATATCATATTCGCTGAAACTTGTGGGTTTACTGGATCAGGAATAATTATCGCCATTTAAATTGCCATCTATTAAAAAGGGACCTATGATTTGATCTTCAATAATTCCTGCCCACACGTTAACCTTCTCAGGGTATTGAGTATTGCCCTCTCTCATCCAGTGAGGATTTTCCCTGGACCAATAGCGGCAATTCTGCCGATTAGCATGGCCGTGAAGAGTAAAGGTGCACTCATCAGAAAACAAAACTTGTTCTAATTGGATCACATTGCTGTCTAACATTGCCATCATTTGTTCACAAAATACGTTCTCCTGTCAAAATCATCTTCCATGAGCCTGAGTGTGTATAATTTTATAGGGATGCATTTTGTTTTCTTGTAATATTCGAATAACCGATGAGTAGCTAATATCGAGTACTGGGGCTGCTTTTCGAACAGATGTTTGTGGGTGTTCCTCAAACTAAGGCATAACAGCCAACTTGGTATACCTTACTTATTGCATTGGCAGCTTCTTTTGTAACCTTCCTAACATGGCCCAGCTCGTGGAATTGCTTCTCTATTTTACTAATTGACCCTTGAGATATGGACGGCAAATCAGCAAATGCTTCGTGAAATAAACGAGCTACTTCCATTTGCGTCCGTGTCTTATCTCCATAGCCAATCATCTGCATACTTGTAATTTTGTGCATTTCTGTTAACTGAGCCATTTTTCTGGCTTGCGTTAATGAAATTTAAACGACTACTTCTGTCATGGAACAATAAAACATTGGCGTTTCAAACCAAAGTAAACAATTTTTTGTTTTTTTAACATATCAATAAAAAGGAATGCTTAAATAGTTTTTGCTTAGTTTATCATTACCAAAACCTAAATGGGCAAGAAGTATTAAGATAGTGGTAGCGACTTTCGACAAATAAATAATTTTCTTTTCTAAATGTAAATTTTTGCATTTCCGAAACGGTCAAGGATGGGTATAGGACATTGTATTCAAAAAATGTCTAAAATGATCTGCGGAATCTAAAAATTAATTAATATATAGGGTGTTCTATTTAAAATAAGCAAGTTGGTATTGGCCACCGTTATCTGATACACCCAGTATAAAAAGTTTTTATGGAAAAAAATGCGCAACTATAAATATTAATCGACGTGTTCGACCGTTTTTTCGAATACTTCCTCATTTATTTATTAGCTAATTTATTCCATTTGGCTGACACACAGTGTATTATAATATATAATATATTTTACATAAATTAGGGACTTTGAAGTAGTAAATAGTTTCATATACCTGGGGTCTGGGGTCCTTAATAACAAATGACGGAGGGTGTGACAGAGAGATACGTAGAAGTTTGACTATTTCTAGAACAGCTACGATGAAACTGGTAACAATTTGGAAAAATTCTAGCATAACAATACACAAAAAACTAAATCTGATAAGGGCACTCATGCATCCGAAACGTGGACCTTAAAGAAACCGGATAAAAATAAACTAGACGCTTTTGAAGCGTGGGTATACCGCCGCATGTTAAGAATATCCTGGATTGATCATCGCACTAACGTATCGATATTAGAACAACTTAAAGTAAAGGACAGATTGCTTAAACAAATACGACAGAGATATTTGCAATATTTTGGACACATTGCTAGAAGAACAGGTACGATGGAAAAACTGATAGTCGAGGGTAGAGTTAAAGGAAAGAGACCTAGGGAAAGATCTTCAAGCCGTTGGGTAGATCAAACAAAAATATTTATTAACCAAGAGTTACATGAAGCCGAAAAACTAGCCCAGGACAGGGAAGGATGGAGGGAAATGGTGACAAAACTATAAAGGCCTGATGGTGTCACCACATCCCAAAAAGGATTAGAACTGAGGAGGAGTAATATATTACATTATATGATAAAATAATATAATTAATAACAAATTAATTATATAAAACCGCAGATAAACATCAGCGTTTTAAAGCATGTCGATTTAAAAAAAAAAATCAATCTTACAAACATACGAGCAGTATGGAAAATTAATCATCACTGACTATAACAGACACATTTTTACATCGGTATCGGCTATAAACGCTTGTAGTCGTGGCTCCGCACTGGTTGTCCCAAGACGCAAGTGTCAAAACTACACAATTCGACAGGAAAAACATTCATAAAGTAACGTGGAACTACTCGTAACCAGATAGACCATGGATTCATTGCTGAAAGGCACTTTCCCAATATCATTAGTACACATAGGAAAAGAGGAGCAGAAACTGACTCGGATCACTTCTTGGTGAGAACAAAGATGAGAGTAAAACTAAGTACAAAGTGGAAAAGGCAGAACTCATAAGGCAACTAGTGGGATATGCATGAGAAAGAACAAGAATGCCGACTACGATTACAAAATAAGTTCCAGAAGCTGGAAGAAGAGATAACAAATGCAGAGCTGACATTAAACCAGAAATGACAAAATATAAGAAAAAATATAGAAATGGCATCAACAAAATCTTTTTCTTGATCCTTGATTCCATGACAGTTATCAATCATTAGATATCATGTTGGCTATCAATATTCGCTATCGTGACATTATTGACAGCAGCTCTAAATTATGATCGATTGTAGTCGATTTTTCTTACCATTGTCTTAGATTTTTCAGTCATAATGTTCTTTTTCTACCAGGACCGTGTTTACCTTGAATCTTTTAATTTTTAATTTCTTCGATTGGATCCCAGCTGTCATTGATATTACTGTCGAGATACACGAGTTTCTCTAATGTGTCCATTACAGTATCTCCGACTTTTATACGATTATCCTGTATATTATTTTGTTTGCTACCTACCTTATATTTAGTATTATTAACGTTAAGTTTTAATCCATACTGATAACAGGTTTGTTTTATTTTGTGTATTAGATTTTGAAGGTCTTCTCAGTAATTAGCCAAGCACTAAGTTATCGCGGGCATATCTAATATTGTTTGATGGTTAACCATTCACAATATTACTTTCTGTTGTCTCAATTAGGGCTTTTTTAAATATTTCTTCTGGATACAAGTTAAAGAGTAAAGGTGATAGTAAACAGCCTTGTCTCACTCCTCTTTTTATATTTATTTCAACCGACAGTTCTTGTTAGACTTTTATTCTTTTGATACCAGTATAGACTTGTAACTATTTGTAAATCTTTATCGTCCAATTCAGCTGTTTTCAATATTTTTGGCATTTTGTTAGGTCGGACCTTATCAAAAGCTTTTTCAAAATCGATTTTAGAGATGTATACATTTTGATTTATATCTCTACATCTTTTAATTAGAACTTGGATACTGAACAAGTCTTCTCTCGTACCCAAACCACTCCTAAATCCGAATTTAGTATTGCTAATTATCTTCTCTAATCTCGTGTATATTTTGCTATGTATTACTCGCGGGAAGATCCTCAACCAACAAAATGCATAGAACAAAAGATAAAAAACAAGAAAAAAAACTGGTTTAACCAGGAATATGAACAAATTGGAGTTACTCACAAAACCAACAGATGAGAATAGAGAAGCTTACCATAGACTCAGAACAAAAGCGGGAAATGTGTTGAGAAGAAAGAAAAACAATGCCTAGAAAATTCAATAAAGCAACTTAAAAGCAACCACAGGACCGGCCATTCTAGTCAGTTTTATAAGGAAATTAAAACACTAAAGGGCAATAAGATAAATATTACGGGATTCGTAAAAGATGATAGAGGACAACTTCTTACGAAAAATATGAACACCATATGAACAAAAATGGCATTACCAGCGCTTGAGAAAGTAAAGGCAGCACTAATAGAACTAGGAAATGCAAAGACCCGGGTCCAGATGGCATCCATCCAGAACTGGTTAAGAAAGGGGGAGAACAACATAATTTACAAATACATCACCTCATAAAAGAATCATGGTAAAGAGAAGAAATGGGGATAGAATGACGCAAACGCCACATAGTACCCGTTCAAAAAAAGAAACATAAACATATCTAAAAGTACTATATAGAAATATCATTCGTTCATACAACCTAAAAGAGATGTTGATTATTTTATGACTTTGTACAGATTTTATGACATATGACTTTGTACACAGGGATACACTGTGAAATTTAATGGTGGAAAGTGGAGTATCTAGTAAGCTAATTGCTTTAAGATACACAGTTAGGAAAGTACAACCAGAATTAACAAATGGCTTGGTTACCTAAGGAGCGAAGGTACTGTTAGCTTTTTCTGATGATGAACAAACCACCAGAGATGCAAAACAATTTTTTAACCTTTTTGAAAGCGGGCCAGAAAAATAGGCCTTGAGGTAAATAAAGATATGACCAAGTACATTGTAGTAACCAAAAATCAAAGACCAAAAATTAAACAACAATTTAGAAGTTGTCAAAGAATTCAAATACTTGGGAGCAATGATAATAGCTGAAAATAGCTATAAAAAAGATGTAGCAGCTAGAATCATGGCTTAAATTTTTCTGTACAGATTAAGATCCCTATTGTGAAACTTACCCTGTAAGCCTATAATTGAATGGTGGGCCGCAACAATGTTGTAAGCGACAGAATTAAGATTATGCAAGAGATGAAAAAAAACATATTGACAAATTATTTATGAAAATAAGCACTGAAAAAAAATTAATTTCACTTAACAAAAAGACAAAGTTATAGATGTGTAAACAAATTATGCAGGTTTACACAGAGTAAGCAGAAAAAAATTATTTAAAAAAAATATCCCAGCAACAATGTTGTATATACTGGATATATAACAATGTTGCAACTGATTACTATGCAATGTTTTGGCTTATTTAGGTTTTGAAAAAAAGTATCTAATATTAATAATAAACTATAATCAACTCAAAATGTTTAATAATATGTTTAATATGGTAAGTACATAGTTTAATGCTCCCTAAATTTAAACTTACATCCGAATAATGTTCCATTTTATTCTAATTTTTCATAAAACTCTCGGTATTCGGGTTTCAGGTACTGGCACATATCCAGTAGATTTTTGCGTTTTTCTCCTTTATTTTTAAAGGCCCGGTAAACGCATTCGCAACGCGTCAATTTGGTAGTTGAATGCTTTGATGGCTTGGGCACCCCATTTTTTATTCACAAGTGAGAATGTTTGCCAAGGTTGCATGACGTTGTGAAAAGTTCTAGCCATTATTCTCGTAGGATCATCGCTGTCGAATTTGAACCAACGGTACTCAGTGATCTTACATTAGGGATCTTTCCATAAGTAGTTCTTATATGCTGAAAAGTCTTTAAAGTATTTTTGCTCCAAGTAGTATACATTAAAGGGCTTGCTGGGACGTGAGTTGGCATCACTGTCACCCAGTCGAAGAGTACACTCACCATTGCTCTTTTTTTCTTTCTCTCTATGAGCGAGAAGTCACGGTCACAAGGTAAAAAGCTGTGACCGCTAGTTAAGAACTTTTCTTCTACTTGAGTGAAATATCTATTCACAATCAGCAAACGGAACATGGACAGCATTCTCCATGTATTATTCTGGCCGACGCATTGGTCAGACCAGACTATGAGTTTTTTATTTCCCCTGAGTTGAATGGACGAACGTTAAGTTTTATGTAACACAGGAAAGCTGAAGCGATATCTGTATAACCACGATTACCAATAGATTCATTCCACATTATAGTGGAATCGTTTGAACCTGCATCGTGAATATCATAGTTGTAAGTGGCATACTGACGTTGGTAGAACACTGAAGAATGAGTCAATGTTGGACAGTACAACACTTGCTGAAGATCAGTGAAGAGTACGACGAGTTGTGGATTAGCTTTTTCAGCATCCAACTTCAATGCTTTGTATCCAGCCTCAGCACATGCATCAACAAGAATAGCATTTCTTTCTGGACCGTCTGGAGTAAGGCTACAAAAAAATGCGTTTCAAAATATTCAACAAAATATACAACATTGTTGCACTCACCTCATGTGGACGTGGTATTGCTGTTACATTCTCGTTTCTATCAGATACATAGACTTTACCTGCATTTCTCTGACGCTTACGGATGTTTCTCTTCCACTTAATGGATGTTAATATTGATTTTGCGTTTTTCCCTCTATTTATGTGCAAAAGGGTAGACAGCCACACGTTAACCTCCATTTTCTTCTTCTTCTTCTTCTTCTTCCTTTATTGGGTAATATCCCAGGGGATAATTTGCCCAGCTAATTCAGGGGGGATATTCTCAAAACCTCAATTTTTACAGTGATAGTAGTTTGACAGTGACGTACATACAACGTTTTTGCACGGATACCAACATTGCGGTACGAAAAACTCAGGGAAGGCAAAATGTTTTTAGCCAGATTGAAAGATACTCGTATTGGTCTTTTGATATACAACAATATTGCATTAAAACCTTACTTTGACCCAATCTGTCGCTTACAACATTGTTATGCCCACCATTCAATTGTTTCCCATATCCCGCCACTGGGAGGCCCGCACTTTACACGAGTATTATGAGACACTGTTTGGTTTCGTATTATAATGCATACAAATCTGACTTATTCGAAAATCTAAATTATGTTTTTTAATCTGAGATTATTTTCCTTTCGTTTGCCCATACAAATATTAAATTTGGACCATAAATACAAAAGGTTTTAAAAGATAAAGTGTTTGTTAAGATTTTAAAGTGGCTGTTCTTTATGGATCTCAGTATGATAAATAATTGAGTGCATTATCCCAAACAAATATGTAAGTTGCGATATTTGAAGATTGTAAAGAAAATATGAATGTCACTGTGTATTGACATTAAATTATGGTATTAGCTTCACAAATATTTATGTGAGATTTTTATATTCATTTTATTGAAGAAATTTTTAATTTTAAAAAAGTAAATGACTAAAATACGAGAAAACCCACGAATTAATTATTTATTACTTGTTATTATATTTGTGCAATAATGATTTATTAATTATTATTACACACATTTACTTGATGACATCTCTCTATCGTAAATAATTCCACTTCTTCTATCCCCAGATCCTCCTTGTACTATACTCAATTTAACACATCACTTACAAGATATGATAAATTTACAAATCCCAGGGAACTCGTTATACTTTTTTAAAGAAATGATATTGACAAAAAATACGACTTGGTACTATACACTCATCATCATTCTGGCTTTACAACCCTACGTGAGTCCTAGCGTTCTGAAGAATTTCTCTCCAGTCGTCCCTATCCATCGCGTTTCTCCGCCAAGCACGCATTCGTAGGCGTAGACGTAGGCTGCTTTGTAGTCTATAAATATGTGATAAGTATCAATGCCATATTCTAGTATTTTTTCCAAAATTTGTTTCAGGGTTACAATCTGATGAACTGTCGATTTACCACGTCTGAAACCTGGGTCCTGATTCTATTTCATTTCGATGTCGAAATTTAAAAGCGTGTACGCCATGACAGTCGCAATCGCTAGCGCTTCTCATTTATTTCTATTGTAGTTAAAACTGGGGATATTTACTTTATCATTTTGACACTGCTGAAAATTTGGGTTGGCCCTGTTGTTTATTGGCTGCACGCTGCACTAGCACTACGCTTGTTGAATGTTTGTTTTGTTTACGTTACGTGAACGTCTTTTTTTCTTGAGTTGTTAAATCATAAATAGTGGCCATTCTCAATTATATTTTGAATTGAAAGAAAAGATGGCAAGGAAAGAAAAAAGGCGATGTAGGAGATCCTTAAGTTATAACCACAAAGGTTAATATAACCACTAAGGTTTGACTTAGTGGTTATATTCTAATATATTTTTAAATTTATTGCAGCTTAGTAATACTAACCCTAAACATTTTGGGTATCCTATAGGCATAAACACCCTCTTCCAATTATGGTTCTAATACCCTTATCAAATAATTTGCAGCTTGTTTATTAAGCCGGAATTGCTGCCTAAATTGAGCATCACTTAGTGAAGAAGAATTTTGAGTATCCCGTAACATTCTTCTTATCCTCCGTTGTGAGCGTCGAATATCTATCCTCTCTAATTCGTCCAAAACTAGCAAATGTCCGTAAAACACAGCCATATTAATACTTTTTGCCTCAGTTTTCCTTGCAAGGATCAAAACACAACACCGTCTATCTAAACTGAACCTAAGTTTACTTCTCCCAGTCCAGCCAGGCAGCCAGTCATGTCAGATTAATTTCGACTCGAAATAAAATTTCAACCACTTTCTTGAAGTTGAAATTAATTTCGATAAATCGAAAATTAGTGACGTCGTTTGGTTAGTTCAGGTGAAATCCACAAGGTTCGCAAAGTCGTATTTCGACGTCGCCATATTAATTTAGACATGTTTTGAGTCGAAATCTCAATTAGAATCAGGGCCTAGCCTGGTGTTTTTCTAATATATGTTCTGCATATGGTGCCATACAATGACATAGTACTGTGGAAAATATTTTATACACTGTATTTAGAAGCGTAATTCCTCTGTGGTTGGAGCATTCAAAAATATCTCCTTTTTTTGTGTATGGTGCAAAGTATTCCAATATTACAATCATTGGAGAGGTATCCCAGTAAGTATTCCACCCATCTATTCAATATATCTTTCCTTGTTGGTAAATGCTCGCCCTTCTGACTTCTGACTTCAGGTACTATACACTGATGCATCAAAAAGTGACACAGGAGTAGGCTGTTATGTTACAATGTCACATACTTTTATCACGTCATCACTGAACCTTTCTTTTTGCAGCGTTCATATTGGCAAATTATTCAGCATACTTCAAGCAATCAAATACATTTCATCAATAAATAAGCATTTTTCTATGTGCACAGATCTCTAGTCTCAACCTAATCTATCCAAAATGTCATTAATCATCAGATCGTCCAAAGGATCCATGGTCATTACTAGCTTATCTTTTCCCAAAATGTAACAGTTATTCTAATCTGGTTACCATCCTATATTATTGTTACGATAAATATTATGGCGCACAAAACTGTAAATACATTATTTATAATTCTTTTCTATTCTAGTATTTTCTCCTAGCCGATATAAAAACCAGTCTGGATTCCCGTTCATTCGAGGCAATTCAGGTCAACACCGCTGCGACCGGTCTTCCCCCATGTTCGAGCCAATTCATGTCTGCTTCGAGGGAATTCCAGAACTAACGGCATTTTATATTTAAAGAGGGAACTTTGCTGAGAACAGTTAGTCGAAAATAATTTGTTGTATCGAATAAGTGGTAAAATAAATTAATATAAATTATTGTGTTTTTAGTGAATTAGAATAAGTGTAGAAGACTGTAGTAAATTAGAATAAGTAGAAATAAAGATTAAATAAACTAAGTGTTATTTTAATAATAAATACATTAACATTTTAATAATAAATAAAGACAAAAAATTAGATTAATAATAAAAATATAACATTCTTGTAACAGGCAAAGACCACTACGCAAAACTGGCCTCAACATCATCTGATCTAGCTGTTAACATCCAAATTGGTAAGAAATTAAATTCTCACATTAAAAAAAGAATAATATCTCTATGACAATAACACTGGGACACCAATTACTCAGCTTTACATCAAATTTAACATTGAATCGACAGTTGTCATATTTTTGACCCTACAAGTTTGTCCAGACGAGATCTTATCGAGGCAAGGAGACTTCGGATCGGACATACAAAATTAACACGTGGTTATCTGACGTCATCCAGCAACCGACCTTCTTGTCAAAGCTGTTAATCACAACTGACAGTCAACCATATATTCACCGAATGCCATCAATATTCTACCAAAAGATTATTTAACCGCCTCAAACCGAATATACGAGATATCCTAAGTAATTCATATATAATAAACTCTATCCTAAAATTCCCTAAAGATATACAGTTACATTATAAAATATAATTTCATTGTACAATAATATTTTGTATTTTGAAACATATTATGTATTTATTGCAAATTTTTTCTTTTATAATCGTCCTTTTGCAAGTGGCCTTAGTAGCCGAGAACATTATTTTAAATAAAAAAAAATTAATTATCGGGATAAAGCAGGAAAGAAATTCATTTTTATTTATTTACATAAAGTACATCGACAGCTTTGACCATTGGTACAGGAACATAAACATTAGATGTATATTAAATAACGAAAACAAATAATAATTATAAAACTTTAACTTATGTCTCTGAGTTCACAAAGAAAATCAAATTCCTGTAGTTGGCTGTATACCATAAATCACAAAAGTTTTACTTAAAAATTCTTTATCAAAGGCATATAATTCAAAAGACACTTTCAGGCTACACCACAGAACGTTTTCAGACTAACAAGTCCATAATCAGTGCTTCTGTATCTGTAGAGTAGGGAGGGCGAGTTAGGTTCCACAGCACTTGGGCGACAATTGACATATTATGCATCCTTCCAGGGAGCTGTCGTCCTTAGTTCATTGTCCATCCTACCTTTTCTAGGAAGGTGAACCAGACACCAGGAGCATTTCCCTTATGTGAGCAGATATGGGCCAGGGCTCACCGAAAGCGTACTCGTATTAACGATAACTCTGGACACTCACATAGGACATGCTCTACAATTTCGTCTTCTCGTTCACACTTCCTGCTAAGAGGTGTGTCTACTAGCCCCTGTGTGTAGAGGTGTTTTGCTTAGTTGACAATGACCGGTTAATAAACCAACTGTCAATCGTAGGTTTTTCCTGGTCATTCCCAAGTAGTTCTTTGATGCTGACTTTTCAAAGTTACTTAGTGTTACCTTGGCAAGTCTAGATCCTTTCCCTTCTTCCCATCTTTTCACGGTTTGCGTGTGGGAGTGGCATTTGAAAATTTCCGCGATTGTCGTAGTTGACCAACCAAACAGCTCCCCAGGCCCTAAGAGTCTTAGGCATGCCCCCTTTCTAGCTAATTGGTCACCAATGCGGTTGCCTTTAATTCTTTATTATTATTGTGTCCTTTAAAAACCATCCGAAGCTTGAGTTAGTGACTCGTGACACTACATTACTAACCCTGATGACACGTGCCCTATTCAATGTTAGTAGCGCTTGTCTGCAGATTATTATACTTTCCCGGCTATAGCTTTTTGGGTTATCTCTTTTGCAGCTGTAGAGATAGATACCAGCCAGCTCTGTCTGAACTATGCTGATATTTTTGCCCATACTCCACTTTATTTTTAGGTTCAGTGATGGGCTTGAAGATGATACTAAACGCATGCGAGTACTACCTTTAAACAATCATATCTCGTTTAATTTTTAGTTTACAGAAACAAAACAATCAAAATCCTCAGTAAAAAAAATTACTTTTTGTATTGAAGCCTAAGTAGTATATTTTTTAGTTGTTGAGTTATTTTTTTTGAGATTTTTTGAGAAATTTCGAAAGTAGTGTCTTCAATTTAAAATCGTATTTTTTCAAACCAAACCTTCTTAACCAGTCAAACCAAAATGTAATATTTGTATATAAATTAAGTAAATTGTAAATGAAGAACGGATAGACCAGGGTGGTCTTGGCGGAGGTGAGTTTGTTACTTTCTGCGTCACAAAAAATATAACAGGACTTTATTTTATTTATAACTTAATTGTCATGTAAATAACTTTTACCAGTGGTTATTTTAAAGGTTTTTGTAAAATCTTTATAAAGTTTCTACAATTTTTCCATTAAACACTTACAGTTTTCTCGTTATTTAACATCATATATTTGGATAATTGTATTCGAGAAATAAAAGTCTAATAACTTTGTTAATATTAAGTTACAGTACGTATTAAGTACGGTAATAATAAAAAATTAATCTTTTTTTTATAAGCTTCATGTCACATCCAAACAGTTTTTCTAATCTAAATTCTAATTTCTAAAAAATCTAAATTTTTGGAGTTATTCGCGAAAAACCGTTTAACAACATGCTTTTTGATCCGTAATTTGTAAACGTAATGTGTAAGTTTCAAACAAATCAATGCATATAAAAAATTCAGAGGTTTTCTATTCTTTTTACCGTCATAAATATTCTGAACTAATGGTAAATGACGGGAATTGTTGCGGCCGCTCATCAGTCTTACATATACAATGGTATTTAGAATTCCATATCATACAATTATTTTTTAAATTATTGGGTAAAAACTGCCATATCTGTTTCTCAATATTAACAATTTTCTCTTTTTAACCGTTTGATCTAAACAAGCGTTAGCTTCTACCGAATAAGTGAATATGTATACGTGGTTCGTCTATCAACTATCCTTCTTAAGTTCAAGAATAAGTTCAACTTCATATTAAGATTGTTTGAAAATTTTTAGAATTTTAAATAGCATAACGGCATATTTCATTGTTACCAGATAAAGAGGAAATCTTCGAAAATAAAACGTGTATTTGAATGTCGAGTGTCATCGACAGCCGGTTATTGCCGTAGTAGTTAGTAAGACATTAGCAATCTTTTGCGTAGCCTCAATTTGTTTATTTATTTTTGATCAGGATGTTTTATTAAAGATTTGGCATACTTATACCATCTTTCTTTAATTTCCATAATCTAATATCATAAAAAACTATCTGCTATTTTTTACGGTATGATTTTACATAAATAATTTCTTTTAAGATAATATTTGTCAGAAATATATAGTTCGGGTGGTAGCTTTGCATTTTTTTTTCTAGACATTGTATATCAAATTAATTTCATTTTTGAGACTCGAAGGTCAATAATCAGCAAAATAAGCAAAGATCCAAGTTTACAACTTGAAAAATGCCTAATTTCATGTTAAGGTAAACGTGAGGGATATGACGCGGTCGGGGATATGACGCGTTTTCAATATCTTTCAGATTCTGCATGCTCGTGCGAAAGGTTTTGGGAAACGGTAGTACCCACAATTGCCACCAGATGAAGCATGTCTAAGTTAGTGTATAGCGATCCGTTGTGGAGGGAGCTTTGGTGTTGTGTACACTTTTGCAGGTAAACACCATAAAAATTTTATGTTATTAATTTCAAAGTTTTGTAATTTGTCTTTTTTTTAATTTTTTGTTGCTTTAGTGTATTATACGTTGTTGCGCATTCTTTACTACTATTATTTTTACTATTTGCATTTTTTTACTTAAAATGGCGTCGAGTCGGGGATATGACGCGTTGTTGTTGTGGTGGATATGACGCGCCTCATATCCCCCACATAAATAAAACATTTCTAATCTTTAATATAGGACTTATTTTTCTTTTGTAGCTATATATGCCTAGCTACAAGTGTAAGAACAAGATAATCTTCGTGCTGCTTTCAAGGATGTTGCAGACGGCTCTTCAGTTAGGGGTGCAGCTAAAAAATGTGATTTGGAAAAACCCTACGATTCCGACTTAAAATAAAGAACAGCATTAAAGGTAAGCTAGGATAACAAAGACAGCAAGGCAGTTCAAGTGCGGTAATAAAAAAAACAAGGAGAGACAGTGACAGTTGTTGCCTATTGTAATGCAGAGGGAAGTTTTTTTCCTCCCTGCTTAGTGTTCAAAGGAGTATAAAAACAACAAGTATGGTTCGATAATATGCCTAACGGTTCTGCAGTGGTGATGGGTGGCAAATCAGCCTACATAAATGAAGACCTCTTTAAAAATTGGCTAAAAAACCACTTTTGCCTATTACTGCTCGACGGACACGGATCTCACACTAACTCGCCGGACATATTCGAGATAGCGCTGAAAAATAATGTCCACTTTCTTTGCCTTCCCAGTCACACGACTCATTACTTACAGCCTCTCGACCAATCGTTTTTCAAACCGTTAAAGGCCTATTACCGAAGTGCATCTATCGAATAGGGAAATGCAAATCCTGAAAAGAAGATAGAACGCAGGCACTTCGGCCAACTTCTACAGAAAGCCTAGTCAGAAGCTGCAACAACGTCTACGGGTTCAGTAGGCTTCCGGGCCTGCGGGGTGTTTCCATTCGCGCCTTCCTCTATTCCTGATTACGCTTACCTACAAGAAACCTAGGAGTCCAACTCTATGGACAAGGACGACGAAAGTGTTAGCTCAGCTTTGGATCCTCAACCCAGCACATCTGGTTCACTCTCACTTAATACTCCAAAGAAGAAGCCTACTGACCCACATTCTCATACAACCACAAAAGCAACTCCTACGAAACTTATACAAATTCTGTCACAAGTACCAAAATGTGATGCTCCTGCCGTAACGAAAGAAAAACAGCATGCTCAACTTTTGACAACGCCTGAAAATATAGAAGCTAAGAAGGCCAAACAAGCAATCAAAATTGCAAAGCAGGAGAAGACATTCAAGCTTCAAAAGCCAGCAAAAAAGAAGATCTTACTAGAAGAAGAATTGCCATCATCATCTGGAGGCGAGTGGGACGAAAAATCCTCCGCTAATGAAATTGTAGATGAGGAAGATTTCCTCCAATGTGTAGAAAGTGTTAACGTCGACGACTACGTATTGGTTGAGTTTCCAGGAAAGAGCCAGCCATTATATTATGTGGGCGTAGTCATTAGCATCAATAATGATGGCGTGGAAGTTAACTTTATGAAGGAAGGAAAGTTTCAGTTCGTCTTTCCATTAGCTGAAGACATCGGCATTGTTAAAATGGAACAAATTAAGAAAATCCTGCCAAAACCTAATGTTCGTCGTGGACACTTCAATTTTGTTGTTAAATTCCCTAACACCATGTCAGTTGTGTAGACAGTTTTATTTCACCTCATTTCATTAAACGTTGCAAAGTTAATCACTCTGAGTTTTTATTTTTGGTTTACATGTAATTTCCCATAAGTCATATCCCCAACACCTAGTGCGTCATATTACCCCCTCTGTCGGGAATAGCAAAAGTTGGCTTTTTTTGTTTTTTAAATTATAGTAATTCTTATTGTAGGATTTAGCTAGAGTACCTGATAGTACTAGGTGTCATAAACACTAATCAACATGTTATTATCGGTATTACCGTTTGAGATCTGCCAAAAACCCGAATTGTGCGTCATATCCCCTACGTTTACCTTATATTTACTCTGTTCTATTATGCGAATTCGAGACGGACTATTTCGGAAGCCATTGAGAAAAGAACACAATTGTTGGTTAACTTTGTTGTAAAAGCAGAATGCTGAGGATATATTTTAGGTATAAGTAAGGGTTTTGTTTGGAATTTCCTGATCTGGAATCTTGAACTTGAAGCTTGAAGGAATATTCACCAATAGAAAATTAAAAAAATTAAGAAAACGTAATAAAGAAGACATCCAAAGAAACAATTAAAATATATAAGCTAGAGGAAAAAACAACGAAAATAAGAAAAACACAAGAAGGCAATTACAATAGGTTTTGAAAATTATAGAGGCATATTCCTTTTATGTATAAAAGTCAAAGTATACGAAACCATAATAGAAATGAAAATTAGAATAAATATAGAACAAGTAATTACTATTTAAATGGGAATATGCCACAATTAAATGTTAAAGTACGTTTATTGACGTTTCAATTTCCACTTCGGAAATCGTTCTCAAAATACAAAATTTTTGTTTTTAAGTTTGATTTTATCAAGTATGGACAAATTTATCTAGTTAGGGTTTTCTTCTTCTACTGTCGTCTGCTCACAATCCGTTATAGGTTTTTATTAAAGTTGGTAAAAGAGAATGGGCTACCGGTTTCGCTGTTTACAAACTTTTATAGCATCTTCAGGCCCTCAAGAAACTAAAGCTAAAATACCTGGTGTATATAAAAATTAGTTTAGCTAGCATAAAGCTAAACATTTGTTGTCCCAAGCGTGACTAAAGAAGGGGATGATCAATTTCTCGTGCGATTAGTCTGGCGATCTATTGCGCTATAAAGAGCCGTACGCTGCTGGTTTCTTACTTTCTGAATAGGAACGGAGAGAAACAGACCAGCAGGATCAGGCTGGATCGAATGACGAGGGTTTGGTTACGTGATATACGAAGCCACCCAACCGGTTTTTTTGGATTGCAAACTAAAAGAGGACATGGCTCCACTCTGATAGCAACATATTTTTGTTATTTATCGCCTATATCTGTCTTTTGCTCCGAAGTACCGCCGGAATTTTTTCTGTTGGACTGCGAGGATGATGTTTCTGTGTCTTTGTGAGAAGTATGAAAAGAGAGAAAACTGTTATTGTTGATTTTCTATCGGCATGAAATGCCTGGTTTGAATGTAACATAACCTCCCGTACTAATATTCTTGACTTTTAAATGGATTTTCTAAAGAACACAGTGTCCAAAAACTGATTCTTTGATTATAAAAAAGTTTTAAATGATGTGTCACTTACTTATGGTTTGGCAATATATTTGTTCAAACTACATAATAAATCTCAGATTTAAATTGCAAAATAGAGTTCAGAAATATGACCACTAGCTTTGTATATAATCAGTAGATAGGTACATATTAACTTAATCTGTTACTTGTGACTTATGGTGTGCTAAAATACTAAGGAATATAAGAGCTCCTAATTATCGTGTCAAAAAAGTATTTATTTTTGACACAAAAATTAAAATTAAATTAAAAAAAATATATTAATATCGTCATAATATACTGTCAGATAATAAAGATAATATCTTTTACAATCGTTAATTGTAAACTAAAACAAAAAAACGAAAACAGTCTGAGATTTAATGCTAAATATATTTAAAATAAAAAAATAAAATAAGCTCATGAGATATTGGGTTTTTTCACAATTTATCACCAAACTTTCTAAAGAATAGTTCAGAGAATGTCCGACTATAGTTTATTAATATGAGATAATTAAAAACTATACTTATGTGACAAAATTATGGAAATTCCAAAAGATAATCTTGTAATAATTATACAGTTTATATACGACGCTGATAAAAGTTGAGATTCCCTTTTCACAAAATCGTCAATTTTAAATTCTATCCAGCTGCAATTCGTTAAGGGAATTTACTCTTTTTCTTTCGATTTTCTAAGGTATTTTGGACATTCCCCTTCTTTTGTAAATTGTTTTTGCACAATTACATTATGTATTTATATTTTAATAATTTTGGGTTATGTAACGTTACACTACTTAGAAAAACATACCTAGGAAACATACTGAGAAATAATAAGTACCAATATGCCTAACTACTAGTGAAAGGAAAAAAGATAGGAAGGAAAATACTATCATGGCTAAGAAACATCCAACCTCCATTGAAGAAAGGGGAATTTAAAAAGAAGAAAAACGGTACACTCCGGCCGCGACGGGTAGCGGGTGGATACTTCTCTGCGAAGCAGTTGATGGATCTACTTTAGGATTAGCACACCTGCCTAATCGAGCTCATATATTTCCACAGCCTCCCATCCAAATCCAAAGCTTTCCCATTTCCACCCTTTTCTCCTTCTACATCGAGAGCAGTTTACCAAGTTGCTTTGGACAGAGTTGAACAAAGTTGAAGCAGAGGGTGCCAAAAATCCCCGAAAAAAATTAGGCCACTACAAAGAGCAACAAATGCATATTACTTCATACAACATTAAAAATCTTATATCGGAACAGAAGATTTTGGAAGTGGAGGAAGAGTTGGAAACGATAAAATTGGACATCAGCGGCCTCAGCGAAATAAGATAAAGAGAAGGAGCCCAAATTACTCTTAAGTCACGACATTTATATTATTTTAGAGCAGAAGACACTTACATAGAAATCGCATAACAAATACAGTTAAAATTAACAGTATAAGCTCGAGGATTGTATACCTAATCTTCAAACTAAATGCAAGATATAATTTTAAGGTAATCCAGACATACGCTCCATCGACTATCAACTCGGATAAAGAAATTAAAGAATTTTATGAGGACCCAGAAAGTAGCATTACATGCCACACCAGCATATTACACAATAATTATGAGCGAATAATGAAATGACATCGTCCTAATAGCCGATCGTATAGAGCAAGCACTAATAATGTTGGAAGAATTATATCACTCTTTTTTGGAGGTTGGACTAAAGATTAACATGAACAAGACACAAATAATGAGCAATCTGGTGCTAAATCATAATATTGCTTTTGATAAAAAAGATATTGAACAGACTGCATCGTATAAGCACTAAGTTAGGTAAATTAAACTACGCATTTAAATCGAACCCATATGCCTTAAAAGGAAAATATTTTACCAGTGTGTGTTACCTGTACTCACATATAGAACGGGAATATTAACACTCATAAAAAAGGTAGTGAATAAGATTCGCGTGACTCAGAGGGCAATGGAGCGTCAGATGTTGGGTGTCTCTCTGAAAGACCGAATCCAAACGAAGAAGTAGAAGAAGAATAAGAAACACGAGTTCACACCATTAAATCCTAAAAAAAGAAGCACTATGGAGTAGAGCACTCCATCAACCAGATGGACTGACAAGCTGAAACGTATTAGCAATAACTGGATGCAAGCCGTATAAAACAGACATATGGAAAGAGCTGAAGGAGACCTATGTTCAGCAGTGGACTCGTACAGGTTAATGATGATGAACGGTACACGATCATTCAGAGAAACTATCGAGTTTTAACACGTTAGACGCCATGAGAAGCAAGTGTGCATCTCAGTCACTGAACTTACTGACGCCATGAGAAGCACCTTTGCATCTCATACCATTAGTGTATTTCAGGCTACGTGGTACATCCGCGCTTCACAGTACCCATTCATTTATTTGGAATACAGTTTCTCAGTGGCCTGGTGAACTCTTTTATATATTTAGCCTGTATTTTTAGGATACTAGTGTCTAGCAATAAAACAATATGTTTTTATGTAGCTTGAAACTAAGTTTTATTTATATATAATATAAACAACTATTTTTAATGCAAAAGATCAGTAAATGTTTCTTAAAAATTAGCAATACATGTTTCTAGTTAAGAAATAAATGAAAAAATAATATTTGCGCATATACAAATGTCTATAGATTACATGAATGAACCTCGCAAAATCATGTGATACAATAAAATGTATTGCACTGAATGCACCTGAAACGAGAAAAGAAAGTTTTAGTCTGTGCAAATTTTCTACCATTATCTGCTGAATTTTTGCGTAACATGTGACACATCTTCTTCTGGCCAAACTTTGCTTTTCCTCCATATGGTGACCTTCACGAGCATGTGGCATATGTTATCTGGATTAGTCTAGTGAAATCTACCAGTTGACAAACCGACTCTTCCTTGAAAGATGTGATGGACACGTTACTGTTGGTTCTTTTTTGGTAAATTATATAGGCGTTGACAATAGCTGACCCTAGAAGAAGATTCAATCGCTTCAATCAATTGCTCTCAATGCTTTCAATACCATTTCACTGATTCTCGTAATGCTGTAGAATAAGACTTAAGTTGGTCGGATATATCTATAAATCCTTTGCTCTTATTGTAGTCGACAACAGAAACTGGCTTTTCAACAATTCTTCCCCTTTGATGGACATCTACCATTTCAGCAGTATGCTTTGTACTCAGCATAAGCACTTCGCGTTTGTCCTTCCACTTAGTTACTACTATACCTGTGTTACTCTCCATCCCAATAATCTCCCCTTTCTTTAATTTTGCTCCTGTCACTTCTTTAGGATTAAGTTTCCTGTTTTGCCTCAAAGTTCCCACCAAATTTGTATTTTTGTTTAGCAACTTATGTGCTAATGTAACGCTAGTATAAAAATTGTCTGTGTATATAGTACGTCCAACATCTAATAAGTTATTAGCTAAACTAAACACAACACTATCCGGAACTGACATATTTTCAGTTTTATCATTACCACAATAAATTTGTAGATCATAAACCTCCATCCAAACAGAGTTTGTATATCTTCACCCCCAATTTATGTCTCTTGTTTTTGATATACTGCCGAAATGACAGTCGCCCCTAAAGGGAACTACAGTTTCATCAATGCAAAGTTCTTCCCTCGGCACTACCACTCTCTGAAAATTTGATACCAATTTCTCCAATAGGGGTGATAGTTTATACAGTCGAGGTCCTTTATCAATATTTTCATTGTCACTAAAATTGGCAAGTAATAATTCAAACCGATTACGCGACATAAGACACTTTACTTTGCTTTCGTATAATGGATTTTTTTACCAATATGAACACAATTTTGGCAATCTTTGCAATCCCATCCAGACAAGAATGGCCAAAAATGTCTTTATTTCTTCGGTATTTGTACCCACTTATGAATTCTAGCTTTTGGACCATGACCACCTATATTTATCTTTTGATGTGCATATCGATTAGTTTTTTGCACAATCCAATCAATAATGTCATCATTCACAAATAGTTGAAAAAAGTCAAGTGGAGTTTTATCATACATCTCAAAAAACTCGGCTTTGATATCCGAGTCTTGAACACTGAATGTAATGTTTTTCAAGTTCTGACCATCTACCATGTTCCATAACAAGGGCTGGTTATGATCAATCACAATGTCATCGTCTTCTGAAGAGTTTTCATCATCTGGCAGTCGATATTGGGAAATAACATTGTCAATGTTATCGTCTACTGTTCTTAAGTTTTGCGATGTTGAAGGTAAATCTTGTAAATTACCTTGCATTTTTTGTCTCTTGCTCTCTGGAACCCCTTGATTTGACGAAGAACTACTTATTTCGTCATCACTATCTAATTCAAAATTTTTATCACGAACATTGTCATCACTCTCCTCGTCTGAAAAAATCTCTTCCACTAGTTTTTGCAAACGCTTTTACTCCATTTCATATGACATATTGAAAACTGATAATACACACTACAACCTCGCCTACCGATAACCAGCTAATAACTAACACGAAATGCATTTGTCTAGCGAATGTAACGTATAAAATAAACAAGTTACGACAGATTTATTCTTGCCTTATACGAGAAGCAAGTGTGCATCACATGGCTCCTGGAAACTAAAAGTTATTTGTGGCCACGAGATGCACACGTGCTTCTCACTTAAAAAAATTCTAAAAAACAATAAAAATGTAAGATTTTGTACTCAAACTAAAGTATAACTATTTAAAATGCATAAACTAATACTGTAAATGTATTTAATAGTTTGGCCCACATAACTTTTTTTTTAATATGCATTGTGGCGTTTAAGGTGTTAAAAATATTTGAATAATTCAGCAAATATATATATATATATATATATATATATATATATATATATATATATATATATATATATATATATATATGTATATATATATATTCTTATATCTTATAGCTTCGTTATATGTAACGTTATTTGTAATTTGCTAACCTAGGTAATTATATTTCTCACATTGTTTAATCCGCTGTCCCTCTTCAAAATGTAGATTTTGTTGTTCTCTCCAATACACACGAATTTCGTTTGCTCCATATTCACTCCTAGATTCCATTCTTTATATTTTTGTATGAGTTTTTGTGTCACACAATTTAAATCATCATATTTTTGTACCAACACTATCTGGTCACCTGCATAACATAGTGTTATGTCTTAAAAAAAACACTTCGTTGTTATCCAGGGGGATTCCCATCAAATGTAATTTCCTTTTACATGTTCCTTATAACCTTCTCTAAGTATATTTTAAACAGTGTGGGGGAATACTAACATCCCCTTGGTTTAACCCTTTGTTTTATGTTGTCCTTAGTATGTACATATAGGTATATTGGTTTCTTTAAGTGTCTTCCACAGCTTTTGGTGTGGAACACTGTCGTATTCCTTGTTTAAGTCCACATAGAAGAAATAAACTGCTTGACCAAACCCTATCTTCTTCTCAACCATTTGTGTTACGCGGAAAAAGTGGCGTGTTGTGGACCTTCCTGCTTTAAATCCTGCCTGTTCTATACAAAGCCTTCGCCCAATTTTCCAGTCTTTAGGTACTTTAGGTCTGGTATTGTAGATTTTAAATAGTTGGACGAGGTTATTATATAACAATTCCTGTCCGTATTTGATGAGTTTTGCAAAAAAGTTTCCTGGTCAAGGAGTTTTTCCATTATTGTCTACTATTTTCTAAGTATTTTTCGTTCAAAGCGTCTGAGCTTTTCTTCGTTTGCTTTGGTCATGGTCCACGTTTCGCATCCGTATGTTATTACAGGTCTGACGATTGATTTATAGATTTTGATCTTTGAACTTCTTGTAAGATTTTTTGATTTTAGGAGCTTATCCAGTGCGAATAGACAGCGGTTTGCAGATTGGATTCTGTCTTTTATTTCTTCAGTAACATCGTTGTCAGCTGTGATTACGGCCCCCAGATACTTAAAACGTTGTACTCTTTCAAAATTAAAGATGTTGATCGTCACATTTTTTCCTATTCTGTCTCTTCGTGTCGTTCTATTTATACACATATATTTCGTCTTCTCTTCATTAATCTTCAGCCCTACTTCACTTGTTGCTCCTTCCACCTTGTTGAAGATGTTTTTCGTGGACAGGATGGAGTCTCCAACGAGATCTATGTCATCTGCATATGCGAGTAATAGCTTGGGACCTTGAACCGATAGCAATTCTGTTTTTATTTCGGCCGACCTCATGGTTTTCCCTAATACAAGGTTAAAAAGTAGTGGAGATCACGCATCACCCTGTTTGAGTCCACTGTTGATTTCAAAGCTGCCAGACAGTTTATTATTTACACGTACTTTAGATATTCCACCCTCCATACAGACTTTGGTCATCCGAATGAGTTTCTTTGGTATTGAGAACTCCGCCATGGCATTCCATACCTGGCTTCTTTCTACGCTATCATATGCCTGTCGAAAGTCTATGAAAAGATTGTGTATGGGTCTGTTATACTCCCAACCCTTTTCTAGAAGTTGTCTCAGCATGAATAGTTGATCTATTGTTGATCTGTATGCTCTAAAACCGGCTTGATATTCGCCTAGGACATTTTCAGCATAAGGGATTAGTCTACTAAGAATGATGTTCAAGAGGGTTTTATATGCCGTGTTTAGGAGTGAAATTCCTCTATAATCCGCGCATTTTGTTTTGTTCCCTTTTTTGTGGATAGGTACTATTATGTTTTTCTTCCATCGTGCTGGTATCCTTTCTTCTAACCATATGTGCGTTATTAGCTGGTCGATTTGGCGATGTAGTGCGTCTCCCCCATATTTCAGAAGTTCTGCTGGTATATCGTCCGTACCCGGCGCTTTGTGATTTTTCAGCTTATTTAAGGCCTTTTGGGTTTCTTCAATGGAGGGATTTTTGACGGGCACGTCCGCTGTGATATGGATCTCTTCTTTGTGCTGTTTTTCCTGTATGATATTTAGACCGTCGATTATCATACGGCCTTGATTGTCTCTCAGGGTGTGGATGGAATTGGTTCTATGTCCTCTTTTTTCAGAGGAAATTGCTTTATAGAATTCTCTGGAGCCTGGTTTGGGCCGGTCTCTCTCCATAGCTTCATATTTTTGTTGTTCATAGTTTCTTTTCTTTGTGCGTATTATTCTTCTTGTTTCTTTTTGGCAGTCGTCATATTCCTTTTTACTTTGGTCTGTTTGCAGTTGTGTCCAAGTCCTCCTGACTGTTTGTCTTTTTTCCAGCTGTTTCCGACATTCCTTGTCATACCATGTTTTTGCCCTCTTCTGCCTACTCCTTCCAAAGATCTTGTCCGCTGTCTTGGTTATTATTTCGCCATATTTTTCAACACCATTTAAAAATGCATTTTATTTTCCCAGAAAAATATAAAAATTAACGCCTGTAATAACGATTGCTGATGATTTCGTGGAGTACCAGAGAAGAGTAGAAGCTAAACAAAATGAAAAAGAAGCAAGCGAAAACAAAAGCTTGAAGACAAAGAAAGAAACACCTAACAACACGAAGAAAAATGAAGAATCTGATGGCAAGAGAACAGAAAAAATTAAAATTTCGAAAGCTGTCAAATTGAACCTAAACATTGAAAATGAAAAAAACAAAGAGGAGACATAGATGAAGGAAATAAACAAGAAAATAAAATTTTAAACAAAAATGTTGATTCTGGTAGAAAAACAGGGGAAGGAACTGGAAAGTGAAAAGCTAACAATTCTATTGATTTAACGGTGGGCGACTACGAACTAGGTGATTACGTCATTGTAGTTTACGAGGAGAAATATTTTCCAGGAGTAGTAAAAGAAAAAACAGAAGATAAATTTAAAATCAAAGCTATGGAAAGAATATTATATCATTAAAGATGGCCAGAGACAGATTATATTATTTGGTATGATCCAGAGGAAAGTGTTTGTTTAATTGCACTGCCTTAATACATTAATAAAAGGGATCTCTTTTCTGCACTTGAGATAAATAATTTGTAGGTCTTTCATAGCTCTTTGCTCTTATGCAATAAATGAAAAAAAGACTGTTGCTAAGTAACTTATGAAAGTATTTTTTGTTGTTTTTTTTTAATTTCAAGATGTTTTACGTATGTACATCGTTTTATTTTATTTAGTTTTCCTATGTCTCTTTGTATTTTGAGAACGATTTCCGAAGTTGAAATTGTAATGTCAATAAACTTATTTTAAACTTCAATTGTGGCTTATTCCCATTAAAATAATAATTGTTTATAAAATTGAGATCCATCATAAAACGACTACAAAAAGTAAACGAATGTAAAACGTAATAAATTAATCGCGCCGATCCTTGAACATTCTCACTATATGACGTCACGACCAATGAGTGCGCATTGTGGACTGGCTGCTATAATTTGAATTTTCTCCCGATTTTAATCGTTTTTAGGGACAAAACGAAAGACAAAACAGATTTTTTCTTTGATATATATTTTAAATTATGTTCTGTTGTAATTTATAACATTTTTTCCGAATTTAAAATTTTATGCAGGTTTCTTATTGTCGATACAGCAAGTGTCACTTGCTGTATGAAGTGATTCATAGTTTTTTTTTTAAATCAAATGGTGTTGTTGCCATGCTGAGTTTAGATATGCATTCTGCATGCGCAAAACGTGAGATGTCTTGTGTCGCTATAGCAGCACTTTTCGTTGCGTTTTTTCCACAGTTTTTTAAGGTGCTTCAGTACATTTCAGATGATTAAGCGGAACTGCAGCTATGCTGTTATTGGATAAGTGTGCAGTATTCGTGAAAACAGGATAATTCTTATGTGGCTCTAGTAACACATTTTCTATCGCTAGTTTTCAGTTTTTCGAAGACTTTTTGGCGGTTTTCTAAAGAATAAAATAGGATGCATATATTTTGACTACGAATTCATATTCAGCTTGCAAATATGTAACAAGAAAATGTGTCTTTGCCCTTTCAATAATAAATATTTTCGATCACTTGACTGTGAATTGCATGCACGAGAGGGTAAAAATAATTCATAGACTACACAATCATACGACAAAAGACAAATATGATTGTACAAGATGTAAGAGTATTGAGAGGAGCTACCTGTGGAAGCAATCACTACTTATTAAAAGCTAAGATCACATTTTAAGTTAATAAACCTAAAGAAGAAAAAGAAGGAAATAAAAGGGAGAAAGTAATACAGAAGAGGTATAACCTAATCAGCTTAGAACAAGAAAGCGTGAGAGAATTATACAGAAATAGATGAAATCAAAAGTTGGAAAATAAATAATTTAATAATAATGAAGAACATTACACTCACATAAAAAGGTGTCTCCAGGAGGCAGCAACAGAAGTCATTGGGTACCAAATCCAGAATCAAAGAAAACTTCCATATTGGTTTGACGAAGAAATAGAACAAGAAATAAAGAAGAAAAGAGGCCAATATCAAAAATTCTTAAATACAAAAAATATAACGGATAAAATAATCTACAAAGAGTCTCAAGCTAAAGTACGAAAAATGATATGTCGGAAGAAAAATGAAGCATGGCAACAAAAGTGTAACATGATAAATTCACATCTAGGAGGACGAAGAAGCACAGAAAGTTGGAGAGTCTTAAAATCTTTACGACAAAATAAGAAGAGAGACATAGTGTCAACAATAAAAATGGATGACTGGGACCAATATTTTGAGATACTTCTAAGGGAAGATCGACCACAATTTAAAGACAGTAACGAAACACAAAATATAAATATTTTGACTTCGCCCATACGAATAACAACGAAAGAAGTGGAAGATGTATGTAGATCTATAAAAAAAAACAAAGCACCGGGTCCAGGTAACATCCCTGCAGAGTTAATTAAACACGGTACAACCAAACTATATACAAATTTAGCCAAACTGTTCCAAAACTGCATTAATGGAATGACAACCCCAGAGGAGTGGAAGACATTATTCATATCCACTATACACAAAAAAAGCAGAAGGGATCAATGTGACAATTACAGAGTCATTGCCGTGACAAACTCGGTCAGTAGAATATACGGAAAAGTAATTAAAAACAGAATAGAAAGCGAATATAAAGATTTAGAGGCGCCATTAAAAAAAAGATTTAGAGGCTGAGGAACAGGCAGGGTTTAGGGCAGATAGATCTACTGTTGACCATTTGTTTTGCATTACACAAATTATTTAAAAGAAAATAGCCGTTAATCAAGAAGTACATTTATTGTTTGTAGACCTACGAAAGGCTTATGATAGCGTACCACATTATAAATTATGGGAAGCATTAGAGAAAACAAACATAAGCATGAGTTTAATAAATGCGACGAAGGAATTGTACTCTAATGCTAACTCAAAGGTAAAGGTTGGAAATAATCCGTCAAGTGGATTCCAAATGAATAAAGGCCTTAAGCAGGGCTGCTGTCTCTCCCCGACATTATTTAAAATCTATCTAGAACAGGCTCTAAAACTGTGGAAGCGCAAATGTAGAAATATGGGAATGCCGATTAACAACAATAACATATACACTTTGTCATTTGCAGATGATCAACTAGTAATCAAGCACAAGATTATGAAGATATTAAGTATATGACTCGAAAATTAATCGAGGAGTATAAAAAATGGGGACTTGAAATCAATATCCAAAAAACCGAGTATATGTGTATCGGCGGGAAACAACATGACCTCATATTGGAAGATGGAGAAGTTATCAAACATTGCAACACATATAAATATTTAGGTATGATCATCACAAAAGAAGGCAACGTAGACGACACAATTGAGGAGAAAAACAATCAAGCAAGAAGAGCAGTTTCCCTTCTCAATAGTATCCTTTGGAATCAATAAATCAATCAATAAAATAATAATAACAAGCACAAGATATATAATATATATAATCATTAAAAGTATAATTACCTACAGTAGTGAAATATGGCAAATAAAGGAAAGATACAAGTGTTCAATCACAAATTAATCCCTTAATTTGTAATCTCACATTATTCTTAACTTCTTAATATTTTATATTTTCACCGTGTATAATTAAAACATTGTGAAAACATATCGTGTAATATTTTAATAATTAGTTAATTTATTTACAACGTAATAAATTGCCGAATAATATATTTTCCAATTGAACTTCCTAAGTGTTGCAATTACGGCCTAGATTAAATTGTACTGTAAGCTCATAGTTCAAAGTTTGTTAGTATAATAAAAGCAATAACCTGTGTGCTGAGATATACATTATTTGTGAAATTATAAATTGGGGATTTGAGCTCATTCGAGGGCAGTCTATTGTAGGAAGTTACATAACCATCATCTTTAGTGTAATTATTAGTAGCTGTCAATAAAACCATAATTTTTACTCCACAACATTAACGTTTTAATTTAACTTATCGATCGCTTCGTCGATCGAGAAGAAGCTGACAAAGGAGCATTACAAACGATTCGATCCTTATATCTATATTTGAATCTGTCTACAAGAGAAAACTTGAGGCAACGGAAATAGATTTCTGGGGACGTTGAGCTGGAAAATCTAGACTAGAAAGAGTAACGAATAACAGAATAAGAGAAATTATGAAAGTAAAACATACAATAGTAGACGATATTGGTACCCAACAACTCAGATGGCACTGTCATGTATAGAGAATGTCTGAAGAACGTCTCCCAAAGCAAGTCTTAATGTGGACCCCTCACGGTAGAAAAAAAAAGAGGAAGACCCCGCCTTAGTTGGAGAGAAGGCATCAATAGAGAAATGAAAGACAGAGGCATAAAAGAAGACTTATGGATAAATCGAGAGGAGTGGCAACTTGGTATTGGAAGACGTAGGAGAACGTTTTAAATCGTTCTATATATACTGAGAACTATTATTGTATAATTTTCATTAAATTTGACCGGGACCGGTTTTCTATAAGAATAGTTGCCGGTTCATTTTATATTATTTTTATATCTAACTTTTGTCTAGTTTGTTCTTCTTAATGTTTTTTGACTCCACGTAAATATTTAATGTTTATTACAGTCGTAGTTTCATATGATATAGTACCCATATTCTAAGCATTTCTAAGTATTTTTATTTAAGTTAAACGTAAAAATATGAACTTCAAATCAGATTTGGTAACATCTGTGACAACAATGATTGTTAATTAATATGACAGATTGTTAGAAAGATGATTCAAGAGGTTTTGATAACATCTTTTTGCAAATTTTAACTTTAATTGACTTATCGTTTGGGATCAACACGTGTAAGTAGGTAAATAAATTTACTTCCAGCCTTATTGTTAAAATTGATAAGATTTGACTATCATTTCCGACTCTTTGATTTAATGATTGGTTATAAATTTAATTATATTGTTCTTTTTGTAATTATGAAAATTTGTTTTAGTTCTGCTTAGTCATAAATGCAGGTGTGTGATAATTACACTGTTTCTGTAGGCACGATAGTGAGAACATTACACTATAATATTCCTAAATAACCTACAATAACTGTTAATTCCTTACAAGTTTTCTTTTAAACTGCTTTTTTAATTTATTTGGAATATACAATGACAAGAAATTACTACTTTAGTTAAAAGATATTATTACATATTATGTACAACGAAGAATTCTATTGAATTCAGCCCCACAGAAAATGTTAAATTATAAGATTACTTGCACCAACTTTGGATTTTTTCCACTCTTCTTTTTTCGGTTAGCATTTCTTTGATGATATATAACGACCCATTCTTTTTTTTTAGGATTTTGGTTTTTACTTACAGGAGTAGACTCCCAAGCAGGATTTTGTATTACAGCCGTGAGGTTTGTGTCCGGCAAAAAAAAACAATAATGTACTCTTATGAGTGTATTCATACATTGACGTTTGCCGTACACATCTAAACATTCCATATAGGTATTTGGCACCTAGGACTTTTCTATTGGTCTTTTGCGACACGCGGCCATGTTTCAACCAGTAGGCGGCGAGGTGCCAAACACGTATATGGAATGTTACTTTGGTGCGAAATTCATATACGGAATGGTTTTAAATATAAAACTGTCAATAAGAGACGAACCATAATTGAAAGTAGCCGCCTAATAGAATGAAGGAATGAATATATCGAAAAAATTTCACAATACCGCAGTGAGTGTCGAGAAATTTATTATACGAAACGATAGATAAAGCCTGGACAAACGGTACAAGAAAATGCCAAATAGATGTACCCCATTCTAGAGGCAAGCGAATTTGCATATTACATTGCGGAGGACAACATGGATGGGTGAACGATGCGTTATTGTTGAGTTCCAAAAGTATTAAAGACATTTCTCTAGACTACCACCAAGACATCGAAGAGACGCTTTTTGAATCGTGGTTTGAGGATATATTACTCCCAAATTTAAAAAAAAATAGGATTGTTATGGACATATCACTCCAGATGTATTAAAACAATTTCAACCAAACAGAGTAGGAAGGATGAAATTCAAGAATTTTTAATTCATATGTTCTTGATTCAAGAACAATCCTATTTTCTTTTAAATTTGGGAGTAATATATCCTCAAACCACGATTCAAAAAGCGTCTCTTCGATGTCTTGGTGGTAGTCTAGAGAAATGTCTTTAATACTTTTGGAACTCAACAATAACGCATCGTTCACCCATCCATGTTGTCCTCCGCAATGTAATATGCAAATTCGCTTGCCTCTAGAATGGGGTACATCTATTTGGCATTTTCTTGTACCGTTTGTCCAGGCTTTATCTATCGTTTCGTATAATAAATTTCTCGACACTCACTGCGGTATTGTGAAATTTTTTCGATATATTCATTCCTTCATTCTATTAGGCGGCTACTTTCCATTATGGTTCGTCTCTTATTGACAGTTTTATATTTAAAACCATTCCGTATATGAATTTCGCACCAAAGTAACATTCCATATACGTGTTTGGCACCTCGCCGCCTATTGGTTGAAACATGGCCGCGTGCCGCAAAGGACCAATAGAAAAGTCCTAGACTCACCTTACGATGCACGGAAATGACACGGACCGCACGGACCTGTATAAACATGATTTTCGTGTTTTGTGAACGCGAGTGCTGGTAAACAGACAAACAGGAGATATTGTGCGGTTAGTATGTTATGGTTTTTTATATGTACTAAGGAGAAAAATAGAAAAAAGAGCCATTCTAAAATATTCCTGAACTTTTTTTCATTGTCCAATAATTCTCTGTATTTTAAATTCTCCTTCGGTCTGCCTTTTTTCCACATAGGATACATACTCCATCTTCTTTGTTTTCGTCTTTTCTGCTCTTCCTATTCCTCTTTATTAAGTAATAATGCCAACACGGTGAGATCTTCTATCCAAATCGCCATATTTTTAACTCTTGTTTTCACATAAATATGTAATAACGTTTCCCTGTCAGATTCGGCCTGGTACGCACAGTGCTACAACGCGGTTATATGTAAATATAACATTAAAAATAACCGGACTCGGCACTGACACGGAACGGACACGGCACGGATATGTATAAATCAACCTTAATTCCAGCTGATCTGATTATTTTCTTCGGTGATCTAATAGTACTGGGTGACAATCGGGACCAGGATGTTTTTAGAACGCATAGTACGAAGCGTGAGGGGAGCACAGTGGGACAAGCGCAGCGTTACAACCTCTGTAGTAGTGTGCCATTTCAGTAAACATGGAGCAGTGGACGATAGAATATCCCACGTTTGCATACGATACGTTTATCTGAAATCAAGAATCAATAATCACAACGCAGCGGCTTTTTAGCACTGACTTTAATATTGGTTGGCGTGGAGTGGTTCCAACTCGCAACACAATCTTAAGATGGAGAAAGAATTTTATAAAGGCAGTGTTATGAAAAAAGGCAACAAGGTCCGAATAGAACAGTAAGAACTCCTGTAAACATACAGCGAGTGACAGATGCCGTCGTCAGAAGCCCTACACGGTCCGCCCAAAACATGCAATTGAGCTAAAAATTAATCGGGAATCGTTTAGAAAAATATTGCATAAGGACCTAAAATTTCACCCCTATAAATTGCAGATTTTTCAGAAATTAATGAAAAGAGATGTTGAACAACGTGAGGATTTTGCTACGAAAATGCAAGTTCTTTTGGGGGATAACTTAAGTCAGCATCTTCTAATGAGCGACGAAGCTCATTTCCATTTGGACGGAACCGTTAATAAATAGAATTACAGGTACTGGGCTCCTGAAAACCCACGAATTCTCCATGAGTATCCTTTACATTCTCAAAAAGTCACAGTGTGGTGTGCCATTGGTCCGACTAGCCATATTTTTTCGAAGAGGCTGGCCATACCGTCACCGTTAATTCTATTCGCTACGTAGATATGATCCAATATTTTTTGGTTCCAGAGCTACGCAGAAAATGAATAAACACAAGGAATGTGTGGTTTCAGCAGCATGGTGATACGGCACATACTGCCCATGTTTTAATAAATATTCTTCGCAACCTGTTTCCAGGACAACCCATTTCACGTTTTGTAGATTTTCCGACGCCTCCAAGGTCTCCAGACCTGTCAGTTTGTGACTTTTTTCTATGGGTGTATTTAAAAAGTCGTGTATATGCTAGCAAGCCTAGTAATTTGATCGCGTTGAAGAACGCAATTCGCCAGGAAATCCTGACTATTGATCGAGCGATGTTAGAGCGTGTTATTAAGAATTTCATAAAGAGGATCGAAAACTACATCCAACGTGATGGTCACCATCTTGATGACAATATGTTCCATACTTAATTAGATTGTAAATGGCATAATATAAGCTTCCTTTTGATGTTGATAAATTTTCTTGCAAATTTCTTGTGTACCATTTAGTTCAAAATCGTCCTATTGCCAATTGTCACCCCTGTACATTCAGGTTGTGATAAGGAAAATATAAGACTCAGCGATGCAACGAGCGGCCTATATTCAAATTACTGCTAAGAGATACAGTTCCAAATGTCATTATAAAAGTCAGAACGAGATTTCAAATTCTGTTAAAAGGATAGCATATATAAAGTTAAACTGGGCACTGGGCATGTGACGAAAATAAACAATACGAGGTTGTCCAAGCTGTACAGAAAAAAATAAATGATTTTAAGTAATAATTAGTGAATTTTTGAAACCAGCCTAGCGTTATGAAGGGCAATAACTGGAGTAAACTCGAAGTGTTTGCAACTACAAACTGTTGGTTATAATTTTTTTATGGCGCTTTTAAGATGCAAAACGGTGTTTTTTGATTATTTTTAGTTTTATTTTATCAAATCAATATCTTAGTATAAAACGAGCACTACATTAAATAAAAGTACGCAAAAAAGCTTTAATATGAGCTGTAATACATTAAATTTGACCCAAAAGTTTATGCAAAATTAACTATTGAAAGTCAAAGAATGTAAATTTTTTAATTTTTAATTTTTAAAATAACTTTCTACATATCGGCGATTGTGAATATTTTAGTGAAAATACCAAGAGACATCTAGTGTTCTTCGAAGGAAAGGGATATAATATTAGAATAATAACATGACAATCTCTTGAAATTGTTCAACAGCCATATTTACCTGTTATTTTACTATAGTAATTGCTCACCTTGGTGTTGTGTGGGTAGCATAAATATATTACTGTTCATGCTGCCCTAGTCAGATGGAGGGCATTCGTATCTCAACCAATGATTGGTTTTAGTCCATTTATCCTACTATCTTCCACTAGCTGTTCCATCTCCTTTGATGTTGATTGTTTGGGGTCATTATACGAAAGGTATGCTTATCCGAGAATCCATACTTGCCTTCTGTGATCTGTGATCTGCAACTTTTGCTTCGTTAAATCTCTGGAACAAAAATTCATCATCAACAGTATTTTAATAAGTCGTTTTACTATAACCCAGATCTTTAAAACTTTGGTACATCTGTTATACATAATCTTCTCACCTGATACACCTTATATTTGGCTCTACTAAACCCACAGCCGGACCATCAAAGCAACCCCAAACCTTCTCAAAGCAACATTAAGTTCTACCGAAGTCGACTTACTAAGCTGGAGCTTCTGCAGGACTCTGATTGGAGCCATTGAGGGTTATGATCCTCTTAAACGATACGTTTCCACATCTGTCTTTAATATGCCTTGAAATGAACAGCCCTCAATTTTTTGTAAGAGATGTTGTCGTTAAAGAGAATTAGGGTTTGTCCATTCTCCCTGATATTTCGATTTTTGAATAAGCAGTCTTTCTTTAGGCGGTTTCTGATAATTTCTTCATCAGTTTTTTCTCGGAGATGCGGATGGTGACTTAGGCATGTTATTGGGATCGACTACACTCAAGTCTGCTACCTTCCTCAGATCCTTTAACAGTTGCTAGATGTGTGTTACAATCGAATATTGAGAATAAGATGGGTCGACAGAATCACAAACGAAGTAGTACTACATCGAATGGATAAAAATCCTGAAGTTATACTGAAAATAAAAAAAAAAGATAATTAGAATATTTTGACCACTTAATTAAGTGATACAAACACACAAAACCTAGAAACTTTTACAAATTCTTATCAAAATAAACTAATTTGACAAGGTACGTTAAGCAACAGTAGTTGCATCGACAACATTATGACAAATTTTAACATTATGAAAATGTCTACAGAGTGGGCGTATTTGAACCTTGATTTTCTAACCATAGAGCTTAAATTTTATTTATTGACTCTGAGTATAAAGTTGTTAGCACTAATCAAACATTTTAACGGTTTATTACTTCTTCTGGATTTCAGAAGCTTAAACGTACGGTAGCTAGTACAAAGATGGACTTTTTCTATGATATCTATAATGATCCTGATTTTTTGACAGTTTTTCTTAACGAAATATATAACAACTTAATATTAAAGCATTTCCCACTAAAAAAAAGTACGAAAAACTGCTGAAAAAAAAACCCGTGAAATGGTTTAATAACGAATTAAGGTCTTGCAGATCTAATCTTTCTCTTATTAAACACATTGCAGATGCCACTAAGGATCTCGATTTGTTCAAAGTATATAAACAACAAAAATTTGAATATAATCGGCAATTATAAAATGCTACAAAGTCAGCTCACTATGATTTTATTACCAATTGCAATAACACACCTAGATACTGCTGTAAAATAGTAAATTTCGATAGAAACAATACAAGATCCAGTTCGGTACAAAATGATCTAACTCCAGACGAAATAAATCAATTTTTTATTACAATTGCGGAGTATCTCTTCCCACTATTAATATCTTTCTCCGAGTAAGTACTTTTTTTATCGTCCCGTTGATGAAGAAGAAGTCTCTCAAATATTAAAGTCTCTTAATAATTATAATTGTATGGACATTCATGAAATTAATAGCAAAATTTTAAAAGAAACTTACCAAATAGTTTTAACACCTTTCACTCATCTTATTAATTTAATTCTATCAACTGGAGTATTTCCGGAAGTACTAAAATACTTAAGTACTACCTATCTATAAAAAAGGTAATTCCCCAAAAACTGACAATTACAGACATATAAGAATTGTTTCTACTTTGGGGAAAGTGATTAAAAAGGTTATCAAACAACAATTTTATTCATATTTCCAAGAGTCCAATAATTACTTTAGCAACTTACAATATGGATTCAGAAGTGCCTGTTTTACTACGAACGCGGTATATAATGTTGTGAGCCAGGTGATTGAGGGGCTTGAACGCTAGATGTTGGATGCTGGATGAAAGAAAGGCTGCTCTTTCCTAAAAAATACAATAAGGGGTTAGAAACTTTTTAAAAGAAAAGAATAACTTGGTTTAGGAAAAAAATTAAGTATTTATTGTTATCTCACCAGAAACAGTTACAAATATAAATAGTAATAATAAAATACAAAATAACAAAAACAAACTTACAATGTTACTATCGGTTTACAATCTCTAGAAGTTGGAGATACTAGAAGAACTTACAATTGTCAATGGGCGATATTTTGTAGCAGAAATAAATTATTACAAATAAAAAATATCTTTTTAAATGGATCTATGCATAAAGGTTAACCTTTTTAAAAACAAATCAAAACAGAATCTAAATTTATGGTTACGTATGTATCAATTGTCAAGAAAATAAAGATAGTTGTCATATGCCAATATTAAATTTTAAAACTTTGAGAATAATTAATATGACAGCTAGCCACTCCCTAACATTTATAATTTTACTTATTACAATTTCTTAACTTGTTATGAAAGCAATTATTGATGGAAAATGTCTATTTTTACTTTAAAAGTTCAACAAAAAAAATTACCTGAATTTCACTGTTATTTTTTTTCCTTTAAAAGTTCTGGGGTTGGAACTGGACTTAAATTCACTGCAACACAAACAAATGCACTGCGAAAATAGTCTGGAATGACCTTGGACAAACAAAGTAAGGGGTGGAAGCTGGGCACTAGGTCGCAACCTTTGAAACTTGGCTTCTTAAAAATACAAGCGCAATGGAACCATGTGCGTATCTTTTAAAGTTGTTGGAAACGCCGTTCTTCAAATCCCTTAGGTGGGAGACGACACGAAAACAAAACAGTGATTACTCTTGCAAAAATTGACACATTACATTCGAGTATAATTCACTTTTCTACCAACAAATTTGCCGGTTTCTTCAGACGACCCACGCCGCGTGTTCTGTCTTCAAAAACTCTTCCGAACCTAACTTTATTAACTGCACTTAAACTCCACACTGCTACTATACTGCACATTTTCCCATGACAAAAGACGAAAAACGAAAAAATATTACGAATCAGAAGAAAAATTTGGACTTACATTTGGGATGTATAAACAAAACATAAACGAACATATTCTGTTTATTTGACGCGAAAAATATCTTAAAGCGGCTCTCGATCAAAGAAATACCGAAGAAATACGCATCTGTGATATATATAAACAAACTTTAAATGTGTTAATTATTAATCTCGGCGATGCAAAAGGATTGAAAATACTTTTTCGGTGTTTTAACATATACAAGGTGATTTAAAATGCTACAAGGTATTCTATCAGCTTTACTCTTCAACGTCCACTCAGAACCTATTGTGATATAGGTTTAGAAGATCGTGATAAAAGTACCTTATTAATGAGGAAAGTCTTGCCAATATAAAATATGCAGACGATCTAGTTGTTTTTTCAAACAACTTGTCTCAGAAAATTTACAATTATTAATAGCCCACATATCAGAAACCAATCAATTAGTTAGCACTGTACAGACAAAATATTTGCTTATTAGTAAAGGACCCATATAAAATACACAATAAATAATTAACGACCTACAGATTGAACGGATTGAGAGTCGTAGGAACATATTTGGCCAGCAACGTCAACAGTCAGTAGGTTCATAAGATGGAAATGATGCAAAGTGTAAAAAAAGCTAAAGCGGTAATTTACTAGAAGGGTTATAAACTATAAAAGCCGAGATAAACGCAACATGCTCTAGTGGTATTTCTCTTTAGTAACGTTTTACATACAGAACTTTTTATGTACGAGCTTGGAAACTTTATGAATGTCAATCATCATGTCGTCCAGCCATCTCAATCAGCGATGAATAAACTGAAGGTATTTAAATGGTATGGTGTTTCAGGCGATTATATGAAGATTCATTGGATTAATCACATCACTATCGCAATACTACTTAGAAGTTTAAGAAAGTGCGAGATTTTGTATACAATTATAACAGACAATGTTATGAGAAAAGAACTAATACAAACTGCTTCATTTTGGTTTAGAAGAAACAGTTTTAGTTTGGTACGGCAAAAGCGAACCAACTAAAAAACTAATTTTTCCAACTTAAAAATCTGAGAACTTGGTTTACTTTGGCAACTATGTAATTGTTCCGCACAGCAGTCAATAAAGTGCGAAATACTATGATGGTCGCAAACATCCAGAACGGATAGGCACCATGGAAAGAAAAGAAGAAAACACTAAATACTGTGACCTTTTTAATTCTACATACTTATTATATTATATCATACCAATTTTTGCTAGTATACATAAGTTTTTACAAATAATCACATGCCGTTGTTCCGGTCCTGTTGACAACTAAGTCCTTGAAAATAGAATGCAAAATACTGTTACAAAACGATCAAAATCCAGTTTGTTAATTATAATTTCAGAACTTCAAAACGTTTAAAACCACTTGGTATTTTTCGACCCAATGATTATATCACAAAACCACCGGTTTGGCATGTGTTTAATTAAAATTAAAATGAAACTATAAACTAAAAATAAGTGAAAGCCATAATAGATCATTTAATAAAAATGTCGCATTCTGATTGCAATTTATATTTATTTATAAAAGAGATAATAATAATAAAGCACACTCTTTCTTTTGTGTGTTAAATTTGAAACGAATCCACTTAATTTTACACAAGAGAAATGTATTTAAATTCGGGGAATGAAAACTCAGTTATCATGACATGTATAACGCGTAATTAATAAATTAGATAAGTTACAAGAAAAATAATAAAAACGTACACTGTACAGGGGTCTAATTAACCTGAACCACGATGTTATACTGTGCGCGACTTGTAATGCAATATAATCACGACGGAATTCCCGGCTCTCGCTCATGACTCATCCGTCCCTTCTTCCAGGTGGCTCCTCCCTGTCATCGCTTCCTCCTCACACGAAAAACTTTTAGGGAATTTTTCATGAAGCAGAAAACCTAGAACAAGCAGTTTTCTCTAGAACACCATCTTTTACCTAGAACAATCTCATTTCCTCAATTTAGTTGGAGCTTTTCGGCCGAAAAATCATGCCCTGAAATTACAAAGAATTTTTTTTTAGTTTTTACAAGATTTCAGTTTCTTTTTACGAATAAAATTACCGATAGGGCTTAGGTTAGGTTAGGTTCAATATAAGTGGCGCTTAACCATGATTTTAACTCGACCTAAGGGGTCTATTGCCCTGAAATTACAAAGAATTTTTTTTAGTTTTTACGAGGGCATTTCAGTTTCTTTTTACGAATAAAATTACCGATAGGGCTTAGGTTAGGTTAGGTTCAATATGAGTGGCGCTTAACCATGATTTTAACTCGACCTAAGGGGTCTATTTTCGCTTATTCCTAGGTTAAAGTTATCCCTTTAGCCCTGCCTTTTTACCAAATGGCTATAGGCGACAATTCTACGAAGTCATAGAGCTCCAGTTGTTAATACTCAGATGTCTTGAACCTTATTCTATTCAACGCAGTTTCACGGAAGATGTTCCTCCGTCCCGTCATCAGCCTGACAGAATCTGTAATTCTCACTTTCTGTCAGTCCGAAGACGATACAACTTCGAACTTTATAGAATATACCAAGAACCAGATATCGCAAAACATATTAGGATAGGACGTCTGAGGTGGATAGGACATGCAATGCGGTTGGAACAATATGACGCAGCTAGAAAAATTCTCTATGATGATGATAATGATGATGTCAGTCCGATTTTGTTCAAATGTACCTTGAATTGGCAGTGTCCTGTTAGGAGAGTTACGATGATTCGTAGATCATTCCTATTTATATCTAGTAGGTATTTGGATCTCATCTTCGAAGGCTCATGTATAAAAGACTTTGAATGTTCAAGACCCATTTGTTTGTACCAGTGGTTACTTCTCATCCGTTCCACCCAGTCTGATATTGTTCTCTTGGCTGTGCTTTTTACTATACCAACGACAGGTTCTCCATAATTATTAGATCATCTATACAGCCCTACACTTTTACCACCGATGTGTAAAGGAGCAAGATCAAGTATTATCGACCAGGAGTGACTACAGGAGGGTAGAAAGAGACACTTACCTATTTTGGTCAAAATCTTCTCTACTTGCAGATCTGTTGAATCAGTCTATTTCTTAGCATTGCTTTTATCCAGTTGCAGAAGGTAGCGGAGATCTCTTTTGATGAAAATGTAGTAGTGTAATATTAAATGCGCCTTCTATATCTAGAAAGGCGGTTAATGCAATCTCTCCATCTGTTTCTGTTGATTTTTCTTCTTGATGTGCATGTTGGTTGCCATTGAGAGGATGATCTCTCTCTGGTATGTCCTTAAAATTTTCACCAAGAATTGTTTCTATTATCTCAAACAGAAATTATATAAGACTGATCGGCCTGTAGGATTTTGGTAGGGTGTTGTCTTGTCATCCTATTTTGTATATGTACACTATCCTTACAGTTGTCCAAGCCTTTGGTATATAACCTAGTACTATTATACTTAAAAATATGTCCAAGTCATTTTGTAGTAGAGAAGGAAATATTTCATCCTCCCATAGAGATTTAAATGGAGCAATGAGGTTTATGTTACATATCTTTATCTTACATTCTCCGCTTTGATGTTTCTTGCAGAGAATTTTCAGTGTTTTTACCTAGGATGCATAGGTCGTTGAAGATTTTCAGCCTTATTTATAGGTTTTCATCAAGAGTTGTTGAACATGGGAAATGGTTTTGTAGTAAGAGCTATAGCGTTTCTTTTTCAGATTCGGTAAAGGTGCCATCAAGTCTTTTAAGTAGTCCTGGTCCATGTGGCAGATTCTTGGAAAGAATTTAGAGGATTTTATTTCTTGATATAAGGTTGAATGCTCGAATAAATGAACTTTAATCAAATGAAAGGCAGATATCGAGCACAGTTTATTAATTAAGTTTATTAATTATTAATTAAGAACACAGTTAATTAATTATTATTAATTTTCAGCTCCTTGAAAAACAAATCGGCCTTAATTTCATGCAACTTTTTTTTCGCTGCTAAAACTTTCCGTTCATTTTCGTCGAGGGTCACATCTTTGAGTTTGTTATCTAAGACATCACATATTTTGCACGTATCTGATCGAGGTGAGCCAAACCTGTAGTTGAAGTTTTCTTTGAAGTATCGATAGTAGAAGTCATAGGAAACTTTGGGTTTATATTTCGGATTGCTAACACTTCCTGTTTGGCAAAGTTCCAAATAGAGTTGATGCATATTCTTTACATTTACATCTGGAGATAAATAGAATCGACGGGATTTATTTCCGCTATAATGCGATTCACGCCTTGAAAAGCTCTGGATGTGCAATGTGCATGTTCACATTTTTAGTGTTTCGTTAGATTTTAGGTTGGGTCTATTTGTATGCTTTCCTTTGTTACTAGGTGGCGCTGCAATATCTCTGTCACAAAAAGTTTGAGCAATGAGATCTACACGTTTCCTTGATATGAAGTGGATTGAACCAAAAGCATGCCTACAAACTCGTTTGGATAGCTTACCCAGCTGTACAAAGTATTTGTGGGAACAAGTGCGGTCTTGCCTTTCATTAGTCTTTTTTCGAGTTCTTTGTACAGCATATATCAGCAGGATAATTAATAAGAGGATTTGACAAAAAACAGAATAATAGGATTTTACATCAAACATTTTACGTTTGATGTTAAATTAAAGTCATAATCAAAACATTTTGTTTACAAACCAAATTACGAAATAATTAAACTAAATAACATAATTTTTTGTCAAAGTAAGTGTTCGATACGTCCACCATTTTCTTTAATTCATTTGTCAATATATTCCATAAAAGATCGTCTCACATTAAATAGCATCATTGTTTCTAAAGAAACTGCTGCAGTATTTATTTCTTCCCATAGTTGATTGCGAATGTTTATGGGATTCTTATAGACACGTTGTTTTAATACGCCCCATATACCAAAATCAAGCGGATTAAATTCTGGGCTACGTGATAGCTATAGTGTATAATGGATGAATATATTCTTTTGGATACATATCCAAATCTTATGGTATATTATGGAACTATATCTTATTTGTCGCAGAGGTTAAGTAATGTATTAAACTGTGATGTATCTCATGTTTATGTTGATTGGTTACTTATATATACACCGAATAACTTATCGATGACATTACTTATTTATATGATAACGTTACAGCTTATAAGTAACTATAATTACATCTCGAACAAATGGACTATTATGATTGACTAACGAACTAATATTATGCTGAACTAAATTGCTTGTGTATTCACAATATTTATAACAATATCGGTTATTAGGCCAAGGATGATGTTTTTGTAAAAATGCTGAGTCTTTAAGGTTAGTTATTCAATACCTGTGCTTTAGTTTCTAATTGTCCCAATAAAAATGGGTAAACAATTTACGTTATGAACAATAAGTATTCTTTTGGGATTTTTTTATGAATTAGATAATTATATCAATATCTCACCACATTGCCAAGGAGTATGACTGCCACGACCAATTCAACGTTTAGAAAAGTTATATTTAAGTATGTTCTCACTGCCTTATTTCTAGAATGTGGTGGTGTACCATCTTACATAAACCACATATTTTGGGTTTTCAGCATTTTACAATAGGGAAAAAGTAATACAACGCCAGTAGGTATAGAAACTTAAGAAGCGATAGAAAAGGGAAATTGTAAACATGATGATGGCCAACGTCTGAATACGAACACGGTACCTAAAGACGAAGATGAAGAATATTTTCTCCAACAAAACATTTAGCAGCCATAATAAACTTTTTGTAATGTTACATTATCATTTTAGTGGAAACTACCGTGAAATCACGCTGCTGAATGCAGCATACAAAATAATGTCCAACGTCATTTATGAAAGACTTAGACCACATGCTGAAAAAATAGTTGGCAAATACCAAAGTGGCTTCTGCAGACAGAAGTCAATAATAGACCAGATATTTGTTCTGCGACAGAAAAAAAAAGTGAATATAACATCGACACACATCATCCCTTCATAGACTTTGAAAGCGCATATGACAATATAAACCGAGAATTCTTAGTAAAAGCAATGAAAGAATTTAATATACCAACACAACTAATAGAACTGATAAAAGCATCTCTAAAAGTAGAAAGTAGAATCCGGATACAAAATGAATTAACGGAAACATTAGATGTGAAAAACTGCGCCAGGGAGACGCTCTATCATGCATCTTGTTCAACATCGTACCCGAGAAAATACTGAGGGACACAACAGTCAATACACGAGGAACAATCATTAATAAAAGCGTGCAAATACTAGCATTTGCAGATGATTTTGACATAATCGCAAGATCAAGAAGAGAAATGATGTCATACAACCAAATAGAACGAGCTGCACAAAATAGTGGTCTTAAAATCAATCAAACCAAAACAAAATATATGCAAAAATAAAACAGCCACAAAATATGACAATAGTAAAATACAACATTGAGGGGGTAAAAAACTTTATATACTTGGGATCTCTAGTCACGTCTGATAATAACGTTGCGGAGGAAGTGAAGAGGCGAATATTTAATGCAAATAAATGTTACCATGGCTTAATTAGGCAACTAAGATCAGATAAAGTCGCAAGAAAAACAAAATGCCAAAATTAATTACTATTTAAATGCCAAATATCTAAAACCCTAATAAGACCGGTACTCACATACGGCTCAGAAACCTGGACACTCACTAAAAGAGAGGAAACGTTGTTAACCACCTTCAAAAGAAAAATCTTGCGACACATATATAAGGGCACAAAAGAAAACGGAATATGGCGAAGAAGATACAACTCTGAACTATACAAAATATACCAGAATCCGGATATTATAACATTCATTAAAATAGGACGGCTGCGTTGGATAGGACATGTAGAAAGAATGAAAGAAGGCGAAATACCAAAAAAAAAATATTCAAACAGATGCCAGTAGGAAAAAAAAAAGAGGAAGACGGAAGCTGAGATACTTAGAACAAATAGAAAATGATATAACAACCTTAAAAATAAAAAACTGGATAACAAAAGCACAGAACAGATCAGAATGGAGAAGAATCCTGGAACAGGCCAAGACCCAAAAAGGGTTGTCGAGACAGTGATGATGATGATGACATTATCATTTTTGAGTTGTTTTAATAAGAATAAACTATGAATTATGCTTATCTACAGGTATTTAGTGCTTTACCGCACAAATATCACAACTAAGAATTATTATGCAGCTGACCTATCAAATGTTATTATCTCGAAAACGGTTAAATTGTGGGGTTACTAACAAGTATAATTTTTCTTTGTAAAAATAATGTATGTTTTATATTTTTTAACACAAATAGAGCTAACTTAAAGAGCAAAAAAGTTAAGCGCAAATCTATGCCACAAATGTGGCATAGATTTGCACATTTGTGGCATAAATCTATCAGTTTCAATAAAGTATGTATAAAATTATAATTTATCCTACATAAAAGCATCAAATTATAATTTTTTGTCCAAAAATATTTACAAAGGTAAAAATTATAGCGAAAAATAAAATTTTAATTTTCCACTTTAACAACCTGTAGCTTTCTTAATATCAACATTTTATTAAAGCAAGTTGGCTTAAATCGTAATATTTTAAAGTGCAGAATCTACGGTTTCTGTTTGTACAATTACTTAATGGCCACCCTGTATATATGAATTAAAAAGTCAAATATATATCGCAAGGGCCAATTCGACAAACGCTCTGTGTATAAATCGGTATCATTAGAGTCTTACAACGCATTATTTCTGCATAACCTTGCTTCGCCAGCAACTTATTTTTCACCTGTAGTGGTAGCAACAAAACGTGCCATGTACTTTGGTGTTGTTCTGAAGCTATTTTCCTGTGGCATTTCAAAGTAATTACCATTTAAATGGGAACAAGCCACGCGAGTCAGATAAAATTTAATTATTAGAAGAATTTTCCACTAAGTAACAAAAAAACAAAATTTGTTTAATTTACTAATGTTTGTATTTTGAGAACGATTTCCGAAGTGGAAATTGAAACGTCAATAAACGTACTTTAACCTTTAATTGTGGCTTGTTCCCATTTAAATGGTAATGTACTTTGATGGTCATCAACGAAATACGATAATAAAATGATACCGATTTATACACGGAACGTTTTACGAATTGTGCTCTTGCGCCATGTATATTTGGCTGGCTTTTCAATTCATCAAAGCGATAGAACGCTTTTGCTGAAATGTAAACTTTTCAAAAAGGAAAAGACAGTTAAAATTTGATTTTACGTATAGTGCGTCTGTGTATCCGCTTATACGTATTTCGGCCTAATAGGCCTCTTCAGAACGGCTTTCACAGTCGCTTTAAACGTGAAAATAAATCTATTCTGTCTTAGGAAGCAACTCTAACATGGCTTCGAATGGAAGCAAATAGCGACATCTGATATAAAATCCGTAAAGTAATTTCCGAAACCAAATTCAGGTTTTTGCTTTAATCTGTGCCTTCTAAGAATTGCAAGCAAAACAGACGTTGATAAAGATGTTATTAGAGACATGGGGAATCTAAAATTTGCATTCCACAACATATCTCCACAACTAAGCAAAAATCCTAGCGAATTGGTTTCTTCTATTAGGCCGAAATACGTATAAGCGGATACACAGATGCACTATACGTGAAATCAAATCTTAACTGTCTTTTCCTTTTTATTGCGATTTACTCTGTACGAGTACTAGAACCCTTTAGTCTTAAAATTTAATCAGGAATCAGATAAAAAAATTTAAATTATTTTTTAATATTCATATTATTTTCAATAGCAGGGAACAGTGCATAGCGTACGCGGATGATATGGTGATACTAGCGAGAACAAAAAAACATAGACAAAGTTTACCAGAAATTTGAAGAATAATCGAAAAAATACGGATTAATAATAAACCAAACAAAAACGCTATAATATGGAAATGAGAGGAGACATAACAAATAAAAACAAATATATCAAAATGAAAGGAGCAGAGTCTATAGTTTTAAAAACATGTCAGAATTTGAATACTTAGAAGTAACCATAACGAATACGGCAAAAGAAGAAAAATATAAAGACAAAAGATTAATGGAGGGAAGAAGAGCTATAGTGTCACTAAATACATTACTGAAAGCAAAAAATGTGTTAAGAACAGCTAAACTTTGAGTCTACGAGATAGTAATCAGACCCACAGTGATGTATGCCAGTAAAACATGGATTATAAACCAACAGGAAGAAAAGAAAGTAGAGATCTGGGAAAGAAACAGGGGCAGACTAAGGCCTAGGCAACCTAGGCACGTGCCTAGGGCCCGTAATTTTTGAGGTCGGAAAATTAGGTTTTTAATTTTTATAATTAATTATGCCGAATCGTTGTTTGATAAAGTCTGCAAGTGTGGACGAGCGTTTCCGTGCTTATGTATGCATCCACACCCGCAAGTGTCGATGTCGATGTGTGTAAATACGATAGTCTCGCGCCTATTGAGTTTAAAAAGTCAAACGTAGCTATTTAAATCAGTCTCCTGAACGTTAGGTATTGTATCTTATGAGATTTTTGATTGGAAATTGTGCAATTAAGACTTAAGTCCTAGATTTAATTTCAAATAGATTGTTTTGGATTCATAGTTAGGACTTTGTGAAATTTCCAAATATAGAAAACCAATCATCAATTACTTCAGCTACGTCGGAATCTGGTATGTCATAAACACCTTCACCATATAAAAATGAAAAAAATGCAAAAAAATCCAAAAATCCAAATTACAAATTAGATGCGGAACAAGTTGTATTTTTCATCACAAAATATTTAAAAGCTGCAGTTGCTACTGGATCATTGGTGTAAACACAAGGAAAAGGAGCGTCAAGATCTTCAAGTTAGCGACTATCTGATCGTGTTATGTATTTATAAAGTTCGGGAGAAAAATGAAAGCTGGAGGAGCAACTAAACCGAAAAAAACTGCCACCGTCGTTAAACGTTCTGCTACCAGCGAAAAGACAAAATCTGTAAAGAAAGTGACTAAGGCTAAAGAAGTAGCATCAAAGACAGAAAAAAAGCCGGCCAAAGCGAAGAATGTTGAAAATCAGTCAGCTCCTAAAACTGCGTCATCTTCATCTCTAGTTCCGACTTCAGCAGAGGCCAAAGTAAAAACACCAACCAAAGCGAAGAAATCAAAATAACAGTCCTACGAAAAAACCAAAGGCGCTAAGCCAAAAACCGCCAAGGATACCGCAAGTTCACCATAAGGCTAGAAAATCTGCTGCTTTTAAGAAAAAGTAATTGGACTAATTAATATCTTCGAAATATTAAAACAAATGTAAGTTTTTCATAGAAGTATTACACTATATTTATTTAAAATAATATATAATATAAAATACCACAAATTGTGATTGTGATATTGAGTAAAATAAATTTAATTGGAGATCATTTTCTTCTTTCTTTTTAGTACGTAGTCTTTAAAATGAGTTTCAACACAAATTTAAGTAAGTGTGAAAAAATAAAACAAAAAGCTAATCGAGATAAACAAACGAAAAGAACGTTGGAAAATTTTTTAACGGGAGATGGAGAACAATTACAACAATCGTGATCATTTTCACAAATTTCACCTGTTTATTAACTCAAGAAACAGCATTTGTGGCCAAAACTATTCTGCAAAAAGACCAACAGGAAAAACCAAACAATTCCGATTGTGAAGATGAAATAAAAGAAGAAAATATATATTTAAAATCATCTCAAAGTAATGATGAATCAAAGAGTTTTGTAAACGACATTGCATTATCTCCAGATACTTAACAGACGCCATGCGAGAGTATTATTATAAAAAATCCACTAAAATCAATAAATGAATCTTTGGAATCATCTTCTATTCGATGTAACGAACGGCCAAAACAAATCACAATAAAATTAACTGTTGCCTTCTTCTTCTGAACAATGAATAGCGGAAAAAAGTTAAATGAGATTGGTTGGATTATAGTGAAATCAACAACTTACTGTACTATTGGGTCTGTAAATTATTTTCCAAGCAAACAACGCTAATGACAAAACGGACGAATGATTGGAAAAGTGTACATAAAAAATTGTCTTCGAACATGGAAACTTCACTGACCACATTATCTGCTGTGATTAATATTAAATTTAAAACAATTTTCGTGATAGTGATGTTATAGTGACTCTTCAATAGAGGAATATAAATATTATAAACAAGATTTAAGCCTACATAGCAGAACTGAAATATGAAGTATAACAATTTAAGAATTTTATAAGTAAAGAAAATATTATTTCGCCTGTATCTATGTGGTCATTTATTAAAAAAAATAATATTATTGCCACATTCCCAAATTTAAGCACAATTCTGAGAATTTATTTAACCATTCCATTTTTTTACTTGGAATCCGATAATTAAATAATACTACATACTATATTCTTTGAAACCAAACGCAAAATATGTGTCATGACTGAAAAATAGGCCCGGAATTACAATGTTACCTAGGGCCCGATTTAGCCTAGTTAAGAAAGGTGCCTACTCAGAAAAATCCTCAGAGGAATAAAGATGGCAGAGAAGATTTGGAGAAGACGTAAAAATAAAGAAATAATGAGGATGTATGGAAAACCAGTAATTACGGCAAAAATACGAGACCAAAGAGCCAGATGGCTTGATGACATACGAATGCCAGAGAATGAAAATGTTAAAACAATACTGAAGAAGGGAGAAATGAGGAAAAAAGAAGAGGACGTCCAAAGAAGAAATGGTTGGAAGTAGTAAAGCAAGACTTGTCAGAAATAGGCGTGAGAAATTGGAGAGAGAAAGCAAGGTACTAAAAAAAATGAAGGGAAATAACCAAATTTTTAGAAGCCAGGGGCTTACAAGGGCTGTAGTGCTGTGTAAACGCTCCACATAGGTATAAGTAAACTAGTGAAAAATTTAAGATTTATAAAATTAAGACTTTGGAAATTTATATTATTTTATTTAATTTATTTTACAAATTCACCTAATATTTAAAATATTTTTAAATTTCGTGTGGCTTTGTAATATAATAATAATCGAATCTAAAGAAACTAATAAAAATAAAAAAAAATGCTTTGTAAACGCAAACCGGTCTGGCAATTTATTTCTTAGGTTCAACTTTTTCTTAACGTGTGGTTTTTATTAACATACCAAATTTTTACTGCGAATCACCTACTCTATAATAAATCCAAAATTATAAACAAGATTAACCTTGAGATTCAACCACAAGTTATGAAAACAAATATGTATTAGTTTAATGGTAATTAAAGTTCAGATAGATTATTTTAAAAACGATAGGAGAGAGTTGTGAATATCGAATATTTAAAGTTTATAATAACTAGCTAAAGACGAGGGTGATGTAGGCTATATGCTTAGAAAACTGGAAGATGAGTTTACCAAATGGGGCCTCACAATTAATATACAAAAAACTGAGTACTTAGTTAGTAGGAGAAAAACCAGAAAGCCTACAAATCGAAATGGGAACTATAAAACCAAAAAACAATTTTAAATACTTGGGAGTCTAAATAACATCAAAAGCAGGAAGTAGCGAAAAAATACACTCCAGGATGGGCCAAGCAAGATCAGCCACCAGACAGTTACACGGACTATTATGGAATAAAAAAATAACAAAAGAAAATAAAAGAAGAATTTATAAAACAATAATAGAAAGTATTGGGCTGTACGGCGCCGAACTCTGGGAAATAAACCAAAGAAACAAATCAAAAATTAAGGCCATAGAAATGAACTACTGGAGACGATGTTGCCAGCTCACTAGACTTGATAGGGTGAGAAACGAAGATATTCGGAGAGAAATGGAAATCGATCTAGACATAATAGACACAATCGAAGCCAAAAGACTTAACTGGTATGAACACCTTCAGAGAATGCCTGAAAATAGATGGCCAAAAAAAATAGAAGAATAAAAAATAGAGTATAGATGCATATGCGTCTATATTCTTTGCTTTCACACTGACCACTGAGCGTACTCTTTATTGCATGTTTTCATTAGGTTTCTCTAAACATTTTTCGAAGTAACGTGTAAAAAATTTACGGATCAAAAACAGTTTCGAGTTTTTCACACCGACACTATGTGATCAGACCAATTTAAGTCATTATCACTCCGAGATCGTTGTGGGAGGTTACAGAGTTAAAGGGATGTCCATTAATAAAGTACGGCAGTGATGGGTTATTTTTGCCGATATCTAAAACAACGCATTTTTCAATGTTATGCGGAAGTAACCATTCTGAGGACCATTTGAATATTGCGTCAAAATCTTGTTGAAGAACATGTTGGTTGATAGTTGGATTCACAAATAATTTCGTATCATCAGCGTAAATGGAATCCTTACTGGATACAATGAACGGACGATCACTACTGTAGACACAAAAAAGTAGCGGTCTAAATATTGATCCTTGTGGAACTCCACTCTTGACTGGCTTATCTAGTGAGTGGTCTTCCCTAACATGAACCCTGAAGTATCTGTCGGATAGAAAATCTTGAATCCAAAGGTTTAACTTTCCACGGATACTATAGTGATCCAATTTAGCTAGTAATCGACGTTTTTGAACACGTTCGAAAGCTTTGGAGAAGTCTAAGTAGACTACATCAACAGGATTCCGATTGTTTAAAGATAACGACCAATCATTTATACAATGAAGTAAGTTTGTGATAGCTGAACGACCTTTGATAAAGCCATGCTGTTGGCGAGAGATGACATTTTCTTGAAGAAGAAACTCAGACATAGCTTCCGAAATAATCGATTCCATGATTTTGCCGACAATAGGAACCAGGCTGATTGGAAGATAATTATTGCAATCAAGTTTATTTCCTTTCTTGAATATAGAAGTAACCGAAGCCAATTTCCAGGACGAGGCGAGAAAATCTTGACTGAAAGAAGCATTCATTATGAGAGATATAGGGATGGCTACAGATTCTGCACATTGTTTGAGGAAAAGTCCGTCTAATCCATGTGATGAATTATTTCGTAGTTTTCTTAAATGATGTTTAATTTCTTCCGGTGTGAAAGATATATTGTCAAGATTTTTAGACAAACGTGGGCACATTATTTGAGAAATGGTATCGTTAGGTTCATCTGTAAAAACCTGAGAAAAGAATAACGATAAATATTCTTAAGAGTTGTCAGTTGTAATAAATTTGAGTTTATGATAAAGTTTTTAAACAAATTTTGGGAATTGATAGTATCGGTTTTGGAAATAATGGGCCAGCTTATCTCTGAAAAATTGAAATCTCCAACAACAATAAGATGTTCAAGGAATGATAATTCCTCAAGTTTGTTAATAAACATATTGTCCTGAGTAAGTACTGTATCCGGAGGTCGGTATATGAAAACTATATTAAATATGAAAGAGTTATTAGTAATAAGTAAGTGGATAATTTCTATACCGGGTACGTCTATTGTTTTATTACTGATGGAAAAAGTATTGGTAATTTGATTTGCTAAATAGATGCCTACTGCACCCACTCGACGAGTACCTCTATCTCTACGAAATATAGTAAAATTATCAATGTTTCTCCATTATTTTTATGAGTTTCAAGCTCAGTACGAAGTTGCTTTAAACGAAATTGCTGCATTGGTGTCTTGTCATCAATAACAGAATATGTTTCAGTAGATTTGTTTTCCAAAAGTTTATTTTTGTTACGAAGAATTTTTCGAGTGTGGTGTTCAGAACTCACTATCACTTTTATCATGCGGGGATAACGTTTATTTTGATTTGGTTTACCGACTCTATAAAATGTAACAGGACTTTCTTGATATCCAATGACTTCTAGGGCTAAATGTATTTTATTCTGATCATGATTTTTTTTTTATTTTTTGCGTCTCCTGTAGGTTCAGGGACGCCTCTAACCAAAAAATTTTTAGAACGAGATATGCGGTCAGCGGTTTCATTGACAATGCTGTCGGTAAATTCTGTTGTTCCAATAGAATCAAGTTGATTTAATTTATTGCTGAATTCAGATAGTTTAATATCAAACTTTTGATTTCAGTAATATTCCCAATGTTTGAACTACATGCATTGCAAAGTATACATATCCCACGTACTTTTTGCCTCGTAACTCGATCGAAAAAAACGAAATTATAAATACGAGATTAAAGAATCTTAAAAATGTCACATATTGAATTAACAAAATCATAGCGCCATTATACAAGAAAGTCTAAGATTACTACAAGAAACTCTTGACCATTTCATCAATTTACTGCATTATTTACACACAATTTTATACAGAAAAACAGCAGCTGGAAAATATATATATATATATTACACTACTATCCACGATGATAAGGAGAGCTATCGAAATTCAAAAATATCGCATTTATTAGTAAAGAAAATTTGTATCTTAACATATATTTGCTTTCTGCTCATTCATGAACTTTCACGTAAGTTGCTAACTTTAAAAGAATAATGCTGCGAAATGTAACCTACAAACAGCATGACTTCCCTTCAGTGGAAATACATCAACTATTGAACTCTTCAATCATACATGAGCGACTTTCCTCTATGAGCAGAAGTTAGACCTTAAAAAATATTCAAGGACAAAACATATAAGCCCAAAACGTCCTATATATACCCTGCTTATATTTCTAAAGTACACTCCTCTGATACCCCTAAAAAAACTTTGTTACCTCGTTAACAAATTGCTGACCTCTGTCAAGAATAAACTCCTCGAAAAATATACTGAAAACTTGGAGGAAACTCCATTTTTTTAAAGTTACTAGCTAAATAGCTCACTTCGAGGTTTGGATATGGACGGAAGGAATTTTTTTGTGATATCCCAATTCTATTGTATACTTATACCTGTCCATAGGGAAGTAAAAGCCATAGCTGCCCTCAACGCATTTCACCCAAAAAACATCATAGGAAATCAATAAAAATAAATCTGGAAAGAGCCGTTTTACCAACAATATGTTCCCTATGCTCTAGTTTCTCCAGAAGACGACATATCATTTAACCACCAGTAATAGAAATCGAATACACACAAGTGTCTACATCAGAATTATCAAGAAAAAACGCCTTGATTTAGCAGAAAATGTTTAAATGTGCCACCCGCAAGTAAAAAATAATCCACGATAAAAAAAATACCACCAGAGAAAAACGGCAAACATCGTTCAGGATTCAACGGAAAAATTTTCACCTCTGGATGTACTTATAATATATGTTGAAGTGAGTTTATACACGCATGGATTTGCTGGCGCTAATAGTTGTTGGCGCGCTAAGTAAAATAAAATGACATGTATTATAGCATGCATAAACAGTTACTGGCAAGTATTGGCGAGCAATGTCGAAAAGTGCATGCATTGTGCCAGTAAAGTTAGAATATTCCAACTTTTCATGCGCCAGTAAAGTAACCATTTTACCGGAGTTTTAAATTGAATTTTCAGTGTAAACCTTTGTGTTTTGTGGTTATTTTAAATTATAATATGTTTTATACTTATTATTATAATATATAGATAGTTACTATTTAATATTATAATATTTTTAAATTTGAGGTAAAGCAATTTTAACAAATATCACTTAAAATGAGAAGTTCACGAGAAAAATGGTGTTCCCAAGACATTGTAGCAATCCAAATTCGACCTCTCCGCTTATCATTTCTTCTTTTTTCCACATGGCTAATCATTTCTTCAACAATGCTTTTTAGAATTATTAAACGATACCCTACACGGACTCCAAATTTTATTTCTTCGATTAACATATTACTATTGTGTAAACGACCACGACAAGTCAGAATTGAAAAGAATATTCCATTGTGCAAACTTAAAAATGAAAATTAAAGACTTCTCTGTGGGTCTTCAGGCGAAAATTTTCTTAGTCCATCTATTTCCTATATCCAGAAAAATTTATAATTCGAATAATAAAAATCCCGCTTTCTCCTATATATTTATTAAATGGTTATTCATATGCAAAATAGTTTTACATGAACAATTTATTATGTAACAAAATATAAAATATGTCGCAAAACACATGGATTAGGTACAACGATACTTCAAGCTGTAATTAGATATTAAAATTTTATGTATGTTTCTTTATAATAGTATAGTAACGGAACAACAGAACTAATAACTATATTTATTTATAAAAATATGCTGTCTTAAATTTATTTGAATTTTATTTATATCCTGAACTAACATTTTATATCTTTTTAGGAATAGGAGTGGCCAACCTTTCCTGACAATGTGCCACTATCTGTTTATAAGAAATTATTTATGCCAAGAAAAATATATGGGGGTGTGTAAAGGGGTAGTGGAGCGCAATACATGATGACATATCATGTTGATATCACTTGGTCTCTCCTACCCTACTCAGTTTCTATCTTCACCTTCAATTTGGTACCACCGAAACCCCACTGGAGATTTGGTAACCAACTTCAGTGGAATGTGGGATTCGGGCTAACGAAGAAAAAAAGTCTTGGTCATCCGATGAATAAGGAGTTAAGCTAAGGGCTAACAACCCTCCCTTGAAAAACCCGATTGTTGCAAATGAGACAAACAGACGGATCTCTGCAACGACGACGACAACGACTCCGAACTCAGCAAAGAAAAATTGACGATTATGGATTTAAAATTTGGAACCTGGAATACGAGAACTTTCTTAAAGGCAGGATCTATTATTAGTTTGGCAGAAGAAATTTGAAAATACGGAGTTGAGATATTGGCGTTGCAGGAAATCTGATGAAAGAGCCAGGAAGATATTCGTATAAATAAATTCTCACCATGTTACTCCGGAAACGAAATCAGCCAAGGTGAAAGAAGAGTAGATTTTATAGTAACCAAAAGACCGCAAAGATCTATTGTCGTATTTACACCAATATCAGACAGAATTTGCCATTATAGGACTCAAAGGTAAACTACGAGTACATAACGTGATAATGGTTCGTGTATATGTGCCAATGGAAAAGGTTGATTAAGAAGAGATTGATTCTATATCTATGGAGAACTACAGGAAGTGTAATAAAATCCAAAGATACGAAGCTGTTATAACATTAGTCAATTCGAATGCTAAGCTGGAAAAAAAAGAAACTTCTGTAAATATATTTTTCAAACATATAGAGCAAATAATTATGTATTTGTCAGTACTAACTTCCAGAGAAAGATATCCATAAAGTAACCTGGAAAATATCAGTAATCAATGAAGCCAATCAAATTGACTACATCCTCATCTCAAAAAGATGAACAACAGCCATAACTAATATCAGAACGTATTGCAAGGTAAACTCTGACTCAGATCACTGTCTTGTGAGTTCAAAATTACGACAGTGGCATTAGGGACAAATAGTCGAATTTAAAAAATGGAATATTGAAGGATTTAAAAAGCCAACAAAGAAGCAAGAGTACTAAAATACTCATCAAATAAAACTTAACGGAACAAGAGAGGAAGATAACGCAGAGGAGAAATGAAGACAATTAAAAACGTTGATAATGGAACCTGCAGAGAAAACTGTCGGAGAAGTCAAGAAACAAAAATAATGACAAATGATAGATGATAAATGCAGAACTGCAGTAGAGGAAAAAAGTCAAGCTAGACTTAATCAACTTAAAAAAAAATACCAGAAATAGAAGGAACATTTATAACGAGAAGAGAATACAAGTGATTAGATATGCAAAAAAAAGAGAGGCTTTGAAAAACAAGTACAAAAAATCCTAGAGCATAGCAGCAGACTCAAAAGTAGAAAATTCTATAAAAAAATAAAAGAAAGCACACAGTTATTCAGACCAAAGTTGACGATATTCAAAGACAAGGACAAAAAACTACTAACGGAGAATTATAAGGAGGTGTAAAGAATACTTAGAAGAAAACCGAAACGCAGACAATGAACAAAACGAAACAATATATTTTACGGGGGAGCAGCACATTAAAAATTCGAGTTATGAAAGAGTGGTTCAGATAATAAAGAAACTAAAAAACAATAAAGCGCCAGGGACGGACAAGATTTTGGCAGAATTACTAAAACATGAGAACTCTGGGGAAGAATTCATTATCTAATAATATTAATATGGACCAAGAAACAAATGCGGGAGGAATGAACAGTTCGTATACAGTCAATATAAAAGAAAGGAGATACGAGGAAATGCCACAGAACTTCATCTATAAAATATCTTGTCAATGTAAAAATTTTTATGTGGGAGAAACCATAGGAACACTAAGTGTCAGGATAAACAAGCATGAAACATACATCAAAAATAAAGAGTTGAAAAAATCACAGATATGCAAAGATGCCTAAGACAATGAGATCAGAGTGCAGTAAAAAGATGCATCAATAGTCATGAAAGAAAGAGACCTAGAAAAAAGAAAAATTAAGAAAGCAGCTGTCATCTTACCTAATGTAGAAAAATGTGTAGCAAACCCATCAGCAGAATGTAGCAGACTCTGGTGCAAATAATAAAAAAAGAAGTTAGCAGCAAGAAAATACGAACATTTGCGAAATAATAGAAAATCAGAGACACATTAACTACAATAAAATATAATATATATACAACTTACAATGCATAAACATATAATACACAAATACATAATAGATAAACAACACAAAATAATCCGAATTTGATATCATGCTGAGGGTACAAACATAACTCTCAGAATTTTCAACTAAAACCATGGCTATTTCCCTGCAAGATCAAGACCAAGAAAATCACTTGTGAATTTGAAAACCAATACTGCCAAATAACTATTGGTTATAATCAACAGCTCATATTTTAAAATAATGTTTTTTTAAAACGATTTCCTGGAAATCAGAGCGTCGAATAACAATTATAAAATATAATTTTCATTACAATTAATTGTGGCTTAATCCCATAAGCACAATATTTACCTATGTTTTTATTACGATTTTCTAGTTCGTCGTTTATATATTCTTCTTTTAGAAGTTAGAAGCACGCAACTAGGTTTTCTTTTGGATGTATATTATAGAAGAAAGAGTTCCTTAATGAAGAGGCATATTTAAAATATTTACAAATTTTCCTTTTCGATATATTTGATGCCATATGTAGATATTTTTATTTTAAAATCTGACTGAAGAAGGAATTAGAAGTAGTATAGTCAAGGAGAATTTTAAAGAAAATCGTGGGCGTTATAAATATATCATATTATCTTTTAACGAACAAACTTTGCGAAATATTTTGTAGACTTAATAAAATTGTCAAAAATTATTGTAAAAACTTTAACAAACAGAACCGAATCCGACTTTTGAGCGCACAAAAAGCGCACTTTTTAAGAAATACTATATGTAATAAAAATGATTGTTCCAGTTTTTTTATCAAGGGACAGAAAGTATTTATGGTGGATAGGAATAAATAATTTTGATGAAAAGGTTATGAAACAATTTAAGTATGTAAAAGATCTTAGAGCTCATTTTGTTTTTAACAAATGATCATTTTATTTTATATACATCCAAAAAGGTAAGTACAATGGTCAAATGTCTTTCGATTTCAAATTTCGTCTTTCAAATTTTAAATTTGAAAAAAATATATTAGTCCTTGCTTTTTCCAAAATCAAATATTTACGAGCCGCCATTGCAGAATTTGGAATTTAATAAATCTAATTATTAAATTATATCTTGGTAATTACAGAATTATACACAGCTCTAATATATAAAAGTAATCTTAAAGTCTTCTGGTAAACAATACACCATTAGAAAAATCAAGATGAATACAAAATGCATTTAGTACTAAAGTAAAATAGTAAAATAGTAAAGTAAAATAGTATAACTTTTAAGTGTTTTAAGTATATTAGAGATACCACTCGTATATTAAGACTTTTTTTCTCTAGTACTGAAATAAAATATATTCATATTAAGTGATCTCTGCCAGCACTAGCTGTGACTCCGATTCTGGCTTAAGTCAATGATCGGAGATCAGGCTTCGTATACATGTAGAAAAAAATATATACAGGCAATATTAGTAAGTATGAGTCATAAATTCAAAATTATTTTTATACACGTGGACCGTACTGTGCAGACCGAAAACGGCCATAAGCGTATGAAGGCTCCAATCTTAACTTCTCCGGCGTTCCACCTTCTTTTGTTTTGTCTTGATTTCTCTGTTTTAATTAACTTCATTTTTATTTCTCCTATTACTAGAAAATGCTCTGTGTCCTCGTTTGCTCTTCTATGTGATCTGACGTCATGAATGATTGTTTTTATGATAGTTATTGTAGATTTAAAACAAGTCGATTTACTTCGAAGACCAAAATCTTGATTTGTAGACATAATGTCTACATATAACATAATCCTTAAAACCCTTTAATGCCCAGTCAGTTTGCCGAGTTCCGATCCTTATGTCTATATTTAGTAGAACAGATCTAGGTTTCTAAGAAGGCCTATTATCCATTTAGGAGCCACAATTTTTCCTGGCCAGGCTCTAAAAAATATGTTTCAGGTACTTGTGGCGTTAACGAACAATGGCTCTGCAGTTGCATTTTTTTACATCTTTAAAGAGAAGAAAAATCTGCATACAGACACCTGTGACTCACTCAGGTAGTGTTAAGTTCCTAATACTCTTACTAACGAAGTAATGTCAGAATGAGATGTCAGAGGGATTAGACCTTTGACACTTCGTTTCCTTACCACTCCGAGATGGTGGGCTTCCAACTAAAAACCTCTCCTCTTTCACTCCAGACATCAGGATGAAAGGGCCAGTTAAGGCAGAACATCTCTCCTGACGCTCTGCTATTACCCGATTCCCATTCTTTCTCCCACATATTCATTGGTAAAACCACACCCACATGACCACCAAAGACTTTCATCCCCCTGCCTTAGCGAGGCTGCATCTCTATCTCATTCTCTCCTATTTCGAGACAGTTTGAACTCCACCGACGTGCTACTCGCTCGTTTCAGTTACAAGTTTCCTCTCCTCTGATCTGACTGTGCCCTCCTAAACCTGCAAAGGTAGCTACGGAAGCAGCCATGGCCTGTGAGCATTTGCGTCAGGTAATAATCCAGCTGCCTAAGTCCAAACTTCACCCAGCTTCGAAGGTTTGGGATTAGTGATTTTGAATTAGTGAATCCACATGTTGTTTTATTTACTTTGCCTATTTTACAGAGATGATATCTGATTGAGCAATTTTCAGTCAGAACATCCGTAATTACTTTGAGGAAAAGGTTGTAATAATATTTTTACCTGTCTCTGTGCTGTAATATTTTCTCAGTAGGCTACAGTAAGCTTCTTTCCCATTTTTAGATATCCTTCACTATACTTTGGTTTACCGCAAAATGACTCTGGTGCAATAAAAGGAGTATATACTTATTTTGCAGCAAGACTATCAGCAATCTCCAGCAATTACCAACAATTACTTTATGCTCCGGCACAACTAGCAAAGTTACTTTTTTGCGCGTTGTCAGTTGCTTAAAGGCTTGTTTGCAGTTACAAGCTTTTATCGACTCATAATTTGTAAACTTCAGAGCCTACAGTGAAGCTTGATTGTCTGAGACAATAAATATTTTGCTGAACTGAGGTGTTTTTTAGACACTATGAAGCACAAAAATCGATTGCTAGCAATTCTGCTTTAAAATATTATAGAACTATTTCCGAGTGCTATTGATAGTCTATTTTAGGACCAGTTGCCCCTATTTCTATACCCTCTTGTATTTTTTATCCACTAGTATACAACGTGAGGGCACTTCTTGTGATTTGTGTGATTGGGCCTCTAAGGCTACAGTGGGCACGCTCTTGCACACGTGATTCCTATACAAACGAGTGCACTTTTTACTCCGAGATACTTAACCCCTTCGGAGAATTTTAGTCCAGTTGTTCCATTCATAATCAGAGGTTAAGTTGTTAACTCACTTAGGATTTGTTGGATAATTTTTTATCCAGAAAATAACGTTTTGTCGGATGAGATCGGAAAATACGGTAGGGATCCCCAAAAGATTTTTCCAATCCCTATTTTTTATCTCTCCAATCGCTGTTTGATAATACAGTCTGCCTTGATTTTGTTAATATGATAACGTGTGATGTATTATGAAATAACAGTTGATTTTTAATTTGTTGTTTGTCACAATTGTGTAATGAGTTCTCAAATTTAAAAATATGGATCCAGATTTTGAAATGTGTAACGCAGGAAATGAAATTCCAGAACAAATTTTAGAAAAGCAACGAAAGTGACTTACGAAATATTTCCAGTAAAATCAAAAGCCAATTACGAGAAACTATACGTCGCATTTAAAAATTTTACATCTTTTGAAATAATATACCATGAAGATTCAAGAAAAAACAAAGTTGATATAGGAAACAAAATTAGGTTTTTCAGTTCTCCCCAAACCGAAAGAATCTACTTGCCTCCCCCTGAGAAACATCACTTTCCGGCCTTATGACGGAAATTACTATTACATTATAAAACTAGTTTAAAAGCCTAGGAAAAATAACTAAAGTAGTACTATCAAGAAATTATATGTGTTACATTTTGTCTTATCTTATCTTAACAAATTTTGTCTTATCAAGAAGAATTGTAAATAGTATATAAAAGTAAAAAGTTCAACAAAGATCGAGAATTGCTAAAGACTGTTAAACACCGAAAAATGTCCTAAAAAATCGATATAGAATGTTACAACTGATCCTTAAAGATCAAATAGGAGGCCGTAGACGTGTGGGAAGAAAACAGGTTTTTTGGTTAAAAACATTTCTGAATGGACTCAGATATCAAATTCAAGACAATTTTATTCCATGTGGCAGAAGATCGAGAAGCCTTTGCAATTGTGATCGCCAACGTCAGATAATTCTGATATAAAGACTACATGGAAAGAACTTGATAATTCCAATTTTTAAGATTTCTTGTTTTTAATACCAGATTCTAAAATGAACCTGGTTTCTAAAATGAACATAATTAATAAGTCAAAAGATATAAGTGTTTGAAAAAAAACTGTACTTGGAAATAACTTAACATGTCCATTTCAAACAGGGGAAAACGTTGATAAGTCAAGGTAATCCTAAGAGTTGGCAACAATGGCATGCAACATTGAGTAACTTGATTTCTACAGATGCTTTTAGTTTCTGTGTTCTAAAGGTTATGTTAGTGCTCATTTTGTTTTATTTTAAAGTGAAAAGTGATTATTTACAACATTTGACACTTTTATATGTTAATCAACATAATTATGGCGGATACGGGTGAGTGTTCGAGTGATCAATTACCTTATGCTCGTGGGAAAATCTCTAAGAAAAGGAAAAGCTTTGGAAGGACTCAAGATGTTCCAAAGAAACCAAAGTTACAGTCTCATGCGGTTTGGAAGCTTGTAAATGTGCTAATAAAATAAATGTTTTGATGCAATCTCTGAACATAACAAAACTATTATAAAAAATATGAACTCTTTAAAAAATAATGAACAAATAAACTTATATTTAGCGGGCTTAGTTCCCTTGGTTCATGTACAACGAAGAATGGCTAGAAAACCCAGGAATGAGGCTAGTTTCTGAGATTGCATAGTCTGTTATCATGTGAAAATAAAACGGGAAGCCAATGTGGAATATGTCTAGGTGTACAAGAATGCATTAGAGTCATTTCAAGGTATAACACGAGGTAAAGTTGATATTCTTGTAAATAAATTTAAAAAATCAAACGAAGCTCCTAGGGACCTACGGAGTTTGCATGAAAATCATCCTTTCCAAATATGGAATGTAAAGAAGAAGAATTTAAAGGTAGATTTGAAGAAGTTTCTGTTAATTTTGGATAATTATTATTATTGTTTTTTTTTTATACAGTAATTGTGATTTTTTATTCCAGTATAATTATAATATAGAGTAAAACAAAACATACTCAATTAAATTTTTCTTAATTTTAAAATTAACGTCCCCACTATTTGACCAACGAGCTGCCGCTGGTATCTTTTTTTTTACATATTATACACAGGCATTTTATCCTTTTCTCGGTAGATTTGCGCCCTCTCTTTGAGAAAAGATAAATCATTCAGAACTTTACTATACTGTAAGCACAGAATACACCATCCGTTGGGATGGTGTATTCTGTGCTGTAAGTGTTTTTATTATAGTTATGACAAAACAGATGGCGCTGATAATATAAAAAAGCGATTCTTCTAATTTTGAAAAAGCTACAATATTCTTATATTATACAGGGCACAGAATACTAATCACAAGTTGTGATTAGTATTCTGTGTACAGGGTAACAATGTGTACAGACAGGGCAGTGCCACAAACTTCAGTGGGTAGCTCAACTCTACATGAAAACTTAATGACATTTTACTATAAACGTATGCCCGAAAATGCTTCGTTTCCTAGATACGGGGTGTTGAAATTTTTGGTACAAACTGACGAGGTATTTATTGCTCTGAAACCGGTTAATATAGGCAAATGAAACTTAATGGGTTTTATGGGGTAGTTATTGTGAATTTTTTGAAATACAATAAAGAATTATTTATTTATCATTGGCGCACATAAAGATAATGGCCTGAATTTTTTAATGAAAAATATAGTATATACCAGGGTCGGACTGGCTCATTAAAAAGGCACCAATCTAAACTATAAACAAATGCGCCAACCCCCTTCTGCTAAACTTTTTACATAAAACTTATTTGAAATTCTAATACATATAAAGTAATTCAATGCTATTTGTGAATTTTTTAAGTTTAATTTTAATTTAATTTCATAAAATAATTTATACCATTTTTATTGGAAATAAGCCAAAATTTTACTTTAAAATAAATTTATTTTGACATTTTGATTTACACGTGGAAATTACCGGCAGGACGTCCCATGACACGTTAGTTGATACGGCTATAAACCAGCATCGTAGGACACAGATTTGACTACGAGCTTTTTAACCGCAATCACTTTAATATACGCTGTTGGAGCTAAAATTACCGCGGCTGCTGGCACCAGACTCCAATTGATCCTCGTTACAGAGTTTATAGTGTACTTATTCCGATTACGGGTCCTCAGATGAGTCCCGTATAGTTATTTTTCATCACTAACTCCCCGTGTCGGGAGTGAGTAATTTGCGCACCTGCTACCTTACTTGTATATGGTAACTTTTTCTCAGGCTCCCTCTCCGAAATCGAACCCTGATTTCCTGTTGCCCTTTACCATCATGGTAGACGCAGAACCTACCATCGACAATTGCTGAGGCATCAAAACATCAAAATAAACCTATTATAAGTAAAATTTTGGTTTATTCCCACTAAAAATAATAAATTTTATTAATATACCACAAAAACATAGCTTTAGTTTCCCACTATCCCTTCTACATTGTTATACCTCTTTTGTACTCCCCAGATACTCCAATAAATTTAAAAAAAATTTTTTTAACTGCTTCTGCAGAAGAATCTACTCATTCAAAAAAATTTAAGAAAAATCATGGTGAGTGGTGATCAATAGAAGTCACTTTATGATTTTTTTCAAATTTTTAGTGCGCTTAAAACTTCATATAGATACTTTCGAAAATGAGAATATTTTAGTAAGTACCTATCTTACATTATATGAAAATCAATTTTTGTAAAAAAATTTTTGTTATAATTTTACTTTAAAATTAAAAAATTAACGGAGTAAAAATTTAACATTACACCGGTGGTAAAATATAAGCATATTGTGCTGCGCTTACGCAGTGCAAATTTTACGTGAAAGCACACTTAGCTCTGTCCCTGTATTCACAAGAAACTGAAGTTGGAGAGCATCATCGATAATGAAGAGGCGACATGGTATCTATGGGGCTGCGGTTGCCGCCGTTACTGCGCTTCTTTTCTAAATTTGCAGGGTGGTCTACATTTCTTGACTTGGGCGCCAAATCTTCGATGGTAGTAACACGGCTTGTCATATAATGACTTGGTACTCACTATTTGAACCTGTTGCGCTTCTTCAGATACAGTTAATCTTTTGGATAAAGTATTTACTTAGCTGCTTAATGCAGCCACTGTTGTGTCTAGGATAAGGCTTTCGGTAACAGCTATAACTCTACTAAAACTGCATCGAGAATAGATATAACGCTTCGAACTCAAGGTGGTAGGCAGTCTAATCAAAAACTTTTAAGAACTTGCGTACTAATGCTATCCGTGATCAAAGCTTGCAGCCAATGGACCAGTTGGATTGGTTTAAGGTCACCCAGAGTGAGTTCCATTAACCGTTAGATGTTTTCATCTTTCATGCCATACCTGTTGAGAAGTCAAGCTTTAAGTTATGTATAGGCATTGCCAGAAGTTGGATTCTTTACTATGTCTGCAACTTCTATAAATACCCCACTGTGCAAACTAGCAATAATGTATTCGAACTTACAGCTGTCAGTAAAGATTTTGGATTGTCGAAACTGTGCCTCCAGCCGGAGAAACCATAATTCTGGTTTAGTGCGCCAAAATTCTGGCCCTTTTATACTTACCCGTGCAATTAAAGAGTCATGATCACCTCGCACAATGTAATGTTGATATTGTTTGGTGTTGTTTGGTCGGTTCCTGTCATAGTGTCGTCGTTGGCTATATAATGTGTTTCTTATAATCCACACGCGAAAAAGCAGTGAACACTAGTTGACTAGATACGATCCTGGGTAAATTGTCTTTAGAATATAACCCATCAATAGTGGAAAAAGGCACGAGGGCATTGTATAACCACTAGGTGTTAAATGCCACGAGGTTTCATGGACTAGATGTAAATGTTGTACTTACGGTTTTTCTCTCTCAGGGTCACCAATAATTATCAGTTTGCGGGAATCAAAAACTACTTTAAAACTACTTTAATGGTTTATTAACAACAAACTACATACTAAAACAAGTAAGAAATCCGCAAGAGTTCTTTTCTGAGTTTAATCGTGTTCTGACAGGGCAGCTGACTAAATCCCTTTTTCTTTCTTCTTGCCAGCTTGTCTTTTTACGCCAACGTTCCCTCGCTTCAGCAGCACCGTCAATCAGTGTATGATAGGCGATTACTTGCGAATCCGTCACAATATAAAAAGTATAATCTAAAAAATAAAATCAAAAAGAAGATGGCGCTGTTTACGGTTATACTCTTTTGTGTAGTGTCCTTATTGTTTGATTACTGTAGATATCCATATCTTTCATGTTTTATCTTGATTTCGTCTGATACTTTCAGTTAGAGTTTGTTTAATACCCATCAAAATTTGGTTCCTTATCAGTCAACTATTTGTTTCATTCGTTTATCTCTGCAATATTTTTTGAATTTCTGCAAATGTTTTTTTTCTAGTCTCTGGGACGTACAAGTAAGTAAAAATTGCACAAACAAAAGTGAAGACTGCGAACATAAACATAGTACCATCGACACCAAAACCGCGAACTATATCGTTAAAGAATTGAGTCATTATAAAAGAAGTTAACCAACATGCCGCAGATGTGGAAGTCGATGATAATTTCTTAACATTTTTAGGAAATAGTTCTGAGGAAATTGTCCATGGTAAGACGGCTAAACCATTTTGAAAGGCGAATGTCGCTATTATTAAACTAGTGATTGGCAACCAAGACATAAATTCGATGTTTAAATTTGTTCTGGTCTGTACAAAAACGAATACAGCTAATAAAAGTAATGATAAACCAAAAAATATACTAGAAAAGATAAGTAGAGTTTTTCGTCCTAACTTGTCAGTTAAGTACGGGGCAGGTAAACTAAAACAAAATATGGAAGCACCAACTATGAGGGAGCTAATATCTGAAGGTATGCTACTACCTGACATTTCAAAAATTGGTTGGAGATAAAAGGTGATAGCATTCCAACCAGACAGTTGCTGAAATATTATTAAAGATAAAGAAATGACAAACGCTTTCTTAATTCCCGGATTTATAAACATTTTCCATAAGCTTTCCGGTTCTGTCTGCCTTTCCTGATCTAAAGAGTATTTTATGTGCTGTAATTCACCTTCTACCCCAGTGCTGTCTTTACCCCTGAGTAACATTAATACTTTTTGTGCCTCGTCCAGTTTATTTGCACCAATTAAATAAAATGGTGTTTCTGTTCCCAACAGAAGAAAAATAACAAAAAATAGAAGCGCAACGCAAAGATTGACAAGATTGAATATTTGAACAGTAAGAAATGGACCTATCAGGTATGGTAGAAAATTTCCTAGTGCCCAAAATATAGCCAAAGTTACAGAGTAAGGTCCTCTTTTATTTTCTTCTGCTACTTCAGCAATATATAGCGGAAGTAAAGTATAACCAGCACCTACAGCTAAACCTCCAAGAATTCTTCCAAAGTAGAACAATTCCACGCATTGAGCAAAAGCCATTGTTGCATAAGCTACAATATGAAAAACACCAATAGCTAGAAGTGCAGTTTTTCTTCCATAACTTTCAGATAAGTAGCTAAAGGGAATTCCTCCAACCATTGCTCCAACATTAATCAATGACGCTATTAAAGCATCTTGCTCTTTGGTGATGGGTTGAGATAATGGGTTGATATTGGAATCATTTGAATACAATTTCGAAAACATTGGCGAAGTCCATGTCATTGTGATATCACCTGTGGTAGCTAGTAAGTCAACTGCAAAGAACATAAAAAATCAGCATTAAAAGGAAGAATTAAATAAAAGAACAAAAGACTTTACATTAAAAAAAAAGAGATGTCAACTAATTCCTCATTATAATATGCATATGGTTTTATTGGTTAATATTTTTGCCTGTCCCTTATATTTTATAGAAATATTATCCGAAATATGGATTTTAAATTTAATTTTAACATCAATATTGTTAGTAAAGTGCCTAAATATAGTGTTAGTAAATGTGTGAACTTTACCGTTATTGTATGATCTAGAAAGACGAAAACGGAATTCCAAAGGCGCTCGTCCTTTAATAGTTATTTGTTGATAGTTGATTTCATGAATTAAAGACCAAACAACTTTGGCAATGCCTAACCAAATTATTAAATACATAAATGACAAAAATGTACCTCTAAGTACTAAGTACTTAATTATGCAGTAAGAGAGCTTATTAGTCAGAGATATAAGTCAGAAAACTGCAATATCTGGGACATATCATGAGGGGCGAGCATTATAACTTGTTGCAATTAATAATGCAAGGAAGAATACAGGGTAGAAGGAGTCGCGGAAGAAGACGCATCTCCTGGTTAAACAATTCGAGAGCTTTGTTTAACTGGACTTCTGCTGGCCTCTTTAAAGCAACGGTATCGAAAGTGGGAATTGCCATGATGGTTGCCAACCTTCTTAGAGGAGATGGCACATGAAGAAGAAGAAGAGCTTATTCATAGCAACATTTTTTTGAAACAGTTTAACAAATTTATCATTTTTTTGGCCATAGTACCAAAAGATGGAATATATTATCAAGTTTTATATCAGATAATAAAAAGGAGGCTTTAACTTTACGATATCATTAAAAATATTGAACTCCACTAGATGAGTAGGACGTTATGATGCTTTTTGCATCAAAATTCAGTTTTTTGAAAGGCCAAAAAGCGCTAATAAAAACGATTCTATTAAATTGCAAATTAGATGAAAGAAAAGAAACTAATTCACTTAAGAAGAAGATTCAAAACTACAATTTTATTACGTTATAGTTTTTTTACTACAAAATCCTACAAACTATCAATTCAGCCTCTAAAGCATTTCAATCGAAAGCCAATACCGATCTTTCAAATAACTTAAAACGTTTGAAAATTTGTTTGGAAGAATTGTAAAGGTATCGACATAAACTTGAAAATTTAAGAAAGGAAGTAAATAATGTTGCAGAAAAGTGATCCATCAACCCTGAGTTTTCTAAAACTTGTCAGAGGAAGGTGAAATGCCGTTTTGACGAACATTGCGAAGATTAGCGTGTTCAGGATCCAGAAAGTTTTTCAAAGTGAACATATTTTATCATGTATTGGACATCATTATTAATCAACTGAAATCGCGTTTCCTTCCAATGAATGAAATTGTTTGCAATAAGACAAATGACGCAAAATTTAAATGATACTGGTCTATTAAATAAAGTACTAGAGTTTGTTGAAATATATAAAAAAGACACCTATCTGAATCATTTGCCAGAAGAATTCTCAATTTTCAGTTTACCTTTAGAGATAAAATAGAAAAGGCAACATGTATTAAAGAACTTGCTGATTTATTAATAATAAAGAATAATTCTATGTCATGTTAAAACTAAAATTAATAAAAACATATTTAAGAAACTACGGGACAAAACAGGCTACGTAACTTGGCTTTATTTATTTATTTTCAACGGGCTGCTTCCCAACGAGATTAACCCATTATACTGTCTATTGAAGATTCTATGACCCGATTTTTCAAATTTGATGATGTTATTAATATTTTTGTGAATTTTATTAACAAATATCTTGTTTAGATTAAGCTATTATAATAGTTTAGCTGCTTGCTTATTTTGTTATTAGTTATTATTATTTCATTTTGATTTAGTTGTTCATAGTCTGTTTTATGTTATTTTTAGCTCTACTTTTTACTAAACAAAGACCAACGTACTAGGGCCTGATGATGAAGCATATATTGTAAACCTTGAAACCGGTCGCCCAAAATTTACCATCAATGACAAATATACTTAATATTGTGAGTATTAACTCATTTACCATATACTAGTATTATGTACTCACACTGGCAACCTTTTCATCATTTATTATTTTAATAAAAAATGGAATACATATGCTTTTGAAAATTAGATATTTAACTTAAATGGATACTCTGGTGTAATCAGGAATCACTCTACCGCGCTTCAATGCTCCAGACCATCTCTTTTCCCCCTATAGCACTTTGATGCGCGATAGCCAAATGCTCTTCGTGTGGAAACCCTGGGTAGGTACAAGAACTCCAATACGATATCCTAACCCGATCGATGCAGGCTTGCGTGAGGAGCTCTTTTCCTAGTTTCTCTAGTGACGTATCATCGAACTAAAATTGCTTGCTCGGGCCTCGAGTATCCGCTCTGGGCTACGCGCAGTTCGGCGTCTCGGTGCCCGAGGATATGGGCCCTTAATGCCCAGGTTTAGGGGTTTTGTTCATTTTTTTTGGATTGATTTATTAAAATACATTGCAATATCACGATTTCTATTGAGGCCCATCAACTTAGCCATGGGCTTCAGATGGTATAGTTACACTACTGTAAGTAACGTGTGGCAAGAACTGGAGTAATATGCAAACCGCCATGAAAGTCATGAAATATTTGAAAAGTTAAATATTTGGCACGAGAGTTTAAGCCACAACTTCAAGCCATCCAAGATCATAATATAGAAGTATAAACGTACATAAAGGCATTGCAGAAACCTATAGAAATTACTATTTAGAATAAAAAAAAGACACTTCAAAAGATGCATCAATTTCAGAATACAAGAAACATGCAATTCAAGAGGCAAAACCAATAATTTTATAAGCATAAGTGGAGAAGGCTATTAACCAACTAAGAAACAAAAAAAATTCGGTGATAGATGGCATACCAGCGGCAACTCGAAAAGCAATAAGTGAGATTGTCATAGATGTATTACTAGATATATACAACATGATATAGATTACAGGTGAATAGCCTGATAAGTGATTCGAATCAACCTTTATCCCTATTCATAAAAAAACAAATGCGTTCAAAACAAAAAAATGGCTAGACAGGGCTGCACACTATCAGCATTATTATACAACATAGAATGAGGAAAGTAACATAACAGAGAACATCTGATATGCAAATGACACACATTATACTAGCCGCAGTGAAGTCTAAATGAGTACCATCATCTAACGACTAAGTCAAATTAGCAAAGAATTCGGACTTCAGATAAACACCTGAAGAAGAAAAAATTTGATGGTAGACAAGGCAAATAAAAAGCTATCGCACATAAAATAAGTGGCGAATTTCGAAGTGGTAGACAGACTTGTATACTTGGACTCCCTGATAGCCAACAATGGAGACAGCTCCTCAGAAATAAGCCTAGACTAGCAATATCCCGAACTACAACAGTTCAATTAATTTAAAATATAGAAAGACCAAACAATAACGAGGAATACTAAGCTCGGGTTGATCAATGCCCTTATTTTTTCCATTGCTACCTACGTAGCTGGAACATGGATTCCCAAAAGAATTGATAGAAGTAAGAATGAAGCTTTCGCAATGTAGGTCTACAGGAGAATTATACGTGTATCCTGGATACAACACAGAACCAACCTGTCAATTCTGGGAAAGCTCCATATAAATGACAGGCTATTAAAAAAGTAAACCCATCATAAATGTAGTTTGGCGACATAGCCAGAAGAACAGGGACTATGGAACTATTGGTAGTATAAGGAAAGATAGAAGACCAAAGTGAAGATCAAGGTGAAGATCCCCACAAGGATGAGCAGACCAAATAAAGACTCTGGTCGGAAAATCACTGCATGAAGCCATTCATCTGGCACAGGATCTAACCAATGGAGACAGCAAGTTAACAATATTTAGAGTGCTACCACGCCCTCACAAGGGCTCAAGGAATGAAGAGGACCCATATGAATTGTCTGTATCAATAAGCAAGTGAGTGATCATTACAAATACCTTGTTTAAACTTAGATTGTTTACTTATAAATCACTAGTTTAAAAAATAAATCTCACAGGAACGTAACGAAAGTTACTTTAGTACTTTAGTTTAGTAACGCTAGTTAATTATTGTTCTGAAAAGCCTGGACTGTAAATCTTAAGGCTCAAAAATATTTTAAAATGTTTAGTTTATTCAGAGGAACTTGTTCATAGGGTTTCGTTATAATATACTTTACCTGCTAAAGTTGTAACCAATGCATAACTAATAAACGATTTCATAATTAAAACTCTTTTTGACTAACTCTAATCTATAAATCTACACTGTAACACTTAATTTATTAAAGCATTTAAAAATTTTGGTCTCTCGAATAACTTAAATATACAAACCCAGAGCATGTTTATCTCGATAACCAAATATATTAGATATTACTAATTCCCGTTCTCATTGTACTCGTGGTTACACAGCAAATATGTTTACTTACAAAAAATTCCCGCGTCATAAATTTTAAATTCAGAAGAAGGATTAATTTTTTACGTAAAATCTAAATGTTTTAATAATATCTGGATAAAATGATATGGAAATTTACAAGTTTAAAAACTAACAACAAACGCTCAGAGTGCCCGAATTCTGTTTAAAGTACATTTATCAGACAACAAAAATGACATTGCAGCGATCACCACTGCTTAGAAAATAATTGGGAATCTAAAAGTTAGATAATAAATAATTGAATATGAGTATAAATAACCAGAAACAGAAGAACAAATTGGATTCAGGATTTAAGAGGATCATATATTCAATTCAAAATAAATAATTGAAAAGAAAGTAGAAGCCTCTATCTTTAACATTCCAAAACCTATAGAAAGTTTATGAAAATTTACCGGAAGTTAAACTGGGGAAAGCAATCAAAAGGACAAATATATATTAATAAAAGCTATAGAATAATTAAATAAATGCACACAAACATAATAATAAATATACCCAAAAAGGGATTCTTGTTATCTATCTTATTGTTATGATCCGAAAATGTGGAAAACTGAAATAGAAGTAACGTAGACAATAACGTTAATAATAGTAACTTGAGACTACATCTCAAGGGTCTCCTCTTGGACTTCGCCTCACAGGCCGATACAAATACCCTAGTAGTACTTTTGGGCATTGTTTTTTACGATTAAACAAAATTCAACACAAATATTGAAGAGGATGAAGAATCGTAAACAGGGACTCTACAACATGTTCTAACCATATTTAATAAAGTTACCCTACCCTTTTCCTAATGCGTAACATTGGTAGCAGGCCTAGAAATACTGGAAAGTTCTGCTCGAATATCAGGACAAAGCTCTGACTCGACAATGGCAAATGTAACGTTTCCGAAACGTTGTCAAAACAATGATTTTTCTAAAAACTAAAATTATTAATTATTGAACGAGGAGTCAAACCCAGGAAACTACAGAAGTCATACCAGAAGTCACAATATATATATATATATATATATATATATATATATATATATATATATATATATATATATATATATATATATATATATTTATATATATATATATATATATATATATATATATATATATATATATATATATATATATATGTGTGTACACACTGTCTATATGTATCTATGAATATATATTCAACGACATATTCAAACTATTCATTAATTTTAAAAATAAATCAAAAATTGAACATCAAATACAAAAAGTAATCGTATGTATATATGACATTGGTTTCTTGAAATAGACTTCATAGTATCCTTACCAAGCCATATATTCCTGCGTGCAGTATTGTGTTGGTTTTTCTCTTTCCAACATACTCTTTTTGACATAAATATATTCTTTTTAACTTTGAAGACCTTGTGAAGACAATTCAACGTGTTGGTAATACAACTAACATTTTTCATCTTCTTCTTCTTCAGTCTTAAGTAATCCAACTTTGGACATAGGCCTCCTTTAAATTAATCCAGTGTTTTTTATTTTGCGCCACTTGCTTCCAGTTGTGTCCTCCGATCTTCTTAATGTCATCAGATGATTTCATTTGTGGTCTTCCTCTGCTTTTTTTTCCTAACCATGGTCTCCATTGTTGTATTTCGTGGTTCCATCTTTTATCCTTTAGTCTGGCATTGTGCCCTGCGAAGCTCCATTTTAATTTGACAGCATGTTCTCCTGCGTCTTTTACTTTGGTTTTGCTTGTAATCCATTTATCCAGTTAATCCAGTTTGTTTTTTTGTCTATAAGTCTCACCCCGAGCATTGATCTTTCCATCGCTCTTTGTGCTTTTACTATTTTATCCATATTAGACTTGGTAAGAGTCCACGTCTGTGAACCATACGTGAGTATAGGGAAGATACACTGATCGTAAATTCTGGTTTTCAAATATTGTTCTATTTTAGTGCTTTTCAAGATCCAACTCAGTTTTCCAAATCCTGCCCATGCCAAACTTATTCTTCTGGTAATTTCGGCAATTTGATTTTCTTTGTTAACTCTTATTATCTGTCCCAGGTAGATGTATTCGCTTACTGTTTCTAAATTTATGTCGTTCAACGTTATTTCTCTAATGTTTGGTGTATTTGTCATTAGTTTTGTTTTTTCCAATTCATCTTAAGACCTACTTTCTCCGAAGCTTGAAAGCATCATGGTCTGTAGTTCTTCGAAACTTGTAGCGAATATTACAATGTCATCAGCGTATTTTAAATGACTCAGTTTGCTTCCATTAACATTTATTCCTTTATCTACCCAGTTAATGTCTTTGAACACGTATTCCAGTCCAATTGTGAATAGCTTTGGTGAGATAACATCTCCCTGGCGAACTCCTCTGTTGATTGGTATAGCTTTGGTTTTCGCATCTATTTGTATTTTCATTGTAGCTTTCTTGTAAATATTATGTATGAGCATTCGGGAGTCTATCCTGCAGTTGTTCATGCTCTCTATTGCCCAAAGTTCTAAGGAGTCAAATGCCTTTTCATAATCAACGAAGTCAATGTATAAGTTCAAGTGATATTCATTGGCTTTCTCTATTAGCGTTCTGACTGTAAGAAGATGATCCTCTGTACTGTAACCCTTTCGGAATCCTGCCTGCTCTACCGGTTGATAGCTATCGAGCTTCGACGTTAACCTGTTAGTTATTACTCTCGTAAACAGTTTGTATATTTGGGACAGCAGGGAGATTGGCCTAGAGGTCCTCAGATCTCTCCTGTCTCCCTTTTTGAAGAGAAATATTGACAGACTTTCTTTCCATTCATCTGGGACTTCTCCTCTGTGAAGATATTCGTTGAAAAAATTTTTCAATTCTTCGAGAATAATTTCACTCCCCTACTTCAACATTTCTACAAGTCTTACATCTGAGCCCGGAGCCTTAGTGTGCTTTAGTTGTGACATAGCTTGTTTTATTTCGAAGGATTCTATATTAGTGAGTATTTATGAGTAGTTGACATTCGTTATCTTTCTCTTAAGATCTTCCTTGGTAGTGATATCTGGGTTCTTGTGTGATGAATATAAATCACGGTAAAATGTTTGAGTAACTTTTAGGATTTGGTTCTTTTCTCTTATTTTTTTTCCATCTTTATCCTTCAATGAGATTATTATAGGCTATTTTGTTTGTTCGTATCTATTTTGGTGCGTTTTGTTGAGCTTGTGCCTCCCCAGAATCCGTGAGGCTGACCGGTTTTCCGGTGTGGGATTCTGAGCTGCTAGCTCTACCCACCTGGGATATCATCCCATTTCATTTCAAGTTCAACATGTTGTGTTTTGGGGGTATATTGGCATTAAAACACCACGCTTGCCGGACGGGTTGGTGAGTGTTCGCAGTATCACAGCCGATTAAATCAGTATTTGATTTTTGCCTGCTACTTTGTGGTACCGCACCTGTGGTATTTTCTTTAATTCAGCCCTGAAGAAGTGAATAACCATTCACTAAAACGTTATGCCTTACAATGATTCACAATCATACATCTTCAGCCTCATATACATATATACAGATAATTTCATGATCCACCTGAAGTCTAGCCACACATCTGAATATCCGCTTATCAGGCATAAATCCTTAGTAACATGGTATTTAAATCAATCAATCTTTCTGACCACCTCCTACATCAATCAATATAATCACACACCATTCAATTTTTCACTCGGTAAGAACACACATAATTCACAATATATAGTAATCTCCACATATTTGGTTAACTATATCATCACCAGTTCATCTTTACACTTTATTTTACTTATCCACATATATTTCCTTCAGGGTATGGTTTCGGATCTCTACAGATCTCAGCCTCTTATAGATTCTTTTCTCTTCTGACACCAATATTAAAACATCACATATTATTAGTTTAAATTTAACATAGCAACAACCCATCTACTTTTGCAGTTTTTACATATTTTGTCAATACACACCAACATTCTCTTAACTTTATCTATCCACCTTATGCTCACTAACTTATAACTTATACTTCTTATATTTCTCAGGTACCAAATGTTGCTTTTTAATATATAGGGCCTTTTCTTTTTGTTATAAGTTGAATAATATACGAACAATACATTACAAAACCACCTATTGGCCATCAATTTTTTGTTTGTTTTATGTATTTTGTTAACACACAATAACATCTAACCAACTTTATCCTTAAACACTTAATCAGTTATTTATGTTCATGACCTTATAACTTATATTGTTATATTTTCCAGGTAACTTTTTAACATAGAGGGTCTTCCATGCTTAAGTTATAAGTTAAGTACTACCTGAACAGTACATTGCAGAAATTTTATTTTATTGGCTTCGGCCACCTTCGGCCAATATTTAAACCTTCGGCCAAAATTCGGCTTCGGCCAAAACAAAGCCGAAGGTTTCGCCGAAGGTGGAATAATAAAATGCTCTGTCAGTATACTATACGAAGGAAATGAAATAATCTCTGAACAATATGCTTCGGCGAGTCTTTGATAATTTGAATAGTATTTACACCCTATTTTATACCCTTAACTAAAACGTTTTACAAACTTTCAGGTCAGGTAGTAGGTAGGATATAAATTTTAACAATAGGCCAAGATGTCTCAAAGATCATCATTTGAATATTTCTCACGTAGTAAAATTCCGATAATAATTTTATTGTATTTCTTAAAACTCATGATTACTGGCGCTTATACTACTTGGCGTTTTACCTAAATGGCAAAACATCGACCATCGACTATGAATGTTTCGAATTTAATGTTTTTTATTGTTATTTAATTTTTTATCGCTTCTATTACCAAATAATGTATAAATGTTTGACTTTTTTATCTCGTAATTTCATATTTTTGTTTATCACATATCAGGTAATAAAAATATAATGCACATTATTTAAATTATTAACATATAATAGGAAAATGTATATTTTTAGTCACCTTCGGCTTCGGCTTCGGCTGAAGGTATCCTACAGGCCGAACTTCGGCCAAAAAAATCACATTCGGTCGGTCTCTACTTTCAAATACATCATTTACCATTTCACTCTTCAACAATAAAATTTAAATAACCCAACTTCCTACATATATCTGTTTTTCCATTTTCCAGGTACCAAATGTTGCAAAAACATAAAGGACCTTTTGTAAAAATCGTTAGTTTACCACCACTTAATTTAGATAATTTTTATAGTTGGTTACCTATCAGTACCCACAAAATTTTACCCAACTTCAGTTCACCTACATTAATTTAAAAAAAAATTTCAATTTTATTAACGTAAATTTAGGATAAATTCATAATTCAAACTACAACCCTGATGGTTGCTAATGTTATTTTATTATAATTTTAACTTATTCAATTTTAAATATTGCTGGCTACTGTCATATTTAGACAAATACCTCAAGTTACACTGACTGCTTTGTTCTGACTTCCATCCTAACATGTCATTATTGTCATTTCAATCAATTCCTATCAACAAGTCCTCGTAGACACTCTGTCTCAGGACCAGCAACCTCCAGCGAAGTCTTACGTTGCCATGTTATCAATTACAGTTGTAACTTAAACGTCATAGCATATAAGATCCAATAATGTAACTTAAATTCAAATCAAAAACATTTAACGGGTTTTTACCCAAATATTTATTGGTTCAAAACATGTACAAAGTATTAACCACATTTTGTATCAACCTTGGTCAAAATTTTAAATTTCATGTTTTCGTTAATTAAAGTGGTTATGTACTTTTAAGACACACTGATGATGGAATATGATGGATGATGGGTGGTTTAATTATATACCTTTTATAAAGGATTTTTAAATAACTTTTTAACCCTATTTGTTTAATATATATTTAACAAGTAACTTTTTGGCTAATATCACCAAAGGCCTTTGACATAGTGACGTTATTAGGTATGATACACCTGCTATATAATAGATAAATACTATTGAATATCATAAAAATATAAAAGAAAATATACGAAAGAAACAACGTAAGTTTTAGTAAGTACAAGTAAAAACTCAAACAGAAACAACTGAACTGATAGACATTACAGCTAACTGAAATCAGACAAGGGGATTCATTAAAGATAAATAATAAATAAATATAAACAATAAGGATAATATGCAACGCCGACGACGCAGTTCTGATAACAAAGAGTAAAGATGATTTACAACGAATTCTACACCAGTTTAATACCAAAACATCGGAATTTAAAACACATAAAACGAAAAACTTAGTAATATCAAAGAAATCAGTAAAGTGAAAACTTAAGATTAAAAAGCAAATGAGAGAAGTAATGAAATTTAAATTTCTGGTAATAAAGTTATCGAGCGACATTAGGGATGTAGAGAAAGTAGTGGAATAAGTGTCAAAAAGCAAGCAGAGCAGCGAGATGTCGTAACAATACAATATGGAGAAACAGACACTTAAAAAAGAAAAGAAAAAGCGCTAATACACAAGTTTGTAATATGCCCTGTAATGACGTTTACCGCAAAAACCAGACCAGACCCAAGCACGACAAGAAGATATTTGGAGAATTGGAGGTAAATGAAATGAAAATGCCAAGAAGAATAGCCTAGAATACCAGACAAAACAAGTAATAATGAGATTAGAGACCTATGAAAACTAAAAAACATTAATAAATGGGTGAAAGAAGGAACAACAAAACTCTTTACTGTTTAATGAAGAACTTTGGACATCCCTGAAAACGTTGTATATATTTTTGACCAAATCAGTGGATTCTTCAATCAAGATCACACAAATACAACACAATCAAAATTTAAACTCTGTACCTATGAAAAGTTAACTAAATATAGATAAGGCATCCTTAAAACTGGAAATAACCAGATTTCTCTAAAAAAATGTGCTAAATATAAATGGATGTTTGGGTTTTTTTAAGTAATAATCTATTATAACATTGTATTAAGGTGTTATTTACTTTTTAATAACTTAATCCTACAATAGTATATTAAATAAGTTGAGAAAATAAAGATTACTATGCGGATATAGCTTCTAGAGACGAGCGAGCACAGCCATTAAATAAATTATAAGCTATTTCAAAATAGTAAAACTACTGAGAGTTATATTTGTTTATACTATATTTTTGCATATTATGTTAGTAAATTAGACTAAATAAACTAAATAGACCCATAGAAAATCTATTGGTCTAGAATTATCTAGAATTAATAAAAGCTATCAAATACCATACCACAATATCCGCCATATACCTGTCAATAGCCGTCAAATACCCATAACAAAAATAAAAACTGGGACACTAATAACAACAGAGTTTGGTTTGCAACGTCAGAGGGATTGAAGCGAGAATGTTGTCTGTCCCCACTTTATTTAAAATATACTTCGAAAGTGCTTTAAAAAGATGATAACAAAAATGTAGAACAATGCGTATACCACTAACCAATTCTATGATAAATACGCTCAATTTTGTAGACAACTAAGTAATAGTGGCTCAAGATTATGATGATTTAAACAAATGACTCGAAAATTAATTGAAGAATACGATATATGGGGTCTAAAAGTCAATCAAAAGAAAATTGAATACTTGTGTATTTCAGGACAACAAAAAGATCTCATATTATACGACAGAAAGAAATTCGGCAAGTAGAAAAACCATTACAATGTTAAACAGTATTTTATCGGGACAATCAATCAGCAAAATCAGCAAAGAAAATAAAAGAGGATACAGAAGACTACACTGTAAAGTACAGCTGTGAGGAATGGTCACTGAAAGAAAGAACATTGGAAACGCTGAGAGCAACGGAAATGGATTTTTAGAACACATTAGAGAATCAAACGAACAATCACAAATGACTCATCAACAAAACAACTTATCTGGTTCGAACATATACAAAGAATGGTTTAACAATGAATACAAAAGTAAATACTAAAATGGCAACCAAAAGCAAGAGAAAACGTGATAGATCGAGAACAAGTTGGAGATAAGGAATAAACAAAGAGACAAGAAAAAGAAACATAGTAGTGTTAAAACCTAAATGACCTGACAACGCCCCTGTCATCTTATGCAAAATTTAATCCCGGCGACAGTTTGTCGCGAAGATAAGATAATCGACCACGGCTGATCGTGAAGAGATCTGGCTGAAATCAACCCTCCTGTTGGCAAAGACATTCGGTTTCAAAAAGCTGAACAAGCAAAATATATTAATATATTTGTAACATTTATTTGTAATTTATTATTACAAACAATTAAGTTTTTTATATTTTTACATTTACATAGAAGTATTAAACAGTTTCATTTATGGCCTTGAGTTCTTTACTAAAACCACGGAAAGTCCTAATAACATTAACCAACACGTAACTGGAAGAATTCAAGATTCCGTTTTCCACTGGACATTTACCATCAAGTAGTAATTCAAGTCCTTGGAGCTTGTTAACTTGTGTAACAGGAACAGACCTGTTATATATGTGCTCTCTACCAACACCTATAAACCTTTTATTAGGCCCCGGTACAACACCGTGAGCAGTGAAAAAACGCTCACAAGAAGGGATTTAAAGATGACAACAATACCATATGTAATGGGCTTATCAGAAAAACTAAAACGGATAGAAAATGAATACAACATCACGGCAGCATTTAAACCAACCAATACACTGAGATTTATTCTGTCCAAAACCAAACCAAGATCACACAAAAGAGAATATAGAACTGCATATAAAAAAACCTGTGGATGCAGCAATGTTTACGTGCGAGAAAGCCCAAGAGCGCTTACTGACAGATTACAGATATATGCAAACATGCCTGGGATAATGTGCACAGAGTATAATGTAAAGATGCGTCAATAGTCATAAAAGAATCAGACATGAAAAAAAGAAAAGCAGCGAAGCAGCTATCACCTTACGAAATTAAGAAAAGTGTGTAGCAAACACATCAGCAGAATATCGCAGGTTCTGGTTGCCAATACTAAAGGAAGAAGCAAGCAGCAAGAATATACCAACATTAATGGATTAATAGAAGGTCAGAGATACATCATCTATACACATATAATACACAATACATTCACATACAATACACAAACACAGAACACATAAACACAGAACAAATCAGAACTTGATATCGACCCCAAGGTAAAAAAATTCAAAACATGGCTATCTGCCTGCAAAATCGATGCCAGGTCAGTTGCTTGTCAAATTTGTTCAAAGCGTAAATCTAATATATATATATATATATATATATATATATATATATATATATATATATATATATATAAATATATATATATATATATATATATATAAATATATATATATATATATATATATATATATATATATATATATATATATAACATAAGGAGGTGTAATAACTTCCTTATTTTAATTTTAAATTTTTGTTTAATTTCTGGGGTAGAAGTTGAAACGTCAAAAACAAATAAAAATTGTAATTTTTATTATAATAAATTGTGATTTAATCCTATATAAATGTAATATTTAAGTAGTACCATAAAGCCTAGCCATTGAAACAATAGCACATTGACGATATCTATAACATTACTCCTTTGTCATTAGTTCTGGTTTAACCATATCCTCTGTAAATGAAATTCATTATTGTCGTAGCCTGCCAATGCTTTGAATAAGGATAATGGATAATATTCCCGAAACATGTGGAATTCATGTCTTCATTATATACCCCCGTGTTCTTCAATATAAAAACAAGTTCACCATTTTGCAGAAAATTCATATCCCTGCTAATATGGACTACAATTAGATGATGGTAGTTACCTGACGAACAAAGGTGTGTAACTTTGAACTGTGGTGTTACAGAAGAATCCTATAAATATCATGGATTCAAAGAATTTTATAATTAAAACAACTTAAAGATGATAATGTAACATCACAAAATGCTTTGTTATGGCTACTAAATGTCTTATTGAAGAAAAGCTTTTATCTTCTCCTTTGGTGCCGTATCCGTATTCGTTGGCCGTCATTAAGTTTACAATTTCCCTTTTCTATCGCTTCTTAAGTTTCTATACTGGCGTTGTATTACTTTTTATCTATTGTAAAATGCTGAGAACCCAAAATATGTGGTTTATGCAAGATGGTACACCACTACTTTCTAGAGAGAGGGCAGTGAGAACATACTTAAATACAACTTTTCTGAACGTTGGATTGGTTTGGATTGGTCGTGTAGTCATATTCCTTGGCAATGTGGTGAGATATTGATATAATTATTTAATTTATAAAAAATCCCAAAAGGATGCCTAAAAATTTATTAGGACAATTAGAAACCAGAGCACAGTTATTGAATAACACATATGTGTCTTGTTTCATAATACTCTTGCTACAAATCTAACCTTAAAGACTCAGCATTCTTACAATAACATCATCGTTGGCCTAATAACCGATATTGTTATAAATATAGTAAACACACAAGCAATTTAGTTCAGCATAATATTAGTCCATTAGTAAATCATAATAGTCCATTTGTTCGAGATGTAATTAAAGTTACTCGTAAGCTGTAACGTAATCATATAAATAAGTAATGTCATCAATACGTTGAATATAAGTATCCGTGTGAATATAAGTAACCAATAAACGAGATACATCACAGTTGAATACATTAATCAACCTCTACGACAACTAAGATGTAGTGTCATAATATACCATAAGATTTGGATATGTATCCAAACGAATATATTCATCCATTATACATTATAGCCACCACGTAACCCAGAATTAAATCCGCCCGATTTTGGTGTATGGTGCGCATTAAAACAACATGTCTATAATAATCCCATAAACAGTCACAACCAACTATGGGAAGAAATATATACTGCAACATTATTTAGAACCAATGATGCTATTTAATGTGAGACGATATTTTATGCAATATATTAATAAATGAATTAAAGAAAATGGTAGACATATCGAACAGTTACTTTGACAAAAAGTTATGTTATTTAGTTGAACTATTTCTTAATTTGGTTTGTAAATAAAATGTTTTGATTATGACTTTAATTTAATATAAAACGTAAAATGTTTTCTTATTCGGTTATTTTGTCAAATCCTATTATTAATAAATTATCCTGCTGATATATTTATTTTATTTAATATTTCTGTAATTATTAACTTTAGTTAAAGGTATTTTATACCAAAATTCAGAAGTATTGATGTTTTTGTGTATTTTTCCTTAGTTGCCTGGAGTAATTGCGTTAAATCAGAATTATGCAGCTGATTTGTAAAATACGATTATCTCGAAAACTGTTGAGTTTTGAAGTTATTAACAGGTATACCATATTTTGGTTAAAATAATGTATCTATAATATTTTTTGTCATAAATACAGGTAACTTGGGGAGTAAAAAAGTTAAGGGCAAATGTATGCCACATATGTGACATGTGTGGCGCCTCTATGAGCTACATTAAATTGTGCATCCAATTATAATTTCTCATATTTAAAAGTACCCAGTTCTAAATTTTTATATATAAATGTTTATAAGTATGAAAGTTATAGCAAAAAATAAAATTTTAAATTTGCACTTTAACACCCTGTATCTTTCTTAATATCAACATTTTATTAAAACAATTTGGATTACATCGTAATATTTTAAAGTGTAGAATCTACTGTTTCTTTATGTACAATTACTTAAGGACCACCCTGTATATATATATATATATATATATATATATATATATATATATATTATAAATATATATATATATATATATACATATATATATATATATATATATATATATATATATATTATAAATATATATATATATATATATATATATATATATATATATATATATATATATATAGATTATAGGATTATAGAATAAATCTTTTAGCAAAAGCTGCTTTCGCTTTGTTGAATTAAATGGCCAAATATATGGCGTAGGAGAACAAATTCGGTAAACTTCCCGTGCTCGAATTGGTATCAATAGAGTGTTATGACTCATTTCAGCATCCCTGCTTCATCAGACTTGTTTTTTTATCAGCCCGAGTGTCTATTTGGGAGGAAGTACCGATAGGGTATATCTCTTTTTAATTAAATGTTATACGCTTATTGTAGATATTGAAAAGATGCACTTATTTTTAAAGTATAACAATAATAGGACCACAATTAAGAAGATTTACTATATGAGAATATTTACTATATGAGAATTTTATTTTAATATTAATATATTTATATATTGCATTTTTCTGCTTTGAACAGTCCTGTGTAAAAGACGGTTATAATCTTATTATCTTCAAATAATAAACATGTGCTATCAGGTATTTCCAAATCGAGCATAACAAATAGTTTATAATAATTCTCGAGCTCCCATTTGATCTAACCAATTCTAAATATTTCTTTGTCTAGACCTCTTTAGCATTTTTAAGAAACTTAATATTTTTGTAAATGCCAAAATAGGTCGATTTTTATTTTTAAATTACGACTTTTTTGACACATATAACCAATTTGGCATGAGGTTAACCTCAAATTATATCTGACCTCAATGTCAGATTTGCATCTCAAAAATTAACTAGACAAAAAAATATAATTCATTTTTAGCCAGTTTCTCCCTCAAACAAGTAATGTAGTCTACTTTTGTACACTACAAAAAAACTGCAGTTTTGCGGAATAATGCTAGATTTACGTAATCAAAATCCACGCTTCATTAATCAAAACCTTTTTTGGAACAACCTTCTTTTTACATGGAACAGTAAATCAAAACTGCAGCTATTGAATCCTACCCCCAATATCCCCATATCTTACACCACTTAATTTTTTTCTATGGAATTACTTAAAATCGAAAATTTACATCGATCGTCGACAAAATTTAAAAGATTTAAAAATATAACTAGATTAGAAATTCGTAATACAACTCCAGAAATGATCCATAACGTTCAAGAAGATTATCGTCCTCGCTTCAATTACTGCTAAGATTCAAATGGGAGGCAATTTGAACATTTAATTTAAGCTAAAAACAAATTTTAATTAGTAAAATTCACATTTTTTTTCTGTTTTCTATCAGTAGTTAAATATATTTATTATTAAAAAAAATAAATATGTAATTCAAAAATTAAATATTTTTGGCCACCCTGTGTAAATAAATATGGTAATGTATATATTACTGAATAAATAATTAAATAAGCTTTCAAATGAGCTAGCACATGACACCTATTCTCTTTTAAAGAAATCATCGTCATCATCCATTACGTCATCACTACAAGATGATATCGTCACTAGTAAGTATGATATACAATGTCAAAAAATCATAATTTAAAAATAAAAATCGATCTGATTCAAATTGATTTGTCTTTAGAATCGCTCATTCTCGAAAAAAAAATAATTTATTCCATAGTTTTGCCCGTCACTATATGTATGTGATAAGCCATAACGTGATCGTTTCTATACAAATACTAACAATTTATTCATGAATTTTTATTTATTCACCCTTACAAATTAAGTAACTAAAACTAATCTTAATAGTTTTATATGTCTGTAGCCAACTGGTTATTGCCATCTCTAAAAATTTTGGACACAAATCGGCCCACTCATTAGTTTCACAAAAAACCTGAATACCTTGGAATTATATTATTATATTTAATTATTTGATTACATGTTCAAAACAAAACACATTTAAGAAAATACAAGATCCTACGAATGGGAAGTAGTTTTTATTTAAATACATTTTAATAGGTATCAAATTCCAAGAATTAATAAACATTCGAATATACTTCCTCGATATAATCAAGCCTGGTATACGTAATACATTATATTCTCTGACTTGCAATAATTTGATTTATACAAAGTTCGATAATTAAAAGTCCAAGATAAATGCATAAAAATAGGTATTTTATCATAAAATTCATTATTTTTCGTAAAATTATTCTAAGCTCCATTTTATTCTACTACAAATAGCCGTAGATACCAATATATAAGCAGTATGGTTTAAGATCTTCACTAGGCATTACAGTGATGTACACTCAAGGAAGCTGATAAATGTTAAAATTCCTTAGAAAGGCTGACTGACAAAAGCCGTTAATCAAATATAATCATTTTTATGAGTTTTTAACGTAGCAAATGAAAATTGGAACATCTAAGGGAGACATCTAACACAAAAGAAGACACATCTGAAAGAGACGTAAAGTAAAAACTAAGACAAAGCTGGATACAAACACTCACCTCATTATTTTGGTCTACTAAAATTAGCCTTAAAATAAAAAATGTTAATCTAAATTATGACCAAAACAGACATTAAATTATTCTCCAAGGAATACAAAGAGAGGAATACCAGCATTGGAATGGAGAGAAAGAATTAAAGCAATAATGGCCACTGCTTGACCAGTCTCATTTTCAAAGAAGTATGGTACAATGATGCCTACATCCCAAAATCCGTACCAGACACACGTTGTGTGTTCTCAGAACCCGAAATGCAGCAATGTTGACGATTAACAAAGCCATCAAGGTGAAAACGTGCTTCATCGCTTGGATAATTTTGCTCGAAAAATCAGCATCCACTTGTTGATGTTCAATTATCCATTCAACGAACTCTCTTTTGCTGTGTATGGTCAATAGGCTTCAGTTTTTGTGTCAATTAAACTTTTTAAGCATGGAAATACAGATCTTCAATGAGTATACGCTGTAAAGAGATTCTTAAAATTTATAATTCTTGTCCAAGACGCCGAATTGATGTTCCTGGAATTTCACCAACACTCTCACGCACTACTTGGATTTTGACATTTGAGCGGGTTGTTTTTGGATGACCAGTATGTTTAGTGTCACCAATTAATCCAGTCTCCCTGAATGTTTAAATTCCTATCTTCACAATTACCAAAGTTAAATCAATATTCCCACTATATTTTGCACGAAATTTTCGAACTGTAATCGCTAAACTTTCATTATTTTTAAGATATTGTTCAACAATGAAAAGTCGTTGCTCACTCGTATAACGCTCCATTTTTACTAACCCTAAACGGCCAGCTGTCAAACTGATATTGTTGTTAACACTTCACTGTACAAATGGAGACAAATTCCAATACTTCGTGAATTTTAGGACAGCTTTTATATACAGTGGTGGAGCCATATTTCAATAATTTATTAAAATCAAGAAAAAAACTGTATGTAATACAATAATGTATACAAAACGTATTTTGGAGTGGAGACCAAGGCAAAAAGCAATACGGAGCAGAGGACACTCACCAACTAGATGGGCTGACGACCTGAAGCGTGTTAGCAATAACTGGATGCAAGCCGCACAAGAGAGAGACAGTTGGAAAGCAAAATATAAACAATATAAAAACGAAGAACCGAAAACGCACTAGGTACCTTACTACTTAAAATTAACACTAAAATTGAGGACCCTAGAAGAAAAGGGGTATAAGTGACATTTTTGTAAATATTGAGATAACTGCATCGCCGAACTGGAAATCTTTCATTCTATTTGGATGTAAAGAAATCTAAGCGATAAGTCTAACATGTGCTGCGTTCTAGCGGCAAGTTGTTGCCGCTCACATGTGCTGCTGTTGCTAGCCAACTAGCAGTAGGGCTTGGAAGAGAAGAGGTACAAGTGCACTTGTACCCCTTTTCCACCGTGTCAGACTGTTAGTTGAGTTTGTTATCATTTTGGATGGGTAGTAATATTATAGCTTCTCTAAAGCACTATTAATTTGTTGTTATTAAACTACAGTGTTTTTAAGAAGAGTTCGTTTTTTTAAGCTTTAAAGGACATGGATGTATGTAACCTAAAAACTGAACGTAAGTTAAAAAAAAAGTCCCTCAGGCATGGCATGCATAGAAAAAAGACGAAAGAAATCACCCATGAACAAAATTTCTGAAAGGCCAATTGAAATCATAAAAGAGCATATTAATAAATTCCCTAGGTACACAAGCCACTTCACTAGAAATTAGACTTCGAATAGGAGGTATCTTCCTCGGGAGTGTCAATTTGAAAATAATGTACAAACTTTATTATGATTTCTTTAAGGAGGAAAAACAGGAAGAACCTGTAAAGGAAAGCTTTTACAGGAATATTTGTAATACTCAACCTTACTCTAGTTCAACCTTAGTGTCAAAAGACCAAATGCAGACGTCTGTGACAAATTTCAGATAAAAATAAATCTTACTTTTACTCTTTTTACTCTTACTTACAGAAAGACCTACACTTGCGTAAGGCGAAAATCATAAGAACAGCAAAAGATGAGTGTCATGACCTAAAGATTACTAGCAAAATTGGGATCATCTTTGACTGAAACGACCCATTTCTTTATCTGGCACGAAGGTCAGGCGTCACGTGGATGTCAGAAAATATCATCTTGTCTTAAAATACTAATATTTAAACAGTAGATCTTCGCTTGTTTATAAGTGGCCATTCTTATAATGAGTGTAACCAAAACTTTGGTTTAATAAAGTTAAAAAAGAAAAGAACCAAAAAGAACCTTTATGTACATCAACATTGGATGGAGCTGGTCACTTTCTAAGTAGAAAGTTCTTTACAGTACAGATGAAAAATGATGATTTTTTGGACTTCCAAACACTTGCGCCATACTTCAAGAAGAGCGTAAACGGAATACAAAGTATGCAATGGTTACATTTTCAGCAGGACAAACCTTTCACCCAGTTTTACAAAAACAACAGCTGGAGGTAAAGAGTTTAGTGAGCTATCTATGAGACCCACTCGAGCTGGCAAAAATTCTGTCCTGCCAGATCTCTTGCCATTACCGATTGACTAAGGCCTCTCATTAAGCAAGCTAAATATTCAAATTTTCAACAGTTATTTAACTACGTACCTACAATTTATCATGAGTTCTTCATAAATCTGCGACATGATGGTCAACAAGCTGAAGAACTAGCAAACTCAGAAGAAGCAGAAGTCGAAAATGACGATTTAGATCAACATTACTACACTGATATTGACGAATCATAAGTCAACTATGTATTAGTGTTATGATGAAAAATAAATTTGTATAAAAACTTTATGATTTATTTATATTTTTACCTTTATGTTGCATTTCTTAGAATGTGCTACTTAGCAACCTACAAATAACTCCAAAATGAATAAAGTCATCAATCAAATTATGAGTTTTTGTAACAAATAATAATAATAATGCCTAGTTACTAAACCGAAGAAGAAAAACTAGCATTAAATAATCATGGCAATTACAGTGAAGGCTCAACTTTGAACGGCGTTTACTCAAAATTTACTTTTTGTCACTTAAAAAAAACTTCTAGGGTCCTCAGTTGTTATAGAGCTCACGAACATTAACAATTAATAAAGTACTTACAATAAAACTAGCGGAGTATCCAGCATTGTGTTCTTAAGTCAAAGTGGAGGAAATCAATGGCGAAGAAGGTAACTACGAAGAACAACGTAATAAAAAAATGGAATGAAATAAAATTAAATGAAAACACTACAAAGAAAAGCATATTAAAATATCTCCCTGTATATTACACTGACACATAAAGATAAATCTAAAACTGCTAAGTTAACCAAAACTATCTCAAAACTATGTAAGACGCATAACTAAATTTTTATAGTAACTAAAAATAAACAAAAAATAAAACTACAATATGATCACGTACTCACCTCTGGCCAGAAGGTTTTTAATCATGGTATAGATACCAAAATCTACTCTTCTACAGTGAATTTATCACCAATAAATACTGGCTACCCCTATCGATTAGATAATTTAAGGCCTGCAAATTACACTTCTTCTTCTTCCTATGCCGTCCCCATTAACGGAGGTTGGCGACCACATTTTTAAAAGCTTCAACGTGGAATAATTCGTCTACAGTCATGTTTGTCCAGTCTCGAATATTTCGCAACCATGACTTCCTCTTTCTACCTATTCCCTTTTTGCCATCGACTCTACCCTGCATGATGACCTGCAGAAGACTATATTTATTATTTCTTAGTATGTGTCCAAGGTATGCAGTCTTGCGTACTTTTATCGTTCTCAACAATTTTTTGTCTCGACCCATCCTTCTCAGCACTTCCTCATTGGTGACCCTGGCAGTCCATGGAATTCTCAACATTCTCCGGTATATCCAAAGTTCAAAGGCTTCAATCTTTTTAACTATTTGCGCTTTTAGTGTCCATGTTTCTACCCCGTACAATAATTACGACCAGACGTAACATTCAACAAACTTCAGTCTCAGCGCAGTATTGAGATTTTTGTCACAGAACAATTGTTTGAATTTTAAGAACGCTGCCCTTGCCATTTCTATTCGTACCCGGATCTCTTGGTCTGGATCTAATTCTGTGTTGATGTAAGCTCCCAGATATTTATATTTTGTCACTCTCTCTATTTGCTGTCCACCAAGAGTTAGTTGTTCATTATTTATTGGACTCCTTGATACTATCATAAATTTGGTCTTATCTGTGTTGATGTCAAGTCCCATTTGAATGCATTCACTATTTATTGAAATTACACTAAAAAAAATATTTAACTCTCAGAGAACACTAATACACAAAAATATGTTTGTATATCAACAATAGGCTTATTGTAGTGCAAAAGAAAATGTATTACACATACATGATGTTATATTTCTTTACGGTGGATTCAGAAATCATTCCAGTCTACCTGTGAAATGGTAGCGTGGATGTATCTCCCGTAAAATACGGCTTAAGCTTAGCAACTACTCAAAATATACCTACAGTAACACTCCAATATGCCTTCAAGTTATAGAACATAAGTTCAAGCTAATATTCCCAGGGTGATCTATACAAAACCAATTGTCTGATAACTTATTTTCCATTTCCCACCAAATACCAAAAACAACCCTTGTCAAATTAAAAAAGCTACTACCCAAATATCACTAACATAAATAAATTGGGACACAATATGTTTACTGCAACAACTTTTGCATATGGGATAATGGAGTAATCTTCTTGACAGAAATAATATTTTATTTGGATGGTTGAATTTTTAAAACGTAACAACTTAACCCCTTTTACTACTTAAAATTAAGGGACTAGCTGTCACCTGATAAGATTGCATCAAAATTCCGAAACTTTGGTACCATTAGATATTAGTGTCCAATAGTGTCATCGAACCAAGGGTTACACGAAGCCGAACAACTAGCCCAGGACAAAGAAGGATGGAGAGAAATCGTTAAAAAACTGTAAAGGCCTGATGGTGTCACCACATCCCAAAAGGGATTAGGACTGAGGAGGAGGAGTGTCATCGAGTGTCCAAGCGATGTTGTTTTATATTTAAAATAAACACACTGAGAGAGAGATGTAAGACTTATTTTCTTATTGTATATTCTTGTACTAATTATTATTGAGTGGTAAACAGTTTTTAATAACGCTCACAGTCTAAAAATATGAATATGAATATTACTATTAATTTCATAAACAGCTTTCAGTAACACAGTTCATGATTCAGAAAAGTTATGTATAGTGTTTTTTCTCTTATTAACACTAGAATAATAATATTACCTTTCTTGTCGCATTATATCGGTAAATTCAATGTTTTAGCACTTACAGTTCATAAATATACTTTCCTTTCAATTTGTTTTCTTACCGTTGAACAAAACGTCATCCTACTTCTGACGCCAATTGTAACAATCTTTTAAAAAATTGTAGAAACGTAAATTTGCTGAATCATCAGAAATTCGAAATAGCCTCAATCATTGCATAAAAATTGTTTTAAAAACAAATTATTTAGAAATAAATCTTTTCGTTTATTAAGTTATTCCTTATTATTATTTTTTAAATATTTAAAACAAATTAAAGTTTAATCATTATTGCAGAAAAAACAGTTAATCTACAAACTAATTTAAATTAACTAAAATAATTTTAACCTAATAAAATAAAAATAAGATTATAATGATTGTTACAAAAAAATTAACTTATATAAACATATTATGTTTATATAAGTTAATTTTTTTGTAACAATTATTATACTCTTATTGAACTAATACATTTAATCAAGATTAAAAACATCAGACTGAACTTGATTTTAGAAAATGTATCAAGCTGTACATCGCCATGTATATATTAATAAGATATCCGACACTCCAAGATAGAGCTCTAGCTGGTTGAGGAATAGGAACAACAGCGTATACGATAGTATGTAAATATCTCGTGACTACATATACTACAAATATCACCTTGGCTGCTGTTTCTCCAGGATTTGCAAAAGTGTATATTAACCCAGCAACGAAAAAGAGTGGGATGTTTTCCAGGTCATTTAAATGTGCCCTAAAAATAATTAAACAATGTCATGAATCTTCTTTAAGAGTCAAAGTAAAAACAACAATAAAAACGAGTTCAAGCAACTTTACTAATATTTTTCTAAAAATTATATTTTTCTCATCCAAAACGTTTTTGATTCACTCAAGTTTAGCGATGGTCACAAATTCGAGCTTAGCTCGGCTTGCTTCGAGGTTCAGCTCATTTGACGAATCGAGCTCAAGCCGGTTTGTTTCTTGCGAGCTGAGCTTCGAGCCGAACCAAATTTTTTTTGAGTCGAACAAAATTTTTTTCGAGTCGAACCGAGCTGAATTTGAAATGAGCCGAGCTGAATTCGAAACGAGCCGAGCTTTCCTTAACGAGCTTGTAAATATTTTAGCTCAGCGATTCCCTAACTGTGGTACGCGTACCACCAGTGGTACGCGACGATTATTAAGGTGGTACGCAAGCAGCCATAGGACATACACAGTAAAATTTACTGAGTTAATAACCCCACGGCGCGTGGGGGCGCCGTCGCGTCTAGTTTGCATTAAGCTCCGCCTATTTTGCTGGCCAGCGCATCTTTCTCTTTCTGCGACCGCGACGCGAGTCAAACAGTGACAAAGCTATCGAGCGTCCGCACGCACGTTATTACCTATCTAATTTGTTTTAAGTCAAGTTTAATATATTTGAATTAACATGGATAAGTGGCTTAGTAGTGTAAAAAGACCTTGTGCTCAAAATAATGTACCACCAAGTTCATCTCAAGAATTAAATTGTGCAGTGATTCAAGATGATGTTAAAAATTCTTTACCATCGAGTTCCACTTCGGAGCCAGATTGTGCGGTAATTCAAGAATATGAAATACCTACTAAAATTCGAAAAATTACTAGAAAATATGACCCAGAATACATAAATATTGGATTTACGGTGACGGATGTAAATAATGAGCCACGCCCTCAGTGTGTCATCTGCTTTGAAACTTTATCAAATCAAAGTATGAAACCCTCATTACTGAATCGTCATTTTAACACAAAACATTCTACATTAGTAAGAAAACCGAAGGATTTTTTCACCCGAAAATTAACAGAAATGAAAAGCACTAAGAAAGTCATGTCTTCATTTACTGGTAGTACCGAAAAATCAGTAGAGGCATCATTCTTAGTTAGCCTAAGAATTGCAAAGTCAGGAAAAGCTCACACAATTGGCGAAGAGTTGTTGTTACCTGCAGCAAAAGATATGGTTACCTGTATGTTGGGTGAGGCGTCAGCTAAAAAGCTAGAACTGATATCACTGTCCAATAATACTGTTCAACGTAGGATCGACAGTATGGCATCAAATGTTAAAAATAAAGTCATCAATCATGTAAAAAGTAGCGATTTCTTTTCGATACAACTTCATGAGAGTACAGATGTAACGAACTATGCTCAACTTATGGTTTACGTGCGGTATATACATGAAAATAAAACAATTAAGAAAGATTATTTATTCTGTGAGCCGTTATCAACACGAACTACAGCGGATGAAATTTTCAACAAACTGGATGAATTCTTTGCTGAAAATGGACTTGACTGGATGAATTGCGTTGGCTTCTGCTCTGATGGCGCTCGAGATATGACAGGTAGATTCGGTGGTGTAGCCACAAAAGTAAAATCTATTGCTAAGAATTGTACTTTTATGCACTGCAGTATACACAGACAAGCGTTAGCAGTAAAACGAATGCCCGAACAATTTAAAAATGTTCTCCAAGATGCAATCAAGGTGGTAAATTTTATTAAATCTCGCGCACTTAACTCTCGTTTATTTTCAAACTTGTGTTCCAAAATGGGCAGTAACCATATTCAGTTGCTGCTACATACAGAGGTTAGATGGCTTTCGCGAGGCAAAATGCTGAACAGATTATTCCAGTTACGTTCTGAGGTGCAGCTGTTCCTGATGGGGACTGATTTTGAATTACGCAATCGACTGAAAGACGAACACTGGCTTATATCATTGGCTTACTTATCAAACATTTTCAATCGCATCAACGACCTAAATCTAAGTTTGCAAGGTAGATCTACAAATAGATTTTCAGTAAATGACAAAATAAAAGCATTTATCAAAAAATTTCAAATGATTGAAAAGAGCCTGTCGAATGAGAACCTAAACCCTATTCATTCTACAAATTCCCAATCGTCAACATAACCACGTGTAAGCCAAACAGGGTCGTACTGATGTACGACCTATGTATCATATGATTTTTAAAAATATTTACTTTTGAAACTGTTAGTGTAAGAATTTCTTGAAATTTAATCATTATATCACAATTAAACTAAACTCTAAAAAATAACACGACCAGTAAATAACTTAACAATAACTATAACATAAATATAACACAATATATTAACTTAAAAATCAACACGATACAATTTGAATTTAAAATGATGGCAAGTTAGGATCTGTAACATGAGAATATGTCTCGCTTACGGTAATAAATTATATTTTATAGCCTCTTGACGAATGAGACGGCGAATATCAACACGTGCTCATGTTTACTGATGGGAATTTGGTAAACGAATAAACTTTAGCATCTTTTTCTAATTTAGAAAAATTTATAACTGAAAATGAACTTACAGTGAGTGAAATTGTGATCAATAACATCAAAAATCACAGCCCTATGATCGTTGAAATATTTGAAGAATATTTTAAAGAAGATTATTCGGAGTTCAATTGGATAAGGAACCCATTCGTTTCGGATCTGGATAGTGTTCGTGAAAATTTAAGTGTAAATGAAAAGGAATCTCTGATAGAGTTATCTTGCGATGGAGCTTTGCAAGTGGAATTCAACAAAGAAGAGCTGTGTGAATTTTGGCTAAAAGTTAAAAATGAATACCCATTGCTGTCCAGAAAAGCATTACTGTTTCTAATTCCATTTACAACCACATATCTCTGTGAGAGCGGATTTTCTGCTATGTTGATAATAAAAAATAAATATCGTAACAAGCTTAACATAGACACTAATTTGCGCCTGAAATTAAGTACAACTGAGCCAGATATTTCCTCTCTTGTCTCGAACATGCAGCATCATTTTTCGCACTGAGTATATTGTGTTTTATCCTATAATTAATAAATAATAATGTTGTCATAAACAGTTGTTGCAGTTTTTATTACTTTACCATTTTCAAGGTTTTTTAAAGATTACCACAGTTCAGTGGTACGCTACTAATTTATAATTTCGTGTGTGGTACGCGAGATTAAAAGTTTGGGAACCACTGTTTTAGCTAATACTCTATTACTTTTTCTAGTTTATTTCTGCTCGGCCTGATCATTTTGTTTGTGAATAAGTAATTCAGACTACAACTATGTATTTTCAATATACAATGCGTCTGTAAAGTATGGAATAAATTGAATACAACAGTCCAGAAATAATATTATAACATACTCTATATTAACGAAAATACTAAAACATTAATTAACAAAGTAATATTTACCTTCTCACCCTCTCCACATTTTCATTTACTTGTGGTTCTACTGCCATTTGTTTTGTGTCTTCGGGACTTGCAAAAGCCTATAAAAATTTAATTAGTCAATAAATTTGATGGTTAATACCTTTAAAATAAATTAAACAAAACGAATAACTAAATATTCTAGACTTATAATTTTCAAGACTAGGTCAAAGTGAACTCTAATAGCTTCCGTCATATTGTGTAACCAGAGGTTAGCGAACTTGAAATTGTTGAGTTCAATATCATATATGTTTTATTTTACTATGTCATCATATACGTCTTATTTTACCTTTTACTTGGTATCTTTTACTTATTGCATTTTTCCATTATAAATTGAAGTAGAGATACAGGGAATTTTATCGATACCTTCTACCTGTGTACAGATTTAAAAACAGTTTATAGTCTCATAAGAAAACATATATTTCGAGCAATTTTACACATCTGATTCTTATCAGGTTGATACAATGAATAAATATGATAATGCCAAAAGATACATGTAAAGTAAAAGTACGGTAGACAAGTGAGGTAACAGGGCTAGTGCTACACTTCAACCGTTCTCGCTGGCGCTGGGATTCGATCCTCACTCGATTCTACGTGGAAGTTAGACACTATATAGCCTAAGCTATCCGGCTCCTATTCGGCATAATTTTTAATATTGAGCTAATGACAGGTATACCGAATATACACTGAACAACAGAAGTACTGTATTTAATAAATCGATCTAAATATTGACATATGCAGATAACTTCAAGAAGCTGTTTGATATATAATGAATATATGTTTGATAAGCAACAAAGACAAAAAATAATCATAATATCCGAGACAGACCACAGAACCAGCAACATAAGACAAAACTTTAATATTGACCATATCATCATCATCATTATCATCATTGGTGCTACAGCCCTATAAAAGAGCCTCGACCTTCCCAAGTCTATTACGCCAGTCAGTTCTATCCATTGCCAACTGTTGCCAGTTTGCTGCGCCTATTTTTCTACCATCCTCATCTACACCATCCCTCCATCTGAGTTTTGGCCTACCCCTACTTCTACTTCCCACAGATTACGACATAGGGATTCTTTTAGGAGTGTTGTTCTGCTGTGATCTTGCCAGATGTCCTGCCCATCTTAGTCTTCCTACTTTTATAAGTACGTCTACGTCTTTACCACCAAATATATGTTTATATCTGTGATATATCTCGTAGTTGATCTCCAAATACCATTTTCACAGATGCCACCGAATATTCTTCTCAGGATCCTTCGTTCAAATATAAGCAGAAGGTTTTCATCTGCCTTGGAAATGGTCCATGTCTCCGACCCATCAACATTCGTCAACACTGGTTGTATAAGGGTTTTGTATATGGTTATTTTTGTTTTTTGGCTTAAAGTTCTTCTTCTCATAGGTCTACTCAGTCCAAAATAGCATTAGTTTGCTAGGATTATTTTTCGCTTGATTTCTTCCGTCCTGACGTTCTCCTTGATGATCAGGGAGCCTAAGTATGTGAATTTGTCCACCACTTCAAAGGTAGATTTATCAACCGTAAATTGGTGGCCGATGTTTCTGGCTCTATTGTTGGGTGTTGATGCCATTACCTTAGTTTTCTCCTCATTTACTTGCAGGCCCATATTTTTTGAGGCATTTGACAGGGTGGTATACATTTCTTCTAGCTTGCGTGTTGTGCGGGCAACTAGCTCAACATCATCTGCATATGCCAAAATTTGGGATGATTTATTAAAAATGTTTCTTCTGTTGTCTATTTGGGCATCCCTGGCCGCCTTTTCCAGAGCTATGTCCCAGCGCATCTCCCTGTCGCAGCCCAACATGCGTTTCAAATGCCTGATTGTTCGCCCTGTATTTCGACTTTGCAAACAACTTTACGCATTGTAGCCTTAACCAATCTTATCAGTTTATCGGGGATGTGGAATTCATCCATGGCTTCATACAATTTGTTTTTTAGGACACTATCATAGGCCAATTTAAAATCTACGAAAAGATGATATGTGTCGATATTGAATTCATTGGTTTTTTTTTCCAGTATTTACCTTAGCACAAAGATCTGGTCTGTTCTGTTAGGACTTTGATATTCGCCAAGAAGCTCCTCTGAATATGTACTTAGGCGACCATATAAAATACTCGAAAATATTTTGTATGCTGTATTAAGGAGGGTTATTCCCCTATAGTTTCTACATTCCAATTGATTACCCTTTTTGTGTAGCGGGCCAACGATCCCAATACACCACTCTTCCGGGATTTGTTCCTCATTCCAGGCTCTCAGTATGATTTTATATATATGATTAGTCAGAGTAGCACCTCCACATTTAATAAGTTCCGCGGATATACCATCACTTCCTGGAGATTTATTATTTTTTAGGTGTATTATTGCATCCCGTACTTCTTGCATTGATGAAGGTTCCAATGGTGTATTGTTGCTTGCTCCTGGATGTGGTTGATTTGGATCTTCTACTTCGATAATAAGTAGTTCTTTATAGTGTTCCACCCACCTTTTCAATACTTCTTCTTTTGTATTGGGTATATGCTTCTCCTTATCCTTACATAGTCCGATTCTTGGTTTAAATTCTTTTCTTGCTTTATTTAGATTTTAATAGAATTTTCTTGTTTGATTTTCCTTTTTTAATGACTCAAGTTCTTCCAATATTCTATTTTCATAAGTTTGCTTTTTTCTCCGATGGATGTACTTCTCTTCTCTTCTGAGATCTTTATATTTTTGTTCTTTTTCTCGGGTTTTTCTTTGCTGCATCAGTTTATATGCATTGTTCTTTCTTTTTGTAATGTCCTCGCACTCAACATCGAACCACTCATTGCGTGGTGGTGGTCTTTGCGGCCCTAGAATGTTATTTGCTGCGTCTTTAATATAATTTTTACACACTTCCCATTGTTCACTAATTGTAAGATTCTCTTTAGTTATGTATTTAGTTTCGATATTGACGATATAGTTTGGGTAAACAGCTGAAGTCGAAGATTCCATTACTGCAATAAAAACTAGACATCGCGTCGGCAGGTGGCAGTACACGTAAATGAAGTCTGAGGAAAGTAATGATAAATCAAAAAATTAAGATGGATGGATGATATGAATGCCATAAAATTTAATATGGTTAAATCACATAAAGCTGCATGAAGTAAGACCAAATAGAGAAGTAAGCTTAGAGAATTGCTTAATTAAAATCATACAACCAATAATAATAATTATATTTATTATTTTTATCATTTTTCTGTAAAGTTTACTGATGATAGTTTTCTACGATAAAAAACTCAATTAAGTCAGGTATCTTGATTGTGTCCGTCGGCCAATCGATGGCTATGTCCATAAATAAAATCGTATTTTAATCGTTTTGTGATGTCATAAGCTATTTAGCTTTATTTGTAGTTAATCTGGTACCTCAGTCGACATGTTTTGTATTAAAGTTGCCTCCTATAATGATTATTTGACCTTAATCTATCAAGAAACTTTATATAGCTTTCCTCTTTTAATGAATGACACGGATGCAATAAAATACCAGGGTGCAAACTATATAATATATCATTGCTGCGTTGACAGCTGTGGACTGAAACCTCGGAGTCTAATTTCCACTATCTTGAGAGTGTTAAATAGTTTCTTTTTTGTAGTAACCGCAGTGCCCCCATGGTATATTTTATACCCCTTAGAATCTGATATATGATTCTCTAGTAAAATGTGTTTCTAAGATAAGACTTTTTTTGATGAGGAACTGTTTGTAATTGGTATTGGTGATTTAAGAGCATACTGGGGTTTCATTGATTGGCCATTTTTATTTTTGACTCCTTTTTAACGTTTTTCTAAATAAAGCATTCCATCATCCACTTTATTCAGACTATCGACAATTTGCTGTAGTAATACTGAGGTATATAATATAATATAATACTAGGTGATCTAAACGCAAAGGTGGGCATAGAAGACTACGTAATACCGGTGGCAGGAAAATATAGTCTACATGAAGTTACAAACGATAATGGATCACGTTTGGTCGATTTTGTAACAGGCTGCAACTTAGCAATCAAAAGCACCCAGTTCGCTAGAAAAAAGATCTACAAGGCAACATGGAGATCAAACGATGGAAGAACAAATAATCAAATAGATCACGTATTGATTGATGGAAGACATTCTAGCAGCATAATAAGTGTAAGAACTATGAGAGGGTCGGACAGCGACACAGACCATTTTCTCGTAAAGACCAAGCTCAGAACAAGAATTTCAACACAAACAATAGATAAACACACAAAGATCGAACGATAGAATGTGGCGAAGCTGAAAAAAGAAAATAATCAAAGACAGTACCAAGCAGAATTAAGAAATAGGATTCAGGTTTTAGAAATAAATGAAAATGAAAGTGAAGATATAGATCAGCGATGGAACTCCATAAAAACAACTATTAAAGAAGCAGCAGAGAAATCTATCGGAAGAACGAAAAAAACAAAAAAGAAAAAATGGTTCGACGACGAATGTGAAAGAACTCTAAAAGAAGCAAACAAAAGAAGAATTGATTATCTGTCGAATCTATCACAAGAAAAACGTATACGATTCCACAGAGAGAGGGCTGCAGCTAGAAGAAGACTTAGCCAAAAAATGAGACAATATCTACAGCAACAAAAAACGATAAATCCTCTGGTCTGGACAATATTGATGCCGAGCTAATTAAAACAGCCGGTCATGAACTCATAAGTAAAACCCACCAATTAATAGAAATGGCCTGGCAACAAGAAATAATGCCGAAAGAATGGTGTGGTAGTATTATTGTACCAATACACAAGAAAGGAAAAAAGGAATCATGCATGAATTACAAAGGAGTCTCACTAATCAACACTACATATAAAATATTGGCTTCGATATTATTAAAAAGATTAGTACCATACGCCGAAGAAATAGTTGGTGACTACCAGTGTGGTTTCAGGCCTGGCAGATCGACTATTGATCAAATATTTACAATAAGACAAATGCTTGAAAAGTATTGGGAATATAATCACGACGTGCATCAGATATCAGAGTAATATTAGACTCAAAGCTTCCTTGAAATAAGCAGATAGCTCGCAATAACCAAGAGAGTAATTATGTTAATGGTATCCCTGTTGGGCATCCTTAAACTAAGCAAGGTGTATATATGTACTTACTTTCCTTGAAATCATAAGGGCTATGAGAAACAGACCAATGGCAGCTGTGGAGGCTCTACTAGACCTCCCTGCTTTACACAAGTTATACGGGGGAGACAAGAATGGGATATTATTGACTGTGAGAAAACCTGAGCAACGTACCAGATACAGAGGTAAATTACCTTTCCAAGTAGACGTTTTTCCATAAAAGGGATGTGACAAAGAACACTCAACCCAGAGTGCAGGGATATAGTTTGAATACAGAGGGGTTTGTGTGTGTGTTTGGCTTCGAACTATCTTCATTAGCCACAGATGATATTCATCACATATTACTAACTTAAATTAAATGTATTGTAATACACCTATTATTAAAGAGTACGTAAGTACTTGTACGTATCGTTTATTTTTTAGTGACTCAAAAATTTTTAACCTATTTATGATAAAGATTTATTTTCGTTTTCCTGAGAAATTCAATTAAGAGATCATTCAATGATTTGTTGAATAAGACAATTAAACATAATATATATTAACTAGACCCTTAATGTGTAGTCTGTACAATTAGATAATAACTCTTTGGATGATCCCATGTGTTTGGTAAAAACCCGAAAAATATATGGTTTAAGTCTGCCACTGAATTTCTGTTACACTCACAAAAAGGGGCTTTTAAATTCTCATAGTTTAAATAGATGAGCTAGAAAGCAACCATGATGAATTTTAATTCTAGTAATGGTGGAAGCGTATGCTTTGTAAGCAGAAAAGGTTAGGTAAGGAATGCTATTGGACAGAGTTGGATGAATTGAATAATAGTGACTGTTATGAGCTTACTTTTATATAAAGTTTTTCATTTATTCCTAACATATTTTTTTATTAGTGGCAAGAAATCATTATTACTTTTAATCGTTGCTTATATTCGAGTGTCACAAGCAGAGTTTCATCACTCTGTAATAGTGTCACAGAGGGGTTTAAACCTGCAGAAGGGTCGCGAGCAGAAATATTCAGTAATGGTTGAAATTACTGGTTGAACACTTATATTCCACAAGGACAATCTATCTTTGTATTTCAGGTAAAAATCCTGGATATCCTGCACTGTGCAAGAGAAAATAACTTAAGGGCTTTCGAATTGAAGCAGGTCAAAATGTATACAGATAGCCAAGCCTCCTTGAGTCTCTTACAAACCTTAAGATGGACTCTAGTCTGGTGTAAAAATGCCGAGGAGAACTCAATGTACTGGTGGATCATAACAGTGTCATACTAGTATGAGTTCTATGTCATAGTGGAATACACGGCAATGAAAAACCTAATGAACTTGCCAGAAGAGCACAGACTATAAAATACTTCGGCCATGGGGGTGCCAAAGAGTATTGTCCTCGACTGGAAAAAGGCAACTGACTCCGAAGGCAACATAAGTATCACTGGAATAATATAACCGGTAAAGCATATAGCAAAATGTATATTGAGCCGACATGTTCTAGTTGGGCTGAAGTTCGGCGAAAAATAAGCAGGAATCAGCTGAAGGAATCAGAACATGCGCCAGTCAAGGGACAGCTGAATATAATCGAATTGTTTCATGAAGACTTAAGCTTAACTCTGTAGTAGAGGGCCTAAAACAATCAACCATATCTTGCATGACCGAGAGGCATTAGATTACTGCCAGCAAACATTTTTCGTAGATTACCTAGTGACAAAAAATATGGTATCCATCGTCTAGACCTGTAGACGCTGTTATAGAGTTCCAGAATCCTGTAATAGATATCATGAGTAACTGGAATATATACAATCAGTCAACCGGCTGCAGTTCGACTGGTTTACATAAGAGTGCTTCTAAAATGTCTCTTATTAGTAATTTCTTCTTCCGTATCTCAAAAGTATGGCTTATATCTTTTATTGTTATCGAACACGCCGAGCACTTTGAAGGTTATCTTATTATCAAATTATTAATGTATCGCTCAATGTGTTTTTACTGTTCTAGGTTTAAGTTGCATTTTTTATATTATTTTTTTATTGTTTATTATTTGTTTAATCATCTTTTACTTTTCAAATCTGATCTTCTAATACGTCTTAAAAGAAAAAAATTTAATCAATGTTGGCTTATGGATTAGAAATGCTGACCATACGGAAAACAACACAGAATATCCAAGCAGCTCAAAAGGCCAGTTTTCGTGAGTTTCTCTGCTTAAAGCGGATGCGACTATCAAAAATGATGACCGGGATGCGAGATATATGTTTAGAGTGGACACTGAAATAATGAATAATGATTATAATTGTCTTTTATCTCTAATTTTCTTTAAAACAATATAATTATACTTAATTAGTCATACTGTCATATGTTGCTCCTCGACTTATTTTAATATCCTACTGATTTTAAGTTTCTCTTTAGGATTTCTGTCAAAGTTGATGTATTGAACATATTAGGTACTTCATTAAATTTCTTTTAACAAAAAACTGTAAACTTTCCAAATTAAAAATAACATTTACCTAGAGCACGTGTTGTAAATAATTAGGAATTTTTAAGATGTAAAACCTACAATTGTTAATGCTTTAATTTGATAACGGTATATATCTGTTTTAAAACAAATAAATATGTTTTAGCGTATATGATTTTATTAGGATTTGTTGACTTTGTCATATATTATTTAAATTCCTAGCTTACTGTTTATTTAACAAAATAGGGATAATATTTAACAGTATTTGGAACATTATGGAGTAGCATCTACATTATCAAAAAACTATACTTCCAGAATAATTCATAAGAAATTTATAATAGATATACACAGTAAATAAATTTCAAACTGCTAATAATCCGGTCAATATAGACATAAAAATAGTTATCAAATAACAAAAATTCCCGAAAAGCCAAATATTGGTGGAGGGCTTGGGTTTACCATTACAAATAAAGTTATAAAAATCCCCGTCGATCGTATGTGAGCTACAAAAGTTATTCGGAGTCAAAGGTAAAAATTTGAGGTTTTTTGGATTTTTCTCGAAAACGGTAAGTTGTAGATCTTAAGATTCTCTACGAAGCTAGTCTTTATGATTTTTTTCCTAAGAGTTACCATTCCTGAGATATCGCGATTCTAAGAGTCACATTATACATGATATGCACATACATAATAAGCAATAAGCCACGTTTACACATATCCGGCACTTAAGATAAGTAAAAATACCTATTTATGTCTCTTTATATTATATTATACGATTCTGAAAACATTTATTATTATTCAATACACGTGGATTGCAAAAAATCATATACCCGGACAACTTTAATAGCTGCAGTGACACTCTGCGATGGAAAAAAAATTTCAATTCATAGAAACAAGTGATGATTTCCAGTTTTCGTTGGATGAATTAAGGAATGTTTGTCAAGATGTAGCTTTAGATAGACAGAACTATAAAAATACAATAGAAATTGAAGTATGACAGTAGAGTTATTATTACAGAGAAGCCTAGAAAATTAACATTTATTTGTTTTATTGACAATTACCAAGATATTTTAGGTTAAGTCTGGTCTGGTCTGGTAAAATATCTAAAGAAGTCAAAATAATAGTTAATGCAATAATCAATAGCAATATCAATAATTAGGTAATATCTAGAACTTGACGGGTATTGTTTCCTTAAATTATCCTAAAATTATCATGACAGTTAGTGGAGTAGGGCTACAGGGGAAACCACGGTAAAAAACACGCCGAGGACACTACCTCACAGATGGCGTGGAAATATTTGCACAGTAAAGAAATCAAAATAATAGTTAATCCAATAATCAATAGCAATATCAACAATTAGGTAATATCTAGAACTTAACGGGTATTGTTTCCTTAAATTATCCTAAAATTGTCATGAAAGTAAGTGGAGTAGGGCTACAGGGGAAAACACGGTAAAAAACACGCCGAGTACACTACCTCACAGATGGCGTGGAAATATTTGCACATCATCTATAATCTTTTAGAATCGCGATATCTCAGGAATGGTAACTTTTGGGGAAAAAAATCATAAAGACTCTTTTTGTAGAGAATTTTAAGATCTACAACTTTGGTTTAAAGTTTGTTTTTTGATAAAACTTACCGTTTTCAAGAAAAATTCAAAAATATCTCAAATTTTCACCTTTGACCCCGAATAACTTTTGTAGCACACATACGATCGATGAGGATTTTTAAAACTGTATTTGCAAAGATAAACTCCAGCTTTACACCAATATTTGCCTTTCCGGGAATTTTTGTTATTTTAAATGTCTATATTGACCGTAGTATTATACGAGCGGTGAACCCCAAAAAGACGGCCATGGCCTATTACTCGTTGGCAACCGAACAAATTTGGTACCAAAATGTTTATACTCGTAATAAAAACCTGCACAACTTTTCTATTATTATTTTTGATTTGGGTGGAGGAACATGTAAATAAATCAAAAAAAGCCAATATTTTGATTTTATAATGTTCCTAAAATTGTATATTTAACGGTTTACATATTTAAATTTCTAGTTTTAACGCAATATACTATAAACAATTCTGCAAAAAGAAAAAACTCTCGAAACTCTTAATTTATATGATACTGATTATACACACAAGGAGTTGAACATTTTCAAAACCAGAGGGCACAAGAAGTAGAGGAAGACTACGAAGGAGATGGATTGATGATGTGGAGGAAGACCTACAGTCTTTAAGGGTCAGAAGATGGAGGGAAGTTGCCAGGAATCGACAGGAGTTGCGACTTCTTTGTGAGCAGGCCTAGATCCACAACGGATTGTCGAGCCACTTATGATGATTATGATACACAAAAGGCTCGTCGGATATTCTTTTTTATTTAAACATTTGTTCTAGTTACAACTTTTTGAACCTCCCTTTTTCACCAACTCTACAGTTTAAATTTAATATTTAAAGATTTAAGATTTCCTTTTATGGTCAAAAAGTCCAAACACATAAAAAAGAAAGGAATAACTCTAATTTTCAGAACAATAACTTAGGCAAACATATTAAGAACAAGAGCCAAAAGAAAAAGCACTTACACAGTGGTGTATACAGACTTAAATGTGACGACTGCCCAAAAACTTACACCGGTCAAACTGGTAGAACTATTAACAAATGTATTACAGAACAGAAAAGGGCTTTTAGTAATAGAAAAACATATACGTACGCACTTCACCTTCTATATTATAATCATTCTTTTAATGACCAATTTCAAATTATTCACATTCAAAATAAAGGACTTAAGCTATCTTTATTGGAATCTATGGAAATTAACAAGTTGAAAAATACAGATATAATTCTAAATGATCAACTTGAGACAAACAGTTCTCCCCTCCTCAACATATTCAGTTAGAGACTATAAAGTGTAAACACATACCAAGAATAGATTACTTGAGAAAGGCACTCTGCCGAAACAGCTGTAGTGATAAGATATTATAATAAATTTTGTGGAAGATTTGGAAACATAAGTTTTCAGTGTTGTATTGTTAAATTAAAATTGGAACCATGTTACAAAATTCTAGTTGCTATAGTTTCCCTTAAAGTAAGGAAGACCGCTATTGAATTTGAAATCAACAGAACCTTATCTTTATATTAACTAAATAAGCAATTCATATCCCTCACAGATAAGATCATCGGAGAATATCAGGCAGAATTTAGATAGGAAAGATCAACCATCGACTAACTGTTTACGATTAAACAGGTCTTAAGCAAAGCAAACATGACATAGATGTCTATAATACTTTCATTGACTTTAAATAGCCATATGACTTTAAACAGGGCACACGTATACAAAATATTAAGTGAATTTGAAATACCCTCTAAATTAGTTAGGCTCATCCGAATGACAATGTCGGACACAGTGGCTTAGGTACAGATACAGCGCGAGATGACAGACCCGTTTCAAATAAAACAAGGATTAAAAAAAGGATGATGGGCTGGCACCAACATTGTTTAATTTAGCACTGGAATACGTAGTAAAAAAACATCAGAAGATAGAAATAACACACTTATGAATAAATCAGTCCTGGCAGCGTATGCAGATGACATAAATATTGTGAGCAGAACCCAAGCAACAGGTGACAATACGTATAAGGAACTTAAATTATGTACTATATAATAGGTCTGTCAATAAACGAAAAAAAGACTAAAATCCTAGTACAAAGTCGGTTTGAGGGAGCAACACGACCCTACTTTACAGTTGACAACTTAGAAAAACTAAATAGCTTTATCTATTTAGGAGTCAACATCACAAAGGACAACATTGACGATGCAGAGTTTAGCAGAAGAAAAAATATCAAAGAACTATGATACTAATCTACAAGACCATAATCCGACCAATGTGAGTTTTGGATGTGAAACTTGGATGTTGACTCAAAAATATGTATAGTCCATAGACATATTTAAAAGAAAGGTACTGAGACGAATACTAGACCCTAGAAATCAAAACAACTGGTAGCGAATCAGATACAATTATGAAATATATAATATATATAAAGAACCACCTTTATATTAGTGTGTACGCCGACACCGTCTTCAATGGGCAGGCCATGTATATAGGATGGAAGAAAACAAGCTTCCCAAAATACTATTGAATGAAAGAATGCAGGCAATAGACCTACTGGAAGACCGAGAAATCGATGGGAAGATGATGAGGATGAGGACGCCAGAAATCTCCTAGGTAGTCAATCTTGGTGGAGAATGACTACAGACCGTCGTCAGAGCACGAACTGGGCTGTAGAGCAATAGAATCGAGGGAAATTATCAATGATTCTATTGACTATATGTACAAATTGTTTTATATATATATATATATATATATATATATATATATATATATATATATATATATATATATATATATATGTATATATATGTTATTATCTTTCAGTGCTTAACGACCGTAAAAGGGTAGACATTAGTCTAAAATTAATATTTTAATTTAATCTCTTACAGGAAATACCAATATAAAAATAAATAGAAAAAGAGTCCACTCAAAATTTTTAAGAACTATGAATCACGAATCATGTTTTGGTATTGTGTTTAATGATTAAACGGGCAGTGTTAAGGTAAAAGACGTAAAACTTGCCCGTATCATTCAACAATCTGATCGCATATTGTTTTGCCTTCTTCTTCTTTTTCCGTTTTGTATGTAGGCCTTAAAGCCTGTTTCTTCTTCTTCAATACTAGCCTCCTAAATTGTTTAAATTATCGCATCATCCTTTTCTCGATCTGCCAATACTTCTTCGTCCATTTGGTGACTTATCTCGTGCTATTCGTACTATCCTATCCTCTGCCATTCTACTAACGTGTTCGTTCCACTCCTATTTTAATTTTGTTTCCCATCTATTTATTACTTCTATATTGCATGCTCTTCTTGTTTTCGCTTCTCTTCCTATCCAACAGACTTTATCCTAATATTCGTCGGAGTATTTTCATCTCAGTTGGTTCTAGTAGTTGTCTCGTTTTAGATGATCTTGTCTTCGCCGAGTATGTTAATATAGGTCTAATTGCTGCTTTATAGATTCTTGTTTTTGTAGCTTAGGTGTTTGTTCTTCCAGATTATGTCATTAAGCTTTGTTGTCATACTTCTTCTTCAACATCTCCCTAACTCGTTATATCTATTAACATTAATTAATAACATAATATTTGGATTTCTTTCTGTAACCATGACCTTTACGTACTGCTTGTTTTATTTCATTCATTATATTAGAGAAGTGGGCTTAACGAGTCACCCTGTCTGACTCCGCTTTGTCCTGGTATACACTGTGTTAATTTTCCATTTATCTTTGACTGTATTCGATTATGTAAGTGGATGTTTTCGATGGTTTGTATAATATTGATTGATATGTTTCTTTTACACAGTAGGTGTAAGACGTCTTCGACTTGGATGCGATCGAAAGCCTTCGTCAGGTCTATAAAACATAGATATGCTGGTTTATTGTACTCGATGGCCTCTTCTGTGATTTGTCTTAGTACAAATACAGCGTCTATGCAGGATCTTCCGGATCTGAATCCTTATTATGCATCTGATAAAGTTGTTAGTTTATTGATTTTATTGGTTAGAACTTTTGTGTTAGGTTTAAGTGCGGCTATAATTGTTGGGGTCTTTTTTATCTCCTTTCTTGAACATTGGTATCATTATGCTATTTCTCCATGAGTCTGGTATCTTACAGTGCAATATTAGTTTTTGTATAAATTTTCTCATCTCTAGGGTTACACTTTCTTCTCGGTGTTTTAAAAGCTCGTTGGTTATTCCGTCTGGTTCTGGTTTTTTTTTTCTATTTTTGAGTGAGTTTATGCCTATCTGTACTTCGTGAAAACTGATTTCTATTTCGTATCTTAATTCTGGTACGTTATAGGGTTGATTATTATTTTCCTTTCCTTTAAACAGTTCCGTCAGGTATCTTTCCCATTCGTTTGCTGGTATGATATTATTCCTTTAATTCTACCATGTCTTTTTGTTGGTTTCTTATGAATCTCCATATTTGTTTTTGTGTACCGTATGAGTCGCATTCCATCCTTTTTGTAAACTGTTCCCAGTGTTCATTTGTTGTTCTTCTTACCAACTGCTTTGTTTCATTTCTTATTCTCTGCCTGGGGGTTATGAGCGCGAGGACTGGGTGGATTGAGTAGCTCATAAGCCGCGTTTATGCCCACAGCCGGTCCCAAACCCGGATAAAAGAGGAGAGTGGATGGCCAGGTTAGCATCCTACCCATTGTAAAAGAAAACAAGGCTCAAAGAACTGATATAAAGCCTCGGAACCAGACGGAATCTAAGATGTTGTTTTGCCAAACGTAATATCATCAATTAGCCTATATTTGTCCACTGCTGAACGTAGGTCTCCCGTAAAATTTTCCACCTATTTCTATCTTGAGCTTCTTGCATCCAGTTTGTGGTGATGCACTTGATATCATCCGTCCATCTAGTCGGTGGTCGTCCTCTGCTTCGATATGCCTCTTGCCTCATTCCAGAATATTTCTTGTCCATCTATCATCCGTTAATCTGGCAACATGTCCGGCCAAAGCCCATTTAGCCATGGCTTTTTCAACTGCCTCTGTGACTCTTGTTCTTCTTCTTATTTCTAGGTTTGGTAGATAAATAGACTTAAAAATGTTATTCAATCTACCAAAGGCAGCTTATGTGAGACCTATCCTTCTTTGTATTTCAGTTGTCTGATTATCTCGACCTAAGCGAATCTCGGCCTATGGCTCTCAATCAGAATTTTACCGCTAACTACAAGGTTGGTCATAAATTTTGTCTTTGAGGTGTTAATTTTAAGACCAATTATGTTTGACACTTTATAGAGCGTGTGCAGCATTTTTCTAGCTTTATCAACTCTATCAGATATTAAAACGATGTCATCGGCAAATCTTAGGTGGTTCAGATCTTCCCCATTTATATTAATTCCCATGTTATCCTCTCGTTTCATTTGCTTGAACATATATTCAAGAACAGCTGTAAACAATTTAGGGGAGATAGATTAGGGGGTATCTTCATGAAGGCGGACACAAGCTATACCAGTTTCGTAAATACTTTTAATCAAGGCGATATATCGGTAGTCAATGCGGCAGTCAGCGAATGCTCGAAGCATTTTATAATGATCTATAGTATCAAACGCCTTTTCATAATCTACGAATATAAGAAAGATTATACACTTTTCTATTAGCGTTTTTATAACTTGTAGATGATCATTTTGTTCCGTATCTGGAGCGGAACCCAGCCTGTTCACAAGGTTGGTAACTATCCAGTTTGTTCACAAGCTGTTTTGTTATTATCTTTATGAATAGTTTGTATGTATGGGAGAGCAAACTAATAGGTCTGTAGTTCTTTAGGTCTGAAATGTCACCTTTTTTGTGCATTATGGTTATTATTGCATTATGCCACTGGGAGGGGGTTACGCCTCTTGTCAAACAAGTATTGAACATCTTTTTCAACACATTTACTAACGTTCTTCCTCCATCTTTAATTTGTTTAATGACTATCCCATCTTCTCCAGGTGATTTATTGTTTTTCATCTCCGAGAGAGCTGATTTTATTTCCTCTGTTGTGATATCTGGGATGTCTTCTGAGCCTACATTTTGAACTTTTGGTATTTGATTTTGATCAGGATCTGGATCTAGTTTTTCTCGCTTATACAATTCTGAGTAAAAATCTTAAGCAATTTTTAAAATATCTTCCTTATTTGTTGTAGTTTCTCCATTTTTATTTACAATTTTACAAATATGTTTCGATCCTTTAGTTATTTGTCGGCGCAGAACCTTTAAACTTTTATTTTTATCAATGGCTTGAGTTCCGTATTCGGTGTTGTAATTTCTGACATCTTTTCGAATGGATTTTGTGATATCTTTGTTTAACTGTCTAAGTGTTATAAAATTATCTGTGTATTTGTCTTTCAATTCTCTTCTTTTGTTTATAAGATCTTTAGTAGCTTGAGTGAGTTTATCCATCTTGTTTTTTCCTTATATTTTCTATGAGCGTTTCGAATCGCACTATTTATTCGCATGTTTGTTACCTCTATATCTAATGCAATTTTTTTAGATGTTCTACTTCTTTCAGTTCTGAAGTTATGAGATTCTGATAAGCTACTCTATCTTTTATCGATTTCCATTTATTAGAATGCCTCTCTGTTATCATTGCTGTCCTCTCCAACTAATGTTGATCATTATTTTTGCTCTAACCAACCGATGGTCACTCCCAACAGTGATTTTATTAATTACTGTAACTTTTTTCATTACAACTCAAAATAAAAATTTTAAAATTATGCATTAATTTTGGAGCGCAGTGTATTTTAGTTCAATGTATTGTTCCATATATGTATATTGTATTAGATATATAAACTCCTGGACAAAATTAACGCACCACTTTAAATAATCTAAATATTTACAATATGAACACAAAATAAAACTAAGTTATATTGAAATAATAATAAACACCTACAAATAAGTCCAACATGACTTTATCATGACCTTAATTTGCCTTATTGTTTTTTTAAAATTTGTTTTTGCCGGAAATGCGTAAATAGGCTAGAATAACTCCAAATTGCAAAAAGAAAAAAATCAGTAAATTAACACAATAAAATGCATCTGGGTCAACACTAATACCGTGCGGGCCCTCCTCTACTTCTTAGGACTGCATTTATGCGTCGAGGCCTGTTTGATATCAAATGTTCAACAAAAACTTGCGGAACATTCTTCCATTCTACAATGAATTGGTTGTGGTTGGCAATAGGGCGTCTACGACTACGAATCTTTTTTTTGAGATATTCCCATAGATGCTCTATAGGATTCATGTTCGGACTGTTAGGTGGCCACTCTAATAATGGACTATTAACATCATTTAGGTAGCCATTAACCTGTCGAGCCACATGAGGACGAGCGTTGTCTTGCATGAATAAAAAATAGGTCCAAGAAACGGAGCAAAAGGCATTACATGTTCGACAATAATGTTGTCTAAGTAATAATGGGCATTCATAGACCTCGTACGTATGGGGACCAACTCCTTACGAGCTTCAAAACAAATTCCCCCCAAAACATTTTAGAGCCACCACCAAAAGGTACTTTAGGAGAGATATTGCAGCTGGTAAACCTTTCTCCTCGCCTTCGCCAGACACGCTCATGACCAACTGGAGCTTTTAGGCTTACTCTAGTCTCATCGGAGAAAAGAACTCGTTTCCAATCATCGATGGTCCAATTTTGATGCAATCTTGCAAAATTCAATCTCTGAACCCTGTGTTCTCTGGCAAGCAAGAGTTTTTTGGCCGGATTCCTGTTGCTCAATTCTGCTTCATGTAAACGTCTTCTAACTGTTCGAGACGATATCGTGACATTTCGAACAACTGCCAGTTCATTTTTTAGCAAATTGCTGGTGACTCTCCTATCTCTGAGAGCACGTTGTCTCAAAAAAAGATCATCAATTTGATTAGTGCAACGTTTTTGCCCTTGCCCTGTTCTTCGATGGTACGACCCTGTTTCATTATATCACCTCACCTTGCGACTGATGCTGGAATGATGTCTTCCTAACAAACCTGCCACGTATCTCATTGAATATCCTTCATCTAGGAGAGTCGATGCTCGCACTGCCTCCTCCATTGACAAATTTCTTTGTCGGTTTATTTTTTTATTTGATCTTTATGCAAATGAACTTCCAAACATGCATGTGATAAAAAATATCACAATAAAAAGCTTGTTCCTCACAAGCACTTTGCTTTAATCGGCACTTTTTATGAAAAGTTTAACTCACTTTTAGTCTAAAACGATGTTTAATATAAATTATTGTTAAATCAAGACTATTATTAGCTTACGTAACAACTGTCACTGTCAAACAAGGTCCATAGGCAACTTTTCGCACAGTAAATTATTAATAAATAAAGATTATTGAGAAAAATATGAGCGGTGCGTTAATTTTGACCAGGAGTTTATATATATATATATATATATATATATATATATATATATATATATATATATATATATATATATATATATATATATATATATATATAATATATATATATATATAATATATATATATATATATATATATATATATATATATATATATATATAAGATGTAAATTTTTATATGTTTATTATTAGATGATGTTTGATAGCTGTATGCCTAAGGTTTGATGATAAAGAAACAAGAGCAATAAGAAAAACAGTGGACAAATTTGCACACATACGCGAATTATATGAAATCTTTATAAGTAACCGTAGGTATATCATACTAAACACCGCGTTTTGTACTATCGATAACCAGCTCGTAGAATTCAGGGGAAAATGCCCATTTAAAATTTATATGAGTAGTAAGCCCGATAAATATGGAATTAAGATGATGACGTTGAATGGCACTAAAACATTTTATATAGTTAACGCTATTCCATATACTGAAAAAGTCAGTGTTCAGTATACCTAATAAGTCAGTGTCCGCTTCTTAACTTTGAAAATATAACAGTAGATAACTCGATCACCTCAGTATCTCTCGCTGATCAAATTATGAGGCAATTTGAACTTTCTTGGGTATATTGAAAAAAAAGGTATAGTAGGTGGTACAGTATACTAGCGCAAAGCTTTATACTATGTTTTCTGTATTATCAAAATTTAAATAATATTTTTAAAATTGAATAAAATAAGTTAATTAATAAATAAATTTAATACTTATATTTTTATATTATATTTATATTGTATTTTTAAACAAATTATATTATATTAATATAATTCAATAAATTGTTAGGTTTGTTTCTAATGCCACCTGCTAACGTATTTACAAAGCATACGTTGTTTATTTCTGACAGATCTGTCAAAGTTAGACGAAATATGAAATTAATTAAAATATAAATAAATACCATTTGATAGTGAATTAAATTATTATATCAACTAAATAAGTTGTTTAAAAATAATAATTTGATTCAATATTGTTATTATGTCATCGACAAGTAATAAAACTATTGCGAAGTTCGGCAACGATTCAAAACAACGCAAATTAGACATGTGGCGCGAAAAAGAAAATGTGAAAATATAATACAAATGAAAGTGGTAGAAAAAGAACATCCTGAAAGAAGAATTAAGGACTTTGATTAAGGATATCGTCTGAAAGAGCTTAAATTATAAGAAAAGATCTAAACCCTAAACCAAATTTGTTTTAGGAGATAGGGTACATATATAAAGATTAATAATATTCCAAAAACTTAAATCGGTACTTACCTTATGTATCACTCTTTTTATTGTCGTCAGAACCGACATAAACGACAATTTTAAAATTAGAAAACAACAACAAACGAAGTACCATCGTAGAACATGATTGTCAAATGATATTCCTGAAGTAGTCCCCATTTAAGATCACTGGCAAAGAACTATTTGTTTCATATAAATATTATCCTAAGTGCCGCAATTGTTTGTACCAGTCAAATTTCCAATACGAATCAAGAAACATGTAATTATATACTTAAATAAATTACAGGTAGAGATGAGAAACGCTCTTTACAAATTATTTTATAACGAGAAAAAAATTACGAGGTCATGAAATATTCGTTTTTATTCATTTTTGTTAGTTCACTGCAACGAGATTTTTCAGAGCAATATTTAAAGATGTGGGTACATAATCCAGTTACGACGAATGAAGAGTAACTTTATAAATTAAAAAAGTGCTAAAAGACTTCTTCTATTTCTTAGTCGTTAACCTGATGCAGGTATCGTGATATCATGAAGCTATTAACTAAATTTCCCAATGTTCCTCCACGTTTTTCTATCTTCTGCCATTCTAGCACATTCTGACAATGGAGCGCCAATGGTAGCAACAATATGGTCCGTGTATCGTGTGGGAGATCTACCTCTATTTCTTTTGCCTTCTACTTTTCCCTGGATGGTAAGTTTTTCAAGACCATTTCTTCGAAGGACATGTCCAAAATAGCTTATTATTTGTTCTGATATTTGTGTTCTTAGTCTTTTCTTTATGTTTAGCTGGTCCAGTATGGATTCATTTGTTCTTCGGGCCACCCATGGTATTCTCAGCATTCGTCTCCAGCAGTACATCTCAAATACATCTATGTTCTTTTTGTCTTTCTCAGTAAGGGTCCAGCATTCCGATGCATAAGTAAAAACTGGAAAAACTAGACTTCTTACTAGTCTCATTTTTGTATCGGTAGTTATTTCATGGCTTTTCCAAATTTTTGTTAATTTTGCCATAGCGCTTTTTGCGATTGCTGACCGCCGCTTTATTTCTTCAGTACAGCCTCCTTTGTTGGTTATTAATGAGCCCAGGTACACAAATTTATCTACAACAGCGATATTGTTTATCATCACCAGATGATTTTGATTGTTGTTAGCTCTGTCAATTATCATGATTCTCGTTTTATCTCTGTTTATTTTAAGACCCATCGTTAAGCTTACGTCTTCTATCCGTTGTAGCAGGTGAATCAATTCAGCTTCAGAACTAGCGAGGATAGTAGTATCATCTGCATATCTCAAGTTGCAAATCTTCTTCCCGCCAATGGTGATGCCACCGTTCCAGCCCTCAGTAGCTTTCCGCATTATCCATTCACCATAGATGTTAAATAGAATTGGGTATGTTATCTGGACCGGCAGCTTTCTGACTTTTTTGCCTCATAATTGCTGCTAAAAGACTACTTTCATAATAAATAAAATTTTATTTATTATGTTAGTAATTAAGGCCATAGTGCATTCTTTAGAGGATTGCTATACTGGCTCATTCTTTTTATCGACCATGTTTTCTTGCATTTTTCTCAGATGCAGTCTCAGATGCAGTCTTAGATGGTTTAATCAATATAGATAAATACAAAATATTGATCATAGTGATCGCCTGAAATTTTTTTTGAAATTTCTCCAAATACCAATTCACGGTGGGTTCATTTTATCAATTCTATTCAACTTTTATTTACTTAAGCATGGTCCATTTAATTTAGAATATTGCATTTTAATTTGATTTTGTTAAAAATACCTAGATAAAATTAAGTTGGGTTCAAGATGAGGGCGCTGCACTACCTTTCCACTCGGCCTAAGAGGTCTATTGTCGCTCATCCCTAGTTTAAAGTTGTCCCTTCAGCATAACCTTTTTAACAAAGTCTATTATGACCTTAGGTGACACTTCTACGAATCCGTTGTAGTCGAGTTAATAATGTTCACATATATTTAGCCTTATCCTATCCAACCCTGGGCAGTTGCAGAGAACATGTTCCACCATCTCGTCATCAGCCTGATGACAAAATCTGAAATCTGCAATTTGCACTTTCTCTCAATCCGATTTTGTTCAAGTACCTTAAGGAGACCTAAAATAATTAACAGATCATTCCTATTGACATCTAATAGTTCTTTGATCAATTACTATTTTAATGGGAATAAGCCACAATTCAAGTTTAAAATAAGTTTATTGGCGTTTCAATTTCCACTTCGGAAATCGTTCTCAAAATACAAACATTAATAAATTAAATAAATTTTGTTTTTGTTGCTTTTCGAAAAATTCTTCTAATAATTTAATTTTATCTGACTCATTTATATTGAAAATTCAGACATATATAATACATTTTAAAGTAGACGACTTTAAAATAATATTGCCAATATTGTTGGGTTGCGTTCCTGGGACGACTTTACTTGTAAGATAGTTCATTCGATTACATGAAATAAACTTTAACTTGAGAATATTTATCGGAAAAATCATAGCATGTGATTCGTCTTTAAATATACTACCACATGCCATAATGGCAGTAAAATTTTCCTGTTAGTGATTCCATAGTAAATCATGACGAAAAAACCAAAAAAAACCTCATAATACTATCCCGACGTGGTAAATATTTGGTCTTACATTTAGTTTACTCTCAACAAACACCAAACTCTGATTTTGTATGTACGTTATTTAAAAAACATCCAATCTATACCTCGGAAAAAAACTGCATTAAGTCCAAAATTTCAGTTTTCTACTTTTTTGGCTGACTGGGATTAAAATTCTCCATTCTATTTACGTACTGGTGTTTCTTATCCGCTGTTTTGACTGAAATTGGCCAAAGTATGAATACTTCGTCAATGTGAGTAAAAATATAACATCAACTGTTTTTCCACAACAAGATACTATTTTCTATCTCCCCAATTTAAAAAAGGTCTCGAATTCATTCTTTATAAGACCAGTTGATAAATCTGAACTGATCCAAACAATCAGTAGTATCAAAAGCAAATCTTCCTGTAGTACTGATGGACTATCCATAAAAATTTTCTTAAATCTCCCAAAAATGTGTAGAAAGTCCTGGAAATCACTAATTAACGATTTGTTTAAAAAATGTATATTTCCAGCCATATAAAGACAGCCATTATTATTCCTCTTCATAAGGGTGGTGAAAAATCTAATGTCTGCAACTATAGACCTATTGCCTTACTACCGGTCCTATCCAAAATTATTGAGAGACTTATAAAAGCCTGATTTATGTCCTTTCTCGTTGAAAACAGCATTTTATCACAAAGTCAGTTCGGCTTTTTAATAAATGTACCAGCGATGCTATGTTTTGGTATGGTCCGACTTTCATTTACTTTCTTTTAACGTGGATAAGACAGTAGCATTATCCTATAAAGAAGCTCTTCAACCATTGCTTCTTAATAACAGCCAGATAAGTATCGCTGATCCTGTAAAATTTCTTGATATTTTTATAGACAGCAACCTTAAATGGTCCCTTCATATCGATTTGTTAAGTAAGAAACTAGATTCAGCCTGCTTTGTAATAAGATCTGTTTCGAAGGAAATAAATTTAGCATCTTTCAAAATAACATATATTTCTTTGTTCGAGCCTCATCTTCGATATGGCCTTCCTTTTTGGGGTTCTAGTACAGCTGCCGAATTTGATGTTCCCTCTTTATATATTCTAGAAACTGTTTGCTTAATTCGTTAACACCTACATGTTTTTCCAGCAAGACCTAATCATGACTACTCTACCAGAAATTCAAGCTTTGAGCACTGAATTAGGAAAGAAATCTATATTATATTCGACAAAAAAATTATACAACCATCTCCCTTTGCAACTTAAATCTACAACTTCTTTCCTTAAGTTCCGTAAATTGACAAAAGCCTATCTATCTGAAAGACCATATTATTCAGTGGAAGAGTTTCCTAACGAATAACTAAGAAATTACAGTACGTTTAGGTACAAGCAACTAAAGTATTTTTATATATATTTGGGTATCACATGCAGCAACTTAAATTTATTCGTAAACTAGTTCGTAAGGTTTTATTATGCAATGTGCAATTTAATTAAATTTTGCAATGAATTGTATATTTTATTATCTTTTATTTTGTGATATTGATGATTTATGTAATTTAAGTAAATTTTAATTATCATTGTTATTTTTTTGTCTTTTTGTAAGCTTTGTCCACAAAACTGTACAATTTTCAGCGACAATAAAGCATATTTCTTTTCTATACTATTCCCTTATAGTTCAGTTAAATTGTATTTTTGCTAGGAGAGTTTTGGGGTAGTTCTGATTTTTTTATTCCATATGTTTTTGGGGTGCTTAATCCGAATCTGGGGTTTGCGGACAAAATTTCGTGACGCAACATTAAAAAAAAAACCGAATAAACCGTTTTTTTTTTTCTTTTTTCGGGTGTTTTGCTTAAAACTCGAAAACTATCAACTTTTGGTAAATGGTCTGTTTACAGAAATTAAAGTACTTGAAATTTTCTACAAATACCAGTATTTAGTTTTTTTTCAGACGAATCGTTCGGTTTCTAGTGCGAGTTGAAAATTGTAAATTTTTAGCAGTTTATGCAAAACCCACTTTTTACATTTCAATATTTAATTTTAATGGATGCTGTCATTTGATAAATGTCACCTGGTTTTCCACACAAGTAATTAAAAAGAAAAAAGGCAAAAATTATGCAAATTCAGTAGGTAGGTAGAACTCGTAACAAAATAAAACTTAAAATCTCGTTACTAATGATCATATATTATTATGATTATAAATTATAATATGCAAAATTTATATGAGCCGTTGTCTTTTGGAAGGCCCTGGCTGAGGTTCTTCGATAACGATGAGTCCTGGTTCTGCTTGTTCTCGAAAATAAAAGTTTAAAGTTAAGTCATTTATCAAGAAAAGATGAAGATTGCAAAATAGATTGTGAGATTAAACATACCTTCCGCATCGTACTGAGGTTCTTCGATGGCATCGGGTCCTGGCTCAGGGTCTGATTGCTCCATCGTCAGCGTCGGGAGTCGTTCTCCTGGAAAATAAAAAGAGGAGAGACACATATCATATATCAAGGAGAGATGAATGACTACAAAATAACTTGTCAGATCCAACATACCTCTCTCTCTTTCTTCAGTTTCTTCTACGTCTATGTCAGAGCTGTCTTCAGGGGGTTCAACATTTTTACACAGTCCTTCGCATGATGCGCATATTGGGGAACAATGGAGTCCCGCCTTCCTGCATCCACAATTGCGTTGACAGCCCTTTTTACATTTACATGAAATGTACCGAAGTATTGAGTTTGATGCAGGGTCCAAAGTAGTTGGTACTGGCACAAGACCACTACTAGTTTTTTGCCATTCCCACTCACTTGGGTCTTTGTGTTGCTCGTCAGGTGTGGCTTGACCGGATAACCACTGCTGCACCTGATAGTAAACTCTCAGTGAATGTTCTCGTGCAGCAGCTTCAGTTGGGGGCAATGAGGAAATGTTGGTCTTATTTTTGAATGATGAAGATACGTATTGTTTATATCTTAAATCGTTTAGTTTTGTCTCTTTTTTTTCCATATAGAGCCGTGAGAAACCTGCTGGGCAATCTCATCTTGACTTGAATTAGGGTCTTTGAAAGCTTCAATTACCGATTGCAAATCTTTGTTCTTCTGCAGGACTTTAAGAAATTTCAGTTTCCCTTGATTAAACAATGCAGAAGTAGTATCACAACCACTCATCGAATGCAGGAATAAAATATGATCTAATAGGATTTTCTCAGCAGCCAGATGAGGGTTGTAGAGGCTTTGCGAAACCTTTCCTTTTCCTGGCTTAAAAAAAAATACATTTTTTATATCAGGGCTACAAAGGCCAATCAAAATGACCAGTAGGTCGATATCTTCCCACACCACTGTCACATCTTCATTTGACGGGGCCATCTCAAGAGCTGTTGTGATAATTAGGATATCAGCATCTTCCACAGCTTGCTTTGAACGAATTTTTGCATCATGAAGTTTCTCCATTAACATGGATATAAACCGGCTCTTGTTTTTTTGGGTTTGCAAGAAAACTATCCTGCGACACAGTGGGCACCATCATTTCTGTAAATGATATTGCAGCAGATTGTTTCCTTTGTGCTCTTCTCAATCGTTCTAAACGCTTGGTGCTACCACAAACCTCGTCAGGCTAGCCATCAAAAACGACAATAGCACTTGATTTGTAGTTTGATTTGACATATGATACATAACTGCTGCATATGTTTGCATCTGTCTGACCTTTGCGCCATTGTACCCGGTGTAACAAAAACCCCCATCGATGACATATTTTGTATCGTTAAAGTCAGTCTGTTCAGTAAGTGTAAAAGCCTTGTACAAACTGGATTTTGTTCCTTTCCTCATCCCATGCTCATCAAAAAGAGCAAGAGGATAGGGGCTAAGTTCGTAACGTAACGTTATGTATGTGTGTGTGTGCGATGCCGAATGCCGACCGAGTGCCATCCAGTTTATAGTGCGCTAGTGTGCGCTACACGTACACACATACTACGTCTACAACAGTTTAGCACATTGTTGCCGTTTGGAATGTAAAGCGGCTTTAACTGCTTTTTAACTGAGTTATTTTGATTTTTTGCAATCTAGCTATAATATTTGAGTCAAAACGTGAATTATCCGTGTGACTCGGTCTTTATTTTAATTAACTTAAATACTAGGGGAAATTAACTGAAAACCTTTCAATACAAATCTAAAAAGTGGGTTTTGCAGTCACACCGGTACAAATTGCCAATTTTCAACTTGCACTTGAGACCGACCGGTTCGTCTGTACAATAACCAAAATAGTGACATTTGTACAGAACTTTAAGTACTTTAATTTCTGTAAACAGACCATTTACTAAAAGTTAACAGTTTTCGAGTTTTAAGCAAAAAACCGGAAAAAAGCAAAAAAAAAGCCGATTTCTTCTGGTTTTTTAAATGTTGCATCACGAAATTTTGTTCGCAAACCTCAGATTCAGATTTAGCACCCCAAAACACATATGGAATGAAAAAATCAGAACTTCCCCAAAACTTTCCTACTAGTATCACTTTACAGTACAAATTTACTGAATTATTAATGTAAGGAAGAATCTTATTGTATTAAATTTTAAACCAAAAGATTTTCTTCTTATAATATTCTTACGTTTTATTTTTTGGTTGAAGAAAAAGTTTCAAAATCTTGAGACTCGTTACCTAGGTTCCCCTTAGGAGAAGAAAAAACTCCATCTGCCTACAAGACGGAATGAGGCAAAAGAAATCCAAAACTCCACCTGTATGACTGCTAGATGAATTGAGTAGTTTATGTCGTTAAAAAGTGATGAATTAATTTGTTTGTAGAAGTTTTAAACAAAATTGAACAGTAAACGTTCGCAGTTTGGTTAATGGAAGCTATAGATCAATTGAAAACAAACATTTTAAGCTTTGCTAAATAATTCTCTGTTAATTTTTTGCCCAGATATTTAAAATTGATTTAAGCGCACGGTTTACGCGCGCCCTTATTTAATGCGATCTGATCGTGCGCCTCAGACCGCGGTATTAAAAATTTCATATTTTTTTCAAAAATTAACACAGAAACATTTACCAAAGCTTAAAAGGTTCATTTTGAGTTGTTCTATAACTTCCATTAGCCAGATTTTCAAGTTTATAGCTTAATTTTGTTTAAATCTCTTAAAAACAAATTAATTTGCAACTTTTATTGAAAGTTTTAATGTTTAATTGTTACTTTAACGTTTAAATTTAACTTTTTTATTGACAAAAATAAAGAAATTTTGCAAAGTTTTTTTAAAGCTGAAACAATTACATTTAAAATGAGGGGTGTTGAAAGTTAATCTAACTTCGGTTAATAGAAACTCCAGTTCTGACAATCTGACAAAATAATGAAATTAAATATTTCTTATAGTTTAGGAGATAATATTTATTTATGTACCAAGGGTATGAAATAGATTTTTATGCCCAGAGGGCAACAATGTTACAAACCCGAGGGCCTCTGGCCCGAGAGTTTATTGCTTAGTTACCAACTACGTAATAGTGTACTTTATGCCCGCGGGGGCATACAGTGTACTTTATGTCCCGCACGGGCGCAAAGATACAAACAAAAAGATAATAAGATTTCCGTAGCGTAGCAACATAACACGGACGATAGAATGTCTACTAGTAGATACATTGTCAAAATGAAATCGAATTTTTGGATTTTTTAGAACATATTTATTTGTAGATGCAATAACGAACTAATATGACATAAAAGTTTGTATGTACCGTGGGTATTAATAAATGTATATGCCCTTGGGCGACTTACAAACCCTCGGGCCAGAGGCTCTCGGGTTTGTAACATCGTCGCCCTCTGGGCATAAACATTTAGTTTAATACTCTTGGTACATAAATAACTATTTTGTTTGTATCTTTACGCCCGTGCGGGCCATAAAGTACACTATTAAGTAGTTGGTAACTAAGCAATAAAAACACAATAATAAACTAGTATGACATAAAATCATTTAAACAATTAAATTGTTAATGACGAATTATCTGACAGGTTTTCAGCCGCCCGATACCCTCGAAAAATAGAATCTACGCACAAAAAAAACATAAAAAACGTCAATGTACCGAGGGGACATAAAAGTGCATACTCAATTCCCCCTATGGCTCCTAGACTAATTATATTACGAAGTAATTACTAAAGACAATTCATGAGAAATGCAGAAGAAGTGACTAGTTACACTATAAATAAAACAATAAAGAAGAATAAAACCAATTTCTTTATTGTGTTTTTAAACTAATCTTTTACAAAACTATAAAAATATGTCTTTTAAAGAAATATTTATGTATCACAAAATTACTAATAATTATGGCTTATCTAAAGTTACATAAACTGACAATGCCCATATATCCAGTTATTCCGTATCCAACCAACCAACACAGTAATCTTGCTGGTTGGGGAATCGGAACAACAGCATACACAACAGTATGACCGATTCTTGCCAGTGTATATGCTAAAAATAACGTTTTTGCGAAATAGACTGCTGGATTGGTTAAAGTATAAATCAAACCAATTACAAAGAATAGTGGAATGTTTTCCATGTCGTTCAAGTGAGCTCTGAAATAAAAATAAGAACATTGTTAGTTACAGTTAATATTCACTAGAAGAATAATAATGATAATAAATGGTTTTATCACAGCAGATAATATTCTTAGAGGCTTTTAGCAGCTGGCTAGGCTGTCATGAGTCCTCTATGGTTTGTTTTTTAACCAGGAGGAGTAATTCAAATTTACCGCGCCTAATGCTTGTTTGTAATTGGTCCAACCACAGGCAAGTTTACTCTACTAAATTATGACATTTTGTCACTAATGACATTTATGAAATTTTAAAATTCGAAATTTATATCGATGATTTTTTGTATTTTCTGTGTTATTCCTTTAATTTTTAGATTTGCATTTTTATAAAAAACAGTTCTTTTCAGAACTATTTAGCGACGTATTACAGTTATTAAGATAACAATATGGATTCAATGCCAAGTACTAGTGGTAATTATCCTTCTTCGCCTAAAAAACGCCGAGTAGATTTGAGTCATTTATCATCAAATGCAAAGCAATGCATTATACACATGTACAAACAAATAAAAAACGGGTGTGGCAGTCCAGTGGGACTGCCGGTGGAAGCTACACTTCTATACACGCATTCGCTGTTACAAATTTATTTGGGAGTCAATCTGCACAATCATTGCATATTTAATTCTATAGGTAAGACATAGCAGAAAGAGAAACATAATTAATAACAATTTACTAACAATGAAGGATTGAATCAATATTTTGATGAAAATGTATATTTTTATTTTCATATATGTATGAAAGGAGTTGAATGCAAAATTGTTTTACACATACTCTGCAGTAAAATTCATTGTTTATTTTGTTATTAATATAATAATACAGTACAAATTAAACTGCAATATTCATAAGTATTTAAAAATGACAATAATATACATAAAAAATACACTACAATACAGTGCAACATAATTCCATATATAATAATACAATACAAATTAAAATGCAATATCAATAAGTATTTAAAAATGACAATAATGTAATAATATTAATAAAAAAGTCCTCCTCGACTGGGAATCAAACCCCGGTCTCCCGCGTGACGGGCGGGGATACTGACTACTACACTACCGAGGACATAACACAAATGTATTTCAAAATTGACAGTTCTGGATCATACAGTGATTTATTGAGATTATTATTTTGAAATACAAAAGAATAATATAATTATGAACATTTAATAAATAATACAAAACATATCACATAAATAATAATATTAATAAATATTTTATTATATGTATAATATTATATGTATATCTATCTTTATATATTATATATAATATTAAATTATATATACAAAAGGAACATTTTTATATTCGAGAGAAGAAGAGAGAGAAAATATATCTTCTGTCTCTATCTTACTCATTATCTTACATATGTAATGGTTTCACAGATTCACTCCCATACAAATTTCCAACGTGGAGCGCGCGTATAGAAGTATAACTTCAAAAATTGGTAATCCTGGAATAAAAGTAACAGCTATGGTAGCAAAAATAAAACAGGCAACAGGTTAGTTTTGCAGAATAGTTAAAATCAAGACTTACTAAAGTAATGTGCACAGTTTGAATTTGTCTTTCAGTTCGAACAGACGATAAAATCACATTAAGCGGAGATAAGTTTTTGCGGTAATTAAAAATCGATATTTACATTTAAATTTAAAGTTTGTGTAAATATATCGGTTTAATACTTGGAATTTTAGTGTAAATAAGTGATTTACCTCCCCTAATGGGGGAGGAAAAGAACAATAAGACGCAAATGTGCGATGTTAGTGTTGCGACAAGTTCCCCAGATATGGATATGGATAAGGATATGGAAATTGGTGCGAATTCCGGCAAAACAAGGGAAGTTAAACTGTATAATATTTCCTCTAATAATTATAACTTTCATAGCTGTTGCGTTTATATCGAGAACTTGGATAATCAGAACATCTCTCGTTTACATCCAATGGTGGTGGGGGAAATTTTGTATCAAAAACTTAAAATCAAAAACCTAAAGGAAATTAAATCTATAGGAAAAAATAGAGTTAAAGTCATTTTAAAATCTATTTTGGATGCAAATCATCTAGTAACACATAATAAGTTAAAAGATGAAAATTTAAAAGCCTATATCCCTAACCATCTCTTGGAAATCAAGGGAATAATTCACGATGTAGATACGAGGTATGATACTGATTATTTAAAAAAACATATAGACTCTTCCGTTAAAATTACAGACATTAAAAGAATGCATAGAAAGGTAGATAAAGACGGTAAAACAGAATACGTCCCCAGACGAAATATTATAGTTACATTTGAAGGAAATATTTTGCCAACTCATGTCGTAGTTAATTTTGTGTATTTACCGGTAGAAAGATTTGTAGGCAGGGTAATACAGTGCTACAAGTGTTTGAAATTTGGTCACATTTCTAAGCAATGCAAGGGTACACAAGAATTTTGTATACGATGTGCACAAATTAAAAATGATAGTCACATATGCGATACTAAAAAACCTTTTTGTATACATTGTAAAAGTGAAGATCATATTTCGATCTCCAAAAGTTGTCCCGTTTATGAGGAACAAAAAAAAATTAAAAATATTATGTTAGATCAAAAAATCTCCTTTCTAGAAGCAAAAAGATTTAAAGAATCATCTTTTTCCGAATTTGTTAGTAACAATAAATTTTCGATATTGTCAAATCTTGAAGAAAATTTTCCAAAACTACCTAACGTATCTGATGACATTATGTCATCTCATCCTACCATTCCAAGATCGTATATGAAAAAATCAACAAACTTTACTCATCCTGGACCTAGTAGGATTAATACTGAACATAATGCACTTAAAAAAAGGAAAGTTTCTACTCCTGTTTCACAATCCCCTACAGATTCCTCCACCTTTCCTTTTAGATTTGGCCCGTTACAGCCTCTACCACCTAATCCCAATAAACCTAATAGTTCAATAGATGCTGAAAAAAACAAGATGGTTATTTCGTTAGTCAAATTTTTTTCTGAATTTATAAAAAATGTAAAATCATTTGAGGATGCAGAAACACTGGATAATAATTTGTTAGCTAAGGGTTTGCATACTGTTCTCGAGGATATTTTTAAAGGTACTTAAATTTATGGCTCTAAACACTAAACTTAAAATTATGCAATGGAACGCTAGATCAGCTGTTGCAAATAAAAACAGCCTACTCAATTTCCTTATTAAAGAAGATGTTGATATTGCTCTTTTAAGTGAAACCTGGTTCAAAAATAATGTTGTATATAATTTTAAAGGTTATAATATTGTTCGTCAAGATCGTGCAGACGGTTTTGCTGGTGTCGCTGTTTTGGTAAAAACGGGTATCCGTTTTGAAATATTAAAATTAAATAAAAACTTCAATAAAGAGCTGCTTGCCTGTGGTATTAAAGTTAATTACAATAATACTCACTTGAGTTTTCTCTCTGTATATAGATGTCCAAAAACCAAAACCAGAATAGAAGATTGGACAAACTTATTTTCCCAAGTGAAGCACCCTTGCATTATTGGGGGTGATATGAATGCCCATAATGCGCTCTGGGGATCATCAAAAAATGATAATATTGGCGATCAAATTGTAGAGACCATACAGGATCTTGATTTCATTGTGATGAATAACGGTCAACCTACTTGTCAAGGAAACCCAGGACATTCAGATTCTATGATTGATATTACGGTTTGTTCCCCTTCCATTTTTGCTAAGACATTTTGGACTGTAGATTCTGATACACTTGGATCAAATCACTATGTTGTAAAAATAGAATTCGAATACCCAAGAGCTGTTAATGAGACGATATATCCCAAAAGTAAATGGAATACTAAGAAAGCTAATTGGGATATGTACGCTGAAATAATCGAGAATACTTTAAATGAAAGTGGACCTATATCCCCAAATGCTGAAGAAAAATATAATCTTTTATTAGACTGTATCAATAAAGCTTCCACACAATCTATTAGCCAATATAAACCCTTTAAGTGTAAGAAACGGACTCCTTCACCATGGTGGGATGCAGAATGCGATCTAATTGTTGCAGAAAGAAAAAATGCATTAATAAAATACAAGCAAGATCCATCAGTTGAAAATTTTATTAAATGTAAACAAGCTAGTGCACACGCTAAGAAATTATTGAAATCGAAAGCCAAACAAAGCTGGGTTGATTGGTGCTCAAAATTAAATAAACAAACGTCGCCTACCTCGATTTGGAATCAAGCGAAAAGGATGAACAGGAAAAGGGTCAATGCTCCATTACCACTAGAAGATTCGTGGATAGCAGAGTTCTTCGACAAAATTGCACCACCATATGTGAACAATCACGAAGATTTAATGTTATTCAATCCGAATCATAGTCATTTTCTCTTAAAACCGTTTACTATGCTAGAATTGGACTGTCCCTTAGTGACCGTCCTAACACTTCTCCTGGTTATGATGAAATCAAATATATTATGCTATTGAATTTACCAAATAATGCAAAAGAGTTACTTCTAAATATTTTTAATCAGATAATTAGAGAAGGTTCTAACATTTCGGCCTTCAAACATATTATTGTCGTTCCTATTCCCAAACCTGGGAAAAATCTAAAATTAGTTGAAGCTTACAGGCCCATATCTTTATTATCTTGTGTACAAAAAACTCTAGAGAGAATAATTAAGGCTAGGCTAGAATGGTGGTTACTAGAGCAGAACCTTCTACCCAAAGAACAATACGGATTCAGGAAAGGTTTTGGTACTTTGGATGCATTGGCTTCCCTAGTTGTAGACATTCAAAACAATTATTCCCGGAACAATTACTTACCGGTATTATTTCTTGATATAGAAGGAGCTTATGACTCTGTGTGTCTAACAGCACTCAAAGAAAAAATGACAAAAATATTTCAAATTCCAGCTCAATTTGCTGATAGTATTGTTAATCTTTATTCAAACAGATTAATTTATTTAAGAAAAGAACAAATGCTCATAGGTCCCAGAATTGTAAACAAAGGATTACCTCAGGGTTCTGTATTGAGTCCTATCCTGTTTAATTTGTACGTAGCGGATTTGTACAATATTAAAATAAATAACATACCATTTAACCTCATACAATACGCAGACGATTTCTGCATTTATACAGAACACAGAGAATATAAAAAAGCAATCAAAAACTTGGATAGTATCTATCAACTACTTCAAAAATGGCTTTATAAAAACAATTTTGAATTATCTTGTAATAAATCTCAGGTTTGCATTTTTACCAGACATTATAAACCTAACGATCAAATAATTAAATTGGGAGAGCATCAATATCCGCTAAAAAATAAGGTCAAATATTTAGGGATGACACTTGACAAACATTTGACTTGGAAGGATCACATTGAGGATATGTTAAACAAATGCAACAAGGGAATAAATTTCCTTAAATCGATTAATAAAACGTGGTGGGGTGCTGATGTAGACGTAAATTTATTATTTTACAGAGCGTATATTCGCTCTATTTTGGATTACGGAAGCATTTTTTATGGATCAGCCAGTAATGTATTGCTAAATAAAATTAACGTAATACACAATTCAGCTCTACGTACATGTTTAGGAGCTATGAAGTCCACACCAATTCAACCCTTGTATTTGGAAGCCTTGGAACCACCTTTAAATATCAGACGAAACTTCCTGACCGAAAAATTTCTGGTAAAGATATATATAAAAAATCAATCGTTATACACAAAGCTCATCACTCTGAATTGCTATGATTTGTCTACTAAATACTGGGAAAAAAAGAAATCGCCCTTAGTCTGCGAAGCTCTACAACATAATATGGAAGCATTAAAAGAGATAGATAAAGCTACGTATACACTTCAAAACATCTCATATGCAACATATCATGTTTCAAATGCAGATATCATGGTACCAAAATATAGTGACAGTATACACATAAATAGAAAGATTATTCACTCAATATTATCAGAATTCGAAAACTCCGTCGTTATATATACCGATGCCTCCAAATCATCAAACAGCACTGGATGCGCTTTTTTTATCCCATTGGAAAGAATAGAACGCACATTTAAGTTGAACTCCCAGATCTCTATTTTTACAGCAGAAGCTCTTGCAATATATGTGGCCTTACTTTATGCAACAGAAAGTAACTCGGACCACATAGTGATATTATCAGATTCTTTATCAGTTTTGACCTCTATTGGGAAACCGGGATTGCCAAATACGTACAGTTGCCCTTATATTTACAAAATTAAGGATATCAAACAAAAGTTAGTAACAAGGGGCAAAAATGTACTTTTTGTTTGGATTAAAGCACATATAGGTTTGGAAAATAACGAACATGTAGACCAATTAGCAAGAGAAAGTATTATGTCTGGTAGAGAAACTTCGTATAAAATCACGGCTTGCGACTTTCTGGCTTCCTTAAAATTAAGATTATACCAAAGGTGGGATAATTTATGGAAGGAATATTCCATTGTTAGCCCAAATAGATACACTTCTCTTCAAACAGATATTCCTAAAACTCCTTGGTATAAGTTTTTTAATGTACCTAGAAAATATGTTACCACGATCATAAGACTGAGATTTGGGCACGCTTGTTACCCCAAACATTTATTTAAACTTAAGGTTTTAGATAATGATCAATGTGAATTTTGTACAGAAGAAGGAAACCTAGATCATATATTTTTCAGTTGCCCCAGAAATATTATAACTTCATCCAGATTAATAAATAATTTACATAAACACAATATATTAGCCCCTTGGAACCTTCAGTACCTATTATCATTAGACTCGAGAGCAGTGTATGATTTATTAGTTATGTTTTTAAAAGATAGTAAAATAACCATGTGAATAATTATACATTAGTTAATAACGTAACCTTTGTCTCTAACCCAATTGTTTAAATTCCTTTCTTACCGTGGCCTAGTGTTGTATGTAAAAAAAAATGCCTTGATGGGCCCCTAGGCGAGAAGAGAGTGACCCTGTTTACCTGTTTTGTATATTTAATGTTTTGTTTTAATATAAACTCAGTCAATCTTTTTTTACCATGTTGAGTCTTCTGGCTAAATGACTAAAAGTCTATGCCAAAAAAAAAAAAAAAAAAAAAAAAAAGTAATGTGCTAATTTTAGGTGTTGCGAATTCAACTATTTACATAACAATTAAGGAATATAAGCAGACTGGAACAGTAAGATGTCCTAAAAATATTCACACTATTCATCAAATTCACACCAAGCCTTTATGAAGACTTGGTGTGAATTTGAACTGAAGCCCCTAAGCAGAGCATACAGCAGAGTGGATAATTTCATAGGTCCACTCCTGCTACGACGACAAGTAACAGAACATTAAGCATCTTATTATTAAGGCGCGTACACATCTGGCATGTGGCCGAAGCCTTGTGACCAAACATTTTCGGTAAATGTGTACGCCCCAACAAACGATAGCAAACGCATGTGTTTGCTTTTGCTAGAGTTCGTTCACTGGGCGGTACATCAAAAGAAAATGGAAAATGTCGAACATCGTCGCCAAATTTTTTTTATTTTTTAATTTACAATAATGGAGTGGACTAATTCTTGTTTAACTTTTATTGGTTTATATCGAGAGCGGGAAGTTTTATGGAATCCAGTGCATTACATTAACCTTTCTATTGGCGGTATCGCTTCCCTAAACTTTGAATCAGTAGACTTCATTCTGCAAAAAATTTGAAAAAGCCCGTATTCCATTTCAGCGTTTAGATCATTAACTAAATCTATCCCTCTATACCGACTTCTGCTTTTGAACAATCATGGCCACCAGCGCCGTTTTCGTCGTTTTTTTTTTTTTTTAGAAGTCTTTCACTGCTTCGGCGTCCGGTCCACTAATAATAATATAGAACGCATCTGCAATAATTATATCCTCATCCGATGTCATTTTTACAATTTACACCAAATAAATATCTGCCGTGTCACGAATGGCCAAAATTACCAGCGAAATTGATCGAATGACTGCAAACGAAATCGTTCGCTGTAATGTGAAAGAAAGACCAAATTTTCCATCGAACGTCGAAAACTTCGAATAAATTCGGTCGCCAGATGTGTACGCGCCTTTAGAGGTAGTTGATTTTCTTATGGGATGTAAGTCATAACGGTGCAGAATACAACGTTTCTACATTTTATTTTTCTGTTAATCGTTTTAAAAATACCGGTATACGATTTGGAAGATCGTATACTGTAGATCAAAGTAGCAAGGGTGTATAAAGATTCTAGAGATTTAAGTTAGTTTGTTTTAGTTTAATTTTTAAAAGTTGCTAATTACATATCTATCTATATTTTTAAGGTTAATATAGAATATAATGTATCTAATTTAAGGCAAATTAAGTTCTATTTTTAGCTGTATTATTTACTTTTATGGATTGTATATATTTATTTTATTGCATTTGTAAAAAAGATAATAAAATCCAAAAGATCTAAGGTGAATACCCAATTGCTCAAAATAAATGAAATACGTGCTGAGGTTTTAACTTGTATAAATTAAGAAATGAAAATATTAACATCAGAAATAACAAACACTGAGAATGTGAATAATATGTGGAGCAAAATCAAATATTCTGTTATAAAGACACACAACGAAACTCTAAAAAAAAGAAGAAAGAAAAAAATTATGGAAAAAAGAAGAACATAGAGAAACAAAAACCCAAACGAATACAATGAAAAATATAAATTAATAAGAAACAAAATAAAAGATGCCAAGGAAAAGTGGTTGAATTTACATAAAAAAGTTAGAGAACTGTCTGGAAAATCACTAATAAACACATCTAACCGGTTAAATGACAAAAACAATAAACCTATTAACAACCCAATTCAAATAAAAATAAGTATGGACTAAATATATTGAAGATCTTTTTATGGACACAAGAACGGAACCAACACAAATTGATAACGAGAACGCTCCAATAATATTAAAATCTTAAATCCAACATGTTATAAACAAGTCAAAATCTGACAGAGCCATGGCTACAGCACAGTATCAAAATTGTAGAAAGGAGAACTAACTCATATTTTCAATGTTGACCTTTGCGGGGTTGAGGGGAAAAAATCGACGAGTCAAAGGCGTGCAGTTTTTATTAAAAAAAATAATCAGGATTTTAGAACGAATTGATTGTCACAAAAATTATTTTCTTATTTTATAGATACCTTAGATGAAGAAAACTATAAAGGCAAAACTTAATAATCCACCATTGACAAAACCGTATTCGTTTCCAATATGGGTTATTATGAGTCTGCGTCCTTTTCCTGCGTCCTTGGGAATATTGTTTATTCCAGTAGATACACCTTCGATGAATGCCTGACGGGAACTTTTCACATTTGTATCAACCCATAGATATGGTACAGTATGACCTTCATTTAGCCAAGTCTCGTCCAAATAAAAAATTGTTTTCCCTTCTTCTCGGTACTTTTTAATAGTTCTTAGATAATCTCGTCTCCAACATACAATGTAATCTTTTTCAATTAAAACGGATTTTCTTCTATTCTTTTGCCAACGAAATCCCATCTCTCTCAATAGTCCCCATAATTTCTTGTTGCTTATGATTGGTAACCTTTCGTTTTCTCTAATTAATGTTTGGATTTTGTCCAATGTTGGAAATTCTTTGATAAAAAAAAATGAGTAAACGTTGCGTCTTATCATGTTTTTATGTATTTCTTCAATTTCCAAGGGTTTACTCCCTCCACTTTTCCCTCCATTTTTCTCTCTTAGACTGAAGGCACATTTAAAACTACACTTAACCGGGATAAAACTTGTTGTCGACGTCATTTTTAAATGCAAATAACAAAATATCGACACCAAAAACGTAGGTAGGTAAGACATGAACAATGTACATCCACAAATTAAATGGAAGATGGAAACAATTTCTAATTTATATTATTGGCATAAGCTGTAATGTGGCATAAAAACTACTTAAACTATCATTAGTGAAGCCTTATCAGTAATTCCAGGTAATCGTTCAAAGAAGGTATTCTTTTTGTGTCAGGCGATAACTTGTATAGAAAACAATAATCACCTTTAAATTACTGTTAACATTAATTTATTTCGTGAAACATTGAATTCTCTCGTTAATCACCCGTGTATAATTAACAATAATCGTGTGGCATATATACCGACGTTTTTACGCATAAAAAAGGTATAGTGAGATTAGTGGACACTTATTTTACAGAAGATTTTTTAAAAAATAATAAATTGTTGACGGAATCTTAAAATATTAATTTTTTTTATTTATTTCAAAACAAGTATAGGGTGACGCCTATGGTTTTTTGACCTGTTTAGGATTTGCATACATAATGTGCTATCAATATGATGGAAAAGGACTATAGTCCTTGTTAAATATATTTTTTAGAAAAACCCTTTATCTGTTTCAATTAATAAACTTATGACTGATTCAAGTATTAAATTTAATTTAAATAGGATTAGAAAAAGGGTAGTCTAGTAACTTTTAGCACAGGTAAAAATGAAACTTAAGTACTTAAACAATTCTTGGTACGAAACAGTACTAGTAATAAATGGGTCACTTTAGCTGAATATTTCTTTCCATAAAATATAAAAAATATGTTCAAATAAAAACTGACATTATACATAATCTAATCTGAGCCATCTATGTCATCTTTAGATTCATCAGTAGTATCTTCGCCTAGATCCACAACTACTGGTTCCATGGTAATTCTAATGAAGTTATCAAAGTTCCACATATTCTGCTATTCTTTCACTAGATTCTCTTCTTCTTCTTCCTCTTTATAAGCAATTCTGCTTGTTCATACCTCTATGGAAGGTTGTTACTCCATCTTTTGCGCGGTCGTCCGATACTTCTTCTGCCGATTGGTGACTTATCTCTTGCTATTTTGACGACACGGTTCTCCTCCACTCTGCTTATGCACTAGATTCTCGATATATTTTATTCACGACTGTAATCACATTTCTGAAGACACTATTAAGCAGATTTTTTACAAAATTGAATTTGAAAGTAACATTGTTCCTTGCTACTTCATTATTATTTGAGCCCACATACGTTCTATTCACATTGGTATGGCGGCAATCGAACTGCAATTACGCCTCGTTCTCGCACCATTTCATCTACTACATATTTAATATAATTGTAACGAAATAGCCCATCTTCGATACGTCATAATTCTTAGAAGGACGAATCTAGAAAACTTAAGAATCGGCATGTCAATAGCGCCCGTCTTTCGGACGGGTGATCTCGATCATACAATTAAAGGTGGGACAACGCCAGAATGTTCTCGAATAGTAACTTTATTATATATATGTAACGTTGTTAGGAGTGAGTTGAGTTGTTAAGATACTACCGAACTGTAAAGTTATAAATAAATATATATAAATTCGAACCGCTCGTTTTATTTATTCTCGATACAGTTGGTGTTACGGTGTGAGTAAAGAAAATATAAATTTAACAGTGACTTTTGAAAAAGACTTTTGAAAAAAAAAAAGTATTATTCGTCGGGAACATCAGCGTAGTGATCTTTATATAAAAGAACATTTAAAAAGTACGTGTGTGCCTGACCAAAGATGCTGCTAGTAGAACTTTCGATAACATACAGAAAAATGTAAACAACGTAGAAGAGAAGATCAAACAGTTAGAGAGCATGATAACTAATACAAAAGTGCTACCACCAGTTAATACAATAGCCTTAGATCCGGTAGTGAAAGAAGAATCACCTAGAGACGAAACGACACATAATATGAGATTCAAATTGCCACCATTTGATGGAAAGTCTTCTTGGTCCATATACCTTAGACAATTTTAAGCTATTGCAGCAGCCAATCATTGGACAGAACAAGAAAAAGCTATTTCCTTAACTGCTGCTTTACGAGGTGATGCTGCAGATATCCTAAGGTCGATTCCTAAGGGCCAAGAAAAATGTTACCAGACCTTGTTCAATTGACTAGATAAACGTTACGGAGATGCCCATCTACAACAAGTCTACAAAGTACAAATAAGAAGTAGAATCCAACGAGCAAGTGAGAGTTTGCAAGAATTTGAAGCAAATATTGCTCGTATAGCGCTGTTGGCCTATCCAGAGGCACCAGACAACATTTTGGAAGAAATTGCTGTAGATGCCTTCGTCAATGGGTTAAGAGACATTGAACTACAGAAAGCTTTACGACTAGCAAGACCGAAAGTTTTAGATGAAGCGCTCGCTATTGCCTTAGAACATGAAACAGCTAGTCAAACTTCACAGAGCTATCGAGTACGAACCTCTGAACATAGCGACGAAAAAAACGAGAAACGTCTGGAGGAAATCGTACGGAAAGTAGTTCGTGACATGATGCCGAAGAGACGTGAACCCAGATGTTCGAATGGTAACGACGTAGGTCACATTCGTCGTAAATTGCAAGAAAATAATACAACAGTCAGAAAGCTAGATCAAATGGAACACAGGGCTGGAAAAAGTCATTCAAATGCTGATGCTCAGTCAAGACGGCCATACAGTGCAAATCGTAATCGTTGTTTTGAATTAGAAGAACGACTTTGCCCCGTGAGACGAACCGCCTTCATTAATGATCAATGGCAGCCTCAACAGCTACAAGACGCTCAAGCAGATGATCCATGTATGAAAAGAGTATTGGATTGGATGCGTTGAAGTGAAAGACCTTTCTTGGCAAGACATTAGTGCATGTAGTCCAGAAGTCAAGTGTTACTGGAGCCAATGGAATTGCCTAGTGCTGAAAGATGATCTTCTGTATAGAACATTTGAGAACGATGATGGTACAGAAACTAAGCTTCAGTTGATTGTACCTAAAAGTAAAGTGTCAGAAGTATTGCGTCAGTTGCATGACGGTGCATCAGGTAGACACTTTGGTATCAAGAAGACTCTGCAAAAGGTTCGAGAACGGTTCTATTGGGTGAACTGTAAAGATGATGTAAGAAGATGGTGCCGTAAATGATAACTGTGTGCAACCAGTAATGGTCCAGCTGGTAAAAAGAGGGCACTCATGAGACAGTACAATGTTGGCAGTCCTATGGAAAGAGTAGCAATCGACGGTCCACTTCCAGAGACAAATGATGAAAATAAATATATCCTGGTAGCCATGGATTATTTTAAGAAGTGGACTGAGGCTTATGCGATACCAAATCAAGAAGCTGCTACCGTTGCAGAGGTACTTGTTAAAGAATTCTTTAGCCGATTTGGTGTTCCCTTGGAGATCCACTCCGACCAAGGGCGAAACTTCGAGTCAACTCTTTTCCAAAACGTTTGTAAATTGATTGGTGTCAATAAGACCAGAACGACACCCCTGCATCCTCAATCAGATGGAATGGTCGAGAGAATGAACCGAACAATGGGTAAACACCTATCCAAGGTTGTATCAGAACATAAAAGAGATTGGGACCAGCATATTCATTTATTTCTAATGGCCTACCGCTCGGCCGTGAATGAAACTACAGGCCAGACTCCAACCTGCCTGATGTTAGGTCGTGAAGTTCGTTTACCCTGCGACCTAGAGTTTGGCTGCAGACCTTCCGAAGAACAAGTTGCAAGCGAAGATTATGAGATCACGAAGAACACATCCAGATAGCCAGTGACGGAATGAAAGATCAATATGATTCTCGATGCAAGAGTGAAAGCTATGAAGTAGGTGATCTTGTTTGGCTTTATAATCCACAACGTCGTCGAGGCTTATCTCCCAAACTGCAAAGACAATGGGAAGGTCCATATGAAATTAAAAAGAAAATAAATGACGTAATATACCGAATTAAGAAGTTGCCGAAAGGTAAACCAAAAGTAGTTCACATAAATCGTCTTGCACCATATGCTGGCTCAAATGAAACAGAAGAAGCACGAACCATTCAACATGAGATCAAAGATGACCGGCGACCAAGCTTTAATGAATTTATGTCAAATTACGCAGAGAGAAAAAGTGCTAGATTCGGCGTGACCACAGAAGTTCAGCAGGATCTTTTTAGTGTTCCGCATAACGTCTCTCTAGCCCACTGTGTTGCCCAAGATCTTGAGATGACTAAAGGAATCTCATCCGTATTTTATAAGAAATTCGGTCGTTTGGACGAGTTAAAAAACCAGCAACCTAAAGTTGGAAGAGTACTGAGATTAGAAGATGGTTCTCGATCTTTGCTATATATGGTGACCAGGAAGTCGTATACAGACAGGGCAAGCTACAAGGATATATGGCGTGCTCTAACTAATTTGAAGAAAATTGTGTGCAATTACGACATCCAGAATTTGGCCTTACCCAAGATAGGCCATGCACTAGATAAACTGGACTGGAAGATTGTCAGAAGCATGCTTGAAGTGATCTTCCGAGAAACCGGCATACGAATTACTGTGTGTTGCATTAACCCGATGAGATCGTATCCTTCAAAGTCAGTAGACTGTTATTTCTTTCTAAAGGGTTCATGCAGAGCTGGAGAGTCCTGTAGATTCCGCCATCCTGTGCCTACATATAGAGTTACTGATCGGGACAATTAGATTGAAGAGGGGAGCAGTGTAACGAAATAGCCCATCTCCGATACGTCATAATTCTTAGAAGGACGAATCTAGCAAACTTAAGAATCGGCATGTTAATTTCGCCCGTCTTTCGGACGGGTGATCTCGATCATACAATTAAAGGTGGGACAACGCCAGAATGTTCTCGAATAGTAACTTTATTATATATGTATATGGAACGTTGTTAGGAGTGAATTGAGTTGTGAAGATACTACCGAACTGTAAAGTTATAAATAAATATATATAAATTCGAACCGCTCGTTTTATTTAATCTCGCTACAATATTTATCTTAATGACACCGTGCTAAGTTTAGTAACTCGATTTTCAATATTGGTTCATCGAATTTGATGTTTTTTAGTAAGCCAATCCGCAATCTCGGCTTTTTCCATTCAGTGGTTGATAACTCTTCTACACGCCGGCAGTGGCATGGAGCGTTATCCATAACAATAACAAATCCTGGTTCGATTTTTAATGGAATATCTGAAACCCATCTTTCATAATGATCTGCATCCATTTCCTCATGGTAATCTTCAGTAATTATAGAAACAAATGCATTTAAGCCTTCTTCAACAAATCCTGAGTCACTACCAATATGGCTAATAATAGGGCGTTTTCCCTTTTTAAATGGGGCTCTTAAACCTGTCAACAAACCAGTTAGGAAACCATGTCGTTTCCTTTTCACATTTTTAAATCCTGCCATATTTTTGTCACAGTAGGTATGTCCTTCAGTTAACCATATTTCATCTATATACGTTTTTTTCCATCTGTTCGAAATTCTGTTATTTGTTTCAGATACTTTCTGCGCCATAAAATGATTTCTTATTTTTCAATAGGGGTTCTGTCCCTCTTTCTCTTTCTCTTGAAATACCTTTAAAGTTCATTTTCACATTAGATTGAAGAGAAGAAGCAATTTTTTTATAGTTGGTAATTCCTTTTTGAAATAAAATTCAAAGTATTATTATCGTTTGTTTCATCGTCTGTTTTAATTATTCTGTACACACTAGCTTCGAGACCTTTTGTCAAAATACTACATAATGTAACTACATCGCTTACAATCATATTTTGTTCTCTGGCTCTAAGTCCCTCAAACACATTTCCGATCATAGTTTTTTTCTTCGGGAGTTACATTGTGACGTTTCTTATTCATATACGGTTAACTATACTACTGTCAGTTATATTAATCATTTGTCACCAAATTGAATTAAACTAAATTGCTCACAATTCATAAAAAGTAAATGTAAAAGCTCCTTCACTAGTAATAATACAACAAACAATTATGTTCTTTGCTTTCTGAAACCCCTGTCAGTGCGCTTATGAAACCGACGTACAGATAACAAACAATACAATTTCTACCCCCGAACAATGGCGTTGTTGTCAGTTACATCGCCGTAATTTGCGATGATGTTTTTGATGGCAGACATTATCTACCGTTAGAGTATGGCTACCAAAACTACCAAATTGCAGATAACTTCAAGTTGAATCATACACGCTGACAACGTTACATTTTTCTTAGAACCTAAGTCTTTGCCAAAACATTTCAACAGTTTAAAAATAGACCAGTCAAATTATTGAAATTAATTGCATATAAAATAAGATCTCTTCTATCTCATCGCATCGTTGTTGTCAATTTTTAAGAGATTAAACAGATTCTGCAATAATCCTCTAATTTATCTATTAAATAATACTTAAATTTTCTCCTTTTGTCGGAACAAAAATATTTTTTCTATAGGGTTAACGTCTAATTTTACTGGGCCACAAAAATAATTAAAACATGAGACACTTTATACAATTGTAATATTTGATTATAGATAAAGTTCACATCGAGCTGATTAAACTTATAGATGAAGACAATTTAAGCGCAATAACTATCTTCTTTAACAATATATACAAATCTGGTGAGATATCTACAGAATGGCTACTATCGACCTTTGTTCCAATACCAAAAACCAAGAACCACAAACACTATAATGATTATAGATTAATCAGTTCAATGTCACCATTATTGAAAACATTTTTAAATGTTAAACATGCAAAAATATTGAGAAAGTATAAAGCGGATATTAGTAATAGACAGTTTAGCTTTTCTAATGGCTTTGGAACAGTAAAAGCTCTTTATAATTTCTCTCTTACAACTCTTACTCAAAAATGTCGAGACCAACAAAAAGTTCTTGTCATCGCATTTATAGACTATGAGAAAGCTTTTGACAAAGTTAAACATAACATTCTCATGGAATGTTTAAAGCGAGAAGGACTCGCTCGAACAAAAATAATATTAACATAGTGAGAAATCGCTGTTGAAACCAACCGCTCATTCATTCTGTCATTGTTTTCAATTAATCACCATACAAATTTATTCATTGTAAGGACTTGTACTAATTTCACCTAACAATGATAATTAGCCCAGTCTGGTTATGCAAAAATCATCGATTTCATTTTTACCTTATGAAACAGTTACCCTCTCCACTTTCCTATGTCGATCTTTCGAAAGTACCTTCGTTTCAAAGGGTTGTAAGTTTCGAAAAATTGGATGAATTTTATAGCTGTAAGTTTCAATATAAAGTTTAGATTTTCATTTAAAATTTGTGCAAATTTTACTTCTTAATGTTTATACACAATGGAGATATGATTTTTTTTAAAATGGTCCCTAACTTCGTTCCTATTGGTCATAGAAGGTTTTTTTTTAATGTGAGTTTATTTACCAGCTATCCAATGGTTGTACGTACAAGTCTGTAGCTTGAAAAATAAAAGTAATTACAATTGTTTATAAATAAAAAACATACCCCTTCTTCAAACGTTTATTCTGTAAATAATTTCGATGAAAACGCAATATAAATTTAACTTCTGATATAGTTTAAGTCTTAAAGAATCCTATGAAATTTGCTAAATGTGTCTAGCATCATTCATAGGGCAAGTTCAATAGTTTAAATAATTAGCCTCAGGGATAAATAAATTAAATAACTTTTAAACTATTTGACCGATCGGGGGGAAATTTCGCACAAATTTAAAAGACGGCAATTCCTCGATGTTCAAATGTATTAATAACATTTTATTTTGTTAATAAAAAAATTAATAAAATTTATAAATTAGTGCAAAAAAAAACTGCTTTTTTGCAAATATCTCCGCAAATTATTTATCAATTTTAATTGAAAAAACGGTAAAATAAAGATATTCTTGATATAAAAAAATGATATAAATGTTGTTTATTTAAAATATAAGGGAAAAAACTTATAGACAAAAAATCAAATTGTGACCATAAATTATTGTTTAAAAAAAAAACGCAAGGTAAATATACGAGTATCTTTTCATCTATTCGTCATCTAGTAACCCCCACCTATGTCTTAAAAGCTTCAGATATCTGCGAAACATTTTTCGACCTTTTTTTTCCAGACTGGGCTAAATCAGATATCAGATAAGATTCTGATAAACATTACATTACCTAGCTTTTCACCGCTTCTATTTTTCCAAAACAGAATGTACTGGATTCAATAGCAGAAATTCAAAAATAAATGCTAAACATTGATGTTTATTCATTAAAAAACAGGTTTTTTTATATAATCAAAAACAAGGAAAATGTTCTTACCTTCTAACTCTCTCCACATTTTCATTTACTTGTGGCTTGACACGTTGTCGTTTAGCATCTTCTGGATTAGCAAATGCCTAAAATATTAATAAATGATCCGTTAATCCAACTAACCTATCATTTACTAATTATTTTACATATTACATATATGAAGAACTGATTTTACTAAGGATAATGAATTTAATTTTTGAGAAAATTATTAGAGTGAAAGTTAAAATGATAAACAAGAAACTATTGAAATATTACTTAAGATAAATAAATATAAATATAAAATTGCACTTTACCTTATGCTTAAATCTCTTTGTACCAGTTAAAATGGACATGAACATCATCTTAAGAACAAGAATCGAGCAGTAGAAAAGAAGTGATCTAAGAACTTCATTATTCAAAGATAATGTCGAAGAAGAATGAACTGCTTGAACCATTGTATTGTCTCAGGATAGAAAATAGTGTAACTACCTTCTTCTACCCTTCCAAAACAGTGAAAACAAGTTAATTATACTTTGAACCGTTATCAGTTGTTATCTGTAATACCTATATTATGCCACAAGAATATCTATAAAATGGCTTTAATCAATTGCATATATTGAAAAGTAAACAACAAAGTTAATTTTGTGAGATAGTATCAAATGTACCCATTCTAAATAGATAAAAATTATTATTCACGTACCTTAAACACTGATTACAAATTATTACAAGTGTCATAATCAACAACACTTCCAAATCCCCATGTGGTAGGCCGAATATTCTGATAAGAATTATCAGAATATGCAATCGATTGTAGGTGATCAGTAGATGATTGTAATGGATTCAGTCTTTTGTAGGCCAGTTAATTAATTCATAATTATATAATTGTAAAATAAATATTCTACAATTAGCGAATAAAGTCTACAATAACATGATCTATTATTTTTACTGTAAGTCTGTCTTTGTGATTTCCAGGTGCCCTTGTGTATATCTTTCCGAGTCAAGTTAAAATTATACAATAGATTAAAAAAAACTATGAAATCACAGCAACAAAAATATTTTTAGCACCAAATTTTGTTAGACTCGGTTAATATTCGTGTTTTATACCATACAAGTTAAGCGTTTACAGCGTGAACTGTTGTATTCCAATTCTTCATTTGGGAGAATTTTCAGTTTTTTATTGACGCTTGTAAAACGAAAGTATTTGCTTAGTTCCGTAGTTGCAGAAATGTGTTGATTAATATTTTGTTTCTTTATTCTGCTGTGTAAACATACTTCTGCAAAATGTCAGGACATTAATTATTTCCCCTATTAAATAAACTAACACGGTTATTTGACACTCAAGAAAATTAAATTTCCTTCGAATCTTGATCATTGCGTTTCGTTGTATTTACTGTCATCAACACAATACATGTATAACTCCTTGTCAATGTATAACTTCTTCCAAAAAAGCCGTTTTGACATGTTTTTAGAAGAAATTGTGTACATACAGACCGAAACAAGCATCTGGGGTTGCTAGTACTTTTTCTAGTGATGGACTAAGTAATTTAATAGTCTTCTGAAATAAAAAGAATATACTAATCTGAGTATCTTACATCTTGAGGTTTATAGTCGACTTCCTCTGATTCGCTCAGTCGAAACTATATTAATGTTGTAGATATATTGTGACATATAGACATATAATGTTGTAGATATATACTCGTCCATCGTGAGTCATGCATTCTCGCTACATGGCCTGCCCAATTCCATTTAAGTTCCACTATGCGTTCCACAACATCAGCAATACTCGTCCTTCTTCGCAGATCTTCGTTTCTTATTCGGTCCCGCAACGTCACTCCCAGTATATATCGTCCCATTAGTATCTGTGCCACTCTCAATTTCGAAGCCGTAGTCTTGGTTAGAGTCATAGTTTCCGCCCCATAGGTCATGACCGGTAATACGCATTGGTCACACACTTTTCTTTTGAGGCTAATTGGTATGTTGGCCCTAAGTGTGTCTTGCAGTTTTCCAAAGGCTGCCCACGCTAAAGTAATTCGTCTTTGGATTTCGCATGTTTGGTTATCCTTGCTGATTCTTATTTCGTGACCCAAATACGTATATTTCTCCACCAGTTCTACCACTTTGTTTTAAATAGTTAAATGATTATTGGATATATAAGATAAACATACACTTACTATAAAAATAAAATGTTTAACTATCATAAATGTTTAAATAAGACGTTTAATAAACGTGAACCCTTTACCAAAATAAAATAAAATTAAAACTAAATAAAATTAAACCAAGTTAAACAGAATGGATAGAAGAAGTAATGACGAAATAAAGCAAAGAACATCAATACAAACAGACATACTAACATATATAGAACAAAAAAGACTAAAGTGGTATGGACATGTAAGAAGAACTAGCGACAGCAGATGGATAAGGAGAATAACCGAATGGAGCCCCATAGAAAGGAGGAAAAGAGGACGACCCCGAAGATCCTGGAGGAACGAAGTAGATGACGCCATGAGTAAGAGAGGCCTAAACGATAGAGAATGGGATAACAGAGAGAGACGGAAACGGTTGAGCGAGGGAAGGCAGTGCAATACTGTAGAATCCCTGAATATATATAAACAGAATTACGTAGAATTAAATAACAATGAAAGAAAATTAAGTAAAATTAAGTAAAACCTGTAAAAACGTTGCTATACCGTTTCTGCTTCATTTCCCATGTAAAATCCAATAAAAAAAATGCTAAAAGTTCATTTTGCTCATTTTTTTTTTAGCGTTTTGTGGTGCGGGTGGAATAATTTGTCGGATTGTGACGTATAAGGAGAGGAGTAGCAAATATGTTGAGACAGAAAAAACACACATTGCGGCATTACTAAGAGGGCATTACATCATATCTCCTTTGTTATTGGGATACGTTAAATAAAGAGAAGGATATCACGAATATATTAATATGGAACAAACATGGCGACTACCAAAAGGGCACTACACAGTGTCTTCATTATTAATCAACGTATAGTTATATACGAGGTGTCATACGGCACTATGGATAAAAATATTTTAACTAAAAGACAAATTTTGATTTATTGAAGTACAGAAGGCCTTTGGCTGTATACAAAATAAACAACTGATCAAGTCCTAGCATGCGACATATCAAATGAAAGGAGAGGATATACCGAATATATTTAGAGAAAAAAACAAACAGAGACTACCAAAAGGGACCACACATCGTCTTCATTCTTAATGAACGTTTACGAAAAATTTACAACTTATAATTATGAATCTTTTATCTTATTAAAATATCTTAAAATAGTATTATCCAGAAACTTATAAACATACAAACAAGTGGGTATATTAGTTAAACTCTGAAGAGTATTTGAAGTCTGTATTCAGAAGTATTTTGAACAAGATCGAAAGTTTTTTTAAAATCTATAAAATAAGTGCAAACTGGCACTGGCACATTTTAAGACCGTTGAACTAGGACCTGAATACGAAATAAGGCTTCTCTTCTTCCGGAACCTTCACGAAATCCAAACTGCGTGCAGTGCCGCCCTTAAAAGATTCACATTTTTATAAATTTTACTATGAATTACCTTTAAAAATATTTTTAAAACATGGCTCATTAGGCTAATTAGGCGGTAATCCGAGCATTTCTCTGTTAAATGTTTTTAACCAATGTGATAAACGTAGATTTCAGCCAGTTGGAATTTTTCCGCTTCGGCAAATCAGATTAAGGAGATTAACCAATATAGATATTCATCGAGTTAATTTTTTATGACTTTTAAGACATCTGTGTATGTCATCGTGTCCTAACGCTTTATTATTTTTGGATAATGATATTGCGTATTTAACCTCTTCTGTTATAAAATCTTCTGTTCTAATGTAGAATTGTAAATCTGTATGTACATAATATGTATGTACATATCGGCAATCCGCCAAAAACCAAATTATATTAGGTTAAATCTAATTTAAATTATTTACGTATGCTGCAGTCAATTAAAATGTTTTTTTACAGTTCACTTTCATTGTCATCAGTCTCATCACTGTTAATGTGAATTACAACTGGTTCTATTTCTTCCATTAAATTATCGATTTCCCACATACTATGTTAAACTTTAATCACGTGATTCTTGTAGTTGTTCCACTTTTCTGGAGTAACTTAACTATAACCTTCACGGATTAAGTTACTCACTTCAGCCTCTTTAAAGTTGGAGTTTTTGCCTGCCACATATATTTTTGCTTCACTCCATACCGGTTCAATTGGATTCAATTCGCAGTGATATGGAGGTATTCTTAACAATTTAACATTGTTCTGTTTTGCAATATCATCGATAATAATATAACCATCATACTGTGACTTAAAAGTATTTACCACATAATAACAATTCATATTTCACGTAATCTTTAAACTATAAATCTTTTAACTATTTCTTTATTTCCTCTTGTTACTATTTGTATTGGGAATTTTTTTCAATTTCCTCTAATGATCCGTTTTTTCGGGTAGGTTTGGTAGAAGTTGAGTCTCACTAATTTTCCAAAACAGTGTTATCCATTTTATCATGGTAATCTGCGGTAAGTGTATTCGGCTCCGTCGACAAATCTGTCTTTACCTACTGCGTACACTAATACAAATCGTGGACCATTTGCTTTTAATCCTGTAGTCAAACCACGAATAAAAATGTGTCCCGGTGTGATTTTACAGTACCTACTGTCCACCCACATACTACTAACGATGTGTCCGATATTTACCCAGGATTCGTCAATATATAAACTATGTTGTAATTTTCTTCGCGGCACCTGCGAGTTTGACAAAGATATTGATGGAGTCAGGATATAATCTCAGGTTTTTCTATTAAGATTGACTTCCTACCTCTTTTTGCAAACACAAATCCGATATCCTTTATCAATATATACGACGTTGTTCTTGAAAAATGGGGTAAATCCTCATCCTTATTTACTATAGCTATAACAGTAGACAACGTAGGAAGTATGTTTTTCAAGAAAAATCCGTAGATTTTTTTACGGATAGAACTTCTGGTTCTTTCGGAGTAGGTTTTAACTCAGGATGCAGATAGCTCTCTACCATTTGTTCGTTTCTTTGCTGGTTACACTCCAATAGCCTAAGAAGTTTCATTTCGTACAGCATAAATTGTTCTTTTGGAAATGCCTGTTTCTTTAGATATCTGTTTGATTGCCTTAAAACCCAAACACAGATTTTTAAATCAAGGCGTTACTTCTGGAATATTCTATTTAGACGGACTCAAGTGTCCGCCTACTTAAAACTGAAAACACTAAGCTCCAAGGTTCTATAAGATTTACATCATTACACACATAATTATTTTGTTTTTAATTTCTATGTTGACTTCTGTACTGAGTGTAGTCTTTTTTCCTACGTCTTTCCTCCATCAGATTAAAGATCTCTTTGGTCGTCCAAACTTTATTTTTTCTTCTTAGTTCTCCTTGGCATATTAGTTATGTGTTTTCAAAAATTGGGTTTTTGATACCCGTCTGAACATCTTCTGTATCCTGTTCGACTGTAAAAATATTTATGTTCTGTAGCCTTCTGTTGAGTTCGCTTTTTAGTTCACTTGCGACTATGTGATTGCCTAGTAAGTGTAGAAATATCAGGTCTGGTTTTATCATTTTACAGCCAAATTTTATTAAGAGAAAGTTTCATTTTAGCTACTACTGAGCTATGGCCAATGTACATCTGCCCCAGGATAACTCTTTGCTGATTTAATACTGTCTTTTAAACATTTGTATGTCTGTATAAAATCTATTTGATTTTTAAAGATTTTTTTCGGCGTGTCTCCTCTGAAAACCATAAGCGTGGCAATTTTTTTTAGTTTGGATTCCAATGCTGAAAATCCCGCCCTCCCATATACTTTTTTTAATGATATTGTACCGTTTTTAAATGAAACGAGCGGTTCTTAATTTATATAAATACTAGCTGACCCGGCGAACTTTGTTCCGCCTTAATGGCAATAAATAAGCAGATTGTGTTTTTTTTTTTATTGGAAAAAATACAAAAAAAAATTAAATAACTACATTAATCATTCATTATTATTTCTGTATTTTAGTACATAGGTTGCTCTTCACTTAAGTACCTTGTGATACACGACATTTTTTGTTTTATTATCAGGCGCAAAAACAAACAACGCAGATGGTCTTCCGACCCGTGAACATGCCACGTATAATTGACCATGGGAAAAACATGAATGTTCTAGATTTAAACCACAAACTTTTAAGGATTGGCCTTGTGATTTGTTGATGGTCATGGCAAATGCAAGACGTATCGGAAATTGAAGTCTTTTAAATTCAAACGGCATATCGGTTGGGATCATCGGAATCCTCGGAATGAGAACTTCCTCACCTTTGAATTTTCCTATCATTATCGTAGCGTAAATTACATTGTTCATCAATTTACTAACCACCAAACGCGTACCGTTGCACAGTTTTGGTTGGTTTATGTTTCGAAGCATGATTACTACGGAGCCAACCTTTAGGCGTAAATTGTGCGGTGGTAAGCCAGGCACGTCCAAAGAGTTTAAAAATTCAATTGGATAGTTGGTGGCTTCATCTTCATTTGTGACGCAGTCAATAGATTTGAATGAATGCATTGTTCCAATGATCTTATTTTGAATTATGTAGTTCAGGTCATCTACATCTTTATTCTTAGCCGCTAAAATTGCTCGCTCACTCAACCATTCATTATTTTTGTAGTTAGAAATAATATTTGGAAATACATTGTTGATAAGTTCGTCTTTTGATGAGACAAAATTATAGAAATTATTTGGAAATGATATTAATCCGCTCGATTCATCGACAGGTACTTGACCATTACCGATAGTCAGCAATTGCTCCGAGAAATCTTCAGCAGATGTATCATTAAGCAATGTAACTCTCATGTTTGTTGTCAGCTGCAGTTTCTTCACATAGCGCCATAGATTTGACAATTTGAGGCAAGCGTTTATTTCATCGGCAGCCGTAGATCTTGGAATTACTGGCAGTATTTGGAGGAAATCGCCAGACAGTAAAATCATTGCTCCTCCAAAACATCTCGAGTCATTGCGTAAATCTTTTAATGTTCGGTTAAGTGCTTCTAATGCACGTTTATGCGCCATTGTGCATTCGTCCCAGATGATGATTTTCGATGCCGCTAAAACTTTGGCCATTGCTGAGTGTTTTGCAATATTACACGTTGGTTCTTCAATAATTTGAAGATTTAACGGTAATTTGAATGCTGAATGAGCCTACGGCATCCTTCTAACAATGTGGCTGCTATTCCAGAAGAAGCAACTGCAACCGCTATGTTGGATCTCGCCCGAACAGTTGCTAAGCCTAATGACATAAGGAATGTCTTGCCAGTTCCACCAGGGGCATCTAGGAAATATAAACCACCATTTTCATCAGCGATTGCCTTCATTAAAGTATCATAAACTTCCTTTTGTTGGTAATTCAACAGGGGTACATTCCTTTGAACTACTAAATCTAATTAGTGGTGATCATATTCACGTTCCCGTTCCAATTCTCGATTAAATGCGTCATTCATTTCACGATTTGGCGCTGGCATTCCTAACCTGATTAATAAATTACCGCACATGAGGTAACACATATCTTCGATCAAGAGTAAAGCACGATTATGTATCTCCTCATTCATCTCAATATCGTGATTTCTGGAACTGACACGACTTTGATGTAAAATATCTTCTGACATACTATCCTTGTATTTGTGCCACAGGTTACATGGGTTTGATGGAAAACATGTCGAAATTATGATAGCGAATAATGTGCGTATCTGACTTGGAGATGCAGAGATAATGGCTTCAGCGATTGTCGTATCCCAATGGGTATCGTTTTCTAATAAGTTCAATTCTTCACATGCAGCACGATATGTTGGGAATATTACACCATTAACAGTTCGTAGTGTCTCAAATGAAGTTGGCCCACGCACATTTACCAGCAACAACCGCAAATAGAAACATTCATCATTCTTTGGATGAACTGTATACATACGACCAAGAGCATCAGTAGAACGCACATCTGGATACCCAGGAACCGCATCACCTTGCTTCCGTCTTTGAAAATTCTTGGATGAAGCATTCCAAGTATAATAACGTGGCATCTCCGAGTAAAGCAAAGTTCGTGCAAACTGATCGCTTTGGCAGATTGCAAAAAAACTGGTCAATGTAGTTGCTGGAGGTGTTTCAGCACGTTGCGTAGCATTCGAAGCCGTGAAATATACTCGTTGACCATTCTCCAGATGCACCGCCAAATGTATAACAGTAGGGTGACGTTCGTGAATTGGAAATGCGAATATACGCCAAATCGCTTCATTACAGTTCACATAACGACCAACTTGATAGCGTGAAATTTCATCGTTGGTATTTGAGGATTGCAATCCAAAAACCGCCATATCACTGCCTTTCGTGACATATTTGCAAATATATTTTATGGACTTAACTGAATTCCAGTATTCAACGTTGCAATGTGTCTTGAACGTTTTAGAAATAAGTGGCGAATATGGAACAATCCAACTGTTGTCGACAACGAAATCCATTCTTTTCACTTTCGTTGTGACAGTTCGACCGTTGTCATCTGGTGATCGACGCCGATACAGCGGATACCCATCGTTGCCAGTGACAGTCTCCGCCGTTAATTTCCGTGGATATCGTTTAGAGCACTTTCCATCGACCATGCAAGGTGATTGGGGATTGATGGCACCACACGGTCCATGAATCATATTAGTAGTAACAACATCATGTAGGTCTGGATCGACTTCATGATCAGGAATCTCGGCACATATGATATCATCTATTTGGTCAGGCTGAATTCTTTCCACTAACCAAATAAGAATGTGTGCGTGCGGCAGGCCTCGCTTTTGCCATTCGATTGAATACATCCAGCATCGAGTATCTCCAAAGACGCGTTGTTTAACAATAAAGTTCATCAGGGACCGAATTTTTTGCCTGAATATACGTGCTGTGATGTCGTGTCTATCATTTGATGTTTGTCCGGGAAGCAGCAATTGAGTAATTTCTATCCATTTTGGATTACAGGTAAAAGTAATAAAGAGATCTGGCCGGCCGTAATGACGAACATATGTCATTGCATCTTGTGCATATTCATGCATATGACGTGGGCTACCAATGTACGTCGCCGGCAGAATAGTTAATCGACCAATATTAGCTGCATTTCCTTCAGTACTAACTGCATCACGTAAATGGATGTACTCCTCAGAACGCAGTTTGGCTTCGTTCAACCTAATAAATGTTAAACGTTCCGTTTCTATTTTTACATACATGTCAAGCAATACTGCTGAAACAATCGACGAAACCGCAGCAAATAGTTGTCAGCATTTTGACGAATCATCAAACGATATGCATAATAATTCATTGAGCTAACTTTCTTTGTAGTTTCTTCACCTGAAATTAAAAATTTGATAATTAACCATTTCAAAGACAAATAATACAGACATTAACCATTATTAAGATACTGATACTTTACCATTCAATGGATTTATCATTTTAATATTAAAATAATATCCATCTTCTCCTTGCCAAAACATCAGTGGGTATTGCAATGCGTCATATGATCGATGAGTTTCAGATATTTGTTGCAGTTGCCCAGTATCGCGACGTGTAAGCACAATATCGCGTTTTTCCAATTGTTCACCAACAATCAGGATGGCAACTTCGTCTACTGTTGGAGCATTAAATGTGCGTTCGTGTGTTCCAGATGGTCGTTTATCTGCTTTGATGACAACTTTATAGTCATCATTTGGCATGCGCTCTAAAGCACTCTTAAACAACCTGACCAACGCATGATGTTCATGAAGCAGACACTGCAAGTCTTGAATAATTGCTCGCTTCATTCCTGCATTGATCCCTAGGCGTCGATCAAGTTGTTCTTCCATGTTGCCCATGAAATATATTTGTAAAAATTTATTCTGTGTATCTTCGAAAGGTAGTAATGATCCAATTCGATGGTGAATCTGTCCTTGTATCTACAAAATAAAAACCAGACAGTATTAACTGGGTTATAAACACTTTTTCTGTGGGAGAGTAGAGTTCAGTATTAGCAAATATAATACATACCAATAGATAAAGTAAGTTATTCTTTAACTACATTCTATGTAAGTACAAAAATAAATACCTTAAATGTCGGATTAAATCCTCCTTCTTCGATAATGTCTCCGATAATGTCGTCCCAAATGACGTCATTTGGAAACAACTATTGTATTTTCGAGTATTTGCAAGAAAGTGGCGTGATTCTTGTGTTTCGCCACAAAGCAATGAATACAATGGCTCATGTGGCGGAGTCAACACTGGCAATTTCACTTTACCATTAAGGCAGCATAATCCAGGCGTTTCTCCGGAAAACTTGAATGCACCACAATACTCGCAAACAACGTCCATTTGCCCAATGCAAACGCTAGGATGCAAGCTGTAATCATTGCTGCAATCGTATCGAAACGCTGCTCGATTCAAATCAGCTAAATATCTTGTTCTGCGTCGCAAATTATCTATTTGTTGCCTTCTGTTGTTCGCTCGACGATTCTGCATTGCCAACCGAGCTGTTTCACGGGCTGCTTCACTTTGCTCTCGTGATTGAGAAGCACGAAGTCGAGCCATACTATCGCGGCGCTGTTCACGTGCAATTTCTTGTTCTTCTTCAGTCCTTTCATTTGCAGTATTTTGTATTCTTCTTGCATTACGGCTTTGTCGGGAAAGATTCGATCGTCTTGGTCGCGGCATTATTAATTAAACTTCACTTCACTTCAATTACGGCTTTGTCGGGAAAGATTCGATCGTCTTGGTCGCGGCATTATTAATTAAACTTCACTTCACTTCAATCCACTTGTTAATTATTTATTTAATAGAAATAGTTTTAATATTGATTTCTTACAAATATCAAATTGTCATCCATACGTCATTACATAGCTGTCATTTTACGTCAATTACATAGCTGTCATTTGCGTTTTGTTATTCCAAGTCTGATTCTTTTTTGTTATACCACGTTTTATAGTGACTGACGTTTCATGTCAAGTCATACGGGAACGCTGTCGAACGGGATAAAAAGTATCCTATGTCCGTCTCCTGGCTCTAAGCTACCTCCCTACCAATTTTCAGCCAAATCTGTTCTGCCGTTCTTGAGTTATAAGTGGTGTAACTAACACGACTTTCTTTTATATATATAGATATTTATTTATAAGTTTACAGCACGAAAATATCTTATCAACTAACTTTAACTGATAAAAGGTATGTATATATATATAAAAGTTATTATGTACTAGAATATTCTGGAGTAGTCCACTTCTAATTCGTTTGTTTGACGGGTCGATCTCTCCCGCGCTCGATACATCTAGAAACTTCTCGTCGTCTCGTGATGCAACCGATATATGGGCTACGTCGAATGCATGTTCGTAACACTGCTCCCCTCTTAGATCTAAGCGTCCCGATCAGCAACTCTATATGTAGGCCCAGGATGGCGGAATCTACAGGACTATTCAACTCTTCATGAACCCCTCAGAAAGAAATAACAGTTCACTGTCTTTGAAGGATACGATCTCTTCGGATTAATGCAACACACAGTAATTCGTACGCCGGTTTCTCGGAAGATCACTTCAAGCATACTTCTGACAATCTTCCAATCCAGATTTTCTAGTGCATGGCCTATCTTGGGTAAGGCAAAATTCTTGATGTCATAATTGTACACAATTTTCTTCAAATTAGTTAGAGCACGCCATATATCCTCGTAGCTTACCCTCTCTGTATACGACTTCCTGGTTACCATATACAGCAAAGATCGAGGACCATCTTCTAATCTCAGTACTCTTCCAACTTTAGGCTGCTGATTTTTTAACTCGTTCAAACGACCTGTCTTATAAAATACGGATGAGATTCCTTTAGTCGTCTCAAGATCTTGGGCAACACAGTGGGCCAGAGAGACGTTATGCGGAACACTAAAAAGATCCTGCTGAACTTCTGTGGTCACGCCGAATCTAGCACTCTTTCTCTCTGCGTAATGTGACACAAATTCATTAAAGCTTGGTCGCCGGTCATCTTTGCTCTCATGTTGAAGGATTCGTGCTTCTTCTGTTTCATTTGAGCCAGCATATGACGAAAGACGATTTATGTGAACTACTTTTGGTTTACCTTTCGGCAACTTCTTAATTAGGTATATTACGTCATTTATTCTCTTTTTAATTTCATACGGACCTTCCCATTGTCTTTGCAGTTTAGGAAACAAGCCTCGACGACGTTGTGGATTATAAAGCCAAACAAGATCGCCTACTTCAAAGCTTTTATTTCTGCATCGAGAATCATATTGATCTTTCATTCTGTCACTGGCTAACTGGATGTGTTGTCGGGCAAGTTCATGAATGTTTTTTATTCTTAACTTCAGGCGGTCGACACATTCTTCGCTTGCAACATGTTCTTCGGAAGGTCTGCAGCCAAACTCTAGGTCGCAGGGCAAACGAACTTCATGACCTAACATCAGGCAGGTTGGAGTCTGGCCTGTAGTTTCATTTACGGTCGAGCGGTAGGCCATTAGAAATAAATGAATGTGCTGGTCCCAATCTCTTTGATGTTCTGATATAACTTTGGACAGGTGTTTACCCATCGTTCGGTTCATCCTCTCGACCATTCCATCTGATTGAGGATGAAGGGGTTATCGTTCTAGTCTTATTGACACCAATCAATTTACAAACGTTTTGGAAAAGGGTTGACTCGAAGTTTTGCCCTTGGTCGGAGTGGATCTCCAAGGGACACCAAATCGGCTAAAAAAATCTTTAGCCAGTACCTCTGCAACGGTAGCAGCTTCTTAATTTGGTATCGCATAGGCCTCAGTCCATTTCTTAAAATAATCCATGGCTACCAGGATATATTTATTTCCATCATTCGTCTCTGGAAGTGGACCTGCAATGTCGATTGCTACTCTTTTCATAGGACTACCAACATTGTACTGTTTCATGGGTGCCCTCTTTTTACCAACTGGACCATTACTGGTTGCACACAGTTCACATTTCCGGCACCATCTTCTTACATCATCTTTACAGTTCACCCAATAGAACCGTTCTTGAACCTTTTGCAGAGTCTTCATAATACCAAAGTCGCCACCTGAAGCACCATCATGCAACTGACGCAACACTTCTGACACTTTACTTTTAGGTACAATCAACTGAAGCTTAGTTTCTGTACCATCATCGTTCTTAAAGGTTCTATAAAGAAGATCATCTTTTAGCACTAGGCAATTCCATTGGCTCCAGTAACACTTGACTTCTGGACTACATGCACTAATGTCTTGCCAAGAAGGTCTTTCACTTCAACGCATCCAATCCAATACTCTTTTTATACATGGACCATCTGCTTGAGCGTCTTGTAGCTGTTGAGGCTATCATTAATCATTAATGACGGTGGTTCGTCTCACGGGGCAAAGTCGTTCTTAATTTAAGACAGTGATTACAATTTGCACTGCACGGCTGTCTTAAAAGAGAATCAGCATTTAAGTGAACTCTTCCAGGACTGTGTTCGATTTGTTCTAGCTTTCTGACTGTTGTATTATTTTCTTTCAATTTACGGCGAATGTGACCTACGTCGCCATCATTCCAACATCTGGTTTTGCGTGTCTTCGGCATCGTGTTACGAACTACTTTCCGCACGATTTCCTCCAGACGTTTATCGTTCTAATCGTCGCTCTCTTCAGAGGTTCGTACTCGATAGCTCCGTGAAGCTCGACTAGCTGTTTCGTGTTCCAAGGCAATGGCGAGCGCTTCATCCAAAACTTTCGGTCTTGCTGGTCGTAAAGTTTTCTGTAGTTCACTGTCTCTCAATCCATTGACGAAGGTATCTACAGCAATTTCTTCCAATATGTTGTCTGGTGCCGCTGGATAAGCCAACAGCGCTATACGAGCTACATCTGCTTCAAATTCTTGCAAACTCTCACTTGCTCGTTGAATTCTACTTCTTATTTGTACTTTGTAGACTTGTTGTAGATGGGCATCTCCATAACGTTTATCTAGTCGAGTGAACAAGGTCTGGTAACATTTTTCTTGACCTTTATTAATCGATCTTAGGATATCCGCAGCATCACCTCGTAAAGCAGCAGTCAAGGAAACAGCCTTTTCTTGTTCTGTCCAATGATTGGCTGCCGCAATAGCTTCAAATTGTCTAAGGTATATGGACCAAGAAGACTTTATATCAAATGGTGGCAATTTGAATCTCATATAATGTGTCGTTTCGTCTCTTTCACTACAGAATCTAAAACGACTGCATTAACTGGAGGTAGCACTTTCGTATTATTACATTAGTTATCATGCTCTCTAGCTATTTGATCTCTTCTACGTCGTTTACATTTTTCTGTATGTTATTGAATGTTCTAGAAACTTCTTCAAATTTCTCATCATTTTTATTTTTATTATTATCATTTTTTCTAGAAGTTTCTTTAATCATTTGCGAGAAATTTTCAAATTTCTCGTCATTTTTTCTAAAAGTTTCTTCGATCTTCGTTAAAACTGCTTCTTCTGCTGATTGAAAATGGAATGTCTCTGGGTCATCTCCATTCTTGTTGAGAACATTATTCAGTCGTCCTTGAAGGATTTTCTTGGACCCGCTGCAGTCTTCATCGCGTTCTTCTAGTTGCTCACGCAACTGTATTACTGAAAGTTGTACTAACAGCATCTTTGTTCAGGCACACACGTACGTTTAAAATGTTCTTTTTTTTTACAAAGATCACTACCGAACTACGCGGATGTTCCCGACGAACAATACTTTTCAAAAGTTCAAAAGTCTTTTTTTAGCAATCACTGCATTTTTAAATCTCACACCGGACACCCCTGTACCGTTTTTAAATGAAACGAGCGGTTCTTAATTTATATAAATATGTTTATTTATAAGCTTACCGCACGAAAATATCTTATCAACTAACTTTAACCCATAAAAGGTCTGTATATATATATATATATATATATATATATATATATATATATATATATATATATATATATATAAAAGTTATTATGTACTAGAATATTCTGGAGTAGTCCACCTCTAATTCGTTTGTTTAACGGGTCGATCTCTAACGACAAAACGACAATCGTACATAAAATGTAATTATATATTTACAGTAAAACATCAAATCCTATCTAAACAAAACGACTTTAGAATACCATCTAAGTAATGTGTGGTTGGAGAGTAAACCTGAATAATATTGCTGTTAGAAGACGAGATGCTTAATTATAAAAATACTAGCTGATGCGGCAAAGTTCGTTGCCTTAGAATTAAATAATGTGTCTAAAAAATTAACAGAAAATAAAACTAAAAAAAACACTCAAATATATTATGCATGAAAAAAGTTCAATCAATTTAATACTTTCTGATAAAAATATTTTTATTTTTTTTTGCGTTAAATAATTATACAACGATGACAGTTTTCCTACACGCGCATAATTGCTCATGCGCGAAACATCGAAACTAAAGTTAGTTCCGCAAACTTCCAACGGTTGGCTTTGCGATTTGCTTGTCTTTTCAGAAGCCAAAAGCACGGGAAATTTTAAACGTTTAACATCAAATGGTACGATCGTTGAAATCATCATTATACGCGGGATGAAGACGTCCTGTGCTTTGTATTTTTCCTTGATGATCGTTGTCGCAATGACATTATTCATTAGCCTTTTCACAGTCAGTCTCGTTCCATTGCACAGTCGAGGTTGATTTTTGTTACGCAACATAATGACAACTGATCCTACTTTCAATTGTAAATTGTTAGGTGGGAGTCCAGGCAATTTCAATTAATTAATTCAAAAACTCTGTAGGATAGTTGACTACGTCTTTCCGATTTATTCAACTTTCCTAGAAGAAACTTCAGAGTAGTATATTCAACCCAATATACATATAAAATTTCACAAAAAATCGGTCAAGCCGTTTCGAAGAAATGTGGCAACTAACTCTGTGACACTAATAACTCTGTCACACTAATTTCGCTATTAAAAAATAGAGGTTGGTGATTGAAGGGTGAAAATTAAGGGTTGTATATATTGTAAGCCACATCATAAAAAATATAAATAAATTTTTTTTTTCCAAAAACTAAAAAAATGTTTGGGATGGACCATCCTAGGCGTGTGAAAAATAGATCACGACCGATTCTCATACCTACCGAATATAAATATAAAATTTTATGTGAGTGCCAAATTTCATCAAAATCGGTGAAGTGGTTTCGGAGGAGTATGATAACTAACTCTGTGACACTAATATGGCTTTTAAAAAATAGGGGTTAGTAATAGAAGGATGAAAATTAGGGGCTATTGTATTTCTTAATGCTACATCATAAAAAAATAAAAATAAAACATTTTATAAAAAAATCAAGATAGTGTTTGAAGTGAACCACTCTTACCCCCTTACGAGTATGAAAAATAGATTACATTCGATTATGAGACTTACCGAACATACATAGTAAATTTCATAAAAATTGGTCAAGCCGTTTCGAAGAAGTATGGCAACTAACTCTTTGACACTAATATGGCAATTAAAAATAGAGGTTAGTAATATTAGGGTGAAAATTAAGGGATGTATGTTTTTTTTATTATCACATCATAAAAAAATAAGAAATTTTGTTAAAAAAATAAAAAAAAACGTTTGGGATGGACCACCCTTATCACTTAGGAATATGAAAAATATATTACGACATATTATCAGACCTACCTAATATACATAAAAATTTCATAAAAATCAGTAACTCCGCTTCGCACGAGTATGGCAACTGACTCTGTGACACTAATATGGCTATTAAACAATAGAGGTTGGTGATAGAAGGGTAAAAATTAAGGAGTCGTACGTATTGTTTATTACCACATCATAAAAAATAAATAAAAATAAAAAATTTTGCGCAGAAAATAAAAAAAAATGTTTGGAGTGTACTACCCTTACTCCTTAGATGTATGAAAAATATATTACGACTTATTCTCAAACCTATCGAGTATATATGTATGTAAAATTTCATAAAAATCGGTCCAGTCATGGCAACTAACTCCGTGACAGTAATATGGCTATTAAAAAGAAGGGGTTATTATTAGAGGGGTGAAAATTTAGGGCTGTATGTATTTTTTAATACCAAATCATAAAAACAAAAAAAAATAAAAAATTTGTTTAATAAATAATAAAAATATTTGGAGTGAACCACTCTTACCCCTTAGGGGTATGAAAAATAGATAATCTATTCTCAGACCTACAGAATACACATAAAATTTCATAAAAATCCGTGCAGCCGTTTTAGAGAAGGAAGATTTCACATGGCAACAACATGCGGTGTTAGCAAGAGGTCACTCATCGAAGTATTAACCGCAACCGACACTGTTTGACTTAGGTGATCGAAAGAGAACCGGAATATTCAGTGTGGTATGGCTATTGCCCAATCTATCAATACTTTTGTTAATCCTAGCTTCCTTTATGAGTCATATGAGTATGGCGCGATCTATTGGATATATTGCGATTTAAAGAGAGAAAAACTGTTTGTGAAGTTTTTCTGTCAAGTATTTTTTAAATTATCTTTTACAAAATCCTGGTCATAACAAACACAACAAAGAAAGAATTATCTAATTTTGTGCAGTCGTTCTGAAGTGATGCCTGTACAAACATTTCGGCGATTCATTTTTATTAATATAGATTGCTTAATCATATATGGGAACACAGGATTTTACTGATTTTTGAGTTTACATTATTATAGTGATTGCGACCATCGTTGCCTACAATATGGTTTTCGTCTATTGAAGTAATAAATATTCTGAGTTGAATTTAAAGTCAATAGGTATTCTCCTTCTAATATTCTTATGCGTTTTCATTTTCTTAAAGAAGAACTAATAGAATCTTAAAGCTTGGTTTCTCTTGGTATCCGAATCAAGAATTATGTCAGATTCTTCAAAATGAGCCCATCTGCGTGAAGATCCATTAAGTACAAAGATTGCGCTTAGAGAACACATGAAAATTGTACTTTTAGTACATTGTTCCATTTGATATTTCGTGTATGTAATTGTTTCAGGCTCTTATTTCTGCAACATAATTTTTTCGAGATAAATGATGACTGGGATTATAAAGTTAGGTTTATGTCAACTTTGTTTTGTAGTTTAAAGATATAATTTCAGTTATGCACACTCAAAAGGTGATTAATGAGAAATGCGGAATAAGTGACTAGTTAAAAGAAGAATATAACCAATTTCTTTATTGTCTTTTTAGACTAATCTTTTACAAAACTATAAAAATCTGTCTTTTAAAGAAATATTTTATCACAAAATTACTAACAATTATTGCTTATTTAAAGGTAAGCAAACTGACAACGCCCATATATCCAGTTATTCCGTATCCAACCATCCAACACAGTGCTCTTGCTGGTTGAGGAATGGGAACAACAGCATACACAATAGTGTGACCGATTCTTGCTAGTGTATATGCCAAAAATAACGTTTTTGCGAAATAAACTGCTGGATTGGTTAAAGTGTAAATCAAGCCAATCACAAAGAATAGTGGAACGTTTTCAACGTCGTTCAAGTGAGCTCTGCAAAAAAAATAAAACCACTGTTAGTTATAGTCAATATACACTTGAAGAATAATAATGATAATAAATAATTGTTTATAACAGCAAAGAAGGTATTTTTAGCAAGTTAAGCTGTCATGAGCCCTAGAGTATAAAAGGAAGGCAACAGAACATTAAGCATCTTATTAATAGAGGTAGTTGACTTTCTTATGGGATATGAGTCATAACAGTGCAGAACACAATATTTCTATATTTTACTTTTTCTTGTTTTAAAAATATCTGTATTGATTTAGGAGATCATATACTGAAAATCAAAGTAGCAAGGGCATAAACAGATTCTAGATATTTAAGTTAGTTACCTAGATATCTATATGTTTAAGAAATATATAGATATACAATAAATTTAAGGTGAATAAAGTTGTACTTTTAGCTATATTGTTATTTAAATTTATGTTTTGTATATATTTATTAGTAAAAGAAATAATGGTTCATCAAATATTGAGAGAAAAATTGACAGAATTTGTCATTTACAGATATTCATATATTCAGAAAGCATACAGCTGGTTTCAAATACAGTGGCGAGCAGTTCCAGGAAATATTTTATAGCATACACAATAGAAACAGCTTTGCAGTGGTGTTGAAATTTTAAACAATTTGAGAAGAATATTCTAAATTCTTGTATATTTAAAACCACAAAATATTGTGTTAGGTTAAACACAGACAGTGCGGCTTGCGCCGCGTCTGCGCTTCGTCAGCTGCGGCGCGGCTTAAAACACATGAGGCGGTTTAACAGTGGCAGTAGCTTTGCCATTGTCTTCGTTGTTGTCAAATTTAGTCGAGTTTTGGACGTAGAATGGTATGATGATGTCTCTAGAATCATCTAGTGAAAGTGACGACGATTTGTTTTTCCTAATAAGTGCAAGTTTACTTCATATTAGATCAAAGAAGAAGAAGAAACCCAGATATTGGATACATCCTATAGTAAACGAATGAAAAAATAAAGGAATGTTTTACACGTTAGTCAACGAAATTAAAAATGGCCCAGAAAAGCATCCTTCCAAATAAAACTGTGGGAAAGTTAGAGTAAAAGTCAAATTAAGAATGTCTAGCCACAAATACAATAAAACAACAATAAACTCACAATGGAACATGGACAAAATGCACAATACAGAGAAACAACAAAACTATAGAGAACAACTTGAACAAATCTTGAACTCTGAAAGAGAATACAATGATATAGAACAGCTATGGGAAACGACTGCCGAAATAATAACCAAGACAGCGGACAAGATCTTTGGAAGGAGTAGGCAGAAGAGGGCAAAAACATGGTATGACGAGGAATGTCGGAAACAGCTGGAAAAAAGACAGACAGTAAGGAAGACTTGGATACAACTGCAAACAAACCAAAGTAAAAAGAAATATGACGACTGCCGAAAAGAAACAAGAAAAATAATACGCACAAAGAAAAGAAACTATGAACAACAAAAATATGAAGCTATGGAGAGAGACGGGCCCAAACCAGGCTCCAGAGGATTCTATAAAGCAATTTCCTCTGAGAAAAGAGGACATAGAACCAATTCCATCCATACCCTGAGAGACAATCAAGGCCGTATGATAATCGACGGTAAAGAAGTAACTGAAGAATGGAAAGAGTATTTTAGGAACCTTCTAAACATCATACAGGAAGAACAGCACAAAGTAGAGATCTATATCACAGCGGACATGCCCGTCAAAAATCCCTCCATTGAAGAAACCCAAAAGGCCTTAAATAAGCTGAAAAAAAAAAATCCACCAGCTAATATCGCACATATGGTTAGAAGAAAGGATACCAGCACGATGGAAGGAAAACATAATAGTGCCCATCCACAAAAAAGGGGACAAAACAAAATGCGCGAATTATAGAGGAATTTCACTCCTAAACACGGCATATAAAACCCTCTCAAACATAATTCTTAGTAGACTAATCCGTTATGCTGAAAATGTCCTAGGCAAATATCAAGCCGGTTTTAGGGCAAACAGATCAACAATAGATCAACTATTCACGCTGAGAAAACTTCTAGAAAAGGGTTGGGAGTATAACAGACCCATACACAATCTTCTCATAGACTTTCGACAGGCATATGATAGCGTAGAAAGAAGCCAAGTATGGAATGCCATGGCGGAGCTCTCAATACCAAAGAAACTCATTCGAATGACCAAAGTCTGTATGGAGGGTGGAATATCTAAAGTACGTGTAAATAATAAACTGTCTGGCAGCTTTGAAATCAACAGTGGACTCAAACAGGGTGATGCGTTATATCCACTACTTTTTAACCTTGTATTAGAGAAAGCCATGAGGTCGGCCGAAATAAAAACAGAATTGCTATCGGTTCAAGGTCCCAAGCTATTACTCGCATATGCAGATGACATAGATCTCGTTGGAGACTCCATCCTATCCACGAAAGACATCTTCAACAAGGTGGAAGGAGCAACAAGTGAAGTAGGGCTGAAGATTAATGAAAAGAAGACGAAATATATGTGTATAAATAGAATGACACGAAAAGACAGAATAGGACAAAATGTGACGATCAACACCTTCAATTTTGAAAGAGTACATGGGAAAGTAGAAAGAAGAAAGTATCTGGGGTCCGTAATCACAGCTGACAACGATATTACTGAAGAAATAAAAGACAGAATCCAATCTGCAAACCGCTGTCTATTCGCACTGGATAAGCTCATAAAATCAAAAAATCTTACAAGAAGTTCAAAGATCAAAATGTATAAATCCATCGTCAGACCTGTAATAACATACGGATGCGAAACGTGGACCATGACCAAAGCAAACGAAGAAAAGCTCAGACGCTTTGAACGAAAAATACTTAGAAAAATTTTCGGAGCTTGCCATGACATCACCACAAACCAGTATAAGATCAGAACCAATATCAAATTAAAAACACTCTACAATGACGCCGATATTGTCCAAGAAATTAAATCAAAGCGACTAAGATGGGCAGGCCACGTGCACAGACTGCATAACGATAGAATTGTAAAACTAGTATGAGAAGAGATTCCCACAGGCAAAGGACCATTCGGACGTCCCAGAATGCGATGGAGAGATAACGTCCAAGCAGATCTCCGGAAAATGAACATTCCATTTGACCCTAGGTTGATGGAAGACCGAACAAATTGGAAAAAAGTTGTACAGTCAGCCAAGACCCACCCAGGGTTGTAGCGCTGCGTGATGATGATGATAAAACCTCTTCCCAAGCATGTTTTTTTTTTATTTTATTCGAATATTCATTTGAGCGCATATCCCAAATTGCTGGCCGTGTGTGAATTTCGGTAGTTAATTTATCGATGTATATAGCTTCAATAATATATACAAAATTTGGCAAACACTCACAAAAGTAATCAAATAAAACCGTTGCAAAACAGTCACACGTCTGTGTTGAAGCACGAGATATCTATTACTGATGTGCCGCCAGAAGTCATAAAACCGCCGACGGCGCATGGTACTCAGCATAAGCCGCGCGGCGAGTTTACAAACGACGGCTCGCCTGTGTTGCACCCCTATTTGTGTTTAACCTTACTCAGTCAAATAAATGAATTGTTTTCAAGAATTTCTAACCACTGGATTTGAAACGAGTTTTTAATTCACTCTTATTATATCTGCCAGTCTCAGAAAGATATGTGTGAATACACGCATTAGAAACTTTTTGTAGAATGGATGTGTAGTACTACAAAACATATTAAATTGATATTCAATCAACCAATAGATTGATTGACTTAAGCCCTATAGAAATGGTTTTGATGCAAATAAAAAAATGGAAATACAAAACAAAATCATAATTTTACATTAGGAGCTGTAGAGTATTGGTGTAACAGTAATTTGCCAAAATAACTGTAAATAACTAGAAGAAAATGTGTGCAAATGTTGTCAAGGTTGAAAAGAGAAACTTGCAAAATGAACTTTGCATATATATAATTACTAAAGTGTTAAGGAGTAATTTAAATGATTCCAGCAATTACGATAGTGCATGTGTATATGCTTCAAAGTTAAAACAATCTTTATCAATCAGTAATAAAGAGAAGTTAAAATTTTTAACAAAAATTCGAGCCCATGATTTCAAAAGCTAATTGATTTGCAGGCTGTCTCCATAACCACTCAGACACCACTGCTTGACATAAGATGATTTTTTTTATAAAACACAATACCTAGCAAGCATTTATATTGAGTAGTTATAGATTTGGAAAAAGACAAAATGCATTACAAAAGTATTAATTGTCTATTGAATTACTTTTAAACGAATATTGTGACTTAATGTTTTCAATTCAAGTTAATGTAGACCATTGAAATTTATAATCATCGATTTTCTTTGGTTCATCTCTTTTCTTTTTTCACACCATTCAATCTTTATATGGGTCTAAGTATCACAAGTATAATTAAGGTAAGTATGTAGTAGAAAATCTTAATTTAGAGTTTTATAACTAAGGATAATTGTCTAGAAAGCTCATAGATGAGTGCAATTGCACTCTGTGATGTTGAATAATGTAAATTCAATTCACACTACAAACAGAAAACCAAGAATGTTTACAATTTCATCTCTCAGAAACCGATTTTAAAATCGCCTAGGCATAATTAATTACAACATTCCGCATTTAAGAATTTCTTTATTTATATATTAAAATTTTTTATTATAGGTATCGCCATTTCTGAAATTTGTGAGGACTAAGGACTAAGTTGTGATAGGGTGAAATCATTTTTGATTTTATTTTTATTCCTGGTTCATTATGTCAATTGTTCCAATTATTCACCTCAAAAATTTGTTTATTATGTGAACTTGTGCTGGTTTTCCAAACACAGATAATCAGATATGACATAATTTTATGATAAGATTACATGAACTAACTTTTTAGCACTTCTATTTTTCCGAAACAAAATGTACTGGATTCAATAGCAGAAATTTAAAACTAAATACTAAGCATTGACATTTATTTATTTAAAAATATGTTTCTTTTTATATAATCAACTAAAATATTCTTACCTTCTAACTCTCTCCACATTTTCATTTACTTGTGGCTTGACATGCTGTGGTTTAGCATCTTCTGGATTAGCAAATGCCTACAATATTATTAAATGATCAATTAATCCAATTAACCTTAACATTTACTGCTTATTTGTCTAATACTGATACATAAATGAAGAACTAATTTTACTATGAATAAAGAATTGAATGTTTTAGAAAGTTATTAAAGAGAAAGTTAAGATTATAAATAAGGAAATATTAAAATATTATCGATATTAAGTAGGTACTTGAGATAAATAAATACAAATATAAAATTTCACTTTACCTTGTGCTTAATTCTCTTTGAAGCAGTTAAAATAGACATAAACATCATTTTAAGAACAAGAATAGAGCAGTAGAAAAGGAGTGATCTAAGGACTTCATTGTCCAAAGATAATGCTGAAGAAGAATTAACTGCTTGAGCCATTGTGTTGTCTTAGGATAGAAAATATGGTACCAACTACCTTCTTGCGCTCTTCTAAAAAAGTGAAAACAAGTTAATTAAACTTTGAACCTTTATCAGTTGTTATCTACAATAAGTATATTGCGTATTCGTTGTGAGTATCCACAACGAATATAGACGTATATATGCATCTATATTCGTTGGTATGGATAAATTTATTGAAAAGTAAACAAAGTTAATTTTTGAAAGTAGTAAGTATAATTATCTACCCACCTTAAATAGATAATTATTATTCACGCACCTTACGCACTGATTATACAAAATTACACCTTTCCCGATTCAGGTTAGAATTAGAATTGACAATACCTACCTACAAATAAATTTCCAAATAATCGCAAAACGCAAGTCAAAGTCAATGGTCAATACCTACTTTTACTTTCGAACACTCAACGCTTCCAAGGCATCAACTAAAAGATAACCATAGGCGTAGGGTTGGGTATATGTATCTTTCTAGAAGCAAATAGATACTTAAAATATTATTATAATAATATCTAAAATGAAATCTGTTATGTATTTAATGAGGCACCGACTATTGTACAAAACTATTTATTAAACGATACAGTGGTTACAAACATACATTATGGATGGATCCGTAGACCCACGGCGTTCCATCACCTAACCTCACTATCGACCCCTAGTCTTTTCCACAGTGTCTCTTATTCCGCTGCCGGACTCATATATAACATCTCCTCCCTCGTTAGAGATCAAGTATAATGGGAGCTTTTACTAGTCTTCCAGAGCGCGTTCTAATATTGTAATCATTGGATGTTTCATCACTCGGTATAGATGTGTTTGTTTCTTCTTGTGATGAACTTGGAATGGGCTCCTTCGGTTCTAATTGAATAGGCTCGTTTTTTAAATTTGGATTCACTGGGATTTCAATTGTAACACTGTCACGTAACACTGGCACATCATCACTCACTATAGGAGGTTCTGCTTGAGCTTCGTTAGAATCTGGGATTCTATCTTCACCTCTGTCTTTTCTCATATCATTTGCGTGTGTAAATTTTATTACACCATTACTACATACTAGATAAGTACAGTAACTTAAAATTTTCATAATCTTTCCTTTCTGCCATAATTTTGTTTGTTTGTTTTTAATATAGACACTTTCATTTACTTTATACCATGTATGCCCATTTTTAATTGGGATAGATGCATGCTTACTATTATGACAAGAAGGTTTCAACATATTAAATCTAGTTCTAGGACGCACTTTAAAAATACTTTCATTTGGAGAAATCCCTGTAGCTGTTGTAGGAGTTGTTCTATAAGAGAATAAAAAGTTTTGAATTTTCTGAATAACCAATCGTTTATTAATCTCCTCTCTCTTAATAGTCAACAGGGCTTTTTCCAAATTTTTCTTTACTATTTGAACACTACGCTCCGCAGCACCATTACTTTGAGGGTGATATGGAGGTGTCTTCAATGGTTTAATTCCATTTGCTTGACAAAATGTCACAAATTCACTGGAATTGAAAGGAGGTCCATTGTCTGAGACTAATTCGACAGGAAGACCAATTACAGTAAACATATCTCTTAATTTTGATATAGTTTCTGATGCCTCTGTACCATTTGACATTAATTTTACATCTAACCATTTTGATTTCTGATCGATTAAAATTAAAAATGTGTACTTAAATTTAACAATGAAATCTATATATACTCTGTAAAAGTTGTGTGGTGCAGACGGCACCGGACATAATTCCTTGCTTGAATTTGTGAAATTTTGACATTGTTGACATACATTAAAACATGATATGAATTTTTCAATATGTTCATTCACATTTGGCCACCAACAATATGAACGTACCAACATTTTAGTACGAACAATACCATTATGTTGTTCGTGAAATAAGTCTAACACCTTATCTTGTAATTGATTTGGAATAACTACTCTATTTCCCACTAGGATACAATTTTGTTCAATTGACAATTCATTTCTATGTTTAAAGTATGATTTCAAAGATTCATCACTCACTTTCCTAGGCCAACCTGATAAAATGAAATCTTTTACTTTTAATAACAACAAATCTTAGTTTGTTTCATTTGCAATATGACACGCGTTTAAAGGCATTTGATCTACCAAACTAAAAGAATACAAATAGTCTGTAATTTTTGTATTATCACTACAGGGTAAACGTGATAAACCATCAGCATTGTTAATTATTGGAGATGGATCATAATGAGTAATAACACTATTAGATGTTAACCACTTTTTACTTTCTTGAAATACTTTATCACATTCAGGTGACCAGCTACTACTGAAATTAATATTATTTTGACACAGTTTGTATAATGGTTTTAATTTGGAAGACAACATTGGGATAAACTTTCCATAGTAGTTTAGCAAACCTAAATATGACTTTAATTCAGTTGTATTCTTTGGTGTTGAAGCTGAGTTAATTGCTAGTATTTTTTCTTCAGTAGGATGTATTCCTTTGGCATCTATAATATGACCTAAAAATTCTACTTTAGTTTCGAAAAATTTACACTTATTTACATTAATTTTTACATCATAGTCATGTAAACGTTTCAACACTTTTCTGACATTCTCATAACAAATTATAAGTGACTCACCATATACTAGAATATCATCTAAGTAACATTTAGTATTTTGTACCCCTGCCAAAATACTATCCATCACCGACTGAAAAATACCTGGTGCAGAGCTGATACCATAAGTTAGTCTAGTGAAGGCAAACAAACCTATATGGGTGTTTATTACTAACATTTTTTGTGTATTTTTACTGACCTTTAGCTGTTGATAAGCACCTTTTAAATCTAAAACTGTAAAGTATTTATGTCTGCTTAGACATGCGAAGATATTTTCTGGTAATGGTAATGCGCAATGATCACTATCTAAGACTTTGTTTAATCTTTTTTTAAAATTTACACAAATTCTTAGTTCCTCAGACAATTGTTTTGGAACTACTACTATGGGACTAGCCCAGTTACTGTAACTGACTTTTTCTAAAATTCCTAACTCCACTAGTTTTTTTATTTCCAATTCAACTTTATCTTTTAGGGCAAATGGCATATCATAGGCCCTATGAAAAATGGGTTGCGCATTTTCTTTTAAATTTAAATCAATTTCAAAACCCTTAATGAATGAATTATTATTCTCATCAAAATTTGATTTAAATTCCCTTTTTAATTGTGAAATTAAACTTGAAGTTTCAAGGTTTTCCAATTCCAGCTGACTAACAAATTCATTATGTGAACAGTTAACTATTTGTCTCCAATTAGGATGCAATACATTTAACCAAATCCTACCCAACAGTGGAGTAAAATTATGTTTACTTTCTAAAATGACAATAGGTAATTTTATAGTATTGTTTTTATGTTTTACTAATACATCAGTTTCTCCCACAATTTTTACTCCCTCGCCAGTTAATACCTTTAAACAATACTTAACAGAATAAATATTTAAAGCTGATAAAAACTTTTTAAAGTCCTTTATATGAATTACTGTATGACATGCACCTGTATCAATGTCAAATAAAATTGAATTACCTTCTACTTCTAATACTATTTTCTCTGGAGCTGAATTTTCAGGTTCCAATGAAGACAAGAAACCTAGCAATAATGAATTTTCCTCCTCACTTTCATCCTGTATATCATCTTCTTCTAACAAACTAACTTTCGAACGACATACTGCACTTGTATGTCCCACTTTCTTACAACTGAAACATTGCCATGCTTTGGCTGGACATTTTGATGAGTCATGTTTTCTACCACATCTAAAGCATGGCTTGGGTTGGACATTACTTCTACCAGTTTGATGGCCATCATCTTTCTTCACTGTAGCTTCCCTCTTTCTGAACATTACTTTATCTAACTTCCCTTCTATTGCCGCTACATTTTCCTGTTCCATCCTTCTAACTTGACCTTCTGTAAGTTCTATTAACAAGGCTATCTCATAAGCTCTTTCAAAGGAAATGTTGTCTTCTGCCAGGAGTTTACGTCTTATTTGAACTGATCGTACATCACATACAAACCTGTCTCTGAGACATTCTTTCAAAAATTGCCCAAATTTACAATATTGAGCAACACTTTTCAGTTTTGACACAAAACTTTTAATATCCTCCTGAGGTTCTTGATTTGTAAAATTTATACCTTTCAGCGATAACTAACCGCTTTGGACTATAATGTTCAATCAGAACTCTTTTTAACTCCTCAAATGTTTTTGAACTTGGTACCTCTGGTGCTAATAAGTCTTTTAAGACACTGTAAGTCTCTCCGTCAATTAAAGAAATCAATAATGGAACTTCCTTGTCTTTTTCCACTACATTACATATAAACAACTGCTCAAGTCTCTCTATATAAGAGGTGATATCACTTTTCGCAGGATTGAACTGCTCAATGTATCCAATTAACGACATTTTTCGACTTTTGCGTGGATTCTTTCTGTGACTCGTCGCCAAATATGTTATGTATTTAATGAGGCACCGACTATTGTACAAAACTATTTATTAAACGATACAGTGGTTACAAACATACATTATGGATGGACCCGTAGACCCACGGCGTTCCATCACCTAACCTCACTATCGACCCCTAGTCTTTTCCACAGTGTCTCTTATTCCGCTGCCGGACTCATATATAACAAAATCCTTTTAACTGTATATATTTAGTAACTATGAATAAATAGAGTAAAACCCCATGTTTAATTCTTATTCAGTAACTGAATGCATTGTTTAGGTTCACGATTTTATTCAAAATATAAGAAATTAAGAGGTGTAAAAAATAGATAGGTAGGTGTAAAAAATAGATAATTTCAAAAAACATTGTTCACAAGACATTTACCGAACAACTATTACATCTTTACCATCACCAACGAGTGCAAGATTTATACCAAGGTGATTTACCTCGAAGATTAAGATTTTGTAGGTGGTTTTAAAACAAAATCGCCAGAGAACCCGAATTTCCGTGCAAAGTGTTGTGTGCAGATGAAGCTTGTTTTACGAGAAATGGTGTGTTTAATTTTCACAATTGTCACGTGTGGAATGATGAAAACCCGTATGCCGTATGTAGGACAAATTTTCAAAAACAATTTAGTATAAATTTATGGGCTGGGATATTGGTAATCATCTGATTGGTCCGTACGAACTTCCTAGATGATTGAATGGAGAAACCTATTTAAATGTTTTGCAGCAATTTCTACCGATACTTCTTGAAGACGTTCCATTAAAATACGCTCTGAAATGTGGTTTCTTCATGACGGGGCTGCAGCACATTTTACGAGACATATTAAAAATTTCCTGGACATCACTTATCCTTACCGTTGGATCGGTAGAAATGGACACGTTCTGTGGCCACCCAGAACGCAATGTTATGGACTTTTATTTTTGGGGACATCTAAAATCATTAGTATACGACAACCAGGATGAAATTATTAAAACAGAAGCTCAATTGCGACAACGAATTTTTGATGCTGGTGAAATAATCCGACATAATTTACATACTTATAATATTAAGAATAATATTCGTGGAATAAATGCGTGTATCTGCAAATGGTGGCCACTTCGAACACTTATTGTCATAATAATTTTTCATGTAAGTAAAAACAGTATTCAAACCTTTAATAAAAACAAATATGCTTTTTCTCTATCGCTGTTATTAGTATCAATACATATTATGCCTAACGATCGATAATTCATGATAGCTGATTTACAGTAATTAACCAAGGACAACAAGGAACGTAACGTTGCCGGCTGTATTTGCTTTTCTGTGAACAATAATCAAATGGATTAAAATTAATAATTGTTTTTGTGCTTTCTTTTTTGTTTTAAATGCTGCAATCAGCCCATATCGTTAAGGAACGCACTATTTTCCGGGACACTCTGTATAGTTAGCTTTATGTCAACTTTGTTTTGTAAATTAAAGATATGATTTCAGTTATTCGCACTCAAGGCAATTAATGAGAAATGCAGAATAAGTGACTAGTTAGACTATAAACAAAATAATGAAGAAGAATAAAACCAATTTATTTATTGTCTTTTTAGACTAATTTTTTACAAAACTATAAAAATCTCTTTTAAAGAAATATTTTATCACACAAATTACTAACAATTATTGCTTATTTAAAGGTAAGCAAACTGGCAACGCCCATATATCCAGTTATTCCGTATCCAAACATAAAACACAGCATTCTTGCTGGTTGAGGAATGGGAACAACAGCATACACAACAGTGTGGCAGATTCTTGCTAGTGTATATGCCAAAAATAACGCTTTTGCGAAATAAACTGCTGGATTGGTTAAAGTGTAAATCAAGCCAATCATAAAGAATAGTGGAATGTTTTCAATGTCGTTCAAGTGAGCTCTGAAAAAAAAATAACAACACTGTTAGTTAGTCAATATACACTCTAAGAATAATAATGATAATAAATAATTGTTTATAACAGCAAAGAAGGTATTTTTAGCAAATTAAGCTGTCATGAGCCCTAGAGCATAAAAGCAAAGAATATAGACGCTAAAGCGTCTATATTCTTTGATAAAAGGAAGACAACAGAACATTAAGAATCTTGTTAACAGAGGTAGTTGACTTTCTTATGGGAAATGAGTTATAACAGTGCCAGAACACAATATTTCTACATTTTACTTTTCTGTTACTTGTTTTAAAAATATCTGTATTGATTTAGATCATATACTGAAAATCAAAGTAGCATGAGCATATACAGATTCTAGATATTTTAGTTAGTTATAGAGATATCTATATGTTTAAGAAATATACAATATATTTAAGGTGAATAAAGTTTTACTTTTAGCTTTATTGTTATTTAAATTTATGGTTTGTATATATTTATTGGTAAAAGAAATAATGGTTCATCAAATATTGAGAGAAAATTGACAGAATTTGTCATTTACAGATATTCTTATATTCAGAAAGCATACAGCTGGTTTCAAATACAGTGGCGAGCAGTCCTCGGAAATATTTTATAGCATACACAATAGAAACAGCTTTGCAGTAGCGTTACAGTTTTAAACAACTTGAGAAGAATATTCAATATTTAAAACCGCAAAATATTGTGTTACTCAGTTAAATAAATAAAATAATAAATTAATTGTTTTCAAGAATTTCTAACCACTGGATTTGAAACGAGTTTGTAATTCACTCTCATTATATCTTCCAGACTCAGAAAGAAATGTGTGAATACATGCATTAGAAAGTTTTTGTAGAATGGAGGTGTAGTACTACACAACATATTAAATTGATACCAGAATCTAAAGTGATAGCTTACAAAGAGTTTAAATATATACAAACACTGTTTATATACAAGCAGATATGTTATCTTGATAGACAAAAAAAATACCACTTGTAATATCAATGTTAAAACAGCAACTCACATAAAATCATCAGTTGACACAAATAAGTTCATGTTCAATATAAATTTGACAAGTCATTGTAAAAATGTGGACATATTTTCTTAAAACTTCCACCATATCATCCGGACTTAAGCCCTATAGAAATGATGTTGACGCAAATAAAAAATGGAAATACAAAACAAAATCATAATTTTACATTAGGAGATAGTAGGAGAAAGTATTGGTGTAGTAGTAATTTGCCAAAATAACTGTAGATAACTAGAAGAAAATGTGTGAACATGTTGATGTGTGGATATGTATATGATTCAAAGTTAAAACAATCTTTATCAATAAGTAATAATGAGAAGTTAAAAATTTTAACAAAAATTCGAGCCCATGATTTCAAAAGCTAATTGATTTGCAGGCTGTCTCCATAACCACTCAGACACCACTGCTTGACTTAAGATGATTTATAAAACACAATACCTAGCAGTCATATATATTGAGTAGTTAAAGATTTGGAAAAATACAAAATGCATTACAAAATCTTAATTTAGAGTTTTATAACTAAGGATAATCATCCAGAAAGCTCATAGATGAGTGCATTTGCCTGTGATGTTGAATAATGTGGTGCTGGATTCAATAGCAGAAATTTTAAACTAAATACCAAACATTGGTATTTATTTATTAAAAAATAGGTTTCTTTTTATATAATCAAGTAAAATGTTCTTACCTTCTAACTCTCTCCACATTTTCATTTTGTTGTAGCTTGAGATTCTGTAGTTTAGCATCTTCTGGATTAACAAATGCCTAAAATGAAAAATTAATTTTGCTTTGAATAAAAAATTTCACATCATCAAAAATAAATAATATAAAATTTCACTTTACCTTGTGCTTAAGTCTCTTTGAAACAGTTAAAATGGACATGAACATCATCTTAAGAACAAGAATAGAGCAGTAGAAAAGAAGTGATCTAAGGACTTCATTGTCTAAAGACAATGCTGAAGAAGCATTAACTGCTTGGGCCATTGTATTGTCTTAGGATAAAAAATATGATAACTACCTTCTTGCACTCTTCTAAAAAAGTGAAAACAAGTTAATTAAACTTTGTACCTTTATCAATGGTACAATGAATACCATATATATCACCATATCATATAATATATCAATAATGTGTTCATTGTACCATGATTGCTATCTGCTATCCATAATCAAAGAATATAGACGCTTATAATAGTTATATTATATACAAAGACTACAGACGCTTATATAAGCGTCTATATTTTTTGATAGTATATTGTGTCATAGGAGTATCGGTAACGAACATAGACGTATATATGCGTCTATATTCGTTGGAATAGAAAAAAAGCTTGAATAAATTTATTGAAAAGTAAACAACAAAGTTAAAGTTTATGGCTACAACCTTAAATAGATAATAATTATTATTCACGTACCTTATGCACTGATTACAAATTATACCTTTGCTAACGCAGGTTAGAATAACAGAATTAGAATTAACAATAACAATAATAACAAGACAAATAAACACACGCAAGTCAAAGTGACAAAGTCAATGGTCAATGCTTAAAACACTCAACACTTCCAACTCATCACCTAAAAAATAACCATAGGCGTAGGGTGGGAGGGTTGGTGGGTAAATTATTCATAATAGAGAACTTGTGATTTTGTGAACACGTTATTAAAAATAGATTTAAAAACTAAAGTTAGTTATAGCAGAATTATGTTAATATTAGAAGAATATTCAGAATATTGAATAATGCAGAGTTAAGTAAGTAAAAGAATTTTATTGTTTAAATGATGTATATATTCAGTACAGATTACTGAAAATAATGCTTCAAGGCAAAGTATTCAGAAAGCGAGGAATTAGGAGAAGAAGAATATCATGGTTAAAAAACCTGAGGAAATGGTTCTCTATAACAACAACTAATTTATTTAAAGCACCAGATCAGTTAATAAAATAATTATAGCTAGAATGATCGCCAATATTCGAAACGAATAGGCACCAACAGAAGAAGAAATAATGATGTATTCAAACAGGAGTGTATTGCAATAGAGGAAGTATTGAATCTGCGTTTGTTAACATATCTACTCGTTGAATTATCCTTTTTACTGTGCGTACAGATAATCCAGTAGCTTTGTTTACACGCTGCCCATTATCGGTTAGATTATCTTTAGGAAACAATGTCTGTAGGTATATACTTAAACACTCTGTAAACTATCCCTTTGAATTCTGGGATCAATTTGATACTGGGTACTTAACCATGGAATCTTTTTTGTGTATTTAGGAGCTGTATGCCACTTTTCATTGGTTGGAAACGAGATATCCATGTGTAGGGGAGACCGGGGAGAGTTCGGACACAGGGAGACATCGGACACATTTGAATTTCGCACATTTTTGAAGATGCACTGTTGTCATTTGGTAAACACAACCTTATTTGTACATAATTATAGGTTATGTATTGACAGCTGTGATTTCGGTCGTAGTCACAGAGTTATCTATTGTGAAGTGTTTTGTCGAGTTTTGTTCTAAAAATATCGGTGCAATCCAGAAGATATATTTTAAAATACATAGACTTACCACGTATAAAACTTTGGTGCTGTAATCTACTATACTTATTTCATTAATTTGCGTTTATGTTGTTGCAATATTTAGGTAAGTTTTTTTATAAACCCATTGTATTACCAATGTTTGCATTAGGGGAGAGTTCGGACACAGTGTCCGAACTCTCCCCTGTGTGTCCGAAGTCTCCCCTGATCTGTAGTTATTCTATTTTTCTCTTACAGCTCATAATGCCCCGTACATATACAAGGGTAACAGAACGACAATTTTCTGCAGACACTATGAAAAATGCCACATCAGAGGTGCTTGACGGCAAATTGAGCATTCGGAATAGCGCCAAAACCTACGGCGTTCCTAAATCTAGTCTTCTAGATTACATAAAGAAAGCTAGAGCTGTGGGTATAGACAACGTAACATTCTCTCCAAATTTCAAGCAATCTCAAGTGTTTACCGATATAATGGAAAAAATGCTTGAAAAATATTTATTAGATTGTTCTTCCATGTTTCATGGACTAACGCCTAAAGCTGCAAGACGTTTAGCTTTTGAATTTGCCAAGAAAAACCATGTTAAAATGCCTACTACATGGAGCGAAAATGAAGAAGCTGGAACAGACTGGTTTTCAGGTTTCATGAAACGTCATCCTGTACTATCTATTAGAACACCTGAAGCCACTAGTCTCGCTAGAATGACGAGTTTTAACAAAGTTACTGTTGAGACGTTTCAAAATAAATTAGAAGAAGTTTTACGTCGTCATTCTTTTGGATCTTCAGCGATTTTCAATTTAGATGAAGTGAGTCAATTAACAATTTTGTTTAGTTATTTTGATAATTAATATCACTTATTTTTTAGACTGGGTTCTAGTTTACTACAGTTCAGCGTGTACCTAAAATAATTGGAAGAAAAGGTCAACATCAAATAGGGCAGGTGACCTCACGTGAACGTGGAGAATTAGTTACACAAGTGGGCATAATTTCTGCTGATGGAAAAGCATTGCCTCCTATATGGGTATTCCCACGGCAACGTTTTGATGAAAACCGCATGATGAAAGGGGTTCCTCAAGTTGCTTTAGGATTAGTATCTCCTTCAGGATGGATGACAAGTGATAATTTTTTGAAAGTACTTAAACATGTTGTCAAAAATACACTCTGCTCTGATACTAATAAAATTTTACTAATCATGGATAACCACGAGTCCCATCTCTCAGTGGAGGGACTTGATTACTGCAAAGAAAATGGAATTACTGTTTTGACACTACCACCTCATACTTCTAATAAGTTACAACCTTTGGACCGAACAGTGTTTGGTCCTTTCAAAAAGTTTTTTAATGATGGTGCTAATTCCTGGATGTTGTCTAATCCTGGTCAGACACTTTCTATATATGACTTGCCTGCTATTTGTTCTTCTGCTTGGGACAGAGCTGCCAATCCAGTTAATATTAAAAGTGGTTTCAAGTGTACAGGTATTTGGCCTTTTGACAGGAATATATTCGGAGAAGAAGAGTTCTTATCTTCTTACGTGACAGATAGACCAATGCCTACTACAGAACCGGAACTCGGAAAAAGAGATTTTGATAGCTTGTCCAAACCGGGGCCAAGCAAAGTTTTAGTTTCTCCGAGTCACTCAACTTCTCCAAACATCATTTCTCCAGAAATGGTTAGACCGTTTCCCAAGGCGCCAGAACGTAAAACATCAAATAGAGGGAGGCCTAAGGGCAAATGTATCATTGCCACGGATACTCCAGCAAAAGACGAAATTGCCAACAGGAAACTAAAACGATCTGTTACAAGGAAAGTAAATCCTAAAAAAAGACAGAAAGTCACTAAAAAAATTGTTGAAACATCTTCTTCTTCTTCCTCTGAAGACATAATGAGCAATGAAAAATCCTCTGACTTCATAGAGCAAGATGACGAAGTGGATACAGAAGAAACAAATATTGCAAATGGTCAGTTTATAATTGCCAGAGTTTATGGAAAAACACCAGCTACATTTCGGCACTATGTTGCAGAAATTCAGGAAAAACAGATAAAAGGATACGACGTAAAATTTTATAAAAAACATGCCACTTCTAATCGGTTTATCTCCACTGAAGAAGATGCTTTTGTTATATTTGAAGACATAAAATGTATTTTACCGAAGCCCTTGAAAGATACACGTCAAAGATATGAAAATATGATCTATTTTAATACAGATTTAGAAGATTATTCATTGCATTAATTTTTTAATATCTAAACATGTCTATTTTTTTTAAATACATTTTTATAAGTAACATATGTTGTACTGTCCGAAGTCTCCCAGTACTGTCCGAAGTCTCCCAGTTCCTAGTCCGAAGTCTCCCCGTTTCTGGGGAGACTTCGGACAAATGACCCCCTGCAATATTTTTTTATTTTTGTTGTTAATTTATTGATTTGATATATTCTGCTCTTGATTGGTTATGCCTGAACCTTGGAAGCTTAAGTTAACTACTTTAAAAGGTAAATATATCAATACACTTTTCTAATAAAAATTAATTTTTAAAAATGGTCCGAACTCTCCCCGGTCTCCCCTACACATATTAATAATTGTTGTGATTAAACGAAATAGTTTTCGGTGACTCATTTGAGGAGTCTTGCCTCAATAGCTCTGTTATTTTCTAACGGCATTACTGGTTTTCTTAGGATGTTTTCGTTCACGCTTGCTTTTCCCTTGTATCTGTTCTTCGGGTGCCGTCTTATATTGTTCTCTTTTTTCTGATAGTAAGTTGTTATAGTGTTACATCCATTGTTTTTCTATTATTACCTGTGTTAACAATTTCTCTTTTCTTTCTGTTGTTGACTTTAATTGACTAAATTTCCACTTCTGTGTGGTTGGATCTTTTATTTCCAACTGAGTCATCTTTTGAGCATCCTGGTAGTGGAATTATGTCAACAAAAGATACTTCAAACTTTTTGTCATGTGTCGAACTTTCTTTATTCCCCTTAATTTCCTTATTATTCTTCTCCTTATCTAATCCACTTTTTTTCTCTTAGTCTAGTGTATTTTTATCTTTTTCTTGTATGAATGATTCACCTGGAGCAAAGTCTTCATCGATAAAATTTTCAGGATTATATGGAAATATTCCTGTCTTCTCAAAACCTTTAATGGCTTTGACTGGTGTGGCTACGCGACCGTATGAATTTTTAAATATTTCAGCTATTTCAAATATCGTGATACGCTCATGAGGATGACTTCGAAGATAATTAATTGCCACATTCAATGTTATACCAATTATACCTTGATTTTACCGATGAGTAAAAAGCTACTCGATGCGATGTGTGCGGGGGTATGGTTAACATAATAATTCCTCGTTCTTTACATAAATTATATCTCTCTAATGTACAGTGGCTACTGTGATTGTCGATGATTAACAAAACTGGATCCTCCTTTGAAGGTTTTACAACACTGTAAAAATGCTGGAGCCATTCGAGAAATATTTGCTCATTTATCCACCGATTATCCGAGCAGCAGTAGACTGCACCAGGTGGCCCATTTTTCTTTAACTCTGGTTTCATCCTTTTGCGGGCATAAATAAAAAAAGGTGGAATATATGTTCCTGAGGCACTTATGCAGCACATAATGGTTTTCTTTGGTCTCTTTCTGCGCTCGTCTGCATTATATATTTTGGATACCGAAAATTTATATTTATCCAATATGGATTTTAAATTAGAGAAACGTAGGTTTACTTCAGTTTTGTTAAACGCAGATATGCGGTTAATACTTGTCGCCTCCGGTTTTCTTAATCGAATAGTTGGATTTCTTTTAAGGAAGCCGTGAAGCCAGTCTCTTCCAGCAATTTCTTTTTCTTTGGAAAATGGATGATGTAAATTTTTTTTCTTTAACGTATTTATAGGCACATTTTTTTATTTCTGTGGGAGTTATCACATAAAAATATTTTGATATCTTTATGACCTGCTTTGTCAAAACTTCTTCTTCTTTGGTAAATACAGAATTACGACCTAAAGAAGCAGCTGTTGTATCATTTCGCTTTAGTCGTAGTTGTATTGTAGATCTGAAAATTGCAAAACTTCTTGCAACTTCACGGACGCTTCTACCATTATTTACTGCATTTATTATTCTATTGCTGCACTCAGCATTCCATCGTGCTTTGTCACTTTTTTTCTTGTAAACTCGAGGCATCTGAAATATAAGAATTTATAAAGAAATACTCTGTATTATATAAATACAAGTTGGGGATAATAGTGGCCGGCCAGCATAACCTCCAGGCGTGTGGCTATTATAATCCCAAAATACATATTTATACTGATCGACTCATAATCATTAATCACTTAAATTAGAGCAAGAACTTTTTATATAGTCTTAAACTACGTTAAAAATTTAACAAATGGGTACCAATTATGCAGCTAAATAAACTTAATTACATACTTCTACATACCTTTAAAAATCTTGCACTAATACATCAACTCCAACAAAGTATGACATTGTCAAAAATTCCTTCTTTGCCGGCAAAACATCGTCATTGTTTTAGGTACAGTTTGAACGAAACACTGTTAGATAGCGCAACAAGTATTAAACGCGAAATAATATTAGGCCGTAAATGTAAATATTTCATAGCTACTATTACCCCAGCAGCCACCATTCCCCCCTACCCTATTGATTTCCGGATAATTTCTATCCCACAATTTACTTTTCTCCGCTGTAACTGTCCTTCTGGCATCGTCTTTCTTTCCGATTAATTTCTGTCTGTCTTCTTCTGATTTTGAGCTGATGCTTGTCAAGTAAGTAAGTACAATGTCTTTTTTCTTCGACTTGCTGTTGTATATCGTCTGTCCACCATTGATTCTGGCTCTTGTGTTCAAGTGCTTCTTCCGCTGCTTTATGATTACTTCTGGTTATATTAGTATACATTTCCTGGAATGATTGATTTGGATCCTCTATAAGCTTTTCATCTAGTCTTGTCTAGCAAAGAAAGCACACATTACCTTGCATAACACCATATAAATTATACTTTGGATCCGGTATTTAATATTCTTGTTCATATGGATGAATCTGATTATTTTTATTATTATGGGACAAATATTTTGTTCTTACAAATAATGATCTGGGTCACTTGTTGTTCCTATTAAATCATTTCCCCTTATAGGAACCGTTGATTATCTTGAGGTATATTCACAGATATCGATAAGTCTTTTGCCGTTGTCACTAAGATAATCTTTCCCACGCAGACCTACTACTTTTATATCCATTTATTGACCAGTTCTATTATTTAATTATAACATCATTTGGCTTGGTAAAAATTGTGCCATTGCATTAATCGTATGATCGTCTGATGGAACATAGGTACAAATAACTGAACTACTTCTCGAAATCGATGTTCATTTTGATAATTTTTTCATCATCGATAAATGTCATCCAATTAATAACAACATTAAATCATCTGTTTAAATTTGTATGGCACTTCTCGTTTTAAAATAATTTCATATAAATACAATTATTATTTTTAAACATTTTATTTAGTTTATACAATATATATATATATATGTGGCTAAACACCCCTTTAGGGGTTACGCCGCTTACGCTCTCTAGATCTATGTTTTGAGGTAGATCAGTCCTCATGTTCCTTATTTAATTTTCTCAGTTATTTTTCTCCATTGTGTCCTATCTCTGGTTTTTCCTTTCCACTGTCGTATGCCCGCCTTGTTGAGATCATTTACAACTTCTTGTAACCATGTAGATCTTGGTCTTCCACGTCTTCTTTTGCCAGCTGGTGTCCATTCCAATATTGAGAATATCGTCGTAGTTGATCCTGATCTCCATACGTGTCCTAGCCATTTTGCTCTTTGTTGTTTTATTTTACACACTATATCTTCCTTAATTTCTTCCAGTAGCTCAAGGTTCGTTCTTTGTCTAAATTCATTTTCATTTATTTTTATTGGTCCCAGTATTGCTCTTAGTATTTTTCTTTCTTGTATTCTAAGGTTTTCCTCTTGTTTTTTTGTCATGCTGAGGGTTTCGGCTGCATACATCATCGTCGGTCGAATTATTGTTTTGTATACCTTCATTTTCGATTTCTTACTCAATAGTTTATTTTTTAGTAATTTCTTATTTGCATGGAAGGTCTTATTTGCTGTAATAATCCTTTCTTTGATTTCTGTTTCTCTTTCTCCATTGTTTGTTATTAATATTCCCAAGTACTTAAATTTTTCGACTTCTTCAAAAATGTATTCGCCTAGTCTAACCTTTTTGTTTTCGAAGTTTTTATCAAATCTCATTATTTTTGTTTTTTCTTGGTTTATTTTTAATCCCATTACTTTTCCTTCTGTTACCATTTCATTTAACATTTTTTCCATTGTTTTTCTATTTTTTGTTATTAGCACAATATCGTCAGCGTATGCTATTATTTGTCCTTCTCTAGTTCTAAGGGTACCTTTGTTTATTTTCCTGACGATGTATTCCAGGGCAAGATTAAACAGGGTTGCTGATAACGAATCTCCTTGTCTAACCCCTTTATTTATGACAAATTCTTCTGTGTCTCCTACTTGAGTTTTTATACTCACTACAGTTCTACTCATTGTCATTTTTATTAATCGTCTTAATTTGTTTTGTATTCCCATTTCTTTCAGAGCTACCATTAATTTTGATCTTTTTATTGTATCAAATGCTTGCTGAAAATCTATAAAAAGCAGTTCAATTTCTATTTTATATCCATGAGCTTTTTCCATAATTTGTTTAACTGTATGTATGGCATCTGTTGTAGACTTTCCCTTAATAAATCCGCATTGATAGTGTCCTATGATATTCGTCATAGCGTTGGTCAGTCTTCGATGTATTAAGGTCGACATAATTTTATATGCTGTGTTTAATAGCGTCAGTCCTCTGTAGTTATTACACATTTGTTGGTCTCCTTTTTTATGAATCGTGATAATTTGTCCTTTGTTCCATTCTTCCGGCATTTTTTCTTTGTCCCATATGTCTTTTATTAAATTGTACAGTTTTTCTTTTAATTCTTCACCACCATATTTTATAAGTTCCATATTGATCCCGTCTGATCCTGAAGATTTACCATTACGGCTGCTATTTATAATTTCCTCAACTTCCTCTTTTGTTGGTCTTTCTAGCTGGTTTCCTAACATCATTGTCTCTTCTTCTACGTTTTCATTTAGGTCTTGATCTTCTTGCTCTGTTAATAATTCTTTAAAATAGTGAGTCCAAATTTCTTTATACTCTTCATCATTTTCTGATACTTTTCCATTTTTATCTTTTATGCCTTTTATCTTTCCTTTAAAAGTTTTGTTTTGCTCGCTAATTTTCTTATAAAATGCTTTTGTGTTTCTGTTCTTACTTTCTTTTTCTATTTCTTTTATCTTATCATCTAACCAGGCGCGTTTAATTTTCCTTATTTTTTTCTTACATTCATTCCTTATTCTATTGTATTCTTCCCTATAATCCTGTCTATTTGTTCTTATCCACATTTGTCTAATTTCTATCTTCTTTTTTAGCATGTTATGGCATTCTTCATTATACCATTCTTGTTTTTTTTTGTTTCTTTTTATTCCTATGTGTACATCCGCTGTTTCATTTATACATTTTTTTAAATTTCTCCATTCTGTTTCTATATCCTTTGTATATTTACACTGTTCCTTTAGTTTTTTGTTCATGTCATCAGCATACTTAATCCTTATGTCTGGAGCATTCAGTTTTTCTACGTACCATTTGTCTTTCATTGTCGTGTTTTTTAGAGTTCTTTTGACTTTTTGTTTTACCTTTGCAGTCACCATAAAATGATCTGTGTCTGCATGCGCACCTCTGTAAGTTCTCACGTCCGTAACCGATGTTTGTTTCCTTCTTGTAATCAGAATATGGTCTATTTGGGACCATGTTTTTTGGTCTGGGGAAATCCATGTTACTTTATGGTATTTAGGATGTTCGAAATTTGTACTAATGATAATCATATTGGTACTAGCTGCTAGGTTACATAATCTTTGACCATTGTCATTTGTTTTTTCGTGTAATGTGTGTTTACCTGCTACTTGGTTAATGTAGTCTTCCTTACCTACTTGTGCGTTAAAATCTCCCATTACCAGTATTGTGTCTTCTCTAGGTAAATTCTCCATTTCTCGTTCAAGTTCCTCATACATTTTGTCTTTTTCCTCCGCAGCAGCACTTTCAGTTGGAGCATATACGTTTATGATTGATATATTAAATGGTTTGGCGTTAATTCTCAGGTAAGCCATACGTTCATTTATTGGTTTAAATTGCATAATGTTATTTTTTATTTTTCCCATAATTATGAAAGCAACTCCATATTGACCTTGTTTTCCATGTCCCGAATACTGTAGTGTGTAGTTTTTTTTATTTATTTCTCCTTGACCTGCCCATCTAATTTCTTGAATCACTGCAATATCAATTTGGTATCTTTCTAGTTCTGAGACAATCTCCTGCATTTTTCCTGGTTCAAGCATTGTTCTGATGTTCCACGTACTTATTTTTAGTTCATCGCAGTTTATACAATACTCAAACTTAATATTAAATAATATTTATTTATCCTTTACTATTAATTAAATATTCCGCCTGAATTTGATAAGTCTATCAGAAGTAAACAATGTATACTTTGTTAATACGTTAGGAGGTGGCGTTAGGAGCAAACATATTAATTTATTGAATTATTTTAATATAATATAATTTGTTTAAAATATAAAAAATAATAAATAAATAATAAGATTACTTTATTTAATTTTATATTACACTTCTGTTTATAATTATTCTCCTTTGCAGATAGCTAGAGTGGACATATTATGTTTCTTGTTATTATTGGAGGTTTCTTTTAATTTTTTATAGAGGTTGAATGTACTATATTTTTTGTCTAGATTATATTTCGTCACACATTTCATGTATCCACTTTTCTTTTGTTGATACCAGCAGAGTACAAACCCGAAAACTGTGGCTAGACAAAATCAGATTCATGAAGTTTGCGACTGAATACAGAAGGATTAAGGTTTTTTTAGGCTTAAATATCAAACGAGATATATGTAATAATAGTGGGAAGAAAATTCTAAGTAGTTTCAATTCAGACGAGAACGCGATCTCAGGCAAAAGGATTTGCTATCCTGCACTCTATTTAATTAAGCTTCGGTTGTTCAGATATTTATTTGTTATACCTGTAATCATGGGCGTCCGCAGGATCAAAACTAGATTTGACAAATAAAAAAATTGGTTAGATAAGCACTAATAAATATAGACGTAAATTGAGAGTCTTCACTGAGAGGGAAGAGAGGGAAGGGGTTTCCCTCGGAAAAGTTTTGAAAATAACGTTTTCACCTTCATACAAAAATGAAGCAAACTGAATATAATTTAAATATTTAAAAACTTTTTTAATGCTTTATACAAAAAAGTGATGCTAACAAGTTTATTTACTCCTGGATAAGCCTTCGATTTGTGAAGGAAGATAAATTGTCTGTTCCTAAACACTATTATTTAAACAACAATTTACGCGGATCAATTGTAAATTCTTGTAAAACTTTTTCTACAAACTCTTCCTTTTTTTGGTAATATTTGTTTGCGATGAATGCTCATTAGAGCTAACCCATTAAGGCGATCTTCGACCATTGTAGTCCGCAACCATGTTTTTATTCTTCGAAGACTGCTGAACGACCTCTCAACTGTACACGTAGTGCAAGGCAATATTGTGCAAGGTTGTTGTTGTTGTCTAACTCATTATTAAGGCGTTTTTTATTCTAATGTTCTATCCATACTTTTAGCTCTGCATCTATTCTATCTATTTCATAGTGATTTAAGGATTGTCTCAGTTCTAATTTAAGGCAATTTAAATCAATTTTTGAAAAATGCTTGGGGTGCAGAAGACTCAGAGCGAAGGCTGGCGTATTTTCTTCGGAAAATCGTATCTCTAGAGAAGATATGATAGAATCCAGATACGGAAGAATCGGTATTCACTAGGCGTATTAGCTGGTTGATTGCTTCTATGTTGTTGCATGTTTACAGTTCTAGGGGTAGATAATTCAAAACCGCATTCTTCGGCTATCTTATTGGCTTCATGCAATAAAGTTGTTTTTTAAAAATCCCCATGATTTGACGAATATGTTCCGCTATCTTTAAAACATCAGTTTGCGCAGATTGTAGGCGGTTGACTATTTATAGGCTCTGGATATTCAGAATATTTTGCAATCAAAATGTCAGCGACGATAATTTCTGACTTGCATGCACAGAGTGCACATGATAAGATGTTTTTCTAGTAGACAAATTTCCTTCAACGGATAGGGTTTGGAAGGCCTGTACAATTTCAATTAAATTTTTTCGAAAAACCCTAATTACCTTGTACCGTGTTTCGCAGAGGCTAGGGATATTTGCTATCATAGTCCTTCTTAATACTGATTCACGGAAGAAATTGGTTATATCTTTAATAGTGACAATAGTATTTCGCACTTCATTTAAACGATTCAAATCGTTCACAACTGAATTTAATATGTGTGACGTACAGTGGAAAAAAAAGATTTGCTCCATTTTTTCCTTAAAATTGCTTGAACTCCGCCTTCCTTTCCCGACATAGTGGAGCAACCATCAAACCCCAGGCCGACACACTTGAGTGGATCAACTTCATGATGTGTCAGGAAATCATCAATTGAGTATTCAGAGCATCGAGCTGAACAAATCCTGTAAATTCTTCACGAATTTCTTCTGCTTCTTCATTAAAATACCTCAATCCAATTGACAACTGTTCTTTGCCTGAAATGTCAGCGGTTTCGTCAGCTAATATTGCTATTGTAGTTTGCTTTTTTGACTTTTTCAAAAAATTCTGTCCTAATTACGTGGCCGCAGATGTCAATTCTTTCATTTTGTGTCCTCACTGACTTGTATGAGGCATTCTTAGCGCCTTGTTCAAAATGCTCCTGCAAAATTTTGTCTCCGGCATCAATTCGAAAATTACACAAGTCTTGGAAAACATCTTCACTCGATTCTTTCCCACGGAGAAGTAAGTCATGAGTGCCTGAGAAGACGATATATGAGATAACTAAACTTAAGACTTTTCTGTTAGTTTCTATTGTTTTGCTCGCAAACTCGTTGATCTGAATGTCAACTGGTTTCGCTGTTAAAAAAGCTTCTGCAGCCTCACTAGCCATCTTATGGCAATGATTTTTTGCATGATCGTTGCAACATGTGTGGATATCTATGTATTTGTTAAAGGCCCTTATCATAAATGACCCCAATGTCCCTTTGATTGTCAATTTAGGTGGAGGAAAGACGACACAGAATTTACAAAAGGCTCATTTGTAAAGGACACTATGTCCATTTTCTTACTTTTTCAGGAGAGCAGTTTTAAAATTTTTTAAATTTGTAATCAGTAAATACTCCAATGTTTCTTATATTTAACCAAGATTAATATATTATTATTGTGGTGTGTATAATCGTTTTTCATTCCATGAAGTGTTATAGACCTGAGGTTTACCGTTCATTATTTAAATTTTTTTTAAAAATGTGTAGTTGGACATAGTGTTGTTTACTTCTAACAATTTTTTTAAATAATGTGGCATTGCATGTTAAGGTCTTTACGAAATAAACAATACAAACACATTAAACAGCCTATACTATTATTTTATTAGAGGTAAATATTATAATGTTATAATAATTGAGTAAAATTATAGACGACAAGTTTCAAAAGTGTTAAAGATGCTCCATATCATCTTCATCTTCTTGTGGGTAATCGTTTGTGGCTACATCGCTATTGTTAAATTTTAATAAAACGCATGACAAACTGACGGAACAAAAGGCAGTAATGCAATTAAGTCATTGTACTTTTGTTTTGTGATTGGTAATGGGATTACTGAGACTTGATTTAATTGGGCTGGAAACGTTACTTGCTGTCTTCGATACCTCATGAAGTCCACTTCATACATATTTTGATTATTGAAATCGGTCTTATAAAAGAACTTTCCAATGTGTTCTTGTTGGACTTGTAGGAAAACACATGTTGACAGTAGAACAAGGTCTTTATTAACATTTTTTTTCTACTTACAAAAGGAGGATTAGATGACAATTTCTTATCGAACAGCGTTTTGAAGTTTTTGAAATCTGCAAGTCCCATATTGTGCACTGTGTATTTACATGATGTTTGCCTAACTAGTTGTTGCCAGTCCCATGGTGTTAAAATGGCCAAATTGGAGAGTTTCTTTCTTTTTCTTTCGATTAAAGCATGAACAGTGTCTGCTTCCATATATGTGTGCCCTTACAGTAAAAACTTTTGAGTGATCTTCTTTATTTGCAGTATCCAAAAATAGCACATTATAATACTTATATTTTTATTTTGTCCATAGCAGTTATTGGTCCAAAGAGTGATGTCCCCTACTTGACTACCTGGAATTGTATTGTCAGCCCATTTCAAAATTGACGAGGCAATTTCATTTGCACCTCGGGTCCCTTTCGATTCGTCCCACATTATACATTGTACAGAAGAATCACTGGCATCATGTAATGTAAAATTTAATATCCAAAGCTTCCTTTTGTAGAAACTAATACAATTGTTTTTTAGTGGTGAAGGCAAACATTTTTGCAAATCACCAGATAGTACTTTGTATATTGGTGACTCTTTAGCTATTATAAAGTCCAATTATTTTAAGTTATACCGAGTTTTAGATTCAATTAGGTGAGCATCATGATCAGCCTGTACGTACACTGGTTAGTTCATCTGCAGTAAGATTATTTTTTAATTGAGCGGTGAATGTACTGCATGTATCGCAAATGTCTCTTTCGGGCGGTTTAAACGACAACTTGAAGTCTTTATTAAAAATATCTGTGTACAATCACTTTCTTGCTCTGAGCTTTGGATCTACATGTCTTTCATTGCATTCATCAATGTACAGTTGATACATCTTTTCTATTGTAAGTTCTGTGCCCAGATAATCTCTCTTACTCCTTTCTCTGGAATAATGACTCTCGTATTTTGGGAATGATTTAATATGTTGATGTATACTATTTATGGTTTCGGTAGGAGTTTTATTGGTTGACGTGTGTGTGTTGACGAGCTTTTATTAAACCTCCTGGCTCAATTTTTTTTAACATATTTACTACTACTAAATTAGATATACAAAGTGTGTTTACAAACATAACCTTGCACACCTTCAATAGCTGATTGTTCACTGTAAAATGGTAGTGTAGTGTATTATTTTTAGATTTGGTAGAATTTAGATCTTTTGTTCTTGATCGAAGAGTAGGTTGGATGTCGATACATGAGAAGATAAATTGCTTTTTAAGATCTGAAACATTTGTCTCAGTCCAGTATGAGTTGAAAATTTTTTGTTTTTCGTATTCTGGCCATCTTTCAGAGCATTTCGTGCGACACATGCAAGGAGGCTTTAACATTTTTGCAGGCATGTCTTTGCCTCTTTTACTGAGATACTCTTTCCCACCAGCTATTTTTTGTTTGCGAACATTACAGGTCCAATTTTGTTCATTGACTACACGTTTTTTACCTTTTTGTTTGCACTTAGTTATATTTTGTACATTTCTTTTAACACTTTTCTCTTCTTCTAAAATAACTTCATTATGTTCATTGAAATTGCCTGCATCACTGCTTAGGGATAAATCGTCCTAAAGAAGATTTTTTTTATTGCCCCACTAATCGCTAATCGTAGGAGTAATAATAGCTTTCTCTTTTACCTTTGTTTTCGCTGGTTTACTTATACGTCTCATATCATTGTCGCCCGATTCTGAGCTTTCACCACTTAGAGGCTCATAGATTTTATCAATATCCAGCTAACAAACCAGCTAAAAGAAGGACTTGAATCGTGTTTTATTATAATTTATGAAAATATTTTAATTCAAAAATAATGTTAAAAAATAAAAAATTTAGACATGACTTTAAATTATTATGTTTAATTTCAAATCGAGAGCTGTCATTCGTTTCTCGTAAAGTGTAGCACAAAACTGTATTGAGTTGTGGCGTACTAGAATAAATAAAACACACTGGAAAAATTAAAAATTTAATTTGAAATTAATACAAAATAAATAACTTTTACAGTGAACAAGTCTGGAATTTAAATATATATATATATATATATATATATATATATATATATATATATATATATATATATATATATATATATATATATATATATACCCTTATCTCTTGCCGTACTGCTCCACCATAGGCCGATCAGATACCAGCATATTCTAGACTAAGCCGCAGATTAATTTAGAATTTTAAACTGCTGCGTTAGCCTTTTTGTTTTCTGTACACCGAGCTGGGGTTTGAACTGACATCTCTCGCATTGAAGCGAAGGAGAAGCCAGCCGCCCAGCCCGCTTGGCTATCCGATCGACTTTAAATATATGTATTATAATTCGAAACTGCTGAAATAATAGTATTTTGTCATATCTCCATTATTAAAAAATTCTTCAAACATTTTGGACATTAACTCAACCGTCTCTCTGGTTATTAAATTTATTAGATACCGTTTTTTGTTGTTAATAATAAAAATAATATTTATCTAAACACATTTTTGAACGTTATTTTTTTTATTTAGATTTAGTGCAATTCCGTTATCTGTGATGGCAACAACGAATTAATTCAAAAACCATTAGGTCAAGTCTGAACACAGGTTTACGTTAGGAAAAAAAAGTGTACCAGTTTTATATGACGGGAACTGTACCTACATGAAAAAATTTCTGAGTTCTATTAAATTTAGGTTTGCATTTTTAAGAATAGTGTCTGCATTTCTGGGGGTGGGGAGGGGGCAAAATATTAATTTTTTGCAGCCCAAAATATTAAATTTGCAAACCAAAATATTATTTTTTCCAAAACTTGTTCAAAAAACGTAAAAAATTACAATATTTATTTTTGTTTTAATTTTTGTCCATGCCTTTTTTGTGACTCAAAATACGTAGGCATAGCTACTGCTTCAAGAAAAAGTTTTAAGGTCATGTCAAGAAAAAAAATTAATTTTCTATAGGTTTTCTCAATAACCTTTTCTTCTCAATAAGTTTTTTTTCCACATGTATTGGACATTCGTTATCATTGGAGATCTAAAAATAAATTGACACCATACAAAATCCAATATGACGCTCATAGGAAATAAAAAACTTGATGATAGTTTCATCTAACCGAAACGTGGCAATAAAAAAAAAGCTAGAAATTATTAGGTTAAAAAGTTTCTTAAAAAAAAATATTTTTTACTTGCTAAACCAAATAATGTAACTTAACTCTGAGTACACTATCCATCAAATTTTCTAAAAATTTCCCTATTTAACCAAATTTGAAAAAAATCAATCAAATTTTATCACAACTTTTGAAAAGGTAAAAGATGCCAGTTTTTTTGCACGAAGTAATGTGACTGCAATACAAAAAAGTTATAGGCAAAGATATATTGCTTTATTAGATATAGATATAGATTATTATATAGAAAATATATATTGTTTTATTTTTTGCATTATTTTCTAGGCATAACTTTTAGAAAAAAAAATAATATTTTTACACCTCAAAAAATGCCTATTATTCTATTCGATTGAAAATTTAATTTTCTTCAAAATACTTACCTTAATATAAAAATATCAAAAACAAAACACACATTTTTTATATTTAAGTATCATACTCTATTTATAAATAGAATTTACGGCATAACAGACATACTTAGTACGAGAGTTGAAATCGAGCCATTAAGGAGTTCCAGATTAGTCCCACAATGTAAAAGATGCCAGGCTTACGGACACACGTGGAAATACTGTAAAAAGGAGCCAAGATGTGTAAAATGTATTGGGAAACACCTTTCTAAAGATTGCCAAAAATCACCAGAAGATAAACCAAAATGTGTTCATTGTGGAGAAAACCATCCTACAAACTACTGCGGATGTTATGTAGCTAAAAAATTACAAACAATGAGAAACGAGAGAACAAACAAAGACAATGTTATAAAAGCGCCCCATAGAGTTATTGAAAGCAAAAAACTAAAAACAGCAGAGATCAGTGAAAATAGAAGTTACAGCGATGTAACAAAGAATGCAAGGAGACATGCATCATCGCAACAAGAAAAAGAAACTGATATTACATTAAAAATGATATTGGAAGAGCTCACCAAGATTGATGACAAAATAACTCAAATCGATATCAGAGTTACCCGACTAGAGTATAGCGCTAAAGGAGCTATTCCGAAAATCAGAAATGGCTAAGGACCTCCGAATAATGGCGAGGAACGCAAATGGACTGTTACAACATCAGATCACGTTGCAAGCAGTACTAAATATTGAGAAAATTGATCTGTGTCTCGTTTCTGAAACACACTTCACTAAAGTGTCATATGTAAAATTTAGGGGGTATAGAGTATATTCTACTGTACACCCAGATAATGCAGCTAAAGGAGGAAGCGCTATCATAATTAAAGATAACATCTTGCATCATGAGGAATTAAAATATGCAACTGAGCACATACAAGCTACAACAGTCTGTGTAAAGATGAAAACAAATACCGTAAATATAAGTTCAATATATTGTCCTCCTAGACACTTCATTAAAAGAGAACAATATAAAGAGTTTATGAAAAACTTTAGGAAAAAGATACATCATCGGTGGAGACTTTAATGCAAAAAATACCCACTGGGGCTCTAGGCTAACTACAACTAAAGGAAAAGAACTATTGTCAGCTGTTAAGGAACAAAAGGGTGAAGTAATCTCTACTGCTAGACCAACATACTGGCCTACCGATAGGAACAAAATTCTAGACCTGATAGGTTTCTTTATTTACAAAAATATCTCAGCCAACTATCTGGATATCAATGACGGTTGGGATATTAACTCTGATTACTCACCGATAATTTTAACTATGAGTGATACAGTGATTAAAAAAGAGTTCAATCCAATATTGACTAATAAAAAAAAACTGACTGGGAGAACTTCAAAATAAATCTTGAACACAAAATTAATCTTGCTGTGCTATTGAGAAACACGAGGCAACTTGATGACGAATTAGAAGTTTTTATAAAAAATTACCAACAGGTAGCTTGGGAAAATACTCCCACAATAACTTCTAGAACAAAACGGTCAACTATCCAAAAGAAATCAGAGAACTCATCGTAGAAAAAAGGAAGAAAAAAAATGGCAGCAATACACAGCTCCACGAGACAATACTATTCTAAATAATGATACACAAAAACTAAAAACAAAACCAGGTAAATATTCTAATGAAGTGATGTCCTATCGACCAATATCACTTGTTCCGGTGATATCAAAACTATTTGAAACACTTCTATTGAAAAGATTTAAACCAATAATAGAAAGAAAAAAATCTTATAACAAATCATCAATTTGGTTTCAGAAATCAATATTCCACTATAGTTCACAGAATAACGAATATAATAGAAAAAAAATTAGAAGAAAAGAAAGTCTGCTCTGCAATCTTCTTGGAGGTAGCACAGGCGTTTGATAAAGTCTGGCATGACGGTTTAAACTATAAACTAAGAACGTTCATGCCTAAATAGTATTCAGAAATCTTGAAATCATACATTGCGAATAGATATTTCAGAGTAAAACAAGAAGAAGTGTACACCGGCTTAAGGGAGATCAAAGCTGGCGTGCCACAAGGGAGTGTCTTAGGTCCTGTACCTACTGTGTACGTGTGACGTTCCAGAGCTAGAACAAAACACTATTGCCACCTTCGTGGATGATACAGCCATACTAGCGATAGGAGACACTAGTGAAGAAGCGACTGATAAGTTGCAACTATCAGTAAATAGAATACATAACTGGACCAAAAAATGGCGAATAAAATTAAATGAGACTAAATCTGCACACATTAACTTTACAAAAAAAAAATAGAAAATTTCCGAGTTAGAATAAATGATACCCAAATTCCTTATGAAACATCAGCAAAATACTTGGGCATTACCCTAGATGCGAAGCTGCGCTGGAAAGTCCATGTCAAAAAGAAAAGAGGGGAGCTTGATATTAGATATAAGAAATTGTATTGGCTGATTGAAAAAAATTCAACTTTATCAATTCATAATAAATTATTCATCTACAAGCAAGTACTGAGGCCAGTATGGGTATATGGGTGCCAACTCTGGGGCTGTACCAAAGCTAGTAATCTACATATTATCCAGAGATTTCAAAACAAAGTACTGAGAAACATTGTGGATGCTCCTTTGTATATCCATAACAGAAACCTCCAGCTGGACCTGGGTATGGAAACTATGATCGAAATAATCAAGAGAACAGCAGCAAGTCACGAGCAGAGGCTGCATAGTCATGTGAATGTCGAGGCAATTCAGCTTCTTGACAACACTGAACTAAAGAGAAGACTCATATGGACAAAACCATTTGAGTTAGTGTAAATGTGTAACAGTTTAGTGTAAAAAGCAGAGTATAGTGTTGTGAAGTTATTGCATGTTAGTTTTAGTGTATTAGTTGATAGAAAAAATAAGAGTAAGCCCTTAGATTTAAGTATTTGCTGTTTATTAAGTTAGGTCAGAAAATAACTGATAATTGGTCATTTGTGATCAGATAGCAGTATATAAACACCGCATAGGTGTTAAAAAAAAGTATCATATGAACATATTCAATAATAAAAATTCCTTTTAAAAATGATAGTCAAGACTAGTCAATAGCGTAACTAATCTAGTATCTAGATTTACTAGTTATAACTTACCAAGTGGAAAAAATTTCTGAATATCTATCGTGAAACAAATACAGCAAAGACACAAAACACTCGTACAAATATCAAAATTCGAGAGATCACTCTCGCAACTTATTACTTCTACATCTACTATCTACTAAAGCTAAAGAATGACTAAAAAACTGAAATGAATAATGAATCCTAGAGCAAAGCTTGTAATCAAAGTTCAAAGAATCTAAAATTCGTTGAATTGCATATTTGGACTTACTAGTTGTTCTTGGAAATACTTCCGGTTTGAGCTAAAGGTATTCCTAAAAACCATAAGGCCATCAAAATATTTGGTTCTACGAGTTCAGGGATGGTTGCTGTTGCTTTCAGATTTAAAAAAGATTAGGTAAGTAAAATAATAATTATCATTAATTTTCATTAAAGTTTTGTTAAATTTATGTGGTTTTTTCGTCCCAGCTAGAACGTAGAAACAGAGTGGTTTCAACAGTGGTTGTGTTGCTTTCAGATTTAAAAAATATTAAGTAAATAAAATAATAATTATCATTAATTTTCATTAAAGTTTTGTTAAGTTTATGTGGTTTTTTCGTCCCAGCTAGAACGTAGAAACAGAGTGGTTTCATTCAAAGTCAAAATTAAATTACAACTTTGTATTTTTCTATATTGCTTATTTACCAATTTTACACTGTCCCTCCCCTGTCCATGCCTATAATTAATGCAATGTTAAAAATTACGCACTATAAAGTTTTTCGTCGTCTTAGTCACCTGTTTTAAATTCTTCATATTGTTTATTTCAGATTTTTACTTTACATGTGACTTTTGGCATTGTCATGTTTACTGATCGTATTAACTTAATACAAATTATGATACTGTAAATTGCTTGAAATAACTTCTTTCGTCTCTAGTATAAGCTGCTTTCAAATTTATGAACAGATAAAAGGTATCCATATTAAATTCCCCGGTTTTTCTACAAGAAGCTATTAAAGTTGACTTTGACCTAGTCTTGAAAATTATAAAAGACTGGAATATTTAATTATCGGCTTTATTTAATTTAATTACAGTTACTAACTATAAAATTTATAATATTTATTTACTAATTAATTTTTTATAGGCTTTTGCAAATACCGAAGACTCAAAACCAAAGAAAGTAGATCCACAAGTAAATGAAAATGTGGAGAGGGTAAGAAGGTAAATGTAACTTTGTTAATTGATGTTTTAGTATTTTGGTTAATAAAAAGTATGTTATAATATTATTCTTGGAGTGCCGTGTCTTCTTAACGAACTTTATCTAACAAATTGTCAATGATCAATTTATTAACTGCTACCCGGAAAACAGAATTAGTGATTCTGATTTCTGTTTTTAGAAAATTGATGTAACATAGGGAGAATGGGATTAATGTTTATTTAAAGAAACTATCATCTGCAGATGATTTAACAGGACCATACAATGAATATGTCAATCATGAAACAAAATGGCACTTGGGTTAAAACTGACATGGATAAACCAAAAAAAAAGCTTAAAAATCTAAACAGACGGAAATATAAATGTAACTCAAATAATTGACAATAAGAAATTTGATGTCTATTGGAAATTTTAATCGTTTCTAAGAAACTTAAGTACTTCTTACTGATAATTTTTTTACCAGAAAAGATTATGTAGATACCCACAATATTTGTGTATTAATATTACTGCAATTTTTTAGACAAAAGATCGTATTGATAGTATATTATGCCTAAAAAGATTATTTTAAAATTTTTCGTCAGTGGTTACATTACGTTGGTGATTATCAGCTATGTCATAAAAATTATGACGTCAATAATTTTAAAACAAAGTATAAACTCTTGAGAGATACAAAAACGTTTTCGGTGGAGACAAATATTAGTTTAAAAATCGGAGTTGCTTTAAATCCTTTTTATTGTTTTGTTTTTACTTCAATTCTTGAAGAAAACTCGTGACCATGTTTAATTATTTTTAGGGCACATTTAAATGACCTGGAAAACATCCCACTCTTTTTCGTCGCTGGGTTAATATACACTTTTGCAAATCCTGGAGAAACAGCAGTCAAGGTTATGTTTGTAGTGTATGTAGTCACGAGATATTTACATACTATCGTGAATACCGTTTTTCCTCTTCCTCGACCAGCTTAGGCTTACCATACGTCCCGGTTTAACCGGGATTGTCCCGGTTTTAGATATCGGTCCCGGAGTCCCGGCCGGTTTGTCATTTTGTCCCGGTTTGACAAAACTGTCGAAATTTTGAATTTTTGTTAAGTGATCACACGAATGATTTTGTTCCTCCTGGATTCATATTTACTGATAATAAATAAGATTATTCACGTTCGTATTATATAAACAATTCTAATAATGATGACTACACATCTGATTGGTGAGATATTTTAATAGGGTTCCCACAGAAGACGTGCTTAATTCTCGAAATCATCAAAATGACCAATTCAGCAATTCACCGTGTCATATTTCTTAAACACATTATTTCAGTGAGTTGATAACGAATATAAACATTAAAAAAATTAAGAATTGATGAATTAAAAAAAAAAACAGATCTCAGTTTACCCTAATCATTTGCAGTGCGATTACATTTTGTTTTTTTGTGAACGGTGCTAAAATACGAAAGCACTTTGTGTTTTATTTAATTGCTGTGTTCGATTTAAAATGCCGAAAAGAAACTGCAAATTCACAAGCGAACTTGAAAAAGATTATCCTTTTATAAAAAAGCTTTGTAGTGACAATAGCAGGGTGAAATGCCAGCAATGTTTTTCAGAATTTTCAATTGCACACGGTGGGCGAGCAGATATTAAAGATCACTTAAAGTGTGCAAAACACAAGACTGGTGTAACGGAGATTGCAAGTACTTTTTTATCAAAAATTTTTTTAAAAGTGATGATCCCACTCAAAACGATTTAATTATTGTAGCTAAAGAGGTCACATTCACTTATCACACGGCAATGCATGATATAAGATTCAAAACAAACCCCAAGCAATTTGGGGTTGCTAGAACCAAATGTGAAGCGATCATTTTAAATGTGTTGGCACCTTTGGCTTTGTCAGAGTTACACACCGACTTACAGAAGGCTTTTTTCGTAAGTGTTACTAACGATACCTCAAATAAAAAGCACATCAAACTGGCACCAATTATTGTTAGATACTTTTTACCATTAGAAGGTGTACATGTGAAACTATTGAATTTTGAGTCCGTTCAGGGTGAGACATCGGAAATATTGACTCAAAATATAATTTCAACATTACGTCGTCATTACATTACAAAAAAAGTAGCCGCATTTTGTGGCGACAACTGTAATACAAATTTTGGAGGTATGCATAGAAGAGGACAAAATAATGTTTAGAGAAGACTTAAGAGAACTCGGTGTAGATATTGTAGGAATTGGATGTGGCGCACATATTGCACACAATGTACTTCAAAATGCTGTGGATGGTTTACCAATCTAAATTGAAGCACTAGTTGTCAAAATGTATAAACATTTTCATATCTACACAGTTCGAGTAACTCAGTTGAAGGAATTCTGTGAATGTGTAGATGTGGTATATAAAAACCTAATCCTCATTATCATCATATATAAAAACATGGAAGTACCAGATTTCTTTCTCTTTTGCCGGTAATTGAGAAAATTCTAAATATATTCGAAGGACTAAAAGTATATTTCCTTTCCCAAGATAACTGTCCACGTGCAATGCGAGATTTTTTTGAAAGTGAAACGGGTGAGTTATATTTTTGGTTTGTGCATGGACAATTAAAAAATTTTAACAAGACTGTACTACTCATGGAAAAAAGTGAAGCAAGTGTGACTGACATTATTTTGGAATTAAGAAGATTGAAATCTAATCTTCAAGAACTCATGGACAGAAATGTTGTACCACAAAGAGCGAAACAATTATTATTAAAGAATCTTGGTAGTAGCCAGAATATTGATAAATTTCAAACAGAAGTAACTGATTTTTACGACGATGCATTTCATACATTGAATTGTGGGAAGACAGTTTCGTATGAGCCGACATTTTCGAATGGATTGGACTGAATCACGTTTTGAAATGGGTCGAAATCGAAGGATCTGCTGAAATTATAAACAAAATACACGGTAGGGACGATCGACAAAATATTAATACTGACAACCTTTTTGACGAGTTGTCACATACGAAAGTTTTTATAGCATCAAAGAATGATGAATGGAAGTCCACGACGATACAAATTGATTATGTTGACAAATGGGTTATACTATTTAAACATTTTCGTGAACAACACATCGATACACCCAACCTGGTAAAAATGGTGCAATATATTTTGTGCTTACCAGGCACCTCCGCTCCTTAAGAGCGTGTCTTCTCGATGATGAAACATATTTGGTCGGACGATAGAAGCCGTATGTTGGAGTCTACCGTACAAGCATTACTATACTGTAAATTAAACTTTAATATGACATGTAAAGATTTTACGAAAAAATAAAAAAAAATAACATTTTATTAAAAAAAGTACATACTATACAAGCGAGAAGTATGAATGGTACAAAAAATAGGTATTATGTATATTAATAAAAATTTTTGGCAGCAGCTTAATCGTTTTTTTTTATACTTTACCCTATCCACCATTTACTGTCCCGGTTAAAAATTTCATAATTATGGTAAGCCTACAGCTAGAGCTCTATCTTGGAGTACAGTATAGAAGCGTCGGTTCAAAAATTAAGGCTTAACTAAATAAACTAATAATTTGTTTTTATAACATCCAATGTTTTATCCAATAACTATGTCTGATTCATGATGATTCCGCAATTTGAGTTTCTAGAATTTTTCTGGAAGCAGTTTTTAAAGAATTGTTACAATTTGCATCAGGTAGGATGAAGTCGTGTTCAATAGAAAGAAAACAACTTGAACGAAGAGTATATATATATTCATAAGCTGTAAGTAGGTATTGCTAAAAACATTGACTTTTCCGATATATTCTCACAAGGAAGATAATATTGTTAGTCAAATGTTAATAAGAAAGAAAACTTTATTAATAACTGTTCGTGAAGGTTTTAGAAAATTATAGTCATTAACTATATTACTGAAAACTGTTTACCAACTTGTAACATAAACATAGACAATAACGTTATTGCCTTTTCGCGAATATTTAGTTCTATGAAGTTATATTCATAGACTGTGAGAGTTATTAAAAACTGTTTACCATTCAATAGTAATAAGGACAAAAATATACTCTAAGATAAGTTAAACCTCTCTGGCAATTCGTTTATTGTAAAGATGAAACAAAATCTCTCGAACATGTCGATTTTTAAACTTCTTTTAATGTCTAACGGTACCATGGGCTCGGTATTTCGATGAACCCTTATTAGGTGGCAGCCACACCCTCAATTTTTTTAAATAGAAAAAGAGATTATGTGACACAGAATTTAAAAGTTTATTAAAATCCGATTCCAAACTTCATTAATATTTTTTGAAAATTTATTTACTGATGTCCTAAATAATTTAGTTAAGCAACTATTAAACCATCCCCTTAAATTTTTCAGCTAAGAAATTCTCGATCTTCCAACGGTGCGCTTGCCCCTTATCTTTCCTTCAATTTCCTTTCCTATTAGAAATAGCACCTGTTTTTTGTTCATCGCACTGTATAAATGTATAAATATATGTATAAATCGCACTTCATGGCATCGAACTAATAGCCTTGTTCTTATTTCTAATGTCATATCTCTATTGGTTTGTAGCTTTTTCATTTTCAAGGAATGATATGCTATTTCTTTATGGCATCTTATCTCCTTTGCTTATTCTGCATCTTTCGGTATACATGTCCTAATATATTTGCAGTGTCCTAACTACAGTGCTCTCTTGCGCTGTGGACTGGAAGGATCTTCTATTACTTCACCAAAATCTTGACCTTGAAGTTGAAAATTACTGCCCAAACTTTCATCATATAATTCTAAATTAATTTTATCAAAGTTAATACCATTATCAAAATTTTCTTCTTCGAGATTGCGTCGATATTGCTGTGCGAATTATCTGAAAATTGAAAAAAAAGATACTTTTTATATGAAATAAATAATAATGCTTAATTCAGTTATATTAATTAAATCTAATAACTCAAAATTGTATTGTTATAAAGTTCATTTAAGGTAATATTAAAAAATAATAATTGGTTTAAACAAAGTTTTTCTAAAAAAAGCATACAACATAGAAAAAAATACGTAGTTTTACTTTATTATAAATAAATAATTTTTATTTATAACAAAACTAAATCATGTTAGGGATAATAATTAGAAATAATCAAAAACATAGAACTCCTACAAGCAGCTTCAATTTACAAATCGGGCTCACTATGCATTTCAGCAATTTGTTGTCCGCCAAATGATTAACCGAACGAGAATGGATTTGAAACACTTTTTAGATAATTAGGACCTAGGTTCTTAGTGAGTGGAGACTACAATTCAAAACACAAGAGCTGGAGCTCAAGATTATCCCCCACTCCCCCTCCGGGAAGATGTAGAGTCCTAGACGATGTGGTGAAAGAAATTCAACTAAAATATCTCTCAACCTACAAACCAACTTACTGGCCAATCGATCGGAATAATAGGCTGCCCGATTCACTTGACTTTTTTTATCTATAAAGAAATCCCAAAAGAATACCTGCACATAGAATCTAATGAAGACCTATCTGACGATACAAGACAAGATACAATACAAGAACAGTCTACAATTATTGCAGCAATAATGACAAATCCATCATAAAAATGTCAACATTCAAGATTAACGAATAAATCAATAGACTGGAATATTTTCAAAGAAATCCTACAAGAAAAAATAGACCTAAAATCTCATTACAACAAACACAAGAAATAGAAATAGCAATAGAAACATTAACAAAACAAATACACGAAGCTGCTCGGGAATCTACAAGCCATAACTTTGAATGAAAACTGTTCCATAAGAATTGTCCAACAATAATAAGAACAAAAATATTAGAAAAACGAAAACTTAGTAAAAAATGGCATCAAACTCATTCACCTCAAGACAAAATCAAATTGAACTGAATGTGTAGAGAAATAAAAGAACTATTTAAACACCATAGCAACGCCAATTTCCAACATTACCTAAAAAATCTGACACATAACCTAGATAGTGAATACTCATTATGGAAGGCAACAAATAAGCTTAAGCATCAAACTCATTCACCTCAAGACAAAATTAAATTGAACTGAATGTGTAGATAAATAAAAGAACTATTTAAACACCATAGCAACGCCAATTTCCAACATTACCTAAAAAATCTGACACCTAACCTAGATAGTGAATACTCATTATGGAAGGCAACAAATAAGCTTAAGCGGCCTCAAAACCACATTTCACCTATCAGAAGATTTAAATTAGAATAAAATAGGTTAAAGACAGATCAGGAAAAAGCGGACGCATTTGCAAAACAGAAAAGATATTTTAACTGCTAACAAACAGGACAAATGAAGATGACAACATATATGAATATTTAAACAGTTCTCATCAAATGAACCATCCACCCAAAATGGGCAGCTTCTAACAAAGTAAAAAATCTAATATAAAACATTAATAAAAAGAAGTCGTCTGGACATGATCTCATAACGGCCAACATATTAAATAATCTACCCATAAAAGAAATATTAAGTCTAACACAAATAATAAACTCGATACTACATACATGCACAATGAAAGTTAGTAGAAATCATTATATTCCGGAACCAGGAAAACCTTGACATGAGATTACATCCTACCGACCCATCAGCCTATTACCAGTTATGTCCAAAGTCGCAGAGAAAGTCATTGCAAATAGACTGATTATTAAAATACCGAGCAATAATAGTATACCTAATCATCAGTTCGGTTTTAGCCAAAAACGCGGCACACCTGAACAAGTCCATAGGTGGTAGAAAAGATACAATCAGTCTTCCAGGAAAAGAGCTTCTGCAATGCCATTTTCCTGGATCTTAGTCAAGCATTTGACAAGGTATATCATCCAAAATAACTATTCAAACTCAAGAAAGCAATATCTCAACTGCTATACACGATAGTAAAATCATACCTCGAAGAAAGACTATTTTATGCAAGATACGAAAAAAGTGTGTTTAACATTCACAGCATAAAGGTAGGGGTCTAGCAAGGCAGTGTCTTGGGACCAATTCTCTACACAATCTTTACAGCTGATTTCCCAAATGGAGAAGAATCCACAATCTCAACATTCGCAGATGGCACTGCAAATCTGGTCAACAATTCAGATTCCCTACAAGCAGCTAAAATATTACAATAAACTATACAGTTAGTTGAAATATGAGCTACGAAATGGAAGATAAAGATCAATGAAGCAAAATCAGTTAACGTGGTATTTACTAAAGGTCACAAAGAAACACCAAATATCCTAATGCAGCATTCCCAAAAATGATGCTGTAAAATATCTTGGATTACACCTTGACAAGGGGCTAACATGGAGGACACACATTTGGATAAAGTGGAAGCAATTAGGAATAAAATTTAAAAGAACACTACTGGTTACTTGGTCGTAAATTTACCTTATCATTACCTAAGAAAATATTAGTGAAAAAAGCAAGCATCCGGTACATCTGGACATACGGGATTAAACTGTGGAGAACTGCAGCAGTTAGCTACATAGCAATACTAGAGCGATTTCAATCTAAGGTTCTTTGTGCCATTACTGATGCGCCGTGGTTTATTTCAAATGCATACATTTACATGGACTTAAAGATTAAAACAGTGAAGCGAAAGATTGCTAAAAAAAGTGTAAATATTTTAAACTACTGGAAAAAACCTAAGGAGTTCGCAGTAAATTTATTAGAAAATTCCACACAACTAAATAGACTAAACATTAGAACTCGTCTTGACTTAGCATTTAGAAAATAGGTGTTTAGACTAGTTTTAGTAATTAGTAATAAACTTACTAGGAGTTAATAGTCATTGGACTAAAACTCTTGCTTACACATCGTGGGCTTGGTGCAAAAACTCACCTCAACCCAACACAAGTCCATATAACCTAAGACAGGCCATTCACGTTCCGATTTTTAGTCCCACTAGTTTCTGTCCAACTTCCGCAGTTGGATCTGAAATCGGACCGTGAGTGGACTGGTTGGATTAGTTGGATAACTAGTGCATAGATAAAGAATATATAGTCGGAACATCTAGAGGGACGACTTGAAGGTCCGACTTCCGACTGGCGGCGAAGTGGGAGCGAGAATGGTGAAGTTGTAAGTCGGTGTCGGATCACAGGTCGGATCGAAAATTTCCTCAGTCAGTTGACCTTCGGCACCTGTTACGTATGAAATTTCTATGAATTACTTTACGCAAAGATTCCTAATTCGCAAATATTTAATAGAAAATAAACTTTCAATTACACGAAAATTACCCCTATTAAAATACACGATTCTTCATCATCATCTACTTTTTGTTAAGGCAAATCATTTTCCTTTCTGTAGATCTATTTCGGACACTCTCACACAGGTCCAATTTCCAACACTCCGGATTGGCTACAGAAGAATTATCAACAAACAACGAAAATTAAATCATAGTTGTACTGAAATTCGAAGTAACTGTTTCTTTGTATTGTTCTGAAGTTATTTTCTTGTGGCATCTTATGCAAATTTACTATTTTAATTGGAAATAAGCCTGAATATTAGTTAGAAATTAAATTTATTTGACGTTTTGACTTCAACTTCGGAATATTTTGATAACGATTTCCGAAGTGGAAGCCCAAACGTCAAATACATTTAATTTCTAATTCATATTGTGGTTTATTCCCAATTAAAATAGTAAATTTACTACAAGATCACTTTGTAACTGATATTTTCTTCCTGTATACAATTTGCTTACAACATGAGCGCCAAATGAAATCTCAATTGGTGGTGTCTGTCCGACATCGCTGAGCAAAGATCCCTAGTTCGCAAATAAATAATAGAAAATAACTTTCAATTGCACGAAAAAGAATTTCGTGTCACAATAGTTCACACGATCAACAAATAATTTCTTCATCCAATATTCTTTCTTCTTCTATTCAAATGATAAGGATAACAAGCACAATGCTGCCATTTTCCTCCTCATTTATTCTATTTATAGTCCCCGTGATAACCTCGTGTTTCATGTTGTTGAAGCCCTAAATACCACTTTATTTTTTTTTAATTTTCATGTATGTTACTAGATAAAAGATATAATATCGATAATATAGATAGAGCAACCAAAAATAGCAACAATCTGATTTCTATAATATAGATAATAATATAATTTTTCGATCAGTTTTAATATTACTGTTTGTACGGATAAAAAAAAACAAAAAAAGCCTGACTTAGTTAGTTTAAAATTTGTACCGTTATTGTAAATAAGCGGTTAATTTAATGAGGTTTAAAGTAACAGATTGCTTTAAAAAACTGATAATACGTTGGCCTTAAATTTTATTTAACAAAACACAAATTCTTGACATGGAAACATATGAACACATAAATAAGTAATTACTCATCGTTTTCGAGATTTTCAGTCTCAGAAAAAATATCTCTCACTGTCGAAGACGTTATTAGTGACCTGTACTACCCATGGTATTCACTAGAAATTACTTCCATTTCACAGAGTTTAAATTTTCTTATTTATTAATATATGATCATTTTTTAAAATGAATATATATATATATATATATATATATATATATATATATATATATATATATATATATATATATATATATATGGGTACAGCGCTGTTATATAATTTGTTGATTTCAAATTTTTCGACTAGTACGAATTCATTCTTCGATGTTGATTTTTTTTTGTACTCTCCGTAGTCGTTTCTGTATACAACATTTGAATGTCTTTTTTTTATTCTAATACACTTTACCTTCAGCCAAATTACTTTTTGTTTGTCACAATCCCATAACTCATTTTTCAGCAAATGTCTAGAGAGATCCTTCATGTTCAGAAACTAATTAAATTTAAGTTCTTTGGTAATGTATGGTACATAATTTGTATTTCTACTTCGCTTAGATCTTGCCATTTTAAAAATACTAAGCCAGTTATTCACAATGTATACAAGTTGATATTTTTTTTCTTTTTCAATGGAACTGTGCATTGAGTCAACTTCCAAGTATTGTAACATTTTTTTTATAATTAATATATAAAATTATTTCTAATCTTTTTACCCCGTTGCTGAGACGCCGATGGCCGTATTTGCAAATAATATATACGCGGTTAGTCGGTTGACCATTAGGAAAGTTTATTGAAAATTACCGAAATATGAAGGGGAACAATCTACCTACTTATTTAAAAACGACGGTTTAGGTAATCCTCGGGTAATTCCATCCGGCTCTAAGGCCGGGTTCCTTTATGATAAAGTTGTTAGATATCGTCAGGGCACGTAGAAATGTTTTTCTATAATAACCTAATGCAAGGGATTTTATATTTCATCACGTTTCTAGCTAGAAGGGTACCGTTAGTTTCGGTGATCATTAGAATCTTTTTACCTTCTTAGAAACCCATCTAGGCTGGCCTATCATTTGGGGGGGGGGGAGATACCCTCACCTTTTCTTGGGTAGTTTGGTAAAATTTTAGAGGAACCAAGTTACTTCCCGGTGGGCATTCGTCGAGTAAAGGTACTTTGCTCATTATCGTCTCTGTGTCGCGTTATCTGTGCAATTTCTTTCTAAGTGTGTATACACTTCTATATTTGAGTTCTTTTAATCTAATACTATATTAGATTAAATATAGTTATAGAGTACCTTTAATTTTAATTATCTTCAGTGCTTGATACAAGTAAAGTATTATAGTAAAGTAAATTAACTTCAGTGAAATAGTGTAGCAGTCATCAGGAATTACAGTAAGTTACCATAATCTTAGTATCTCCACTTATCTGGGTGAATAATATGGTATTCTATCATATTGTTTTTCAATCATCTGGGCGAATCTAAGTTCATCCATGTCTTCACCTGTAGTTGAGAGTAACTACTGATTTTTACATTCAATATTATCTTACCAACTTTTCACCAGCTACTAAGAAATTTCAATAAACATAATTACGAAAATTTAGTTCTCCATCATTAAATAACAGTGCGAGATAAATAATCAACATAACCAAGTGCGGTTTGGTTAAATTTTTATTTCGGTAACCTTTTTGTATTCATATAAATTTATAATTGGTTAATTTTTGTTATTTGCGATAATTGTTATGCATTTTTAACCCAGTGTCTCGAGATATGCCATTAAACAGCAAAGAGAGACCTTTAATCAACCTTGGTTGAATTTGTTTCTTACTCACTATCAGGCCCTCTTCGCTGATAATTGAACCTGTGCATTACTATATTGTTGTATTTGTAAAGGTACTTATTATTCATATTACTACTTATTTTTATGTTTACACCACCATTTCATAGTTGATGGTGTATTTTTATTACTTGTATGTACATTTAGCTACCGACAACATTGTGTTGTTGAATATATTGTTTTTGTTTTATGTATGTATTTTATTTGTCGACTCCTAACAAGGTTTCCTGATATAACCATAACTGAATATTTGCTCTTTACCTTTAAATATTACTATACCTTTGACCAGTATAAAGATCAGGCCGATTAAGTTTCGTAGGTAATTAGATGGACGGAGTCCACCTAATATAATTATTATTTGTTTATGTAGAGTGTTGACCAAATTTATTGAATAACTAACTATTGAGATCTTTCCTTATATTTGGTCTCTCAGAACCAAAATATCTTTCTTTATTTTTTTTTCTTTTCTAAGGTTTCTTAATTTTCTCCTTAAACCCCAAAAAATTAAGTGGCGCAGTGTTCCCTATCTTATCTTATCTTTGGTAATTTTACTCATCTATCTTTTTGTTTATTTCTGTATTTTTTCCAATATCTCTTATCCCATCTTTACTTATTTCGTCCGTTGGACCCATTCCTGGTTCCAAAAGCTAGTTTCGAACCCACGACTCGCTCTCCACCAATCATCTGGCTGCCGTCCGCAGTGTCTCCATTGGTGACCTTTCTAGCACCATCCAAAAAAGGTTTCCGAGGTTACAGTATAAATGGCTACTTTCTAAAAATGTTCAATTATGTCGATTGAGGTTACTTAAACAAAGTATAAAAAAAGAGCAACAATATTCTGATTTCGATTCTGAGCTCCACTTGTGTGAGAGAAAACCTAACTTTTAACTTCAGGCTGTAATGTTTCAAACCATTTATATGAACACGTACCAATTTCTGAGCTTCCTAGTTTTCCATTTAGTCCACTTCACGCAAAACAGAATGCTTTGAAAGGTTGTGGATTTTCATAAATTTTTGTTAAATTTTACATGTTTACCTTCATTGTATAATATATAGACGACATATCAGAAGATAATATTTGCAAAACTGACTGCAAGTCGAATGTAGCAGAAAGGAAAGATGGATCATTCTGAGATCTAGATTTGTTGATTTCCTTAGCCTTTGCGGTATCATTTTTTCTTATGATATGATTCCTATATTCTTCTTCTAAATCACGACGCTTTTCTACCTATGATACTGTATTATATCGGTTACACGTTTGATCCTGGTCTTTTTATGGTTTAAAAAAGAAAGGTTTAGTACTGTGTACCAAAAATGTTTTTGTAGACATGTGTGGTAGACATGATTTTTATGATTTCAGAATGAAGAATAAAGTTCATACATTTTGAAAACGCTTAGTCTTAAGTCTAAGTAATGTCTGTTCGTTGACTTTCAACAGTAATGGCCGTTGTAGGAAAACTTTCAATGTGAGCCTTAACTCATGCAATATCAACATCGGGAGTTCTGTTTGCAGAAGGTATTTTTCCTCGCTTGTCTCCACATTTAAATACACCAAGAGAATTTCTGTTTTTAAATACTGTCATTATCGGACCATTATTAATATTAAAGGTTCACTTGATGAGTTGTTGAATCTCTACGAACTGGTAAAACAACTTAATGTGTATTTTGTATCTTTGTTGGTAATGACTTGGTAAGTTTTTACAACCAAAAATAATGTTAATAAAGTGGAATTGAACTTGATCTAGTAAAATATGTAAGGATCTCAAAAAATCTAAATTTTGACGTAGTGAGTTGTTGCACCAAGCCCACGATATTATGTTCTTTCAACAAAAATGTTTAGTGTTACTTGTTTGTATGTAACAGATTGTATTTTAAAACAAATAAAAAAAAATTGGATTTGGTAGTGCGTTATTTATTTGTCTCTATTCGAGTTACTTCTTCTTCTTCAGCCTTCAGTAATCCAACTTTGGACATAGGTCTCCCCCAAATCAATCCAGTGTCTTCTATTTTGCGCCACTTGCTTCCAGTTATGTTACATCGAGTTAAATCAGATTAAAAAAAAGAAGAAAATTGCTTCATTTTCTGGAAGCCAAGAAAATACATTTTTTTACGTATACCGATTTTGAACTTTGAAATTCAATTTTCTCGACCTATTTATTACTTACCGATCGCTTTTATTATTATAATATATGTTATAAATACCTTGAAGATATGAAATTTTTTATTGAGAGCTCTGAAAAAATTCTATTGTTTATTGTTTATAACTTCGTCACAAATCCCCATCAACTTTGACTGGTTGTATCTAAGGAACCACTACTCGTAATTTTTACGTAACTCGTAACTTTTTTTCTTTTAAAAGAAGCGTCTTTTAGAGTTTTCTCTAATGCCGTTTTCTGAATTTAATTTAAATTAATAGTTACTGAGAAATTGTATTTGTTTTTAAGCCAAAAAATTGTTATTCCTGAGGCACATTCCCAAACATTCAAACATTCCCAAATTATCCGATTTCAATTCTATAAAGCGCTTAAATAGGTGGAGAGCATACGTAAAAAAATTGGCAAACTTCTATATGGCATAGTTTTTCTAGCCATATTGTGCAAGATTTTAAAGAATTTCAATTTTTTTAATTTAGGTTGTAAAATTATTATACTAAATCTATTAGATCGATTGTATTGCAATTTGGTGGGCTGTTTTATTATGTTATAATTTTCCAGATGATTTATGAAGGTCTGAAGTGCAATCTAAGTGATTGAAAAACATTGAATAAGAAAAGGCTGGTTTCTCCCTCTTTTTTGTATTACATAGAAAATTCAATTATCGCTATTTTATTTATGTAGGTCGTTGCTCTAAAATGAATCGTTTTAAAATTATTAGCACGGAAAGTAGAAAAAAAAACGATGTCTTTAGTAATTTTTAAATATTTTATTTTTTTTTTAATATTCCCGACCTATTTGAGAGGGAGGATAGAGTAAATTATTATACCTACTAAAGTTATCACACAACTCTTTCTGCAAAAATCCGAATGCCACCTCTCACATCCAAATTAAAATGTAATCATTTTTCACATATTCGCCCTGATTTAGTTATACTAAACAAAATTCCACATATTTAAATATTAATCTAAAAAAAACTCGCTGCAGTAAACACATAAAAATAAATAAAGCGAATATTCGATCACTTCGTTTAATCGTTCCAAAATAATTTTTAAAGAATATTTCTCATCTCTACCTGTCATTTATTTATGTATAAAATTGCACGTGTCTCGATTCATATTGGAAATTTAAGTGATACAAACAATTGTGGCACATCGGATATTTATATGAAACGGATACTTCATTGGAACTGATATTAAATGGGGACTACTTCAGGGATATTATTTGACAATCATGTTCTACGATGGTACTTCGTTTGTTGTTGTTTTTTAATTTTAAAAATGTCGTTTATGTCGATTTTCACGGCAGTAAAAAGAGTGATACATAAGGTAAGTACCTATTTAATTATTTGGAATAATACCTATCTTTATATCTCTGTACCTTATCTCCTAAAACAAATTTGGATAAGAGTTCAGATCTTTTATTAATAATTTTAGATTTTTTAGATGATTTCCTTAATCAAAGTCTTAAACTATTCTTTTCAGAATGAATAGATGATTTCTATTCATTCATCTAACATTTTTAGATGATTTCCTTAATCAAAGTCTTAAACTATTCTTTTCAGATGTTCTTTTTCTAACATTGTTTCGTTTGTCGTTTTTATTTTCCTGTCAAAGTAGTTCACATTTTCTTTTTCATACCACATGTCTTATTTCCTGTAACTATTCTAATTTACGATCTTTTAAACTTCTGCCGAAGTTCGCAATAGTTTTAATGCTTGCCTATGAGATCTCCACATTCTTTTAAGCAACTTCATTTTGAAGTTATAAATTAAGTGAAGGGGTCAATGCAAAAAGTGCCTTAGTCACAAATTGGTAATTGTGAGATATTAAGGTTTGAAAGGTTATTTTTGATTTTGAAATATTACTAAAAATATTATGATCAAAATGTGTGTTGCGATTTATTCCTTTTGTAAAGGTTCTTCGACTTTCATGAATAAACAAAACATAAAGCTTTGCAATTTTCTAAAAAAAATTTAAATATTTTGTGACTTTTTATTTCGTGGAAAATTAAAGATATATCATAAAAAATAGCGTTTATACTGAAATAATATTTATTATGTGACACCGTAAGAACATAGAACATACAAAATGTAAGAAATGTAAGAACATAAACATTGTATTAATTACACAGCATGCTTGCAGAAAATATTAGAACATGATAGGAAAAAAAGCTATTCATAAACTGCGTCAGCCTCTTGCACCTGATGAAGTTCTTCACTCACAAGGTTATTTTGTTGGATTATACTCCCATTGTGAGACATGGTTTGAGTAAAGAATTCAGTGTCCACTGATATAATGTGTTTGACAAGATGCATTACGTTGTCAAATTTCAACTGTTTAATTTGAAGGTATTCATTCGCATAGGCCAGCGTGGGTTGGCCGCAAACTTTACGGTTTTGACCCACTTTGTAAAGTTTGATTGGTTTCATTGGGCCAGAATAGGTTGCACTGAGCTGTGGTTGCTCATTACGCGAAAATTTGATGCGTCTAGCTTTCGAAATTCCCGGCACAGTTTTTTTTTATATGAGAGTCTAACCATAATTTATAGTTTTTCACTTTTATGCTACGATCGCCTTTTTCCAGACATCCCTTTGACCTCAGCGAATGCTGTACAAATACGACATCAAATGGGTTTTTCTTTCTGCAACCTTTTATCATATTGACATAAACTTCAGGGTTGTCAACTTTGTCGTACTTTAATCTTTGTTTTTCAATCACAGCGAAATCTCGATCGACTGTCATCATATTGTGACCGGGTATTGGATACCAGATTTCTATAGCTTCAAAAATATTATTGGAACAAAGCTGATCCAAAAAGACAAATAAATATCTATTTTTATTCTGGCTGAAGAAGTTGTCGCAAAAAAGTTTCAAATAACGTTGTTCTGGCTTTTGATTTTGCGTAATATAGTCCTGAAGGCAAGAAATAACTTCATTTGGTCCCTTCTGAGCAAAGTGTTCTGCATACATATACATATTGGCTTTTCCTGTCGTTAAGCAACGTATTCCCAAATTATGAATCCACAACTGACGCAAATAGTATTCGCCCGTAATATTCGTTACAGGAACAGGCAAATTTTTTTGATAATCTAAGCAAATTGATAGAACGTAAGGATTATTAGCTTTTGCTTCTTCCGAAATTTTCTTTCGAAACACTTCAGCTTTTCTTATGTGCAGTTCTCTTGCTACCTTGAGAGTTTGTGTCGATGTCTTATCATGTGTCACTTCAGCTTGTTGTAAACGTGTCAGAAATAGAGTGCATTCTTTACAGATTTCTTTTCTTGGGAATCCAAATGATATGTTATATTCTTCTGTAAAAATTTTCCTGAATATTTCGTATGACACTTTTTCATTTTGACTCTTTTCTAAGAAGTTTCGGTAAAGTTTAGCAACAGATAAATGGGAATCCAAATACTTCCGAAGTTTATTATCAGATCTGCTGTAATGAGACTCTCGAGCTGGCAGTTCTTCTATAAATTTTCTAACTGCGGCTAAAGTATCAATTTTTGTTCTATTTGGCCTAGTGTGATGAATACCTCTAGAATCCTTAGGATCTGCATTGTTTTTTTTTAATCTTCCGGCGCAGTTTAGAGCGTTTTATTCCATGTACTGCTAAAAATGCTGACTGACATAGTGTTATCAGTTTTCTGTCAATCTTTATTTCATATAGAAAACTTCGGCTCCTATGTCGTGGATTGATAGATTTTCTTGATCTGTGTCGTTTGACATCCGTAGGACGTACACAACCTTCAAGGTATAAATTTTGTTGTGTAGATGACGTTAAATTGTGATAGGCCTGGAAAATTTGGTTTTGTTGTTCTTCGCTTAATTTTAAGAAGCATTTACAGCGACAGTTTGTTATTTGTCTTCTTTGGTGTTTTCGAGAAAACGACTCCTTACTCTTGATGGTTCTTTTCCATGCATCCTTATAAATCTTTCTTTTCTTGCCCTTCTTTACTTCTGGGTGCTGGGATTCATTGACTTCATACACCACATTTTGGGTAATAATATGTGTACTGATTTGTGTGGAGGATCCAGGGATGTCCATATTTTCTAGACTATGTCCCATCGTAGCACAGGAACTAGAGGTTTTACCCTCCTTTGGAGATCTATTGGTTCTCTGGTTGCTTCTGCATGGAGAAGGGTCATCGACTTCAGAACTATCTTCGTGTTCGCTATTTGGTTCATACTCACTGCATGATGCCGAATAATCTGACCATTCACCATCATCTGAAGTAAAATAATAGTTGTTAAAATATGCGAGGTTAGAATGTAGTTAATAATGCATAACTACAAAATAAATCTTATATCCCTCGTGAAAACGATCAGTAGTACCTGCATTAACAAAATATATTTATTCCACTTTTCTTACCTGCCTTGTTTCTTTTTAAATTATAATTACACACAGGATTCACAGAGACGTAATAAACACACAGTACATAACCTTGTAATAACGTGACTAAGGCACAATTCTGTAAAAAAAGTGACTTAGGCACTTTTTGCATTGACCCCTTCAATTATAAGTTGCTTCCTTTAAATAGAATGCCCTGTATTTTATTACATTATGCGCTTTGTTTTTTTAAGCCAATTCGTTTTGTATCGGTATTCCTTATATATAAATCCAATCAGTTTTTATATCGTAAGTAATGGCAAATATAGGATTTACTAATGATGGTTTTTTTTAAATCTTATTATTTTATTTTATTACGGCGCGGCGACTGTAATAGAATTTTTAAACGGACTTGTCGTGTTTTCGCAAGTTAAAACATAACAACACTTAATTATTTCAACATTTCACAATAATAAAATATCACAAGGTGATATTTTATTATTTTTTCATGTTATTAATTCTGAAAAGTAACCAATAGCATGAAAGAATTATTAATTCTGGATATCATTAAAAATGTTAACTAGATATTCAGTACTCATTTAAGTAGATAATTTACAAAATAAAATTAAGTGTAAAATTAAACAAATACCGTTTTAAATAAAGCGTTCAAAATTAGCACCTTCTACTTCTAAACATTTATGAATTCTTTTCATTAAGTTGTGGCTTATTCCCAACAAAAATAGTAAATTGCATTAAATAGGCACAAAAAATAGCTTCAGAACAATATTTGTTTTTGTTACATGGTAATACAAAAAATTCTTCTACTACTATACATGACTACAGCTCGGATTTATAGGCAACAAAAATTGAAGAAAAAGGCGCTTATATAGGCAAAGATTTTTATTAAAAAAGGCAGGAATATTAACATTTAAGCAAAATATATTCAATAAAGAAATATAACTTATTATTTATTGTACAAAGTGAATTAACGTAATATTAACTTAAGGCAGGTATATTTACACATCATAATCATAACATTAGTATAAATAAACTAGTAACTAAATTGTAAATTAATAATTAAACATTGTAACCACTTAAAATTTTATCATTAATAGAAACAACTAAATGTTTTTCAATATTTTCGGTCTTAACTATGTCTTCGATCACTTAAAATTAATTTGTACATTGAAAACGAACGTTCGACATCGACAGATGTAATTGGAGCATATTTCAGAGCGGATAATAAATCTGGCATAATTTGAAATTCCTCGGAAAATGTCCCATTCAAAACTTTAGCAACATTAGATAAAAACGAAAAACCTTCATTTTTGTCGCAAACATATTTCATTTTTTTTTTAAATTAATTGACCGTTACTTCCAGGTGCCGATTTAATTTTCGTCTTTAAATTATCTATTAATTTTACTGACTCACATAAATTTATCTCTTGTTTTTCTAATAAGGTAATTGTGGTAACTAATAATTTATAATTGTCATTGATATAAGCGAGTTCCTGTTTCAATTTGGGATTTTTTAATATTTTTTTTGCTTCTCGAATGGCTTCGGAAATATCATCATCAAATTCTGACATAACTAATTTTTATTTCATTGCAGTATTCAAAGTAAAAAAAACTGCATCGAGCCAGGTTCCCCACCTTGTAATTACTGGTTTAGGTGGCAAAGGGACACCGGGAAGTCTTTCTTTATATATTTGCACCCTCAACGGAGCCTTTACAAAAACTTTTTTCATAAAATTTATAAAATTATTTACCAACGGAAACAGATTTCCTATTTCTTCAGCAATTCTATTTACCCCGTGAGCTACACAAGTGCAATGAATTAAATTAGGATAAAAAATCTTTAAACTAACAGCAGCTTGTAACATATATGCCGCAGCATCTGAAAGCATTAAAACTATTTTATTCACTGGTATAGCGTTGGGTAAAAAGAGGTTTGTTAAACTATCTTGTATAAATCGACTTATTGTTAAATTGTTTGTTTTTTCCAATTCTTTAACGGCAACTAAATAAGGTTTTCTCGCAAAGTTTTCGTTCAAAATTCCAATCATTAAATTAGCTATATACCTGCTGCATGCATTTGTCGTTTCATCTACGATAATATACAAAAAATTGCCCCCTAACTCCCGCTTAATTTTTGAAATACATTCCACATAACATTTTTCCACAGTATGTTTTCTCAATGTACTCTCGTCCGGTAAGGATTTATTAAGATATTTTTCGAAAAAGCATTTAAAACTAGGGCTATTAACTTTATATAGAGGAATGTTGGATGCAATCATCATCTGGCATAAATCAAATTTAAATGCGTCTTCCTCCTTTTTTTTTTGAACTGCTTAAACTATCCCGCAGAGATATTTGGGCTAACTTAGAGGAATTTAGTTTTTCCAAATTACGTTTATGAAGTGGGGTTCCACAATGCTGGTCAATAAAGTACTCTTTTCTACTTGAAATCTGAGAATTTAAAAAAAATAATTAGAATTCTAAAACCGCTTTAGAATTTAGTTATGTTGTGGCACGAGAAAAATTAAAACTTACCGATTTGCCGCATGGTTTACAAAATGCTCCATCTCCTTCTAGAGAAAGTTCCGAATAAGGTGCGATCCATAGCCTTAATTTAGATGTCATCTTTTCACACAAATGTCTAAAACGTGTTCTTTGCTTTTCGGTATACGCAACAAAACTAAACTAGGATATAGCAATTTGTGACTAAACTCTGATACAGTAACCGACTGTACAACTGATAATAAACTAATAAAGCTAAGAGATTTCCAAATAGTTAACCCTCAAGTCTCGATCAAGTAGATTTTCCTAGAAATCTGTTATATAAACAAACCATTGATATTTTATTTTTGACCCAAAATTTTATTATAAAATGGTTTAGTAATAGAATAATATCATGGGTAGTACCATGAAATTTTAAAAAAGGCACAAATAGGCAGAATTTACGAAAAAAGGCAAAAAGTGCAAAAAACAATAAATTATAATAGGCAAAATAGGCAAAAAAGGCATTTTGCCTATAATCCGAGCTTTATACATGACTATAAAGTCATCTATTTTAAAATGTATAATTGAATGTCTCTAATTATTATTAATTAATACTATCTCCTGTTGTTGCCCACAATGTAGCTTTGAAATAATTGTAAACTGTTTGCCCTTTGTCTGGTATTAGTGTTAGTGTAAATGTATTTAATGTATATAGCATTCATTGAGATGCTGGATAGCAAACATTTTTGACGAAATGTCCCTAAAGATGCTCTGAGAACGAAAATACTTGGACAAGATTTAATAAAAAACTGCTCAATATCTGCCTTTTATTTGTAAATTTAATTAATATGTGTCTGAATTGTTAATATGAATGAGCCTGATAAACTTGAAAGTATTAAAAAAAATTTTGTATTACTATATGAAGGGCGACGGGATCAGACTCACATTTTGTTCATTTTGTACAAATCAAATTTTAAAGTTTTAAGTCGTTTATTTTGGTTCAGAAAAATTAAATACAAAATGTTTAGTTATCAGTTTATTACTATAAGACTTTTTATTACAAAAATAAAAAAATAATAAAAAGGAAAAGACAGTTAAGATTTGATTTCACGTACAGGGTGCTTGCGCATCCGCTTATACGTATTTCGGCCCAATAGGCCTCATCAGAACGGCTTTCGCAAACGCTCTGAACATGAAATAAATCTTTTCTGTCTTAGGAAACAAATCTTACATGGCTTCGTATAGACTCAATGTAGCGACATCTAATAATAAAATCGTAGACTAATTTTAGAAACCAAATTCAAGAATTCCGCTTTAATCTATGCCTTCTAAGAATTGCAAGGCAAAACAGACGTTGATAAAGATGTTAAGAGAGACATGGGAAACCTAAAAATTGCATTCCACAACATATCTCCTCAACTAAGTAAAATTCTTAGCGAATTGGTTTCTGATACATACTCGTACAGAGTATATCGAAATAAAAAGGAAAAGACAGTTAAGATTTGATTTCACGTACAGGGTGCTTGCGCATCCGCTTATACGTATTTCGGCCCAATAGGCCTCATCAGAACGGCTTTCGCAAACGCTCTGAATGTGAAATAAATATTTTCTGTCTTAGGAAGCAACTCTAACATGGCTTCGTATAGACGCAATGTAGCGACATCTGATAACAAAATCGTAGACTAATTTTCGAAAAACAGACATCAAAACCGAAAACCAACGTCGATGGTTATGAGGGAGAAATTATAAGAAACACAGTGCATACCTTTGCAATGATTCATAGCAGCAGACCTACAACGTCAGCTGTTTACAACTGTAAATAATAATCTGTAATAATATTGTTGCTGGAGAGGTAAATCTTCATTGTATACCGAGTGTACCAATCATACTGTGTTTTTTTCTTAAAGTTTTCAACACCCTGTGGAATATTCTAGCATTTGTAAAATACTAAAATTAAAACCCAACTATAGCCTTAGGTTTTCTTAACATTTTGTTTTTTTTTATTGATTCACTTATATTCAAAAATAACAAAGTTAGGTCCTTTAACAACTAGCCATGTTGTTTGTCAATAAATCCTTATTTTCTGCTTAGTTTAATAAACAAGCCTAAAGTGGGCTATGATAAATTAACAATTTGATAAATGTCAAATTATTAACAGTCACAAAGTGACTGGTTTTTTTGTAAAAATTAGTTACTTTATTATTTAAAGTTTCAAATAAAACAGACATAAAAATGTCCAATTTTTAAAATGGTGTGTTAATTTTGAGGGTTTTGTGTATATCTTGTCTAAACCTTTCGAGGAATTCAGGTATATAACTAAATCCAACTAATTACTAAAAGGAAATCCATGTATAGGTAGGTAGAACCTAATTATTGTTCTATTGTATCTAGTTGTTCTTATCTAACCTCATTGCAATTCCTAGTAATCTCTGATTTCTAGTAGTTATGACGTATGGAGAATTCCAAACAAATTATCAATCAATCATTAGCATTCAACAAATTAGTAAACAAATGATCATTATCACTCAATCAAATTATCCGTTGGACTCTTATTTGAATATTATTTAATTTACCGTCCTAAATACCATTATAAATCAATACAAAAATTAGTTAATTTGTAAATAATTTTTAAGTAGATACAACTGATTAGACATTTTAAAAATAAATTATTAAATTAAATGTGTATTAGTTATTCATTCCATAATATTAGTTATATGTCTCAACTCAAAATAAGAAATTGAAAATATAAACTTATAAACAATAATTTTGCAATAAATAATAGGGCTTTTTTCACGTTTAATATCGAAAGTTAAGTTTAAAATAACAAATTAAAGCCAGTTTTTAAAAAAAATTGAACAAAAATCATTGAAAATATAAACGAAATGCAGATAAAAATAATTTTTGTTATGCACCGTGCAATTTTTTATTTATTAATCAGTCCAACACTGTAATTATTTCGACAATTTCGAGGTTGCAGTCGACGGTAGAACGTTTTAGTTTGATTAGTATAATTCCACTTACAATAGAATCTTTCTGCCTTTACGTGAATTTTGACTCCGCCTTCGCGCAGCTTCATGGTCAACAGTACTTGCAAGTACTATAAGAGAGACATGGGGAATCTAAAAATTGCATTCCACAACATATTGATGTCGCTACATTGCGTCTATACGAAGCCATGTTAGAGTTGCTTCCTAAGACAGAAAAGATTTATTTCACATTCAGAGCGTTTGCGAAAGCCGTTCTGATGAGGCCTATTGGGCCGAAATACGTATAAGCGGATGCGTAAGCACCCTGTACGTGAAATCAAATCTTAACTGTGTTTTCCTTTTTATTTCAATGTACTCTATACGAGTACTAGAAACCAATTCGGTAAGAATTTTGCTTAGTTGAGGAGATATGTTGTGGAGTGCAATTTTTAGATTCCCCATGTCTCTCTTAACATCTTTATCAATGTCTGTTTTGCCTTGCAATTCTTAGAAGGCACAGATTAAAGCGGAATTCTTGAATTTGGTTTCGAAAATTAGTCTACGATTTTGAAAAAAAAAATAGTTTGCTAATTATATATGTACTTGAAATTTTCAAATTTGTAATTAAGGAGTTGGACTCTGATCTATTTTGCGCGTTAAATGTCGATTGGTGGATCGTCGGCAAATTCCACATCACTACCTTCATTCGTACCGGCATCGGAAACTAGTTATCGGTAAAAGTAATGCGCTTCAGGGTTTGTCAGGAATTGGGTTAGGTGCAATAAATCGTGCAACTTAGCAGTCTTAATAGGCAGAAGTTCATTATACAGCTTCTTTAGCGGAACAGGTTTCAATTTTCTCTTACGTGCCTGATTTTTTGAGGGAACTACCACGGCTTTAAGATATAGGCCACAATAGTTGTCTTTGTGTAACACAAACCGTGGGTGGTTTTTTCTATTTTTAAAATCCTGATAGGCCTAGTTGCCGTAGGATATTTTGGCACATGAAGATGGGATAAATACTCGGTCCATGTCTGAAAGTTAACTTCATCTGCACAGTTTATTACCTTGAATGGTGATGGTTTAATGCGACAATTCTTTAATACATCTCTTCAGTCGTCCGGTATTTTCGTATACGATTTGGAAATCACAAAACTCATGTCCTTATCACATTCTAGGTAAGAGTGTGCACGAATAGGAAATATCACTTTTACTAGGTCGAATCGATTAAGCTTATGCACTACGTAGTGGAGAAAGCGAATTACGGTAAAATTTTTGTTTTGTCCGCCGCACGAATCACAAAAAATTATTTGATGGCCAAAATGTATGTTTGAGTCCAAAATATGCAAAATAAAATGTTCCAACATCGAACAAACATCATCGGCACCCTTTCGGGCAACACTTTCGTCGTACGTATAAAACACTGAAGTTGCATTTGACAGTACATGAATATTAAATGATATGAAGTTGAGTTGTCGGCGATAGTAAACATCAGATGTTGAGATGTTGGGAGTGAGGAGGTTTTTTTTGGAATCCGTCGTTATGGCTTCCATTGTTTCGTGTTTTCGTGATTCTTTTTTATATTTTTTTTTTCATGGTATAAAACTTTTCTCTTTTCCGTAAATGGATTGTCCTTTCACGCATTAGTGTCTGCAGTGTTGTTGTCAATGATGTTTTGTTTTCTTCATTAGTGCAGTTAGCAATTTTATCCGTCGTAATTGCAATGTTAGCTTTGAAAGTGTCGCAAGAGCTACATGTATCTTTACGTGGGTAGCCGAATGATATGTTGAAATTACTCACAAATATCTCATGAAATGTAGTGTAGCCTATTTTATTATTATTGTGTGATTCATTAAACATTCCATGAAGTTTGGCTGTATTAAGTTCTGCAGGTAAATATATTTGACTCTATCATGCAAAGAATAATGAGATTTCCTACTTTTCAGGGACTGTATAAAGCTCATTACCATTGTTCTTGTTTAATCGGTCAACTTATTATGTATGTTTTCATGACCGCCCGTCCATCTTCTTTAGCACCGCCAAATTCAAGTAAATTTTTCTTTATGGTTTGAACACGGCGATTAGTGATGCCGTGTAAAGAGAAAAGTGCTTTATAGCAAAGATTATCCCATTAGGTATAATCGTGACAAGACCTGTTAAATATTTGTTTTGAGCATTGTAGTCCCCTAACTCATTAAAATGAGAAATTAATCGTTGTCTTTCATTCATCACTCTTTTTGCCGGTTTTTCTTCGATTTTTGACTTCAGCTGGCTGATTATTTCCATTAGATATATCACTATCACTAAGATCACTTGACATTATAAATTTTCTCAAAAACAAACTAATGAAAACTACAAAACAACAGCAGCTCGCTTAGCGATTACAGAATAAAACTGACGCTAAGATGCTACAGATGCAAACAACAATCTACGTTAGTTACAAAGTGGTCGGAATCTGATCGTTATTAGCCGTCAGCGCGAGGAACCTGATCGTTCTTCTCCGCTGGCTTATATATTTCTCCTTTATTAGCTTCTGTACGGTGATGGTTATTGTACAAACGAAACCATGCTTGGGTTCTTTCCAATAAATTCAGACCAAAAATGGAGTCTGATCGTTCTTTCCCGTGGCACTTCATATATCAAAAACAAAAATTGTTTAATTTTTATTTTGAGAACGATTTTCGAAGTGGAAATCGAAACGCCAAAATAAACATTTTAAACTAAAATTGTGGTTTTTTTCAGTAAAAATAGTAAATTTTATTAAAATAATTTTAGTGTAAACTTACACGGATTTTGGAATAGGTAAATAAATAACAATTCAGCTGACTAACTAAAAAATAATATTTTGGTTGATGCTTTGGGTAGGTAGAAGCAGTTGAGAACTCCAAAATCGTAATAAATAGACAAATTTAAATTTCATAACTACAAAATTGGTGTCACTCAACACGGAAAAATGTTAATTATCGTCAAATTTATTTAAAATAATACAAAAGGGTATAAAATTAGTTTAATTTCAAGAAACGATTAAAATCACTTATAGTCAACGACAACGCCCACTTTTTATTGTAGATCTGAAATCAAATTTAAAATCTGCCATTAAAATTGAGAACAGTAAATACTATATATCAAATATGCAAATGAGGTAATTACTATTTTAATGGGAGTAAGCCACAATTGAAGGTTAAAATAACTTTATTTCAATTTCTACTTCGGAAATCGTTCTCAAAATACAAACTTTAATAAATTAAATAACTTTTGGTTTCTGTTACTTGGTGAAATGTTCTTCTAATAATTTAATTTTATCTGATACATTTATATAGACAATTCAGACATATATTATATTATATTTTAAAGAGGACGACTTTAAAATGATATTGCCAATATTGCTGAATTGCTTTCCTGGAATGACTTCATTGTAAAGTTCATTCGATTACATGAAATCAATTTTAACTTGAGAATATCCGCCAGAAAAAACATAGCATGTGATTCGTGTTTAAAAAGACAAATACATGCCATGATGACAGTAAAATTCATCTTTTAGTAATTCCATAGTAAATAATAAGAAAAAAAACTAGGAAAAAATCTCATAATACTATCCCGACATGGTAAGTATTTTATCTTATATTTAGTTTACTCTCAATAAACACCAATTTGTTATTATATAATAGTCTCCCGTTTTTTGGGGAGACAAAAAACGGGAGACAATTTGTTATTATAACGTTGTTATTTATACTGTGACCAAACTCTGATATTATATTATTATGTTATTTAAAAACATAATACTAATGGTGGTATTTTAATTTTACTAACTTTCTCTTTTAATATGGGTAACTAGATCCTACTACATTCTGCCATTGATTATAAACCACACCCTAGATAGCTCACCTCGTGGTAACCGAAAGACGTATCAACAACTAGATGGCGCCATTCGAAAACCGAGATTTCTCATTCTCTCTCTGACTTGCGAGGAGATAGGAGTAGTGTCAGGGCCGAACTTACCCTATAGGTGTATTATCTGTGATTAGTGTTGTGAGAAGTTATAGCGGAATTTTATCAAAAAAAGGATTTTAAATAAAATGGCCTCTGTAACGCATAAGTGTGTTTACGCGGGATGTTTTGAAAGAACCGATGGAAGAAATAATAATATATCTTTCTTTAAATTTCCCCTAAAAGACGTAGAGCGTACAAAAATTTGGGGCAAAGAGGTGTAAGTGGGCGGAGTTTAACACTGAATTCGTTTTTACCTTAGAGTGAGGTATCTATGTGTGGTTTATAATCAATGATTCTGTCGACGAATTTGCTACACAAATGGTCTCATTTAACATAATTAGAGCCGCTTCTTTAATTCTTCTCTTTTTACCATCTGTTTCTTTTAGGATTATTATAGAATCGTTCCATTAAACCCTATGTTCATTTTCTCATGCGTGTTTACATGTTTGAGATCTATCAAATTCTCCATTTTTAATATAAGATTAATGTTCAGCTATTCTAAAATTTAATGGCCTTGACGTTTCACCTAAATAAAACTGATCGCATTCACAAGGTATTTTATAACTACAATTCTTTATTCTTTTTTGTTCATTGTAGGTTTTGTTTTAAATAAAATAGATCTCCATGTGTTTGTTGTTTTGAATGTTGTTGAAGTGTTGAATTTATTTCCTATCTTTTTAAGTTTTTCTCATAATCGTTTTATGTATGGTATTATTATTTTCCTCATATTATTCCTGCTGTGGAATCACCATCTAAGTTGTTCTGTTCTATTCAGTCGATTGTTGAAAATTCCTTATTTATAAACATTAAAGTATAATCATTTTTTTTATAAAACAAATGTTAACAAATGTTTTTCCTCTAAGAACGAATTTTCTTTAGAAGAAGTAATTTTGGTTCTATCGTATAATGATTTAATGATTCCATTTTCAATATTGATATTGCAATTTGATTTGTAATTTAAATAAAAACCACTTCGACCTATTTGTAGTACCATGAATTCTCCTTGTAGTAAACTGTGAACTGTGAACAAAATTTTTATTAAATATTATACAACCATTTGCAAATAAAAATGCCACATTTATAAAAAATACACAACATTTTTTAAATATTAAATTATTAAATATTGAATTTAATTCAAATATTATTTTAAATGTTTTGACATAAATATGTAGTTTATTTACAAATGTTACAATAGATATGACTTTGAATATAATCAAGACAAAATTAGTGAGAGATGATACATTGGCAACTAGAACAAGACTAAATACATTAGCTATATTGGAGATATTGATATTATGTACTGATAATATCTATTTTCAACTAAATAATGAATTCTATACACAAAATTTGGTCTAACAATGGGCTCTAGTTTATCTCCATTATTAGCCGATATATTTATGAAAGATTGTGAAACAAGTATTGTTTCTAAACAAAGCTTAAAACCCACAGTATGGTGGAGATATGTAGATAATGCATTCTCAATATGGCCTCATGGATCAGATTTGTTGGACACATTCCTGAATGATATAAACGATAAAGAAGAGAAAATAACATTTACCATGGAAAAAGTAATAATAACACATTACCTTTTCTGGATGTTTTAATCTCTAAGAACGATACTGTATATGAGACTCAGGTGTATAGAAAACCAACACACACCAACAAATATTTAAATTACAAATCAAATCACAATATCAATATTAAAAAGGAAATCATTAAATCCTTATGCAATAAAGCCAAAATTACTTATTCCAACGAAAATTCGTTCGTAGAGGACAAATATTTGTTAACATCTGTTTTGTTAAAAAAATATTATCCTTTCTCGTTTATAAATAAGGAATTTTCAACAATCGACTGAATAGAACAGAACAACTTAGAACGAGATCCTACAGCATACATAAGGAATAATACGAGAAAAATAACAGTACCATACATATAAGAAAAACTTTAAAAGATAGGAAATAAATTTAACATTTCAACAACATTCAAGATGACAAACACATTGAGTTCTATTTTATTTAAAACAAAACCTAACAATGAACAAGAAAGAACAAAGAACTGTATTTATAAAATATCTTCTGAAGGCGATCAGTTTTATTTAGGTGAAACATCAAGGCCATTAAATGTTAGAATAAGTGAACATCAATCTTATATTAAAAATAGAGAATTGAATAGATCTCAAATGTCTAAACGCCCATGGGAAAATGAACATAGGGTTCAATGAAATGATTCAAGTATAGTCCTAGAAGAAACAGATGGTAAAATGAGAAAAATCAAAAAAGGCTCTAATAATGCTAAATGCCAAGTTCCTCGGCAGAATGCAGTATGATCTGGTTACCCATATTCAAAGAGGAAGTTAATAAAAGGAAAATACCACTATTAGTAAGTCACTAACATATCGATGATACATCATTCATGTTTTTTAAATAACATACATATAAAATCAGAGTTTGGTGTTTATTGAGAGTCAACTAAATGTAAAACCAAATATTTACCATGTCGGGATAGTATTTTGAAGTTTTTCTCATGATTTACTATGGAATCACTAACAGGAGAATTTTATTGTCATTATGGCAAATGGTTGCCTTTTTAAAGACGAATCACATGCTACGATTTTTTCTGACAGATATTCTTAAATTAAACGCAAGTCTTCCCAAGAACGCAACTCAGCAATATTGGCAATATTATTTTAAAGTCGTCTACTTTAAAATGTATAATGTATGTCTGAATTGTCAATATAAATTAGTCAGATAAAATTAAATTATTAGAAGAATTTTTCACCAAGTAACAAAAAACAAAACGTGTTTAATTTATTAATATTTGTATTTTGAGAACGATTTCAAAAGTAGAAATTGAAACGTCAATAATTTAATTTGAATCTTTAATTGTGGCATCAATTGTGGCTTCAATTCCCATTAAAATAGTAATTACTTTAAAATGCCACAAGAAAATAGCTTTATAAAAATGAAAATGAGGATTAAGGACTTAGTATGCAATTTTTTTTTAATTAAAATATTGGAAATTTGGAGACATCGGCAAGTTTGTGGCAAGTACTGCTAACATTCTTCTTCTTCGAGTGCCCTGTCCGTTGCGAACGTTGGCTATTAACATAGCAATTCTGATCTTGTTTGCGGCGCTTCTGAATAGTTCGACCGATGTGAGCCCGAACCACTTCCTCAGATTTTGGAGCCACGAGTGTCTTCTCCTGCCTGGCCCTCGCTTACTGTCTATTTTTCCCTGGACAATCAATTGCAGTAGACGGTACTTATCGTGTCTGAATATGTGGCCTAGATATTCAAGCTTTCTTTGTTTAATTGTATTTACGATTTCTTTCTCCTTTCCGATTCTTTGGATTACCTCTATGTTGGTGACATGTTCGGTCCAGGATATACGAAGAATGCGTCGGTACACCCACATTTCGAATGCTTCTAGTTTTCTCGTGAGCGTCTCCGTCAGCGTCCAGGCCTCCATACCATACAGTAAGATCGGAAAAATGTAGCATTTAACTAGACGTAGTTTTAGGGGAAGAGACAAATCACTGCTTATGAGGAGCTTTTTCATATTGCTAAATACTGCTCTAGCTCGTTCTATTCTCGCCTTAATTTCTGTGGCCTGTTCCCATTTTGCATTTACGTTGGTGCCAAGGTACACATAAGATTCTACATGGTCAATTAGTATGTTACTTATCCGTAACTGTCGAGCAGGCTGTTGCTTCCTGCTTATCAGCATCCACTTTGTCTTCTTGAAGTTGAGGCTCAGGCCGTATTCCTCACTAACTGAATAAACTCTTTCCATTACCTGCTGTAATTCGTCTATGGTACTGGCAAGGATCACCGTGTCGTCGGCATATCTTACTACGTAACATAGGTTTTAAAATTAAAAAAGGGGATAACAGAACAGCGCTTTATGAAAAATTTTCTGTTACACAGAAGAGAATTGAGTTTTTCAGAAAATATGCTAAATAAATATACTAAATTTTAGGAAATATGAACGACTTTGATATATTTGGACGAAACATAGATAATGTCTAAGCGTGAAACCAAGAGAATATGGCAAGATAATAACGTAATATCCATCAAGCATATATTTTCAGAAATTTTACAGAAACAAACTGAATATATCAATAAAAAATTTATTAAGTACATGAAAATGTAAAATGTATGTAATAATATACTTGCATGAACTTATTGCAATGACAACTTAGATCTTTTTATTTTTTTTTAATTTTTTTTACCTTTTTTTTTTTAATTTAATACATACTTTAGTAATAATTAAATAATTTGTAAGTTAGGAGATATTGAATATAAGATATTCTTCTTCTTGATGTGCCTATCCGTTACGAATGTTGGCGATCATCATGGCAATATTTATCTTATCTGCAGCAGCGCGGAAAAGCTGCACAGATGTTGTATTGAACTAGATTCTGAGGTTCTTTAACCAAGATGATCTTCTTCCTGGACCTCGTTTTCCAAATATTTTTCCTTGCAGAATGGCTTGAAGGAGAGCATATCTGGATTAATTTCGCATAATATGTCCGAAGAATTGTAACTTTCGAGATTTGATGGTGGTCAGTACCTCTCGGTTCTTATTCATTCTTCTGAGGACCTCCTTATTTGTGACTCGGTCAGTCCACGGGATCTTAAGTATTCTCCGATATAGCCACATCTCAAATGCTTTAAGTTTTCTGCATATATCTTCGTTCAAGGTCCATGATTCAACACCATAAAAAGGTCAAAGAAGACGTAGCATCGCAGCATATTTTTGTATCAAGAAAGAAGTTGTGACTCTTGAAGAAGGCCCCCATACGATTGAAGGTGGATCTTGCTTTTCCGATGCCTGCTCTAATCTCCTGGTTGTTGGTTCATTCTTCATTTATTATAGTGCCGAGGTAGTTGTATTGCGTCACTCTTTCTACAGGGGATTGGTTGACGTAGAGTTGACCTTCTGTTATCCTTTTCTTGCTAATTATCATAAGCTTTGTCTTATTAACGTTTATATTGAGTCCATATTGTTGACTGTAATACGTGATTTTGTTTATAAGAACTTTTAGGTCTTCTAAGTTGTCCGCAAATACTATGGTGTCATCTGCATATCTGATGTTGTTTAGCCGGTAACCATTTAGTAGAATACCTTTTTCAGTTTCGTGCAAAGCTTCAATAAATATTCTTTCAGAGTACAGATTAAAGATTAGAGGAGACAAAATACAGCCTTGTCTCACTCCACACACGATTTTCACATAGTCGGTGTGTTCACCTTCAACTCTGAGATTTGCTGTCTGATTCCAGTAAAGGTTTCTAATTATTTTCAGATCTTGGTTGTTAATTCCTGCTTCTTTTAGTATTTGCATCATCTTGGCGTGCTGTACTCGATCAAACGCTTTCTCGTAATCAACCAGAATCGTATACGTCGCAGTTGACGTTTCTGCATATCTGGAATAAGACTTGTACTGAGAACAAAGCCTCTCTAGTACCAACAGCATTTGTGAACCCAAACTGGTTGGGGGAAACTTGACTTTCACAAAGCTTGTAGATTCTCTTATGAATTATCTTTAGGAACAATTTTAGGAGATGACTCATGAGGTTTATAGTACGGTAATCTTCGCATTTTTTTGGCTCTTGATTTTTTTAGAAGTGCAATAAACTCAGATTTCAGCGATTCTGTTGGTATTTCCCCAGATTTGTATATGTTTTTAAATACCTTTGCGATTATTTCTATTGATTCGTTGTCCATTAGTTTGAGTAGTTCTGCTTGTATATTATCAGGGCTTAGCGCTTTGCAATTTTTTAACTGTGTTATTGTGGAATAAACTTCCTGCTGTAATATTCTTTGTCCATCATTTACCTCTTTTTCTAGCTCAAAGGTGTTATCTCTTTGGTCTTCAAATAGTTTTTCTAGATATTCATTTCACGTTTTTATTTTACTTTGTTTGTCCAAGATAATGTTCCCGCCAGAATCAGTTATATTTCCTTTCTGTCTTCGTTTTAGTCCTCCTATGAGTTCTTCAACTTTCCTATGTACATTGTAACTATCGTACTTTTACTGTAGAGTCTCAATTTCTTCGCATGTTTCCCTTGCTTCTTTTTCTTTCGCTTCTCTGATTTTCGTTCTTATTATATATATTTATGGTTTTATATTTGTCATTTTTGCCTTCTCTTCTCCCGTCCATTAGTTTCAAGATCTCATCTGTCATCCATGATTTTTCTTTATTAATCTATCTGTCTTTAAGTGTTTATCCTTTACATTTTGCACTATTTCTGTAATATGTGTGGTCGTTTGTTCTTCATTCGATTCGTCTCTAATTGCAGCCACTTGCTCGTTTAACGTGGCTTGGACTCTCATCCTCCTACGTAGGTCGTATGATTGCGCTTTGCTTTTCTGCACTGTTTTGAGTTTGACTAGAAATACTCCCACCAGTGGAACGGGGTCTGTCTCCAAGTCTGCTCCAGGATAAGTCTTGACAGATGTAAAGCTGTTTTGGAATCTTTTATTTACTAAAATGTAGTCTATTTGATTCCTAATAATTCTCCTGGGTCTGTCTTGAGGGGATTTCCACGTGTACAGCTTGCGAGGTAGTAATTGGAAGAATGTGTTAGTGACAACAAGTCTGAGTCTTTTGTGAATTTTTCTAAGAGGTCTTCTCTCTCGTTTCTGGCTCAAAGTCCATGTGAACTTCTGTTTATAAACATTGTCAAAGTCCTTTGGATGTTTCTTTTTAATGTGTAATGTTAACACATCTTTACGCGAAAAGTTCTTATTACATAAAGAACAAGTATTGATCATAACTGGTATAGGTACTTCCCTTTTTAGCATCAACACACAAGGAATTGTTAAGATTCTGATAATATAATCGACAAAAATCAACTATGACTTGGGACGATATAAATGTAGTTATGTTTCCAAAATACCACACTTTTCACTGCATTTACAGCTGTCAGATTGAATCGCGAATCAGACCGCACATGCGCAAAGCAAATGATGTAAATCTTAATTGTGAGGGGTGTCAACGCAGACTCAAGTCCGGTAGACACAAACACCGCCCCTATTCTAATTTAAATATCAGCAGCATTTAGGTTCACTGATCGATTTGGCAACGTTTGGTACTACAGGTATACCAGTGAGCGTTAAAGGGTTAAATACTTCAGAGCAATTATCGTACATTTTTACTTTACATGTGACTTTTAAAGTTCATTCGTTTACCAAATTCCCATCAGTAAACATGGGCACGTGTTGATATTCGCCATCTCATTCGTCAAGAGGCTATTAAATATAATTTATTACCTTAAGCGAGACAGATTCTCATGTTACAGCTCTCAACTTGCCAGCATTTTAAATTCAAATTGTATCGTGTTGATTTTTAAGTTAATATATTGTGTTATATTTATGTTATAGTTATTGTTAAGTTATTTACTGGTCGTATTATTTTTTAGAGTTTAGTTTAATTGTGATATAATGATTAAATTTTAAGAAATTCTTACACTAACAGTTTCAAAAGTAAATATTTTTAAAAATCATATGATACATAGGTCGTACATCAGTACGACCCTGTTTGGCTTACACGTGGTTCTATTGACGATTGGGAATTTGTAAAATGAATAGGGTTTAACATTATCATATTTACTAATCGTATTTAATTGATAGGAATTATGGTATGTTATACGCTGCGTTCAAATCTATGAACAGGTAAAAAGTATGGATATTAAATTACCTGTTTTTCTACTTCAAATTATAATGGAGAAATGTAATACGAAGAAGCTACCAAGTAAAAGGTGAAAGGAGGCATCTATGTTTAGAAAGTCAAATTAGATTTTTGGAACAGATGATATTGAACTCAACAATTTCATAAAATTCGCTAACCTCTAGTTACGCAATACGATGTAAACTATATACACTCATGGACAAAAATATCGAATATTTTGGAATTTTCAAATTTTTGTTTTTTCAAAATAAATTCTGGTCAATCAAGTCGTTTATTGTAAAATAGAGTTTATTTTAACAATGTTTAATGAACAATTTTTAGTTTTTATGCGGAGAAAATTGTGAAGAAAATAAATGTTTAATATTATGTAAATAAGGTTATTTTATTCCAAACTTAAATGATAATTTAAATTGCTTAAACAAGTCGTTTTAACTAAAATAAGTGCATGATCAGTAATGAGTATTCCCCCCTCTAGCTCTTATTACTGCTTGCATCTTTCTCAGCATGCTTGGAAGTAAATTTTGGACATATCCTTGGGAAATTGCATTCCATTCATCCTGTGCAGCAAGTCGAAGCTGCTCTATCGTATTTGGAACGGGATTTCTTTGTCGTATGCTGCGTTTTAGGTGATCCTATATGTGCTCTATTGGATTTAAATCCGGGCTAAACGGTGGCCAATCCAATCTTCAAATTTGGAACTCATCAAAATAATTACTCATTATGGCAGCGGCATGTGGTCGAGCATTATCGTGCATTAATGTGAATCTTTCATATCCAATGTAACCAACATATGACAAAACATGATCTTGCAGGATATTTTAAACGTAAGAATCACCAGTTATCCGTCCAATCACTTCCACAAGTGCGGTACGTACCTCCCAACTAATACCTTCCCAAAGAATTATGCTATCAACTCCAAAACTAACGGTCTGATCGAGACTGCAGCTGGCGAATCGTTCTCCAACTCTTCTGTAGACGAAGTTTTGACCATCTGGCTTCCATAATAGGATTCTGGTCTCATCAGTAAAAAGAACGTTTTTCCAGTTGTCGATATTCGACTAAATATGTGTTCTTGCAAATTCCAAACGACGAGCTTTATGATTTTGGAGAAGACGTGGAACTTTGGCGGGCGTCTGGGCTTTAAGTCTGCTTCTTTTGATCTTCGTCTAACTGTTTGTGAACTTACATTAACTTGTCTAACATTTAATAGCTCCTTTCTGAGGTGTATCGATGTCAATGAACGATTTCGTGTAGAAATAAGAACCAAAAAACGGTCATCAAGTGCGGTTGTACACCTTGGGCGTCCTTGACCATGCCTTCGTACAAAATTTCCTGTTTCGCGGTACCTTTTTAGAGTATTCGAAACTATAGATTCAGTTCTGCTGAGACCTCGTGCGATACCTTTTTGTGCATATCCTTCCTCGTACAAAATTACAATATGTGCTACTTGGACTTGGTGGTAATAATTGGTGGAATTCTTGTTTTAAACCTAGTTAAATCAAAACAATATTTACTTAAACTTAATAAATTAAACTAAAAATAACCGATTAGTATGATTCTTCCTTTACGTGAAGAAGGATTTTTATGATAAAATGTACGAATGATACTAACCACTGAATAAACGTCAAAATAAACATCAAAATATTTTAAAACAGTTGAGTACATCAGCCTACTATATAAGTATTATCAGTAATCTAAAATTATTTTGAAATAATAGTGACTACAAAAAAAAATTGGAAAATTCCAAAATATTCGATATTTTTGTCCATGAGTGTATATTTAATAATTATTTGCTTTGTTTAATTTATTTATTTAAGTTATTAACCATCAAAATTATTTACTAATTAATTTTTTATAGGCTTTTGCAAATCCCGAAGACTCAAAACAAATGAAAATAGATCCACAAGTAAATGAAAATGTGGAGAGGGTAAGAAGGTAGGTACATATAACTTTTAATATTATTCTTCAAGTGCTGTAAATTTTTTTAATGAACGTTATCTATCACATTGACGATAATCAAGTTATTAAATTCTACCTAGAAAACAGAATCAGTGGTTTATAATTATAACTCACTATCTTTTTTTCTATCTCTAAGGTTTTTAACACACCTTTTTTTGATGATAAAACAAATCTAAATAGAGCTTGTAGACTACTCAGAAGGAAATTGATCCAACAGAGAGAATGAAATTGATAATTTAATTATATAAAAACCTCTCATCTGCAAATGATTTGTGGAAACTAACGAAAAAAACTTAAATATAACAAAGGGCAAAAGCTTAAAGATATAAACAGACGGAAATATAAATCTTAACTGAAACAATTAAGAACAAGACGTAGGTACTTAATATCTATTGATAGTGTTTTATGCCTAAAAAGATTATGTGAGTACCCGCATTATTTATTTATTAAAATTACTGCAATTTTTTATATAAAAGGTTTCAAATTATTTTAAAATTCTTCGCTACTGGTTACATTAAGTTGGGATTGTCAGCTACGTCATAAAAGTTGTGATATCAATAATTTTTAAAACATTTTCGGTGGAGACAAATACTAGTGTAAAAATCAAAGTTGCCTGAATTCGTTGTTATTGTTTTGTTTTTACTTTGGCTCTTAAGGAAGATTCATAACATTGTTTAATTATTTTTAGGGCACATTTAAATGATCTGGAAAACATCCCACTCTTTTTCGTCGCTGGGTTAATATACACTTTTGCAAATCCTGGAGAAACAGCAGCCAAGGTGCTATTTGTAGTATATGTAGTCACGAGATATTTACATACTATCGTATACGCTGTTGTTCCTATTCCTCAACCAGCTAGAGCTCTATGTTGGAGTACAGGATATATTATTAATATATACATGGCGATGTACAGCTTGGTACATTTTCTAAAATCAAGTTCAGTTTGATCTTTCTAATCTTGATTAACTGTATTAGTCCAATAAGACTATAAGTGTTACAGAAAAAATTAACATATTATAAAAATTTTAGGCTAGAAATTATTTTAATTAAATTAAATTAGTTATAGATTAAATATATTTTTGCAAAAATGATTTTATTTTAATTTGTTTTTAAAACTTAACTTATTTCTAAATAATTTGTTTCCAAAACAATTCTGTATGCAATGGCTTGGATGATTCCACAATTTGAGTTTCTACAACTTCTGGAAGCAGTTGTTAAAAATTGACAGTTGTTACAATTGGCATCAGAATTAGGATGAACTCGTGTTCGAAGGTAAGAAAACAACTTGAAAGAAAACTTACATAAACTGTAAGTGTTGCTTAAACATCGGCTTTATCGAGATATTTGAACAAGGAAAAGAGTATTATTAGTCCATTGTCAATAAGAGAAACAAATTATTAATAAGGTTATTAATAAGGTAATAAGTAAAATAAGGTTATTAGTGGATTCTCGTAACGTTTTTATGTGTAAATATAAGTGTAAATATCCTCCGTATCAATTATACGGGGCCCCGGCACACAAGGCTTCCCGACCTATAGTTCCTCACGACCTACAGAGACCTCTGACAGGTCTAAACAAAAATTCAATTTAAAAAAATTGAAAAAATTGTTAAACAATTTCACTATTAAGTTTTACAACAGCAATAAAATTGTTAGCCGCTTTTGTGAGGTGCTTAATTCCAATACAAAGACTAATTTGACTGCTGCCATAATATTCTTACTCGATTTGGTTAGGACGACTATACACAGAAATGAGAACGCCTCATAGATTTATTTCAGAGGATGTCTAAATTCTGACAAAAAACTATACCAAGCAGTCCTTTTAGCCTGAGTCATTAGTGGTTGTTTTCTTGCCCTTTTTTCTACCTTATTCTTTAAGTTAAAATAGTAAAGAGTAAAGTTAAAAAATGAGTGAAAGAAAAAGAGAGTACCTCAGTGGAGCCATGAAAAAAAAAAAGAAAAAAACAAGGAAGAAGTTTTGAAGAAAATTCCCAAAAGTCTTCGTTTTCCCATCAACCTGATTCCCAAAGTGATTTAGAATTGCAATGGTAAATACTAGATTTCTATCTACTAGTATAACAATTCGCATTCAGTGTCATCTGTAACTTATTGTAGGACTTGGACATGTTACAGTAAATCAAAAGGGCCCCTATGATTAAAAAAGGTTATTATATTGTTAAATAAAAAAATTTTATGTTCTTAGATTCTTCTGTACTGCATAGTCTGCCAGAGGTTCCAAATATTAAAAAAGGTTACACCGAAAATCAAAATAAGAATGAAGAATTCTTTCTTTTTGGTAGAAATTTTGGTAGAAGCCTCACCGAATACGAACAAATAATGATTTTGAAATTGGGTTCATTTAAACTGCAAGGATCGTTTCCAATGGATCCAGAAATAAAGCAAACTTTTTCAATTTAATATTAAACATTATTATTCAAGTTATTATTATTAACAAGACTAAACATATCAGCTATAATGGAGTTATTAATATTATGTACTGATAATACATATTTTTAAATAAATAATGAATTCTATAAACAAGATTTTGGTCTAGCGATGGGCTCTAGTTTATCTCTATTATTAGCCAATATATTTATGGAAGATTTTGAAACAAATATTATTTCTAAACAAAATTTAAAACCCACAGTATGGTGGAGATATGTAGATTATGTATTCTCAATATGGCCTCATGGATCAGAGTTGTTGGACACATTCCTAAATAATATAAACGATAAGAAGAGACAATAACATTTACCATGGAAAAAGAATATAATAACATAATACCTTTCCTGGATATTTAAATCTTTAAGAACGATACTGTATATGAGACTCAGGTGTATAGAAAACCAACACACACCAACAGATATTTAAATTTCAAATCAAATCACAATATTAATATTAAAAAGGGAATCAATCCTTATACGATAGAGCCAAAATTACTTGTTCTAACGAAAATTCGTTCTTGGAGGAAAAAAATTTGTTAACATCTGTTTTTTAAAAAAATAATTATCCTTTATCGTTTATAAATAAGGAATTTTCAACAATCGATCAAATAGAACAGAACAACTTGGAACGAGATCCTACAGCATACACAAGGAATAATACGAGGAAAATAACAATACCATACATAAAAGGATTATCAGAAAAACTTAAAAGGATTAGAAATAAATTCAACATTTCAACAACATTCAAAACAACAAACACATTGAGATCTATTTTGTCCAAAACCAAACCTAACAATGAACAAGAAAGGACAAAGAATTGAATTTATAAAATACCTTGTGAATGCCATCAGTTTTATTTATGTGAAACATTAAGGCCATTAAATGTTAAAATAAGTGAACATCAATCTTATATTAAAAATAGAGAATTTGATAGATATCAAATATGTAAACACGCATGGGATAATGAACATAGGATTTAATGGAATGATTCAAGTATAGCCCTAAAAGAAACGGATGAAAAAAAGAGAAAAATCAAAGAAGCGGATGTAATTATGCTAAATGAGACCAATTGTGTCGCAAATTCTCCGGCAGAATGTAGTAGGATCTGGTTACCCATATTGAAAGAGAAAGTTATTCAAAAAAAAACAGTATTAATAAGTCAGTAATATATAGAGGATACATCATTTATGTTTTTTAAATAACAAACATATACAGTCAGAATTTGGTGTTTATTGAAGGTTAAATATATGCACGACCAAATACTTACCATGTCGGGATAGTATTATGAGGTTTTTTTCCTGGTTTTTCCCTCACAATTTACTATGGAATCACTAACAGGAGAATTTTACTGTAATTATGGCATGTGTTTCACCAGAATTTTGTCATAATACTCTCAAGAAGATTTTAAGTAACTATTCAGATTACATTGCAATTTATACAGATGGGTCAAAATTAGTAACATGTACAACCAGTGCTTACTTTGTACAAAAAATGAAGACAAAAAAGCATTTACTTTAAATAATCAAACCAGCATCTTTTGCATCCAAATGCATTACAAAACTTTAAAGTCACAATTAACAGCAATATATTCATATTAAAAATTTTTCAACAATTACTAAAATTATCAGCTTTATCATATAATGTTAAATTCGTATGGGTTAAGGGACACTGACGCAAGCCACTGAAAAACGAATCGAAGCCTTCGAGATGTGGATATACAGAAGGATACTAAAAATATCTTATGTGGACCATGTCACCAACGTTGAGGTCCTACAGCGCATGACAAAAGAAAAAGAAGTGCTTAATTTAATTAAACAAGGTAAGCTTGAGTACCTCGGCCACGTGATGCGGAACGAAGAAAAATATCGAATTCTTCAACTCGTTATGCAGGGTAAAGTATTTGGCAGAAGAGGACCGGGACGCCGTCGTATCTCGTGGTTGAAAAATCTCCGACAATGGTTTGGGATGACCTCGGCGGAGCTGTTTCGCAGATCAGCCAACAAAACCATGATAGCCTTGATGATCGCCAACATCCGGACCGGATAAGGCACTGAAGAGGGAGAAGAAGGAACATTCATACATTTTTCGTAACAGTATTGCGGATTCAATATCTAAAAATCCACTAAAGCACCCACATATTATATTGATTGAAGAATTTAACACATGTGATCTGCTTGCATATGTAAAACAGCATATTAAATTTAAATGGGATAGACGTTGGATTCAGTTCGGTGAAACTACAGGCACTAATTTGTTTAAATTACAACCAACAGTGTCTGCGAACCAATTTTGCAAAGTTGTTGAACTAAGTATATCCATCCTAAGATTAAACGTAGATCACAGATGTTTTCCGAAGCATCTACATAAAATCGTAATTCTCCCAACAGGCAGATATGAGTGCGGAACTAGTATAGTTCGTCCCAAACCCTTCTTTCAGTGCGTCATAGTTGATCGAATTCTCTCTAACACATTCAGCTAGAGGTGACAGAAAAAAACATGAGTCTGTGATTATTATACATAGAACTTAGAAAATTATTTATCGTAAAGCTACTTCTACTTACGGATGTATAATTGGTTGGAGTTTAGAATACGCTAAATAGATATCCAATCAATGATGCGCATAAATATAACTTGACGCAAATTGTCTCGATCGTGACAGTACTTTCACAATGTCAACTGATAAAATGATAATTGTCATTCCAGGTTAGTATTATCAGACATTTTACAGTGAAAATTTAATTTTGTATTTTATTGTCATAAAAATATCTTAAATATGCCGAGATATATTGAGAAAGAACAAAGACTAATATTTAAATTATTAAATTATTTTCAATTAGAAAAAGAGAGATTACGATCATGCAACTGCCAAATTTAACTAAAATGTCATGCAATAATTCTCGACATTCTTAAAATCCTATATGACGTCAAAATTAGTGACGCACTGAAAGAAGGGTTTGGGACAGACTGTATAGCTGATCTAAATGACATATTTTTTAACTGTCCCTTACATGTCAATATAAGTACGTGGCTACTTCAAGAATTGCTGAAAGTAGGTTTAAAGACGCCATCAATTTTAAATGTACTATTAAGTAAAGATAATACAAACATTTTTAAATTGATTAAAAGGTTAAAATAAAAGGCTAAAATAAAAAAAAATGAATGGAACATCCTATATACTGTATGTTGGTAGATTGTACACACAGATTTTCTAATTCTGATTTCTGATTGTGATATATTGTGGAAACTAAAATGCAGGAGCTGGAAAGGAAAATAGCTAATATTAATCCTACAATACAATCCGAACATCAGGAAGAGATAATCGAAGAAGCCATGGACCGTATTAATCGATCGCACAATATCATTTTGTATAACGTCCCAGAAACTAATTCTGCTATGGAAGATAATAATAAAGTAAATGATATTTTAACTACAATACAAGGTGGTAATGCAAATCCGATTTCTGCAAGACATGTACACAGAATTGGTAAACGATCTAATAAGGCCCGTCTAATGAAAGTGTTTCAACACCCGCGCAGGCTAAATCTATTTTGCGTATCAAGAATAAATTAGCCACATCTACTTTCTCTGCTATTTCAATTTCTGATGATAAAACACAGAACAGAAAAACAGACAATGGAGAACAAAATCTGATCATTAAGTATGTAAGGGGTAGACCTACCATAGTCAGTAAAACTGAGAGCTCTTTAAACTAAATGTGTCCAGCAACTCCAGATCAAGTAAATCCCAACACGTTGAAATTACATGTTATTACCAAAATGTACGCGGCCTTAATAGCAAAATTTCATTGTTTAATACCAACGTTAGTGATTGTGAATTCGACATCATAGCATTAAGTGGAACGTGGTTACGCAGTGATGTTTCGAGTATGGAACTCTTTCCGAATAATTATGTCGTATACAGAAAAGACCGAAAATTCCATGAGGTGGACAAGGTGAAGGGTGGTGGTGTAGTGCTCGCGTTAAAAGATTTCATAACATCTGAAATATTGGACATTACGGCTCTCGACGCACAATTTCCACTTATTAATCTTATTATTGTCAAGTGCCGGATTGGTTACAAATATTTTTATATAGTTGTTGTTTAGTTGCCTGATAAGTTAAGTTTGGTAGACTTTGAATATTTCCTCGATTGCTTAGGGCAATTTGATTACTTAAATAATGACTGCATATTACTAGGCGATTTCAATGTTTCAAGGTTTATAGATAATGATATGTCTGATTTCAAAACTTCTGTAGTTTTAAGTTTTGTGGGCTCTACTGGTCTTAGACAATTTAACAATGTTGTTAATCACTTGGGTAGACTGCTAGATTTGGTCTTATCGCATTTCAGTTGTGAAGTGAAGCATGATGACTCACCTTTGGTCTATGAAGACTCTCATCACCCAGCTCTTCTAATAACATTTACGGATATATTTGTAAAAGAGCCTAAATTTAGGTATGGTTTGGAGCAATTAACTTACAACTTTAAAAAAAGCAAATTTTCCTGCTTTATATCGAGAACTGTATGAAACGAATTGGAACTCTCTGGATACTTCTAATGACGTTAATGAAACTTTAAATAACTTTTCTGATAAGATTTTTTCTGTGTTTAATAAGTATATTCCAGTTTACAAAAACTTTAGCCATAAATACCCACCCTGGTTCGATGCTGATATCATTCACAACATCAAATTAAAAGCAAAGTTTAGAAAAAAGTTTAAACGATTCAAAAATCAGTGTGATTTGCTTGAGTTTCAACGGTTAAGACACCTTGTCAAATCAAAAATCAGTTTGGCCTACAATGTATATGTCGAGAATATCCAAATTGCTTTATCCATCAATCCAAGAAGTTTTGGTCGTACGTACATTCGAAAAATAATAGTTCAAGAATTCCTGGTGTGATGAAATATAATATAATACATTACTACCTCCGACCCACAAAATATTGTGAATATGTTTGCAGAATTTTTCAAGAGTGTTTTTCTGTCATCAGATATTAATTTCAATGCTAACTCTTCCTCAATTAACGCAGATTACTTAAATTTGTATTCTATTTTAGAGTCTGAGATAATTTTGGCTAGTAAGAAATTGAAAGACAAAATGACGTGTGGACCTGATAATATTCCATCCTTTTTGGTTAAGGATTGCATAGGTGCCTTAACTATGCCACTATTAAAAATTTTTAATTTATGTCTTCTTAACAAGGAATATCCGAGTCTCTGGAAGGAATCAAAAGTGTGCCCAATATTCAAAACTGGTGAAAAGGATCAGGTAGAAAACTACAGACCAATTTCCATTATTTGCAATCTATCGAAAGTCTTTGAAATAGTTTTGTATAATCGTATTTACTCACGCACTTGTAATCAGCTGTCTCAATATCAACATGGTTTTGTCTCCAACCGGTCCACTGTGACAAACTTATTAATAGTCACACAATATATCTCAGCGGCCCTAGATAATAGAAGTCAAGTTGACGTCATAAATACTGACTTTACGAAGGCGTTCGACAGAATTCACCACGGCGTATTACTTTCTAAATTGTGTCTCTTTGGTCTTTCTGAGGATGCCGTGACTTTTATGAGGTCTTACTTGTCAAATAGAACGCAGTTTGTTGCTTATAATGGTTACAAATCGGAAAAGTACCTAGCTTCTTCAGGGGTTCCACAAGGTTCTAATCTAGGTCCATTATTGTTCTTGTTATTTATTAACGATCTGTGTGAATCAATTTCTGCACCATGTTTATGTTATGCCGATGATTTAAAGATTTATTCATTGATAAGCGACCTTAATGATTGTCATTTTTTGCAGAGTGAACTGAATCGTGTACATGAATGGTGTAATGCAAATCATTTGAATCTTAATGCCAATAAGTGCAAAGTAGTTAGTAATTCTAGGAAACAGTCTAATTTATACCATCCTTATATTATCAACGGCAATGAACTTGAACGTTTAAATAAAATTAAAGACCTTGGAGTTACATTTGATTATAAACTCACCTTTGTTGAACATGTAAATTTAAAGGTTAAAGAAGCACTTAAATCTATGGATTCATAATTAGAAATAGTCGAAATCTCACTAATACTAAGGCAATTAAATTACTTTATTACACTTTTGTACGCTGTAAACTGGAATATGCCTCTATCGTTTGGTCACCTTTTTATGATGTACATATCCAACTTATAGAGCAGGTGCAGCGTAAATTTTTAAAAATTTTGTCTTTCAAAATTAACGGCATATATCCCAAGAGGGGCATCAGCAATAGTGAGTTGTGTAGCGGTTTGGACGTAGTATCATTAGAATCTAGACGAATTAATGCCTCCCTAATATTCCTGTACAAACTACTACATAATCTCATTGACTGCCCTGATATTCTTCGACAAATAAATTTTAACGTTCCATCTTATCCAGTGAGAAATTCGATTACGTTCAGAAATACACAAGCTAGAACTAATCTTATGTTAAATTCTCCTCTATTTCTCATGTGCAACTATTATAATTCCTTAAGTGCTTACTGCGATATATTTCACTGCAGTTTAAAGCAGCTTACTAAGATGGCTGAGATCTACCTAGGTGATTGAGTAGTTTCTTTATGTTAAGGTAAAATACTCGAAAAATGTGTTATTTAGTTAGTACTTATGAATTATTAATATATCATTTAACTTTAGTATTGTATTTTGTTCTATAAATGGATTCTGTTGGACAATAAACGCTATTATTATATTAGCAACTGTATTGTGGTCTTAATAACTGCCATACTAAACCAAATTTTATGGATTATGGTATTAGTCGTTAATTTACAGATTCACGCTGTTTTCTAAGTAGCTGCATTATTTACAAACATCTTTAAATGTTGATCATAAAAAACTTCCTGCACTGAACTCATAAAAATAAATATAGCGAATATTTTATAACTTCGTAAATTTTTTAATTGCTACAAAATAATTTTTAAAGAACATTTCTCATCTCTACCTGTCATTTATTTATGAATAAAATTGCACATGTGTTGATTCATATTGGAAATTTAACTGATACAAACAATTGCGGCACTTCGGATAATATTTTATATGAAACAGATACTTCGTTGCAGCTGATCGTAAATGGAGACTACTTCAGGGATATCATTTGACAATCACGTTCTAAAATACTACTTCGTTTGTTGCTGTTTTCTAATTTTAAAAATGACGTTTATGTCGAATTTCACGGCAGCAAAAAGGGTGATACATAAGGTAAGTACCTATTTAATTTTTTGGAATAATATCAATATTATTAATCTCCTAAAACAAATTTGGTTTCGATAATTTGGTTAATAATTTTAATTCTTTTAGATGATTTCCTTAATCAAAGTCTTTCAAGATGTTCCTTTTCTACCACACTTTCATTTGTCTTTTCTATTTTTCGTTCAAATTTGTTCACATTTTCTTTTTCGCACAAGATGTCTTATTTCCTGTAAGTTTAGTTTCAATTTCCAGTTCATCGTTCTCAAAATAGAAATTAAACAAAATTTGATTTTTGTTACTTAGTAATACCAAAAATTCTAATACTTTATTTTTATCTGACTCATTCATATTGACAATTGAAACATATATTATACATTTTAAAGTAGATGACTTTAAATTGATATTGCCAATATTTTTGAGTTGCGTTCCTGGGGAGACTTTATTGGAAACTAGTTCATTCGATTACACGAAATCAACTATAACTTAAGAATACACGTCAGAAAAATCATAGCATGTAATTTGTCTTTAGAAAGACAACCGAATGCAATGGAGAAAGTAAAATTCTCCTGTTAATGATCCCATAGAAAATCATAAGAAAAAACGAAAAAAACTTAAAATAAGAAGAATTTTTTGTATTACCAAGACACAAAAACACAATTTATTTAATATATATTTTTAGAACGATTTCCGAAGTGGAAACCTAAACGCCAAAATATACATACTTTAACGTAAAATTGTGGTTTTTCTCAGTAAAAATAGTAAGAGTAATAATAATAATAACACCTACCGGCTGTTATTAAGTAACTATACCTACTTTCATTAAGCGATGCAGGGCGTATAAACAAAGATAAATTTAACAGATGATTGTTAAAGATGTCCCAAATGAGTCTACTCCTTCCGATAAGTAACAGTATAATTATGACACTTTATTAATTTTTTTATTTTCTCAACTATTAGTGTTTATTGCATAGTATATAAATTATTTTTATCACTGAATACATAGTAAGTAAAAAAATAATCCGATTTATAAAATTAATGAATATTTTATGCATACATGCAAGTAACAGTTCTTCGAGAATATTTAAAAACTAACGGAAATGTCCATCTTTATTTCGTTATTGCCGACGTCGTCGGAACTCATACAGGTTCGGACACGATTTAATTTCGGTAAGTATTATATTTCGGTATTGAAATTTTGTTATTTGAATCGATTTGTGAGTATATTTTTAGTAGTCATCTTAATGGTTAAAGGACAATAAATTATATTTATGCTGTTAATGTTGAATTAGCAATTATTTGTTGTGCGATTTAAAACTATTTAAGTATATATTTTTATTTGTATAACGACCCTATCTATATGTGATTGTGATTACTGTAACAATAACCACGGATTTCAATAACTGATATTGAAACCAAAAATGTCCTCCACTGATTCTGCTGATGAATTGGTTGAAAATACATGAAGTCCTCCTCGAAAACGAAGTAAAAGAAGCCCTCTTAGCGTTGAAGTTAAAGAAATCATTTTAAATGTTTTTAAATGTGAAAGACAAGAAAATCCCGGGTTAGTGGTTGAAGATATTGTGAAAAAAGTGGCTAATAAAGTTGGAGTTTGTGATAGACAAGACAAAGACAAGAAAATCCCGGGTTAGTGGTTGAAGATATTGTGAAAAAAGTGGCTAATAAAGTTGGAGTTTGTGATAGAAGTGTATTTACGGTGATAAAGGAATACAAAACGAATCATCAATTCGCTGGACCAAAAGTATGTCTGACCCGGAAAAAGAAGTTTGACAAAATTGATGATTTTGACAAAAATGCCATTAGAAGACTGGTTTATAATTTTTTTATGAGCAACGAAATACCCACCGTTGATAAGGTTTTAAAGAAGGTGAACGATGACCCTGATTTGCCAAACTTTTCGAAAACCACACTTTACCGAATATTGAAAAAACTTAATTTTCAATATAAACGTAGGGGAAGAAACGCTCTTTTACTAGATAGAGACGACATTGTGATGTGGCGAAGAAAATATCTTCAAAAGATAAAAGCTTATAGAGAGGAGAAGCGGAAAATATATTATCTGGATGAGACATGGTTGAACGCTGGCCATACAAAGTCTAAAATATGGGTAGACACTACAGTAAAAATATCAAGACAAGCTTTTTTGGATGGATTAACAATGGATTTAAAAAATCCTTCAGGTAATTTATTACATTATTCAGTGCTCATAAAGTTTTTTTGACATACATTTTTGCTTATAATTTTTTATAAATTTATATATATATATATATATATATATATATATATATATATATATATATATATATATATATATATATATATATATATATTATTTCAACATAATTGAATAATGAGTATTTTTTTTGTTATTATTATTATGAAACTTTTAAGAATTGTACAAACAACTAAGTATAGTAAAAATTAAAAATAAAACTTATATTTTTTGTAGGAACTCTGTACATAAAATTGTTGGCAAAAAAAAATAAATTCCTGGGTTTTTGCCCTATATAAATGGTTTCTATTATCGAATATCAACTAAAACAATCAGGTTCTTTGTCGAGCACTTTTGCAAAATTAAAATATAAATTTCGTATTTTATAAGATAATATTATATTATTCTGACTAAACAAAAAGATAATCACAAATGCGGCCCTGTTGCCGGCCTACACGTGGTAATGTTTACATCTCCCTGCATCGGTTAATGAATTTTACGTTACTCAGTACATCGAAAAGAGATATATACAAAAAAGACGCTTGGGGACGTTTTCAGATTAAGTACAATTTGTGACGTTTCTAGTTTGTTTACTTGTGGCTGTCAGTTTGTTGGATTTTTTGCTGTTTTTTCTCCTTTTTTTGCATTTAGAAGTTATTTATATTGGATTTTTAAATTTTACGGTAAGTGTATTTTATTTTGCCATTAATTTACGTACAAAGTTAACCTCATTCACACATTTAAGGAATGGTTTTGTTTAAGTTTCCGCAAAAGTGAAGGGAATCACAAAAAGAAAATATTTGATTAAATTATTTTAGATTATGCCTGGAAAAACTCTTACCTCACAAGCACAAGAACTCGTTTTAAATTTAATCGGGTACTTTGAATTAAAAAAAAAGGACGGGGGGCCACTGGAACCGTTGTCATCTGTTCAAGAGGTACAAAAAGTACAATTTTCAAATGTGCACTATTATAGCTTATATTATAAAGCTTTATTAAAGACAAGTATATATATTGTAATATTATTTATTCGCCCATCTTATTACATAACAAAATATTTATAATTAGGAGCACAGACAAGGCGACTACTCAGCAGTGGCGCACCCAGAATTTGTCTGGGGGGGGGGGTTTGAAATTTTTTTATGCTACCTCCATTTTGAGTCCCTAAAATTTGGGTTTTAGTTTTATTTAAAGTACTAAAGATAGCAGCATCAAAGATTCAGGTATCTATTATCCTGCCTACCAACTAAAACCACCCTCTTTGTGAGGTGGCCACTGTAAGGCTGAAGACATTTTTGAAACGCTCCCTTCTCTTATCTGAATCTTATCTATTGTTCTGAAGGTAATTCCTATTTTAATTAAAATAAGTCACAATTGAAGGTTAAAATAAGTTTATTGATGTTTGACATTAATCCAACTTGTAAATACAATACATTTTGGAGACGACTATCGCCGCATTCCCGTTCTCCTCCGCCAATCCTCCCGGCCCAAGACATGCTCCTCCTCCAAACCTTTCGATTCCATCGCTCTTCTAATTCCTTCATTCCATGAGTGTCCAGGTCTACCTCTTTTTCTTCTTCCAGGGGGTTTTCATTTGTGAAGTTTTGGGACCAACGTTCGTCAGATATTCTCAATAGGTGTAAAAACCATTTTGAACCTGTTCTTTCTATTCTGTGAATGAATGTTTCTATAGCATTCATGTTATTTCTTCTAGATTAGTTGGTCTTCCTTTCCTGTTTTGATGTTCTAGCACTTTTTCTCAAATAATCCATTTCAACTGCCAACAATCTTCTCTTCAGGTTTACATTAATTGTCCATACTTCAGAGCCATAACAAAGAACTGATTCTACCATGGTTTGTTTTTTTGTTCCTTTTGGAAATGTGATCCCACCATAAGGATTTCAGACATCCTACAATTTTACGTCCCTAATTAATTCGGTGTTTAATTTCGGTGTCTACCAAGCCGTTCTTAGTAATGAGTGCACCTAAATATTTAAATTTTTCCACTTGTTTGATTTCCACGTCCTCGTCTATCAACACTTCAAACCTTGCATCTGAATTGATAACTAAATATTATGTTTTCTTCATGCTGAGTTGTAACCCACATTTTAAATATTATCTGTATAGACGCTTTATCATAAATTCTAGATCATAAGAATCTTGAGCTAGGACGACTTGGTCATCCGCAAAGTTCAGGGAGAAAGTACGTCATTTCCTATGGGGATTCCCATTCCCTGGCAGTGGTTTTTCCAATTTTGGAGGGCTGCCTCAATATATAAATTAAACAGTAAGGGTGACATACTGCATCCTTGTTTTAGTCCTTTTATTTTTAGTTACTTTTATTGGCTCTACATCCGATTTTTAGGTAAGCAGTGTTTTCCCTGTATACTTCTGTGATTATTCCTAAAGGTATGGATTAATGTCGAGTTGTTGTAAAGCTTGCCACAATTTAAGTCTTGGAACTGTATCATACGCCTTTTCTAGGTCGATGAAGTTATCAGTGCAAGATCAAAGATCAAAAATTCAAACGTCAATAAACTTATTTTAACCTTCAATTGCGACTTATTCCCATTAAAATAGTAATTAGATCTTATCTCTGTCGTTAGCTCGGTTGGTGTTTCTCTTCTTCTTCATTCTTTTTAATGACTGCTCGGATGTAATTGTGAACACTATTCCATCCCTCCGTATTTCCCGTCATCTTCACGATCATCTCTCTTACAGTCACAGGGTTCATACCTATTTCTTTATACATTCTGTTTCTTTCCACTGTACATCTATTACACTCCAGCATTGTGTGAGTAACGATGTCGGAATATTCGCAGTATAGATATTTATCTATATCTGTCTTTCTGAACCCATGAAGATACGCCATAAAACAGACAATCTACCCAGTCCCTTAGGCTCGGGATCGGCATCTTTGTCCACTTAACAACATCTTCCTTGCTGTTCCACTCTTCTTGCCATCTTTCCATTGATCTTTCCCTTTCTTCTTTTTTTTTATAGCTGTTGTCAAATGCTGTCTTCTCCCATAGAGATGTCTCCTTTGTACTGCTAACACATGCAGAGGAATACAACCCGTGATAGTCCACAAGACCGCCGCAGATACAGTCCTGTAGGCGCATGCTACTCGCAACAGACTCGTTCTGTCTACTTTTTTATAAGCCTAATATTAGGTATCGATATCTAAATATAATGAAAAATATTATTAATTATTGTGTATTTATACAATAATTATTGTGTTCTACTTATTTAAAGTGGTAATTTAATTATTCAATCAGCGTTTTGGATTTTTTGTATTATGTGTGAAAGACATAAGTTACATGTTCCTACTTTCTTTATATATTGTTTACTTTATATGCCCTGGGGGGGGGGGGGTTTAACCCCCAAAACCCCCCCCCCCCCTGGGTGCGCCACAGGTTTTTACTACAGAACCTCAAAAGACTCTGAAAAATGAATCGTGAATTAGAACGCCCGTACACTCAAAAGTTGTGGAATATTAAGCTAGCGAATATATCTATATACATGATATTATATCACAATGTACATGCATTTATACACAGACGCATATCTATATAGTTCCATGCCTTTGGAGATCCTTGTTATATACATTCATAAGCTTGTACCACGCTCGTCCATGCCTTACTCTTCCGCTTAGATACAAGAGCGTTATACCCATGCTTATATCATTATTCTTTTATTTTATATTTTATATTTACTTAACTGTCTTGGCCTTCATGCCTTAATGTTGTGAGATAAAACTAATGCTTTGAATAGCTGATTTTGATTGTAGAGGGAAAGATACAGGTGAAAATGTAAATTACCATTCATTTAGACACTGAATTTAGAGGTTACATAGCGAAAGCTTAAAAACAACGCCGAAAAAACGGGGTTTTTCTGCTTTTGGAGCATGCTTTAGGAAAAAAAATAATAGTTTTAATAGCTTATTTCGATTGTAAAGGTAAGAATACATATAAAAATATGAATTATAATTTAGCTGTATGTTGTTGAGGATATGAGTCAAAAACTTCAGAAAAATGCCAAAAAAAGCAGTTTTTTCGATTTTTGGGCATTTTCCACGTTAAAAATGATAATAATACCTATGGCATTTGAAAGAACGGGAAAAAACGCATAAAAAACATTGTTTTAAAGTTGGCCAAAAATTTCCGACATAACCTAAAATATCACTGAAAATTTCAAATATTTTTCCTGGGCTCAATTTTCAAGCTAAAAATCTGAAAAAAATCAGGCAGTTTTGTATTATTAAAATACTCTTTCATGAAATTTTTCAGATTTTTTGCAGCAATACAGCGTTTAAAAAAATCTTTTTTAAAACAATACTTTTTTTCCTATAGCGAACCCCAAGAGGCACCTAGGGACTTGAAAATTTAACTGAGTGAGTTTTTAATTATGTCCTTTCGAATGGCCAGACCCAAAACTGAATCGAGCATGGTGCAATTTGGACCATCTTATCACGCTATAGTCTTTGAAAAAGAAATAAATGATTGCGTTCTACAAGTGCTATAATTTGAATTCTTTATAGGATGTAATTTTAAAACTACATCTTCAATGGGGACTATCGAAATATTCTCCGTTTCAATGATCTGCCCCACATAATACTTACACAGCTTTTTTGTAACAAACTTCACTAAAATATAGTCATTCTGTTCATATTTGGCAATTTCTGTGAAGTCCTCCGATTCATCTGAACTGACATCAACGATATCTTCATCGGATTTCGAAGTTTCACTCTGTGGTAACTCCGCATTCTTAGTAGTAGGAGTAATCTTCCAAATGTTTCTTTTTATCTTATTTGCTTGCAACTTCTGTTGTTTTTGTTCTCTTGCTAGAGTTTCTTCTTCAATTTTGTTTTTTTTTCTGGTGTTTTTGTTAAAACTCTAGATGTAACCTTTTTTCGTGCTCTAATAGGCACGGGGCAGCCTTTGGAAAAGGTCGTACAATTTCAGGTGTTATTGGGGTTGATGTAGATGGGGAACAATTTCAATTTCAGGTGCTACTGTGGTTGATGTAGATAGAACAACTTCAATTTCATCTGCTACTGGGGTTGATGTAGATAGAAAAGCTTCTGTTGAGTTGTTTACATTATTTCCTGGTGGTGGCCGGTCAGTGACAAAAGCACGGTCAAAATCGTCATCCGAAAATACAAGACGGTTTAGGGGCCAAGTGTCCATTTTTCTAAAACCTTCAAGTATATTCTTCATGATAAATGAAGAAGTGTATGCAGTGTTTGTAATAGCTGCTAAGTCATATATGGTACTTGCTCGAGCAGGATGCATTATCATCTAGTCGTTCATAGCAACGGCAAGTTTTGATTTAAACGACGAATAAATTGCTACATCTAGCGGTTGAAGGCGATGTGAGGTGTGGGGTGGAAAAGTAACTAATACTATACCATTTTCACGTGCACACATTATGAATTGAACAATTGAGAACAATGAGTTTCCTGATTGTGCATCAATATTAAACTTGGGGAATCAGAAGACCACTGTGACAGTTTAATGTGATTAAGAATAACGTTTAATGTGATTAAGAACGTTGAGAAACAGTTCCTTGGTCATCCATCCAGAACTTGGCGAATTAGCCAAACCCAGGCTTCCCGAAGGGGCTCCATTCAACATTGTATCATGAAAACGGACTCTTGGAAATATGTACATCGGAGGCATAGCATTTCCTAATGCATTAATTATCCCACACATAGTGATCAGGGTGCCTATCTCTGCTGAAACTATCTGCCCAACTTGTTTGATTTCCTTTTGCGTTACAATGTTTGGAGCTTGCAGAACAGTGCTGATACCAGTTTCGTCTAAGTTATAGATCTTGTTAGGTGTGAAATCGTAGGTTGAAAGAGCACGTTCATAATTGTCAAAAAATGACCCAACATTTTCTTTTGTAAAACTGGTAGCTCGGCTAAGGCTGGTGTTTTCGGGTTTCCTCAATACCAAATTTTGGTGTCTGTTTTTTAAACACTGCAGCCAGTCTATACCAGCAATTTTATTGGCATCCAATTTACTGATTAATATTGGTTTGTTTAGTCTTTTTGCATAATCATAAGCCAAAATTCTGATTTGGGTGTATGTTAAACCGTAATTTATTTTTTAAGATTTTAATATATAACTAACTAATAGGTAGTCTTCAGTTTTGTTAAAAATTTGACCAGTAGAATACAAACTTGAATAATCCGACAGATCATTATAAACTACACCATTTTCTCGTTCCTGTTTTCTATAAATTCTATAAATCAGTGTCGTATGTTTAATTCCATACGTTGCAGCAGCCGTGCGAAGTTTCATGCGACCCTCAACTGCTTATATGGCATTTTGAATATCATCTTCAGTTGGAGGCACTTCTGCACGTTTTCTTTTGTATGTACGTACCATCTCAGTTCCTAAAAATCCACATTTAACAATAATTTTAATTCTTCCTAATGGAGCTTGCAGTAATAGAGCACCCTAGAACAAAGTTCCCAATTCCTGTTGTTCAAATGTGCCCTACAAGTACAGATTTTAAATTTAAGTAAGTTAAAAATTTAGGGTTAGAATTGTGAGGTTAAATATCGAACACATACCTTGGAAAACCTCTACGAATTGCAGGCTAGCAGCAACACCACCCAGTTCCGAATATTTTTCTTGTATTATCCTTACAACCAAAATTACACACAGATGCGTTTTATTACCGAAAACCTTACTTTCGCTGTTACGTTTGTAAACACAACAACAATCGCTCATGCAACTTCACACTAGTAGTATAAATGTACCCAACACCGCATAACAAAAACTACTAATATTGCGGTGCTTATAAGAGGGAAATTTGAATCGTTCAAATCCACCCCACGTTCAAAAGTGCCCCCTCCCCTACGTGTCATTAGAGCAATGTTGAAAATTATGAACTGTAACACTTCTCCCTGTCTTAGTCTGTCTTCAGAGTAATAACTATTCTGAAGTGTTTGAAATACTTCAGAGTAGTTATTTTAGATTTTTGCTTTACATGTGACTTTTGACATTATCGGATTTACTGATCGTATCAACTTGGTAGGAATTATGATATGTTAAATTTCTTTTTTTCGTATAAAGCAATTATACGCTGCGTTCAAATCTATGAACAGGTAAAAGGTATTGATATTAAATTCCCTGGTTTTTCTACTTCCACTTAAAGTGAAAAACTGTAATAAGAAGAAAATAAAAAGTAGAAGATGAAAGCAGACATCCATGTTTGGAAAATCAAATCAGATTTTTGGAACAAATGATATTAAACTCAACAATGTAATAAAGTTCGCTGACCTCTGGTTATGCAATATGATGCCTATTAAAATTTACTTTGACCTAATCTTGAAAATGTTAGTCTAGAATATTTAATTATTTGCTCTGTTTAATTTATTTTAAACGTATTAACTATCAAAATTATTGACTTAATAATTTTTTATAGGCTTTTGCAAATCCCGAAGACTCGAAACAAATGAAAGTAGATCCACAAGTAAATGAAAATGTGGAGAGGGTAAGAAGGTAAATATAACTTTGTTAACTGATGTTTTAGTATTTTTGTTAATATTGAGTATGTTTTAATATTATTCTTGGAGTGCTGTATCTGCTTAACAAACGTTATCGATCACATTGGTGATGATCAACTTATTAACTGCTATCCGGAAAACTACTACTACAATGTTCATTTTGAGGAATAGGGTAAGGATTCTTTATTTCGAAAGGATTGAACATGTGTCCCCGTTTAGGATCTTGTGATTCTCTATCCTGTTCAGGTTTGCGTTGAATGTTCTTAGTGTAAACGTCCTTAGCCGACCCTAGAATTTGTGGCGGGCACAAGATTCATTTATCGGCCGGGGGCGTTAACGGCGAGGTTACTTCAGTAGCAGAAAGAGGACCCCTTTCACCATCATGTCAGTATGAGAGTTGTGTTTGTGAGTGTTTTTTTTGTGTGAATATCTGTGTGCTGATCTTGTGTATTGCAATAAAATTCGTGTTATTGATCGCTTGCGTTAACGGCTAGGCCTTGTCAGAGTTCGATAGACAGTCTCAATCTTTGCCAGTTTAGGTGAGAAACTATTGGCGGTTATTTTTTCGGGAGACGGAATTGAGTAGTGAGATTGGGAATCCGCAAAAAACCAATCTCCCCCTGCCCGGAAAACAGAATCAGTAGTTTATATACCTCACTGTCTTAAGACTTTTAAGACACGGTATTTTTCTTAACGCTAAAATAAATCTAAATAGGGCTTGTAGACTACTCAAAAGAAAATTGATCCAACATAGAGAACATGGAATTAATAATTATATAAAGAACCTCTCGTCTGCAGATGATTTGTGGTAACTAACAAAAAAATTTAAATACAACAAATGGTACTTAGGTTAAAACTGACATGGATAGAGCAAAAGCTTAAATATATAAACAGATGGCAATATCAGCTTTAATTGAAATAATTGACAATGAGAAATTTTGCAATATTGAATATTTGTAAATTACTTTAATTTTTTAAACAAAAGAAATTTTTATCTAAAATTAGTGTCTATGTTATAAAAATTGTGATCAATCAAATCAATAATTTTAAAACAAAGTATAACCTCTTCAGAGATCCAAAAACGTTTTCTTTATCTTCTTCCTCTTTATAAGCAATTCTGCTTGTTCATTGGCAAATTAATGCCTCTATGGAAGGTTGTCACTCGTCCGATACTGGTGCCTTTTATTTCTATTTTACATCTGGTTGGTTCTTTGCTGACTACTATTGTTTTAGTTTTCTGAGATGAGATTGTCATATTAAATTATTTTGCTCCTATGTTAAATCTGTGGACCAGTCTTTGCAGACTATCTTTATCTTGGGCTATCAATACTGCGTCGTCTGCGTAACAGAGTATTTTGATTTCTTTGTTTTCCATTCTGTATCCTCTTCCTTTGTTAACGGTTTTGATGATTTCATCCATAATCAAATTGAAGAGCATTGGGCTCGATGAATCCCCTTGTCTTATTCCGCTGTCTATTTTTATAGGTTCTGTAAGTTGTCCATCTATTCTGACTTCCATTTTGTTGTTTTGGTAGATGTTATCGATAGTTTTTATAATATTTAGGGGATCTTCTCTATTATACAGAAGATGGATTACATCTTTGAGTCTTACTCTGTCAAACTCTTTGTTTAGGTCAATCAGACACATAAATGCTAGTATATTATACTCTAGTGCAGTGGTCGCCAACCTGTCGATCGCGAGCTACCGGTAGCTCGCGGAGGCAATTCTGGTAGCTCTCACAACGATTTTAATTTAAAAAATACAAACTGCAAAAATCAAAGAAGTTTCCGAAAATTCCACAAAAAAATCTAATTGTCATAATATTAAACATAAACAGCGGCAACGTTGCGGTGAGCAATCTGCCCCTGACGCCGTCAAGCTAGAATCGGCTATTTATAGAACCGACCAGCCGGACCAGCGCGTTAGTGTTCGAGAACGATCTGGATTGCTTTGAACGGGATAAATACGCACGGCGCGGCGACATTGCGCTTAGTTTAAAACTGAACGCGTAACCAACGTCCAGCGGTTGGGTTAGTAGAGAACAACAAAAATAATATTATGGCAAGCAGTTGTAAGAAGGTAAAGACATACCACTTTCATTCGGAATGGGAAGAACGATACTTTTTTACAGAAGTTAAAGATAAAAATGTGTGTTTGTTATGTAATACTTCGGTCTCCGTTGCTAAAAAAGGAAATATTGAGAGACATCATAAAACTGTACATTCTAATTTTGAAAAATCATTCCCACTACATTCTGCCGCCAGAAAGGAGAAACTGAAACAGTTAAAAAAACAGTTAATTGGACAACAATCAATATTTTTAAGAACAGTCGACAAAAATAAGGCTGCAACTGAAGCATCGTACCGTGTGTCCCAGATAATTGCACAAAAAAAGAAACCTTATGAAGACGGGGAAATGATAAAACAGGCGTTTTTAGAAGCTGCTGATTCGTTATTTGCCAACTTTAGAAATAAAGACGAGATACTTTCAGCTATAAAATCTATGCAACTTTCTGCTAATACAGTGATGAGACGTGTAGAAGTAATAAGCAATGATATTTTTTACAGTTAAGAACTGACTTAGATAACTGTGTTTATTTTTCACTTCAACTGGATGAATCAACAGATGTCGTTGACACTGCCCAGATGGCCGTGTTTGTCAGGATGGTTTTTAGTGATTTTACGATTAAAGAAGATCTTTTGAAGTTCATTCCACTGAAAGGACACACTACCCACTATGGTGGGTTGTGATAAGGGTCTGGTGGCGTTATGTCGTAAAGATGAAACTTTTCCGCAATTTCTCTGTTACCACTGCATTATCCATCAGCAAGCATTATGTGGAAATTTTCTGAAACTAAACAACGTTATGAAACTGGTGGTAAAAATTGTGAACAAGATTAGAGCTCAAGCGTTACAAAGAAGATTATTCAGAACCTTGGCCGATGAAGTTGACTGTCAATACGGGGACCTACTCCTTCACTCTGAAGTCCGATGGTTAAGTAGAGGACGGGTGCTGAAACGTTTTAATGATGCCTATCTGGCATAGTTCAATTTTTCAAACAACGCGATGAACCGACTCCGGAACTAGAAAATTCAATCTGGCTTAGAGATTTTGCTTTTCTCGTGGACATTACAGAGAAATTAAACGAACTTAATTTGCAGCTTCAGGGGAGAGACAAAGAACTAGCGGAAATGATTTCTGATATAAAAGCATTTATCAAAAAGCTGGAGTTTTGAGAACAAAACCTAATTAACAGCGATTCCAAGCATTTTCCTATTCTTTCAGAAAAAATATCTCAAAATCCATTAGAACCCTATGACAACAAATATCATGTAGAAATAATTTCTACCCTGAAGAGTAACTTCAAAAATCGTTTTAAGGATTTCAATGAAATGGCTTTAATAGCGCAGTTTGTTGTTTCACCCTTTATGGAAATTGATATCCAGCAGTTTGCAGCTTGTGTTATGCAGAACTTTGGCGAAGACATCGCTGCAACAGAAATGGAAGTCATTGAGTTTCAAAATGATTTAGCCTTAAAATCGTTAGTCTTAAGTCTTAAGTACTGAATGTATCTGGCCTATTGTAAGTAAAGACAAATATTCAGTTCTATGCCGTGTTGCTTGAAAGTGAAAGCATTATTTAGTTCAACCTATTTGTGTGAATCTTCTTTTTCCAATATGAAGTTTATTAACAACAAATATCGCAATCGACTTACAGATGAACATTTGGATAATTGTATTCGAATGGCTGCATCAAATTATACTGCAAACATTAAAAAAATTATCGATGAGTCTGAGTGTACTGAAATTCTTCTCATTGAAGGTACTTTTTTATTTTTCAATGTTTATGTTTATGATAGTGCGTTACTTTTTTGTTGTTATTATTAACTATTTTTAAATCATACGTGACATGCCGTTGTGGCTGGATAAAAGTTTGTGTTTATTTTTCAAATACCTTCGTTTGATAGGTAGGAATGTAGCTATGAACAAGTACGTACTAGTAATATTAGTTATTTTGTTATTAGTTTATTATTAGTACCTATGTATTATGTATTACCAGTTAAACAGTAAAATTAATACATATAATGATAGATTAACTGTGGATTATTTCATTTACGTTACGTTGTAGCTTACGTTACGTTGTAACAAAGTAGCTCAACACATTGAAGAGGTTGGCGACCACTGCTCTAGTGATTTCTCAGTAATTTGCTTTATAACGAATATTGCATCTGTACACGATTTTCCACTATAAAAACCCTGTTGTTCATCTGCTAAACTTATCCTCTGTTTTATTAGCACTTGTAAAAGTTTAGTTGTAAGTTTTAGCGTAGTATTTAACAAATTTATACCTCTGTAGTTTTCTGGGTGTTTTTTATCTCCTTTTTTGAATAGTAGAATTAATTCGCTCGTTCTCCATTCTTCCGGTATTTTAATGTGTTTTATAATTTTTTTAATTAATGTTGTTAATTGTTCTGTCATTGCTGCTCCACAATATTTCAGTAAATCGTTTGGTATCCCATCTTTACCTACTGCTTTTCTGTTCTTCAGGTTTTCAAGTATTTTTCGAACTTCCTGTACATTTATTAAGTTAAGTTAAGTTCTTCATTTGTGGTAATTTCTGGTGTTTCCGTAATTGTCTTGTAATTATGGTATGCCTCTTGTGTTTTGGTTGACATGTATTTCAGGTAAGTTTTTTTCTTTTTTTTACATTTTTCCTTCACTTCTGTACAAAACCATGGAGGCCTTCGCCTTGGGAGCGATTTATTTTTATCTATATTTCTTTCACCAAGAACTTTCTGGGCCGAGGCCCAAAACAATATAATATAATATCTTAGACTTAATTTTTGTCCAGCTTTCTTCGACTCTATCACTTTCTGTGATATATGTATTCCTGCTTTTTTTCGGTTATTCTTTTCAAAAAAACGTTTTGGTGGAGACAAATGTTAGTTTAAAAATCAAAATTGCTTGAAATCGTTTTTATTGTTTTGTTTTCACTTAGAATCTTGAAGAATATTCATGACGTTGTTTAATTATTTTTAGGGCACATTTAAATGATCTGGAAAACATCCCACTCTTTTTCGTCGCTGGATTAATATACACTTTTGCAAATCCTGGAGAAAAAGCAGCCAAGGTGCTATTTGTAGTGTATGTAGTCTCGAGATATTTACATACTATCGTATATGCTGTTATTCCTATTCCTCAACCAGCTAGAGCTCTAGCTTGGACTACCGGATATGTTATTAATATATACATGGCGGTGTACAGCTTGATACATTTTTTAAAATAAAGTTCAATTTGATCTTTTTAATCTAGATTAACTGAATTAGTCTAATAAAAGTACAATGATTGTTAAAGAACAAAATAACTTATATACAAAATAATACACTAAAAATTGTTTTAGATAAACTAAATTCGTTATAGATTAAATATATGTCTGCAAAAATGATTTAATTTTAATTTGCTTTTAATATTTTTAAAAAATAATAAGGACTAACTAATTAAACGACAATACTTATTTCTAAATAACTTGTTTTAAAACAATTTTGTATGCAATAACTGATGCTGTTTCGGATTTCTGATGATTCCGTAATTTGCTATCCTACAACTTTTCTGCAAGCAGTTGATACAAAAATTAGCATTAGAATTAGGATTAACTAGTGTTCAAAGGTAAAAAACAACTTTAAGGAAAACTTACATAAACTCTAAAAGTGTAGCCTAAACATTGACTGTACCGATATATATATATTTGAAATTTTTTATATATTTAATATTATATATATATATATATATATATATATATATATATATATATATATATATATATATATATATATATATATATATGTGTGTGTTCGGAAGTATTTCCGCGGTTAGTACAATTAAACTTAGAGCTAAGATTTATATTATTATCAAAATTAATATTAAACTCACCAGTCTTCCGGGTTGAACCGCGTCGATATCCATTTTGCCGAGCTTTCGACATCCTCTCTGATGTCTTCTTCAGGGCTTCCGAGGTCTAAGTCTCCCGAGCCTCCAGACACTACTACACTCACTAGTCACTTCTAGTGACACAAATCCCAAGGTTTTCATTACTCTGTCTATCGAAAACCCACACATACCAATCGTTACTTGCATGCCAACTCTCACCACCCACCTTCACAAATTAATTCAGTCATTAATACCCTTGTATCCAGATCAATACGCCTTTCCGATGATGCAAGTAGATCCGCTGAGCTTTCTTGTTTAAAACAAGCCCTCATCCAAAACGGCTACCGCGAAAATCACAACAATAGGAGCATCCACAGACATCAATCTCCCACTCAATCTCAATCCAAAAACTCAGACCCTTATCATACGAAAGCGTTTCTTCCTTACATCAAAGGTGTCACTGACAAAATCGACAAAATTCTTAAACCAAGAGGAATAAAAACAATATTTACCCCCCAACAAAAACTTTCATCTCTAGTCCGATCAATCAAAGACAATATTCCAAATGAACAGCACGGAGTTTATAAAATTCCTTGTGCAGACTGTCCCCGATCCTATATAGGCCAAACAAATCGTAGAATTCAAAATAGGATTTATGAACATTCCATTTCTGTTCGCAATTCCGATTCAATTTCAGCTCTCGGTCAACACCATCTTCATACAGGTCACAAAATTGATTTCGAAAACTCCAGAACCATAGCCCCCATCCGCTTTTATAAACCAAGAATTATCCGAGAAGCCATAGAAATAGAAAAAAGACCAAATTGCCTTAATAAAAGAGATGACGCCATACGGCTACCTTCTACATGGAGACCTCTCATAAACAAAATATCGCCCCCTCCATCTTTGAATCAAAATCCCACTGTCGGAAATGTTCGCGCCAACTCTCGCGCCAATCCCCACCCTAACCCCCACCTAGGCCACGTCACCATCGACGGTATAAATGAACCGTCCCCTGGTCCCAGTCGTAGTAGTGAACTAGTGAGTGAACTAGAAGTGACTAGTGAGTGTAGTAGTGTCTGGGGGCTGGGGAGACTGAGACCTCGGAAGTCCTGAAGAAGACATCAGAGAGGATGTCGAAAGCTCGGCAAAATGGATATCGACGCGGTTCAACCCGGAAGACTGGTGAGTTTAATATTATTTTTTATAATAATATTAATCTTAGCTCTAAGTTTAATATATATATATATATATATATATATATATATATATATATACATATATACATATATATATATATATATATACATATATATATATACATACATATATATACAAATGTGAGTGAGATTAAAATCTCACTGTAAGTGAGGATATCGGTCAAAGAGAAAAAAACTGTGAAAAAACTATTTCAATCTTTTAATAGAAAACGTTTCGTGCAGTAATTTCTGCACTTCTTCGGTTCTAATGATTGTAAAGTCATATAAAGATGTCAAACAATGTCAAATGCATAGGTTTAGGTGTTAACAAATACATTTAGTAACTACAATAAAATTACAGTAAAAAACACATTAAAATTTTTTATAGATTTTATACAAACTTAAAAAAGTGCCAAAAATGTCACAGTATGTTACAGGAAAACAATATAATACAATACTTCTATTCTATCGCTGATGTACAATATATCGAAACATGAAGCCAGCAGAAAAAGTAGCTTGTTTTAACTAGAGCTTAGTAAACAATTTAAAAAAATTAAAAATTTTTTATAAAAAAAGGAAGACACCAAAGCAATTAAAAAAAAAACAACTATTTTTGATAGAAAGGGCTCAACTATTAGGAAGAGAAAAACAAAAATAATATGGCTTTCTATCTATGGAAATCAGACTTAGTACGAAAAATCAACTGATAACAAAAATACTCGTTTAGGCAGGATAGAATAGAAAAGTCAAAATTTTTTATAATATAAATCTGATTAAAAAGGAAGGTTGGAAATATAAGATACCGATGACCATTGACATGAAATTGTGTTGGGGAACCTAGAATTAATGAATGTTAATGAAATGAATTGTGATATGAATTTATTTAACTCACCATGAGGTTCCTTTTGGAAAAGATTATACATCGGATGCGAAGTGTGAAAATTGCTAAAGTTCTCGTTGAAATGAATATATGGATTGAGTTTAGAAGTATCAAAGTAGAACCGATGCTAGCTACTTTTTTTCATAGAGGACAAAAACCGAAAATTTAGGCCATGTCTTGATCGGATTTGGGTGTGCATAAGTTAAGTTAATGAAATATAACATTTAACTAGAAGGATTTTAAGGATTATTCAACAGCAATGAGTGATACATGATGCTGAGATTATCGATGTCAGTACGTCTGTTCATGGAGTTTTTTTCCCTTAATATGTGACACATTTCTATATATTTCAATATACTTCAAATGACAGTCTTTGCATGGAATGTTGTATACTACATTTAATTTCTCCCAAATATCTAAAGGTGTTTTAATACGTGAAAAGAGATTTCCAACTGTTTTACAATTTTTGATGCCTATTTTAGTAGATAGGGATTTAAACAATTTAGTAAGTTTCTCTGTAACCTGTGGAAAATAGGGTAATGAGCAATACCTAGGAGAAGACTCAGATATGGATTCCTCATCAAGGTGGAGTTCATTGTTGTTAAGTATGTTATTATGAAAATCTCCCACATTGGTATAAGTCGTGTTAAGTAAGGACCTTGCCGTAGAAAAAAGATATCTGTTAATAAGAAAAGTTGGATAAGAATTTTCAACTAATAGTTTTGATTAACTGAATGGCTTCCCTTCTGTATAAAGGATGCGACAACCTGTGAGTCCTTAAGGCTAATCCCTGTACGAGGTTATGTTTGAATCTTTTAGGATAAAAGGAATAATAATTAAGGAAGCGATTGTTGGTTCTTAGGATGTTGTCAACACCTCGTACAATTAACATGTCAGGGAGCGGAATGGTGTTATTTACCTCCATCTCGCATGTGAACTGCAAGTGGGGATTGTATTCATTGAAGACAGAAAGGGTGTGAGTAGTTTGATCAGTGGGTACTGCCAGGATCAAGTCGTCAACATACCTCTTAACAAAAGAAATGTTGTAATCCAAGTGTCTGAGTCTATCTACGATAAGGTCATCCAAGACGAAACCAACCAAAAGGGGAGAAATAGAAGATCCCATAGGGGTACCAAAAATCTGTAGGTAAAATCTATCATTGAACGACAGATAGTTTGACACCAACTTGACGAGTTCCACGAAAGTTTCCCATCCAAAGTGACAGTGAGGTTGGATTTGATTCCAGTGATTATGTAAAGAGGTAAGCACAACAGGTAAAGGTAAGTTGGTAAAGAGAGACTACATCAAAACTAACTACTTGGAACCCTAAAGGTAGTTGGAAGTTGTTAATAAAATCACTAAACTTGAAGGAGTCTGAGATGTTGATCTCGTTATCATGATTATTTTTTAACACCTAAACCTATGCATTTGACATATAAGTGCAGAAATTACTGCACGAAACGTTGTCTATTAAAAGATTGAAGTAGTTTTTTCATAGTTTTTTTCTCCTTGACCGATATCCTCACTTACAGTGAGATTTTAATCTCACTCACATTGTGTATTTAAATTTAGACGGCCGTACTCCTTTCTATATATATGTATATATATATATATATATATATATATATATATATATATATATATATATATAATAGTATTATTTATATTAGATATAGTTAAGATTTCCTCATTGCTGTCTGTAAGTTTTTTAGTGATTTTCATAAATTTTGTTATCTTTAAATTCATCTTTGTTTTATAGATATTACATACATCATTCAGATATATAATATTCTCTAAAAGGTTTATTTCTAGCAGTTCGACCATGTAGATTATTCATTAGTTATATCCGTTTAATTGTTTAGGGGTTACATCTTTTTCCCAACTGTCTTTTCACCTCATCTCACAACTTTTGTGCACTTTTTTAAGGCTTATTTGCAATTTCTCCGACAATCCATCTTTCTTCACGTTCGGTCTTATTCGGAGCTAACCTTTATTTATTATCAACTTTACTTTCATTTCGGTAACGTTCAACAATGTGCTGAACTGTTGATGAACATTTATTTACCATTTTGGATTTTTTTTTTGGCTATACCCATTTCTATGGTTAGTAATAATTAAATTTCTTTCACTAATCGTAGTTCGGCGACCCATTCTTAAATAATTTTGTTTTTGCCGATTAAATACTTTTAAATGTCAAATTAAACATAAAATGCACAGCAATGTGAATTTAATGCAACACCTACTTCGCGAATTTCCAATTGATAAATTGTGTAGTGCTTCATCTTATCTGCATCATTTTAGCTGTGACATCAAAATCATACATAAAATAATTAAATATTTATTGTTATTTAAGTATGATATATTTGAAACTCAAAAAATAGCTTATATCTACTATTTTAAAAGGCTTATAGTAATTTAATTCCAGTATGTAATTTTTTTCTAATTAATATTGAGCCACTGAGACATGCTTGTTTCATTGAGTAGCGACTGAATTATTTAAGCTATTAGACTGACCTAAATGCATAAGGTAAAAATACTTGTTAATAAATAATTAGCCAAGTTTTCCAACTAATTTAAAAACAAATCGATGATTTATAATAACATACCCAAAGCAATTTAAAATTATAAATGTGCCTTACTATAATAATTTCTGCTATTAGATATTTATGTGGGACAATAATAGTGGTTGAGAAAGTTTCAGATACCGAAAATTGAGGTGGTAGTTACTCTACTTAATATGTAACTGTTATTTTTATAAACAGCGAAACTATTTAATTAAAAGTAATATTTGAATAATAGCAATAAAATTTATTTATGCTTGCGGAAAAAACGCAATTAATAAAAATTTAATGTTTTTGAATAATAATTACGTATACTGCTTTTATATAAGACCTTAGGCAAGGTTACCTTATTATAATAATGCTATAAAACCAAAATTAACTATTAAATACTAACGAGTATGTATGGCTAGTTAAAGGACAAACTGTCATTTGCATAAGGTCGATAAAATGTAGTTTTAATAGTTATTTTATGTACCAAGGGCATTAAAAAGATGTTTATGCCTGAGGGCGACTATGAGTGTTTGTAATACCAAAGAATATAGACGCGTCTATATTCTTTGGTTTTGGTAATACGCTCGATAGTGTAGACATCTATTAATGGCCACGGAGCATACAAACTTTTATGTCATACTACTTAGTTTGTTATTGTATTCACAATCTAAATATTTTTTTAAATTCAGAAAAGTTATTTTAGTAGAGTAGGTAATACCGTCATTAGGGTAAGGATGTGAAACATAAATAAACATCTGCTGCTGCCAGACCTAAAAAGTGATAATGCAGGAAAGTTTTGGAATTTCCGACAAAATCGGAAAACAAAAGAAGCGGAAAAAGAAACACAAAACTTGCTACCGAAGAAATTGGAAGACGCATATGACAGAGAATACGACAAGTTACTAAATTGGATGGCAGAAAACTGTGTATAACATGTTAATGAAACTATGGCAACGGTCAAAAGGATACCAGCCAAACAGTCTAAAGGTCTATCTAGAGAAGATTTTAAAATTAAAATTAATCCATGAAGCACCGAATGAAACGTTCTTAATTAACAAAGTTGCAATAATATTTGGTGTATTTCGTGGATGTCGATAGCAAGAACTGGTGAATATGCTAAATAGCCCAGTCTGGTTATGCAAAAATCATCGATTTCACGGCAAAATTTTTCGCAGATATCTGAAGCTTTTAAGACATAGACGGGAGTTACTAGATGACGAATACAGTCCATCTAATTTACTTACCATTGCACGTCATTATCATTGACAGAGATCTAAGTTGACATAGTTGCCAAAGTATAAAAAAATCCTGAATCCATTTTAAATCAAATAGGTCAAATAATTATTGCAAAAGTGGATTATACAACAAAACAAATTAATATTTAATGTAAATAAATAGAAACAAAACAAGAGTTAAAAAATAATCTTGGTAAAAAATCGGTTGCCTGTAAAGTCGGTTTTACGGGCGAAGATTTTATGTGACAACGTCTTTTTCTCGGTAGAATATTTATTGATATGAATATTATTAAATTGCACAATAGGAACAAGGAATTGAATGAAAATAAGAATTGCACAAATTTTAACTATAGAAATATATTTTGTTTACTAAAACATTGTACATGTAAACTTAAACTTAACTAATTTCTATTTGAGTGATTTTGTTGAGGATAGGACGATGACAGGAGAAATATGAAATGAAAGGAAGTGTTTCTGCTGTAATGTGTCTTGAACGCCAAGAACGCTCGAGAAAGACAGAGACACAAGCACGCACCGATTCAACGCGCCTAATTCTCTAGTGCTGCGCGCGCAGCGGACCGATCATGTTTGAGTGGGAGAGAGACGCAAGGCATTCGCCGGTCCGGCGGGCCTCTCTCTCGTTCGGTGACTCATCGTAACAGACGTGAGCGGGCGTTACACTTTTTCATGAATGACTCCGAGCCACAACCTAATTTAAGACGTTGTCACGTCAAAACAATTTGAGCCGCTTGTATGCGTCGTATAAAGATATAAAATGGAATACATAGATATTTATTTTATTTTATGTAAAATGTAAAATAAAAAGTGTCAACACCGCAACTGTCAAATAAGTGCCAAATGTATGCCAAAATATCACCTTTGTTCGATTACAGTTACAGTGTGTTCCGAACAAATGTTCTTCATAAAAAAGCTTTATAATGCATTTATACAAATTAAATGAAACATATTATTGTGTATTTCTTTAAGTTAACATTTAACATAACACACCTACCGCCTAAATATTTCATGTTGGTATCATGTGACCTCACGGGTTATGATGAGGATGACGTGCAACGGTAAGTTTTGTACCTTTCGTTTTTTTAAACAATAAATTAAGGTCACAATTTGATTTTTTTGTCTATAAGTTTTTTCCCTTATATTTTACATAAACAATATTTATATCATTTTTTTATATCAATAATATCTTTATTTTCCCGTTTTTTAAATTAAAATTGATAAATAATTTACGGAGATATTTGCAAAAAAGCAGTTTTTTTGCACTAATTTATAAATTTTATTAATTTTTTTATTAAACAAATAAAATGTTATTAATACATTTGAACATCGACGAATTACCGTCTTTTAAATTTGTGCGAAATTTCCCCCCGATCGGTCAAATAGTTTTGATTTTTTAAAAAATAGTCCCTAACTTCGTTCCTATTGGTTCCTATTGAGTTTTTCTACCAGCTATCCAATGGTTGTACGTACAAGTCGTTGTACGTTGAAAAATATAGATGTTATTACAATTGTTTATAACTAAAAAAGATACCCCTTTTTCAAACGTTTATTTTGTAAATAATTTTGTTGAAAACGCAATATGCATTTAACTTCTGAGATAGTTTAAGTCTTAAAGAATCCTATGACATTTGCTAAATGTGTGTAGCATGATTAATAGAGCAAGTTCAATAGTTTAAATATTTAGCTTTAGGGATAAATAAACTAAATAACTTTTAAACTATTTGACCGATCGGGGGGAAATTTCGCTCAAATTTGAAAGACGGTAATTTCTCGATGTTCAAATGTATTAATAACATTTTATTTTGTTAACAAAATTAAATGCCAAATATATAAAACCCTAATAAGACCGGTACTCACACATTATGGCTCAGAAACCTGGACACTCACTAAAAGAGAGGAAACGTTGTTAGCCACCTTCGAAAGAAAAATCTTGCGACACATATATAAGGGCACAAAAGAAAACGGAATATGGCGAAGAAGATACAACTCTGAACTATACAAAATATACCAGGATCCGGATATTATAACATTCATTAAAATAGGACGGCTGCGTTGGATAGAACATGTAGAAAGAATGGAAGAAGGCGAAATACCAAACAAAATATTCAAACAGATGCCAGTAGGAAAACGAACAAGAGGAAGACCGAAACTGAGATACTTAGAACAAATAGAAAATGATATAACAACCTTAAAAATAAAAAACTGGAGAAAAAAGCACGAAATAGATCAGAATAGAGAAGAATCCTGGAACAGGCCAAGACCCAAAAAGGGTTGTCGAGCCAGTGATGATGATGATGAATAACAAAATTAATAAAATTTATAAATTAGGGCAAAAAAACTGCTTTTTTCAAATATCTCCGTAAATTATTTATCAATTTTAATTTAAAAAACGGGACACTAAAGATATTCTTGATATAAGTTTATGTAAAATATAAGGGAAATCAAAATGTCACCATAAATCATTGTTTAAAAAAACGAAAGGTAAAAATACGAGTACTTTTTCATCTATTTGTCATCTAGTAACTATGTCTTAAAAGCTTCAGATATCTGCGAAAAATGTTTCGACCTTTTTTTTAACTAGACAGGACTAATACGCTCAGGTAGAAGATAGAAAATCGGTATTTGTGGTAAACGTACCAGAGACAAAAACCAACAAAACGCGTTTTACGATTATTGACGAAGACAAAATGAACAGTTTGAAGCTAATAAGCGATTACATTTCTTTACAGCCACGTGGTTGTTCAGAAAAAAGATTTTTTGACCTATAGACAAAGTTAATGTATTGTAGGTACAACCATTTTGAAAAATTTCCTTAATCATTGCAAAATATCTGGGTTTAAGCGATCCTGACAAGTACACAGGTCACTGTCTGCATCGAAAATCGACAACTCTTCTGGCAGACACTGGAGCTAGTATGACAACATTTAAGCAGCAGGGTGGATGGAAGAGGACTCAATTGCTGAAAGATATTTAGAGTGTAGTATATCTTTAATAAATGAGGTTTCAAGGATGCTGGCAAGCATATTTTCTGGATCTGGCTTTTCCTTACGTAAACTTGATACGCAGACAATGAAACATGAATCAAAATTTGCTGCTGACAATTTATCACCGGATCTTTCCAAAATTGACAGTTTTATGTGAATTACACTAAATAATGTAATGTAGTTATAATGATTTAATTCCATATTTTGAAACTTTAATAACAAATGTTATTAAAAAGTTATCAAAATTTCTTTTTTATCTTTATGCCTGTGCGGGCAATAAAGTACACTTTATGTCTGCAGGGGCATAAAGTATACTATTAATTATGGAGTTGTTAACTAAGCAATAAAAACACAATAATGGAAACAATACAAGAGTCTTTAAAATTTAACAAATGTTAACAATATAAGGTCCATTCGCTCAACTCGGGCATATTTTGACAGATTCATAGCTGGAAACCTACAACACAAAAGTTCCTAGCTCACAGTATTAACAGCTTAAATAAACTTTTATTACAGACTTCTTTCATTGAAAAAAGAAGAATTATTATAAATAGTGGAAGTGTATACTCATCATCATCATCATTTTATGTAGTATATATTTAAAAGATATATTTTAGTTGTTATAATTTAACATAACTATTTATTATATGGTGCAAATAAATAAATATTAATTGTCAGTAATTCGTAAAGTTCTATTTTATATACTATTTAGTTTGTTTACTATTAATATTGGCTATAAGTACGTGTGCTTGATGGCTTGATTGTATAGTAATTTCCAGCCACTTCTAGTCTGTCAAAAAGTAACTAACTTCGCAAAAACCATGATACTATGTATCATGGCAAAAACTATACCTATATTCAAGGTTCGTAGACTTACTACGGTTGCCTCTTCCGACTAACCAATGAACATTAAGCCCGAAATTACGTCACGAGCGTACAGTAATTTGAATCGTAACATTGTTAATCGTCGTTTTTATGCCTTTGATGTGTGGAAAATAGTAAAGATATATAGTTATGAAATAAAGATGTCTAGTGGATTATAATACCTAATTATGGAAAACTGTTGATATATAGGCAGTTTGGTACTTAAAATTAATTAATCAGAACCGGTTGTTAACGTTTATTCAATGTTAATGCAGGATTTACGTAAATCTAGGACTTCAATCTTCATTTTACACTGAAAATTTGTCGCGTATACTGAATTTCCATCAATACTGGATTAACTATTGAATGAATTACCGAATTACATAACTATTTTTTCCATTTTTTTAATATCATTTCTTCACACTACAACCTGTGCCTGGCATTCTAAAATTTCATCAACATTATTATTACGTTAATACACAATGAAATTTTAAAGTTTTAACCTACCTTATAAAAAAATACGAAGACAATAGGTACGATGTACAACTACAATAAATAACGTTTCTTCGATAATTCAAAATAAGTTTTTATAGAAAACAACACAAAAATTTCAAATACAAAAATATAAAGTAAACTGAGATATTTAAAAAACGATAAATAATAAAGCAAATAATAAAACGAAAGATACTTACTACGAACAAACTGTAATAATAAATGGGTTTTGTATTCTTGTGTACTCTGGTGACGTAACTCAAGCATCCCCACCCCAGTCGGAAGAGGAAACCGTAGTAAGTCTATGAACCGTGACCTATATTAATAGAGGATATGCGTAGAAAATGACATATATGTACAAAATGACGGGCGGGTTATTTTGAATTTGACCATAGAGTAACTCGATGAATGGACCGTGGAAGTGATGACGTAGATTTTATTGACATCTGTCAGTTTCACTTTCCAAACAAACCTTGTTTAGTGTGGATAATTTGTATTTTTCGTTATTTTTTCATTTTTTTTACAGAATCTTTCCGCTTTTTGCAATAATTAAGTATTCTAATAGTTACTACAATAATTTTACAAGGTTGTGTAAATAATAAAGCATGTTGTTTTATAAAAATAACAATAAAATGGATGTATCAATAAAGTAAGGTTAGAACGTCTTTAATTTAAACTTTTAAACTATATTTCATATAAATAGAACATTAAATTATGATGGTATTATTGTAAAAAACACTATACTTAAAAAAAAGCAGCAGAGGAAGCAAAATGTTAACTTTATAGAAATTAAAAAGTCTTGAGATTGGGCATTTCAACTTTTGTTTGGAAAGTAATTGACAGTTGTGACGTCACACTTCCACGGTCCATTTGACAAACTTTAAAACGAAACTGACAGTTACATCACGCGGCCATAACGGCACTCTATAATCGGTCAAATTTTGGACGCATCTATTTCATTCGCCTCGTCATGGCCGTTGACAGGTATTCATACGTTACGAGTTTTTTTCAAACTGATAAAGTTTTTGTTTAAAAGGCTTTAAAAAAGTTTTTTCTATTGTGTCTATGTTGAATTTGTTACATTTCTCAAACACTTATCTTCAGATTAAATAACTGATTTTTAGAAAAAGAACTCGTTTAAAAATATATATTAAAAGTGATTATTTCGACCAAAAAATAATTTATAAATACGTAGGAATTATCAGATACATTGGTCTCTAATAAACATCTTTGTTTTTTCTAAGATAATCAATATTTCGCTATTTATTTGATAGCTTCATCAGGAGTACACTGTAAAACAATTTGAACATTACAAAAAAATTACGTACAAATAGATTTAAAAACACTTACAGAAATTGAAATATTTCACAAATAAAAACTGACATTGAATTATATAAAATATTGAATGTCAAGATTAAACTGTCTTAAGCACGTTCGTTACAGCAATACGATAATAGTTATTTAACCAACAAGTGTATTAATAAGGGCGATTAACAATTGAGATATATTAACGCGCGAGCGAAGCGAGTGCGTTAATGTTATTAGCGAGATTGTTAATCGCCATTTTAATTCACGAGTTCGTTACAAAACTTTTCCGTCGACCGAACTTTTCAGAAATAAAAACAACTTAGTTTAAATTTTTATTTACTTAACGATAAATAATGACATACAATGACAGACAGTACTTACAGCGGCTATGTCATTTTAAATAATTTTTTAGTGGGAATATAAATAGGTACCTATATGTTTGGTTGCCTACACCACAGGTCACTGCCAATCACAGAGCGTTAAATGTGGTTAAATTATTATACAAGCAATGTATGTTGTGTTGCCTATAATAAAATCGTTCATTAATAGAAAATCATTCATTAATAGGGGTCATTAATCAATGTGTAACGATGAGTCCAAGCCATCACCGTTAAACCAGCGTGCGCGCGAACCAACCCATGAAGTAGGAGTGTATCGACAGTAGAAAGGGCAAAGCTCCGCTATATAAACGGCAACATTTCCTCATAGAGACAGAATCGACAGGTGTTGACTGAAGGTTCTCTTCTTCCCTGCCCCGGCTTGTGGACGTGTTGAGTTCACAAGTTGTTTCCGTCCCATACCGTCTTTACCCGAAAAGCGTGTTGAGCTTTTCACTACCCGTACTCTGAAACAGTCGTGTTGAGACTGTCGAGGAGTGTCCTATTAACCCGAATCACTTAAGGGACGTGTTGAGTTCCTTTCCTTTCTTTGTACCTATCGTCCGCTGTTATTAAATCGATACAACGTTACCGTAAAATTTCAAATACACATTCGCTTGCCGATAAGACTGGTTCCATATGACAAGGTCAAACTTAATTTGAATAAATAGGCCAGGTACTGAGAAGACTAAACCAAATTGTAAATATGTACATAAGATTTTTGTCAATTTAATTTAAGGAAGACAATAAAGTTTTATTTTTATTTTGAACTCTGTCTCCGACTGTCTAAAAGCTACCCGGATAGTGACTCCCACGAGAGGACGTCACAAATGAACACATCTAACCGAACATACAATAAAACTCAAACATAATACACCGATCAAACAAAGATACAGGCCCCGAAACCCGGCAATGCAGAAGATCATAAACGATGAGATAGATAAGATGCTAGAAGAGAACGTGATAGAAAAATCTAATAGCCCGTACAGTTCCCCCATCGTCCTAGTAAAAAAGAAGGATAACAACGGATACAGATTTTGCATCGATTTTAGGAAAATCAACGACATCTCAGAAAAAGATGCCTACCCATTACCGTACATCAATCATATCCTAGAAAAGTTAAAATCTGCAAAATATTTTACCACGTTAGATCTAAAAAATGGATATTGGCAAGTACCACTTTCCGAAGCAAGCAAACCCTTGACCGCTTTCATAGCACCAGGAAAAGGACTATTCCAGTTCAAAGTACTTCCATTCGGATTACACGCCGCCTCCGCTACTTTTCAACGATTACTAGATACAATAATCGGCCCAGAAATGGAACCACATGCTTTCGCCTATTTAGACGACATAATAGTACTGGGGAAAACGTTCGAGGAACATATGGAAAACTTAAAAGAAGTACTTCACAGACTACAGCAGGCCAAACTACGAATTAATATAGACAAATGTAAATTCTGCAAAGAAGAGATAAATTATTTAGGCCATGTAGTAAACAAAACGGGAATAAAAGTGGACAACAAGACAAAAGCTATAGTCGAATATCCCGCGCCAAAAACCGTTAAACAACTACGCCGATTTTTGGGCATCATCTCATGGTATAGGAGATTTATAAAAGATTTTTCACGAACTACAGCCCCTTTAACAAAGCTACTAAAGAAAAAAACAACATTGGACTTGGGACAGAGACCAAGAGGAAGCATTTAACAAAATAAAATTACTACTGACACAAGCTCCAATACTGATCTGCCCGGACTTCCAGAAAAGATTTTTTTTACAATCGGACGCTTCGAACCACGGTTTAGGAGTAGCTTTAGTACAAACAAACGACGAAGGACAGGAACAAGTCATCGCTTACGCAAGTCGAACCCTAACAAATGCCGAAAAAAATTACAGCGTTACAGAAAAAGAACTACTAGCGATCATCTTCGGTATAGAAAAGATGAAACCCTACATCGAAGGATACCCATTTTCAATTATCACAGATCATCAAAGTCTACGATACTTACAAACAATGGAAAACCCTACAGGTAGAATAGCTAGATGGGCAATGCTACTGCAACAATTTGACTTCGATGTCATTTACAGAAAGGGCTCCCAGAACGTCCTGGCCGACGCGCTCTCTAGAGAACCAGTAGATCTGGTTTGCATAATAAACGTAGAAGATGTGGAACCCGACGAATGGTACAATAAAGCTTTAAATAAAATCCAGACAAATCCGCAACTATTTCCAGACTACTCTATCAAAGATGGACTTCTCTATCGACACTTCTGGGACAAATACGATTTAAAAGAGACAGAGGTATCCAACCCCTGGAAACTATGCATCCCAAACCACAAGAGACAACAACTCCTGGCAGAAAACCACGAGCAACCGACCGCAGGACATCTAGGAATAGCCAAAACAATAACCCGCCTAGCTAGAAAATACTACTGGCCAGGGATGTTTAAAGACGCCGCAAAGTTCGTCAGGAACTGCAAGAACTGTCAGCAATTTAAGCCGCAACAAAGCTTAACTCCAGGCCGCATGCAATCTACACAAATTCCGCCACATCCATGGCACACCGTTTCAACCGACATCATAGGACCCCTTCCAACATCCAGCAAAGGAAACAAATATATAATGACATTCCAGGACACCTTTTCAAAATGGGTCGAAGCCATACCGATCAAAACAGCAACGGCAAAATCAGTCTGTCAGAACTTAAAAGATAAAATCATTATGAGATTCGGATCGCCCAAAGAGCTAATATCAGACAACGCAAGAACATACGATAACAGGGAAGTACGAAAGTTGCTAGACGAATTCCAGATTTCTAAAAGAAACATTCCGCCATATTCACCCCAGAATAATCCAGTAGAAAGAACAAACAGAGTAATCAAAACAATGATAGCTCAGTTCTGCGATAATAACCATAAGAAATGGGACACGAGCCTTCCAGAACTATTATTCGCATATAATACAGCTAAACACGATTCAACGGGTTTCTCCCCGGCCTTCCTGAACTTTGGACACGAACTAGAAATTCCAAGTAAAGTCGTAAAAACCCCAAACGACACACAACATACCGATCAAAACATAAAATGGCATAAACTACGAGAAACATTCGAACTAGTACGTACAAACCTGGCAAAAGCTTTTACAACTCAAAGCCATTACTACAACTTACGACGAAGAGAGTGGAAACCCACAATAAACGACAAAGTCATGAAAAGGGAATACCAACTCTCAAATGCCGCCAAAAATTTTAACGCCAAATTAGCACCGAAATTTTCAGGCCCATATACTATAACAAAAGTGTGTTCTAATGTAATATTCAAATTAAAACACGACGATAAAAACCGTACAATAACAGCTCATATCAAAGACCTAAAACCCGCATTTACCGATTTCCCTACTCCTTAATCAGTCCAAGCACTTACAGTCAACACCAAGTAGTGACAGTATATTTTAATACAGTTTACCAGTAACCTTCAAATACAATGTCAGACACGTTAGAAATATATTACAGTGACATAGAAATGGACGGCACAGTTACGCCGCCACCATACACCGTTCCAGAATTAATATCACCATTAGGAAACACACCAAAACCTAACACCCCGGGCAAAGGCTGCGAGCCCCTGATAAAGGCTATTTCCAAATTCAAGAACCTTTTCGATGAACCAACCATGGGCATCACAAAAATTCAGAAAGTCCAGTCAATTCCAGTGTCAATCCCGCTGCTCTCACTAGTTCCGCCGCAGCATAAAGGAAAAAAATACAGACTGAGACTCCCGAACCAGGTGCTGAGGATAAAAACCAATAATTGAAGCCCCACGAAGGAAGACGTTTTTTTTAAGAGAGAGGAAGACGATTTTTGGTTTAAGAAGACGATATTTATATTTTTTTTAGGGCGGACATTTTTTATTTCGATGTATTGTAAATTTTTTTAGGGTAACCAAGTACCTGGCAAGGAATAAAAATAAAAAAAAATTTTGTTCCAAAATTTTTTTTTCCCAGGAAGAGGGGGTGTAACGATGAGTCCAAGCCATCACCGTTAAACCAGCGTGCGCGCGAACCAACCCATGAAGTAGGAGTGTATCGACAGTAGAAAGGGCAAAGCTCCGCTATATAAACGGCAACATTTCCTCATAGAGACAGAATCGACAGGTGTTGACTGAAGGTTCTCTTCTTCCCTACCCCGGCTTGTGGACGTGTTGAGTTCACAAGTTGTTTCCGTCCCATACCGTCTTTACCCGAAAAGCGTGTTGAGCTTTTCACTACCCGTACTCTGAAACAGTCGTGTTGAGACTGTCGAGGAGTGTCCTATTAACCCGAATCACTTAAGGGACGTGTTGAGTTCCTTTCCTTTCTTTGTACCTATCGTCCGCTGTTATTAAATCGATACAACGTTACCGTAAAATTTCAAATACACATTCGCTTGCCGATAAGACTGGTTCCATATGACAAGGTCAAACTTAATTTGAATAAATAGGCCAGGTACTGAGAAGACTAAACCAAATTGTAAATATGTACATAAGATTTTTGTCAATTTAATTTAAGGAAGACAATAAAGTTTTATTTTTATTTTGAACTCTGTCTCCGACTGTCTAAAAGCTACCCGGATAGTGACTCCCACGAGAGGACGTCACAAATGATTTTGAGGGTGTTAAAATTATTCATAAATGGATGGTCGACGGAAATAGTTATTTATTGTACAAAACGATAGAATTGTACTTTATCTTCGAGAGCGTTTTTTAGCGTCGAGACGCTAATTATGCTCGAGAAGATATTGCGATTTTATCGTCGTGTGCAATACAACATTGTTTTCTATAGCAAGACTTCAAGTTCAGGTGAAAAATAGAATTTCAAAGAAAATTGTAATTTTTAGCACAAAAATCGCAATTGTGTTGCTCCGTTGCTAGGATATGAATTACTCTGTCAACAAATGTTACGTTTTGGTTTTTGCGGAGAATATTGTTGCGTTTTGTGTACAAAGTGAATAAATACGAAATGGTCGGAAAAGAATTGACACAAGAAAAGGAAAACCTGCCATCAGATGTAGCGTTCTTCAGCTACTATGTTCGCAAATTCTGGAGCTGATCTAGTAAAAGTTAAACGTTTAGGTGGATGGAAATCGTCATCTGTTGCAGAATCTTACATTGAAGAGTCAATAAGCAATAAGATTGCTGTATCCAAGTGTATACTTGGCGGACCAGAAAATCAATCCAGTACCTCGAATCAAGTGTTTAAGCAAACGAGTACAAGTTGTGATGCTCCAAAAATAGATATTTCTAATAATGTTAATTGTAAAATTTCAGTTGTTTTTAACCCTTAATGTGTTTTAATTTGTAAATTTTATTGAATAAAAAAAGTTAAAACATTTGATCTACTCTTGCTGTTAAAGTGATACTTTATCTACTCAAAACAGTTGTTATAGCAACACTTTAACATTAGCTATGGAAAAAAAAATTAAAATTACTTCAAATGTAAAAATACAAATAATAATAAAAGAAACGTTAGAAGATTGATATTTCTTTGATGAATTATTAAGGTTAGTTGTTATTAAGGTGAATGTATATTCACCTTAATAACAACTGTCAGTTTCTAACATTCAGTTGTACCGAAGCTTGCTAGAATCTGTTGAATATAGACCTCACCGTATTTATAATCCTGATGAATCTGGTGTATCTCTAGTACGAAATCCTGAAAATATTTTAGCTACCAAGAGAAGGAAACAAGTCAGAGTTATAACTAGTGCGGAGTAAACCACTTTTATTTGTTGCTTTAATGCTGTTGGAACTTTTATCCTGCTGATGATGAGAAAAAAATATGAAAAACAAACTTATAGATGAAGCTCCTTGTGGCACTTTAGGTGTAGGATGTACACCTAAATTGTCGATGGACATGCAAGTCATAAAGGCATCAAAACTTTGGAATACGTAAAAGAAAACGGTATTCATATTATTTGCCTGCCTCTACATTGCACTCATCTTTTGCAACCTCTTGAGGTCTCCTTTTTTGAACCTCTGAAGACCTACTATAACCAAGAAATTGCTAAATGGCTGAAGGCACATCCTGGAAATGTTGTTATGCATCTTTAGATTGCCGACTCGATCAACGAAGCATATGGCAAGGCAGCTATGGTCGAAATATGTGTTACGAATTTAAAAGCACTAACATCTGCCGCTAAAGCCTGATATATTTCCGGATCATAGAAAGACAAGTCCAATGAAGCCAACCTTAATGAGCTCTGTCGAGTTTGAACAGGTTTTGACCCAACTTTCACAACAAGCAGATGATTTAGTGCATGTGCCAAATAGGTCTCAGGTCGCTATAATTGCTGCATTACCTACCGTTAAGCCATGATGTGTAAACAAATAAACTTTTAGTAAATTCAAGACACTCACATTTAATAAAACAAAAATGCTCATAGGTTTCAATTTTTTTTAATATAGGATAAAAAGAATAAAATTTTAACAGACAGTAAAAATTTAGCATTAACATTTTACTCTTAAGTAAAAATTTAACCTAAGACCGGAATAAGAACTTTGGCGACAAATTCAAAACATTATGTTTGGGCTAATACATACAGCTAATACTACAAAGGTAATTCATGTTTAGAAAATTGTCAAACAAATTTCCCACCTTTAATCAGATTAATGATCTTGGTTTAGAACAATTGGCCAGCTCAAAATTTTAATTAAAATCATCAAAATTAAAATTATCATTTCCATAGATATAATTTCCTAGCTTTAGCTGAGACACATTATATTTTAATAAATACTAATAATAACTAATACAATTATAACTAATAAAAAACATTATTGTTTTTCCACGGCGCTAAGACCTAAACTACTTTTACATCTGAACTGTTTAAAACAAATTTCACTTTCACTTGTAAGGCTTTTCTCCAGTGTGAATTCTCAAATGTGTTTTCAAAGTACTTGTTTGACTAAACTCTTTAAAACAAATTTCACACTTGTAAGGCTTTTCTCCAGTGTGAACTTTCGTATGTTCTTCCAAAGAACTTTTATTTCTGAACTGTTTAAAACAAATTTCAGAATTGTAAGGCTTTTCTACAGTGTGAATTCTCATATGATATTTCAAATTGCTTGAGTCAGAATACTGCTTAAAACAAATTTCACACTTATAAGGCTCCAGTGTGAATTCTCATATGATTTTTCAAATGACTTGTGTGACTAAACACTTTAAAACAAATTTCACACTTGTAAGGCTTTTCTCCAGTGTGAATTCTCAAATGATATTTCAAATTACTTGGGTCAGAATACTGCTTAAAACAAATTTCACACTTGTAAGGCTTTTCTCCAGTGTGAATTCTCAAATGTGTTTTCAAAGTACTTTTTTGACTAAACTCTTTAAAACAAATTTCACACTTGTAAGGCTTTTTTTCTCCAGTGTGAACTTTCGTATGTTCTTCCAAAGAACTTTTATTTCTGAACTGTTTAAAACAAATGTCACAATTGTAAGGCTTTTCTACAGTGTGAATTCTCATATGATATTTCAAACTGCTTGAGTCAGAATACTGCTTAAAACAAATTTCACACTTATAAGGCTTTTCTCCAGTGTGAATTCTCATATGATTTTTCAAATGGCTTGTGTGACTGAACACTTTAAAACAAATTTCACACTTGTAAGGCTTTTCTCCAGTGTGAATTCTCAAATGATATTTCAAATTACTTGCGTCAGAATACTGCTTAAAACAAATTTCACACTTGTAAGGCTTTTCTCCAGTGTGAATTCTCAAATGTGTTTTCAAAGTACTTTTTTGACTAAACTCTTTAAAACAAATTTCACACTTGTAAGGCTTTTTTTCTCCAGTGTGAACTTTCGTATGTTCTTCCAAAGAACTTTTATTTCTGAACTGTTTAAAACAAATTTCACAATTGTAAGGCTTTTCTACAGTGTGAATTCTCATATGATATTTCAAATTGCTTGAGTCAGAATACTGCTTAAAACAAATTTCACACTTATAAGGCTTTTCTCCAGTGTGAATTCTCATATGATTTTTCAAATGACTTGTGTGACTGAACTCTTTAAAACAAATTTCACACTTGTAAGGCTTTTCTCCAGTGTGAATTCTCAAATGATATTTCAAATTACTTGCGTCAGAATACTGCTTAAAACAAATTTCACACTTGTAAGGCTTTTCTCCAGTATGAATTCTCATATGATTTTTCAAACTACTTGTTTGACTAAACTCTTTAAAACAAATTTCACATTTGTAAGGCTTTTCCCCAGTGTGAAATCTCGAATGTAATTTCAAGTTAATTGCTTGACTAAACTGTTTAAAACAAATTTCACACTTGTAAGGCTTTTCTCCAGTGTGACTTGTCAAATGATATTTCAAATTACTTGCGTCAGAATACTGCTTAAAACAAATTTCACACTTGTAAGGCTTTTCTCCAGTGTGAATTCTCATATGTTTTTTCAAATTTCTTGCGTCAGAGTACTGCTTAAAACAAATTTCACACTTGTAAGGTTTTTCTCCAGTGTGAACTTTCGTATGTTCTTCCAAAGAACTTTTACGGCTGAACTGTTTAAAACAAATTTTACACATGTAAGGCATTTCACCAGAGTGGGTTTTTATATGTCGTTTCAAAGAGCCCGCATGTTTAAATTGCTTAAAACAAATTTTACAATTACAAATAGAATTTTTTAATGTGGTTTCTTCAGTGTTTGTACTTATTTGTTGTTCTGTAGTGCATGCAACTTCAGTTTTCTTTATTTCTATTCCTTTATGAGTAAAACCTAAAAGAAAAATAAAAATTATAATTTTTCTTTTATCTAGAAACTACAGGGTAAAACAAAAGAGTAATAAAATTTAATAAGAATGAATATAATAATAAATAAAACTGAAACGTACTAAAACGCCAATTACTAACATTCTAGAAAAAGACATTAAAATGTTTTTAAGAAAAAAAAAACAATATTGCTAATATATGAAAAAAAGATTGTGTCATGTCACATCTTTAGCGCCAACATATTATCATGCTCTAGTTATACATTGCGTAGATTTATGGATTTTTTAAATAAAGAGGAGCAAGCGGGAAGTCCAATTCAAAGAAACCCCGTCAAATGAAGATAGTTATTGATGATAGAAGCACTGTGCAAAATGCCTTAAAATCCAATCATGTCTTGCGTAATAGTTTATAAAACGAGTCAAAACCAAACTAAATTAGAACAAGATCAGTACAGAAAAGCACAGGAAAAACTTAACAATATATTAGAACATGACCGTGATAATAGCTATACTATTCGCTAGATAGTGGATGTCGTAAAGTTGTCAATCGCACTGCTATAAAAAACATAAATTTACCCCATTACAGTTATATTATTAGAATGTTGGTGAGTTACGAACTAAACTAAATAAACATTATAATTTACACTAAACAAAAAACTTACTTGGAAATTGCACGTTGAACAGATTAAGACAAAATGCAATAAAGGTTCGAATTTCCTAAAATCCATTATAAAAAACAAAAGCACTTATTCAGAAAATACAATGTAATAACAAAAAGTACTTAGCATAAATCCCATAAAACTAAAACCGCAAGGGAAACTGCCTTCCGGTATTGTTAAATGGTCAACGTCTGCCACAGACAGACAACATAAAATAATTGGGAATGCATTTGGATCGCAGGCTCACATGGAAAAAACACATATTTACCAAGCGACAACAGCTGGGCTTTAAACTCTAGCTAACTGAACAGCTAAATTCAGCTATAGGGAACAGCAGCTAGATCCAGTAATGACATTCTTGAAAGATTCCAATTAAAAGTCTGTAGAATGATAACTAATTCTCCATGGTATATTCCAAACAAGATGATCATATGAGATCTCAAAATGACTTTCAAACTTTCAACAAATTCTGCCAACAATATGATCAGAGACTAACAGACCGCCCTAATAATCTAGCCCAAAATTTATTGGCACAACCAATCGGACGAAGGCTCAAACAAAAGACCCCAGCTGACATATTAACTATCAACTAGTCATAGAAGCCCAATGGAATCTAGGAGCAGTAGTCCAACCAAACCCTACGACATACATGATACTATACTAGTGCAAAGAATACACAGGAAATTGTCAAGACATTTTTTCTTTAATAATATTTGTATTTGTGTTTATCGTTCGCCATCAGGAGAAGTTCAGAGTTTTCTGTGTAAATTATATAATATATTGGAGTTAGGCAGTAAGTCATATCATGATATTTATATTTGTGGGCATCTAAACATTGATTATCTTGTCATGTCTAATAATAAGCAATCTTTTAACGAGTTTTTAGTAAGTTATAATATGAGAGTTACGTCTGGGGTTCATACAACAGTTTTCGTAGATAAAGTGAGTAAAACATCATCTACAAAATTGGACTACATATTGACAAATATCGAACCACATCTTTATAAATCAAATGTTTTCGAGGGGCACTTCAGTGACCATAAAGTATTTTCGCTTAGTGTAAATTTGCAAGCCAATAAAGTATCGAAAAAAGATAAAAAAAAACCCATCAGTTATAGGGATATGTCAGATGAAAATATGTGAATGTTTATTGCAGGGATTTCTTCTACAGTTTTTGATGAAGTTTATTCACAATTGAGTGCTGAATATGCCACAAATTCATTTGTTAGCATTTTAGATTACAATCTAAATTTATATTGTCCAATAAAAACACGGTATAAAGCACAACAAAACAAATAAGGCTACATGGTTAACAAATGAGGTAAGACACGCTAGTGAAAAACTAAAAAATCTACACTGGATAACAAAAAATATAGGGAGTCTCAAGATACCTATAAACAGGCAAAAAAATAATATAATTCTCTATTAATAAATATTAAAAAAAACTTTCATAGTGACTTAATTAATCAATCTTACAATATACCAAAAACAATTTGGAATTTAGTAAACAGTGAAATCGGTAGGCAAAAGAACCGGTCTGATATTATTCTATATTATGATAATAAAATTATTACTAAGTCTTGTGATATTGCTAATTCGATTGCCTCATATTTTGCTACAATTACAGAATACAATCTTCAAACTCATTTTGGCACATCGTTGCCTTTTTCTTGTACTACCTCAAAAATGTGTAACAAAACATTTTTATTTTTACCCGTAACTCCCATTGAAATAAAAAATACAATATATCAACTAAAAAATAAGCCTAGTACTGTTATTGATAACATATCTGTAAAAATAATAAAACTGAGAAGTGATCATATATCGATTCTTTTAACCCATTTAGTTAATCTCTCAATAATAACCAGCCAATTTCCATCCATATTTAAAATGGCAAAAGTTATTCCGATCTTCAAAAAGAATAACCCTCATGATATTTCAAATTATAGACCAGTATCTGTCCTTAGCATAATTGAGTGGCTCAGAGGCAAAGGTGCCTAACCCCAAAAATTTCTTTTACTGGCTTAGGCTTAATCTTCTTCTTCTTCACGTGCCATCTCCGCGACGGAGGTTGGCAATCATCATGGCTATTCTGATCTTAGATGCTGCTGCTCTAAATAGTTCAATTGATGTGCATCCGTACCATTCCCTCAAGTTACGCAACCATGAGATTCTTCTTCTTCCTACACTTCTCTTGCCCTGGATTGTCCCTTGTATAATCAATTGAAGTAGGTTGTATCTCTCATTACGCATAACATGCCCCAGGTATTGCAGCTTTCGTGTCTTGATGGTTTCCAATACTTCCATTCTTTTGTTGATTCTTCTCATGACTTCGATGTTTGTTACATGCTCGGTACATGATATCTTCAGGATTCTTATATACACCCACATTTCAAATGCTTCCAAATTTTTAGCAGTCGACGCGTTAGGCTTAATAAGTGCTTATAATTTATGTAAAAATCGTGTGCCAAATCAGCCTAAACTTAATTTTTGTTGGTATGGTGCCCCCATCTAATAAACTGGTTTTCGCACTAACAAAATATCATAGGAGACTTGCGGCAAAACTTCCTAACCAACAAAAACATAACGGATGTAAACATGAGCAGTGACGCATCGGAGTCTTTCGGATCCGATTTCAGCGATATAGATAGCGATTATAATCCCAGTTCTTCAAATATCGAGTCTTCAGGTAAGACAGTAACAATACTATTAATATTTAAATACTCAAGCGAGATACTCCTTAAATACCCATTTATAAACAAATGTGGCTTAGGCTGTTTTGCCGCAAACTTATATGTAATATATTTTTTATTGTTCTAGACGAGAATAATGATGATTCGAGTGAAAAAACTCAATAAATGGTTTGTCAAACACTAAGAATCAAAAAAATGATGAACCAGAAGGCAAATCGCACCAAAATTCCAGAAAGAGAGTAAGAAATCTTGAGAATCATGCAAGGAAGATAGTCAAGGAGAAAGGAGAAGAATATGTCACGGAAGAAGGAAAACGTAAAAATGCTAAAGAACTCGTAGTTGGACCATGTTGTGCAAAATGAAGTGTCATATGAAAATTTCTAATAAACGAAAGCAACGCATCTTTAAAAATGCTTTTATTCAAGGTCAAATAAAAGTAGAAGACAAAAAGAGAACTTATACCCAAAATCAAAATTCACGTAGGTCTAAAACTCGTGTATATACTTTACAGGATAAAAATGGTTGTGATCAAGTAGTATGTAAGAACTTTTTTAAAGACACAGTTTCCATTACAGATGGTAAAATTTCATTAGCTTTAGCACGAAAATAAGAACATGGGACACCTCTTCAAGATGCAAGTGGCAAACATCCACCCCATAATAAAACTAATATTGAAGACGAGCAGTATTTATGTGGCTTTATTGAATTGTTCCCAGCATACGAATCCCACTACTCCCGACGAGATAACATGAAAAGAAAATATCTTTCACCAACTTTGAACATGTCGATCATGTATCAAGAATATGAAAAAAAAATGACAGAAGACTTAAGAAAACCCCTCTCGCTGTTTATGTTTCGCAAAATTTTTAACACCAAGTTTAATTTGTATTTTCATGCACCACATAAAGATACTTGTCAAAAGTGTGACAGTCGTAATACTGAAATAAAATCATCTGATACTTCAGAACAGCATAAACAGGATGAACAAGTTGAATTGGAATTACACCAAAGACAAGCAGAAGCAGTTAAAGAAAACAAAAAGCAAAATATAATTAACGCATAAAAATCACAGCAAAAAATATCAGTTTTAGTCTTTGATCTTCATAAAACGCTTCCTACTCCTGAGTTAAGTACAGGTGTAGTTTATTATAAGAGACAACTGTGGACATATAATTTGGGCATCCATGATAAAGGCACAGAAACAGGACACATGTATGTCTGGCCTGAAAATGTCGCATCCAACAGCTCAAGAGATAGCTTCATGCTTAATAAACCATCTTGAGGCGCACTTACCTGACCCAACCAAATATCTGATTTTGTATAGCGAAGCTTGTGGGGCCAGAATTGGAATATAAAGGTGGCTTTAATGTTAAGCAATTACCTTAATTACCTTCAAAAGTGTAAATCGTCACTTAAAGTTATAGAACAAAGATTTTTTGTATCTGGACCATCGAGCAAAAAGACAAAAGAGGGAATCTAATCGTTATGAAAAGGCGACCAAAAAAGTGGCCTCTGATGGCGGACATATCCGGAAATGCGAATGCGCCAAATTTAAATTTTCCGACACTTATTAACAGTAGCTATAAAATAGTTTTCAGAATGTGTCTTAGACGAGAAAATTTTAATTAAATATTAACGATAACAGTCTAAAATGTGAAACAATTGTTAAAAAACTTCAATATAAATAAGATTTCATGTGACAGTTGGGACAAATAATAACATAACCCAACTAAATTTGATTTCTTAAACAAGGAAAGACTCTCTTTCCTTGTTTAATTTGGCCTCTCAAGATGGCACTTCCTGTCTAACAATATTTTTGCCCCCACTACCTTTACATTCCCTCTTTTGTCTTTTTGCTCGATGATCTGGACATAGTTTTAATACATGCGCTCAAGATTATTGATTGAAAAGGAGAGGAAACACCATGATTGAATTTTTGATCCTGATTGGGTTTCCATAATTCAATCGGCCAAAAAAAGAAATCCAAAATTCCAGGTCAAAAGAATGAACTTACTAGAGTTTTTTATTAGCAAGTCCCTTGAGAATAAGATAACAAATAGAAAAGTTACTATAACTGGCGAAAAAGTTGAATGGCTTAAAATTCAACAGATAGTATCTTAAAAACAACCAAAAAAATTGATGCAAAATATACAGCACAGGACATGGGTTTGTTTCATGAGGTTGATTTAAGCAAGAAAACAAAGGCCACCCATCATCATCTACTGTAATGCACAACCTAGATATCCTGTATCCAAATGGAAAAGCAATAACAAAAGAAAAGAAAAAGGATTTAAATAGACTTACTCAAGTTTATTCCTCCTGAGTTCCACAGTATTTATTCTGGATTGAAAAACATAGCTTAACTATGTCCGTAATTATCCGTAAAATTTTTAATTTGGATTATCAACAATCTTGTGTACCAATTTTTATTAAACATCACATTTTAACTTTCTACTGCCTATATATCTACAAATGTTTACTTTATGTAAAAGAGGAAATCATACATTTCCAGTAAATTCAGACAATCACTATTACAATACAAGAAGTGCTGAATCTTTACGAGTTTCTAAACACAGAACATCCAAATTTCAAAATTGCTTCAGATATATGGGACTGACCTTATACAATCATTTGCCAAAAATAGTGAAAGAAATACCACTTTCCTCTAAATTTAAAAAAATATGTTAAAGATTTACTCTTAAGGAAAGCATATTATTCTATAAATAATTATCTTGAGGACAAACTGCAGTAGCTTCATATTTTACTTGTAAAAATGTTATTTTATATATTTTATGTTTTTTCAATTTTGTTCCACTGTGAATATTGTATTATACACATTAATGTTTTTTATACGGAATTCTGTAGTGACGTATCCTATACATTTATTTTGAATGTCTTAAAGGATCAATAAAGTATGACTATGACTAAGAATACATGGTGAGCAAAGAAAGTCTAAAAATATAAATATCTGGGAACTATAATTACTGAAAATAATGACGACATGGAAAAAGTTAGGTCAAGAATAGTACAAGCAAACAGTGCATTCATCAAAATGAAGAAAGTTCCCTGTTGTAGAAACATTACAAAAGCAAGGAAGTGCTGAATACTATTAAAAATAGAAGTTACAATATTTAGGACATGTCATTAAAGGTGAATTCTACAATCTGATTCAAGTGATAATACAAGGAAAGAGAGGCCAAGAGAGGACATATCTCTTGGTTGAATCGATCTATTTAGAGCAGTAACATTTAAGATGTGTATTTCTGTGATGATTGCCAACCTTCTTAGAGGAGATGACAAGGGTTCACTTTCATACCTGACAACATTTTGGCTCAATTTATAGTTAAGCAATAGACATTAGCATGTCTTTCGCAGAACTTACCATGGAGCAAATATTAATTTGTGAAGATGGGAGATCAAAATAAGTTTTTTAGATGAGACCTTATATCACAAACTAAGTTGTAGCCTATTTTATTTCAGAAGTATGGGAAAAATTATATATTACAGATTAAATGAAAGCTATAAAAATAAGTTCTCCCTAGACATTTTTATTACTTCTCTCACCTGAGTTGTCTTCATCTGTTTCATTAATTAAGTCTTCAAAACCTGGGGATGTCAATAGCTGACTCTCTATATATCCTTCACCACTTTCAGCAAACTCTTCCTTAGTTCTAGCTGTTAGTCCCATTTCTAATAAATAGAAATTACATTACATTTAGCACTAATTTTTACTACTTATCTTACCCGAGTTATCTTCCGATTCATTTTTGAAGTGTTCCAGATCTATTGATGTGGATAGACTCTCTATATCTTCTTGGTTATATTCAACCAAATCTTCCTTAATTTCAACTTTAAATTCCATAGCTGACATAATTGGAAATTAAGTGTGACGTCACAACTGTCAATTACTTTCCAAACAAAAGTTGAAATGCCCAATCTCAAGACTTTTTAATTTCTATAAAGTTAACATTTTGCTTCCTCTGCTGCTTTTTTTTAAGTATAGTGTTTTTTACAATAATACCATCATAATTTAATGTTCTATTTATATGAAATATAGTTTAAAAGTTTAAATTAAAGACAATGTAACCTTACTTTATTGATACATCCATTTTATTGTTATTTTTATAAAACAACATGCTTTATTATTTACACAACCTTGTAAAATTATTGTAGTAACTATTAGAATACTTAGATATTGCAAAAAGCGGAAAGATTCTGTAAAAAAAATGAAAAAATAACGAAAAATACAAATTATCCACACTAAACAAGGTTTGTTTGGAAAGTGAAACTGACAGATGTCAATAAAATCTACGTCATCACTTCCACGGTCCATTGAATTTTCGTACAATGACAATGAACATAAATATTTGACGTTAAATGCATGGTACAATGAATACACAAGGTATGATATTGCGCATGACATTTGACAGCTTGCCCAGGAGTGTGACGTATCAAGACCGCTCGAACCACCTCGAAACCATTATTAGACCTTAACGTACACATTAATTTTGAAATTATGGTCAAAAAATGATCTAATTTTTTTTTTAAAATGTTTTGTTTTGGTTATAATTGAATAAAAAATATATTTTCAGTAGCCTAAAACCTTTACTTTTCCTAGGGATTAAGGCGAAATATTTATTTTTGTTTTCATACATATACTTGCATATACTAATAATATAAGCACTCTTTTTGTATGCAAATCCGTTGAAATTTAAAAATTTTCTGCAGAGGAAATACTGTGAATAGGTAAATAGTAGTAGATTTGCTTATTCTGATTTACTGTCACTCACTTCCAAGACACAAATTAGTTCAAACGCAAAACACAATAAATATCGACTTCAGACGACTTTACACCGGCAAGATAGAAAGCTTGTATAAAAACAAAAGTTCAACAATAATATCGGTTATCAATGGTGACTATTGCAAATTGCAAGTTATGAGATAATAAATATATTTTAAAGTAAGTCAATACTGACTGAGTCATCAACCTGTACCTACGTGTAATAAAAGATAATTAAAACTTGTTTTATAAAGGATATCTATGTTAACAAAATAACTGTACCAAAAATCAATAAACTTAAATTAACTTCAAAATTTTATTTATGATTAAATGTTATAATAACATAATTTTATCATCTCTTTATAATTACTATAATTAAATTAGCCAAATTATATAAAAAAACTTAAAATTAAAAGTTTTCTTATACAAATACATTCAAATGTTGCGGGAATAAGCGTTCTTTACTACGTCATGCGCGAAAGCGAACCGATTTTGGAACATTGTGTATCATACCTATGCGTTAAATGTATAAGTTCGTCTCAAACCCTTCTTTCAGTGACAGAAAAAAACGTAAGTCTGTGATTATTATACATAGAACATAGAAAATTATTTATCGTAAAGCTAATTCTACTTACGGATGTATAATTGGTTGGAGTTTAGAATACGCTAAATAGATATCCAATCAATGATGCGCATAAATATAATTTGACGCAGATTGTCTCGATCGTGACAGTACTTTCACAACTGATAAAATGATAATTGTCATTCCAGGTTAGTATTATCAGACATTTTACAGTAAAAATTTAATTTTGTATTTATTGCCATAAAAATATTTTAAATATGCCGAGATATATCGAGAAAGAACAAAGACTAATATTTAAATTATTAAATTATTTTCAATTAGAAAAAGAGAGATTACGATTCTGCAACTGTCAAATTTAATTTTTAATTTAATTTAATTTAACTAAAATGTCATGCAATAATTCTCGACATTCTTAAAATCCTATATGACGTCAAAATTAGTGACGCACTGAAGAAAGAAGGGTTTGGGACAGACTGTAAGCTTAATTAATTATACAGTCAGTGTTGCCACCGAACAACCCGAAGGTGCACTCCGATAAATTTACATTGGTAGCTGTCAGACAAATTCGGTGACCTTGCGCCATTTTTTTGGTTAGGAAGTCAGTATTTGCGATATTGCGATTGCACAAAATCAAATACTATGACTAGGGATGGTAAACTGATCCCGTACCAGTTACTTTGGAACAGGTATTTTATTTATACTTGTGGAACTGATCCCTAACACCAATATAAACGAGTACGCGTCATGATACTAGGATACAAGATATGGGCCCTGATTCTAATTGAGATTTCGACTCAAAATGTCGAAATTAATATGGCGACGTCGAAATGCGACTTTGCGAACCTTGTGGAGTTCAGCTGAACTAACCAAACGACGTCATTAATTTTCGATTTATCGAAATTAATTGCAACTTCAAGAAAGTGGTTGAAATTTCATTTCGAGTCGAAATTAATCTGACATGACTGGCTGGACTGGGAGAACGGAGAAATGAACTTAGGTTCAGTTTAGGTAGGCGGTGTTGTGTTTTGATCCTTGCAAGGAAAACTGAGGCAAAAAGTATTAATACGGCTGTGTTTTACTGACATTTGCTAGTTTTGGAGGAATTAGAGGAAATAGATATCCGACGCTCACAACGGAGGATAAGAAGAATGTTACGGGATACTCAAAATTCTTTTTCACTAAGTGATGCTCAATTTAGGCAGCAATTCCGGCTTAATAAACAAGCTGCAAATTATTTAATAAGGGTATTAGAACCATATTTGGAAGAAGGTGTTTATGCCTCTAGGATACCCAAAATGTTTAGAGTTAGTATTACTAAGCTGCAGTAAATTTAAAAATATATTAGAATATAACCACCAAGTCAAATCTTAGTGGTTGTAACTTAAGGATCTCCCACATCGCCTTTTTTTCTTGCCATCTTTTCTTTCAATTCAAAATATAATTGAGAATGGCCACTATTTATGATTTAACAACTCAAACAAGAAAAAAAAGACGTTCACGTAACGTAAACGAAACAAACATTCAACAAGCGTAGTCTGCGTAGTGCAGCGTGCAGCCAATAAACAACAGGGCCAACCCAAATTTTCAGCAGTGTCAAAATGATAAAGTAAATATCCCCAGTTTTAACTACAATCGAAATGAATGAGAATCGCTAGCGATTGCGACTGTCATGGCGTAGTCGCTTTTAAATTTCGACATCGAAATGAAATAGAATCAGGACCAATGATATTGCCACGCACTAAACTCGTACATTTCGCGCATGACGTCACCTTGTGCTAAATTTTCAAAATGTATCCATGCTTGTGGATGAAACGAACTGTTGAAATTCTAATATAATTTAGTAGGTGTTTTATTTATTACGTGAATTTAAGCTTAAGTATTTAAACTAGTATATTGTAAAAAATAACACTTTTTCCATGAGAGTGAAGTTTGATGGAGCGAGCCATGGCCCGCATTATTTTGAGGTATCAGTCATTAATAGGGCAGGATAAGTAAAACTCTTTGTTATTTTATTTAGCTTTCGCAAAATTTATTCGCTTCTTCAGGATATGCTAAAATATGGTTATAAATATTTTATCTCCTACCTTTATATATATATACATATTGATATATATATATATATATATATATATATATATATATATATATATATATATATATATATATATATATATATATATATATATATATATATATATATATTGTTATGATATGTAAAATCGAGAAAAATATTGGTTTGTTTAAAAATATTTCAAAATTCAATAACATCAAAATAATTCAGATAAGTAGGATAATATCCAACAAACATTTCGAAGAAGGAGAGTTATTAATTTCTTGAATTACCTGTACCAAACAAAATGTAAGCTTTACATAAATCATTTCTTTGTTATACTTGAGTGACCCGCATAAGTTTAAGTGAAAGCCAAAGAATTGAACGGGGTTTTTCAAAATCCATTAATGCAGTGATTAAAGACAATAGAAGGGATTATAGAAAGAGGTTTTTGTTAGTTTTTAAGATTTATAGAAAAATATTATTTGTAAATAAGTTTTAGGAAATTTATAATTATAGGTAAAAATTTGTTTGTTATCGAAATGAAAAAATGGGGGAATTGTGACGAGTTTTGATTGGCGGAGATTGAAAAAGGTGGGATAAGTATGTAGGAAAAAGTTTAGCAAGATTGAGGAGAGAAAAAAGATATGGCAGTTGGTTTTCCAAGTCTAGAAGAAAAACGGTGATTGTTCTCTGGCGTTCCCGAGAAGTAGCAAGCAGTAGTGTTGAATGTTAGTGAGTTTTTGTGGAGTTAGTGTATCTGACAGAGGCTGAAGCAGCAAAATATTGTAAGTCATATTTTTCTACTTATATTCCAAGAGTCACTGTTCGGCCAACGAGAGATTCAGTTTATCGAGAGGAGAAAGGCTATCATAATTTGAATGATTTGTGCTTTTGAAGGAGATCATTAAGGACGATATACTTGCAACAATCTGTTGTAAGATTGCTGACTACATAGGGAGCGGTTGAGAGGAGATAATACAGTCTACAAGGAACAAGGATTTGGACCACTCATCATCAGAGAGAGATATTTTTGTTTTCTGCAGTTTTTTCTTTTATTTATAACACAATTTTTACACGTAATTTAGAAAGGATATAAATATTTTGATTAGGAGAGTTAGAATAGTTTGGGATTTTGAGATTTCAATTAATATTGTTTGTACCATTAATTTTAATTGTTCACGTACGGAGAACACAATTTTGAGAATCCTTATATGAGATTTGTTTATTGAAACTTTTGAGTGTGAATTATTTCATTATTTTTATTTTAATATATAGTGTTAGATCATATCTGTTTTTTATTATTCCGGTATTCTCTGGACCTTACCTTTTACATGTAATAGCATAGATATTGAAGCACGAATTTAACCCTGAGATAAAAGAATTAAAAATTGTGATAGAGTCATAATCATATCATTTAAATAATTTAATTAATCAAAAAAATTAATTAGCTAATTATTGCTTGGCGCACCAAGACTTTAAATATCACAATAACTGGCTTCCAGAACGTGGGGCTTGAAAATATCGCAGCTTTACATTTGAAGGAAGGGAAAGAGATCTGGAATAAGTACAGGTGATCCAGAGAGAAAAACATATAACATTGAGGGAATTTGAATTTGAAAGTATTTTGACAATTTTTCCAGGGAATATAAATTTGATTTATTGATTGATCGTAGTTAGTGGATATTTACTGCTATTGAATTATTTGATTTTATATTATTTACCAATCGTACATTTGATATTTATTTTGAATTATTTGAATTTTACTGATTGCATATTTGATATTTGTCGTGAAAATTTAATACATTTGGGGAGAAATATTGTCGTGTTCTGAAACATATAGAGTGTTGTAAAATTTCACATTTGGCGGGGACAAAAACAATAACAAAAAGTAACAACATGTCTGTCACAAGGAGACAAAGTAAAATGCAGGAAAGGAAGGAGGATAACAGAGAAGATGAAACAATTTTGGAAGAAGTATCGGATAATGAAGGAAATGTGACAATAGTTGAGGAGAGAAAAGAACTATCAGGAATAGATAAAATATTACAACTAATGCAACTCCAGTCACAAAAAATGGAAGAAACAAAACAAACAATAGAAAAAAACCAAAATGAAACATCAAAGAAAATGGATAAAATGGATAGAAATCAACAAGAAACATCACAAAAAATGGATGAAACAAAACAAACAATGGAAGAAAACCAACGGGAAACAAGGCAAGCAATAGAACTAAATAACAGGAATATAGAGCAGCGTTTGGAAAACTATGAACAGGAAATTAAAGGATGTGTTGAGGGGATAAAGAAAGAACTAATACAACAGATAGAAGAAATAACCCTACAGAATGCAAAACAAGAGACAGAGATTAAAGATATCCAAGATACAATGAAGGAGATACGAAATTTCCAGAAAAAGGAAATAGAACAGTTGGAAGAAAAATTTGAAATGGCGCTACAAGAAGACAAGAAAGAAATAGAAAAACAAATTGAGGATATCAGAAAACAACGAGAGATGGGAGACAGGAGAGAAGTACTCATCCAAAGTCCGGGTGACATAAAAATACAGTTTGGCGGGGATATTCGGAAAACACACCCAGTACCGTTTGTTAAAAATTTGAAAACCAAATTACAACATATTAGATATTTTGACGATTGCAAAGAAACAATTAGAAACCATTTGAAAGAAGGAGCAGCGTTATGGTATGAAAGCAAGGAAGATGAGTTTGAAAATTGGACAGATTTTGAAAATAAATTTCTCAACTATTTCTGGGGGAAAAATAAACAGAGAGAAATCAACCAAGAGCTACAGAATGGAAAATATCACGAAAAAATGGGAATATCTGAAGAAAGATATGCTTTGCAGATATATAACAATTCAAAATATCTAGAATACAAATATTCTACCGAACAGCTGGTAGAAATGATCAGCAGACATTTTGAGGAAACGTTGGAAGATCACGTGATTTTGAGAAACTATCAAGATATTGATAGTTTGTGCCAATTCCTTCAATTAAAAGAAGCGAAAAGAAAAGAAATGAGAAATAGAAGACAACATGACCAATATAATGGACCGGAAAGAAGGTATTCATCAAATTATGACCAGAGAAACCGACATCCCAGATCAACAAACGAATATAGGCCGAGAAATTACAATAATTACAATAGACAACAAAATTACGATAACAGGAATGACACACAACAGAGAACATATGAAAATCACAACAGGAATAGAGATGCACAAAATCCTCCGAATAGGAATACTAACGAACAAAGGGACGATAGAAATAACCAGAGCTTCCAACAACAAAATAGAAGGGAGATGAATCATGTAGCAATAGGAAACGACAGACAAATTTCTAATTCTAATCTAATATTTTTAGATGCATTTATAAAACATAAAGCGATTAAAATTGTGATTGATTCTGGATCGGAGATATCGCTAATCAATAAAAAACTAGTAAAAGAATTAAATTTGGACAGATTTGTGTATAAGATTCCTAGGGTTGATTTAGTGGGTGCAAACAATAAAAATTTGACGACAGTAAACGAAGGCTTGGGAGTACAGATAAGAGTGGGAAACAAATTCCATATTATGAAATGTGTGGTGATTGAAGATTTAAATCATGATATGATAGCGGGAATTGATGAATTGAGGAAAAAAGATATCACCATAAATTTTTCGGAAAATAAACTGGAAATCAGAGCAGAACCAGACAACACAGGAGAAGAAAAGCAAACAGATAGGAAAACAAATTCTGGAAGGATCAATGCACAGGAAAAACGCAAAGAAATCGATATGACTGTAGAGGATAAACCGAAAGTACAAGAACAAGATCTAACAGAAAAGAAAAAGAGAAGGAAGAAAAAGAAGAAGAGTTCGAAAAGAAAGCAGGAAAATAAGATGGAGACCAGAGAAAAACAGGAAATAGAAGGTACAGAAGAATTGTTGGCAACCGACGATAAAACAGAATGGAAGCAGGAAGAAAAAGAAGGTATCATCAGAGAAATGAAAGGAATAGAAACATGGTGCTCGGAATACCAAAGGGAATTAGAGGATAAAAAGAAAACAGAAGAAAAAATGGCACTGATGGACGAGAATCCAGAATTTTGTGAAGAAGTATTATGGACAGTGAACACATGTGAACAAAAGGTGGATGAAAGAAAAATAAATTGTGGAAAAAACATGGAGAAGGAAATAGAGAAGATTTTAGGAAACCATGGAGATTTTGTTAATAAAGTAAATCAAGTGGTTAAAAATTATGAACTTTCTTTTAAGGGAAAATACTTGGAAAAATTTAAAACGAAAATATATCCAATCCCGTATAAAGACAGGCAATATACGGGGTATTTTAACATTCACGACATTTGTCAGTATCATAAGTAGATTTTAATAACATAGTGAAATAATTTGATCCTAGAAAACTTTTGTCATTTTTAAAATTTAACAAAGAGTTTTCGGCAGATCAAATGGCGGGGATTTGTTATGATATGTAAAATCGAGAAAAATATTGGTTTGTTTAAAAATATTTCAAAATTCAATAACATCAAAATAATTCAGATAAGTAGGATAATATCCAACAAACATTTCGAAGAAGGAGAGTTATTAATTTCTTGAATTACCTGTACCAAACAAAATGTAAGCTTTACATAAATCATTTCTTTGTTATACTTGAGTGACCCGCATAAGTTTAAGTGAAAGCCAAAGAATTGAACGGGGTTTTTCAAAATCCATTAATGCAGTGATTAAAGACAATAGAAGGGATTATAGAAAGAGGTTTTTGTTAGTTTTTAAGATTTATAGAAAAATATTATTTGTAAATAAGTTTTAGGAAATTTATAATTATAGGTAAAAATTTGTTTGTTATCGAAATGAAAAAATGGGGGAATTGTGACGAGTTTTGATTGGCGGAGATTGAAAAAGGTGGGATAAGTATGTAGGAAAAAGTTTAGCAAGATTGAGGAGAGAAAAAAGATATGGCAGTTGGTTTTCCAAGTCTAGAAGAAAAACGGTGATTGTTCTCTGGCGTTCCCGAGAAGTAGCAAGCAGTAGTGTTGAATGTTAGTGAGTTTTTGTGGAGTTAGTGTATCTGACAGAAGCTGAAGCAGCAAAATATTGTAAGTCATATTTTTCTACTTATATTCCAAGAGTCACTGTTCCGGCCAACGAGAGATTCAGTTTATCGTAAAGAGAAGATATTCCAAGAGTCATTTTTCACTCGGGCCAACGAGAGATTCAGTTTATCGAGAGGAGAAAGGCTATCATAATTTGAATGATTTGTGCTTTTGAAGGAGATCATTAAGGACGATATACTTGCAACAATCTGTTGTAAGATTGCTGACTACATAGGGAGCGGTTGAGAGGAGATAATACAGTCTACAAGGAACAAGGATTTGGACCACTCATCATCAGAGAGAGATATTTTTGTTTTCTGCAGTTTTTTCTTTTATTTATAACACAATTTTTACACGTAATTTAGAAAGGATATAAATATTTTGATTAGGAGAGTTAGAATAGTTTGGGATTTTGAGATTTCAATTAATATTGTTTGTACCATTAATTTTGATTGTTCACGTACGGAGAACACAATTTTGAGAATCCTTATATGAGATTTGTTTATTGAAACTTTTGAGTGTGAATTATTTCATTATTTTTATTTTAATATATAGTGTTAGATCATATCTGTTTTTTATTATTCCGGTATTCTCTGGACCTTACCTTTTACATGTAATAGCATAGATATTGAAGCACGAATTTAACCCTGAGATAAAAGAATTAAAAATTGTGATAGAGTCATAATCATATCATTTAAATAATTTAATTAATCAAAAAAATTAATTAGCTAATTATTGCTTGGCGCACCAAGACTTTAAATATCACAATAACATATATATATATATATATATATATATATATATATATATATATATATATATATATTATAAACTAACGTACACTCGAAGAGTGGTGGGTTTTTCGGTCAAAGTGGAGAAATAAAAGACAAAGAAGGTGGCTACTTCATCTATTTATTGAAGACGTTTCGCTTTCTGCTCAGAAAGCATCATCAGTTCATCTAAAAAGAACAATATGAAACCAAACATCCATAGAGAAGTTACAACAAAAGTGTGTTACCTTACAAAGACATGTAGCAGTCAATGATATTAAAAATATGAAAAAACTTTCGAAACTGGACATTCAGAGTTAACGTTGTATAAAATAATTAATTGAAACTAGGTATAGTTTGCAATTTAACAAAATTAGCACAGCAAAAGAACATGTGATAAAAATACATGTATAAAAAAGTTATTATAAAAACTTAAGTAAAAAACATTAAGGTTTATTTTAAAGTGTAAAGAACTAAAAAGATCATACGAATGCACTTCCAACAAATTTATTTAATAAAGTAGATTTTAATTTTAACTTTAGGTAACATTATAAGTTATTTAAGATTAATAGTAATAAGATAAAATGAAGTTACCAGTCTTTAGCTTACTGAGTCTCGCCGATAAATGAATTTACAGGTTTAACACCCACGCAAACACGTGAAGAAAAGTGGCCTTGAGGTCAAAGTGACATAAACAGCAAGGCAACCTACCAACCTCTATATATAAGGCGGTATATTCAAAAAATGTGATAAATTTGGTTGACAGCTTGTCGTTAAAAAACCAAACAATGAAAGGAAAAGGTGGTTAAAATCACCACTCACCCCAACAGTGATTGATCTGTCAACAAAAAACAAAGCATGCGAAGTCAATCCAAAATATCATACATTATAATATTATGACGTCACTAGTTAACCAGCTAACAGGTGAAGATTAATACAACTTCCACAGTCCAAAGGTTCAAACATTTAGGACCGTAATGAAAAAGATTCTATGAATCAATTTCAGTTTAATTTTATCAAACAAGTTCATCAAAAAGAACAATTACTTAATTATGTAAAAGTGATATTGACAAATATTAATAAAATATAAGTTGATAAATCTTAGTTAAGGAAGGAATAATTTATTTTATTTTATTTTTATTTAAATTTATTATATGAAAATGTAATAACAAAACCCCAATGTGGGACAAAATTTAAGTAAACAACATATCAAGCCTAATTCTGTAAAATTAATGCATGATAAATTTGACTCAAATTACTAATGTCGGTTCTCGGATGTTTTAATATTGAACACATTTCTAAAAACTGTCTTTTAACGAGATTGCGTTCAGTGCCAAGAATTTTAACTTCATTAAAGTTTACTTCGTGCTTAGTGTTGATAGCATGTTGGGCAAGAGCACAAGTATGCTTAGATAAATTAATATCACTGCGGTGAGTCGTAAGACGCCCTCTCAGTGATCTCCCTGTCTGACCGATGTAACATGAGTCACACTCAGCACAAGGTATATGATATATTACATTAACTTGTTCCAGAAGGGACAGAGGTGTTTTAGTTTTAGAAAACAAATTCCTGACAGTCTTAGCATTCTTAATAGCAATTTTAACCGGTACGTTGTTATGTTTGTACAGTTTAACGAGTTTCTCAGTAACATGAGGAAAATAAGGTAAAGATGAGTAATGGGTAGTTGGATTCCCAAGTACAGTATTAGGCAGAACAGTGTTATTAATTGAATTATTTGATATTATTCTGAGTTGGTCACCATTGGGTATGTCATTTAAAGAAGAACCATAACTTAGAGTATAAAGGTATTTATTAATAAGGGAGGATGGATAGGAATTCTCAATCAGAATATTTTTAAGTAATTGAAAGGATTCCCTTCGATTAATCGGATGTATCAGTCTATTTAGCCTGCAGCTTAAAGCTTTAATAAGGTTTAATTTATATTTAAAGGGATGACAAGAGTGGTAGTTGAGAAACCTATTAGAGGCCATTGGTTTCCTGTACCAACTTGTAGTAAGGGTGTTATCTCCCATTCTAATGACACGCATGTCTAAGAAGGGAATACTATTTGTGTTAGAGTCCTTAAGTTCAACAGTGAACTGTAAATGAGGATCAAACTCATTGAATAAAGACAAGGTGGCCTGAATCTTGTCTCGAGGTAAGGCTAGTAATAAGTCATCAACATACCGTTTAATAAAAGGGATTTGGAAATCTAAACGACCAAGCCGGTCAGATACTAAATCATCCAGTACATAATTAACCAGGATGGGAGAGATTGAGGAACCCATAGGTGTCCCAAAAATTTGAAGGTAATATTTGTCGTTGAAGACCAAAAAATTAGTGTCAAATATTAATTGTAAAAGTTCTGCAAATACATCCCAGGATACAGGACAGTTAGGTTGGATGGAGTTCCAGTGATTTCTTAAGGAGGTAATAACGCTAGAAAGAGGTAAATTAGTGAAAAGAGATACCACATCAAAACTCACTAAAATGTAGCCTTGTGGAAGTTCAAAATTATTAATAAATTCACTAAAATGAAAAGAATCAACAATATTAAAGTTGTTATTATAATTATAAGATTTAGATAAGATGTCAGTTAAAAATTTAGCAATATTGCAAATGATTGACGGTCGTACTCCTTTTCTCTATATATATTATATATATATATATTTATATATATATATATATATATATATATATATATATATATATTATATAAATATATATATATAGATATATATAAATATATATACATATATAGATATATATAATATATATATATATATATATATATATATATATATATATATATATATATATATATATATATATATATATATATATATATATATAGATATATAGTAAACTCTTAAATATTGGAGAAATCTGCAAGAAATACTCTAATGTGTATCAATTGTTTCGCCGAACGTTTTCGCCAAAGAGAATTAATTTGGCTTCTTCAGGGCTGAAAGAGAATAAATTATAATTAGCTACCATATATTATCTATTAAAACATTATTGATCTTACCGTAACTTAGAATTGTAGAGTTAGAATATTAAAAAACTTTGCTAGTAACATAGTGGTGTTTTTTTTTTACTATGTGCAAAAAAAAGTTTTTTATAAGGATTGAAATGTATGGTAGCTTCGAACTTGACACGTAAAGGCTTACCCAAGGTTAATCGAAAAACCCAATGCAACTACATTTAAAAGGAGGTAATTCTTTGAATTGTCGGCAATAACTAAATTTTTGATTTTTAGATAGTTAAAAGTGAGGTTCTGTTTAAGCCAGAACGCAAGCGCTGACAACTTCAGTAGGTCGTATGAATCTTTATGTCGTTAAGGTTCATTGGTAAAAAACGAATGAATTTAAATCCCAGTAAAGGGAAATATTATTTTGATTTTCTTTATTTAATTATATTATATTGTTCATGTATTATTGAATCTTATTGAGACGTATCTAAGAAAAGCAAGGGAATGTTATATATTTTTTGTTAATGAAAATTAATTATAAAGGTATGTTAGTTGTTAATGGGTATATCAGTCAAGTTAGTTATCTGTGATATAGTATTGTTCTTGGTATCTGATTTAAGTAACAGGTGGTATATATCGCTTAGATTCTTGATGTCACTCTTAACATTAATGGAGAAATCGTTAAGGAAAATATAAGACATTTCAATGAACTCTCTTTTAGATTTATTGTTCTCACGGTGGAGAATTGTGGTGTTAGTATAGTCCATGAGATGACCAGTGGAATGGACATGTTTGGCTAATGCACAACGGTCAGGGTGAAGTCGAGAATCACTTTTGTGTAGTGTAATACGTGATTTCAATAATTGAGATGTTTGACCGATGTAGGAATTGTTGCAAGAGAGACATGGAATGTTGTAGACAATATTACTAAGCCTATCTATGGGAGTCTTATCTTTTATCTTAGAATAAAGATTATTAATTGTTAGGGCTGATCTACAAGCCACATTAAGTTTAATGTTGTTATTATTATTGCCAAAGCTATTTTCAACACTTTTCAGAATCCTTGTTAACCCCGGAGTGATATCTCTGAAATATGGTAATGAAAAATATTTGTTTATAGGAGTATCCGAGACTGGGTTCCCACTTAAGACATCAGGATCAGCATTGTTAGTCGCGAAGGAAGGTGAAATATCTTCGTCATGGATAGTATTAAACAAAATCTTATTAACTAATGGTGTTGGATAAGCGTTTGAAATAAAAAGTTTCTGTAGGATTTGTAGGTTTTTTGTATGAAAAGAAGGATCTGATAGTTTTGTTACTCTATTTTTCATCTGTTTGATTAAGTTGACTTTGGTAGAATTATTATGGTATGAGTTGTAGTTAAGGTATCTACCAGAATGGGTCGGTTTTTGATACCAATCTATTTTGATGTTGTTGGTTTCCCTGATCATCCTTATGTCGAGAAAGGGGACGGACCAATTACCATCTTCCCTCTCTATAGTGAACTGGATGTAGGGGTCATAACCATTAAAAGTGTCTAATAGTTCATCTACCTTGTCATTGGGTATAGCCAAAATGATATCATCAACATATTTTTTAATAAATGGAATATTAAAGGATAGTAAAGGAATGACTGAGTCTAATACATAATCCATAACGTAAGTTGCAATGATAGGAGAAATCTTAGCTCCCATGGGGGTACCGAAAGTTTGTTGATAGAATTTATCATTAAATGAGAAGTAAGTGTTGTTAAAGAGAAATTCGACGATGCTGATGAATCTGTCGTAAGACATGGAACAGTTGATCGGTCCTAATACGATCAGCCTAATACGGTCCCAGTTGATCTCTATTGATGTCAAACTTATTCCTAGATGAACATTGCTGAATAAGGATACAACGTCAAGGCTAACGAGGACATAATTTGATGGAAGTATGTAGCCATTATATTTATTTACCATCTCAAAAGAATCTTTAATGTAGTATTGACTTCTGAAAAGTGTTGAAAATAGCTTTGGCAATAATAATAACAACATTAAACTTAATGTGGCTTGTAGATCAGCCCTAACAATTAATAATCTTTATTCTAAGATAAAAGATAAGACTCCTATAGATAGGCTTAGTAATATTGTCTACAACATTCCATGTCTCTCTTGCAACAATTCCTACATCGGTCAAACATCTCAATTATTGAAATCACGTATTACACTACACAAAAGTGATTCTCGACTTCACCCTGACCGTTGTGCATTAGCCAAACATGTCCATTCCACTGGTCATCTCATGGACTATACTAACACCACAATTCTCCACCGTGAGAACAATAAATCTAAAAGAGAGTTCATTGAAATGTCTTATATTTTCCTTAACGATTTCTCCATTAATGTTAAGAGTGACATCAAGAATCTAAGCGATATATACCACCTGTTACTTAAATCAGATACCAAGAACAATACTATATCACAGATAACTAACTTGACTGATATATCCATTAACAACTAACATACCTTTATAATTAATTTTCAATAACAAAAAATATATAACATTCCCTTGCTTTTCTTAGATACGTCTCAATAAGATTCAATAATACATGAACAATATAATATAATTAAATAAAGAAAATCAAAATAATATTTCCCTTTACTGGGATTTAAATTCATTCGTTTTTTACCAATGAACCTTAACGACATAAAGATTCATACGACCTACTGAAGTTGTCAGCGCTTGCGTTCTGGCTTAAACAGAACCTCACTTTTAACTATCTAAAAATCAAAAATTTAGTTATTGCCGACAATTCAAAGAATTACCTCCTTTTAAATGTAGTTGCATTGGGTTTTTCGATTAACCTTGGGTAAGCCTTTACGTGTCAAGTTCGAAGCTACCATACATTTCAATCCTTATAAAAAACTTTTTTTTTGCACATAGTAACAAAAAAACACCACTATGTTACTAGCAAAGTTTTTTAATATTCTAACTCTACAATTCTAAGTTACGGTAAGATCAATAATGTTTTAATAGATAATATATGGTAGCTAATTATAATTTATTCTCTTTCAGCCCTGAAGAAGCCAAATTAATTCTCTTTGGCGAAAACGTTCGGCGAAACAATTGATACACATTAGAGTATTTCTTGCAGATTTCCCCAATATTTAAGAGTTTACTATTTAACTTATCTGCAAAGATTAAATTTCTTTTCTATATAGATATATATATATATATATATATATATATATATATATATATATATATATATATATATATATATATATATATATATATATATATATATATATATATAGATATATATATATACATCCCACTATCGTTTTAAGCTCTTTTCACGTTGCAGTAATTTAGCATCACCAAGAAATGCTATCATTTTCTATTTATAAGTCGTGTATGTTCGTTTAGTGCACCTTTGTAGGCTTGGCACCGTTGTCGGTTTTTCAATAATCCGATTTTTTTATAAATTAAATTTTTTACATCAAACCATCATTTTAACATTGGGAGGTAAAATTACTGTATTTGGTATCATTTTAAAGCCAATAGATGTTGCCAGTGTTAATACTTAAATAATATTTGAAAACATAAAAATATCGATCGGTTTGGGTTCAAATGAAGACATTGAAACTACCTGCCGACCGGCTGGGGTCAACCAACTAGTTTTTTATATCAAGGTTCAGTTGTTTTTATTGAATTTAGATATTTTTTCGCAGAGAGTTGTGTAGGGGAATATTTTACATATTTTAATTTCCAAGCTGTTTAATCGAAGCTATCAGTGAATAGTTTAAGATAAATATTAGATTTTTATGGGATTAGGTCAAAAATATTGGTTTTGATTGGGATGAGAATCACATTTTTAATTATTTAATGTTTAACATTTTGATTTCAATTCAGGAAATCGTTCTCAAAAAACGTTTTTTGTACAAAATGTGTATACACATTTTTACATCATTTGTATAATAAACAAGGTTAAATATTGGAAATCGTATCGTTAAATATTAGTTAATTAAAAATGTAATTTTCATCTCAATATCGACCAATAATTGTGGCATAATCACATAAAAAAAATAATATTTGACTTTGACCATGCCATAAGAAAGTAGTTAACGGAACCTCGCTAAATAGTTTTAAAAAATCTTACAGAAATTTAAATTCTAAATAGTATGAGGGGTAGCCGACGAAAAATTCGTAAAGACGTACAGTTGATTTTGCTTTGTTTTTTTAAACAATCTTAAAAGGCAAAAAAAAAATTTTGCTTATAAAACGTTTTGTATAAATTCTAAAGAAAAATAATTTAAATAAAAGTTGTAGACCATAAAAAGTTTTCTATGTAGAGAAATACCAAATTTAAATACATAAATAATTGAGATAATTCCAAAAAACCATAAACTCTAAGATATTATATGTTTGTAGTAATTTATAAATGTTAATAACTTTGTTTTTTGACTAACGACAGATAATATATCTACTTGAAATTATGGCAATTGATGAGTTATTAAAGTGTGCTAAATATCAAGCAGACCAAAAAATATTTTACAATTTATTCAATTTGTTTATCACAGAAAGCAATTATTTAAATAACTGTACTTGTCCAAACTCGTATGACTCTATAAGTATTTTGTAACTTGCAATCGATTCTTTGCGCTTTCAGTTTTAGGGTATATTAAAAAAACTTTTAACATATTATTAAATTTTTTATTAAAAACCAGTTTGAATAGGGGACTTTTTAGTTTTTAGACCACTTAACGTTTTTTTAGTTTCTTTGACAAGTGAGGATTCGGTTATTTCTTCATATGGGCTATGAACAATTGTCTAGACAAGTCAACACTATTAGAGAAGTTACCTATACTTTTCCAGTAGTCATGCAGACGGTTCATTTTAATTGTCCCCATATGGAACATAAGCTCGAGAAAAGTCTTAAATTCTGTTTGTGTTGTCTCTTTCCAAAACGCAATCCTCGATTTTTCTGAACGACTTTGTGCAAGTATTTCGTCAGTCACTTCCACCATTCATTTAATCTACATCGTCCTCGCCCGATGCTTCTAACAATGATTGTAATTCAGCAGTGGTCAATCTACGTTTATGTTCACATCTACCTTTTTTAGATGTCGAAGGCATATTATTTACATCCATTTCTTTATAAATACTATAACTCACTTTTACGGAGGTAATTAACAATAAAAACGTTCTACTGGAAACTATCAACTTACGACTTCCAATACTATAAGGCCACTTGAGGCACAATACGTTTTTACTCAATAATAGTTCCCGTATAAGTAAAATTGTTTTTTAATGTGCTTCATTGGAGCACACTAGATATATTTCAGTTTTGCCATCACATTCTTCAGAGTATGTTTTAACTTTTTTAACTTTTCTATCGGCCTTTCTACTAGTCATGCTTCTTCTTAAAACTTTGTAACATCTTGTACACTTTCTTCTCTTTGTATTATCTACATCGCTTTGCCTTAGATGGTATTTTTGGGTGTAACTGGTCATGAGGGTTACAACATTTCTTTATTTGTAAATGCCTTCGCGAACTCCAGTCTGAACTCAAGGATAGGTTGTCGCTTTTTTTACGTTTTCTATTATTTAGCAACTAAGCATTGACTACTGCGGTATTAAATATTAATTCCATTGCCACTTTCCGGTACCACTTCAGAATTTTGCGTATTGGGCTTTGGTAAGAAGCCACTTGATCACTAAAATCAACACTCTTTTTCACCAAGTTATAATCGAGAATAATTTGTGGTTTTAGTACTTGTGTATAATTTTTCTTTTTATTTGATTAAACCAAGATACAACTATTATGTTTAAATGTTGCAAGGATTAAAACTGGTCTTTTGTCGACCCATTTTATCACTCGTAAAATCAATAATGGGGTTAAATTTCATCGAGAGTAACTGGTTGCAACTTTTTTAATCGAGATTTTAGTTTTACATGTTTTTAGAGTAAAACATCTGCACATGAATAATTCGTTTCTTGAACAATGATTTCAATTCATCGACCAATATTCTAAAATAAGGTGTTATTACGTCGTCCGGAATATTATAAACTGGTTCTCTTTCATAAAGCATTGGAAAAATCTTTTACTGCAACTCTTGTTCGACCTAAACTAAATTAATACACAAAACAAATGAATCTATTTTTTTTTTATAGAAATGCAGATTCCTGTCGGCTTTTTATCAGTGCGGCATGAGTCACTGGTGTCTCGTATATCCGGACCTCTTATCGCATTACAAACGTAATTCTTAATTAGCAGTGCGGTACAAGATACATTTATATCGTATAATCTGAAAGCCGTAATAAGACCATAAGACCGTATGTTATAAATAAATATATTCCTAAAAGAATTATCTTGAAACATGAAATAAATACACTAAAAAAGTGCAATATTAAGTGTTATTTAAAAAATGGTATGTCATTCACGGCGGGCGTACAGTTAAAAACAAAAGTTTTCAGCGTTCTATTGCTTGATTATTATTATCTGGTATTCTGAAAATGTTGACATTTTTTCCTGGTCTGATCTTCCTCAACTAACATCATCTTTCTTAATTTGTGGGTTGTGTTGTTCAGGTCTCTTTAAGTGTTTTTGTTGGTATCCATACTGAATGATCTTCTTTAGACAATGTACTAATGTAGTGTTCAAATGTGGCATTGCTTGCGTCATGTAGCGCTGATGTTAATTGTCTGATTAGTCGATTATATTTGTGTTCGTCATTAAGATTTCGGCTTCTTGGTCATCTACCTCTTGCTCTTCATTTTTCGACTATTAGTTGTATAATATAATTCGCACTGTTATTTGTGTTTTCTTGATTTGGAATTGTTTATCGTGTAGCTCCATATGAAATAGTAAAAGATGAAAACGGCAGCATATTCATCCATAAAAAAAGGAAACGCGATAAAGATATCTGAAACAACTGTTTTATGTTATAAGAGATGAAATAGTCCGAAATTGCCAGGTGAACAGGGTACTATAAAGAGGAAGTAGAATTAGCTATGAAACAGCTTAAATGGGGAAAAGAAGTAAGCTTAGACCAAATACCAGCAGGAATTATTCAACTGGGGAAAAAATTAAACGGATAACAATATTCACTCCATTTACAGAAAAGGGGGTGACCCGCAAAAATTTTAAGAACTTCTTTAATAGCCTCCAGTCAACAATTTCCTAATCATGTTTAAAAAACGTACGGAATGCACTGTATATACTAACCCAAACCGTCAACATACTTGTTGTTGCAGTTATGTATTACGATCAACTTAAAGGTTATGCACGACTCCCCTCGTATAGGTACACAGGCATGCACCCGTGCGGTAGAAAAAAGATTTGTCATAACGTTACATTATGTCACATTTTAACGTTGAATATTTTATGGTCCCCTTTGGATTATAAAACGAATGATCGTTACTAAATAACTTTACAAAGCGAGTCGTTTGCTGGGTATTAAAGAAACGTCTATGGCCATCATATAATTTTACGCTATTTCACGTTCTACGACGCATTCCACGTTTGACACACTGTCTTGTTTAGTTTTCTGTCATTTTATTTGTTAAATCCTATCTCATTCTCGTCACAGTGTCAAGGAGCAGTAAATGTGTGCAGTGAACGGGAGGAATATGTTTAACAGTGAACGTTGGAGATTTTTCGAGTCTTTCATATTTTCTTCTTTGAGTGCCTCTCCTATCGGAGATTGGATATCATTAGGGCGATTCTAATTTTATTTACTGCTGTTTTGAATAATTCACTCATCACTAACTCATCAGGTGGCCAAAGTGTTTAAGTTTTCTCTTTTTTATATTCAGTATAACTTCTGGATCGTTATGTATTCTACGTATTACCCCTTCATTTGTAATTTTATCCACTCAACTTATTTTTAGTATACGGCAGTAGCATTACATCTCAAAGCTTTCAAGATTTGTAACATTCTTCTGTTTAAGAGTCCATGCCTCAACACCGTAAAGCTAAGTACTGAATACATACTAAGTAGTTAACTAAAAGTGGACGTATGCAAAGAGATGTATGACGTAATCGTATGGTATTCGCTAAATCCTGTCACGTAATATGCCACATACCTCTGTGCGTAAATTCGTTTTATTGCTGCCAGTTTAAGGTGTTATTAGATGCAGCCATGTTGAATTTCTCTCCACTATCGTATTATCTTCGTTAAATCTTATCATTTTAGGCTCCATATATCCTGATTAGACCTATAGGACCGAAAATACGCAACTAAGGCTCTTTTGACATAACATATATAGGAGCAAAGATATATACCTAAGGTCCTTTTGACGTGTTGATGTATTCTATTGGTTAAATGTTACCATTTGAGGTACTGTACGTCACGATTGGACTAATAGGATCGAAGATACATAACTAAGGCCCTTTTGCCAGGCTACTCTATTTAATTTTTGTATCTCATTGTATTCTATTAGTTTAATTTTATCATTTGAGGTACGAAACGTCACGATTGGACTAATAGGACCGCAGATACATAACTAAGGCCCTTTTGATAAGCTGATGTATTTTATTTTTCTATCTTATTGTATTTGATTGGTTAAATCCTATCATTTGAGGTACTGTACGTCACGATTGGGCTACTAAAAACGAAGATACGTAACTAAGGCCCTTTTAACATTTTGCTGTATTTGATTTCTATCTCATTGTATTCTATTAGTTAAATTCTATCATTTGAGGTATCGTACGTCACGATTGGACTAATAGGACCGCAGATACATAACTAAGGCCATTTTGACATGCTACTTTATTTAATTTTTATACCTCATTGTATTTTATTTGTTAAATCCTTTCATTTGAGGTACTGCACGTCATGATTGGACTAATAGAACTAAAGATACACAACTAAGGCCCTTTTGACATTGTTCTGTATTTGATTTTTGTATCCCATTGTATTCTCTATGTTAAATCCTATCATTAGAGGTACTATACGTCACGATTGGACTAATAGAACCGAAGATACGTGACTACGGCCCTTTTGACATGTTGCTGTATTTAATTTTTTTATTTCATTTTTTTCAATTCGTTAAATCCTGTCATTTGAGATACTGTACGTCACGATTGGACTTATAGAAACGAAGATATATAATTAAGGCCTTTTTGACATGCTGCTATATTTGATTTTTCTGTCTTATTGTATTTTATTGGTTAAATCCTATCATTTGAGGGGCTGTACGTCGCGACTGGACCAATTGGAGCGAAGATACAATAGGTAGTTGCAATATATCATAACCCGTTACTTTTAACCAACCATGATGCCAGAATGATTTGTGGATGAAAAGAATATATATATATATATATATATATATATATATATATATATATATATATATATATATATATATATATATATATTCTTAAATTTACTATTTCATTGTGGGTAATATTATATTCAACAGCGATGCCAAATTTCTGATGCTAAAATGATTGATAATGAAAGTGGGATATACATTTTCATGTATATAATGGCAGCGAGTAAACGGGAAAACCCTGAACTAAATATATATAATATTTTCACTGTACCATCATTTTAGACTCAAACATTTTCGGGAATAAACTTGTATAACTCAGTAAGGGATAAAAAGAGAAAGCGGATATTTTAAAATATCAACACGGTATCAACACTCTAATCAATGAGATGGTTAAAATTCTTGTAACAAGTACAGGAAAAAAGTTATTAAGGTCTTGTAAAGTAGCGTCGATATACAGATGCTACTTTGCAAGACGATGCTAAATTGATGGTAAAAGCATAATGTATCGATGCGAAAATGATAGTATGATGTATATATATATATATATATATATATATATATATATATATATATATATATATATATATATATATATATATATATATATATCAATATGTTGATCAATAAGTCGGTAGATTCTGGGTAAAATGAAAGAATGAATTTATTTCTTGAACATATTTATTGTACCATTTTTGCCATTTTTCTTTTTCTAGACAAAGTAAAATTATGCAAATCTTTATTTAATAGTCTAATTCGAAAAAACATCCTGGATCTAAAAAATAAAGTTTTTGTCTGATTAGAGCACAACACTGAAGAACTCTCATCTTATAATTTTTTTAAATATTGTTTAGAAACTAATAACTTATTTTTATTAACAGAATTAAAAATTTTCTCCAGTTGTTCAAGATATTCCATCATTTGAGGAGTAGGTTTTGAAAGACCACCTTCACTTAAATGAGAAATCCAGGTGAACTCATTTGAAATAGATGAAGTTACAGATGAATCTGTATCCTTCAGCTTGTGACATATATAACCTGCCAAATTTTCTAAACCATCATATTCGATGTCACTGAGCTCACTATCAAACATATTAGTAGGTGCCTCTAAATCAGTAATAGTGTTATTTTGAACTGCAGAAAAATATTTTCCACATAAATTTGCACTATCCAAAGGTATATTGGGAGTTTCATCTTCTTCGACATTTCCAAAGCTGGAAAGAGAGCCTTCATTTCTTCCAAGAATATAGGATCGTAGACGATATTTAAATTGTAATGCATCTGGATGATCATGAAGTCCTCCTTTGACTCTTATAGTTCCAAAGAAGTTTTCCAATACATCCTGATTTAACCTGTATGTCAATATATATTTCGTTTACTAGAAAATCTAGTTTTCATATCTTCAAATAGAAGTTTTAATGAATTGTTAGTCATAATAATGCCTGAAATAAACATAGGTGTCATGAGAATTATTAAATAGTCTTACAGTACTTTTATGTCACCTTTTTGGAATGGAAGCAAGCATTTCTTTCCTTTAACCCGAAAATTTTCCACTGTGTCCGTCATTTTGGTAAGTATATCATCTTGGATATTTGAAGCTAATCCATAAGCTTTTGTTCGTTCCCTGGAGTCACTCGAATACTCCCTGACATTCATAACATCAAACCAATCATTTACCTAAAATTTATTATTTATACCATTGCCATATTTATATAAAAGAATTTAATTTACAAATAACAAAAAATGCATACTAATTTAAAAAATTCTCCACATTCAAGCCAGTTTGCTTGTTTCAATAAGCCCATTGTTCCACATCTTAAAATTGCCTTTGGAAATGGTGTGGGAAAATAACTTAGTTGCCAATTTTACTTTTTGTCTTCCAGTGCCTTGAACGTTGAGAGACTCCTTTGATATTTTATGGGTAATTTTCAGATCTGAAGTACCAGATACATCAATAACCTCTTCAATAATTGTTTTATTTATCTCTAAATTGCCATTTAAAATAAATCCCTGATCTACAAAGTGATTTCTAAGTAATTTTACAAGGTGGGGTACATCAGCTATCACATAGATATTGTGATTATTTGCAGGGTTTTTAAAGAAGGTGTTGGTATGACTAATATTCATCTCTTTATAAAGTGCTCTGTTTCCACCACCTAAATCACTTACCATAGCTACCACCGGAAAACCTAAAAATTAAGTGTTTTAAGAGTTTTGACAGATAAGCACATTCAGTAACAATAAAATATGTGTAATTAAGAATAGGATTACATTTTAAAGAGTACAACTGATAATAATCATTGAATAGGTATAATAATAATTATCATAAAATATTTACCTGACGATTCAGCAAACTGTATGATTTTAAACAATTTTTCTTTTGAAAGCTGACAGTCAAAGTCATAGAAAACAGGTTGTTTCCAACTTTTAAATATTCCTCTTAGCATTACCACTTGTACATAAGAAAATGGCTTCAAGGTTTCATCGTTCACTTTGTCATAAAGGTAGGCTTTTTTGATTTTCATTTCGTCAAATGATAGCACACACACCTAAAAATAATATGTTTTAATATTTGCAAACAACATCATATGTATAAATAGCAAAGCAACAAAAAATATGAGAAATTTTTGTAAAAAATGTAAATTAATCTACCAACCTTATCTAATGAGCTCATGTCAGAGAATTTCATTAAACTGAACACATTTTTTAATACGCCAGGAGCAATTTTTACTTTTTTTAACCAAGATCGAAGACAAGAAACTGCAGGAAACGGGTATCCTTTTTTTAAAAGCAATCTGTAAGATTAAGAAAAATATGAGTGTCATATGTTTGCATTTCAATAATTAACTAACCTATATGCTCTTGGACCGGCAGAATAAATAACTATTGCTTTAGATATGTCCTCAACTTTCCATTTAAGGCGAGTTTTTGAATTTTCTAATTTTTTTAGGTTCTCCTCACTAAAAAGGTTTCCAATAAGTTCTTGGCGCTTTTCCAAAAATGCAATCCTTTCTTGAAGGCCAAGGATTATTTTGTCACGATTATCTTCTTCAGTATTAACCCTTAAAAAAAGTCATTAGAGTTAAAGTATACAGGAACATATATTCTAGAAATCAAAAAACACAAACTAGTTAAGATAGTATATAATCTGTGCTAGTTAGATATATTTAACTACAAATTGTACAAACTAACCCAATACTTTGACAAGTAGGTACTTCTTCCAAAACAGCATTCTCGGGGATAAAACAAGAAGCACCAGCCTTCGCACCATCAAAACTGTTTCCACTATTGTTACAAAGTTCCGTTCTACAAAAACAAATATTTAGTAATGAAATTAGACATGATTATTTAGCACTTCAATATAATAAATATCACGTACCTATTTAATAAATCATCCACAAGTCTTTTTTGTTCTCTTTTATGTTGCCGGTTCGTTCTATCAAAATTCGTCTTCTCGTTCTGTTTATTTGTTTTTGGTAAATTTATTGACGGAACAGCGTCTTTTTTTAAAGAACGATGTTTTGCTGGTGTGTACCCCAGATATTCATGTTTTAAATTACGTTCGTAATCACTTTCAATAAAGTGCTTAGAGCAAACACGAGCAAATTTAACATTAAAAGTATCCTGGCGTTTACACAAATGTTTCCAAACAGCTTGCATTTTCTTTTCTTTTGGAAAGCTATAAAATGCTGTACCGGGTACAAAACTCTTGCACATATTGTCAACGGCACAACCATATACTGCACACCTCATATTGCGAAAAATTTAAAGCCTTTAACACTCTCAAAATATTATTTTACTAAATATTGGCTATGAACCGTAAATGTACATAAATATCAAAACACAATATGGCGAAACTTAGCACAAGCTGACGTCACACCACGCCACGCCTACATGCGCGGTATCTTATCTGTTTGTATTTGTATCATGAGTACGCGTACGCGTACATTGTAGCATTGTACTCGCACTGGACTTGGACCTTGTCTTAAATTCGATAATTACTTACATTCGATATCTATTATATCTTACATACTTATATTCGATATCTATTTAAACCGACTCAGCTGTACGGTTGGATGATAAAAAAGTACGCGCACGCGTACCTACATTTATGAATACGTAGTACTCGGTACCTCGGTAGATATTTCCAAGAGAACTCGCGGTAGGTGAAATATGTACTTGGTTTGTTTTTGTTACTGAACGTGGTAAAATAACTTATTAATCATTTTTGAACAAAAAGAATAATGTATATATATATATATATATATATATATATATATATATATATATATATATTATATATTTATATATTTATATATATACTAAGATTTCGAAACATAAATTAATTTCTCAGAAATACAAATAATTTTACATTTATTTGCATATAATAAAATCGTTCATTAATAGAAAATCATTCATTAATAGGGGTCATTAATCAATGATTTTGAGGGTGTTAAAATTAATCATAAATGGATGGTCGACGGAAAAAGTAAGTTAATTTGAGGTATTAATACAGAGAGGTAGGAATCTTTGTGCCATATTTTCCGACAGTGAATCTGTCTAAATATTCATATATCAATTTTTTAAGTGCAAGACCCGATGCACACATAAATAAAACAAAAGTTTCAAAAATCGAGTATAATACAATAATAAATACAATTAAAATAAATATACGTTATTAACAATATTTTTCTACTATGTTTATCTCCTCTCCAATCTACAGAAAAATGCGTGTTTGGAATCGTTTACTTCACTTCTGAGAAACTTATCATAAAATCCTAATACTACGTTCTCGACTTTAAAACCAAATCTCTGATACAATAACAATGCAGGATTGTTCATTGAAACGTGAAGAGTTATGTCCTTCTCTAAACTGGTCTGAAAACAAAAAAATATTTATTATATATATATATATATATATATATATATATATATATATATATATATATATATATATATATATATATATATATATATATATATATATAGATATACAGTAGTCTCTCTCTATAACGATTCCCTATATAACGATAATTCCTCTATAACGATGAAAATAGTAAACGTTGGTTGGTTCGTCATAAGAACAATGTATTAATTCTTTCTCTATACCGATATCGTTCTCTCTTTATAACGATAACTTTTTAAGCGTTCAATAGTTGATGACAAATGTGTTATTGTGTTTAAAGTTCAGACTACTTGAGTCACGAGTGGCAAGGTCATTGTTGAGCGGTTGTTTTGTTTTGCGCTTAAGGAATGCGGCCACCCATTCTACTCCTTCTTCTACTACTACTACATTTCTACTTCCTTTCTACCAGAGAATTAAGTGACTCACATTTATGGTTCGGGCGGCGTACCTAACTGTTATCACACAGATGTTGTCATCTATTGACGACATTTCATTTCCAGTTTGAGTTGTGTCTTAGTGTGTCAACAGTCAACATGTTTTCGAAAAAGCGTAAAGTGCTCTTGGTGGAGGAAAAGTTATCGATAACTTGAGCAATAGAGAAAGGTGAAAAGCTATCGGATGTCGTTCATCGGACGGGGCTGTCTCAGTCAGCAGTGGCTACGATATGGAAGGGCAGAAAAAAGTGGCTTAAAGCGGTGATGGAGGGCGGTAGCAGGAAGAAGTTGCGGAAACCTCAGCACGAAGATTTAAATCGCGATATGCTTCAGTTGTTCCAACAGCAACGTATGAACCATATTCCACTTTCTGGGCCTGTGGTCAGGACAAAAGCTGAGTTTTTGCAACTGAACTTGGAATTGAGAATTTCAAGGCATCTGAGGGTTGGCTGAGTAAGTGGAAGCTGCGGCACAAGATCAACTACGGAAAAATCAGCGGAGAGGCTCGCGATGTTAACAAAAACGTAACGGATGATTGGCTAGAAAACGTGTGGCCTGGACTGAAGGCACGATATGCGTCAGACGACATTTTCAATGTTGTCAATTGTTTTTTAAAATGACACCAAACAGAACTTTAAAATTTAAATTGGAAAAGTGCGTTGGTGGAAAACTCTCTAAGGAACGCATTGCACTTTTAGTGGCCGCTAACATGACAGGTTCGGTGAAGCGAAAATTGTTAGTGATGTAACCATAAAGCAAACAAAAGTGCGTGGATGACCTCGGAGAAATTTTTGAAGAAGCGATAAGAAAGTGGGATATCGAGCTTAAAGGGAAAAATTCTTTTGCTTGTAGACAATTGTCCTGCTCATCCTGTATTGCGCGACCTTCAAAACATCGAACTCTGTTTTCTGCCAGCAAACACAACGAGTGACCTTCAGCCCATGGACCAAAGTGTCATGAAGAGTTTGAAAAGCCATTACAGGAGAAGACTTTTGATGGAATTGGTTGGGAATAATGGAGATCTTAAACTAAACATTCTTGACGGCATCCTAATGATTAGTAAATCCTGGGACGAAGTGACGTGCAATACAATAAAACATTCTTTCAAACACGCAGGATGGCTGGAAGATCAAGGATTGACTGATGATGAAGATAACCTGCCATTAGATATTTGGGCCAGACAGTTTGAACTTACTATCACCTACGGACCGAAAGAGCTAACAGATTTTGAAGAAGTTGGATAAAAATGTAGCTACAACATCTGGACTTTCTGACGAGGACATCCTGCAAGCAGTTCGTGTAGAAGAAAAAAACAGTGACTCGGAAGTGGAAGCAGAGCCAGAACCAGCTCCGACCCCTCAGCAGGCATTGGATGTGGCAAAAGTACTGCATCGATTCTTCATCCACCAGGAAGACGATATGAGTGCTGTGGAAGATTCGATGAGTCTTCAGGACAAGGTCAGGTCAGTTCTGTGAAAAGGGAAAAGAAGACAGACCAAGGTGACAGATTTTTTTGGTAATGTAGGCTAAATATATTTTACAGTAGCATATTATTTTTTTTTATTGTACAGTACACACGTTTTAATTGTACAGTCATTTTTTATACTGTATTGCTTATATTATTCGTTAATAAATCTATGTGGAATACAATGTTAATTCATTTATATTTGTTTTGATAATTTTTTAAAATTAAAATAGGTTATTTAGTACAGTATTATTAATATTACAGTACCGAATTTTGTCTCTCTCTGTATAACGATCTCTCCTTATAACGATGAAAATTCCCGGTCCCTTGCATATCGTTATAGAGAGAGAGGACTGTATATATATATATATATATATATATATATATATATATATATATATATATTATATATATATATATATATTATATATATATATATATATATATATATATATATATATATATATATATATATATATATATTAGCTGACCCGGCAAACGCTGTTTTGCCTTATAAATTATTTCTAGTTTCTAGATAAATTCTAGTGTAGACAAAAAGTTCCTTACTTATTATAAGTGTGTAAGTATGTGGTATATGCGTGAAATGGGCGAGGAGCGCTATGAACGATAAGGGAATATAAAAATAACAAACGCCAAACAATATTATTTTCAAGTTATTGTAACCCTATTCAAGTAACCCTAACAAACAAAATCAATCTCTTAATGCTATAGCGCGAACAATATTTTTTGTTAGCCCATCTTTAGCGAGCACAAACAAACTGGATGGTTTACCCACTCGAGAGCATGCTACGTACAATTGCCCGTGTGAGAAACATGGTGTACTCAAATCTAAGCCACAAATAGACATCGTTTGGCCTTGGGATTTGTTGATTGTGATTGCAAATGTCAATCTAATCGGAAACTGAATTCGTTTGAATTGAATTGGCACATCTGTAGGTATGATAGGAATCCGTGGTATTAATATATTTTCACCTTTGAACTTGCCATTTAAAATGCTGGCTTCGATAACGTTTTTCATCAATTTTCGAATGACTAATCGCGTACCGTTGAACAGCCGTGGCGGGTTTAAATTACGAAGCAAAATAATTGGAGATCCAGCTTTCAATTGTAAATTATGCGGTGACATGCTTGGCAAATCCAGTGAGTTCAAAAATTCTGTGGGAAAATTGACAGCTTCGCTGGCATCGCAAACTGTATCAATAGATTTGTATGATACCAAGTTCCCTGGCAACAACTGTTGTATCTTCAAATTTAAATTGTTGACGTCTCCACTTTTTGCTGCTAAAATAGCTCTTTCTGCAAGCCACTCGTGATTTACGTACTGTGTGTGTACATCAGGAAATATTTGTTCAATGAGAGTATCTTGCGAATCAGCGATTGTGCAGAAATCGGTCGGTAATTTTACATATCCAGTTTCATCTGTAGCAACTTTTCCATCACCGATATCTAAGAGTTGTTTTGAGAATGTTTCAGCGGATGGATCTTGAAGCATTTGAACGCGCATATTTACTTTCAGCTGTACTTTTTCAACGTTACGCCACAATGGAGTTGATTTTAAGCAAGCGTTGATCTCATCAGCGTATGTTGAACGTGGAATGACAGGAAGTGTTTGTCTGAAATCACCTGAAAGCACCAACAGAGTGCCGCCAAATAGTTTGTCGTTGTTTTTAATATCTTTCAATGTCCTGTTTACCGCCTCAATTGAATGTTTGTGTGCCATAGTACATTCAACCCAGATGATAATTTTACACTGTTTTAGCACGGTAGCCATGGACGATTGTTTTTTAATGTTACACACTGCGTCAGGGTTATTTTGAATATTTAGTGGCAGCTTAAATACTGAATGAGCTGTTCTGCCTCCATCCAATAAAGTTGCCGCAATGCCCGATAATGCAACGGCCAATGCGATGCTATTATTTGATCGTATTTCAGCAAGAATTAGTGAAATAAGGAATGTTTTGCCAGTTCCACCCGGTGCATCCAAAAAGTAGAATCCTCCTTGTCCTGCTGAAACTGCGAACAAAATGCGGTCATAAATGATTCTTTGTTCGTCATTCATTAGTGGGATATTGCGAGTAACAATCGCTGCCATTTATACAGTGTTGTACTGCAGTTCACGATTCATTTCAGTGTTAATTAAATCAGATGCAGTTCGATTTGGCGAATTCATACCGAAATGAGTGAGTGATAAGTTGGTAATGACAATGCAAAGATCCTCAATAGCAATCAATGCTTCATTGTACATAGTGTCGCTGAATGTTATCGTTAGATCGTTGCACCGTGTACGATGTTGATGCAATATATCATCAGTCATTGAATCTTTGTGATTATCCCACAATATCTGTGCTCGAGCTGGGAAACATGTAGTCAATACTATAGCGAATAGTAGACGAATTTGTATTGCTGTAGAGTGCAATGCAGCTTCAGCAAGCATACACTCCCACTGGTTGTCGTCTTCCAGCAATCCGAGTGCAAGGCATGCGTCTTTATATGTTGGATACTGTTGCCCATTCACTTTACGTATATCTTGAAATGATAATGGGCCAGTAACATTAACCAACAACAGTCGAAGATAAAAGCACTCAGTGTGTCTTGGATTAACTGTAAATAATCGCCCCAAAGCGTTCGATTTAAATAAATTGAGACATGCATCAACTGGTGAGCCTTGCTTGCGGGGCATCCATTTTTTTGTTTGAGCCCATGTGAAATATTGTGGTACTTGTGAATAGAGTAATGTTCTTGCAGGCACCAAAACCATCCATACTATTACACAATTCAAAAAATGCTGCGAGTGTAGTTTTAGGTGAATTTGTAGCACGATCAATCACTGTCTCGTTCGTGAAAAATACACGCTGACCGTTTTCAAGATGGACGGCTAAATGAACAACTACTGGATCCCGTTCATGAATTTAAAAACCGAAGATACGCCGAGGAGCATTTACATTAGTATTTTCTACTGTAAACACAGCCATATCACTGCCTTTATGGACATACTTGCAAATATATTTGATGCTCTTCCCAGAACTGCAAAACTCAACATTAATATGAGCACTGTATGTCTTGCTTAGCAGAGGTGAATACGGCACCACCCAACGATTGTCAATGTCTGTGTTGCTGATATTTTTAATAAATGAGTATCCACCATTATCGGGACTTCTTCGACGATATATTGGATATCCGTCGGCATTTGTTATCCCATCATTAGTGAAATCTTTAGGGAAATTTTTAGTACATTTTCCATCTGCCATGCAAGGCGATGAACGATGAAGAGTACCACTTGGACCATGGATCATGTTTGCTGTAACAATATCAAACAGCACTTGGTCAGTAGACGGATTTGGAATTTCCGCAGAAATGATACTATCGATTTCTTCAGGACGGATTTTGTCGATTAACCAAACCAAAATGTGCGCATGAGGTAATCCCCTCTTTTGCCATTCAACTGAATACAGCCAGCAACGTGTGGGACCGAATACATGTAATTTATAATTAAATAACTTTTAAACTATTTGACCGATCGGGGGGAAATTTCGCACAAATTTAAAAGACGGTAATTCCTCGATGTTGACATGTATTAATAACATTTTATTTTGTTAATAAAAAAATTAATAAAATTTATAAATTAGTGCAAAAAAAACTGCTTTTTTGCAAATATCACCGTAAATTATTTATCAATTTTAATTAAAAAAACGGTTAAATAAAGATATTCTTGATATAAAAAAATGATATAAATATTGTTTATTTAAAATATAAGGGAAAAAACTTAGAGACAAAAAATCAAATTTTGACCATAAATACAGGGTGGTCCTTAAGTAATTGTACAAAAAGAAACCGTAGATTCTACACTTTACATTATTACGATTTAAGCCAAATTGCCTTAATAAAATGTTATTTTAACAAAAAAAAGGTATACTTATTAATAACTTACAACTTAATAACAAAATAGTTAAGTGCAAATGTATGCCACATATGTGGCGCCCTCTATCAGCTATATTAAAGTATAATTATAATTTCTAATGTTAAATAGTACCCAGTTATGAATTTTAATACATAAATGTTCACAAACTTGAAAGTTATAGCGAAAATTAAAATTTGAAATTTTCACTTTAACACCCTGTATCTTTCTTAATATCAACATTTTATTAAAGCAATTTGGCTTAAATCATAATATTTTAAACTTTAGAATCTACGGTTTCTTTTTGTACAATTACTTAAGGACCACCCTGTATATTATATATAAAACACAATATATATATATATATATATATATATATATATATATATATATATATATATATATATATATATATATATATATATATTGTTATGATGTGTTTTTTGTTTGAATGATGAGCAATGAGTATTTTTAATAATATAATATATAGGGTTTTTATCGCGGTTCTCAAAGAATTAGCTTGTAAGTACTTTTTTTAAATTATCTTTATTATAACTATTATGAAACACACATATATATCTAACCTAGTCAATGTAAATTTAAAATAAACTATCTTTAAACTGATATTCTTATAAAACTAATTAAATTCTATAGACAATCTAAAATTTAAACAAAACTATCTTCAAAATTGAAATTGTTATGACACTAACTAAATTATATTAACAAAATTTTGTACCTTTCTTTCACTGAATGCCTAAATGAACTGTTTTCCACTATATATATTCTAATCACCACTGAAAGTCTTCGTACTTCGGTTATCCTTGTTTTTTGTGAAATTACTTTTTTCAATTATCAGCTTCTACCAATTTAAGATATAGTTTTCTTCACCAGCATTTATACACCACCAACCAAACCAGCAAACAGCATTTATATTTATTCTTCTTTTCAATATACCAATATCCAATTATTATAAGTTGATTTATACTAATCTCCAACCATAATATAATTTAATTTCTTCCAATATACCTTTTTTTATCTTCAATAATTATTTGTGTATAATTATAAATGTGCATTAAATTATATGCATAATTTTTAATCTTCATTTAACTCACTATATTAAACTATTGGACTATTTGTACTTGATTCACTGACTCTAACTAACTTTCATAATAAACTGCTTGACTTCTGACTAAAAACTTCTAAAAACTGCTTGACTTCAGACTAAAAACTCAAAAACTGCCATCTTGAATCCAAATCACGGGTATTTATATGTTTTTGGATTTCTAGAACCATCTCGTAAGATATCATGTTCTAATTTGTTCTATCAAATACTTGTCTGAATTTTCTGGAACAAACCATTTCGCAAACATGGCCATCTCCGGAGATCCAGAGAATTCCATTCTTTTCTATTAATAATTTTGTTTACATTTAGGCTTTTCAGATCAGAATATATAATTAAATTAGTAACTTAACATTCTAATTTAATAAAATACACATTTCAAACAATATATTATTATAACCCACTTTATATTCGTAAATATTCTTAAACGTCACTTCAGAGTATAAATATCTGTCAATCTCCGAGAGTATTTTTGGTTGCCTAAGCACATGGCTCACTTATATATATTTACAATATTAAAATACAACTTTTTACAATTATTATATGCTAATTTATTAAAAATGCCCTCACATAAATATATTTTTATTAAATTCTCTAGTATATAACTTATTTAAAACAACCAAATATCTAATATTATGTAGTATATAACTTATAAATTATTTTCTATAAACCCTAATTGTCACAATATACATTTCTATATTTCGCTAAATGCTTTTTAGCTCCATCAAAAGAAAAGAGTTAAGGAGTTTTATTCCATTCTTTAGTTGTGTTATTGCAGAATAAACTTTCTGTTGTAATCTTCTTCATCAATCATCCATTCATGGCAATTTAAAGGTGTTATCTCTTTGGTCAGTATCTAGTCGGTCAGATAGCCAAGCGGGCTGGGCGACCGGTTCTCATTCGCTTCACTGTGAGTGGTTCAGTGGATGTGAGTTCGATCCCCAGCTCGGTGTACAGAAAACAAAAAGGCTAACGCAGCAGTTTAAAATACTAAATGAATCTGCGGCTTAGACTAGAATATGCTGGTGTCTGATCGGCCTATGGTGGAGCAGTACGGTAAGAGATAAGGGCTTGCGGCTCGGTGATACTCCTCCATAGATCCCTATCGGAAGGGCGTACCGCCTAAATACCGGTGTATTATATATATATATATATATATATATATATATATATATATATATATATATATATATATATATATATATATATATATATATATATATATATCTATATATATATATATATATATATATATATATATATATTTATATATATATATATATACATGTGTGTGTGTTCGTTAACTTTTCTATGTACATTGTGACTATCGTACTTTGACTGTAGAGTCTCAATTTCTTCGCATCTTTCCATTGCTTTTTTCTTTCGCTTTTCTGATTTTCCTTCTTATTGATATATTTATCGTTTTATATATGTCTGGGTCATTTATGACTTTTCTTCTTACATCCATTAGTGTCAGGATCTCATCTGTCATCCATGGTTTTTCTGGATTAATGTATCTGCCTTTAAGTGTTAATCCTTAACATTTTTAACTATTACTATAATCTGTTTATTTTACACACATTTAGAATTACCATTTTCGATTAAGAGATCAAAACATTCCTTTCTAGTTAATTCTTCACTCATCGACATTATGTTACTGCTTCCTAATATTTTTTATGTTTTAATATATAAAACAAAGGTTTGAATCTCGTTTTATGTGGCTATACATAAAAAGGGATGATCTGATACGACCGAAATTTGATTCAACTAATCCTTATATAAGAGTTATATTTAAATATACCTATTACAGGAAAAAATAGGTTTTTATACTTTTTTTTACTTTTATATTATGGTGATTTTATATTTTGTATTACTTACTTGAATTAAATGATAAATCATAAATTTGGCAATGCCGCAGTTTCTCCAACCAGGTCTTGTAAATAAAAACGACATATAATTTTCGGTATTTTTGACATCTGGGACTAAAAAGGCGAATCCTATAATCAGTCTTTTGTATAAAACAATACAGCTAAAGTCTGGGTACTGTAGCGTTTCTGTCACTAAAAATGAAAAAATAATAATAATTTGATGTAATTTTAGTTTAAATTTAAGTCGTAAGCACATTTACTTTTAAAATGCTAAAATATAGTTATAATTATTTTATCAGTAAATACAATGAAATTTGAGTTAAACACATTGTATAAAAATAGCATAAAAACATAGAACATAAGGTTAATCCATTAAATTTTTAAATTCACAAAATATTAAACTTAAAGAATATATACAATAATTCTTCTTCTTCTTCGTCTAGCCATTCACGTCCACATCTGAACATAAGCCTCTTCAAGTCTTCCTTTCCATTGTTTTTTATTGTACGCTACTTGTAGCCAATTTTTCCCGGCAGTCCTTTTCAGATCATCTGTCCATCTCATCGGAGGTCTGCCTCTGGGTCTTTTGTGTTGTTATGGTCTCCAGGTTAAAATTGATCTGTGCCATTTGTTTAGATCGCTCCTAGCTACATGTCCAGCGTATTCCCATTTTAACTTTAATGATTTTTGCACCATATCGGTGACTTTGGTTTTCTGTCTTATCCATGTGTTTGTTTTCTTGTCCTTAAGTGATATACCTAGCATTGCTCTTTCCATCGCGTGTTGAGTGACTCTAAGTATATTCATATTCTTTTTTGTGATTGTCCATGTTTGTGCCGCATAAGTTAATATCGGAATAATGCATGCATCAAAAACTTTAGATCTAAGATGTAATTGAATTTGTTGATTTCTGAGTATATAGTTCAGTTTACCGAATGCTGCCCAAGCTAACTTTCTTCTTCTTTTTATTTCTTCAGTTTGAATTTCCCTATTTAGTATTATTTTTTGTCCTAAGTATATATATTCTTCAACTTTTTCTATAACTTTATCGTTTATTATTGTCACGGTGTCTTCGGAGTGCATGACTTTTGTTTTGTTTAAATTCATATAAATTCAATATACAATAATTACAATATTTTAATTTTATTTAATTATGTAAGAACCATGTTGACAATAATTATTATTTTGAAGTTTGATTTATGTCAGAAAGACACTCGTTTCTGTTTATTATATTTTTTGTTATTGATAACTAGTTTTCGATTGTTGTATGATCATTCTATTATTGGGGTTGTTAAATAAAAATTTGTTAATTAGTTTAATTGGGTAAGAATTCTCTAATAAAATGTCTTTCAGTTCCATTAATCCTTTGTTGATGTTATTAGTGTATAATAATTTGATAATTCTGTTTTTTAAACCCAATATCTTACACGTTACTTTCTTGTTCTGAAAGCATTTTTCATAAAAAAGAAACAACAAAATCTAAGACCACAGAAAAATTTTAAGGTGGGTGTGCAGCCCTAAATCCCCCCAAACTTTTGAGTACGTTCAAATCAAATGAATTTTGTGGCATCATTAGTTTAACACATTATATTTAAAAATTTTTGCCTCTTATCACTTTTTTCAAAAAACAGTTTTTATTGAGTTACGGCTCTTTTCATTAACCTTTAAAAAAATACGTGCAACTAAATAAATTGCTTAAATGGATTAATACGTACAAAAAATGTCTATAACCTCTATAAATATGATATTACAATAAATGTTCAAAATGACCCCCATTTTCTTCAATACACATTCGGTATCGTTTTAATAAGGAAAACCGAATGCGCTGAAAAATCATATTTTTTTTGACGAAATTGATTTGCAGCTTCAATTATTCTAACTCTCACTTGTTGTTCATCCTCTATTATTACAGAATACACTTCCTCTTTCATAAACCCCCAAAAGCAAAAGTCCATGGAGTTAAGACCTGGACTTCTGAGTGGCCAAAAAATAGGTGCGTCACGACCCCTTCCAATGCCCCGACCAGGATACTGCCTGCAAAGGTATTCCCGGACTTCATTACTGTAATGCGGTGGAGCGCCATCTTGTAGAAACCACATATTTTGCCTTATTGCAATATTCACTTCTTTCGAATACTCTTGTAAATCGTTTGACAAGAATTGCAAATAATTATCACCATTTAAATTGTTGGGAAGAAATACTGGGCCTATTAGATTGTTATCCACAATTCCTGCCCAAACATTAACTTTGAAAGTCCTTTGGTGATGAGTCGTTTTTTTTGCCGGCCCAAATGTGCTCGTTATGTTGGTTTGTTATTCGATTTCTACTGAAGGTAGACTCGTCATTAAAAAAATAATTCTAATAAAATTAACATTTCGAGTGTTTTCCATTAAGAACCAATCGCAAAATCCAATCCTTTTAGGGTAATCTTCAACCAATCACTCTTGAACCGTCGTTAAGTGATAGGGTTTAAGCAGCTGATCCTTCAAACGCCTCCAATCCCTTACGTGAGGAACATTTAGTTGAGCAGCTAATACCCTTGTACTTGTTCCAGGGACTTCTTCAATGATTTCTAAAATGTCTTCAACAGTTGCATTCATTATTGGACGACCACTATTGCCAGCAACTTGCGGTTGGAATGTACCAGTTTCCCGTAAACGAAGATCAATGGACAGAAATAATCGTCTATCGGGTGTATTTCGATTGGGGTATTTTACTGCATAACGCCTTGCGGCTGCTGCACTATTTCCTTGACATTCACCTACGATATTCGCTATAGTTTATTGAAATCATAATGTAATCTGATCCAACTTACCAAAAGTAAAATGCATATCTGTCATTTCCTAAAATGTGTAGGCCATTGTAATATCAAAATTTTTAATATTAATCTTATTCACCCAATAAATGATAGCTTCAAATTATTCACTATTATTGATGGAACTGTAATTATTGTATCCGTAGCAACTAATTGTAACTTTATGGCCAACTAGGAAAACACTAGTTTTTCGAAAAAGTGATAAGAGGCAAAAAAGTTATAAATAATGTATTAAACTAATGATGCTACAAAATTCATTTGATGTGAACGTACTCAAACGTTTGGGGGATTTAGGGCTGCACACCCCCCTTAAAATTTTTCTGTGCGCTTAGATTTTGTTGTTTCTTTTGTATGAAAAATGATTTCAGAACAAGAAAGTAACGTGTCCATTTTTATTGCAAAATGTCAAGTAGTTTAGGAGATATTGCAAAAAAAAATTTATTTTGTAACTTCGAAGGGCTGTAACTTATACTAAAATTGTATGTTCAGTAATGCATCCTATTTCTAAACTCTTGCCGAACTCGTTCAATTGTGTCGGGGGAAATTGCCCTACATTCTTCAACAATTCGTTGTTTTAAAATATCAATATTGTCGGGTACTGTAGCGTAAATTTTAGATTTCAAGTATCCCCACAGAAAAAAATCTAATGGTGTGAGGTCCGGTGACCGAGCTGGCCATTCTATCGTACCTCGTTGTCCAATCCATCTATACTTCATCTAATTTACTTACCGTTGCACGTCATTCGCGTCATAGACCGTGAGGTCAGATGATACCAACACGAAATATTTAGGCGGTAGGTGTGTTCTTTTTTAGAATCACTTTGCCGAGTACACTGGCATTACAGCTACTAGAAATATTTTATTATATACACGTAGAAATAATATTTAAAAATTTCTATTAATTTCTCTACAAAAAAATATGTTTCATTTAATTTGTATAAATGCATTATAAAGCGTTTTTATGAAGAACATTTGTTCGGAACACACTGTAACTGTAATCGAACGAGGGTGATATTTTGGCATAAATTGGTAACACTTATTTGACAGTTGCGGTGTTGACACTTTTTGTACTTTATTATTTTCAATTTTAAAGTGAATACCTCTTGTTTTATACTTTTACCTATTTAATAAAATCTGTTCTTTTTAAAACAAAATTAGTGTGTTTTATTTCAATAATTTGTGTTTCTAACTATTTACATTAAATATTAATTTGTTTTGTTGTATAATCCACTTTTGCAATAATTATGTGACCTATTTGATTTAAAGTGGATTCAGGATTTTTTTATACTTTGGCAACTATGTCAACTTCGATCTCTGTCAATGATAATGACATGCAACGGTAAGTAAATAAGATAGAGTATACCAGGATATTCCTCATCTAGGTAACGTCTTACTGCACCATAATGGTGTGCAGGAGCACCATCTTGTTGAAACGTTATTTCCAAGTTGCGGAATTTATCTGGATTATCCTCCAGAATTTCAAGTATTAACGGTTCAATTACATTTTGTAACATCTCCAGATACATTTCACCATTTAAGTTAGTATTGAGAACAACAGACCCAACTATGTGGTTTCCCAAAATACCTGCCCAGGCATTTATTTTTTTTTTTTGGAAATTGAGTATGTGTTTCACGAAAGACGTCAGGATTTGTGTCACTCCAATACCTCACATTGTGTGTGTTAACATTCCCATTGAGAAAAAAAGTACTTTCGTAACTAAAACAAATTGTTTTTATGTAATCGGGCTGTTGGTTAATTTTATTGGACATATTTTCACAGAATTCTAGTCTTCGGTCGCAAAGTTTAATTTGTATGGATAATTTTTTTGTCATCACTAAAGGTTGATCGACCAGATCGTTTGACATCTTGAACACTACCTGTTTGTTTAAACTTCCGAAAAAGATTCCTCAAATAAGCTCTCGATGTAGGACGATCGGGATATCTCTCATTGAAAAGACGTTCCGCTGCATGGAAATTATTTTCACATTCACCAATTATTAACACAGCTGCTACTTTGTCGGCTACAGAACGTACCATTCTGCCTTTTTAAAAATTTAAACGTCTAGTTAAACAATAATTAAACTAAATTTTAACCAAGAACAACCAACTAAAAAGAACTTGACTAAACTTGAATTGACTAAACTAAGCAGAAAGAGAAATTAAATATTCAGGTATAAACGCGTTTGAAAACTAAAAATAACTAGAGAATTGACTAAACTAAGCAGAAACAGAAACTAAATACTGAGCTACAAACGCTTTTGCAAACTAAAAACAACTACAGAATTGACAAACGTCAACTTATTGACAAAAATAACCAAAGGCGGACGTTAGAATTTTTATTAATTAAATGCCAAACTAGAATTTTAGTATTTAATTTATTCATCAAAATGAGCTTAAACTCAAATAAAATTAGTACAATGAGTACAATGATACAATTAGTATGAAGATGGAATGACAACTTACTGGAGGCACATTGAAAAACAGACAGAGTCATGTCTATATAAAAAGAAGAAGAAGCTTCTCAATCGATGTCAAAGATTTGACTCGCTCTTGGTGTAAGAGCAATTAATGATAAGTTAGTGGTGCCCTTTTTGTGTAAACCAGAAGTTTTTCGCATAGTTCTCTGGGTAGCCTTTGACACATGGTTGCCACATCTCCACATCTCTAAATTCAGGATCTTCATGATAGTGACTTAAATGGACAACACGCACATACACGTTTTAAAAGACTTGTTAACTAGTAAGTAATATTTAGCAGTAGAAATTTTGTTTTTTATTTATTTGTATTAATTTTATTTATGCTATTTGTTTTCTCTCTTTCTCTTTAATAAATCGTTTTTTACCTTTGGATAGCCTTTTAAACCGTTAGTATTTAAGACATTTTTATATTACAAGTAAGAGCTCTCATATTTGTATCCAGCAATCTATGTTATACACCCGCTCTCGTTTAGGATATTCTTCATGTTTGTCCTATTGTGTATACAGATTGAACCAATTTAAAACGGAACATACAATTTAATATATGTCTGTTTGAACTGCATTTGAAATAGTGGACCAATATAAAACTTGGACAAAAATAAATCCATACCCGGTGATAGACATTGTATAAAATATCGTTCAACTATCTGTCTCCTTTAAAGGAAAGAGGAGCTTGCCTAATAGTCGGAGAGATAGAGCCGAAATTTTGAACTGATCAGTAATATTTATGACATTTCTCTATTGGAATATATTCATTGTAACTGGGTTAAGACTTTGCCTTACAGGCGGACGCCCCTCGTGGTACAGGGGGTGGCTATACAGGGATGAAGTTGTCATTTTTTTCGGAAAAATTAACGATCGATAATATGGCTGAACATTTGCCCAGAGTAAGATCTTGGTATAACTAGACGAAATCCCAAAGGGCGGACGCGAAAGTGGATACATAAGGTGTGGCGGACAGGGGTGAAATTGCAATTTTTTGGGGGAAAAATTAACGATAAGTAATATGACAGCCATTTTCATGGCTCATTATTTAGCCCCTAAAAACTATAAATATAAAAGGGCGGACAGCTGGGTTGGTACAGAGAGCCATAAAACGGGGTCAAATGTACCACTTGCCTGCGCATTTTAGGTCTCTTTAACAATTTTCAAACTGATTTTATTATGATATTTTTATACCGAATGATTTGAAAATTTGTATGCTCACTTCTGTTACTATTCTGAAAAGCGTCAAGTAGAGTTTTCCTCAAAATTTTCCAAAAAAATTTCCGTAAATGAAAATTTTCGTAATTTTTTGAGGTAAAATCTAATTTGTAGAATCCTTTCGATTTTCTGTCAGTTATACCATGATTTTTTTCCAAAAATTTTCAAACGATTTTTCCGATAAGAAAAAAAAATTTAGAAAAACTTTAAAAATTTCGTCATTTTTCTCACTCTCATTGATGTCATCACATTCATCATCTTCGTCACTTTCACTTTCAATAATATCACATTCATTATCTGCTTCATTTTCAATCACTACTTCTCGAACTGATTCTGGCATCTGAGGTCCACTAAATCATTTGAATTTATATGTTTCATCTTTAAACTCCCAACCATGTTCTTCAACAATCAATTCTGTTGGTACTTTTTATGAGCATTTGTCCAAATATTTGAAATATAATGAGCTCGCAGTAGATGTTGGTGTAATTCATCTTGACAGGGTGGTAAGCTTGAAGCATCGAAATTTTTTAGTTTTTTTTTTAAGGCTCGTTCACATGGAACTTATACTGCCGGTTAAATAGTGAAACTCTGACATCGTTTACTTTTCTTTTTGGAATTGTTCTCGTCAGTCCTGTTCCATATAAATGACATATGAAAGTTTCTAAGGTTTCAAAAACTTCATTACAATCGAAGTCAGTTTCACCAAGTTGAATAAAAGCATCTTGATACTTATTACATTTAGCGCATGCGTCTAGAATTACTGATCTAAATGAACGCGCATCATTATTATTTTAATATTTTAAAATAATAATGATGCAAAATTAATGTCCAAACAGAATTTGTAAAATTATAATTAACTAATGAAAAAAAATTCAATCAATTTGAAAGTTGAAAAAAATATTGAAAATATCTACAAAGTAAATTTCTAAACTTAAAAAATTGATAATTCCACTATTAAATTGATTTTTATTAATAATTATTTGTAAAATGTTAAAGGAATTCTACAAATTGAATTTTACCTATTGATAAATAGAAATAATATATTTTGTAATTGATTATTAATGTAATAATAAATCAAATTTTTCTTATATCTGAACAATCATTATTTATGCAATATAAATTTAAAAACCTTTTTATTGTAATAAAAAATAAGTAAAATTACTATTTGTTATACCAAAAATATTTAATAGTTAACATTATAAAATTACTTTAATTTAATAAAATATCAAATATCAAACATTTATTCAATTAAAAATTAATTCGTAAAATATTTATATTTAAGAAAAACATGTGATTTGTAAAGTAAATATGACTTTAGTTTGAAAAAAAAAACATTATCATAATATCATTTTAAAACTACAAAATATTCTATAAAAGATTCAGACGATGACGTAGAGTTTTATCAAATGTTTTAGAAAAGTCTTTCTAAATTTTTTTTTATCGGAAAAATCGTTTGAATATTTTTGGAAAACAAATCATGGTATAACTTAGAGAAAATCGAAAGGATTCTACAAATTAGATTTTACCTCAAAAAATTACGAAAAAAGTGAGCATACAAATTTTCAAATCAATCGGTATAAAAATATCATAATAAAATCAGTTTGAAAATCGTTACCGAGACCTAAAATGCGCAGGCAAGTGGTACATTTGACCCCGTTTTGTGGCTCTCTGTACCAACCCAGCTATCCGCCCTTTTGGATTTAAAGTTTTTAGGGGTTAAATAATGAGCCATGAAAATGGCGGACATATTACTTATCGTTAATTTTTCCCCAAAAAATTGCAATTTCACCCCTGTCAGCCACACCTTATGTATCCACTTTCGCGTCCGCCCTTTGGGATTTCGTCTAGTTATACCAAGATCTTACTCTGGGCAAATTTTCAGCCATATTATTGATCGTTAATTTTTCCGAAAAAAATGACAACTTCATCCCTGTATAGCCACCCCCTGTACCACGAGGGGCGTCCGCCTGTAAGGCAAAGTCTTAACCCAGTTACAATGAATATATTCCAATAGAGAAATGTCATATTACTGATCAGTTCAAAATTTCGGCTCTATCTCTTGGACTATAAGGAAGCGATAAGTGGTTTGACAGCATAATAACTGCTTGTTTAGTCTAGTTTTTTCAGTGATTCTAGGCAACCTATTTGGGTGGAGTTTTGACTTGTTCTTGAATGAGTTCCGAATCCAGCAGCCCGCTGAAGTATTGGATTTTTATAATATAATTATTTGACAACCTTTTGTTGGCCAACCACCTAGAGCGGAGTTGAGCCGAAATACATTGATTTCGTATGTTCCGTTTTAAATTCGTTCAATCTGTATACTAATTTTATCTACAGTTAGTAACACCCATTTTGCAATTCCTCATACAGTTGATGTGTGAATGGACCAAGTATATCTCTGTGATACTGTACCTCAATAAGTTCACCTTTAAAAAAATTCTACCGAACGATGTTTTCGAAACAGAATGTTTTTTTCTGTACATTTAGACTACTATACATGTTTTTCATCCAATGCTGTGAGTGCTCTAAAAAATTGGTCTATTTGCCAGTATCTCTGAACAATTACGCATAACTTCTCTATGCTATTACAGTTATTAATACTTTTGTACGGATTTATTTGTTTTATTGAATACCATTGTATTTAATTTTTTTTATTTTATTAAGATATATTTTTTAAAGATATATTTTCAAACAATTTTTGAAATTGACAATATCAAGTCATAACTTGAGGTGAAATTTGATGGCTAGCTAAACTGCTAGCTATTAATTTCACAGCCTTCAAGCCTAATTATGCTTAAAAAGTAATTCCGTTTTGTTATGGCGCCGATAGGAATTTTAGTAATAATTTCGTAATGGAACTGAAAATAAGTGTTAACTTATAATGAAACTAAATACAACCATGATAAAAGCCAACCTTCGAAAAGAGACGGAACATTAAAATTAAGAATAACTAATTATATCAACAAAATATAATATAAATAACTTACAATCTATTCCAGGCCAAAAAAATTGATTACAAAGACTATTGATAGCCGGTATATGTTCAGGTTGAATGTATGTGTAATCAATAGGTCCTCTGGGTGGTAACAGATAATCCTTGTTAGATTTATTCGCAGTCACTTGGATTTCTGCCATTAATTTTAACCAAGTGGGAAATGTTTCTACGTCCCTTCGAATGTAAGGCTTCAGATAAATGCCACTATAGGGGGATAGTATTAATTCCTGTCGTATTCCTCCTGTCAATTTAGCCTGAAGCGTTAAGCCTCTAGCTCTAGCGATGCCTATAAAATTAAAAATTGAAATTTTATTAAAGTATAAAAAATAATGATAATAGTAAATTACAAGAATAAGGAATATATATATATATATATATATATATATATATATATATATATATATATATATATATATATATATATATATATATGTATATACAGATTTGGAATTTATTTCGCGGAACATAGTAACTTTATAACTATACAATGATTAGCTGATCTGCAATTAACCAGTGTAAATTTCAATATAACGTCGCGATGTTTTATAATTAATTAATTCATTTGTTCGACTGGACTCCGACTCCAGTCGATATTTTTCGACTGCTGCGCACGTGCGCACGTTACCAAGCGCAAACGATCATCGTATAATAAAATCTCGCATCTCGCCAAGCCGCCAGTAAAAACGGAACATAGGTAGGGTATGTACATGCCAATTTACCAAAAACCTACAATTTTACGTAGATATGGAATTAAAATATTATTTTACTAAAAAAATTGTTATATTTTATTGCCAAAATGGCATGAAAAAAAAGTAGATTTCTAAAAATTAAAATAAAAACGAATTCCAAAAATAACATAATAATATTATAAAAAATTCAACGTAATAGATGTTTAAATATTCCGCCTCTTTCTGCAGAGCAAAAACCAAATCTGTTGTACAAAGATACTCTCATATCTCTGAGCAGTTCCGGTCTAATGCTTCCACAAAGATGAATTATTTTGTCCCTCAATTCCGCTAAATTTCGGGCTCTTTTAAAACCATGTCGATAAACACTTGCTTTTAAATATCCCCAAAGAAAAAAATCATTTGGGGATAAGTCTGGTGATCTGGGAGGCCACTTGATCGTACCACGAGAAGAAATTAATTTATTTCCAAAAACGGTTTCTAAATAATTTTGAACTGCTCGTGTATTGTGAGCAGGACAGCCGTCTTGCTGAAACCAAATATCGTCAAAGTTGACAGGAAGTAATTGAACTGCTGGAATAATTTGATTTTGCAACAATTCTAAATATTTATTTCCTGTTAAATTACCATCAATAAAAAATGGACCGACGATATAGTCCCCCAAAATACCTGTCCAAACATTAAGTTTTTGGGGGTATTGTGTTCGTACTGGAATACTCAAGTGCTTATTATGCCGAGACCAATATCGTACGATAGAAGGATTATGTTTCCGATGTAACTAAAATGTCGATTCATCGGTAAACAAAATGTTTTTTAAAAAATGTTCATTATCATTTTATTTATTCATCATCAGTTCACAAAATTCCATGCGTTTGAAATTGTCCTCGGCTAATAACTCTTGAGTTGTTGAAACTTTAAAACAACGGTAACCATTCCGTTTCAAAATATTCCTGACAGTCCTATCATTCATATCAACTTCTTCAGCAATACTTTTGCTTGAACAAGGATCACTAGTTTCAGCAACACTACAAACATCAATTTCCCTATTTTGTCGAACTTCGTTGATTATTTTCTCTCGTGGTAGATCCGTACATTTTCGACAGTTTTGTACACAACCAAACGATTCAAATTTTTTAATACTACGACTAATAGTTGATTGTGTCGGTATTGGCCTATCTTCATAGGCACAAGTAAATAAATTTATAATGTCACGGTACGAGTTGCCCCCAAAATACCATTTTAAAATTTGTACTTTTTCTTCGTTTGTATACATGGTTTATGGTTAGAAACACTACTTTAATTTCAGCTTATGGCGTTATAATGAGAAGCAAAGGGCAAAGGTATTTGATTTGCTCGGCAAGTGATGTTCCTTGGGACTGTTGCCAAATCTATAGATACCTTCGGCAAAAATCTGTGGATTTCGATATATCATATACATCCTTTTAAATTTTATATTATCAACAATATTTGGAATAATAAATGTATTAAACTAGACATTAACCAATTCAAATAAAGCCTAATGAACACAAACAAAATTGTTATTAATAAAACATTATTATTATCTGCACAAAAACTCAGAAAATCGGTAGACAATGATACAACACTGTCGGTCGACGTACGCCACGCCTTCCGAATACGTTACTGCTACTACAAATCGTGAAGGAGCAGCAATCCAGTGGAACAAACATATTATTTATAAAACATCGCGACGTTTTATTGAAATTTACACTGGGTAATTGCACATCAGGAGATCTTAGTAAGTATGTACATTGAATATCCCTATGTTCCGTTGAAAACTTTCCAAATGTGTATAAGTAAAAGTAAAAAGTAATGGCATGTCTCGCAAAACAGAAAACCAAAAATGGTATATCGATGGAAGGCAACCGTATATACGTATTTCTGACTATGGGTCGTCTTCAGTACGGTGCAGCCAAGTTAGAAAAGGAGCATATTAACTTGGGAAAGGATCACTACAGGAGCAATGCAACCAATTTGTGGCATTAGAGTTAGAAGACCCTGATGGTTTCCAGGGCAACAACTAACACCAACCACGGAGGAAGCTACAGCTACCTGGGGAAAGGAATGCCAAACGTTGAAACGTTTAATACAACTGGAAAAGGATAATGCGAGTGAATAATAAAAGTAAAAAGTAATGGCATGTCTCGCAAAACAGAAAACCAAAAATGGTATATGGTATAAATTTTTTTATTGAAATGTGTGAGATCCTCAAGAACTCATCGGCAATAAACAAAAGAACCGACATCGACAATTTGAGCCAGGTTTACCACTCTCTCATCTTACGAAATAAATAACCCCTATTCTCAGTTAAAATTTGGCTTATTTTCCATTCAAAATAATAACACAATCATCCCCTATTTCCAAGTTTCATTAAAACATAAATTAAAAATAATATATAAAATTTTTCCGCCATAGAAATCCACACGTCCAACTAATCATGCAATGACCCCTGTAGAAGTTCATAATTGTCTCAAACCTTGGAATTTGGTGACATATGGCCCTTTAAAAAGTTTTTGGTATCGCGTCACGTTGTTTGCATAGATTGCAATAAATCAGAGCTTTGTTTGCCTTCAGCGGAGAACCATCTAAATGAAGCCAAACGTTCGTTTAAAAATTTTTTAAATCTTCGTATCTACGAATATGAACATTATTTTCTGCTGAATTTGTGTGTTTTTTGTTTTGTTTTGTTTTTTTTTTTGTTAAGTTAGTTTTAAATAATGAGTAAAGTTTACAGTAGATATACACTTCTCCAAGAAATTAACGCACCACTTCAATAAATCAATTTTATTTGTAAACAGGCAAAGAATAAAAAATAAAACTTCACCAGATTTATTCTACATTTTATTAGTAATATATTAATTTGTCTAATCATCAGAAAATGTTGAAGTACAGGAGAAAAAAAAAATAAAACGGAAAATTCTAAAAAAATAATGATAAGAAAAGTAAACTAAAATATGAAAAAAGTCTTAATAACGAGTGTTTCCACCTCTACTACGTATAACAGCCTCACATCGTTGGCCCATACTTAAAATTAATTGCCGTATTTCATTTTGGTCTAGTTCTCTCCAAATCTAGATCAGCCTCTCTCCCACTTCCTGTAAGTTGTTTGGTTGGATCCGTGTCGCTCTTAATCGCCTACCAAGGATATCCCAGGGATTTTCAATCGGATTTAAATCCGGACTATGTGCTGGCCATTTCATAGTGTTAATTTCTACCTCTTCTAGATAATTTCTGACGATCTGTGCAGCGTGAGGTCTGGCATTATATTGCATTAGTAAGAAATTTTCACCGATATAAGGAGCGAATGGTACTACATGTTGCTTCAGGATCTCCAATATGTACCTTTCAACTGTAACAGTTCCATTTTGTATGACCACTAGGTCCATACGTGCGGTCAAAGAAATACCACCCCACACCATAACGGATCCTCCACTAAAAAATGTGGTGTGTGAGAAGTTATACTGAGCATATCGTTCGTTGGGTCGTCGCAACACACGAACACGTCTGTCGTTATTGTATAAACAAAATCGGGATTCATCAGTAAATAGCACTCGTTCCTAGTCAGCCTTTAACCAATTAACGTGTTCTCTGGAAAAATGTAGTCTCCCCCTTCGATACTCTGCAGTTAATAGAGGACCCCGGGCGGCAATCTTATGTGTTAAGTTGTATTCCCTAAGTCGCTGGCGAACAGTTTCAGTACTAATTTTTATAGCATGCACGTCTCGAAGCTGAATTTGTAGACTTCGATGTGTTACAAAACGTTGTCGAAGAGCAGAAATTCTTAAAAATCGATCTTGAATAGGGGTAGTTACCCGGTTTCGTCCTTGCCCTGGTCTGCGAGTATAATTCCCTGTTTCGAGGAATCTTTCTAACACCCGTGAGACGGATGTGTGGGACACATCAAATTGACGACCAATTCTTCGGTAACTTCAACCTTCCTCCGACAGTATCACTGCTTGGGCACATTCATCTCGGGTTAAATTACGTGATTGACGCTCCATAATGAACATAATTAACAATAATCAACAATTAAACAGTAGCTGAATAAAATTCGTGAACACTTGGAAATTAGTTTATTTAAAGAATTAGTACATTTTTTGCTTCTTTTGATTTTGTTGCAAAAGCTTTAAAACACAGTCAATAAATATAGAGTGTACAAATAGCATATACAAGGGGCTTGCAAAATATAACATTACAATGGAAATTTTTATTAACGCTAATAAAATATTTTAATATTTCAAAGTGGTGCGTTAATTTCTTGGAGAAGTGTATAATAACATCGATAATATACTACATATTGAGTTGTAAGTTATGAACTATAAACATATGTATTTCTTATAAACTCTATGTCATCTTTTATATTTTAGAGAACTGATGAAGCTTTAGAAGTATAAAGCGAAACGTCTTCGATAAACTTATGAAGTAGTTGGCTTCTTTTTTTATTTGCCAACCTGAATGACCGATTAAACCTCTGAATTCACTAGTTGAATACTTTAGAAATATATATATATATATATATATATATATATATATATATATATATATATATATATATATATATATATATATATAAGTATGGAAATACTTACTAGTTAATGACGTATTGTAATGGCAAAAAGGGTCTAACAATTTTAAAGTCTCTTTGGCTTTTGTTTCCTCTTGTTTAGGTTCTGGAGAACTGGTAATAGTATTGTCTGATAAATCCAAGTTGACGTTTATTACATCATCCGAAAACAAACTGTTGACACTGGTATGGGTGAGTTTCGCCAATCTACAATTTAAAAGTTTTACTAAACGAATTTTTTTTTCGGAAAAATATGCATTTAGAAGTTTAATTTATCGTATAGGTACTACTCCAACAACAAAGTAAAAGAAAAGAAAGAAAAAAAATACTATGACTATCATTACACGAGGGTGAGTCATCTGCAAGACCGAAATTTTAGATGAATCGGAGCACGAATTTTTCAGATTGAATAATTTTACTAGAAATGAGTTTGTTGAAAGCTTTTCACTTGTTTTGTTGTTTTTAATACTTAAAAAAACAAAAAAAAATCGACTATGCCCTATTTGAAACAGCGTGCGAGTGATGTTCCCCAGTACTATCAACGTTTTAAGCGAATCGCTATTCGTTCTCCATAACATGGACAAAATATTTCATGCTTAGTCGTTCAGTAATATTAAGTTCAGTGGAATTGAGCCATTGATCAGTTTCCGGGTAAATTATATTCTTAGCATTCGCATCCAAGTGAACATTAATTTCGTCATAATTAATTCGTTTCTTATTTGCCGATTCTATGACTCTGTAGGTAGTTGATACCTTGTTGACACTGGGAAATACGAGCGTCCTAGCTAGCACAATTTTTGTGTTTTTAGAGATTCTGTGATCTTTCCATACTCTCTGGAGTTCCTATGGAATCTCTATTTCGCTTCATTACTTATTTTGCTCACCTTTTGATATTAATTCGTCAATTTCTTCTTCCGTGTTACCTACAGGTAACTTGTACTCTTTTGATTCACTTTTTTGCATTTGTACTTTGTTTCCGCTGCTGAGTCTATTACGCTCGCTCTGATGTTGTTCCAGTCAGTTTCTATATCCTTATTCTCGACTGTTTGTAGTTTTTTTGCTATATCTTCTGCGTATTTATTGTTTACTTCTTCTGTTGTTAGCTAGTCAAGATTTCAGATTTTTTTATTATTTCGTTGAGCTTGCGTTTTTATTATTTTCATTTTTAATTTTGCTATTATTAATATGTGGTCCAAATCGGTGTTTGCTCCCCTGTATGATCAACGAGAACATGCAACCGTCTTCTATTTCTTGTCCGATTATAGTACTAGATTTTGAATATTTATAAAAGTGATAGAAAAAGTTATAAATGTAAAGTTTAAACACTCTGAAATATATGCAACTAATAATTTGTGATTCTGATTAATTAGACAATTTTTACTTCTCTTTAAAACTAAATAAATAGCACTTACTTTCTCGTATTGAAACCAAGAAATTTTGTCTTTTTTCTTTTGTAATTGATTTTTGCTTTTACCTCCTACAAATGGAATAATGTTAAAGCTTGAATTTATTAAAAATCTGTAAGTAAATTAAAAATACTTTTGAATTTTATTACCTTTTGGTTGTCTTCTACATCAACATCCATTACTGGTTGTACACTGATGTTATTAAAATTTTTAATTAGTTCTGGATCTTCTACAAATTTACTTAAAAAGCTATAAAATAATTCTGCATCTGGGGCAAGTGTTTCCTTCCTATTTTTCATGTTTTGTTTCTCTAAAATCATTGCCGAATCTAAAAAATATACAGATAATTATAAACAATCATATCGAAATCGTTTGTGCGAATAGAGTTACTAGTTTCCCGCCAAAATGCGTTTTAAAGGTGAAGAACGTAACTGTTGCGTAACAACAATATTTAATATTTTTATTTTATTTTGTATCATATTATTTTATATCACATTGTATATTAGTTTAAGATTTATAAAATTCTTTTGTACCATCTAATAATCTGTACGGCGCCGATAGCTTGCATTCAAATAACTTTCTAGACATAAGCTTCTAAAATCGTCAAAGAATTATAACAATGAAGGGATTAATTATTTCCAAATTATCGGTTTGAGTCATTCGAAAATTCCCAATATTAACGAAAGTTGAAAAATACCCTTCTCAGGTAATGAAAGGAAAGTCGAAGGTATTTTAAATGTAAACATATCCTTTACATGCGTCGAGGGTCAGGGGGGAGATTTCTGAATTTTAAGAAACGATTTACGAGTGTAGTGATTCAGGGGAGTTTGCATCAGTTCTAATCCAGTATTGAATGGGCGCTAGGCTCCTGTCCGCGCTAGCCGCACCTCAGAAGGTCTAACACAGTCGGTATATTAATAAGTTTATTCAGTTCGTGTCAATATTGTATCCCCGACAAGTTATCTAGTTGTGCTCATAAATTCAAACTAAATTTCCTAAATCAGCTATCGTAAGCAAGTTATCGTTGTCCAAAATACGTTGTTGTAATAATTGTTTAAATAGACTTGTTAAAACGTTCTTTTCGAAACTTTCATTTGTCCCATTTTTCTGGGTGGTCCTTCAAAGAAGTATATAAAGTGAACCTATTTCCCTAAGGACAAATATTGTTCCCTAAAGGGAAATACTAGCAACCTATGACTGGTGCGCGAAACAAAGGCATCAGGACAAGGTGTAAGGACAAACAAACTTCGCTCAGTAACTTTCGTCTGCAATTTTTTTATTTTGCCGCAAATGAAACTTCCGTTATTATATAGTAAGAGGGTACGCCTCAAAAATGCGTAATTTTTTGTGAATTGTGCCGACAAAGTAAAGGAAAGTTCAAATTTTAATGTTTTCTTTGCTGGAAACTAGTAAGTGACCAAAAATCAAGAAATACAAAAAAATCAAAAAACTAATAGAATAGCGTAAAAATTTTACGTGAAAAGCCAACAAAAATATGTAACTGCCTTAACAAACGTAATTGAAAAATAGAAAATATGAGTGTTTTTACTATTAACTTGTGTAAAAATACATAATATTGTTTAAAATAATCAAGATTTTAAATCTTTCAAAACAATATGGCTGATATGCAGACAAAGTAAAATTTTATGTACATGTTGCCATTTACAAAAGACCTAAAAATTTGATTTCAAAAATTAAATCTAATCTAACCATTGATAAATAATATATGACTCTAACTTAACTAAACCTAACCAACCCAAATCTAACCTAACGAAACTTAACCTTTTTTTCGTCTTATAGAGAGGGTCTAGAATCTTCAAAAGACATCTCAGTCCAGGACGCCGCCTGACTGACCTTAGTGCAGGATTCGTTCTTCGTACTATCGGCGATAGTTGAGGTACTTTAAAATGCCCTCTCGTCGCCGAGTCTACGTCGAACACCTACCTGTTAAACCAGACCCTCCTCTGTCATCCAGCGATCCAGAAGCGGAATGGCCGCTGTAAATCCGGTATCACTTCCGAAGCACTACCATCATTCATTCATTCTCCATTCATACACATCCACACTCCATTCATCAGCAAGGAGACTCCCTGTCTCATTCCAGATAGCGCGTAGAAAACCCTCATCACTCCTAGTACGGCATCACTCCCAGACGGACATTTCCTCCTTCCCCACAGTTTGACTCTTAACCTAACCATATATAACCTGAAACTGATAACAAACCAGTAATTTTTGTTAAAAGTGGGTAAGAATAAAATTTTTTAATTTAACCAAACCTAACCTATCCAAATCTAACCTAAACCCATAGATATATAATACAAATAGACTGAATGCTACAATTTAACCCTGTTCCCCCAGTGAAACAGAAAAAACTGACTCAAAGTATTAACTGCATCTCTTTCCAATGAACCACGTGACCTAAATGATCAATGGAACAAACATCCCAAAAGAGTTAAAATATTATGACAGAAATTAAAAACAAGCCAACAGAATTTTAGAGCACCTAACTACCAATATATACATCCAAAACACAAGTAAATACATCAAGAACTAGACACATGTGATGGCTAAAACAAGAAAACATATAATTAGTAAAAAAGACTAATAACTAGTGAAAAATATGAATGGAATTTGGAAGTTAGAGCCATAAATGCATTCACATCATCAGAATGGATTATTAAAGGGTACTAAGGTGGCTCAAAAAAAATTCCTACTGGCTTATAACTATATGCCTGAAAAAAACTTAGTGATAACACTAAAAAATACTCTAATATAAAATGGAAGAACAAGAAATACTTGTGAATATTGAAACATTTTTTGTCCAGTTAGTTAATGTTAAACAAACATTGGTATTACATTTATTCATTTTACATTTACATTATTTTGTTTTTGCAGAATTACATTTTCCAGAATTTATTTATTCTCAGAATGATATTTAGAATAATCCTTTATTCAAATTTACTAACTGAATTAATTGGTATTAAAATGTATGTTAATTTTATTAAAATTTGTTGTTTTACTTACATACTATTGAAACTGTCAAAGGGCTAATTTTAGGATACATCAACGCCCAGAATGCAGGTTCATTGAATACTGTAATACCAGATAAGAAAATATATCTGTTAAAATGGGAAAGCGTTCCAGCTATTGTTCCCATCCATTTCTTTTTTCTCTTTTGATCACTTGGAAATAATATTTCCCAATTTTTGTCAACAAAAGTAGCAACATGATGTCTCCAATGAAAAAATCCTTTTCTAGCTAAACCTGGACTCTTATTTTGTAAGTGATACAATACTAATACTATGACTTGAAGCCTGAAAATTACAGAATTGTGATATTATTTTGTATTTGACAGTATCTAATTATTAAGTTGTAAACAAAGAGATGTCTCAGGAACACACATCAAAAATATACATAATAGCTAATAAATAATGTTAAGGTCTTATACAGTATACTCCCTCTATAACGAACAAGGTTATTACAAGGTTTCGCTTATAACGAGGTACATTAGATGTCCCGTGAAATTTCTATTGAACTATAACCCTCTATAGCGAGGCAAATTTGGTTATAACGGGAGAAAATATCGAAAAACCTGTTTTTTTACGTTTTTGGCCCGGCCGTGGCTATAAATAAATACCCTTTTTAACTACCACCCACAATAAACTTCTTCGGAAATATACAATTTATGATTCACAAGTGTCAGTGTAGGGGGTTGACCATTCGCACCTAATAATAGACAAGATGTAGAAAGTGCTTTAAATGTTGCAAGAAACTTTATCCAAAGACAAAACGCAAATGAAGAAGCATACAACTGTTTCACATCTTTAGAAAATATGATAGATAGAATACTGGACAATTTAAAGCAGTCTAAAATGACAGACTTCTTCCAATTGCAGAAGCAATAGTTTATGTTATCCTTGAAAATACTGTTTATACAGATTTACAGAATACAGATTTTTTGTTTTAATGTATTTCATTGACAATAAAAGTAAACAACTTTTTTCAAAAACGCCATTCAAACAATATTTAGCATCTTATATTGCTCCGAATGGTTTCACTATAGCAAGTTAATGTTTTAAAAAAACTACATATTCATATGCATGCACAGTATTATTGTTGTTTGATATAACGAGATCGGCTTAAAACAAGGTAATTTGTCTGCAATTTCAGTTCTCGTTATAGAGGGAGTCTACTGTAATTTAAAATATGTATATGTTTAATAAAATGATACATTATAGCTCTGTAGACTGGTAGCACACTTTCAAAATACAACAATATAAGCTCTAAAAAAGTTCTACGTGAGTTCTATTGTGAAGAATAACATTTAACAACAGGTGAACACTTATTTATTGATCTATATCGGATGGTGTTAATATACTATAAAAACAAAATACAATAGTAGTTTTAAAAACGATAAGTTCTAATTGCCAATATAAGTAAGATTAAGTGATAAGATGCAGTTAGTTTCTTTTGTTTTCAACATTTCCAATATCAGAAATATCTTATATATAAAATAATTAAAAAGATATTTCATATGAAAATCTTAGAGATACCTTACTTAATTACAAAAATACATATTCACTTACCAGGACAGCTTAGTTCGAGTAAAATTTTCAGCTTGGTTGGCTGAGCACTCCAAACAATTAAAAGTAAAAAATGTGTCCCCAGCAAGGCCCCCAGGAACTGCTCCCCTTTTTAAACATCTCAAATGTACATTCTTTTTACACACTGTACATTCAAGTCCCTCGTCTTCAGAGAGCTTAAGTTGTTCTGTACAATATTTACAAAATGTTATTTCAGACAGTAAGTCCATTTTTAAGCCTAATTTAAATATACCAAATACATTTCAAGCGTCAATGAGTGTTAAATAAATTAATTGAATTATATTATTTAATTATTATATTAAAATATAAAATGTAAACAAACTAACAAACAAGTATTTTCAATTGTAACCTCAATTATTCTTCTTCGTTTACTTCATTAGTTAAACGAACTATTCTGTTGGAACGTTTTTATTAGGTGTCCATTAAGTTTCACAGAACAAAATATTGCGTTGGCAGTGTTGCCATGTCCTTATAATGTTATGTTATATGCTTCAAATTCAAAGAGGTAAAGATTTAAAATATAGATTTTTATTATATTATTCTATGGATTCTACAATTTTATACCTTATATAAAACATTAATGAATCAATATTTGTATCATTTGATATTAATTGCAATTAATTATTAGAAATTAGATAGTTAGCGGATAGATTTGGCAATAGTCAGAATCCTCAAACCCCCAGTTGCCAGATTGCAACAGATGTGTTTTTAACTTTATTATTTATACATTTTACTATTTACCTTTAAAAATACTTACTTTTTCTTTTTTGGTAATTATTAAGTATTAGTTTTTAAATATCTTATTGCTTTTGATTACGTATATTTCATTTGTAATGTAAATGTCAACACTGCCAAACACCAATATTTAATTCTGTCAAACCCATTTGAGGCTATCTTCACTGGGACCAAATGTGAAAAACGTCCCCATATTTAATTATACATAATTTATAAAAAACTGTTGGTAATATTGAAGGATTTTTATGAAAATAAACACTTAAATAGTATTCAGGTATATTCCGCAGACATCTGAGGACCATTTGTTGCTATTAAAGGGCAATAGCCAAGAAAATTTCTAATGACTAACTGCAATTAATATCGAAAGAAACAAATATTTAGTCGTTCGTGTTTTATATAAATTAAAAAATTGCAAAATCTATGTAATAAAAATTTACTTTTTAAAAGCTCTTTATAAAGGAGTTTTCATCAGCTGCCATATTTTTCGTACAGGCAGATTTAACAATGACGTATGTTAATCTTTTTACTTAAGAAGCATTCCTTCACTATGTTTTGTAGGTAAGTATGGGGATACTTCTAGTTTCTCCAGTATTTCAGTTATTACTCTCCATCTTGCGCAGTTGATGGCATTTTGTATGTTCCGAAATAAGGCCACCAACCACTTACTCCTACATGTAGCAGTTAATTCCGTGATCCGACTGACTGCGTCAATTGCAAATTTCCCTTTCCTAAACCCGTACTGACGTTAGTCTTGTCTTTATAAGTATTTCGAAGATCTTGCCAATTGTGTTTAATAGGCAGATCGGTCTAAAAGCTTTTGCTTTCACAAATTCTTTCCTAAGGAAGATTTGCCGTTTTCCGTGCTTCTACGAATTTTTGCTTTCTTATGAGGTCGTTCACGGTTTCTTTCACCCATGGTGCCTTTCCCTCTATGAGCATCCTTATTTTTATATGTCAATGAAAAACTTTGTGTCTCTTTCAAATATCGCAATACTCTTTTTCCTGCTTTCCTGCAGGAAACATGCTTTCACAAAAATTGTTTTTCAAAATATCTATTGTTTCTTTTATTTTTTGTTCATGTCCTGTTAATATTATATCGTCCACATAAACAATCATCAATATGTCTTCTATATATGGACAAAAATCATGTTTAGATCTAATAAATCTATTCTCTGTTACAACTATATTAAAAGTATGATTTCAGTATTTTGGTGATTCTTTTAAACCATATAGCGCTCTATTAAATTTTAAAAACTTTCCTCTGTATATTATTAGTCCTTGTGGAGGATAAATATATATATTGTAAATCAAGTTTTCAGTTTAAGAAAGCTGTGGGCACATCAAGTTGATAAATTTTCCAATCTCTTTGTAGTGCATGACTTGCATGAGCCATTCTCACTGTGCTCATTCTTGCCACAGGTGCATAGGTTGATTTTAGTGGATTCTCCTCCTGTACTCGAAAACCCTTTGCAACCAACCTTGCTTTATGTGTTCCATCATCTTTAATTTTAAAAACCCATCTTGTATATCTATAATCTTCTTGTTATCAGGTAAACCAACTGGTGTCCATGTGTTTAGGTTTTCCAATGACTCCAGTTCTTGATTAATTGCATTATTCCACTCTCCATTTTTCTGTGCTTCTTCAAACCTCTCTGGTTCGCCATTCAATGATAGTAAGCAATAAGCTGAATATAACTCGTATTCTCTAAAATGTTCTGCTAGTTTTACTTCTCTTCCTCTTCTAGTACATATGGGATCCTCTTCATTACTTTTTATTTCATTTCTAATTAATTCTTCGTTTTCAGTTAAACTTTCATTTTTGTTGCTTCCATCTTCAGTACCTTCAAAATTTCCTTCATTTTTGATCCAAACTGTTTGATGTTTACTGTTATCATTAACATAATTAGTTACACTATCTTTATATTTAACTTGTTTTTAATAAAAAATAACATCTGTAGATGTAATTATTTTGTTATTTTTACAATCCCACAATCTATATCCTGAATTAGAATAACCTACCATTATTGTTCTAATATCAGATTTATTGGGCTTTGGAAGAATTACACCATGCTTTAGAACCAAAAACTCTAAGATGATTACTATTATTCTCATCATACCATATCTGAGATTTTGTTTTACCACCACTAGCTGTTGTAGAAATCCTGTTTAATTCATAAGCTGAACATCTCATTGCTTCACCCCATCAATGTTTAGGCAAGTTAATTTCTGCTAGTTTGACTCTAACTTTATTTATCAATGTAAGATTTCATTCTTTCAAATGTACCATTTTGCTGTGGTGTGTATGGTTGAGTATACTGCAACTTAGTACCCATTTGTCTACAAATATTTTGAAATTTATGTGATGAGAATTCACCCCCATTATCTAGTTTGATACTCTTAGTTTTAACACTATGTTTAGTTTTAATTAAATTTATAAAATCAGGAACATTATCTTCAGCTTCACTTTTATATCTTAGCAATTTAACTACTGTAAAATGTGAGAAATCATCAACTAATACCTGAAAATATTTTTCTCCATCTAAAGTAGGATTAGCAACTGGCCCTGCTATATCTAAATGTATTAAATCACCAATTATTTTGCTTTTCTTTTGTTTACTATAAAAGCTTCGTCTTGTACTTTTACCCTGAATACAATTTTCACATACTTCTTTTGAAAAAGGTAATTGGAAAATTTTTAAGCCTAAATGATTCAAATGGCCTAAGCGTCTATGCCAAATATTTCTATTAAACTCAGTTTTATCTAAATCATTTACGTTTAAAGCCATACATTCTATGTCTAACTTAAAAAGATACAAATTATTTACTTTAGGACATTCAACAGTAGGTATATGTTTTTCCAATAATAAGTGCACAATAATTTTTCAATACAACTTTATTACCTTGTTCAATTAAATTTGAAACAGAAATTAAGTTATGTTTCAAGTTTGGAACAATTAAACCATTAATACTTACTTTCGTTCGTCGTAAAACTAAGTTTACCTTTTTTGGTTGATTTTAATTTGTAACCATCTGCAATTTGTACAAAACTTGTTTTATCCAAATTTGTTACATCAATCATATAGTCCACAAGTTTATCTGATAAAAAATTTTGTGTACAACCTAAATCTAAAACAAAATTTACCTCATTAAGTGCCCCACAGTTCATTGCAGGATAAACTGTTTATTTATTGTTTATAGTTTATTTGCATTATTTCTTCATCAATATTAACACCACTGGATGTTTTCTGGTTTTCAACTTTATTAATGGAATTTATCGCAATAAAACCTAATTCTTCTTCTACATAAGATGCACGCTCAGAATTACTTCTGTTTGTATTGGCACTTCTATAAAATCCATGTCTTTTGGAACTACTACTTCCTCTTCTCCGGTTAGAAGTTCGGCTTCTACACTCATATGATTTATTACCCATTTTGCCACATTTGAAGCATTTAATATCACTTACTTTGAATGCTGCCTCATTGCTCATATTAGGTGATTTGTTTTTACCAATTTTTTCAGTTTTCATCCAATAATCTAGATTTAACGAACTCCATAGTTACCTCAGTGTTTAATGTTTCTATTGCGGTAATTACAACTTCATACTCTTCATTAAGGGTTAAAAGAAGATGACATAATTTGTCTGATTCATCTATCTTACTACCTACACCTTCCAGTTCTCTTATAATTTTGTCAAAATTCATAAAATGGTCTTTCAGTTTTTGATTTTTTTTACACTTCAAAGTCAATAGCTTCTTTTTTAATGTAAGCTTGGTAAATATACTTTTTCTTTCGAATACGTCTTCAAGTGCTTTCACTATTTCTTTGGCGTTTTTACATCTTTTATAATGTCTAAATGTTTGAATCGTCATCTGTAAAATTTTCTCTCTGTGTTGGGTCCAAACTTTCAATCACTGGTAATACTTTCTTTTCATTTAATAGGATCTTGAGACGAAACTTCCAACTATTAAGATTCTCTCCTGCGAGAATAGGAAATTGTTGACCCGTAAACATCTTCATCTTCCAATGTAATCACGTTTTCTTGATTTATACTTTACTTATCTGTCAAGGACTCAGCTGGGCCCATAACCTTTTTAATAATTAATTTATAAATGACAAAATAAGTATATTATTAATGGAGTATTTCTTTATTATTTAGGATAACATATTACAACCACCTTGTCTTGCTTACAATTAATATTGGTCGTTTACTTTTACATAAGTCATAAGTACACTGTAGCTAGTCTACACTATTGTACCAACCTATAATTAGCACAAGTATGGTTTAATCCATGTAAACCCAACCACTGCAGTGTTGCCAACCTTCTTACAAGCTTTTCCCCTCAACTTATCTTAAAAATTCCCACTTTTATGAAAAAATTCCCTCCCGTTTACAAAATGGGTTTTATAACAGAAATATAAGAATGTGTAAATTTGCAAAACAATATATTTATTAAAGAAAAATAAACCTTCTTAAAAAAGTATAAAGAGTATAACCTAAAAACATAAATCTTTTAACAAAATTTGAAAAACACGTCAAAGTTCTAGCCTATTAACAATTTTAATTTTATTTATTTTTAAAATCATACATTTTTTTACTATGCAATTTTAAATGCTCGTCATGAACTGTGTACTTGGTACAGTTTATATTGCAATTTTGTAAGCTACTTCGTAGCACACACATTGCATTTAAATGGTTAGCACCTATGCGGTTACGTTTTTTTGATTTTATGTCTGAAACTATTGAAAATATTCTTTCAGCCTCAGCGTTAGAATGAGGTAAAGAAAGTACAATATTAATTATATGTTTTAAATTAGGAAATAAGAATTCGTCGTTAAAATTTTTGGTTTCAATTATTTTAAGCCGCCACATTTCTTCAATTGGCATATTTTTTAATTCTAAAATTTCAATTTCATTAAAAGTATTTGGCAAATTTTGCCACTCGACACTTAATTGTGTAGCATTAATGCGATTAGGATAAATTTTTGCCACTTCTTTTATACCTACATTAAATTTATTGCGGTTATTAAAATTAAATGCAACTTGTGGATCTAAAAATTGTAAATTTCTAAAAAAATTATCATTAAGTGGTAACCTTGATTGTATCTGCGTTGCAACAGTGATATAAAATTGTAAACATATTTTTAAAAAATCATTTTTTTCAGTTTGAGGTATGTTACCAATGAATTCTTGACATTCAATACCCAAATTTATATTTTCCAACTGTAATAAATTATGAGGATGCTTTATATTGATTTGGCTAAGATTACAATTAGCAGCTTAAACTTCTGGTTTTAAAAAATTACTACAAATTTGTTTAAATAATTTTTCTGACGAATCAAACAGCTTATGAATTAATAGCTTTCTTGACTGTAATAGAGCATTAAAATTGTTTAAAAAATTTAAAGCATACTTAAGGAATAGTAAATAAGCTTTAGAACGCATGTCTTGCATTTCATTCAAAATATCTTCTGCTGACTTTAATTTATCTTCAAAAACAGCCAAAGTAAAAAATTGTTTGATAGCTTCCCAATTATCTAAAATTCTTGAAATGCAGGCATGACGACTAAGCCAACGTGTTGAAGATAAATGAAAAATTTTTGTTGTTTACAATTGCATAAACTCTTGAATTTCTTGTAGGATGGCACATCTTTTTGCGCTTCCAGAAATATACGTTGATATACTCCTAATTAAATTTTCTACCGAAGATGGTAGTTCTGCACACCCACTGCTGGCAACAAGAGCTGAGGAATGGCAAATGCAGCGCATTAATATGACGTCTGGAATTTCACTTTTTAAATGCGAAAAGAAAGAATTGTTTTTTCCTATCATCACATTTGCTCCATCCGAAGCCACACCAACTATATTTGTTATAGGAATTTCGTATTTAATAAAACAGTTTTTAAAATCTTTAAACAGTTGAACCGCACTACAATCAGCAGCATTAAGTTGGACCAGCTCTAGAAGTTGTGTCACTACTTTAGATTGTTTTGTATAGCGAACTAAAATGCACATAAATTTTTTTGAACTAATGTCTATGGTCTCATCAACAAGCACCGAAAAAGACGCATCACGTAAATCCCTGACAAGTAAATTTGTTTCGTAACTTCCAACTACATTATTTATTATTTCTGTACATTTTGTCCTTCCTAGTTGTACATCTTGACAGATTTTTGAGTCTGGAAAAATATCTGCAAGTAGTGGCGTCAAGTGATCAACTATATGAGTAGCCACGTTATGTTCAGCAAAAAAGACACTTAATCTTGTTTCGGCGCCTTTCACGGCATTTTGGTGTTTTAAAGAAGTATTACCAGTTGTTAAAAATGAGGAAATACTTGAACTAGATTTAATAGCAGTCATATTTTTTAAATGTTTCTTACCTGCAGCATGTTTTTGCAGTTCACTTTTGCCACATAAAATTTCTGCATTATACACTTTGCACAAACATTTTTTATTATTGTGTGGCAAAGCCTTAAGCCACATTTTAAAAAAAGGATCTTCTAACCACTTAACATTAAATGTTTTTTCTTTAGATTTGGATATTTTAATTTTTTTTGTTTCATGACTACTATCGGCCTCACTATCACTAAATACATTACTGTTATTATTGTCACTCATTTTATTTTTATACTTATACCTTGCTCTAAACTCAAATAATTATTAAGAAGTAACACTTTATACAGAAAGCAGAAAGTACCAAATAAGATAATTTCAGTGGGTTTTCCACTTCCACTACAATATGTATTCACACAACCATACTTGAAATTTTATTTAAGTACCTAATAAATAAAGACGAAATTATTGGGATAAGTGCTTACATCGGCATTCATTAAGTTTTATTATATTTTGGTTTGGGGAATATGTGCCTATTTAGATCATAATATTTATATAAAAGTATAGTGATCTGGCTGTGAAATAGATTACCCAGCCATCATCTATTTTAATTTTTGACACTAAGTGCTTGAGATTCTTGAGAGTTATGATTACCCAATGATGTTTTGTTATGATTAAGAATACCGAAATAAGAACATTTCAATTACTACCAGGGGGTGAAGATATGTTTAATTCTTTCAAATATTCTTTTAATTTTTTAAAAAAATATTTTACAATTTGCACTGAAGTAAATATTCCCTTTTAAGTTAACTTTTTCCTTTTGTGTAAAAAATTCCCGCAAAAAGGGAAATTTCCGTCCGGTTGGCAACACTGAACCACTGTTTGGTTTTGAGGTTATTTTGCAAGTACTACAAAGCTCACTAAAGATGGACTGGTTGGTCCGAAAAAGTTTTGAACTTATCTTTTTGGAGTTTTAATTAATTCTAAGTAAACTCAAAATCATTTAAATCTCCTAAAAGCCTAAACAGCTGAACTGATTTGCGGTCTGACTTTTCAGAATTCATATTCTCAAAAACCTCTATAGCGGGGCGAGCGCTCATTTGTACAATGAGAATTAAAACCAGCAAAAATGTGTGCCTAGATCTTGTTTCTCTGTCTTATACACGCGGCATTTGAATTTTTGCCAGTCTTCAATAATTACACTGATTAATTTCGAATTTCACGACCATCATGTCTCTTTAATTATTGGCATACGCCTAACTGATGTAGATACGAGAGCGTACGATCGTTTTGCTGAACCATGAAAAAACGATGGGATTTCGGTAACAGTTGCAAAAACTCGACATTTTGATATTTTCTAAAGCTCTGTAGATTAAGTCGACAGGCTAGACAATGTACAAAAATTGCGTGTGGGCATTTGATTTAATTTTTTGTTGAAGTCCACTTTGGTGTCCTGGCATCACACCCTGACTCCATCGTAACATTGCCCTACAACCTTATGCCAGTATTCCAAAGGATCTAAAACTGTCGCAGCCATAGTGAACAAATGCTCAGCTGTTCTAGCGGCACTTAATCGTAAAATCTGATAAACCTTTCAATTAATAATCCTTGAGAATTTACGCGTCTTAATATTATTGAAGATTGCGACGTATGTGTTATGTCCGTAGTATCATCAATTTGGAGGGAAAAATGAACTGTTTTTAATGTCAGTTGGAGAAATGCACTCAATTAATTAATTTTAAATTGTGGTTGATTCTCCACTAAAAACATTTTTCATGTTTTCGTAATGATTTTTAGTTTTAATAAGGCTTTGAACAATTAACAAATTTAATAATTCATTAAAATTACCCCTGTTACTTGAGTCACTTTTCTCATCATGTACCCTAACAGGCAACTCTTGTTTGCTGAGGTAAAAAACTGCGTCAATAACTGTCCGAAAACAAATCCTGTTTAGTCAAACATTTTCATTAAAATTTAATTTATATAATCTTGCGTTTCGTTTTAATGCATCGGCAATTGTATTTTGGTTTTGTTCGAAATTTCTAAACATTAATTGGTTTTTTAAATGCTCTCCAGAATCTGCATGCTTATGCAACGATCTATTAATATTTAAAAAATCTATAAAACCGTCTCTATTCCACAGAGAATGTTTATTTGAAAAAAGTAAACACGGCCAGCAATATAATTTTTGTAACATTGTGCTACTACACAGCCAATTGAATTATGTAAACCAAGAAGACTTAAAACTAATGTTATATGACTTGCCCGATTTTTTTACTTTTTTTTTTAATCCCATGTTTAAAATACTAGTTGTTCGACCATGTAAAAGAACATCCTTTTTCTCTTCATTTTTTCGATGCCTAAACGGAGTCTCTATTATACACACCAAGTCATTTTGGATTCATGTCTGTCTAAAATTATTTTTGTCCAAAAGAAATCCAGCAAAACACATAATATCCGAAAAAAACACAGAAATGTATTAATAGACAATGAGCTATGTTTGTGCAAACGGCTCCGGCATTTAAAACGAACATTCAACTAACTTTGGTTGAATCATACAAGGCGGGTGACACAGCTCAGGACCTGACCGTCAAGTACAGCTCATATAGCTAGTTGTCTTTTTAATTTTTGAATTAATTAAAATAATTAATAGAATACTTCACCTAGCCGGCCGCCGCTGTATGAAGGGGAAGAGAAAAGTAAGGTTGAAGTGGAAAGGAACATTTGCAGAAATATACTGCTTTAAACAAATTTCACACTTGTAAGGTTTTTCTCCTGTGTGCACTCTGAAATGTATTTTTAAATGACCTGCTTTACCAAACTATTTAAAACAGATCTCACACTCATGAAGTTTTTCTCCAGTGTGAATTATGAAATGCCTTTTCAAATTACTTTTAGTAATAGGCTGTTTAAAACAAATTTTACACTTGTTTTTCAAATGATTTTTCACCACTGTGTGTTGTCAAATGACTTGTCAAATGAATTTTAATAGAAAACAATTTTAAACAAATTTCACACTTGTAAGTCGTTTCTCGAGTATGCAGTCTTAAATGTCTATTCAAATGACTTTTAGTAGTAAACTGCTTAATACAAATTTCACACTTGTAAGGTTTTTCTTCACTATGCATTCCCGAATGTGTTTTTAAATGACTTGTTGTAGCAAACGACTTTAAACAAATCTCACACGTGTAAGGTTTTTCATCAGTGTGTGTATTCAAATGCTTTTTCGACTGACTTTTAGTAGCAAATCGCTTTAAACAAATTTCACACTTGTAAGGTTTTTCTCCAGTGTGCACTCTCAAATGTGTTTTCAAATAATCTGCTTCTCTAAACTGCTTCAAACAAATTTCACAGTTGTAAGGTTTTTCTCCTGTGTGCCCTCTCAAATGTGTTTTCAAACTACTTGCTTCACTAAAGTATTTAAAACAAATTTCACACTTGTGACGTTTTTCCCCAGTGTGTATTTTCAAATGTCTTTTTAAGTCACTTGTAGTAATAAACTGCTTTAAACAAGTATCACACTTGTGAAGTTTTTCACCAGTGTGTGTCCTCAAATGTGTTTTCAAATAACTTTTAGTAGCAAACTGCTTTAAGCAAAGTTTGCACTCATGAGGTTTTTCTCCAGTGTGAACTTTCATGTGCTCAGTTAAATAATCTTTTCGAGAAAATTGCTTAAAACAAATTTCACACTTGGGTTTATCTCTGGTATGTAGGAGCAAGTGTTGCTTCAAGTATCTTTTCTGAGTAAACTGCTTGCAACAAATTTCACATTTGTAAGGTGTTTGTTCAGTCTCAACTTTCATATTTTTATTTAATATTTTTACTTTAGCATGTTGGCCTGTATATTTTCCTGTATCAGATGAATGTAATGTTTCCATAATTTTCATTTTGTTCTCCTCCTGAGGACAACCTAAAATACAAACCAACTATAAACATTTTACTGGAACAGAAAAATTATTGTAGAAATAAAGGAATATAATAAATAAAGTTAAAAACTGTAGCCCAAATTGACCTTTCTGAGTTTATTCCTCCATTAGATATTATTCTTACCACTTAATGATAATTGGTAACACTCAATGTCTACTACTGTTTTTTTTTGGTATCTTAAAAAGTACACTTCTATGTATTGTAAAATATTTGTCTGAAATTACATTTATAGGAATAAACTTCCTTCAATTATTTAAGTAATTATGCATTACGTCACCTAATTATGCATATTGTGAGAAAAAAAGATGTGTAAAATCTATTGAAACTGATGGAAAACGGTACAGCTTATTTTAAATCGAGTGGTGAGCCCTTCCACGGAATAGTTAATCGCGCAGACAATAGAATATCTATGACCAGACCCATGCAGTGGCGTTGCAATATTAAACAAATTAAATTATTTGAAATCGCACTAATTACAAAATTATTACTACTCACTTAAATAATAAATGGGGGTTTGACTGTACACAGATTGTTTTATAGATACCAAACTTTTTGTTTGTTATAATAACATCTTTAATAATTGATACTCTATAAAGTTTGGTAAAAGTTAATTTCTAATTTAGTATCAGTAACCTTAAAACCGTAATTATAAAGTCATTATTAATGACTCCTTAACGACTCGTTAAGGAAATACAACGAACTGATAAGAATTATTTCCGAGAATTTCTAGTCACTGGATTTCAAACGAGTTCGTAATTTAGTCTCATTATGTTGTCGAGTCTCAACATGAAAGGTGCTAACACGCGTATTATAACTATTTTGTAGAATGGAGATCGTTAAGTGTAGTACGAGTAAACAGATCAGATTGACACCAGAATCCAAAGAAATAGTTTACAATGTATTTAAATAATGCAAATACTATTCTCCGAAGATAATAGAACCAGTATTAAACAACGTGTGAGTGAAGCTACTGAAGTATCTTTACTTACAATAGAAAGGATCATTCAACAAGCGAGTATGTTAACAAACGCAGAGTCAAATACACTAAAACTTCCAGCTACAACACTTGCTAAAAGGAAAGCAACCGTGACAGACTTGAGGGAGTATGACAAACAATTCATTAGAAATACCATTCATCGTTTTCATGAGACTGAACGTTGTCGTGTATCATTAAAGCTTTTGCAGAAAAAGCTTGAAGAGCAGTTGTACGAGTGGCCTGGAAGTGTGAGTTCTCTCTACAGAATTGTGAAAGATTTGGGATTTAAATGGAAGAAAACGAAAGATAATCGACGTTTATTAATTGAACGGAATAATATTCGTGCTCTACGCATTAAATATTTGGACAAAATTAAATATTACACAAACGAAGGTAAGTCAATTGTATAATGTTGATGAAACCTATGTACATGCAGGACACACTACGCCAAATAGCTGGATAGATGACAGTAGCAAAGGATTGTTCAAAAACATTTAAAAAGGAAGTAGGTTGGTTATCGTACATGGTGGTGGGGAGATGGGTTTCATACAGAATGCCCTTTTGATTTTTAAGTCAGGAGCTAAGACAGGAGATTATCATGATGATATGAATTCAGAAAATTATGAAGAATGGGTGAAAGAACTGTTAATCCCCAATTTGCCTGTTGGATCTGTTGTTGTTACTGATAATATATAATGTACAAATTAATAAAGCACCCACCAGTAATTCTAAAAAAATGGATATGATATCTTGGTTGACAGAAAAAAATTTACCATTTTTAACGTCAATGTTAAAACCGCAATTATATGAAAGCATCAAACGATACAAACAAGATCATATTCAATATAAATTTGACAAAAAGTGCTGCAAGAATGTGGCCATGTCTCTTTAAAATTTCCGCCATACCATCCAGATTTGAACCCTATAGAAATGGATGAAAATGGAAATGACCTATACTTAAGCTTACAAGGTAAATCACATAATCGATTTTCTGTAAACGAAAAAATAAATGCTTTTATCAAGAAATGTATGATGAAAAATAGTGTTTCAAACAAAGACTTGCAGTCGTTTACCAATTTAGAAAATTTTGTGGTTGAGCATGAAATAAAGATTAAAGATGATCTTATTTTTAACATAAAACAGCATTGTCAAATGCTAATTGATAGTTTTAAAGAATATTTTGACGAAGACGAAGAGTCGTATCAAAAGAAACAGAATGCTCAGTATTTTTGGATACGATAACCATTTATTTTGGATAGCAATCCTGAAACATTACAACAGGATGAAAAAAAGTCTTTAATTGAACTATCTTGTGATGGGGGTTTGAAAATAGAGTTTTCAAAATTAGAATTAACCGAATTCTGGCTGAATATTAAAAATGAATATCCAACCTTATCAAAAAAGCCATTGTTATTTTTACTTCCTTTTACGACCACCTACCTGTGTGAAACTGGATTTATGCTATGCTATAAGTGAAAAATAAATTTCGCAGTAGGCTTAATCTTGATCCAAATTTACGAATCAAACTAAGCACATTTGATCCTGATATCGATTCACTTGTTGTAGCTATGCAGAACCATCCTTCTCACTAAATTTTTGGACTGAGTTAGAGTTTGAGTATCGCTGCTATAGAGCGTTTCACGTTAAGAACGGAACGTTACTTAGATAGATCTATGTATTTCTTAGGCGCTGGTTTCGCTGAACACACGTAAGCCGCGACCGACGACGTTTCAGTAGTAGACGACGTAGTCAGTTTGCTCGTAAATATTAATAGGTATAGACGTCGATTATTAGCTTAGATTAAAAATACAAAGGACTTTGAACAATGAAAAAAATGTCGATGAAAATCTTACTCGAAGAAGGCTAAGATGAAGAACTAATAATTAGAACTTTAAAGAAAAGAAGACAGGCTCACAATATATTTAAAAATAGAGAGAATGAAAGGACATTTAGTAACTTAATTCATACGCATCTTAAATGTTGTAATGAAAAATTTATACAATATTTTCGGCTATCCCAAAAACAGCATAAAACAGTGCTAAATTTAGTAGAAACGTGACCTTTTAGTAAAATAAGCAAATAGATATCCACAACCTATTTCACCGTCTTAAAAGTTAGCAGTAACATTGAGGAAGTTATTTTTTAGCAATATATAAGATCAAATTGTTAATTGGAATTTTAGTATTAATTTCACGATAAAATATTTAAAACCACTACACTGACAGTGGCTAAACTGATTATCAAAACGTCCATTGAGTATTTTTTAAAATATTGTCAATATAGTGTTTTTAAATTTTTTTGTTGTCATATATTCAAGTCGAGCGATAAAACTTTATTTTACGTAAAAAAGTAAAATTACAGTTAAAATTAAAACAGATATTTACATAGTCTTAAGTACAATCACTTAAAAACTAAATCTGCGTAAATAACCCACTATGGCATGAGTCACTTGACTGCATTGCTGTTTCTGACGAAGTTGATGCTGTCGCAGTAGTACGCCACTGTTCATTATGCATTTTCAGCTCCACCTCTGTTACTATTTTACAAACTTGTAACCTAGTTTCAGCAATAAGATGTGGAAAGTTTGAAACAGCCATGGACTCGAAAAATTTGTCAATAGCAGATTTTTGTGGTACAATTTCTGTATGCGTTAAAATTTTTCAAACAACTGTTGCTGTCTCTTTTGCAAAATATTGACTAAAGTATTTTCATGAGATCCTTTTTTCTCGAGGGAGTGAAAGATTGTTGACTATTTAATCGAGTAGTATGAGAATTTTTTTGATTGCCTCTGTACTTTTTTGAGACTCCTCTACAATGTCTTGCGTCTCCGGTGTACCTTCTCCAATCTCTGGTTCATTTAAATTAGTATTTAAATCTACAGGAAGTTCCACGATTGCTTCTTCTTCATTAGTTACAGTACTTCTCTGTAACTGAACTTGTGTAATAATTGTCAAATTGGGACATATACTCCCATGTATATTGGTTTCTTGTCTGACCTGTGCCAGTGTCTGTACTTTTTTTTTTCATGTAGTGGTCCCTAATAGGCTTCCATCTTTTTTTGACATCTGCAACTAAAGATATATCTGTATAGTATTATGATTTGAAATAAATAATGGATTATTTTCTAAATATAGTTTTTTTTACAGATTTTTGACCACTGCAGAAAGTCTTTGATCACAAGCATTTCAATTTCGCATCTCTCATTGTCACATATCAAAAATTATGGAAAACATATTAAAAGCGATTTATAAACACATGAAACCTCTACGTTTACCATAATTAACAAAAAGCAAATTGGAAGTTGTTGTCAAATATTTTTTAGATAAATGGAGTTTTCCCAATTGCTGTGGGGCTTTAGACGGAAAACATTGTCATATACAATGTCCATCGAACAGTGGATCCTTATTCTACAATTACAAACAGTTTTTTTCCATTGTTTTGTTATCCTTAGTAGATGCAAATTGTAAATTTCTCTATGTTGATATTGGATCCTATAAAAAGGAGGGAGATAGTGGTATTTTTTCTAAATCAAAATTGAAGATTGAAAATGGGACATTTCCCGTTTCGAATTAAACAAAATTGCCCGGATCAAACATCTTTGTTCCACATTTTTTACTATTAGACGGACGGTTCAACTTGTTACCTCGCCTTATGAAACGATATCCTAAAGCTCAAAGTGAAATGGATACAGAAAAACGACAATATATCTACTGGTTGAGAAGGGTCCGAAGAACAATCGAAAGTGCATTTGGAATGCTAGCAAAAACTTTTCGAGTATTCCATACGCCAATAATGCTTTAACCAATCACAATTGATAACATAATACTTGCTTCTTGCTGTTTGCATAACATGTTAATAGATGACAAAACCGAAAACATTCATATTAACCCATTATGACCTAGTGTTACTTTTATGTAACGCTTGCAGAGATGCTTAGAAAACTGTAAATGAAGTTTCAGTTTGGCTATAATCACGTAGATGGCGGTGTAAGGAATTCAAAACAAACATAAAAAGCATTATGTGCAAAGCCACGCTCATAGTTGTTTTCGTTAGTGAGTAACTGCAGGCTGAATCAGATATAATTTAGCAACTATCATGGAGCATAAGTAACATTCGTTTCGAGTAAGTGTTCTTATTTTTACAGTTAAATGCATGATATTATTACAAGAACACTGTTAAATAATGCTTTTTTGTTGTCTGTGAAAATTTATAAAATACTTTGTGTATGTTTGATAAAAACAGCTTTGAATTGTAGAGTTACATATATGTAACGCTGGGCTCTCTGGAGAACGTGTCCTTTTCAACCTTGAAATAAGTATTAATACTCTTTATTTCTTTCTAGACGAGGTTTAACTCTACAAGAAGATGCAGATGAAATCTATAGATGATGCAGATGAAATCTTCATTGATCCTCCGGATGCCAGTGAACTAAGGGATGAGGATTCTGGAAATGAGGATGAGGGAGGCACTTTAGACAATCTTATTCATCCGAACAAAATACAGACGGAGAAACTATAAAAAAAAATTAGAATTTTGAAAAGCAGGAAGAGAGGGACGAAATCTCAAAAAAAAATTAAGCTTAACAGTAAAATCAACTGGAACGAGAATTGTGATTTAGTTCCGTCAGATGCACGACCATTTTTTGTGCAAAGCAATAATAAAAAAAAAATAAATAAAAAAGATATCGAAGATCCTGTTGCTCTGTTTGAAAAAATGTTACATGATAATATTATCCAGATGTTAGTAACAGAAACAAGAAGGTATGCCATTTTTAAAAACTGTCCAGATCCTCAAATTACGGCGGAAGAAATTCGATGTTTCATTGCCATTCTAATCGTGGGTGGATACGACTGCAAACCTAGCAAGCGACATTTTTGGGACAGCCAGCGTGACATGCGAAATGAAGCAGTTTATAATGCCATGAGACGGGAAAGACTCACTCAGATTATGCGATTTATACACTGCGCAGATAACTCCAAAGTAGATGCAAATGACAAACTCTTTATTTTGTTCCCGTTGAGCACCTGTCGTATGATGAGTCAATGATTCGATACTTTGGCAAGCACGGGTACAAGGAATTTATAAAAGCAAAGCCAATTAGATTTGGTTTCAAGATGTGGGCACTCAATTCCTACAATGGATATCTTCTAGATTTTGAATTTTACCAAGGTAAACGATAAGATATACACACCACAGTTGAAGAAACCTTTGGAAAACCTACCACTCCGCTGATAAAAATGTTGGAGCAGATACCACATAAATAATATCCTTATCATTTCTATGTGGATAATCTTTTCACTAATATAAACGTATTTTACTACTTGAAATTAAAAGGATATAATATTACGGGAACCTTTAGGGATGACAGAATTCCTAAAACTTGTCCACTACCGAGAAAAAAAGAATTGAAAAAGTTGGACCGTGGTAGTTTTGCTTCATATATCGACAGCGATCATGGTATTTTTCTCATAAAGTGGGTAGACAATAACGTTGAGGCTGCTGCATCTACAGCATATGGTGCTGCACCTGTGGGAACTGTGCGTAGATATAGCAAAAAAGAAAAAAAAAATATGTGCAAATTCTAAGACCGCAAATCATTGCCAAATATAACAATATGTGAGGAACGGATTTAATGGACCAAAACATCTCAACATATAGAATTGGAATCCGTTCAAAGAAGTGAAGGTAGTGTATTTTCACATAGCTGATGCAAGTATTAGTAACAGCTGGATACTCTACAAGCACCACTACCCCAAGATTTCCCAATTAGATTTCAGAAGATGTATTGCTGTCATATCTTAAAAAATATACAAATGCTCCAAAGCATGGAGGAATACCCAGTTCTTTGATATTTAGTGTCTCGCTTAATAGAATCTCAGACAATCTAAGGTACGATGGAAACAATCACCTTTTAATAGTTATACCTAACAACAAAAGACGTCGCTGTGCAGGAGAGGGGTGTAGCAGTAGTACTCGAACAATGTGTAGCAAATGTGATGTCGGCATGTGTATTGACTGCAATTATACTTTTCATATGAAGACATTCTAGTTATAATGTAAATTTTATTGTGTTTCTTAAGAATTTATTTTATTTTAGTTACGGTACCGTAATGACTTAGCGTTACATTTATCTAACATATATTTTTTTGTTAGTTAATAAGTTTTTGGGTTAAAAAATTGTTAATTTGTCTATTATTACACATTTTTAATAAAAATATATTAGTTTCTTTAATAAATTATAAAAAAAATAACTCGGGTCATAATGGGTTATCACCCGTAATGGGTAATCACTACCAATAACGGCGTTCCCAATAATTTAATTTCTTTGAAAAGGATTGGTGGAACTGCTGTTGTAGCAGCAATGCATTTAAGAAACGAATTAAAGGATTATTTGTGTTCATCATCTGGAAGGGTCACTTGGCAGTTTCACGTTGTATAATTGTTATAATTAAAAATTATTATATTATTTTTATGTATACCTATGTAATATACATACTTATATATTTTTTGTAACATAACATAAAAAAACACTTACCCGGAATTTTAAGTATTTGAACAATCTCCCAAAATTTATGTTTTAAATTATTATGTTTATAATTAACATGAGCGGCATCATACAAAATTGAATGGCTTCACTCCAATTCAATTAACAATAATTCATCTTGTTCTTTTTTCATTTTTTTTTTTCATTCGTCATAACGTCCACCCGCTGCAATGCTTCGAAACCATATGAATCAACCACACGCAGCGGGTAGACGCCAACCGTCGACGCTAGCCGTGAACGCTGGCGTGTCCGAGAAACCAAGTGCATAATCTTTTAGGTGTAGCCACAGTATATTGCTAAAGAATTATTTATTAATACTGTGGCGTAGCATTCAAATATACACGACAGCCGTTGTCCGTCGCCGCTCTCGGGTGTTCAGAGAAACCAGCGTCTTATGGGCGATACGGCGATAGCGATATAAACCTGCCGATGTCACGACGAACACAAGCACGATTCAGGGTTGTATTTGTATGTTCTTTTCCACAGTAGGGAAAATAATTTTAATTACATAAATATTATTTACAAAAGATAATTTTATTTTATATTATTTAAATTATATTAAAGACAGGTTAATTGTTTTTCGCAACATGCCATTAGAATCATGGTCATTACAAAGTAATTATATTCATACCTCGTACCTATAATGATAACAAGGCTTTGTGGCTGTTTAGCAGTTATTCTAACTTCACAGTTTAATGTTCATTGAAAATAATAATTCAAAACTTAAGCCAAGTCTTAAACATCGTATTTAATTATCATCTAAATTTAAAGAGTAGTGAAAGTGTTAGAAGTTTACTCGATACAGTAAGTGCTATGACGAGAGTAGATTCTAGTACTATTTCTAAAATACGCAAAGAAGCCGCGGAAGGAGAACTAAGGCCTGTAAAAAAAACAAGAAAATGTACCAAAAGTAGAGTGAACAGCAGAAAGTTCATACGCGTCTCCACGCCATCGTGTATAGTTTTTTTCTATAAAAATTTACCGCCGACATTGAATAAAGTGTGTGCACTGGTTAAAAAAGACAAAAATTTAGCAAACATGTCATGCACAACAATGTGGAAAATACTTGAAATGAAATAAACTTTGTGTTTTGCAAACGACAAGTAAAGTGAACCGTGATGGAACGGCCCGATATTCTGAAATAGAGGCATCAGTATTAGCGTGAGATAAAAAAATTTCGTTCCCATAGATACACCATCATTTATTTGGATGAAACTTGGGTGAATGTCGGGCATAATGTTTCCAAAGAATGGAAGGACCTCTCAGTGACTTCAGCCAGGGATGCATTTGTTAAGCAGTTTTCAACAGATCTAAAGCAGCCTACACAATGAGACCCCAGATTTATTACAGTACATGCAGTTAGTGAATTGGGATTTGTGGAATTTGCTGCTTTTTGGTTTTTAGCTAAAAAAAACTCAGCGGACTATCATGATATGGTCTTACATTTGAACAATGGATTAAGGAAAGGCTGCTTCCTATTATTTCAGAGAAAATATTTGTGGTGATGGACAATGCCTTGTGCCATTCGAGGAGAGAAGAAGTGATTCTGACAAAAGAATTTAATATAGATCAAATTAAGACATGGTTGATGGAGAAAGATATCTTTTTCGAAGAAGATTGTTTAAAATCAGAGCTCATGGAAGTTGTAAACACATTCATAGAAGAATACATAAAATATATAATCGATGAGATGTGCAAAGAGAAAAATGTTGCCATTCTAAGATTACCTCAATACCATTGTGAGTTGAATCCAATTGAAAAGGTATGGAGTCAAAAGATGTATTGCCTCACACAACACAGTTTAAGACTGCATCAATGGAACAATTAATAAGAAATGCATTTGGTGTAGTAACAGTGGACAACTGGAAAACCTATTGTAAACTTGTTATTAAGGAAGAGCAATAATTTTGAGTAATTGACAGGTTGATGGATGATATTGATGCTGCGGTAATAATTATGACAATTAAAAGTAATAGCGATGATTGAGAAGATGTGGATGATGTTAATATGCAGTGAGTAAATCATTTGATAGTGTGAAAATCGGCAGACACAAAGTGCCAAATCCAAAAAGTATGTATGTGATGGTTCGGCAAAAAGGGAAAATTAGATAGTAGGAAAAATTTCAAATAATATAACATCCGTTTTCAGAGCGTAGGCGCAAAATTTCGGGCCAATGCTTTTTAAATGCATTCATTTTTTTCGAATTCTGAAAAAACTAATAAGTATTTTTGAAAAATTTAAACGCAGAATGAAATAATACATTATTGAGGGCCGAAAGTCTCCAAAAACTTCTATAATGTTTATTTTAATAAGTTACAGGGGTGAAAAAGAAGAGAAAATTTAGTGTCATCTTTAATTTCAAATATCTCAGTTTAAAAAACTTTTTGTTTATTTTAAGGGACTTTCGGCCCTTGGTAATAATGTAATATTTCATTCTGCGTTTAAATTTTTCAAAAAGATTTGTTAGTTTTCTCAGGATTCGAAAAAAATTAATGCAAAAAAGCATTGGCCCGAAATTTTGCGATGACGCTCTTAAGGGGAATGCATGTTATATACAAAGAAAATTTTTTATGTAAGTAATTTTTGTTATTATTTAAATGCAAATGAAATAAAAGTTGTAGTTGTTTTTATGTTTTAGTTCAATCTTATCTAAATTGTTAATAAACATATAATGTCAAATAGTAAAATTTAACTATTTTTAGTAAGTTTTTTAATAGGTAATCATTTTGATAAAACTAAATTACATGATTAAGTTTGTGATGTTTATATTTTACTTTGTTTTATTGTATTTTTAATTAGCACACATATAGGTACAGCCTTGGTCACTGAATAATTTACACCTTAATTTTTACATTGTAATTCTGTAAAATCGTAGTGTCATACAGATTTGCTAAATGTCAAAGTGCTTGTCAAAAATTTTGCATGTATCGAAAAATTAAATTCGTCTAAAATGCCTAGAATACATTTGAATGCTGCAAAAAAACAAGAGCAATTGCTAAACTTGAAGAACAGCAAAAACTTCTTTCTTTAATTTCCATTTTGTTACATTTTGTAAAATAGATTTAATTTTGGCTTTTTAATTTTAATCAACCTATTCTGGGTCCTCCACTGGTAATTAACATCACTTTGACATAAAATGTGCCTTTGCATAGGTAAAAATTAAAAAAATCAGCTACTAGATACGCAAGGGTGTAAACTATCCAATGTACCGCAACTGTATATTGAATATTCTTTAGATAGGTATACATTGAAAATTTCTTTTAAATAAGTATATTGAAATATATTGTAAACATTGTTAATCTTATTGGGCAGCACACTGTTGAAAATAAATAAATTTTTATCAGAGCTATAATAATTACATACTCCTATATATGTCTATTAAAGAAACAAGTATTTATAATGCATTATTCTGTATTCAACTATATGTATCTGCTCATTAGTGAAATTAAGTTACCTATATCTAGACAGTGCTTGCAGAGAGTTTTGGCAACATTGATCTACATAAGTCAAATGTTCTGTTCTTGAAATCTGCATTTTGTCTGTATTCCCAGCTAGCCCCAACTTCTCCAAATGTTTTTTGCTTCCTTGTCAGTGGTCTTCCTCCTGTTACTACCTCAGGGTCTACCTAGCCTACTTGTATCTTGAGGATTTTAGCTCCAAGCTTTCTTTTCAATAGCAGCATCTAGTTTCCTAAAATTGTAGTGACATCCACCTTCATTCTCTTATCTGCATTTTATTATGTTTCAGGTCATCATAGGCAAACACAGATTAGGGTATATGCAAATCGGACATGGGCCTAAATGTGAAAAATGTCCCAATCTTAGAGACTACAGTCTGGAAAGGTCTATGAACAATTTTTATGCAATCTCTTGACAAATCTTTGTTTTCTGTACCTATAGTCCTTTTGTTTTTATTTTTACAAGCAGCCACAGCACAACTCAACATGTTAGTTTCAATATATCAACATCCTACTAAGGTACTGGATTTTTAAATTCACAAAAATAAAATAGCACTACATAAACACGATTAGAGAAAAAATTCTTCAAAAAATCTGACACACTACATTTATGTTGAAGATACCTGTCCAAATTAATACCCTATCATTAATTCAATTACCATTTGAAATCTACCACAATTTTTTTTATTATCTGTATTCTCTAATTGTTATAGTTAATAATAAACTTCCACAATATACAATTTATTCCTTATAATATTGCATTAATCAGTTTCATTTACTTACCTTCTTCATTTGTTGTTTGTTTTTCTTCAAATAGTGTAAATTTATATTCATCCTGTTCTACTTTAGTGTTCACCGGGAATTCATCTAAAGTTTCAGTTTCTATCTTGGGTTCCTCCTTAATTTCAATGTTAAAGGTATCCAAAGATCGAACACATGTGTCATTATCTATTTCTATTTTGCAAGTTTTCTCACTAGCTTCTTGTTTTAGTTCCATAACTTTAAATTTGATTTTATGTGCCAATTTCTTTTAGCATTAAACTGTGGCTTAAGGCTAGTAACAAAGCATATAAAAAAAGGTTACGTATGCTTCCACCACAGTATAGACAACAACTTCCACTTTTCTAGTGTTTCTAGGGCTAATAAGATTTTTATGTACTATGAACAGAGAATAACCGAGGTTATTCTCTGCTATGAATAAGACATCTAAGATTACACCATTACAGTAGTTAATAGTCACAACATAGAATAACCGAACACACATGTATTCGATTGTTCTCTGGTCACAATCTGAATAGTTGCCATATACACATCCCCATAAATCGATAACGAACTATAGCATTTTTCATATAAAAATGCTTGCACGTCACAATTTATATAAATTGAAGTCACTTATATTTAAAATTTCCAGAACGTCAACCTTAGAGTTCAAATTTTCCTAACACAGCTAATAATACGAAACCCATACGGAACTGCTCTATCTTTCATAGGCGTCAACATGGTATAATAATCAGAAAAATAAAATCATCATTATATTGGAAGTTTTGTATTTATAAATTTAGATTAATAGCTTTAAAAACTAATTATTGTTGTGTATTGTGATATGCCAAAATAAATAAATAGTCTGTAGAAAGCTGATAAGCTTTCATATAAGATAGATTATTTTGACCAAGAAATAATGACGGGACGTTTTTACTATTAAAGCCCTAAAAGAGGTGAGTTTAAAATTTAGAATAAATAATTTTGTATTAAAATGTTTTCTAATGGATTTTAGTGTGTTGCAGTAGTCTTAAAACTACAAATACAAACTACAAACTTGTAAGTGTATTTACTGTTAATATAATAGTTTGACAAATAGTTGACATTTTAAAAATTCCTCACTTACTAACTATTCTGATGTTTTGGCAACGCTGTGGGGTTCTGACGTCGTAAATCTTGAATGAACTCCGATCGTTTACATTAAATCCGAGCGATCAGAGTAGTTTCAAAGAGAATTTAAAAATGGCGCCATCAAGAAAGAAACGAGCTGCTGTTGCATTACTGTTATTAAACATTTTAAAGGAGAAAAATAAAGACAAAAAAAATTAAGAAAAAGAGAAGCATTTGGGTGAAACAACATTTACAAGAGCGTTACATATTTGGGATTGAAGAAAGTTTGCTCACAACTTTACTAACGCAAGATGGAAAGGAGTTTAAAATTTTTATGCGTATGGAATACGACGTATTTATGGTGTTACAACAGAAGGTAAGTTTTAGCACTTTAAAATAGGTATTTATGTTTAAAATTATTTTAATTTAAGGTTCGTCCATACATCGATAAACAAAATACTGACTTACGAAGTAGTGTAAGTTCTGAGTTAAAATTTACAGTATCTTTGAGATTTCTTGCCACTGGGGATAGCTATAAGTCATTAGACTACTTAACAAGAGTGTCATCTTCGACAATAAGTTTATTTCTTATAAGTTTGAAAGAAAGAGAAAGTAAAGTATTTTTTGTAAATATGTAAAGTTTTATATAATCGACCCCTTCTTTCCACTGTACATGAGCCCAGAGACTCGATTGGGGTCCCCTAGTCTTTACTTGATTACTAAATGTTAACCGAATCGGTTATCTAGGCACGGAGAAAATATATGTGAAATATAAAAACCTTTATCCCATAACCATAAGTGATATCCTGGGTGTTAATCTAAAACAGCGATTATTGCAATTAAGTTCATATAGGAACATTAGTCAACGCCGTGGCTTGAAAACTCCAAATTTCGAATAGTTGAGACACAGTTGCAAAGAAGTTGCTGAAATCTATTATGAAGACGTACACGAGAAGTTAGGAATGGAATGTCTACATTTAACAGAATACTTGGAAGGCACTATAAAGTATTCTGGAAATGTATCATTATTTAAAAGAGAAAAAAAATGAAGACACCTTTCCTGGTGCTACTATAGTATGCAGTGTACCTGTCTATTTATTATAATGTGCAATATGTCAATTTTGTGGCTCATTCCCAACTAAAATAGTAAATTAACATGAAAAAGTATCAGTTTTCAAAATATAAATAATAATTCGTCTGAATTATGCACCTTATTCACTTTGTAAAGATTTTTTGTTGACAGTGGCAATTGTGTGGCTAAACAATATCATAATATTGTAAAAATACCACTTTTTTCTTTTCTTGTAAGTACGTGGATCTTATGTTGTTGATCTTTTTCTTGACTTGGTCTGTGGTAATGGTCATGATATCCGCAATAGTCTCGTGCGCCTTATTTCTTTTGATAATGCCCTGATACTCCTTCAGTTTCACATTCCATAGACAAAGAACGGTAAAGATCGATAAATTGATCCATTTGATCTGCAGAACTTCAATCAACTTCAACTTCAATCCGAGCTCGGATCCGAGTGACAAGAGGCTCCGAGTAGACGTTTACTTACTTCCGAGTTGCGTTGCACTCCGAGTAGAGTAACTCGGATCCGAGTACTAGTAAATGTAAAGCGGACTTTACGGTGCCATAGACATAATAAGAATTTTTATTATGTCTATGTATAGCTCCGAGACTGTGATTTACAAGGATCTAGGTACACCCCAGGGTCCTGATTCTAATTGAGATTTCGACTCAAAACATGTCGAAATTAATATGGCGACGTCGAAATGCGACTTTGCGAACCTTGTGGATTTCAGCTGAACTAACCAAACGACGTCACTAGTTTTCGACTTATCGAAATTAATTTCAACCACAAGAAAGTGGTTGAAATTTCATTTCGAGTCGAAATTAATCTGACATGACTGACTGGACTGGGAGAAGTGAACTTAGGTTCAGTTTAAGTAGGCGGTGTTTTGATCCTTGCAAGGAAAACTGAGGCAAAAAGTATCAATATGGCTGTGTTTTACGGACATTTGCTAGTTTTGGAGGAATTAGAGAGGTTAGATATCCGACGTTCATAACGGAGGATAAGAAGAATGTTACGGGATACTCAAAATTCTTTTTCACTAAGTGATGCTCAATTTAGGCAGCAATTCCGGCTTAATAAACAAGCTGCAAATTATTTAATAAGGGTATTAGAACCATATTTGGAAGAAGGTGTTTATGCCTCTAGGATACCCAAAATGTTTAGGGTTAGTATTACTAAGCTGCAGTAAATTTAAAAATATATTAGAATATAACCACTAAGTCAAATCTTAGTGGTTATAACTTAAGGATCTCCCACATCGCCTTTTTTTTTCTTGTCATCTTTTCTTTCAATTCAAAATATAATTGAGAATGGCCAATATTTATGATTTAACAACTCAAACAAGAAAAAAAAGACGTTCACGTAACGTAAACAAAACAAACATTCATTCAACAAGCGTAGTGCAGCCAATAAACAACAGGGCCAACCCAAATTTTCAGCAGTGTCAAAATGATAAAGTAAATATCCCCAGTTTTAACTACAATCGAAATGAATGAGAATCAGGGGCCCAGTAATATTGCCGGAAAGCTTCGCGCAAGCGCACTTTAAGGATTTGGTGTCAAGATTTTCTGTGCGAATTTTTTGTGTCAAATGTCAAATTTAAATTCATTTATTTTTGGAGTAGGTCTTTAGAGATTTCAGTTTTTTGTTGTTTTTCATATTATTTATTAATATAAGGAATTGGACATTGGGATTTTGAACTCTGCAAAATGGTACATTGTGCTGAATGCAACGTGAGCTTTTCCAAAGCGTCCAATTTAAGGGCGCATGTAAAAAGAAAGCATCCAGGTAAGTACCAAATTTCTTTTCTTGGTAAGAACACAGGGCCAAACCTGACATAATTAGACAGTAAAGTTTTTACAAGTTATATATTCTTTTAGAAAAAATTGATATATTGGCGCCAAAGGTTAAAGGTGGACATGGGACTTTTATATGCGAAGAATGTAGGGCTACATTTGTAAAGCTTGGTAGTTTAAGAATGCATATACAACAAAAACATACAGGTAGAATACAAATTTTTTTTGCTATATACTCCTACTTAATTACAAGTCTCTTGAGTGGTGGAGAAATATGCCAAGACAGAGACAGGCTAAACAGTTCCCAATAGATCTGTAAAGGTTGCAGTGTGTCAGGCCATTAAACTACCTTATTATCTACCTGTCCTACTTACTTACTTATTTTGTTTAATTTTTAGAGAAATTGCAAGACTTAGTTCCTGCTAAGAAAAAATTTAATTGCAAACAATGTAATGCTGAGTTTGACATGTTTAAAAAATTAATTATCCACCAAAGATCACAGCATGCAGTAATGAAAAAGGAACTAAAGTGTCCATTGTGTCAATTTACAGGACCATCCTCAAAATATCTGATTACCCATTACCAAACAGAACATTCCTTGACTGTTGCTAGTGAAACACTTATATTTCAAACATTCGATAAATTTCAGGAGTGGAAAATGACTACTGAAAAGCAAACTTTCTCCTCATTTGTAAATATGCATGGTTTTAAGAAGAGTATAAACTGCAAAAAAATAAAATATACATGCCATAGATCAGGAAATATTAGAACAAGAGGGGAAAATATTAGATCTCTTAAAACACAAGGGAGTAACAAAATAAATGGGTATTGCCCTGCTGAAATGTGTGTGACAGTTGAGGCTACTAAATGTAGAGTACAATTTTGTAATACTCATGTTGGACATAAATTACAAGAAGATATGGGGCATCTTTTTCTGTCAACATCAGATCGTCAAAATATTGCATCCAAAATAGCTGCAAAAATACCATTGCAGTCTATATTAGATGAAGTACGGGATTCAGTTACTAACTGTCAACTGGAGCGAACCCATTTACTTACAAACAAAGACCTGTACAATATTGAAAAAGCATTTAACCTAAACAGATCTGCTATTCGTCATGCAAATGATGCCATTAGCGTTGATGCTTGGGTAAATGAGCTTCAAGTAAGTGGATCCATTCTATTTTATAAGCCACAAGAATGTTTATCCAATGAGTACCCTCAACTGAAGCAAGAAGATTTTTTGCTAATGATAATGACTGAAGGACAAAAGGAATTATTATTAAGGTTTGTTTTTTTTAAGTATCTTGACATATTTGTAAACTGTACTTCTACCTACATCTTTATAATTTATTTTTTAAGGTTTGGTGATGATTGTATTTGTATGGATGGAACCCATGGGCTAAATGGATATGGATTTGAGCTTCATACAATACTTGTACTTGATAATCTCAGAGAAGGCTATCCAAGTGCATTTCTAATTTCTAATAGGAATGATGCTGAAATAATGAAAATCTTTTTTTCATGTGTTGAACAACAAATTGGGAAAAAAATTAAGCCTCGAGTCTTCATGTCAGATATGGCTGAAGCCTATTATAATGCTTGGTTACAAGTGATGCATCCTGCTGAATTTAGGTATACTTAATTTGTAGTTTTAGAATTTTTATTAAGTTTTTAATATTACTTTTAGACTTTATTGCTCTTGGCATGTAGATAGGGCTTGGCGAAAAAATTTACAAAAAGTCCTTAATAAGGAAAAAAAGGTAAAGATACTTAAATGTGCTTAAATATGACTTAAAACACGTATTTTTTAGATTCTCATTTACCAAATGCTTAGAATGTTATTGCAAGAAAGAGATATAGCCACTTTTAATATCTTAATTCAAAAATTTTTGGTGTTTTGCCAAGGAAGCCCAGAATCTGTGGAATTTGCTGACTATTTTCAACAACATTATGTAAATAAAGCAGAACATTGGGCATATTGCTTTAGACTCTTTGATGGTCTTAATACTAACATGCATATAGAGAGGATGCATAGGACCATTAAACACATATATCTTAATGGAAAATATGTTAAAAGATTAGACAAAGCCATCAGTGCAATATTAAAGTTTGTGCGAGACAAAATTTTTGAAAGACTTATCATAGTTCATAAAGGGAAAGTGTGCACTAAATTATCTGAATTAAGACAAAGACATAAAACAAGTGAAATGCTGGATATAAGTAAAGTTGATGCAATAGATGTTGGTTGGATAGTGCCATCAGCTTCAAGTAATGAAATTTATGTTGTGGAAGAGTTACAGTCAGAATGTACATGCAAGCTTGAATGTAGTGAATGTGGTGTGTGTATTCACCGTTATACATGTACATGTGTAGACTGTAGTATTAAGTGGAATATGTGTAAACATATTCACTTAGTATGCAAGTTTATAAAGCAAAACCCAACAAATATTTGCAAAGAAGAAGTCAAAGAAGTTTTATCAGGTGGGTAAACTTACAATTTTATTACGTTTTTTTTTACAATAGTGCAGAATAAACCTTATTTTTTTTGTAATAACATTTTGTACTTACCTAATCTCATATTCATATAACATAGTAAGGACACTTTTTAGATAAAATGATCATTGATGTAAATGAAGTTGACCAATCAGAAGAAACTACAAACCTTGTTATGGCACTGAGCACCAAAAAAAAGGAATCACAAGTTGTTTTTGAAGAACAAAAAAAACTTGCCCAAACTATCCAGGAACTTATTTTTAACACAAAAACACTGGAGGAAATTGAGGCCATTAAAACAATAGTTGCTCCTATACAACCAACCTTAGAAGCAATTCGAAATAATCAAGCTCAGCGCAAATCATTCCCACTTCCGATGACTACTCCAGGTAACAAAAATATAGAACCTCAGAGACGATTATTTAAAACTAAGAAAGTTCTGAAAAAGAAGAAAATACTTTCAGTACCATCAGCTGATGAAATTGATAGTTTAGCGATGCAATTAATACACCCAAATTGACAATTATATAGGTAGGTATAATTATGGATGCCTATATATATATATATATATATATATATATATATATATATATATATATATATATATATATATACAGAAAACATTTCTTGTGATCTATAGGTATACTTTTTAAAATCAGTGGGTATAATAGGGCTACTGGCAAAACTTCCCACTATAATAAAAAAGTTAACGCGCCATTTATCCTACAGCAGTTCTCAAAAGAATACTGTGGTGTGGAAATGGATAAATTTGTACATATCTGTTTTAATAAAATTTTAAGAAGTCTAAAGTGTGTTTTTATTTCAACTTTAACAAAAGTTTCATGTTCATGTATAAAAGGGTACTTAGTAACTTCATGTAATTTTTAAGTTCTGAAGATATCAGTCCAAATTTCATTTTTTAACACATTCACAGAAAAGACTGCATATGTAGACACTTACTGTATATAAAGACTCTATGGATGAATATATTATGAATATATTTATTTTCTTTGTTGAATTAAACTTTTAATTTAATTTTAATGACGTATGTCATCAGTAACAGAAAATACAATTCGAAGTTAGAAAATGGCCCCATATTGTACCAGTCTTTGAAATTATTAGATAAACAATTGTTGAAAGTATCAATAGTCATAATTTTGTTTATTGATTTTAAAAGACCAAATATACCAAACTAATTCAAATATAGTTAAATATAGTATAAACAAAATTCAAGTGACTTGTAACAAAATTTCTCCAAGAGCTGAAAAATATCCAACAACAATTTATATAAAATGCAAAAGTTGCCTGATAAATACATAATGTGACTTAATAGTAAATATGTATTGAGAAAAACCAAAGAGAAATCTCATTAAAAAAATGCAGTTACATCCTTTTTCTAGGGTATATATAATTCGCAATAAATATTTGATTATTCAACTAATATTTTTTTGGAAAATACATGTACATGTAAACAACACTTAGTAATAAACATTATACAAAATGATGAAGCTACAATTAAAATCTAATCTAGGTGCTGTTTGTAAGCATTGGGCAATCCCCATAACACTTAAACTATATTAAAACAATTTAACCCATTAACGCCGAGAAAAAAAATTTGAATTTACGATTTTTGTTTTGAACTTTCATAAAGAAAGGTGTAAAATTAACCTACGTTTGGAAAAAAATAAATTTTTATTTCAAAATATACAAAAAACATGCTGTCACCATATGGGCCCTGTAGGCGTTCCAGGGTATACACAAAAAATTATCTGAATTAAGTATTTGTGTGAAATTTCATAAAACATTCTAAACATAAACCAACATCGCACTTGATACACATTGTACATAAGGATCTAGGGATCCCACCTTAAATTTTTACCTTTACCATGCGAGATGCGCTATGCACCATTACGCAGATGATTTTAAGATTTTTAAGACATTTTTGTTTCTCCTAACCTACCCATAACCAATAAAAATAACCTTGGTCCATCCTTGGTCGTTTTCTTAGGTTGTTCAAAATTTCTATAGATATTTTGAGAACGATTTCAAAACTTGGTTTTGTCAAACTTTGGTTAGTTAAAAAATGTGATTTTCATTACAACCAATAAATTGTGGCCTAATCCCATATAAACATAATATTTAAATTAAAAAAGAAGTTTAAAAAAGTTTCATTGTAAAAGATTTTGCTATCTAGTAGTGGGAATAAAATGTAAAGAAACATACAAAAAACCAGTAGAAGTACTCAATGTTTGTCAAAGAAAACAAGAAATGGGCTTTTTGAAAGAGGAAAGAAAGAATTTTGGAAATTAAGATAATATATTATGAATGATATGAAGGATAACATTTTCTTTTAAATTAAGAATTAGTTGTAAGTTTTTTATTTATGAGATTTGCTAGTCACCATTTTAATCGTAATTTCAATAAGACTACATAAATGAAAGATTATAATTGGTTAATTAAATATCTAGCTTAAATCTAGTTGTCAATTTATTATTTCTTGAAATCACAAGCCAAAATTTTAAAATCATAATATGCGTAACGGAGCATCGCGCAGCTCGCATGGTAAAGGTAAAAATTTAAGGTGGGATCCCTAGATCCAAGTCATTGTACGCCCTTTGCTTATACAATTGAACCCGGCACATCTTCTTCTTTTTCCTTCTGGCACTACTACTACGTAATGGTTTAGCCCATCAAATCTGACATCGTCTCCAACACGGCTGTTACTTCCAGCAGCTTTAGGCATGCGACCTGGACCTTTAGCTGTCGTTTTGTAATTTGCCAAATATGATGCTATGATATGATGCCAACTGGCTGATATTTCTGCCACTTTTGCGGTAGAGAATCCAAGCATTTTGTATAGATACATCAATAAGATATGTAAATATCGACTAGTACCACTTTTTTGATCTTACACCAATACGATAACTGAAACAATGTATGTTATTATATTATTATAATCAATATACTTTACATACTAAGATACATTTGCATCCATCAGATCGATGCCTCCCATGTTTTTATTGTATTTGGAAATTACATCCGGACGTGGTATAGGTACGTTTCTTTTATCTTTTCTTCTCTCTAGAAAAATCTCTCTACAGATTTCACTGGAGTAACCCCAAAAACACGTACTGGCCACTGTTACCACATTATTGTCCATCCACCTCACATAAAGAATACCATCGTTCGTTTCAATAGTTGAAGTGTAGGTGCCTCGAGCTTCTTTGGCCATAATCTTTTTAGGCGGTATAGGAACTTCTTCTTAAATTCGGTGATCCCTAATTGTTCCAGTTGCTCCATACCCATTTGCTTTCAAAGTAGAGTTAGAGCTAACAGTTGACGACTACTCAAATTTTCAACAGTCTCACCCTTATCTTCATACCCTGAATCCTCATCGGTCAGATCCTGACAGTCAGGTGGCTGTATGTATATATCAGTGACTTCGTTATTAGATTCGTAGGCGATATCTAACGCTTCTTGAAGAGTTATTCCTCTGAAACTAAAATTAGCGTATAAAACTATAGGCTAATACATATTGTCCGTAGTACGCCTACTGGTCCCATATGGTGACAGTGACGTTTACGACGAAATTATAAAAAACTAGAACCATATATTTAGAAAATCAACAAACAGTATTGCGAAAATACGTTTTTTAAATAAAATCGATCGCCTATATATACAATAAAATAAATAAGATCGACATAATTTAACTTACCGTAACGGGATGTCCATATTTTCGTCGTCGAAAATAATCTGTCCAATAAAAAATAGCACAACCTCTGACTCGCGAGTACAACAAGCAACTGATCTTGTCAGGCGCATCCGATGAGCATTTCGAACGATTAGTTCTCAGTCAGTGGCGTTCAAATTAAATTTGTCAGTTAGTACACGCACATAAATAGAGGGCGGTTTTGTGTCCCCATATGGTACCCGTAGGCGTTAATGGGTTAAGAGGAATTGGGTACTTAATAAGTTCTTATCTATAACAATCACATTGTGTAGTTTACCCTACACTAGAAATCAAAACAAAAATAAGTCAAATAAATTTAATTTACATTATGTGTTTTACATATTTTTTAATTTTGATACAAAATAAATTGGCACATTCACTTGAAGGGGTAGAATCAAACACCTTGGTACTTTTTAAATATTACATTAGCACATTAAATCAATATACCCACAAGTGTTAAACAGGAATATTGGCAAATCACAATTTTTCTCACCACTATAAACACAACAGATCATATTTTGATTATTGTCAGTAAAGGTGGCTTTTTCTCTAGATAGTTTAAAAAATAATTAGTTCTTTTCATTGTGCTTGCTAGGTCCCTCAAAAAAAAGCTTTAGTCAGATTTCTGGCTCGTATAAAGACTAATTCCTGTAAATGTTGCATTTCGCTTATCAAACACCTTTTTACCCGACTAAAACCGCACACTGTCCCATTTTTATTTTGCTCCAAACTTTGAAGATAAGCTTTTCACTATTTTTAGGCCGGTCACAGGATTAACGTGATTTGGACTAGTCGTTACACAACTTTTATCATTACATTACTTTCTTGACTAACATAACAATAATTTTTTATGCAATCATAGATATTACATTCATATTCTAGTAGTTAAAAAAAATAAACTATGAAGCAAAAAGAAAGGTTATGTTATTATTTATGTGTTCTTAGTTCTATTCTACTGTTCGTGTTCCGTGTTCCGCATAATTTTTACTTTTGTTATTAGATGGCGTTGTTACGTCTGTAAATAGTTATTTCGATAATTATTGGCCTACGACGGGATAGATTTTGTTTCGATTTAATGAGACTTAAAGAGGTCGAAATACGTATAAGCGGCTTGCCGCTACCCTGTATCGAAACAAAATACCGTCATTATGTTTTATTTCTTTACTCTTTTTGGAGTACCAGGAACTGAATTCACTACGAATTTTGACCATAATGAACGGCAGGTGGAATGCATATTTAAGATTCCCTTGCCGAGTAATTCATTAAGCTGTTTGCTTTGCAAGTTGTAGAAGGCACAGTGATAAAAATTTGAATTCGGTTTCGCCAGGTAGGAAATCATATGATTTCACTTGTTGTTATTAGATGGCGTTGTTACGTCTTTAAATAGTTATTTCGATAATTGTTGGCCTACGACGGGATAGATTTTGTTTCGATTAGCGCTCTGATGAGACCCAAAGAGGTGGAAATACGTATAAGCGGCTTGCCGCTGCCCTTTATCGAAACAAAAATCTAATACCGTCATTATGTCATACTTTTTAGATTTTGTCGCCTAAAATTTAGAACCTACGTTTTGAAGTTGCCGCAAAATGGAATTTGTTTCGGACCGTCCGCATTTAACGCTAGAAACTCTCCCAAAACTTTCTATGTGAGTTACCTTACTAGAGGCAGAGAATATTTATTCTGTGCTAGAAGGCTATATGTAACGAGAAGCTAGTTGCCAACTTGCGTACCATATTCTCATTGGACATTTTTGACACCAGTTATTGAGGTTAGGTAATCATCATTTTTGTGTTTTGTTTATTGTTTTTGAATTGTAATTATTACGCCGGCTCCATACATGGGGGGTCAACGTTGGTCATACGACAGGATAAACGTAATAAACACCTCAATGAAAAAGGAGCCTACGTTATGCACTCATAAAATGAAAAAAGAAATTTTTGCAATACCAAAACATTGGGAGCACGACATCGTCAATAGGAAGAAAGCGATTACAGGAGAAAAAGATGTAGAATGGCTTAAAATTTCCTGGATTCAGTTCCCACAATCTCGGCCTAGAAAAATGTTAGGTTAGGAAAAAGTTATTTTTTTGATCTCACGAAAAAAATACGTGGCCGTCTCTCAACAAATCCATACATGGTGTTAGATTTATTATTTCCCTAATGAAGAGGGATAATAGTAGAGAAAAAGAAAGATCTAATATCATTGTTAAAAGCACGTTGATTGACGCTTCAATTTTCACTTCGGAAATTGAAAACTTTTCTGAAGTGGAAATTAAAACGTCAATAAACGTACTTTAACTTTTAATTGTGGCTTATTCCCATTTAAACCACGGTTAAAGTAGGTGCCTCCTATTCACCACAATTATTTTAAAAATTTCCAGTGCACCAATGACGTGGATACTGTCACCTCGGGGTAATAATTAAGGGTCTAACCACCTTCTGTTATCTCCGGGTGCTCTGTAGAGGGCTTCCAATATACTGTCGAGAGCTCCTCTACTTAAGTCCATTTTCGGGTTATGGACTTGGAAAATATTTATCTTCGGTGTCTTGCCTTAAAAAAGGCATGACAATTTCTTCGTCGAAATAAAAACACCAAGTTAAGTTGAAACAATTCTCATCCACAGAGTATGGAAAATAAATGCAGGAAGCAGAGCCCCGAGAGCACTAAGCTCTCGGAGACCCCGTGAGGAACTGACCTGGCTGACCTGAAAATCGCCAATATTTATATGCGCTGTTCGAGCGATAAATAGGGATTTCCAGGTCAAGAACCAATGGAAAATTCGAGGCGGGGCGATGCGCATCGAAATGCGTACTAGTCCACAGACTATCGCATTTGATGACAATACAGATGTAGCACTGATTCAAAAGAAAGAGACGGAGTAATACTTTTTGTTCAGTTCAAAATGTTTTTCAGTTTTATTAGTGCGAAAAACGCATATACATTTTTTTAAACAATTAAACAAAACTAATTTTGAAATTATTTCTTTTTGCTTTATTCTACCTGAATTATTTTAGCTTATCATATACAAAAATCCCAAAATGTATTTTACTTTATTTCGAAATTTTTATAACCGATTAATTTTATCCCAATTATCTCAAAAGAGTGAATTTGATATATTAGCACTTCTGGTTGTGAGCTACTCATATACAGTTTCATATTAACTGCTTAAAACAATTCTCACACTTGTTTTTCTTCACTGTGCACCTTCAAATGTATTTTCAACGTATATGTGTAAGAAAACTGCTTAAAACAAATTTCACATTTGTATGGTTTTTCTCCAGTATGTATCCTCAAATGTACTTTCAAATCACTTGTAGTAACAAACTGTTTTAAACAAATTTCACACGTGTGAAGCTTTTCTCCAGTATGCCATCTCAAATGTTTTTTCAAATCATTTGTAGTAATAAACTGCTTTAAACACGTTTCACACTTGTAAAGTTTTTCTGCAGTATGTGTTCTCAAATGTCTTTTCAAAACAGTTGTAGAAATATACTGCTTTAAACAAATTTCACACTTGTAAGGTTTTTCTCCTCTGTGCACTCTCAAATGTATTTTTAAATGACCTGCTTCACCGAACTGTTTAAAACAAATTTCACACTTGTAAGGTTTTTCACCATTGTGTGTAGTCAAATGCCTTGTCAAATGACTTTTAATAGAAAACAGTTTTAAACAAATTTCACACTTGTAAGGTTTTTCTCCAGTGTGCACTCTCAAATGTGTTTTCAAATTACTTGCATCATTAAACTGTTTAAAACAAATTTCACAGTTGTAAGGTTTTTCTCCTGTGTGCCCTCTCAAATGTGTTTTCAAACTACTTGCTTCACTAAAGTGTTTAAAACAAATTTCACACTTGTGACGTTTTTCCCCAGTGTGTGTTTTAAAATGTCTTTTTAAGTCACTTGCAGTAATAAACTGTTTTAAACAAGTGTCACACTTGTGAAGTTTTTCTCCAGTGTGTGCCCTCAAATGTGTTTTCAAATAACCTTTAGTAGTAAACTGCTTTAAGCAAAGTTTGCACTCATGAGGTTTTTCTCCAGTGTGAACTTTCATGTGCTCAGTTAAAGAATCTTTTCGAGAAAAATGCTTAAAACAAATTTCACACTTGGGTTTTTCTCTGGTATGTAGCAGAAAGTGTCGTTTCAAGTATCCTTTTTGAGTAAACTGCTTGCAACAAATTTCACATTTGTAAGGTGTTTGTTCAGTCCCAACTTTGATATTTTTATTTAATATTTTTCCTTCAGCATGTTGGCCTATATATTTTCCTTTATCAGATGAATGTAATGTTTCCATTATTGTCATTTTGTTCTCCTCCTGGGGACAACCTAAAATACAAACCAACTATAAACATTTTACTGGAACAGAAAAATTATTGTAGAAATAAAGGAATATAATAAATAAAATTAAAAACCGTAGCGCAAATTGACCTTTATAAGTTTATTCCTCCATTAGATCTTATTCTTACCACTTAATGATAATTGGTAACACTCAATGTCTACTACTGTTTTTTTGGTATGTTAAAAAGCTACCAGGTTATTAATTAGATATAACACCTTGCTGTCAGACTTTTTGGTAATTATGGTAATGAAGAAATTATTATTTAGTCAAATTACTAACTTCAATGTATTGTAAAATATTTGTCTGAAATTACATTTATAGGAATAAACTTCCTTCAATTATTTAAGTAATTATGCATTGTCACCTAATTATGCATATTATGAGAACAAAAGATGTGTAAAATCTATTAAAATTGACGGAAAACGATAATGTACACTTCTTCTTCTTCTTCGTCTAGCCATTCACGTCCACATCTGAACATAAGCCTCTTCAAGTCTTCCTTTCCATTGTTTTTTATTGTACGCTACTTGTAGCCAATTTTTCCCGGCAGTCCTTTTCAGATCATCTGTCCATCTCATAGGAGGTCTGCCTCTGGGTCTTTTGTGTTGGTATGGTCTCCAGGTTAAAATTGATCTGTGCCATTTGTTTAGATCGCTCCTAGCTACATGTCCAGCGTATTCCCATTTCAACTTTAATGATTTTTGCACCACATCGGTGACTTTGGTTTTCTGTCTTATCCATGTGTTTGTTTTCTTGTCCTTAAGTGATATACCTAGCATTGCTCTTTCCATGGCAACACGCGATGGAAAGAGCAATGCATAATGTACACTGGCGGGCAAAAATTTAGGTCAATTTAAATTTTGTGTTTTGAGGTAGTAATTTGTTTATCGGTTTCTTCGGTTGTATCGGTTTCTTAGTAAGCGCTGATATATTGCGTTTCGAGAAATGATGTATCATTTGTTGTTGTTATCTGTCAGCTTAGTGGTAACCTCTCGGTGGTACACTGTATTATACTATTATTATCAGTGTATATCTAATGAATCATAATGCTTTTAGATCCTGCTATTGTAGCATTGATACAAAATATCTAAGAACAACGTGAAACTGCAAGAATTAATTAAATTAAATTAAATCCGTAAAATAGTTTCGAAACACAATTCAGATAACTGCCTTAATCTGAACCTTCTATAAATGCAAGGTATAACAGACGCTGATAAAGATGTTAATAGAGACATGGGGAATCTAAAATTTGCATTCCACGACATGTCTCCTCAGCTAAGCAGAAATCGTTAGCGAATTGGTTTCTTGTACTCATACAGAGTAGATCCGAATAAAAATAAAATTAAAGACAGTCAAGATTTCCTTTCACGCAAAAATAGTCTATGTATCTGTTGATACGTATTTCGCTTTAATAAAGCTCATCAGAACAGTTATTCATAGGCTTTCTCAACGTGAAAATTAATCTTTTCCTGTCTTTGTGAAGCGACGATAAAATGGCTTCGAAACGGACGCAATAGCGACATCTGATATTAAATCCGTAAAATAGTTTCGAAACACAATTCAGATAACTGCCTTAATCTGAACCTTCTATAAATGCAAGGTATAACAGACGCTGATAAAGATGTTAATAGAGACATGGGGAATCTAAAATTTGCATTCCACGACATGTCTCCTCAGCTAAGCAGAAATCGTTAGCGAATTGGTTTCTTGTACTCATACAGAGTAGATCCGAATAAAAATAAAATTAAAGACAGTCAAGATTTCCTTTCACGCAAAAATAGTCTATGTATCTGTTGATACGTATTTCGCTTTAATAAAGCTCATCAGAACAGTTATTCATAGGCTTTCTCAACGTGAAAATTAATCTTTTCCTGTCTTTGTGAAGCGACGATAAAATGGCTTCGAAACGGACGCAATAGCGACATCTGATATTAAATCCGTAAAATAGTTTCGAAACACAATTCAGATAACTGCCTTAATCTGAACCTTCTATAAATGCAAGGTATAACAGACGCTGATAAAGATGTTAATAGAGACATGGGGAATCTAAAATTTGCATTCCACGACATGTCTCCTCAGCTAAGCAGAAATCGTTAGCGAATTGGTTTCTTGTACTCATACAGAGTAGATCCGAATAAAAATAAAATTAAAGACAGTCAAGATTTCCTTTCACGCAAAAATAGTCTATGTATCTGTTGATACGTATTTCGCTTTAATAAAGCTCATCAGAACAGTTATTCATAGGCTTTCTCAACGTGAAAATTAATCTTTTCCTGTCTTTGTGAAGCGACGATAAAATGGCTTCGAAACGGACGCAATAGCGACATCTGATATTAAATCCGTAAAATAGTTTCGAAACACAATTCAGATAACTGCCTTAATCTGAACCTTCTATAAATGCAAGGTATAACAGACGCTGATAAAGATGTTAATAGAGACATGGGGAATCTAAAATTTGCATTCCACGACATGTCTCCTCAGCTAAGCAGAAATCGTTAGCGAATTGGTTTCTTGTACTCATACAGAGTAGATCCGAATAAAAATAAAATTAAAGACAGTCAAGATTTCCTTTCACGCAAAAATAGTCTATGTATCTGTTGATACGTATTTCGCTTTAATAAAGCTCATCAGAACAGTTATTCATAGGCTTTCTCAACGTGAAAATTAATCTTTTCCTGTCTTTGTGAAGCGACGATAAAATGGCTTCGAAACGGACGCAATAGCGACATCTGATATTAAATCCGTAAAATAGTTTCGAAACACAATTCAGATAACTGCCTTAATCTGAACCTTCTATAAATGCAAGGTATAACAGACGCTGATAAAGATGTTAATAGAGACATGGGGAATCTAAAATTTGCATTCCACGACATGTCTCCTCAGCTAAGCAGAAATCGTTAGCGAATTGGTTTCTTGTACTCATACAGAGTAGATCCGAATAAAAATAAAATTAAAGACAGTCAAGATTTCCTTTCACGCAAAAATAGTCTATGAATAACTGTTCTGATGAGCTTTATTAAAGCGAAATACGTATCAACAGATACATAGACTATTTTTGCGTGAAAGGAAATCTTGACTGTCTTTAATTTTATTTTTATTCGGATCTACTCTGTATGAGTACAAGAAACCAATTCGCTAACGATTTCTGCTTAGCTGAGGAGACATGTCGTGGAATGCAAATTTTAGATTCCCCATGTCTCTATTAACATCTTTATCAGCGTCTGTTATACCTTGCATTTATAGAAGGTTCAGATTAAGGCAGTTATCTGAATTGTGTTTCGAAACTATTTTACGGATTTAATATCAGATGTCGCTATTGCGTCCGTTTCGAAGCCATTTTATCGTCGCTTCACAAAGACAGGAAAAGATTAATTTTCACGTTGAGAAAGCCTATGAATAACTGTTCTGATGAGCTTTATTAAAGCGAAATACGTATCAACAGATACATAGACTATTTTTGCGTGAAAGGAAATCTTGACTGTCTTTAATTTTATTTTTATTCGGATCTACTCTGTATGAGTACAAGAAACCAATTCGCTAACGATTTCTGCTTAGCTGAGGAGACATGTCGTGGAATGCAAATTTTAGATTCCCCATGTCTCTATTAACATCTTTATCAGCGTCTGTTATACCTTGCATTTATAGAAGGTTCAGATTAAGGCAGTTATCTGAATTGTGTTTCGAAACTATTTTACGGATTTAATATCAGATGTCGCTATTGCGTCCGTTTCGAAGCCATTTTATCGTCGCTTCACAAAGACAGGAAAAGATTAATTTTCACGTTGAGAAAGCCTATGAATAACTGTTCTGATGAGCTTTATTAAAGCGAAATACGTATCAACAGATACATAGACTATTTTTGCGTGAAAGGAAATCTTGACTGTCTTTAATTTTATTTTTATTCGGATCTACTCTGTATGAGTACAAGAAACCAATTCGCTAACGATTTCTGCTTAGCTGAGGAGACATGTCGTGGAATGCAAATTTTAGATTCCCCATGTCTCTATTAACATCTTTATCAGCGTCTGTTATACCTTGCATTTATAGAAGGTTCAGATTAAGGCAGTTATCTGAATTGTGTTTCGAAACTATTTTACGGATTTAATATCAGATGTCGCTATTGCGTCCGTTTCGAAGCCATTTTATCGTCGCTTCACAAAGACAGGAAAAGATTAATTTTCACGTTGAGAAAGCCTATGAATAACTGTTCTGATGAGCTTTATTAAAGCGAAATACGTATCAACAGATACATAGACTATTTTTGCGTGAAAGGAAATCTTGACTGTCTTTAATTTTATTTTTAAATTAAATTAATTAAATGTGCACTGAGGTTTTCTCATGAAATCAACTTCAATAGGTGAGAAATGTTAATGTTAGTGAATGAACCGTTAGAATAAGGCTTCGAGCTGCTCGATTATCTTGCAGAAAGATGGCTACAGGCCTATCATTACAACGCTGGCATCGGATAGCAAGATTAAATTTTGTCCAGACTCACCTCCATTGGAGTAATGTAAAATGTGTAACGAAATATTTTGCCTACCACATAGGGTATTACTATGGGGGTTGAAAATTTGGGACAGAAAATATTGGGGCAGAGATAGGCAAGCAAAATAAATCGAAACTTATGCGAACGGCGCTCAGGGTTTATTTGTAGTAGCTGGGTCGTGGATAAGTTGAATGGCAAGGGGATTAGATTGGGGCAACTACAAAAATGAAACAAAGGGGTACTTACATGATGCTCTTGGACAAATTGGCAAACAAAACAACAAGAAGGACCTCTAGCTATTTAAAATGGAACGCCGCTTCGAGGAAACTTCCTGCTGGATGAAGGAAAAAGGCTATTCCTTCCTGAAAAAGAAACACAAAAGGGGTTATAAACTTTTTTAAATCAATAAACAAAATGGTTCAGAGAAATAAATTAAACCTTTATTGTTGTCTCACCACAAACAATTACAAATATAAATGGCACAAAAATACTATATTAATAGCTAGAAAGATTTATACCAAAATAACAAAGAAGAAAAACTTACTAAGGGCCGATTGTTCAATTGAAGATTATCTTCAGATTAAAAATAGTCTTCAGTTAAACTTAATATAGCGTTGTTCAATGCAAGTTTAACACTTAGGGCCGATTGTTCAATTGAAGATTATCTTCAGATTAAAAATAATCTTCAGTTAAACTTAATATAGCGTTGTTCAATGCAAGTTTAACACTTAACCATCTGTTTGTAACATTTTTTTATATAATTAAAATATTAATTATTTTTATTCCTTTTACCCCCGTGATGATACGCTTATGTTCGGTTTACCGTCTTCAAAATTTTATTGAATGCCCGGAATTTCCTTGCGTCCGAAAGGTTTTTAATCCTTTCCGTCTTAATCCGGGTCTTTTATGATAGATTTGTAAATATTCCGAAGGCTCGTATAGTAATTTTTCTGTAAAGATCTCGGGAAAAACCTAATCTAGGAGATTTGATGTTTCATCACGTTTGTAGGTAGAAGTATACCGTTATGTTCAATCTTAATTAGAACTTTTTACCTTCTCAGAAATACATACAGCTGGCCTATCATTTTTGGGGGGAAGATACCCTCACCTTTTCTTGGGTAGCTTGGTAAAATTTTAGAGGAACCAAGTTACTTCTCGGTGGGCACTCGTAGAGAAAACAACTTATCGGTGGGCATTCGTCGAATTAAGACGCTTAGTTCAAATTATCGTATCTGCTACCTTACCGTCTCTGTGCATTTTCTTTATAAGTGTGTATACACTTGTTATTTTGAGTTTCTTCATCCTATACTATATTAGATTAAATATAGTCATAAATTCAGTATTTAATACAAGTACAGTATTAACTTCAGTGAATTAAAGCAGCAGTCGCCAGGAATTACTGTAAGTGACATAATTTTAATATCTCCACCTACCTGGGCAAGTAACATGGTATGGAATCATATCATCTTCCATTATCTGGACGTATCTCAAATTCATACATGTCTTCAAATGTAGTTGAGAGTAGCTACTGAATTTTGCAGTCAATTAAAGAACATTCTATATTTATTTTGTTACGAACCAAATAATCGACTTAACCAAGTGCGGTTTGGTTAAATTTTAATGTTTTCATTTCTGTAATCTTTTTTGTATTTTTGTAAATTTAGATTTTATTAATTTTTGTTATCTTTGGTTTTTGTTATAATTTTTTATTCATTTTTTTTGCTGTAATATCTCGAGATACGCCAAAACTTTATTTGTGCATGCTTGTGTTATACTTATATCTTTGTAAAGATATTTTCTAATTATATTTCTGCCTATTTTTATATGTATACCACCATTTTATAGTTGTTGGTGTATTTTTATTACTTGTGTTGCATTCAGCAGCGTCGTAATTTTGTTGTTGTTTAATATATTGTTATTGTTTTATGTATGTATTTTATTTGTCGACTCCTAACAACGTTCCCTGATATATTTGCTTTTTACCTTTAAATATAACTATACCTTTGACCAGTAGAAAGATCAGGCTTATTAAGTTTCGTAGGTAAGTAAGTGTAATACCTTGTATATTTATTTTTTGTTTATGTAGAGTGTTGACCAAATTTATTCAATAATTAACTGTGATATCTTTTCTTGGGTTTGATCTCTGAACCTAAATATCTTTCCTTATCTCTTTTCTTTTCTAAGGTTTCTTAATTTTCTCCTTAAACCCCAAAAAATTAAGTGGCGCCCTGTTCCCTATCTTATCTTTGGTAATTTTACCCATCTATCTTTTTGTTTATTTCTGTTTTTTTTTTTCAATATCTCTTATCGTATCTTTACTTATTTCGTCCGTTGGACCCATTCCTGGTTCCAAAAGCTAGTTTCGAACCCACGACTCGCTCTCCACCAACCATCTGGCTGCCGTCCGCAGTGTCTCCATTGGTGACCTTTCTAGCACTATCCAAAAAAGGTTTCCGAGGTTACACATATTAACTAGAGATTAACTTAATCGCCCAAAAACGAAGGATTAACGATGTTAACTAGAGATTTGTAACCTTACTTTCTGGTTTTAAATTAAATATTGTCTACACAATTCCAGATTAGAACAACCATAGTTATATCACTAGATATTGTGTTTTATTGCTTTAAATTTGCAGTCTTACAGATTTACAGCAATAATCTATTATAATTTCGTGTCTATAATAATAATTATGGCTATTGCTAATTGTTGCTAATAATGGTGTGTTTGATTTTGATGATGGAGATATTACAGAAGATGAAGATTTCTTAGCTGTTGTTAATATAATTTTTCCTCTGTTAAAAAATCCTGTTTTTCCAGTAAGAGAAAATCATTTTCATAAATGGTCAGATAATGAGTTTTTCAATAGATTCCGATTACCAAAGGAAACAGTTTTTATGCTGGTTAAGTGCATAAGAGACAGAATAGCTCATCCCACAAATAGGTAATATATATTAAACAATATATATATATATATATATATATATATATATATATATATATATATATATATATATATATATATATATATTAAACAATTTTTAGAAATCATGCTGTGCTGCCAGAGACAATAATCACTAATGCAACATGAACACGAACATGAAAAATGTAAACACTACGCCAAAAGTCAATAACTTTTATATATGAACACCAACGTTTATACCACAGAACAAATTTATTTTTATAACTTTCATGAAAAAATTTGTTCCAAGCCGGTAATTAATAACTGGCAACATTGTCACCGCTTCAGTACTCGGGTTTAACAAATCCGAGAGTTAACATGCATTGAACAACTTCTTGAGAAATAATCTTTGAATTAAATTTAATCATCGTTTACTTAATCCATGAGTTAACTACTGATTCAACAACTGGTCCTTAGTATGTCCTTTTTCTCATATATTAATAGTTACAAAAAAAATAAATACAATAACAAACAGGAACACTTACTATATCCTATCCGTTTACAAGTGGGAGATACTACAAAACTTACAATAAATTGTTACTGGGCTACAAATTGTAGCAGAAATAAATCATTACAAATAAAAAAATAACTTTAAAAATGAAACTATTCATAGAGGTTAACCTTCTTTAAAAACAAAAACAAGATCTGTTATGATTAGTTATTTATCAGATGTCAAAAATAATAAAGATAGCTATCATATGTCAACATTAAATTTTAAAACAGAGAACAAATAAAATGACAGCAATGGTCACACCCTAAAATTTACAATATTAATTATTATAATTTAAATTGTTACGAAAGCAAATTATTATTAAAAAATGTATATCTTCACTTTAAAAATTCAAACAAAAAAGTTACCTGAGTGTCACTAAAATTTCTTTACTTAACATTTCTGAGGTTGGAACTGGAGATTCACTGCCACGCAAAAAACTGCATTTATAGTCTGGGACTACGATCAGGGATAACAAAATGAGGATGGAAGCTAGCACTGGAACACAAACCTTGGAAAACTCGTCTCCTTAAAAAACTGAACCATGTGGGTACCTTTCAAATTTGTTGCAAAACGCCGCTTTACAAATCTCCCATATGAGATACGGCATACAACAAAACAGTGATTACTCGTTCAGAATTGACACATTACTTTGAGGAAAAATCACCTTTTTTCACAAATTTGCAGGTTTTTTTTTTCGACTAAACTAAACGACGCCTGCTTTCAATGGGCCATCTTCCAAACCTAACATTTGACTTGTCAAACATGCTTAAAATTATTATTAGCTGTGTTAGGAAAATTTGAACTCTAAGGTTAACATTCTGGAATTTTAAATATAAGTGACATCACTTTATATAAATTGTGACGTGCACACATTTTTATATGAAAAATACTATACCTATATCTGCCTATTAAAGAAACAAGTATTTATAATGCATTATTCTGTATTCAACTATATGTATCTGATTATTAGTGAAATTAAGTTACCTACATCTAGACAGTGCTGAATACAGCTCTGATTAGAATTACTTGAATATCAGCAGTCTCGTACCAACACATGCTTGAGAGTTTTGGCAACACTGATCTGCATAAACCAAATGTTCTGTTCTTAATGTGAAATAAAGTATAGTTATACACTTTCAGAAAACAGCTTAGAGTAATCATAGGTATTATCATTGGAAGTGGCAACTCAGATATTTCTGCAAAATGAACAAATGGACAGAACAGCATGCAGATGACGTGAAAATGTAAAGAAAACAGCCCAACATATTTCTGCAACTACAGGCATCCAGGAGATACTGTATTTTTTCTGTATTTCCAGCTAGCTCCAACTCTTCCCAAATGTTTTTTGCTTCCTTGTCAGTGGTCCTCCTCCAGGAACCTCTACCTAGCCTTCTTGCATCTTGAGGATTTCAGGTCCAAGCTTTCTTTTCAATAGCAGCATCTAGTTACCCAAAATTGTGGACACATCCACTTTCATTCTCTTATCTACATTTGTTTCACCTGTTTCCACAAAAATTTTCATTTCAAAATGGTCTCAGGTCATCATAATAGGCAACCACAGATTAGGGTATATGCAAGAGATCTTAGGGAGTACCGTCTGGAAAGGTATACGAACAATTTGTATGCAATCTCTTGACAAATCTTTGTTTTCTGTACCTCTAGTTCTTTTGTTTTTATTTTTAAAAGCAGCCACAGAGCACAACCCAACATAGTTTCAATATATCAACATTCTACTAACCTACTGGATTTTTAAATTCACAAAAATAATGTACCACTATACAAACACAAACTACATTTTTGTTGAAGATAATAATATATCAAAATTAATACCCTACCATTAATTCAATTAACATTTAAAATCCACCACAAAAACTTATTATCTGTATTTTCTAACTGTTAAGTTAATAATAAACTTCCTCAACATAAAATTAATTCCTTATAGTATTGCATTAATCAGTTTTATTAACTTACTTTCTTCATTCGTTGTTTGCTTTTCTTCAAATATTGTAAATTTATATTCATCCTGTTCTACTTTAGTCTTCACCGGGAATTCATTTAAGTCTAAAGTTTCAGTTTCTATCTTGGGTTCCTCCTTAATTTCAATGTTAAAAGTATCCAAGGATGGAACACATGTGTCATTATCTATTTCTATTTTGCAAGTTTTCTCACTAGCTTCTTGTTTTAGTTCCATATTCCATAGGTAATACCAACTAAGGGTAACAGGGGACGGTAAATACAAGTTCAAATTTGAAATATTTGTTATGTATGGCTTCCTACTCACTTTATAATGCTCTAAAAATGACGGATTCTATATTTTAATGCATATTTTTTCTATAATTCCCGTTTAAATATTGCGTGTTTTGACATCAATTTTCAAATATTTCGTCCATTTTGATTGTGCTGTTGTTAATGTCATATGTCATATTTTGTCACTTTTCCACCAATGTTGCCATATTTTCAAAAAATATTGTTTCTTGCAAAATTTTGTAAAAATATAAATATGTACAATAAAATGTTATTTTGTAAAAAAGAAAATATTTTGTTTTTTGTTGCGTTGAGTTAGGTTAGATCATGTTATATTTTGTCATTAAAATATGTTAAGAAGACACGCGTGTTTTATCGCTACCGAGAAAAACGAAAATATTTTGTTTTTCATCAGCTATTAACTTGTTTGTATGGCATTTTAGATTGCGATGAGAGTTTAGATTGCATTTTGCATTAAAATATTATGTTAGGAAGGTCGGTGGGTTTTATTGCTAGAAGGGGTCCAGACAGGGGAGAAATTTTAGGTCGAATATTGCCAGTATATTCGTGTAACGGACCGGTTCAATGTCGGCCTTACCACCCTAATTGATTAAGTATAATGTTTTTATTTCGCACTTTATTATATTATATTATTTTTATTTCGTATTTCATCGTATGCTAGCTTGTTTTCTTAGTCATAATTTTAGTTTAGTTTCTTCATTAATTATTTTTAATTTGGTATAATATCAATACTAAATTTGATATACCCTGTCCACAATTTCTTCGTAAGAACCACCTGCAAGCCCAAAGACGTCTGATCTTTTCTTCTTACGCTGTACGCTGTACGCAGTTGTTGCCGGCCTATATTCTATGATCAAAGAATATGGACGCTCTATATTCTTTGGTATTATTATTAAAAGTCGGGAAGCCAATGCCATCAAAGATTTATTTTCCACTATAATAGTTTAAAAATCTAATAGTTGATATCTATACTGTGTCTAATATCTCTATGATCATAAACAAAAAGAAAAATCAATAACACCTCACTAATTGTCACTCATATCATAAGTCATAACGTATCATGCAGTGTAAACACGATTTTTTAAAACATCATAGAAACGAGGAATCATAACAAATCTCATATGATAAAATCATGTAGTGTAAAGTCTATTTTACTTTATTTTCAACAAAATATAGTTGAACAGCCAAATGCCGGATTCCTTCACTTCTTTTGTGGTGATAATTGCAAAGTCGTAAAAACTTTATATTTATCTCCAGCAATTAAAAACGTACCCATGGAACATTCCTTAAGGAACTTAACCCCGTAATCTCCGATCGGAAGGTTTTTATTTTTTAATGCATTTTCTAATTGCATGTGCGCAGCGACACAGCATAAACACAGAATAAATAACAATCAGAATGCCCACTCTCAGATGTCGCCTTTGAAGTTTGTCAGTAAATTTTTAGAGATTAATAATTTACTACATTTTAAATACTTTAATCTATTTTTAAACTAAAAGTACGAATAAAATAGTGCATATTATGTCTCTAGTTGCCGTAAATAAATTAAACCGGGTTAATTTTTCTATGCACACCAGATAAAATGTCACTAAACAGCACTGGTTCCGACTAAAACATGGCTGATTCCGTCTGCGGCACGGTTCGTAGTTATTTTTTTAAGCAGAGTGGGCATTCTGATTGTTTATTATTCTGTGGCATAAGGAACAAATTTGTATCTATGCTGTGGCCACAGTAGCTTATTCTGTGACAGTAGATATCACATCACCCAATGACGTTTATTATACGTCATTGACATCACCCATATCACAGAACAACGTGATATCACAAAAAGCTTTTAGCATTAGCACAGAATACTAATCACAACGGATGGTTGGGATGGAGTATTCTGTGGCATTAGGCAAAAGCTTAAATCTTTGCTGTGGCCTGTGCTGTGGCTTCTTGCTTATTAGTGATGTCCCATGGTACAATACACAACGTATGATACATAATGTTCCAAAATCGGTTCGCTTTCGCGCATGACGTAGTCAAGATCGCTTATTCCCGCAACATTTGAATGCAGTTGCATAGGAAAGACTTTTAATTTTAAGTTTTTTTATATAATTTGGCTAATTTAATTATAGTAATTATAAAGAGATGATACAATTATGATATTATAATATTTATCCTTTATAAAACATAGATATCCTTTATAAGACAAGTTTTAATTATCTTTTATTACACGTAGGTACAGGTTAATTAACTTATACTCCAGAGTTCGATATTTCAGATGTTTAAAAAGATACAGAAAAGTGGTAATGGAGGTACACAAAATTTGTACGTATATATACCTACTGAACTAAACACAAAATCAAAATATATAATGACAAAGTCAACTTTATTTATATCGAATGAGCTAGCTGGCCATCGAATATGAGTGTAGTGAGGGCACACAATATTGCACAACATTTAAAATGACATTTTTGTAATATTCACACATAAAATTATCTTGGTATTGTTTATAATAATGATAACATTGTATATTTTAATAATGATAACATGATTTAACAAAGAAAAATATGTTATTTTGGAAGATGCTAAATTGATTTCCTCCGAAACAGTTCTTATTGCAAATTGCATAGCAGGCTGAGGCTAATTTCTTACTTAACAAATCGATATGAAAAAACCATTAAGGTTTCATGACTAATAATTAATAAAAATAAAGATTTAGACTTACGTCGTTGACCTAGAAGTAGTAAAAAGCTGCTCAACATACTTTTTGGACTCTCTGTGTTCGCCTCCTTGTACGCGTTTCTTTTGGTTTGTTAAAAGGGTAGCCGATGTTGATTTAGGCAAATAAAGACTTATGTACTGCCTCAGGTTTGAGTTTTAGACCCTTTTTAGAAACGTAATTTAAAAGTTCCTGTTGTAGATTTCTTTGGTAATCTTCAGTTTTAAAATGTGTATAACAAATTCTTGCAGTATTACAATTAAAATTATCCTATCTACAACAAGATATAATCCACAGTTTTCTGGTCACGCTATCTTTAGGAAATGTATGAAACCTAAAGATTTTATCTTCATTGTCACTATTGCAACAAGCAATTGCACAGCGTACTTTGAAAAAGGTACAAAACCAGATATACAATGGCAAATAACTACTATATACTATACAGTATAAATAAATAGTAACTAAACACCATTTGTATAAAGACACAGTCACATATAAGCATATATCAAAATTATTTTTCTATTATAAAATAGATGACTCAGTCAGTATTAAGATACTTTAAAATATATTTATTATCTCATAACTTGCAATTTGCAATAGTCACCATTGATAACCGATATTATTGTTGAACTTTTGTTTTTATACAAGCTTTCTGTCTTGCCGGTGTAAAGTCGTCTGAAGTCGATATTTATTGTGTTTTGCGTTTGAACTAATTTGTGTCTTATTTTCATATTATTATATTGTTTGATAAGTAAATTTTGCATACAATAATCGGTAGGTTATAGTAATGTGTATATTTTTTATTTTACTAAATTTCATTATAACTCATCTAAAAAACCATATTGAATTGTAAAACAGATTTTTCTCTATTGTACTCTATTTTGTTTTTATTTCAGTAAAACTGCTTGGAAGTGAGTGACAGTGAATCAGAATAAGCAAATCTACTACTATTTACCTATTCACAGTATTTCCTCTGCAGAAAATTTTTAAATTTCAAGGGATTTGCATACAAAAAGAGTACTTATATTATTACTATATGTATGAAAACAAAAAAAAATTTTGCCTGAATCTCTAAGAGAAGTGAAGGTTTTACGCTACTGAAAATATATTTTTTATTCAATTATAACCAAAACAAAACATTTAAAAAAAATTAGATCACTTTTTAACCATAATTTCAAAATTAATGTGTTCGTTAAGCTGTAATAATGGGTTCGAGGTGGTTCAGGCGATCTTAACTACGTCACACTCCTGGGCCAGCTGTCAAATGTCATGCGCAATATCATACCTTGTGTGTGATGTCCTGTCCAATATCTCTGCCCTCTGCTGACACCCACAGATCACCTAACCTCTAGATGCTTCACGACAATACTGTGACAATACTTTAGTTGGATACACAAACCATATGAAATTCAGCGCTCCAAGAGATTTGTATCGGAACTAATTCAAGCGATAAATTACGCGGGAAATTCAAAATTTAATTTTGGTGGGAAAATTTAAATAAAGCTTAAAATATTTAAATATAATTTGGTATATTTGAAAAAAAAATGTGTTTGAAATTTTAAAATGTGCAAATTATTTTTAAATTCAAATATACACAATACCGTTTACGAAAAAATAAGACAAAATATAATTTATTTATTTATTTAATACATGTAAAACAACTTTTTATATAAATTTAGAATAGAATAGAAATATGCTTTATTACCACTGAAAATTGTACAATTTTATGGACAAAGCTTACAAAAAGTCAGAAAAATAACAATTTAAAATTTACTGAAATTACATAAATCGTCAATATCACAAAATAAAAGATAATAAAATACAGAATGTATTGCAAAATTTAAATAAATTGCAAATTGCATAATAAATCCTTACGAACTAATACGTTTAAGTTTCTGCATGTGATACTCAAATATATATTTATACAAATACTTTAGTTACTTGTACATAAAGCTATTCGTTCAGAAACTCGTTTACTGAATAATATGGTCTTTCAGATAGATAGGTTTTTGTTCTTTTACGGAACTTAAGGAAAGAAGTTGCAGATTTAAGTTGCAAAGGGAGATGATTGTATAATCTTTTTACTGAATATAATATAGATTTCTTTACTACTGCAGTGGACAGGATCAGTAAATACGCATTAAAGGTTGAATTTCTGGTGGAGTAGTCATGATTAGGTCTTGCTGAAAAAACATGTAGGCATTTACGAATTAAGCAAACAGTTTCTAAAATATATAAAGAAGGAAGACTTAAAATCCCGTGATTTTTTAAGTATCTTCTGCAATATGTTATTCTACCGAGAACAAAAAGATAGCGTATTGCTCTTTTTTTGTTTGTAATTTAAAAACAACTGTCAGATTGGGCAGCTGTTCTAGAACCCCAAAAAAGAAGACCATATCGAAGATGAGACTCGAACAAAGAAAAATATGTTATTTTGCAAGATGCTAAATTAATTTTCTTCAAAACAGATCTTATTGCATAGCAGGCTGAGGCTAGTTTCTTACTTAACAAATCGATATGAAGGGACCATTTAAGGTTGCTGACTATAAAAATACCAAGAAATTTTACAGAATCAATGATACTGATCGGGCTATTATTAAGAAGCAAGGATTAAAGAGCTTTATAGGATAATGCTACTGTCTTATCCAATTTAAAAGAGAGTAAATTAGAGTCTGACTAGGTTTTTATTTTAAATAGATCAGAAGTTATAGTTGCATGAAGAATTGCAATATTAGAGTTTCTCCAGGTAATACTGGTATCATCAGTAAAAAGAAAAATGTTTCCATCGGTTTTAAGTTGGTGATGTGATTTATAAAGATAAGGAAAAGTAGAGGACCTAATACTGAACCTTGTGGTGCTCCACATACAATGCTTTTGTGACTAGAGTCTGTATCATTTGCTATAACTAGTTATTTCCTATTCCCTAAGTAAGATTGGGACCAATTCAAAGAAACACCTCGAATTCCATAGAAATTTTGTTTTTTTTTATAAAAATGTTGTGATTTTCACAATCAAAAGCTTTGGAATAGTCACAGAAAACAGTGGCAGTATAAAGATTATTGTGTAGTGCTTGATAGACCTCATTTGGTACATTTATTACATAAAAACCCGATCTGACTTTGTGATTTTTTACAAATCATTAAATATAAATATAACTCAAACTAAAAGAGCACATAATACACACTATACAAGCATGAATACAAATTAATGACTGGTATTAAGATGACCAATTATGGACATAAATAGGATACTATGGAACAGATATTTCTTTCCAAAGAGTATTTCTGGTGTAATTGTTTTAATGCTCCATATAATTTTTTCTTTTTAGGGGTCATTGTACCTCTTGATATATTACACTGCTGCAATATTTTCAGTGGTGTGATATTCTTAAGGGCAACACCTAAAAATAAATGTGATGTTAATTTCTTTATTCAATCCTTACAAGGCAAAATCGATTCATTATATTAACCTTCGTGTAGTGGCATTACTGAGTGAGAGACTTGGTAGACTGTTTTTTGATGTGAGTATTAAACAATTTATTGTAAGTACTAGAATGTTTCAGTACCTTCATATATCTTTGTTAGATTTTTTTTAGCTGGAGCTAAAAACTAGAAATAGGAGCTTGCCTGTGTTTATAATCTCCCATTGCTAAAATCTAACAAAGATATATGAAGGTACTGAAACATTCTAGTACTTACAATAAATTGTTTAATACTCACATCAAAAAACAGTCTACCAAGTCTCTCACTCAGTAATGCCACTACAGCATTACTGAGTGAGAGACTTGGTAGACTGTTTTTTGATGTGAGTATTAAATAATTTATTGTAAGTACTAGAATGTTTCAGTACCTTCATATATCTTTGTTAGATTTTAGCAATGGGAGATTATAAACACAGGCAAGCTCCTATTTCTAGTTTTTAGCTCCAGCTGGTCTATGACACTGAGGCAACTAAACTTAAAAACTCTAGTATCACTATCAGAATGTTAAGCAAACTGTTAATTTTATAGTTAATCATATTAGAGAATATTTACAAATCTGCTGATGACAATACAAAATATAAAATTTTAACTACAATTACCTTTTAAATCTTTACTCTCATCAGTTTGTATTAAAATTTCTTCGTTTGGTAACTGTGCATCATTAATGGGGTATCTCAAATGATTGAAACATGTGTGTAGATTGTGCATCTGTACTTGTTGAAGGACTCTCAACTAAAACAAAAAGTTAATATAATAATTTATGCCATGATTCACTTCAAGTAAAATAATTTTTATTAATTACATATTAGGGTTACTTACTTTCGGTTAAATTTGCTTCCACATTCAACATTGAAATACTTCTAGGATGTAAATTAGAAGAAGAATCTAAAATCAATCATCAATCAGTTATTTGTTCTCTAATATCAAATATTTATTGGACTCACCATACAAATGTAAGCTAGGAATTGCATTTTTATACAATTTATGGCACCATTGAAGAAACAAACTTATCTTCAAAGTGTCTGTGGCAGATTCGTTTTGTTTTAAAAACTGTACTGGAATTCATCATATCTAAATTAGGCTTTTTTATAACACTAAGCCACTTCCTAAATCGTATAGTGTCTTTATCAGGGTTTGGAAAGGCATGTCTAATTGATGACGAATTGGTACATTGTAGGATACAACATTTATTGTGAAAAACCATATTTAACTAATTATTATTAATCTGCGAAATACTGTTTGAACACCGCCATGAACATTTAAACCGCCACAGATCACTGAGGTAGGTGGTTTGTAATTTACAAACTCATTTGAGGTTAATGCTAACAATAACCCAGAGATATTAAACCAAGTTTAGTTTAATTTCTTTGCAATAATAACCATCAAATTCAAATCAAAATCTGACTATATAGACGCTAATCAATTACTGACAACATGCCCGGGTATCTCTTATGGGAGTGACAGTCCTCTGAAATTTGTATTTCCTAAGGACACCAGAGGGCGTAGCATAAGACAGTGACTGCGCAATACCGCAACCAACAAAACAAGTACGCCATTTTTATTGTGGTTTCGACACAGTGTTTCGAGTTGTATTATTTGCGATTAAATAATTGTTTGCTTTTTTGCCATCATATTTAAATAATTACGGTTTTTAACTGTTGCGTTAATGGTTGTAATAATTACAATAAGGATGCTCAAATGCATATTTTTCCAAAAGATAGGGCGGTAAGTAGAAAATGCTGATATAAGATTTTATTTATTTTTTAATAATTGCCTTTAAATGTCCGATGTTGTCCCAAACTTCTTTCTTTCACGTTATGATGTGTATTAGAATTGTTGCCGATATAGAATTAGGTAAAAGTTTTTTAGGAATTAAAATTATCGCCATTAAAAATGTGGCAATTCTTCAATGTTTTAAGAACTTTTTCTACAAAACTTTTGTTTATTTGTCCTTTTGTAAAGCACCTCTAGAAATATACTATGTAACATTATTTCACAGAAAATATTAAAAAAAAAACTATTTATTTTTTAGCTTTATGATATTTGGATTAACAAAATTGGCAGAGAAGACTTGCACAATTCATTTTGGACCAGAAGCCCGCTATGTTGGATTGAGATATAAGTCCACCTTGAAATGTGATGCTATTCCTTCTCTGTTTCTGTGTTGTAATTTATAGAAACTATAGAATAGCCACTGTTTAACCAACTACATTTAAATATATGTAATTAATGTTTATATAAAAACGTAAAAAAGAAAATAAAGTAGAAAAAGAACCAACGTTTGTTTTATTTTTGTAATCAAACCCTCAATATTAATCTTTATATTTGAAGAATTACGAGAAGATTTTTTAAAAAATGTTGCTTTCCTAAGGCCGCCAGATGGCGCATTGTCCAGAAATAACCTACACAGTTTCCTATCTATTCAGTAATATATATTCTTTATCTATGACTGACAATTAGCGATTGACAATTATAATTTTTAGTTGTGTTCTAAACCTAAACTGCAGAGTAAAGGTAAAGCCAAAGTAAAGCGACATCTGAAGATTTGTATCGGTACTACAAATGACATTTAGTTTAGTTTGACCTTGAGCTACCTACGTGAAACGTCTAGTTATTATATTAGTGGTCTGTGCCGTGCTGACACCGACCGAACAACTTTATGTGTATTGATTGACAAAAATGTTGCAAATGGTTTCAACTTAAAATATATTTATAGTGGTTTTGCTTTTTGGATGTCAACATAAAACTACAATTATTACATAAAATCAAATTTAATAATATGGAGGTAAAACAAGAAGCTAGTGAGAAAACTTGTAAAATAGAAATTGATAATGACAGATGTGTTGGTCCTTTGGATGCCTTCAAAATTGAAATTAAGGAAGAACCCAAGACAGAACCTGCATACCAAGCATTTGATCATTTAGACTTAAATAATGAATTCACTGAAAAGACTGAAGTAGAACAAGATGAATATAAACCTATACTATTTGAAGAAAAGCAAACAACAAATGATGAAAGTAAGTAAATAACACTGTTTAATACAATAATATAACATATTAATTGTATGTTGAGGAAGTTTATTATTAACTTAAAAGGTAGAAAGTACATAATATAATATAAGTACAGTAGATTTTAAATGGTTAATGACTTATATAGGTGGAATATGCTATAAATGATATACCTAAGAACAACTTTACAAAATATCACAAAATGATTCCTCATATATTTTTCATCATCATGCTTGCTTTACATTTCTGTGGTTGTAAACAATTAGCAATAAAATTAGTATACCATATTAAGTTCGTGCATGTAGACTTACCTTAAGAAAAGCCAAGTTGTTGAACATCAATCAAATCTTTACAATCCCATGTTAACAAATGATTTACAAGACACTCAAATAGTTTGGGTAATACTGATTGGTTACAGACAGCCCTATAATTTTTAATATAATTTTTATTACTGGCCTTGAAAATTAGTGTTAAATAACTAGTTTTCCAAAAATCATAAAGATATCAGCACTCAGTGATGAAACACTATCAATTACATGACAAGAGCTTAATATTATAATTATTCATATTAACACTCGGCTGATAGTTAAAAATTATGGTCAGATTAGTTTTAGAATTAGAATATATAGTTGAGAAAAAATTATCAAATATATTAACTATGTCTTTAGTATATATAATATATTAAAATGTCGAGGATTAGATAGAATTTAATTCTCAATATTATTCAAATAGTTACTACAAAATTGAGAGGAGACATTCCTTTCTTAAATGAGGAAATCTTAAGTAATCATCCTTTCTACCAAATAATATATACTGTTTATTTATTTTCTTTTTTAAATATATTAATTGCCTTAATCTACTATTAAACCAAACTGAAAATGAACTAGTTTTAAAGTTTTTGAGCGGAAAAAATAAGTTAAAACCTGTACATATAATAGGTATCACAAAATACTGCCAAATTGTAATTAACATCATATATGTGTGATAAAAGTAATTCCCAATTAATACTAGCAAACTAATGATTTAATCCTATATAATTTGCATTTTTAAAATCATAATAAAATTCCTTGTGGTTCAGTTTATAATGCTTTTCAAAACAAGCCAATTCTTCAACTATAGCCAAATGGTGTATACTATTATCAAATACACAATCAAATGGAATAACTACATCAACATTGTTTAAATTTGCAAATACTAAACCTAGAAATACATTACAACTATTAGGTAAATAAATTTGAAACATGTTAAAATAACCAAAAGAATTGGTCAAGTACACAGCAGGAGAGTCATCAGGGCATTCAACATTTAAACCATTGAAGCATTTGGTAAATTATAATCACCACACAGTAGCAAGTTTTCAAACTTCTCCATAACATATTAAACTGAACTCCTATTCAATATGTACACATTTAGGTTGGACAGTGGAGGGATATAAACTCCACAAAAAACTATGCGCTTATTGTTAATTTTCAATTATTGTTAATTATAACTGTCTGCGCATTGATGTCATTTTTAACAGCAATTAACACATCTCCACCCCCTAATTTTTTCGGTGGAAACAGGATTGCTGTCATTTCTAAACACATTAACCAGTAAGTCCTAATTCCGCATTGCTATAACCACAAGTTAACCAAGTTTCCACCATAATGATTATTCAATAATTACATTGAACTATGGCAATTTCCAGAGATCTTAGTTTAGTTCCCAACTCACCAACATTTTGATAGGTAATAAATTAATAAAGGAGGTGAGCTTATATGTTTCATTACTTCTAGTTTTTTTGTGCAGAGTTATCTTTTTTGCAGATATCAGGTATACCTTTAACATATCTTATAAATATATTTTTCTCAGCTTGTTCTTTGTGTTTTCCTGGGTTCTCTTTAATTTTATTGAGTTGTTGGGATGTTCGAGTTACTGGGGAGTGAGATCAGAATTTATAAATATCTTTTTTTGCTTTAGCAACCTGAATCTTATTTTTTAATATATTCATTACACAAAAAATTGTTAATACAATATTTAGGGGATGAGCACCATTTTTATTTTGCTTACCAAATCTAACAGCTTTGGCAACTTTAATATCCTTGTGAGTAATCTCCTTGAAAATTGATGTCACATTAGTTAAATCATCTGAAGCTGCATTTTTTTATTCACAGGTTCCCCTAGATTATGAATAATTAAGTTATTCATTCTCTTTTATCTTTCAAACTAAAGATTTTATCTTGGTTTTCAGAATTGTGTAATTTCATATCATTAACCTCGTTCTGCAGTTTTTCAATTGGACCGCTTTACATATAACTCGACCAAGCGCCACCTTTTTTTTTTGAGAAAAATGAATTTAAGTTTATGGCTTTCTGAAAAATCTACCTATGTAATATTTTGAAAATTTCATTTTTAAATATATTCTTAAAAACGGTAAAGCGAATTTTGTTGTATTATAATTTAAAGCTGATATAGACAAAAATGGCGTTTGGTAGCGTATTGCTTTTTTCATTATTAACATTTTAATAATTTGCATAAGTCTTTTACTAACCAAAACTGTCGCTTAGCAGGTTTATGTAAATTAAAACATATGTGGTTTATAGAGTATTTTTATTGTTTTATGACAAAACTACATTGTAAAACTAAACATAACAACAGTGTTGTTTCCTAAGATAGTTATTAACTTTATTACTAAAGTTCATCATGTTCAAGATTAAAATCAATAGGTCCATTCAAACCATCTATATCATCTTCCGTATTTGGAGCACCAGTCAATTTTTTGTAAAACTCTTTGGTATCTTTTAGAATAAGGCTAAGCAAAAATTTTAGATCATCAAATTTTTTATCTGGTATTGGCTTCCCATCTGGCCATAGCCATACAAGTGATTCTTTAAAATCTTGATAAAGTTCTGATTATGGTCTTCCATGTTTCTTTTTTAGACTTATCTCATGGACTTCTTCACAGAAAGAATATTTAACAAAAATTTTTTCGCGGCATTCTTTTCTGAGTTCAATCGCTTTGAATGTAAGCCAATTAATTGTATTATTAAAGACATCTAATTTCCTATTGACTTTTTTTTTCCAAATTACAAGTACCGAAAAAGTGTTCCTTCTTCATTTTGTGAAGGATTAGAAGATTTTTTTTCGGCACGAACTCATTACATTCATGTAGTCTACCAGTGAATACATTCTTTGTTGTAATTTTAAGGCGCATTCAATGTTACAAAAATCTGTATCATTTGGCAAAAAGCTATGTCCAGATGTAAGGAAACTTAAAATAATTCTTTCCAGTAACAGATGTACATCAAACATGGCATTTAACATCAAAACTATTTTAATGTTTCGGTTCTGTTCCCCGCAGCTGTCCGACCACAAAATTAAATGTTTACATGCCTCCATATCTCTAGCTTCCAACACAAGTTTAAATAAACAAGAGCCAACAGCTTGAGCCCCTCGCCCGGCTTCGCCTTCTAACCACATATAACAATGGCCTTTATTATGTTTAGCTGTATGTATATCAGATATAAAGCCAAAGTTGGCGTTTGTAAAAAAGTACAGTTGTAGATATAAGGGGAAGAGGCAGTGTTTTTTCCATATCAAAACACAATACTTCAAGTTGTTCGTCAAATTTTGCACACTTTCTGTCTGCGTTTATAGCTTGTCTTGCTTCTTCAGTGGAATCGATGTGGTTATCCTTCTCAATTTTAAATTTAACTTGTTCTTCTGTGGCGCTGTTGTTTATTAGAATTTCTAATTGTCACAATGGTTGAGACACTTGTCAAAGACAAGTGTCTTTTTTTCAGACAATGTAGTATCTGGTCGTAAGTACATGAAACTTGTTTTTCCCTTTGCATAATGAGACTTATATTTTGGAAATTGTTCAATATGTTCTAATATTTCTTCCAATCGTTCTTCTGATATTTTATTTTTTCCGCCTGCTTTTCCTCTAAAGTCTTTAACTCCTTCTATCCTTTTTTTATTTTAACGCATTATCTACTCTTGCACTAGAAATTCTTAGGCTTTGCAACAAAAATGTTTTGCAAACTACGTGGCCATTAATATTGTACACCCTGGAGTGCATGTTTTAGTAGAATTTTGTTTTCTTTTTGAGAACTTACTTCATAAAATTTGTCATATTCTTTTTTAGAATTTTCGATGCCAACTTTCGATAGAAAATCGCATTTTCATAAATACTGACGAAACTCTTTTTTACTTTTATTTCCCCTTTTTGTGTAAAGTATGATTTATTTTGAATGCATGGTTTTTTACGGATTTCTCTATTCTGACTAGGGAACTTTCTTTTTCTCCCTTTCTTTGGACGCCTCTGATATTTTTTTCTTTAGATTTTACGCCATTATTTTCCTCATCATTTTCTTCTTTATCAGATTGCTCCATCTATATTATATTGTTATCTTCATTAATATCTCTGTTGACAAAATTTAAATCTTGACGATATTCTTGCTGACCCGACTGTCTGTCTTCTTCTTGATTTGGATTATCATACATTACTCTTATGTCACCTATTTGATTTTCCATGTTTGAATATATATCCGAATTATTTCCTTCCTACAAATAAAGTAAATGAAAATTTAGAAATCTGCTGTTTATTTGAGTTTTTTTATATCTCAAAAATCATGTCTGGTAAATTTAGATTAAATTCCACTTCCCGAACCGGTTGTAAATCGCTGTAAATCTTTGGGGAAACAGCTGCATATGAGTACTTTCTTCCTATAAATAACAATAAGTAAAAATTAACAAAACTTATTTAAAAATTAAAACTTGTAATAATATACCTCACTAATATTTGTTGCTGAGTTAAAATCAACTTCCTGTAACTGTTCATTGGTATAAGTCTTAAGCGAACTTGTTTCTTGACGAATAGATTTTGAAGACGTCCGTAGATTTTTTCTTGTCATGTTGGAAGAAACAAAACAAACGGCCCCTAGTCCCGGGCAGGCCTTAAATGGCCAAGGGGTGCGAAGAATCTCCCGGTTTCAACTTGATAAGACAATCAAAATTGCTACGTGGAATGTTAGAAGCTTATTTACAGCAGGCAAACTACAAAATCTAATTCAGGAAATGAACAGAATTAACATCGATATTCTCGGCATAAGCGAATTGCGATGGGAAGGCACAGGCATGATCAATACTACTGGTAAAACCCTTTACTACTCATGCAGTGATAGCACAGACCCTCACCACAGACATGGGGTGGGAGTTCTGATAAGCGAAAATTTGCGCGCCTCCGTGAAGAACTTTGTCCCGATCTCCGAAAGAGTCATACTTATTCAGTTGCATGGAAAAGTTAACATAAATATTATACAAGTCTACGCCCCTACAGCAGACAAGCCAGAAGAAGAACTAGAGCGATTTTATCAACAGCTAGACGAAGCCTTAAAGGTGACTAAGAATCACGAAATTAACATCGTATTAGGAGACTTCAACGCAAAAGTTGGGGAAGGAGCTGTAGATCACGTAGTTGGAAAATATGGTCTTGGTCAGAGAAACGACAGAGGGGACAGATTGATACAGTACTGTCAAGACAAAGATCTAGTCATAACGAATACTTGGTATAAGTTACCACCCAGGAGGCTTTACACATGGAAGTCGCCTTTAGACGGACATCAGGGCATTATAAGGAACCAAATAGATTATGTGACAATTAATAGAAGGTACAGGAATGCTATTACTAAGGTATCTGCATTACCTGGAGCAGACATAGGATCCGACCACAATCCCTTAGTAGCAAATATCAAACTGAGGCTCGCTACAGCTAAAAGAAAACACCAGAAGGCATTAGTAAACATTAGAAAACTCAAAAACAATGAAACAAATGAAGCGTACACAGAGGAAATAAACAATAGGTTCTCTAATATGGCAACTGAGAATGATGTTGAAAAGTCATGGACCACCATAAAAGAATCATTTGATGAGTTGAACAACACTTTTCTACTCGAGAGTAAATCAACTACCAAGAATGAGTGGATGACAGAAGAAATATTAGAGATGATGGAACAACGCAGGCAGTGTAAGATCAGGCAGGACGAAGTAGGGTACCGAAATATACACAGTCAAATTCGTAAAGAAATTATAGCGGCGAAGGAGATCTGGATGACTACACTTTGCGCCGAGGCTGAAAGCCTATATAAACTCGGCGACAGCTTCAATCTTCACAAGAAAATTAAGGAAATTGCTGGTGTCTTCAAGAAAAAACAAGTCACTGGTATACATAATGACCAAAATGAATTAATAACGGACCCTAGCGATATACTTAATACTTGGAAAATGTACACAGCCAATTTGTTCAATGATGACAGAACACAAAAACCACCACAACTGGGAGACCATTTGTATGGCCCAAGTATTTTGAAAGCTGAAATTGTACACGCTATCAAACTATTAAAAAGTAAAAAAACCCCAGGACCAGATGATATGTACGCAGAAACAATCAAGTTACTTAATGAAGAAAACCTAGACATTATTGTCAAGCTCTTTAACGACATCTACGATACGGGCCAGATTCCAAAAGATTGGCTTCGATCCACATTTATCGCCCTACCAAAAACACCACGTGCGAACTTCTGCAAGGACCACCGACTAATAAGCCTAATGAGTCACTTTTTGAAACTTTTCCTGAGAATACTTCACACTAGATTGTTTAAGAAATGTGAAGAGGTCAGTGGATGGAGTCAGTTTGGTTTCAAAAATGGACTTGGCACGAGAGAAGCGATCTTTAGTATGCAAACATTGATACAGAATTGTTTAGATCAAAGAAAGGATGTTTTTATCTGTTTCATCGATTACGAGAAAGCATTCGATAATGTAAAACATGAATTGATGATAAAATACCTACAAGAGTTGGGATTGGATGCAAAGGATATAAGAATCATTGCCAATCTGTATTGGAATCAGACAGCAACAGTACGTCTTCAAAATTCCAACGAAACAGAAGATTTCTCCATTAAAAAAGGAGTAAGGCAAGGTTGTATACTGTCTCCAATGCTGTTCAATTTATACGTAGAAAAAGCCTTCGCAGAAGCAGTGGAAGACTCTAATAAGGGTATTAAAGTTAACGGCATATTTATTAATAACATCAGGTATGCCGATGATACAGCCATAGTGGCAGATAACATCGAAGATCTTCAATGCCTTTTGAATGATCTAACTCTTGCAAGTGAAGCTCGGGGTTTGAAAATAAATATCAAGAAGACAAAATCAATGATTATAAGTAGAAATGATTACCCCAACGCAAAGATATATGTCTCTGGAGAAGAAATCGAACAAGTCAGGCAATTCAAATACTTGGGATGTTTGCTGAATGAGGGTTGGGACCCCGAGAATGAAATAAAGAGCAGAGTTGAACAAGCCAGAAATGCTTTTTTGAGGCTTCGTAAGTTTCTGACTGATCGCAAATTGGACTTCAACCTCCGATACAAGATGCTTAAGTGTTACGTGTGGCCTGTTCTCCTGTACGGAATGGAAGCATGGACGTTAAAGGCCAGTTCCATTAACAAACTTGAAGTGTTCGAAATGTGGTGCCTGCGTCGAATGCTCAGAATATCATGGACGGACAGGGTCAGAAATGAGGAAGTACTCAGAAGAGCGGGCTTACAGGATAGGGAACTTTTTAATTATGTAAAAAGTAAGAAGACTGCATACTTGGGGCACATTATACGAGGAGAACGATACACTTTTCAGCAACTGATACTCGAAGGGAAAATAGAGGGTAGGAGAGGTCTCGGACGTAAAAAAATGTCATGGCTGCGCAATATTCGACAATGGACAGGAATCCACAGCTATGAAATGCTTCGCAATGCTGCTAAAAACAGAATTATTTAATCCAGAATATTTAACATCTCACCTGACAAGACGATGTACGGTGGACGCCTACGCAGAAATGCATGGCACCTTAAGAAGAAGAATATTTGTTGCTGAGTTAAAATCAACTTCCTGTAACTGTTCATTGGTATAAGTCTTAAGCGAACTTGTTTCTTGACGAATGCCTTCTTCCTATAAATAAAGATAAACAAAACTACTGTAAAAATTAAGTTGTTAATTTATACCTCAAAAATAATGTCTGATAACATTTTGTTATTTCTCGAGCACGCTTTAAAATTAGAGCAGTCCTCTGCAACATATTTACATACTTTTAAATACAACTTTTATGATAAAAATAACGCGACCCTTCTTAATTATTGCTCAACAAACTAAACTTAATTAAAAAAATAACAAAACGTAAACAATGCTGTCAAAATGGCGCCGATTTCCGTTTTTGCATAAGGCGATCAAGCGCCAATATTATGTTGCATAGTCTTATTATGCTAAGTCGCTTAGTCGGATATTGTCAAATGTTTACCACTTAGTCGATTTGGCGTTTAGCTAAAAGTAAAATATTTTTCAAAATACAGATTTCCAAGCTTTGATGATTTTTTCCCAAATAGGTAACGTCATTACGTGATAGATGGCAGTATTATTTCAATAAACTTGAATTTGGCGCTTAGTAGAGTTATGCATAACGCGGTCCTATTAATTTGAACAAATTTCTAACAAGTTTCATGCCAAATTTACACAAAAATGGCACAAAAATTGCAGAACACGATTCTTCTCTAACTCCATAACACATCTCTGATAAACCAAGACCAGAACAATAAGTATCTTTGTGAACAGGTCGCTCACAGCTATCACAACAAAGCATTTCTTCTTCAGTATTTCTTGCATTCCGTACACTTAATTTTCTGATTTAAGAGAGAGAGAGAGACATATATATATATATATATATATATATATATATATATATATATATATATATATATATATATATATATATATATATATATATATATATATATAGAGAGAGAGAGAGAGAGAGAGAGAGAAAAAGAAATTTATTGTCTCTAAAATAAATTACATTTATAAAACACAACATGACACAGTTCAAACAAAGTACAAGATACATTAAAATACTAATTATAAAATTTCCATAATAACAAAGCTATCAATTAGCTCAACTGTCCTCAAAAAAATTCCTCGATATTACAGTAACACTTATAACACAAACATCTTGGTACGGAATACAAAGATATTGCTTGAGGATCTTATATCGAGTGGTAGGGGTTTAAACATTTTCTTTCCAGTGTAACTAAATGATTTTGTAATTAATGTAGAAGAGTGAATTGGAAGTGGAATAACAAATTTAGACGAGTGTTACAAAAAGAATCCTGTTTATGTTTTTTTTTAAAATTAAGCACGCTATTTCAAGGAAGTATCAATATACCATGTTTCCGAAACAAAGTTCTGTATGATTTACCAAATTTGACCTTGCATAAATATCTGTGTGCTCTCTTTGGTAGCTAAAAAGTCTGCTGAAATGAGGAAGAGAATAGCTACCCCAAAAGTCAATACAGTATGTCAAATTCGATTCAATCACGGCCACATAAACACTTTTTGCAATCTTGAAATCTAAGTGGCGTGCAGCAATGTTGACAGCAAAGCAACACGATGATATCTTTTTGCTTAATATACAGTGTGTTACTTAAATTTATGTTGATTTTATCAATATAATAAAAGATTCCGGAACAGCATAACATCAGTCAAGACATACCCAGGAGCTGATATCAAATCAGACCATAACCCACTGATTGGCAAAATTAGGCCCAGGCTAAAGAAGGTTAGACGTAGGTCAATCCAAAATTCGACATAAAGCTATTAAAAGATCAACACACAGAACATAGTGTAAAGCGGTATATACAGAACAATTTGAATACCGTTATTCAATCGGATGTAATGGACCAGGAGCTAGAAAAGTTACATACAGTTTTAAAAGACATACGAGAGAAATTTCTCACACCACCAAAAATAAAGAAGAAATCGTGCATGTCAAATGAGATTCTAGATATGATGGAAGAGAGGCGAAAGTTCAAAGATCAAGACATGTCATTATACAAAAGAATCGATAAAAAGATCAAAAAAGCTATTAGAATAGCTAAGGATACACATCTAAGAAAACAGTGTGCGGAAATACAGCAATTGCATCATAAACACGATTCATTTAATATGCACAAAAAAGTTAAAGAAGCCGCAGGCTTATACAAACCTAGAAGAGTTGGGTGTTTGGCGGATAACCAAGGCAAACCACTGTTAACTGTGGAAGAAAAACTAGATACTTGGAAGAATTATGTGGAAGTAACTTTTGCAGATGAAAGGCAGAATACCATTGAAGACACTGAGTGCCAAACAGGACCCCCGATTACCATTGAAGAAGTCACGTCAGCTATTAAAAGAACTAAAGATGGTAAAGCGGTAGGGCCTGACGAGTTTTGTGCAGAATTCCTAAAACTTATGGATGAACAGGGAATAAAATGGATAACAACTGTATTCAACAACATATACGTAACTGGAAAAATACCCCAAAGCTGGTTAAAGTCGACCTTCGTGACCATACCAAAAAAAGTAAATGCCAAGACATGCGAAGACTACAGAACAATTAGCTTAATGAGCCACTTACTTAAAACGTTCTTGAAAGTGATACACGGCAGAATATATCAAAAATGCGAAGAACAAGTATCATGGACGCAGTTTGGATTCCGAGATTCCTTAGGCACCCGAGAGGCTCTATTCGCTGTCCAAGTGCTTATGCAAAGATGCAGGGATGTTAACTGTGATGTGTATACTTGTTTTATCGACTACAAAAAGGCATTTAATAGAGTAAAGCATGATAAACTTATAAACATCTTGAAAGAAGTGGGGTTAGATGATAGGGACTTAAGAATCATCTATAATTTATATTACAACCAAACAGCCAATATTAAAGTGGATGACCAATTGACAGAGGCAGTCTCCATAGATAGAGGAGTGAGGCAAGGATGCATTCTGTCCCCGGTGTTATTTAATATATACTCTGAATATATCTTCGAGCAAGTGCTAGGTGAACTACAAGAAGGCGTATTAGTCAACGGAATACGTCTAAACAACATTAGATATGCCGACGACGCAGTAGTTTTTGCAGATAGTCTGGACGGTTTGCAAACAATAATGTCGCGTATATCAAATATAAGTAGAGAACACGGACTTGATCTTAATACGAAGAAAACAAAGTACATAGTTGTCAGTAAGCGCGAAATATTAAATACACAGCTTTTGGTTAACCAACATCCAATTGACAGAGTGGACAGCTACACATACCTTGGTACCAACATTAACAGCCAATGGGATCACTCCAGTGAAATAAAACAACGCATAGGAAAAGCGAGATCGGCGTTCATAATGATGAAGTCTCTTTTCAGAAGTCACGATTTACCACTTGCTACCAAAATCTCTCTCATTAAATGCTATGTATTTTCTACGTTATTATACGGAGTAGAGACCTGGACACTTTCCGAAGCTTCATTAAGAAAACTCGAGGCATTCGAGATGTGGTGTTACAGACGTATTTTAAGAATTTCATGGGTGGATCGTGTGACTAATGTTGAGGTCCTACGTAGAATAGGCAAGGAATGCGAGATTATTAACACCATCAAAGAGCGCAAACTAGAATATCTTGGCCATGTTGTGAGGAATGAACAGAGATACGGCTTGTTGCAACTCATTCTTCAGGGCAAGGTATTTGGAAAGAGAGGACCAGGGAGAAGAAGAATATCTTGGCTTTAAAACCTGAGAAAGTGGTTTAATACATCGACAACCGGACTATTCAGAATAGCAGCAAGCAAAGTTAGGATAGTCATGTTGATCGCCAACATCCGGAACGGATAGGCATCGTAAGAAGAAGAAGATCAATATAAAGACCTAAAAATTTGTTTACGGTGTCAGGACAAATGCCTTTAATGCCCAGGACTATGGATAGGATATTGTTTTCGCAAATACCATTCAACCAACAGATAGATTGCATTCAGTATATTAGTTTAAATAAAAATTTTATTTTCTAAAGACCTTTTAATTGTTAGCTGATGTCCCACTAACAATTTCTAATTTGATTTTCTATTTTATACACATTCATATGTTATAATTACTCGTACATACATTTATTTTTCTTGATTTGTTTTTTATTTATTGATATTATAATGGGAAAAGTGATAGGTTTGTATGGAATTTTGAGTAGTATTGAGCAGGAAAATTTGGAATTTTAAAAAGGGAGAATTGTAGATATTTATTAATTACTTCAACACAGCTAAGTGAAAGAGCGCCAAACAAAATAAAATTGAAATCAATTAAAATGTTGTTCAATAAGTCTTCTTCGTACAATATGTCCAATATTTTGAGCTTGATTCGGTATGTGAGGTTCATTATCATCTAGTTCTTCTTCCACATTATCTTGTTCATCATTTACATCATTCACTTTGATTCCAATATTGTGAAGAACTGCACATGCCACAATTATTTCTGGAACTTTTTCCAATTTATTATTTAAATCCCGACTCAAACAACAAAATCTTTTCTTCCACAATCCAAACAATCTCTCAATGGTATTTCTCGTTCTAATATGAGATCTGTTATACCTTACTTCTTGTTCAATTCCAGGATTTAAAAGAGGCGTCATTAAATACGGTAAACAAGCATAGCCACTATCTCCAAGAAGAAATCCTGCCATTCTCGAAACGGTGTTTCACTGAACTATTATTGAAGATCATCGAATCATGTTCTCTTCCAGGCCAACGAGTTACAACATCGAAAATTTCTAAATTGGGTCCACCCACTACTTGGACGTTTATTGAAAAATATCTTTTCCTGTTTCTATATACCACGGCCATATTCCCTCCAGGACTTTTTATTGGTATGTGGGTACAGTCTATACACCCTGTTACTTTGGGAAAATTGGCAATATCGTAAAACAGCCTTTGGTTCTTTCTCTGGTTTTCGAGACCTTCAGGAAATTTTATATATGTGGTAATAGCTGAGCAAGTAGGCGGGAAATTTTAAAAATGCATCTCGAAACCGTGGGTTGTGAAAATCCTCTAAGATCTCCAGTTACAATCTAAAAATTAAATTAAAATTAACTATACTACGATCTACCATTATATATATGTATGTATGTATATATATATATATATATATATATATATATATATATATATATATACAGTAGACTCCCTCTATAACGAAAACTGAAATGACAGACTAATTACCTCGTTATAAGCGGATCTCGTTATATCCAACAACAATAATACTGTGCATACATATGAATATGTAGTTTTCTAAAACATTAACTTTCTATAGTGAAGCCATTCGGAGCAATATAAGATGCTAATAAATATTGTTTGAATGGCGTTTTTAAAACAAAGTTGTTTACTTTTATTGTCAATGAAATGCATTAAAACAAAAAAGAGTTGTTTACTTTTACTGTCAATGATATACGTTAAAACAAAAAATCTGTATTCTGTAAATATGTATAAAGCGTATAAAGTTATTTTGTCATTTTTGACTGCTTTAAATTGTCCAGTATTCTATCTATCATATTTTCTAAAGATGTGAATCAGTTTTATGCTTCTTCATTTGCGTTTTGTCCTTGGATAAAGTTTCTGACAACCTTTAAAACACGTGTGAATGGTCAACCCAATACAATGACACTTGTGAATCATAAATTTTACATTTCCGACTAAGAATCATAAATTGTAAGAAGTTTATTGCGGGCGGCCCGCAGTTAAAAAGGATATTTATTTATAGCTACGACCGGGCCAAAACGTAAAAAACACGTTTTTCAATCTTATTTTTTCTCGTTATAAGCAAATTTACCTCGCTATAAAGGGTTATAGTTCAATAGAAATTTCACGGGACATCTAATGTACCTCGTTATAAGCGAAACCTCGTAATAACCGTGTTCGTTATAAAGGGAGTATACTGTATATATATATATATATATATATATATATATATATATATATATATATATATATATATATATATATATATTTTCAAATTATTTTTCGACCGTACTGTTTTAAATATTGATTTATAGTATCAGCAATCGGTCAGGAAATAAAACTCTATTTGTTCAGTCTCAATATTTCGTCACGATTTTGTGACTTCTTCAGGAGAAAACTGTAAATTTATTAGAATAATTAATTATTATATGTAAACACAGTAAATATTTTAATACTTACAACTATAAGAATAAAAATTTAAATTTTTTTAGCATATCTAAATAAATGACATATTTGTTTGATTTTATTTAGGAGTTATGGTAACTGATTATTATTATGTTCCTGATTCTTTCTCAATTCTGTACTATTAATTCCATCTTTCCACTTTATAATATGGATAATAGTGTCATAGTAATTGTTTATTTTAACCTACTCACTAAAACAATGTACAATGGGAATTCACTCTATAAAATATTGCGGTTACCATAACTCCTAAATAAAATCAAACAAATATGTCATTTATTTAGATATGCTAAAAAAATTTAAATTTTTATTCTTATAGTTGTAAGTATTAAAATATTTACTGTGTTTACATATAATAATTAAATATTCTAATAAATTTACAGTTTTCTCCTGAAGAAGTCACAAAATCGTGACGAAATATTGAGACTGAACAAATAGAGTTTTATTTCCTGACCGATTGCTGATACTATAAATCAATATATATATATATATATATATATATATATATATATATATATATATATATATATATATATATTTTATATTAAAAATTATATACATATATCATGTTCTGAAAATATATTCTTTAATTTATCCTACCTGAAAATTTCCAGTAGCATAAAATCTCAAAGCAACTAAAAGACATAAAATGGGTGGAAACGGTAATCCACGTCGATTAATTTTCACCATTTCATCATATATTACTGGCAACATTATTTCAATAACTGTTTGTTTTCGAAATCTATACCTTTTTCTAAATTCATTATCATTATAAAAGTGTAATGGATTTTGTATCTCCCTTATATATCTTCTGGGTACTTGTAATATATCGTTTTGTTCATTTATTTCTCGGTTAACTACATAATATTGATGTAAATCGTCCATCGCAAACGTATTTCAAATTGACGGGCGAATCGCCAGAGCATGCATATACCTTCTCTGGCGAACCTTCGAAAATCTCTAAACAGGACATGCGTCATTCGAGTGTGAGATCACTGTGAAAGCGACTGGCGGACTGGCGCGTATCCAGCGACATGCCAGCGACTGTTCGGAAAAAGAATCTTTACGCTTGCGTCAACCAGGCTGTAGGTCGACTATGAAACATAGATATGGTGGTGAACAGCCAGCGACGCGCTGGAGGCGAACTATGAATACGAACGTAAGTCATCTAGTCCTTGATAATACGAAAAGAGTCATACCATTTAATTGGTAAGCACGTAAGAAGAATTACAATACAAAATTTAACCGATGTGTTCTTCTTGTATGCGCGTAACAATCGATGCCTTATGGTGATCAATATGAATATTCTAAAGAATATTCATCAATGCCAAACCAACCGGTTTCTCTTCAGTTATAGTTGACCGTAGCCAAGTTTTAATTCTCCACAAAGTAGAGAATGTTCTTTCAGCACATTATAGTATTATCGCCAACATTTTCAACGAAATATGAATTGTAGGATATATATCAATGTCACAAACCTATAATAGTTTACACTATCATAAGAAACATCGTATTGTTCTCCTTGCCAATTTGCTTCCTACAATTCCAATTCTGCTCTTAGAGTTTTATATACAGAAGTTGAATTTTCATTGAAAAACACAATATTTATCAGCAAGAATATGAGTACCATTTGTTATTGACTCTTTGTCAGATTTTTCTAATGAGCTTCAGGAAAGCGAGATTTTAAATCTTCGATAACGTTATCAATTATCGGAATGTATATATATTTATATATATATATATATATATATATATATATATATATATATATATATAAATAAATAAAATAGTCTTGAGGATTTTCACATGGATAATTTGCCCGATTTCGCTGGTTTTGCAATAGTCGAGGAACTTTTATTTCCATACCTACCGAGTTCATCCGCAATTTCACAAAGTTCATCATATAAACTTAAAAACATTTTTTTAAATAATTGATGGATTCGACCGTTACTTGATGGAAATTCATTTTATGTAACAATAAAACACTCAAAACTTCCACAAAATTTATTATAAAATCTTATTACTACAGCTGTTTCGGCATAGTGCCTTTCTCAAGTGATCAATTTTTGGTATTATACTTCTTATACGTTTATACTTCATAGTCTTTAACGAAATGGGTTGAGGAGGGGAGAACTGTTTGTCTCAAGTTGGTCATTCAGAATTATGTCTGTGTTTTTTAATTTGTTAATTTCCATAGATTCTAACAAAGATAGCTTAAGGCCTTTATTTTGAATGTGAACAATTTGAAATTCGTCATTAAAAGAATGATTATGATCTAGAAGACGACTTCATGAATGTATAGCGTCAAGACATTCGTGAATTTTTGGCGAGATTCTCGAAATTTAAGAATTCGGTTGTGACGTTCAACCCATCTCGTCTCGCTTAATCCATTAAGCTGATGTACCATCATATTTTTAAGAACTGCATTGGTTTTGACGAAGCTTTAGAAAAAAATTACTTCTTATATCGTTTCAATTGCAAGATAATTACTGCCAACAGTTTCCGAAATCATTATAGATCAGCCATCTGTAGTCAAGCCTACGCAATACTTAACATCTAAAGTTGCTTTTTTTAAAGTTTCTACTACAACTTGAGCTAATTTTATAAAAATTAAGTCACTTGGTTTAAAAGGGGTCCCATCGCCCCCCCCCCCTTTGGATCCGACTACGCTGCAGATCTTTTCCGTTTTGCTTTTAATAAATTAGTTAGTCATATTTTACTTGAATAATAAAAAAAATAAATTTAAAAACATGCTGCATTTCAAAAAAATTGCATAGTTGAAAAAAAAGTCTGGCAACAAGGTGTATCTCTGAAATGAATAAATTTATAATTATGGAATTGTGTGATGAGCAATGACATGCAAACATGGATTGAATGAGATATCACAGACACACTTATTTTTCCACTGCTAAATGATAATTAAGTGACATAATGAAGAATTACTTAAATAATTGAAGAAAGTTTATTCAAAATGCAATTTTACACAAAAAATAGTTTACAATAGATGAAGTGAGTAATTTAACTCAATAATAATTTCTTCAGTATCATTCAGTTACCAAAAAGTCAGACAAAGTGTTATGTCTAATTAATGACCTGATAGCTTTTTAACAAACCAGAAAAACAGTAGTAGACATTGAGTATTACCAACTGTCAATAAGCTATAAGGCATAAGATGGAACGGAGGAGTAAACTTAGAAACATCAATTTGGGCTACAATTTAGTTTATTTATATATTCCATTATTTCTGCAGTAATTTTGTCTTTTCTAGTAAAATGTTTATAGTTGGTTTGTATTTTAGGTTGTCCCCAGCAGGAAAACAAAATAAAAATTATGGAAATGTTACATTCGTCTCAAGGAAAGTGTACGGGTCAATATGCTAAAGGAAAAATATTAAATAAAAATATGAAAGTTGGGTCTGGACAAAGGCCTTACAAGTGTGAAATTTGTTTAAAGCAATTTATTAGTACAAGAGATTTGAAAACACATTTGAGAACACACACTGGAGAAAAACTGTACAAGTGTGAAATTTGTTTTAAACAGTTTAGCAATGCAAGTTATTTGAAAATACATTTTACAGTGCACACTGCAGAAAAACCCTACAAGTGTGAAATTTGTTTAAAACAGTGTATTACTACAAGTGCCTTGAAAAAACATTTGAGAACACATACTGGAGAAAAACCTCACAAGTGTGAAATTTGCTTTAAACAGTTTAGTGAAGTGGATAGATTGAAAACACATTTGAAACTGCATACTGGGGAAAAACCATACAAATGTGAAATTTGTTTTAAGCAATTCTCTCGAACAAGTCATTTGAAACTACATTTGGGAATACACACTGGAGAAAAACCATACAAGTGTGAAACTTGTTTAAAGCAGTTTTTCACTACAAGTGGTTTGAAAAGACATTTGAGAACACATACTGGAGAAAAACTTCACAAGTGTGACATTTGTTTTAAACAGTTTAGTGAAACAGGTGGTTTGAAAAGACATTCGAGAGTGCATACTGGAGAAAAACCGAACAAGTGTGAAATCTGTTTTAAACAGTTTAGCAATGAAACTATATTGAAAGTACATTTGAGAGTCCATACTGGAGAAAAACCGTACAAGTGTGAAATTTGTTTTAAACAGTTTAGAAATGCAAGTAATTTTAAAGCACATTTGAGAGTGCACACTGGAGAAAAACTGTACAAGTGTGAAACTTGTTTAAAGCAGTTTATTAGTAAAAGTTATTTGAAAAGACATTTGAGAGTGCACACTCTAGAAAAACCCTACAAGTGTGAAATTTGTTTAAAGCAGTATATTACTAGAAGTGCTTTGAAAAAACATTTGAGAACACATAGTGAAGAAAATCCTCACAAGTGTGAAATTTGTTTTAAACAGTTTAGTGAAGTTGATAGATTGAAAACACATTTGAGACTGCATACTAAAGAAAAACCGTACAAGTGTGAAATTTGTTTAAAGCAGTTCTCTCGAACAAGTAATTTGAAAGTACATTTGGGAATACACACTAGAAAAAAACCTACTACTAGTGTGGATTTTATTTAGAAAAGTTTATTACTACAGTGTTTTGAAAAGACATTTGAGAACACTTACTGGAGAAATACTTCACAAGTATGAAATTTGATTTTACACCGTTTAGTGAAGCAGGTATTTGAAAACACATTTGACAGTGCATACTGAAGAAAAACCGTACAAGTGTGAATTTTGTTTTAAACAGTTTAGCAATGAAACTAATTTGAAAGAACATTTGATAGTGTATACTGGAGAAAAACTATACAAGTTTAAAATTTGTTTAAAGTAGTGTATTACTACAAGCGCTTTGAAATATCGCCACATAGTGGTATAAGTTTAGGTATAGGGCAAAAATACATTATAATACAGATACAACTCAATATTAAAATCAAACTTAATCTTATTTTTAAACTTAATTATATTCTACTGTATATTTACATTTTGTACAAATTGACCCATTCCTTCTTATTTCTGGCCAGCGTCCTTGCTTCTGTCCATGTGGTTCCCCTTTTTTCGATAATGTCTCTTAGTGTTCTATCCCATGTTTGTCCTGTCTATCTTTCTTCTTTCTTTTTTGCGTTTTTACCTGCCAAGTTTCTTTCACCGGTTTTTTGTTCTCGATTCCCTGAAGGTGACCCCACCAACTGAATTGTCTTCTTTCCAAATATTGACTCTAGTTGAAAATCTTCTTTTATTTGAGTGTTCCGTAGTCTAGATCTTTTCGTAACTCCAAGAACTCGACTCAGATATTTCCATTCCTACTGCCTGTGTTTTACTCTTTTGTCGTTATGTTAGAACCCTTAACACCTTAAACGCCACACTGCATAGTAAAAAAAAGTTATGTAGGCCAAAATATTAAACACATTTAAAGTATTAGTCTATGAATTTTTAATAGATAATATGCTTTAGTTTGAGTACAAAATCTTACATTTTTATTGCTTTTTAGAATTATTATAAGTGAGGAGCACGTGTTTATCTTGTAGCCACAAATATCTTTTGGATTCTTAGAACCATGTGATGCACACTTGCTTCTCGTATAAGACAAGAATAAACCTGTCGTAACTTGTTTATTTTATACGTTACAGTCTTTAGACGAATGCATTACGTGTTACTTATTAGTTAATTGTCGGTAGGCGAGGTTGTAGTGTGTCTTATCAGTTCCAATGTCGTATGAAAACGAGCAGAAGCGTTTGCAAAAGCTAGTGGAAGAGTTTATTTCAGATGAAGACAGTGATGACAGTGTTCGGGATGAAAATTTTGAATTAGATAGTGATGACGAAATAAGTAGTTATTCGTCAAATCAAGGTATTCCGGAAAGCAAAAGACCAAAAATGCAAAGTAATTTACAAAATTTACCTTTAACATCACAAAATTCAAGAACAGTAGACGATACCATTGCCAGATGATGAAAGTTCTTCAGAAGACGAGGACATTGCGATTGATGAAAACTCACCTTTAATATGGAAGAATGTAGATAGTCAGAACTTGAAAATATTACATTCAGTGTTCAAGACTCAGGTAACAAAGCTGAGTTTTTTGAGATGTATGATAAAACTCCCCTTGGCTATTTTCAACTATTTGTTAATGACGATATTATTAAGTGGATTGTGCAAGAAACTAATCGATACGCTCATCAGAAGTTGAATATAGGTGGTCACGGTCCAAAAGATAGAATTCGTAATTGGGTAGATACAAATAGAGGAGAAATAAAGACATTTTTGTACATTCTTGTCTGGATGGGATTGCAAACATTGCCAAAGTTGTGTTCGTATTAGTCAAAAAATCCATTATACGAAAGCAAAATAAAGTGTCTTATATCGCGTAATCGTTTTGAATTAGTACTTGTCAATTTACACTTTAGTAACAATGAAAATAGTGACAAAGAACTTCGACTGTATAAACTATCATCCCTATTGGAAAAGTTGGTATCTAATTTTCAAACAGTTGTAGTGCCGGGAGAAGAACTCTGCATTGATGAAACTGTAGTTCCGTTTAGGGACAGGCTGTCATTTAGACAGTATATCAAGTACTAAGAGACATAAAATCGGGGTGAAAATATACAAACACTGCTGTACCTGGTTATACTTATGATCTACAAATTTATTGTGGTAATGATAAAACTGAAAATATGTCAGTTCCGGATAGTGCTGTGTTTCGTTTAGTTAATATCTTATTAGATGTTGGACTATATACACAGATAATTTTTATACTAGCGTTACATTAGCACATAGGTTGCTAAACAAAAATACAAATTGGGTGGGAACTTTGAGCCAAAACAGAGAAATTAATCCGAAAGAAGTGACAGGTGCAAAATTAAAGAAAGGGTAGATTATTGGGATGGAGAGTAACACAGGTGTAGTAGTAACTAAGTGGAAGGACAAATGCGAAGTGCTTATGCTAAGTACAAAGCATACTGCTGAAATGGTAGACGTCCACCAAAGGGGAGGATTAGGTGAAAAGCCAGTTTCTATTGTCGACTACAATAAGAGCAAAGGATTTATAGATATATCCGACCAACTAAAGTCTTACTCTACAGCATTACGAAAATCAGTCGGATGGTATCGTAAAATAGCAATTGAGTTCCTTCTAGGGTCAGCTATTGTCAACGCGTATATAATTTACCAAAAAATAACCAACAGTACCATGTCTATCACATTTTTCAAGGAAGAGTTGGTTTGTCAACTGGTAGATTTCTCTAGACTAACTAATCTAGAGCAACAGCTGCCACATGCTCGCAAAGGTCACCATATAGAGGAAATGCAAAGTTCGGCCAGAAGATGTCACACGTTACGCAAAAAATTCAGCAGATAATGGTAGAAGTATTATATTTTTTTATTTATTTCTTAACCAGAAACATGTATTGCTAATTTTAAAGGGCATTTACTGATCTTTGTTTGTTTCGACATTGTTTTCATTTTTATAAATGCTTGTCTTGCAATTTCAATGCATGTCCTTATTTCGCTACCTTGGTCATTGTTTTCATTTACCCAGGTTCCCAGATATTTGTAGTTATTCACTCTTTCTACCTGTTTTCCCTCGATATCTAGCCTTCCTACTGTATGTTGCTTAGAAATAATCATGAACATGGTTTTCTTAACGTTCATTTGTTGTCCATATTTGATGCTGACTTGATGTAATCTATTTACTAAGAGTTGCAATGCTTCTAGACTGTCTGCAAAAACAGCGGTGTCGAACAGAAATGTTCTGTTCACATCTAAATGTTTCCAAAACTAAAATTCTAGTATTTTCAAAGATACCAACATACATTTGTACATTTGTACGCCAAGGGACAAATAATATAACAGGTAACTTCCATAAAATATTTGGGAGCAAATATCAACAGCCAGTGTAACCCAAAAAAAAGAAATTTTATCAAGAATCGAACAAGCTAGGAAAACACTCATGAACATGAAAAATTTTTTACAAGATCGGACTTTAGTCTAGAGCTCAGAATTCGAATGATCAGATGTTACATTTTCTCTGTTTTGCTGTATGGCTGTGAAAGTTGGACAATGGACTCTGAAACAGAAAAAAGAATAGATGCCTTTGAAATGTATATTATACAGACGGATGCTGAGAATTCCATGGATACAAAAAGTTACTAATGCTGAGGTACCTCGGCGCGTGAGTAAACAAAAAGAATTACTCAGCATAATCAAAGAGGAGAAAGTACGATACTTGGATCATGTGTTGAGAGGTGAAAGATATGAACTATTCCAAATCATATTGGAAGGTAAAGTGCAGGGCAAAAGATCCTGAAGAAAGACCTGAGAAGATGGTTTGACCGCTCATCCACAGAAATCTTTCGTGCAGTAGTTTCAAAAGCTTCAATTGCCATTTGAATCGCCAACCTTCGAAAGGAGACGGCGCAACAAGAAGTGAAGCAAGTAGTTTGAAATCACATTTTCAAACTACCTGCTTCACTTCTTCTTGTTTCACCTGCTGGAGAAAAACCGCATAAGTGTGAAATTTGTTTTAAACTTTTAATACCATTATCTTGGTTTTTTCCTCACGTTAATCTTCATTCTAAATGCCCAATAAGCATTATTTAGTAGGTCCAAGACTTTCTGTAAGTTTTTGTCTAGATATTAGAAATTTGGTTTCCATTAATTTTTATTCATGTGGAATAAGCTCCAAGCCTAAGAATCCAAGGCTTAATTTAATGTATCAAATGACCATGATAGTCGAATCTTCAAGAAGCAAAAATGCTAGATAAACCCCGAGATACCTGGAGGAGGATCACTGACACGGAAGCAAGAAACATTTGTAACGAGTTTCACATAATCTGTGTGCTGCTCTTTCCAATTTGTCCATTTTACAGAAATAATCTGAGTCATCCATATCCGTTGATAACACATCTGATTACTTTGAGTTCAGTTATCTAAAAGCATATAATTAGAAATAAATATTTGCAAAAAAGTATATATGTATAATATAAGAGTATTTTTGCGCAGCAGGCAAGAGGCTGTAATAACCTTTTTGGTTTTGGATTCTTTTTATAATGAAAATATGTTGCATTTCAAAAAAGTTGGATGGTTGCAAAAAAGTCTGATAACAAGGTGGTATCTTTGAAATTAAAAAATTTATAATTATGTATGTAATTGTGTGATACGCAATATCTTGGAAATACTTTTTAGTGTTTATTCAAAATGTAATTTTAGACAAATATTCTACAATACTGTAACGGGTTTAATAAATCGAGCGGTTCTAATTTATGCAAATCTATTTATTTTCAAGCTTACAGTATGGTACTATCTTATTAACTAAACTAAAACTAACAACAGCGCTCCTTAAATACAGAAGTCGTTATTTTCTAGAATAATCTGGAATAGTCCACCTCTATTCTCGCTTATTTGATCGCCTCGATCTGTAAAAGCAGCTTCCCACGATCGGCGATATTGCGGACCAGCGAGCACCGAGGCACCGTGGGAAATGTCTCGTCCGTGGTAGCACAGGCACGTCTGTGCTGGTGCGTCGTACCCATCGAGAGTCGGTAATATCAAAGGTGCGGTACATGCCCGTGTGACGTGATCCGAGCACGTCCTTGTTTTTAACAGACAAGTGCCAGTCAGAAGTTGTTCATTCGCTGACACGAGCAGTAGGGTGTCCCGTCTTTGCATAAAAAATTTTTTTTTTGAGCTACACTATCGCAAGAGGTATCCAAATTTGCGTAATTTTCCAGAGATTACGAAAAATGTAAAATAAATACAATAGCATGTCACCTTTAGGGCTCTACTAGACTTTAAAGTTTTGTAAATTTTACGTTTGTACAGATCTAAATCATATACTTCAAATAATACAAAAATTATATTTAGAAGATATTTTATTATTAAAATTAATGAGAAAGGTTCAAAACAACTTAACAAACAAAATAGATCCTATATTTGATGACAAAAACTTAAAAATTTGAACTTATTTTTGTGTCCAAAATTTGTCATTTCTTCCCAAAACTCCAACCTGATTCTGATAACGCTACCTCTAGAAGTAGCACCAGTTACATTCTGCGAGGTCTCTGTAATCAGTTTAACACATCGTTCCACAGATTGTGTGTGGCAGGGAAAGTCAAAAATATACAAGCTTTTATCTTTTACCATGATGTGAAGGTCCTCAGTAAAAATATGCCGAAGAACCGGCGATGTTGTAGCCTGACAATCCTGACATTCGTGCCACATAATAATATCGGTGTAATCTTAAGCAGAGAAGTTAATTTTTGGTGTTTTAAATATTTTGCGTTTATCGCTACTTTCAGTGTCTCTATTTTTTTTTTATTCTTCGCCATGCCAGTTCCCTAACCCTAATGTGATCTCTATCATCAAACAACATACTCACAAGTTAGTTTTCTGGGTGGGCAAAAAAGGCATTTCTTTCGATAATGGTATCCACAACAGATCTTAGATTTTCGGGTAGAAATCGAGAGTACATAATTAGTTGAAAAATATGCTTCGCTCCATCTTTTAAAGACGCTTTTTACTTAATTCTGAACCACATCGGAGCATATACTTTAACAACATAGTTTATAAGCAACTGTAAATTTTCTGATGGATTAATCGTACTTACATAAAGTCTGAGTAGACGATTAGCAGTAGTAAGCCATCTGTAGTGCGCCATTTTTCCAGGTTGACGGTTTGCCAATTCAGGAGTACAGAAACCGGTTAATACTGCTTGACATATTTCATATATGTATTTTTGATCTGTACTTAATTGATTGACCACATTTTTTGGCAAGTCAGGCAAATTACCATTCACAGCACAAAAAGTCACGGTGGGTTTATTTTCACAAGCAACTAACTGTTTTCCAATAGGTCCGGAGTATTCTCTAGGACCCGAAGTAGAACCATCAATGGTCAGGAACAAGTGACGAAACGGTAACTCATTGGCATGAAGCAAACAAACGCACCATTGTAGCGGTCTCTCCAAATACTCCTCTAAAGATTGAATCACACCACCCTTCCAGCTAATATTAGTTGCAGTTCCATCACATCCAACGCAAATTACATCATCTAAATTCAAACTTTGACCCTCAAAAAAAGTTGTGATCGAAGTAAAAATTCCATTTGCAGTGCCACGACTAGGCATTGTATGTCCCAAATAAATTGATGCGGGTTCTGATAACAATGAGATGTGTTCTTCCAAAATCTCTTTGCGATGGTAACGATTCCCCATTTTCTTATTTATCAGGGTCTTGTCCTTTCTTCCATCAAAGTAAATGCTATTTACAACAATACCTGCAACATCTTTTGAATCATCTCTTCTGGCTTTACATACAGCTCTGTGGATTTTGTTTTTATCAATAACCAGTCTCAGATCTTCGGTAGAAACCAAACCCACGTCAACCAAAACGGCAGAAGCACTAGCAGTAGCAGATCGCATCGATAAACTGTATCTATCACTGACTTTAGCAACTGTTGGCAATCGCAACGTATTTCTATTAAACGTATAAGTCGACGGTGTCTTTGTTGAGAAAGAGTCAGGCACTGCTTCTTCTTCTTCATCACAATTTGCTGATATAGAATCGGTCGTTTGAGTAGCACACAACTTTTTTGTTGCCCTCATTGATTCTTCTGATGTAACCAAAGTTCACAGAATTCTCTAAACTTTAACGGAACGTATAATACGACGCAATATTATACAATCGTACAGTACAATCTCAATTTATTTTAGTTCAGGAGCCGAAAAAATATTATCACAAAAATGAAAATTTTTCCAAACTTTGAAGATCGGTAGAACCCTTAAGATATATTTTTATTTTATTTTTAAAAATACTGTGATAATCTATTTGTAATTACATAAATTGTAAGAGGTCTTGCATTAAATAATGTTTTATATTTAGTTCAGGATGCGAAATTAAGTATAGTGAAACATTACCATAAAAATGACAATTTTTCAAAACTTTAAAGTTCGGTAGAACCCTAAAGATATATTGTTATAATTTTTTTTAAATTATTGTGATAATTTACGAGGAATTACCCCAATTTTAAGAGGTCTTGTATTAAACAAAAACAAAAAGCGATTTTTCGGGACACCCTAACGAGCAGTTGTCTGTAGTGTTGTCAAAGTTGTTTTGCACTTTTTTGCTAAAAAGTGGACAAAGTTATTTTTAGTTTTTTAAATTTGTATCAAAATGAAACAATTTTATGGAATTCTACGGCGCCAGAGCGTAAGAACCGGAAGGATATACATATATATATATATATATATATATATATATATATATATATATATATATATATATATATATATATATATATATATATATATATGCATGGAACCGAATAAAATATCAATTGAAGAATAGTACTATTTCGATGAAAGACTTAAAAAAGAAGAGAGACAATTTACAGAAGGCAAAAAACAAAAGTAGAGACCTATACAGACTGTAACGGACCGTAGGAAGAGCTCTGTCTGCGGTACGTTGCCGTCCGTGCTAATCGGCCATGCGCGATGATCTGTAGAATCGCCGATCGTAGGAAGCCGCTATAAGCCGGTCGATACATCTTGAAGATTCTCGGAATACGCATCATCGTTCCGAGAGATGCAACCGTTATATGGGATACTTCGAAATTAGCTTGTTCGTTACAATACATAGAAGTGAGTAATTGGACTAAATAATAATTTCTTCATTACCATAATTACCAGAAAATCTGAAAATAAGGTGTGATATCTAATTAATGACCTGGTAGTTTTTTAACATACCAGAAAAGTAATAGACATTGAGTGTTACGAACTGTCATTAAGCGATAAGGAATAAGATATAATAGAGAAATAAACTTAGAAAGGTCAATTTGGGCTACGGTTTTTCACTTTACTTTTATTTCTGCAATAATTTTCCTGTTCCGGTAAAATATTTATGGTTGGTTTATATTTTAGGTTGTCCCCAGGAGGAGAACAAAATGAAAATTATGGAAACAATTCATTCGTCTCATAAAGAAAAATATACAAGTCAACATGCTGAAGCAAAAATATTAACTAAAGATATGGAAGTTGGGACTGAACAAAGACCCTACAAATGTGAAATTTGTTGCAAGCAGTTTACTCAAACAAAATACTTGAAACAACACTTGCTGATACATACCAGCAATTGCATATTAGAAAAACCTTTCAAGTGTGAAACTTGTTCAAAGCAGTTTATTACTTCAAATAAATTGAAAATACATTTGAAAAGGCACACTGGAGAAAAACTTCACAAGTGTGAAACTTGTTTAAAACAGTTTATTACTACAGACGAGTTGAAAAGGCATTTGAGAAGGCATACTGGAGAAAAACTTCACAAGTGTGAAACTTGTTTAAAACAGTTTATTACTACAAGTGATTTGAAATCACATTTGAGAGTGCACACTGGAGAAAAACCATATGAGTGTGAAATTTGTTTAAAGCAGTTTATTACTAAAAGTGATTTGAAAAGGCATTTGAGAACACATGAAAAACCTCACAAGTGTGAAATTTGTTTTAAACAATTTAGTGAAGGGGTTAGATTGAAAACACATTTGAGACTGCATACTGAAGAAAAACCGTACAAGTGTAAAATTTGTTTAAAGCAGTTTATTACTACAAGTGATATGAAAACACATTTGAGAGTGCACACTGGACAAAAACCATACACGTGTAAAATTTGTTTAAAGCAGTTTATTACTACAAGTTCTTTGAAAAGGCATTTGAGAACACATACTGGAGAAAAACCTCACAAGTGTGAAATTTGTTTTAAACAATTTAGTGAAGGGGATACGTTGAAAACACATTTGAGACTGCATACTGGAGAAAAACCGTACGAGTGTGAAATTTGTTTTAAACACTTTAGTGTTGTAAGTAATTTTAAAAGACATTTGGAAACACACACAGCGGAAAAACTGCACAAGTGTGAAACTTGTTTAAAGCAGTTTACTACTACAAGTTATTTGAAAAAACATTTGAGAATACACACTGGAGAAAAACTTCACAAGTGTGAAACTTGTCTAAAGCAGTTTATTACTAAAAATGATTTGAAAGTACATTTGAGAGTGCACACTGGAGAAAAACCCTACATGTGTAAAATTTGTTTACAGCAGTGTATTACTACGAGTTCTTTAAAAAGGCATTTGAGAACACATACGGGAGAGAAACCTCACAAGTGTGAAATTTGTTTTAAACAATTTAGTGAAGCGGATAGATTGAAAATACATTTGAGACTGCATACTGGAGAAAAACCCTACATGTGTGAACTTTGTTTAAAGCAATTTTCTAGATCAGGTCATTTGAAAACACACTTGAGAGCACATACTAGAGAAAATCCTTAAAAGTGTGAAATTTTGTTGTAGACAGTGTTCTCGTAAAAATATTGAGAAAATACATTTGAGGATGCTTGCGGTAAACTGTAATATACATACCTAAATACACATATTTTAATTTTATGTAATATATTTTTTATAATAACTGGAGAATGACTTGGTCAATTTTGATTTTAAAATATTTGCATGAAATAAAATAACATATATATATATATATATATATATATATATATATATATATATATATATATATATATATATATAATTTAACAAAATAAAATGAACTAAAATTATATTTATAAAATCAAATAAAATTCTAAAAAAAATTATGAAAAATTATACAAAATTATAAAAAACTAAAAAATTATTAAAATTAAATCAAATTATTTAAAATTAAATATAATTTAAAAAAATTGAGCAAAATTATAAAAATAAAATCAAATCAAATTAAAAAATTTAATAAAATTAAATATAATTAGGTAAAATAAAATTATAAAAAGTTATAAATAATTATATCGATAAAATTGAAATTGTATAAGATGAATAAATTCCATATTATATTTAACAAATTTTGAAAATTACTAAAATCAGTAAACAAAATTTTTGAAGAAAAAAATTTAATATTTAAAAACAAATGTGTAGTGTTATTATACAAAATATTAATAATTCAGTAGATAATAAGCAGACATAATAGTTATTTATGCACTAAGGGTGTTACTAAGATGATTACCTCCGGAGAACAATATAATTCAGTCAGAGAGCCTCTGGCCCGAGGGATAGATGTTGCTGGATAATCGTAATCATCCGGTAGCAGCAGTGGTACAACTGCGGTCACTGAATAGTTTACACCTTCATTTTTACATTGTAATACTGAAAAATCGCAGTGTCGTACGTATTTACTAAATGTGAAAGTGCTTGTCAAAAATTTCGCACGGCTTGAAAAATAAAATAAAAAACTATATAATATAATAAAACTATATATACTATATAACACACACGTAAACACACGAAACAAGACAGAATTAATGTTGATAATCTACGCATTGAAACCGTTGCGGGAGAGTATAGGAGACAAATGGACGAGGAAATGGAGAGCCTGGAGGTGGGGGAAAATGTAGAGGAACTGTGGACAAAATATAAAACATAATAACTGAGAAAGCAACAAAAATATTGGGGAAAACCAAACCAGTTATAGAAAACGAATGGTTTGACAAGGAGTGCCAAGAAGCAACAGATAACAAAAACAGGGCATACCTAAAGACAAATCAAGCTGGATGCACAAGAAGAGCAAAGGAAGAATACCGGACCCTAAGAAGAGAAGAAAAACGATTACATAAAAGAAAAAAAAGACAATTTGAGCAAAAGCAGTTGGAAAGCACAGAATGGCTAAGAAATCAAAATGAAACTCGAAAGTTCTACAGAAATCTAAACAAAATGCGCAAAGAGTTTAAGCCAAGAATAAGGAGCTGTAAGGATGTAGAAGGAAACATCCTAAATGATACGGCCTCAATCCTAAACAGATGGGTTGAATTTTTCGATGCAAAATTTAATGGCCATCATATCGAAGAAGCAGATAACACCCTAGCAAATCGAAATGATTGGAATCCTTTCAACCCAAACTAAAGACCACCTACCATCGAAAACGTTGCCCAACCCATTAAAAAGCTTAAAAATAATAAATCACCAGGAATTGATCAAATTTGCAGTGAGCTCTACAAGAATGGTGGCGATGCCCTACTACAGACACTGCATAAGCTTTTACTTCTTGTTTGGCATAATGAGACCATGCCTTGTGAATGGTCTCAAGGCGTGATATGCCCGTTACATAAAAAAGGTGACCAGCTGCAGTGTGACAACTATAGAGGTATAACCCTGTTAACAACTGCTTACAAAATACTAGCAAATATTCTCTACTAAAGGCTGCAAGTTTACACAGTGGGCATAGTTGGTAAATATCTAGCTGGATTCACTCCAGAAAAATCAACAATTGACCAGATTCATTCAATAAGACAGATTCTCGAGAAAACATTAGAATCCAATATTAAAACCCATCACCTATTCGTCGACGTCAAGGCAGCATACGACAGTGTCAAGAGAACGGTGCCATACCAATCAATGCATGAGTTTGGTATACCAGAGAAACTTATCCGACTAACGAGAATGACAATGTCTAACTTAGAAGCCACTGTTAGAATACAGGGAGAGAATTCTAGATCCTTTGAGATAAAGGATGGACTCAGACAAGGGGATGCTCTGGCTTGCCTCCTATTTAATATTGCCTTAGAAAAGGCAGTCCGAGATACACGAATTAGGGATGGCGGTACTATTTACAATAGATCGATACAAGTCTTAGCATATGCTGATGACATTGACATAATAGGGCGTTGCAAGCGAGATGTTGAGCAATATCTCCTAGAATTGGAAACAGCGGCGAAACAGGTCGGTCTAGTCATCAACGAAGACAAAACCAAGTACATGTTGGTTACAAAGGATCCGATAGCAAATGAGGAACGAGAAACAGTCTTTGGAAGTCATACCTTTGGACGTGTAGACAACTTCACATACCTTGGATCGCTATTGACTGCTACCAATAAAACAAGCGAAGAAATCAAAAGACGAATAAATCTTACAAATAGGGCATACTATGGACCCCAAACGCATTTCCACTCAATAAACATTCAAAGAAGAACTAAAATTATTATATACAAAACATTGCTGAGGCCGGTCCTCACATATGGAGCAGAAACATGGACTCTAACGCAGAAAGATGAAAGACTTTTGGGAATATTTGAGCGTAAAATACTCCGCAAAATATTTGGAGCTATAAACGACCAAGGGCTGTGGCGCAGAAGATATAATTTTGAATGTATCAGCTCTTTGATGAGCCAGATGTCATAACGTTCATTAAAACACAGCGACTTAGATGGGCTGGACACATAATACGAATGCCAGAAAATACGATTGCTAAAAAGCTAACCACAGGAACACCTGTAGGAAAAAGAAGCAAAGGCCGACCGCGAATTAGGTGGTTAGATGGAGTTGAAACCGACTTACGGATATTAAAAATCAGAAGATGGCAACATGTCAGAAACCGAACAGAATGGCGACGAATCTTAGAGCAGGCCAAGATCCACAAAGGATTGTCGAGCCAAAGATGATGATATATACTATATATAATAAAATAAATAATAAATTAAACGTGTCCAAAATTTCTAGAACACATTTGAATGACGCGCAAAAGATTGGTGCTATCTGTGAACAAAATATTGCAAAGTTGTATTGACAATAATGGGGCTTCCACCAAATATTAATTGTGTTACTGTTTATCATTATTAAATATATCATTATAAAATAGATTTAAAATAAAATGGATAGGTATAACCCAGACTTCCTTACTTTTGTTATTAAGAACATAATCCATTTTATTCTAAAAAAATTCTATCTATAATTTCCATTTTGTTAGATATTGTAAAAAAATTTATTTTATTTTGATTTTTTAATTTTAATCAACTTATTATGGATCCACCACTGCCCACTGGTAATTAACGTCACTTTACGTAAAAAACACGTTTAAACGAGGTAAACATTCAAAAAATTAGCTACTAGATATGTAAGGCCGTAAACTATTTAATGGCAGCTGTAAATATAAATTTTTATTTTTCACTTTACATAATATAACTAAAATTGAGACCATCGAGTTGGAATCTATGGAGAAGCTATGAGCATATTAACGTATGTACTAAAAACGGCGTAGGTAGGCGTGGCTAACTGTGATATCAATATGGCGGTGGGATCATGGCCGGACTCAATAATATTAAAACTACTATAAAAATATGATTAGTTATTCAGAAGATTTAATCATAATCTAAAAAAGTGCAATACATTTTTAATAAACTATGATTTATTTATCCCGCGGTAAACACTAAAAACACGATATATTATACATAAAGATAAATTAATACAGTCAAATACTATTAATTTATTCTCTGAAGTACGGGCCATTACTTTGTTTACATATTTGTATACTAACCTGTAGAACGTTATTCCTGAAGATTTTTTGTTAACATTGCTTCTGCCACTGTAACTACCTTGAGAACAAGAAACCATTATTATGCACTATCACAATATATGATTACAGTTTTCATAAAAGTATTATAAAACTAAAAATATTCGAAAAACAACAAACGTAAATAAACATATACGATCTGTCAAAACAATATGGCCGAAGTGAGGTCGTTTTTAGTCACGTGATGCCCTCTCCATAGATTCTAACTCGATGATTGAGACGTTTTTACTAGTTTGATATCTACTTGTCTATCGCAATTGTTGATATTTTGACGTTTTATGGATTTATATTCAGTTGTGGATTTACAGTAACTCACAGCTTAAATATGCAGTAGCTATTTCATAAAACTAGCTTGTGTCATTGGCTCAATATTTATTAGAAAAAAATACATACTGAAATTAAACTACTATACTAAAACAATTTTTAATTGAAGGCGATTAATTGGTAATATCGCACTTAACGAAGCACTTAACGTTATAGCAACGAAATCATATTCCACTTATCATTTTTACCGAGCAGTACCAAAAAAAAAATTAAGTATTTATTTAAACACATAAGTAATTACGTAAAAATTAAATCTAAGACCGATATAATTTTTAAATTATCATGTGTACTTTGACAGGTATCTTATAGTTGTATAACAAAATAAATTCAAATTTTATTGTTATTATAAGAGTATCTAATACAGTACTTCAAAAAACAGAAACCTTTACAAAATACTTAGTTTTTCATTAGACTAAATCTGAAATTTTAACATACGATCTTGTCGTTACACTTAATTCTCTATTTATAGAATTGCTGTCTGCTGTAAAGGTTATATTTGTTTTTTTTTTCTAATTTGATTTGAATGGAATTGTTTATTTAAACACATAAGTAATTACGTAAAAATTAAATCTAAGACCGATATAATTATAAAATTATCATGTGTCTTTTGACAGGTATCTTATAATTGTCTAACAAATTAAAGTAAAATTGTATTCCTATTGTAGAGTACGTAATACATAAGTTCAAAAAATAGAAAACTTTGGAAAATAATTATTTTTTCATTAAACTATACAATCTGAAATTTTAACATACGATCTCGAGATTACACTTCAGTCTGTATTGCTGTGTGCTGTAAAAGTTACATTTGTTGTTTTTTTAACTTGATTGGAAAGTCTCCTTGTGTTTATTTGTTTTATATTCCATATAAATTAAAATGAAGTAAGCTAAACTATTATCATGTGAATGCGTGTATATAGTAGTGTATTTGTTTATTTGAGTAAATTTTTGAAATATGTAATGAATATGGCATTAACTACTAAAGAGTTAATAGCTTTGTTAAAAGAAGATTCAGATTGTGAAAATGCTGACTCAATGTGGGTTATGTGCCGCGTAATTATATGAAGTTTTCGATGTAGCAGACATTGATGATAATATTATTTGCGAATAATCAATAAAGTCGGATATTGCAGGTATATATAAAATACAAGTGATTGACGATTCTAATTATGATATTCCTCTGAACCACAGATAAAACGTCCAAAGAAAAAATCAGGCTAAAATAGTAAAGCCAAATTTGTCTCAAGTTATTATTATCAACAACAGATACTTCTTCGTACTCAGTAGTAATTCAACATCAGTCTGATTGATATTTAGTTAGACAATACAAAAGCCGACCATGGAGGCAAGTCATATATTGAAATTTTTTCACTCTTTTTTTGATAAACAAGTAATTGAGAGCATTCTATATTTTACAAATATTTATGCATCACAGAATAACCGTCACGATTTTGAAATGAATGACATAGATTTGAAAAATTTATTGGCATATGTATATAATCTGGTTTACGTTCTGCTTCAAGTTGATATATATTGGTCGAAGGATGAGGATAAAGAAGTGCACATTATAAGAGAAAGCATGAGCTGACATAGATTTATATTTATAATTTATAATAGTGAAGAAACCGCTACATCAGTGTCAAACTTGGTACATGGACATCAATCTAAATTTGCTTTACCAGATGAAACCAGATTCGACAATATTGGCACATTACAAAAAAAGGCGATAGTGCAAGAACGTCGGATGTGCAAAAGTAACACTATTTATTTATGTAAAAGGTGTAGAGTGCATCTACACCCCAAAAAAATCTTTTTGGTTGTAAATTAGTCCTAATTTATGTTTTTAATCCAATGTAATAAATGAATTGTCAAATTTCTCTTTGTTTATTGTATCGCCCTAATGGCGACATATTATATATATAAAAAGAATAAACTTACCCCAAATTTACTTTATTTACCTTAATACTATTTTAAAGTTAATAATAAAGTCTATTTAATAAATATATTCTCAAGAAATAAAACACACTACTCCTATGTACATATTGAATGTGGAACGAATAAACTAAAATATCATACTTCTCTCATTCCCATTCTTTCTAAGGACGTAAATATATATAGACCAGCGAACTGTTCATAAGTTTACCGATGTTTACCGAGTTTACTAATGTTACGGGGGCAAATTTTATGGGACTAACTTATGTTTTCACTTATTTACAGAGGCGAATCATACACAACAAAAATGACCCCGGTAAGAATTTACTTCTGAGATTTCGCACGGTTGCCGTTAGCTCTTAGTTCAATTTGTAGATTAGTCATATTTAATTGAAAATTGACGTCTTTTAAAATAGTAGAAGCTATTTTTTGAGTTTCAAATATACCATACTTAAATAACAATAAATATTTAATTATTTGATGTAAGATTTTGATGTCACAGCTAAAATGATGCCATTTTTAAAATAAGAAAATTAATAAAGAAAACAAACTCGACGCATTGAAAAATGATTGCTATTATTTTGTAGGTCCTCTTTCACTATCAATTACAGCCGGCAGTCATCTAGGCATTAATTCGACCAACTTTCTAGTCTACTCTGGGGAAATTGTGTCCCAAGCTTAAGTAATTTTTACTTTCAATTGAGGGGAGGGTGGTCCACAGTGAGACAAAAATTATATTTCTTCAAATAGAACTCGAAAATTTCAAAAATTAATTTTTTTAATTTAACTACGGTTTAGATGCCTATTTACGCCAACAACACAATAGATTAAAACTGAAAAAAAAACCTAACACAAATTGTGAACAAGCGTTTATTTTTTTATGAAAACTGTCTCATTGTGTACCTCTTGCGAGGCACAGTACACAGTGGGACATGGGTATTTCAGTTTCCTTATCGAACATCGAGTCCCTTAACATAACTTGGAAAGAGTTGGGGTGAGCTGGGAATACAGACAGAATCTTTTGGATGCCCTGTAGTTGCAGAAATAAGTTCAGCTGTTTCACATAATCTGTGTGCTGCTCTTTCCAATTTGTTGATTTTACAGGGATGCCTCTGATTACGCAGAGCTCAGTTTTCTAAAAAAATATAGCTAGAAAGAAATACTTGCAAAAATTTAAGAGTGTTTTTCTGTAGCAGGCATTAGACTGTTACCTTCTTGTTTGGTTGCTTAAGGTCTGCAGATCTTTTCTGTTTTGTTTTTGGGAAACAAGGTTGCAGTATTTGAAATGAATGAATATATAATTATGGAATTGTGTGATACATTACTAAAACACATATTTTTTCCACTGCTAAATGATATTTAATTGACATAATGAAGATATACTTGAATATAATTAAAGAAAGTTTATGCATTATTGTAAAATATTATTTTACAATAGATAGAAGTGAGTAATTTAACTAAATAGCAATTTCTTCATTAACATAATTACCAAAATGTCTGACAACAAGGTGTTATATCTAATTAATGAATTGGTAGCTTTTTAACATATCAGAAAAACAGTAGTACACATTCAGTATTACCAACTATCATTAAGTGGTAAAGAATAAGATCAAATGGAGGAATAAACTTAGAAAGATCAATTTGGGATTTTACTTTATTATATTCCTTTTTTCGGCAATAAATTTTTTGCTCCAGTAAAATGTTTATAGTTGGTTTGTATTTTAGGTTACCCGCAGGAGGAAAAAAAACCAAAAGTTATGGACGTGTTACATTCGTCTCAAGGAAAATATACAGATCAACATAGTGAAGGAAAAATATTAAAAAATATGAGAGTTGGGACTGGGCAAATACCTTGCAAGTGTGAAATTTGTTTAAAGCAGTTTGTTAGTACAAGAAATTTAAGAAGACATATGAGAATACACACTGGAGAAAACCTGTACAATTGCGAAATTTGTTTTAAGCAGTTCTTTGAAGCAATTGATTTGAAAAGACATTTGAGAATACACACTGGAGAAAAACCACACAAGTGTGAAACTTGTTTAAAGCTGTTTACTACTAAAAGTGAGTTGAAAGTACATTTGAGAGTGCACACTGGCGAAAAACCGTACAAGTGTGAAACTTGTTTAAAGCAGTTTTTCACTACTACAAGTAGTTTGAAAAGACATTTGAGAACACATACTGGAGAAAAACTTCACAAGTGTGACATTTGTTTTAAACAGTTTAGTGAAACAAGTGATTTGAAAAGACATTCGAGAGTGCATACTGGAGAAAAACCGAACAAGTGTGAAATCTGTTTTAAACAGTTTAGCAATAAAACTATATTGAAAGTACATTTGAGAGTGCACACTGGAGAAAAACCGTATAAGTGTGAAACTTGTTTTAAACAGTTTAGTGAATCAAGTACGTTGAAAGTACATTTGAGAGTTCATACTGGGGAGAAACCCTACAAGTGCGAAATTTGTTTAAAGCAGTTTATTTGTATAAGTGCTTTGAAAAGTCATTTGAGAACGCATACTGGAGAAAAACCTCACAAATGTGAAATTTGTTTTAAATACTTTCGTGAAGCAAGTCATTTAAAAAGACATTTGGGAGTGCATACTGGATAAAAACCATTCAAGTGTGAAATTTGTATAAAGAAGTTTATTACTAATATTGATTTGAAAAGACATTTGAGAGTGCACACTTAAGACAAAGCTTATATGTATGAAATTTTGTTGCAAGCAGTTTTCTCGAAAATACATTTGACGGTGAATGGTGAATTAAAACAATTGTGGTATTTGTTTTAAGCGGTTTTCTCAAGTATTTAATATAAAACTGCATATGAGGTTGTTCACTGTTGGCACAACAACTTTGAAACAACATATCATAAAACAAAAATTTACTTTAATCATTAAATTCATTATATTATTACTTCTGAACTATCAGTGGTCCTTATCAATCGCCTTTCTCTGTTCTGGGTCCTCCTCTTCTCCTAATTTTATTACTTCCTGGAATAATTCTACTTCGACTTTATCTCCACTCCTTCTGTTCTTACTACCGTCATCGTTATTTTAAGTCAGCCAATATGTATTATTCTACACCATGATACTATGACTAAGAAGACAAGATATTGCGCATAAGTCGTGACGTAATTGGAGAGTTGCACTTCGTAATGTCAGTTTTTTGTATGTATCAATAAATAATCTTTAATAAATAGTTTGGAGATATCCTTTTGTGTACGATTATTGTAATTATTAAACCTTTATTTAATATTATTATTTTGCTAATTGAATAATTTCATGACAGAATGCATACAAATCCCATTTAACTTTAACAAGAATTCAAATTCTACTCTCCAATGACGGCATGCGCGAACACGACCGATTTTGTGCTACAGGGAACATTCTGTCTTGTTAGTCATGGTATCATGATTCTACACCTTGACATCACGGAAAAATGTCAGCTTCCAATCAACTTTTATTAAAATTTCGTACCAATACTGCAAATTTCGTTGTAATGTGGTTATTAAATCAAAATTAATTAAACGGAAAATCAAAAGTTTTTGTCCAAAATCGGAATTTTAAGAAGAAATACAGAAAATTGAAGAATTGCTTAGTAAAAAGTTCATATTTTTAGGTTTTTATTATTGTTTAACCATAATTTAAGTTTAGGGTGTCTTTTATTACAAAGATCAAAAATGTTTTTATGGATTCTAATCTGTTTTTATATAGAATAAGCAATTTATAAATCCAACCAACTTAACGAAAAACTATTTTTTTATCATTGCCCCAGTATTTTTGAAATTGTTTTATTTTTATTACTTCATACTTGTTTCCTTAATTTTTTTGAAAAATGGCAATGTCTCGATAGGATTAGACAGAATTCTCCGTACTTATTACCAGTAGCGCACTTAGAATTTGCCTCTGGGGGGGTTTTGGTTGGTCACCGAATTTTTTTTATGATGTTAGCTCCATTTTGGGTCCTTAAAATGTGTGAGTAACAGTGTCGGAATAGGGTCCTGGGAGGGGGGTTTAACCCCAAAACCCCCCCCCCCCTGGGTGCGCCACCGGTTATTACTCTGCTGATCTTCTTTATATATAAGCCCCTTAAAGCACAGGTGGTGTAACTCTATTTTCCATTAATTTTAGTTAAGGTCTAAATCGTATTCCGCAACAAGTATTTTATATTAACACAAATAGTGTAAGTTTTGTCATATAGTATAATCGGTTCGCTATTCCCAGTCCGAACGGTCTAGTGAATTTAGTAATTTTTTTTGCGAAGTTAGTTACTTTTTGACAGACTAAAAGTGGCTGGAAATTACTATACAACCAAGCACACGTACTTCTAACCAATATTAATAGTAAACTAACTAAATAGTAACCAAAATAGAACTTTGCGAATTACCGACAATAAATATTTATTTATCTGCACCATATAATAAATATTTATGTTAAATTATTACAACTAAAATATATTTTTTAAATATATACTACCCAAAATTTGATGTGTTTAGTATACACTTTCACTATTTATAATAATTCTTCTTTTTTTAAACAAAGTAGTATGCAATAGTAGGATACTTTAGCTATTAATACTGAGAAGTAGGAATTGTTGTGTGGTAGGTTTCCGACAATGAATCTGTCAAAATATGCCCGAGCTAAGCGAATGGAGTTTAACCATGTAGATAGGCAACACATTGGGTGTTGTCAGTGAAGTCACCTATCTGTTGACAGCCAAAGTGAAGTACAAGGGATATACACCACTGTTCCTGCAACTGCTTTTGTTTTCACACCTGTTTGTGGATGTTAGTTTTTGATTAGTGTTGCCCAAATGCAAGAATAAGACGAGACTTAGACAGTCTTGGTCTTGCGCCAATACAGTCTTGGTCTTAGTATTGCACTCCCGGTCTTGGTCTTGCAGCAAGAGTCTTGCAGTTACCCATTAGTATATTGCTATTTATTTAACGTTACTTTAAATCTTAGAAGAACGTAACAGAGTAAGTACATTTTAAGCTTGAATTAACATAGTCATAATAAAACCAACCAAATTAATAAATGTCCAAACAACTGACACCGGGTGGGGTTTGAAGCGACGATCTAAGCAATCTGTGCCTTTGCTCTAACTAACTCAGCTATCTACCATGCCCCACGGAAGTCAATCTGTTTCTTAACAAACGTTTGCATTTAATAAGCTTACATGTGCTAAAACATGGTTAAAACACAAAAAAAAACAAATTAATAACATAAAATTGACTGTATTAAAGTACACTATCTGTCTAGAAAGGGATTGATGGATCCCCCCATGTATGTAATGGAAATCTTAAAAAAGATTGGTATGTGGCAAAATCCACATACATATATCAAGGGCATAGATTCTTTAGGTGATAAGATAACAAACTATAATCCACTTATTAAAACAAAATAAGTGTTGTTAACTCAACTTAGCTCTACTTTTATATAAAAACTAACTTGAAAAAATAAAGAATAGCGATAGAAGAGAAAAAGCAATGATAAACAAAAGAAGTAAATTAATAGATAGAAGTGAGTAATTTAACTAAATAACAATTTCTTCATTAACATAATTATAAAAAGTCTGACAACAACGCGTTATATCTAATTAATGAATTGGTAGCGTTTTAACATATCAGAAAAACAGAAGTAGACATTCAGTATTACCAACTATCATTAAGTGGTAAAGAATAAGATCAAATGGAGGAATAAACTTAAAAAGATCAATTTGGGCTACAATTTTATTTTATTTATTATATTCCTTTATTTCGGCAATAAATTTTCTGCTCCAGTAAAATGTTTATAGTTGGTTTGTGTTTTAGGTTATCCGCAGGAGGAAAAAAAACCAAAAGTTATGGACGTGTTACATTCGTCTCAAGGAAAATGTACAGATCAACATAGTGAAGGAAAAATATTAAAAAATATGAAAGTTGGGACTGGGCAAATACCTTGCAAGTGTGAAATTTGTTTAAAGCAGTTTGTTAGTACAAGAAATTTGAGAAGACATATGAGAATACACACTGGAGAAAAACTGTACAATTGCGAAATTTGTTTTAAGCAGTTCTTTCAAGCAATTGATTTGAAAAGACATTTGAGAATACACACTGGAGAAAAACCACACAAGTGTGAAACTTGTTTAAAGCTGTTTACTACTAAAAGTGAGTTAAAAATACATTTGAGAGTGCACACTGGGGAAAAACCATACAAGTGTGAAACTTGTTTTAGACAGTTTAGTGAATTAAGTACATTGAAAGTACATTTGAGAGTTCACACTGGGGAGAAACCCTACAAGTGCGAAATTTGTTTAAAGCAGTTTATTTGTATAAGTGCTTTGAAAAGTCATTTGAGAACGCATACTGGAGAAAAACCTCACAAATGTGAAATTTGTTTTAAATACTTTCGTGAAGCAAGTCATTTAAAAAGACATTTGGGAGTGCATACTGGAAAAAAACCTCAAGTGTGAAATTTGTTTTAAACGGTTTAGTGAAGCAAGTAATTTAAAAAGACATTTGGGAGTGCATACTGGATAAAAACCATTCAAGTGTGAAATTTGTTTAAAGAAGTTTATTACTAATATTGATTTGAAAAGACATTTGAGAGTGCACACTTAAGACAAAGCTTATATGTATGAAATTTTGTTGCAAGCAGTTTTCTCGAAAATACATTTGTCGGTGAATGGTGAATTAAAACAATTGTGATATTTGTTTTAAGCGGTTTTCTCAAGTATTTAATATAAAACTGCATATGAGGTTGTTCACTGTTGACACAACAAATTTGAAACACCATATCATAACACAAAAATTTACTTTAAACATTAAATTCATTATATTATTACTTCTGAATTCTTGCAGTTCCCATTTGCTTCATTCATATCACCCTCTGCATCTTCAGCTATTTTTAGTTGCCTATCTAACTGATCCTCACTTCTTAATTTTATTCATCATCATCATCATTGTGGCTTTACAACCCTGCGTGGGTCCTAGTCTCCTCAAGAATTGCCTCATTAAGCGTATCTCCAGCCGTCCCTATCAATCGCCTTTCTCTGTTCTGGGTCCTCCTCTTCTTCTAATTTTATTACTTCTTGGAATAATTCTACTTCGACTTTATCTCCACTCCTTCTGTTCTTACTACCGTCATCGTTATTTTAAGTCAGCCAATATGTATTATTCTACACCATGATACTATGACTAAGAAGATAAGATATTGCGCATAAGTCGTGACGTAATTGGAGAGTTGCACGTTCGTAATGTCAGTTTTTTGTAAGTATCAATAAATAATCTTTAATAAATAGTTTGGAGATATCCTTTTGTGTACGATTATTGTAATTATTAAACCACCTTTATTTAATATTATTATTTTGCTAATTGAATAATTTCATGACAGAATGCATACAAATCCCATTTAACTTTAACAAGAATTCAAATTCTACTCTCCAATCAACTTTTATTAAAATTTCCTATCAATACTGCAAATTTCGTTGTAATGTGGTTATTAAATCAAAATTAATTAAACGGGAAATCAAAGGTTTTTGTCTAAAATCGGAATTTTAAGAAACAGAAAATTGAAGAATTGTTTATTAAAAAGTTCATATTTTTAGGTTTTTATTATTAACTATACTTTAAGTTTTGGGTGTCTTTTATTACAAAGATCAAAAATGTTTTTATGGATTAAAATCTGTTTTTATATAGAATAAGCAATTTATAAATCCAACCAACTTAAGGAAAAACTATTTTTTATCATTGCCCCAGTATTTTTGAAATTGTTTCATTTTTATTACTTCATATCTGTTTCCTTAATTTTTTTGAGATATGGCAATGTCTCGATAGGATTGGACAGAATCCTCCGTACTTATTACTCTGCTGATCTTTATGGATGAGCCCCTTAAAGCACAAGTGGTGTATCTCCATTTTCCATTAATTTTAGTTAAAGTCTAAATCGTATTCCGCAACAAGTATTTTATATTAGCACAAATGGTGTAAGTTATGTCATATAGTAGCCATGTAGATAGGCTACACATTGTGTGTTGTCAGTGGAGTCACCTATCTGTTGACAGTCAAAGTGAAGTACTAAGGATATACACCACTGTTCCTGCAAGTGTTTTTGTTTTCACACGTGTTTGTGGATGTTAGTTTTTGCTTAGTGTTGCCCAAATGCAAGTACAAGACGAGACTTAGACAGTCTTGGTCTTGGTCTTGCGCCAATACAGTCTTGGTCTTAGTATTACACTCCCGGTCTTGGTCTTGCAGCAAGAGTCTTGCAGTTACCCATTAGCCTATTGCTATTTATTAAACGTTACTTTAAATCTTAGAACAACGTAACAGAGTAAGTGCATTTTAAGCTTGAATTAACATAGCCATAATAAAGACCAACGAAATTAATAAATGTCAAAACAACTGACACCGGATGGGGTTTGAAGCGACGATCTAAGCGATCTGTGCCTATGTTCTAACTAACTCAGCTACCTACCATGCCCCACGGAAGTCAATCTGTTTCTTAATAAACGTTTGCATTTAATCAGCCTACATGTTCTAAAACATGGTTAAAACACAAAAAACCGAATTAATAACATAAAATTGACTGTATTAAAGTAGATTACCTGTCTAGAAAGGGATTGATGGAACCCCTCCAAATATATGTAGTGGAAATCTTAAAAAAGATTGTTATGTGGCAAAATCCACATACATGTATCAAGGGCACAGATTCTTTAGGTGATAAGACTATAATCCACTTATTAAAGCAAAATAAGTGTTAATAACAATCTTAGCTCTACTTTTATATAAAAAACTAATTTGAAAAAATAAAGAATAGGTAAAAAAGCAATGATAATCAAAAGAAGTAATTTAATAGATAGAAGTGAGTAATTTAACTAAATAACAATTTCTTCATTAATATAATTACCAAAAAGTCTGACAACAAGGTGTTATATCTAATTAATGAATTGGTAGCGTTTTAACATATCAGAAAAACAGTAGCAGACATTCAGTATTATTATACCAACTATCATTAAGTGGTAAAGAATAAGATCAAATGGAGGAATAAACTTAGAAAGATCAATTTGGGCTACAATTTTACTTTATGTATTATATTCTTTCTGTAATATTCTATAATTTTGTGCTCCAGTAAAATGTTTATAGTTGGTTTGTATTTTAGGTTGTCCGCAGGAGGAAAAAAAACCAAAAGTTATGGACGTGTTACTTTCGTCTCAAGGAAAATATACAGATCAACATAGTGAAGGAAAAATATTAAAAAATATGAAAGTTGGGACTGGGCAAATACCTTGCAAGTGTGAAATTTGTTTAAAGCAGTTTGTTAGTATAAGAAATTTAAGAAGACATCTGAGAATACATACTGGAGAAAAACCATACAAGTGTGAAACTTGTTTAAAGCTGTTTATTACTAAAAGTGAGTTGAAAGTACATTTGAGAGTGCACACTGGCGAAAAACCGTACAAGTGTGAAACTTGTTTTAAACAGTTTAGTGAATTAAGTACATTGAAAGTACATTTGAGAGTTCACACTGGAGAGAAACCCTACAAGTGCGAAATTTGTTTTAAGCACTTCCTTCAACCAATTGATTTGAAAAGACATTTGAGAGTACACACTGGAGAAAAACCATACAAGTGTGAAACTTGTTTAAAGCTGTTTACTACTCAAAGTGAGTTAAAAATACATTTGAGAGTGCACACTGGAGAAAAACCATACAAGTGTGAAACTTGTTTTAGACAGTTTAGTGAATTAAGTACATTGAAAGTACATTTGAGAGTTCACACTGGGGAGAAACCCTACAAGTGCGAAATTTGTTTAAAGCAGTTTATTTGTATAAGTGCTTTGAAAAGTCATTTGAGAACACATACTGGAGAAAAACCTCACAAGTGTGAAATTTGTTTTAAACAGTTTAGTGAAGCAAGTCATTTAAAAAGACATTTGGGAGTGCATACTGGAGAAAAACCTCATAAGTGTGAAATTTGTTTTAAGCAGTTTAGTGAAGCAAGTAATTTAAAAAGACATTTGAGAGTGCATACTGGATAAAAACATACAAGTGTGAAATTTGTTTAAAGCAGTTTATTACTGTTGGTGATTTGAAAATACATTTCAGAGTGCGCTGTGGAGAAAAACTGTACAAGTGTGAAGCTTGTTTTAAACAGTTTGGTGTCGCGGATAATTTGAAAACACATTTGAGAGTGCACACTTGAGACAAACCTTACAAGTATGAAATTTTGTTGTAATCAATTTTCTCGAAAATACTTTTGAGGGTGCATGGTGAACAATTGTGATATTTGTTTTAAACAGTTTTCTCAAGTATTTAAATGCAGCTGCATATGAGGTTGTTCACTGTTAACACAACAACTGTGAAACAACAAGCAAAAATTTACTTAAACATTAAATTCATTATATTATTACTTCTGAATTCTTGCAGCTTCCATTTGCTACATTCATATCACCTTCTCCATCTTCAGCTATTGTTAGTTACCTATTTAATTTACCCTCACTTCTTAATTTTATTACTTCTTGGAATAATTCTACTTCGACTTTATCTTCATTTTTTCCTTTTTTACTACTGTCATCTCTATTTTAAGCCAGCCAATATGTATTATTCTACACCTTGACATCACGGATGTATATATATATATATATATATATATATATATATATATATATATATATATATATATATATATATATATATATATGCATACAATTTTTTTTATTAAATTAAATTTATTTTATTTATTAAAATTGTTAAAAAAAATAAAGATTATTAAAATATTGAAGATACCTTTATTCTATTCATCACAAAACCAGTAGTTTTTTTTAGAATATAGTGATAATCAAAATGATAAATACATGTTAATAATGAATGTTAATGATGAATAAATTCTTATTATATTTAACAAATTTAGAAAATTTCTAAAATCATTAAACAAATTAAAAAAAAAACTTAAATTTTATCCCAGATATGCTTAAAACTTGCCTTAATGTATGTTTTAATATTTTTCTCCAAATTTACGCATTATATAGGGTAACAAAAATATTTACCATTAAAACAAAATATTTACTCAAAATAAGTAAAAAAATACTGTACAAAATATGGTACACCAAACAAAACATTTGATATGGAAGTCTGAATTGCATTTTGAACATCGCACTTTTGCTTTATCATTGCACCAACCACGGTTGGTGGTTTTTGCTGTAAAATCAGCAAATGGTCTAGTCTTGAATTACTGAAAGTAAGTCTTACTGAGACCAAGACTTATTGAAAGAATTCAAGCTGTTACCAAGAGAAAAAAATCACACATATGTATAAGTCAAATCATGTTTATGGTGTACAATTTATTATATGTCAGACACATCTGGGTTAAATGGGTGGTGTTATAAAAAATATTAAAAATTCAGTAATAAGCAGGCATAAGATTTCATTAAAAGAACATTAAAACAGAATGTATGTTTTGAAAAAAACGAAATAAAGCATTTAATTAGTACATGAACACATGCTGCAAATATAAAGTATGCTATTTATTAGATAAGTTTTTTCTTTAGAGTCAAATAAAGATGTATGCTCTTTATTAAATGCTCTTATTTAATTCTGCAGTTGCCAAAATTAATTACCGACGCAATTATCAAACAAAGTTAATAATCAGCTTTAAATCGTATCCATAAAAATAAACAGGTCTAACTTTCATCATATGTTGTCTCTATCATTGGAGGTTATATACTATTGATAATGTACTTTAGAAAGGAACTACAACGTTAAAGAGGTTTTATTATTTCGTATGGTCAATGGACCTCCAAAAATCACGGAGTGCTTACATTTAAAGGGGTGCGTTTTTGAAAACTAGGTGAATTAGTCTCCAAGCTCTAAGGTGGGTTTATCATCTCTAAGGTGATATCTCTAAGGAGTTTGTCACTTTTTAAAGTCAAAAATAATTTTTTTTACAAAAATATATTCAAAAAACGATGCAAAAAACACGAAAACACGCGATTTTTTTCTTTTTGTTCCATAACTTAGTTATTATAACTTTATTTATTAATTTAACCCTAGAACCACACGGTTACGTCGGATCCGACATCGAGTGTGACATTTTATGCGTATAAGGTAGTGGGGTGGGGATGGCGTCTACTGCCGTCTAGTACCATGATACAATGAATACACATTGTGTATTCATTGTACCATGGTCTAGTACCCTTCCTAAGTAGTCGTTTAGATTAGGGGATAGATTTGGCAATCGTCAAATCAGCAGTTGCCAGATTACAATAGATGTTCGCAATTAATTAATCTCGAAAAAGACAAATATTTGCTCGTTATTAACACATAATTTAAAAATTGCAGAATTCATAAAATAGTATAATCAAAATGTACTAAAAAAAACTACTACTACTACTACTACTTAAAAGCTTTATCTCTTTATATTTGAAGCATACAACATATGCATTATAAAAACATGCCAACACTGCCAAACCGAAATATTTTTGACATTTGCCGATATAATATTCAGCTTGCAGGCTTGCACTTTCGGTAAACTCAACTAACAAAGTTTATGCAGTCGCCATCTACAGGAGTATCTTGAACTATAGTATTTTTCATATAAAAGTGCGTGCACGTCATTCAAGATTTACGACGTCCGAACCCCACAGCGTTGCCAAAACATCAGAATAGTTAGTAAGTGAGGAATTTTTAAAATGTCAACTATTTGTCAAACTACTATATTAATAGTAAATACAGTTAGTTTTATATGGTTTTATGATTACTGCAACACACTGAAATACATAAGAAAACATTTTAATACAAAATTATATATTCTAAATGTTAAACTTACCTCTTTCAGAGCATTAATAGTAAAAACGTCCCGCCATTATTTCTTGTTCAAAAGAATCTATCTTATATAAAAGCTTATCAGCTTTCTACAGACTATTTAGTTGTTTTGGCATAGCACAATCACAATACACAACAATAATTAGTTTTTAAAGCTATTAATCTAAATTTAATACGTAGGTATTTATAAATACAGTTTATTAATATATAATATATTATGATCAAATTGTGTAAGAAATCAAAACATAAACAAAATTATTAGTTTAAAAAAGCGGCAACACTTTAAACAATTTTGCCACACGCTGAACTGTCAAAAAATTTGAAGGATTACCTTTATCAGTTGCGTACAATTGTCTAATATATTTAATTAAAATTATTATTTTGTAGAATATTAGACTTAAAGAGTTATTTCATAAAATTTATATTATCAATAATAACAAATGTTTTTGGTTATTTAATCAATATAATTCTAAAATTCCCAATATAATGATGATTACATTTTTCTGATTATTATACCATGTTGACGCCTATGAAAGATCGAGCAGTTCCGTATGGGTTTTGTATTATTTGCTGTGTTAGGAAAATTTTAACTCTACTGTTGACGTTCTGGAAATTTTAAATATAAGTGACGCCACTTTATATAAATGGACAGTGGAAGTGTGACGTCACAACTGTCAATTACTTTCCAAACAAAAGTTGAAATGTCCAATCTCAAGACTTTTTAATTTCTACATCGAGTTAGAATCTATGGAGAAGCTATGAGCATATTAACGTATGTACTAAAAACGGCGTAGGTAGGCGTGGCTAACTGTGATATCAATATGGCGGTGGGATCATGGCCGGACTCAATAATATTAAAACTACTATAAAAATATGACTAGTTATTCCGAAGATTTAATCATAATCTAAAAAAGTGCAATACATTTTTAATAAACTATGATTTATTTATCCCGCGGTAAACACTAAAAACACGATATATTATACATAAAGATAAATTAATACAGTCAAATACTATTAATTTATTCTCTGAAGTACGGGCCATTACTTTGTTTACATATTTGTATACTAACCTGTAGAACGTTATTCCTGAAGATTTTTTATTAACATTGCTTCTGCCACTGCAAATACGTTGGGAACTAGAAACCATTATTATGCACTATCACAATATATTATTACAGTTTCTATAAAAGTATTATAAAACTAAAAATATTCGAAAAATAACAAATGTAAATAAACATATACGATCTGTCAAAAGTGGCAAAACAATATGGCCGAAGTGAGGTCGTTTTTAGTCACGTGATGCCTTCTCCATAGATTCTAACTCGATGAATTTCTATAAAGTTAACATTTTGCTTCCTCTGCTGCTTTTTCTTTTAAGTATAGTGTTTTTACGATAATACCATCATAATTCAGTGTTCTATTTCTATGAAATATAGTTTAAAAGTTCAAATTAAAGACATTCTAACCTTACTTTATTGATACATGCATTTTATTGCTATTTTTATAAAACAACACGCTTTATTATTTACACAACATTGTAAAATTGTTGCAGTAACTATTAGAATACTTAGATATTGCAAAAAGCGGAAAGATTCTGTAAAAAAAATGAAAAAATAACGAAAAATACAAATTATCCACACTAAACAAGGTTTGTTTGGAAAGTGAAACTGACAGATGTCAATAAAATCTACGTCATCACTTCCACGGTCCATTGTGACGTGCACGCATTTTTATATTAAAATACTATAGTAAGAATGAGTAAGAGTAAGTGAGTTCTGTGAGTTCATCTCTGCCTCTGACGCTCTGACCTCGACCCTGAACTATAAGCTATAAGCATGGTACAGAACTATACTATAAGTATGTTTTTTTAGTTTAATTGTTTTAATCCATATTCCATAGTACATAAAAAAAAAGATAAAACCATTGAATATAGACCAAAACTATATTCTTTGATAAAACTGCAATTGTTATGTAAAATCAAATTTAATATGGAAATAAACCAAGAAGTTGATGAGAAAAATTGTAAAGTAGAAATAGATAATGAAACATGTGTTGGTCTTTTGGATGTTTTCAAAATTGAAATTAAGGAAGAACCCAAGACTGAAACTGCATACCACACATTTGATTATTTAAACTTAAGTGAATTCATTGTAAGGGGTGAAGTACAACAAGGTGAAGATAAAATTATACCATTTGAAGAAAAGCAACCAAAAAATGAAGAAAGTAAGTTAATACCACTGATTAATACAATAACATAATAACAAATTTATTCTATTGCATTTTTATTGTATGTTGAGGAAGTTTATTCTTAGCTTAAAGGTTATTATACTGACAAAGTTCTGAGGGTACCTTCCTGTGGCATGTCTAATTTAAATATGTTTTTATTTGGGATAAGCCACAATTATTGATTGTAATGAAAATTACTAATGTTCAGAGTATATCTAATATTTGGCATTTCAATTTGCACTCTAAGCTTATAGATTAGAAGTTGAAATGTCAAACATTAGTTAGTTACAAATATAATTTTCATTACAATCAATAAGTGTGGCTTAATCCCATATAAACATAATATTTATACTTATACTAGATTTTAAATGTTTAATGAATTATAAAGATGGGATATGCTGTTTGTTTTAAATGATATTTTGTTATACCTAAGAACAACTTTTATAGGGTATCTTAAAAAGATTGGTCATAGATTATACCAAGATTTTTAAGGATGAAAATCAGTTGATTTGACCCAACTTACTTACATGCAAAAGTGCACCCAGAAAATGTGATGAATTATTATTAAAGATACAGAATACAACCAATTTTTTTAATATTACTCCAAAACAGTTTAAAACTTAATGAAAATTAAGGTTTAGGTAGTTTTTGTCTCCGCCCCCCTAACTTTTTTGTAGTATAATATTGGATTACTAACGGGACTTAGTATTTGCAGAGAACTATGAACACAGAGAAGTGACACAATCATAATTAAACGTGTACCATTTTTGTAGATGCATGCATGAGCTAGGTTGTGTAACTGTCGTCAACATGTCCTTATTATTTACATCTGGTTGTTTTACGATAGTCTGTAGGAGTGTGTGGTAAATACTCGATTTCACAAATTTATTTGACTCAATTTCAAATAGATTTTTTTGAGGGAGCAATTGTATTGTTAAAAGATATCAGAGTATTTAGAAAAGACGGTAAAGAGATAACAAATAGAATTAAATTTATTAAATGTTGTAGAATAACTATTAACAGTTTGTTAAAATTATGGGAAAATCTTTCAAAACAGGACTTCAAATATTTGAAAACTCGACGTCTCAATACTGACTGTATTGAAAATTTTTTTGGCAGTGTTAGACTGCAGAGTGGAAATAATGTAAACCCGACTGCCACTGAGGTTAAAAGAGCATTTCACAAGCTATTCTGCCAAAATTATTTCCATTCAGAAACAATGTAAGGATGATTTAAGTGAATTATTGCTAAATATAATATCTACAGACATAACTAAATTCATGCATCAAGAAGATAAAGATAAATGTCAAAAAGCACTAGTGCTTCCTGACAATGATTATACAAAATAAAATTTGCTGTTCTGAACGCATTCAGTTATGTTTGTGGATATTTATCAAAGAAGTGCCTTGAAATTCACAACTGCAATAGTTGTAAAACATTTGCAATATAATGTCAAGAACTAGATACCAACAACTTATTTATTCATTTCAAGGCGTTTCACGAGGGAGAAAATATTTTTGGTCATTTGTACTCGCCACCAAAGAATTTTATTAAATTTGTTTATATGCTAGAACAGCGGTGCTCAAATAGTCGATCGCGATCGACCGGTCGATCGCCAAAGTTTTTGAAGTCGATCGCGATTCACGAAGAAAATACGGAGACTTCTGACTCACGACACGTGCATGACCGAAATAATTGTGATGCTATCTCTTCACCCGACAGTTGCGATAATGCCGATTCGGCATAATTTACAGATAAATTATGGCACATTCGTTCATCAAATTCCCAACTTTTCCAGGATTTAAACAACTTTTCATCGTTGAAAAAAAGATAGCCGCTCATTTGAATTATGTTTATTAATGCAAGTACTTCATAGCGAATTTGAAAGATGCTTCGCTGATTTTAAAAAAACTGACAGATAATGTAACATTCCTGTCTAATTATGTTATGTTCATTATGGAGATCATTTCCATCCAAAATGAGGTACTGAAAATAATTTCGGATATACACCTTAAATCCAGAGCGACCAATAAGAAATTTTTGTCTTTCATATGGTCTGAGAAATATCCGTCTTTGAGACAAGTTGCTCTGCAGCTCACAGCCTTCTTTGGATCAACATACTTGTGTGAATCTGCATTTTTCCAAATGAAGATAGTGAATCAAAATATCGTAATCGGCTAACTGACGAACATCTCTCTTCATGCTTGTGTTTGGCCCTCAGTAATTACGTACCATCATATGAAATACTTGTGGATGATATGCAGTGCCATGCATTAACACCCAAATAAAATTAATAAGAAAAACGTGACTTTAATTAATTGTAATTAAAGTCACGTAACTCTCTGTAATTACAATTTTTTATCAACTAGAAATGTGCAATAAAGTTTTTTATTTTCAAAATTGTTTTGGTTTACTATGCTTTTTTTTTAAACCAGGAGGAGGTAAACTAAAGAGACAGATTCATACCCAAGAAAGTTACTAGAAAAGTTACCAAATACATCTTCTTTTTTGCTTGATCTAATCGGCCTTCAACGGTAATCCAAAAAAATTATATTATACTAATATGTCGCTAAAGAGTTCTAAAAACAACTGTTTTTTAATTAAAAGCAGACTAAAAATCAAAAAAATTAAAATAATAATGCAGAAAACATAAAAAATCGCAGATATAACTTAATTAACTAATGAAATGCCATTAGTGTCAAAATTTCATAACAGTGGAGTAAACTTGCCTGAGGTTAGACCAATTACAAACAAACATTGCAGCGCGGTAAATTTGAATAATTACTCCTCCTGGTTTAAAAACAGGGTATAGCAGTCGATCTCCGGACGCTTTCAGTTTATGTGGTAGATCCCATGCAGTATAAGTCTGAGCACCACTGTGCTAGAATGTCAGTTTAATTCTAAATTTGAACCTATTTCACGAGACTAGGGTGTATCAAATAAAATATTTTCTTCAATGCAGGATATAAACTTTGTTTATCTTTGTGAAGAGTTCACCAATTTGTACTTAAAAACATTATTTATAACATTAAAAAATTTTTATACTATTAAATACATTAACAATGAACTCAAGAGTAAAAATAATAAAGAAAAAATAGGAAGAACGAGAAAAATATTACATTTATAATTAATATTTTCAAGTGCATATTCATTATAAGATGACTTCATTTATTATTATTGTAGTACTTTATTTTATATTCATTAAAACTAAGTGTTTATACTAATGCCCAAACATACATGCTTAATTTTATTTATGAAATTTTTATTGTGTGATATGCCCACTGACTATTAGTGCTTTGTCTCTTAGTGTAGATATTTAGTTTACTGTTTTCTCAGTTCTGGTTATGATAATGTCATTTGCGGCTTGACCATGAAATTTCAAAGGACTGTTGCTTCTCTGTGTTTATAGTTCTCTGGTATTTGTTTGTAGAACAATTAATTTAGATTTACTAAATTTCTAGAAAACTTGAGAAAAAAATATTTTTGCTACTTCAGATTTATTGCCGTGTGGTATAATTTATTTAAAAATCGAGTACATTAGTAGGATGTTGATATATTGAAACTACAATGTTGGGTTGTGCTGTGGTTACTTATAGCGGTTCTTTACTTCATTAATCTCAATCAGTTTGTTTCTAGTCATCATGTATTTACTCTAAGTTGGTTTAAATTAAAAACTACATGAAAAATATCTAGCAAAATATAGACGTTAAATGAGAAGTAAAAAATTAAAACAATATCTATCACTAGGAGATTCAATTCGATAATTTAATATTTGGTCTGAATTTGACAGGTATGTCAGAAGTAAACAATGTATGTTTTGTTAATATGTTAACAGGTGGCATTAGGAGCAATTAATAATTTATTAAATTTGTTTAAAATATTAATAATATTATTTTATTCAATTTTAAGAAAATAATATTTGTTTAAAAATATGTACAAGTTGTTAAGGGAGTTATGCACAAAGTTACTGGAACTTTCAAAAATATCGAATAGGATTCAAAGGTGAAAAATGATATCTCCGGTTATCGACGAATAGAATGGATGTTGTACTTAATACCTGTATATAGTAAATAGGAGGTACTGCAAATAAATGAATAAATTATAAGATTTTCTAAGAAGGATAAGTAGCGCACCTAGTATTTGCCTCTGGGGGGGGGGGGGTTTGGTTGGTCTCCAAAATTTTTTTTATGATGTTACCTCCATTTTGAGTACTTAAAATCTGTGAGTGACAGTATTGGAATAGGACCCTGGGTTTAACCTGCAAACCCCCCCTTGGGTGCGCTACTGAGAAGGATTGATAAAGCATATTTACATCAGGATCTAATTCTAATCCACAAAGGTCAAGAAGGCCTCCTGTAATAATGTCTTCCAGAATTACACCCATTTTAATATCGGTTTAACCATGGTTGATGGTTAAACCGATATTAAAATGCAGATAAGAGAATGAAAGTGGATGACTCCATAATTTTAGAAAACAAGAGAGCAAGAAACATTTGGAAAGAGTTGAACTGGGGTGAACTGGGAATACAGACAGAAGGCAGAATATTTTGGATGTCCTGTAGTTGCAGAAATAAGTTCAGCTGTTTCACATAATCTGTATACTGCTCTATTTAAATTTGTTGATTTTACAGGGATGATATCAGAGTTATCCACATCCATTGATAATGCATCTGATTACTCTGAGCTCAGTTTTCTAAAAGAATAAACCTAGAAAGAAATACTTGCAAAAATTTAATAGTATTTTTCTGTGGCAGGCATTAGACTGCAGTTACTTTTTTGTTTGGTTGTCTATGGTCTGCAGATCTTTTCTGGTTTGTTTTTGGGCAACAAGGTGGCAATCTTTGAAATTAAGAGCGTAGGCGCAAAATTTTCGGGCCAATGCTTTTTAAATGCAATCATTTTTTTCGAATCCTGAGAAAACTAACAAACATTTTTGAAAAATTTAAACGCAGAATGAAAGAGTACATTACCGAGGGCCGAAAGTCCATTAGAATAAACAAAAAGTTTTTTTGAATGAGATATTTGAAATTAAAAATCACACTAAATTTTTTTTTTTTTTTTCACCGCTGTAAACAGGGACTTTCGGTCCTCAGTAATAATGCATTCTTTCATTCTGCGTTAAAAATTTTCAAAAATACTTAAAATACTTATTAGTTTTTTTAGGATTCGAAAAAAATTAACGCATTTAAGTGCGCCTACGTTCTTAATGAATTTATAATTATGGAATTGTGTGATACATCACTAAAACACTTATTTTTTCCACTGCTTAATGATATTTAAGTGACATAATTATTGTTAAATATTATTTTACAATACATAGAAGTGAGTAATTTAACTAAATAACAATTTCTTCATTAACATAATTACCAAAAAATCTGACAACAAGGTGTTATATCTAATTAATGAATTGATAGCTTTTTAACATACCAGAATAACAGTAGTAGACATTCAGTATTACCAATTTATCATTAAGGTAAAAGCACCAATACCTGATAACGAACCAAAGGATGACACTTTTGAAAAAAAACTCTTATAATAAGAATGTTTTTATTCTTAGGCCAATAGTATCTGTGACAGAGACTCCTAGCGCCATCTGTGTCATGATGACGCAATAATACAATTAACTTCCTGCTGAAAATGGCAAACTCAAATTAGAGTCAGATGTTGTTTACATGTGATAAAGTAAATACATTTGCCGCCATTTCTTGTTACTTTGGTTAAGGGCGCCAGCAAATTCAGAGGTATTTAATCATTTTATTACGACGTTTTTGTTTCGGTTTTATTTTATTCTGAACACTATGGTATACTATGAAGATTAGAATATATTTTTTCTGTGCGAAAATGGTTGCGTTTCGATTTAATTTGAGTTTCTTACCACTCCCTAACACGTGTTTCTGGGTCTTCCCGTCATCAGAGAGAGCTTGTAAGAAAACTCAAACTAAACCAAAACGCACCGACTACTCGGCAATTATAGAAAAAATAATTACCAGAGTATGCTACTAGAGAGTAGCATACTCTCTAGTAGCATACTCTGGTAATTATTTTTTCTATAATTGCCGAGTAGTCGGTGCGTTTTGGTTTAGTTTGAGTTTTCTTACAAGCTCTCTCTGATGACGGGAAGACCCAGAAACACGTGTTAGGGAGTGGTAAGAAACTCAAATTAAATCGAAACGCAACCATTTTCGCATATTTATCGTCCTTACTCGACGCAATGAGTACAAGATAGATGGTAATTTATATGGGTAAATCGTTGATGCATAGTGGAATATAAATATTCCCAGCATCGCTCTTAATGGCTTGATTAAGCGCGAGTATACAATTTACTTTAATTGCTATCGACACATTTAACTTCATATATTTTTTCTTTTCCTAATTATTTTTTTGTAAAAAGTTTGAGTGTCTAATATTGGTTCAAAAAATATTCAGTATATCTAAAAGATGGCATGCATGTCTACTGTTGGTCTTACAACAAAATTCATTTCTAAGTTCTGGTGTGTACAATTATCAACACTACTAACTTATAAAAACATGCTGTAAAAATTTCACCCATTTTAAAGCACTCCATTCAATAGTAGACAGAGTATCAACTATTAGGGAGCACTTGATGTCAACTAGTGGTTCTGCTGTTTATTATGTTTTTGTCCTCAGGCTGTGTTGTCAAGATGGCGCCTATAAAAGGGCAGATGTTCCATTACACTAAAGCAGCTATTCAAGAATGCAGGCGATGTGTGCCAACTTCAACTGCAGTAAAAAAATTTGGTGTGCCAAGAGTAACTCTTCTGAACAAAGTAAAGGGCAAAACACCAATAAAACGAAAAATAGGAAGAATGTGTTACCTTACAGAAGAAAATGCAGCTATGCTTGTAAAATGGGCAAAGGCAATGGTTAAACAAGGATTCCCAATAAGGAAGGAGAATTTGCAAGACATTGTCAAGAAAATGGTAGAAGATCTAAATATTGAAGTTCGGTTCAAAGGGGGTAGAACTGGAAAAAAATGGTATATCAGTTTTATAAAACGACATCCAGATCTAATTGCTCGATAACCTCAAAATTTGACTTCATCCAGAGCTTCAATCACAACAATCAATTGAAAAATTGGTTTGAAGAAGTATCAACACCTACGTACGGGATAATAATTACCAAGACATCTTACACGCCCCTCAGAGAGTATTTAACATGGATGGGATAGCATTTTTCCTCAACCCAAAGGGAAATGAACTTTTAGCAGCTAAAAATGAAAAGTCAGTGTACCAGCAAGTCAATATAGACGAAAAAGAATGCTATACTGTACTTTTAGGTGGAAATGTTGCAGGCAATGTTTTACCTCTTATGGTTATTTTCAAATATAAGAGGATACCGAGAGAGCTAAGTATGTCAGTTCCGGAATATTGGGCGCTCTGAAAATAGATGGATGATGATGGAAACCTTTTATGAATATATGTCTAATATCTTTAATAAATGGCTAGATGATAATATTGTTCAAAGACCAGTCATACTTTTCATAAATGGCCATATGTCACATCTTTCTTTTCATCTCAATAAATTTTGCTCAGGGAATGTCATTATATTGGTAGCTCTTTTTCCTAATGCCACACATTTACTGCAGCCCATGAATGTTGCTGTGTTCAGAAGTTTGAAGGGTGCCTGGAAAACTGCAGTTCACGCTTGGAATGTTGGATAATATTGATAATCCTGTTGTGCGCAAAGTTCATTTTTCTCCATTGTTGAAATAAGTATTGGAAGAAATATTATCGCCTGATATATTCAAAAATGGTTTTCGTAAGTGTGGCCTCTTACCATGGAATCCCGATGAAGTGTGTTGTGTATCAAGGGAACCAACTGAAGAACTGAATGAATTGCAAACAATGACAGAAATCAAGGAACTTGAGACTTACTAAAATTCTTAGACAAATATATTGAAGCAGACAAAATTTCACAGTTTACAGATTGTGATGAATGGAGAGGCGCCACTGAAGACCTCAGTTTATTTAAATTTTACAAAATCATCAAAGAATTGTTGAAACAGAACAAAGAAAACCTGCCACAACCTGCGGATTTAACTAAAAGTCTTCGCGACTCCCAATAAAAATGCTTCACAAAATCTCTAGTCTACATCAACACAATACTTATCTTCAACCCCTCAAACTCAACATATCGTACCCAAAAAAAACAGTTCACAAAACCTTCAGGAAGGTCTGAGTATAAGTTAAGAGACATTGCCACAGACATCAACACAATTAACACTAGAAAGCCCATCAAAGAAATCATTTAACATGTTAATACGTAGTCCCTTTAAAAGGGCTCTATTTTGGCCAAGCCTAAAGTAAATTCAAAAAACGGAAGAAATAAAAAGTCCCCTCTGTCATATCGTCTCATGCATGGCAAAAATACCATGAGAGCAAGGAGAGAAAAAAATATTGAATTAGTTGAAGAAAAAAAGAGACGAACTGAGGAAACAGAAAAGAAGAAAAAAGAGACTGAAGAAGCACGAAAACTTAAGACTATTGAAAAATTAACAAAGAACCAAAAGATTTTGAATAAAAAATCTAAAACTGATTATAGCTCAAGTACTGAAGAAGAATGGTTAGAGTCTGGAAATAGTATGGATGATATATCTGATGAATTTAATGATGGTCATGATGATGAAGAAAATGAGTGTGTAGAGCTAGAGGAGTACCAGAATATAAGTGTTACTATTAAGCAGAATGATTAAGTAATTTTTAAGTTTCCTGGGAAGAAAAAATTTCACAAATATGTTTGTATAGTCCAGATGGTTACAAAAGAAGACAATATTGAAGTTATGGCGATTAAAGCATGTGACCAGTCTAAAACCTTATGATCAAGAAATTAGTATCTTGTTATTAGTACTATTAGTATTTCACAAATTATAATGGTTCTTGACGTACCAGAGATGATTATTATGGGTGAAAGAATTAAGTATAAATTTGCAAAATCTTTAGATATTATATTAAATATATAATAATAATATATTAGTCTATTAAAAGATTTGGTATACATTTTTAATCCGTTTTAATTAATTTTTATTTTATATTAACCCTTTAACAGTTAGTGGCAACAATAGAAGCCACTTACAGTACAGTCCATTACGCCACGTAAATTCAAGTGATTATGATCTGTAATAGCTGTTTACGTCGCGCGCAATGCTCACTGCCTTATATAGAAGCCACTTGCCCTGCCCCCTCCAAAGTAAGATACAACTGGCTTCTATGTGTGCTACTAACCGTTGCGAGCTGCTGTCTAATTTCGAAAGCACGTGTAGCTGTTGTACGTTTTATTGTGTTGTGCTCAAATTATTAATATTACAGCTAATTGTAAGTATAATTTTCATTGCATAATAATGTAAAACTCAATTTCTGCAGCATTTTATTGAAACAAAATATGCGCTAAGGAAATCCAGTGAGTTACTTAGACTATTTGTCCTATTTTTGGTTATGTTTTGTGTTATGAGAACTTGTCGTGATTTTATTTTATTTTTGTTGCAGAAAATGACTTCAAATAGAGACAACATCACTGTCGAGGAACTAGAACGTTTATCTGCTGATCAACTGTATGAGTTTATCGATGGCATTACAGATGATATGGCTGAAATATCTGACATTGGGGGGGATAGCGACGCCGAAGACAATGTGTTAGTCCAGGGACGTATTTATAGTTTTTTAATGGGGGGGGATCCTAATTTCCAAATTAAGTAAAACCGGGGCTTGGTTTTGAAATACCTTTGAAAAAAGTAATAAAAACAAATTTCTAAAAATTTTATTAAAACTTAAAATACCGTTTTACAAAATTAAATTCATTCTCTTCCTTCTTTCAGCTAACTTATTTACAATTTCTGAGGAATTTAGACCTATTGTCACATTCCGATGAATACTCATGAGAGCTAATCCTGTAAGCCTCTTGTCTCCCATTCTATTTCTAAGATAAGTTTTTAACCGTTTAAGTGATGAAAAAGTACGTTCAGGTGTGGCAGTAGATACTGGAAGTGTTGCTAAAATTTGAAGAAGTTTCCTAACCGTTGGAAAAAAAATTTCATCACATCGGTCCATAGCTTCTAGTGCAGTAGACGGCTGTTCTTGATTGCACCAGTGGTTGTGCCAAAGCTCATACTCACTTACTAAATGTTTTATTTCAACTTCCCTGAGAAATATTTCTCCGATTCCTGCTATACATTTCTTTGCTCTCTCAGTATTTTGGGTGCGATCTGGTAGAAGCAACTGAATTCCTGAAATTGCTTCTTCGTGAGGTTTAAAGCGAGCATCAAGCTCGGTCACTACATGTTGTATAAATGGATAAAATATATTTCGCCGATAGTAAACTTCAGCAGTGTCCCCTGGTATATTATTGCGGTTCAATTGTCTCCTACTTACTCTTGGAACAGTTATATCTGCTGAAATTAATTTTTTTGCTTCCTCAAAAAGATTTGAGAATTCACGTTCGTTACGAAGGTTCTGTAAAGTGGTTTTTATTGTTTTTACGTAACTGCCAGAGTCGGTTAAATCTACATTGACTTTTTGTAGGGTTCGGTTTAAGCTTGACGTATAGGAGAAAACCTTCCTTAAAATAGTTAGTGAAACTATAAATTGACTGTTTTCCATTGCGACTTGTAACTGGTAAGCTTGGGTTGCAATTTCCCTTCCAGATTCTTGAAGTTCTTGAAGCACGGAATTTACTACAGGAAACATCTCAGCAAATCTTTCGACGGCTGTATGTTTTTCTGTCCAGCGTGTCTCACAAAGCGAGATAAGCGTTGAATGAGGTGCTTCAATCTCGTCCGCAGTTCTTTTTAAAAGTCCATCCCGGAGTGCAGATTGCCGAAAGAAGTTAATTATACTTTTAATAGTTCCGATGCAGTTTCGTATTGCAGGGATCTCGCATGAATGACCCAAAACTAAGTTTAATGTGTGCGCCACACAGTGTACGAATAGTGCTCGAGGATATTTGTCCATGATTATTGTTCTTACTCCTTTAAATCGTCCGCTCATCACAGCCGCACCATCATAGCCGCACCATCATAGCCCTGGCCAACTAAATTCTCCAAATCTAATCCAAACGACTTAAGTTTATCGATGATTGTCGTAGCTAGAGCTAATCCTGTTACTTCATCAACGTGTATAAATTCAATGAAATCCTCTCGAATAAGTGCCTTTCCAGAAGAGCAGTCTACATACCGAAGGCAAAGTGAGAGTTGTTGGTGACGCGAAATGTCTTGAGTTTCGTCAGCAAGTACAGCAAAGAAACCTGATTGTTTCACTCTATTTATTATTTGCTCCTGAACAGCATTTCCACACAAATCAATAATTTCATTTTGAATGACGGACGATGTGTACATAGCCCGAGAATGATTGCTTTGAGAAATAAGGTGATTTTTAAGTACTTCATCACCAGCTTGCGCACGAAAACGAAGTAGTACACGAAAATTACCGTCATTATGTAGAGGATCTATAATACCGATTTCACCAGAGTCTTGATTTCCTCTCAAAGGCAATTCCTGCCGTCCGCAAAATAAGATTGTGTCCACTATGGCACATAGCCTCTCTCTATTTTCTCGGGCAATTTTTTTATTTTCTTCATTAAACGACTCTGTAATATCACAAGTTTGACCTTCCATAACGCTTACAAAATTTCTTGCCCGTTCAACAGCATATTTATGATAATTTGTATTTCGATGATGTTCCATTTTTTCCAGAGCTTTTTTCCAGTTATTAAATGGTTTTGTGACAAAACTTCCAAGTTTTTGATCACCGCGACCACCTTCGGTCTGTCCAAATAAAACGCACATTTTGCATAATGATCCTTGTAACATATTTGAATATACTAACCATGGATTCTTTTGGGTCCAATGACGTTGAAAACAAAGTTTTCTTTTACCACAGACGGGGAACTTAAAAGTCTCTGGAGGGGTCCAAGTTTCTTTTAAAACTGTTAATTTTTCTTCGTCATTTTTTGGATTATTTGATAAATATTTACCAAAATCGTAGTCCATACCAGAATCCAGACCAGCTAAAAAAAATGCTTTAAAATGGTGAGAGATTAAAATTAAAGTAACTTACCATTGCTTGGTTCTCTGTTTCTATCTGAGGTGGAGGGAGTTGGAGCATCCCCATCTGTACTAATATCCATACTCGGCGTAGTTAGGATTTTATCGTTTTGAGGATTCGGTTCATCATTAGTTTTCCCCTTCTTTGGAAAAAATCCCAAAAGCGACTGCTGTAAAGTTCGTTTCATACTTCTTTCACTAAAACATTAATATTAAGCAATATCCAAATAATAATTATTATATTATCTATATATACGTAACGACACTGTAGATACTTACACAAACACCACAAAAATTTCGACAAATACAACAGTTTACTGGATTTGTACTTGTACGATAGCAACAAAATAAAGAAAACAATACACAAATCCACATATGCACCGGCCGGCCGACAAACAAGACTGGCACTAGACAGACAGCACTAGACTGCGACTCATATATAACCACCGTTCAGTGATAAAATAAGTTGGGTCACTCTCGATTTAGCGCCGGTTTACCTGCCTCCGTCGTCTCACGCCCCGTACCTACCAAATTCTCACCGGTCAGTCCTCTCTAAATTTCTATCGTTCAGGCACCGTTCAATGTATTTGCGGAGCGTTCAATATCATTTATGACTACCGGCAAAAAATCTTTCGGCAAGAGCCGAGATCAAAAGAGTGAACCTACTATTTGGAATAGGTGTACGGTGATATAACTACTAATAGCGTTCTAATTCTAATAGGTATTAGTTTATCTGTATCTACGCTGCTACTGCGGACCGACAGCATCCGTGCGCTGACTCATTAATTTATTTTTATTTTTTATACATGTAATATTGGATTAAAAGTAATAGTTTTGCATGGACTGCAAGGAGGGGGTTTGAACCCCCTAAACCCCCCCCCATAAATACGTCCCTGTGTTAGTCTCTACACATAGAAGTTCTAGTACACCCCGTTCATCTAATGTTTTAATAGCTGATTCGACACCTGGCCCATCCCGTCGTTCCAGGCAGAGGGTAAGAAATAAAAGTTTATTAAGTTTTGAGAAATCGGGATCAGATATGGACTATGACTCGGATGACTCAATTGGTGACAAGAACTATGTCCCTGAAAAGAAAACTTCAAAAAGACGTTTTGCTTCATCTTCATCTAGTTCGGACGATACCAGTCTCGAAGATTTCGGTTTGCCAGAACTCGGGATCCGACAGATGCAAAGCCAAACCATATTTTCAGAAGATCATCCCGAGATTGAAGAAAGCACCACTAATTTAGCAAGTGATTTTTCGATGAAATGGAAGAATAACCCACAATTTCAGGACAAATTCAAAAATTTTAATTTTGTACAAAATTTTGGATCAAATTTTCCTAACATAGAAGAAGCAACACCTGTGGAAATATTTAAAAAAATATTTTCAGATGAGTTACTAAACAAGATTGTTGAGGAAACCAATCTGTATGCAAGGCAAAATAGGCATAATTTTTCAATGGAGATAGACGAACTCCAAGCTTTTTTTGGAATCCTAATAATCATGGGATTTCATCAACTTCCTGGGATAAGAATGTATTGGTCTTATGACCAAAATTTTCGAGTGGATAGAATAGCAAACATTATGAGCGTAAAGCGTTTTTTAGCGATTCTACGTCCCATCCATTTAAACGACAATGAAAAATGACCAAAAAAAGGTGAAAATAACTTCGATAAACTTCATAAATTGAGACCACTTATCGACCATCTAAATACAGAATTTAAACTTTTATTTTCACCATCCAGAGAGCTTTCAATCGATGAAAGCATGGTAGGCTTCAAGGGGCGCTCAACTTTGAAGCATTACATGCCCATGAAGCCTGTTAAACGAGGCTTCAAAATTTGGGTTATGACCTGTGCACGAACAGGTTATATGCTTTCATTTAAAGTATATGAAGGAAAGGAAACCAGTCACATTGAGGGTACATTGGGTGAAAGAACTGTTCTGTATTTGAGCGAGCCATACCATTTCAAAGGTTATGCTTTATACTTTGATAATTTTTTTTCCACAATTGACTTGCTGTCCAATTTACTACATAAGAATACATTTGCCTGCGGTACTTTCAGAATAAATAGAAAGCATTATCCCAAGAACCTTTTGCTAAATGATAACCAATTGAAACTGGGTGAATCTGATTTTGTAGGAGATGAGTACAGTGGAATATCAGTTTGCAAATGGCATGACAGAGGCAAAAAGTGTGTGGTCGTAATTAGTTCTCTTCATGATCCTTCATTGAAAGTTGATGTTGTTCGAACAAACAAAGAAGGAAAAAAAGAGAAAGTACCCTGTCCACAATCAGTAGCTGAATACAACAAATTCATGGGAGGCGTTGATCTTTTTGACCAATACTCCATCTCATGGAAAAGTCGTAAATGGTAGATGAAAATTTTCTTCTACCTTTTAGATTCTGCGATTGTGAACGGATATATAATGTACCAAACATCAATGGCAGCTGAAAGAAAAAAAGCCATGTCTCATTTACAATTTCGATCGATACTAGCCAATGAACTAATTGGTAATTTTTTCGGCAGGAAACAAAGAGGTGCACCAACTACTACAAGCAAAAACAAAATGCGTAAAATTGGTGGACGTTCTATTTCTACTAATAATGTTACTAGAAAAACGAATGTTGGGGTGCATTTACCAGTAAAGGGGAAGTATAGGCGATGTGCACGTTGCTCCACCAAATCAAATGTGAAGAGATCAAAAATAGCATGTAGTGAGTGTAATGTTGGTCTGTGTTTAGAATGTTTCGCAGAATTTCATAAAACTGGGTAAATTTTTATTTTGAACAGGCGCTATTTAGAATTTGTAGAAATGTTATGTTTGTGAATTTCCCGTTTTAATTTGTCTCGTCTTTAAATAAATATATTTTGAAACATTTTTGTGATTTATTTATATAAATAATAACCTAACCAAACTCTAGATGTTATTGGGTTTTCAGAACGGTTAGTGGCACATATAGAAGCCACCTCAAAAAATACTTTGTGATGAAAATTTAATTATAATTTGTCATTTTTTATAAAATAACATTCCATTTAAACAAGATTTTATTTTAAATTTCGAAAAAAATAAGAAAAAATAATTTGCCCGTTAAAGGGTTAAGGTATACTCATACAGTAAAACTTCCCTTAACCGAAACCTCGTTTAACCGAAACGGCTGAGTTTCAATAATTTCGTCAATAAAAAGTAAATTTTTATCGCAAAACGTAAACAATTTCATTAATTTCACTCACCGATTGATGCCTATGTGTGTTGGGAAATCAAAAAAACCAAGAACTCTAAAAGAGATTTCGGAAAAAGTATTTCCAGCTTTTTATAGAGGCCAAAAAAGCTCATGGATGTCGACCACTTTATTTTCAGAATAGATCTAACATGAATTCGTCCCAAGTGTAAAATCCTTTTTAAAATCAAAAAACCTTCCCACCAAAGCATTGTTGCTTGTTGACAATGCGATAACTCACCCTCAAAATCTACAAAATGGTTACAATTGTCAGACTTTTGCCACCGAATGTCACGAGCTTAATTCAGCCGTTAGACCAGGGAGTAATAGAGACATTCAACAGACATTATAGAGGAGCATTCTTAAGATATCTGTTATTCTTCTTCTTCCTATGCCGTCCCCATTAACGGAGGTTGGCGACCACATTTTTAAAAGCTTCTCTGTCTTTTGCAACGTGGAATAATTCGTCTACAGTCATGTTTGTCCAGTCTCGAATATTTCGCAGCCATGACTTCCTCTTTCTACCTATTCCCTTTTTGCCATCGACTCTACCCTGCATGATGACCTGCAGAAGACTATATTTATTATTTCTTAGTATGTGTCCAAGGTATGCAGTCTTGCGTACTTTTATCGTTCTCAACAATTTTTTGTCTCGACCCATCCTTCTCAGCACTTCCTCATTTGTGACCCTGGCAGTCCATGGAATTCTTAACATTCTCCGGTATATCCAAAGTTCAAAGGCTTCAATCTTTTTAACTATTTGCGCTTTTAGTGTCCATGTTTCTACCCCGTACAATAGTTGCGACCAGACGTAACATTCAACAAACCTCAGTCTCAGCGCAGTATTCAGATTTTTGTCACAGAACAATTGTTTGAATTTTAAGAACGCTGCCCTTGCCATTTCTATTCGTACTCGGATCTCTTGGTCTGGATGTAATTCTGTGTTGATGTAAGCTCCCAAATATTTATATTTTGTCACTCTCTCTGTTTGCTGTCCACCAAGAGTTAGTTGTTCATTATTTATTGGACTCCTTGATACTATCATAAATTTGGTCTTATCTGTGTTGATGTCAAGTCCCATTTGAATGCATTCACTATTTATTGCATCTAGTAAAGTTTGTAGTTCTTCTATACTCTCAGCCATAATTACCGTGTCATCTGCAAATCTCATGGTGTTTATGATTTCTCCACCAATTCTTATTCCCTCTTTTCTTTCCCATAAGGCTTTTCTGAATATGACCTGTGAGTACACGTAGAAAAGCGTCGGAGACAAGACGCATCCTTGCCTAACCCCTCTCGCAATCGGTATATTATTTGTTTCTATATCGTTCACCTTTACTACTGCTTTCTGGTTCCAGTATATAGCCTTAATAAACTCAATGTCTTTTTTTGTCTAAATTGATGTTTTTTAATTCATCTATTAACTTCATATGCTGCACTCGGTCAAAGGCCTTCCTAAAGTCTATGAAGCATACATATGCACTCTTGTTATATTCCCGACATTTCTGCAAGAGTACCGTCAACGCAAATAATGCTTCTCTTGTACCCATGCCGAAGCCAAACTGAGTTTCATCTATCTGCTCCTCACATTTCTTATAAATTCGGTTTTGAACAATTTTCAAGAGAATCTTTAAAGGGTGGCACATTAGGCTTATCAATCTATAGTCATTACATGATTTGGGATTGTTGTTTTTTGGTAGAGGTAAAAATATCGATTTAAGCCATTCTTCCGGGATGTTGCCCTCTACATATATGTGGTTGAGAATTCGGGTGAGTCTCTTTATATTACCGTCATCTAAGGCTTTTAACAGTTCAACTGGAATTTGATCAGGACCCGGTGCTCTTCCTTGTTTTGCATTCTGTAGGGCATTCTTTACTTCTGAGGGTAAAATTTGTAGGTATTGTTTTTCTTCACCTATATCTTGTTCATTTTCTCTCTCGTCATGGAACAGATGGATTATATATTGTTCCCATACTTCCTTTATTTTGCTCTCTTCAGTAAGTATTTCTCCATTATTATCTCTTGTTATGAGTGTTCTTCTTTGTCTGGTGTTGCCTGTAAGTTCTTTCATTTTTTTATGTAAGTTTGAGGTGTCATGTTTGTTGCTGAGTTCTTCCAATTCCTGGCATTCTTTGTTCATCCATTTCTCCTTAGCCTTTCTGATTTCATTTTTGATTTTATTCTTGATGGTTTTATATTTATTTTCATCTTTATTTTTGTATTTTCTTTTTTCATTTATTAGCTCAACTATTTCCGGTGTCATCCAGTCTTTTTTAGTGGTTTTCTCTTCTTCGCCTAGGATCTCCTTTCTCGCTTTTAGTATGGCTTTTTTCATATCTGCCCATTCAACGCTTCCTTCAGTTAATTTATTTATCTCTGCGTTTAGTTGCTGTTGGCAGTTGTCGTCTTTTAGGTTTTTGATGGTTTTAACTTTTTTCTCCGGTTTCCTGAGTTTAATGTTGACGTTTGCTAGTAATAGATTATGATCCGTATCTGCATCTGCGCTTGGATAGGTTTTTACACTTTGTACTCCATTACGAAACCTTTTGTTAATCGTTATAAAATCTATTTGGTTTCTGATTATATTGTTGGTGTTATCTTTTGGAGAAGTCCACGTGTATAATCTTCGTAAGGGTAGGGTGTAGTATGTATTTGTTATGACTGTTATTACAGAAGACAAATGAATCGAAAAGTGTTGATTCTCAAATATTTAACAATGAAACATGTTGTTTATTGGTGTGCTGAGTCGTGGGCCAAGATCAAATCTTCAAATGTTGGAACAAACTTTTTGATTTGATTTTGATTGACGATCCTGAAGAAGAAAATGGGAAAGAAACGACAGAAAAAATTAAACCTTTAATAAAAAATTTTGCCGGGATGTGACGAAATTAACCAAGAAGAGATACGTAAGTGGTTAGCAGCCCATGACTCAGAAAGTAAATTCATCGACCAGAACATCATTGATATGGTTTTTCATCCAGACAACCTAAGCGTATCAGACGACGAAGATGACGATCCAACAGACAACAGGCAGCACGAGACCGCCGACTCGCGCTGCCTTCAATGATTTTCAATGCCGTAGAAATAAGAACTTTATACAGTAGGCCTAATTAGTTAGGGACACGACTAGGTTCTTAATTTTTGTTGTCTTTGCAAATAAAGTTTTGTCCTTTTCCGATTGCTTTACGTTTCGTCGAACAATCGAATGAGGCACACTCATGACGTTCTGCAAATGCATGACGATGAAGAGATGAAGAGATATAGCTGCAAAACATCGTTTTCAAACAAAAACGCAAAAGAAAACAGAAGATTTCTTAAAAAAAGCATATTAAACTTGTTCATTTTCCTTAATTTTATTACTTTATTCTGTATTTACTTATTAAAAAACATTACAAAATCACCTCATAGTATTTTTTAATACTAATACTTTGATCAAGAATACTATAAAAAACAATTTTATCCGAAACGGCCCCCCCCCAAATATTTCGGTTAACAGAGGTTTTATTGTATGTTAACTATTAGTATTAATGTCATTATTAGTATTAATAAGTGTCAACTAATGGTGATTTGATTATTTGGTGTCATCTTTTGGTTAATAATAAGGATCAACTAATGGTGATTTTGATTTTTTGAGGTGTCATTTTTTGGTTACTTAGACATAGATTTAAAAAACACACCTTTTGATTTTATTTTTGTGGATTATGGGGGTTTTTGTCCCAAAATATTGTTTTGTATGACCCACTCTAAAATAAAGTATGTTACTTCTTAAGAATGAATGTTGCATCTTCCTTATAGTGTCCACCATTGGTGCCTTTACCTTAAGTGGTAAAGAATAAGATCAAAAGGAGGAATAAACTTAGAAAGATCAATTTAGGCTCCAATTTTACTTTAGTTACTATGTTCCTTTATTTCGGCAATACATTTTCTGCTCCAGTAAAATGTTTATAGTTGGTTTGTATTTTAGGTTGTCCACAGAAGGAAAAAAAACCAAAAATTATGGACGTGTTACATTCGTCTCAAGGAAAATATACAGGTCAACATGGTAAAGGAAAAATATTAAAAAATATGAAATTTGGGACTGGACAAATACCTTGCAAGTGTGAAATTTGTTTAAAGCAGTTTGTTAGTACAAGAAATTTGAGAAGACATCTGAGAAGACACACTATAGAAAAACTGTACAATTGCGAAATTTGTTTTAAGCAGTTCTCTCAAGCAATTAATTTGAAAACACATTTGAGAAGACACACTGGAGAAAAACCATACAAGTGTGAAACTTGTTTAAAGCTGTTTACTACTAAAGCTGAGTTGAAAACACATTTGACGGTGCACACTGAAGAAAAACCATACAAGTGTGAAACTTGTTTTAAACAGTTTAGTAAATTAAGTACATTGAAAGTACATTTGAGAGTTCACACTGGGGAGAAACCCTACAAATGCGAAATGTGTTTAAAGCAGTTTATTTGTATAAGTGCTTTTAAAAGTCATTTGAGAACACATACTGGAGACAAACCTCACAAGTGTGAAATTTGTTTTAAACAGTTTGGTAAAGTATATAATTTAAAAAGACATTTGGGAGTGCATACTGGAGAAAAACCTCACAAGTGTGAAATTTGTTTTAAACAGTTTAGTGAAGCAAGTAATTTAAAAAGACATTTGGGAGTGCATACTGGAGAAAAACCTCACAAGTGTGAAATTTGTTTTAAACAGTTTGGTAAAGTAAATAATTTAAAAAGACATTTGGGAGTGCATACTGGAGAAAAACCTCACAAGTGTGAAATTTGTTTTAAACAGTTTAGTGAAGCAAGTAATTTAAAAAGACATTTGGGAGTGCATACTGGAGAAAAACCTCACAAGTGTGAAATTTGTTTTAAACAGTTTAGTAAATCAAGTCGTTTAAAAAGACATTTGGCAGTGCATACTGGAGAAAAACCTCACAAGTGTAAAATTTGTTTTAAACAGTTTAGTCAAGCAAGTAATTTAAAAAGACATTTGGGAGTGCATACTGGATAAAAACCATTCAAGTGTGAAATTTGTTTAAACCAGTTTATTACTATTATTGATTTGAAAAGACATTTGAGGGTACACACTTTAGAGAAACTGTACAAGTGTGAAATTTGTTTTAAACAGTTTGGTGTAGCAGATAATTTGAAAATACATTTGAGAGTGCACACTTAAGACAAAGCTTACATGTATGAAATTTTGTTGTAAGCAGTTTTCTCGAAAATACATTTGAGGGTGCATGGTGAATAAAAACAATTGTGATATTTGTTTTAAACAGTTTTCTCAAGTATTTAAATGAAACTGCATATGTTGACACAACTTTAAAACAACATATCATAACACAAAAATTTACTTAAACATTATATTCATTATATTATTACTTCTGAATTCTGGTAGTTCACATTTGCTTCATTCATATCACCCTCTGTATCTTCAGCTACCTGTTATTAGTTACCTATCTAACTGACCCTCACTTCTTAATTTTATTCATCATTATCATTCTGATTTTACAAGCGTGCGTGGGTCATAGCCTCCTCAAGAATTTCTCTCCAGTCGTCCCTATCCATCACCTTTCTCCACCAAGCATGTATTCTCATATTTCTCATATCTTCATCGATGTTATCAAGGAACCTTGTTCTGGGTCTTCCTCTTCTCTTAATTTTATTACTTTTTGGAATAATTCTACTTCGACTTTATCTCCACTTTTCTTTTCTTACTACCGTCATCTTACCAATACTTACCATAACCAATATGTATTAATCTACATCTTGACATCACGGAAAAATGTCAGCTTCCAATCAACTTTTATTAAAATTTTCTATCAATACTGCAAATTTCGTTGTAATGTGGTTATTAAATCAAAATTAATTAAACGGGAAATCAAAAGTTTTTGTCTAAAATCGGAATTTTAAGAAACAGAAATACAGAAAATTGAAGAATTGTTTATTAAAAAGTTCATATTTTTAGGTTTTTATTATTAACTATACTTTAAGTTTTGGGTGTCTTTTATTACAAAGATCAAAAATGTTTTTATGGATTAAAATCTGTTTTTATATAGAATAAGCAATTTATATATCCAATCAACTTAATCAAAAACTATTTTTTATCATTGCCCCAGTATTTTTGAAATTGTTTCATTTTTATTACTTCATACTTGTTTCCTTAATTTTTTTTGAGATATGGCAATATCTCGATAGGACTGGACAGAATCCTCCATACTTATTACTCTGCTGATCTTTATATATATATATATATATATATATATATATATATATATATATATATATATATATATACATATATATATTTATATATGTATATATATATATAAAGTCAGTAGCAATCTGATTCTCGAAGCGTGAACACGTACCGTCATTCAAAGCGCTAGAGAACTTCCTTATCGTAAAACTACCTAATTAACTAGTAATTATCTTATCAGCATCAAAAAATTGTTAAAGTGAAAAGTAACAAAAACTAAGTGATTAGTCAAACAACCAAAAGAAATATGTTCCCTTCGGGGAACTTATTAGGATTTGATAATAATGGCCAACCAATTTATCAACAAATAAATACTATACAGGATGTCCCAACAATAAACAACCAGAGCCAGTCAAACCAAACAGCAGTAAAACCGCAAGTACCATTTTTGTATTTTAATCAAACACCATCTGCTAACCAGACAACAAATCAAATGTCATGCCTAAACCAAATATCTATTCCAACCCAAATAGCTATACCAAACCAAGTACAATTTCCTAGTCAATCAACTGCACAAAATATTCATAACACTCAAAACCCTATTCAGTCCCAATACACAACAGTATCCACAAACCCTCAATGCTCACTCTCATCATCACAAAACATCAATAACTACACGGATAGCGATAGCGACGTAGAACTTAACGAAACAGAAAACGAAAATAAACATCCTTGGCAAGAAGTTGGCAATAAGAGAAAAAGGGCGAAAAGACAAAAAACTTCAGAAATTCCCAACCAAATCCAAACACAAAACAGATTTGATTCCCTCTCAAAAGAAAATCTAGATGAACAAACAGACAATTTATCAAATACACCAAACACAAATATAACCAAAAAAGATCCCTCACCGCCACCAATCTATATTTATGGAGTTACTGACTATAGTGCTATGATAGCAAACCTTTCAACTGCAACTGCGGCTGAAACCTATTACACCAAAACCATTTCAAATAATACAGTAAAAATTAACCCTACAAACTCAGACACCTACAGGAGACTCATACAGCACCTTAGAAAAGAAAACATTGTACATCACACTTACCAACCAAAACAAGAGAGGGCCTATAGAGTTGTCATAAGAGGATTACATCATTCAACACCCACAGGAGATATCTCGCATGAATTAAATAATAAGGGTTTTAAAGTTCGCAACATAATTAATGTTAGACATAGAGTTACCAAAGAACCATTGCCCTTATTCTTTGTCGATATAGAGCCAAATGAAAACAACAAAAACATATTTAACCTGCAAGTCCTACGAAACTGCATAATAACAGTATAACCACCTAGAATAAAAAATACAATAGTACAATGCACAAGGTGTCAAAAATACGGGCACTCAAAAAGTTACTGCCTGAGGCCATTCGCCTGTGTTAAATGCGGTGGATCACATGATACAAAAACCTGCAAAAAAGCACGCGACACACCAGCAACATGTGCCTTATGTAATGGCAATCATCCAGCAAACTATAAAGGATGTGCTATATATAAAGACCTAGTAAATTCGAAAAACAAAAATATAACAAGCAGCATTCCTATACCTAGAGTTGCAAGCCTAAATAATAATAACAATAATGCTCACCACATACGCCAATCACATGTAACATATGCTCAAGTTGCTGCAACTAATACTTCTTCACAAGACAACAACAATAATTCAGACCTTTCAAATAAACTTACAGAATTCCTCAACGAATTTAAAAATATGTTTGCACAATTGATAAACCAAAACAGCATGATACTAAGCATGCTTACAACAGTGATAAATAGAACGTCGTAATGGCTAACTCACTTAGAATAGCAGAGTGGAACGCAAATGGTCTAACAAACCATGTGCAAGAAATTATAATATTTCTAAAATTAAACAAAATAGACATCCTACTTGTATCTGAGAGTCACACAACTGAGAGGTCTTTTATAAAAATTCCACACTACTCTGTCTATTACGCAAACCATCCAGATGGAACAGCCCACGCTGGTTCAGTTGTAATAATCCGTACAGCTATAAAACACTACGAACTTGCTCCATATATCACCAACAAAATTCAGAGTACTATCATAAAAGTACAAGCGCTCACCTTCCCATTAACAATAGCTTCTATCTACAGCCCACCACGCCATACCATCAACCTGGAGGAATACAGAGAGTTTTTTGAACAACTTGGCTCACATTTCCTAGTGGCAGGGGACTGGAATGCAAAACATACAACTTGGGGAGCAAGACTGATATCTCCAAAAGGCAGAAATCTATTAAAGATCATACAAGATAATAACCTGAAATACCTAACAACTGGTACCCCCACATACTGGCCCACTGATAACAACAAAATTCCTGATCTGCTAGACTTTGCTATAACTAAGGGAATACCTGAAATACACAGCGACATTACCCCCAGTTTTGATCTACATTCGGACCACAGTCCCATCTTGATTACTTTAAGTACCAATATAATTTGGAAAACTCTTGCACCAAGGCTATGTTCCAGTAACACGAATTGGGTTCAATTCAAAGAAGAAATCAATGAAAAAATATCTCTTGACATTCGACTCAAACACAAAAACGATATTGAAGAAGCTGTAAAATATCTAACGGAACAAATACAAGCCGCTTGGAAAGCTACTCCTGAAAAGGAAAAAACCATTGATGAAAGGTATAGTATACCCCTCCACACTAGAACACTAGTAGAAGAAAGAAGAAAAGCCCGTCGCAAATGGCAAAAAAAAAGAAACGCGATAGATAAAACAAATCTAAACAGGCTCACACACAGACTTCATTCCGCTATCCAAACAGCCAAAAACGAATCTTTTGAAAGATATGTCACAAACCTTTCTCTTGACGACAACTCTCTTTGGAAAGCCACAAAGAAATTCAAAAGGCCGGTAGTAATGAAATCACCAATTCGGAAAAATGATGGAACCTGGGCTCGTTCAGATATAGAAAAATCCAACAGATTTGCAGAACATCTATCAACCGTCTTCTCCACCCCACAGGCCAACGATATTAACGACGGGAAAATTAGAGACTTCCTTAATGCACCCTGTCAGCTATCATTACCACTAAAATACTTCTCACCAAACGAAGTCCGTAACGAAATCAACCTGCTTAAGCCTCATAAAGCTCCAGGATTTGACTTTATAACTGGCGAAATCTTACAAAAACTCCCAAGAAAAGGTGTCGTCTTAATAACCATTATTTTTAATAGCCTCCTGAGACTCTGCTATTTTCCAGTGCAATGGAAGTATGCACAAATTATAATGATACCTAAACCTGGTAAACCTCTAACTGAAGCCAGTTCGTACAGACCAATAAGTCTCCTTCCGACTTTATCAAAAGTCTTCGAAAGGTTAATCCTTAACAGAATAGAAACAATAATCCCTATAGAAAACCTTATCCCAGATCATCAGTTTGGTTTTCGGTCAAATCACTCAACCATACAACAGTGCCATAGATTAGTCAACAAAATAAAAGAGAGCCTAGAAGGGAAACAAATCTGTCTATCAGCATTCCTTGATATACAGCAAGCATTTGATAGAGTGTGGCACGAGGGTCTTCTCTTTAAAATAAAAGCTCAGCTAACTGACCAAATCTACCTCCTCCTTAAATCATACTTGTCCGACAGATACTTCCAAGTTAAATTCGAAGGTGCTCTATCCAACTACCACCAAATAAAATCCGGAGTACCTCAAGGCAGTGTGCTTGGCCCATTCCTTTATCAAATCTTCACTGCTGATATTCCTATTAGCGAAAATACACTAATGGCAACATTTGCGGATGACACTGGTATACTAGCATCAGACATCAACGAAATATTAGCATTTAACAAATTGCAAAATCATCTCAATGAACTAGAAGACTGGCTTAAATGCTGGAAAATAAACGTCAACACAAACAAGTCTTGTCAAGTAAATTTCACAAATCGAAGAATTAGATGTCCACAACTACACCTAAATAATTCACCTATACCTATAAAAACAGAAGTAAAGTACCTGGGCCTTCATCTAGACGAAAAACTTACTTGGAAATCACATATCGCAGCCAAACGACGACACCTCGACCTAAAAGTTAAAAATATGAGCTGGCTAATCAACAGAAGATCGCAACTTTCATTAGAAAACAAACTGACCATCTATAAAACAATACTCAAACCAGTGTGGACATACGGAATTGAGCTGTGGGGCTGTAGCAAACCATCCAACACCAAAATACTGCAGACATTCCAGTCAAAAACTATTCGTATGTTAGCTAAAGCCCCATGGTATGTGTCAAACCAAACCCTTCATGCAGACCTCAACATCCCCTTCATCAATGATGTGATTGCCGACCACTCCAGAAGATACATGAATCGCAGCGCAGACCATCCAAACCATCTCATAGACGAATTATTCAACCCCCCACTGGTTGACAGACGTCTAAAAAGACTTTGGCCAGAAGATCTAGCTGCTAGGTAAATTACAGAGAGTCGTCAATGGACGACACCTGCCACAAGCCAAGAACATACATCATATTTACTTATTACTGTATTGAAGTAGATTGTAAATTAGCAATAAATAAATAAATAAAAAAAAATATATATATAAAGTCTTAGTCAATCTTTGTTAGATGATGATAAATACTATCAACCTCTCTCTACCAACGCTTGCTCTAAATTCACTAATAAAATAAGTAAATTCATTACTCACTTAAAAAACTTAGATCATAGATCTATGTAATGTAGATAATAAAAGATCATAGATCAACCACTTGCAAAATATTTACATTATTATGATGGATATGCTCCCAGATTTTATTGTCTACCGAAAATACATAAGCCCACATTGAGCTTGAGGCCGATTGTTTCCTCCATTAATTCACCAAATATTAATATTTTAAAATTTTTAACTGACATCAAAATCTTATAATTATAATAACAACTTTAATATTGTTGATTCTTTTCACTTTAGTGAATTTATTAATAACTTTGAACTTCCACAAGGTTACATTTTAGTGAGTTTTGATGTGGTATCTCTTTTTACTAATTTACCTTTTTCTAGTGTCACTACCTCCTTAAGGAATCATTGGAACTCTATCCAACCTAATTGTCCTGTATCCTGGGATGTATTTGCAGAACTGTTACAATTAGTATTTGACAATAATTTTTTGGTCTTTGATGACAATTATCTTCAAATTTTTGGGACAGCTATCCTCAATCTCTCAATTCCTCAATCTTTCCCATCCTAGTTAATTTTGTATTGGATGATTTAGTATTTGACCATTTGGGCCTTTTAGATTTCCAAATCCCTTTTATTAAGCGATATGTTTATGACTTATTGCTAGCCTTACCCCCAGACAAGATACAGGCTACCTTGTCTTTGTTCAATGAGTTTGATCCTCACTTACAGTTCACTATTGAACTTGAGGACCCCATCACAAATAGCATTCCCTTCTTAGACATACGTGTCATTAGAATAGGAGATAACACCTTAACCACAAGTTGGTATAGGAAACCAATGGCCTCTAATAGGTTTCTCAACTATCATTCTTGTCATCCTTTCAAATATAAATTAAACCTAAGTAAAGCTTTACGCTGTAGGCTAAATAGACTGACACATCCGGTTAGTCGAAGGGAATCCCTTCAATTACTTAGAAATATTTTAATTGAGAATTCCTATCCATCCTCCCTCGTTAATAAATACCTTTATTTACAAAGCTATGGTTCCTCTTTAAATTACATATCCAACTTAGAATAATATCAAATAATTCCATTAATAACACTGTTCTGCCTAATACTGTACTTGGGACTCCAACCACCCATTACTCATGTCACGAGCTTAATTCAGCCGTTAGACCAGGGAGTAATAGAGACATTCAACAGACATTATAGAGGAGCATTCTTAAGATATCTGTTATTACAGAAGACAAATGAATCGAAAAGTGTTGATTCTCAAATATTTAACAATGAAACATGTTGTTTATTGGTGTGCTGAGTCGTGGGCCAAGATCAAATCTTCAAATGTTGGAACAAACTTTTTGATTTGAATTTGATTGACGATCCTGAAGAAGAAAATGGTAAAGAAACGACAGAAAAAATTAAACCTTTAATAAAAAATTTTGCCGGGATGTGACGAAATTAACCAAGAAGAGATACGTGAGTGGTTAGCAGCCCACGACTCAGAAAGTGAATTCATCGACCAGAACATCATTGATATGGTTTTTCATCCAGACAACCTGAGCGTATCAGACGACGAAGATGACGACACAACAGGCAGTACGAGTGCCCCGACTAGCGCTGCCTTCAATGATTTTCAATGCCGTAGAGGTAAGAACTTTATACAGTAGGCCTAATTAGTTAGGGACACGACTTGGTTCTTAATTTTTGTTGTCTTTGCATAAAGTTTTGTCATTTTCCGATTGCTTTACGTTTCGTCGAACAGTCGAATGAGACAAACTCATGACGTTCTGCAAATTAACGATGAAGAGATATAGCTGCAAAACATCGTTGTCAAACAAAAACGCAAAAGAAAACAGAAGATTTCTTTAAAAAAGCATGTTAAACTTGTTCATTTTCCTTAATTTTATTACTTTATTCTGTATTTACTTATTAGAAAACATTACGAAATCACCTCATAGTAGTTTTAATACCAATACTTTGACCAAGAATACTATAAAAAACAATTTTATTTTTAACCGAAATTCTTGTTATCCGAAACGGCCTCCCCCCCCCCCAAATATTTCGGTTAACGGAGGTTTTATTGTATGTTAACTATTAGTATTAATGTCATTATTAGTATTAATAAGTGTCAACTAATGGTGATTTGATTTTTCGGTGTCATCTTTTGGTAAATAATAAGGATCAACTAATGGTGATTTTGATTTTTTGACGTGTCATTTTTTGGTTACTTAGACATAGATTTAAAAAACACACCTTTTGATTTTATTTTTGTGGATTATGGGGATTTTTGTCCCAAAATATTGTTTTGTATGACCCACTCTAAAATAAAGTATGTTACTTCTTAAGAATGAATGTTGCATCTTCCTTATAGTGTCCACCATTGGTGCCTTTACCTTAAGTGTTAAGGAATAAGATCAGAAGGAGGAATAAAGATCAATTTAGGCTCCAATTTTACTTTAGTTACTATGTTCCTTTATTTCGGCAATAAATTTTCTGCTCCAGTAAAATGTTTATAGTTGGTTTGTATTTTAGGTTGTCTGCAGAAGGAAAAAAAACCAAAAGTTATGGACGTGTTACATTCGTCTCAAGGAAAATATACAGGTCAACATGGTAAAGGAAAAATATTAAAAAATATGAAAGTTGGGACTGGACAAATACCTTGCAAGTGTGAAATTTGTTTAAAGCAGTTTGTTAGTACAAGAAATTTGAGAAGACATCTGAGACTATAGAAAAACTGTACAATTGCGAAATTTGTTTTAAGCAGTTCTTTCAAGCAATAGATTTGAAAATACATTTGAGAAGACACACTGGAGAAAAACCATACAAGTGTGAAACTTGTTTAAAGCTGTTTACTACTAAAGCTGAGTTGAAAACACATTTGAGAGTGCACACTGGAGAAAAACCATACAAGTGTGCAACTTGTTTTAAACAGTTTAGTAAATTAAGTACATTGAAAGTACATTTGAGAGTTCACACTGGAGAGAAACCCTACAAATGCGAAATGTGTTTAAAGCAGTTTATTTGTATAAATGCTTTTAAAAGTCATTTGAGAACACATACTGGAGACAAACCTCACAAGTGTGAAATTTGTTTTAAACAGTTTGGTAAAGCAAGTCATTTAAAAAGACATTTGGGAGTGCATACTGGAGAAAAACCTCACAAGTGTGAAATTTGTTTTAAACAGTTTAGTGAAGCAAGTAATTTAAAAAGACATTTGGGAGTGCATACTGGAGAAAAACCTCACAAGTGTGAAATTTGTTTTAAACAGTTTAGTAATGCAAGTCATTTAAAACGACATTTGGGAGTGCATACTGGAGAAAAACCTCATAAGTGTGAAATTTGTTTTAAACAGTTTAGTGAAGCAAGTAATTTAAAAAAACATTTGGGAGTGCATACTGGAGAAAAACCTCACAAGTGTGAAATTTGTTTTAAACAGTTTAATAAAGCAAGTCACTTAAAAATACATTTGGGAGTGCATACTGGAGAAAATCCTCACAAGTGTGAAATTTGTTTTAAACAGTTTAGTAAATCAAGCAATTTAAAAAGACATTTGGGAGTGCATACTGGATAAAAACAATTCAAGTGTGAAAGTTGTTTAAAGCAGTTTATTACTATTATTGATTTGAAAAGACATTTGAGGGTACACACTTTAGAAAAACTGGACAAGTGTGAAATTTGTTTAAAGCAGTTTATTACTATTATTGATTTGAAAAGACATTTGAGGGTACACACTTTAGAAAAACTGGACAAGTGTGAAATTTGTTTTAAACAGTTTGGTGTAGCAGATAATTTGAAAATACATTTGAGAGTGCACACTTAAGACAAAGCTTACATGTATGAAATTTTGTTGTAAGCAGTTTTCTCGAAAATACATTTGAGGGTGCATGGTGAATAAAAACAATTGTGATATTTGTTTTAAACAGTTTTCTCAAGTATTTAAATGAAACTGCATATGAGGTTTTTCACTGTTGACACAACTTTAAAACAACATATCATAACACAAAAATTTACTTTAACATTAAGTTCATTATATTATTACTTCTGAATTCTGGTAGTTCACATTTGCTTCATTCATATCACCCTCTGTATCTTCAGCTACCTATTGTTAGTTACCTATCTAACTGACCCTCACTTCTTAATTTTATTCATCATCATCAGTCTGGCTTTACAACCGTGCGTGGGTCATAGCCTTCTCAAGAATTTCTCTCTAGTCGTCCCTATCCATCACCTTTCTCCACCAAGCATGTATTCTCATATTTCTCATATCTTCATCGATGTTATCAAGAAACCTTGTTTTGGTCTTCCTATGCTTCTCTTAATTTTATTACTTCTTGGAATAATTCTACTTCGACTTTATCTCCACTTTTTCTTTTCTTACTACCGTCATCTTTATTTTAAGTCAGCCAATATGTATTATTCTACACCTTGACATCACGGAAAAATGTCAGCTTCCAATCAACTTTTATTAAAATTTCCTACCAATACTGCAAATTTCGTTGTAATTGGTTATTAAATCAAAATTAATTAAACGGGAAATCAAAAATTTTTGTCTTAAAACGGAATTTTAAGAAACAGAAATACAAATAATTGAAGAATTGCTTAGTAAAAAGTTCATATTTTTAGGTTTTTATTATTGTTTAACTATAATTTAAGTTTAGGGTGTCTTTTATTGCAAAGATCAAAAATGTTTTTATGGATTCTAATCTGTTTTTATATAGAATAAGCAATTTATATATCCAATCAACTTAACCAAAAACTATTTTTTATCATTGCCCCAGTATTTTTGAAATTGTTTCATTTTTATTACTTCATACTTGTTTCCTTAATTTTTTTGAAAAATGGCAATGTCTCGATAGGATTGGACAGAATTCTCCGTCAATCGTTGTTAGATGATGATAAATACTATCAACCTCTCTCTACCAACGCTTGCTCTAAATTCACTAATAAAATAAGTAAATTCATTACTCACTTAAAAAACTTAGATCATAGATCTATGTAATGTAGATAATAAAAGATCATAGATCAACCACTTGCAAAATATTTACATAATTATGATGGATATGCTCCCAGATTTTATTTACCGAAAATACATAAGCCCACATTGAGCTTGAGGCCGATTGTTTCCTCCATTAATTCACCAAATATTAATATTTCAAAATTTTTAACTGACATATCAAAATCTTATAATTATAATAACAACTTTAATATTGTCGATTCTTTTCACTTTAGTGAATTTATTAATAACTTTGAACTTCCACAAGGTTACATTTTAGTGAGTTTTGATGTGGTATCTCTTTTCACTAATTTACCTTTTTCTAGTGTCACTACCTCCTTAAGGAATCATTGGAACTCTATCCAACCTAACTGTCCTGTTCCTGGGATGTATTTGCAGAACTGTTGCAATTAGTATTTGACACTAATTTTTTGGTCTTTGATGACAAATATTATCTTCAAATTTTTGGGACAGTTATCCTCAATCTCTCAATTCCTCAATCTTTCCCATCCTAGTTAATTTTGTATTGGATGATTTAGTATTTGACCGTTTTGGCCTTTTAGATTTCCAAATCCCTTTATTAAGCGGTATGTTGATGACTTATTGTTAGCCTTACCCCCAGACAAGATACAGGCCACCTTGTATTTGTTCAATGAGTTTGATCCTCACTTACAGTTCACTATTGAACTTAAGGACCCCATCACAAATAGTATTCCCTTCTTAGACATGCGTGTCATTAGAATAGGAGATAACACCTTAACCACAAGTTGGTATAGGAAACCAATTGCCTCTAATAGGTTTCTCAACTATCATTCTTGTCATCCTTTTAAATATAAATTAAACCTAAGTAAAGCTTTAAGCTGTAGGCTAAATAGACTGACACATCTGGTTAGTCGAAGGGAATCCCTTCAATTACTTAGAAATATTTTAATTGAGAATTCCTATCCATCCTCCCTCGTTAATAAATACCTTTATTTACAAAGCTATGGTTCCTCTTTAAATTACATACCCAAATTAGAATAATATCAAATAATTACATTAATAACACTGTTCTGCCTAATACCAAAGAATATAGACGCTTATAGAAGAGCAGTTCAAATGGGCGATTTGGTTACGGTTTATACTTCAAAATAGGGTGGCTGCATAAACTCACAGCGTGGTGCCGTGACTGTCGGCTTAAAGCTATCATGAACATTTTATAATGAAAAATGAAATATGTAGTTAGGGGGAAATGGGAAAGGAGTACGAACGGGTAACTTTGCATCTACGCCTAAACAAATTTCGATGCCATTGATTTGCAAACTGTCTTGTTTTTTGTTTTTTCACAATAAAATCTTTATTTTTAATATATTAAATTGTTAAATTTTTAATTTTAAAACTTAAAAATGTATGATATTTAGAATATTCAAAGTATTTATTTTTTTAATTGTATAACTTTGAATTAAAAATAGGTTTGTTCCAATACAACGAAAAACCGTCACATAACTTTTTATTATACTGTTTTTCTGCCCTTTAACTAGAGAAATTAACTAAACATTTTTAAAAAATTTCAATTTAAAAAAAAGTATTCAATGAAACTTTTTACTAAATTCTGAAATTTTCCATTTCGTCGAAACTACCAAACTTCCATTTCATCCATAATTTTTTAATAACAACAAAAAGCAGTCCTGATTTATTTTTGAAATATTTAACAGTACCTTTTAATGAATAGTATATGTGAAAGTTTTTACGCTGTATGGGTGCTATTTAATCTTATTTTAAAATAACAACTAGTAGTATCTAAAACATAATTTTCACAATGAATGAATATTGGTGAAATTATTACAATATAGTCTTAAACTGATTTATACTTAAGATTTGTACATATTTCAATTAAAAATTTGAATCATAATAATTTTTCTAAAAAGATTAATTTACTAAAAGTTAAAATAATATTATTTTCTTTAAAAAATTTTATAAAACGCAAAAATTTAATCCTATTCTACGACCACGCAGCATCTACATATAAAAATATCTAAAGTTGCATTTATTGCCCCACTCTTTCATATTTTAGAAGCAATAATAGAGCTGACATGACCGCTCCTTAGTGGTACCACGTGCGTCCAACCTGACTAACCTTTTGCCGACTTTCAAAAATAACAGTGAACAATTCTTCTATAAGCATTTATATTCTTTGCTAATACTGTACTTGGGACTCCAACCACCCATTACTCATCTCTACCTTATTTACCTCAAGTTACTGAAAAACTTACATTAAACTGTACAAACAGAATAACGTACCTGTTAAAATTGCTGTTAAGAATGCTAAGACTGTCAGAAATTTGTTTTCTAAAACAAAAACACCCTTGTCCCGTCTCATCATCATAATTTTGGCTTTACAACCCTGTGTGGGTCCTAGCCTCCCCAAGAATTTTTCTCCAGTCGTCCCTATCCATCGCCTTCCTCCGCCAAGCACGTATTTCCATATTTCTCATGTCTTCATCGATGTTATCTAGGAATCTTGTTCTGGGTCTTCCTCTTCTTCTTTGACCAATAGGTCTATCAAGGAGCGTTTTTCTAGCTGGACATTAGTAACTTCAGCCAAATTTATCATGCATTAATATTGCAGAATTAGGCTTAATATGTTGTTTACTTTAAAATTGTCCCCTAAGGTGTATGTTCTATCATATTTTCATATATAAAATATTTTCTTACTTTATTTAACTTAGATTCATTCAACTTACATTTTATTGATTAGTTTGTCAATGTTACATTGACATATGTGAAATAATTGTTTCTGATAAAATAGTTTAATAAAATTTTGTAATTAAAATTGATTCATAGAATCTTTATTAGTCTCAGTTCCAAATGTTATGAACCTTGGACTGTTGGAAGTTGAATCAATCTTCACCTGTTGGCTGGCTATTCAGCCACAACGTAGACTATTTAAATACGCCTTGCTGTTCTGTCATATTTTGACCTCTTTATTGGGGAAATTGGGTTTGTTAACAACATACCAGTTCCATTTCCCCAACACAAATAAATCAAATATGAATATTTATTAACCATTGGAGGACCTAACCTGAATTCTTAACAAAATATGGAAATTTATTGACCATTGGAGGACCTAACATCTACAACACACAAGCAGCCCATTGAAGTCATAAGTATCAATAATTATTGTTAAGCTTTGGCAGGGTGGATTATTGTTTGTTTTCTATTCTTTTTAATAAATATGTTTAGTTAAAATTTGTCTTATTTGCTATCAGCTAAGAGTTCAGGTTCAATCCCTAGTTTAAGACAAGACGAACTCACACTTGAGATACTGACCTAAGCAAGGCATAGACGATAAGCTCCCATGGTTGATTGAGGTATTATTTTTATAATAGTACTTCAATTCTCTTTGGTAGTCTTATCGTTACACATTGGCCTACATTGGTTACACATAATCAAGGCCACTGTCTTTTCTCGTTGGTTGGCGTGGTTTCTATTTGTTGCTTCCATTTAACCGGTAGCAACTAAGAAGCTTAAGAGTGGTAACCTCATTATATTTTTTTAAATATCACTATAATTCAATCTTAATCAATTTAATAATGTTACCCAAAGTTAAAATTAAATTTAACTAATAATATACCGTTGGAAGTGCATCTTATGATCTTTTTAGTTCTCTGCAAATTAATGTTTTTTACATATTTTTTATACACATGTACAATTACCACATGGTTCTTTGCTGTGCTAAGTTTGAGTTAATTTGTAAACTGTATTTAGTTCCAATTAATTGTTTATACAACGTAATCTTATAATGTCCATTGTCGTAAGCTTCTTTACATATTTAATATCATTGACTGCTACATATCTTTTTGAGACAACACACTTATAATAACTTTTCTATGGATGTTTGGTTTTTCATATTGTTCTTTTTAGATGAACTGATGATGCTTTCTGATTAGAAAGCGAAACGTCTTCAATAAATAGATGAAGTAGCCACCTTCTTTGTCTTTTTTTTTCTCCACTTTGACAGAAAAACCCACCACTCTTCGAGTGTTCCTTAATTTATGTAATATATATATATATATATATATATATATATATATATATATATATATATATATATATATATATATACAGGGTGTAACGGAAAATAGTGCGTTCCTTAACGATATGTGCAGATTGCAGCATTTAAAACAAAAAAGTCTTACATTTTTTTATGAAGTTTACCGTTTTAAAAAAAAAATTATTAATTTTAATCCATTTGATTATTGTTTGCAGAAAAGGAACAGCCGGCAACCTTGCGTTCCTTGTTATTCTTCGTTAATTACTGTAAATCAGCTATCATGAATCATCGATCGTTAGGCATAATATGTATTGATACTGATAACAGTGATAGAGAAAAAGCATGCATTTGTTTTTATTAAATATTTAATAATTAAAGTTTGAATACTGTTTTTACTTACATGGAAAATTATTATTACAATAAATGTTCGAAATGGCCACCATTTGCACAGATACACGCGTTTATTCGACGAATCCAATTATTCTTAATATTATAAGTATGTAAATTATGTCTGATTATTTCAGCAGCATCAAAAATTCGTTGTCGCTTCTGTTTTAATTTCATCCTGGTTGTCGTATACTAATGATTTTAGATGTCCCCAAAAATAAAAGTCCATAACATTGCATTCTGGTGTTCTGGGTGGTCACAGAACGTGTCCATTTCTACCGATCCAACGACGAGGAAAAGTGATGTCGAGGAAATCTTTAATATGTCTCGTAAAATGTGCTGGAGCCCCGTCATGAAGAAACCACATTTCAGAGCGTATCTGTAACGGAACGTCTTCAAGAAGTATCGGTAGAACGTGCTGCAAACAATTTAAATAGGATTCTCCATTCAATCTTCTGGGAAGTTCGTACGGTCCAATCAGACGATTACCAATAATCCCAGCCCATAAATTTATACTAAATTGTTTTTGATAATTTGTCCTACGTATAGCATACGGGTTTTGTCACTCCACACGTGACAATTGTGAAAATTAAACACACCATTTCTCGTAAAACAAGCTTCATGTGCACATAACACTTTGCACGGAAATTCGGGTTCTCTGGCGATTTTGTTTTGAAACCATCTACAAAATCTTAATCTTCGAGGTAAATCGCCTTGGTGTAAATCTTGCACTCGTTGGTAATGGTAAGGATGTAACAGTTGTTCCGTAAATGCCTTGTGAACAATGTTTTTTGAAATGCCAACCATTCTAGCCACAGATCGAGTACTTACTCTTGGGTTATTACTGACTATATCCAAAATCACATCTTCTGCATTTAGTCTACGGTTACTTCGTGTTCTACCGCTAGTTTTTTTAGGTATCACACAACCCGTCTCTAATAACCTTTGGGACACGTTCACAAAACTTCGGGCATTAGGATGCCGTCGTTCGGGATAGCGTTCAACATAAAGTCTAACAGCCCTATTACTGTCACAGTGGGCTTCACCGTACGTAATTAACATATCGTGATACTCGCGAATCGAAAACATGACAATACTATTTATTCTTGAGCTACGGGTAATTACAACTGTTTACAAATAATGTACCTTTTCTGTATCAAAATAAATTAAACTATCGCATTCTGCCCATACCTTTTGGAGCGCAACGTTGCCAGATGTATTTGCTTTTCTGTGGACACTAATCAAATGGATTAAATTTAATATATATTTTTTTTTAAAAACGGTTGACTTTATAAAAAAATGTTATAAGACTTTTTTGTTTTAAATGCTACACTCAGCCCATACCTTTAAGGAACGCACTATTTTCCGGGACACCCTGTATATATACATATAAAACTTTATTATATATATATATATATATATATATATATATATATATATATATAAGAATAAGAAAAAAGAAGTACTTGTGACTCGTTTGGAACAAATATAGCATCCAAAACAGTTATATATATATTATATATATATATATATATATATATATATATATATATATATATATATATATATATATATATATGTATATATATATATATATATATATATATATATATATATATATATATATATATATGTATGTATATAATATGCATACTATTTTTTTTATTAAATTAAATTTATTTTATTTATTAAAATTGTTAAAAAAATAATGGTTATTAAAATTTTGAAGATACCTATTAAATTTGTGATTTTATTTCTTATTCCAGTAGTTTTTTTTTAGAATATAATGATAATCAAAATGTAAATGATGAATAAATTCTTATTATTAAAAAAATTTTAAAATATGGTACACCAAACAAAACATTTGATATGGAAGCCTGCATTGCATTTTGAACATCGCACTTTTGCTTTATCATTACACCAACCACTTCGAGTTGATTTTTGCTGTGAAATCAGCAAATTTTCTAGTCCTGAATTACTGAAAGTAAGTCTACTGAAGCAAAGACTTGTACAAGTCAAATGATGTTGATGGTGTACAATTTATTGTATGTCAGACACATCTGGGTTAAATGGGTGGTGTTATAAAAAAATATTAACAATTCAGTAGTAAGGAGGCATAAGATTTCATTAAAAGAACAGTAAAACAGAATGTATGTTTTAATAAAAAACGAAATCAAGCATTTAGTTAGTACATGAACACATGCTGCAAATATAAAGTATGGTATTTATTAAGTAAAAGTATGGTATTTATTAAGTAAGTCTTTTCTTTTGATTCAATAATTAAAGTTGTATGTCATGTTTAATTCTGCAGTTGCCAAAATTAATTACCAAAGCAATTTTTAAACAAAGTTAATTAGCTTTAAATTGTATCCATAAAAATAAACAGGTCTACCTTTCATCATAAGTTGTCTCCATCATTGGAGGTTATATACTATTGATAATATACTTTAGAGAGGAACTACAACGTTAAAGAGATTTTATTGTTTCATATGGTCAATAGACCTCCAAGTATTAAAAAACCGCGGACTGCTACCATTAAAGAGGGATACGTACAGTTTAATTGAAGTTTTTGACCATACAATAATCAGAGTGTATAGTGGATCACCTGAGGAAGTTTATTAGCACACACCATGCAATACATCGGCATATAATAACGGAAAACCACAGACATATAATACAAATAGACTGACTGTTGCAACACAGGCCTGTTCCCCCAGTGCGACAGAGAAGACTGATGCAAAGCAGTCTCTGCATCTCTTTCTAAAGGCGGGTTTAAACCAATAAAATAAAATGGCATGTATAAACAGTTACTGGCGAGAAAGTCCGAAAAGTGTATGCATTGTGTCGTAGTTTTTGAAGTACGTATCGCAGAGAGTGTTTGACATGTTGATTTAATCGTGATTCGTAATTTATTAATTTTTTTTAGATTAGTGCTTAGTATATTGGTAGTAGTAATTAGTGTATTATTAAGTCATTGAGGGTATCTATAGTGTGTTTATTTTAGTTATTAATAATAGTTACTTTACAATATGGCTCCTAAAAAGATAGGAACAAATAAAACCATCATACTTTTGAACAAATACTCTTCAAATCATCTTGAACAAACTGCAGGTGGCGAAAATCCAAAGACAATGCGAAAATCCGAAGACAATAGGAGTCTCCTAATGAAAAGTTAAGATATTCGTTCAAAACGAATACAATATTTCCTCCTCCTAAGTGCCTTCTCTGTTGAGGTTGGCGATCAATATGGCAAATTTCTCTCTATTCTGGGCTTGATGAATTAATTAATTTCCTTTTGTGTGGGTCCAATCTCTGATGTTTCGTAGCCAAGATTTTTTCTTTCGTCCTACGCCCCTTTTACCTTCAATCTTGCCTTCTAATATTACTTGGAGTTGCTCAAATTCCCTATGGCGCATTATGTGTCCTAGATATGACGTCTTTCTAATTTTAATAGTATTGACCAGATGAGGGCGTGTGTTCATTGCTCTCAGTACTTCTTCATTCGTAGTTCTGTTGGTCTAGTTTATTTTTAGAATTCGGCTGTACATCCACATTTCAAATGAATTTAATTTGTTGACGTCATACTGTTTTAATGTCCAGGTCTCACAGCCATATGGTAATAGAGACCACACATAACACTTTAGTGTTCTCAATCTTATTTGAGACTGATAGCTTGGGGTTACAGAGCATTTTACGCATATTCATGAAACCCTAATTCAATTTTGATCTGAGGGTAGAACCATAATTTATACCAATGATACATAGGTACACATCAGCCATACTGCACCATATCACTGGGCAGATCAAAGTGGAAAAACTTTAAAGAAACCGATTTCTAAGGACAAAAGGCTGATTATTGTTCAGGTTGGAGAAGAGACTGGATTTGTATCTAACGCTGTGTGCGTTATGCGTGTGAATTTTTAAATCAGGTGCATGTTTATAATTAAAAAGTCAATTTTTATAACAATAACAGTAATGTAAGCCATAATTACTTTTAAAGTTTCATAATAAATCAAATTTTATTTTTGTCAAAAATTTCATAAAAAGCTTATTAACGACTGTCTAAGAAACTAATAACGAGTTAAAGATCGTTCAGCAAAAATATACAATGATTATTTTTATTTTAATTCACCGAAAAATCCTCTAAAATAATGTTTGCGATAATTTTATGACATTTTTCCATCTGTATATGTATTATATTTTGAGCTTGAACATCATGGACATCAAGTTCTTCACTTGCGCCCCTAACATCCGGAGTTAAACCCTATCGAAAAAATATGAGCTTTTATAAAAGGCAGAGTGACAACTCATAATACAACATTTAATATAAATAATGTTGAAAATATAGTAAAAACTACTTCGGAATATTTCTGACGGATATTCTCAAGTTAAAGTTGATTTCATGTAATCGAATGAACTATCTTATAAGTAAAGTCATCCCAGGAACGCAACTCAACAATATTGGCAATATCATTTTAAAGTGGTCTACTTTAAAATGTATAATGTATGTCTGAATAGTAAAAACTAAATTTTCAGAAGAAGTGTTATTAGAGGAGTGGATTAATATATTATGTTAACACGCGCAAAATTATAAAAACATTTAAATATAAAAAGAACATTTGTTAGACACTACGCTGTACAACTTACGCAATTTGTTGTTAATACTGGTTTATCCGGAGAAAGCTTTTCTGAGGATGAAGATTGTAATTCAAATCATAACTAACTAACTAACTTCTTGTTTAGACAAATAAATATATTACTTAATTAGTTAAAATAAACTACTTATTTTTTTTTTGTATTATTGAAACCCCTCCTTCGGGGTAATGTTAATAAATTGTAAGTATTGAGGAATTTGTTATTTATTAAAGTACTCCTAATATTTTACTCATTATTTTTCGAGTGCTACTCACTATAAATTTTATAATAATTAAGAACTATGAAAATAAAAATTAACAAATTCATTGTTAACTTAATTGGATATACTTGTGAAAAATTATTTTAAATCTACCTGTTTCCGCCCGCCACTGGTAGAAACAGTCCGCCCACCTGCGTTAAACACTACGTCACATTCCCAAACTTAAATTTGTTGCACTCTATAGTAAAATTCATTAACCGATGCAGGAAGATGTAAACATTACCACGTGTAGGCCTGCAACAGGACCGCATTTGGGATTATCTTTTTGTTTAGTCAGAATATATATTACCTAAAATATTTTAACAAAAGAACCTGAATGTTCTCGACAAAGAACCTGAATGTTTTAGTTGATATCCGATAATAGGAACCATTTATACAGGGCGAAAAACCCAAGAATTTATTTTTTTTTGCCAACAATTTTATGTACAGAGTGCCTGCAAAAAATATAAGTTTTATTTTTAATTTTTACTATACTTAGTTGTTTGTACAATTCTAAAAAGTTTCATAATAATAATAACAAAAAAAAAATACTCATTACTCAATTATGTTGAAATAATATATATATATATATATATATATATATATATATATATATATATATATATATATATATATATATATATATATATATAATTATATATAATTATTAATAAGTCGTGACTCGTCACTGTTAAATTATCTAAATCTGAAAATTTTGGGGAATGCATATGTAGGTACTATAAATATGTCATCAGAGCAAAACGTAAAATCTATAAGCTCTCATCTTTTGATGATATTCTCTTCGCCACATCACAATGTCGTCTCTATCTAGTAAAAGAGCGTTTCTTCCCCTACGTTTGTATTGAAAATTAAGTTTTTCAATATTCGGTAAAATGTGGTTTTCGAAAAATTTGGCAAATCAGGGTCATAGTTCACCTTCTTTAAAACCTTATCAAGGGTGGGTATTTCGTTGCTCATAAAAAAATTATGAACCAGTCTTCTAATGGCATTTTTGTCAAAATCATCAATTTTATCAAACTTCTTTTTCCGGGTCAGACATACTTTTGGTCCAGCGAATTGATGATTCGTTTTGTATTCCTTTATCACCGTAAACACACTTCTATCACAAACTCCAACTTTATCAGCCACTTTTTTCACAATATCTTCAACCACTAACCCGGGATTTTCTTGTCTTTCACATTTAAAAAGATTTCTTTAACTTCAACGCTAAGAGGGCTTCATTTACTTCGTTTTCAAGGAGGACTCCATGTATTTTCAACCAATTCATCAGCAGAATCAGTGGATGACATTTTTGGTTTCAATATCAGTTATTGAAATACGTGGTTATTGTTACAGTAATCACAATCACGTATAGATAGGGTCGTTATACAAATAATAGTATATTACTTTATGAGGCGGAGAAGCATGACTTTTCTTGACGCGCCCGATATTACGCGCCGAACGAAGTGAGGCGCGTAATAGAGGGCAAGTCAAAAAAGGTCGCTTCTTTGCCGAATAAAGTATACTATTTTTTCTTCAAACTTAGCAATTTTCAACCATAAATAGTACAATTCATACGCTATTTTTACTCGAAATTAACTGTGACAACTATCAAAGTCGTCTAGATGTTAGAAATTAAAATAATTAAGTCGTCGGTGGGATTTGCGTCTCCCTGGTTACAGTTGTTTGCAATTACTAAAGACAGCTTATAGTTGTTGCAACCGCAAGCGCAAATTTAGTGCGAAAATGGAAAACCTAAACGAAATTGAGTCCACTTCCAAGAGTGGTGCGATACAAGAGGAGTACGGCAAGTTACCGAAGACGTTTTACTGGCATATTTTAATATAATGGAAAATGAAAATAAATGGAAATCTTCTACAATGTGGTCACGATACTCTATGATAAAATCCGAGTTAGTTATTAGAAAAAATTTGGATATAAGCAAATTTTTAAAGCTACGTGCCTTTCTGAAAAAAACAAGCGAAGGATATACTGCAAAGAAGTCTAAAGTTTTCACTAAAGACGAGTTTGATAAATTTTTGTTTGAAGCGCCAGATAAGTTGTATTTAGGATTAAAGGTAAATAAAATTATATTGCAAAGCATGTAGTATACTCTACTAAATTATAAAAATATTTCAAGATTGTTTTGTTAATTGGGGTTACCGGCGCCTGTCGATGCGACGAAATGGTAAAAATGAAGACTGTGGACATTGAGGATAAAGAAAATGTAATAATTATCAAAATCCCAGACAGTAAAACACGACAAATTAGATCTTTTACGATAATTGGTCAAAACTACATTAAACTATAAAAAGTATGCATCACTGCGGCCTGAAAATTTCACAGAAAACCGATTTTTTATCAAGTACCAAAATGGAAAGTGTTACCGAAGCGTCATGGGAATACATTCGATCAGCGCAGTAGCCCAAAAAGTAGCTAGTTATTTAAATTTAAACGATGCAAGCGCATACACGGGTCACTCTTTACGACGAACTTCAGCAACACTTTTAATTGATGGAGGCGGAAATCTAGAATGCCTCAAACGACATGGGGGCTGGAAATCAAGCACGGTTGCCGAAGGATATATAGAGGATTCAATAAGAAATAAGAACGATAATGCTAAAAAAATTTTAAACCCTCATGATTCGCCAACATCGGGAATGATTGCTGAAAGTTGTTCTTGACCATCAGTATCATCAACAATTACCAATGCGTATCAAGAGTCGGGAACATTTTTGCACGGTTTCAATTTTGAAAATGCCTCATTAACTAATTGTACTTTTAATATTACTATAAATAAAAATGATGTTTAATTGTTGTTAATGACATTTGTATTGTTGCTTTGTGATATGTTTCATATTGTTGCCATGACAACATTTTTCCCTCCGCCGTAAAGAAATGGGAAAAAAAACTGCTGCCGGCGGAGACATCAAACTTTGACAGGATCAAGTTACATAAGTAATGTCATCATTATTTGACGTTTGAAGAAAAAAATATATACTTAAATAGTTTTAAATCGCACAAAAAATAATTGCTAATTCAACATTAACAGCATAAATATAATTTATTGTCCTTTAACCATCAAGATGACTAAAAATATACTTACAAATCGATTCAAATTACAAAATATCAATACCGAAATATAATACCTACTTAAATCCTGTCCGAACCTGTATGAGTTCCGACGACGTCGGCAGTAACGAAATAAAGATGGACATTTCGGTTAGTTTTTAAATATTCTTGAAGAACTGTTACTTGCATGTATGCATAAAATATTCATTAATTTTATGAATCGGATTATTTTTTTACTTACTATGTATTCAGTGATAAAAATAATTTATATACTATGCAATAAACACTAATAGTTGAGAAAATAAAAAAATTAATAAAGTGTCATAATTATACTGTTACTTATCGGAACGAGTAGACTCATTTGGAACATCTTTAACAATCATCTGTTAAATTTATCTTTGTTTATACGCCCTGCATCGCTTAATGAAAGTAGGTATAGTATCTATATTTGTTTAGTAATCATAATTTATTTTCAGAGGGATCTTAAATAAACAAAAAAAAACATCAGGAAGTCAATATTTATTCAGTCTGGAATGATTAGTAAAAGTAAAAATAAATCTTTAAAAATAAAATAAAAAATATTTGTACAAAGATAAAAACATAACATTCACTCCAAATTGAAACTTTTTATAAAAGTTATTTGTGCATCTTGATTTTTATTTCTGTATTTATAAAATTATTTCATTTTTAATGCTTCTTGATAGTTCCTTGTTGGGAAGTACGATTGAATTTAACAAAATAGTTTCTGACGGAACACTCACCGAGCAACCTAAAATCAAAAATATCATTTTCAATATTAAAAAAAAAAAAATAGAACTCTCGGCAAAAATGCAAATATACTCTTAAAAATTTACAAGGAAAATGAAATTTCTGTAGTTAGTTGTACACCATAAATCACAAAAGTTTTATTAAAAATTCTTTGTAAAAGGTATATAATTAAAAAACCAAACCCAAAAACATCTCAGGCTCTGCAACCCTATTAGCCCAGTCTGGTTATACAAAAATCATCGATTTCACGGCAAAATGTTTCGCAGATTTCTGAAGCTTTTAAGACATAGGTGGGGGTTACTAGATGACGAATAGATAAAAAGATACTCCTATTTTTACCTTGCGTTTTTTTTAAACAATAATTTATGGTCAGAATTTGATTTTTTATCTATAAGTTTTTTCCCTTATAATTTAAATAAACAATATTTATACCATTTTTTTATATCAAGAATATCTTTATTTTCCCGTTTTTTCAATTAAAATTGATAAATAATTTACGGAGATATTTGCAAAAAAGCAGTTTTTTTGCACTAATTTATAAATTTTATTAATTTTTTTATTAACAAAATAAAATGGTATTAATACATTTAAACATCAAGGAATTACCATCTTTTAGATTTGTGCGAAATTTCCCCCCGATCAGTCAAATATTTTATAAGTTATTTAATTTGTTTATCCCTGAGGCTAATTATTTAAACTATTGAGCTTGCCCTATGCATGATGCTAGACACATTCAGCAAATTTTATAGGATTCTTTAAGACTTAGACTATCTCAGAAGTTAAATGCATATTGAGTTTTCATCGAAATTATTTACAAAATAAACGTTTGAAAAAGGGGTGTTTTTTACTTATAAACAATTGTAATAACTTCTATATTTTTCAAGCTACAGACTTGTACGTACAACCATTAGATAACTGGTAAAAAAACTCACATTTAACCAAAAAAAAAATAAACCTTCTATGAACAATAGGAACGAAGTTGGCGACACTTTTTTTTTTAATTATATCTCCATTGTTTATAAACATTAAGAAGTAAAATTTGCACAAATTTTGAATAAAAATCTAAACTTTATATTGAATTTTATAGCTATGAAATTCATCCAATTTTTCGAAACTTAAAACCTTTCGAAACGAAGTTATTTTCGAAAGATCGACATAGGAAAGTGGAGGGGAAAATGTCTTAACTCCTCGTTGCAAAATTTAACATTATGGTTACGGATTTATCAATCAAAAGCTTCAACAGTTCTGTAGGAACTTCATCAGGTCCATTTGCTTTTCCATTTTTAGCGTTTCTTATTGCGTATTCTACTTCTTTCAATATGTCTGGCCCAGTTGCATTGATTATCTGAGTTAAGTTGTTTCTATCGTCTTCAAATAATTCATTCAGGTATTCTGTCCATCTTTTTATTTTATTCTCTAGATCTACAATAAGATTTCCATCTTTGTCTTTAAGTTTACCTATTTGGCATTTCTTTATGCTTCCTGTTATCTCTTTTACTTTTTTGTGCATATTGAACACATCGTACTTTTTCTCATAGGTTTCCATTTCTTCACATTGTTGTTTAATCCACTTCTCTTTGGCTTCTTTTATTCTCTTTTTTGTGTATTTATTTCTTTGTATTTGTCTGGGCAATTCTTCATCTTTCTTCTTTGTTCCATCAAGTCTAGTATATCTTGTGTTGTTGTTTCTGTAAGATGTTTCTTTCCTGCTGTTTGTATAGCTGTATTTATGTACTTCAATTTTTGATTAACGTTGCTTGTATCGTTAATTTGTTGCTGTACTGAACGGAGGTTTTCATTTATTTCTTCTCATGTTTCTTGTCGTATATTTTTGTTTCTAAGTTTATTTAAATCTAGTGCCTTTCTGTGTGGTCTTCTAATCTTTTTTTGGTCTCGCCTCTATCACAGTAACTACCGGGTTATGATCTGAGCCTATATCAGCTTCTGGGTACGTCTTAGTACATTTAACAGCATTATGATACCTCCTTGCTATCATAATGTAGTCTATTTGATTACTCACTATTTTTTCTTTGGTATGTTGTGGAGATGTCCATGTATATAACCGTCGAGGAGGTAATTTGAAAAAGGTATTTGTTATTACGAAGTCTTCACTTTGGCAAAATTGAATCAATCGATCTCCTCTGTCATTTCTGTTTCCAAGCCCATATTTTCCTACTTGTTCTCCTACCTTACCTTGACCCACCTTGGCATTAAGATCGTCCATTAATATGTTAATGTATGGAAAGACTGACTTAATAAGTGAAGACAAACAACCTGCAACAAAAAGGTTCAGACCTGACAGTGAAGTCGAATAAATGAACCAAATTTTAACTTTTAAACCAATGTATGTAAAGAAAATAAAAAAAGTAAAGTTCAATAAACATTGCAAAATTTAATAAGGCAAGTGATGAAAAAGTCGACTTATTTTATCAAAGCAGTAAGGCAGATTAGATTAATATTGTATATCATATTTGTAAGAAAAATAGAATAAAAATCAATATTGTTAATTATAAAAATACAAACAATTATAATTAATATAAGGAATATAATAATATAATGTGTAAAAAACTACCTGAAATTTAATTTATAAAATATACATATAAGTATTATTACATCATTGATATAAAATGAAAAAACATTTGTTGATGTTCCGGGATTTTCCGAGATTTATGGGGGGTGAAAATTATGTCATCATTATTAATACTGCGACAGACTATTCGAGCAAATTAAAAAAAGTAAGTATTTAGGGTGAATTTCAAATGGACTCAATTTTTCCGAGTTTTCCCATATTTTTCGGCCAGTGAAAACTATGTAGTTATTCATATTTCGACGAGCTACCCCAGAATAAAAAAAGAGGCTTGCAGCTGCAAAGGAAGCCGAGATAATGTAAATTTTTCCTACGTGTTGCAATTTGAAGTTTCGATGCCGAAAAAAAAAACGGAGCTGAAACAGATCTCCTCTCCACTTTCCTATTTCGATCTTTCGAAAGTACCGTCGTTTCGAAAAATTAGATAAATTTTATAGCTATAAGTTTCAATATAAAGTTTAGATTTTCATTCAAAATTTGTGCAAATTTTACTTCTTAATGTTTATAAACAATGGAGATATGATTTTTTTTTAAAATAGTCACTAACTTCGTTCCTATTGGTCATAGAAGGTTTTTTATTTTTTAATGTGAGCTTTTTTACCAGCTATCCAATGGTTGTACGTACAAGTCTGTAGCTTGAAAAATATAGAAGTTATTACAATTGTTTATAAGTAAAAAACATACCCCTTTTTCAAACGTTTATTTTGTAAATAATTTCGATGAAAACTCAATATTCATTTAACTTCTGAGATAGTCGGTCTTAAAGAATCCTATGCACTTTGCTGAATGTGTCTAGCATCATGCATAGGGCAAGCTCAATAGTTTAAATAATTAGCCTCAGGGATAAACAAATTAAATAACTTATAAAATATTTGACTGATCGGGGGGAAATTTCGCACAAATCTAAAAGATGGTAATTTCTTGATGTTTAAATGTATTAATACCATTTTATTTTGTTAATAAAAAAATTAATAAAATTTATAAATTAGTGCAAAAAAACTGCTTTTTTGCAAATATCTCTGTAAATTATTTATCAATTTTAATTAAAAAAACGGGAAAATAAAGATATTCTTGATATAAAAAATGACATAAATATTGTTTATTTAAAATGTAAGGGAAAAAATTTATAGACAAAAAATCAAATTGTGACCATAAATTATTGCTTAAAAAAACGCAAGGTAAAACTAGGAGTATCTTTTTATCTATTCATCATCTAGTAACCCCCACCTATGTCTTAAAAGCTTCAGATATCTGCGAAACATTTTTCCACCTTTTTTTTTAACCAGACTGGGCTATATTGCGAGTTTTACGTTGCCATGCGGGTATCTGTTAATAACTTTACCACATCAAGTTTATAACAAAGTTGTAATAAATAAAAAATGTTCTAATAGTTTACGGGTTTTCCCCACATGTTTAGTGGCTTATCTCATGTACACCTGGTAAATGCACTGACGATAGACTAGTAAGTCCGAACACATTTTGTTGTGATGTAGCCCGAAAGGGTTTTTAAATTATATACCTTTTATAAAGAATTTTAAATAAAACTTTTTTCTTAAGAATAACTTATTCTAAAATCATAGATTATGTTATTTTTTTTTCTTTTAGTCATCTCATTTAATGGAGATATGAACTAAAAACTACGTTGTTTCTTGGACTTTATGATTTGTTCATCCATTCCGGTTAGTTTTTTACACAGGCATGTCATGGGTATTTATGCAGAACCTCAGATGCCTTACAAATAAAAAATATAGAATGTGGCGCTATTGCTTACATGATTTTCTGATTGTAAATATTTACTTCTTGGTTCAGTCAAAATTGTCAAATTGATTGTTTACCATCGATGATATAATTATATTATATTCTCGGTGCTCCTTATTAAAATTATCAAAAAACTTATGTATACTTATTTGTTTTCTCTTTTATTATCATCATCTTTAGCTCGACAATCCTTGTGGATCCTGGTCTGCTCTAAGATCCAACGAGATTATTTTCGGGAGAAAAATTTTTATCGAGAATAATCGTAAAGATTCCCCCAGAAATTTAATTTCAAATTTGGGAGAGGATTAAGTATTCTGGTGTATTCAAATTACCTTCAATTAAAAATGGATCTACTGTGCCGAATAATACTACAATACACAATGAATATGTGTGAAAATTGTGTTCGTACAGAGGTACTTATTCCCTCTAAGATCTAATTTCCCCTAGACCAGTAAACTTATTTGTATTCTGCTTGATATTGCAAAGATGTTTCGTTCATAAAAAAATATTTGAAGAAAAATATGAATCCTGATGAACTGATCCTATTTTTTCACAAAACACAAACGTTGTACTTGGTCTCTTAATAGAACGCGTTGATCTCTTCACTGACATACTTATTCGTGTGCTTCCTGGAAGTAGTTCTTGCTTTCTCCACGATTTGCCTACTAGATCACGGTTTATTCATTTTAAAGTGTTACAAATTGCAATATCTCGTAGTAAACATTGTTCAAATATAGCTCTTCTTGTAAGCTAATTCACTGCAACATTTAGAGACATAAATGCAAGCCACATTTAAAGTAAATAAAGTCAGTTCACTCAGTTTGGAAATATTTTGACAGGACATTCTCGGAAACAAACTACAACAAATTTTTACACCTTATTAATAGCTGAAATAAACTTGGTTTTGCAGAATTCGTTACTTAATTGAAAAAAGAACACAGGTCTGCAACCAAATCCTCCTTTCACAAATTTTATCATAATTAAGAAGATATGAATCTTCTAAATCTATTTCCGTTGAAGGATTGTTTTGATCACGTTTAGATTTTCTGTAATTTTTTTTTCTAAATACACTCGCGATCATAAAATCCGGGTCACCTTGAAAATCACCGATATTTCATTTTTAACGAGCTTTATCGTAAATAATAATAACACAAATACAAACTAATGCATGTTTCTGAGAATTGTTGCGGTTTCCTTTGTAATAAAGAATTCCAATAGTGCCAATTTCGCGGTAAAGTGTACACTTCCCAAAATGAACGCTACCTGTAACTCCGCTTGTTTTAAATGTCTCGTTTGTACTTCGACTTTCTGTTCAAATGCAACGGACAAACGTTTATTATTGCCACCATTAGTGTTTATTAGTGCCATTATTAGTGTTTATTTTTTGACAAAAATGCCTTTGACTGTTGAAACGGCACAAATTGTTGCACTTGTGGAAGACGGTCACACTCAACGGCAAGTCGCAAGAACTGTTGGCGTAAGCCTTTCTACGGTTCAACGAGTGCTTCAACGCTTTCAGGAGGCAAGTTTGCTAACCAGGCGACCTGGCTCTGGACGAAAAACAACGACCACGGCACTAGATGACCGTTTCCTTGTGTTTCAGTATTTACGAAACAACACCTCAACAGCGGTTATGGATCAAAATCGTCTAGAGGAAGTACGAAATCGCAATTTTAGTGTTGCAACAGTCAGAAGAAGACTTCGTTCTTCTTGACTATCTTCTCGGTTAATGGCTAGAGGACCGCCACTTCGCCGGGTGCCTCGAGTTGCACGACTAGCTTTTGCTCGACAATACGCGCGTTGGGGAATTAACGATTGTAACAAAGTGTTATTCTCAGATGAATCCCGTTTCTGTCTAACTAGATCCGATGGACGTGTAAGAGTTTGGAGGAGAACCGGTGAACGATTTTCACAAGCTTGCATTGCTCCAAGAATGCCATTTGGTGGAGGCTCGGTCATGGCTTGGGGAGGTATATCTTCCGACTTCCACACAGAATTACCCTTCATCGAAAATGGGTCCCTAACTGCACGAAGGTACATTACGGAGATTCCGGAAGAACATGTTATGCCCAACATGGCAGGGCTTGGAGAAAACGCCGTTTTTATGCAGGACAACGTGCGATCGCACGTTGCCAGGATCAGTATGTAATGCTTGGACGAAGTTGGAATTACGATGGTAGCCTGGCCAGCTAGGTCTCCGGACCTGAATCCCATCGAACATCTCTGGGACGATTTGAAAAAACGTATTCAAACCCATACACCTCCTCCTAACAACGCACAGGAGCTTAAGGATCTGTTAGTGAGTGTGTGGAATGACATACCACAACATGTAATCCGGAGAAAAATTGAGAGTATGCCCCGTCGTCTGCAAGAGGTTATTAAAGCAAGGGGAGGCAATACACGATATTGGTCATTGAAATTTCACTGATTTTTTACCACGTTCTGTATTTTCCATATTTTTTCGTATGTCTGTTTTATCAACAATTTGATTTGTTTTCTGTTTTTTTCATAAAAACAATAAAAAACCAATTTTTTTCTTTCAAAACAAACATTGATGACAAATAGAAAATACATTAGCCAAAAAAAAAGGTTATTACTGCACCAGAGGCAAAAATATTGAAGAAACTTGAAATTTTCAAGATGACCCGGAATTTATGATCGCGAGTGTATTTAAAATATACGATTTTTTGAATTCGGTTTTTGCATCAGCACTATAAATGGAGTATACACATACAAAATGGATTTTAGCGAGTAGTAAAATAAAGTTAAGTAGAGTCGCGAGTTATTTAGTAGTACATATGCGCATGCGCAATTGTAAAAATTCTGCAGACTGTTTTTGTTACATTTGTAATGAAATTAATCTCAAAACACAATTAAATGTAATAACAGATGTGGTCAAAAAAGTCAATTAGCTTTATTTTGGACTTCCGATCGACGAAAGGGATAAAAATTGGCTGCCAAAATTATGATAAGCTCAAGAACTAGGCTTAAGAGGTTGTCTTGAAGGAAGTCTTAAATCACAGCCACCTAAAGCTTACAAGCCGTGAAGTGAGAAAATTGGCAACGTTGGAGGTAGTCCGATAGTGGTCCGATAGCCCTGTGTTTACTTGGAGAGATTATGCTAATTTTGTTTGTATTTCTTGTATTATTGGTAAATTATTCGATTAAAAAAAAGGTATGTATTTTTTACGTATATTGTAATAATTGTATGAAGCATTTAGATATATATTATTCAGACAAATAATACGTACAAACTGTTAAATTCACAAATTCAGACACTGCTTTAGTAATTACAAACCCCAAGTCGATGTTAATTTATTGGTACAGGGAGTAGTAATATGATATTCTAACATATTTTTTAATTACAGATGCTGAGACACTGCAGTGTACCAAATTGCAAATCAAATTATGCAACTACTTTAAAGTATGAAAAGGCCCAAAGTACATTCTCTTTTCCAAAAACGATCACCTTCGTACTCAGTGGGTTAGATCTATTAACCGTGAAGATTTCACAGTAACTTCTAGTTCGGTAGTATGTAAAAAACATTTTGATGCAACGGATATTATTGAAAGTGAGTCATTCATTGATAAAAATGGTACGGTTCTTCAACGAAATTTGGCTTTTCCCAAGTTGAAAGAGAATGCGATACCAAGAATTTTTGAAAACCAACCGTCATATTTATCTAACCCAAAACCACCAACAAGAAAAAATCCTGAAACTAGACGAGCAGAAATAAGTCTCCGGGAAGAAAATAATATAAAAGAACTCGAAAACAAAGACCTTATCGTGGATTTCAAGAAATTTTTACAAAGTGTTAGTGAGAGGGTTGAGTTAAAAAACTGGCAAATAAAAGTTATAGAAGAAAGGATTTGTTTTTATTTATTAAATATTGACAATCAGTGCAGTGATGAGTGTATAAAAGTTATTTCAAACATTAACATTACGAAGGAATTACTTGTATCTGTTTATGTGAAGGACATAAACAGATGTTTGTGGAACAGCTGTTAGAGAACTATATTTTAAAATTTCTGTGATTTTCTCCAATACTTTGTTAAATAACTTCACAAAAAACAAGAATAATGAAATTATGACAAAGAAACTAACTAAAAGTTTATCTAAAAAGCGCAAGCTTTCAACTTCAAAAAAATAAATACCTGGAATTTCAATAACATTTTTTAAGCCAATCTTAATAAATATAATATTCGCTCAAGGGATACTAGAATTCAATAAACTGCAAGTTGTTTACAAAAATATTAAAAGATTATTTTCTTTTTTTTTAACATAAATTATGTAAATAATGTAAGCTGAATGCACTTGTATTACTTTTAAATTCTATTAATATTACACCTCATTGTATTCAATGTTTTGCAGTTTTAATAGATGTGATATATATGTACCTTATCAGACTATTTTGTACGATTTTTTACTTAATTCTAACTTTATAGCGAATATTATGATGTTCCTCTTTTATTTATTATTTTGTTGGGCTCTTTACAGTCGGACTACTTCTAACAGCTGATGCGGCGTTGCCATTTTTATTTCACGGCTTGTAAGCTTTAGGTGGCTGTGCTTAAATCTATGCCGTTTGCAGTGCCCATGATTTGCAATGAACTTCAGAATCATGAAAATGATCGCTACTTTTGTATGACGTCAACACGAGGATTCTCGACAAAAAATAGAGATAAAATTATATAGCCGAACATCATATCTGCAAAAAACCCAGTTGCTCGTGACAAAGGCACTTCACTTCCAGTACCCTCAAAAAATAACGAGAAGATGGATGATAAAATTATTTCTCTTCTACAGACTCGAATCGAGTTTTCTTTCTGAATGTACTTCCTCATCTTCGTACACTTTATCAAGATCTTTAAGTCCATCAAAAGAACATTACTTTCTAAAGTAATCCGATTTAAATGACCTTGTTCGAATTTTAAGACTATAAAAATCTAAGGATCAATTAATTAAGATTGAAACAGTGGAATTTCTTAGACAAGAATACGAGGATCTCATATTTTCGCACAAGGCAAGAAAATTTTACGAGTTACTTTTCTAAAGAGGATGATTTGGCGTATTGTAACGATGCCGTAGGGCTTCTTCAAGAACTGAATTTCCCAGAAGGATTTGAAGAATGGATACTTTTTATTAATGCTTTTAAGATTAATTTCAAAGAATTGTTACATCACAATGATAATAAAATACCCTTCAGGGCTCCTCGCGCATGCAACGAACATGAAAGACAATTATAGAAATTTAAGTATTACTTGAGAAAATAACATATTCACAATACCTGTGGAGTAGGTATATATGTTGATCTGAAAGTCGTAGTTATAATTACTACCTTACGGGGACGATATACTAGGTTTTGCTGATTTTTGTGTGAATGGAACAGTCGAGCAAGAGATAAACATTACGTAGTAAAAAATTGACCAAAATGAGAAAGTTTAACACTTGGAGTTAAAAATGTATCTCAAAAATCTCTAGTGTCACTAGACTAGAAGTTTTCCTGCCATTACTTTACATAATGCTGGGACTCGGAAAAATGTCGTAAAAGCTATGAACAAAAATGGTAAATGATTTCAGTACCATAAGACTAATTTTTCCGAATCAGTGACGCGAAGATCGTTTGATCGGTAAACCAAGTAAATCTCCTAATGAAGTGACATCCTATCGACCAATATCACTCCTTCCGGTGATGTCAAAATTATTTGAAAAACTTCTATTGAAAAGATTTAAACCAATAATAGAAAAAGAAATCATCAATTTGGTTTCAGAAATAAACATTCCACTATAGATCAAGTTCACAGAATAACGAATATAATAGAAAAACCATTGGAAGAAAAGAAAGTCTGCTCTACAATCTTCTTGGACGTAGCACAGACGTTTGATAAAGTCTGGCATGAGGGTTTAGACTATAAACTAAAAACGTTCATGCCTAAACAATATTCAGAAATCTTAGAATCATACATTGCGAATAGATATTTCGGAGTAAAACAAGAAGTGTCCACCGACTTAATGGAGATCAAAGCTGGCGTGCCACAAGGGAGTTTATTAGGTCTGGTGCTATACCTATTGTATACGTGTGACATTCCAGAACTAGAACAAAACACTATTGCCACCTTCGCGGATGATACAGCCATACTAGCAATAGGAGACACTAGTGAAGAAGCGATTCTTGATGCAACTATCAGTAAATAAAATACATACCTGGATCTGCTCACTTTACAAATAAAAAAATTGAAAATTTCCCAATTAGAATGAATGATACCCAAGTTCCTTATTGCAATATCAGCAAAATACTTGGGCATCACCCTAGACGCGAGGCTGCGCTGGAAAGTCCATCTCAAAAAGAAAAGAGGGGAGCTTGATATTAGATATAAGAAATTGTATTGGCTGATTGGAAAAAATCCTACATTATCCATTCATAATAAATTATTCATTTACAACAAGTACTGATGCCAGTATGGGTATATGGGTGCCAACTCTGGGGCTGTACCAAAGCTAGTATAAGGACAAAACCATTCGAGTTCGTGTAAATGTGTAACAGTTTAGTGTAAAAAGCAGAGTATAATGCTGTGATGTTATTGCATGTTAGTTGGGGTGCATTGTTGATGGATAAAATAAGAGTAAGCCATAGGGTAAGCCCTTAGATTTAAGTATTTGCTGTTTATTAAGTTAGGTCAGAAAATAACTGATAATTAGTCATTTGTGACCAAATAGCAGTATACAAACACCGTACAGGTGTTATATAAAAAAGTAATTAGAAGTTGAAAGAAGGAATTTTTTTTGGTCTGCAAATATGAGACCATGGTGAAAGGTTTCACCAGGATATATTGCACATTGAAAGATGCTACAATGGGAAATTTCCAGTAGCGATGGTGTTGATCGCTTTACCGAGAAACTCATGTGAATATTTTTTTACTTTAAGTTACAATTAATATTGGCTATGATCACGTCTGCTTGGTTGCATAGTAACTTTCAGTCACTTCCAGTCGAAGTCAAAATTTGTGTAACTTAACAAAAAATTAATTACTAAATTTACTAGACACTTTGAACTGGGATCAGTAAACAGAGTAAGTATATGAACACAATCTAAATTTTCGAATTATGATATTATTTGGACAAAGCGGCCAACTATTTTGTCAATCGACAAACAGGAATAATAACTTTAGATGACACTCTTTCCTCAACAGATAATATCATTTTTATTCAATAACGTATATTGTTGATAATATACTGAGAAAATTCAACGTAGTTATATGTTGGTCTTGTCCTTTCATTAATATTCATATTATTTATGAACGCAGAGTAAGAAGCAGGAAAATCATTGATGAACAAGATTTTTAAAAAAATTAGTCTGAGCATGACGTGTTATTTATATTATTTCGGTCAGTAATTATTCGACATCTACTGTTACAGGAAACGCAACAAAACATTGGCACGGAAACTATTATAACCTAAACAAAAATTGAAAACTTTTAGAAACGGATAAAATAATACAAAGCACGTGGTGTTCGTGTGTATTAAGGTATAAAAAAATTGCTTATTACAAGCTTAAATTTTTATTTTAAGAAGATCTTTTCGGAATTAAATCATTCCATCATCAGTTAACTAAAAGAGAGAGTAAAAATACCAATATTAAAAAACACAAGTTAAAATTTTAAATATATAGAAATAACACGTTGGTTTTTTACTACTTACATAAAAAGTTGTTAAAAAACATTGTATGGCCACTTAAAAAACTTTCGAAGGACATCCGTATTAAAATATAATCCTCATGGTTTTATCAAGGTAAATGCAATAGACTTAACTTATTGATTATTAAAAAATGAAGATGGGGGCATCTTACATGACCCCCTGTAGCTGGTGAAGTTTTTTCGACTTACATTACCTCTGATCTGTTCTGGAGTCTTGGGCTAACTGATATAAAGATGGTATGAAAAATCAGTTAGTACCCATCAATGTCAAGTGGAATGATGTAGTAGGAGCAAAAGTCATTGTGCTTAAGTTTGTGAATAGGCAGTTTTTAGTGAAGAATTGTGTTTTGTGTGTAGTAAAATCAATAGCAATTTTTGGTATTTTAAAGAGGTAGTAGAATGTAAAACAATGAGTGACTGTGATGTAAAATAAATTTGGTATACCAGGGTAAGGCAAAATTTAAGTTAGGTAGTTGAAATTAATAAATCATTTGGAAGCGGTAAAGAGAATGTTATTACCTAATTGTTTCCTTGTATGAAGTAGATATAGATAAAAGTTGGTTTGAAATTTGTGGAAGATGAATCGAGGAAAAAGAAATAAAAGAAAGAGAAAGAAAAGGAAGTAGGAGATGAATGTAAAGATGTAAGCTGGGGATACTGAAACTGATTGTGATAAGAGATTGATAGATGTAGTGTGAGTATTTATAAGAAAACCTGTGTGATTAGTCAGATGGTAGTTATTGGAGAGGATGGGAAATGGGATATTGGAAAAGGGATGTTAGTGTATTAATGGTGACAAGAATAGAGTTAAGTATGGCGGATTATATAAGGTGATATTAAGCTATGGGAAAATAGAAAGAAATGTAGAAGTAAGTAAAACTGGATGTGTAGTTAACAGAAAGAAAGTTAGATCAGGAAAATAATTGTCGATGAAGTGGAACAAAGTCTCTATTGATGCTGGTGTGACGATTAACACAATTGGGACTGTTTTTCTTTTCCTTGACTTGGGGATGTTATGAAGAAGAGAAATATCATCTGGTACCTTGATTGTGTGATTGTGATATTTGAGATGATGGGAGAAAGAAGAAGTGTTATCTAACTTAGAATGTTCTATGGCCCTGGTTACTAGAGATCTACAAGTTCTACCAATATAAGTGGCATCACAGTCAGAACATTGAAGTTTATAAACCCCACTGCGTTTGCTGAAGTCAATAGAGTCCTTACTATTGCATAATGATCTACTCAATTTATTGTTAACTTTAAAGGAAATCTTAATATTTTCAACAGAATTCAGGATAGTGTTTTTGATTGATTCGGAAAGTGTTGGACAGTGAAATGGTAATGAGAAGTAAGATGGGGAATCTGAAGTAATGTTATGGTAAGCTGATTGTTGAAGCAATTTACGTTTCTTTTTATAAATGAGTTTATGGATGATATCTGGGTTGTAGCCATTATTGAAAGCAATCTGTTTGATTATGTTTAGTTCTTGGATGTAGTTAGTGTTGGATAATGGAATGGTTTCTAAACGATGAATGAAACTGTTGAATGCAGATAATTTGTGTGAAATGGGATGGTTAGAATTGAAATGTATGACATGATCTGTTTGTGTGGGTTTTCTGTAGATGCTATAATCAAAGACATTATTAATTCTATTGATGGAAAGGTCTAAAAAATTGATGGAGAAGTTAGATTCTAATTCCATAGTGAATTTGATATTGGGGTGAATATTATTGATAGTGTTTAATAAGGAAAAAGCTGTATTTGAGTTACCTCTAATGAACACTAAGCAATCATCAACGTAACGGAACCAGTGTAGAATTGTATTGTTAGTCATGATTTGAGTGGATTCTAGATGATTCATGAAGAGGTCAGCTAAAAAGGGGGAAAGACAACTTCCCATGGCCAAGCCATCAGGTTGTTTATAAAAAATATTATTGAAAGAAAAATAATCTTGTGATAAACAAAAGGAAAGTATTTCTATTAAATATAAAATATAAAATAATAATTCTAAATAAAAAAAGAAGAAGCTTAATAACTGAGTAAACTGAGTAGTACATTTACCTAAAATAGTAATTGACGGATTTAGCTTTCCATCTGAATTAAATAATGGCGGGTTTTCCATTTTAGCGAAGGGTTTGTTTGGATCCGGATCCGACGGTGTTCCTTCGACTCGTGCCCATTTACCCACTCTTGAACCTCGTCCGATAATACTATGAAGGACTAAGCTACGATCTTCTATCGTTGCGTCATTCAAAACAATACTTTCTCGTATTCGTACTCCGGATCCTACAGTGACACCTGCTCCTATACTTACATTAGGTCCCAACTGAAAAGAAAACAAAATAAAAAAATAGTATCTATTAGTCAGTAATTAGGTATTGAATGAATGAATAAAATGACAGCACGCCCTAAATGTGCAATAAGCATGAGAGAAATTACGCAGAAACTGAAGCGTTGATTCTTTCTCTTGTAATATTATTGTGTTATGGAGGTAAAAAGACAGATTGCAAATTAATTTTTGTTTTTCTCATTTCCATAATAACGAAAGGTATACTGATGTACCGCTGGTTCCTAAAAAAACTGATACGACTCTTAGTAAGATTTGATCATTTTGAGCAGTGCATTTGATTGGTCTGACATATTATATTTATTATGACAGACAAATAATAAAAGGAACAAACAATTGATTACATATGTTAATTCATAAATTGTAATAATTATTAAGGTCTAAATTTTGATATTATTTTGAATTCCCGCATTTTATAAAGAGTATATAAATGATAGTTTTTACATAAAATATGGTTTTTGTTATTATTTTTATTATTATTATGGAATAAAACAAACGACTAAACTCAACAATATATTAAAACAAGAATTGTAACCAAATTAGAAGATAAAAACTCCATTCGCTTAGCTCGGGCATATTTTGACAGATTCATTGTCGGAAAACTACAACACAACAAATCCTACTTCTCAGTATTAATAGCTAAAGTATCCCACTATTGCATACTACTTTGTTTAAAAAAAGAAGAATTATTCTAAATAGTGGAAGTGTATACTAAACACATCAAATTTCGGGTAGTATATATTTAAAAAATATATTTTAGTTGTTATAATTTAACATAAATATTTATTATATGGTGCAGATACATAAATATTTATTGTCGGTAATTCGCAAAGTTCTATTTTATTTACTATTAGTTTGTTTACTATTAATATTGGCTATGAGTAGCCAATATTAATAGTAAACAAACAAGCACAATAACGTGTGCTTGGTTGTATAGTAATTTCCAGCCAGTTTTAGTCTGTCAAAGAGTAACTAACTTCGCAAAAAAATAATTACTAAATTCACTAGACAGTTCGGACTGGGAATAGCGAACCGAGTTATAACTGGGCACTATCAGAGGCAGCAAAACAGATGGTTTAAAGCAAATATAAGTCTTGATTGCTTCTGTTGTGGTGTAAGAGCTTGTTTTTTGATGCAGTTCGATACCTAAGACGCAATGCTTTAATTCTGTGTCAAGTTGTTGTCTTTCTTCTCGGAAACTGTGACATAATTCTTGCAGTTTTCGCATCTTCAAAAGGATTCCCTTTTTTTTTGTAAGTTTTTTTTAGGAACCAGCTGTACATCACAAAATCAACAATTTTATATTATTAGCTCTTTTTTCAATTTTTTGTAGTAATAATTCATGATTTCAAAGTGTTCCAATAAAAAAAAATTGCGTAAAGTATTCGTGGATATCTGTTTTAAAGACTTCAATATACACTTATACTTTAATATACTATTATTCTTAACACACACTTTTTATTAAGTTGTGGACTTCTAGATCACACTATATTATTAATAAATATTATTTTCTTTTTAACTCGTATGCCATAAATTAGATTTCTCCGTCGTCAGTACAATTCAATATATATTGTTACGAACATGCAATCGGCGTGGCCCATGTAACGGTTGCATCTCGAAAGCGCCGAAAACTTTCGACAAATGTATGGAGCGCGGGAGGGGTCGAGGTCGACTCGTCAAACAACCATCGAGCAAAAAGACAAAAGAGGGAACCTAATCGTTATTAAAAGGAGACCAAAAAAGTGGCCTCTGATGGCGGACATATCCGGAAATGCGAATGCGCCAAATTTAAATTTCATGACACTTCACAATAATCATACAGTGGTGTAGGGGTTCTAATTTATCTATTTAATTGTTATATTACATAATATTAATATTACATAATATTAATACATAATACACTTAAAATATTTTTTTTAACACTAGAACACAATAAAGTTTTAATTAAATAATAACAATAATAGTCTAAAATGTGAAACAATTGTTAAAAAACTTTAATACAAATACAAATAATCTTTCATGTGACAGTTGGGACAAACAATAACATCAGCAATAACATAGCCCAACTAAATTTGATTTCTTAAACAAGGAAAGAATATCTCTTTCCTTGTTTAATGTGGCCTCTCAAGATGGCACTTGCTGTCTAACAATATTTTTGCCCCCACTACCTTTACATTCCCTCTTTTCTTTTTTTGCTCGATGCAAACAACGAATTAAAGGTGGGACTACTCAAGATGATTCTAGAACAATACTTTTGGAATATACATAACGACGTTATGAGTAGAGTTTAGTTGTTAAGATACTACCGTACTGTAAACTTATAAATAAATATATTTATATAAATTCGAACCACTCGTTTTATTTAATCTCGCTACAGTTGGTGTCCGGTGTGAGGCAAATTTCACGAAGAGTTGAGAATAATCCATCAACGATGTTAGGAGTATGGAGGAGGTACTCCAAGGCCATAATTTTGCCCGTGAAAACACGAGTTCAGACAAGAATCTGGTATATAGACTCTGGAGTGGCCATCAAGAACAGCTGATTTTTTATCCACCGAACATATGTGGGATATGTTAAAACCTAAATCGATTGCCACGTCCTGCAGAAAACATAGAAGACCTGTGGCATGCCATGAGAAGAATCTGGATGAGTATTCCGCAATATGAGATAGACCACTTAATTCGATCAGTAGCAGTCACTGAGTGTACAGAAAATCGAGGAGGAGCCAGACATGATTAATTTTTTGACGAAAATAAGAATATTATAATGTATTCTTCTATATATAAATATTTAACCTTCTAGGAGTATCCTTTTTTTGGTCATTAGTGTAATATAAATTCTTCAGTATAGTTTATTACATACTGTTTGTCATTGTAATTTTTGTATATATCTCTGAATGGATGAATCTCATAATTCCCTAGTGTTAGGACAATTTGGCAACGCTAGGAGGAAATAACGTCAAATGGGATGAACTGTGTTGAAGTGTTAATTTTACGAAAAACGTAAAAAGTTAAAATAAATAGGTCAGCTAACGGTGACATTAACAGTTATCGTCACCACAATAACAAACGAGGAAGTTGCTGAAGCACTTTAAAAAATAAAGCAAGTTAAAGAAGTTGGAATGGATGATATCACTGGGGAAGTGTGGACAGCTTTAGGTGAGCTATGAATAAAATAACAGTTTGGTTTAATATAATTATGGAAGTGGGACAAATGCAGACAAACGGGGAAACATTATATAAAGTCTGTCCCAAACCCTTCTTTCAGTGCGTCACTAATTTTGACGTCATATAGGATTTTAAGAATGTCGAGAATTATTGCCTGACATTTTAGTTAAATTTGACAGTTGCTGGATCGTAATCTCTCTTTTTCTAATTGAAAATAATTTAATAATTTTAATATTAGTCTTTGTTCTTTCTCGATATAGGTATTTCGGCATATTTAAAATATTTTTATAACAATAAATACAAAATTAAATTTTCACTGTAAAATGTCTGATAATACTAACCTGGAATGACAATTATCATTTTATCAGTTGACATTTTGAAAGTACTGTCACGATCGAGAAAATCTGCGTCAAATTATATTTATGCGCATCATTGATTGGATATCTATTTCGCGTATTCTAAACTCCAACCAGTTATACATCCGTAAGTAGAATTAGCTTTACGATAAATAATTTTCTAAGTTCTATGTATAATAATCACAGACTCACGTTTTTTTCTGTCACCTCTAGCTTAATGTGTTAGAGAGAATTCGATCAACTATGACGCACTGAAAGAAGGTTTTGGGACGAACTATAGTACCTATTTGCAAAAACAAAGAAAATAATATATCAATGCACAAACTATAGAACCATAACGACCAATTTAAAACTTTTCTATTATAAAGCAGCTGAAAAAAAAAATACAGGAATAAAGAAACAAATGTTCAAATCGTACTCATTGATTTTGAGAATGTAACGGTTCAAAAAAATGTATAAAATTTTAATTCACGTAGTTCCAATTCATTTTATTTCAGAAACCAGTAACGTTTATTCGACTCTGTACAAGGTTTTTTTAATCCTGTGTATTTCACTTATATATTTTAACTCCGAACGGAGAGATGAGTGTTTCTTTGTACGTCTTCAGTGTTCTGAAATTGCTCTTAATTACTCCGCTTTAAATAGTCTTCTCTGTGAGAAGTGCGTTTAACAGATAAGCACAATTTATGACTGTTTACAAATTGTCAAATGCTCTGGCACATTCCTATGAATTGAACAATTGCTTGCTAGATAGAATGAATCATGAGATTTATTTTATCTTTATTCTATTGAATTCAGAACTCAATAATTTTTACGCGCTCCCGTTATAACGTATAGGAGCTTAAAAGTATGTCTGGTAATTAAAATTATGCTGATTGTCGATTCTTGAGAGATGACACAAGAGTCTTACAGAACCTCTTTTTTTGATTGGTCGGATTTGATCGAACGATTTAAGCTATGGCGTAATTCCGATAGGGATAAGCATGCTTGGTGAAAAATAGCGCGTCATTTCATTTCTGACCGCAGAGTAACCTCAGTTGTGTTCGTTCTTTCCGAAAATGTCCACCAGGTAAGCGAAATAATTGTTCTATAAGCTATGTTCTATCGCTGTTAGTGTAAATAGGGTATTAATAACTGCTTCTCTCAGTCCTTTTCAGAAGGAAAAAATAGAGATCTTTCGGTCCAAATATTTGACTACTTTGCTTGTCTTCATATACAATTGGTCGTCCAATTTTATTTTTTTACCTGTTCTGGAATGAATAAAAGCAGTTACTTCTAGTTGATGTTCCTTCTGATGAATTTTTGGACTACTAATATAGGACTAAGTGGAACACTAAGACTTGATATGGCCGAGGCGGTGTTACCTATAATCCACATTTCTTATTCATATTCGTCAATTTATATTAACTTTCATAAAGTTTTAATTTTTTTTTATTATTTTAAAAGAAAGTATTACGTTTTTTATTGTTTAGTAAGCTTTATTTATAATGTAACATGTTTTTTTTTATATAAAAGCCATATGTTTATTACTTTTAGAATACGTAAAATAATTTTTTGTTTTGCCGGTGAACGAATCATTTGAAAATTCAAAATGAATCGTGTGAATGTTTGAAATATAGGTCAAGTGTTTCTCCTCCAATAAATTTGTTAATACATTTAAGAAGTATTATTTATTTAAGATTCTATAATTGGTACTATAAAAGTTAATTTGTTTTGAACCTGTTACACAGGGCGTATAAAAATTTATATTTGAATTTTGGTTAATGGTAAATTTTTTTATTAGCTACATGTTTTATATTTAATAATTTTATCTTTTATATATCTCGTCTTCTTTTCACCTATTCTAAGAAGCTATAAAAAAAATTCAGTGGAACCCATTTTGGTGAATCGTTTATAATTTTTCTTTGTATTTTTCATTCAATATTTCTGGTTTAGCTCTAGTGGTATAGCATCTTATAATTTTTTTTCTTCTCTCCAATTTTATTTTTGTACTAGTGGGAACGTCCTAAGGACCAACCCCGGATTTCTTTCAACTCCGAGCAACGGCACCTCGTTCATTTGTGTGCCTCAAACATTGTTCATCAGTTGTTATATTACAACCCTACAGCAAACGTAGACTACATCGTTTTAACTCGTAAGAAGAATAATTTTTATTGCCCTAATGGTATACAAATAGATTTGCCAACGTAAAAATAAAAAGATAAAAACTCTACTTACCACAGCCGTAGGATGAATCGATGCTGTTTTATCTACAAGGACATCGGGGTAAATTACACACCTTTCTTCATTTCCTCCTGGTGAACATAATCTTTCTGGATGCTTTGCCTTATAAAGCTGTAAGTAATGACGATTGGCGTAGATAGCTGAACCGGCAGTTTTTAACTGCGACCACCAATTTGTGACTGGTAACGCATATATTTGTCCAGAACCGGCAAGTGGAGCTAGTATTTCTTGTTCTAGTTGGATATAGCCGGCTTCTCTATTGCCATTTCCGTTTCCGTTTTTGCTAATAAAAGAATTCTAAATAATGAATCAAATAAAATATAAATATATATATATATATATATATATATATATATATATATATATATATATATATATATATATATATAATGAACAAAAGTATTTGCTGACAACGTAAGGAAGTAAACATTAAATATTGGGTTTGCAGCAAGGATATGGCCTAGGAGGACAAATTCGTTAAACTTCCCGTGCTCGAATCGGTATCAATAAAGTGTTATGACTCATTTCGGCCTATCCCAGCCTCATCAGACACGGGCTGATACAAATTTAGCTCGGAAAATCCAACGAATGTCTCCCATAATTTCATCACAGCAGTGGTTAGCATGCAGAGGCGCCACCTGCTTTGGCGGCCATTTATGAAAACGATATAATAATAAAGAATTCTTTTACACATTTCGCATAGCCCAGAGGACAGAAAACGATATACCATTTAAATCAACAAAGCGACAGCAGCTTTTGCTAGAAGATTTAATCTTTTACACACGCACACACATACACCTACACACACACACACACACACACACACATATATATATATATATATATATATATATATATATATATATATATATATATATATATATATATATATATATATATTAAAAACTCGATGTGGATATATTACTCTTGATAATAGCTCCAAAATAGGTGCCGAAATCAGTTTTAAATTTATATAGGGTGCGGCATTAGTGCTAGGAAGTCCAATTACTCATTTGTCGTAAGAGATACAAAAAAATATGGACCATAGTCTAAAAATATTTTCAAATATACAGGGGGCCATCCATAAAATTAACACCCTGTAGAATTGTATTGATTTGATATAAAAAAATATATTTATGTTTAAAAGATTTTTAACATAGCGAAATTTTCAATTTTGGTTTACAGGGTGGATCGAAACTCGGAATGAATATTTTCTAAAATGTGTTTCAGGGTCTACCCTTTATCTAGGGCAATTTGTAAGAAGACTGAACTAAAGCAAAACGCATCGGTAAACCAAAGTATGCGTTTAGCGACCTCCAACGAGGAAAGATATAGTCGATAGGGGTTAATATAAACTGTAAACCCATAATAATTATTCAAACATAAATAATTGTTCAAACCTGTACTGCTCTTGTAGTTTCATACTAACTGCGCCGATTGTATGGAATATTTCAGGAGAAAATACATACACTCCACAATTTATTAATGTTGACACATATGAACTGGGTTTTTCAACATAGTGAGTCACTTCCAAAGTCTCTTTATTTGTAACTATGCATCCATAGTTTAGAGACTGATGTCTAGTTGCTTCTGTTCCCATTATTGTAACCTACAACAAATTAAGTAAAAAAACACTATATTATACAGGAAAAGAGACAAAAAATAGAACAGTATCATGATCGACAGAAAACTAAGATAGATTTTGGGGCAATTAGTGGAAAATTTCCATATATCAAAATCACGAGCACCAAGCCAATCTATGTATATTTAACATTTACGCTCCAACAGAAGATGCAAGTGACGAAGATAACTTAACCATATAAGAACATGATCTCGAGGATACATGTAACATTTACCTGCTACAGGGTCATGAATTACTAAATTACAGACGTACATAATTAAGTTTATAATAGGCAATTTTTGTTGTTAGTTGAAGCAAAAAAGTTGCATAAGAATGTACTACGGGAAATAAAAAGATCAAAAGAAGCATAACTGATAGAGAAATATAGCGAAATTGAAACACAACAACGCAAGCATGACGATTACCATATAAACAAAAAGGTTAAAGAGGTACATAACACCAGAAAACAACGCAATAAAAGCATAGTTGTAAGTATCAAAGGCTAGATTTTGACTACAATTGAAGATACATTAAGAAGATGGAAATAATACATACAAGAATTATTCGAAGATACCGCAAGAAAAATAATTGAAATAGATAATCCCTACGGCCTAGAAATAACAAACGAAGTAGTAATTGTGACCATTAAGTGAATTAAAAATCATAAGGACTTGATGAAGTGCATGGTGAAGTTTTATAGCTAAGAAGCACACCAAATCACAGCTCTTACGAAGCTATTGTGACTTATCAAAAGACTGGCTATTATCAATATTCATTCCACTTCCCAAAAAAGCCAACTAAGCCATGTACTTAAAGTATTCCTTACTATCATTCACTCGCGCATATACGCCAAATTACAAGAACACCTAAGTGAAGTTCAATTTGGATTCAGAGCAAGCATTTTTCAGTTTGTAAGTTCTAATAAAGAGAGCCAGGGATGTCAACTGTGATGTATATGCATGCTTCATTGATTTCGAGAAGGCATTTGACAAGGTACCACTTAAGAAACTAATCGATATTCTAAAAAAACAGGAGTCCAGGACTCGATGGTAAGGACTTCTTCTTCTTCTACAGCCTGGACATAAGAATAATTTGAAACTTATATTTCTAAAATTAAGTCCGAGATCTTCACAGTCGGAAAAGAAGTTCGACAGATTGCATACTGTCACCAGTATTATTTAACATATACTCTGAAAACATCTTTAGAGACGCCTTGAACCAATCAGAAGATGGTATTGCAGTAAATGGCCAACTTATAAACAATATTAGATATGCAGACCATACCGTATTGCTGGCAGATAGTGAGCAAAGACTCCAAAGGATGATTAATGTAAGAACATGTAAGAGTGGAGAAAATATGCTATCTGGGCTGCAATATTAATTATACCTGGGATCATAGCCTCGAAATAAAAACTTTATTGAAAAAGTTAAAAGCTCTTTTAACGGTCTTATGAAGATTAACTGCAACTTATCTTCAAGTATTAATATACACATAAGAATTCTTAGATGTTACTCCGTAAAGCAGGACAAGACGTAACATCTAATGCTGACCACTCACTTGCGGATATCGAAGAGGCCCGGCGACTGACAGACCGTTGACTGAAGGCCAAAATCACCACATACATGCAGTTATCGTAGACGCCTTAGCGCGCTCGCTTGACGAAACTGCATATGTGTGGCACCTCAACTACCTCAATAAATATTGGTGAGGATGAGGTAGAAGATATAGAAAATGAAAATGTAAGTATTATAATTGTTATATTACATGTTTATGAAAATTAGTTATCACTACAAAAAGAGATCTTGCCATGAAACTTTACCTTCACCAACAAAGAAGTGTTCATATATTTTAAGGATATCCTTTGCTTGCTGTGATACATTCCGAGAAGCACTGGCCTGAAGTCCATCCATACTATACCCTTTTATCCAGTATCCATTAATAACTGTTCCTGAATTTAAGTCCTAGATATCTGTTTAGATTGGCGGCATGTATATAGCTTTCGCATTACATCGTAAAAAATTATGAACGACACAAGACATAAATACTAAGGATTTTCCGGTTTCATGTTTATCTTTGTGTGAAGTATTCTAAAGGGGCTCGTCAAAATTCCAAATGCGTTTTCTACAACGTTTCGTGCCCGGATTAACCGATAATTAAAATACGTCGTTCGTTGGTTAAATTTTTGTTAGGATATGGTTTTAGTATGTGTTCATTCAAGGCAAACGCATCGCCTTGAAGATCGCGGCGCACGTTTCTGGAATTATAATCCCTAACGCTCGAGATGAAATAAAAGTTGTATATTTCATGTCTTCAAGACTGCGACCGGTTGCCAAAAACCGTAATGTTGCAGTTAGTCTTTCTTCCGCAGTAATGGCACTTCTCATTCTAGTGTTTTGTTTTGTAGTTAAAAGTGTCTCTAATTTCAGTAGTCTTTTAAAGCATGTTTCATCCATTCGTAAGTAGTATTTATAATCGTCCGTACAGGAAAGCTTTAATTCTGCCATAGGTGACGTTTGAGATAACCTATTTCTTTTCATCAGCCAGTTTTTAACCCAGAACGTTTTTTTCTTTTGGGTTTCTAGCACAATTATGCTGCTGCTGCACTGTGTGTGGTAAAGAGTTGCGATTTCCTACAGATCTTTAACTGAAGGCAATGGTCGTCGGATAAGGAACTCTGCAAGTGAGTGGCCAGTATAATTATTAGTTAGAATACAACACACATACACAATACACGAACATTCACATATACACAAACGCTATAGCACATATTAATAATGCAGAATAATCAGAATTTAAAGTTCCATACGACAAAAAATCCACCCTCATATAACACCCCGGGTAAGTTGATCAACTTTAATTTTGTGAAATAACATAACCTCGTCAACAACGTTGGTGGCTATACACTCTTTTTAACAAATTTCTGAAATATCTTTTTTGAAAACGACTTCTGGTGTAGAAATCGAAACGTTAGTTAAAAATGTAATTACCATTACAATCAATTGTAATGTCATGTAAACACAATATTTAACTAAAATTTTTGAATTATACTCATATGTGTATAAGTGTATAAATATAATAGATATATTATTATATTGAGTGATCTGAATGAGCGTTTTATAAATACCTACATTTTTCTTCGAAACCCTAAATCTAATTAAAATTTAACAAAACACTTACTAATGCTTTTTTGCCAGATTTTTCCCACGTTTCTTTGTGAAATTGGTAAAGTTCTGCTAACGGAAAATCAGAACATACATCACCATTCATTACAAAAAATGCCTCTGGATTTCCAAATCTAATTTGATCTCTAAAATGGTATAAGCCACCAGCTGTACCTAATGCCACATATTCTTGGAGATATCTGCAAATATAAAAAATTTTAATTAATAATATGGTTATAAAAATTAACCTGTGACTACCTGACTTGACAATAGCAAGTGCGACCTTGCCGAAATGTCGTCAAAATAATGGTTTTTATCAAAACCAAAATTATTCAACGCGGAGGCAATTCCGGAAAACTACAGAAAGCACATATAACTCCCGCGAAAATTTCAAATGTAACATTTTTAACATTTATATTTATATTTTTGTAACATTTATATATATGAGTGTCTTACGTAGAGAAAGTATTCTCATAATATAACAGATTCATTCATTTCCTTGTAGCTGTATGTACAATCAAAGAGATTCTTAAAATTTCAGTATTACATTTATGCCATTTATGTGTATTAGATGGTGAATTTGCTATTATTGATTTTTAATTTTTATTAATATATCTCGAAACCTCCTTTAGAGTTATTAAATGTTACGTTTGGTCAGTCCTTTTGTATGTAGTTGAAGCACGGACATTAGAATTAAAGACCATGCGACGGCTAGGAGTGTGGCTTTATCGCACAATGCTCAAAATATCATGGACACAACACATTACGAATCGAACAGTATTAAATACCATAAATGGAGAGTTAGAACTTATAACAACGATTAAGAAGAGAAAGACTGGCTACGATTAATAATTGAAGGAAAGACAGAGGCCCCAGGAGGAGTAGGCAGAAGAGCCATGTCATGGTTTCGCAATATCAGAACTTGGACGGGCATGAACATTCAAAAAGTAGCGATAGCAAACCTCCAGAAATGGAGTGCACCAAAAGAAGAAGAAACCTCCTTTGCTTTGTACACTTTATTTGTTTCCCATCATAAAATTTCTACAGCGTTGGTTCCCTCCCAAGTGATATATCGTTGTTCAGAAAACGTTGTATCTCAAAATTAGCATATTTTGGGAAATCACTTAAAATTTCGCATAGTAGAAAACACAACTTTTAAAGTTTAGTTTTTTTCACTGAAATGTGGGTATTTTCACGAATAACTTATTTGTGAGAATGCTTAAATTTAATTTATTTAATTTAATTTAAGGTTATGATTTTTTTTTTGAAAAAACGTGAGATACAAATTTTGAAATTTAAATGGTATTTTTATTTAAGGACTTTCGTTTTGGTAGCAAATTATCATCCCGCTTACGCTTTTTTTCACACACAACAAACAACATGGTGGAGGAAAAATAAACCGTTTATTCTTATAAATTATATCATTTTTGTTTAAAGCATCAAATAACTAAATACTCAATTAATTATTCCATAGTTAAATTTCGGCGCCTGTCACTCCAAACATTTTTATAAATCGAAAAAAGCTGCCGGATCCATATTTATATTAATATACTTTTAAGAAATAAAAATTGTTAATTTGTAGCAATTATTTGTTTAATACTCTATCATAACCTCCCTTTCTTCTGGTAACTGATAAGAAGGTAAATCTGATAGGAATGTAGACAATGCGACAATATAAGGTAAGTGTATTTGCTTCTCTTTCTTTTATGGATACTATCATTCCGCTCATTAGCAATGTCACATGGAAGTAACCGAACATTTGGTAAAACTCTCACATTAGTTTTGGGATTGTCAATACCAGGATTCGCTACACTGTACTGTTGCGAATTATGATTTTATATTTGTATAAAAATGATGGAATATGCCATAGAAATTGTTAAAATTTAAAATTCTGATACAATATTTATAGTGAGGTTGGTTGCCTATGTGGTATATTATAAATGAGCGTAGATTTCTACACTGTTGACTGTTGTTTGAAGCAATTGAATTTGTTGTTGATTCCAATTTACCGAGACAGTTAGTGGCAATGTACTACTACTACTACTAAGGATTTCCACAGTTTTCACTGTCTTCCTTCACTCAACCGTTTTCTCCAATTTTCCCTGTCATTCCAGTCTCCATCCCGCAGGGTTCTTTTCTCCATAGCCTCGTCGATTTCATCTCTGAATGACCTTCGGGGTCTTCCTCTCTTTCTTCTTCCAATCGGGCTCCATTCTGTGATTTTGTTTATCCAGCGTCCTCTGTCCGCTCTTCTGACGTGGCCGTACCAGGATAGTCTCTTCTCCTCTATATAGTCGATTATGTCTGATTGCACTCCCATTCTCCGCTTAATCTCTGCGTTTTCAATTCTGTCTCTTTTTGTAAGTCTACAGCTTCTCCTCAGGAACTCCATTTCTACTGCTCTTATTCTACCTCTATTTCTCTTGTTTATTGTCCAGTTTTCGGACCCATATGTCAGGATACTTCTTGTCAGGGTGTTATATATTCTCTTTTTTGTCTTTATCGTAATGTTCTTATCCCACAACACTGAGTTTAGTTGTCTTATACAGTTTCTTGTTTGTCTCAGTCTGTTGTTTATATCTTCTTCTGTTGTTCCCTGGTTCGATAGTGGCAATGTGCCCAGATTTTTTGCAGTTGTACCAAGGCCAAACCTTCTTGAGTTAAGAATATTTGATATGATGTATTATTGAAATCTAAGTGAACGAGTAAGTGAAGTGATTAGAAAAAAACCAATACTAAACGCTCAACTTACAATCAACCAACAGAATATCGAAAGAGTCGAGCAATATACATATCTAGGCACCAAATTAAATAGCCAATGGGACCACTCAACAGAAATTACACAGCGAATAATAAAAGCAAAAGCAGCATTCGTTATAATGAGAACCATTTTCAACAATCGAGACATATCATTAAAAACAAAATGCCGTCTATTGGACTGCTACATATTCACAGTTCTGCTCTACGGAATGGAAGCATGGACACTGACTGTTGCATCTATGAATCGGCTCGAAGCTTTCAAAATGTGGTGTTATAGGCGCATCTTACGTATATCCTGGGTTGACAGAGTTACTAATGTGGAGGTCCTGCGTAGAATGGGGAAGGAATGTGAAATTCTCATAACCGTCAAAACTAAAAAGTTGGAATATCTAGGACATGTAATGAGAAATCAAGAACGTTACGGCCTTCTCCAGCTGATTCTCAAAGGGAAAGTAAATGGTAAGAGAGGACCTGGAAGAAGACGCATTTCCTGGCTTCAAAATTTACGAAAGTGGTATAACACGACTACCACTGAACTGTTCCGCGCTGCAATAAATAAAGTAAAGATAGCCGTGATGATTGCCAACATCCGGAACGGATAGGCACTTTAAGAAGAAGAAGAAGTGAACGAGTCAGGTAAGGAGATATAGGACTAACGTATATTTGTCTTCTGAAGCTCAATATATGATTGTCTTCGGAAAGAGTGGTACTGATGTTTAGAAAAATGACTGTAAAGACAAGCTTAAGTCCAATTTTTTGTCTAAAATCAACTAACAAACTGGGAGGTATTGTAGGACATACTTTTGATAAGACAATGCGTTCTACTGGCGTAATCAGTCTTCTGGTTTGTACAATATCATTTGTACACATATCATTTTTTACATATCTTATTCTTACTGTGCATCATCACGGCCCATTTTTGTAGCAGTTCTTAAGAGTTCCATTGTTGTTTTTCCACTCCACTGCTTTTGGAGTGAAAATTTTCAACCAGAACGTGCGTCGTTTTCTGAGTTCTCTTTTTCCTTCTACCTTCCCTTGCACAACTAATCGCATCAGCTCACATTTTTTATTTCTTAGTATGTGACCAAAGTAGCTCATTTTTCTTTCCTTCTCAGTGTTAAGTATATTTTTTTCTTTTTCAGGTCAGGTGGTGGTGAGTTTGGTGACCTCGGTGGCCACTCAATAGGACCTCTCCTTCCAATCCGTTTGTTCGGATAATTAGCATCCAACCAGTGCCTAACTAGATCTGCATAGTGAGCAAAGCAAATGTTCGATGATGTTTTCCAGCATATCGAGATAAATGTCGCCACTTAAATTGCCTGGTATGAACAAGAGGCCAATTATAGCATCGCCTAATATTCCTGCCCAAACATTCAGTTTTTCAGGATATTGAGAGTGACCTTCTCTGAATCGATGCGGGTTCGCATCACTCCAGTACCGACAGTTTTGTTTATTTACATTACTATTCAGCATAAAAGTACATTCATCAGTGAAACAAATATTTTGTAACATTCTCGGTTCAACGCGAATTCTTTCAGTTATGAATTCACAAAACTCAATTCGTCGGTCTGGTTCATCATCGCCTAGTTCTTGAAGAATTTGTGTTTTGTACGGATGAAACTTATGTAATTTCAACACCTTTCTAACCGACTCATGTGAAAGTTCTGTTATTGCAGATACTTGACGTGTTGATGCAGTAGGTTCTATCGCAAAATTTCCAAGGACCTCAATTTGGGATGCTTCACTCAGTAATCTTGGGGCATGTCATTTTAGTTCTCCCTTACTATATTAAAAACGGTTTCAAGCATTTTTCGATATCAAGTTTTGTTCGTGAGATATAGCCCAGGGTAAGTTTTAAACTTGACACACTGTATGTTGTTACATGGTATTTTCCACATTCTTTTATAACACCACATGGCAAAGCTCCTCTTCCTCCTCCATCCTTTATTCTTCATAAGAATGTGGTACAGGGCAAAAGATCAGTAGGAAGACGCCAGAACTCGCGGCTGAAAGACCTGAGGAGATGGTTCAACCGCTCATCCGCAGAAATCTTTCGCGCAGCAGTTTCCAAAACTACAGTTGCCATTTGGATCGCCAACCTTCCAAAGGAGACGGCGCCATAAGAAGAAGAATTTAGTGACGTATGGTTTCTATCCATTCTTCTCTCTACTGGGCATGGTGTGCTGCTTCAGACAGAGAGTAACCAGTGGTGCTCTTTATTTGGTCTGACCATCGGATGTCGATCCTCCTTGAGTTATTTTATAATCTACTTTGCCTTTAACCACTAATATCTACATATCTTCCTTTCTTCTGGCTACGTGTCCAAAATACCTCAAAAATTTTGCTTGATGTTTGTGGCAAGCCAAGTGTTGATGTCGAAGTCTGTTAATATTAAAATATTTGTACGGTGTGCTGTCCAGGGTACGCATATCATTCTACGATATACCCAAATTTAAAAGGCCATTTTTTCATACTGATTCTCGATACTGGTTCTATATTCTTCACATTCCATTCATTGGGTTTTTTAGGTATTGCGATAAACACAGATATTAACCTCCTTTACATAGTAAGTACGTATTTATTATTTCAAATCATCTACGCTAATGATTAATAAGTACTCGAACAACTAATTCAGCAATAATTTTACTTAACAAATTATGATTCATATATTTTTGACCTCTGAACACATCTAATTATTTTTTAAATTCTGTATGTATCTGAAAATTTTAGATAATTTATGCAATATAGCTAATAATTATCAGATAATTGTGTATAAATAATTTAATGACTACTTGCATATTTAAATTTAAAATACAATAGATTATCAATATTATCATAATCCTGTTTTCAATATTACTGATGAGATTTTCTTAACTCCACAAAATATAATAAGAAGGGACTAAGAATTTATAAAATTTAACAAATCATCAAAATGTAAAAAGATCAATGTTCGGTCACATTTGGATATATAAATACATATATCATAGTATACAGTTTTCTTACAATTACAATTATTAATTTTTATACATACCTGAATATCATCGGAGTATACGGGCCACAAAATAACAAGCCTTAAACAGCAAGGGAAACATTTTATGACGACTTACAACAAGTAATCGATCAAGTCTGGGGAAGATGATAATATTGGGGGATTTTAACGCTCGAATAGGCAATCCATGTAATACCCGGAATTAAGCAAAAACATAACAAGAATGTTAAAAACGAAAATGTAGAACTTCTGCACGAATAACGAACTTAGAATAAGCAACACATTTTTTTATCACAAAGACCAACACAAATATACATCCATCGAAAATAATCGACGTAAGATGTCTCAACTCTTCAGATGTAGGTAGCGAGCAAAATAAGAATCTTCCTGAAATACTTTACACCCAAGAGAGCGGCGCCAACACAAACAAAAATCAATCGAAGGATTAAATACCGAATCCTTATACAGAAAAAGAATATCAAAGAAGGTCGCTGGGAATAAAATATTAGAAAACAATAACATGCAGGAAAGCTGGGAAAAACTCAAAAATAACATAATTAACGCAGCAAAAGAATCACTTGGAGAGAGGAAAGTAACGGACACTAACCTATCAAAAAAGAAAGCACCATGATTTAGAGAGGAAGTGAAGACAAAATGTAAAGAAAAGAAGAAATACTTCTGACAATGCAAAACTCAACAGGCATACAACCACTATAAACGAATCAGAAATGAAACGAATACTTCAGTTAGACAAATAAAAAGAGAACCCTGGCAGAGCTTCTCAAAATAGCAACCAGAAAGAGAAATATGCAGAATGGTCAGAGGACAAAGAAAAGGGATGAACGAATTAATAAAAACGAAACACATTCAGAAGGAAACATGGGCAGACGATCCTTATTTGCTAAAGGTGACGATAATGAACCACCAACACCAGAGGTGGCGACAAACGAAGAAATAAATATTGAGAAGGGGAAATTTAAAAAATAGAAAATCGCCAGGAGAGGACAGAATACCGAACGAACTCCTAAAGTACGGAGGACTAGATACGACCAAACCACTATTAAAACTAATCCAAAAAATAATAGAACACAACAGAATTCCTCAAGAATGGAGATCAAGCATCCTAATACCTCTCTTCAAAAAGGGAGACAAATCGGACCCGGAAAATTACAGAGGAATTAATTTATTAAACACAACACTAAAATTAACAACCTAAGTAATTACAAATAAACTGAATGAAATTATAATACTAGCAGAAGAACAACAAGGTTTTAGGTCGGGAAGATCATGCACCGTTATCGACATATCCACACACACCGACACCGTTATCGATATCAATATATCCACATATTGTACGCAAGAGTGATACCTCTAGGAATAATCAAAACGATCGAAAATATCTACACACAATAAAAGTAAGAGTAGAAGAACTAACCGACCCTATTGAAGCTGACAATGGGATAAGACAGGGAGATTCCCTGAATCCTCTATTGTTCAACCTCATTATGGATGAAATAATAAAAAATTAAGAACTAAAAAAGGATACCAAATGGGAGAAAAATAACTTAAAAGAATCTGCTATGCAAACGACGCCATACTACTCGCTCAAAGTGAAGATGATTTACAACGTATACTGCACCAACTTAATGTAACCGCCAGATAATTTAACATGCTAATTTCCCAAAAAAAAAAAACAAAATGCATGGCTATAACAGCAAATTTACTAAGATGTAAATTGGGGTTGGAAGGTCAGATAATAGAACAAGAGATGGAATTTAACTATCTATGCATCACATTATCTAGCTACGGAAATCTCGAAACTGAAATGGAAGATCAAGTGAATAGAGCCGCAGGTTGTCTGAATGAAACAATAATATATATATATATATATATATATATATATATATATATATATATATATATATATATATATATATATATATATATATATATATATATATGGATATGGATGATACTCAGTTTGGGTTCCGCAAGGGACTGGGAACGAGAGAGGCATTGTTTGCTTTTAATGTCCTCTCTCAAAGATGCTTAGATATGAACCTAGATATTTATTCCTGTTTTATCGACTTCGAGAAGGCATTCGACAGGGTCCGACATGAAAAACTAATAGAAATACTGAGAAACAAAGATATAGACAGACGAGACTTACGAATCATTATCAATCTGTATTGGAATCAAAAGGCCAATATAAAGATAGAAGAACAAAAGTCCGAAAATATAGATATAAAGAGAGGAGTAAGACAGGGCTGTGTTCTGTCACCATTACTGTTTAACGTGTACAGTGAAGCCATATTCCAGGAAGCGATAGCGGATCTGGGTGATGGAATCTCTGTAAACGGAAGAATAGTAAATAACATAAGATTCGCTGATGACACCGTTATAATGGCAGACACCCTGGAATCGCTACAAGAATTGGTTAATAGAATTAACGAATATTGCATTAGATACGGACTAAAAATAAATAAGAGAAAAACTAAATTCATGATTGTCTCAAAAACGCAACATGGAAATGAAAGATTAATGATAGAGCAAACCCAAATAGAAAAAGTAGAGACATATAAATATCTGGGAACCTGGGTTGATGACAAAAATGACCAAAGCAGAGAAATCAAAGTCCGAATTGAAACTGCAAGGCAAGCATTTGTGAAAATGAAGACAATGCTTACCAACAGAGACCTTCAGTTGCATCTCAGATTGAGGGCTCTAAGATGTTACATATTTTCTATCTTACTATACGGAATGGAAGCTTGGACATTGAAGAAACAACACATAAGGAAAATAGAAGCGTTCGAAATGTGGTGTTACAGAAGAATATTAAAAATTCAGTGGGTTCAAAGGATTACCAATGCTGAGGTACTACGACGTCTAAATAAGGAGTTAGAAATTATGAACAGCATAAAAAGAAGAAAACTAGAATATTTGGGTCACATAACCAGAGGAGAAAAATATGAGCTGCTGAGAATTATTATGCAAGGAAGGATCCAAGGAAGAAGAAGCATAGGAAGAAGACGCATCTCCTGGCTGAAGAACCTTAGAGAATGGTTTAACTGTAGTTCACTACAACTTTTCAGAGCAGCAGCTAACAAAGTGACCATAGCCGTTATGATATCCAACCTCCGATAGGAGATGGAACTTTAAGAAGAATATATATATATATGGAGAATGGAGAAAAAAATATCGGAAAAGAAATCAAAATCAGAATTTACAAAACAGTCATCAGACCAATAATGACCTACGCGGTAAAAACACGACCTGACACAGAGAAGATAAAAAAGATAGAAACAGCAGAGATGAAAACACTTACAAAAATTGATGGCAAGACCGTATGGGACAGAGCTAGAAGTAGAGATATACGACGTAGATGCAAGGTGGAGAACATCAAGAACTGTGTAAGAAATAGAAGAGTAGAATGGGACCATCATATAAGCCGAATGACAACAAATAGACGGTTTCGCAATACGAAGAAGATCAGTAGAAAGACAACGAAAACTTACTGGAGGCACATTGAAAAACAGACAGTCATGTCTTCATACAAAGAAGAAGAAGAAGAAGAGTTTCTATACATTACTTGTCAAACTTTTATGGCATTTCTTATATACAATAAAAATTTATGGTTTTATCAAAAATTTAAGTTCGATAAGCGGCAAGAAATTAAATTGTTATCGTACTGATTTTAAAAACCAAACCAATTTTGTATTAAAACGTTTTGAGTTCAAAATTTTTAATTGTATTAATTAAAATGATATTAACACTAACGAATGCTGCAAAAGCCGTGGCTTTAGTGCAAGATGTTCGTAGTCAATATTATGCCACCCAAGTGCTAGTTGTAAGTCGTTGCGCAGTTCAAAGATTCATTCAGTGATTCAATCAAAATGACAACTAAATTAGGTCAGAATCAGACCATAGGAGAGCAATATCTGCACGTGATGATCTATTTTTGGTTTCGTCGTGTTTAAGAAATAGACATCTGACTTTATAAAACGAAGTTATTATGCAGAAGACCAGCCCTATGTCCACAGTTATCAGTGGAACACCACACAGCTAGACTTGCTTTTGAACACGAAAATTGGAATTTCGCAGATTGGAGTAATCTTGTGTTCTCGGATGAGTCCAGGTTTTGCTTGTGGTCACCAGACGGTCGCGAAAGAATCTGGAGAAGACACGGAGACAAGACTGGAGACAAGGCCTATCTATACTCGGGTTGGTATAAGTTCCGATCCCCGTACTGACTTAGTTCTTGTAGATGGAGGATCTATGACAGAAGCAAGGTATATAACAACCATTTTAGATAAGGATGGAGTACGTTTTGCGCCATTCATATGACCTAATTTCATTTTTATGGACGAAAACGCGGGGGCCCACCGTGCTAGAATTGTCAATGAATAATTAAACGACATAGAGATTGTCCGTATGAATTGGCCAGCTTCCAGCCCCGACCTCAACCCAATGGAACATCTGTGGAACACATTGGGAAGATTAATTCAAGTTCATCTACCCCTCCGAAACAACTTGCCTAAGCTTAGTGCGGCTCTTCGGACAATATGGCACGAATGGGACCAACGTCATGTTCAAAATTTAATTACCAAAATGTCAAGACGTTTGCAGGCTGTTAAAAGGCCGTCGAAGGAAATATCTACTAGGTATTAATAACAAATGACAAACATTATTTTGTTATAACTGTTTTTTATCAACAAAGCTATTTTTCATTTGTTTCAATTTTCGAATATTGTCATATGTTATTATAAATAAATAATTTTTTTCGCATAAATTGTGCTTCTTATTTACATTTAATATTCTTCCTTAAACCCATGCCAAATCTATAAGTGGGATCTCCAAAAAGCGTCTTCTCTATGGACCGAATTTTTTGCACCTCTGCGTAGTTCATATATTCAATACATCGACAACCGGACTATTCAGAATAGCAGCAAGCAAAGTTTGGATAGCCATGTTGATCGCCAACATCCGGAACGGATAGGCATCGTAAGAAGAAGAAGCGTAGTTCAAATTCGCATAAAAAAACCTTAAAAATAACTGTGCATATAAAGAAAGCTACATTAAATTAAGGAAAGAAATTCATAAATTACAGTTCCATTGAATAAAAGCGTGGAATAATCGTCAACTCTTGATGGAAAAGCAAGATATTTAACGCCTTTGTTAGGATGATTTGCGAAAGATTAAAAGATTTTGAAGCATACTAATTATACCAAAATGAAAAAATATACCAAATAGTAAAAAATATATGATTAATGATAACACGAATTTTAATAATTGTAAAAATTGGATAAAAGAAAAATTATTGGTTAATTTGCCTTCAAAAACGAAAAGTGCACACAGACACAAAAACCGGATCCCACAAAAATTCAAGCCATTAAAAGTTAGAGGTGGAAACTAATCCAAGAAATAACGTATGTAAAGAATATTTGATTTTACCATATTAAAGTTTTTGAGAGGTGCATTCATTTAGGAAAATAAATAATATTAATAAACAGGAAAATAACTGTCCGTAAAAAACTTTCAATAATTTTATTATAAACATATAAGCACTGCCGGATTCTGATCTTTAACTGGATACAACAGGAAATCCCTATAATAACATTATCTGAATTGACGGAAACCTTAAAAAGAGGTTAGAAACGGAAAAGCCGCAGGGCCTGGAGACATTCCCATAGAGCTGGTTAAATATGGGCCGACTGCACTTTTAGAATTAATAGTAGACCTTTTCAATAAATGTATGTGTGGAGACCAGGAAATTCCTAAAGATTGGAATAAATCTTATATAAGCTCCATATATAAGAGAGGGAATAAAAGAGACTGTTCCAATTATAGAGGTATTAGTGTGACGAGCTCTGTGGGCCGGTTGTACGGCAGAATATTAAAGAAGGGTTGAAAGACAGATACGAGATATTGAAGAACAAAGCGGCTTTCGTACCGGGAGATCCTGCCTTGATAATATATTTATCCTACGACAAATAATTGAAAAGCGTGTCGGAAGAAGTAGAGAGACCCATTTGGTATTTATAGACCTTGAGAAAGCATATGATAGTGTCCCGTTAAAGAAAATGTTTGAGGTCCTCGAAAGGTCCGGATTGGATTCGACGTATATCCGAGCGATATATAAATTGTACGAAAATGCAGTTAGTTGTGTAAAAATTGGAACCGGAACCTCAAATGAATTTAAAGTCACTAAAGGCCTAAAGCAAGGATGCTGTTTGTCACCGACACTCTTTAAAATATACGTCCAAGAAGCATTGAGGAATTGGAGAAATAAATGTAGATTTATGGGCATCGAAGTGGGACAAGAAACTCTGTATACATTGTTGTTTGCAGATGATCAGGCGGTGGTTGCAACCGATGAGGAAGATATAAATTATATGAATCGAAAATTATTTGAGGAATATGCCAAATGGGGGCTTACTGTAAACATAAGCAAAACAGAATATTTAAAAATTGGAGGAAATACCACAGATCTGAGGCTTGAAAACGCAGTCATAAAAGGCTGCAACCAGTATAAATATCTAAGAAGCATCATATCAGCAGATGGCAGAGTTAAGATAGATGTACAAAACCGAATAACCCAAGGGAAAAAATGCATACGAATACTGAATTCATTACTGTGGTCTAATAAAATAAAGATGCATACCAAACTTCGCGTATACAGAGCAATTGTAGAACCAATTACCACATATGGTGCCGAATGTTGGACGATGGCAAAGAATGAACGAGATAAAGTAGACGTTGTGGAAATGGATTATCTTAGAAGGTCATGTCGAGTATCGAAAATGGAAAGAATCAGGAATGAGGAAATACGAAACCGTACAGGAATTAGAGATACTCTTTCAGATAGAATACAAGGAAGGCAATTACAATGGTATGGTCACGTGATGAGAATGGAGGAGGAGCGGTGGCCAAAGAAAGCCTTAATGTATGTTCCGCCAGAAAGAAGGAAAAGGGGAAGACCACCAAATTAATGGAGAAGAGAAATTACAAAAACAATGCAATCTAGAGGCTTAGAAAAGGGAGATTGAAGAGATAGGAAAAGATGGAGGCTGAAATGCGGGAAGCGGCCATCGCCGTAGGACCCCCGTTATATGATGATGAACTGGATACAAAAGTGCTGGACAATTGGGCACAGCCAGCACGGGTGTGGGTGAAAATTTTTACTGTGAGTAGAATTTTCGCGTAACTACGCCCGTGACGCAGTGACTAATAACTCTAGCACAGGAAATTACTAGGAATAAAGAACAATGAATTCAGATGACGAGCTAACTGTTGAAGGGAAAAGGGAAAAACACCGTAAAAAAGAGATGAAGAAAACACAAGTGGAATGGACCAAATAGTGAAAATGATGAGGGAATTAACAACGGATATAAAAGACATAAAAAAAGAACAATATAGATCCGGAAACGAAAGCACACAACTAAAAACAAACAAAATGAAATAAAAAAGCTGCGAGAAACAAATAAAAAGCTATAAAACAAATAGATCAATCAAAAAAAGGAAATTAACACAGCAAACGAAAAAATAGAGAAATTGGAGAGAGAAAGAAGGAAGAAAAATGTAATAATACAAGAAAAAAAAAATGATACAAATGATCAAAAAGTTTTGCGAGAGACTATGAAGAATTTCATGGAAAAGGAACTACAAGTATCAGTAGATATAAATGGAGCAAGTAAAATAGGAGAAAATACTGCCATAGTGGAACTTAACAGCGTGAAAAATAAAATCGAAGTAATGAAAAACAAAAGTAAATTAAAAAGACAAAAGGGGCAAACAAATCTACTTATATAAATGATGATAGGTCAAAATAAGAAAGAATTATCCACAAAAAAATTATAAGTAGGGCTATGGCAGAGGGATATAATATAAAAAATGTCAAAATAGGATACCAGAAACTAATTATAGGACATGGAATAAAAGCCAACAACAAGTAATGAAAAAGGTAACACCAAAAAACTATCAGTACAACTAAAAGAGGCCAACATAACAAAGGCGACTTAGCAAAATAAAGGTAAACGAGATGGACAAAATGTAAAGATTGAAACAAAACATAACACAAAAATATATTAGTAGGGACATGGAATGTAAGAGGAACATACAAGGAAGGACTAAAACACCTAGTCGACGAATGCAAAAAATATAAATTCAAAATAGGAGTACTACAGGAAACAAAACAACTAGGACAAAACTGAATGGAAATAAATGACTATTTATTTTTCAATTACTCCGGTTGTCAGAGACGAAATGTCACTGAACCTCTAAAAATCATACGAACAAGCTGAACTGAAAACCCCCTTCGAAAGGGGTTAAAAACGGAAAAAAATCGATTTATCAAGAATCTGTACACCGTGTTGAAACTTGAAAAAATGTTTCAAATAAAAAATGTAGCTAAGATTATTTTAAACAAAAATGTTAGTAAGCATTTTTTGTGTAGAATGAACCGTTCTCTTAGAAACAACGCTTGAAGCGAATAACATTTATAAACATACACGCACCTACTGAAGAGAAAAACATAGAAATAAAGGAAAACTTCTATAATCAAATAGACACAGTATTTGAAAATATTCTCAAATATGATGTAAAAATAGTACTATGTAGGTGATGCTAATGCAAAAATAATGAAATGGTCACTTCTCAATAGACTTTGCAAAAGAAAGAAATATGACCATTATGACCACATACTTTCAGCACAAAAGAATACACTAAGGAAAGTGGAGATCACCAGATGGGAAAACTTTAAACCAAATAGATCATGTGCTCGTCAAAAAAGATATGGAAAAATGTATAAAGAACATATACTTAGAGGTTCAGATGCAGGCACAGTTCATTTTATAGTTGGAATACAAATGAAGCAGCTCACACCAGTTCTTATTAACCATAGGAAAAAAAGTATAAAGCAACTAAACCTATTAGACTACTGGCAGAAGAACAAAATAAATATGAAAGAATAGTCACTAGAGAATTAGATAATATTAGAGAAAGTGGAAATATATATATATATATATATATATATATATATATATATATATATATATATATATATATATAGGTTCGATGAGGAATATAAAACAGAACTAGATGAACGAAATAAATTAAGACTCAAAATTAAGCAAGAAAAATAACAGAGATATAAAAAAACAAAGAACAAAGAAAACAAGCCCAGAGAATCATAAGATCAAAGAAAAGTAGAAAATACAATGAAGATAAATTGAAATGCATAGAAGAAAGCTTTAAAAATAAAGAAATTTGAAACTTATATCAAGCAGTGAAAATTGAGAAAAAGGGCTACCAAAGAAAACCTGTATACTAGAAAAGCAAAAATGGAAGGAATTTAGTAAGTGATGAGGAAATACTGAACAGATGGAAAGAATACTTAGAAGAGCTTCTAAATGAAATACCTGCAACAAAATATGAAGAAGAAGAACTGAAGCAAAATAGAGATCAAGAACGAAGTGAGGAAAGACCTCCTAATGAAAAAGAAATAATAGAGAAACTAAAGAAAAATAAGAGCCCAGGAAAGGATGAAGTAATAGCTGAACAGTTGACAAACAGCTAACAAAAACAGTTCGTACACAAGTTTTGTAAAAGCCTCAACTATGCGTGTGAATTTTTTAAAAGTTTTCAATTGATTGCAACGGGCACAAAAAAAAAGAAACTGAGTCCTAATTTTTAATCATAGAACATAAAAAAATGAAAAACATTGAATTCTGGGATTGAAAATATTTTGACTATCTTAACAGGGATACTCTTTATGGAAAGCTTTTAAACTGTTGGGAACCAATATTATTTTGATGTTTCTTATTAGAAAACAACAACTTGATTTCCACCTCATACAATTTATAGATCCTGTTATATGTATGTGTCACCTTCCTTAATTTCTTGTTGTACTATAAATAATTCAACATTTAGCTCTACAACTTTTGTTATCCAAATATGAGCCCGCATTTAAACAAAAAACATAAAAATACATCTAATTTTTCCTCAATTTCATAAGAAATAGGGAGCAAAATGTTGCCACTAAGACTACTAATATGCCACTGGTTAATTTTTTCAAATTTTAGTTGATATCAAAGTATTACTTCCTTACATATCATATACATAGTTTTAGATCTATAATAAATGTTTAACTTGCATTTTAAACTTTTTAAACCACTGTATATTTATAATGACAAAAGGTTATCACACATGTCTATAGGAATTTTAAGTCTTAAAATTGAATGACAAATTGCCACAAAAATAATTCAGATTACATTGCTACATTGAAAACACCCCCTACAAAGACATTTATTTTAGAAGAATTAATCACTGAATTACAGCTATAGAGCGTTTCAAGTTAAGAAAATAACATTGCGGAGATAGGGCCATGTATTTCTTATGGACGATAGAAGCGCAGCGATGCCACGATGAACACAAGCACGGTTCAGGGTTGTATAATTATTTGTATTTTCGTTTTCACAGACATGAATTAAATTAATGTTTTTTAACGTAATTGACCAAAAGTACCCATTCGAAACAAGAGATGAAAAGTAGGGAAAATGATTTTTATTAAATAAATAGTATTTACAAAAGATAATTTTATTTTATCTTATTTTAATTATAGTAACGACAGTTTTTCAGTAAGAATATTATATATCATGAATCATAGAAATCAGTAGAAAATATTGCTTAGTTAAATCATAGACTTTGCCGGCTATTAAAGATTTAAAAGCAAATAAACGGACCGCTTGGAATGCATATATCTAATTACTAATTGCAACTTAAAATAATACGGTGTACGTATGTCAGCGATTTTATGTCGTTGTCTGAGACTACATAATGATAATAAGGATTTGTGGTTCTTCAGTTGTTATTCTGACTTTACAGTTAAATGTTAATTGAAAATGGAAATTCGAAAAATATATCGACAATCTAGTAAACCGCATGCCTGAGAGTTTTGGCAACACTGATCTCCATAAGCCTAATGTTATTTTCTTAACGTGGAACGCTGTATAGTAAAATATATTACACAATATTTCATCAAACAAAAAATACAAAAATATATAAGCACAGTTTAATGTTAAAAGAATTTTAATTAATGCTAAAAGAAAGAATTCTTTAGAAATACACTGTGATATAGGTAAGTATGTGATAGTTGTAGTTGACAACAATCAGGGGGTAAAAAAATATTGCACTGGAACATATTATACCTTTTAGTTACACTTTTTAAACATGTAGATGTAGGTAACAAAACATTTATATTTATATAACATATGAATTCTAAGGATACAAAATTTGTCTCTACCTTACAAAAAACAAAACAAAGTTTAAAAACCTCAACATGAACATTCACCTTTTCAAAGACCACTTGACATGGCTTAAAGTCTGTCATGCATTTAAAAAGTCCAATAATTAAATCTTACTTGACTGTTATGTTGTACAAATGTTGCATTTCTGTTGCAAATGGTTGGATTTGAGATATGGGGTAAAATCCAATTATAAGAATTTCTTTTACCCCTTCTATGGCACTGCATGCTTCAATGTGATGTTGAATCAATGGTAAACCAGCTACTGGAAAAAGAGGTTTCGGAATATCTAATGAAAGAGGCCTAAACCTTGTTCCTGTAAAAATTAGAGTTAGAATTTTACATTTAAGTAAGAATAAATTACGAATAATTATTAATACCTTTTTGTGGCCCTCCAATTAAAATTACGGCTTTTAGCATTGTGTTGAAACACTTTCAAATTCAAATTATAGCGAATAAGTAAAATTTACATTTTATCTTTATCGACACGTAGACTCTCAACCAATTGTTTTGATTTTTCGACTGTTTTCGTTTTACAAATTGTGACTTTGACATTGCTTCTTAACATAACCTGAAATCTGCTGAATTTAAAAAAAAGTCCATAAAAAAGAAGATTTAGAATCACAGAATACACATTCTGTGGTAAGGTAATCCGAGATGGGAAATCGATTGTCGCTTATTATAATAAAACCAATTCTTTGTGTTAATAATTTAACAAATTACTTATTTTTTAAATAAAAACTAATTAATCTAATAGATGGGAAATCGTTTGTAGGGTGGGCTATTTATAACCCACCACTTATATATATTTAGTTGTGTTTTTAAGATTAAATAATTAAGAAAAAAAGCAAATAAATTATTCTGAGTGTGTGCCATCTGATAGCAGAAGCAGAGATAGCAAAATCATTGTTTAAAAAAGAATAGTTAGGCAATCCTTATGGAACAAATGTTTGACTTTTAATCTGCCGTCAGGTGGCGGCCTCTAATAATAAATTTTAAAAACTATTAACGGAAATTTAATTGTACGCAATGCGCAGGGTTCTACTCGAGTATATTTTCAGCCGTCTAAAATAATCAGAGATATGTAAAGGTGGGTACACATATGCTCCGAATACCGTCTCGAACCCCGTCGCGTACAGCGACGCGATCAACAGAAGTTCGCGACGTTGTTACAGGGGGCATTGAAATAAGTAACGAACCGAACACCGCTCCGTACTTTGTACCAAACATTTTAGCGTTCCAGCAGTAATTGAGTTGAATTTGCATGTGCAAGATGCAAGATTTTCTCTCCGTAATCCAGATAGAAGATTGGTCATTTTTTTTACACTCATCCACTGTAATTTGCATTTTAGAAGCAATCTCTTCCCATGCATCGTTTTTTTTTATCTTATTGTAGTATCTGGGATTATTTGTATCCCATAATATCTCTTTTTCCCGATAATTTTCGATTAAGAGTAAACTATTCTCTTCCGTCCATTCCATCTTGATGCACTCAACTTTAAAAACACCTTCAACCTTCAAAATAACAGACTGACTATTTTGAATGACTCGAGATTCGATAAAAGATTCGCAAGCTAGTCCAAACATGAATTCGCGGTGTACATTGTCGCGCTCAAATTTCCTTTGATGCGAAGGCATTTTACCGACAACCGATAGATCGCTTCGATGTACGTTGTTGACACGTCGAGGTACGGTACGCGGTTGCATGACTCCGTCCACACTTGAGAACGCGACGGGGTTCGAGACGGCATTCGGAGCATATGTGTACCCACCTTAAGAGAGTCTTACATTACATATCTCTGGAAATAATACAAACCTGTGCACGAACGCCAGATTGTGAAGAAAATATAAGATTTAAATAAAACTCTTATTGTTGTTACCATTAAATTCGTCTTGTGATAGATAACTGAAGTATTTCGAGAGAATATTTCTAATTTTCTTTTATTTACAATTATTTGTTTCAACCACAAATAGAAAGTTTATCATTTAACTGTATTTACATGAAATGAATGTGAAAAATGAACAAAAATTTAATGTATTAAATTTGGTTACTCAGTCCTATGGCACGTAAGAAATTAAGAATTTTAGATGTATTGCAAAATTAATTGTGTCGGGTTAATAATTTAACAAATTACTTATTTTTTAAATAAAAACAAATGTAATAGATGGGAAATCAATTGAACGTAATTATAAAATTAACATTATTATTGTTTGTAGATTCGACTAAACAATTATTTTTATTGTCAAATAGTCAAGAAAAAATCAAATAAATTGTTTTGAGTGATCTGAAAGCAGAGATGGCAGCATTAGTTGTTTGTCGCGTTAATAATTTAATAAATGACTTATTTTTTTTTTAAATAAAAATTAATGTAATAGATGGAAAATCGTTTTTAGGTTATTATAAAACTAAGACATTGTTTGTAGGGTCAACTAAATAATTATTTTTAGTATCAAATAGTTAAGATAAACAAATAAATTATTCTGAGTTTGTGCTATATGATAGCAGAGATATATAGCAGAATTAGTTATTTGTCGGGTTGATAATTTAAGTACAGAGTCAATAAGCGCTTAATATGTATACTTATGGTTAACTAATTAGTGCGATGGAGGGCTGGTATGTATTCTGTACTATTTACATTTACCCAAGAGTTTGCGAGTTTGAGGTAATGTTAATGAAAGTACCTTAAAACATTATACATACCATATGCAAAAAAAAGGATGAAATTAGGAAAAGTCAAGTGGTATCTGAATACAAAGATCTACGTGGGGAGGGGCTAATCGATGGAAAGGTATCTGAAGATGCAATTCGCCGTCCTTTCGAAGAGCATGCCTACTGGTGGTTTGAACAGTTCATCAGTTCGCCTGGAACATCAAGACGAAGCAGAACTAATCTGACTTGACAATGGCAAGTGTGACCTTGCCGAAACGTCGCCAAAACAATGGTTTTTCTAAAAACCAAAACTATTTAACGCGGGGTCAAACCCGGAAAACATCTGAAACCATATATATATATATATATATATATATATATATATATATATATATATATATATATATATATATATATATATGTATATATATATATATATATATATATATATATATATATATATATATATATATATATATATATATATATATATATATATATGTATATGTACTACTTACTTACTACTTAACAAAAATTCAACTCTGAAAATTTGAAAAACAAATAAATATTCTGGGCTCTTATATATCCTAAACTTAAACATTACAATTATTATTCCATATATAGATAAAATTGGGAAAATTAATATTTATTTTCAAATAAACGAATTTAGAATAGTTTATATATTTATTTATCATTATTTTACATTATATATTTATATTTTTTTACAAAAATAGTCTTTGATCTGATGTAACAGGTGTTTAAACATATAATGTCAAGTACAGACTCTGCTTCTGAGATTCTAGGGAAAATTCTAGAGCCCATTTGTCACAAACACTCAGAAAAGTAAACGCTGATTTATATAATACTAATAACACGGTTAAAAATATCATAATATATGAAGAGCTTAATGTGAAACAATGACAAGCCAATGAACATGAGTTCAAAAAGAGTTAGTGCTATGATCGGTTAAAGTAATAGTATAACAAGCCACTAAAAATTTATTTCAGCCCGTCGTTAATAGATGACGCGACAAACCTATGGTAACAGTGTTGCATAGATCTAGTTTGTCTTAGTATCTACTCGACATAATGACAAGCCACATCAAAATGGCGAACATGGGCGAAAGCGATTCAGATATTTCTGTGAGTTCTGACGATTCTAGTAAGACAAATACTGAAGTTCAGTCGACATTCGATGACAGTGACCGTGATCCTGACTATGTACAATCTAGAAGTGACTCAAGTGATGAAAATACAGCGGTACGTAATTTTTTTGTTAAATGTGGCTTGTCACATTATTACCATTAAAGATTAAAGTATGATTGTTGTGGCTTGTGACATGGCTTGTTATATTATTGCATTTTGTTGTAGGATAATGAACAAGGTCCGTCAAGAAAAAGGACAAAACCAAACACACCCGACAAAACTCCAACAAGTCGATGGAGACAAAGCAATGAACACTGTTATTCAAGATCAAAAAGAAAAATTCGACGAAATTTAGGGCAACCATATGCAAGCGACAAAACGAAAAAAATGTGCCTGGTCGAGAATTGGGACCGCCTTGCAGTTGCACTAAGAAGTGTAGGGAAAAGCTTCAGGGCCACGAGAGCAATATTTTTAACGAATTCTGGAACCTCGGTCCATGGGAGTTACAAAATAGCTACTTACTCGGATGTATAGATATTGTTAAGAAGAAAAGGTCCTACCGAAAGAAGAAAAAACATCAAGAATCGCATAGAAAGAGCAATGCAGTCTACTCCATTAATGTTAATGGTGAAACTACACGTGTCTGTAAAACAGAATTTTTAAATATCCACGGACTTCAAGCTTCTAAGGGCAGAGTAAATAACATTGTTCACAAGAAGATAGAAGGAAATCTAGTGCCAGAAAGAGACAACAGAGGAAAGCATACAAACCGTGTGAACAAAATATCTGATTCTGAAATACTAAGTGTTAAAAACCACATACATTCGATTCCAAAGTATCAAAGTCACTACAGTTGACACAAGAACATGAATAAAGTTTATCTGGATCATAACATGAGTATAGCCAGTCTCTATTTGGATCGATATGTCCCTTGGTGTACAGAAATGGGAATTGAACCAGTCAAGGAGCATACTTACCGTAAAATATTTTGTACCGAGTATAATATTGGATTCAAGCTGCCAAAATCAGATACTTGCAAGACATACGACGAAATTAATATCCAAATAGAGTCAGCAAAATCAGAAAAAAATGATTATAGCGAACTAACAACAAGACTTAACTTGCACAAGTGTAAGGCTCAGGCAATGCAACAACTACTGAAGAGCGAAACAGCCCAGTCCAAAATTGATAACAGGACATGTGTTATATCGTTTGACTTGCATCAAGCATTACCGATTCCCAAATTAACCACTGGTCCTGCATTTTATTGCAGGAAAATCTGGATGTATAATCTAGGAATCCATGATTGTACGGAAGACGCTGGTCATATGTTTGTCTGGACGGAAAACATTGCAAAAAGAGGAAGTGATGAAATTGCATCAATACTCATAAAATTTCTAAGCTCAAAGATAGGTTAAGTAGAGCATCTCGTTTTCTTCACGGATAATTGTCCCGGGCAAAACAAAAACTGGCTTTTAATGTCTTTATGGTTCCAGCTAGTGAAGGAACAAAAGTTTAAGTCTATTACACACCATTTTTTAGTCAGCGTATACACTCACCTTCCATCCGACAGGGATTTTGCTCTTATAGAAAAACGACATAGAAAGTATGCTCCGCTTGTGTACTCTCCTGAGGAATGGCAAAAAATTATAAAAGAATCTAATAAAAAGAAGCCCTTCAACTTAACTGTTATGAAGCAGGAAGATTTCCTCAATGTACAACCACTCTTAGAGAACATTAAAAAGAGTACTCGCACTGATGACCAGCAATCTTTGGATTTTTCCAATGTTTTTTCCTTTTTGTTCAGGAGTGATAACAGACAAGCATTTTACGTTAAACATTCTGTGAATGGTACCTACAACCCCGTTAGTGTTGTCAAGAAGGGACGTCCTAATGTGCTTACTGTATCTGCTTTAAAACAGAAGTATATTGAGCCCATTCGGATTGCAAAAAAGAAACTTGAAAATGTAAGATCATTATTATCCTACATACCTTCAGTGTATCATCCATTCTACAAGAGTTTACAAGAGGATGTCAGCCCTGATGTTGCTGATGAGGTCGCTGAGTTGGTTGATTAAATAAGATTTTGGGTACTTATCATTAATGTATTAATGTAACAAGCCACATTTTTTTTAAATAAAGACTTTAAATAAAGACTTTAAATGACATTCAAAGTCATATATCTCACTTTTGCCTTTTTGAGGCTTGTCATTGTTTCACATTAAGCTCTTCATATCTAAAAAGCTGATGAATGTCCCTTACGATAAATCAAATGAGAGATTACCAAAAATAAAAAAAAGCCTATCTTTCAGTAAAGTTGAAAGCTAAAAATGCCAAGATTCTGATTTATTAAGATAAGGATTCTGTCCAGTCCTATTGAGAGATTGCCATATCTCAAAAAAAAATATTAAGGAAACAAGTACAAAGTAATAAGATTGAAACTATTTCAAAAATACTGTGGCAGTGATTAAAAACAGTTTTTCAATAAGGTGATTGGAAGCTGAATTTTTTCTGTGGTGTCACGGTGTAAAATACATATTGGCAGACTAAAATTAGATATGGTAGTAAGAGAAGAAGAAATGGAGATGAAGACGAAGTAGAATTTTTTCTGAGAAGTAAGATGACGCCTAGCACACCAAAAAATTAAGTGCAGATCCGTTAGATAGGTAACCAACAATTGCCGAAGATGCAAAAGTTGATAGGATGCAGCAAATTCAGTAAAGCGGTGAAGTGAGCATAGTGAATTTAAGGTTTTAGTTCTGTTTTGCATTATTCTATGTTGTTTCAAATCAAAGGCTGTGCCAAATTATTTAAAAGACGTCTCTAGTGAACAAATTCAAATAGTGATATACAGTTTCATATTAAATACTTAAGAAAACTGCTTAAAACAAATGTCGCAATTGTATTTATTCACTGTGCACGCTCAAATGTATTTTAAAGAAATCTGCCTACAACATTTCATACTTGTACAGTTTTTTTCCAATGTGCACTCTCAAATGTCTTTTCAAATCACTTGTAGTAGTAAACTGCTTTAAACAAATTTCACACTTGTGTGGTTTTTGTCCTGTATGCACTCTCATCAAATGTCTTTTCAAATCACTTGTAGTAATAAACTGCTTTAAACAAATTTCACACGTGTATGGTTTTTCTCCAGTATGCACTCTCAAATGTCTTTTTAAATGACCTGCTTCACTAAACTGTTTAAAACAAATTTCACACTTGTGAGGTTTTTCTCCGGTATGCACTCTCAAATGTCTTTTTAAATGACCTGTTTCACTAAACTGTTTAAAACAAATTTCACACTTGTGAGGTTTTTCTCCAGAGTGCACTCTCAAATGTATTTTTAACTCACTTTTAGTAATAAACAGCTTTAAACAAGTTTCACACTTGTATGGTTTTTCTCCAGTGTGTATTCTCAAATGTCTTGCATCTCTAAACTGTTTAAAACAAATTTCACACTTGTAAGGTTTTTCTCCAGTATGTGTTCTGAAATGTTTTTTCAAAGCACTTGTAGTAATATACTGCTTTAAACAAATTTCACACTTGTAAGGTTTTTCTCCAGTATGTATTCTCAAATGTTTTTTCAAAGCATTTTTAGTAATAAACTGCTTTAAACATATTTCACACTTGTAAGGTTTTTGTCCAGTCTCAACTTTCATATTTTTATTTAATATTTTTCCTTTAGCATCTTGACTTGTATATTTTCTTTGAGATGAATGTAACAATTCCATAATTTTTATTTTGTTTTCCTGCTGGAGACAACCTAAAATACAAACCAACTATAAATATTTTACTGGAACAGAAAAAAATATTACAGAAATAAAGAAATATAATAAAGTAAAATTTCAGCCCAAATTGACATTTATAAGTTCACTCTTCAATCTGATCTTATTCCTTATAGCTTAATGGCAGTTGGTCACTCAATATCTACTACTGTTTTTCTGGTATGTTAAAATGCTATCAGGTCATTAATTAGATATAACACTGTGTTGTCAGACTTTTTGGTAATTATGGTACTGAAGAAATTATTTAGTTAAATTACTCATTTCTATGTAGTGTAAACTAAGATTTGTGTAAAATTACATTTTGAATAAACTTTCTTCAATAATTTAAGTAATTCTTCATTATTCACTTAAGCAGTGGAAAAATACGTATTTTAGTGATGTATCGCACAATTCCATAATTATAAATTTATTAATTTCAAAGATTGCCACCTTGTTGCCAGACTTTTTTATAACCATGTAACTTTTTTGAAATGCAGCAGATTTAGATGCAAAATCAGTCGACAGGTAAAGGAAAAATATACAAAATAAGAAAAATTACACTTAGATAACCTAAAAGTATCTGAGGTACAAGAAATATTTGAGAGAACAGTGGATGAAAAATTACTAGAAGAAAACAGAGCAGACTCCACAATAGAAAACCAATGGAACACCATAAGCAGTATCATACTCAACACAGCGGAAGAAGTCCTAGGAACAAAGACACAACGGAGAGAAGAAACATGGTTCGATGAAGAATGCAAACAAGCTATACAGGAAAGAAATGAAGCACATAAGAATGACATACTCAGACGTACTAGAGAGAGAAAAACAGAACTTGAGAACAAAAGTGAACGAAAGTGAAGTTTGAGAACGAAAGTACGAAAACCAACGGATACTAAACATAGAGAGGGAGTTTAAGGAAAACGAAACACGTAGTGCATACCAATTTATCAAACATCTAAAACAGGGATATAAATCGAAGACTAGCCTCTGCAAAAATAAGAAGGGTGAAATCAACAGCGATATGGACGAAATTAAGAGAACCTGGATGACATATTTTAAGGAATTACTAAACAAAAGGACACAACCACCATTACAACAACAGAGGCAGCAGCAGGCATGACAGGAGGTACAACAACAAGAACTAGGGGAAGATGGAGAAGAAAATGAATTAACTAGACCCCCAACGCTAGAGGAGGTCCAAACGGCAATCCACATACAAAAAAAGTTATAAAGCACCGGGAATAGATAAAATACCGGCAGAACTACTCAAGCAAGGAGGAAGGAATTTGACACAACAGATGTACCAGCTAATATAAGAGATATGGATAGAAGAAGAAATCTCCCAACAATGGAAGAAAAGTATAATCTGTCCTATCCATAAAAAAGGAGACAAACTGTTGTGTAAGAATTATAGAGGCATCTCTTTACTTTGTTCGGGATACAAAATACTCACAAACATCATTAATCGAAGACTCCAACCTCTCAAGGAAAAAATCATTGGGGAATATCAAGCAGGGTTTAGGCAAAATAGATCTACCATTGACCAACTATTTACAGTTAAACAAATACTAGCCAAAGCATGGGAATATGACATGGACGTTTACAATCTCTTTGTAGATTTTAAACAAGCCTATGATTCAATAGATAGAACAATTCTACCTAATATATTGGAAAAATTTGGCATACCATCAAAATTAATATGACTAGTGCAAATGACAATGACAGAAACAGAAGCACAGGTATGTATTCAGGGATAGATCACTGATGCGTTTACAATAACGCAAGGACTGAAACAAGGCGACGGACTGGCTCCAACGCTCTTTAATCTTGTTCTTGAATATGTAATTAGACAGTTGACAAGATGGTATCCGCATTAGACGGTATCCACAAGATTCTGCCTTCTGTCTGTATTCCCAATAACCCCAACTCTTTCCAAATGTTTCTTGCTTCCTTGTCAGTGGTCCTCATATAGGTACCTCGAGGTCTACCTAGCCTTCTTGAGGATTCTAGCTTCTAGCTCTAAGCCTTCTATTCACTAGCAGTATCTTGTTTCCTAAATTTTGGACACATCCACTTCCATTCTCTTAACTGCATTCTAATACTTACTGGTTTACCCATCAACCATCTCGAATGAGAACCATGGATATTAAAGATAATTAAAAATAAATCCATGTTAATTATGCAGGATGTTTTACGACGAGCTTACACTATCTCTATATCAGAAACTACTTACATGATATTTATGAAAATTGGTTTATGGGTATTACAAGTTATGGTGAACTTAAAAAATATTTTGACAAAGAGCATGAAGACGGTTATATGTGGCTTTTCTCCAAATTAGAGTTATATAATTTTCATAAATATCGTGTAAGTAGTTGCCTCCAAACTAAAAAACGTATTTATGAAAAAAAAATACTATTTACAATTATTTAATATTCCTTTTGGTTTAACATTTCAAATTAAAAGCAACATTGCTATTTTCCATTTATTGTGTGATTGCAACATCCACATTTTCTTTGTTTACCTTTATTCATATATTGGATCAAATTGAAATGGGGGTCTAAATGTTTATTATGCCATTTATTCACATATTTCCAGTACTATACAATATGTAGCCATTGTAATGTACAACAAGGAACAATGAAATTTAAGTAATATATGCCATACCTCATCAATAGACTGAATCTTGCTAACTACACTGACTTGTCTCTACTTGAATACAAGTTTGTTTATTTGAAAAGCAGCATATTAATAAAAAAAAATATTGACTTCTTCCACTTGTTTCTTTTGTTTTTATTTTTACAAGTAATCCAGGTAACACAGTAAGATACAGTGATACTGTGGTGATACAGTAAGAAAACCAGGTGACAAATTTTAAAATATTGAAAGTTTAAGTTTAAAAAAACCATGTGCATTTTCCAAAAAGTGTTACTTTTCTATGAATGGTCAAGAGATACAGGTAGGTGAGAGGTTTTTTTATAAGACTCTTTGTATATCAGCATTGTTAATACAAGATATAAGAAAAACTGATATTCTAGGTTATTATGCAGACACTGACAAAAGAGGCAAGCATATACAGCTAAATAAAACAACCAATAAAAACCGAAAAACCGTGAAGCTCATATTGAGTCTTTTCCAACCATGGGCCCACATTATATTCGCTGAACTTCGAAGCCTAGATATTTGGACAAAAATTTGAGAATAAGAAAAATGTATCAACTTATATAAATGACTCTGAGCAGAAGAAACTGGAAGGTGTTAGTGAAATTTCAGCAGTAGAACCTTGCAAGTATAAGTAGGTATTTATGTGCATTCTCTAACCTTTAAATTAAGAATAAACTTCCTCAACATACAATTAATTTGTTAAATCAGTTACTTACTTTCTTTATTTCTTGGTTGCTTTTCTTCAAATAGTATAAATTTATCTTCACCTTGTTCTACTTCACCACTGTTTACAGTGAATTCATTTAAGTCCAAATAATCAGAAGTGTGGTATGCAGTTTCTGTCTTTGGTTCTTCCTTAATTTCAATTTTGAAGGCATCCAAAGGACCAAGACACGTGTCATTATCTACTTCTATTTTACAACTTTTCTCACTAACTTCTTGTTTTATTTCCATATTGTTAAATTTTATTTTATAAACAATTGCAGTAATGTCCTAATGTTTACTTCGAATTCGAAAAAGTAAAATCGTACCAGCCGAATATAGCCGCAAATGCATCGAGTTTAGATAGAACTCGATGCGCAAATGTCAACCAAAAACAAAATATTTCGATTTGGCACAGTTGGCAGATGGTTTGGCAGTTGGCTGGCTGATGGCTGGACTGGCAGTGCTGGCACTGCTGGTTGGTAGCAAGGTAGTGTTGGCATGTTTTTATAATGCATAAATATGGATGCTTCAAATATAAAGAAAGAAAGCCTTTAAAAAGTACATTTTGGTTATATTATTTATCAATTCTGCATTTTTAATTTATATCAAATAATAACGAGTAAATATTTGTCTCTTTCAAGATTAATTGGTTAACTGTTAACAGCTTATTTGGTACAAACATGTACAGAGCATGACATACATTCGCCTGCTAAAGATAATATCGGTTTGTTTGGTAGCCACTTCAGACTTCAGCATTCAGCGAAAAAATTAAGGAAAACCGAAAACAAATTGGGTTAATGAAGTTCAAAAATCAATGTCAGAGAGAGGTCTATGACCACTGTTACCAGATCTCCTGTTTTTATACTTCTCCTGTTTTCCTGTTTTTAATCTCAAATTGTCCGTTAAAAATTCCACTATAATATGATATGTTGTTATTACATTATTTGATACAATATTTAGTACAATTTGAGATTATTTAGCGTTTCAGACAAGTTTAAATAGTAAATTTTGTGAAACCTGAATTTAAAAACTTGCTTCTTGCTTCACTTAACTTCTGTTAGTTACTGCTATCTCTATCTGTCCCAGTAGTATATCTGTATACCTATACACCCAATATTTATATATCAAGTTTTTTAGATTAAATTTCACGCCTAGCTTGTATAAGATATAGAGAATCAATTTAGGGAACTTATAATTTCAATTTCCTTGTAAATATCACGTAAACAGTAAACTTGTGTCGTTGTGTCGACAAGCATGACTCATAGCTCTTTACAAAATCCATTATAACTTATGTACCAAACCACAGAATACACCAACCCAACTACAGTTCTCGTATACCTAATACCTGTGTTGTAAAACGTGTTATCAACGAATATATTGTTTTCTGTGTTATTGAAATCTTGAAAGGTTTGCAATTTAGTTGGGATTGACAGGTAATTAATTTACTTTATTCTTTTTTTAAATGTTGGTAAATATTTCGTAAAAGGGTACACCCATGGTAGACCTTAAAAATGCCGATATTTTCATGGACTTAGCCCAAGGTTAGTAAATAGACAGGTTATCTGGTAACTTTACACCAATCAGCATCGAGAATCTAGTGGCGGGAATGACGTCACTGAGAATGCTACATTCAAATTCATTCGCTTTACTCCTTGAAATGAACTCTGAAAGCAGCAATGATTGTAAATATATTAATCTATGTATATTGAAAAAAATACGTTTTTAGCCTAAAAATGTAAAAAAGGGACATTTAGTTTGCGGGTCCGTGAAGATAGCTACAAATATAACGAAATGTAGTGTTTGGTAGTATTGCCATATTCTTAGAATAAAGAGGGAAAGAGCATTATGATATAAGTATATTTATTAATTAATGTATTAACAAGGAAAATATAAACTAGGTAAAATAACGAGAAAAAGTTAATGTTAAAAATTTTAACTAACAGTAAGTAATAAAACAGTATTCAGGGACCGTCATTCCAAAGTAAGATATGGCGTCATAAAATTGATTGAACAGCTGTGGCAATCGGCCACAGTAAAAAACTATTGTACAATCATCAGTACTTGAGTAAAAAAGAATGCATTGAAATAAATTGCATATTCGTAAACAGTCTACCCTTTTACGGAACTAGAACCGAAATGGTTAATTTAAATGTGAAATATTTGTAGTTCCGACTCCGAGAATGCTTTATCAGGCGGAGAAGGTACGAGTACGGGCAAAACAAAGATAAAGCAATTTAAATATTCTCTGAAATATAGGATAGATTGGGAGGATCATTCAAATTTCTAAGGCTGGCTAAGACCAGGAAAATCAAATTCCGATGTAGGTATACTGTACTGTTTCCAATAAAACAATTACTATTGGTGCCACTGGAGTGCCGATTTTTTGCGACACAAAGAAACTGCACAACATTTAAAATTAACGAAATCGGCCAAAAAACAACAGAGCTTGACAAGTATCAGTAAGTTCAAAAACGTTAATTCTCTTGAGGAATCAGCGAAACAGGCAGATATACATTTAGCAGCTTATGTGGCTGAACACAATATTTCTTATAGTGCTGGCGAGCATTTACCAAAACTAATTAAAAAAATGTGGTCCGACTCAGATATTGATAAGAAAATTAAATGTGGCCGTATCAAGGTTTCATCACTGGTAAAAAATGTGATAGGAATGCAGAACGAATTAACCATTATAAATAATATTTTAAGAACCAATAAATTTTCTTTAATAGTGGACGAATCAACTGATAGATCCTGTACAAAACATTTGGCATTAGTTTGCAGATACTTAGAAGGCGAAAAGTAAGTTTGTTAATTAGTATTTTTTATGATATTCTAAGTATATATTGAATTTCAGGATTTTCGATACTTTTCTCACATTGCTACCCATGAAAGACGCTAGAGCAACAGATATATTTGAAAAAATTACAACTTTCCTTGAAGGTAAAAATATACCTGACAAGAAAATTTTTAAAAAAGTTACCTAGGACGGTTGAATATGTTGTGACGGATATTTATAACTTTATTTCCAATAGTCCTAAACAAATTGAAATATTAAAAGAATTTCAAACATTTGCAAATGTTAAAATTCATCAAATTCTCCATCCAGCGCAAACTAGATGGCTTTCTTTGGAAGCTACTGTGGTGAGATTGCTGGAGCAATACGATCCCCTTATTTTATTTTTTACATACATATGCGGTTACTACCGAGCGCATACTTGCAGCAGAAACAATTTTAATATGTCTACGAGATCCACTGACAAAATGTTTTCTGCAATTCCTTGAATTTGTGTTACCTTTCTTTAATAACATCTTATTTTTATATGACCATGACTCTGCCTGTTTTTCAATGTGCCTCCACTAAGTTGTCGTTCCATCGTTTTCGTGGTCTTCCTACTGATCGTCTTCCTATTGGGGAACCGTCTCTTACCGTCTTTACTACTCTATTTGTTGTCATTCGGCTTATATGATCGTTCATATCTACTCTTCTATTTCTTACCCAGTTCTTGATGTTCTCCACCTTGCATCTACGTTGTATATCTGTACTACTAGCTCTGTCCCATAGTGTCTTACCATCAAATTTTCCAAGTGTTTTCGTTTCTGCTGTTTCTAACATCCTTTTTGTCCTCTCTGTGTCAGGTCTTGTTTCTGCGCGTATGTCATTATTGGTCTGATGACTGTTTTGAAAATTCTGCCTTTCGTTTCTTTCACGATATTTTTATTGCTCAATATTGTTTCATTTAGGCAGCCTGCGGCTCTGTTTGCTCTGTTCACTTGATCTTCCACTTCGGTTTCGAGCTTTCCGTAGCTAGATAATGTGATGCCTAGATATTTAAACTCCATCACTTGTTCTATTATCTGACCTTCGAGCTCCAATTTACGTCTTAGTAAATTTGTTGTTGTAACCATGCATTTTGTCTTTTTTGGGGAAATTAACATGTTAAATTTTCTGGCGCTTATATTAAATTGGTGCAGCATACGTTGTAAATCATCTTCACTTTGAGAGAGTAGTATTGCGTCGTCTGCATAGCAGATTATTTTAAGTTGTTTTTCTCCCATTTGGTATCCTTTTTTAGTTCTTACTTTTTTTATTATTTCGTCCATAATCAGGTTAAACAATAGAGGACTCAGGGAATTTCCCTGTCTTATCCCATTGCCAGCTTCAATAGGGTCGGTTAGTTCTTCTTCTACTTTTACTTTTATTGTGTTGTTTTGGTAGATATTTTCGATCGTTTTGATTATTCCTAGAGGTATCTCTCTTGCATACAGTAAGTAGATCTTCTTCTTCATGTGCCGAGCTCGATTATCGAGCGTTGGCTATCAAATTGGCAATAGTAATTTTGTTGACGGCAGCTCGGAAAAGAGATGCAGAGGATCTGTTAAACCAATCTCTCAGGTTTCTAAGCCATGACGTTCTTCTTCGACCTGGCCCTCTTCTTCCGTCTACCTTGCCTTGTATTATTAAATGGAGTATATTATATCTCTCTGGGTGGCGCATAACATGGCCAAAATATTCAAGTTTGCGATTTTTAACTGTTTTGACTTTTCCGGGTCCGATTTGTCTCCCTTTTTGAAGAGAGGTATTAGGATGCTTGATCTCCATTCTTGAGGAATTCTATTTTGTTCTATTATATTTTGGATTAGTTTTAATAGTCGTTTGGTGAGATCTGGTCGTCCATACTTTAGGAGTTTGTTCGGTATTCTGTCCTCTCCTGGTGATTTTCTATTTTTTAATTTCCTTAATGCTTCCTAGGTCATGTAATGAGAAATCAAGAACGTTACAGCCTTCTCCAGCTGATTCTCCAAGGGAAAGTAAATGGTAAGAGAGGACCGGGAAGAAGACGCATTTCCTGGCTTCAAAATTTGCGAAAGTGGTATAACACGACTACCACTGAACTGTTCCGCGCTGCAATAAGCAAAGTGAAGATAGCCGTGATGATCGCCAACGTCCGGAACGGATAGGCACTTTAAGAAGAAGAAGAATGCTTCCTTTACCTCTTCCTTCTCAATATTTATTTCTTCGTTTGTCGTCATCTCTGGTGTTGGTGGTTCATTATTGTCAGCTTTAGCAAATAGAGATCGAAAGTAGTCTACCCATGTTTCCTTCTGAATGTGTTTCGTTTTTATTAGTTCGTTCATCTCTTTTCGTTGTCCTCTGATCATTCTCCATATTTCTTTTTGTGTTCCGTAGAAATCGAGTTCCATCTGTTTTAATGACATAAACAAAGAAATGCAATCTTCTAACCCTAAAATTCATGCTATTTTATTAGGTATTTATAAAACATTACTAGAATGTTTCATAAAAGAGAATTAATAATTAATGTCTTATCTTTTGAAACCATCAATTTTAATGATCCCAACAACTACCTGCCACTAAATGACATATATTTGGGCGCCAAAGTTTCTCTGTCTGAAACTATTGTAACAAATGAACAAAAACATATTTTGCATACACGATGTTTGGATTTGTTTATTAAAAGTTGTGCTCAAATTACTAAAGGATTTGACTTTAAAGACGATATTTCAAAAAAATTAGAGATTATAGATCCAGTTTATGTACTTGCAGGTACAACAACTCTCAAAGTTCCTTAGCGAAGCTCTTTCCAAATCTTATTAAAGAATCGGAATTACAAATACTTGATAACGTGTTACGGTTACTGCGAAATACAAAAATTAATTTCGATTTTTCCGTCACCATAGAATATTTTTGGGTGTCTGTCAGAAACATGCGCTTTGTAGACAACTCCCCAATATTTCAAATTTTGTCTTATTTTACACTAAATTTATTATGTTTGCCTCATTTTTCTGCCAACGTTAAACGGATATCCTCCCAACTGAATCTGCTAAAAACAAAACAGCACAATAAGTTAAGTACCAATAGTATTTAAGGGTTGCTTGACAGCAAGACTTAGCTCATAACTAAAAATGAAACGTGTTCTTTTTTTAATTCTAGAGAGCTTATAAAGCTGCATAACTCTCAAATGTATAAACAAATATCAGAGTTAACTGTCTCTGATTTAGAATAAATTTAATTCTTTTTTATTTCAAAGGATGCGATTGTAAGTATATTTTTAATAATTTGTTTAAGGCATTTTATATTATAAAATCTAATAGGAGCGATATCTGTGTGGCAATGCAAAAATTTTGTGAACTACAGCTTTGTTTAGTGTAAACTAGCCTTAAGATAGTTATTTTGTACGATTTACTTACATTTTTTTGTTTACTACAGCTTTTTTTAGTGTAAAGAAGTAGCCTTAAGATAGTTATTTTGTACGATTTACTTACATTTATGTGTTTACTACAGCTTTGTTTAGTATAAAGTAGCCTTAAGAAAGTTATTTTGTACGATTTACTTACATTTTTTTGTTTTATTTGAAATTATTAAAAATCTCCTTGTTTGGAAAAGTATTTAGTATTTATTTATATATTTTACATTCAATATTTTTATCATTGTATTATAATATGATCTTGTTTAATTATATATTCGATAGTAAGTGTTTTTTCTTTGTACTGTTGTGTTTTTATTAAATCTAATTTATTGTCTTATTTATTATTAAAATGTTCTAACACTTAGTTTATTTAATCTTTATTTCCACTTATTCTAATTTATTACAGTCTTCTACACTTATTCTAATTCACTAAAAACACAATCATTTATATTAATTTATTTTACAACTTATTCGATACAACAATTTATTTTCGACTCACTGTTCTCAGCAAAGTTCCCTCTTTAAATATAAAATGCCGTTAGTTCTGGAGTTCCCTCGAAGCAGACATGAATTGGCTCGAACAAGGGGGAAGACCGGTCTCATCGTGGCTCGCAGCGGTGTAGACCTCAATTGCCTCGAATGAACGGGAACCCAGACTGGTTTTTATAGCGGCTCGGAGAAAATACTAGAATAGAAAAGAATTAGAAATATATTTACAGTTTTGTGCGCCATAATATTTATCGTAACAGTACAAATAACATCAATAAATTAAGTCAGCTATATTTCGTGATATTTAAATTAATTGCTAATTTATTCACAAATTTGTATATTTATATATCCATAAGGAGCAATAACTGTCAAAATCAATAAACAGGGAACAATGGAATGGGGTAAAAATCTTTTCACACTGTAACCCTTGAAGATCTTAGTCATCAGATGATAGATGTAAACTATTCCATATATTAGCGGAAACGTTTCGTTTTGTATTTACAAAACAGTATCAGTCCATATCTGTAAGTACAAAGCTACTCTTAGAAGGCAAAAGGTTCTTTTAAATTAAAAAGATAATTTGATTACATTACATTAATTAAATTTTAGCTTATGCTAATTTTTTTCTTTTCTAGCAGAAAAATAATAAAAATGGCCTACAGTAAATTATGGTTGTGTTCATCATATACTTTGATTTCAGTCTACATGGATTCTTTTAATGACGAATAACTGGGTGAACTAACTCCGCCTGCAGATTTTTACGGTCTACAAAAGGAAATATGGCGCTTCATAAGAGGTCAAAGAACGGAGGTAAAGGAACTAATAGAACCAAAACACATACAAAAGGATACGTGGATTGACTACCTAAAAAGCTATATGCAGAGGATGAACAAACAATGCTAGAACCGGAAACACCAGAAATTACCACAAATGAAGAACTTAATATAAATGTACAGGAAGTTCGGAAAATACTTGAAAACCTGAAGAACAGAAAAGCAGCAGGTAAAGACGGGATACCAAACGAGTTATTATTGAAATATTGTGGAGCAGGAATGACAGAATAATTAACAACATTAATAAAATTATAAAACACAATAAAATACCGGAAAAATGGAGAACGAGTGAACTAATTCTACTATACAAAAAAAGGAGATGAAAAACAGTCAGAAAACTACAGGGGTATAAACTTTTTAAATACTACGCCAAAACTTACAACTAAAATTTTACAAGTGCTAATAAATCAGAGGATAAGTTTAGCAGATGAACAACAGAGTTTTCGTAGTGGAAGATCGTGTACAGATGCAATATTCGTTATAAAGCAAATTACTGAGAAATCACTAGAGTATAATAGACCAGCATTTCTGTGTCTGATTGACCTAAAGTAAGCGTTCGACAGAGTAAGACTCAAAGATTGTCAAAGATGTAGAAAAAACTAGCGATAACATCTACCAAAACAACAAAATGGAAGTCAGAATAGATGGACAACTTACAGAACCTATAAAAATAGGCAGCGGAATAATACAAGGGGATTCATTGAGCCCCATGCTCTTCAATTTGTTCATGGATGAAATCATTAAAATCGTTAACAAAGGAAGAGGATACAGAATGGGAAACAAAGAAATCAAAATACTATGTTACGCAGACGACGCAATATTGATAGCGCAAGATGAAGATAGTCTGCAAAGATTGGTCCACAGATTTAACATAAGAGCAAAAGAATTTAATATGACAATCTCATCTCAGAAAACTAACACAATAGTAGTCAGCAAAGAACCAACCAAATGTAAAATAGAAATTGATGGCATCAGTATTGAACAAGTAATGGAAATAAAATACCTGGGAATTACACTGTCTAGCTATGGGGACCTGGACAAAGAAGTGAGAGATCAAATAAAAAAAAGCAAATAGACTGGCAGGATGTCTTAATAACACTGTATGGCGAAACAGACACATTGACACTGAGATGAAGTCAAGAATTTATAAAGCCAGTGTAAGACCAATAATTACATACAAGACCCAGAAACAAGACCCGACACAGCCACAACACAAAGGCTACTTGAAACGGCAGAGATGAGAGTACTGAGAAGAATTACAGGAAATACGCTGAGAGATCGAAAAAGAAGTGAAGATATTAGAAGAAAATGTAACGTACAGTGTATAAATGAATGGACACAAAATAGAAAAAAGAATGGAATAACCACATAAGCAGAATGGAGGAGACCCGTGTCGTCAAAATAACAAGAGATAAGTCACCAATCGGCAGAAGAAGTATCGGACGACCGCGCAAAAGATGGAGTGACAACTTTCCATAAAGGTATTAATCCGCCAATGAACAAGCAGAATTGATTATAAAGAGGAAGGAGAAGAAGAAGAACTGGATGAACTGCTTCCCAGCGAATAACTGGATGAATTAACGGACATTGGTTTAGCTTTGCTCTTGTAAGCAGGCAGCTGGACATGTATTATCATCTTGATAACAAGAAATAAACCACAAATTAAGAAAATCCTAATAATTTACACAAATACTTTTCAAGAAACATCTTCATTGACAAGGGAGTGCTCAAGAACGTGAGGCGTCTACATCCTCAAAATTAGAATTCGATCTGATCTGCCTTCCCGACTGCCAAAATTGAAATTAACTTTTTTCTTCCGCGGCAAGAGCTTCTTGACTTACGATCTTCGCCGGGTGATCTTAGGGTTATTTATTTGCAACATAAAAAGATTGCGATATTTTCTCGTCTATATTATTCGTTTCGTTCGGATATTATTTTAAAACCACGCGAGATTGACAGAGAAATCAATCATGAGATAAGGAAGAAACAGAAATTGGTTCCGCTTAGAGGTATTTGCCAATGTAAATAAACTATTTGATTATGCTTATAACTCGTTATAAAATTTTAAGACGCATTTCAAAGGGTTTACTAAAATCTTTTAAAATTTATATACAGAATGCAAAAAAAATGCTGCAAAATTATGCGAATTTTGCTAAAGAAAACACATTAGAATCTTGTCCTTACTCCCGCATGGATCACACCGGATTCAGCCAATTGATGTTTTCATTGATGTTCAATTTAAATCAGCATACAAGCAAGAATGTAGCCTTTTTCTTAAGACACATTTAGAAAGAAAAACACAGCTCTATAGTGACCGATAACGAAAAAAAGCACTATAAGACACCAGCTTTCCAAATCATCACATTTCATGAATTCGCAGATCCTCCACAGGTCATGCCTCAAAAAACTAATTCGCCTTTTCTATTAAGTCAAGATCAAGAACTTATTATGACACTCACTAGAATTCAGCAAGAACATAATTTTAAACATAATAATATGGCAAGAACGTGCGTTACCAGAAGATTGGAATACTGGAATTATATGTCCCATACACAAGAAAGGAGACGTTCTTGAATGTTCCAACTTTAGAGGGATTTCCCTTCTTAATACAGCGTACAAAATTGTGTCCCTGATACTTAACGAACGACTGGCACGGTATACTGACAATATAATAGGATCCTACCAAAGAGGCTTCTTGAAAAATAAATCTACCATTGATCACATATCATCCATCAGACAAATATTGGAAAAAACGACGGAGTACGACATAGACTGCCATTACATCTTCGTAGACGGCAGCGTACGATACTATTGACAGGCCCCAATTATATTCGGCGATGATTGAATTAGGAATACCAAAAGGATTGGTAGAATTAATTAAAATGACAATGATGAAAGTCGAATGTAAAGTGCGCGTACAAGGGGATGTTTCAAAACCATTTAAAACCAACAGAGGACTGCGCCAGGAAGATGCGCTATCATGCACGCTGTTCAACCTAGCGTTAGAAAAAGTTATGAGAGATTCGTTAATAAACTTAAAAGGTACGATATATACCCGTAGTATACAAATAATGGCATATGCTGATGATATCGTCTTAATTGGAAGAACCCAAAATGAAGCAGTGGAGGCTTTCACACGTATCAAAAATGCCGCAGAAAACATCGGACTTCTAATTAACATCCAGAAAACTAAATATATGCCGGCCATATCAAGAATTCAACAAAATAACTTAGAGGTGCAACACGAAACGATAGAAATGGTAGAAGAATTCTGCTACTTAGGATCACTGGTAGACTACAAAAATAACACATCCAACGAGATAAAAAAAAAAGAATATGCGTGGCTAACCGCTGTTATTTTGGCCTGGGCCCTCAACTAAGAGCGAGAAGTATGTCAATAGCAACAAAGTGCAAACTTTATAAAACAATAATACGCCCAGTGCTCACATACGGATCGGAAACATGGGCAATGACGACCCGAGGTGAAGAGTTACTGCGAGTCTTTGAAAGAAAAGTATTGAGGACCATATATGGCGGAGTAAACGAACAGGGTCTGTGGAGAAGGCGATATAACTTTGAACTCTATAGACTTTTTGGTGATACAGATATTGTGAAAACCATCAAAATAAACCGCATAAGGTGGGTGGGCCACGTTATGCGGATGGATGAGAGTGATCCCACTAAAATAACTATGCTAAACAGGCCGGTCGGAAGAAGAAGAAGGGGGCGACCTAAACTCAGATATCTGGACGACGTACAGGAAGATCTGAGGGAGATTGGAGAAGACAGATACTCGATAGGGAAGGATGGAAGAATGTTTTGAAGCAGGCCAAGGCTCACGAAGGGCTGTAGCGCCAACTGACGATGAATATGCAATCTACCTCAAGTGTACAAAATGTCACTGCCTAAGAACTGCTTTCGATTACAGTGAAGACAAAGACACATGTTTGGCGAAAACAACATGCAATATTAATAACAAGTACCTTAAACAAGGAAGTGTTAGCGCCAAAAGAAAATAAGAAAATAATGAAAGCCAATAAGAAAGAAAAGAAAATCTAGGTAGCCAGGAACGTAAATTTTCATTATATTCACTGACATCTTTCCCTGTGAGATCCATACCTTTTGAAGATCGTTTATGTTTACATTACTATTTATTTGATTCACAATAGAGCTTATAGCATCTTCAATTGCTGTAAAATCGTATTCTTTGGTTACAATATGTTGTTTTCCATTTTTCTACATTCTCAATATTTTTTCCAGAAAGTTGACTTTCGTCCTCAGTCCTAAATTTCCTTTTTTCAAATTATTATTATATTTCCCCTTGAATATACTTTTGGTGTTTTTCTTATTGATCTAACTTTTGTTATACGTTTCATAATCTTTTTTTTTTCGTTCAATTCTTGATTGTCACCTACTTGCTTAATTCAATGACACTTTTTTTACCTTCAAATGAAAAGATTATCATTTTGTTCAACGTCATCTTTCATATTTCAAAACACATTTTGTGAAAAAAACAACTGGATATTATTCAAATTTTCAAGTTAAATATTAGAACCGTTACAAGAATACGTTTTCTTTGGTATTACTCTATCTACTGTTTTAATATTCGTAGACACTAAAGAAGAAAATAACTATCCTGACACGATTCGGAACAGATAACCTCAAACCATAACTACTTGACGCGTACTATTGTAGCATATACTGACATACATTTCTTTATTAATTGTCAAAATTAATTGTCCTGTATGTTTCATCATGTATAAAGGCTAAAACTAGACATTATAAATAATTTAGCAAATTATATAATTTAACTTTTCTCAAAGAACAGAAAAATGGTAATGCCAGTAATAGTACGCATACTTATAACAATAAGTATTCTTGGAGGAGTCATTGTTTTAGCTGACATAGTAGAACATCTTCAAAAAAGTTCTGAAAATAGTGATTGTAGCCAAGTTTTAAAAGAATTTGTTAGAGAAGAATTTTACAAGTACGAAAGAATTTTACCTGAATTTGATAACACATTTTTTCACTAATTATGTTCTTGCAGTGTTTTGTTAAAGGTAAGTAGTTTTTTTGTTGCAAAATGGTTTGTTTAAACATGTGTTAAAAAGGTGACAATATATACTATATGATATATAGTCGACATTGTTGGTATGTAAGAACCTTTCACATAGCAAAGTCAACTTTTTTTTCTTTACTGACGCTTTTTCTTTAAAGCCAAAAATAAGAATAAAGATAAGGTTCTTTAAACATGTTAGTTTAGGTTAAAAATATAAGTAACAATAAAGTGCATGTCTTAGACAAGGAAAGAGAGGGGACGTGTAATCGTATGGAATTGACTGAAGCCAAACCGGCACCAGAAAGGTTGCCAGGTCATATTTTATTTCTTCAGTAGATTGAGAATAATGGATATATATATATATATATATATATATATATATATATATATATATATATATATATATATATATATATATATCAATAAATAGATTTTTTAAAAAATTTATAATTGAACATTGACCTAATGATCACTCTTTGTGCATGATTTTATCATTACATATTTTTTAGTAGATCGATATAGTGTTTCAGTAAATCATTAAATTGAAGTTGACATCAGTAGATCTACTGAAAAATCAGTAGACCTGGTAACCCTGCAGAGATAGTAATGGGCAACATACATGCACCAAAACATGGCGGTCACATCGAAACTGGCTTCACTTTTCTAAGGTTTATTAAATGAGTGTTACCCATCGAGCAAAAAGATAAGATTGTCTTTTTGCTCGATGGTGTTACCTGACCTCTTTATTTCCTGGTCTAAGGTGCATGTAAACACATAATCAAGATAAAAAATACCAAAGAAAGTATAATAACTGAAAAAAAGAAATACGAAAATGAAGAAAAAAGTGTCTCAATTACCAAAACAATTTTTGAAGTAAATACTTCTTATCGCTAGGTATGTTTTTGCACGCGCCCGAAATAATATTTAGCGTGGCGCGAAATATTGAGACGCGTGCATGCGTGCAGTAACCTTGCGGTAATTTGAATCGTTTGAATGAAAAAGACAGAAAAGATTTGATTTCACGTTCAAAACGTCTATGTATCTATTGATACGTATTTCGACTTAATAAGTCTCATCAGAATAGTTATTCATAGCCGTTCTTAACGTGAAAATCAATTTTCTCTATCTTATTAGAAGCAACAATAACATGGCTTCGTTATGGACGCAATAGCGACATCTGATAGAAAAATCGGTAAGATATCTTACCGATTTTTGAATCGTTAGGTTTTTCTTAGCAACAAAAATTGCCAACCTTAAATGGAGCTTCTCGGGCCAAACTGCTAGACAAAAAGATCAATGTTGGAATACTACAATACAACATTCAAGACCTTACGAAAGTAAACGACCAAGAGGAAGACCACAGATGAGATGGGTTGATGATATTAAAAGAATAGCCGGAACAAATTAAAAATATGTTGCTCAGGATAGAGACCGATGGAAGGAGTTGGGAGAGGCCTATGTCCAAACATGGACGACAGAAGGCTAATAAGAAGAAGAAGAAGGTTTTTCTTTAACCCTCAAAAATCTAGTTTTACCATCTTTACAAGACATAATCTACCCAATATTGATAACATAAATGTAAATAATACCTTATATCCAGTATCAAATAAGGTAACTTATCTTGAAATTATTCTTGACAAGACTCTTAGCTGGAAACCATTTATACAAAGTATAGAATCAAAATGTTTAAAAGGCATAAATTTTTTAAAATTCATAAGGAGAACCTGGTGGAGAGCAGATTCACAATCGTGTTTAACTTTTTACAAAGCCTTTATTAGGTCCATCTTGGATTACGGATGTACGTTATACAGATCAGCCAATCCTTACATTCTAAAACAACTGGAAATGATTCAAAATATTTCCCTAAGACTCTGTTTGGGTGCAATGTGTTCAACGCCTGTGGAACCACTTCGGATTGAAGCCCTAGAACCACCATTATTTTTACGAAGGGAATGGTTAGCAGAAAAGTTTGTTATTAAATTATTTAAGAAAAATTCTGTGACTGAGGTGAGTAAGCACATAAGTCAAATTTTCCGAATTTTTTTTTTGATAAAAATGTGTAGGTGATTTGTAATACTATCATCGGCTCTAAGCACTTTAGTCTACTATACATTTTTACAGCTGTTATTGCGAAGTGTGCATAATAACCATACTGAGAAAATACCGACTTGAGTTTGTGAATAAACACTTAAGTCGACTTATGTGAAGAGAGCCAGTTGGAACTTGCTGCCTATTGTCGTCCCTTCGGAGACTTATGTTACTAGGCGCTAATGAAACATTACATGCAGAAAATAATTTAGCCTAAAACAGTTCAGTTTTGTTTGATATTGCGAATAACACATGTCCAGAAGTTTTTTGTTTAAAGTGTCTGTTGATGATGAGTTGATAGCAGATACATTCCTAAAAGCAATTCTGTTTTGATGACAAAATAATAATACTACAAGCAATTTTACTTAGAGCGTAAAAATCACGTCAACAGCTGAACAAAACACCGGACACAAGAAAGGCTAGAGAATTACGAAAAAAAAGTAATTCGGGAAGTCATATATTACAAAAAATGGTAAAATAATTCCAGAAAGACCATTTCAACCTCTGCCACTATGCCGAGCAAAGTGCAAAACAAAAATCACTGAAAATCAGCTGAAAGAAATTTTTCCCGAATATTGGAGTTTGGGCAGTTACGACAAGAGAGTAGCTTATATAGCCAGTCTTTTCACCATATATGACAAAAAATTGCAGAGGCCTTATACAGACGATCCAGACAAAGAAAAATTTCGCCTCAAAACCTGCAAATATTTTTTATGAATAAATAATCCATTTCTGTTTGCCGTAAATACTTTCTAGTGACTTTCAATGAAACAGACAATTTCATAAAAGTTATCGCTTTAATAAAAAGAGCATAACCTGCGGAAACAAAGACTGATTCTGTCCAATGAAAGAATATTCCACCAAACAAGTGGTCTGAAGAAAAATTAGAAGAACTCGGTAAGCATATTTTGAGCTTCCTGAGTTACGAAAGCCACTACTCACGCGTCCAAACATATAAAACGTTTCTACCATCACATTTGACCCTAGAAGCAATGTATTCCCTGTACAAGGAATCATACCAAAACTTTGTGTCGTATCCATATTATAGATCTAAATTTCATAAATTGAATCTGTCGTTTAAAAAGCCTCAAACGGATATTTGCCATAAATGCGACAAGTTAAAGGGGCCATTGGTGTCTAGGAAAAAAGACGATCAAGGAGAACCTTTTCGCTGGCATGACGTGCAATGGCTAAATTATATAAAATGGGATAATAAGAAAATATTTTTTAAAAAATCCTTAAATGCAGAGAAGCCATTTAAGGAAATTTCTTTTATTAGACGAAATGGGTTGGGAAATTTAGTTCCCCCGTTGAAATATAAGGCGGATGTGCCAATAAATAAAGAAAAAAAGAAGGATCTTCTTGATTTGCTTCCCTTAATCCCTACAACTTTTCATGTGTTCTATGAAAATCTTTCATCGATCGAAACAGCGTTGCTGGACTATTCAGGTATCGACGAAGATATTGATTAAATAGTTATTATGTTTAAGTGGTTCATTCTTTTTTTAGGTTTATTTTTTTATCAAACTTACTTTTTTATAACAAATAAAAAATTGTTTGTTTAATAATATTATTTTCATAACCATTTTCTGTAAGTGCAATAACACATAAGTCATGGACACACTTGGGATCAAATGACATAAGTCACGAATTTCATTTTTGACATATTTTTTATTTCATGGGTGGTGGAAAATTTGGAGAATAGTCTATATTAGTATAAATAAGACATTTATATAGATAATTATAAAAACAACAATTAAAATCAAATAAAGTAAGTAACACGTAATTTAGGGCTATAAAACGGATTTAGAGGTAACCGGTGAATATTAAATCGCTTCTACTGCAAAACTAGGCAAAATGACATATGTGCTTTCTCACCACGGTCAAAGAATTCAAACTGAATAATAATACTTTCATTTTTTCTGCAGAAGCAATTGGTGTTATTAAAGCCTGCGATGACCAATAGGTGCGAAAAGTAATCCTAGTTTCTCTCCTATCGTAGTTCTTCTTTTAATTTCCAGAACTGTAGTGTAGTTAGTTTAGTTAAAATAGGTTAATTTAAGTGAACTTTATTCTCTCTTACATATCTCTGACGTTATTACACATTTGCTGTTGGCTGGATGGACACTTAGCCTGATTGCCAAAAAAAAAAACCTTGCGTTTTACAGTAATATACATACATATACATTTATTATAAAAATAAAATGACGTTTAACAAACATATTATAAATTCATAAACCAGTAAGTATGATGTATATCTAATATATAAATTATACGTCTTTGTCAAATCTGTACATGGCGTCAATCTGTACATGGTCAAAAACATGGCAGCTGATCGAAAGCCCTATACATATAAAATAGTTTCTACGATAAATTGCACTAAGTTGACTAAATTTCAATTTAAATGCTAAGATTGGACATTATATAATAGCATGAATCAACAGGCTAGTGATAGGCAGTCAAAATCTTCATAACAGACTCATACTCCAGTCTTCAGGACCTGAATCTCTAAAAATCATACAAATAAGCTGAATTTGCTGAGAGTGTCAATTTTAAGACCCCAAAAAGATGCAATACAGTTTATCACTCTTACCCCGGGGCTTCCCCCCAAAACACCGCCCTTATAGGAGGAAAACAGAAAAAATCGATTTCCCGAGAATTTGTACATCGTAGAATAAAAAATGTAGCCGAGATAATTTTGAAGAAAAATGTTTTTCTTCAAACGTCAAATAATGATGACATTACTTATCTAACTTGATCCTGTCAAAGTTTGATGTCTCCGCCGGCAGCAGTTTTTTTCCCATTTCTTTACGGCGGAGGGAAAAATGTTGTCATGCCAACAATATGAAACATGTCACAAAGCAACAATACAAATGTCATTAACAACAATTAAACATCATTTTTATTTATAGTAATATTAAAAGTACAATTAGTTAATGAGGCATTTTCAAAATTGAAACCGTGCAAAAATGTTCCCGACTCTTGATACGCATTGGTAATTGTTGATGATACTGATGGTCGAGAACAACTTTCAGCAATCATTCCCGATGTTGGCGAATCATGAGGGGTTAAAATTTTTTGAGCATTCTCGTTCTTATTTCTTATTGAATCCTCTATATATCCTTCGGCAACCGTGCTTGATTTCCCGCCCCCATGTCGTTTGAGGCATTCTAGATTTCCGCCTCCATCAATTAAAAGTGTTGTTGAAGTTCGTCGTAAAGAGTGACCCGTGTATGCGGTTGCATCGTTTAAATTTAAATAACTAGCTACTTTTTGGGCTACTGCGCTGATCGAATGTATTCCCATGACGCTTCGGTAACACTTTCCATTTTGGTACTTGATAAAAAATCGGTTTTCTGTGAAATTTTCAGGCCGCAGTGATGCATACTTTTTATACAGTTTAATGTAGTTTTGACCAATTATCGTAAAAGATCTAATTTGTCGTGTTTTACTGTCTGGGATTTTGATAATTATTACATTTTCTTTATCCTCAATGTCCACAGTCTTCATTTTTACCATTTCGTCGCATCGACAGGCGCCGGTAACCCCAATTAACAAAACAATCTGAAATATTTTTATAATTTATTAGAGTATACTACATGCTTTGCAATATAATTTTTTTTACCTTTAATCCTAAATACAACTTATCTGGCGCTTTAAACAAAAATTTATCAAACTCGTCTTTAGTGAAAACTTTACACTTCTTTGCAGTATATCCTTCGCTTGTTTTTTTCAGAAAGGCACGTAACTTTAAAAATTTGCTTATATCCACATTTTTTCTAATAACTAACTCGGATTTTATCATAGAGTATCGTGACCACATTGTAGAAGATTTCCATTTATTTTCATTTTCCATTAAATTAAAATATGCCAGTAAAACGTCTTCGGTAACTTGCCGTACTCCTCTTGTATCGCACCACTCTTGGAAGTGCTTGTACGCTAACCGATACTTTATTCCGGACTTGGAGGGCCCCAAACGTGCTACTGCATCATTAGCCGCGGACTCAATTTCGTTTAGGTTTTCCATTTTCGCACTAAATTTGCGCTTGCGGTTGCAACAACAATAAGCTGTCTTTAATAATTGCAAACAACTGTCAAACAACTGTAACCAGGGAGACGCAAATCCCACCGACGACTTAATTATTTTAATTTCTAACATCTAGACGACTTTGATAGTTGTCACAGTTAATTTCGAGTAAAAATAGCGTATGAATTGTACTATTTATGGTTGAAAATTGCTACGTTTGAAGAAAAAATAGTATACTTTATTCGGCAAAGAAGCGAATATATTGCCCTCTATTACGCGCCTCACTTCGTTCGGCGCGTAATATCGGGCGCGTCAAGAAAAGTCATGCTTCTCCTCCTCATAAAGTAATATACTATTATTAGTACTTTTTGTGTAGAATAAAACGATCTCTCAGAAATAACAGAAACAACGCTCGAACCGACTGGGGGTTTTGAATGTCAGTTATAAATAAAATTTTTATCAACTCTACGGTAAAAATTCGATATTTTCTGATCAGAGTATCAAATCCACAAATATCAAATTGAGTTTTAAAGGTAAAGAGCGCAGCTTTGGTATACAATTTTTGTATTTTACTCCAAATGAAGTCAGTTTTTATAAAGGTGTTAAATAAATAAAAGTTGGGCGATTTTTGCCATTTTTTACGATTTTTATGAGATCAATAAAATCTATCACTTTTATTGACCGTTCACTATAAAATTTTCATTGTAGGAGTCTTAATCTTCGAATCCTGTAGCATGAAGTTTCGGTTTTGAGTTTTGGAACAAATGTGAGGCATTTGAAATATGCTTAAAAAACGCCGAATTTAAACTTTCACATTACAAACTATCTAAAACATTCAAAACGGCTTTTTTTCATTATATATTGTATTTAAACCAAGAATCAACAAAAAAATTCGATTTGGAAACCTATTATATGCACTTTTTTTTAAATGTACCAGTATATGCAAAATTTAAAAGAAAATACAAAATTATACAAATGCATAAGCTTTTTTTCTTATTTGCCTGACTCTGTTCATGAAGAGTCCAATGCATATGGAGTCCTAGATTTGGTAAGATCTAAGTAGTGGACAATTACTATTTTTCTTTAATTTAATTTAATTTTTTCTGATTCATTTATATTGACAATTCAGACATATATTACACATTTTAAAGTATATGACTTTAAAATGATATTGCCACTGTTGCTGAGTTGCGTTCCTGGGACGACTTTATTGTGAGATAGTTCATTCGATTACATGAAATCAACTTTAACTTGAGAATATCTCTCAGAAAAATCATAACATATGATTCGTCTTTAACAAGACAACCACATGCAATGATGACAGTAAAATTCTCCTGGTAGTTATGCCATATTAAATAATGAGGAAAAAAACAAGAAATAAACCTCATAATACTATCCTGACATGGTAAGTACAGTATTGCCCAAAATAAACAGTACTGAAACTGAAACATAGATGTCTCTTTTTGCGCGCTGTCATATTCAAATTAACTAGTATAAACCTGTCAAGTAATCCTTAAACAATTAATTATTAAGGCCTAATTGTTAAAAATGGTGTTAAGTACAGGGAAGAAAGTGTTTCTTGTGGAGCATTATTTTCGCTATACGGAATCGGCCGACGTAATAGTGAAAGTCTGCAATACGTGTGTGATCAATTAACACAACGGTTTAATAAACGTTCTCCAAGTAATGCTGTAATTTTGAAGGTTGTTGAAAAGTTTAGAAATACGGGTAATGTATTGTGCAAACGAAAAGGAAACTCAGGGCGTCCCATGACAGTTAACAACAACGATAACAATGAACGTGTTTTTGAGCGAATCTTGGAAAATCCGAAAGCCAGCCAGACAAGAACAGCGTTGCATCTTGGCTTAAAACAAACTTCCTTGCAAAGAATCCTGAAGGAGCCGGGTGCATTTTTGTACGTGATTCAGGTACATCAATAATTACATCCCAGGGATTATCACAGTAGAGTGGAATATTGTGCCAGAATTCTTGCATTACAGTATGAAAATCCTGAATTTTTGAAAAATGTATGGTTTTCAGACGAAGCACATTTTCATTTGTCAGGCCATGTAAATCGTCGCACAAATCGATTTCTGGGCTTTGCCAGACCAGATGAAGTTCAAGAAGTTCCTTTACATAGCTCAAAAGTGGGTGTCTGGTGTGCAGTTTCGGGAGACGGAATCGTTGGTCCATACTTTATCAAAGAAAATGGTAGGCAAGCCACATTTAATCAACAGAGGTACACGCTTTATACCTGATCTACGTCAATTTTGTCGTGCACGTAATTTGGCATTTTGAGACCAATTTTTCCAGCAGGATGGGGCAACTTGCCATACTGCTCTCGCAGTTCGTCAATTTCTTCAGGGACATTTTCCAAACAAATTCATTTTACGATTTACTGACTTCCCCTATCCTGCACATTTTTCAGAGTTAACATCTCCAGACGCATCAATTTGGGACATGGCTAAAACTGCCGTTTTAAAACGAGCACCGCAAACCATCAATGAGTTAAAGGATGCCGTTAGAGCCTTCTTCGCGGACTTGAGACAGCCTTTATTCCATAATATTACGAGAAATCTGGAATATCGGTATGAAGTCTGTCTTGAGAGAGCTCATTTAAAACATGTTATAAGGTGTCAAAAATGTGTATTTTTTAAAACAATAAAATAGTTATAAGTTCAGTACTGTTTATATACTGCATTTACTCTTACGTTTAGTTTACTCTCAATAAACACCAAACTCTGATTTTATATGTATTTTACCACAAATAATAATAAAATATTATGACAAATTCAAAAACAAAAATAAAGTATTCACCACTTTTTCTTTTTCCCATGTCCCAAAGAAACTAAAGTCCAGTAAAAATTGTTAATTTGGTATCATTTAATATCATTTGATTATTAAAAGAAATTGTAAATTACTTCGTACACAACACAACACCTTCTTAAAATTCACAATACCTACAACATTTACAATACCTTCCACTGCGAAATAAAATCTCTTAAAAAAGCGCAAAAAGAATTCAATCGCATATTCTAGTTAAAATACATACAATTACTTTGAAACGTTCCTTTATAATTTCTATAACCACGAAACCTCAATAATGAGAATACTAAATGTTTTTCAAGAAAATACTTTGCAAGTGTTCAAATATGAGTCTTTAAGAGAAATATAAAACATTAAATGATTAAATAGCCAATTTTCCTTTGATAGTCTTAGCTTTAAATGTAGTACATTGTACTAAATAATGAATGAAAAAACACATTTTCGTGATCTGTTCATTCTCACATTTATATACTTTCTGATGGCACTATATAAAAGAAGCTTTAAAAATAACGACCGAGTTTCCTAACAAGATGGAAGAAGATCTATACGTCAAAGATTTTTTTGTCGTCAATCGATGGATACTCAGATTTGCTGGCATGTGGCGGCCAGAAAGTCAAAATGATGTTATTCAGTCGTTATACACATTATACGTAATTGGGATTTTTCTCTTTGTTAATTTGTTTTTCACTTTTACAGAGTTTTTGAGTATTTTGTATGTGTACAACAACGAATATGATTTAATAAAAAATATAAGTTTTGCTTTGACGCACTTTATGGGGGCTGTAAAGGTAAATATTTTACAAATATTTTACAATGTAGGTCTTTCGTAGTAGTATATGTAGATAATACCACTAATAACCCTCATTATACCGTATTTATTTTGCGACACTTTAGTGACTTGTTACCAGTGGGGTCAGTAGGAACCCTACAGTTTTTTGTTAAAAGAAAGTAAAGTGTATAAAAATTGATAAAACAATTGATCTTCTCTTTTTATGAGTTTTTCCTTTTCAGGGGTCGTTGTTTCTTACTCTTCTTCGTCACTCATTTCTGTCCATCGTGTCTTCTTCATCTAAACCTTTCTCTCTCAAGTTCTCTGCCATACAGTCCTTCCATTTTCCTCTCGGTTTACCTTTACCTCTCCTTATCAACTTTTAACAGCTCTATCCTTCGTCTCACATAGTTTTCATTAACACATCTGACCTTATCAAACCATTGCAGTCTTTGGTGTTCAATCCTTTTTGAGACTGTAGTCATCCCGACTCTTTTAGACAACTGTAGTCATACACCTTAACATTTTCATTTCAGCTACCTCCATCACTTTACCGCGGTGTACCAACGTAGGCCTCACCACACTTTTACACTCTTTACGTTCAGCCATTCCACGTTTTTCCTATTACAGTGTACCCCACTCATTTGCTTCCAGTTAAACCAACCAGCCTGTATCATGTGAACAATTTGCCAACCTTCGTGTTAGTTCCTTCGGAACTTAGTTTTCTTCGTGTTACTTCCAATCACATATACTCCATTTTTGAACTGCTAACCCTAATTCCTTCCTCTTCAATAGCCCTTCTCTAACCCTCCAACTTCTTCAATATTTCTTTGCTATCTTCTACTAACACAATATCATCAGCAAAGATCATTGACCAAGGAGGCCCCTTCCTTACCTTCTCTGTCAGTATATTCATAATAAGATTAAACAGGTAGGAACTCAGTGAAGAATCTTGATACAAACCAGCCGTCACTGGAAAACTTCCGGTTAATTTGACACAAGTCCTTACTTTGGTGTATGTCCCCATTCTTCCTCTTTATGAGCCTTACGTACTTCTCAGGAACCCATTTCTCTCTTATACATCTCCTAACTCTAAAAACTGTATTGTACGTATTCTCAAGACCTATAAATACCAAATGTAACTCTTTTCATTCGCGACATATGTCTCTATCAACTGTCTCAAAGCAAACAAGGTATTCGTTGTCCTTTTTCCTAACATAAATTCAAATTGTTCTTCTCATATCGATGTCTCTCTCCTTAACGTTCGCGCTACTGTTCTCTTCCAAATTTTCATTGTGTGCGACATTAACTTTATCCCTCTATAGTTCTTACAGTTTTTGAATGGCCTCTTTATCTTTACACAACGATACCATCACACTCTCTTTCCATGTATTGGGCATCCTTTCTTGCTCATATATCCTACACATCATTTGCCACAAAACATCAACCCCTTCCTCTCCTAAAGCTTTCCAAGCCTTCACAGGTATTCCATCAGGTTCTACTGCCTTACTATTCTTCATCCTCGAATAAATGAACGCATCGACAACTTATTTCTCACTATCCCCAGCATTACATTCTCATTTGAAATCCCGCATCATCTGTCTCTCCTCTAGTGTTGTTCATTTAGCAATTTTCAAAAGTACTCATACCATATTTGCTTGATTTCAACATCAATCCATAACTCTTAATCTGCCGCACGTGAGTTAAGTCCTTTGATGACTTGTAACTTGCTTTAGCAATGCTGTATAACCTTTTCACCCCCTCGTGTATTTCCAACTCTTCATATAGCTGTGAAGACGATTTTTACTTAGCAGGAGCTGTAGCGCGTTTTGCTTCTCTCTTTGCTACATTGTATATATACTTATCTTCTTCTCTTTTAGACCTATCATACCTCTTTATAGCCTTTTTTAACTCCCTAATCTTCTGTTAAACTTCATCGTTCCCCCAACAAGTTTCTTTGTCCCTAGGAGGCCCTTTACTAGATGTTTTTCGTAGCACTTCCTCTCCCACTCGTATCACAACTTTACTATTGGCTTGACACCAGTCATTTTCCATATCTTTTCCTCAAACTCTTCCAACACTCTACTCTTGAAAAACTTCTGCCAAATCCTTATCCTTTAACTTCCACCACTTGCTTCTAAAGTCCTACTTGCTTTCTTTTCCGCCTCACTTTTATCTCCGTATACACTAATCACTGGTTGGTATTGACTAGTTAAACATCTATAGTCCTTTTTTGCTTTTTAGTTGATAACCTCTTTTGGCTAGCTCCTTGTTCACAGCACAAAATATAGCTGACTGTCCCTTCCCCGCTATTATAGGTAACATACTCGTCTTCAGTCTTCATAAAGAACGTATTAATCACAGATAAATGCCATGCCATTGCAAAGTCAATAACATTATACCTTCATCATTTCTTATTCCCATCTCCAAATCTCCATCAAGATCCATGAATCACAACAAAGAAAAGCTACAATATTTTATCGAAAGGGCTATGCGATGATAATGGAAATCTACAACTAGACCCCGACAAAATAGTTAGAATCTGGGAAACTTATGTGGAACAACTGTTTAATGATGACCGTCCTAGTGGGTATACACTGAGCAATGATGATACTGGCCCTTCTATTCTAAAATCAGAAGTAGAGAATGCTATAAAGGGTCTTAAAAATAACAAAAGACCAGGCAACGATAACGTATACGGGGAAGTATTGAAAATGCTGTGCGAAACAAACAGTCAATTTCTAGACTCACTCGTCAGACTCTTTAACAATATTTATAACAGCGGGGACTGTTGACTGGCTAGAGTCAACTTTTGTTGCCATACCGAAAAAACCAAAAGCAAAGTCTTGTGATCAACATCGGATGATAAGTCTAATTAACCACATTTCGAAGGCATACACCAAGGTTATCTACAACAGAATAAGCAAAAAATGTGAGGATAACATTGGAGATTCGCAGTTTGGGTTTCGGAATTCTCTTGGGACAAGAGAAGCACTTTTTAGTCTACAGGTACTCATCCAGCGCTGCAGAGATATGAACAAAGACGTGTACATATGCTTTATAGACTGTGCAAAAGCATTCGATAACGTAAAGCACGAAAAGATAATTGAAGTTCTCCATAAGATCGGAGTCGACTACAGAGACATTCGAACAATAGCGAGTCTCTATTGGGGCCAAACAGCTAAAGTGAAAGTAGGATCTACATTGACCAATAAAATTGAGATCAAGAAAGGAGTACGACAGGGCTGTATCTTGTCTCCTATTGTCTTTAATATATACTCAGAAGAAGTATTTAAGACAGCGCTGGAGGAAAGCACAGAAGGCATAAAGATAAATGGAGAAATAATTAATAACAAGGTATGCTGATGACACTGTGATTCTAGCAAGTAGCATGGAGGAACTGAGTTGCCTAATGAGTAAGATACAAAAAACAAGTGCACAATACGGACTCAGACTAAATATTACAAAAACCAAATGGATGTTAGTAAGCAAAACCCAACAACCACCACAGCAACTGATATTAGACAATGAAAGAATTGAACACGTGGATTCGTACATCTACTTGGGAACAACAGTTAACTCAAATTGGGATCAAGCGAAGGAAATACGTATAAGAGTAGAAAAGGCAAGAGCATCGTTCACTAGCATGAAGCAAATTTTCACCTCTAAAAGCCTCACCCTACCTCTCAAAATTCGACTTCTGAAATGTTATGTATTCCCGGTTTTGTTATATGGAATGGAGGCGTGGACAATGACCGCAACATTGATGAAAAAAGTAGAGGCCTTCGAAATGTGGGCTTACCGACGTATATTACGTATATCCTGGACTGAGCACGTGACCAACGAAGAGGTACTACGCCGGATAGGTAAAGAGAGAGAGGTAGGAATAAGTATAAAGAAAAGAAAGTTGGAATACTTGGGTCACGTTATGAGACATAATAAATATAGAGTACTACAACTGATCGTTCAAGGGAAAATAGACAGCAGAAGGGGTCCAGGGAGGAGAAGACACTCGTGGCTCCAAAACTTGCGGCAATGGTTCGGATTGTCATCTGCTGAACTATTCAGATCGGCCGTAAACAAAGTCAGAATAGCCATGTTGATTGCCAACGTTCGGAACGGACAAGGCACATGAAGAAGAAGAAATCTCCATGAACTCTTTCTATTCCCACTCTTTCTCTAACAATTTATCAATTGAAATCACCTCCAATAAAATACTTTGCGTCTACAAGCCCATTTGAGATTTTTAATGGGTCATTTGACCTAGCATGAGTCACATATAAAACAGTACTACAATATGTAATAACAAGTTTGGAAACAATGCCGTCAATTCTTATCGGTACAGGTGAGTCACAGTTAGGATAAACATCACTCAAGGGAGGAGAGGGGACTTTTTGGCCAAACATATTTGTACGGAATTTATAACTTAGTAGGTAATACAAAAATAATGATCTGCGACCCAATGCCGGACAAAATATTATACCAGAAGCAGGGAAAATATTTTATTTTCGGAAAACATTTTCCCCATTTTCGGTATTTATGGCATTTATGGCATTCATACACAAAGTTTTAAATCGGTATATTGATTTATTTTTTTGGTTATTTTGGCTGGGCCAGGGGTGAGAAATCAAAGGCGCAACCCTTAATTTAAACCCCCATGTTTTGTGGACCAATAAGAATTGGCAGCATAGTTTCTAAAGTTATTACATATTGTAGTATTGATTTATATGTGATTCATGCTGGGTCAAATGACCCATTAAAAATGTCCCATGAGCTTGTAGTCTATTACTATCATATATGTATAAATAACTAACCAAAATCATAACCAACCGCCTAACAAATACGCTCGACTAGTACCAACCTATCGACCAGATTGGATTCAGAAAACATTTTAGTACCATAGATCGCTTGCATACCGTAAAAACACTAATAGAAAAATATACCGAGTATAACGTTCTAATTTATATTGCGTTTGTGGATTTTCAAAAAGCATTCGACTCCATCGAATTATTGGCTGTGCTAGAATCTTTAGAAAACGTATAGATTCAAAATGCATTAACATTAAAAACACATATATAAAAATGCTACCATGCTAATAAAGCTGGACGAAAGAACAAACACGAATCCCATAAAACTACAATAGGGAGTGAACATTTTTAAGAAATTAGAATGGAACAACAAGGGTCATCGACGGATCATACTTAAACCATTTGAATTTGAGATTTATAGATATCTGAGCCATGTCATCAAACTGGCAAAACCAAATCCAGATACTGAAATTAAAAGAAAACACAACGCATGAACCGTTTTTGGTAAACTTGCATATATCTTGAAAAACACTATGAAATTCCTATAAACTGAAAAAAAAACTAGAAACAAAGCAAAGGGCAATGGAACGAAATATGCTTTGTTTCAAAATGAAACCAATAGATACCAAGGAGGACGACAAAAAGCATGGAAAGAGCTTAAAAGATATGGGTCATAAAATGAAACATAGCAGCAGTGGCAGGCAAACAGAGGATTAAATTGGATTAAAAAGAGAGATACATTCAGGAGAATGACCCGTTCTCTCCGAAACAATGCTTGAAGCGACCGGTGATTTTGAATGTCAGTTACCCGCGCGAAATAAATTTTAAATACAATTTGTATCAACTCGATAGTAAAAATTCGTTATCTTTTGATTAGAGTGTCCTAGCGACAAAAATAAAACTGCATTTAAAAGATAACGAGTTTAGCTTTCGTATTAAAGTTTTGTATTTTGCCGCAAATTTTGCAAAGTTTTTATAAAGGTGTTAAATCAATAAACGTGGCGAGATTTTTGCCATTTTTTATGATTCTCATGAGATCAATAACATTTATCATTTTTATTGACCAGTCAATATGAAATTTCCATTATTAGAGCCTAGTCTTCAAAACCTATAGCATGTAATTTCGGTTTTAAGTTTTGGCAACAAATGTGAGGCATTTGGTATATGCTTAAAAATGCTGAATTTAAACTTTCACATTACAAACGTAATATACGGATATATAAGATATATCCGGATATATAAGACCATAATACGACCAGCAGTCGCGTATGGAAACGAAACATGGACGCTAACAAAAAGAGAGATAAATAAATTGCTGGTGTGGGAACGTAAAATTCTTCGAATGATATATGGCCCTTGCAGAGACAGCGTGACAAACGGATGGAGAGGCAGATACAATAACGAGCTAGAGTCTCTATTCGGAAAAGAAAATCTAGTCAGATATATAAAGGCCAATAGACTCAGATGGGCAGGGCATATGATACGCAGTAACGACAATCGCCTTATAAACAATGTGTTTTGTGAAAGGCCAGAGAGAAAGAAGGTCTGTAGGGCGGCCTAGAAAAAGGTGGAAAGATGCAGTCAAAGAAGATCTAGAGAAAATGGGAGTGCGACAATGGGAATTACTGGTACAGGACCGAAAAACATGGAAGGCAATAGTAAACGCGGCAAAGACTCACGAAGAGTTGTAGCGCCATTGATGATGATTACAAACGTGAAAAAACCAGAAACATCGAGCTATATGCAGAGATACCACTCAACGCTGCGAAATCTTATCAGCCTGGATAGATGAGGAGTTTTAATAATAAAGAGAAGCACATTTGATAAACAAGAATCGTAGTGTGCTGAGTTTAGATTAAATAAACGGTTGAATTTTATTTGATTCACAGTATTATCAGTTTATTAAAATGTATTTTATTGATATACAGTAAGTAAAATCACAGATAGACATATTTTTATAGCTTAGGGTACCATCTACATACCAGAAAATAAAGCGCCATACCTAAAGATGATTTTTTATTGCTATCTTTTGGTCATAGTTATCGTTTAAAATAGAACTTCGCCTTTTGCTTTGTTTTTCATCTTCCTCCAGTTTTGTCTACGGGTATAATTTGCATATGCGATAAAAACTATATAAAACAGGTTAGTAGAATATATTTATACCCCTTTATCATAAACATAATTATCTTTTAGGTCGTATTTTTCTACTTTCAAGGTCATAAATTGAAACGAATTATGAATACTTTGGAGGATACAAAACTTCATTATGAAAATTGCCCAGAAAAAGATTTCTATCCGGAGGTTACTTCTAAACTATACAAAAAGATTGGAAAAAAGTACACTATCATATTTTTTATGATGGCTCACGCAACGCTAACATCATCGTACCTACCACCTTTTCTTGCTACCCTACGCTCTGAAGAAAACAATCCGGAAAGAATGCTGCCTGACAGGCTTCCATATTATAGCTGGATGCCCTTTAGATTTGATACAGCTGGTACCTATTTAATAGCCCTTGGATATCAGGCTATACCTATGTTTTCATATGCTTATAGGTAGGTACACTATATCTGTATACTTACGTAAGTTTTAACGTTAAAAACCGGAAGTTTTATTTTGAAAAATAATTTGTTCACTTATTTATCTTTTATAATATACCCTGTATACGTTACATCTTCCTTTTATGTCTTCGCTATTCTTTCGGTACCTCGAGGAGACCAACATTTTCCATAATTTATATCTTTATATCCTGCAATTGCTACCAGTATTCCCATCTGGTAATGATGCGCAAAACATGATGCTGTATCCTGTTAGCGTCACTAGCTTCTACTCAATTCCTACTTTCACCTCCATATGGTGAATCCCGGTAACCTGAGTAACTCCGTGGAAGATTGTGGTAATCAACGCTAGTTAGAAGCAGAGTCAGGGTAAACGAAAGTAGGAGAAATGGTCCTTCGAAGATTAGGTAGTTGGGCAAAAGGTTAACAATCTCTTCCCTAAAAAAACTTATTGTTATAAAAGCACAAAGAGGAAAAGCCCGACTGCTTAATTCACGATGACCTAGCAAACTACAAAGGAATAACGATTTACAAATCTGCACATGGAACATATAAACCCTTTATAGATTTCTAATAAAAGAAGTGGATAAAATGAAAGCCGATGTAACAGCGATTTAAGAGATAAGATGGACTGATTCAGGCATTATCGAGAGAAGAGATTATAATATATACTATAGTGGAAATAGCACCCGACACGAGTTTGGCAGTGGTTTTCTAGTCAGTAAAAAAAGTGGTATAGTAGGCGGTACTGTAGACTAGCGCGAAGCTTCATACGATTTTTCTGTATTTTTAAATTTTAAAAAATTATGAAACATTTCAAAAATCAAAATAACAAATTTTGGTCGGTTTTGACATTTTTTATACATCCCGGCCACTCCCTTCTTTAGGTACACAAATGGACTCTTCCGTTATGACTGTATAAATATGAACATATTTTACTATAATAATAACTCTTTTTATCGCGCTTTAATATAATAGTCGAACTGATAATTGCAAAAATCCAACATTTTATTTATATTAAATTATATTTGTATGGAATTATGCAAATATAAATTAATATCATTTGATAGTAAATTTAATTACTATATAGACTAAATAAGATGTTTAAAAATAACAAGTTATATTAAAAAAAATGGAACAGTAGGCGGTATTGTAGACTATTGAGGAGCTTCGTATTATGTTTCCTGTATTTTTAAAATTTCAATAATACATTTAAAATTAAATAAATTAATTTTATTATTTATTTACATTATAGACTAAATAATATATGTAAAATAATAACTGTATTTATATGAAATTATTTTGAAACGAGAATTATTATAAAAATGTAAACATACGATTCAATGCTATTATTAATCGGATGACATTTATTAAATTTTAAAAATTGTTATAAATATTTTAGTGACAGACATTCTTTTAATTTTTTACTTCTCATTTAATGACTATATTTTGGTAGTTTTCATGCAGATTTTAATTTAAACCTGCTTAGAGTAAATAATGATGACTAGAAACGAATTGATCGAGAGTAGTGAATCGATGTCAAGAACCGCTATTCTATAACGCTACCCGCGACGACGCCTTCTCGTGACACTAGATCCGTGATGCTCGCCTCAGAAGTTTATTAAAAAAGTAATACAACGCCAGAATAGAAGCTTCCCTTCAAAAAAGTAAAGCAATTCGTCCTTACTTTAAACCCATAAACAACAGAAGACGTTATCCACGTTTTAATTGGTAAAATATTGGAGTCAACGTAAATGGTAAGTTTCTGAACAACTTGAGGTTTTCAGACGACATATGGCCCAGGGAAATAAGCATTTTTTCGTGACACTCGTTCGGCTAGGCAAAAGACAGTTGTTTTGAGTAGTATGGACCTCTATAACAAGAACCTATACTTCATCTAATTTACATTCCGCTGCACGTCATCGGCGTCATAGCCCATGACGTCACATGATACCAACACGAAATATTTAGGCGCTAGTTGTGTTCTTTTTTAGAATCACTTTGCGAGTACACTGGAATTATAGCCACTAGGCATATTTTATTATATACGCGTAGAAATAATATCTAAAGATTTCTATTAATGTTAACTTAAAGAAATACACAATAATATGTTTCATTTAATTTATATAAATGCATTATAAAGCGTTTTTATGAAGAACATTTGTTCGAAACACACTGTAACTGTAATCGAACGAAGGTGAAATTTTGGCATAAATTGGTAACACTTATTTGACAGTTGCGATGTTGACACTTTAGTTTTGTTTTTATTATTTCATCATCAGTTGGCGCTACAGCCCTTCGTGAGCCTTGGCCTGCTTTAAAACATTCTTCCATCCTTCTCTATCGAGTGTCTGTCTTTTTCAGCCCCTCACTCCAATCTCCCTCAGATATTCCTGTACATCGTCCAGATATCTGAGTTTAGGTCGCCCCCTTCTTCTTCTTCCGACCGGCCTGTTTAGCATAGTTATTTTAGTGGGATCACTCTCATCCATCCGCATAACGTGGCCCACTCAACTTGGGCGGTTTATTTTGATGGTCTTCACAATATCTGCATCACCAAAAAGTCTATAGAGTTCAAAGTTATATCGCCTTCTCCACAGACCCTGTTTGTTTACTTCGCCATATATGGTCCTCAATACTTTTCTTTCAAAGACTCGCAGTAACTCTTCATCTCGGGTCGTCATTGACCATGTTTCCGATCCGTATGTGAGCACTGGGCGTATTATTGTTTTATAAAGTTTGCACTTTGTTGCTATTGACATACTTCTCGCTCTTAGTTGAGGGTCCAGGCCAAAATAACAGCGGTTAGCCACGCATATTCTTTTTTTATCTCGTTGGATGTGTTATTTTTGTAGTCTACCAGTGATCCTAAGTAGCAGAATTCTTCTACCATTTCTATCGTTTCGTGTTGCACCTTTTATTATTTACTATTAATTAAACTATGTTGTTTTTTAAACAAGCGGCTCAAATTTAAGATTATTTTTTAACTCTTGTTTTGATTCTATTTATTTACATTAAATATTAATTTATTTTGTTGTATAATCCACTTTTGCAATAATTATGTGACCTATTTGATTTAAAATGGATTCAGGAATTTTTTATACTTTGGCAACTATGTCAACTTCGATCTCTGACGTAGAGAATGACGTGCAACGGTATGTAAATTAGATGGACTGTATATGTTTCCTGCAGTCGATTTTTTGGACTTAATTAATTATTAACAAATTAAGGTCAAAAAACGGTAAATTTTCGCTTTTTTCGTCTATCAGCAATAAGTAAAGCGTTTGAAACAAATTTGAGAAAAGAAGAAATTTATAATAATTCATATAAAACACTTCAAAATGGCGTTTTCTAAACGTTCCTATCTTTATTTGTTGCTTAGAAAGTTGCAAAATAAGTCAAAAATTTCGGTTTTTTATAAATGTTAATAACTTTTTTTACAATAAGCCTATAACCTTTATATTACACACAATGTTGGGTCTCGTAGTGCTTAAAATAAGATCAAAATCCATCGGTCACAGAGTTTAAAAGTTATTCAATTTGTTTATCCCAAATTAAATTTGTTTGCAACAATATAAGTCAGAAAATTAAATGGGTATATTAAATATACTGATAGATTCTAAAAGAAGATTTATTCTATTAATATTATTTAAAAAAAATGACGAAAAATAATTTTAAATATTGCAAAATAATTTGGCAAAACCATTTTTTGTTTATAAACAATTAGAATAACTTTTTAACTATTGACTGCAAAAAGCTGATTTTTTATATTTTGATAGCCTGAATTTTTTTTTACAAATTTAAAAGGAAAAAAATTGAACTAGGACACTTTGGGACGAACTTAGTGTTCTTTTTTTTATAAATTAATAGCAGCTTTGTTTATAACAATAAAATTAAGAAACCTAATTAGGGTCATCATAAAGAACATATTCTTTAAGGTTTTAACGTAAAAAATTCTAAAAAGATTTCATTATAATGAAATCGTCCACAAAGCTTCAAAATTGTGGTCCTCAAAATTGGTCGGCTTTGAAATTAGTGAGAGTGCAGGAGGGGGAAGGAGCTGTTAACTGTATCCCCGTTTCTTGTTTATAGATTTTAATGTTTCCTTTTTTTAATTTGTATGTACTTTTTGTGTACATTTAGAACATGTATTATTTAAATAATTTGGTTGTTAATTAAACCATCTAATTTGTTTAAACAATTTTTTTTTCAGTTTTTATTTTTTTTTTGAGGAATATTTGAGGTAATATTTATTGTAAAAAATAAATATTTATGATTAATATATACTTTTTTAATAAACTTCGTAAATATTTTATTTATAATAGATTTTATAAAAAAAACAAATTACCCTATTCAATTCTTTCTACTTTAAAGTACTTACTAATATTTCTTTAAAAATTTAAAATCTCAAATAAAAATTTAAGATTTTCCTTAATGAAAAATCATCTCAATGAAAAAAATTTCATGGCACACTATTTATTTACTATTATTATTTATTTATTTAACATCTTTTAAACAAATTAAAAAACAAAAAATATGAGCTGAAGGTATACAAAATAGGTTCAGAATGCGCAAAACTATTTTGATTTGATATAGCATAAGTGAGTTTAAAATATTCATGAACAAATTAATATACCGTTGCATTTTGGGATATATAGACTTGACTAACATCAACTTTAACGTTCAAAACACATTGTTTATTTTTTACCCCTAAGCTGAATATTATTTTAATCGAAAAAATAATTATTATGCTACAGCATTACAGTAAAAAGTTAACCCAAAGTTCACCACGGGAAGCTGTTTATTTATAACAATTTTTCAACAAATAAAAAATTTCATTTGTGTTTGTTTTATTTACTATTTATTTTTTTTTGTGTATTAGGCAAGTACCCGTGGTATACTTTGGGTAAACTTTTCACTGTAATATTGCAGCATCATATTCTTCCGATTAAAATAAGATTTATATTGTGGTAAGAAATAAACAATGTGTTTGAAACATTAAAGTTTGGGCGTTCATCAAGTCTATATATTCCAAAACGCAACATTATCAATTTGTTTATGTATATTTTAAACTGACTTTTCAATACAACATCAAAATAAAGTTCAGCATTTTTAAACGAATTGACTTAAGCTTTCATCTTGTATTTTTGGGCTTTATATTTTTTATTATATTTTATTATATTGTAACAGCCACACCGCTCCATGGCTGAATACCACCGAAGTTACCATGACAGTGTCCACCGAGAGTGAACGGTGACAAGAGACAATAGATATATATGTTTTGTTGTTGTAAGATGTAGGTTAAATTGTAATACATGGTTTTCCTTTTAATAAAATCGTGTAAATCAATATTCACAGTCATTACCTAACTATTTTAACTAATACCCACATCACAACTGGCACCCAACTTGGGCAAAATAGTTTAAAGTGTAGTTCGTACTGTGAAAATCGTAAAGTTTCATTGTGAACAGAAAAAGTGTTTTTGCTCCCGCCATTGTAAGGTGATTAGTGGACATTTTCACTTAGTTTAGTGCTTCACAACAATAAATCTACTGTGTATGTGACTGCTGTGGAAACTCCGCACAGACCATCCAAAAACATCCTGTGGGAATATCAATCTTCCACTACAGACCATTCAAAACATCCTGTGGGAATATCAATCTTCCACTAGGCCATTCAGATACATCCTGTGGGAATATCAAGCTTCCATTCAAGGGTATTTACAAGAAATAAGCAACAGAAACTGTAAGCCTTTAATTTTTATTACTATTTTTGTGTTAAACTTGCAATCACGGCAACAAACGATAAACACAGTTATTCGCTTAGGTCGACGACGGTTTTTAGTTCAAGCGAATCAACATCAGCAGAAATGTCTTCGGTAAATTTAACAAGCGAACAGTTTCAAGCCTTATTAAATACAATAGCAAGGCCTATTTCGGACTCAGGTAGTTTAGCAAAATGCGCTTCTCGCTTCGATGGATCAAAGGGGGCTGATGTAAAAGCTTTTATAGATGCGGTCGAGATCTATAAAGAGTGTACCCACGTATCTTACGCGAACGCATTAAAGGGTATACCCATGCTGCTAGACGGTTTCGCCGCCACGTGGTTTCAAGGTGTTAAAAATACGGTAAACACGTGGGCCAGCGCCATTAATTTATTACGATCGACTTTTGGACCTCAAAAACCAGCCTACAGAGTATATCGGGAACTGTTTTCGACGGAACAAGATGCTAAAACTCCGTGTGACATTTTTGTATGCAAAACGCGCGCGATAATAGCTCAGTTACCGGCAGATACATTAACCGAAGCCACTCAATTAGATATGGTATACGGTTTGTTGCATAGGAGAATACGTGAAAAAGTAGCACGTGATAAGATCAATACATTTAGCGAACTCTTAAAAGAATCGAGGCAAACTGAAGAATCGTATGAAAATCCGGAAATAAACATTAAAAACGAAAACGAATCAAAACGGGTACGGTGTAGCTTTTGCAAAAATCCAGGTCACGTGAAGGATGAATGTCGAAAATTGGCCGCAGCCAGAACCAGGGAAGCAGATTCTCGAAAATCTTCGGTTGAGCCCAAACCTAATCCTCCTTTAGTAACTTCTCGTACTAGCACTAAACCAACCTTTTCCACTTCGAATCAGATTTCGTGTTATGGATGTAAGACTCCTGGATTCATTAAGAGTAATTGTCCAAAATGCAAATCATCCAGTAAATCCTCAGCAGTATCTGAATTTATGCTTGCTGAAACAGTTAATGTCGACCAACATTTTGCTACAAACCTATCAACTAAACCCATTGTTCAGGTCACTATTGAAGGTCATGTAGGTCATTGTTATCTTGATTCGGGAGCACAGTGCAGTATTGCTGGCTCTCAGCTAAGAGATATCCTCTTGAAGGATGAGGTACCCTTTTCCACAAAAAGTGTAGACATGACCCTAGCGGATGGTAGGACTACTTCTACCACTGTTTTGGTCTTTGATTTAGTTGTTATCTTACAAAACCGCTCTCATAGCATTTCCTTAATTTCTGTGCCCACACACACAAATAGTCGTACCTTACTGGGGGCAGACTTCTTAAGAAAAGCTAACATCATTCTAGACATTCCTAATGACTCATGGTTTTATGGTGATGTCCCTAATATCCCCTACTCATTTGCTCCAGATCCAGCTCAGGTCAGCTCTCCTTGCCAGGTCAATAGCGTTACTCTTGCTCATTTAGAACTACGAGTAGATGAAGGAATTTCTCTATCCTTAGAAGAAAGATCCAATCTTAACAACATTGTTAAGGAAAATTCTGATTTATTCGTATATAATATAGACCCTACTCCATATGCTGAACACTCCATTGTATTGGTTGATGATGTACCAATATCTGTTCCACCTTACCGTATGTCAGAGCCCAAAAGGCAATTACTGCGTCAGGAACTAGATAAACTTTTGGCTCAAGGCATAATCGAAGAGTGTGAGTCCCCATATGCTTCACCTGTGGTACTTGTGCCTAAGAGAGATGGAGGTATCAGATTAACAGTAGACTATCGACGCTTAAACGCAATAACACGTGCAGATAAGTACCCTCTGCCACGTATTGAAGATATTTTGCATGCAGCAAAGGAAACCCGATTTATGACTACCCTCGACTTAAAATATGGTTATCATCAAATCTCTGTACGAACAGCTGATCGTGACAAAACAGCCTTCGTGTGTCCATTTGGCACCTTTCGTTACACACGCATGCCCTTTGGTATGTGTAACAGTCCCGCTAGTTTCCAAAGGATGATTGATAAATTTCGTGCTGGTCTTCAAAATCTGAATATCCTAGCTTATTTAGATGATCTGATAATATTATCCCCATCCTTCTCTGATCACATAGACGATTTGAAACAAGTATTCAACCGGATGCGCCTATTTAAATTATGTCTAAATAGAGCAAAATGTTCATTCGCCTGTGAGGAAGTCCTATATCTCGGACACATCCTTTCACCTTTGGGTATCCGGCCAAGTGAAAATAAAGTATCTGCCATATTAAACATGACACCACCCCTAAATGTTACTCAACTGCTAAAATTCCTGCAAACATGCTCATGGTTCCGTAGATTCATCGAAAATTTCTCACATGTTGCTAAACCTTTGTCGAATTTAACCAAGAAAAATGTGAAATGGACCTGGGGAGCAGAACAACAAGAGGCCTTTGAATGTCTGAAACAATTATTGTGTTCTGCCCCAATCCTACGACAAGCTGACTGCAATTTACCTTATATACTTCGTACAGATGCTAGCAATTATGCTTTGGGGGCATGTCTTCTCCAGGAGGAGAAAGAGAACGAACGACCTGTAGAGTATGCTTCGAGACTTCTGACTCCTGCTGAACAAAACTATAGCACTACAGAACGAGAAGCTCTCGCTGTGGTTTGGGCAGTGAAGAAATTTCGAGGATACTTAGAAGGCGCTACTACAATAGTGCAAAGTGATCACCAGGCCTTAAAATGGCTAATGACCTTAAAGTCCCCTACTGGACGGTTAGCTCGATGGGCTTTAGAGCTTATGCCATATGACCTAAAAATAGAATACATCACAGGAAGAAAAAATGTAATCGCAGATACTCTATCAAGGCCTCCCATGACAGAAGTTCCCATCATAGCTGAAGTTCATCTAGTAAGAGTAGATTTTCCAACTCTTAGTGTTGCTGATGTTCGAGAAGAGCAGCTTAATGATCCAGATGTTGCCAAGATTATTAGATGTTTAGAAGATCCCTCTTCTGACACAAGCGTAGATTTCAAGAGGTGGGCAGAAAGAGGATATATCATGAACAATGGGATATTATACCGTTATACTCCTGAAGTAGATGAAGAAGAGCCCCAATTGGTAGCGGCTAGTACACGTATTCCTCACATACTGCATGAGTACCATGATTCCGCTACTGCTGGTCATTATGGAGTGGAGAAGACATATCAGAGAATAATAAAACGCTACTATTGGCCTGGAATGAAGAAAATTATCTCTGACCATGTAAGTAAATGTCTTGAGTGCCAACGCTATAAAGTCTCTAACCTCAAACCCGCTGGTCTCCTACAAACCCCTGTTCAGTCCCAGAGGTTTGAAGTGCTATCTATTGATTTATTTGGGCCTTTGCCCCTCTCTCCTCAAGGTTATACATGGATTCTGGTAGTGGAAGACACTGCTAGTCGTTGGGTAGAATTATTCCCGTTAGAATCTGCTACTGCCGCTGCCTGCGCCAAGTGTTTCATAGACAACATAATCTTACGATACGGAATCCCTCGTCGAGTCGTCAGTGACAACGGTACTCAGTTCGTGAGTGCGGTAATGCAGCAAGTGGCGCATTGTTTCGGGTACCAACAGAACCTTATACCTGTATACCACCCGGAAGCTAACCCCGTCGAACGAAAAAATAGAGACATTAAAACTCAGTTAGCTATTCTAACAAATAATGACCATTCGTCTTGGTCTGAAAAGTTACCCGCTATACGGTTCGCGATGAACACTGTGAAGTGCGACTCAACCGTTTTCACTCCCGCGTACCTCACGTTCGGTCGCGAGTTACGAACTCCTGATGATGCAAATCGTGATTTTCGAAGCATCATAGCCAAGGACAACTTCGTGCCACAAATCACGCCCTATCTAATAACTTTGAGTAAAGCTCTTAGTGAAGCCCGCGAGACACATGAACAATCCCAAGATAGACGTAAGAAGTATAAAGACTGCCACCGCCGCTCGGTTTCGTTCGAAGTAGGTGATATTGTGCTAGTCGATTCGCATACACTAAGTGACGCGTCTAAGTCCATAACTTCGAAGTTCGCGCCGCGTCGTGACGGACCCTACAAGGTGACCAAAATGCTGTCCCCTACAACCTATGAAGTTTCACACATCGACACTCCGGATGTTCCTGCTGGAAAATATCATGTCTCAGCCTTGACGCCTTTCCATGCCGATCCAGAAGATCCGTGCCCTGCTCCAGTTCAACCTCTCCGTAGAAGAGGTCGTCCAGTGAAATCCTCAGAAGCCGACCCTCCTGCTCCACTGGTCTCCTGCCCAGAGTCTTTGATCCTTGGGTTAGACGATAGCGAAATGGGCCCCCCTGTTGGAGATGACCTTGCTCAAATTGAAGCTGAACCTGAACCTGACCTTATTGCCAGACGTAGACAACCCCGACCAAAACGTTGTCATTGCTGTCCTGTAGAGCTCTATTCCTGCTTAGACTCTGTTGCCCCACCCGCGAGTCGCCAGGGTGGTGCAAAGGGGGAGGATGTAACAGCCACACCGCTCCATGGCTGAATACCACCGAAGTTACCATGACAGTGTCCACCGAGAGTGAACGGTGACAAGAGACAATAGATATATATGTTTTGTTGTTGTAAGATGTAGGTTAAATTGTAATACATGGTTTTCCTTTTAATAAAATCGTGTAAATCAATATTCACAGTCATTACCTAACTATTTTAACTAATACCCACATCACAATATTATATATATTTGGGTTTTTATTTGGGTTGGGTTACATCTGATGTTCAACTTATTAAAAAATGGCCTCGAAAAAGGCTAACATTGTTTTTATTCGGCTATTTTAGTAGTTTACTTGTCCTGGAGGACCTGGAGGCATCTCACCTGAGCTTATAAAATACGGATCAAAAAAATTACACCGGATGATACAATGGATATTTCAGAAAGCCATAAATGGAGAACAGCTCCCAAAGGAATGGACGGCGGCATATATGACATCTATATTTAAGAAAGGAGATAGAAAACGATGCGAAAACTACAGAGGAATAAGCGTAATATCATCAATAGGAAGATTATATGGGAAGATACTGCGAGAAAAGATAGAGCAAGCGATAAAAGGCAAAATCGGAGAGGATCAGGCAGGCTTCACGGCAGGAAGATCATGCATAGACCACATATACACACTGGAACAACTGTTGGAAAAGAAAAAAGCAAAAAATAGAGATATACACTTGGCATTTGTGGACCTGAGAAAGGCGTATGACTCTGTACCAAGGTCAGAACTATGGGAGGCAATGTACAAATTAGAAATACAGACGGAACTCATAGAAGCTACAAAAGCTCTGTATAAAGAAAATAAAGTGTCCATTAAAATGGGAACAAGAATCATAGGAGACTTCACCACAACAAAAGGGCTCCTGCAGGGTTGTTCCACATCTCCAACCCTATTCAAAATATACTTAGAGAAAGCCTTGACTACATGGAAAAGAAAATGCGAAGGCATGGGAGTACCGGTACGGAACGAATACCTATATACATTAAGTTTTGCAGACGATCAAGTAGTGATTGCACAAGACCAAGACGACCTCAGCTACATGATGAAGAAACTACAAGAAGAATATACCAAGGCTGGCCTAGATATTAACCTCGCGAAAACAGAGTACCTATCTACAAGTGAAGAAGACATAGAAGATCTACAGATTGATGACAACGTAACAATCAAAGGAAAGGATAAATTCAAATACCTGGGGTTTATAATCACGAAAAAGGCAACAACAGAGGAAGAAATTACACAAAGATTAGGACAAACAAGAACAGCAATCCGACAACTTAACTCAGTATGGTGGGATAGACACCTAAATATGAAGACAAAAACGCAGATCTATAAAACATTAGTGCGAAGTATTATGACATATGGGGCTGAAAATTGGATCATAAACAAGAAAACCAGCAGTAAGATAGTAGCAACAGAGATGGAATGCCTGCGAAGATGCTGCAGAGTAACAAGAATGGATAGGAGAAGTAATGACGAAATAAAGCAAAGAACATCAATAGAAACAGACATACTAACATATATAGAACAAAAAAGACTAAAGTGGTATGGACATGTAAGAGAATAACCGAATGGAGCCCCATAGGAAGGAGGAAAAGAGGACGACCCCGAAAATCCTGGAGGAACGAAGTAGACGACGCCATCAGTAAGAGAGGACTAAACGATGGAGAATGGAACAACAGAGAGAGATGGAAACGGTTGAGCGAGGGAAGGCAGTGAATACTGTAGAATCCCTAAATATATATATACTTGTCCTTTATGTTTAAAGGAAGCGTTTAACATAAATATCGTAAGAATCATTTTCATCTTGAAATAACTCTTAAATTATTAAACATAATTAATTATTAAACCAAACATTAATTAATTATTAAACCAAACATTAAATTGGAGAAAAACTGGTGTTACGGACGCATTTAAAAGAATTACAACACTAAAATGGTACTGGGCAGGACATGTTGCCAGAGTCAGGGATGGAAGACGGACCAAGAAAATTTTAGAATGGCGACCTAGACACGATGCTCATCGTAATCGAGGACGTTCTTCAACAAGGTGGTCAGATGGCAACAAGCTCATCTAGCACAACTGGATTCAAGGTGCTCAAGATTGGATGCAAATATGTAATTATTTACGGGAGTAATTATTTACACTGAACCACAACTACAGAGAACATTTGGAGAGGATAGCAGTCCTCTTGAATCTTTGACTGGTCTTAAACTTTCCTGTGTCTTCTTTGTTAGTTTTAAGGTTACCTTTACACCATGTTCTATTAAGATCCCAACATATAAAAATATAATAAACATAAATTAAAACAAGCACGAGAAAGTTATACGTACTTCTAGAAACATATTATCTATACTTCTGTCACCATACATTCATAAATTATGTATTGATTTTATTTGTTGGGACGATTGTTCATGTCGATGTCGTTTTAATAATATGTTAAAATACTTTTAGCATTGTTGGAATGGACACATTATTCATGAATATAATGAACTGCGTGGGAATGAATCTTGAGATTATCCAAGGGGCTTTCCTTTCCATTCTTCCAAGAGCAGAGAAGAAAACAGACGGTCAATTGTTAACGCAGGACGGGCTATATAACACCGAAGAACTAACTATTACTTTAAGAGCGGAAATGAAGAAAATATCGCAGCATTTACAAGTTGTTTATAAGTAAGAATGATTTATACGGGTTATAAAGTACATATATAGTAACTGGATTTTTTTAGAGTTTGTGAGGACCTAGAAGATATTCATAAATATTTAACCCTTGCACAAGCTACAGCAACGTTATTTATTCTTTGTTCTTGTTTATATTTAGTATCAATGGTAAGTATTATTGAACGGCATTTAAAAAAATTATTTCAACTTTCGTCAACCATAGGTACTCCTACAAAACTACATTTTGCCCCAAGTTTATTTTATCTTCTTACATTTGTGCATAATTTGCACACTTTAATAAATTAACATTACTTTACCGAGGCAACCAACTTCACAATACATAAAAAATAAAATATCGTTTATAGTATTTTACATATATAAATGGGTGCACGTCACAATTTATTTAAAGTGACGTCACTTATATTTAAAATTTCCAGAACGTCAACCTTAGTGTTCAAATTTTCCTAACACAGCTAATAATTCGAAACCCATACGGAACTGGTCGATCGTTCATAGGCGTCAACATGGTATAATAATTAGAAAAATGTAATCATCATTATATTGGGAATTTTAGAATTATATTGATTAAATAACCACAAACATTTGTTATTATTAATAATATAAATTTTATGAAATAACTCTTTAAGTGTAGTATTTCACAAAATAACAATTTTAATTAAATATATTAGACAATTGTACGCAACTGATACGGGAATACTTCAAAATTTTTTGACAGTTCAGCGTGTGGCAAAATTGTTTAAAGTGTTGTTGCTTTTTTAGAGTAAGAATTTTGTTTATGTTTTGATTTCTTACACAATTTGATCATAATATATTATATATTAATAAATTGTATCTATAAATACATATTAAATTTAGATTAATAGCTCTAAAAACTAATTATTGTTGTGTATTGTGATTGTGCTATGCCAAAACAACTAAATAGTCTGTAGAAAGCTGATAAGCTTTCATATAAGATAGATTATTTTGAACAAGAAATAATGGCGGGACGTTTTTACTATTAATGCTCTAAAAGAGGTAAGTTTAAAATTTAGAATATCTAATTTTGTATTAAAATGTTTTCTTATGTATTTTAGTGTATTGAAGTAGTCTTAAAACTAAGTTTATTCTAAAGTGACAAATAAATCAATAAAAATAACACAATGTAGGGAGAAAATTATCAAAGATATATATATATATATATATATATATATATATATATATATATATATATATATATATATATATATATATGTATATATATATAATAACGGATTTATTACGGCTGTCGCCGCTTCTCCGCCCCCAATTTCCATCTTTTTCTGTCATATGCAGTTGCCTCTTCTAAGTCTCTTGCCGCCATTGCTTCATCAATATCGTTGCGCCAACTTCTCCGTGGTCGTCCTCTCTTTCTTCTTTCAGGAGGGATCCATTCCAGTACTCTCCTAGGCCATCTGTACTCTGGCATTCTTTTAACATGTCCGAACCAGATTAATTGTTTTCTTTCTATGTCATCATTGATATTTCTCTCCATTTTCATTTCGTTTCTTATTTGTTCGTTTCTAACTCTCTCCAGTTTCGATCTACCGCAGCTTCGTCTCAGATAATCCATTTCTGTCGTCATAAGTTTGTTTCTATTAGCTTTGGTGACGTCCCATACTTCCGAACTGTAAAGTGTAATATTTTGGACTATACTACAGTAAATGTGTTTTTTGGTTTCTAGTCGAATTGTTTTTTGCCAGAGAAGAGAGTTTAAGCATGGAAGACAAACAGCACAAAAGGAGACTCCATGTGTGTGGACACAAGTGTTTTGCTTGCGCGAAATATTTTTGTTCTGACTGTTTTTTTAAGGTGCATGCTGCCAAACTACAGTAATTTTTTTCATTAGCATTTATGTTAAGTTGTCGACTATTTTTTATACCATTTTTTAGCGTTACGCTACTTGTTAAATAAATATTTAAGCTAAAAAAGCGTTTTTACTACATTTTGATAAACGACCTTTATAAAAAAAAGTATAATACCATCTACAATAGCTACGGGATAAAATCATGGAACGGTTTTCTGAGGCCAAAACTTTAATTTCTCCATACAAAATGTACAAGCCGAGTGACTGCTTAGGTACTGGGTACACGGCATGCGGTTTTGTAAGTTTTACTGAGTACCATATATGGCGCTCAATATTTGAACTTTTCTTCTGAACTGAGTAGTATATGTGGTACTCAAATGACTCTTTGGCAATGCAAGTAAAAAGAGGCTAGCAGTCAACTTGTTAAGAATTATAATGTTAGTGACTCAAATTATGTATTTTAATGGTCAGCTGACCTCATTATATGACTAGTACCAACTACTGTATAGACATAAGTATTAACCAAATTTTCGATTTTACAGTCAAAATTTTACCATTTTGTTTTCATTTTTAAGTGGTAATCCTTATTTGTAGGTTTTTCACTGATGATGATCTGATCGAAAATTTTAATAAAAAAATTATAATAATAGTCTCCCGTTTTATACCGCTGTCGCGGCTTTGGGAGTATAGCAGGGTAGTCTGCTATATCTAGGGCCTACGGTATACAAGGAAGGTAACATGGCCAGTGCTACGCTTCAACCGTCTATTATTACCCCTGGTTTTACCCAAGGTACTCATTTTTATTCAGGCTGAGTCGACCTGGGGCCTATAGACATTTTTAAAATGTCTAAATGTTCTTGCCGGCGGTAGGATTCGAACTCCGGACCACCGGCTTGCGAGGCAAGTATCCTACCGCTTGCGCTACGCAGGCCCTGCGTATAAAAAAATTATACCATTTTAAAAAAAGTAGTGTTTACTTCATTGTAAGTTTTTTATTAACTATGGTATCCAGCCAACCACTGAGAATCTTGCTCTTAAATTTAAAAAATTAATAACGTCGACAATTTATACCTAGTGTATTGAATTAAGTTAAAGTTATGATGTTTTTCATATGCGCAAAACTGAGTTGCAGAAAAACTGAATTTAATTAATGTGACACGCATAAAAACGTCGATGTTTTTGTTTCCTGATAGTTTTGTCAAATTTGGAATATTATTTGCCAATACTCATCTATCTCTGAGCATGCTCTCTTATGCGGAAAATAATAATGGCACTTATGTTAACAGTAATTATTTCATGCATTTTGTCTTAAAAACTTTTTTGTTTTACTTTTGTAGACACCTTTTGGGAGTAAACAGTTTTTAGCAGAAATCGTATATATGATTGCCATGGGTTTTCAGTTAGCATTATATTGTTGGTTTGGTAATGAAGTGACACTTAAGGTAATAAGAAATATATATTATTTTAAAATTTCTTGACGCTTATTTTTCAGGCTGACAAAATGCCTTTTTATATCTGGCAATGTGATTGGTTAACTGCAGATAAGGAGTTTAAAATGTCTATGATCCTTAGCATGGCCAGGGCCAAAAGACCGCTCTATTTGACGGCCGGAAAATTTGCACCACTTACTCTACCAACATTTGTAGCGGTATGTATTATTAACTAATTTTTTTGCATAATAGCTATTATTAATTACCAGACATTTGCATATGCCTATGTTCGACTTTATTGATATCGAAGATGTAGAGCTCCATTGATAAGTTTTATTAGAGCCTATTTTATGGATTACATTTAATTATCAGACAATATTTTTTAAGGGTAGTCCTTGAGTATTACTATTGTCTTTATTCCCATTAGAATAATTTTACCACTTCAATTCCTACAATCTTTAAGGGACGAAGTTGCTGCTCGGCTGATTTTCGCAATTTACTCATCGGGAGTATTTCCTGTAGACACAATTCGTTTAGCAGGCTGTGTTGCATCAGTTCATAGAGAAGAAATTGAAAGTTTTCGTAGTATGAAGGCTTTACGAATGTCAACATTCTGCTCCCTTAGGGTTCTGAACTTCCTTGTTTGAGCTGCGTGTAAGCATTGCTAAGATTTTTCGATCGCCTCAAATATTTCTGTGTTTGCTGTAAGAGTACGAAGATTAACATCTAATGTTGATTTTTCCCCAATCTTGTAATAGCTGTTACTGATGTATTGTCTTAATGATGTGGAATAGTATAACTATCTTCCTTAATCTTTGGTGGACCTCTTTTTGGGAGTAGTTTTATCAGTGTTTTGGGTTACTGATACATTTCTCAGTTTGTTTGACTTGGTACTTATTTAGCCATTCAAAGTATTATTCACCTTTTTTTATTTTCTGTTTGTTTGTTTATTTAACCGTTTGTTTGTTTGTTAAATATGTTTATTATTTTTGTGGAAAAGTTTTTTTATGTCATACTACTTTTAGTTATTATTGCTTAGTTACGAGTTACATAATACTGTACTTTATGCCCTTACGGACATGAGGTATATTTTATGGCCCGCACAGACATAAAGACAAAAAAATTGATAACCTCTTAATAATATTTATTATTAAAGTTACAAAATATGGAATTAAATTATTATAACTAGGTGAAGTTTGTTTAGCAGTAAATGGTTGACTTCAATTAGTATCGACTATAAACATCCTGGGTTAATCGATACTAGTATAAAAGGCCCGGTTTCAGGTAAAATTTAAATATGTTTCCTGGTAAAATTTGTCAATCTTCATTTCTTAATGTTGATTTAATTGCGTACAATCCAAACTCATTATAATTTCATTAATATAGATAAGGCTTATATTGACGAAACTGTACTGATAAGAGGGTTTTTCGAATTCGATAGTAGTGCGCGATGGGTTCGCTAATCACTTTTTAAGTGGTTTTCAGGTATTTATATAATAAGTTTATTGAATTGAACACCAACCAGTATTTGTTTGGCTTTATGTATCACGGGAAGTGTTAAGTAGTATTACTCATTTTATTCATTACGTTTTCTATCATTATGTGGCGTCCGTGGGATAATAATAATGGGGCTTCTTCTAGTCTTCGGTAAAGAAGAAACATTTATCTGCAGATGCAAAGCAAATTGTAAAAACTAGGTACAGTACCTTACTTAAAAGAGGACTTGACACAACTTCTGCTACGAGTAAAATATGCGATTTGACGAAAATACCTTTGACCACAGTAAAAAGAATTACATCAAATCCCATAGAAACAAGAAAAAAAAAAACGTAAAGATTCTAGTTCCACCAAATGTATGGACGAAGCCGATAAGGACTTGATACGTCGAAAAGTCTGTACCATGTACGAAGAGCAACGCATACATACATTAAGAGCTCTGAAGCAACGGCTCAATGTTGACGAAACCCAAATAAGCTGTAGCCTCATCAGCTTATGGAAAATTTTGAAAAGTATGGTCTTTCGATATCGTATAATTGACAAAAGACAAGTAATTATGGAATCTCATAGACTACAAAAATGGCGTTATTTCGATAAGAAAATTCCGTTCTGAAAATCGTCCGACAATTTGACACACATGGTTTGACACACATTCAACGCGACCTAAAGGATTTGCCGATTCCTCCGGTAAATGGAAGACAACAGCTCCGTCAAATAAAGGTAAAAGAATAACGATTTTACATGCTGGATCAGAAAATGGTTGGGTTCCAAATGCCTTGTGGCTTTCTGCAAAGAATATTAAAGTCTCCTGCGTCGACTATCATGAAGATACAACGGCAGAACTTTTTGAAAAATGGTTCAAAAGTAATCTTATGCTAAACATTCCTCAAATTCCTCAATATTACATGGAGATGAATAATATGTATTTTGAAGAATATTACACCAAACAAGAGCTTATAGAAGTTTTAAAGGCATTTTCTATAAAAGAAAGTATATGTTTGTGATACATTGGCAGAGAAAATGGGACATGCAGTGCTGCGGCTTCTACCCTATTATTGTATGTTTAAACCCATAGAACATATATGTGGCACGAATTGAAGTCTAACGTGAGGTCACAAAATGTTTCTCCAACATTAAGTAGTACTGTTGTAAAGTTAATAAGAAAATGTGTCAATGATATTCTTCCAAGTAGTTGGAGAAATTCAGTCCGACACGTAATAAGTAAAGAAAATTCATATGTTAATGTAGATCATAATATAATTGAACCGATCATAATTAATTTAGATGAGGATAGCGATGGCGAAACAGAACTATGTGTGGAGTGATACTGTCATCAAATCTACAAATGTTACGGTTAAAAAAAACCACAAATTATTATTAATGTTTGTTTTTCTATAATCTTAACAATTAAAAAATAGATTAATTATAAATTATAAGGCAATATATTTTACATCCGTTTTTTTGTTTTTGTCGTCGTAATTATTGTAAATTTTGTGGAACCTTTGCTTAATTATAGGAGTACCGTCTAGTCAGTGTTAATTGTCAAAAAACCAACTCTGTCTACCTCGTTTGCTTATCGCTCCAGACCTGTCTTGACAATGGGCCAGGTCAGATAAATTTAATAATATTTACGACCGCACTTATTGAAGTCAACCATTTTCTGCTAAACAAATTTTATATAACATTATTTAGTAGAATTCGCATAAAACTGTCAATTTTTTGAAGATCCGGTAATAGATAGATTTGATATTTTTACTTTTTAGGTTTGACAGTCTCAGATGTTCATTTATGATCATATATGACATCATTTAGATTGTGAATACGATAAAAAACTAGTATGACATAAAAGTTTGTATGCACTGTGAGCATTACTAGATGTGTATACCCTCGGGCGTATACCGTGGTGCATAAATAACTATTAAGGTGTAATTTTGTTTGTTTTATGTTAGCCGTGTTTTATTCTATAGAGGGTGCAATTCTTGTGATGTAATTCTTCTTCTTGCACAGACATAAAACTTCTTTCTCAGCTAAAAGAATAATTACGTTATCTATGTTAACATTAATTTTGAAATTTTACCATTTCAAAGTGCTTATGTTATAAACATAGCATAATAGTCTTTATGTTCAAATTATGCAAGTAAGAATGTAAGTTTTATCATGTACTGAATTTTGCCAGCTTTCAACCAATATATTATTTAGTTGGGAACAAATATGTATGTATGTTCAATGTATACACAATGATATGGAGGAAGACGTAACACACTAAGTGTTACGGAGGATAACCTAATGGAGGCGTGAACTAGAGTAGCGTACGTCTCACTAGAATGGAGGCAATAACAATGCTCCGAGACTAGATGGAATCCCGAACAGCGCTCCAAGAACAGCCATAAAAAAATCAACTGCAATGTGCCTGGATGTCTACAATATTGCCTCAAGGAGGCTGTATACTGGATACAGCTGGTAAAATATAGAAACGAATAGTCCATCAAAGAATCGAAGCAGCAGTCGCAGTTGATCCGCTGCTTAACACCAACCACTATAGTTTTCGAAGAGGACAATCAACACTAAATGCGATTAACCTTGTCGTTAACACAGATAAGGATGCGATCGCAGGGACCAGATGGACGAAGGATATGAAGAAGTACTATCTGGTAGCCATATTGGCTATCAAAAATGCTTTCAATTCCGCCAACTGGGACTGCATTATTCGGGCTCTCACCAAAATGAATGTACCGACATATCTAAGTAGGATGGTTACTGATCGACTTTTGAAGTATGATACAATTCTCACTCGCTTCACCTATTCTCATTCGCTTGACTGTCGAATGGTTCAGTGAATGTGGGTTCGAGCCCCAGCTCGGTGTACAGAAAAATAAAAAAGGCTAACGCAGCAGTTAAAACTCTAGATGAATCTGCGGCTTAGACTAAAATATGCTGGTGTCTGATCGGCCTATGGTGGAGCAGTACGGCAAGAGATAAGGGCTTGCGGCTCGGTGATACTCCTCATAGATCCCAAACAAACAAATTCTTGGGACGATTATCTACTTTTCTCTTCCTTGAGAACCAAATGCAAAGAACTAAGCAGGTCATGTCATGAAATTTATATAAGTCAAACTGAATCTAGAATTAGTTCAAACGTAAAGCACTTTTGGAATTTTGTTAACAGCAAACGCAAAAATAATGGTCTACCAAACACAATGTTTTTTGGAAACACAATGCTTAATAATGGTGCAGATATCGTTAATAGCTTTGCGCAATGCTTTCAAAATATTTACAGAGCAAATGATGATGATTTAATACAGCCCATCTTAGAGTATGAGAAAACAGTGAGTCTAAATTCTTGTAATGTATCTATTGAAATCATATTTGAAAAATTAGCCAATTTAGACATTTATAAGGGCTCTGGGCCAGATGGAATTCCACCCATACTATTAAAAAAATGTAGATGTACTTTAACCCATACCTTATATTTTCTGTTTTCTCATTCACTTGATTCAGGTATTTGTCCAAGTTTGTGGAAATCTAGTTTTATTGTTCCTATTCATAAATCAGGTGACAGGAGTAACATAGCTAACTACAGACCAATAAGCATTCTTTCTTCTATTCCTAAAATACTAGAGAGTATAATATGTGACTCTATTAAAACACCTTTATGCAATGTAATAATTGAAGAGCAACATGGTTTTCTTTCAGGTAGATCAACTTCGACAAATCTTTTACTTTTCACGCAATACATATCTGATGCTTTGGAAAGGAGACTACAGGTGGATGCTATTTATACAGATTTCTCCAAAGCATTTGACACTGTGAATCATAAATTGTTGTGTAACAAGCTTAAAACTATTGGATTTACAGGCAATCTGTATAACTGGTTATGTAGTTACCTAACTAGCAGAATACAACTTGTTAAAATTAAACACTTTCAATCTAGTGAAATCTCCGTAACATCTGGTGTTCCACAAGGAAGCCACTTAGGGCCTTTCCTTTTTAATATATTTGTTAATGACATTAAATCTCAAATTAACTCTAAATTTTTGCTATTTGCTGATGATTTAAAAATCTATAGAATTGTCGAAGACGTCTCAGATTGTGAAAAACTCCAAATTGATATTAACAAAATTATGGCATGGTGCAATTGGAACCAAATGAGCATTAATGTTGGAAAATGTCACTTTATTAGTTTCAGTAGAAGAATTAACAACCTCTGTTCACGCCTCTATCCAATTTAAGTTTATGTTATACATTTTTACAACCCGGCAACATAGTAGCGTAGGAAAATATATTAGGCCATATGTGAAGATAAGGCGAGTCCCTTAAGGCACCCCAAAGAAGACAGCACTCAAGTACGAGACGGGATCGGTGATACAACATTAGAGCGAGCGGACATAATACTTAATAAGCGTTATATATATTCATGTATTGTGTAATTCAAAATAAAATCAGTTTTGTTTTCGCACGGAGTTTGATTATTAACCAGCGGCACAAGCGAAGTGCATATCAAGCATTATCCATGGTCTATTCGAGCCGAATCATCAAATTCTTGTGTTGAAACAGTGTAAATTCACCGAATTCCGAACTCATATTTGTGTCATCAAATTAGCGGGCGAAATAGTGCATTCATAGTGGCCCGAGCGCGTTATAGACTGTCGAACGTTAATCTTAAGACAGTTACATAATTGGACAACTGTGGGTTTAAAATCTGTGAATACAAGTTGAGGCAGATCCTTGGCGCCAGGAGGCTAGAGCTGTTAGAATAAACATACAATATTTTGGTGAGCATTATCCATTTCACATTCCCTTATTTATCAGTCTTTGTACCTTTATTCTGCACATGTGATAATTCTGAGAACGTTAGGGTCGAATATCAAGCGATTTATATTCTGTTTCTGTTTACTGTATAATTCATTATAAAATTATGGAGAATTTAAAGCGAAAAAGGGGCGGTTTTAAATGCAAACTCACAATATTTTCGAAATTTATATTAGCGTTAAATGATAAAATAACTAAGGGTGAAACGATTTCAGATTTAGAAGTATTACAGGCTATTGAAATGGTAAATAATATAGAACATTTACAGGGCGAATTCGATGAAGTTCAGGGGCAAATAGAAAATACGGTTCAATTTGAATTATTAGAGGATGAATATACGGAACGCGAAGAATTCTATAACAAATATTATTCACAATTAGCGGTAGCGCGAAAAATCATTCGCGATAATCAACAAGTAGCTTGTATAGAAAGCGATAAAGCAAGTGAGCGCTCTAAGAATTCATATACAGGGCATTGTATTGAACTTAAACCTATCGAGTTACCAAAATTTGATGGTAATTATAATAATTGGTTAGATTTTGCAGATCTTTTTGAATCTTTAGTTAACAGAAATGAGTACTTAGACAATATAAGGCGTTTTCATTATTTACGAAGTTCATTACAGGGCGGTGCGGCGCAGGTCATACGAACATTAGAGTTTACCGCCGAAAACTATGCAGTTGCGTGGAAATTAATTAGGGAAAGGTACGATAATAAGAGATTATTAATTTCCAATCATGTTAATGCCTTATTTAATATAGAGCCAATACATAAAGAGTCATCTAATAGATTGCGGCAATTAGTTGACATTTTTTCGAAGCATTTATACGCGTTAAAGCAGCTAGGGCTACCTACTGATTCGTGGGACATACTCCTTATTCATATTATTTCTTGTAAGTTCGATACATCGACTTTACGCGCATGGGAGAATAGCAAAACACATAATGAAATTCCTAGTTTTGATGATTTTAAAACGTTTTTAAAATCAAGGGCGGACCTCTTAGAATCTCTTGAGGTAAATCAAGCTGAAAAACAAAATACACGGAATATTTCTCAGGCGGGCGCATATCCACGGAATACGAAATATTCACATAACATTCGCGGTCTATATTCATCACAGGGAACTTTAAATAAATCGGATAATACACAGTGTTGCCCTATTTGCAAAAGGGAACACTACATTTATCAATGCGGCGAATTTTCAAAACTTTCATCTAGGGACAGGTTTGATAAAGTAAGACAGGTCAATCTTTGCACGAATTGTCTTAAACCTGGACATTTCTATAAGCGGTGTAGACAATCAACATGCAAGAAATGCGCGTCAAAACACCATACGTTATTGCATCCAGATAGATCAAGCGAACAGAACGCAACTTTAGTTCATCAACCGGTAGAAAACGCGAGCGATATACGATCTGCAGATAATATACAAGGTAGTTTAAACACTACCAATTTGTCAGTTTCGGCAGTTAGCGCTGCAGATCAAACTATACTGTCCACAGTATTAGTTAATATTTTTGACAGCCAAGGTAAGGCATACATAGTGCGAGCTTTGTTAGATTGCGGTTCACAAAGCTCATTCATAACCGAAAATTTATGCGATAAACTTAGATTAAAAACGACAAGCGCGAACATATCAGTCATGGGCATAAATAATATTGCATCTCCCGTTCGATTCAAATGCGAAATAAATATACAGTCGCGTAGCGATATAACTTTTCATAAAACTTTAAATTGTTTCGTAATACCAGAAATTACGGGGTGCGTGCCGGCATCTGAAATAAACATTAGCGATTTGCAGATACCTAAACATTTAAAATTAGCGGATAATCATTTTCATAAACCACAAAAGGTCGAATTGTTGATAGGAAGTGATCTATTTTGGCAAATACTGGGCGCAAACAGAATTAGTTTAGGTAAAAATAAACCATTCATGCAAGAAACAATGTTTGGCTGGATCATAGCAGGGCCGTATATCAGCCAAAACAAAGCATCAGAAAAGCGAATAACTAAGTGTAATTTCACAAACACAATCGAAGTTACAGAACAGCTAAGTAAGTTCTGGGAACTTGAAGAGGTTTTCAATGGAAAACCTGCACTCTCGGGCGAAGAAATTGCATGCGAAAAACATTTCGAAGATACGGTGAAACGCGACGCGACAGGCAAATTCATAGTATCATTGCCATTCAAGGAATCGATAAGTTCACTCGGTGATTCATTTCGTCAAGCAAAAAATAGATTTTTAAATCTCGAGCGTAAGTTGAATAAAGATGCCAATCTTAAAACTCTTTATAGCGAATTCATCCAGGAATATAAAGAATTAGGACATATGAAAGGTTTATGCAGAATTACGGAAGCGGCAACAGACTTTAGGGTAAATACTACATTTTATTTTATGCCACATCATCCAGTTTTAAAAGAAAATTCTTTGACGACACGTTTGCGCGTTGTGTTCGATTGTAGTGCGCCAACTACAAACGGCATTTCATTAAATAGTATTCAAATGGCCGGACCAACCTTACAAAATGATTTACTCTCCATTTTATTGCGTTTTAGAACACACTTATATGTAGTTAGTGCGGATATAGAAAAAATGTACCGTCAGGTATTGGTTGCAGATGATCAAAAATCCTTACAATGTATCTTATGGCGAAATAATCCGGAAGAACCGATTGAAATATTTCAGTTACAAACAGTTACATACGGTATGAAATGCTCTTCTTACTTAGCGATTAAATGTCTAATGACGTTGGCAGAGGAGCAAGAAGCTACAAATCCTAACATTGCTAGCATTATTAAATCCGATTTTTATGTGGACGACCTTTTGACAGGTTTTGATTCAAAACAGAAAGCGCGCGAAGCATGTAAACAACTTTTTGAGGTCCTCAAAGGCGGAGGATTTACATTGCGTAAATTCTATTCAAATGATCCTGAAATATTGAGAGATATACCGGATAATTCAACTACGGGTTCCGTTATTCAATTCGGTGAAAACGAGAAGGCGAAAACTTTGGGATTATTGTACTCACCGCAATCAGATACTATGTTTTATAGCATAAGTTCATCTCTAGGCCATATAATCACAAAGCGAACTTTATTATCGGACATAGCTCAAATTTTTGATCCCTTGGGTCTATTAAGTGCGTGTACCATCATAGCGAAAATTATGTTACAACAACTATGGCTCGAGCGTCTTTCATGGGATGATCCCATACCGGAGCATTTAGCAAATAATTATTTACAGTTTAGGAATAAATTAGGAAGCTTAAACAATTTAAAAATACCTCGGCATGTTATATGTTTTAGTAAAGTCAAACTAGAACTTCATGGATTTTGCGACTCCTCAGAAAAGGCGTACGGTGCTTGCATATTCATTAAATCTACCGATTCGTTAGGCAGGTCGTATTCATTCTTATTATGTGCAAAAAGCAAGGTTGCGCCCTTAAAGCCAGTTACCTTGCCGCGTTTAGAGCTCTGTGGAGCAGTAATTTTATCGCGTTTGACCAATAAGGTCAAAAATTCATTAAATGTGCAATTCGATACGTGTTACCTCTGGACAGATTCATCGATAGTACTTAGTTGGTTGAAAACAGCAGCCAATGCATTGAAGACGTTTGTTAGTAACCGCGTAGCAGAGATCCAGGAAACCACTTCGTTTGCGCAGTGGCGTCATGTGCCAGGCAAGGATAATCCTGCAGATCTAGTGTCCAGAGGCGTGGAACCAGATAAAATAATGGAGTGCAACTTGTGGTGGCATGGACCGGAGTGGATCGTGCAAGATTCAGATAAATGGCCAAATTTACAAGTTGTCCCTACTGAAACAAGCGAAACAAGGAAAAACATAAAGGTTTTTACGAATAAACTTGATGAAACACAGAATACGGAAGTATTCTCATTTGAGCGCTTCTCTAATATTTTACGTTTAAAAAGAACCGCTGCATATGTGTTCAGATTCATCCGCATGTGTAAAAATAAGGAAAGAACTTCTGAACCCCTTTCTTTGGATGAAATACATTCTGCATTTAATCGTATTCTAAAACTGTGTCAATCACAGTCATTTTCTAATGAAATAAAGCATTTGAACCAAAAAGGATCTTTAGATAAAAACAGCAAACTTATAAATTTATCTCCATTTCTTGATGATCAGGGCATCATGAGAGTAGGCGGGCGTTTAAAGCATTCCGAGTTTACGTATGACAAAAAACATCCCATCATTTTAGCGGCAGATCATATAGTTACGTCGTTAATATTTAATCATTTTCACAAGGATCTTATGCATGCTGGTCCTCAGCTTTTACTTGCAACTATAAGAGAAACTTTCTGGCCGTTATCAGGAAGAAATTTAGCGCGACGTACCGTACACAAATGTGTAAAATGTTTTAGATTAAAATCTAAATCCATTCAGCCAATAATGGGTGACCTACCTGCCCAGCGTCTCGCAGGTGGCCCACCGTTTATTGTAACAGGTGTAGATTATGCGGGCCCTTTCTTAATTCGCGATAGAAAGGGTCGAGGTTGTAAACTAATAAAGAGTTACATGTGTCTTTTTATTTGTTTTTGTACGAAGGCCATACATTTAGAATTAGTTACAGAACTGTCTAAGGAATCATTTCTGTTGGCCTTTAAAAGATTTATTGCGCGAAGAGGCAAGCCTCAAAAGATGGTCTCCGACAATGGAACCAATTTTATAGCAGCTAGTTCGGAGTTAAAATTGTTAAGCACATTTTTAGAGCAGCACACTCCCGCGATAAGAGAATCCTTGCTAAAGAATAATATTTCGTGGTCCTTCATACCTCCCTATTCTCCACATTTTGGCGGACTGTGGGAAAGCGGAGTAAGAACAGTTAAGCATCATTTGCATAGGGTTTTGGGAAACGCGCACTTAACGTTCGAGGAATTTTATTCGTTGCTTGTGCAGATTGAAGCTATAATAAATTCCCGACCGATTCATCCTTTATCCTGTGATCCAAATGATCTCTCCCCATTAACCCCTGCACATTTTCTCATCGGAAGACCACTTATTACCAATCCAGATCCAGATTTGCGTCATGTTCCAGTTAATCGGCTCTCAAAATTCCAGCATATTCAGCAGCTTTCTCAGCATATATGGGAACGATGGAACAAAGAATACATCTCCGAACTACAAAAACGCACGAAATGGACTACTACTAACGGTGAAGTTGCGGAAAACACGTTAGTGCTCATAAAAGAGGACAATTTACCTCCATTAAGGTGGAAGTTAGGTCGCGTGATCGAACTTTTACGCGGCAGTGATGGTGTAGCCAGAGTTTTTAGGATAAAGACAGACAATGGTATCATAACTCGTTCTTTTTCCAAGGTGTGCCCGCTACCCGTTTCGGACTAAGCGTAGTTTAAACATTTGAACATTTAGCATTAGCAGACGATTTTGTTGGCAGTGTTTGCCAAGGCGGGGGCCATGTTCACGCCTCTATCCAATTTAAGTTTATGTTATACATTTTTACAACCCGGCAACATAGTAGCGTAGGAAAATATATTAGGCCATATGTGAAGATAAGGCGAGTCCCTTAAGGCACCCCAAAGAAGACAGCACTCAAGTACGAGACGGGATCGGTGATACAACATTAGAGCGAGCGGACATAATACTTAATAAGCGTTATATATATTCATGTATTGTGTAATTCAAAATAAAATCAGTTTTGTTTTCGCACGGAGTTTGATTATTAACCAGCGGCACAAGCGAAGTGCATATCAAGCAAATCCAACCTCTCTTATAATTACAAATTAGCTGAAGAACCACTGAAGGCTGTCTCAACTGTAAGAGATCTAGGTGTTCAATTAGATTCCAAACTAAATTTTTGCCCTCATTTTGATTATGTGAATAACCAGGCATTTAAAATGTTAGGCTTCAGAACCTCTAGATGTTTGCATAACATTAATTCCATCAGACTGATTTATATTTCCCTAGTAAGATCTGTTCTTGAGTATTGCTCAGTCGTTTGGTCACCCACTTATGAAGTCCATATAGCCAAGCTTGAAAAAGTCCAAAATAAATTCATTAGGTACTTAAGTTTTAAATTACACAAACCTTTAAGCGACCATTCCTACTCAGAAATTAGAAATACATTAAATCTTCTTAGGCTATCTTCCAGACGGATGTATGCTGATGTTTTGTTTCTTCATAAACTACTGAATTCAAAAATTAATTGCAATGATCTACTGTCTCTAATCGACTTTAATGTTCCCTCTAGAGTTACTAGAACATCTCATAATTTTGCAATTCAATTTCATCGCTCTAACTTTGGTAGGCATTCTTCACTGAGTAGAATCATTCTAAATGGAAATAGAATAGACTTTGATTTGTTGCTGTGCGCTTCGGAAAATGTCTGTAGAATGTGTTTAAAAAAAATTTTGTAATTTTATGTGATCTGTATTTGCTATGTGCTTTATATAGTTTTATTATTTGTTTTTTTTTCTATATGGCTGCATCGCCAATTCTTTTCATACATATTTGCTATATCTTTGTAATTATTGTATCACTAGATAATACTTGTAATACTTTGTGTATATATTGAATTGGGTGGTATCCCGTTAATAAATAAATAAATAAATAAATCCCTACCGGAACAGCGTGGCGCCTAAATACCGGTATATATATATATATATATATATATATATATATATATATATATATATATATATATATATATATATATATATATATATATATATATATATATATATATATATATATATATATATATATATATATATATATACAAAGTCCGGTCCGAACTATGGAGTGTGGAGGTGTACCACGGGGCTCTGTGCTTGGCGATATTTTATGAAATATTATGTATTATGGGTTACTAAAGCTAGAATTGCCAAGGGATGCTAATATCGTGGCTCTGCCGGTAATGTGGCTGTGGTGATCGTCGCAAAGCACCTTGAAGAAATAAATCTCACGTTCGACATCATGTTCTAGTGAATCTGCCAGTCGATGAACACAGTCAATTTAAAACTAGCCAAGCACAACACTAAGGCAGTGCTTATTACTAATCAGACACACGTGGAAACTGTAACGTTGAGCATTACAGAACACGAAATCACATCATAGTCATTTGATCGGTACTTGAAGTGATTATTGATATCCGACATAGGATCAGGCAGCAAGTGGAACATGTTAGTGCTAAAGCGTTAGTACTAACGGCAGCCTTATCACGGCTAATATCGGATGTAGGTAACCAGTACTCACGAATGAAGGTCCCATCAGTATATCATCTGAGCGCTGTGAGATTTACCAGGTATCGTAACATACGACATACCAGGCAGAACATCTAGTCCCGATGGTATGTAAAAGTATTTTCCTACCTCTCGAAAACACACACACACACACAATAACAAATGTTCTTCTTCTTCTTCTTAGCCTTCTATCGTCCATGTTTGGACATAGACCTCTCCCAACTCCTTCCATCGGTCTCTATCATGAGCAACATATTTCCAATTTGTTCCGGCTATTCTTTTAATGTCATCAACCCATCTCATCTGTGGTCTTCCTCTTGGTCGTTTACTTTCGTAAAGTCTCCAATGTTGTATTGTAGTATTCCAACGTTGGTGTTTTTGTCTAGCAGTGTGGCCCGAGAAGCTCCATTTAAGTTTGGCAATTTTTGTTGCTATGTCCTCGACTTTTGTTTTGGATCTTACCCAGTCGTTCCTCTTTTTATCTGACAGTCGTATACCTAACATTGCTCTTCTGTCCTGTAACAATGTTCTTAAAGACTTAGATTATGTAGTAATTTTAATTCTCATAGTAGTGGTCGATGCTTACCATCATATCGGCTACTGCATGGTTATTGTAGTAGAATTTTAAGCGTATTTATATAATGATATATTGTCTATGAAAAGCAAATTATTTATTTAAAGAATGAAAAACCAAGACGATATACTTTGAAAAGTCTACGCATATTTTAATAAAATTTCGATATTTCATTTAAGATCGTTACATTTATATTTATTTATTTATATTACATATTTAAGACATAAGTATGCATTGCACATAAAAACTAAAATGTTTTTGATATTTTGTTTCAGATTGTAAAAGCGTCCTATTCATTCTTTGCTGTTATTAAAAATACAAGTGATTAATTAAATCTGAAAGGAAAATATTAGCATGTAAAAAATGACTTCTTAACTAATTAAATAAACATTATTATCATACCAATTAGTTTATTTCTATTTACCGCGGAAATTCAAAATACATAATAAAGAAGCAGTCTCCAGTTTCCCTTCCGAAGATGCTGAAAGAACTAGACAAGACATCGCTAGAGTTCTTAGAAACTGAAAGCCTCCTACTTCGAACATTAGCCAATCCAAATAAAAAGGCCTGAAAGAACTTCAGTCAAATCCAAATCTAGTCATTCTTGCCGCCGATAAAAACAATGTCACCATCATCCTAAACACTTCTTCTTATATTAATAAACTCTCAAATCTCATTAATACCCTAGACTACAGACCAATTGAGGACCGTTTTTTTAAAACTCGATATCTGCGAAAATCATTTTTTTCAAGAGAGCATTTTTTCTGTTTCAGAAGAACGTTTTTTGCTAAAATAGAAAACTAATGTTAAAAGTTGCAAAAGGGCATAAGCAAGAATAAATGCACAAAAACATACTTAATAATATTCTGTATTAATCCAAAAGAAATAAAAGAAAAATGCAGTTTTTTTCAAAACTCGATAACAACAGCTTAAGTTTACCAAGAAATAACTTTTAATATTAGGTAGACAAAATTCTAATAAATATAAAATAAAAGATGTATATATATGTAATTATGTAGCTGTTCTCAAAGATCTACCTCTGTATCATCACATGGATCATCATGTTCTTTAACGGACTCTTCAAGAATGTCATTGGTAAGAACTCCATAAATGACATCCCCATAAAACAATCTTGCTTTGTCTGTCATATCGATAGCCTCCAGCAGTTTTTTCACATCATTTTTCTTCAGAACGCTGACACGATTTAACGCTGGTACTTCAACGGAAGTTCCAATGATGTTTGCATCTGTGACATTGTTTTTGAAAACATTCACTTGTACATCACTACCAGCATAGGTAGTACGTACCTTACAAACTACTTTGTTGTTTATTTTTTCATAGACCAGCACTCGAACCTCAGAAATATTGAATGGGAGTTTTTTCTTTATTATCTGTTGTGAAGAAGGTTTATAATAAAAAACTTTCCAATCTTTGTCCAAAATATTAACGTTTCCATGTTTGTTCAGGATTTCATAGTACTCTCGTGGTACTATGATTTCTTCTTTTTTCCTATATTCCTTTTCTACCCTGCCAAAAACTCTGTCAGCGGGCATGAAACTATGACCTCTTATAGGATAAAAGTGTTAAATGTTACTAAAAACCTTTGATTTTTGCAAAAAATGAGTTAGAACGGTCAAAAGGATGCTGCTTTTGTTTTGGGAACTGCGTGAGTCGGAAAATAGCTCCAAATTTAACCCGCTTTTCCCTTCTTCAGCCATTTTTTTTTTCAAGTTGAAAAAGATACTGCAGCAGTCCAGAAGATACCTCATCGCAACCACGTCCTGACTGTGTTTCTAGCCAAACAAAGAAGCTTATGTCCTCATGAGTTTGTTTTTGACGTTCGTGACGTACGATGCCTAAATTGTATAACCAAACTTTTCGCGAGTAGAAAACTTCTCCAACAGACATTTTCGGCAATGGCTGGTTCTGTTGACAATTAAAGCAAACTTTTATTGTGTTTTCCTTGTGGTTGTTTAAATTTTTAAAAAAGGCTTTTGCCCTCATTTTGTGGAGTCTATACCGTGTGCGTAAATCATTTTTTTGCTCTAATATCTTAGTTTTTTTATGTTTACCAAAAATTCTTTGCAAATAAAGAATGTGTCAGAATGTGGATTGCCAAACCCAAGATTAAATTCTCCATAAAAGATTTTTTTATATTTTGACAAAGAACACTTAAAGTTTGTGCGAGCAATAAATGCATTAAACATTGTTTGTACATTTAGTTCCGGAGGTAAGTAATTTCTTTTACATTTGGTGCGAGAATAATGACTTTCTCTGCATTTTTAACTACTTTGTGCTCTTTTATTGCATTTGTTATGTCTTTATCAATTTGTTTTTGTATGCGTCCGCCCCGTTTTTCAACTAACAGCTCTCCCGATAAAAACTTCTTTGAAATACCAGCCAGTCGATCCTTACTTGCTCCTAAAATGTGCTTAGTATTTATGTCTAATAACAAATAATGTAACTCTTAACAACTTACCAGTAACTTTTCGAAAAGTGGGTGCGCAAACGGGAATGTTTCCGTTAGAAGTTTTAACATAATATTTGGCAGAAACCTTTCTATTCCGCTTCTTGTTAGAATCATCGACCATCACTCTTCGTTTGAGAATACAAATCTCCATAAACTTTACTATTACTTGATCTTGTTCAATTTTTTTGCAGTTAAGCGAGTATATCAGTTCTCTAAAAGCTAAAATATTTTTGTTACATAATATGTAATTATTTAACTTTAAAATAGTATTACCCAAGATATCATTCCTACTTAATTCTCCCGCATGACAAACTACTCCTCTTTTATTACTGTCAACATGATTGCAGCCAACATCAGCATCCCTTAACTTCTCTTTACTATAACGGTTGCTTTTTGGCGCTTTTTTAGAAGAACGTTGTTTTCTTCCTCCCTCCACACTACATATGTTTTTGCTATATTCACCAGTATCCATCGTTTAAACCACGAGATTTAAGAAAAAATCACTAAGCACAAGCTTACTCTACAGTCGAAACCAAACTAAAGAATTATTACAGACAGATCGCAACAAGATAAATCATATCGGCACACATGATGACATCATATCTGAACTTATCGAGTTTTAAAATACCGAATGTAGTTATCGAGTTTTAACAAACCGCCGCGCGCCGCATGTTGATCGTCCTATAACCAATAACATGTGTACCTATCGAGTTTTGTGATATCTGACTTTATTAACAGATCGGTGGTTCACTTTTTATGGGGATACAGTTCAAAACTCAAATTTGATAAAAATGTAGTTATCGAGTTTTAAAAAAACGGTCCTCAATTCCTAACAATCAAACAACCTATCTGGAGAAAACAACAAACGCCATTATCAGTAAAGAGAGTTGACCTCTCTAGTTTAAAACAAGCCCTCATCCAAAACGGTTACCGCGAAAATTACATCAATAGCAGCACCCACAGACATCAATCTCCCACTCAATTTCAACACAAAATCTCAAACCTTCATCATACAAAAGCTTTTTGTCCTTACATCAAAGGTGTCACTGACAAAATCGACAAAATTCTTAAATTAACAGGAATAAAGACAATATTTAAAAGATTTGACATCTTAATAATTGTCTTGTAATGGTATATAAAAAAGAAACAATGTAAAAAGCGCTCTAAAAAGGTAGATAAACTTATTAAATTATTTACTTTAAAGACAATGCTTATGGTTTCAGCACAATATTCCTCTAACTATTGGTTTAAATATAACTTTACACTATCGAAAACACGTTTTAATTAAACAGATTTAAACTATACGCTATATTGCAAAAATAACAATATTAGCGACATCTGTGATACAATAGCCCTCCTTATGTAGATTGGCGAAGCAAAAGAAGAAGAAATCTGTTGAATTTAAATTGGTTGTCTTACTGTGTACCGCGTACTACGTTAGTGTGTAGCTTAGAGTAGGGAATCCTAAGAATTCCCTACTCTAAGGTGTGTAGCGTACTCACTGTGTAATACCTTCCTCTACTCATAATAATATCGTTTGAAACAATAAAAGTATAAAAACTTATATAAAAAGTCGTGCGTATTTAACAAATACGGAAAAGCCTTACTAAAACAGACAAATAAAAGCACGAGCTCCAACTCACTCAAATTTACAAATACAAGGGTTGGACTGTAGGTGTCCGTATGTACCGCATACGCGCGCCTATCGAAAGGTTAATAGATGAAGCTGTTGGTATTGACAAATACATGATGAAACCTTACACAAAAAGAGACGCAAAGGATGATTTAAGCAAACAAGTCTTAAATTATCGGCTTTGTCGCGGTAGACGGGTTTCAGAAAAAGCATTTGGGTTATATTTGGATTAAGAATATTTTACACACCAACAGCGATTGATCCAGAATGATATGAAAACCTAATATTAGTTAAGCTGTTCTTTATATAACCTACTAGGTGAAAGATTTTTAGAAGAATCTGGGAAATCTATTTATTGGCTGAATAGTTCCAATGTAACATATCCAAATATGCAGCTTTTAATTTACACGGGAGGTTATACAAACAAATAAAACCTGATTTATCGTAAGAGATTAGTTGAACAAATATTTTTTTTCGGGGGCTGGTGCAGTTTCTTGGCAAGAAGATCACTTGAAGAGAATAAACTAATTTTGAATGTATTTTACGGGAAATAGGATCATTTTTAAAATACTAATATTTAACATATGTTTGGTCACTTAAAGAAAAAACATACAAATAAAACAATTTACGTAAAATTTATTATAAGACATAACAGATTCTCCACAAATGGCACCTTACAAAGATTAGTAGGATTATTTCTTCAGTACAGTATCATAAACATCAGTTCTTCGCTGCCCAAAGATCGGTATCTGAGCTCTGACTTCGTCACATTCTGAGAAATCCAAGTCAGAAAAAATAATATCTTCTGTTTCCTTGGCTTGTGCTAAAACCTTACCCCATGGACTCGTTACTTGTGAAAAACCATATGCTCGAAATCCTTTCTCGTTTCTAGATGGACTTATTCCACATACAAAGACTTGATTATCTAGTGCTCTAGATCTTTGTAATAGTTCGAAATGAAGTGGTCCGGTAGTTACCGTAAAGGCAGCTAAAATAAAAATGAATTAGTTTTATCTTATAAATCTGTCTCTAATGTTAACAATGTTAAAAACAGTAATATAAAACGTGTCTACGATTTCTGCCCCAAAAGTACCCGATCTTCAATCCTAACTTCTCTCCAAAACGTCTGTGTCGTTAGGAAAGTACCTCTTGCTTAATCAACTTTCACAGGCAACCAAAGAAGTGAGATTGCAAATAAACAAAAGTGCAAAATTGGTCAACGGAGGAACAATAAAATTAGAAAACAACACTATACAAGATATCTTAGTCATGCCTTTGAAAACCACCAGAGCCAACTAGACACAAGAAATTCAAAGGAGAATTGGTCTATGTTTGGCTCCATACGGTAGGTTGAAGGTCACATTCAACAGTGAAATCACTATGGACCTCAAGAGAAAGATATACAATCAATGCATAACTTCAGTTATAACATATTAATATTATTATATAACATATCGAGTATGGACGGTCGAGGTTGCTTTTGGAGCACATAAATATATTGCTTAAAGCATAGACATTTTTTGAGGTTTAAAGGATATCATGGTTGGTACTTCCCAAAACTGGGAAGAAATATCGCCTCATATACCTCCTCCCATGCATCGGGAAATTGTACGAGAGGATGCTGCGAGGACGGATCGACAACAGGATTGAGAGATCAGGAGACCTATCGCCGAGACAGTTCGGATTCTGCAAGGGGAAGAGCACAATTGACGCAATTTTGCACAACAATGGGGACGAACAGCGCTAGACGGCTCTGCTGCTCTTCGATGTTAGAAATGCACTGCAACTCTGCAGTGGAAAGAAGTGATGCGGGCATTTGAGGAGAGGGAATGTCCTAACTATCTGATGAATGTGGATGGAACCTGGCATATGAACTGCGAATACGGAGAATGTATAACCCCCTTTGCCTTTGCAGATGATTTCGCTATGTTGGCAGCAGCGCGGGACGAACCGGATCTCCGATTTCGCGTAAGCCATGCGGCAACGTCGTTGGATGACAGATCACGGAAAGAGAAGACCGAAATATAAACGAAAAAGACAAGAGATGGAACTCCAATGTGCAGGGGCACAGTTAACATGAGGGTGGTGCCCAACATTGAGGGACCCAAATCAGAAAGGAGGAGGCCCTGCACGGTGTTGTGTAGTTAATCATCTTTTACGCGGCAACAGTCTGGAGTGGGGCGGTAGAGATACCGACCTACAAGGGGCTCATGATACGAATGGACAGAACGAGTCTGTTACGAGTAGCATGCGCCTACACGACTGTACCAGCAGTGACCAGTGGACTATCACGAATTGCGTTCCTCTACATGTGTTAGCAGTAGAAAAAAGACATCTCTATGAGAGAAGAGAGGATTTGACAACAGCCATAAAAAAAAGAAGAAAGGGAAAGATCAATAGAAAGATGGTAAGAAGAGTGGAACAACACGGAAGATGTTGCCCAGTGGACTAAGATGCTGATTCCGAGCCTAATGGACTGGATGGACTGTGGCACAGGCGACTGAATTACCTCCTGACCCAAGTGCTCAAAGGACATGGGTGTTTTAGGACGTATCTTCATAGGTTCAGAAAGACAGGCACAGATAAATGTCTATACTGCGAATACGCCGACACTGTTACTAACACTATGCTGGAGTGTAGTACATGGACAGTGGAGGGAAACATAATGCATAGACACACATGTATGAACCCTGTGCCTGAGAGAGATGATCGTAAAGATGACGGGAAGTTAGGAGGGATGATGTACACAATGACATCCGAGCATCAACGTTTGTTAAATAGTTTGAGTGAAAATTACTGAATAAAACCTGTCACTTCTTCTTGTTGCCCAGAATTCTTTCTTTGTAGATTTGTCATTTTCTTGACTGTCTATTTTTGTTTAATGGACTCTCATGTCTGACAAATATAATTGTACAGATTTTTCATATTAGAAATGTCCCGAAGCGTTGAAAATTTTTAAAAAGAGTGTTTGGAATGCTTTTTTATATTCGATAAAGCTTATAATAAGAATTTGGGTACATCGAGGACGATAAATAACGAAATATTACGGTTACCAATGAATTAGTATTCAAGGCACTCAAGTAACGAGTTTAGACTGATTTTTTTTATCTAATTCCCATGAATTTGCGAATTCAACTCTGGGCTCCGGGTACCACGGAGACCATCGCCAACGGCCAAAAAACCCCCCCAGTAACGAGGTTGCAGTGATTTTGTATTGATTTTCCGTAAAACTCCAGGAGACAAGACCAGTTCTGGGCACCATATTTTGGGGACCCCAAAAACCCCCGAGTAATAATATTGAACTCATTTCCGATTTATAAATTTATCTTTTCTATCACTTCGAAATGTACTTTTCTAAAGTACTGCATTTTCTTTGTTCACTAATGAATTTTCATTTCGACATCATCACTCATGCAACAAGTTTATTTCAGCTACATACAACTGCAAATAATTGAAAAAAAATCAATAGTTTAATTCGATTTATTCCAATGATAGAATGAGTTTAAATAAAAAACGAGGCTTTTTCCCTAATCTTCTTCTTCTTAGTTTAGGCTATACACGTTAATCTCTGGTACTTGGTCGTACGACCTTTGTACCATACCCTGTTTTTTTTTCATTAAACTCCAATAAGTTCTGTGGCCTCAAAGAACTCAAACTGTTTTCTCATAGGTAGTTCTAGCATCTTCTATGGTTCAATCCTCAGTTGGCCAGTGAATTCCAACCTGATATGACTTAGCAGATTGCAATAGCATAATATGAGTGCTGCAGTCTCTTCTTCCTCTTCGCATTTTTGTAACATTGTTCATTCACCTTACCTATTTTGTATACAGTCCATCTAATTTACATACCGTTGCACGTCATTATCTACGTCAGAGATCGAAGTTGACATAGTTGCCAAAGTATAAAAAATTCCTGAATCCATTTTAAATCAAATAGGTCACATAATTATTGCAACAGTGGATTATACAACAAAATAAATTAATATTTAATGTAAATAAATAGAAACAAAACAAGAGTTAAAAAATAATCTTGTTAAAAACAATTTGAGCCGCTTCTTTAAAAAACAACATAGTTTAATAAATAGTAAATAATAAAATCAAAACTAAACTGTCAACACTGCAACTGTCAAATAAGTGTTACCAATTTATACCAAAATTTCACCTTCGTTCGATTACAGTTACAGTGTGTTCCGAACAAATGTTCTTCATAAAAACGCTTTATAATGCATTTATACAAAATAAATCATCATCATCATCATCAGTGGCGTTACAGCTCTTTATGAGCCAAAGCCTTCTTCAGAACAATCCTCCATTCGCCCCTGTCTCTGGCAACTCTTCTCCATGCTCTAATTCCGATAGACTTCAAATCATTTTCTAGGTTGTCTTGATACCTAAGTCTCGGTCTTCCTCTTCTTCGTTGTCCGATCGGCCATCTTCGGTCAAAAACTTATCTGACTATGGCATCTTCCTCTCGTCTGATTACATGACCTATCCATCTGAGGCGTGCTACCTTAATGAATTTTACAACGTCAGGTTCTCCAAATCTTCTATACAACTCAAAATTGTAACACCTGCGCCACAAACCTTGTTCTTTTATGCCTCCATATATTCGTCTTAGTATTTTTCGCTCAAAACGTTTGAGCAATTCTTGGTCATTCTGTGTTAGTGTCCAAGTTTCTAAACCATATGTTAGCACTGGTCTTATTAGTGTTTTGTATACAATCAGTATACAAATTAAATGAAATATATTATTGTGTATTTCTTTAAGTTAACATTAATAGAAATCCTTAAATATTATTTCTACGCGTATATAATAAAATATGTCTAGTGGCTGTAATGCCAGTGTACTCGGCAAAGTGATTCTAAAAAAGAACACACCTACCGCCTAAATATTTCGTGCTGGTATCATGTGACGTCACGGGCTATGACGCGGATGACGTGCAACGGAATGTAAATTAGATGAAGTATAAGTGTTTTCTTAAACGAAAATGTGCAGTCACCATTTTAATCTCGTTCATTGAGGTTCATCAAATTTTCCGAGAGATTTTTATCAATTTTCTTAGTCTGGATTTGGCCTTGAGTGGTTCGACATTTTTTTTTTATCATTCCTTATCAACCACTTCTAAACCTAGTTTCTGCAACATCTTTGGTAATGCCACACAATGGTTCTAGGCATACAGGCTTCCTCTCGAGACCTGTTTTGCCAACAAATCTGCTTCTCCCATGCACCCCTTCACGACACAGCACCCACATTTCCTCCAGTCTTATCCCAATCTCCATTTACTGGGACGCAATAAAATATCAAGACTGACTTATTCAATTAGTACTTACATAAAAGAGATACGTTTTAGCATAAATATTTAAGTAAAACCTAGAATACTGTATGAGGATAATTTAATAAAATTATTATAGACCAATTAAGAAATAAACATACCTGGATAAATCAATAATTTGCATCCTTGTAATCTATACAATTTGGCCAGTTCCTCAAATCTTAAATCATAGCAAATTCCTAGTCCCACTTTAATGCAATTCATATCAAAGGTAGCAAGTTGATTACCACCAGTTAAAATATCAGATTCTTTAAATGTTATTTTTCCGGGAATGTCAATATCAAATAAATGCATCTTTCTAAATTTTGCTATAAGCTCTCCTTCAGGATTCCAAACTGTACAAGTATTATAATATTTATCATTTTCTATTTCGGGAAATGTACCTCCCACCAAATAAATTGAATTTTCTTTAGCCGCTTTTGATAGCATTTCACATGTTGAACTTTTCGGGACTTCAGAAGCATATTGTTTAAAAAAATTGGTGCCATATGGAGAATTAAAACATTCTGGTAATGCTACCAATTCTGCTCCCCCTGCTTTGGCTTTGGCAATATGTTTCGAAGCATTTTCTAAATTCTTAATTAGTTCTGTTCCTACCTGCATCTGAACCAGGGCTGTACGGATAATTTGCTTTCTCATAATTTTTTGATTTTCTCTCTAAAATACAGAAAATATTAAGGTTATATGCAAAATAATGATAAATATATTTAAATCTTTAAGCAAGTAAGGTGTGTTTTACAGGAAATAAAATTTCTGGTAGCTTAAACTTCATATACGGGCGATCCAAAGTATATATACAGTGATGAGTGTTTTACCACCCGGCAAAATAGCGGAAAGGATAGAAGACAGATTAAGTTGTGAGATAGTACGAGATAAAGCTAGTTCTTAAACGTGTCTATTTGACTTCAGTCATAATTATACGGATGACCTCGAAAATATTTTATTTTAATAATTTCTTCTGAGAATAAATGATTGAATAATTTAAGATATATTATAGTAAAAAACATTAATTGGTACCGATTTTAAATTATAAATCTTTAAGTTTATTTAATAAATAAAATACCTCAACTGAAATATTTGAGTAAACTAAAGGTAGGTATGTTCTGTCCGAAAACGTTTATTGTATGTGGAATTGATGTAATAGTTAGAGACGTGGTCTATTGACAAGAAGATTGGGGTTCAATTCACACCAAGGATAAAATTTTTGTTTTACTTAATCAAAAAATAATAGAAAATATGATACATATTAGGTAACAAGTTATCGAAAAACTCATTATGTACAATTTATTCTTATTCCAATGTTATAAAAAAGAAATACAAAATAATTCAAATTCAATTCCAGTTTTACAGTCTTCAGTTGTGAATGCAAAATAATCCGGTGAAGACTGTTTAATGTCAAATCCATCACTAAATTCTCAGTGTTAATATCAATTCCTCTGTACAGGTAATGATTTTCAAAACAATTGACAACATTGCAACTGCTTTACATTTACGTCCATACTATCTGAATTTAAATCCAATAGAACCAATATAGGCACTTTTTAATAATTGACATAATAATTTGATTAAAATAGAAGACAGTTATTTAAAATCTGAAGTGCAAACAGACAATTATGAAGATATTAACCTGATTATAATAAACTTGTGTTCTTCAAATGATGATTATATTAAATTATATTGTTGTTTTTGAAACACATGAATTTTTATAAGGTATGTATGTAGAGTGAATTTAATTTTATATCTTCAATCTTCATCTAGAATTTTCATTTCCAGATTTATATGCAAATATATTTAAATTCTGACAGAAAGAAATATTGATCCTTACTCGTCTTGAATATACTGCTAAAATTCTTCTATGAAAATTCTTAAATCAAGTAGATACATGAGATTATGCCTGTTTATCAGCATGTAATTGTTTCTCACTGTATTATATTTTGGTACTTTATTTGGAAACTATGCTTTACATTTATATAAAATAAGTACTGGGCCTGGTATGGACATATGGCATACTGATGTAGGGATGTGTGCCAATGAGTATCAACTGCTCTCCGTTGTATACTCTCCTGTACCAATTCCATACCTAGGTTTTTTTGGAATAATCTTCGCGTTTTGGAAAATTCTCCATCTGGGTTGTTGCCTTTCTAAATTACAAATGTATTAATTGGTGCGAAATTAAGGAGATTATAAACTACTACCATTGGCCAACATTTCGTATTTCTGGAAACATCATATGATGTGATCATTCTGTCTACAACATCTACTCCACTCTTTGTGGAATTAAAAACAGTAATTATTTCTGGTTTTTTCTGATCACCAGTATCTTCATCAATCACATCACACCAATCACATTTTTTCCTTTCTTTGGTATATATGATATGGCAGCCATATCGTTGCTAAATGCAAAAACTGAAGAATATACCTGCCTATTTTTAATTTGCGTTATTCCTGGCCAAGTGAAACAAGATTGCAAGAAAAATACAACTAAGAAGCAGTGAAAATATTGTTACACATTTGATCGGGTGGGGTTTGTCAGGACAAACGGCCATGCAGCAGCTATTTAGAAATTTCAAAAACAGTTTTGTATAAAAAAAAACGAATGGTATTTAGTTTCTAGGAAAGTAATGAAAAGGTAGAAATTAAAAAAAAAATAAAATGAGAGAATTATCCAAAATTTTTATTTTTTAGTAGACTCACAGACCACATCTGATGAACGGAGGGTTAAGTCTACCCACAGTGTTGGCTGTGTGTTGAACATATGCTGCATGCTGCAGGGAATGTGGTAACTGAATTTGATTACCAATATTTTCGGCATAGATTCTTTTTAAACATTGTTGTTTTTTAATTATTGCAAGTTATTTTTCCTTTCAAACTGACTATTTACTCTTGGGTTACCTTTTCATATTTTATAATAAACTAAAAATAAAAGCAAAATGTGAAAAATGTTAAGAATTTCTCATGAAAATTTTCAAGAATATTAAGAATCAGTAAGTAAATACTACTATTATAGAAATACACAACAGATAAATAGTTTAAGAAAATTTATTTAATTTTAATTTTTTTTTAATTTTTAATTTTGGTCCTCAGAGGCCTCACTTGTGTTTGTGTAATTTTATTCCTCTCCTCACCTGTCTGCTGATGGGGTAAAAGTAGAACTGAATCATTCTGACACTAGATAATTCTAAATGTTCTTAAAGTTAAGTAAGAATAAAATCATTTATCAATAACATAATAATAATAATCATATTTGTTTGACTCAAAGCTATTACGAATGTAAAAATTGTATATTTGGATTCTGTGTTACTTCCTTTATAACTTAAATTCACAGATTTTGGGTCACAGTTTTAATTTTTCTGTTTGTTTCATTTAAAAATCTAATACTTTCAAGTAAATTTCAATATATGGCCTCCATGACAGAATGCCCACATAGATCGAGTAGTAACAATAATAGATAGGTAATAGTAAAATCAAAACAAAAATCAGGTTCTCAAAAACTTTTTATAGTGAACAAACTTTATCATCATAAAAAGTAAGCATTCTACAATAATTCTATAAAACTATTAGATATAACAAATATACAAGTATAACAAGATATATCAATAAATAATTGATAAAGAGAAGAATTCATTATTGATAAGGGTTAGATTCTGTTAACTCTTTCAATAATCAATCTCCTGCAGCTGCAAAAGCTTTCTGAGTATAAGTATTATTCTATTCAACCAATGTAGTCTGTTAACATGCATTTAAAATACATATAGGTAAGTATGTATATTAAAAAATGAGCATTCCTGTTATTCACTTTAAAATATGCATTAGAAAATGTATATAATTTGAAAAACTATCTACTTACCTTTATCGTACAAGAATTTTTGTCAGGATGAATTAATGCAAAAATTTTTAATACATTTAATAAATAGTGAGATTACAGTAATTTTTGTTTGTTTTTGTTAAAAATAACCTTCAAATTTACTTTAAACAACTGACATTGACAAGGTCACATGTGTCCACGGCCATGGACATAATATTATTTATATACAATCACATGACAATCACAGACAGTGTTGTCACAGAATAAGTAACAATTGTTTATTATTCTGTGGTGTGGTTATTCTATGACATTTTAAAAGTTTAAAGCATGCTACAATAAAAGTCACATTTCTCAAGTGCGGCAAAACCGGGTTTATCGAACACCGAACACATGACCACAGTATAGACAACAACCACAGTATAGACAACAACCAGTATTCCCACTCCGCTTTGGCGCGAAAGTTCGCGCATTTTACTCGCGCAGACAGCGACGCCATTTTCTCTGGACTCCGAAAAATTTGACGGCTCTCATTGGTCATTGGCCATTGTCATTTGTCATAGATAAATAATATAGAGGCCATTGTATTTGTTTACTTTTTGTGTATTTATAGATACAAATAAACTTTATACATTTTTTATTTCGCAATTACGTTGTATAAGTACGTCGATATGTACAAAAATAAAAACAAAAAGCCTTGCCACACTTGTGCAGCTACAAAGTGTTGTAATAATTCTAGGAAAAGTATTGTTTTCTTTCCAAAAGATGTTAATAGGTGAGTGTTAAATTAGGATTAAAATTGTGTATTACAGATGTTAAGATGTTATATTATTTATTAACGTTTCATCGTGTATTAAAAAAATGTTTGTATTTAGGCAAAAATTTGGTTAATGGCATGTGGACGAGAAGATTTATTGAATAAGGCAGAACGTTTACATAGAAGTCATCGTCTTTATGGTACTCATTTCGACAATAAGATGTTTCTGAATGATATGAGAAATCGATTACAACCTTCTGCAGTTCTCACAAACTTTCCTTTAACAGAGGGCTCATCAACTTTTGATCATACTTATTCTGCAGTAGTCCAAAACATGTCTTCCAAGATGTCCTATTAATGAAGGTAAATAAAATAAATAATTAAGATGTAACACATATGTAAGCTTTCTCTTTTTCTTTTAGAAGTAGTGAAAAGTTCAGCTATGGATATAGAGAAAAATGTTAGTATTAAACATAAACCATCCACTATAACTGTACTTCAGGATATTACTATTACTCCTGGTAAAAACAACATATTCCATGGAGAACCTGAACATGTAACTACACTTCCAGTAACACCAAGTTCAACTCAAGTGTCACAACAATTATCAATAAATACTCCCCGAAAAAATGTATTATGAAGTACAGTTATACAATTAAGGAAGAAAAACCATTATTTAAAAAATAAACTTCAGAAGTTACAGTCTACAGAAAAGAAGTATATTGACAATTGAAAAATTGAAATTTTATAACCTATTTGTGTGGATATTTAATAAAAAAATGTTTAAGAATTCCATAGTTGTGAAATATGTGGCATATACTCAAAAAGTGTAACCAATTTGTGAGATACTATTGTATATTCATATTTAACGGATATGAAAATAGAACTGGTGAGACATATGGTAATCTAAAAATGCCTACTGGTGATTTTATTAACTTTATTAGTATACTTGACTGTCTCTTTCACAAGAATTTTGACATATTAGCTGTACAGCCGAATATTATTAAAACATATGTTTCTCTATTTAGTACAATAAATTTTAGCCACCCTTGTGAACAATTTCCACTAAAATATTGTAGAACTTTATTTAGCTGTGTACGTTTGTACTATTCATTAAAATTCATGAAGAGAAATTTGAAACTGAAAAACATGAAAATATAACCAAAAGAAAAAATAATAAATTGATTATTTGGAAACATCAATAAAACATTATTTACTTGTTTATAACAATATAATAAGTCAAAATACTCTTTTTTATTACAATGAACAGATAATATCAATCAATAATTAATATACCCATTTAGGGGTTTTCTTCACATTATCTTATGTTTTTAGTGAGATATAACTAAAATATCTGATCATATTCCATAAAAATGTATTAGAGTGTTTCTTCTAATTAATTAATAATTAATTATATTGACATTAATCAAGATCAAGTAAACAAAAATGTAAAATATCATTCAAAATCACATTTGAACAAAAGCAATTAATTATAGAATAATCCATACTCCTAAATTGCTTTAGCTAATTTCTTTTCATATTCCTTCCCGTTCACTTCTTCAGAATTTACATTTCCATATATCTCATCGCAGAACTAATTATGGTTCAAATATAGGTATGATCTGACTTCTCATACATGCAAACCAGTGCTCATGAGATATAATTTGTTTAACTTCTGAAATTTTAAACTACAAAATGATACTTTGTAAACTTAATGTGTACTTGTTTTATACATGTATATTTGATTTTTATCTGTAATTGTATTTATCTACAATGTATTTTTGTCTAATTTTGACAGTGGGTCTGTCACCTTTGTTATTATTAAATAAACAAATAAATGTAATATCTAATGCAACATGTAATAATAAATGAAGTTCATTTAAAAATTTATTTTTTATTTCCACAAATACATTCTAACCATTAACAGGATGACGCTACTTTTAGCACTTTGTATGATTCCGTTAGACGTCTAATGTACATCAACAAGGATTGTAAGAAAAAACTCAAAGAAAAATTGTCCTATGAAGTACAGTTATAAAATTATGGAAGGAAAACCATTATTTAAATAAAAAATTCAGAAAACATTCTGTACATTCTACAGAAAAGAAATGTGTCGATAATGTGACAATTGAAGACTACATGGCACTTACATCTAAATTTTGTCCTTCGTTAAATTTAGCTAATTTCACAAATGTTCAAATTTTACAGTCTAGAAAAAAGGCAAGAGGTAGAAGATTCAGTAATCAGTTTAAACAGGATGTCTCTTAATGTACTTCAAGGGGCCAAAAGTTTTACAAAAATGTTTTGTGTAGCAAATTTTGTTTACCCAGCCCTAATATATTATTTAAAAATAATATACCAGACAGCTACTCAAAAAGTGTAACTAATTTGTCGGCTAAAACTGTATATCAATATGTTAATGTATATAAAAATAGAACCGGTGACACATTTGGTAATCTAAAAGTCCCTACTGGTGATTCTGCTGACTTTATAAGTAGGTATACTTGACATTCTCTTTCAAAAGAATTTTGACATATTAGCTGTAAAGCCGAATATTATTAAAACATGTTTCTCGACTTAGTACCATAACTTTTAGTCGCCTTTTAAACAAAGTCCACTCAAATATTGTACAACTTTATTTAGCCGTGTACGTTTGTACTATTTATTAAAATTCAATAACAAATTTTCCTACTCAAAAATATGAAAACAAAACTAAAAGAAAAAATAATAAAATGATTATTTGGAAACATCAATAACACATTATTTAATCGTTTATATCGAAATAACAAGTCAAAATAGTCTATTACAATGAACAGGTAAGATCAATCACTAATCAATATACATATTTAGGAGTTTTGTTCACATCCTCTTGTGTTTTTAGTGAGATATAATTAAAATATATTAACTGATTTCAAACTCTGTATTTGAATTTTGAAATGAAACTTTGCATTTTATTCTACTTTATAACCATACAGCTTTAAAACTAGCATATTTATTAAAAACTGTTGCATAACTCTCCATTTGATTTTTTTTTTGATAGTGTATAAGACAGTTCTGTAACAAATAGTTGTGAAACTTTAGAAAACAAAATCATAAATACAACGCAAAACAATTTTAGGTTTTTTTTTTTAATTTCTCGAAGAATGAAAGAGTAGCAAGAAGAGTTTTGAAATTGGTTGAAATTAAAATCAATTTTGTTAAATAAATCAAAGTCGGCTCTGTCGCGTCCATATGTGCAGGGCCAGTCCTCGGTTTTCGTCCAGAAAATATGGCGTCAAGGTCACCGAATTTTGTCTAAAAAGATCAAAGGTACCGCGGTAGAGTGAGAATACTGGTTGTTATCTATACTGTGCAACAACTATACTGTGACATGACCTTCTTATTGGTTATTTAGGTTACGTGGTCGAGAAACCTGCTAATTAGAAAGAGATGCAGGGACTGCTTTTGTGTCACGTGTCAGTCAGACAGTCAGTTCAGTTTTCTCTTCTCTGCCGCTCTGGAGAAACCCCACTGTCTGACTGTATTGCGCTCAAGTTATTCTACGCTTTAAGTTTAAACTTATAAACATACTTTCAAAACTAAACTTTCAAACATAACATAACCAAACTGTGACATGTGATATGTGATGTGACAATATTATCAACAAATATTAAACCGCAAAGAATTATAGACGCATATAAAAATAGAAAATATTTATTTATATTATTATATTTAGCCAAGCATTTTACACATCAAAGTGTTAGGTTAATGATACAGAGCATACCTCTGTCTAATTTTTATTCTAATGTAGGTACTTATAATTTTTCCAATTAGAATAGACCATAATATACCAACGAATATAAACGCATATTCCTTGATCATACCACATATTATAATTTTTCATGTCAGTTTTTTTACCGGAGTTAAAGATTTATATACATCTGAAAATAACCTTGTCATCTTTAATTAATTCAAGTCTATGAATAATAAAAGAGTAATTTACATAAGTAAATAAATTTTATTAAATTAAAAAGGCGGACACATAAAATTTCCTACAGTTGTAAGTTTACAAGTGATCAGAATGTTAAAAAGAGTATTTTCAACTTTTGGGATTAACTATGACAAACAAGCTCTTACTGAAAAACTAAAAATGAAGGCCTGGCTTATTCATGAGTATGGTGGTATACAAAATGCACAGCTTGGAGAAACTCGGCTTCCTATTATTAAAAGTCCTACAGAAGTTTTAGTTCAAGTTCACAGTGCTTCGGTTAATCCTATAGATATATTAATGATGGGTAAGAATATAATTTTTATGTATAGTTAAAATTAAACTAAAGTGTGCTGTAAATTCAACAACTATTCAAAGCACATAGCATTTCAGTTAGTTTATTCTAATTCTCTGTTATTTGTGTCCAAGTCTGAGACATGAAGTTATACGTATTATTATTAATAGTACACTTTTAATTTCTTGTAGGTGGTTATGGTAATACTCTATTGCAAATTATGAGGAAGGGTGAATTGGAACTTCCTCTAACAGTAGGTAGGGATTTTTCAGGTACTATTTTAGCCAAAGGACTAGGTGTATCTGATGAATACAAAATTGGTGATGAAGTATATGGTTTTGTGCCTTTATATAAACCTGGAGCATTTTCAGAAGCTGTTCTAACTGACTCCTCATTTGTAAGTTACTTTAAGTATATTTCTGAATATGATATTAAAGATTAATGTTTTCTAAATTTTAATACAAATTATTAACATAATAGATAATTAATTTTTTTCAATTAAACTATGTAAACTTGTATCATCATTATCATTAAGCTTTACATACCCTAGGGATTATAGCTAATGCCATCTGTCCAATTTCTTCCTGTCCTATCACTGTGTGAATTTTCCAGTCTTTAATTTTCTTTGTTTTATATCATCTTCTACGTCACATCCAGCCATCTTCTTATAGGACTTCGTCTATACCTGGGTGCCCAGTTAGTTATCCTTCTTAGCAAATCTGTATGTGGGCATCTCTGTATATGCCCTATCTATTCTAAGCACAAAGATTTTATGTATCCGACTATATTTCCTCCCTTTAATTCTTCTTCAATTTCAGCATTTGTTGTCATTCTTTTTTCTACTGCTCTTGTTACATTGGGGCCTAGTATCATTCTCATTATTTTTCTTTCAAATTTGTTGTTCTTTCTTGTTAATTGTCATTGATTCCATTCCATATGTAACAAAAGATCTTATTAAGGTACTAGTACAGATTAGAAAGCTAAAACAATTTATATTAAAAAAAAATATCGGGAAAGAAACGAAAGGCAAAATTTACAAAACAGTCATCAGACCAATAATGACATACACTGCAGAAACAAGACCTGACAGAGGGGACAAAAAGGATGTTAGAAACAGCAGAGATCTGTAATGTTTTTGTTTACGATACAAAGTTTGTCCTCCTTATTATTGCTTCTTATATCAGATTAAACAGTATTGGAGAGATATAGTCACCTTGTTTCATGCTTTTGTTTACTTTGATCTCCTTAGAAATTGTTCAGTTGAAACTTGTCTTTGCTGGGGTGTTCTTTAGATTCACATTTTGGTCCAAATAATTGTACTACTAGTAGAAGAAGTTAAAGATGAATTGGGTATTGTTCAGTTGACCAGATTGTAATAAATAAAAATAATAAAAAATAAAAAAGATAAAAAAACCAATATTTTACTATACATCTTGCCAAAGTAAGCCATAATTCATTGGATGCATATGAACTGGATTTCTATCGCAGGTAATAAGCCCTCTATGGATAAAGAGGTTTACACGAATTGGCTCCCCATGAAATTCTAGAAAATTTAGGTAAGTAGGTGATGGATTTTATTGTGGCAACCAGTAATGGATTTTCCCATCATTCTTTAAATTCATATACCCCTTCGTCACAAACTTATTTCGAATGACTTTGCTAATAGTTTTTTTTAGATTTATTGCTTGCACTTAATCATATTATCGAGAAGATGGAAGCTACAAAAATGTTAAGCGAACAGGGAAAACCTGTGGTAGTGAACAGTTAAATTATAATTGCTGTCAAGTTATGGTCGGGAGAATTGAACAGATGATAGTGTGCATACCATGGATCCAAGTTGAATATGAAAACAGAAACTTCTGCACCATTAACAATGCTCAACTTTGGTGGTGAGTTTTCAAGCATGAGAGCAGCAGTATAGAAACGCTATACCGCCAAAAATTCAACAATTCTTTGAAGAGAAAGGCTGTTGAATACATTTGTGAGAAGTCCATGAAACTTCTTCACAAAGTACAGTTCTGGCATCAAAATGCTTACTGTGTATGATGTACACGATAAGGAACTGCATGTACTACAATCAGAGGAAGGTGTTACTGAAACTACAAACGTGTGTGAAGGAAGTACATGAAGTGATAAATACAAGTAAAATAATGACCAATAAAGGAGAATGGTTCTTATTAAAAAATGATTCGGACGCCAATTTCGTGGTGTTTTCTTGTGAGACAAGTTTAAAATTTCTTGTTAGACGAAACCTACAAATACTGCACAAAGTATTTTTGTCAACTGTTTACAGTTCAAGGGCTCATGAACGAACACTACGTACCTCTTGTATATATCTTGCTTCCCAAGAAACCGTTTCCTACGTACGTGTGTTCCAGTTTTTGAAAGAGAAGTTTATGAGTATAAGCGTAATTTTTGACCCGGTGGTTCTGTATGTGGATTTTAAAATAGCAATTCAGAAAGCAGTTTGCCAATTTTTCCTAAATTCTGATTTGAAAGGATGCCGTTTTCACCTTGCTTAGTTTATTAAACGATTCTTAGTCTATTTCAATTTAACTTTAATTACATGAAACAGGTGACAAATATTCAAACATTGGCTTGTCAACGGAATATTCAAAAGAGTCAGACATTTTGGGTTATTTAAAATACATGTTTGGTCTTTCAGACATCGGGCATTTCAAAAATTTGCAGATTTCTTGGTGAAGAACTACATCACTGAAGACACCAAATTTCCACCTATCATGTGGGCCGAGAATACTACATATCTACAAAGAACGACGAATGGATGCGATAGCTTCCATTCAAAATTCAATTGTGTTTTATATTTATCATCCTAACATTTTCCAATTTTTGGAACTTCTGAAACATGTTCAAATAGATAACTATATTAATGTGAGAAGTGGTAGTGTCCCTAAAAGTGTATGCCGAAATGCAATATGTCTTAAAAGAAATTTCATTGACTATCAAATATGTCTTCTACAGGAAAAAAGTGTAATTGCTTTTGAGCTTCTAAAAAATATGTCAAGAAGGCATCACCCTGTATAGTCGTGTAAGTTGCAGTTTTTTTAACAAGTAAATTGTTTACGACTACATTTCTAATTTCTGGTGTATATTACACCTGTTTTCCTCAAAATCCAGGTTTCAGAAGAGAAGATTCAATTTCTGAGAATTTCGTAATGAGCGAGAGCCAGTTCATGAATTGGGTTGGGAGCCAATTCGAGTAGGATTAAAGTGATTTTATAGGGCTCCGAAGCCAGTTAAGGTGCGCCGAATTAATTTGATTCAATATAACATTGCGAGATTGCCCAATGCACTTTGATATTGAATGTGTCCAGTGATCTATAAATATATCACCTCATATGTTGCATACTTAACAATCATTCAATATTTTCTGCAATCTTAAATACTTATTTAAATTATTGTATTAACATTTTTTTGAAATTAAAAAATCCTTGGGCGTTATCTGGATATTAAAAGAATAGGCCGTATTACTTTGCATACATTATTTTTTATATTACTGCTCCAATTCACAATTAAGTATCTTGAATATAAATGGATTTAATTTAATTATTTAATTGTAGGATTGAACATACTAATATTTATTTAGTTTTACTGTCTTGAAGATCATATTCCTAATTATAAAATAAAAATAAAAAAGTAAACAATTCTAAATAATGTAATATAGATTACATAATTATAAAAGTAAATTAAAAATAAAGTTTTTTAATTGTAATTAATAATTACAATGTTTAAAGCTCTTCCCTACATGCTTTTATTACTTTCCATTTTCTTTTATTATTTTCACCATTATGTTAGTCTTATGCATCTATAATTTTAACTCTTCCCTAACATATTATTACTTATTTTTTTTCTTTGTCTACCTTTTCTTCATTTCTTCACTTGCTTTCTGTACAGGAATAATTTTGTCACTCTTTCACTAACCATTCTTTCTAGTCCTAATCAGCCGACTATTCGCGACTCTAAGTATGCCATTATTACATCGTTATATGGAATTTCTATTTCTTCATTTGTTCATATTTTCCACCTCATTTATGTGTGAATGCCTCCATAAATGTATTTAAATTTATATACTTATATTTGATACTCTTTTCAAAATTTTGGTTTCTCTATTGTAGTTATAAAGAGATATTGATTATAAAGAATCTTAATATCCGATGATATTTAGATCTTCGGTGTTTAGAAAACACTATGGTTTAGAGAGAAAGTGAAGACAAAATGTAAAGAAAAGAAGAAAGCCTTTTTACAATACAGAACACAACAAACACAACAGGCATACAACCACTATAAACGAATCAGAAATGAAACGAATACTTTAGTTAGACAAATAAAAAGGAAAAACTGGCAAAGCTTCTTAAAATAGATGGAACACGACTTCTATGGAACACAGAAAGAAATATGTAGAATGATCAGAGGACACAGAAAAGAGGTGAACGAACTAATAAAAACATAACACATTCAGAAGGAAACATGGGCAGACTACGTTCGATCCCTATTTGCTAAAGGTGACGATAATGAACCACCAACACCAGAGGTGACGACGAACGAAGAAATAAATATTGAGTACGAAGAGGTAAAGGAAGCATTAAGGAAATTAAAAAATAAAAAATCACCAGAAGAGGACAGAATACCGAACGAACACCTAAAGTACGGAGGAGCAGATTTGACCAAACACCTATTAAAACTAATCCAAAAAATAATAGAACAAAACAGAATTCCTCAAGAATGTAGATTGAGCATCGTAATATCTCTCTTCAAAAATGGATACAAATCTGACCCGGCAACTTTAAGACGAATTAATTTATTAAACACAACACTAAAATTGACAACCAAAGTGATAACAAATAAACTTAATGAATTTATAACTCCAGCAGAAGAATAACAAGGTTTTAGGTCGGGAAGATCATGCACCGACGCTATATTTATAATGAGGCAAGTGCAAGAGAAATCATTAGAATACAACAAACCGGCATATCTATGTTTCGTGGACCTTAAGAAAGTATTTATCCAGGTCAAATTAAAGGACGTTATCCACTTATTGTACGCAAGAGATATACCTCTAGGAATAATAAAAAGGATGGAAATATCTACCAAAACAACACAGTAAGAGTAGAAGAAGAACTAACTGACTCTATTGAAGCTGGCAATGGGATAAAACAGAGTGATTCCCTAACTCCTTTAATGTTCAACCTGATTATGAATGAAATAATAAAAAAGTAAGGACTAAAAAAGGATACCAAATGGGAGAAAAACAACTTAAAATAATCTGCTATGCAGACGACGCAGTACTACTCCCTTAAAGTGAAGATCATTTACAACGTATGTTGCACCAATTTAATATAACCGCCAGAAAATTTAACATAATTTCCCCAAAAAAGACAAAATGCATGGTTATAATAACAAATTTACTAAGATGTAAATAGAAGCTGGAAGGTCAGATAACTAATAGAATAAGTGATGGATTTTAAATATCTAGGCATCAGATTATCTAGCTACGGAAAGTTCGAAACTGATGTGGAAGATCAAGTGAATAGAGCAAACCGGGAAATAAAAATGTCAGGAAAGAAATGAAAGGCAGACTTTACAAAATAGTCATCAAACCAATAATCAGACCAGAGAGGACAAAAAGAATCTTAGAAACAGCGGGGATGAAAACACTTAGCAAAATTGATGGGAAGACACTATGGGACAGAGATAGAAGTACAGACATATGGCGTAGATGCAAGGTGGAGAACATTAAGAACTGGGTAAGAAATATAAGAGTAGAAGGGAACGATCATATAAGCCGAATGACAACAAATAGAGTAGTAAAGACTTAGTGGAGGCACATTGAAAACAGATAGAACCATGTCTACATAAAAAGAAGAAGAATAAGAGAACTGGCCACAACTTCGAGATGTATAGCTTTTGTCACCATACATACAAACACGGCGATATAGCACCTTTCACTAGCGGCCTTTGCTCTAAATCTATGACAAATAAGACATCTGTGAATAACCTTCTTGACCTAATTTAAACCGTTGATTATCCAAAATCGTTGCCGTATATTACCTAGGGAAGCTTGAACTCCAGTGTGTCCAAGTGACATATACACAAACTTGGTCAAAGGAGATACTGTATGGTCGTCTTTTGGCAACAAAACTGGGTATTTATGGTTAAAGGGTAAATCAGACGGGCCTATCCGGCCACCTACTAATATAAATCCAGAGAGAGAGAGAGAGAGAGAGAGAGAGAGAGAGAGAGAGAGAGAGAGAGAGAGAGAGAGAGAGAGAGAGAGAGAGAGAGTCCCCAACCCAATCCCCAACCCACAACCCAATCTAACATATATCATCTATTACGATGTGATGTGATAATATTCCGTTTTTTCTTCCGGTAACGAGTCTAATACTATTAATTTTAAATTTGAATAATCAATAATTCTTTCTCGTAAGAAAAAGTGACCACAAAACCATAGAGATTTATTTGACAGTTCGTGAGGAGAAGGGGCCTCGATATTTTATATCCGGAAGATTGCGTGAGCCTGGTACATGACGAAATTGTAGGTTTGGAGTCAATTGCTTTATTAATGCTATTCTATTCGGAATATACTGTTTCCATTTATACGAATCACCGGCTAACCAAGTAAAAACTATCATGCTCTCCGAATATATGTGACATGAGCTAAAGGATAAGCCCTTCTCAAAAATCTGTTTTAGAGTTGTAAATAATCTAGCAGCTAACAATAATCCTCCTAATTCCAATCGAGGAATTGTAGTTTCCTTTAACGGAGCCACCCGAGATTTTTCCGCAACCAACAATGGCGAAACTGATCCATCCAGATAAAGAGATCTTATATACGCACATGTACTATAAGCCTCCCTGCTGGCGTCTGAGAAGATATGAAGCTCATGTTCTTGTCATGAAAATACGATCTCGGAATTCTACACATGTTTAATTATTCAATCTTAACCATTCCTTAATGATGGAATGTCCGTGATGACGTCATCCCATCCAATTTTCAGTTTCCACAATTTTTTTGCATTAACAACTTTCACTTTAAAAGGTACTGGTTAATGATGCATTGACTACATGCGACGTTTAGTAAGCTTACCTTCAATTAGAAAACGAGGACTAGAAAAAAGAAAACTATCTTGTTGCGGGTTCCAGTGTAATCCTAACACTTTACTATTTTGAGATTTCCTAGTGTGAATTTCTACATTATCGCGAGCTGCCAGATTGTTAGACATCAAAAACTCTGATGAGTTTTAGTTAAACTTATGACGAGAAAAACAAGCTGCTTTCAGAAGGGAAGACAGTTGGTCATACGATACTTGCAATTCACTAACGTTTGCGTACCGGCTAAAGTATCATCTATGCACGTATGTCTGATTTAGAATTGCCATTGGCGACTAAGGGCATCGTATGGGCCTTGTTCGCTTTATCTTTTAAAACTATTTGACTATTGTATGAACTGCATTTTAACCCATATAACAACTTTTCTGCAATGGGTTTCAAGTACACGTTACTTAAATCGGCAGTAAGAACGTATTTAAACATCCTGAAACGACATAATAATCTACAACAATGACGGCTACAAATTTCCACCATTCAACATTACTTCATTTAAATTAATGCCATCTGAAGTAGGGCAAGAACCATCGTAAACCACACGAATTCGTTTACTGCCGTTCGTTTTCTGCTTCAAAACAGTAAAATGAGGAATAAAGTGTTGATGAAATGATATTGAGCAAACACTTCGGGATTAACAATCAACCTTTTTTTAACATTCAAAAACCTTTTCTGTGCAATCTTATACGATTTACTTAGTTTAGACGTTGCATTTTGTGAACATAGAGATGTTTCTTTAAATATACGCTCCGCCATTTTAGCTTCAGAGCCAGTTGTATCGATTACAGGTATCTTTTCAGCCTCTCAAAAATCTTTCCACGAGAGTATTAACGTTTTCATCATTTTTCTCTGGTGAGCTACTCTGAGAGCAGTCCTGTTCCATACGAGACACAACTAACTAGATCCAAAGTTCGAGAGGAATTAGGAGAATCCTTGTGACGATGATATTTACTGTTAACTGAACCATCAACAATCTAAGCAAACAAGGTATTTTGCATAGTTTAGAGTCCTTTACCTAGGTAAACTATGCCATTCGAGAAAAGTTTATAACAGAAATCTGCGCCGAGGAGAATAGAAATTTCTGCCTTTTATGAAACCAAACTGATTATACGATATTTCCGTTTCATCATGTATCTGTCTATCAATTACTCTCTCCATCAGATTTTCATGATGTGACCGTGTGACTAGTAGTTGTATGTTTATATCGTTATATTTAATAATTTTGATTTTGAGTAATTTTGTCTTGCTTTGTCATTTCTTTTTTTTACCTGGAGGCTTTTCCTAATTAGGTTAAGCAGTAGCATTATAAAATATTACTGTATTTTTTTAGATCTTACCAAAACCAAAACACTTAAATCACGCGGAAAGTGCATCATTAGTATATACAACTATGACAGCATGGAGTGCACTTTTTGTTTTCGGAAATATGCTTACAAAACAAAAGGAAGGATTAAGAGTGCTAATCTTAGGTGCTTCAGGAGGGGTTGGAACTTGTGCAGTTCAGTTGCTTAAATCTCAAGGTTGTGAGGTGAGTAAGACAAAGTTTATATTTTGGATTGTAGTGTTAAAAAATACTAAATACATTTATAATATTTATAACAAACAAGTAAATTTCATTGAAAAGAATATATTAAGGTAACAGAGAGGGTACACATTGCAACCAGATTACATGAACAATACATACTGAATCATGGTAAATGGATATTTAAAATTACTAACAGAGTAACTACAAGCAAGAGATACAAGTATTGTACCATTTAAGTGGAAGAATAATGTTAAATAGACATCTGATGAGCTTTTGTAAAAGTGATTTTGGGAGCGAGGAAGGAACTTCAAACCCAAAGTTAAAAAGAAACATAATAGATCAAAGAAGATAGAAGAAAAAAATAGAATAGACTGGCAATCGACTAATAAAAATCGAAAAATGTCATATAGCTGTATACCTAACTAATCTAAAAATAGTCCAGTCTTTAATGATAATATCTTCCTTTCCACTAAATATTTGATCTTAATTATAACGTGGCGGCACCACACTCCGCTATGTGTTACTTGTTATGTGGCTTCGTTGCATTCGCCCAAATATTTGTTATTCGTCAGCGAATAACAAATACGCTACTCCACACTTGTGCCGGCTGGCCAAACATGCCAAATATTTGCGTGATGCGTGTTTGGCAGAACCAAAATGGACATGACGTATTGACGGTCGCTGCAACTTATTTTTACTTAAATCCAGAAATCGCATTGACTTTTTATTTTAATTTTTTTAGCAGAGGAACAATATTTAATAGATCAGTCCAAATTCTAGCATATGCAGACGACGTGGACATTATAACAAGAACTAGGGCGAGAACTGCGGAAATCCTAACCGAGCTAGTAGCAGCAGCAGAACGAATGGGTTACAGATAAATCAAAATAAAACCAAATTCATGTCGACTAACACAAACACAAGAGCTGGAAATGTTGACACAAATTTAATCATCAATGACCAAAACTTCGAAGCAGTCAAAGAGTTCATATATCTAGGGACATCGGTTAACTCCAATAATAACACATCTGAGGAAATAAAAAGGCGAATAATAATTGCAAACATGTGTTATCATGGTCTATCAAAGTACTTAGCTAACAAACGTCTGTCTCAAAAAACTCGTATAAGGCTGTATAGAACACTGATAGTCCCCGTTCTCACATATGAATCAGAGGCATGGACGTTAACGACAACAGATAAATCCGCTCTATCCATTTTTGAAAGAAAGGTGCTACTCAAGATATTCGGAGCGGTCTGTGAGAACGGAATATGGAGGCGTAGATATAACTTTGAAACATACATTTGGTGGTCATATTACCACTATAATTAAGCGAAACCGCCTGCAGTGGGCAGGACATGTAGCCTGGGCCCCTGAATCGAACATGATAAAAAAGATTCTAACAGCGCAACCCGTGGGAATGAGAAGGGGGGTAGACCAAAGCTGAGGTGGATGGATGGGGTAACACAAGATGCGGACAAGATCGGAGTCGGCAACTGGAAAATGCAAGCAAAGAAAATGCATTTGCTTATGGGTGCGAATAAAGCAAATAATTGACGAATGTACCGTCCACACTTTGTCTTTTGCGGCCGAATATGACGCATAACGAATAACACATAGCGAAATGTAGTGCCGCCATAAGTACGTATTATAATTGTACATGTATTATTCTAGGTTTTTGGTACTTGTGCAGAAGATGCAGTGCCATTGGTAAAACAATTAGGAGCAGATTGTGTCTTTGATTATAAAGATAAAGATTACGTGCAAAAAGTAGCAAACGAAGGAAGGTAATGTACATTTGAATTTGTTTCTAATACTGAATTAAATTTTTTTAATTACGTTTTTGTTAGTACATAACTTTTTCACCAATTTGTTTCTATACTTGATGAAATCTGAATCTTCTTTTGTACTCTTTATCCACTTTTTTAGTATTTTGCATACGCTTTGCTTAACTTACAATATATGATTTGCTTTGTGGAATTTTGGTGTTCTTATCTTGCTACATGTTCCCCGCAATTTAGTTTCACGCACGCATTGGAATATAATGTGAATAATAATATTGAAGGAAAAACATTAAATATAACTGTTCAGGATACTATCATATGTAATAATAGTCTCCCGTTTTATACCGCTTCGCGGCTTTGGGAGTACAGCAGGGTAGTCTGCTATATCTAGGGCCTACGGTATACAAGGAAGGTAACATGGCCAGTGCTACGCTTCAACCGCCTATTATTACCCCTGGTTTTACTCAAGGTACTCATTTTATTCAGGCTGAGTCGACCTGGGGCCTATAGACATTTTTAAAAATGTCTAGTTGTTCTTGCCGGCGGTAGGATTCGAACTCCGGACCACCGGCGTGCGAGGCAAGCATCCTACCGCTTGCGCTACGCAGGCCCACTACTATCATATATTACAGACTATAAAATTAACAACGATATTTGTTGATATGATGAGGTATAATTCGATATCGAATATTTACTATTGGCACACATAGTACAGATCGGTGTATTTTATTTTAAAGTGGGTTCCAGTTAATCACAACCTTAATGCTTAAACGTTATGAAAAATGTCCTTTGAATAGTCATATTTTTTCTGTAACTCATCGAATTGGCAAAATCTTAAAGAAATATGATGACAATCAAGTCCATATTCAAATCATCGGAGACGATGCAAGAAAGATCGGTCAAAGTTCAAAAAGAACCGTTTTCACTCCACGAATTTACCGCATTTCGTGTAGTTGTGATTCAGTATCTACTATAACAACAAAACATAGTGAAAATACTCATTTGTCAACACAACAGGAGCTGTTGTTGAAATGACTGCGCAAGGTCAGTCGTTACAGAATACAACATTACACAAGACAACCGCCAAATTCTATTTTGTGACCAGTAGCTCTATTAGACACCAGACTCAAATTTAATTTAAATAGTAAAACGCAAATTGAATTTAAATACACATATCCACATAATTAACAAACAAAATAAAATTTACTTCTATACAATGCATACAATAAGAATACTCGTAAATAAAACTGACAAACTGTGGTTCCCGACGTCGATGCCAATGAATGGAACATAAATGTTAGCGGCGTTCTGATGGGCAAGACGAAGGACGATCTTTATTCAATACCCAAAGACTGTGGAAGCGGCCGATCAATACTTGCGGGAAAGGATGTAGCTCTAATTATTACTCAGAGACCCGGGCTAGAAGTTGCAGCCAGACCAGCACTCCGGACCAAACTTGGTTCTAACCGTTGTTCACAGCATTTTGTACTTCTGGACGGTATCCCATCTCCAGCGCGCATCGATGGTAGTGGTAGGTTATTGGTGGGAGTAACAGGCTCACAGAGAGAGAGCCAGCTGTCGGCAAGCGATGATGTTGTCATCGTTACAATTTGAATTTGAAGAAACACAGGTTTTTAGTAATACATCACACTACTATGCAAGAGATTCTGCATCTAAATTGAATATGGATCTCAACATTAACTAGAAAAACGACAGGTTTTTTAGACCCATCGAAAAATTTCGAATACTGATTCAGATCCTTGAGGCATAGGAACTCTTAATAGCGGAGTTATTTGAGAAGCACTATCAGTAAGCGGAAGACAGTAACGATCGTTGCCGCATCGCCTATGATATCTGATTATATATTATTATCATAAATATCTTTGCATAGTGATTTGTGCAGTGAACTTCGCAACTTCTTGCTTTGTGTTTCTTTGGATTTATGGATGATAGCCAATTTTTTGGTAAAGTTAGGAGTAAAAATAGGAGGTAGCTATAAGTTTTACATTTTAACATTAGTTAAAAATATACAGAGTTTTCCGTAATACCGTACCGAATGAAACATATTTTTCTTAAATGAAACACCCTGTAGGTATTTTATTTTTAATTCAACGTCTCCTAGAAAAATTTCAATGAAAATCAAGTTTAACGACCTGTATAATTGAAACTTACTTACTTACTTACTTAGTCCTAAGCCTTTCTACCGTTAGGTGTAAGGCTGGTGGGGTTAAGATTTGCACTGTTGTCTCCATGCTATCCGGTCTTGTGTTAGATTTCGTGCACTTTCCCATGTCAATCCTTTCTTCTCAACTTCTTTTCTGATTTCGTCTACCCACCTAACTCTTGGTCTTCCTCGTTTGTTTTTCCCTTGCATTCTCGTTTCAAACACTCGTTTTGTTAATCTTTCATTCGACATTCTACACACGTGTCCGAACCATCTTAGTTGCCCCTCTACTATTTTTTCGTTTATTGGTTCTAGTTTTAGGTTTTGTCTGATTGTTTCGTTTCGTATTTTGTCTGTCCTCTTTCTGTTTGCTATTTTCCTCAGGAACCTCATTTCCATAGCATTGACTCGAGATTTTTGTCTCCCAGTCAATGTCCATGACTCGCTATTATACATGATTGTAGGTCTAACTACTGATTTAACGACTGCCGTTTTTACCTTCTCCGGTATTTCTTTTTTCCCCAAAAATGTTTTCATAGTGTTAAATAAGCTTCCTGTTCGTCCCATTCTCTCATTTATTTCCATGTCTTGTTTACCGTTTGATTCAATTATTGCTCCTAGGTATTTAAAATGTTCCACTTGTTCTAGTTGTTTTCCATTTAATTGTATTGCGTGTGTCTTTCTCTTATTTGAAATTATCATTGTTTTTGTTTTCTCTGTATTTATTTTCATATTTTATGTTTGACAGTTCTTCTTCTAGGATTTCAAGGTTGTTCTGAAGGTCTTCTCTGTTTTCTGCTATCAAAACCATGTCGTCTGCGAATAGAAGCTCTGATAGTTGAGTCTGTTTCATTTGCCAGTATCCTAATATTAGTTTTCTCATTCTTCTCTTGGCGTTCTTTATTGCTGTATCCAGTACCACTGAGAACAGCAGTGGGCTCAACACGCATCCCTGTTTGAGGCCTTGACTTGTAGTAAATTCTTCGGATTCCTCGTTGTTGGTTCTCACCGTATTTGTATTATTATTGTACATATCCTTTATTACATCAATTGTTATCCTGTCAACTCCTCTTTCCTTTAATGTCCTCCATACGTCCTTTCTTTGTATTCTGTCAAACGCCTTTTCCAGATCAATAAAGCATATATGTATTTCTCTATTTTTATTGATTACTTTCTCACTTATTTGTCTTATTGTGAATATGTGGTCTTGCGTGCTTCTGTCCTTCCTGAATCCACATTGTGTATCTTCCATAGTTGGTTCTATTTGGGTTTTTATTCTTGTTTCTATTATTCTTGCGAATACCTTCCCAGGAATACTTGATATAGTAATACCTCGGTAATTATTACAGTTTCTCTTGTCGCCCTTTTTGTGTATTGGTAGTATAATGTCTTTCTTCCAGTCCTGTGGTATTTCTGCTCTTTTTATGATATCATTCATTAGTTCTTTCATGCTGTCCACTCCCTCTATTCCCATGAATTTTATCATTTCCGGGGTGATATCATCCTTGCCTGGTGCTTTGCCTAATTTAACTCTTTCAATTGCCTTTTCTAGTTCCTCTGTTGTTATGGGTTCTACTTTTTGTTCTTCATTAATTTCTTGTATCTCCACTATGTTGTCTACGTCTGTATGAGTTAGCTCTTTGAAATGTTCTCTCCATCTTTCCATTATTTGGTTTTCTTCTGTTATTACCTTTCCATTCTTGTCTTTTATATTCGGCATCATGTGTTCTTTCTTTTGTCTGAGCTGTTTTAATGCGCCATAGAAGAGTTTTTGGTTTTCTCTATAATTATTTGTCATTTTTAGTCCAAACTTTTCCCATGACCTTTCTTTTTCTGCTTTTACAGCTATTTTAACCTCTTTTCTTTTTTCTTTATATGCCTCATAATCTTCAGGGCGCTTTGTACTTAGATATCTCTTCCATTTTTCTTTTTTGTTCTTTACTTTCCTTCGTATTTCGTCCGTCCACCATTCAGTTCTCCTCATGCTATTATTTGCTATTTTTGTCTTCCCGCAAGTTTCCTCAGCAGCTATGATTAAGCTGGTCTTGAGATTTTCCCACTTTTCCTCTATACTAGCAGTTTTTGCCCTACCTTTCAAAATATTGTCTAATTTTTCTTGGAATATCTGCTTATATCTTTCTTCTTTTAATTTGTAGCTTTTTACTTTTTCATTTACTACCTTTCTCCTCTTTTCTTCATTTTCTTTTGCTGTTCTCATTCTCATTATTACTAGATGATGATCACTGCCAATCTCTGAGCCTCTTTTGACTTTCGTGTCTTGTACTCTTTTCCATTTGTTGCTACTTACCAAAAAGTAATCTATGATTGATTTTTCATTTCTACTTTCTTGTACTCTCGTGTATTTGTGTACTTTTTTATGTTTAAATTTTGTATTTGTTATAACAAGTTTATTCTCCATACATATTTCTATTATTCTTTCGCCATTTTTGTTTAGTATTTCTTCTCCTTCTTTTCCCATGCATTCCTCAATTCCATTGTTATTATTTCCGACTCTACCGTTTAGATCTCCCATTACAATTATATTTTCTTCCCCATTGTCAATTTGCATTTGGAGCTCCTCGAAAAATTTATCCTTCTCTTCCTTTTTTGCATCTTCATTTACTCCGTAGGCTGTTATTATTGTCCATATTTCCTCGTCTATCAGTTTCATTTTCAGCGATAATATTCTCTGGTTAACATATGTTTCTTCTATAACGTATTGTAGACTATTCGGTGCAATTATTATCCCTACGCCTTCTTTTGCTCTCTCCTTTGCATCAGCTCCTACCCAAAATAACCAATATCCTTTGTGTATCTTCTTAAAACCTCTTCCTTTCATTTTCGTTTCCGTTATTCCTAATATTTCTATTTTTTGTCTGATCATTTCTTCTACAAGTTCTACCTCTTTTCCATTGATGCTTCTTACGTTCCATGTTCCCATTTTTATCTCTCCTTTTTTCTGCGGTATATCTTTCATCTTCTTTCTATTCTCATCCTTGTTTACCTTTGCATCGTGCTTTTTCCTATCGTTATTCCTATTCGTCGCCCTGGTCGTCATTGTCAGATCCTTTCCGTTGCTTTGGTCGTTATCAATGTTCCTCGTGTGGGTGTAGTTTTCTAGTTTTTTGGATGTTTTTCAAGTTCCTTTTTTATTTTGTTCCATCTCCATTCTTCTTGGTTTACTAACACCTTGTTGTAACCAATTTTGACGTCTTTGCCTTTCTCTTTTTCGTTTTTTGCAAAATTTCTTAGGTGTTTCTGCTTTTCTTTCTCTTCTCTGGTCAAGTCATCATTGATGAATACTTTCTCTCCTACGACGTTTTTTAGTTTATATTTTTTTGCCATAATCTCGTGTTTTTCCTCTTCATTTCTTAGTTTTATTACGCATGTATTCTCGCCTATTTTTTTTACTGTTGTAGGTGTAATATCAATTTGAAGATGTTTATTAAAAAGTCCGTTTATTCTTTCTTTTAGGCTGCTTGGTTCATTTGTATCCATTTTTAGACCATTTATTACAATGTTGTTTTTTCTTCTATTTTTTTTCGATTATTTCGACTGCTTTTTTCATTTCTTGTAACTCTCTCCTTATTTCTGAATTCTCTTTTCTTATATCCTGATTTTCTTTTTTTAATTGTTCGTTTTCTACTGTCAGTTTTAGTAGAGCTTCGTTTGTTTTGTTTTGTTGGTCTTTAATTTCTCTTATTTCAGTTTTTATTTCTTTCTGTTCTTGCTGTAATGTATAATTGAAAAGGGGCACAAAAGCAACGACCTGTAGTAGCCATAGTTTTTAAAAGATGAATAAAATTCATAAATATAATTGATTTTTTCAATACTCTTTACATCTTATTAACGGTAAGCTAAAATACAAATTCATTATTTGCACAGTATTTTTAAATGCATCACCCTGTATTTTATATCATCATAATAACTTAAGTTACGTAGTTTAAATTGTCCTCAGTATTTCCTTTGCCTATATTTAATTGTTTTAAAGATATTTATTATTTTTATTTACTATTTACAAATATCTTAAATTAACATACAAAAAAAATTAAATAAAGAAATTGTTATTTTCGTTGTAGATCTTCGAAACGAGTTCCTATATGATTAAAATCAAGGTTGCTATGAAGGTATGTTTCATACAGTGGTGGCGCCTAATGTAAAGTATTGGCGTTGCACACATATTCTGTAAAGATATAAAAATAGATAATATTCTAGGCCTACGCTTGAGCCCTATTTTCGTTGACAAAAAATTTTTGAGTGTCGTCAAAATGTAAAAATCAAATGACGTTATTAAGAAATTACAATAAATAATGTATTTAATTAACTTAAAATTATAATTTAGTTTTTCAATGTTACAAGCAAGTTTTGTATTGAAAGCCTGTCTTCTTTTGAGATAAATTCTTCAATATCTTAAGAATTTCTTGAATCATTTTTTTTCAATTGACAACATTGCAAGTGTAGTTAGTCGATCCTGACCTATAGTACTTCTAAGTAAGTCTAAGTAAAGTTTTATGTAGAGAAACATCGTTCTGCTTCTGCGGTTGTCATTGGCATCGTAACAAGTACTTACAAGAATTACAATTATTTCAGAAAAATCTTCTTGCAAATTATTTTCAGTCAAAAATTTAAGTAAGCGGACTGCTATGGAACGTTTTATGGATCTTTTATAAATATTTTCCAATTGAATCCTAATTCATTTTTATTTAAAAAGTGATAATTGATAATTGCTAATTCCAATGCAAATGTAGGAAAATTTGAGCTGTCTGTTTCAAAATTTTCCACTGAAAATAATCTTGCTATCTCCAAATGTCCTGTAAACAAAAACCTTGTTTTAATTTCTAATAGTATAGTACAAACTTCCTTAGCTTGAATAATAGTGGAGACATAAGAATTTATGTCATCTTTCTTCGGTCTCTTCCTGGATTGACTATCGTCAATGTCTGCTAACTTGGTTTCTCTTATGGTGTGAACATTGTCTCTTTCTTTTTGAATATCTTTTTTCAAATGCAGTCAGGCATCGTTTTACGGTTACGGAATCAGTAGCAGTTTTTTGTATTTGTGAATATAAGATGTCAACGTGGGGCATAACACGATGAAAAACTTTCCTCCAAAATATAAAGTTAACATCATTCAATAACCTCAAAAGTGCACCTGCTTTTGGTCATGGTACCATATTGCCAGGATGTGGGTCATCTTTCCATACATTCTATTATGGTTTCTCTATTTTCATACACCATGTGAGCCGCTCTTATTTTAAAATTCCCTTTTGTAGCAGATGGTGACGGAACCCTATTTTCCAAAATTTCATCTAATATGATGCTTACATTAGTATTTATGTTTTTGGCCTGAGACATTAACACATTTAACTGATGCGCATAACAATGTATATAATTGACATATCTAAATTTATCCTGAATGAGTTTTTGCACACCACCCGGAACGCCACTCATAGCGCTTACTACATCATGGCTCCATCCAGCTAAGGAGACAGTATTGTAGTTATTTGGTTTTAAAAAAATCTAATCTTTCAACAGGGTTCCCGATTTGTAAACTGTCACGATAAACTATAAACGTTTGAAATCTCAGTCGTTTCAATTTCAGAATGGAAACAAACTTTGAAGCGGCAATTTCTTTTTTTGATATGTGCCTGACACACTAAAAGCATGCCATCGAGTATATATCATTTTGAATTCCTTTTGACGTTCCTTTAAATACGGTAGCTTGCTGCAAATGGTCTTTGAGAGCTAAATCGGGTTATAATAGTCGGATTAGTCTGAAACTTGAAAAGTGGATTGTGTTTTACTCTTTATTCACTTTACAATCTATACATTTTTTCCCGCTGAGCTGTAGTTTTTCCGTATTTCTTATTAAAAAAACTGATATTTTGACATAAATTTCAAACTGCTTCCGTCATTACATCTGCTGTCAATGATGTGCTTATGCGTAGTGCACACTTTTTGAACCAATTTTGCCACACTTTTCAAATATATTGTTTATTGCGAAAATACTAATTCTCAAGTACCTTCATAAAGGAATAATGATAATGAGTATCATTTCAGTTTCCTGTTTCTAAGGGATCCATATAACTGTATTTTATTTGTTATTAACTTACGTTATTATATATAGATTACTTTTAATTTCTTTAGTTTATGAGTTTTTTTAAATACTAGAATCCATTTTCCGTTTCCTTTTTGAGCCGTTTCTATCAAACTGGTGAATATTTCGTTTTATGTTGTATTTCATTGGATGCATTGGTTATTCACTTCTTTGTGGAAACATAGCTTCCATATTGCGGGCTAGGTGTGATCGCGTATAGGAGTAAAAAAATAAAATCAAAAGAAACGCAAGGAAACGGAAATGCAATCTAACGAGAGATCGCGCTACCATACACTACGTGGAGCAGTAGTGAACGCAGTCCCATGGGCATTGCTCAATAAAATAAAATAATATCCGAATCCAAATTCGAATCCGAATCCTATTACAAATTCGAATCCCATTCTAAATCCTAATCTAATTACGAATCCAAATTCGATTCCGAATCAGACTCCTATTCCAAATCCGATCGAATCAAATCTAATCAAAAGAAATTTCATTGAACTGAATTGAATTAAAAATTATTGCTTCGTGCGTATACGATAAAAAAACTACGCTTCTCTTCCTCGGTCTCTTCCGGAGTGCCATATCCTGTTTTTTAATTTAAATTTTTAGATGTGATTAGATTAGGTTATTTTGTTATCAAAAAATTATATTCAATATTTACTCCGCAAAAAACAATAGTAATTCATTATGTAATATACTCTTTGGTAAATTTAATTTAAAGTAACATTGGTTATTCTTCTTTTTTAATTTAAATTTTTAGATGTGATTCGATTAGGTTTGGTTTTATTTTGTTATTAAAAATTTAAATTCAATATATTTACGCAAAAAACATCGTCTATCCATACAGAGGCAGGAGAATCCGTTGATATCAAAACCAAACGTGGGATCCGACAGGGATGTATACTATCACCCTTGCTGTTCAACATATTCTCTGAGGAAATCTTCAAGAAACCGTAGATGATGTTGAAACCAGATTTCGAATTAACGGGGAATGTATCAATAATATCAAATAAGCGGATGACACGGTGGTATTCGCTGACAGTTATGAAGACTCCAGGAGTTAATGAATAGAATCACAGAAGTGAGTCAGATATGGACTTTCACTGAACATTAAGAAAACAAAATGTATGATGATCTCTAAGAAGGGACAGCAAATTGAAAGAAATAGTGTGAATGGTCAACCAATAGAAAGAGTAGAAACATACACCTTCCTTGGCACGGAAGGTACCATTCCCTAGAAATAAAATGTAGGATAGAAAAAGCAAGATCTGCATTTCAAAAAATGGCTAAGCTATTCAAATGCCATGATTTATCAGTACACATAAAAATCAGGTTACTACGATATTATATCTCTCCTATACTGTTGTACGGAGTTGAGTCGTGGACTCTCACAGACACTATCTGCAAGAAAATTTAGGCTTTCGAAATGTGGCTTTATCGTCGAATCCTGAAGATATCCTATACCGACCACGTAACTAACCCGGACGTTTTATTAAGAATGCAAAAAGGAAGAGTTGTTAACCACAATAAAAACAGCCAAAATCGAATACCTCAGTCACATCATGAGGAACAGCGAAACAAACAGTGCGTTAAGTTTTGGATTAGATATTGTACACTACATAAAGTGCTAAAATCGGCAACATTGCCTCGTACAAGGTAATTGTAATTCCCCATCTCCTCCGATACCACGACAGAGAATTATTGAAAATCATTTAGTAGCACGTAACAACGGATGAAATGCACATCTCGCAATACGTATGCCCGGTTCATTTCTTAGAGTACATAAACTCGATAAAAAGACACTGACCTTAATAAAGCGGTGCATTTGTATCGGTTTTTAATAATGTGAACAATTTTTTGTGGTTGAATAAAAAATAATAAAATAAGAAATACTTCTTTATACAGAAATGATTCAAATATTTATTCTTCTACGGTTGAACGGTATCCCAAACTATCACTTTTGTGGTGACACTTCTTGAGCGTGACTTTTTTTGCAATTTTTGAGGCAATAACTCTCAAAATTTTTAACAATATTATGAATTGACTGTACGCAAGGAATTGGTCCCCTCTTAAAAAAACGGATGTGGCAGTCCAGTGGGACTGCCGGTAGAAGTTATACTTCTATACACGCATTCGCCGTTAAAAATTTATATAGGAGTCAATCTGCACAATCATTACATATGTAATATTATAGGTAAGAGAGAGCAGAAAGAGAAAAAAAAAATTAGGTATATAGGTATATGGTGCATCGTTTGCTGTATATAAACATTTGACCTGTAATAGGAGTATAGTAAATGAAGGATTGTATCAATATTTTAATGAAAATATATATTTTTATTTTTATATATGTATAAAAAGAGTTGAATGCAAAAAAAAAAAATTTACACATACTCTGCAGTAAAATTCATTGTTTATTTTGTTATTAATATAAAAATTACAATACAATAAATACACTGCAACATAATTCAATATAATAATACAATATAAATCAAAATGTAATATTCATAAGTATTTAAAACTGCCAATATACATAACTTACTTTACGAAGATAAAAATAAAAAACGAACAACTCGGATTATGTTGTAAATTTTCATTTTATTTTAAAATTTATGTTTTTTCCGTATATTACATATATTTAATAAGATTAACGTGAGGTTTTTAAATATTTCAAAAAATAAAAAAGGAAATTCATAATTGGGATTCGAACTCACAACCACCAGCGTATGAACCAAACACGTAAAGGATTTGCCAATTAGACATGACACTAACGGATTTCAAAATTGACAGTTCTCGGTAAAACAGTGATTATTTTGAAATACAAAAGCCTAAAATAATTATAAACGTTTAATTTTAAATAATACAAAATATATCACATAAATTATAATATTAATACATATTATATATAGATATATATATAGAAAAGGAACATTTTTATTCTCGAGAGAGGAAGAGAGAGAAAATATATCTTCTGACTCTCTCTTACTCATTATCTTACATATGTAATGGTTTCACAGATTCACTCTCATGCAAATTTCCAACGCCGACCGTGCGTATAGAAGTATAACTTCAAAAATACAAAAATAAATCTACACATATTTGTCTAGACCACCATAAAACCATTTTATTATTTGAACTTTTTCTGCGGGCGTATAAGCAGACATGTTGTTTACAAAAATCAATTAAAGATCTACGCTGTTAACACTTTAAACAACCACTGTATAATGACAAATTATTGGGACGGATCAACGAAGCAGGTTCATAGAAAGTCGATGGCGCGCCATTTATAGGGTGCATATCTAATTTAAAACTTAACATACTGTATAAGTTGCTCCAATTAATTATACAACAAAAAGTAAAAGAAAAACGAGGACCATTAAATCGAAGAATTTCTTGACTGAAAAATTACGTACGTATACTACAAATCTTTTCAGAGCAGCAGTCTGCAAAATACAAATTGCCATGATGGTCGCCAACATCCGAAAGGGATATGTACTACAAGAGGAAGAAGAAGCCTTCATATGACGTATACTCTTATTAAAATTTAAATTCAATATATTTACTCCGCAAAAAACAAATGTATATGTGGCAACATTGAACCTGTGCAGAATATGGTATAATGTGCGCTAACGCGCTTGACTTCTTTTTCCAAATGTACGAATTTTGTCCATTTTACAATATTTTATATTTTACGTTTTCCTCTTCCTAATTTTCGATTTCCTACTTTTTATTCAATTTTTTTTAACATTTAAAAACGGACATTTTGCCTTTTTTTCAATTATCAAGTCCAAAAAAAATTCGCATATTTAGCGACCCTTACTAATGTAAACAAATACCAAAAATTTATGATACTTCTAAATATATCAGAGTTTAATGAATCCTTTCTTTCATCATGACCGCAAAATTTGACACGGATTGTAATTTTTGATAAGACGTAAATATTATTCTTTATTTTTTCATAATGTTTTTCAATATTCAATCGGTGTGACTCAATTGTGTGTGAATCAATTTAGTTGTTGACGAATATCTTGTTTATCTAATAGATTGAAACCTAATTTAGCAGATATATGTGACTTTGAATGTTGATGCTTTTCAATTTTTTCGGATAAATGAACTAAATCTTTAAAGCCGTATTTTGTCCATTCTTATTCCTTATCTCGATATAGTAAACACGGAAAACAGTTAAGAGTATTGCTAGAAGCACACCCACGCTACCCACACAACCAGTCAGTTTTTCATAAATCTCCATTTTAAATGATCGTTTATAATCCCGACTTTTGCCATTTGTTACATTTGTTCCGTGGTTGTGTGTGTGATAAACATATTTTCCACGGAAACAAAAATAAAAATAATAATAAAATCGAATAAAACGTTGAAAAAACTGTTAATAATATTTATTTTCGTAAAACGTAATTAATTCTCGAAGGGAAGGTATTTTTGTATGTATCGCGGACCGATGCAAAGATTACTAAACTAAACATAAACAAATGAAATCGTAGGCTTCCACGGCCAGAGTCAGAATTATAGTTTATTCGTCTTCCGGGTTTGGACCGTGTCATTTGTGAGTGACCCAAAAGTGGGTTCATCTCGACGTTTCGCTACAATTGTATGTAGCTTCTTCAGGAGAACAAAAAAGAAAAAGAAAAACAAGAGACAGGAAGATGGGTAGTTAGCAACGGTAACTCAGTTACTCAACGCAACCAGAGGCGAATACTAACTACCAAGATGGGCATTTGGTCACAGTAACTCAACTACTCAACGCAGCCAGTGGTGAAAACCAAATGCCAGGACAGGGATTCACGTCCAACAGCTCAGAACACTAACGCGTCGAGAGGCAGGGAGTGAATCCGACGATTACTCCGCTACCGCTCTATTTATAGTCGCGGTGACCTGTCCTGTCGGGACGTATCGGCACACTCCGTGGCGCGAACGTCAAGAAGCGCGAGCTGGCCAATCATGTGGCTGCATCGTGGTAGCGGGACCGGACGGCGGCTCTAGACTGAGATTCCAGACTCCCATCTGGAATTTTTATGTCTTTTCTATTTCACATGTGTATAACCAATTGCGAAAATGTAAATTTTAATATGAGATATGTTATTTAATTTTTGAATAGAAAAGTTATAATTATTCGTAATTAGCTTGTCGCTACACATTCGTAATTAACAAATTTAGTTTAGGATGACCGTCACTTTTAATTTTTTTTCTAGAGATTTAAAGAAAATTTAATCAATTTAAAATATTTCACCCTGACTTTCACAAATCCCTCCATTCCTAAATTGTTTCGAACTTTATAAGATAAGCATCACAGCAAAATGTAAATGTATATTTGCCGTACACGTTACAATCACAATAGATCACATTCGATTTGTGCAGACCAGCCAATCTAAATCTAAAGTGGGAAGTGCGGTGGGTGGTAATTGGGTCTATACGAAAAGTTGATCACCGTGTATATTGATCAAAATGTAGTAGTAATTTCTGACCTTTATTTATTTGTGGCTGTTATTCTGGTTTTCAGGATTTCTAATTATATTGCTTCTTGTTTTTCAGGCTCTAATTCTATCACGTTGTTTTTATTTGCCACTACAGATATACAAGGTGGTCCAGAATTATGTACATTAATTTCTAGAGCTCATAGTACTTCCAAAAATAAGGGTACTTCTTTATGTACACTTTTTTATAAAACTGAATAATAAGGGAGATACAACCCTTTAAAGGGGTGAATTGAAATTCTTATTTTTTCAAATATCTTCCAAACGGTTTTGAATACGGAGTTCTTATTTTGGGAGTGATTATAAGACATTAGGATAATTAATTTCATGTCACCACCTACCTCACCCTATATTAATACAGGGTAGTTTTGGAGGGTAAGTGAGGGTTATTGCGTCACATGTTTTTTAATTTTTACATATTTTAAAAAAATATTTTAAAAATTGTTTCCTTAGACTTTTCTACGCAAAAAAGGTGCTCTTGTAATATTTCGATAGATATCACCGTTTTCGATTTATTTAAACTCGAAGGTATACATGTATTTTATTGTAATAGTTACATTTCTTAATATTTATCAAGTATGCTTTGGAATTGACACTTGTGTTAGCAATACTATTACAAATTAATGGAAAACTTAATTAATACTTAACATTTAATTAATGGCGAAAATAATATTTCACAACAACTGTTCAAAATGTCCTCCATTTTGTTTAATACATAATCTAATTCTTTTATTTAGCGAACGCATTAATCCATTTAATGTTACTGGATCGTTTTGTAAATCGGTAAATACTTGTTCAATTTTGTCTCTTAACTCATTTACTGTATTAATTGGAGTGTTATACACTTTTGATTTCAAATAACTCCATACTGTAAACTCCATTGGATTAAGATCACAACTACGAGCAGGTCAATGAATCGGTGCATCCGCACCCCGGCCTGTCCACCTATCAGGGAAATGTTCATGTAACCACCTTCTACAAATTCTTGTGTAATGTGGTGTAGCACCATAATGCATGAAAAACATGTTTCTTCGTATTTGTAATGGAATATCTTCCAAAATATCATGTAAAATATTGTCTAGAAAATTGTAATACATGTTACTATTTAAATTTCCGGGAAAGATGTTGTATCCTATGAAACTATTTCCTAAAGTAGCTGCCCAAACGTTTATCTTGAACGTGTGTTGGAAGTGAGTTTCCATTGTAGCCCTTGGATTTTCTTCAGCCCAGAAGTGCATATTTCTAGAATTGAACATACGTTGTCTTGTAAATGTGGCCTCGTCTGTAAACAGAATGTTGCTTAAAAAATTTGGTGCAGTTTGAACTTTATTTTGCAATACTTCACAAAAATTAACTCTAAGTGGCATATCGTCAGGTAACAATTCCTGCACTTGTCGATAGTGGTAAGGATGTAATTGCTCTTCATGCAGAACTCTTAAAACACTTTGATGGGAAATATTCGTACTTAATCCTAACCTGCGTGTACTTATTGTGGGGTCATTTATTACAGCATCCAATATTTGCTGTTCAACGCGAACATTTCTTGCTTCTGTACGACGACCAGCATCTGTATTCCTTCTTTGAAGACAACCGGTTTCTCTCAGTCGTCGTTCAGTACTTACAAAAGTCTTGGCATTGGGAATATTTCTGTTCGGATACTTTTCTCTGTAGCGTCTTACAGCGGCAGCAGCATTTCCCGAACATTCCCCTAATACTAAAAGTATGTCTGTCATCTCAGAATTTGAATAGTGTGCCATATTGCTGGCAAACAAATTTAAAAATATAGCAAAAGAGACGTGTTAAACAAATTTCACTGTCGAGTACAATAAAAGTGTAGATAAAATAATTTAATTGTTATTAAACGTCACTGACAATTCATAGACTACTTGAGATTAAAGTGTTGTTGCTAACACAAGTGTCAATTCCAAAGCATACTTGATGAATATTAAGAAATGTAACGATTACAATAAAATACATGTATACCTTCGAGTTTAAATAAATCGAAAACGGTGATATCTATCGAAATATTACAAGAATACCTTTTTTGCGTAGAAAAGTCTAAGGAAACAATTTTTAAAATATTTTTTTAAAATATGTAAAAATTAAAAAACATGTGACGCAATAACCCCCACTTACCCTCCAAAACTACCCTGTATTAATATAGGATGTGGTAGGTGGTGACATGAAATTAATTATCCTAATGTCTTATAATCACTCCCAAAATATGAACTCCGTATTCAAAACCGTTTGGAAGATATTTGAAAAAATAAGAATTTCAATTCACCCCTTTAAAGGGTTGTATCTCCCTTATTATTCAGTTTTATAAAAAAGTGTACATAAAGAAGTACCCTTATTTTTGGACGTACTATGAGCTCTAGAAATTAATGTACATAATTCTGGACCACCTTGTATATTTAGGTTTCCATAGTCTAGCTACTTCTTTTAACTTCATGTGTAATTATCTCCTTTTATGTTTCATTTGACAATATTCTACCTCTTTACATTTTTCCTTGGCAGATATTATTTATTTTTCAATTTGAAAATAAAGTACTTTATATCTAGATAACGACCTATAATCCTGAAACACAATGTATTATTTCAATTAAACTATCATATCTATCGATTTTCCTATTTATTTATTTATTTTAAATTGATTGTATTGTTGTATAATAAATTAATAAAAACGAAAGAGTCATTTAGACTCCCTTATATTGTATATGTGTTGCCTAGTTTTGTACGCTAGTAAAGTCGCGGAAGGCACATTGGCGTGTAAAGTGTCCTTCCTTATTTGTAATTTAAGTTAAGCTTGTAAGGGCCCTGCACAAAGAGTATTCCTACTGGTCCATTTAATGTTTACACCTACAATGTGTTTAATATAACATAGCAAACAGTACATGGTGTTCTGAATTTATCGTGTCTGAATGGACCAAGTAATTTAAAGCCATAAAAAATTAGCCCCCAATAATTTATCTTCTTTTTTTAAGGTATCACATAATATTAGATGGTGCTAAAATTGGTTCCCAAAACATACCAAAAGAATGGCAGTATGATACTTACATAACGCTAAATTCACCATTATTAAAGAATACCGACCAATTTGGTTTACTTCCAGGATTGGTACAGAGTATTAATAGTTTAATTAGTGCAAACTTGGATCGATGCCAACAAGGCGGTAGAGCTACTTGGGGATTTTTCGTGCCATCGGTCAGTGGATTTCAGTTCATTCATGAACTGATTGTAAATAAGAAGGTAATTATTTCATTTAGATAAAGTGTTGTAAGCGTTTTTATATACATATTTGTTAGATTAAGATCCGTACACGTTTCTAACAATTATTTAGAGATTTAAGGACCTATGGGGGTTCATCGAAATATCCAAACTTAGATAGCATTAGATATTAGAACGAGTATAAAAATCGAGAGGTTGACAGGGAGGGGGTACGACTTTATCCTCTTACCTTATATATAGATTAATCGAGTTAAAACTCATTAGTGTTATTTTGAGCGAACAAAATACAAACTACGTTATCAATATAAAATTCACTTCAATCTGGCAACAGCGCTCGAAATTAGCTCGTAAGTTTTTAGAACTGTCGATTTTTCTTCTATAACAAACCATGTTATCCTCTATATATCCTAAATATTACTAAAATTATCTAAATATATGAACTTTGAAATGTTTTTTCGGATTTATTTGTAAATTATCTAACACTAATGGACTAATAGAATTTCACCCAATTTGTATAAAAGTATTATCTCATTTAAAACCTCAAGGTTAACTCAAACGTGAAGAACTTGTATAATTTTATACCTAATAAATATTCATAATTTCGAGTAAGGCGTAAAAATTGACTGTCTAATTTGACTAATTTCATTGGAGTTTTCAATGTGAAAGAGTATCTCGCAGTTTTAGGATTATTCTACATTAAATCTATGATTAAAACTAAATTGTTCTGAAAATTTTAGCAGTAGATCTTTCATTATTATGAGAACAACTAAAAAAACTTTTTCTTATTATAAATATTTTAATTTGTTCGGATTTTTGGTAAGATCTTTTAAAAGTTTATGAAAACCCATCCAATTATTTTGGGTTAATACAATGTATAGTAAACAACAAATCCAATCAATATTATTCGGAAGCTTTTTATTGTCGCATTTTAGTATTATTGACTACCTTTCATGGGAATTAACTGCAATTTCAATTTCGACGTTTCGATTTCCACTTCAGAAATCGGTCACAAAATATAAATTAAACAAAGTATTTTGTTTTGTTACTCGGCAATGTAAAAAAATTCTTTTGTCCATCATCATTATCTTTGCCTTTATCCCTATACGGGGTCAGCTTCCCTAATTACATTTCTCCGTAACTTTATATTTTGGGTGATATCAGTATTAATCCACTCTACCGACATATCCTGCCTAAGCGTCTCCTCCCAGGTCTTATTTGGTCTTCTTCTCCTACCTCTTCCAGGAAACCGCAGATCAGCATTGGTTGATTAACGTCTCGACGTTGACATTACAGATGATCAGGTAGTCGTAGCGAATGATGAGGAAGACATGGACTACATGTTTAGAGAACTAAAGAAAGAATATAAAAAATGGGGCCTCAAATCTCGGATCTATAATATCTAAAGAAGGCACTACCAAAAGAGATATCGAAAACAGAACGCAGCAGGGAAAAAAAGCTGTAAACATTCTAAACTCTCTACTATGGTCTAAAGATATTAGACAAGAAACGAAATTGACAATCTATCAAACCTTGGTAGAGCCTATTATGACTTATGGGGCAGAAGTTTGGCAGATCACGAACAAAGATAGAAAAAAAATAGAAGTAGTAGAAATGAATTTTCTAAGGAGAGCGTGTGGTGTATCCAAAAAAGATTATATCAGGAATGAAGATATTAGAAGGAGGACAAATACTGTATATTCCAGTGTAGACAGAATTGAAACGAGACAACTAGTGTGGTATGGTCAGGTGAAGCTAATGAATGAACATAAATGGCCAAAGAAAGCTTTAAATTACATACCACAAGACAGAAGAAGAAGGGGAAGACCTTCAGTTGCTTGAGAAGAAAATATACGGCAAATAATGAGAGATAGAGCCATCAAAGAAGACGAATGGATGGACAGAAAACGATGGCGGTCGAAATGCGAGAAGCGGCAGAGGCTGTAGGAACCTCGCTTATATATATCCGTTGACATTAACAAACCATCTTAACCTATGCTCCATCATTTTGGTAACAATTGACGCCACCCCCTAACTACCCCTACTATACTCATTCTTAATTGTATCTTTTTTGTCATTTCACTCATTCATGTAAGCATTATTGTTTCCGTCACATGCATTCGTTGTTTCTCTTTCTTTTTACCTGCCCAACATTCAGTTCTGTACGTCATAGCTTATAGAATTTTCACTTCAGCTTCAGTGAAATTTTAATGTCACACAATATACCACTCGCTTCCTTCCACTTCATTCATCCAAAGATATATTCCACATTCCAAATACTATGTTTTTGTTCTACTAAGTTTTAAACCTTTTTCCTCAAGAGCTTGTCTCCACTGTTCCAGTTTTTGTTCTAAGCCAAAATGTACGGTGTTGCATGTATATATCGATCCGAAACTTTGTGTGTGAATGCCGTACTGTGTCAAACTGCCAAAAATGGGGAAAAAGTTTTCCGAAAATAAAAAATTTTCCCTGCTTCTGGTACCAATATTTTTGTACGGTATTAGGTCGCAGGTCATTATTTTTGTATTACCTACCTTTGTAAGTTATAAATACCGTACAAATAGGTTTCGCAAAAAATTCCCCCACCCCCCTTAGTGGTAAGTATATTCTTTGACCTTGGTGAGAAAGCACATAAGTCATTTTGCCTAGTTTTTCAGTAGAAGCGATTTAATATTCACCGGTTACCTCTAAATCCGTTTTATAGCCCAAAATTACGTGTTACTTACTTTATTTGGTTTTAATTGTTGTTTTTATAATTATCTATATAAATGTCTTATACTAATATAGACTATTCTCTAAATTTTCCACCACCCATGAAATAAAAAATATGTCAAAAATGAACTTCGTGACTTATGTCATTTGATCTCAAGTGTGTCCATGACTTATGTGTTATTGCACTTACAGAAAATGGTTATGAAAATAATATTATTAAACAAAGTATTTTTTATTTGTTATAAAAATGGAAGTTTGATAAAAAAAAATAAACCTAAAAAAAGAATGAACCACTATGAACATAATAACTATTTAATCAATATCTTCGTCGATACCTGAATAGTCCAGCAACGCTGTTTCGATCGATGAAAGATTTTCATAGAACCCATGCAAAGTTGTAGGGCTTAAGGGAAGCAAATCAAGATCCTTTTTTTTTCTTTATTTATTAGCACATCCGCCTTATATTTCAACGGGGGAACTAAATTTCCCAACCCATTTCGTCTAATAAAAGAAATTTTCTTAAATGGCTTCTCTGCATTTAAGGATTTTTTGAAAAATATTTTCTTATTATCCCATTTTATATAATTTAGCCATTGCACGTCATGCCAGCGAAAAGGTTCTCCTTAATCGTCTTTTTCCTAGACACCAAATGCCCCTTTAACTTGTCGCATTTATGGCAAATATCCGTTTGAGGCTTTTTAAACGACAGATTCAATTTATGAAATTTAGATCTATAATATGGATACGACACAAGGTTTTGGTATGATTCTTTGTACAGGGAATACATTGCTTCTAGGGTCATATGCGATGGTAGAAACCTTTTATTTATTTGGACGCGTGAGTAGTGGCTTTCGTAACTCAGGAAACTCAAAACATGCTTACCGAGTTCTTCTAATTTTTCTTCAGACCACTTGTTTGGTGAAATATTCTTTCATTGGGAAGAATCAGTCTTTGTTTCTGCAGGTTATGCTCTTTTTATTAAAGCGATAACTTTTATGAAATTATCTGTTTCATTGAAAGTCACAAGAAAGCATTTACGGCAAACAAATATGGCTACCATTTATTCATAAAAAATATTTGTAGGTTTTGAGGCAAAATGTTTCTTTGTCTGGATCGTCTGTATGAGGCCTCTGCAGTTTTTTGTCATGCATGGTGAAAAGACTGGCTATATAAGCTATTCTCTTGTCGTAACTGCCCAAACTCAAATATTCGGGAAAAATTTCTTTCAGCTGATTTTCAGTGATTTTTGTTTTACACTTTGCTCGGCATAGTGACAGAGGTTGAAATGGTCTTTCTGGAATTATTTTACCATTTTTTGTAATATATGACTTCCCGAATTACTTTCTTTTTCGTAATTCTCTAGCCTTTCTTGTGTCCGGTGGTTTTTGCAGCTTGTGACGTGATTTTTACGCTCCAAGTAAAATTGCTTGTAGTATTATTATTTTGTCATCAAAACAGAATTGCTTTTAGGAATGTATCTGCTATTAACTCATCATCAACAGACACTTTAAACAAAAAACTTCTGGACATGTGTTATTCGCAATATCAAACAAAACTGAACTGTTTTAGGCTAAATTATTTTCTGCATGTAATGTTTCATTAGCGCCTAGTAACATAAGTCACCGACGGGACGACAAGAGACAGCAAGTTCCAACTGGCTCTCTTCACATAAGTCGACTTAAGTGTTTATTCACAAACTCAAGTCGGTATTTTCTTAATATGGTTATTATGCACACTTCGCAATAACAGCTGTAAAAATGCATAGTAGACTAAAGTGCTTAGAGCCGATGATAGTATTACAAATCACCTACACATTTTTATCAAAAAAAAAAGATTCGGAAAATTTGACTTATGTGCTTACTCACCTCAGTCACAGATATTACCTGTGAATCACCTGTACAAATTTACGGCATAGTTTCTAAAGTTGTTAATACATATTATATTAGTATTGTTTTATATGTGATTCATGCTGGATCAAATGACCAATTAAAAATCTGCCATGGGCTTGTAATCTATTATAAACATTGTTAAATTGTTACTTAAAAACACTTTTTCCATGTACTCTTATTAAATTTAAACAAATGAATTTTTTAGTATAAAAAATTATTTTTAGAACACAAAATCGTATAAGAAATTATAACTTCTTAAATGTCTTATATGTGATTTCGACTCCGTATATGTATATCTAGCGGTCGAGGAACTCGGGCGGAAAATGCACATTAAAAACAATGGTTTGCTGTATAAAGTTATTGTTAAAAACTCTTCGGGATCGAGTAAAATGGAGTTTTAGGTTTAATTGACTGATTGCTAAAATATTAATTTTTCATCGATTTATCAAGCCTATGGCTATTTTCGCCGTGTTTAACATTTGAAATTGTTTATTAACTCGAAAACGATGCATTTAAGAGAAAAGTTAATAAGAACATTTTCGGCCCCAGAATGTTATGGTAATAAAATTTGATTTTACAATTTGTTTAAAAAATTGCTTAAACCGTTCTTGTCCATCATTTATCTTGGTAGCATGAACTTTTGTTATAAAAGGACTATTTTAGGTAAGATTGTACAAACATATGAACTGAGAATATTTTTCCTAGCCAGTGCGCTCCAGTGGTGGCTCGTGGTTTTAGAGACATGATCGGCAAGGTTTTTTGTCTTCTCACATAGGTATGCCGTCTATAAAAAGGCTTCATTCTTCATAGGAGATTTTTTGTTTTTTTTTCCTATAAATTTAGAAGTCTACGTTGTTTGAAAGTATCGAAATGAGTTATAACGTTATCGTAAAATTTATTAGAGTTTTGGAGAGATTGAAAAGTTTTTTTTCTATTGACATTTGAGACAAGCTTGACATTCTTGTTTCATGGTGTTTAGACAATGCGTTTTGATTCTTTTGAGGCAAGAGAAATCCCGTTCAGTTGAGGCAGAAGTTGATGGTAATGCGAGAATTAATGACAATAATTTATTGATTTCAACAGTTTGTTGTGATGAATTGCAGCATATAAAATTATACATATCTTGTAACTTATTCCACCTTCCTAAAATATTTGGATCAGCATATAAAACTTTTAATTCATTTTCTAATTTTATTTTATTAAAGAATGATGTCAAATATATCAACAAACCCTTTATTATTTAACTAATTACGGCAACGATAACTTATCTCAGTATTACTTTAAAAAATCAAAACAAATCAATACAAAACGAATCGATCGATACGCTCCCAGGAAAGCCAGTCAGTGCACTATCACTTCACTACTTAAGTACTTATCCCGAAATAATATTTCATTTGCGGTCAATCCAAATGAAGCATCGGCAGATTCAATTTTGCGGTACCTACCATTTAAATGCGTATGGAGAGAAATGTATGTTTGGTTGCTTATCTACTAATATTTCGTTGATTTTTATATGTAAATCGTCAAGCTTAGGATCGGCTTGCCGAAACGGGTCTCTAAGAATTCACACAGTCGGATGCATAACTCGGATCTCGAATCATTAATTTGAAAAGTGTCTTGATGCGCAGGGATTACTTACGCTCGAATTGATCGAATTCTTTTAAAAACCATGCATAAAATTTAATCTGTATTATCTGACAGATATTTTTTTTTATTTCAAAGAAACAAATGACATCAACTTATTACCTGCGATAATTAATTATTGAATTATATATAATATTGAATTATTATATTAAATTAAATATTAAAAAAAATCTATAATATCTATTAATGTTTGGGTCGGCACTGCCGATCCTGACCGGCCGCCACTGGTGCGCCCATACTACCACGACTATAATTAATTTGCGAAACAAATTGAATGAATGAATTTAAACTTTCAAAAGTTATAATTTCTTGTAATATGTATTCGATTTTTTGTTCTAAAAATAACTTTTGAATACTAAAAAGTGATTCGTTCAAATTTAATAAGAGTTTATGGAAAAATTATTTATAAATAATAATTTAATAATTTTTAAATTAAAAAATTGATGAATCCTTAGATGAGTGTCTTTTTCTTATAGTACACATTTCAACTGTCAAAACCGCCTATACAGTTATGTCTGCCTTAATTGGCTTAGTCTGGTATTCCTTAATTGGCTTAGTCTGGTATTGTCATGAAGTTTGTAATTTCTTGCCTACAAGCATAAATTAATTCCAATTATTTTTTAGATACAACCAGTCATTCATGAAACATTTACCTTTGATAAACTACCAGAAGCTCTCCAAACCATTGAAAAGGGTCATCTAAGAGGAAAAGTGGTCATCGATTTTAAACATTAAGTTTATTTGAGTCTTCGTTTAACTAAAGTTTTTTTGTTCTAACATAACTAACTCGTCTATGTTGTCCTTATAGTATATTCTGTGATAAAATGATTTTGTTTTGTCTTAAAATTACTATTTCTTAAATGTTGTTTATTACGTTTATAAACATAATTAAATTATGTACATAAAAATTTAATCAATTCGTTTCTGTAATTCAAATAAATAATAAAAAAAAAATTAAAACTTGTTTCCTTCTCCCAACATCCTAGAATAGATACAGGCATATATAGAAATACATACGAGAAATGGGAGTTAACCAATTACAGCCAACAAGAATAGTATGGGTACGAAAGGTAGGAAGAAGAGGGAAACAACCAAAAAATGGATACTCGACTTCCACCCTATCCGTCACCACAACAACAGGCACCAGAAGGAAAAACAAGTAGTAAACCTAAATTACTTTTACCGGTGACTAGTAGAGAATGTAGAAAAATTTCAATACCAGAATGAACAAATAAAAGTAAATAAAGATGGATCGCTGTGCAACTTTTTGCATTCGATTCGGGAAAGCTTGTGAACAAAATTCATGGTAGTAAAATGAAAATTGCATTTTGTGCATAAGTAAAATGAATTTCCAAAGTAGATACAAAATGAAAACATTGTAACTCAGAAAATATCGACAGGAATGAGTTCAATTTTGTTACTCGGGGGTTTCGAGGTCGCTGAATACGAATATGATAACTACGATGCTCCTCGAACTACCTGGGGCCCATGATGGACCTCAGCTCCTGGTGTATGTTAATTTCATTCTAAATCAATCGCCATTTTACAAAAACCAAACTGCCTCGGAGATAAATTACCTGACCTCTTATCATGTCGTTTATGCGTACTCGCAGCAGTCTTTTATACAGCTTACCGATGCACGGAAGGAGATAGATAGGGCGATACTTTTCCCCAGCCTTGGGGAGCAGTACTAACCTCGATGTCCTCCAAGATTCAGGAGAGGTCTGTCAGTGCATTTACGTATTCCAGAAGCCAAGGAAGGTCCGCCCGTCCTAGACCCTTTACCACCTTAGGTGTTATCTGATTCAGTCCTGGAGACCTGCGCAACTTGATCGAGCCCAATGCCTCGACAAATTCATCCATAGTAAAGGGTATGGCCGGTTTATCTCCCTTGTCCCTCCATGCCATATGCCGTCCGGAAAGAGTTCTCTCGTGTTACCGCGAGCTTTTTTTTGGGACCAAAAAAGAGGACACAGGGAAAAGGGACAGAGAGCCTCCTTGCTGACAGTCTGTGGATCAATTAAGATAGTGCTTCGGAAGTGATGATGGCCTTACAGCGGCCATTCCGCTTCTGGATGGCTGGATGACAGAGAAGGGTCTGGTTTAGCAGGTAAGCATTCGGCGTAGACTCGGCGACGAGAGGGGTTTTAAAGTACCTCGGGAACTATCGCCGAGAGTACAAAGAACGAATTCTGCACTAAGGTCAGTCAGGTGGCGTCCTGGACTGAGATGTATTTTGAAGATTCCAGACCCGTCTCTAAAAATTTAAATTACAAAGAAGTTTCATTGATGGATTATTTATTAAACGTTCTAAAATACAGAAGAGGCCTATTTATGACAGAATAAAAATCGCTTTGACTATATAACAGTCGTTATATTCGTTATTTGACACTTAATTATCTAAAAAGAAAATATTAAAAATAATTTTGTTATCCATCTAATAACTTTGGATGTAGACAATACTTTTAACATGCCTTTATGCAACACCATTGATAACCAGTTTGTGGTGACCAAATTTTAATTTGCCAAACCGCGCTGCGAATAGGTCTCTTGTTAGCTGGCCGTAAAGACCGCATATTACTTATTAAAATGTACTGAGAACTATTAAAATATTGTAAACCGACAATATTTTGATTTTCGTATTAGCAGCCTACTTATTAGTAGATTCTGTTACATGTACAGTGCACAGATTCTAAATGTGCCGGTGGGAGATGGCTTCTATGCGCTGTATTATAGTCGATGTATGAGAGAAAGTTTTCAAAATAATGAAATAACAAATAATATAAAATTTGATATTTCATTACTTCGAAAACTTTTTCTCTCATAAGCCAACTATAATACAACGCATAGAAGCCATCTCCCACCGGCATATTTAGAATCTGTGCACTGTATGCATCCCCTTCCTCAATTTCTTGTTGTATTAGCGCAATGAGTTAGGTATCATATAAAATGAGGAGTAAGAAATTAGAATAAAATTTTTTAAAGGTTCAAAAAAGACCAAATTGTAAAAATATACACTTAAAATATCATTAAAAAACCTAAATGGAATTATATATTTTAATGGTCTATATAAACCTAATGTAAATTAAAAAAGCAAAATTTAATATTTTCGTGACTCTATATCTTGAAGGAGTAATTTTGTTTCTTCCACAACTCTCTTGTCACTAAACAACTCTGCCAAATTGTTAGCTTCTCGTAACCAATGTTCAGCTAAAATTTCAGAATCTAATTTGATGTAAATTTTAGCAAGTTTTAAATATAACTTTGGTAAATTAAAACTTCCTATTCCTTTTCCCAATATAATAGCGCTATTTACATTTTGTAGAGCTAATTCATATTCCTCAAGCTCCGTATTAAGCTCAGCCAACGTTCCCAATATCATCATCTCTTGATAGGGACTAAGTCCTTTCAGTTTCATTGCATAATTATAAGCTGAATCTATTAGCTGCCTAGCAGTTTTATGTTCTGACATCCCAATTTTGTGAAGACCATAAAAGAATAAACAATTTATATAGAGCATTCCGGTTCTTGTTGAGAAATCCCCGTTAATAATTTTTCTTTCTTGATCTCTTAGACATGTACCAAATCCAATTTCGGCAAGAACATCTTCGCGATATAAACTATATATTCTGGCCAAACGAAGCTTAAAATCGATCATTTGTTCATTGTCCTCACCGATATTTAACTGTACCATTTTTTCAATTGCCTGAAATAATGTTATTTTTAGAATGTTACTAAAATTTTAGGTATGAATACGATTGTAAGTAGAATGGTGATAATATTGACTGCTGTAAAATAAGACGAAGAAGTATATTATGTTAAAGCGAACTTATAATTCGATCTATTAGAATTAATAGATGTTTTTTGTCAGATACTGATACCATTTTTAATGCGAAAACGATAATTCTTGAAATTTTAACCCTGTGTTGGGACTAGTCACAAATTTTTTTAATAAGACGATCGTTCAAATAGTTCATTATTAGAAAGAGGTTTTAATTTCTTGCAAAACCCATTTTTATCTCGGTAGTTATTTCACTTGAAACAGGCACTCTACCGAAACAGCTGTAGTAATAACAAATAAATTTTGTGCATGTTTTGAAAACCAAAGTTTTTAGTGGGTTATCGTTAGACAAAAAATTTTATTCCATAAGTGGTTTCCACACTGTAAAATTTCAAAATTTCACCCTGTAATATTCATAATATACCCTACATGAAATAGTTAGTTGAAATCGGGTTCTTAAGGAGCTTTTAAATTTTTAAGGGAAGGGCTCGGTAGTAAACAATGGTAATGGACAAATTTTGATTTTTCTCGAAATATTGTGTAAAAGATGGCAAAGGACATGGCAACGCAGAAAACTTGATTTATTTTATCATCCGAATAATAGATGGCGCCAGATTAATTTCTTAAAATTTGGTAAGAGATATACATAAGCATGAAAATAATGTTATGTGTCCATGTAAAGTATTTTAGATTTAAATACGAATAAACTTATTAGTACTGAATTGTTAATATTTGTTTAGAATAATACCACACATTTAAGATCTTTAAAATTTAAGGAAACTTAATTTTTTTCTTTAAAAAATTTTCCCATAAAGGACGGACTTTTGTTTTTATTAAAAAACTGAAAAAAAGTTCATGATTTATGTTTTATTTTGAACAAATAGTAAAACTATAATAAAAAACTTAAACAATTTAATTATTTTTTATAAAAAAAATAAGATTGCCATATGGCAACCGTAGTCCTTCCTACTACCTATATTATAATAAAAATAAAAAATTACTAAAACTATGAAAATAATGAACAATAAAAACTATGAATACCAATAAAAATTATAAATTATTTAGTATGAAATTGCACATTGCACGCTAAGCACAAGCCAACGTTACATTTAGAGCACATCGTTTTTATTATAGACTTGCACGTTTTATTTGCACATTTCTTTTTCTTATTTTCCGGAATAGATACCAGAAAATGGCTAAGATTTTCATACCTAATATCATCATTAACTCTACTGTGCTAGATGATAAGCTTAACGATGGTCGGCCTTAAGTTTTAGGTGGATCTCTAAACTTACTAGAAGCTACTTTTACAATGTCACGTCTAAATTGTAGCTGTGTACAGTTATGGCCAGACTGTTTGTAAATAATCCGCACATTTTGTATTGATAAATCACTAAGCCAAGAAAAAATGCACCACCACCATTTTTTACCCCTTATACTTATTCTGTACCTGGCTATATTTTCGTCCATGAGATCTGTCCCTCCCATTGCTAAATTGTATTTACGGATAACATATGGTTTAGGAACTAAAATACTTTTCTTTTCTTTTCGGGAAAACCTTTTTACTTTCTGTAGCGGCAAAATTCCGTGATTTGTTGATGCAACTGTGAGTACATTATTGTCAGCCCAACGAACAACAATTATTCCATTTTCTTTATCAAGAGCAGATTCATGTTCACCTCGATTCACATTTGTCATCTGGGTTTTATTTTTCAGAGGGCAGTTTTTTGGGATACGATTTTCCCTTATCGTTCCAATTCCGTCTTAACCTTCATCTATTAAAAATTTTAGTAAAGACAAACTAGTGAATAAATTATCAAAGTACAGTGAGTAACGCAGGTGTTTCTTATGTGGGGATAAGTCATTTAGCATCGATACAAGTAATGCGGCAGCCTTACCGAATAGTTTTTGATAATCTTTATTGGAGTTTGGATCATTACCTTGGTATTTATTGAAATTAATCAAATATCCAGATTTTGTATTTATACATCAGACTTTGTACCCAAAGCGGATGGGTTTTCCCCTTATAAATTGTTTACAAGAGTGTTTACCGAAATATTTTATCATCTACTTATCGTAATTAGGTCCTTTTCTGGAATAAAATGGTCTAAAAATTTCTTTCGTAGATTTTCTATTATAGGTCGCAACCTCGACATCTTATCTGTTTTCTCAAGCTTACTATTATCAGCGCAGTGAAGAAAACTAATATATATAATAACGGATTTATTACGGCTGTCGCCGCTTCTCCGCCCCCAATTTCCATCTTTTTCTGTCATATGCAGTTGCCTCTTCTAAGTCTCTTGCCGCCATTGCTTCATCAATATCGTTGCGCCAACTTCTCCGTGGTCGTCCTCTCTTTCTTCTTTCAGGAGGGATCCATTCCAGTACTCTCCTAGGCCATCTGTACTCTGGCATTCTTTTAACATGTCCGAACCAGATTAATTGTTTTCTTTCTATGTCATCATTGATATTTCTCTCCATTTTCATTTCGTTTCTTATTTGTTCGTTTCTAACTCTCTCAAGTTTCGATCTACCGCAGCTTCGTCTCAGATAATCCATTTCTGTCGTCATAAGTTTGTTTTTATTAGCTTTGGTGACGTCCCATACTTCCGAACCGTAAAGTGTAATACTTTGAACTATACTACCGTAAATGTGTTTTTTGGTTTCTCGTCGAATTGTTTTTTGCCAGAGAAGAGAGTTTAAGGCACGGGTCGCTGCTCTGCCCTTGTTTATTCTTTCCCTGATTTCATCTGCGCTATTTCCCTTCTTGTTGAAAATGACCCCCAAATATTTGCAGGATTGCACGCCTTTGATTTTGTCGTCTTCCAAGACTAGGTCACATATTTCATCTGTTCCCACTGAGAGATATTCACATTTTGTCATATTCATGTTTAGACCTGCCACCTCATATTCTTCTTGCAGTTTTCTTACCATATAGCTAAGATCGTAGCTGTCTTCGGCAATTACTACCTGGTCATCCGCAAAGAAAAGTGTATATAGCTTGTTTTCTTCCACCGTTATTCCCATGTTTCTACATTTTTTTACCCATTTCACTAAGGATCTGTCCAAATAGATTTTAAATAAGGTGGGTGACAGACAGCAGCCTTGTCGTAGTCCTTTTGTTGTTTGAAAAGGAGAGGTGATTTCTTGTCCCATTTTAATTCTCGCAAAGTTTTGTTCGTAATATTTTTGAGTGGCGTTAATAAGAATTGGGTTTATTTTCAAGTTACCCATTTCTATCCATAGTTGGGAGATCGGTACACTGTCATATGCTTTTTCCAAATCTATTAAAGCTATATGAGTTTCTCTATTTCTCTGCACTCGTTTTTCCATTGCAATTTTTAATGTGAAGATATTATCCATAGTGGAGCGTCCGGCCCTAAATCCCGCTTGTTCTTCGGGTTGTTTGTCTTTGATATCATTTTCTATCAGGTTTCGTAGTACTTTTGAGTATAGTCGGCCTATAGTAGCAATCACTGCGATCCCTCTATAGTTTTTAGGATCCATCTTTGTGCCTTTCTTGTGTATTGGAGAGATATACGATTGTCTCCATTCTTCTGGAACTTCTTCTCCGTTTAAGCATCTTTCGAATAATTTTCGGATCATCTCAAACAGTTTTGATGATCCATATCTAATCAACTCTGGATGTATTCCGCCTGGGCCTGGAGATTTTTTTAATTTCATTCCCTTAACTGCTTCATTCACTTGTTCTATTGATATTTCGATTCTTCCTTCTACTTCCACTTGTTCATTTGTCTGTTTAAACCTTTCTCTTCTCTCTGTTAATAGGTTCTCAAAATGCTCTACCCATGTGTTCTCTGGTATTCTATTTATTATGACTTGGTTTTTTGTCGTTGTTCTCATCGTTTTTATAGTTCTCCAGGCTTCAGAGCTCTTTGTCCCTCCTATATGGTTGTCTAGGTAATGGCATTTTTGTTCCCATGTACTATTTTTCTTTTTAACCACTTCTCGTTTGACTTCCTTATTCAGGTTTTTATATTGTTGTTTTGTACGTTCGTCTCCCTGTTGTAATAACTGTAGATATACTTCCTTCTTTCTTTTTATCTTTTCTTCCACTTCTTTATCCCACCAATATGGTTTATCTACTCTTCGTACCTGTGGCCCTAAGGCTTCTAGTGCTGCGTCTTTCATGCAGTTTTTTATATGTTCGTATTCATCCGTCGTTGATCTGTGTGATTCCTGTAGTTTTTGTGTTAGTCTCCAGGAGTAAAGTAACTGTGTGCTCTCGTTATCTAGATTATCTAAGGTGTACGTAGTTCTCTCTATTTTTTCTCTGTGTTCTTTGTTGATGTCTGTGTGGTTCCTGTCTACGAATGGTGTATATATTTTTCCTATTATCAGGCAGTGGTCCGAGCCGCACTCTGCTCCTCTATTCACCTTTACGTCCTGTACTCTTAACTTAGTTTGTTGTCTTGTTATGAAATAATCTATTATCGATTTTAGACCTCTTGTGTGCTGATACCAGGTGTATTTATGTATGTTCTTGTGGGCGAAAAAACCATTCAAAATCTTTAACTCATATTGTTGGCATATATTTATGAGTCTTTCTCCGTTGTTGTTAACAGTTTCTTCTCCATGCATGCCTACCACTTTACTTTGAACTTGTTTTCCTACTCTGGCATTCAGGTCTCCTCCGCATATAATCTCATGGCTGTTAGGAATTTCGTTCAGGATTTTTCTAAAGTCTTCTTCAAAAGCTTCCTTTTCTTGCACTGAGTAGTCATCATTTACGGCATATACCCCCAGAATTGTTATTTGTGTTCCTCTTAGGAGAACCGTCACTTTAATAAAACGTTCGTTGTATGCTTCCCAAGATTTAATATATTTTTCAAATTTCTTGTGTACAAATATTGATATCCCTGCTCTTGCTCTTTGATCCTTTCCCACTCCTGAGAAGAAATGTACATAGTCTTTTAATTTTTCGCTTCCATTTCCTTTTTTCTTGGTCTCAGAGAGAATGGCTATATCTAATTTTCGATTTACAAATTCCTGCATAATTTCTTGTTGTTTGTTCCGGATTCCCTGTATATTCCAGATTCCGTAATTCATGGTCCATTTTCGTTGCTGTTTTCGTCTACTGTAATTTCCGTCCGGTAACCGAGGCTCATTGGGTATTTTAGCACTGTAGAATTTTCACAAGTGTAAGGTCGCTGGCCTTACGACTTAACCCCCATCCTTGGAGGACCGAATTTTCTGTTGGGGTTTATTCCCCTAGCCGATATGTTCCAGTTTTTAGGCGCCAGAAACTCGCCTTTTACCCTCTCTCGTCTGCTACATAACGTACTCCCATTGTACGCCATGCACCCAGTGGTTACGCGACATGGTATGTCTTCGTGGACGTGAGAGTAGGATTTGCTGGCAGAGCTGAGTTTTATTCCTAAAACCTCCAACTCATTCGTTGGAAAACAGTGGGCATTTCTTAGAGTTTTGTTGCGACAAAAGCATCGGCAGCTTCATGTCGCCCCCAAGACCCCTTACCAGCCTTTAACCACAGAAGAAAACTAAAATTGTTAAAAATCTGTCTCGTCGCATCATTTCTGAAACTCATTTATTTATTATGTCAAATTTCACTTCCCAGCAGTATTTTTTGCCAGGTAATTCGTTATATCCACTTATGATCAAAATTATTATATAATGTATTATATATTGTAAAACATTTCATTTCGTTGATCGTAATTTGGGGATCGGCAGAATCTTCATCGTTTAATTCATTTGTGTCTGGTGGTTCAATATAGATTCCCTCCACATCTAAATCGTCCGCGTACGCCATTTGTAACGCCTCTTCAAGAGTAAAGCCTCTTCTAAAATAAAATAAAACATTTTATAATCGGTATTGAAAGAGACTCTGGTTGCCATATGGCAATTTCAGTTTTCCAATTTACCAATTTATATTAGGTAATAAAAAGTTACTTACACAAATCTGATGTCCATTTTTTTGCACCAACAAAAATCGAATATATACACAACGATGTTAATCAAACAAGCACTAACCTGAGAGCCTGAGACTGAACTTTCAGTACTACCAAAGAATATAGACGCTATAGCGTCTATATTCTTTGGTACTACGTTAAAATATACTTATTTTTCTATTCAGAACATTATGCGCCATCTGCTTCTTAATAGAAAAACCTACTGAAAAAATGATTTAGATCACTGCTTACAATGGTTGCCATATGGCAACCATAGTCTTTTAAGGGTTAATGGTTTCAGTAATTTTTAAAATTTGTTAAATATGTATGTAATATAGAATTTATTTATCATTTGCATTTTCATTATTATCTTATATTTATCTTTAGGTACCTAATTACTTTATTTGAATTATCATTAAATTCTAAAAAATAGTGAGCATATAATTCGATGAGCAGAGTAATATAAATGTTTATGTATGTATATTATTTAATAATAAGTATTCACTTTAAAAAATATATAAAAATTAACCCTTAACTACTATAAGTCAAAAATAATTAGATAAGTATTATAAGTGGGTCTATAAGACCCATTTTTTTATATAAAGAAAACAAACAATTTTTTCTTGATAATTTTTTTATTTATAAACTAACATTACAAAATGAAGTGCCATAAATGGTTTAAACACAAATTTAAGTTATTCTTTGCATTTTTTGTATACTTGAATACAACATTGTAAACATAAAGGCATTTTACACTCTGCGCAAACATAGTTTGTTTTTCTGTTTTTCTTGGCTGGGCAGAGATGGCATCTCTTTCTTTTTCGATTCTCATTGGCTCGAGGAGGCTCAGGAACACTAAAAATTTAGTGCCAAGAATATCTGATGCAATAGCTCGAATCTGTCGGGGCACATTGGAGTTTGGAGTTATATAATCTTCTCTTCATGTGTATAATGTACAAGCTTTGGGCTAATTTTTTTAGGAATTTTTCTCGAGGGATACCTATAATTCCCTTGTCTATAATACTGTGAGGAGTATTAGCGCGAATGGAACCTTTTAAACCAGGCAGAACTGTCACAATACTGTGAGAGCTTTAGTTCTTTTTGGAGGCATTTTCAACCATTTCGTTTTGTCTTTTTCGTAGTAGTAATTTCTTTGTTTTTTTCTTCCATCTTTATTTTCAGATTGTTCTGTCTCTTCACTAGAAGTTTGAATCAGCTCTTCATCTGATGGATCCCAGTCGATATCACTGACCGAATTATGATCACTAAAAATTTCATGGTCGCTATCGCTTTGATCGGTGCCATCGGCCATTTAGATGATATTGGCGTCTGCTTTTATCTCCTCAACACCCAATAAAACATTTGTTAAAGACGACGCCCACGTTGACGCATCAATATCTTCGACGGTAAGAGGTTTATTGCGAGCAATTTTAAACCGAAAGGAAGGAAATACATATATTATATTACTTAAAAAACGACAAAAAACAATTTCAAATAAAATAAATTAGGATATACTAAATTAAACTGATATAAAATAATTTTCACCTTAAACACAATAATTATGTAAAAATTACGTAATTGGTATACGTGGGTCTAATACACCCAGCTACGTCTATAAAACTCGCGAGTTCCAAATACAATTTATCCACTCTTCACTATCGTACAGAACTAAATAAACTGAAAATAGCCAGAGCCCCAGCCAAAAATTATTTAAGTTAAGGAGATTCTGGGTAATTGAGAGCTCTCTGGGTCTGACAGGCCCAGATTATAGTAGCTGAGGGTTAAAGTACAGGGAATACTTGTGATACTAAAGATTCTTTTAGATTTGGAAACGTCGCAGTCATTTCCCAAAATGCCCGCCCAAAAAGTGTGAAAATTTCAATTTTTCAGTCATTTTTTAATTAAACAAATATAATAGATAATAGCTTAAAATAATGTATATTTTCATAATTTCCCGAAAGCGCGTGGCTGTTAACCCGACCGGAACCTATTTTAATATTACAATAATTGATTCGCTACTTACTTTAACCAAGATATTTTCTGCTTTTCCTATTTTGCCAGTCGCAAAAGCTATTGATGCCAAAACATCATACATATATGGAAGTGAAAAATAAGATTGATACTCTTCACAAATCTTGATGCCCATATCTAAAATAGCTTCTGCTTTATCCAGCTCTCCCTTATCTAGCGCGTGTTTCACCAAATTAAGTAACTCTCCAATATTTTCTTCTACATCTGATGATGTTATGGAAGTGCTTAAAGGTTTAGTATTTAATGAAGGAATTAATGCTACAAAAGGTGTACATCGTCCAACCAGACGTGGATGATAAATGTATTTGTAAAATGTTTGAATATTTGTCCTTACGCAAAATGATAACGGCAATAATAATTTAAAATTCTTGAATGCTGAAAACATGAAAATGAATAAACATGAAATTTTGATGACATGCAGTATTGACTGATGGATGGATGATGTTTGTCAACCGTGATGTATGAGACAGTCATTACGTATATTATAATAACACACCTACACACCACACCTTATATATATTATAATACACCTATCAATTTGCTGAACTGGACAATCCTAATTGCTTTATATTTTTAACTTAAAAGTACTCTCGAAAGAAAAGCCTTGTGTAATACAAATCCTTGTTTTTTCTTCTTTTTTTTTGTACTGTAGAATAAAAATATGCAGGCATCTATTTCGAAATAATATAATTTTAGTTAAGCAGAAGTGTTCTTACTCGTTGGATTATGATTATAATATTACATAATTATTAAAAATCATCAGTAAATTTATCTTAAAAATATGCCACAATGTCGACTAGAAACGGTACAAGCTGAACCATATATTATGCATTGGTTTTAGCAATATTTGTCTGAAAAGTCGCTGGACGACTGAATGTATCACAAAGTTTCGTTAGTAAAGCATATATTTAAAAACAGGAACTAAAGGCTACAAGCATTAGGGATGATGAACATGAGTTACAACTTGTGATAAAGTCCGTTTCATAATCTTTACTGCAAAATTCAACAAAATCGTCACGGCATCAAGAATGACCTATTTTCCGAAAAGCTACTGAAAAAATAATGGTTAGTCAGACTATTATAAGAAGGTTACATGCAATAGAAGGAAGACTTGCTATACACTCTCTACTGATCATATGGTTTGTATGCTCAGGCACTGTATCATGCAGTTATGATTGCGGTGGGAAAGAAAACAGCTGGACTTTTCAAAATTAAGGCGTTGTTTGTTTACTGGCGAGTCTAGATTCTGTTCGTAGAGAAGTGAAAAGAATCAGCAATATAATCAGACTTGTATGATTTTAAATGCCGCTTTAGAGAATAAGTTTGAGTATAGGCATGCATGTGTTAATTGCCCCATTAATAGCGATTCTCATGATAGAAGTAATGACTGCTGTTGGCTAATGGATTAAGTTAACAGTAAAAAACCATATTACACGCAATTACTGGTGTAAGATCACAATCACGGGATAATAATGCATGTCAAACTGGGCGAAACTTGTAAAATTGTAAATAAAAGGATCTAATATCTCTTCTTCCTCTTCCTCTTTTTGTATAGACATGACTCATGTCTGTTTTTCAATATACCTCCCGTAAGTTGTCGTTTCATCGTTTTCGTGGTTTTGCTACTAATTGTCTTCCTATTGAAGAACCGTCCCTTGCCGTCTTTACTACTCTAGTTGTTGTCATTCGGCTAATATGACCGTTCCATTCTACTCTTCTATTTCTTACCCAGTTATTGATGTTCTCCACCTTGCATCTACGTCGTATATCTGTACTTCTAGCCCTGTCACATAAAGTTTTACCATCAATTATTTGACCTTCAGCTCCAATTTACATCTTGGTAAATTTGCTGTTGTAACCATACATTTTGTCTTTTTTGGGGAAATTGACATGTTAAATTTTCTGGTGGTTATACTAAATTCGTGCAGCATACGTTGTAAATTATCTTCACTTTGAGAGAATAGTATTGCGTCGTCTGTCTAGCAGATTATTTTAAGTTGTTTTTCTTCCATTTGGTATCCTTTTTTAGTTCTTACTTTTTTTATTTCATCCATAATCAGGTTGAATAATAGAGGACTCAGGGAATCTTCCTGTCTCATCCCATTGCCAGATTTAATAGTAAGTTAGTTCTTCTTTTACTTTTATTGTGTTGTTTTGGTAGATATTTTAGATCATATTGATTATTCCTAGAGGTACAATAAGTGGATAACAACTTTTAATTTGACCCCGTCAAATGCCTTCTTAAGGTCCACGAAGCATAGATATGCCGGTTTGTTGTATTCTAATGATTTCTCTTGCTTGTGCCTCATTATAAATTTAGAGTCAATGGATGGTCAGTTTATTTGTTATCACTTTGGTTTTTAATTTTACTGTTGTGTTTGTAACGATTATTTTGCCTACCACATAGGGTATTACTATGGGGGGGCGGGGGGGTTGAAAACTTGGGGACAAAAATTACTAACTACCTTGGGGCTAAAGATAGGGCAAGCAAAATAAACCGAAACTTTGGCGAACGGCTACACAGGGTTTATTTGAGAGCTGGGTCGTGGATAAGTGAATGGCAAGGGAGTTGGATTAGGTTAACTACAAAAATTAAATAAAAGGGGTACTTACATGAATCTCTTGGACAAATACAAAAGAAAAAGCACAAGAAGGTTCTCAAGCTAAAGAATATAAAAAGTGGTAAAAACTTTTTTAAAAGAAATAAACAAAATGGTTTAGGAAAAAAATTACACATTTATTGTTGTCTCACCACAAACAGTTACAAATATAAATAGTAATAACAAAATAACAAAAAACAAACTTACTATTTTACTATGGGTTTACAAACTCTAGCGTTGGAGAAATACTACAAAAATTACAATTGTTAATGGGCTACAATTTGTAACGAAAAAAAAAAAAAAAAATAGAAATGAAAAATAGCTTTTAAATGGAACCATGCATAGTGGTTAAATTTTTTTTTAAACCAAACAAAAACAAAGATCTCAATTTATGATTAGGTATTTATCAACTGTCAAAAAAAATAAAGCTAGCTGTCAGATGAAATGTATGCTGTATGAAAGCAATTATTAATGAAAAAATGTCTATTTTTGCTTTAAAGTTCAAACAAAAAAAGTTACCTAGGTTTTACTAAATGTTATTTTTACTTTAAATTTCTGTGGTTGGAACTGGACTTCACTGGAGATTTACTACCGCGCAAGAAACTGCATCTATCACTGCGAATTAGCCTAGAATGACTTTATACTGTTTAGATAGACAAAATGAGGATGGAAACTGTTCACTGGGACGCAAATTTTAGACTCGGCTTCTTAAAAAACTAAAACACATGTGGTTATTCTTCAAAGTTGTTGTAAACGCCGTTTTACAAATATCTCAGATGAGAGACGGCATAGAAATAAAAACAGTGATTACTCTTTCAGAACTGACACATTACATTGAGAATAATTCACTTTTTTCAACAAATTTACCGGCTGCTTCAAACTACAGACACCCCGTCTGCTCTCAATGATAAATCTTTCCAACCTGACTTTACTTCGTACTGGCCGGCTTCCTCTGCCCGCTCTTTCCCTCTACCCGTCCTCGCAAGAGAATTCTTTTTAAAGACTTACACATCGGATCGTAAATGGCCTTGAATCATTGCTTGCTTTTAAAATTGTAGATCTAAGACGTAATACATGAATTATTTTAGTACACAGTTCTCTTGGATGCGTCGCAACGCGTTTTTGTAAACAACTTTTAGAAGAAATTTATACATAACCAGGAGCGTACCAGATAAATTTTATGCTTTGAATATTCGATGGTAATAAAGAATTTTATACATGCTACATGTTTAATAAATTTATTCCTCTGTAATTTTCTGGGTCCGATTTGTCTTTTTTTGAAGAAAGTTATTAGGATGCTTGATCTCCATTCTCGAGGAATCCTGTTTTGTTATATTATTTTTTGGATTAGTTTTATTAGTTGTTTGGTCAGATCTGGTCCTCCGTACTTTAGGAGTTCGTTCGGTATTCTCTCCACTCCTAGTGATTTTTTATTTTTTAATTTCCTTAATGATTCCTTTACCTCTTCCTCCTCAATATTTATTTCTTCGTTTGTAGTCACATCTAGTGTTGGTGGTTAATTATCGTCACCTTTAGCAAATAGGAATCGAAAGTAGTTTACCCATATTTCCTTCTGAATGTGTTTCGTTTTTATTAGTTCGTTCATCTCTTTTCTATGTTCTCTGATCATTCTCCATATTTCTTTTTGTGCTTCTTAGAAGTCGTGTTCCATCTGTTTTGAGAGTAATCGTAAAAATCGATATGAACAAACTTTGAAATTCGAATATTGTACAGCAATATTGCAATATTTTACACAAAGTCGACGACGATTATGTCTTTTTCGGAGATTGTACACTAAAGGAGTACAATGCTAGAAGTGCACAATATTTTCCGTACAATGCTAGGATTGTCCAATTGCGGGCATTGCTCGTAGCATATATGACATATACTCAGTGACATTAGAAGTGTTACACCTAGAAGAAATAATTTCCTAAACTTTGGCAACAAACTTTTTGGCAATAGAATGACTATATTTAAAATATGCTATGATAACAATACCATGTTTTATCTTTTCTACTTTTTGTAAAAATAAAATTTTATTTTTAAATTTTTTTGTGAAGAGACCGATTTGTGAAAACTGGTTCATATAGAAATTTTTAGTTATTATTCCTTAGTCTTATTGTATTTAGTGTAAGAAATTGCATCGAAGACACCAAAATTACCACCATGTTAGCGATTTTGACAGGGTAGAATTATTGCGTATAGAGATATGGATTTATCGTATCGCGAAATTGGCCATCGCATTAATTGTACGGCCATGACGGATATGCGTGTCTGTTGTATGTGGACAAACGAAGGTAGAGGATCGGAATAGTAGGTAGACCTGTTATTATGCGTACACTTTACCGTCGCATTCGAGCCTTTGGGTTGATTTCATTCCGCCCACGACTAGTGCTTCCTTTGCCTGCGGACCACTGTAATCAACGTTTGAATTTGTGCAGAGAAAGGCAGAATTGGGAGGCAGACTGGCGTAATGTAGCATTCAGCGATGAATCACGATTCTGTTTAGGAATGCATGATGTTCTTAGGATGGTAAGACGCCACCGTGGAGAAAGACGAGATATCGGGTTTGCTGTTGAGAGGCATGTATATAGGACAGTTGGAGTAATGATTTGGGGGGCTTTTGCCTATAGTAACCGATCACCACTTGTAGTTATTCGAGGCAATATGCCAGCTGCGTGTTATGTTGATGACATCCTACCAACCACTTTACTGCCATATCTCGACGGCCGTCGAGACGTCCTTTTTCAGCAAGACAATGCGTGTCTCCATATTGCTTGTCAAACTATGGACTTTCTCCAAGAAGCTGGCATTAATGTCTTGCCGTGGCCGCTTTGTGCTTCGGACTTAAATCCTATCGAACATGTATGGGATATGATGGGAAGGAGACTGTTCACTTTGCACCATCCTCCACAGACTCTGGTACAGTTAATACATGAAGTTCAAGTTACTTGGAACGAGGTGCCACAAGCAAACATCGATCATCTCATTTTTTCAATGCCTAGACGTATACAGGTGTGTATTCAGCTACGGGGTCGCCAAACACATTATTAATTTTTTTTTATTACTTGTTAATAAAAATTCTTGACAACGTTATCGTTTCATTCTTGATGTAAATCTACCATGCTGCCAAATAATTAAGTTCAAGAAATTATTCCTTTTGGGTGTAACACCTTGTCTTCCATCGATATACCTATTTTGTTTTTTGTTTTCCTATTTTGCGAGCCATGCCATTACATTTTACTATTTTATTATTCACTCGCATTAACCTTTTCTCTATTTGTTTTTAATGTTTTAACATTTGCCCTTTCTTGAGGTAGCTGTAGATTCCTCCGTGGGTATTGTTAGTTGTTGCTCGGGAAACCATCAGGATCTTCTAACTTTATTGCCACAAATGGACTATTTAAGTCTGATTACACAGTGGCACGGCTTAGAAGACCTTTCCAAATATTTCTAATTCGTGTGTATTTGTTCCATAAGAAGTTGGAAAAATTGTTTTTTTAATTGTTTGAATAGTAAATAAGGACTTTTGGTTATGAACATTTTCATTCTGTGCGATTGGTATTATTTGTTGTTCATGAATTTTTGAGGTAAAAATATCAAAATTAAAATATTTACTTTTATCGTTTATGCTTTTTTTTAATTGCCGTATTGCCAGATTCCAGTAAGAGCCTAAGAAGGTATCCATTGAATTCTGGCAGGCAATGGTGTGGAAAATATTTTTTGGACATCTACGTCACGGAACAAGACAAACGTTTATGCTTTAAGGTTATGTTGTTGTTTGATTAAAACTTGAATTATTTTTTGAATGTATTTCAACGCATTTTGTTGTTGTTTTTATCAGGGTTATTTAAAAATAAATCATTGAATTTATTAATGAAGTTAAAAAATATTTAAATTAATGTTTTATTCTTTTTTTATTACCAGTGATTTTATCCTGTAAAAGAGTAAAGATATTCGTTTTCTCGTAGTTTAAGTAGTTAATAAGGACTTCCAGTTGTAATATAACATTGCCATAGTGAGTGTTTAAGAAAATGTTTGTTGAGTGTTATAATATTATTTTTTAGATCTGGGCATAATATATTGGCTAGTAAACATATATTAAAGATATCCAGTATTACTGAACTGTTCAGTAAAGACAATAAAACTACTATTAACTACTTAATCTACGAGAAAACGAATTTATTCTCTTACGAGTAAAAGTAAAAATCACTAGCACCTAAAAAAGAATAAAACAATAAAAAAATTAAACTTAATTTAATAATTTTTCAACTTTGTAAATAAATTCAATAATTATTTATTGATTAATTTTAAAATAACCTCGATAAAAACAACAACAAAATACCTTGAAATACGTTGAAAAAATAATTAAAGTTTTAATCAAAACAATAACATAACCTAAAAACATGAACATTGAGAGTAAATATCTTAATAGTTTAATATTCTTACCTCACAAATTCACAAACAACAAATAATACCAATCGCAAAGAATGAATGTTTATAACCCAAAGCCATTATTTACTAATCAAACAATTAAAAAAAAAAACAATATTTCCAACTTCTTATGGGACACACGAATTAGAAATGTTTGGAAAGGTTTTGTAAGCCCCACCTATTGTAAGTCAGAACTTAGGTAGTCCATTGGACGCATTGCTCATGTAGTCATCCTTTCCCAAGTTAACATGCTGTGTTAACATTCTAACTTGGCTGCACCGTACTGATGACGACCAAATAGTCAGAAATATCTATTTACAGTTGCCTTTGTAACGATTATTTTGCATACCACATTGGGATTATTATAGGGGGCTAAAAATTAGGTACAGAAATTATTGGGGTGGAGATAGGGCAAGCAAAACAAATCGAAACTTATGCGAACGGCCACTCAGGGTTTATTTGGATAACTGTGTCGTGTATAAGTGAATGACTAGGGGGTTGAATTAGAGTAACTACAAAAATGAAATAAAGGGGTACTTACATGAGTCTCCTGGACAAACAAAACTCAAGAAGGTTCTCAAAGCTATTTAAAATGGACGCCGCTTTGAAGAATCCTACTGGATGAAAGAAAAGGTTCTTTCTTCCTAAAAACACAAAAGAGGTTAGGAACTTTTTTTAAAATAAATAAACAAAATGGTTTGGGGAAAAAATCACACATTTATTGTTGTCTCACCACAAACAGTTACAAATATAGATAATAACAATAAAATACAAAATATCAAAAACAGATTTACTATGTCCCATCCGTTTACAAACTCTAGAAGTTGGAGATACTACAAAACTTACAATTGTTACTGGGTGATAATTTGTAGCAGAAATAAATTATTACAAATAAAAAAATATCTTTTTAAGTGAAACTATGCATAGAGGTTAACCTTTTTTAAAGAACAAAAACAAAATCTCTATTATGATTAGGTATTTCCAAAATGTCATAAATAGTGCTAACTGTCATATGCCAATACTAAATTTTAAAACTGAGAACAATTTAAATGACAGCTAAGCCACACCCTAAGATCTACAATTTTAATTATTACAATTTCTTAAACTGTTTCTTTTTCTTTTAAAAATCAACACAAAAGAGTAACCTGGATATCACTAAAATTTCTTTACTTTAAATTTCTGAGGTTGGAACTGGACTTCACTGGAGATTTACTGCCACGTAAAAAACTGCATCTATAGTCTGGAACGACGACCAGGGATAAACAAAATTGAGGCTAAAAGTTGGAACTGGCCACAAACTTCGAAAATCTGCTTCTTTAAAAAACTGGAACCATGTGGGTATTTTTCAAATTTGTTTGAAACGAAGCAAATCTCTTAGTTACAAATCTCTTACGTGAGAGACAACATAAAACAAAAACAGTGATTACTCTTTTAAAATGGACACATTACATTGAGTATAATTCACTTCTTTAACCAATTTGCCGGTTCACTCAAACTACACACGCAGCCGTGTGCTCTCAATGACCAATCTTTCCAACCTCACTTAAACGGTAACTATAGAGTAAACTGCTACTATACACTACATATTTTCCATGAAAAGGGATGAAAAACAAGAAAACATTACAAATTTGACGTAAAATTTGGACCAACACTGAAGCCAACTCCGCCGGCAATGGCCTCAGCGAGAGCCAGGTAATTCTCTTTCCCGTAATCCTTTCCAAGCGATCTAAATGGATGTTTATTACTAAGTGGAAAACGATCAAAGAAAATACTAAAGAATATGTTTTTTATTTATATTTTAATAAATTAATTTATTTATTAAAAATTTTCTAATAAATTATTTTATAAAAATAATATTTTTCGGTGTTTAAATATATACGAGGGGATTTCAATATATACCAAAGAATTTAAAAATGCTACACCTTCAGTCGATAACCTATTTTGTTTTTTGTTTTCCGATTTTGCGAGACATTATATTATGTTACTTTTATTATTCACTCGCATTAACCTTTTCTATTTGTTTCAAATGTTTTAAAAGTTCTTAAAATGGTTCATTTTTGACCTTAAATTGTAAATAATTTAATAAGTCCATCGAACCCACTGCAGAAAACATAGAGGTTTTAAATGAGGTCCATAAACCTAAAAAAACTTGTCAGGTGGGTAAATGACCGGATCGAAGACATTATTTCTCTGGACTATTTTTCAAAGATATGTATACACCCAGTCTAAGTCTGCCTTTCTATTGAAGCGATGTTGTGAATGTCCTGTACGCATAATTTTATAAAATTCCTTCTTATTGTTTGTTTGCGTACTTGCGTGCCTTTACAAAATTATATACAAGCTTTAGAACCATTTTAAATACCACACATACACGCGTGTAACTTATAAAGAGAATAAAATATATTTTCCAATTATAAACGGCGGGATTAAATGAATCTGAGATGTGGAAAATAGCCAAAATTTATTACATCACGAGTACAACTAACGATGTGTAAAACAATGTAAAGGATAATTACATAAGGATTAGCGTCGACGGCAGAGCAAAGGATAAATGCGGTCACTGTATACAGCTAATTTCACTGCAGATGTTTTCGTCATAACTCTTCTAATCGAATCTGAGAACACGATGTGTAGGAAAGTTTGAGATAAAGTTAAAGACTACAATTGGCTTTAATTCAAGTGGAACACTAGAATAACTATATTATATTTCTTCTTAATTTTATCTCATTCGTGTTAGTTAAGATTTATATAAAAATTGAAGCCTTATATTTTTATCGTTTCAGCAATAATACGATTTACAGGTAATCAGTGTATTAAAAACCATAGTCTCGATTGAAAAGAGCTACATGAAAATTTGTGGATTTTTAACTTGTATATGGTTTTATATCAACGTATTCCTCCATCACATTTCCGGAATATCTTATTAAGGTAAATCGACCTAATAACATTAATAAGGAATATTTGACTTTAGACATCATGATTAAAAATGAATTTAAAGTATATTTGATAGCTTGATGTTTTCTTTATCAAAATAATTAATAAAAAATGAAAAATGTGCAATACGTTGTATTCGTTTTCTTTTGTGTCTTTGCTATTCTAAGTATCCTTCTGTAACACTATATTTTAAATGTCTGTAGCTTATTTATGTGTTCTTGCTTCAGTGTTTAACTTTCAAGAGTATATTGTAGTATCGAAAACACGTACCATCTCAGAGCTCCACTCTCAGTTCCAATCTAAGGTTTTTATTGCAGATAATTGTTTTCATTTTTACTAACGCATTTCTTGCTATTTCTATCCTGAACCTTATTTCTGTTGTTTGATGATTCTTTTGTGAACTGCAGTTTCCCAGGTATTTGTATTTTTCAACCCTTTCTATCGGCACATTTCCCAAATGTATGTTTGCTTGTATACTAGTTTTCTTAGTTATTATCATGTATCATATTTAGTCGTTTTTATATTCATTTTTAGTCCACATTTTGCACATTACCTGTTTGTCCTCTTTAGTAGTAGTTGGAGTTGTTCAGCAGAGCTTGCTATAATCACGGTGTTATCTGAATATCTTAGGCTGTTAATAGTTATTCCGTTAATTATTGTTTCTTCACTTTCAGATAGTAATGCTTCTTTAAAAATGGATTCACATACTTCTTTTTCTTAGGGTGCCTGTCAGTTCCGAACGTTGGCGATTATTTTGGCTATGATGACTTTGTTGGTTGTTATACGGAATAGCTGTGTTGGGGTCTTTCTATACCATGCTCTCAGGTTATCAAGGCAGGATATTCTTCTTCATCCTGGGGTCCTTTTTCCTTCAATTTTAGCTTGCAAAATGCATTGGAGTAGCTCATATCTGCCTTGATTTCTCATTATATGCCCCAAGTATTGCAGCTTACGGCCCCTCACGACATCGACCAAATCCCTCGTTGTGTTCATCCTCCGTAATAATTCTTCATTGGTGGCTTTGTCTATCACATGGCATATTCAGAATCCTTCTGTATAACCATGGCTCAAAAACCAGAAGTTTTGATAGAGTTTCCGCCTTCAATATCCACGTTTCTACTCCGTACAACAGCACTGAGTGCACGTATCATTTGTCTTATTTTTGTTTCTAGGGTGAGGTCATGGCTCTTGAATATAGAGCTCATAGTCAAGAATGAACTTTTTGCTTTTCCAATGCAACATTTAATTTCTTGGGTACTGTCCCACGACTGATTGATTATAGTTCCCAAGTAGTTGTGCTGTGAGACACGTTCAATTCTCATTTAGTTCACATACAGATTTGCTTCAGTTACGTTTTCCTTGCTGATGATCATTAGCTTGGTTTTGCTGGTGTTTATATCCAGTCCATATAGTCTACATGTTTCTGTTATTTTGTTCATTAAGTTTTGCAACCCTTCTATGGTATTGGAAAACACTATTGTATCATCTGCATACCGCAGGTTATGGAGCTTGACTCCATTTATTGAGATGCCTTCATCAATATCTTTTAGAACCTCTTCAAAAATGTGCTCCAAGTACAAATTGGGTATCAGTGGTGAAATTATGCACCCCTGTCTCACTCCCCTTAAGGTTTTGACCTGATCTGTGTATTCTTCATCTATTTGGAGCACCGCTATTTCGTCAATCCCTGTCCTCTTTAGCACTTCCATCATTTGTTCATGTCTGACTCTATCGAAAGCCTTCTTGTAGTCAATCAGACATGCAAAAACATCACAGCTGACATCTCTACATTTCTGAAACAATACCTGCACGCCAAATAAAGCTTTCCTCGTACCAATGGCGTTCACAAATCCAAACTGATTGGGCGCAATTTGTTCCTCGCATTTCCGGTAAATTCTTTTGTGGACGACTTTTAAAAACAGCTTCAGCAGATGGTACATTGGGCTTATGGTCCTATAGTCTTCACAAACTTCTGCTCCTGGTTTTTTGGGCAATGGTACGAACTCCGATTTGAGCCACTCTAGTGATATATTTCCTGCCTTGTATATTTCATTAAATAAAAAAAAAATATTTCAAAATTTTTAGTAAAAGGTATAAATAAAATACCCAAACGGGCTATATCACAAATACAGAACGTTTTCGGAATGTAAATTCCATCATCAGTGTAACAAAGTGCACATGCTATGAGCCACTAAAATATATGGGTGAAAACCCTTTAAATGATATAAATTTACAAATATTTTACATTATATACTATTAAAAATTAGTATGTTTAAGTTACCGTTGGAATTGGTAACATGGCAACGTATGGCTCTACATCGGTTATTTGGTCCTGAGACAAAATGTCTTCGAGGACCTGTTGATAACAACTCAGTTGTTATCAACAGTATCAAGTTATCATATCGACTCTGATAAACCTCTATTTCTTGATATTGTTCTGTTTTTTGTTTCTCGTTGGCTTCTCTTTTTTCTGACGATGGTATGTATTCTTTTATATTCTTGAAGATTTTCTTTGTTTTTTTTTCTCTGATCATAAATTCAAGTATTTCATCGGTCATCAACGATTTCCATCATGTTTTTCTATATCTTTCTTCAGGTATTGTTCTTTTATTTCTCTCACTGTTTCTTGTTTGATGCTCAGACTTTCCTCTATAGTTCCTGCATTTATGCATTTTAGCACCTTTGTATTGATTCATTTACCTTCAGTCGAACATTGTACAACTGTTCCTATACCTCTCATTTACTAGCTTGTAATCAATCTGATTATCTGAAGATATAACTTTGAACTATACACAGCATACAATGAACCCAGATCATAACATCCATAAAGATCGGACGTCTGCGCTGGATGGGCCATGATGAACGACTGTTGGAGACTGAAACATCAAAACATATTATGAGGCAAACACCAGTAGGAAGAAGGTCAAAGGGAAGACCCAATCTTAGATACATGGAACAAGTGGAACAATATTTAAAAACACTTAAGATTATTAACTGGAAAAACAAAGCAAGGAACAGAACAGAATGGCGGAAAATCCTAGAAAAAGCCAGGACCCAGAAAGGGTTGTCGAGCTACTGATGATGATGAATCAATCTGATTAGAAATCTAAATAGATAGAATCTAAATTAGAAATAAAGAAAATTCTAATTTATTACAATTCAATAAATTATCTCTTACCAATTTGTGGGTTGTTATCTTGTCTGCTAAATCAATTTTATCTTCTTCTTCAAGTGCCCTGTCCGTTGCGAACGTTGGCTATTAACAAGGCAATTCTGATCTTGTTTGCGGCGCTTCTGAATAGTTCGACCGATGTGAACCCGAACCACTTCCTCAGATTTTGGAGCCACGAATGTCTTCTCCTGCCTGGCCCTCGCATACTGTCTATTTTTCCCTAGACAATCAATTGCAGTAGACGGTACTTATCGTGTCTCAATATGTGGCCTAGATATTCAAGCTTTCTTTGCTTAATTGTATTCACGATTTCTTTCTCTATCAATTTTATGCATATTAATAAACACAGACATGTAATTTTTGATTTATATCTTTATAAGACAGCACCTTAATATGGGCTTTTTAGAATTTCAGCGTTTAATTTACTTTGTACCGCTGGATCTGAAGATGCTTTGCAAATTTTAGAAAGCGAAACCGGTCGTTTTGGGTAGTAAAATTAAATTGATTGTGACTAAGTCTAATTTATTTCTTTTACCTATTTGAAATAGACTCACACAAGCAACACATTCATGATTTATTTTTTATATTTATTCAAAAATAATTAGAGAATAATTTATTGTGCTAATAGTGTAACTTATAGTGAAACTTAAACTAATATTTTTAAATTTTCCAATCAAATAATCTGTCTCTTCAACTTTTAAGTTTCTGTGTAACTTGGTATGTTGCAAACAAATTCCTAATAATTTCAATCGATTTTAAAAGAAAATTTAAAACAGGAATTACTTCAAAAGGGCCATTATAAGTCGAAAAACAAATTTAAATATTTTTAATCACACCGCTACCGAACGCTTCGAATCACAAGCGATTTATTTACCCGTTAAAGTAATATAAATAGATTTGATATTTTTCCTCCGTTTTAATTTATTTCGCATTCTCCCTTCCTTAATTTCTTTTCGTTGCTCTGGCATCTTTCAATTCACCCATTTTAACGAAATGAAAAACAATTTAATCTCTACGAAACGCAATACATTAGTAACGGTTTGTAATCGGATAAATAATGGTCGGAACGGGAGATTTTTCTTCCTATACGTCCAACTTTGCCGGAGAATCAATAGTGGTCAAGCAATGGCGAAGCTGTTGCTTCTAATCGGATCCACATAATGAGTCCTTTCAGGAAAAATACTGCAATTATTGGGTGAAAAATTACTTCATTTTATCACTGCGCCCTGCTTTTCTGAACACTAACTTCCGTGATTAAAATTTATTCCATCGAATTGTACTTTAAAGCGCGAATACTCGCTCTCCTATTCACCGAACCAAATATTGGAAATAAGTCTATAATCCCACCCACTCGTGATTTATTTAATGTTTCATGGACGAGGTGAGGTTAACCAAGCAATAAACTTTCTAATGTTTCACGCATATACTAATTTTAATAAATCTCATTACATAAAACTTATGAAAAGCTCTTAAAAATTTTCTAGAAACAGATATATAATAATATATAGTAATAAGTATTTATTGCATCCATGAAATTTCAAGCAAAATTTAGTGATATTTCAATATTTATAGTTACAAATTATATTTATCAATATAAATTAGATTTTAAATTGATTTCTGCTATACCACATTGAAGAATTTCATTGTCTAATAACAATGAAACATATGTTTTGTCCCATGTAATATTTCCACTATTTCTTGTGCATTTTAATAAGTAAAATTTAAATATGTAATCAAAAATAGTTGATCACATAAGGTTTTCTTTAAAAGTTATTCTTAATTTTTACCTAATTTTTGAAATTTCAATATATGTTTAAAATAACACTTTACATAAAAAATAACGAAGCGAAGAAATGAAAAGTTTTTACTTAAGTTATATTTAAGTATCATATCTTCTTCTTCTTCTTCCTTTTTATAAACAATTCGGCTTGTTCATTGGCGAATTAATACCTCTATGGAATGTTGTCGCTCCATCTTTTGCGCAATCTTCCGATATTTCTTCTGCCGATTGGTGATTTATCTTTCGCTATTTTGACAACACGGGTCTCCTCCATTCTGCTTGTGTGGTTATTCCATTCTTTTTTTGTGTCCACTCATTTATACTTTGTTCTTTTCATTTTCTTTTAATCTCTTCACTTCTTCTTCGATCTCTCAGCATATTTCCTGTAATTATTCTCAGTACTCTCATCTCTGCCGTTTCCGGTAGCATTTGCGTTGTGACTGTGTCGGGTCTTGTTTCTGAGGCATACGTCATTATTGGTCTTACACTGGCTTTATAAATTCTTGACTTCATCTCAGTGTAAATGTGCCTATTTCGCCATATAGTGTTATTAATGCATCTTGCCGGCTATTTACTTTTTGTATTTGATCTCTCACTTCTTTTTCCAGGTCTCCATAGCTAGATAGTGTAAATCCCAGGTATTTTATTTCCATTAATTTTTCAATACTGATGCCATCAATTTCTATTTTACATCTGGTTGGTTCTTTGCTGACTACTCTTGTTTTAGTTTTCTAAGATGCGACTGTCACAATAAATTCTTTTGCTTTTATGTTAAATCCGTGGATCAGTCTTTGCCGACTATTCATCTTGGGCTATCAATATTGCGTCGTCTGCGTAACAGAGTATTTTTATTTCTTTGTTTCCTATTCCGTATCCCCTTCCTTTGTTAACGCTTTTGATGATTTCATCCATGAAGAAATTGAAGAGCATGGGGATCAATGAATCCCCTATTTAGGGGAACTTCTCTATTATACAGTGTAACGTTATAAACGTCACATCTTTATTAATTTAAATTTAAATAATTATTTTATTTTAATTTTTTTATTAATGTGTTAATTCCTTTACCTTCATTTTCCTTTTTACTATTTTTTCTTCAAAAAAATTGTTGGCGTCTTCTCTCTCTTTCTGTCCGGTAGACTAAATATTCTGTTTTATGTTGAGAGAAGAGCTAATCCCATTATAGGCATACGTCCTATGGCATCTGTGATATATTTCATTGTAAGTCAATCCCCACTGTCTGTCAATCACCTTTTCTAACATAGTGGGTATATTCTTTTTTCCTGTTTCTAAAATTTATAAAAGAAGGCAAAAATTATTATAAGGTTCATTTTATCGTCTGCAGAAATCTCTTTAAGTGAGTACTTTCATTGTAATCTATATTCTATAATTCTGACAGAATTTTCAATATTCATAACCTTACTTCTTTCAAAACCACGTTTTTAATTCTATGCATGTAGGAATCTAACTAAGTTCAATAGTAATTCTATTTTATTTTATCATTGCCATAATTGGCAATTTGGTAAAAAATTGGCAAGGAAGTTAAACCCCTTTGATGTCTCTCTAAAGCTGTTCTTATCTTCTAGTTTATTTAAGAATTTATTGGGTTTACTGAATATTTTATGGGATATTTCTGGAACTTTATATAATATATTTATGGAATAATATGGAATAACTGCAGCTGTCAGGAGGACCTACCCACATGATCTGGAGGACCTAACCACATAATTTGGAGGCCATATATATTTATAAGCAAGCAGCTCATCGAAGCCATAAGTATCAGTTACAAATTTATTTAATGTAAAGCATTAGGCAGGGTTGTTTTTGCTACTTAAATATTATTTTTTATGTTAAATAAATATGATTAGTTAAATTCATAGTTTAAGACAAGACGGATTCACACTTGAGAGACTGAGCTAGGCGAAGCATAGACGATAAGCTCCCATGGTTGATTGAGGTATTATTCTTATAATAGTATTTCAATTCCCTTTTTTGAAGTTATACCTCTATACGCGCGCTCCACGTTGGAAATTTGTACGGGAGTGAATCTCTGAAATCATTACATATGTAAGATAATGAGTAAGAGAGAGAGAGAGAGAAGATATATTTTCTCTCTCTTTCTCTCTCGAGAATAAAAATGTTCCTTTTGTACATATATTTAATATTATATATATTCTATATAGATAATATTATATATAATATAATATTTATTAATATTAATATTTATGTTATATGTTTTGTATTATTTATTAAATGTTCATAATTATTTTAGTCTTTTGTATTTCAAAATAATAATCTCAATAAATCACTGTATGGTCTAGAACTGTTAATTTTGAAATCCGTTTGTGTCATGTCTAATTGGCAAATATTTTACGTGTTTGGTTCATACGCTGGTGGATGTGAGTTCGAATCCCAATATGAATTTCCTTTTTTATTTTTGAAATATTTAAAAACCCCACTTCAACTTTATTAAATATATGTAATATACGCAAAAATGCTACATTTTAAAATAAAATGAAAATTTACAACATAATCCGAGTTGTTGGTTTTTGAAGTTATACTTCTATACGCGCGTTCGACTGTGGAAAATTGCACGGGAGTGAATCGGAAATTTGCACGGGAGTAACAAGCCTCGTTAGGCATGTTAAATTATAAATTAAAACTTGTAAATATCTCAAGAAAGTTCAAATGTGTACTCATATACACAACAAACAACAATTAAATATTGTATATGTCAATGTCAGATAAATTGACAGTTGTGTCACCAAACAATATTTTTTTTATTAATATTTTTATCATGTAAACATATGCGTAAGTAAGTTACGTATATTGTCATTTTTAAATACTTATGAATATTGCATTTTAATTTGTATTGTATTATTATATTGAATTATGTTGCAGTGTATTGTATTGTATTTTTATATTAATAACAAAATTAACAATGAATTTTAATGCAGAGTATGTGTAAAAATTTTTTTTTGCATTCAAGTCCTTTTATACTTATATGAAAATAAAAATATATATTTTCATTAAAATAGTGATTCAATCCTTCATTTCCTTACTATACTCCTATTACAAGTCAAATGTTTATATACAGTAAACGATGCACCATATACCTGTATACCTAATTCTTTTTCGCTTTCTGCTCCCTCTCTCTTACCTATAGCATTACATATGTAATGATTGTGCAGATTGACTCCTATATAAATTTGTTACGACGAACGCGTGTATAGAAGTATAACTTCTACCGGCAGTCCCACTGGACTGCCACACCTGCTTTTTTTAATAGTGGAATTAGTTCGCTCGTTCTCCATTCTTCCGCTATTTTATTGAGTTTTATAATTTTATTAATTAATGTTGTTAATTGTTCTGTCATTGCTGCTCCACAATATTTCAGTAATTCGTTTGGTATCCCATCTTTACCTGCTGCTTTTCTGTTCTTCAGGTTTTCAAGTATTTTCCGCACTTCCTGAACATTTATATTAAGTTCTTCATTTGTGGTAATTTCGGGTGTTTCCGGTTCTAGCGTCGTTTGTTCTTCCTCTGCATAGAGCTTTTTTTAGGTAGTAAATCCACGTATCCTTTTCTATGTGTTTTGGTTCTAATAGTTCCTTTACCTCCGTTCTTTGACCTCTTATGAAGCGCCATATTTCTTTTTACAGACCGTAGAAATCATGTTTTATTTCTTTTGAAAAGTGTTCCCAGTGATCATTTTTTATATCATATATGTATATATTGACTTGTATTAGAGAATTAAGACAGAAACATTTAGAACTAGAGAAGAGACTTAATGAGTCAAATAAGAGAATCGAACAGCTAAAGGAAGACAAAAGAAAGAGAAATATAGATATGAATGTCTTAAATTTGAAAACTAACGATGGGAGAAAAACTAAAGATGAACTAGAGCAATATATTGAAACAAATCTTCCTTAACATGAAATTAAAAGAAGGTAGTAAAACAGGCGACAGACAAAGTGAGTGTGCTGAAAAACAAAAGCAAACTTAAAAATATAGTAGGACAGAGCATATATATATATATAGAGTCGGACATGACGAAATTGGAACGAGGAATACGGGAGACAATTAGAAAAATAGCAAGGGAAGAAAGAGAAAAGGGAAAAAATAGGGTATATGAAATTGAAAGTTGATGGAAAGGAATTAAAGTGAAATAAAAATAAAGAAGTTTTGGAAGGCATAGGCAATGCATCTAATAGAAATGTCCCAAAAAACTAAAAGAAGCACCGAAATGTGAACAAATAGAGACGGGAAAGGCAAACAATAAGAACACGACCATAGGACTATGGATACCAAAGGGGCAAATGTAAGCAAAAAGAGAATAATAGAGACGAGCAAACAAAAAAAGGGTATAAATTAAAGGAAAACCAACTAAACATGGTCACGTGGAATTTTAGAGAGGGAAGAATGAAAAACTTAACTAGCATTTTGAATCAACAGGAACTGAACTTTCTTGCTCTCCAAGAACCAAAACTTAAGACAAAACCGGAATATAAGAAGTTAATAAAGCAATCTTGTTTAATAGCGGTGGGGTAAATAGACTGCTGTGTACAGGGTTAAGTCTCAAGGAAAGTGTAGTAGACTTTAAACCAATCTCGTAAATGATCTACTGTTTACTTCTGAGAGGAAAGTACCGTAAAATATCTAATCTATAGTCAACGTACATGCAGCGAGTGAAGATAAAGGCACCGATATAAAAACTGATTTTTACCACAGTTAGCAGTTAGAAGACCTTTTAAGCGGCCTATCAAAGTACGATCTAAAACTAGTAATAGGCGAATTTAACGCAAAAATTGGAAGAGAAAACCTCTACAAAAATATTACGGAAGGGAAAAGTAAACATGAAACTTCAAATGAAAACGGCATGCTGCTAATAAATTTTGCAATAGAACAATATATGAAAGTCATGAGTACACATTTTGACAAAAAAGATATCTATAAAACAATATGGATCTCCCCGAATGGTAACACTGCTAATCAAATAGACCACGTTTTAATTGAAAATAAACACGCCAATACCATCTCGAACATTAGAAGTTTTCGAGGGACAGACAGCAACATGGACCATTTTATGGTAGTAGCGACATAAACTAAGAAATTCCAAAGGAACCAAAGCAAAAACTAGATGCAATCAAGCATTTTAATGTAAAAAAAAGCTAAAGGATGAAAACACCAAAAAACCAGTTAAAAAGGGATATAACAAAATATTAGTCACAATTCTAAATGAAGATACTGACCCAAGAATAGACACAAATAGAGAAGATTATAATGGAAGAGACAGAAAAGTCATTAGGAAAAATAAACAAAGCAAACAGTACAGATTGGTTCGATACAGAATGTAAAAGGGATTTAGAAGGGATTTTAGAAGAAAAGCTAAAATACAAATGAATATACTAAATACAACAGAACCATGAAAAAGGTATGAAGCACCAAAAAAAAAAAGCAAAACTGACCTGCAGAAAAAAGAAACGAGAATACTGGGAACTGAAGTTACAAGACCTGAAAAATCATATGATAAACAAAGAGATTAAGAATTTTTACCAACAAGTCAAAGTCACTAAAGCTGCAGGTCCCGGAATAATATGATGCTGCAGAAGTAAAGAAGGCACGCCAATTGGTGACTTACCAAGAAAACTAGATACGTGAGCAGATAACTTTGAGGAACTGCCGAATCCAAAGAAAAATACCAATGAAATAAACTCACAAAAATCACAAAAGGCCGAAATAAACGAACCATTATCTCAGGAGATAAAGGAAATAATAAAGCAGCTGAAGAATAACAAGAGTCCAGAAGAAAACGGTATAACAGCAGAAATATTTAAGGAAGGTGGACAGCTATTGCTCAAATGAATAACCAACCGAATAAAATGAATGTAGGAAAATAAGTAATTACCACAAGGCTAGAAAAATGCATCCATATACCCGATCTACAAAAAGTGAGATAAAAGTCTATGCCAAAATTATAAAGGAATTACTTTATTGGATGTACCATATAAGATATTGGCTATATTAATAAGATACCGACTAATAAAATTTGAATCTGAAGTAATAGGTGCATATCAAGGAGGGTTTAGAAGGATGGACGGATTTGTTAAAAATACCTACCAAACTTATTAATTTAGTGGAAATGGCCTTAAAAGAAACTTTAAATAAAGTGATCCTGGAAGGAAGGTTATCAGAAAATTTCATGGTAAGGAAGGAATTAATACAAGAAGATCCACTGTCCCCAACTTTATTTAACCTTATTCTAAAAGCTATCCTACGACAAAGTGGTGTAGAAACAGATGGTCAACAAGTTGTTGCTTTTGTAGATGATATTGCAGTGATTACGAGATCAAAATCGAAACTCATAAGAATATTAAAAAAAATAGAAACATTACTGAAAAAGTTGGGACTATGTATAAACGAAAATAATACAAAATACTTTGAAACGAGAGTAAAGAAAATAGATCCCGATAATAACCTAAGAATAAGTCAGTAACGGAAGTAGAGGATATTGTTTTGAAAACGTGGATCAATTCGAATACCTTGGTGTGACGATTACAAGTAGAGCAGAAGAAGATACCAAAATAGAAAAAAGAACCACTTTAGGAAGTAAAGCTTTAGGAGCACTAAACAGAATAATAAAATCTGAATTATTAATATATTGAAAAATTAAACAAACTTTGTTTTTCTCTCTTGGTAAAAAATTCTTTAAATAATTTAATTTATCTGACTCATTCATATGCAAAATTCAAACATATACTGATGGCAAAAAAATGAAACACCTAGAATTTTTTCAAATATATTTGAAATATATTTGAAAATATATTTCAAATATATTTTGTATTTACAAATATTTTTTAAAATATTTATTTATGGAAGTATACATTTTAATATTTTTATTATTTGATAACATTATAAACAAATTTGCAACGTCATGTTAGTCAAAAGTTAATAATAAGTAAAAGAGGTTAGTCTTTGTATGTGGGTATATTTTATTTTATAAAAACCCTTAAAAGGGCAACATTACAAGCACGAACGTTTTCGGAACAACTGTTCCATCATCAGGTTAAAATACCTAAAATAAGTATAAACCATTTAATTACAGCAAACGTGGTTTAAAATTTTGACTAAGGTTAAAAAACAATAAAATGGTTATACTTACAGGTTACCATGCCTGAGCCACCAAAATATTTGGGTAAAAACCCTTTAAAATGTAATGTGTTACCAAAGATTGTACATGTTGTTGATTATATTATATGATGTTTAATATTTTAATTAGATTTTACTTCAGGTAACATACACCCATGCTTAAGTGAGTTCCAGTGTCCGGAGAGTAAACCTCTTCAAACGGACTACGGCTGGTAACTGATTGATAAAATACCAATGAATGGTATCAAAAACAAAATGTCAATGAACCATGAAACAGTGTTAGTTAAACAATATATTACTACAGCCAAAAGATTAAAAAAAACTTTGATGATGTTAAAATGATAACAGCAATCCAGGTGTTGGGATTTAAAAATTTTTTTCTATAATTATTTAATATTGGATATAAAAGATGTAAATTACTGGTGTTGTTTAAGGTCATGTTTAATCTAACGTCATCCTCTTAAACATGACCTTAAACAACACCAGTAATTTACATCTTTTATATCCAATATTAAATAATTATAGAAAAATTTTTAAATCCCAACACCTGGATTGCTGTTATCATTTTAACATCATCAAAGTTTTTTTTTAATCTTTTGGCTGTAGTAATATAATGTTTAACTAACACTGTTTCATGGTTCATTGACATTTTGTTTTTGACACCATTCATTGGTATTTTATCAATCAGTTACCAGCCGTAGTCCGTTTGAAGAGGTTTACTCTCCGGACACTGGAACTCACTTAAGCATGGGTGTATGTTACCTGAAGTAAAATCTAATTAAAATATTAAACATCGTATAATATAATTAACAACATGTACAATCTTTGGTAACACATTACATTTTAAAGGGTTTTTACCCAAATATTTTGGTGGCTCAGGCATGGTAACCTGTAAGTATAACCATTTTATTGTTTTTTAACCTTAGTCAAAATTTTAAACCACGTTTGCTGTAATTAAATGGTTTTTACTTATTTTAGGTATTTTAACCTGATGATGGAACAGTTGTTCCGAAAACGTTCGTGCTTGTAATGTTGCCCTTTTAAGGGTTTTTATAAAATAAAATATACCCACATACAAAGACTAACCTCTTTTGTTATACGTGGTATACAGCCAGCTACAGGAATTATTTTCCTTGTGGATTTTGTTAATAATAAGTGGCTTCTCCCTAATTTTCTATACACTCAGTTACTCTATGTGGCACTGATCAAATAAAATTGTCTACTTATATTATATTGCGGAATACTCATCCAAATTCTTCTTATGGCATGCCACAGCTCTTCTAAGTTTACTGAAGAACGTGGCAATCGATTTAGGTTTCGACCAAACATATTCGATGGGTGATAAATTAGCTGATCTTGATAGCCACTCCAAAATCTCTATACCAGATTCTTGTATGAACTTTATGGTTTCACGGGGCATTTGGAATACTTAGAGTATCGCTAAGATCTGGAGGTGATCTGCTTTCCAAACATATAAAACACCATACCATAATGCTTGGTTATCTTGCTGTATGATGTTAAACAGCTAAAAGTCTATATTTCGTGTCTTAACTCAAAAACGTCTTACCCTTATGCGATCTGCTTTCCAAACATATAAAACCCCATACCATAATGCTTGGTTATCTTGCTGTATGATGTTAAACAGCTAAGTCTATATTTCGTCTCTTTACTCGAAAACGTCTTACCCTTATGCGCCCATCGGAGCCACCCAAACAAAAACCTAGATTCATCACCAAAGGAGACAAAATTCCATTGACCCTTCCAGTTTTGCCGAGCTCTGCACCTTTCTAAGCGTCGATGTTCTGGTGTCACAGGTAACACCATAAGCAGACGGTAAGCTCTCAGTCCCATTCCAAGTAATCTTTGATTAACTGTTCTTCTTCAGACTACCCTTTCTTTAGCTGCAACTAAATCATCCCTTATTTGATGTACATTGTCCCGTCTATTTCGAGCAAGAAGTCTAAGATGGCGCAAATTACGGCCTTGCAAATTGCAAATTGCAATATTCTAGGACGTCCAGACCTTCCATGACACCAATAAGTCTCATCATTAGATCACCTTCTCCAAACCCTTAACACCGTTGATGGATTTGCTTCAATTTTTCGTCAAATTTCCCGTAAACCAAAACCGGCCCCTTTCATGACTATAATGCGTCGTTTTTGGAAATTACTTAAATGTCAAAGTTGCTGACGACCGCGAACTCTTGTCTTTTTAATTTTTTTGGGTAAATCTAAAACGTTCCAAAAGGACTAGAACTTTACACAGAATACACAGAAATAAACCTTCTTATCTTTTTTGTTTTTGCGACAAACAAAAAACAAAAAACTTCAGTTAAAGAAAAGGCAGCGAGATAAAAACTTTATCACACATATATTTTTAAATAATACTTTTATCCAAATAAATACCCGTATACAAAGTGTTGCATTTTTTTGGCCATCAATATATAATATACATTTTAGAGTAGATGACTTTAAAATGATATTGTCAATATCTTTGAGTTGCGTTCCTGGGACGACTTATTGGAAGATAGTTTATTCGGTTATATTAAATCAAGAAAAAATCCTCAAAAAAATCATAGCATGCTTTTAAAAAGACAACCACATGCAATGATGACAGTAAAATTCTCCTGTTAGTGATTTCATAGTAAATTATGAGGAAAAAACATCATCATACTATCCCGCATGATACTATACATGGTAAGTATTTGCTCTTGAAAACGTACGGCGTGAATTCAAGCAAGGTTGACTTATTGTCAAAAAGTGAGAGGAGCTCAATTTAGTCACCTTATAATTCTGCTGTTAAAGAGTAAACAAAGTTTCTTAAAACTGTCCAACAGATTTTTTGAATTTTAACGTCTTATATCTCAAAAATTACTAATTATAGGGCAATAGTGATACATATTGTCCTTCTGCGAATTCCATTGACTATTTAATTTTGATAGAAAAAATATAGGTTTATATTTAACACAGTAATGGATGACGTCATGGTGACGTCATTATATTCGCAGTGATCCAAAATAAAAGCAAAACCAAACTTAAAAATCGACCTATCTTTGAGTTTTTGCTTGAGGTTTATTAATTTTTGACTAACATGACGTTGCAAATTTATTTATAATGTTATCAAATAATAAAAATATTACAACGTATACTTCCATAAATAAATATTGGATAGTAGATCTTCTTGTCTTAATCCCTTCCTTGCCGTGAAAGTCTCTGATAACCTTCCTTCTAGGATCACTTTATTTAATTATCCTTTTAAGCTCATTTTCACTAAATTAATAAGTTTGGTTGGTATTTTTAACAGATCCATCGCTTCGTATAGTTTTTCTCTATTGATTGAGTCATATACCTACCTATAGTCTATAAACTATGATGCAGTAGAGAGAGTAGCAACACTAAAATGGAACTGGGCAGGTCACGTGGCTCGAATGACAGACAATAGATGGACAAAGCGGATACTGGAATGGAGACCAAGAGATGATGCCTACCGAAGTAGAGGTCGTCCACCAACACGTTGGACTGACGATCTAAAACGTTGCCATAGGAATTGGATGCAAGAGGCACAAGATCGAAATAGAAGGAACATTATGAGGGAGATCTATGTCCAGCAGTGGATAAGAGAAGATTGAATGATGATGATGATGATGAGTCTATAAACAGAATGTACAAACCTAGATTTTGTCGTAGTTATTGAGCAATATTTGTTTCATCGTAAAAATCTGATCAATTTTAGACCTTCCTCTTCTAAACCCTCCCCCACCCCCTGATATTCACCTATTACTTTAGATTCATATTTGGTTAGTCGGTTTCTTATTATTAAAGCCAACATCTTATATCAGGCGTTACGAATAGTAAGGGAGAACTCAACGAGAGCAAGTTTCGAGAAATTTGGATTTCAAAAAATTACAAAAGGCGAATTCAACAGAAGATGGACAACATTCTGATTTTGTACTTATTTATTATTTACTTAAGAGCGTAGGTGCAAAATTTCGGGCCAATGCTTTTTAAATGCATTCATTTTTTTCGAATCCTGAAAAAACTAATAATAATTTTTGAAAAATTTAAACGCAGAATGAAAGACTACATTATTACTGAGGGCCGACAGTCCCTGAAAACTTCTATAATGTTTATTTTAATAAGTTACAGGGGTTAAAAAAAAGAGAAAATTTAGTGTGATTTTAATTTCAAATATCTCATTCAAAAAAACTTTTTGTTTATTCTAAGGGACTTTCGGCCATCGGTAATAATGTAATCTTTCATTCTGCGTTTAAATTTTTCAAAAATATTTGTTATTTTTCTCAGGATTCGAAAAAAATGATTGTATTTAAAAAGCATTGGCCCGAAATTTTGCGCCTACGCTCTTAAATATGATAGTGTAGGCACTCTGAACCTTTTTTGGAAGTATAGCTTTCTTATGGCGGGCTAGCGACGGAGCTGTGGATCGGACAGAGGTGTGAAAAATTATTGTAACGACAGTAGCCACTGAAGCGACAGTTGCGACTGTAACGATATTTCGCGCTACCACACATTACGTGGAGTTAAACACAGTCCCATGGGTGTTTAACTCCACGTAGTGTCCCAAAATAAAATACAATTGAATTGAATTCAAAAAAATTATTCGATTATCGAGTTGAATCGATTATCAAATCAATTATCGAATCGATTATAGAATCAAATCGAATCGAATCGAATCCAATATGGAATCGAATCCAATCAAATATGGAATCGATTCAAATATCGAATCGATTATTGAATAGAATTGATTCTCAAATCGAATTAAATATCGAATCAAATATCGAATCGAATCAAATTGAATCGATTATTGAATCAAATCGAATCGAATCGAATCAATTATCGAATCTAACCAAATGGATTATCGAATCAAACCGAATCTAATCGATTATCGAAGTTAATATATAATCGAATCGAAACACCTTTATTGAATCTGGACGTATCTATTTACAATTCTATTCTATTATATCCTTACAAAATTCAAGTAACATTATTTGGTATTTCAAATCACAAAACAGTGGAAATACAGAATTAAACTAACATAAGAAAAAACTAGAAGATGAAAACAAATAATTAGTCAAGTTCAGGGGTTGAATTCTATTTGATCATCATCCTCAACGTCTTGGTTTTCTGTATTTTCAGCAGTGACCGTTTCTCGTATATCTATGTTTTTAGTACAGTATTGACTCCAAGGTAGAGGTACATATGGTAACAAGTCAAGAATATCGTTTATTTTTGAAGCTGGTAGTTTAATTTAAGTTTTATTGGTGTTTTAACTTCCAAATTATAAGCAAAATAAACATAGGAACCTTGCCTGAAGTTCTCTGTAAATTCAAAGATCTTTCCATCTTTAAATTTAGCACCAACATCTACACTTTAGTTATTTTTTTTTTAAAAACGGAAAAAGTTTAAATCATATCCTGCGTAAGTTAGACAACGGTAAATCGGTTCGTTCGGCGACATCTTCTATTCATTAACTTATAGTGATCCATGGTATATACAGTGCTAGTTCTTATTTCTCGCTCAATATTCCCAAAATCTCTATCACAAGGAAGGTATGAGTGCCCAGGTATCACGAAGTAGTGTTTAATTTTTGTGAACTGGTCTTTGTGTATAAAGTGTAGATTTACCAAAACAAGATTTCAATTTTTTTTGTCCGGAACAGTTATCACTAAACATAAAAACTTTCTTAAAGTTAACATAAACTTTAGACAAATAATTATACAAGCAGCTGGCAAGCTCACATGATCCACGGCTTCCTGTACTTTCATCCCAAAGATAGATCGTTAAGGAATCGGCTTTAACATTGTAGATGCAAAAGTTTTAGGTCCACAGTTTCCCTTTGTAGTACTAAATCTCAGTAGTTAGTTTTGGGATCGGCAAGACTTGCTGTAGATTAAAAGCTATAACCAGAAGTGAGTCATCTGAATTACCTTTAAGATTCTTAAGACTTCTCGTGTTTAAGATTCTCCATTTGAGTTACACTTTTCGAATCGTTAACTTGGTTATTTTTTAGTTTTATGTCTATTTTATCGCAGTAATTATGTGCCGCTTTTTGAAGGCTCAAAACCAATAATAAACTGAACTCAAAAACTCAAAACTCAAAACTTACTAATTATAGGGCAATAGTGGTACATATTGTCGTTCACATTATATTCACAGTGATCCAAAATAAAAGCAAAACCAAACTTAAAAATCGACCTATCTTTGAGTTTTTGCTTAAGGTTTACAATTCACACGTTCACACTGTATATATATACACACACACTGCTATCGAAATGTACTTCTTTAATATATCTTATTTATTTTTAAAATAATTATAACGTACATATAAATACAATTTGGTTACAGCTTCAATTTAGTATAATAAAAAAATTACAGGTTATGGTAATATTGAATGTCGTTTTGGACGAAGCAAAGGAACAACAAGTTGGCGGTTTTTCCCGGGTTATCTGATTTTTTGGCACATTTTTGGACGAGTCCATCAACCTTGGACTGATCTTTAATCACCAAGGAAACTTTACTGGTAATAGCAGGGATGTCAAAGTCTCCGTTGCTCTTTAATAAGCCTGATTTTACAGCCATGCAAAACATATGAACACCTACTTGATGGTCATCAATGTTATTTTGAAGGTTTCTTAACTTATCTTCATTTTCATAGGTTTTTGGATCAGCTTGACAGTCCGCATGTACTTTAGCTAGTTTAATTCTTTCGTTTTCCGGCAGGTTTGGCAAATTGCTAGCCTGAAATATAAGAAAGATAATAGTATTAGGAATATATTTATATATAAATTTAAATAAATTCCTATTGTATTTAAATTATAAAAGAAGACGGAAAATTTAAACACGAGAATACAAATAAAATCAGAAAATAACTGAAACAGAGGACAACTACGTGTAGAGACAAGGAAGGAAATATCTTCACAGAAATATGAAGAAGATGCATTTTAAGGAAAAAATAAGCATAAAACATCATTTCATTAAGAAGATAACAAAAAAAGCGTTCCAAAATTGACTGAAATTAGAGTAGAAGTAGACAAACTAGAATATTAAGATATCGGGATCACATCAAACAGCATCTGAGTTGATTAAGAAAGGAGACTTAATACTGAAAGCACTACACAAGCTAACAATACATATATCGGGAATCAGCAGCTACTTGTTGAATGGAACTGCATGACAGCGGGCGGATAAAATATTCAGAAGACAGAAAAGAAAAATTTTTTTCCAAAATGCAAAACAGTAAATTTTTTTAAACAAATAGCTAAAACATAAAGGCGATCTGTTACAGCGATCTGGTTATAAAAGAGCCCGAAATCGATAAGATTCAAGACATACTAGTAGAGAATAGCAATCAACGATATCGGTAGCTACATTTAAAAAGAGGGAAGTGAAATAATGATAAATAATAGTAATCTTGGATGTTACCAATACCATTAGTTTCTTTCCCATTTACAAGTGTCTTATTTTGTGAAAGGAGGCCATTTCATTATTCTAAAACACTCTCGAAACCATTTAAAAACAATAAACCAACTTGCAACAATTGATCAGATCGACTCTTGCTACATTTAATTTAAGATAATAAGATTCAATTACTATATTCTTTACTAATTATTAACTAATCCCTATATAGAACGTTAATCAGAGAAATCAGGTTTAAACAAAATGCAGTTTAAACAGAAAAACGTTAAATAAACTTAAATTACGTAAATTTTATTTCAATATTCAAGCAAAAATTACAAAAGGTAAAAACTCTAAACAATGATTAAACTAATAGTATATCGACCTTCATAAAAAAGTTAAATAATAAATCTTACCATCGCTGCCACTAAAACACAAGCGAAAACAATGAAGGATTTCATTTTGTCTTTTAGGTTGTATCGGTGATTATGTTTTAATAAGCAAGTTGTTCAATATGTGGCTTTTCAATTTCTACAACTCTTTATATATCCAATTTGTAACTCATCGGGAAGTAAGTTGGGAATTTTCAAATTCCAATTAAACAATAAATGCATATAGACAATTTCTGTGGCAAAATATTTAAAGCAGTAGTTATTAAAATAATGGAATTACCGTACTCAAAATTCAGTAGTAAAAGTAAATTTACTTTTATGTTAATCATTTTCAAGATCATTGAAATCACCTTGATATATGTATATAGGTATATTGTCACAACAACCTTTACTTTTATTTATCAAATTCCCAATATACACATTTTTCATTACCAGAAAAATAGTAAATGTAATAAAATATACATACATCAAAATAATCTAGGGGACAAAACACAAAATGCGAGAAGGATTTTAAATATTTTTAATAAAAAGGTATAAACAAGTGTCCCGAATATAAAATAAACATTTTTTCTTAAAATTATCGCAATAGCTGTTAAGAACATTGAAAGAGAACTCCATAAGTCAAAAAATGGTAACGAAAAAAAAAAAAAAAAAGAAAAAACATAAAAAAACTAATTTGTTACCCTAAACTCATAACAAAGTAGTCTTTAGGTTAAGTTAGTATAGTGGTAATAGTGATAGTAATCAACAACCTCCACGGTTGTTAGTTAGTATCCTACATCTGTAAGGCAAATTCATGATTAGATGCTCAATGTCTTGCTACGATATTCTCCTCTATTATTATATTCCACTCCATTGGAAGGTCTTCAAACAGTTACTGTCTTAAATTGAAACGCAAAATTTTGTTATAAAATGCGTCTGCCCAATGTGTCTTATACATGCTCAATTGTACTCAACACAATGTATGGTGATTGTGCAGGACATGGTAAAACTTCAATTTCATTATTTTCCAGGAATGTTTTCACGACTCTGGCAGTATGCGGACGCGCATTGTCATGCATTAATTGAAATTGGGGACCAGCTTGTTGTGAAGACAACAATAGGTTCGAGAATAATATCGGGGTAGTCTGTTGCATTTAGAAACCGTTTCAGATAAACAAGATCGGTTTTTTCACCAAGAGTGATGCCACCCCATACCATTATACTGCCGTCTTGCTGTATATGAACCTCTTGCACGGTGTCCAATCGTTCAGAAATGCCAGATTGTCTTCAAATTCTTGTCCATCGTGATCGAAGATGATCATGAATCGAGACTCATCTGTGAATAAAGTAGAGACCTACTCACGTCTAACCCAATTTACGTGTTCTTGTGTCCAATAAAGTCGATGAGCGCTATTTCCTCTGGAAAATACACACACTCTCACAGGACTTCGAGCATTTAACCGTACTTCAGTGTATGCAGTGTATTTCTAATAATTTTTCCACTCACAAACACCTGATGGGTCTCTTGTAGCCTCATTTGTAATTGTGATGCAGTTACTGTGCGATCTCTCAAAGCCTGCAATCTTATCAAATGGTCTTTAATTTGGTTGGTTATGCTTGTACGACCTGTATCACGTTCAGCAAATAATATTTCAGTACGTTTTTACATAGTTTATTGTGTGCGTGTGTGCGTGTGTGCATGCGTGTTTGTGTGCGTGCGTACGTGCGTGTTGGTTTGCGTATGTGCGTGTGTGGGTATATATATATATATATATATATATATATATATATATATATATATATATATAAGAATAAGAAAAAAGAAGTACTTGTGACTCGATTGGAAAAAATATATAACTGTTTTGGATGGGTTGGAGTCAATAATTTATTTATAGCTTTTATTGACTCCAACCCATCCAAAACAGTTATATATATATATATATATATATATATATATATATATATATATATATATATATATATATATATATATATATATATATATATTGTGTACTATATATATATATATATATATATATATATATATATATATATATACTGTGTATATATGTGTTAGTGAGGGCACTTGCTTCTGTCGGCGCGTGTTCGTGTAGGCGCGTGTTCGTGTGAGCGCGTGTTAGTACAAGTGCGTATTAGTGTGTGCGCTTGTTTGTGTGAGTGCAATTTAATGTGAGCGCTTATCGCGTGTTAGTGTTAGCCCGTGTTCTTAAGGGGGCCGGTTTGTGTTATTGTCGGCGCGTGTTTGTGAAAGCCCGTGTCTGTGGGGCTCCTGTTTGTGTGAGCGTGTGATCGGATAGACGCGTGCTTATTAGGGCGCGTGTTAGTTTGGGCGCTTAAGAGTTTGCGCGCATGATAGTGTAGGCAGGTGATAGTGTGGGCGCGTGTTTGTTTGGGCCACTGTTTGTGTGTGGGCTTGTTTATGTGGGCGAGTGATCGTGTGGCCACCTCTTTGTGTGGGCCCGTGTTCGTGTTGGAGCTTGTTTATGTGTGCGTTTGGTGAGCGCTTGTTCATGTGGGCTCGTATTTGTTTGGGTGCATATTAGTGTAACCCCGTATGTGGTTCTTTGATTGTGTGAGCGCGTGTTAGTGTGGGCGCTTGATAGTGTGGGCCCATGACAGTGAAGGCACGTGTTCGTGTAACCGTGTGTTTCTGTAGGTCCGTGTTCGTGTGGACGCGTGTTCATGGGAGCGAGTGTTCATTTAAGCGCGTGTTTGTGTGAGCTTGTGTTAAGTGGGCACATTTTCGTATGAGTGCGTGATAGTGTGGGCGTGTTATAGTGTTGGCGCGTGTTATTGTGGGCGCGTGTTTCGGAAATAGGTACCTATACCACATAATTTCGACACCCATGTAGGATTTAGGTAAAAACATTTTATTGTGTGAAAAATAATGAAGAGAGATGGCCAATACTATATCTCCGTAATACAACAAAAATACCACAATATTGTGTGAATAAAAAGGTGTATGTATTTTCGATAGCCAGTGTCTGAATTAGGTCAACACTCTGAATATGGTCACCGAAATCCAACACTATAAAAATAACAAGACCAAATTTCTAGTTACCAAATTAGTAAAAAAATCAGTTAGTGTGAAAGACTCTACGTTTAATCAGTTAAACTTGCATATATCTAAGCCTAAAAGACAACAGGATTCATCTTTAAAAAAATATCTACGAAGCCTTACCTTAGTAGAAAATTACGTAGTTCACCGCCACAACCGTCAAATCACCGACGCACCAAATTTTAGGTTAAACTGTCACTTGCTTGAAGTCGATAAAGTAGGTTTCTACTATTGTTTGTTACAAGAAATGTTTACCTAAGGGATTTTATGAAATGGTACCAACATAAATGTAAAACAATTATTTTTTTTTATTTACAACACTGTCTGAATTATATACACCTGCAGGCGGAAAAATGCATATTATGTGGATAGATTATTAAGTGTTGTCTATTAAGCAAAAACGTTATCCGCAATTACATATTTCTAATTGACAGAGTAAGACGGCGATATAATTGCTAAACGTAGTTAAATTATTTTGGTTACTTTGTTTCAAGTTAAGATAATAGCATTGCGCTTATGGAGATCAGTGTTGCCAAAACTCTCAGGTACGTGTTGCTATTAGATTGTCGACATGTGATTCATTCTAATCAGAGCAGTATTCAGCACTCTGTAGTTGAAGTTAATTAATTTCACTAATAAAAGAATATGTATAGTTGAATACAAAATATTGCATTATAAATACTTGTTTATTTAATTGACAGATATAGGTATGTAATTATTATAGGTCTAATAAAAATAGGTATTTTACTATTGTTTAACATTACATATTTATTAACACTTTAGATAAGATGTAACTAAAGAAAACAAGTGCAGCTTTAATTTTATTTTCATGCAAGTAAAATTTTTCCTTGTATACAGGGTGAATCAATACCCCATTTAACTTACCCTTGTATACAAGGGTAAGTTAAAATTATTTTGAAATATATATGGTGTCCCAATAAATTTCGGCGTATCAAAGTTATATTTTATCTTCTTATTTTTCTTCCTCTTTATAGACAATCCTGCTTGTTCATTGGCGGATTGATACCTCTATGGAAGGTTGTCACTCAATTTTTGCGCGGTCGGCCGATACTTCTTCTACCGTTGCTAATGATTTATTCCTTGCTATTTTGACCACACGTGTCTTTTTCATTCTTTTTTCTATTTTTTAGTGTCCATTCATTTATACACTATGTGTTACCAGATATATATATATATATATATATATATATATATATATATATATATATATATTATATGAAATTTTTTGCACTATTACCTAATTTTTAGTTTTGTCGGACTATTATTTACAGACTGTTCGGATTGGCACTTTGGCACACTATCACATAATTTACTCACTGTATATTAACATCATCCTCATCTTCTCTATCATCGCTATCAGTTTAATTACTGTCACTGTCAACCGTCACATTTATTACAAGATCAATATCGTCCATCAACCCGTCAATAATCCAAAATTTTTGCTCTTCCTTAATATAAAGTTTACAATAGTTTTTCCAGTTTTCCACTGTCGCTACACCAAATGCATTTCCTATTAATTGTTCCATAGCGGTGGTCTTAAACTGTGTGTTGTGTGAGGCAATATGTCTTTTAACTTGACTCCATACCATTTCAATTGGATTTAACTCAAAATGGTATGAAGGTGTTTACGACTTCCATCAGCTCTGATTTTAAATATTATGTTTCAAAAAAGATATCTTTCTCCAGCAACCATGTTCCCTACAGGGTTTTGATATTTTATTTTTTTGTGCACTTTTCTATAGGTTTTTATTCTGGCTCATACCAATATTAATCTTCTTCAATGATATATCCTATCTGACTATCTCCCACAAAGTTTTTTTGGGTGTTCCTCTCTTCCTTCTCCCTGGAACCTAATATTCTAATGATTGGGTGATTCTAATTTCGACGTGAAAAGTGCTCTAACTATCTTAATTTATGTTATCTCATTTTGGCACTGATAGCTGTAATGACTTAATTTCCCTTAATATATTCATTTTTCATTATATCCTTTCTTGTTACTTCACTCATCCACCTTAGCATTTTCATTTCAGCTACATTCTACATTGTTCTTTTTTCTTTTTGATTGCTCAGTATTCAGTGACACACACCATAGCTGGTCTCACCGCCGTCTTGTAAAATTTACCTTTCAGTTTCATAGAAATTTTTCTGTCGCACGATATACCACTCGCCTCCTTAGATTTCATCCAGCCAGCTATATCTCTAATGCGGGCATCTTCATCTATCTCCCCGTTGCTTTGCAGTACAGATCCTAAATACCTAAACCTATCACTTTATGCAATAGATCCATTATCCAGGGTTACCACCTAATTTGGATTTATAACTCCATATTTAAATGGACATTCTAAATACTCTGTTTTTGACCTACTCAATTTTAAACCATTTCTTTCCAGACACTGTCTTCACTGCTCCAGTCTTATTTCTAATTCCCTTTCAGTTTACCTACTAACACCACATCTTTTGTATACATTAAACACCAAGGGATGCCTCCTTGACACTCTTATTCCATCTAATACTAATGAAAATGGATATTTACTTAGCACCGAGCCCTGATTTAATCCTATCATCACATGAAACTTATCAGTCTCTCCTACCCCGGTTCTAACACAAGTTAGGAAAACTTAAAATGGTGACGATAAATTCAAATAAGAAGTCCAAATGTTTACACTATTTTTAGTATTCTGTTTTACAAACTAAAAAATCCGCAGCATAGTAAAGTATCAAACAAATATCTGAATTCATTAAGTTCGCTTTCATTTTAAATCGCTTAATGCAGCTGAAGTAAACTACACTTTTTAAATTACTGTTACTCTTTATGTCCACTGGCAACTTTAACATGGAGAAATTCATAATACTATATTTGCTTACTCATTATTTTTATATTATAAATCTATATCAAATAATTAAGAACAATAGTAATAGAAACATTTATCAACAAAAAATATATATTATCAGAACAAGAATAGCATCACAAAAATTGTTTGGTAAATTCTTACCTAGCGAAAAATCGTAAGCTGGAGCAGTAGTCACATCCGTTTATTTTCAATATTAACTTTAAAGTAGAAACCCTCAATTTAGAAGAGTGATATCATAGTTTAAACGCGGAATATCCTCAAATTTAAATGTACACAGCGGCCCTCGAAAACTGCCTGTTTTCTCGATTGCAATTTGCGTTTCCTCATAAGAAATTACAGAGTATATAAAGTAGTATATTTATTTGTGCTTCTCTATAGTAGACTTGACCAGAAGTTGTCGAACAGTGTAGCCAATTCTTGTTCACAAGTAGTAATTATGGTCATACAAATCCTGTATTCTTCCATGCAGCGATTATTACCGTCATAAAAATACAAAAAAACCTGATCTTTTCAATAGTAAAAATTAAGCACAACATTGTAATGAAATAAATTTTATTTATATGTTCCGTTTCGTTACATATTTAAATTTATAAAATAAAAATCGATATTTTAAAACAATATTTTTCAATCGTTTGGCAACTTTGGAATTAGCGACGGAGCCCCGTTTCAATTCAGATCCACAGAAAACCGTCAAACTAGTTTTTGTCGAGCGAGTGCCCATCAAAAATAGGTTATTTACATTGGCGTATCTGAGAGTAGGGTATTTTATGCGATAAGTTTGTGTTATTGATAAAACGTGTTATTGATAATACGAGTGTTATAGTTTGTCGTTTTATAGTAAATGTTTAGTTATATTCTGTGATTATTTGGTTTGAGTTTTATTGGAGTTGGACGAAAAACCGAGTTGTTCGAAGAGAAGACTGCAAAATTCTGGTGTTGATTCCAAAAATGAAATGCCGCAAAAGAGACGGAAAATGTTAACGTCCGAAGAGAAGGTATAATACGAAACGTTTATGAAGCAATTGTCGGCAGAAAAATGGAATTAAATGTTAGCCAAGCGGTCGACATTTGTAGCAGTTTAACAAAAGTATCCGTTAGCTGTATTTATCGTGTACTTAAAAATACATCGGAAAATAAAAAACAAAAAAAAGGTAAAACTAGAGGTAGGAAAAGCATTGTTTTGGATGACGAGACAAGGAATATTATACGTCGAAAAATTCATTCATTTTATTTTCGGAATGAAATTCCAACACCGAAAAATATTTCTCAAGAGCTCGAAAACGATGACTCCTTACCCAAGATATCTCGTAGAGTCTTAACCAGGACCATGCGCGAAACGCACTTTCGATATGTAAAACTCAACAGAAAAAGTATGCTATTAGAAAAAAATAAAATTATTGTGCGAAGAAGAAAATATTTAGAAGAAATACGCAATATTCGCAGCATTGGACGCAAAATATGTTATTTGGATGAAACCTGGATTAACCAAGGTTGGAAAAAGTCATACATTTCTAAAAGTTTGGCAAGATTTAAATGTCAAAAGTAAACGCGAAGCATTTATAGAAGGCTGATATACAGGATTAAAAGCTCCATCAGGAAAGGGACGGCGTTTAATCGTCACCCATATAGGAAGTGATACAGGGTTTCTTGATGATGGTTTTCTTCAATTTGAGTTGAAAAAAACAGGTGATTATTAAAGAAATTGAAAGGGAGGATTCAAGAATGGCTTACAGAAAAGGGGATTGCATACGAAGAATCAATGCTCAAAATTTAGCTCCTTGACATTGCACGGTTAAGGAAAATTGAATATCTTAAATATGCTGTAGATGAAACTGCAAAAGATTATGGTGTCAAAGTTCTGCGTCTACCACCTTATCATTGCGAACTTAATCCCATTGAACTTATCTGAGAGCAAGTGAAAGGAGATGTAGCACGCAATAACAAAACGTTCAAATTAAACGAAATTAAGAAACTTTTGATTCAAGCAATCCTCCATGTAACTCCAGCGAAATGGGCTAAATGTATAGGCCACATAATTAAAGAAGAACATCGTATGTGGGAACTTGACACTCATATCAAAGTTTTACTAGAGCCAATTATAATTACACCAGGTGGTGAAGATAATGACAGCGATAGCAGCACTGCATCTTCAGGATTAGACAGCGAATAATATTTTCTAATAGTTTAATAAGAACATCAGCATAAAAAAAACCAAAAACAAAAAAAAAACGAGAAGAACATAGTAAGTGTGTATAGTGTTTGTGTTTAAACACATCAAACATTATTTTTATTTTGTTTTTATAGAATTTTATTTTGTTTTATAGGATTTTATTTTGTTTTGTTTTATACTGTTTAAGTGTTTTGTTCATTTTATTTAATAAGACAATATGGCTCTTGGCGAACACCCATTTAAAAAAAGTATCGCGCCACAAGACATACCTCTGGGGTGGTGTGTAAACTGTCTTAACATTTGTTTTAAAAAAATTTCATTGTGTAACTGTTTAAGGACGGGTCACGTCAAAAGACGTTTTAGCGTAACTTCCGCGACAGCCGGTTGGCATCAGTAAACTTTCTGCAAAATTACTTCTTTTTTATAGCTTTTTGTTTGTGGCATTCTGTATTTTTAGGGGAATGTAGGGAATGAGCCACAAAATATTTATTCATAGGTTTATTTATTGACGTTTCGATCTCTATATCCAGAGACCGTTTTCAATTATACAAATGATAGTACTATTTATTTTCTATGGCTTTTCGCTTGTCGTTCTGTATTTTTAGAAATGATGTTGGGAATAAGCCACAATATATTTATTCAAATGTTTAATTTACGGACGTTTCGATCTCTATAAAGAGACCGTTTTCAAACATACAAATGACAGATATATCTATTTTTCTATAGCTGCTTGTTTGAGGCATTCTGTATTTTTAGGGAGAAGGTTGGACATAAGCCACAATATATCTATTTACATGTTTAATACATTGACGTTTCGATCTCTATTCCGTTTTTAAAGATAGAAAAAAAAAAGAAAATAAACAATATAAGATTATAAAAATATATAATAATAAACAAATAAAATAAATATAACTACCCTTTATATCTTTGAAAGCGGCCTTTGGATATAGAGATCGAAACGTCAGTAAAAACTTGTAAATAAATATATTGTGGCCTATTTTTTTGCACATTAATATTTGAAAAATAAAATATGATTAACGTTAAAATAAAAGTAAGTGTACGTCACTGGATTTCCAAACAGCTTTCCGCATTTCTGGGCCTTTAAACGATGACTCACTCTCTCAAATAGTGAAATTATACCATAGGTAGATATACTCGGTTCGCTATTCCCAGTCCGAACTGTCTAGTGAATTTAGTAATTATTTTTTTGCGAAGTTAGTTTCTTTTTGACAGACTAAAAGTGGCTGGAAATTACTATACAACCAAGCACACGTACTCATAGCCAATATTAATAGTAAACAAACTAAATAGTAAATAAAATAGAACTTTACGAATTACCGACAATCAATATTTATTTATCTGCACCATTATAATAAATACTTATGTTAAATTATAACAACTAAAATATATTTTTTAAATATATACTACCCAAAATTTGATGGGTTTAGTATACACTTCCACTATTTAGAATAATTCTTCTTTTTTTAAAGAAAGAAGTCTGCAATAGTAGGATACTTGAGCTATTAATACTGACAAGTAGGAATTGTTGTGTTGTAGGTTTCCGACAATGAATCTGTCAAAATATGCCCGAACTAAGCGAATGGAGTATATTAGACTCTGCTTTGACTAGACAGTTTAGATTTGATTCGTATACATATGACGCATGGGTAATCTTTAATTTTTCCGACTGTACCTTGGATTGTCATTAATTTTGCTATCGATCTCCCTACTATTTGGAACTATTAATGGGCCCTTTAAATATCCAATTCTGAAAGAAAAGGCATTTTCCGTCGCCAATCATTACCCCGGTAATAAGGTTATTTGATCTGCGTATTTTACTGGAACGTATTTCGTAAACAAGCTTGCTTTCATTACATTGATTAGTAATAACTAAGAAATTTATGTGAAATATTTTAAGTATTATTTCTTTTTACCTAAATATGTCTACTAAAATATTTAAAATGATTGTAAAATGATTTAAAATGATTGTGAAAAGCATTGAAAATAATATAAAAACCTTAAAAATAAAAACACAATAAAAAAGCACAAACTAGATCAGAATAGAGAAGAATCCTGGAACAGGCGAAGACCCAAAAAGAGTTGTCGAGCCAGTGATGATGATGATGATGATATCTTATATATATTTTTAAAACAATTTTAAAGTTAACATAATTTTTTATTTGATAAATTTGGTTACAGCTTTAATTTGGTATATTTATTGTCAAATTTACAATTTATGGTAATATTGAATATCGTTTTGGACGAAGCATAGGAACAACAAGTTGGCGGTTTTTCCTGAGTTGTCTGATTTTTTGGCACACTTTTGGACGAGTCCGTCAACTTTAGATTGGTCTTTAATTACCAAGGAAACTTTGCTGGTAATGGCAGGAATGTCAAGATCTCCGTTGCTCTTCAATAATCCTGCTTTGACAGCCATACAGAACATGTGAACACCTACTTGATGGTCATCAATGTTATTTTGAAGGTTTCTTAATTTATCCTCATCTTCATGGGTTTTGGGATCAGCTTGACAGTCCGCATGCACTTTTGCTAGTTTAATCCTTTCGCTTTCGGGCAGATTTGGCAAATTGCTAGCCTAAAACGTAAAAAGATATTAATAAAAATATATTTAAATAAAAAATTTTTAATTTATTAATTTTTGAGCTAATTATAAGCAGATTAAAATAGATAATACTAAAATAAAGGGTCTAGCTAGTTAAGGTAGTGAAAAACGTATTCAACCAAAAAAAAATTAAACCCCAGAAGCAAACATAACTTCAAAAAAAAAAAAATTAAAACATATTTTTGGTTTTTTGACGATATCTTTTGTTCTAATTATGGTATAAACTCATTTTTTTCTTCAATTTGTAGGATATTTTGTATAATGTATAATGTTTTGTATAATGTAGGATAAAATTCGTTAAAAAATGGATTCGAACGCCACTCCAAAAAATACATATTATTGTTTGAGTGTCATATTATCTCTCTGATTTTTTCAGATTTTTATAGTTGGCGCATTATGGTCAAAATAACGAAAAATCATTTTCGATCTAGCCGGTTGATAGTAAAATTCCCCCCGCAATATTCCACAAATAAAAATATCATGTTGCTCTACATAAAAAAATACAAATTTCAAAAACAATTAGAAGGTGTTTTTTGATAATACATTCGGTTTTAATCATCGTAGAAACTATTTTTTTTTTAAATTGTAGGATATTTTATTGTCTATATAATGGTATTTTTTACAAAATTTTTGGCAGAAAATTAAAATTTTTGAACGCTTTGAAATTTTATTAAAAAGTAAACAATTTTTTAGACCCCTAGATCCAAACATAACCTCAAAATAATTAAAACGTGTTTTTTTCGTTTTTTACCAATAAATTAAATTTTAATCATGGTAGAAACTTATTTTTTTTTAGTTTATAGGGTATTTTATTGCCTACAACATGTATTTTTTACAAAACTTTTGGCGTAAAATTCAAATTTTTTGACGCTTTTGAAATTTTTAAAATTAGTTTAAATAAAACTGTTCCATACTTAACGCTGAAAAAATATATATTTTTTGAGTATCAAATTATCTCCATGATTTTTTTCAGATTTTTATACGTGAAATATCATGACCAAAATAACGAAGAATATTTTTTTTTGCATTTTTTGGAGTTTTTTTTTAATTTAAAAATCTTGTTATTTAATTTTTTTAAGGTTATGTTTGGGTGTAGGGTCTAAATTTTTTTTTGTTCTGGTACTTTTTGATAATTTTTGACAATGATTTTTGTTTCTTTGACCATGATGCCCCACCTATAAAAATCTGAAAAAGATCGTGAAGATAATTTGAGACTCAACCAATAACATAAATATTTTTTTGGAGTGGTGTTCGGGACAGTTTTTTTTAACAATTTTTAAAAATTTCAAAACCGTTCATAAATTTAAATATCTTTTTAAAAATTTTGTAAAAAATACCATGATATAGACAATAAAATATTGTCCTGAAGTTATTTTCTTGTGGTATTTTAAAGTTGATAGTATTTTAATGGGAATAAGCCACAATTAAAGGTTAAAATCAGTTTATTGACATTTTAATCAGTAAGGAAACCAACAAAACAACAACTAGACATCGAAAAATAGAGGTAACAAAATACTTTACAGAAGACAGTTAAGAAAATTGGAAATGATTAAACAAAAAAGTAATAACTGCAGCGTTGTAGACCATACTACGCCAGAAAAATTAAAGGGCAAAATTATACAAGAAATAAACAATGCCGAAGGAGTACAATATAAGATGAAAACAATTTGCAGAAGACAAAAAGAAAACATCGAAAATACTGAAATACAGAAAGTAGAATAGACCTTTAAAGTGACGTTCTAAGGTAAAGACATAAATATTTTCGAAACTTGTGAGAATCCCATAATCCCATGAAGGATATAAGATTAGTGAAACGAAGTAGACAGAAGTAAAATTATTTTGAAAAATATACTTACAATGAATTACAACAAAATGATAGGACATATTTTCAATAAGCAACAAATTTTACAAAACGAAAGACAGTGGAATCTAAAAAAAAGGTTTGAAGTACAACAAAGACTTTAAGCGGCAGATAAGGAGATTTGGTTGCAAAACAGCTTAACATGCATTGATAAGATCCAAAAAAAAATACAAAGAAAAGGGTACATTTGAAAAATAATAAATAATGAAAATCTTAAAGTTTTTCAACAGCATTCTTTCAATAGATTTTGAATTCTGAATTCTAAGAACATGATTTTCTTAGATGAACAATTGTGATAATTTTATATTTTAAAACACGTCCATTACTATTTTAAAATAACGAAATTAATTTTATTATTTGCTTGGTAAAACGCTACTATTAAATTTAGAATATTATCGTTAATAAAGTGAACGAATGAGGTTAACTCATAGTGAATGAATAAACTAAGATTGCATTTGAAAAAAAACAATTAACCATTTTAAGGCAAAGAGGTTTAAATCTTTGTATTTAGGTAAATATACCTAAATACAAAGATTGTAACCTCTTTTTGTGATACGTGGTATACAGCCAGATGCAGGAATTTATTTTCCTTGTGGATTTTGAATAATAAATATTAACTTTAATACTCATTTTAATACTTTTCAGTAAAAATTATAAATACAAGTAATAAATGAGAAAAGAAACCACTAAAGCTCAAATAAAAATATTAATTATTAATAATCAAATAATGATGTTTTAATTTTTTTTAAATAATATAAATATATCTTACCACTGCTACCACTAAAACACAAGCGAAAACAATAAAGGATTTCATTTTGTCTTGTAGGTTGTATCTGGTACTAAGTTTGAAGCGAGTCGTTGAATATCTGTCTTTACAATCTCTGCAATGCTTTATATATCCAGTTTATAATTAAAAAGATGGGAATTTTCCAATTCCAATTAAAGAATAATAATGCATATATTCAATTTATTTAGCAAAATATTTAAAGTAGTAGGTGTTAAAGAAATGGAATTACCCGTATACAAAATCAGAATCAGTAGATTTTCTTTTATTGTTTTAAGATTTTAACCTTGACCCATATTATCAAAACAACTTAATATTTATGTATTTATTAAATCCCCCGATATGCATTTATTCAAGTTCCAGGAAAATATTAAATACATGAAAATATTATGTAATAAAGTATTTTTATAAGATTTTTATATTTCGTAGTACCTTATTTATATTTATGACAAAACTTGTGATATAACTTTAAATGATAACGTATAAAATCTACAAAATATTTTGTAAACTCTATGGTTAATTAATTATTCTCTCTTTTCAATGACTTTTTAATGGTCAAGAGTTGACAAATATACACACATCAAAATCATCTAGGGGACACCTTATTAATAGCTTTATATCAATGTACTCCGGTAAAATAAGGATGCAACCTCGGAATGAAAGATAATAAGCTGAAAATTTGCATACGTCTTTATTTTGATGGTATAAAACTCACCTTAAAAGTCTCATATAATCACGTGTCCGCGACTTAAGATATTTAAGGTCAAAGGTTACGAAAATGAGTTTTCTGCAAATATCTCGTTTCCCTTACACTTTATGACATTTACGGTGGTAACAAAAATTGTAGAATGGAAAATTCTCTTCAATTATTGTCTGAAGTACTTTTATGTACCTTCAACCCTTCTTAAGATAGAGCGCAAAGAGTGGGGGACCGCTTACCTGTGTATACGGAAACGCGAAGTCAGCCAGTAGGATTCAATAAATAATAAGTTATATAGTTAATTATTCACTTAAAATACTATTATTATCATTAAATTTTTATTATTTATTATTTAATAAACTGTATTTATAGATATTAATTATAAAATATATATTTTTTATATATTTATTTTATTTTTAACAAACATACAATATTAAATGAAATATTTCAAATGAACTTTAATGATATTTTTAACAGCTGTATATACGATAAATTAAGATCAAGTGCAGAATTCAACAATAATCATTTTTATATTTAATTAAATACTGAAAAAATAATATTTATTATTTTTTAAAATTATATATTTATTTATTAATCCAATAATTGATTTATTAAAGTTACAAATATAATATATATTCTTTTATTATGTATGGTTAATATTTTTGTATTAATTTTCTTCTTCATCGTCTTCTTCTTCTTCTTCCTCTGACTGCTCAATATCGGATTCATTATCATCATTCTCGTTTATTTAATTTATCTCGTTTATTATCAGAATAAAAATATTCAAGAATATCAGGTGCATATTCACTTTCTTCATTGAAATCATCTGAAGTTGATGAAGCGTTTAGACATGATTGTCCATTACACTGCCCACAAATTAAAGTACATTGCAATCCTGATTTCCTACATCCGCAATTAGAACCACAACCTTTCTTAAAATTGCAAAATATTGTATTCAGCAGTTCTTCTGGTGCTGGCGGTAATAATGTTGTTATTGGTTCCAGAAATTCATTTTGCATTACCCAGCCGAATTCTTGGGGTTCTAAATCATTTCCCAACCAAATTTGGGTCTGATAATAGACACGAATGATATGCTGACGAGCTGCTGCACTTGAAGGTGGAAGACTTGATAACTGCACTGGTTTGTTGAGTCTTGTTGATTTGATGAACTGGGTGTATCGAAAAGAGTCTATATCGTCTTCTGATGTTGGAGCATTATACGCTGCTAAGAAAATGTGTACTCCATTTTTAAATAGTTCTTGTACAGAGCAGTTTTTTTGTTGAAATAGTTGAGGTGACTGATGTAAATGGTGATTTTTTTCGAACATTTTAATAAACGATATTTTACCTTTCCTATAAATCGCAGAAGTCTTATTACATCTACTAAACGCGTGTAAAAATAAGATGTGTTTCTTAGAATGAGGGTATTTATCAAAACTTTTCGATGAATATAATTTTGTCTCCGCATTACCCTTACCAATTTAAAAAAAAATGTCTTGTTGATGTGATTGAGCTCGTCCTATCAAGATAACTAGCAAATCAATATCTTCTCCTACAATGACGGAAGTTTTTCCTACATGTTCAGACTCTGGAATAGCTGTTTCTACAATGAGAACATCAGCATCATCTCTGGCTTGTTTTGTAGTGATATTAACAGCTTTTAATTTGTCGATAAGCATGTCTATAAAGATTTTTTTATTAGATGTGTTCGATAAAAATTGTTCTTGGCTGATAGGCACATTCATTGTTTCATCAAAACGGAGTTCGTAAGATTTTGAAATACCGGCAGTTCTTCTTAGTTGGGTCATATATAACAAAGGAGCATCTGCTACAGCTTCGCAGAAACAGCAACCGCTGTACAAGAGATTTGTATTTCGAGATATAATATTCGTAGTAATATGGACGAAAAGTATTTTATTTAATATTGTATGTTTGTTAAAAATAAAATAAATATTATATAAAAAATATATATTTTATAATTAATATCTATAAATATAGTTTATTAAATAATAAATAATAAAAATTTAATGATAATAATAGTATTTTAAGTGAATAATTAACTATATAACTTATTATTTATTGAATCCTACTGGCTGACTTCGCGTTACCGTATACACAGGTAAGCGGTCCCCCACTCTTTGTGCTCTATCTTAAGAAGTGTTGAAGGTACATAAAAGTACTTGAGACAAAAATTGACGAGAATTGTCCATTCTACAATTTTTCTTACCACCTTAAATGTCACAAAGTGTAAGGGAAACGAGATATTTGCAGAAAACTCATTTTCGTGACTTTTGACCTTTAATATCTTAAGTCGCGGACACGTGATTATATGAGACTTTTGAGGTAAGTTTTATACCATCATAATAAAGACGTATGCAAATTTTCAACTTATTATCTTTCATTCCAAGGTTTGCCCCCTTTTTTGCCTTATTTTACTGGATTAATGTTAGCTGCAAATATAAAAATAAATTCATCTTTTTAATCTTTTTTAAATCAAAACTTCAATGAGTTTCTTGTCTATAAGACATAAAGTAATATTTCTTTACTGGTACCTAATTTTTGATGTCTATGTGGATTTTTATTTAGTTTGGCAATTACCAATAATGGAGAGATATTATTTAAATCGCGAAACGCAGTGGCGTGCTATCGGAATGCTTCAAGCTCGCAGAACTCAAAGAGACGTTGCTAAGGTTCTACACATGAACAGAAGTGTCATTAATCATTTGTGGTTAAGGTGTCAAGAAACTAGTTATGTTGCTGAACGTCATACAGGGACCGTACAAGGATAACCAACCATATTGAAGACCGTTTTATTAGGTTGCAGGCTTTGCGAGATCGCACTATAACTGCATTATTACAAATGAGGCTGCAAGAGACCCATCAGGTATTTGTAAGTGGTAAAACCATTAGAAATAGACTGCAAGAACAAATGACAATATTTTGACATTGGATTGGTACCAAAAGTCGACAGCATCAGGCAGGTATATAAATTACTATTCAAATCATACCACCAAACCATACCAAAAATATAATACCGTACTAGGTATGAAAAACAGGATAATGTCCAATGTTGATGTCCAACTTTTTACAAAAAAATCTGGACATTTTATACAAAATTTTTCGTAATAACGGCTATCCTAAACAAATTAAAAAAAAACTGATTTACAGCAGTAATTTCTATGATGGTCCCGTCCATGATTCTAACAACAAATCAATGAAATATAAAAAACTCCCCTTTATTAATGGTCTAACTCATTCTATCATATCCATATTCAACAATGTTCCTAATATTAGTATAGCTAAATATAATACCAGTTGTACAATACAATGCCTGGACAGGAATCCACAGCTATGAAATGCTTCGCAATGCTGCTAAAAACAGAATTATTTAATCCAGAATATTGAACATCTCATCTGACAAGACGATGTACGGTGGACGCCTACGCAGAAATGCATGGCACCTTAAGAAGAAGAAGAAATATAATACCATGAACAGCAAACAACTATTTTCAAAAATCAAAGACCCAGTACCAACCCTATGTAGAAGTAATGTTGTTTATGAAATACCGTTTCTAGAATGTCAAAATAGCTACATTGGCCAAACATTACAATGGCTAAGACAACGCATCACACAACATAAAAGTGATTGCCGCTTGGGAAAAAATACTTGTGAAGTAGTTGAGCACTATGAAAATACCGGTCATATGCTTGACTATAACAAAGCTCACATTTTGGTACAGACTGGTAACTACAAAAGTAGATTATTTCTTGAGATGTATCACATAAACAAAAATAAAAACACAATAAAAATGAGATAATCATAAACTAAAAAAGATAACTTTCCCTTGCTTTTCTTAGATACATCTCAATAAGAAATAATAATGCATGAACAATTGAATATAATTAAATAAAGAAAATCAAAATAATATTTCCCTATACTGTGATTTAATTTCATTCGTTTTTTACCAATGAACCGTAACGACATAAAGATTCATAAGAACTACTGAATTTGTCAGCGCTTGCGTTCTGGCTAAAACAGAACCTCACTTTTAAACTTTCTAAAAATCAAAAATTTAGGTATTGCCGACAATTCAAAGAATTACCTCCTTTTAAATGTAGTTACATTAGGTTTTTCGATTAACCTTGGGTATACCTTTGCGTGTTAAGTTCAAAGCTACCATACATTTCAAACCTTAAAAAAAAACTTTTTTGCACATAGTAACAAAAATCACCACTATGTTACTAGCAAAGTTTTTTAATATTCTAACTCTACAATTCTAAGTTCCGGTAAGATCAATAATGTGTTAATAGATAATATATGATAGCTAATTATAATTTATTCTCTTTCAGCCCTGAAGAAGCCAAATTAATTCTCTTTGGCGAAAACGTTCGGCGAAACAATTGATACTCATTAGAGTCTTTCTTGCAGATTTCCCCAATATTTAAGAGTTTACTATATATATATATATATATATATATATATATATATATATATATATATATATATATATATATATATATATATATATATATATATATATATATATATATAATAAATGTAAAACCCACAAGACGGATTTTACAATAACGTTATTTTCACTTTGAAAATTAGAATAGTTGGAGAATATATTGTGCGTTTTATATAACATAGCCTAAAGCTGATAATGATAGAATCGCTACTTGTTACGTTACGTTGTTTGATATATTCATTCTAAAGGCATTGGCCAATGCCGGAGTTTTTCTTTTTTCAGCAAGGATTTACTATGTTCGCGGGATAATGATTGCTATGCTGTAGAAATGCATTATTATTCTATATTTGATTAATCATTAGTTTACTAAATATTATTATCAACCACATAAAGAAAGCTCTTCTGCTTCAGCTAAAATTGAATGATTTGGTGACGACTTCAATGCACCTACCATATTTTGATAAATTTAAGTTGGATTCTATCTAACTTACGTAAGTTAGTATTTGAGGACGAACCATATTATTTTCACCCATAAATCTATTAGAGAGCAAATATATGTTTTGTAATACAAGAGCTAAGTGTTTACGTCAGATCGCCATTTTTGTATAGAGATAGCTTTAATTACATTCACCCCTTTCTCACATCTTGCTTTTAGTGGATATGTCTAGACCATATTAATTTTTTGTTTAATACAATACCCAAATATTCGTAAAGATCAACAATAGATATTATATAGTCATAAATGGTGTTTATTTTCAGGTAAACTTAATCTGTATCTTGGGCAGCTGATTTTTCTGGAGCTATGTTACAGATATTAAAAATTTGACTCAAAATAGAGCCCTGTGGTGGGCTGTTATTGATAATGCGAGAACCTTATCCATCATTATTCACTATGTCTTCTTGGATAACATAACAAGTACTCATTTTTTGATACACAAATCTGGATATGCAGAACCAGTTGAGAAATCGCATCGATTATGCTATACCCACGGCGGAATCCATACTGAGTATTATATATATATATATATATATATATATGTATATATATATATATATAAATATAAATATATATATATATATATAAATATATATATATATATATATATATATATAAATATATATATATATATATATATATATATATATATATATAAATATAAATATATATATATATATATATATATATATATATATATATATATATATATATATATATATATATATATTGAAATGATATTGTTTAAAAAAATTAATTTATAAGTTATATACTACATAATATTAGATATAAAAAAGTATTTGATTATTTTAAATAAGTTATATACTAGAGAATTTAATAAAAATATATTTATGTGAGGGCATTTTTAATAAATTAGCATATAATAAGTGTAAAAAGTTGTATTTTAATGTTGTAAATATATTTAAGTGAGCCATGTGCATAGGCAACCAACTATACAGTAAATTGACAGATAGAAATTAATCATAATACGAATATAAGTGGGGTTATAATAATAATGTTAGTTTAAAATGTTTAATTTATATATATTTAATGATTTAAATGTTTATTCTGATCTGAAAAGCCTAAATGTCAACAAAATTATCAATGGAACATTAACGAATTCTCCAGAGTGCAGAGTGTGACCATTGTTTACGGTCGAATATTCTGTAATAATGATTATGTCGGTGGATGGAACAGATATTTTTTCGAGAAAATATATATATCGAAGAAATAGAACAAATTGGAACATGATCTCTTACCAGATGGTTCTAGAATATCCAAAAAGATATAAATACCCGTGATTTGGATTCAAGATGGCAGTTTTTAGTCAGAAGTCAGGCCAGTTTATTATGAAAGTTAGTAGACACATTTAGTTAGTAAATTGTTCAGAATTTTCAAGAAGTCAGTCAGAAAAGTTTAGTAAGAAATATGAAAGTTAGTTGGAGAGAGTCCAATTGTTTAATATAGTGAGTTAAATGAAGATTAAAAATTATGCATATAATTTAATGCACATTTATAATTATACACAAATAATTATTGAAGATTATAAAAGTATATTAGAAGAATATTGGATGGACATTGGAAGGAATTAAAATTATATTATGATTGGAGATTAGTATAAATCAACTTATAATAATTGGATATTGGTATATTGAAAAGAAGAATAAATATAAATGGTGTTTGCTGGTTTGCTTGGTGGTGTATAAATGCTGGTGAAGAAAAATATATCTTAAATTGGTAGAAGCTGATAATTGGAAAAAGAAATTTCACAAAAACAAGGATAACCGAAGTACGAAGACATTCAGTGGTGATTAGAATATATATAGTGGAAAACAGTTCATTTAGGCATTCAGTGAAAGAAAGGTACAAAATTTTGTTAATATAATTTAGTTAGTGTTATAACAATTTCAATTTTGAAGATAGTTTGTTTAAATTTAACATTGTCTATAGAATTTAATTAGTTTTATAAGAACATCAATTTAAAGATAGTTTATTTTAAATTTACATTGGCTAGGTTAGATATATATGTGTGTTTCATAATAGTTATAATAAAGATAATTTAAAAAAGTACTTACAAGCTAATTCTTTGAGAACCGCGATAAAAACCCTATATATTATATTATTAAAAATACTCATTGCTCATCATTCAAACAAAAAACACATCATAACAATTTGGCACCCAACGCGGTGGCTCTCTATTTAAAAGAATTAGTTTGGGAAGATAAGTACTCTCATATAATTAAATTAATTATCAGTAGAAAGAAAAAGTATAGATTTTAATTTTAATTATATTTGAACAAGTAAAGTCTCAAAATGTCTCAAGGAAAGAAAGGTACAAGAAGCAAAAAGAATGAAGAAGATGTGGAAGTAGAAACACAACCTATACAAGAGGAGAGTTTAGTTCAAGTTCCACAAGATACTGCAGAAATGAATCCAGAAAGAGAGGAAAATGTCAATATGGCAGCTTTGATGTCATTAATGATGCAGATGAACAAGACAATAGAAGAGAATTCAAAAGAAGTCAAAGAAGACATGAAAAAAATGGAACAGAAAATGGAAGAGAATACGAAGAAAATGGAAGAGAATACGAAAAAAATGGAAGAGAACACGAAAAAAATGGAAGAGAATTATAGAAAATTAGAAAAGAAAATAGAAGATAATAATAATAAAATTGTAAAGCAAATAGAAAAACAAATGGATAAAAAACTTGAAGCTGCAGAGAAAAAAGTAGCAAATGAAATAAAAATTATACGGAATGACTACAAGAAAAGGATAGAAAATGAGAGGACAGAAGTAAAGAGGATTATTCAAGATAATAAGATAGATATAGAACAGAAAATAGAGTTACAGAAATGTAACTTAGAAGTAAAAATTAACGAAGACAGGAGAAACACAGAAGAAAAATTAGACGATATACAACAAAATATCCAAATAAATAGTAATCAAATAAGAAATGTGGAACAGAGAATAGATGATATTTCACAAATGAGAGACATAGGGAGACCTTACTTAAATTTAACAAATGAGACTGGGATTAAATTCTCTGGTAATATAAAAAATTTGCATCCTAGAGTATACATAAATAGTTTAAAACATAAATTAAGATTGGTGAATAATATTAATGATATTAAAGATTATATTAGAATGACATTAAATGACAATGCAGCAACTTGGTTTGCTAGTATTGAGAATGATTTAGATAATTTTCAAACATTTGAAAATAAATTTTTAAATTATTATTGGGGTGAATTAGAGCAAGCCAAGTTTAGAGAAATTCTATATTTTGGAAAGTATAATCAAAATTTAAAATCAAATATGGTAGATTATGCATTGAAATTGATAATAGTTGCAAAATATTTAGAACCACCACTTAGAGAGGATGAAACAGTCTTAAATGTATCTAGACATTTTGATGCTGATGTTGTGCAAACCGTAACTGTACAAAATATTCAAACAATAGATAGTTTTATTAATTTTATTCAAAGAATATAAAGAGGCAATATGACAAGTAATAATAACAACAGAAAAAACAACAATAACTTTCAATATAATAAAAATGATAATCAACAATATAGACAATCATATAACAATAATACTAGGTATGGTGATAGTTTACAAAATTTTAATAATACTAACAGTAATCCAAATAGACAGAACTTTAATAATAATACTAGTTATAATAGACAAAATTTTAATAATAATACTAATTATAATAGACAACATTTTAATAACAGTACTAATAATAATAGACAAGATTTTAACAATAGAAGAAATACAGAGCGACCTAACTATAACAGACAGGTAAATTGTGTTCGAAGGAATAGAAGCTGCGAAGACGGGGAACGAAATAGTACAAGGCAAGAAAATGTGAGTAGAAGTCATAGTAGGGAAAGACATAGGACATCAGATCCAAGTGGTCAGATACAATCTGACAATTCTAATAATCAAAATTTTGTGCAGTAAACTTTCTGAATTACAAGTTAGGCCATTGCTATTATGAAAAACCTTCTGAATTTATTTCTTTAGATGAAGAGAAAATTATTGAATCTATTAATTTAATTTATATAAATGCTTTGGCCAAAAATAAAATGATTAAAATTATGATAGATACTGGTTCAGAAAGTACATTAGTCTCGGAGAATTTTATTTTTAATACATTAAAACTATCAGATATAATAAAGATTCCAAAAATTAAAATTATTGGTGCAAATAATAAGAAGTTGGGTGAAATTGATAAACTAGCCAATTTTAAAATTAATATTCTTAATAAAGAAATTAATATGCAAGGATTTATTGTCAAGGATTTATGTGTTGATATATTAATGGGAAATGATGAATTGGAAAAGAAGAAAGTAAAGATAGATTTTGAAGAAAAAATGGTAACTTTGGAAGGGCAAATAATTAAATTTATGCAGAAAGATGAGGTAGAAGAAGGAATAAGAGTTGATAGGATATTATTAAAAGAAAATAATGATGTTTATGAAGAAAAAATGTATTTTGATGATAGGGAAATGTCCCAAAAGAATGTAAAGAATAATTATTGTAGTGAATATTTAAGGAATGGAAATTTTAAGCAGATGGATGCCTACGAGGCGGAGTGCGTAAAATTGGAAGCAAGGAATAATGAGTACATAATGAAGAATAATTTTATTTGTAAAGAAGATGATATGATAAAAGTTTTAAATTGCCCTGAAGAATATAAATCAATAGTCATTTCCATATTGCAGCAACACAAGGGACTTGTCAATAAAGAAAATAGAATTGCACAAAATTATATCCATAGTATAAAAGTTAAAGAAGAAAAAGATTTTAAAACAAAATCATACCCAATACCATATAAATACAGAGAAGAAGTAAACAAAACAATTAATAATATGTTAGAAGATGGAATCATTGAGAAGGCAGATACACGTTTTATCAACCCTATAGTAGTAGTGCGTAAAAGATCAGGTGAAATCAGGTTATGTTTGGATGCAAGGAATATTAACAAGATCACTGAAAAGCAATTTGAAGCACCAATGAGTATAGATGGAATACTAGGAAGAATTACAGGAATGTCATTTTTCACTAAAATTGATTTACAGCATAGCTTTTGGTTAATACCTCTAGAAAGAAAAAGTAGACAGCATACAGGATTTCAGATAGATGGAGTAGTATATCAATTCAAAGTAGTACCATTTGGACTTCAATCATCTTGCAGTGCTCTATGTAGATGTCTTCATGATATTTTGGATCAATATGAACATTTTGTAATTCACTACATTGATGATATATTAATTTTTTCTAAAACGGCTGAAGATCATGAGAAACACCTAAAAATTATAATAAATAGATTAGACAAAGTTGGACTAAAAATAAATCAAGAAAAATGTACATTTTTTCAAAAAGAAGTCATATATCTAGGTTATAAACTTAACACTAAGGGAATCGAAATGGATCCAGAACGGACACAAGTCATTCAGGAATATAAAACACCACACAATTTAAGAACTTTAAGAGGATTTATTGGAATAATTAATTATTATAAAAGGATGATACCAGATCTAAGTATAAAAGAAATTCCATTACTTGAACTACTGAGAAAAGGTGTAAAATGGAGATGGGATCAGAGAAGAGAACTAGCATTCCAAGAAATTAAAAACATTTTTCTGTCAAATTTGAAAATATACTATCCTGACTACACACAGCCATTCATATTAAGAACAGATGCATCAATAGAGAGATTATCAGGGGTATTATTACAAATACATGATGGGGTCGAATACCCAATACAATTCATTTCAAGAATTACAAAGCCACATGAAAAGGGTTACTCAGTTTCAGAATTAGAACTAGCAAGTATAATACACTGTGTCACAAAATTAAGATTTTATTTGTTGGGTAATGAATTTACAATAGAAACAGATCACCAAGCTTTAACGTCTATATTAAATAACAAATATGGAAACAGTAGAATACATCGGTGGAGTCTAATACTTAGTGAATACTGCTTTGAAATCAAATACATTTCTGGAAAATCCAATATAGTGGCAGATGATTTATCAAGGTTAGAAAATATACCACAAAAAGGGCAGCGAACAATAAAAATTGGATTAAATCAATTAGTAGAAAGTACTGGATTATATTCTAAAGAAGAAATTATAAGAGATCAGATCAATTTGAGTGAAAAACAAAAAGTCCTTAGGAAAGATGGGGTATATTATAAAATAATAAATGGCATAGAAGTATATGTAATAACTAGAACTTTAGCAAAGAAAATATTGAAAAATTTACATAACAATTATATGCATATTGGTTTAAGAAAGCTATGGATGCTATTTAGGGACAATTATTTTGCAAAGAATGACATAAGTATAGCAAAAGAAATTACTACCCAATGCCCAATATGTCAACTAAACAAAGAAAAGAATTTCAAAAACCAGAACACATATAAATCTAATGTTGTATATGAAAAACTAAATACAGTTTCCATGGATTTTATTTCAAATTTAGTTCTCAGTCCAACAGGAAAAAAGCATATACTAGTGATAGTTGATTTATATACAAAATTTATTAAACTATATCCCTGCTTTAGAACAAATGTTAAAACATTAAAATTATATATTAATCAATTTTTCGAAGAAATAGGACCATTTAGAAATTGCATAATAGATAATGCTACATATTTTAACAACCAAAAATTTCGGACATTTTGTGAGAAAAAGGGAATCAACATTCATTTTACAAGTATCAGACATCCTCAGGCAAATCCTGCAGAAAGATATATTAAAGAAGTTATAAAATATTTAAGGATACTGTGCCAAAACCAACATGAAACTTGGCAGCAACATATACCACAAGTAGAATATTTTTTAAATAATACACATAATTTGAATACAGAGGAAGTACCAGAATATTTAATGTTTGGCCATATAGGAAACAGAAAGTGGATTAGTGAATATAATCAGGATATGTTAGAACAAGTAATGCAGAAAGTGAATAACCGAATTAGGAGGAAAGCTGAAAAATATATCAGAAGACAAAATCGAAATATAAAAAAACCAATCACATTTCAAAAAGGAGACCAAGTGTTAATTCGTTCACTTAGAAAAAGTAATGTTAAAGAAAATCGTTGTAAGAAATTACAACCAATGTTTGAAGGTCCATATAGAATTGAAAATCAGAATGGACTAAATAGTTATGTGTTAATAGATGCAGAGAACAGACTAAGAGGCATGTTTCATATTAATGACATTTTTCAATATCATGAAGAGATTGAATAATGTTTTCTATACCTTTAACACAAATATAATAACACTAATAACTTACTGATAGATCCATTTCATACATAGATGGTAGATTTCTTTGTTGTGAATCAATTTGACATCATACTTGTTGAATTTTGTATATATAGAAATTATTTTGTACCCTAAAAATCATAATTTGGGGGTTAGATACAAAATTGATTTTATAAATGTCTTTCTAATATAATAAAGTATAAAACTTACCAATTTATATGGATGAAAGCCTGTTGAATGGAAATAATTCCTAGATTTGTATCTTAACATCCATTGTAAAATGTAAACACAATAAAACAACACACAAACTTTATTTGACATGACAGTTTGACATAGACAGCGAACAGGGATGTATTTGATAGAACAATTAAAATAGGAAATTAAATTATTTCATTTATTATAATTACTAAGGTATGTGGATAAGAAAATTAATATTTAAAAAAATAATAAGTAAATTATTTATTTTAAATTTAATTTTGGGGTGTTTGAAATGATATTGTTTAAAAAAATTAATTTATAAGTTATATACTACATAATATTAGATATAAAAAAGTATTTGATTATTTTAAATAAGTTATATACTAGAGAATTTAATAAAAATATATTTATGTGAGGGCATTTTTAATAAATTAGCATATAATAAGTGTAAAAAGTTGTATTTTAATGTTGTAAATATATTTAAGTGAGCCATATGCATAGGCAACCAACTATACAGTAAATTGACAGATAGAAATTAATCATAATACGAATATAAGTGGGGTTATAATAATAATGTTAGTTTAAAATGTTTAATTTATATATATTTAATGATTTAAATGTTTATTCTGATCTGAAAAGCCTAAATGTCAACAAAATTATCAATGGAACATTAACGAATTCTCCAGAGTACAGAGTGTGACCATTGTTTACGGTCGAATATTCTGGAATAATGATTATGTCGGTGGATGGAACAGATATTTTTTCGAGAACATCCATATCGAAGAAATAGAACAAATTGGAACATGATCTCTTACCAGATGGTTCTAGAATATCCAAAAAGATATAAATACCCGTGATTTGGATTCAAGATGGCAGTTTTTAGTCAGAAGTCAGGCCAGTTTATTATGAAAGTTAGTAGACACATTTAGTTAGTAAATTGTTCAGAATTTTCAAGAAGTCAGTCAGAAAAGTTTAGTAAGAAATATGAAAGTTAGTTGGAGAGAGTCCAATTGTTTAATATAGTGAGTTAAATGAAGATTAAAAATTATGCATATAATTTAATGCACATTTATAATTATGTATACACAAATAATTATTGAAGATTATAAAAGTATATTAGAAGAATATTGGATGGACATTGGAAGGAATTAAAATTATATGATTGGAGATTAGTATAAATCAACTTATAATAATTGGATATTGGTATATTGAAAAGAAGAATAAATATAAATGGTGTTTGCTGGTTTGCTTGGTGGTGTATAAATGCTGGTGAAGAAAAATATATCTTAAATTGGTAGAAGCTGATAATTGGAAAAAGAAATTTCACAAAAACAAGGATAACCGAAGTACGAAGACATTCAGTGGTGATTAGAATATATATATAGTGGAAAACAGTTCATTTAGGCATTCAGTGAAAGAAAGGTACAAAATTTTGTTAATATAATTTAGTTAGTGTTATAACAATTTCAATTTTGAAGATAGTTTGTTTAAATTTAACATTGTCTATAGAATTTAATTAGTTTTATAAGAACATCAATTTAAAGATAGTTTATTTTAAATTTACATTGGCTAGGTTAGATATATATGTGTGTTTCATAATAGTTATAATAAAGATAATTTAAAAAAGTACTTACAAGCTAATTCTTTGAGAACCGCGATAAAAACCCTATATATTATATTATTAAAAATACTCATTGCTCATCATTCAAACAAAAAACACATCATAACAATATATATATATATATATATATATATATATATATATATATATATATATATATATATATATATATATATATATATATGACTGAGTGTGCGGTAACCGAATCTAACCTAACCTAACCTACATTTGAAAACTCTCAAAAGTTTTAATAATACAGCATAACAACGAAATGGGCTTATAAGATGACGGAAGTAATGGGTTTTTAAACGGTTTTAGTATTAAACAAACAACTATGTCTTTCAATTTATTCGTCCACCACTTATTATAAATATTCAGAATTAACATTTTCGCTATTATTGGATGGCTATACAATAATATCCAACTGGGTAGGAGTTCCGAGAATGCTTTGATGCTAATTCCAAATCTTTGTAATAAGAAGGTGTAAACAATTCTTTTGGTTGCCATTATTACAGTATTTTAGAGAAGGACCTCATAGAACCGACATAGAAGCATTGCAGAGACATGAAAAATTACTGCTCTGAACTATACAAAAACACACTCTGAAAGATGCATCAGTCTCAAAACACAGGAGACATACAATTAGAGAGACAGAGCCAATATTCTTACGAGCAGAAGGATAGAAAGCTCTCAAGCACTTAAAAAACAAAAAATTTTCAGGGATCATTGGCATACAAGATATGGATCACAGGTGAATGGCCTGCTAATGAGTGGTGCGAGTCAACCTTTATTCATATCCATAAAAAGGATCACTAACCTTATGCAGTAATTACAGAACTATTGCCCTTATTCATCATGCAAGCAAAATCCTGATATATACAAATAACAAATGAACGGCTAAAGAACTTTCTACTTTTAGAGATAGCCTAAGAACAATGCAGATTCGTGCCAGGATAAGAAAGGCGAGAGTAGATACTGAACACCAGACAATTTAATAATGTTTGTATTTTGAGAGAACGATTTCCGAAGTGGAAATTGAAACGTCAATAAACGTACTTTAACCTTTAATTGTGGCTTACTCCCATTTAAATAGTAATTACCAAACAGATAATAGAAAAAGCGGGAGAATACAACATACCAATGCTGCTCTGTTTCGTAGATTTCACAAAGGCTTTCGATTCAGTATAATGGGATCCTCCCTGAAGTATAATGGAAAATATGGGAGTACTTAACCACCTAGTTAACCTAATAAGAAATCGATGATAAATTGAATTGAAAAAATGATAAAAACGCCAAAGTGAAAGTACACGGAATATAGTCAGATACGCTCAAAATAAAGAAAGGAATTACTTAGGGATTAGGGATTATTACCATTATTATATATATATATATATATATATATATATATATATATATATATATATATATATATATATATATATATATATAGTAAACTCTTAAATATTGGGGAAATCTGCAAGAAATACTCTAATGTGTATCAATTGTTTCGCCGAACGTTTTCGCCAAAGAGAATTAATTTGGCTTCTTCAGGGCTGAAAGAGAATAAATTATAATTAGCTACCATATATTATCTATTAAAACATTATTAATCTTACCGTAACTTAGAATTGTAGAGTTAGAATATTAAAAAACTTTGCTAGTAACATAGTGGTGTTTTTTGTTACTATGTGCAAAAAAAGTTTTTTATAAGGATTGAAATGTATGGTAGCTTCGAACTTGACACGTAAAGGCTTACCCAAGGTTAATCGAAAAACTCAATGCAACTACATTTAAAAGGAGGTAATTCTTTGAATTGTCGGCAATAACTAAATTTTTGATTTTTAGATAGTTAAAAGTGAGGTTCTGTTTAAGCCAGAACGCAAGCGCTGACAACTTCAGTAGGTCGTATGAATCTTTATGTCGTTAAGGTTCATTGGTAAAAACGAATGAATTTAAGTCCCAGTAAAGGGAAATATGATTTTGATTTTCTTTATTTAATTATATTATATTGTTCATGTATTATTGAATCTTATTGAGACGTATCTAAGAAAAGCAAGGGAATGTTATATATTTTTTGTTAATGAAAATTAATTATAAAGGTATGTTAGTTGTTAATGGATATATCAGTCAAGTTAGTTATCTGTGATATAGTATTGTTCCTGGTATCTGATTTAAGTAACAGGTGGTATATATCGCTTAGATTCTTGATGTCACTCTTAACATTAATGGAGAAATCGTTAAGGAAAATATAAGACATTTCAATGAACTCTCTTTTAGATTTATTGTTCTTACGGTGGAGAATTGTGGTGTTAGTATAGTCCATGAGATGACCAGTGGAATGGACATGTTTGGCTAATGCACAACGGTCAGGGTGAAGTCGAGAATCACTTTTGTGTAGTGTAATACGTGAATTCAATAATTGAGATGTTTGACCGATGTAGGAATTGTTGCAAGAGAGACAATATATATATAAATATATATATATATATATATATATATATATATATATATATATATATATATATTTATATCTTCTGAATATATAATGAGAAGAAAACTAGACGAATGGGACGGATGAATAAAGGAGGCAGAAAAATCAGCAACCTGCGATACGCAAATGACACACTAATACAAGTAGCGAACGAAGTCGAAATGTTTACCATCACTAAACGGCTAAGCCGGATAAGCGAAGAATTCGGCCTTCAGATCAACACCAAAAAAACAAAAATAATGATCGTAGACAGAGCAAATAATAATCTACCGCACATATACCAAGTGACAAATTTCGAAGTTGTCAGATTTGTATGCTTGGTCTCGCTGATTACCAACAATGGCGATTGCTTCTCAGAAATCAAGCGTAGACTAGTAATGACCCGAACAGCAACAGCTAAATTGAATAAAATATGGAAAGACCGAACAATAACAAAAGAATAATAAGCTCAGGTTGGTCAATGCCCTTATTTTTCCTATTGCCACAAACGCAGCTGAAACATGGACTCTCAAAAAAATTCATAGGATCAAGAAAAAATCAATAGAGGATCTTGTTATATTCTTTGGTTAGAAGATTGAATCGGCAAAGGTGTGGTGGTGGAATGCCTCTCAGCACTGGTAGCCAATAAGTTGGTGTGAATTTGATTACTCCAGCGATCATTCTCATGGTGTTATTTAGCTGGACATAAATCTTTTAAACATGAGCAGTGTTGATCTATATTGGTGCGCAATATTCAGCTACAGAACAAACAAGAGCTAAGAATGAGGACCTGAGTGTGGATGTCGATGCCCCTCAAGTTGAGCCGCAGAGCTTCTGAATGATATTTCTGGTTTTTAGCTTCTCGGCAACTGTACTTAAATGTTCTCTAAAGCTTAACGTTCTGTCTAAAGTTACGCCTAGGTATTTTAGATGTTTATTGTGGTTGAGTTGTGTATCAAAATGAACGTTTAGTGTCCTTGTCGCAAATTTGTTGTTTAGGTGAAAGCAGGTTACTTCGGTTTTAGAGTTGATGCGAAGTCCCCATTTTTAAAAGTAACTTTTCATAACTTCTAGGTTTTCTATCAGAATCTCCTTAACTAACATGGTTATTGTGGTTTAGTTGTATATTATCAAAATGAACGTTTAGTGTTCTTGTCGCCAATTTGTTGTTTGGGTGAAAGCAGGTTACTTCAGCTTTAGAGGCGTTGGGGTGAAGTCCCCATTTTTAAAAGTAACTCTAACTTCTAGGTTTTCTATCAGACTCTCCTTAGCTTCTTCTAGGGATTTTATTTGTATTCATAAGGCCCAGACATCGGCATAGCTAAACGTTGCTGCTGTTGTTGTCGCCATGTCTGCTGCGATGTAAAGGCTAAATAGCAGTAGGGCTAGTACCGAGCCTTGTGGTAGAGTTTTCTGCTGGTGCTTATTTCTGATTCCATAATTAATTGAAATACTCTGACAGTGAGCATACTTTCTATTAATCTGGTGGTGAATTTGCAAGGAATAGTGCATAAAAGTTTATAAATTATGCCTTTCCGCCAGACTGTGTCGAAAGCTGCTGACAAATCTATGAAAGCAGCAGAATTCTTGAGTTTTCTTTGAAAACCGGCTTCTATAAGTACAAAGAGATAGCACCTGGTTGGTGCAACCTCGATTTGGTCTAAAACCTGCTTGTTTGATTGGAATAGCTTAAAGGATTATTGGGATTATTATGTTAAAAACTATTGTTTCAAGTAGTTTATACATTATAGACAATGGAGCAATTGGTCGATAGTTTTTTGGGTGGCCAGCTGGTTTACCCGGTTTTAGTATTGCTATAACTTTTGAATATTTAAATTCCCGTGGGATTCTGCCGGTCTGAATTATGTTTGTAAAGAAATATGCTAGCCAGGTTTTTAGGTTTCCTTATTAGGGTCCAAGCTTTCCTATTTAATGTTTGAAAGTTTAGGTTTTCTTCTATCTTAGTCCATTTTTGCCAGCATGCTACGTTTAGACTATAAATAAGTTCATTTGCGATCTCTTGGTATGCAGTGTTAAGAAAATTCTGAGCATAGGTCTTATTGACAGGAGGTATCCAACTTAGGCACTTATCAAGGTCAGAAGCAAACTTTTCCCAATTTGCTCGTGTAAAGTTCCATCTTGGTCTTGGAATTGATTTGATTAGAGGAATTTGTATGTCAAGCTCTACAATTACTGGGCGATGCTTGATCTGTGGAAAATCTTGGAGAACACCTCTTGTGGTTACCGGAGGGGCGTTATTACAGTCGTTTAATATAAAACATAAGTCTGGGTTGTACTCCCTGTTCCACGCGGCTGATTTAAATGTTCCTTTGTCTTTAGCATCAAAAACTGCTCATCTTCGGTTCACTGTATCATTCCCATTTATATCAATATCCCTGTGTTTCTACTGCTCGTTAGCGATAGCTGATAGGTAGCACCTAGCAGTTCTTAGCCCGGTATTTTTCCTATATATTTGGGATCGTTATATTCGTTATATCGATATCGTTCTCTTTTGGTATCCTTAATAGATATTGGTTTTTGGCTTAGCTTATGCTTTCTATATTAATCTGACAAATTCGAACTGAAGGTCCGATTTTTTTAGTAGAAGAGCTTTGACAAGAGCTTGTTGTTAAGTTTTGAGTCATGCTTCTGTGTGTCGAAGTAAGGACACACTAAGATTGTCTGACCGCCAGTATATGCTTTAATGGCATTTTTTTGTATAAAACTAAGCTATGTCCACTTGTACAACTGTAATGTTAGTAGATGTTGTTGAGATCAATTTTCTCTAAAAAGCTTATTTTTAATTCTGAATATAAATGAAATATATCTTGTTTGGCTTATTCTAATAGTCTATGTATTCTATAATAGTATCCTTTTTTATGAAATAATATAATTCGAGGATTGCTTATAATAAAAAACTTAAACAAAAACGTTGCTGCAACTAATTAAAGTAATAGTTTTGCTTGATAAAATATAAAAGGCTTTCTATGTAATTAAACTTCTATAATACATTCGATTTGTAATAGGGCATATAAACATATTTGAGAGATATAAAAGTCACTAAAGTCAAATAAATTCTTAAAGCGAATATCTTGCTCCTGGTTTATCAATATCTAGTAAGTATCATTTACATTATAAAAGGGGATGTGAAAAATCGTGAACTATTAAAATAAAACATTTACCATAATACATTTCTAACAAAAGTTAATCTTTTTTACATCCAGAAAACCAACACTTGTAAATTTTGTGATATTTTGCATGTTAAAGTCAAAAAAGCTGTGAATGAAGAAAATAATCAAGAACTTAAAGATTATTATGCTTTAGCTGTTGATGCTAGAAATATGCTGCAGTTCTAAAAATATTATGATTAAAATAACAAGGTTAAAATCTTTAAACAATAAAATGAAATTCTACTGATTTGATTTGGTATATGGGTAATTCCATTAATTTAACACCTACTACTTTAAATATTTTGCTAGAAAAATTAAATATATGCATTTATTGTTAAAAATTTCCATTTTTTTTGTTATAAACTAGATATATAAAGCAATGAAGATATTAGAAGGACAGATATTCAACAACTCGCTTGAAACTTAATACCAGATACAATCTACACGACAAAATGAAACTTTTCATTGTTTTCGCTTGTGTTTTAGTGGCAGCAGTGGTAAGATATATTTATATTATTTTTTAAACCACCTGTCTTTTAATGATTGTTAATAATTTTTATTTTTATTTGAACCTTGGTGTTTTATTTTTCATTTATTACTTATTTTTATAATGCTTACTGGAGAATATTAAAACGTTATTTAAGTGATTTAATTTTTATTATAGAAATTATAATTATTATATTAATATAATTATTATTATGGTGAAAATGTTTTAAAATAATGAAATGGTCATCATTCCAAAGTTACAAATATCTTCTCCTTAAAAATAAAAAAAAAACTAACTCTATTGGAAACAAGCTCTTTTGCAACCAGATCTCATCAACCACCGCTTGTAATCTTTTTTGGACTTTAAACCTTATTTTTTTTTTAGACTCAACTGATTTTAGTTTTTAAAATTTATTGTTAATTAAAAACATATTCTATCATTTTCTTAAATTTCTAACAACTTTGAAAATGTATTTTTTAAATTAATTTTACTTCTCTCGGTTCACTAATCATATATCCTTCTTAGTACCTACAAATATTGGTTCGGTTATTATATTAACATATATTTTGATATATTTATGTGTTTCTCTTAAATTAAAATCGACGTTTTCTGCTTTGCGCCCTATGAGGGAACGTTTTAAGGGGAAGCTCGAGATAGGAGTGGCAAACTTTCTTGCATCTGTTTTGGGGTTTCAAATTTGCCATTATCAGCAAAATTTAGCTTTTTCATATTATTTTTAGAGGTTCAGTGGCATTTTCGTTTCTAACGACTGGAGTATGTTGTTTATTTCTCTCTCCTTTGTTTTTATACTTTGTTAAAAATCTAAACCTAACCTAAAAAAGATAAGCTCGAATTCACACCCATCAATGGGTGGTTCTGTTAGTGCACATCCATTGTTTTATTTACACCCATCAATGAGTGGATTGGTTAAAAATTAATTTATAACCAATGAAAAGCTGCGACGTCACGACACACCCATCAATGGGTGTGAACTTAAGCTTATCTTGGTTTTGAATGAAGTATAGATATTATGTATCTATATTTTACCTAATATTGTTCTGAAGCTATTTTCTTGTGGCATGTTAAAGTAATTACTATTTAAATGTAAATAAACTACAATTAAAGGTTAAAGTACGTTTATTGACGTTTCAATTTCCACTTCGGAAATCGTTCTCAAAATACAAACATTATTAAATTGTTTATGAATTTAATAATGTTTGTATTTTGAGAAGGGTTTCCTCAGTGGAAATTGAAACGTCAATAAACGTACTTTAATCTTTAATTGTGGCTTATTCCCATTTAAATAGTAATTATATTTTACCTGTACCAATAACTCATCAGATCCACAATATTTTCCCTACGGCTTTTCACATCTATAATATTTGTGGCAACATTTTTACCTGACGGAAGAATGGATAACGAGCAACCTAAGTCTACTATTCAAAAAAGGAGATAAAAAACAGCCAGAAAACTACAGAGTATAAATTTGTTAAATACTATTCTAAAACTTACAACTAAAATTTTACAAATACTAATAAATCAGAGGATAAGTTTAGCAGATGAACAAGAGGGCTTTCGTAGTAGAAGATCGTGTACAGATGCAATAGTCGTTATAAAGCAAATTACTGAGAAATCACTAGAGTGTAATAGACCAGCATTTCTGTGTCTGATTGACTTAAAGCAAGCGTTTGACAGAGTAACACTAAAATATGTAATCCATCTTCTGTATAATGGAGAAGTTCTCCTAAATGTTATAAAAACTCTTGAAAACATCTACCAAAACAACAAAATAGAAGTCAGAATAGATGGACAACTTACAGAACCTATAGAAATAGTCAGCGGAATAAGACAAAGTGATCATAGAGCCCTATGCTCTTCAATTTAATCATATATGAATATATGTTAACAAAGGAACAAAAGATAGAATGGAAAACAAAGAAATAAAAGTACCTACTCTTTTACGCAGACGACGCAATATTAATAGCCTAAGATGAAGATAGTCTGCAAAAACTGGTCCACAGATTTAACATAAGAGCAAAAAACTTTTATATGACAATCTCATCTCAGAAAACTAAAACAATAGTAATCGGCAAAGAACCAACTAGATGTAAAATAGAAATTGATGGCATTAGTCTTGAACAAGTAATGGAAATAAAATACCTTGGAAGTACACTGTCCAGCTATGAAGACTGGACAAAGAAGTGAGAGATCAAGTACAAAAAGCAAATAGACTAGCAGGATGCCTTAATAACACTATATGGCAAAACAGACACATTACCACAAATGAAGTCAAGAATTTATAAAGCCAATAATGACATATGCCTCAGAAAAAAGACCCGACACAGCCACAACGCAAAGGCTACTCGAAACGATAGAGATGAGACTACCTAGGAGAACTACAGAAAATACGCTGAGAGATCGAAAGAGAAGTGAAGATATTAAACGAAAATGTAACGTACAGTGTAAAAATAAAGGAACACACAAGAAAAAAAGAATAGAATAAGTACATAAGCAGAATGGGGGAGATCCTTGTCGTCAAAATAGCAAGAGGTAAGTCACCAATCGGCAGAAGAAGTATCGGACGGCCGCGCAAAAGATGGAGTGACAACCTTCCATAAAGGTAATAATCCGCTAATGAATAAGCAGAATTGCTTATAAAGACAAAGAAGAAGAGGACTTTAGAAGATGTGTTAGCCTGATATATAAGAGATTTGTGACATTATTGTCACAAACAGGTTGCATTGCTCCTGTAATGATTCTTTTTCAAGTTTTCAACTTTCTTAGCTTAGCTTAGCTGCACCGTATTGATGACGACCAACGAGTCAGAAATACGGTTGCGTTCCACTTGTTATACCTTTTGTTTGTTTACATTTGCTTTTACAGATATATAGTGCGTAAGCTTATCTCATCAGGTCGTCTGTGATCTTTATTTTTCTTCTCCTACTACTTTCTATAACTCAATTCAGTAGTTTTTCACATTGTGTCGTTATTAGTTCAACATTCAATATGCTATAATAATAACTATCTTAGTATAGCTCTCATTTCGGCATCAATAAATGCTACACCTAGGCCTTCCTTGACATTTTGATTTTCATTCTTATCCTTTTTGTCACTCCACTCATCTGTTAAATAATTCTCATTTTTGCCACAAATATTACTTCTTTTTCTTTTTGTTTAACTGACAGTTTTGTAAAATCCATAATGTTATTGTATTTATTTTTTTTTTGTTGAAACCACTTTTGTCATTCAGTTTAATCGTCTAATTAAATAAAACTGTAAGCTTAATCGTCCGGTGAAAAGTATAGGAAATGAAGTACAAACCGGAATGTAAAAACACTATACTATTTATACAATTTGATAGTCTGATCACAGCCTTTCGTAAATTTATTTCAATGTTCTCTATTTTAAGCTGTTAATAATCAGCGGTTTAATATTTTTGTCCTTTTTAAAAATAAAATATTTTAAAATTTTATATTGAAATATATTTTTCATAATATTATTTGTACGTTTCAGGCTAGCCATTTACCAAATCTGCCCGAAAACGAAAGAATTAAATTAGCTAAAGTACATGCGGACTGTCAAGCTGATCCAAAAACCTATGAAAATGAAGATAAATTAAGAAACCTTAAAAATAACATTGATGACCATCAAGTAGGTGTTCATATGTTTTGCATGGCTGTTAAATCAGGCTTATTGAAGAGCAATGGAGACTTTGATATCCCTGCTATTACCAGCAAAGTTTCCCTGGTGATCAAAGATCATTCCAAGGTTGATGGACTCGTCCAAAAATGTGCCAAAAAATCAGACAACTCGGGAAAAACCGCCAACTTGTTGTTCCTATGCTTCGTCCAGAACGATATTCAATATTACCATAATTTGTAAATTTGATAATATACTAAATTTAAGCTGTAACTAGATTATATTAAATAAAAAAATTACGTAACGTTAAAATGATTTAAAAAATATATGATATATAAAAACCAAGATTAATACTATTAAAGAAATTAATATCAATCGAGTATCATTGCGCCTAGCTTTCGACATCCGCTTCGATGTCATCTTCAGGGTTTCCGAGGTTTAAGTCTTTAGAGACCTAGTATATACTAAAAAAATACAAAAATATGTCGGTCAACAGAAAAGTCAATATAATTATTATTTAAACCAAACTAAAGCTTTCCTACAACAAAATACAAACTTACTAATTTTAACAGCAGATAAATGGGACAAAACAGTAATAATGTTGAAATCTGAATATCTGAACAAACTTAAATTACTATTAAATGATAAAACATTATGCAAAAAAGAAAACACAAATCTTACAAATAAAATCCAAACTTGTTTAACTTATTAACAAATGGTATAATAAGAAATACATAGACTTAAACTTAAAAAATAAAATATTGTCTCACAATGGCACATCTCCATATATTTATGGACTTCCAAAAGAATATAAAAATAACATTGCTCTTCGCCCAATTATTAGTACCTAATATTGAAGGTGCAACATACATCATCATTATCATTAGCTATACAACCCATGGTGGGTCTTAGCCTGCTCAAGGATAAGTCTCCATTCTCTCCTATTCTTCGCCTTGGCTTTCCATTTTCGTACTCCCAACATTCTCAAGTCTTCCTCCACCTGATCCTTAAATCGTGCTCTATGTCTGCCTCTCCTTCTCACTCCATCTATTCTTTGGTTATAAATATGTTTTGGCGGCTCCATCTCATTCATTCTCTCTATGTGACCTAACCATCTCAGCCAGTTTATTTTGATGGACCTAATAATATCAGGTTTGTCATACAGGCGGTAAAGTTCGAAATTATAGCGTCTACGCCATAATCCGCCCTAGTGTAATCCTCCATAGATATACCGGAGGATTTTACGTTCAAAGCATCTTAAACGTTATTCATCGCTCTTTGTCATCGTCCATATTTCCGACACGTAGGTGAGAATGGGCTTGATAAGAGTTTTGTATATCACTAGTTTCGTTCTTTTTGTAACTAGGCTTGTTGTTAAAACATTTTTTAATCCATAATAGGCTCTATTTGCCAGATATATTCTTCTTAAAGTGCCTATCCATTCTGGATGTTGGCGATCATCACGGCTATCTTTACTTTGTTTATTGCAGCGCGGAACAGTTCAGTGGTAGTCGTGTTATACCACTTTCGTAAATTTTGAAGCCAGGAAATGCGTCTTCTTCCGGGTCCTCTCTTACCATTTACCTTCCCTTGGAGAATCAGCTGGAGAAGGCCGTAACGTTCTTGATTTCTCATTACATGTCCTAGATATTCCAACTTTTTAGTTTTGACGGTCATGAGAATTTCACATTCTTTCCCCATTCTACGCAGGACCTCCACATTAGTAACTCTGTCAACCCAGGATATACGTAAGATGCGCCTATAACACCACATTTCGAAAGCTTCGAGCCGATTCATAGATGCAACAGTCAGTGTCCACGCTTCCATTCCGTAGAGCAGAACTGTGAATATGTAGCAGTTCAATAGACGGCATTTTGTTTTTAATGATATGTCTCGACTGTTGAAAATGGCTCTCATTCTAACGAATGCTGCTTTTGCTTTTATTATTCGCTGTTTAATTTCTGTTGAGTGGTCCCATTGGCTATTTAAATTGGTGCCTAGATATGTATATTGCTCGACTCTTTCGATATTCTGTTGGTTGATTGTAAGTTGAGCGTTTAGTATTGGTTTTTCACTAATTGTCATAAATTTGGTTTTCTTTATGTTAAGAGCTAGTCCGCATCTGTTGCTGACTTCTGTTATGCGATTTGTTAATATCTGTAAGTCATTCAGATTATCGGCAAAAACTATAGTGTCATCTGCATATCTAATGTTATTCAACCATTCACCGTTTATTAGTATTCCTTTCGCACAACCGTCTAAAGCTTCCTTCAGATATATCGCCAGATATATCCGTCTGATAATTTCTGCACTTACTGCATTATTCTGATTAATTTGTGAGCCTAGGTCCAACATACAACCTCTCCAAATATTTTGCAGATATTTTGGGAAGTGCAATCGGTAAAAACAACTATCATATAGAGGATTCATGGGATTTTTACAATTTTATTTTAAAACAATCTGTACCAATTCATCACAAACTTTATCTCTATTATACACTAACATCCCAATTTAAATAGCTATAATCATCATCATCATCATATAACGGGGGTCCTACGGCGATTGCCGCTTCCCGCATTTCAGCCTCCATCTTTTCCTATCTCTCCAATCTCCCTCTTCTAAGCCTCTAGATTGCATTGTTTTTGTAATTTCTCTTCTCCAGGAATTTGGTGGTCTTCCCCTTTTCCTTCTTTCTGGCGGAACATACATTAAGGCTTTCTTTGGCCACCGCTCCTCCTCCATTCTCATCACGTGACCATACCATTGTAATTGCCTTCCTTGTATTCTATCTGAAAGAGTATCTCTAATTCCTGTACGGTTTCGTATTTCCTCATTCCTGATTCTTTCCATTCTCGATACTCGACATGACCTTCTAAGATAATCCATTTCCACAACGTCTACTTTATCTCGTTCATTCTTTGTCATCGTCCAACATTCGGCACCATATGTGGTAATTGGTTCTACAATTGCTCTGTATACGCGAAGTTTGGTATGCATCTTTATTTTATTAGACCACAGTAATGAATTCAGTATTCGGATGCATTTTTTCCCTTGGGTTATTCGGTTTTGTACATCTATCTTAACTCTGCCATCTGCTGATATGATGCTTCCTAGATATTTATACTGGTTGCAGCCTTTTATGACTGCGTTTTCAAGCCTCAGATCTGTGGTATTTCCTCCAATTTTTAAATATTCTGTTTTGCTTATGTTTACAGTAAGCCCCCATTTGGCATATTCCTCAAATAATTTTCGATTCATATAATTTATATCTTCCTCATCGGTTGCAACCACCACCTGATCATCTGCAAACAACAATGTATACAGAGTTTCTTGTCCCACTTCGATGCCCATAAATCTACATTTATTTCTCCAATTCCTCAATGCTTCTTGGACGTATATTTTAAAGAGTGTCGGTGACAAACAGCATCCTTGTTAGGCCTTCAGTGACTTTAAATTCATTTGAGGTTCTGGTTCCAATTTTTACACAACTAACTGCATTTTCGTACAATTTATATATCGCTCGGATATACGTCGAATCCAATCCGGACCTTTTGAGGACCTCAAACATTTTCTTTAACGGGACACTATCATATGCTTTCTCAAGGTCTATAAATACCAAATGGGTCTCTCTACTTCTTTCGACACGCTTTTCAATTATTTGTCTTAGGATAAATATATTATCAAGGCAGGATCTCCCGGTACGAAAGCCGCTTTGTAATAGCTATAAACATTGTCAAAACTAGATGGAATAAGATACAAACACATACTTCTCTTTCTCTTGAAGAATTCCTAGAGGGTGTAAAATTCTGCCTCAGCTCAACGTTCTTTCAACACGAAAATGACTATTATTCTCAAATGGCTGGAGTGGCCATTGATGCTGAGATACAAACTTAGTAATGGAAATATTAGAAACAACAGTCATCTCTAAATTGAAGTACAACATACATTTCTACAAACGATGATGATGACTGCTTACTCTGCATTCCGGATCATGAAATCGATCATACTTCTCAAATGTTCAATAATTTCCATAATTAGATTAAATTTACGTATGAACTAGAAGAAAATAATAAAATTACTTTTCTTGATTTAAGTTTAGAACAAAACAACATTAATCGAATGATAACAACTAACTGGTTTATAAAAGATGTTTGGTCGGGAAGATATCTAAATTTTAATATCAACGCACCCAATCATAGCCCATAAAGGAAGTCTTGTGTTAAATCTTATTGATAGAGCAATTAAACTATCTAGTCCACAATATCGTTTCATAAATCTGAAAAAAGATATTTTAGAAAAAAATAATTATTTACCAGAATTTTCTTCTTCTTTAAGTGCCATCTCCGCGACGAAGGTTGGCAATCATCATGGCTATTCTGACCTTCGAGGCAGCTGCTCTGAACAATTGCCTTGAGCTGCAACCAAACCACTCTCTCAGGTTCTTCAACCAGGAAACGCCTCTTTTTCCTACCCTTCTCCTACCCTCTACTTTACATTGAATTATGAGTCTCAAGATGTTGTATCTTTCGCCTCTCATCACTTGTCCGAGATATTATAATTTCCTTTCTTTTATTTTATTTTCCATTTTCCTCTCTCTGCCTATCCTCCTTAACACTTCTGTATTCGTGACTCTATCTATCCATGGAATCCTTAACAATCTTCTAAATGTTCACATTTCAAACGCGTTAAGTGGATTTATTGTATTCCGGTTTAATGTCCATGATTCAGCTCCATAGTAGAGTACACTATGTACATAGCATTTAATTAGCCTTATTCTGAGAGCTAATGTCAGATCTTTGCTGCATAAAATCTTTTTCATTTTCACGAATTTGGCATGTGCTTTTTCAATTCTGACTCTTATTTAATATTTCGTTTGTATTGTTGTTCTTGCTAATATTCATGAATTTGGTTTTTTTGATGTTAAGAGAGAGTCCGTATTCTCTACTATATCTTAATATTTTGTTCATTATTCTTTCTGAGTCTTCCAGAATTTTACCATCTAATTAAAAAAAAGAAGTTGTATTATCAGAAATCAATCTAATTTCAATACAGAACCAAAACAAACCCAAACCATACTTAACAATAATAATAATAATAATGTCTACGCCTGCACCTGAAAATAAGGATGTCACTAAATCAAACAAATACTATTATATCCTTACCATAAATTAATGGATTTTCTGAACAAATGTCAAAAATGTTAGCAAAGTATGATATTAATATCCGACATAAATAATTAAAAACATCTGAAAAATATTTTTCAAAATTTAAACCCATTGTTAATAAAGATCATCAATTAAATGTTATTTATAAAGTAAACTGTAAATACTGTAATTCAACATATATTGGGCAAACACACCAATATCTGCATTAATGGGTTGTTGCACACAAACATAGTGAACAGACCAACGGATTAAATACAACAGCCCTAGACAAACATTCTCTAGGAAATAGCCATTCTTTTGATTTTGAAAATGTACAGATTTTGGAAAAAGAACAAAATTACAAGAAAACATGCATATTGCAGATGATTCACATAAAACAGCTCCAAATTATATCATTAATAAGACTGACATCAAAGACCTTTCCAATAAGTATCATAATTTAATAAATTGAGTTGCTTTTAAATGCACCATAGCAGATATTTAAGATATGACCCTGAACAACTCATGTTTTAAGATACCTACCAGATGTCATCTGTCAATGTCAGATACCAATTTTTTAATCCATGTTAAACATCTAAAGAGTGTAAGCATGAAATATAATTGTATAATGTAATGTTAATAAAATAAAGTGCTTACTGAATCACAAATAGCCGAAACATTTAAGCAATAGTTAAGTATTTTTATTTACAGTAGACCGACATTACTAAGTAGTAGTAATACATTGATTAGTAATCAGTGTAGTAGTGTCTGGAGACTCGGGAGACTGAGACCTCGGAAGCCCCTGAAGAAGACATCAAAGAGGATGTCGAAAGCTCAGCGCAATGCTAGTCGACGTGGTTCACCCGGAAGACTGTTGAGTTTAATATTCCTGTAATAGTATTAATCTTAGCTCTAAGTTATATATATATATATATATATATATATATATATATATATATATATATATATATATATATATATATATATATAACTAATACTCTACAACAGTACACAGTGAAATCGGTAAATACTGCTCTTTACTAGCACATTGGAATTTAAGCATTATAACAGATAATATAAATACGGTCCTTTAATCATCTACCTAAATATTTTCAGTTAGAAATGCTCAAATTTCTTCGGCCAAACTTTAAATTAGAGTTTAATTACTAAAATGTAACAAAAAGGAAACAAATGATAAAATGAATTCGTAATTGAGACGAGTATTTCGTAGTCTGAAGATAATTAACAGAAAATTTTGTTTGAGAAGTTGTTTCGATTCAAAGTTATCGGCAGTGGCACATCCCATCTTTTAACAAAGTAATTCGAGACTATTGTTTGTAGCAAAGTTAACTTTTTACACTTTACTTATATAAGATTTACGGAACTACCCAGTTCTTCTCCGTAGCTCGTTACAAACAGCTAAAGTAGTAATAGGAAGAGAGATACCGGTAGAATAAATATTCGGTAAATTTAAAGAGATCTTAGTTTGGTATAGTTTTTTATACACACTGGATCTTATTGTTTCTTAAAATAACACAAATTTATTTTTTTTTCAATTCAATTTTTATTTATTTGTCTCTTTCCAACGACTTGTTTGGATGGTGTTTCTGTATTACTTTTTTTCCCAACTGTCGCCTATATCTTGATACTGTGTGACCCATTTTTATCCTATTATTTGACTTGTTTGGACTAGATAAATTATTTAATTTTTGACCACTTCTTGTAAGGTTTTTATTTGATATGTCGTCTTCACTGAAAGCATTTAAGCAGGTGTCCTACGATTTCTTTTGTCCATCACTACAATGCGCCCTCAAGAATTCAATATGTACTTGCTGCCAAAAGGGCAATCCTCTGCATTGTGCGCTACAATAAAACGTCGCCTAAGGTTGGCTCAACGAAGACGAAGTTCTTCTCTTCTTTTTCTTTTTATATAGGCATGACTCTGTCTGTTATATTAAATTGGTGCAGCATACGTTGTTAATCATCTTCACTTTGAGAGAGTAGTATTGCGTCGTCTGCATACCAGATTATTTTAAGTTGTTTTTCTCCCATTTGGTATCGTTTTTTAGTTCTTACTTTTTTTATTATTTCGTCCATAATCAGGTTGATCAATAGAGGAATCAGAGAATCTCCCTGTCTTATCCCATTGACAGCTTCAATAGAGTCGGTTAGTTCTTCTTCTACTTTTGCTTTTATTGTGTTGTTTTGGTCGATATTTTCGATCGTTTTGATTATATTCCTACTTTTGATTATATTATAATTCTTTTGCATACAGTAAGTGGATAACGTCTTTTAATTTGAGCCGGTAAAATGCCTTTGTAAGGTCCACGAAACATAGATATGCTGGGTTGTTGTATTCTAATTGCACTTGCCTTATTATAAATATAGCGTCGATGCATGATCTTCCCGACTTAAAACCTTGTTGTTCTTCTGCTAGTTTTATAATTTTATTCAATTTATTTGTTATCATTTTGGTTGTTAATTTTAGTGTAGTGTTTAATAAATTAATTCCTCTGTAATTTTCCGGGTTCGATTTGCCTCCCTTTTTGAAGAGAGGTATTAGAATGCTTGATGTTTGATCTCCATTCTTGAGGAATTCTGTTTTGTTCTATTATTTTTTGGATTAGTTTTAGTAGTTTGGTCAGATCTGATCCTCCGTACTTTAGGAGTTCGTTCGGTATTCTGTCATCTCCTGGTAATTTTCTATTTTTTAATTTCCTTAACGCTTTCTTTACCTCTTCCTCCTCAATATTTATTTCTTCGAAGATGAAGTTGATGTTTATTAATTCTAAAATCCTCTTCGTCTGCTCTACGGATGCCAGTAATGAAAGCATCTCAGTGTCTGACTTTCAAATATATATTATTTCCTATTTCACCAATTAACAATAAAGTTTCAAAAATCCAACTTCCCACATCTATCTATTTTGCATTTTCATACATAGACTTATGTACAGTTGGTTGCCTATCAGTACCCACACAATTTTTCGCCACAATTCATTCCACATACATTAATCAATAAAACATTTTTCTCCATGTTCTTAACATAAATTCAGGACAAATTTAAAATTTAAAACTACAACATTGATGGTTGCTACTATTATATTATTTTAATTTTAACTTATTTAATTTTTAAATATTGCTGGCTTCTGTCATATTTAGACAAATACATTAAGTTACACTGACCGCTTTGTTCGGACTTCCGTTCTAACATGTCAATATTGTCATTTCAATCAGTTGTTATCATCAAATCCTCGTAGATACCTTGTCTCAGGACCAGCAACTTCATGCAGAGTCGTACGTTGCCATGTTATCAAATCCACTGGTAACTTTAACATCTTAATATATAAGATCGAATAATGTAAACTAAATTTTAACCTATAACTTTTAATGGGTTTTTACCCAGATATTTAGTGGCTCAAAACATGTACACCTAGTAAGTATTAACCACATTTTGTATTAACCTTGGTCAAAATTTAAATTTTACGTTTTTTAATTAAAGTGGTTATATACTTTTGAGGACACTGATGATGGAATATGGATTCCGAAAACGTTTTGTCTTTATGATATAGCCCGATTGGGTTTTTTAATTATATACTTTTATAAAGGATTTTAATACATTTTTTGTGATACATGGTATACAGCCAGCTACAGGAACTTAGTTTCCTTGTGGAAAAGTAAAATAGAGAATGATATCAACAATCACACACATGCAAGAAATAAGAATGACCGAAAACATTGAGAAAACATAGAAATTATTTCGTATATGTATGACCAAGATATTAGAAGAACATAGGATAACTAATAGATTCAATGGATGACGGAAGAAATCCCAGACCTTTTTGAATAAAGAAAGCAATACAAGGACAAGGCAGACGAATACAGAAAAAACAAAGAGAAATAAAACAAAAAATACGAGCGTCTAAAGTAAAGTGGCTTCAGAAATGGCTTAAAGCATGGCATGTTCAATTCGCAGCACAAAAAATTCGTTAAGATTTTGGCCTGTATCATAAGATAAACTCTAGTACCCTAGTATATAATGCAGGAAAACTTATCATTGATGAATGAAAACAGTTTTGAAACACGGTAATTATATAACTGAATTGCTCTAAGATGACAGGCCAAACATACTGAGCAATGTAAATCAAGAAGGGCCTGAAATTTTAAAATCTAAATTTCTTTATACAATTAAATCAGCATGCTACCCCAGCTTCTTCTTTTTTACGTACTATGTCTTTCTCAACGTTGGTTACCATTATAGCTATCTTAATTTTATTCACTGTCCCCTGAATTAATAACACCCTAAATAACAGCTGAACTCTTAAAAATTATATAAGAGGACTATATCAGTGCTCTAGTTAAGCTGTTTAATGCTGTTATACTACTGTTTAAATTACTGAGGAATGAGCCACGCATTGATAAGTTTTCTCTTCACAATATTCATTACCAAATAGACCTAGATGAAACAGAGTTTGGATTTAGAAATGCGCTAAATACCAGTGAGGCAGTTTTTGGCTTAAATGTACTTCTCCAAAAATGCTGCGACCAATTTAAAGATATCAAATATCGAATAGAATAGAATAAAAGATAGGATAGAATAAAATAAATTGAGTTAGCCTTGTGGAAGACAGGATTCAGGTTATAAATGATTATCCTCGATCGAAAAATTTAAAAAGATTACGAGGTTTTCTCGGCATGGTCAACTATTTCAAAAAGTTCATTCCGGACATTAGCCAAAAAAATACCATTAATTAAATTGTTGAAGAAAGGAACTAAATGGAATTGGAAAGAAGAACAGGAAGAGGCTTTTGTACCTAAATTTAAAGGAAGATTTTTCCAAGCGAGTTAAAGTATACCATCCAATGTACCATGTGCCTTTTATACTTCGTACAGATGTATTATTTCAGAAATTTGCAGGGGTACTATCGCAAATACAAAATGGCCAGGAAGTTCCAATTTGTTTTATATCGAGGGTCACGAAAACGCATGAAAAAAAAATATAGTGTAACGTAATTGGAATTTGTGACTGTTTTATTTTGTGGTAGCAGATTACGATTTTATCTTCATGGAGCTAAGTTCACAATACAAAGAGATCACTCAGCTTTATTACATATTATAATAAATCGAGTGATAAATAATAGGGTAAATAGAGGGATACTACTACTTCAGGAATACGTTTTTTAATTCAAATATATAAAAGGTAAGGACAACATGATTGCGGATGCTCTCACCCGAGATGAGGATTTTGGAAAGACAGACGCTCTAAAATTACACGTAGGAATGAATATACTACATGATGAGGACGGTTTATTTTCTTTGAATGAAATACGTCAAGATCAGGAAAGTTTAGAAGATAAAGAGAAAAGATGAGCGGAAAGAGAAAATCAGATTTATTCCATAAGGATTAAATGCAAGGAGTTATATTTAATTACAAAGATATTGGCAGAAAAACTGATAAAAAATTTACACATCATTAATGGACATATTGGCAGCAGAAATGTCTGGTTGGATTTTAGAGAAAATTATATCTGTAAACAAGATTATCGAATAGATAAAAATATGACTAGAAAATGCAGGATATGTCAGAGATACAAAAGTCGAAACTTCACAATTTGAAAAAAAGTGTGGTCTCTAGAGCAAAATGATCGATATCCTCAAGTAATCCTTCTGAAGTTACAAAATTTCTTAGAATTGTAACAGATGGGCAGCACAAGCGATGGGACAGGCAACTGACAGAAATTGAAATTTATTTAAACGAAGACCATTGACATTTTAATCGGGGAAAAAGGTAATGGTCAGAGCTTTACGAATGTAAAATCTCACGACTAACCTATGTGCCAAACTTATGCCTGTTTTCGGAGGTCCCTATATTAGTCCAGTTACTGGGGCTTAAAATATGGTAATACCTCCGAATTTTTTATAACTGCATCGATTTCTTTGAAAATTTCAAATTAAGCTTATCTTACCCTCCACTTCAAAAGTTATATACGCTCTAGGTGCGCTTTTTGTTTTTAAGGAGTGAAAACTACCCCTTATTGAAGAAACTAGGAAAAACACGGATTTAATTATTTTATGCACTTAAATCTTGTTTATTCGCATAAGGTAAATATTGTAATGTGTTCTCTAATATAAAAATTATTTATTCACAATTTTCAACCCTTAAAACCCTTTAAAAACCCTTAAAAGCTAATACTTTTTATAAAAATATTATGAAAAAAAAGTCGTAGCAGCTTGAGATATGTTAATTATGTATTTAACTACAAGTAAAAATTAATACCCTAACTACACAATAATATTTTATTGATTGGAAATTTTCAACCCTTACAGCCACCCTTATGACAAAAATGAATTAAAAAATATTTTTGTCGGTTCGAAACATTTCTTGAGTACATTTTATTTAACGAAAATTAATTTTTTGCATATAAAATAACTTTTTATTATAATTTCAACATTTCAACCCTCACAACCAACCCCTTTTTTAAAAAAATTAATTTAATATATTTTTATTGGTCTGAAACATTTCTTGAGTGCATTCTATTAAACAAAAATTAATTTCTTGCTTATAAAATAACATTTTATTATAATTTCAACATTTCAACACACACAACCACCCCCTTTGTCAAAAATGATTTAAACAATATTTTTAACGATTTGAAATATTTTTAGAGTTCATTTTTTATAGACAAAAAATAATTTTTTACTTATAAAATGAGCCTACTTTTTTCATCCCTTACAAGCACCCCTTTTGATGAAAATAAAATCTTTAAAATATGCTCCAAAATTTATTCTAAAAAGTACTATTGGTTTTTTTACAATAACTCGGTTAATTTTGATGCTACAACATGCATAAAAAACAATTTTACAGGTAATTTAACGGGCTATAAGTATAGGAATGTTAAAACATTCTAAAGTCCTTCATGTTTAAAGGGTGAAGGGTCAAAGGGTCGAAGACCAGTGGTTCATGCGCTATAAAGCAAACTTCAACCAACCATATCTCCGTTATTTTTTAAGCTACAAAAAAATTAAAAAATGAAAATTTTTGTTGAAAAAAAAAAACCTATTTTTTTGTGTTCGTCATCTTTTACGTATCTTTTATAGTTTCAAAGTTATTATAAAAAAAAGATTTTTTTTAATATTTACAAAAAAAGAAAAATGTAATCATACTTTTTTCAAAAACTGGGTATTCTAAAGTGGCTAAATTTTTGGATTATACAAAAAACACTTAAATAAAGTGAATTCCATAAGAAAAACAATTTATTTCAATCCTAGTGAACATGACGTTAGCTTTATTGCGTTTTTTTTACAAAAATTTAAGAAACCCATCGTTTTTTTGATCGTATCTCACGTGCAGTTGGTGTAAAGGACTTTTACCACCACTCATTTTAAAGGTCTTTTCAAGCTCTTTTAAAAATATTATATGAGTTTTTGTCGAAAAATGTGGCCATTTTCCGTTATTTAACGTTAAATACTCGTATTGAAAGAAAAACAAAAACAAACCTTTGAACAGCCATAACTCAGTTAATATTGAACTGAAAATATTCATTAAAAAGCCATTCTTTTTGTTTTTTTATAAGCTTTAATTTTAATCGTTACATTTTTTTTTAAATAAAACTTTTAGTTTCAGAGCTATTCTTAATAAACCTGTGAAAAACATGTTTTTTTTTTAACGAAAAATGACACTTTTCAAAAGCGAATAACTCAAAAAGTATTGATCTAGCGAAAAAAATGTTTACCACATTTTTTGTTTTAAATTTGTCCTTCTATCGAATAGCGTGGTTATTTTAAGTAAAAAAATTTCCACCCTCGAAAAGGAGTGGCAAACACCCCCAGGGTGGAAGCGTACATCGGCACTATATAACTTTTATTTCTTGAGTAATTATTTACCAACACACAAAATTTCAAATGAATCGATTCAGTTATAAAGAATTCGGAGGTAAAAACCATCAGTAATTGATCTACTCCAATAAGCCGATCTCTCGGCTATATATCAGAAACTATTCATGTTATAACTTTAGGAGAAAAAATTCCTTAGTAAAAGTGGCCAAGAGAAATCGCTGAAAATAACTTTCAAACTTTATTTTGTCAAATAAAGGGTGGGGGAGAGTGGGAAAGTATTTGTGGATAAATACCTATAACTTTGGTTTGGATTAACCGATTTTAACCAAATTAGTGTCATTAGAAAGAATGTCGAAGATTTAATTTACATCTACTATAAAATAATTGCATTTAGTTTTAATTGTCATAGGTAGAGAGTACTTTCGAATAGAAAAAATTAAAATTTGTTTTTCTTTAAAATGTTTAATAGAAACACCTATTTATTGTAAATTATAATGGAACTGGATTAAATTCGTAACAAAATGGCGCAAAACGCATGTTGATAGCTTTTGTCGAACTCGAGATATGAATAAAAACGCATAAACATAAGTAATTATAGTATTGACTCACCCTTTATTATAACTTAAAATTAAATATGTGAAAGATCATACAAATATCTCGATCATTAAAATTTAATGTTCAATTAGATGTTCAAATTGTTTTCCATCGTTGTCCACACAAAGATGTAATCTTTCGCGCGTAGACATAACAGCTGCTCTAATCTCAGCTGTTGATATACTATTTATTGAGTTTATAATGCGCTGTTTCATGTCATCTCGCGTGGTTGGTCGAGTTTGGTACACTAAGTCCTTCAATCTTCCCCACAGATAAAAGTCCAGACATGTTAAGTCCGGAGATCTAGCTGGCCATGAAAATATACTTCCCCTTCCAATACATTTATTTGCATAACTTGCATATAAATAATCTCGAACTCGTCTGGAAAAGTGCGCAGGACACCCGTCATGTTGTAATATCATATCTCTTCTTGTTTGTAAGGAAATATCTTCCAATAAAACAGGCAACTGATTTTCCAGAAAATCCAAATATGTTTCACCATTTAAAGTTCTATCAAAGAAATATGGACCTATGCTCTATGCATATTATGCAGATTAACACCACCCGCACTATTAAACGTAGCCTCGTCTGTCCACAAAATCTTTGACATGATATGCGGTTGTTCTTCTAGCAGACCTAACATCCAATTGCAGTAATCCAGCCTTGCATCAAAATCTCTCTCATGTAAAGCTTGGTGGACAACTACATGATAAGGATGCAGTCTAAAAAACAGAACAACAAATATTGGTGAAAAAGAAACCACTATATTTACTAAGACTCAAAAAATCTTGAAAAATCCACAATTGGTTCACAAGATAAATCGTGCATAAGTATTTTTAAGAAATGGATAAAAGAATAAAAGCGTCGTGTTGCCGTTTTTATCGGAATATTAAAATAACAGTTGAATCTAAAGTTTAAAGGGAATTCCAAGTTTCTGACCTAAACGTTCACTTTATAATATGAAAAACTAACCTGTGATGTTTTAAAATCCTTAGAACAGTAGTTTTGGGTATGTTTAATTCTTTAGAGATTTGCCGACTACTTATATGTGGATTCTGTTGAATTAAAGCAAGAACATTGATTGAATTATTTTCGGTCATACCTCTACTACATCGTTTAAAACAAGGACGATGAAAACTACCAGTTTCTCTTAATCTTCTTGCCTTTCTTTCAAATACTTCTTTGCCATAATGTCTCCTGTCAGGATATCTTACAGAATATATGCGTGAGGCAATAGCGGCATTTTGGTGACATTCGAAATAAACTCCGATCATATCATACAATTCTGCATTTGATATACTCATCACGAATTATTAGTACTGATAATTAATTACTAATATTACCAATATTAATATCTATTGAAAAAAGTGCACTCTTCAATTCGAATTATAATATAACACTTCTTAACAATGTTTTGACTCCTGTCAATAAATAAACAATATGAACTCCCCGTCAAATTCATTGTCGTAGCCTACTTAGTTTCGAAAACACTATTTTTAATCATATGAAATAACAATGGTCAAAATAGGTATCAACATTTAGATTCTTCTGCTATAAAAAAATTTGAAAATACCTACTTACTTATTTTTTAATTTAATTTATAATACAGGGTGGGTCAACACTATACTTACTTATGTTTATGCATTTTTATTCATATCTCGAGTTTGACAAAAGCTATTAACATGCGGTTTGCCCATTTTGTTACGAATTTAATCCAGTTCCATGATAATTTAAAATAAATAGGTGTTACTATTAAACATTTTTAAGAAAAACAAATTTTAATTTTTTCTATCCGAAAGTACCATCTACCTATGACAATTAAAACTAAATGCAATTGTTTTATAGTAGATGTAAATTAAATCTTCCACGTTCTTTCTAATGACACTAATTTCGTTAAAATCGGTTAATCCAAACCAAAGTTATAGGTATTTATCCACAAATACTTTCCCACTCTCCCCCACCCTTTATTTGAAAAAATAAAAAAAAAGTACTTGAACAACTTTGTGCAGAATTTAGGCCTCTTTCTAGTTTACTTATTTAACACTTGGTATAATTGGGCATATTTCCCAAAAAACTGGTTTTTAAAGTTTTCTTCACAGGTTACGCTCCCTAGCGGTTAACCCAGAAACTTGAAAGTTATTTCCAGCGATTTCTCTTGGCCACTTTTACCAAGGAATTTTTTCTCCTAAAGTTATGACATGAATAGTTTCTGATCTATTGCCGAGAGATCGGTTTATTGGACCACCCGGTATATCGTTTAAAAAGAAAATGGGATCAACAGTTATGTGTTGGAACATATCAAAACAGTAAAGGTTCATTGAATTTTTAATATCCAGGACATCTACAAATATTATTAATAAATTAAATTATTATGATAGATTAAAAATAAATATGATCATATGCGGGGGATTTCGTTTGTTATTAGTTTTGTAGGTGTTTTAATTGTGTTGCAAATAAAATCATTTATACCTCTAAGATAATGAGCAAATTGAATAGAACATTTGATTCACAAAATTTGTTGCATGAGGCTAATTGTTGGTCCATCAAATGGTGGGAAGTTTTCGTTATTCAAAAATAGTGTGAGTGTTTCAATGCATTGGAAATATTAATTAAAAAAAAAACAAAATATATTTTTATATATAGATAGGTAGTTTCAACAGTGACAATTAGAAATGCCAAAAGGAGAGGTGAATGATAAAAAGATTACGGGGCATCTTGGAAGAAATTAAAAAGAAGTTGAGTGAAAGTGTTTGGTGTACGTTTGCCGCAAAAGTCCAAAAATAAAGAAGGGAAGATAAACTTCGTCATTTTCTGTAATTATTTGACTCACTCCGATAAGTTTTTCAACCTGATTTTTTTATCTGACGGAGACAAATTATTGAGGGTTTCATTGTAATATATTTGGACCAATTTTTGAAGAAAAATTTCTTAGACATGCGTGTCATTAGAATGGGAGATAACACCCTAACTACAAGTTGGTACAGGAAACCAATGGCCTCTAATAGGTTTCTCAACTACCACTCTTGTCATCCCTTTAAATACAAATTAAACCTTATTAAAGCTTTAAGCTGCAGGCGAAATAGACTGACACATCCGATTAATCGAAGGGAATCCCTTCAATTACTTAAGAATATTCTGATTGAGAATTCCTATCCATCCTCGCTTATTAATAAATACCTTTTCGTTCAAAGCTATGGTTCTTCTTTAAATGACATACCCAATGGTGACCAACTTAGAATAATATCAAATAATTCAATTAACAACACTGTTCTGCCTAATACTGTACTTGGGAATCCAACTACCCATTACTCATCGTTACCTTATTTTCCTCAAGTTACTGAGAAACTCGTTAAACTGTACAAACATAACAACGTACCGGTTAAAATTGCAATTAAGAATGCTAAGACTGTCAGGAATTTGTTTTCTAAAACTAAAACACCTCTGTCCCTTCTGGAACAAGTTAATGTAATATATCATATACCTTGTGCTGAGTGTGACTCATGTTACATTGGTCAGACAGGGAGATCACTGAGAGGACGTCTTACGACACACCGCAGTGATATTAATTTATCTAAACATACTTGTGCTCTTGCCCAACATGCTATTAGCACTAAGCTTTAATGAAGTTAAAATTCTTGGCACTGAACGTAATCTCGTTAAAAGACAGTTTTTAGAAATGTGTTCAATATTAAAACATCCAAATACCCTTAATAAGAGAACCGACATTAGTAATTTGAGCCAAATTTATCATGCATTAATTTTGCAGAATTAGGCTTGATATGTTGTTTACTTAAATTTTGTCCCACAAAGGGGTTTTTTCTTATCACATTTTCATATAATAAATTTAAATAAAAATAAAATAAAATAAATTATTCTTTCTTAAACTTAGATTCATTAACTTACATTTTATTAATTATTTGTCAATATCACTTTTACATAATTAAGTAATTGTTCTTTTTGATGAACTTGGTTGATAAAATTTTAAACTGAAATTGATTCATAGAATCTTTTTCATTACGGTCCGAAATGATTTCAACCTTTGGACTGTCGAAGTTGTATTAATCTTCACCTGTTGGCTGGCTAACCAGTGACGTCATATTATTATAATATATGATATTTTGATTGACTTCGCATGCTTTGTTCTTTGTTGACAAATCAATCACTGTAGGATAAATGGTGATCTTAACCACCTTTTCCTTTCACTGTTTGATTTCTTAACGACAAGTTGTCAACCAAATTTATCACATTCTTTGAATATACCGCCCTATTATATAGAGGTTGGTAGTTTGCCTTGCTGTTCTTGTCATTTTGACCTTAAGGCCATCTCTATTCACGTTGTGTGCGTGGGTGTTAAACCTGTAAATTCATTTATCGGCGAGACTCAGTAAGCTTAAGACTGGTAACTTCATTTTATCTTTATACTAAATTAATTTAAATAACTTATAATGTTACCTAAAGTTAAATTTAAAATCTAATTGATTAAATAAATTGTTGGAAGTGCTTTCTCATGATCTTTCTAGTTCTTTACACTTTAAAATAAACCTTAATGTTTTTTACTTAAGTTTTTATAATAACTTTTTTATATACATGTATGTTTATCACATGTTCTTTTGCTGTGCTAATTTTGTTAAATTGCAAATTATACCAAGTTTCAATTAATTGATTTATACAACTTTACTCTAAATGTCCAGTTTCGTAAGCTTTTTCATATTTTTAACGTCATTGACTGCTACATGTCTTTGTAAGGTAACACACTTTTATTGTAACTTCTCTATGGATGTTTGGTTTCATATTGTTCTTTTTAGATGAACTGATGATGCTTTCTGAGCAGAAAGTGAAACGTCTTCAATAAATAGATGAAGTAGCCACCTTCTTTGTCTTTTATTTCTCCACTTTGACCGAAAAACCAACAACTCTTCGAGTGTACCTTAGTTTATATATATATATATATATATATATATATATATATATATATATATATATATTTTATAAGTACTTACTTTTTGATCGATCTGATTGAATTTTAGTAATTTATGATCTGAAAACGAGATAAAATTGTTTTTTAGTCTTGTAAAAATAGTAAAACTGTAATTTAATGCCTCAGATAAAATACGATCTCCAATTTTACAGACTCCTTGTTATTTTCAGAGCATTCTGTAATAATGCCAGTTGACCGGTAGCGGCATATTGTAACATATGTTAGGAGGGATGGTCAAAACCAGGTGGGGGTTTTACGATCGATTATTATTAGTCTGGACAATTTAACAGTTGTTTCTTTATAATATTGATAAAAATATGAAATACCAACAATAAATCGTATATAACCTTTTTAATATGCTGTGTTTAAGAAAAATAGTAAGGATATCAAGGTTTTGAAACTACTTTCTTGTGGCATGGTTAAGTTAAATATTGGGTTTTATGGGATTAAGCTGCAATTATTGGTTGTGATTGTGATGAAAATCACATTTTTAATTAGTTAATATTTGACGTTTTGGTTTCCACTGCGGAAATCATTCTCAAAAATGGTTTTTGTACAAATTATGTAAAAATGTGTATAACCAAAGATTTCGGTATTGGTTATGTCATTTCAAAGTTGATATGCTTTAGCATGTCGAATTTCTTAAATTTACAACTCTTGACCAGACTATATTTTCAGTACTATGTCTAGAGATTATTAATTATCATTGCTTCGAAAACGTATAGGTAAGTTTTTGTATTTAAGTCTCCCTTCTCGTAATAAATTATGTTTATGGGTAGAATTCATACGTTTCCATAAACGAATATATGTTTTCTTTTAAACAATTTCATTCAAGTATTAATCTCACTTAATTGATCTCAAAATTTTATTGATTTTGGCTCATAATTTAGTTAAAGTGCAAATATTTTCTCAAGGGAACAAATATTTCGAACAAAACTACACTTCCCTTTTCCAAAAATTAATTAGCTTAGGGTGAACTTATAAAAAAACCAAAATCCAATTTAAGTTCTCACTTGTCAGTTGTTATTAGTATATCAATATGCTTTCAGACGTGTATATTTGGAGTTAAGTTATGATCGAGAAACTCACACTTTTGTGGTAAGTGTTCACTCTTCGTTTTGAATTAACTTCAGTACTAAGAGATCCTTTTTTCGTATATTTATAGAGTCCGACTGGCAATTCATTTTTGACTCTTCACAGACCATTCCCTTTTGAAATGTAAAATATATATATATTTAAATATATATATATTTAAATATATATATATTTAAATATATATATATTTAATATATATATATATATATATATATATATATATATATATATATATATATATATATATATATATATATATATTTTTTTTTTAGTGGATTTTCTTGGGCTTAGGTTCATAAAAAAATTTGATTTGATACTAAGGCATTTTCATATATTTTTTCGATGTTTCGGCAGGAAATCCATGCCCTTTTCAAGAAGTAATATTGACTAAAAAACATTTTATGATAGACATAATACGATTTAAAAGTTAAACTTTTGACTTACCAAGCATGTAAAAATTTGTCACTAACAAGTAGACGTCACAATTAAAATAATATTAAAAACGTAGGACATACCCACTAAGTCACTACATGTAAAATATATTTTAGATCTAATGTGTTGTTTATTGAAGTTAGTTTATCGTTTAAACAACCAGTTATTTTAACATCATAGGCGTTCTGAGATTGTCTTTTTATGTGTTTTTAAATTAAGTTAAAATATATTTTGTTCAAATTTTTGACATCTTTTTTATCATTTATTGCATTATTATTTTTTTTTATTTGTATAGACTCTAGAAGCTCTCTCTTTTTCCTGTTGGGTTCACTTTTTAGGATCTTGGTTTTCTCAAAATCAAATTTATGTTTTTTTTCGTTTTCATGTTTTGTGAGGGCGGTTGAGTTATTTTTGTCATATTTGTGGGAACGTATTCTTGAGTTAAGTAGCTGACTGGTTTGTCCAATATAAACTCCATCACAATTCGAGCAGGGAATTTCATATACAACATGCGATCTTTTTAATAGAGGGATTTTTGTTTTTAATCTTGTAAAATTCTTTTTCAAAAGATTGTGCCCTTTATGAGCAACCATAATATTATGTTTGGACAGAAGATTTGCAATTTGTTCTGATAATCCTTTTATATAGGGAAGAGACATATAGTTTTTCTTTACCGTGTTGGTTTCATTGTTATTATTGTTATTGTAAAATTTATGCAGTCGCGCTTTGAAAGTGTTGTCGATAAGGTGGTGTGGGTATGAATTAAGTGTTAGTGCTGTTTTTGCTTTTTTAATGGCCTGAGGTCTATTAATAGGATCGGATAATCTAATAGCTCTATCGGCGAGTCCGAAAAGTGGAACGAAATCAAAGCGTTCACAGACATCCCTCTAGAAGAATTTCTGCTAGCAGTCGAAACAACATTAAAGTCAACCTATTTCCTATATAAAAACAAAATCTTCCAACAAACAGATGGATGTGCTATGGGTGCTAGCATATCCAGTGCCATCGCTCAATTAGTTTTAGAGCATCTAGAGGAAATTGTTTTAAATAAAATAGATTTTGATATACCTTTTTTCTATCGCTATATAGATGACTGCTTGAGCGCAGCACCAGAGGATAAAATGGATATTTTACTAAATGAATTCAATAACTTTCACCAAAAACTAAAATTTACATTAGAAATTGAAAAAAATCATCAAATTAATTTTCTGGACCTGACCTTACATAGAGAAAACAGCACTATAACTACTTCATGGTACACCAAAAAAACCTGGTCATCGAGATATCTGAATTTCAACTCTCATCATCCCCTGTCTCAAAAGAAATCAGTAGTTATCGGACTCGCCGATAGAGCTATTAGATTGTCCGATCCTATTAATAGACCTCAGGCCATTAAAAAAGCAAAAACAGCACTAACACTTAATTCATACCCACACCACCTTATCGACAACACTTTCAAATCGCGACTGCATAAATTTTACAATAACAATAATAACAATGAAACCAACACGGTAAAGAAAAACTATATGTCTCTTCCCTATATAAAAGGATTATCAGAACAAATTGCAAATCTTCTGTCCAAACATAATATTATGGTTGCTCATAAAGGGCACAATCTTTTGAAAAAGAATTTTACAAGATTAAAAACAAAAACCCCTCTATTAAAAAGATCGCATGTTGTATATGAAATTCCCTGCTCGAATTGTGATGGAGTTTATATTGGACAAACCAGTCAGCTACTTAACTCAAGAATACGTTCCCACAAATATGACAAGAAAAACTCAACCGCCCTCACAAAACATGAAAACGAAAAAAAACATAAATTTGATTTTGAGAAAACCAAGATCCTAAAAAGTGAACCCAACAGGAAAAAGAGAGAGCTTCTAGAGTCTATACAAATAAAAAAAAATAATAATGCAATAAATGATAAAAAAGATGTCAAAAATTTGAACAAAATATATTTTAACTTAATTTAAAAACACATAAAAAGACAATCTCAGAACGCCTATGATGTTAAAATAACTGGTTGTTTAAACGATAAACTAACTTCAATAAACAACACATTAGATCTAAAATATATTTTACATGTAGTGACTTAGTGGGTATGTCCTACGTTTTTAATATTATTTTAATTGTGACGTCTACTTGTTAGTAACAAATTTTTACATGCTTGGTAAGTCAAAAGTTTAACTTTTAAATCGTATTATGTCTATCATAAAATGTTTTTTAGTCAATATTACTTCTTGAAAAAGGCATGGATTTCCTGCCGAAACATCGAAAAAATATATGAAAATGCCTTAGTATCAAATCAAATTTTTTTATGAACCTAAGCCCAAGAAAATCCACTAAAAAAATATATATTAAGGTTCAAGAGCTAAACTCAAACTATATATATATATATATATATATATATATATATATATATATATATATATATATATATATATATATATATATATATATATATATATATATATGAAATAAAAGCCATATATTATGGCATTGAAGCACAAATTAGTCAAACTTTTCACGTCTGAATTGGAGAATTAAAATCAATAGAACGATATAACAGTTATTTCAGTACCTCTACTTCGTCAACCGTTCGAGTTGATTCTGATTCAAACCAAAAAGTCTAACTAATGTCTCCAAAATTTTCCCACTTTCGGTGGTCCAGAGCAGCTGGCAGCTTTGTTCTCAGCTATTACTCAGCTATTGTTGGTATACTCTTGTTGTTGACTTCTTCTTTTAGTGTTGTCAACCAAAGCCAGCACATTCTGCTGATGGGTTTGCTACACAGTTTTCTTCGTTGAGTAGAATGAGGGCTGCTTCTTGGGTTTTTCTTTTTTTCATGTCTGTTTCTTTCATGACTATTGATGCATCTTTCTATTGTGGTCTGTGTTCGTTGTCTCGGGCATGTTTGCATATCTGGGATTTCTCGAAGTCTCTGTTCTTGATGTATATTCCATGCTCGTTTATCCTGACATTAAGTGGTCTTGCTGTTTCTGCCACGTAAAAATTGTTGCATTCACAGGGTATTTTATAGATGCAGTGCTTTGATCTTTCTTCGATGTTGTTAGGTTTGGTTTTGGACAGGATAGACCTCAGCGTGTTGGTTGTTATAACTGATGTTGTAATGGTGTACTTATTTCCCATCCTCTTTAGTTTTTCTGATAAGCCCTTTACATATGGTATTTTTGTCATCTTTGAGTCCCTTTTTGTGGGTGTTTCTGGATTGTTTGTGGTGTTGTGTTGTTTTCTTTCTTTAATGTTGTGGAATTCCTTGTTTATAAATGACAGTGGGTAGTCATTTTTAATCATAACCTTTGTTAGCAGGTTTTTCTCTTCCTGAACTGCATTTTCATTACAGCGGGAGCTTTGGGATCTATCATATGGGGATTTAGTGATTTCTTTTTTGATGTTTACGTTGTGGTTGAAGTGGTAATTTAAATGTCTGTTGGTGTGGGTTGGTTTCTGTAGACTTTGGTTGCATACTCTGTGTCTTCTTTTGTGATTAGGACGTTCAGAAAAGAAAGTGTGTTATTGTCTTCTTGTTCCATGGTGAATTAAATTGATTTTTATTTATTGTTGATGTCCAACAGAAAAATTTATTCAATGCTTCTAATCTGTGGGGCCAAATGGAGAACACATCATCTACATAATATCTCCACCATACAGTGGGATATTTTTTTTTGTGGAATATTGCGTACGAAATCCTCCATGAATATATCTGCCAATAATAGAGATAAGGATGGATCCATAAATAATTCAAAATTTTGGTTACCAAAATTTTGCAATAACGAAAATCTTTGGTCATACACAGGTTTATATAATTTGTACATAAAACTTTTTTTGAGAAAGATTTCCGGAATGGAAATCAAAACGTTAAATATTAGTTAATTAAAAATGTGGTTTTCATCAAAATTACAACAAATAATTGTGGCTTAATCCTACAAAAACATAATATAGCGAATAGCCATGTTATTCTACATTTATTCTAAGTTTATGAAAGTGGCTTTTAATAATATTACTCCTAGCAAAACTAGCTAACACATTATTTCTTTCTATTTTTATCTTGTTACTGACTTGTTAGTATATCCGATTTTCTTTATTCACTATGCATCACTAAACAATTTAATTTAATACACTATGAAACTTTATATCTCCCTAGGAAGCATGGCTCAAGGTGGTGGAGAGAGCTCATAAGCTCATGGCTTAGCACCTTCCTGGTAGGTAAGAAATATAATGTGTGGTTGGCTGAAAAAGCATACAAAGTCAATTTGTTGAGAAACAATTTTTGTTTATTAAAAACACCTAAAAAAAGTTAGGTACCGCTGAAAAAAAAACAGATAAGTCAAACATTATATGTGTGGTTCCTTACCACATGATCTTTTTTGATCTTTTTCATACCCACAATGTTATTTAGTTTAGAGATGAGCTCAACCAGTCAAGTGCTTTTATTTTGTTTAGATCGGCCTGTACCTAACCAAAACGTCTGACTTAACTCATTAGCTGTATTTGTCCTGTTACCAGTGGAATACTCGGTAGCGAAAAAGACTACTTCGAATCTCTTTCTAATGTTTTCGTTAATGGTATATCGTGTGACGTGTATTGTAAGTACATTTCATTAAAATCTACATTTAAGCTTAACTACTATTCTGAGACTTAGACATGAACCAAGAAATTTACACCTGCTTTATTGATTTCGAAAAGGCCTTTTGACAAAGTACAACATGAACCACTAAGACAAATTCTAATAAAGAAAAATATAGACAGCCGAGATATTCGAATTATATGCAACTTATATTGGAATCAAACAGCAAATGTGAAGGTTGAGGGTAGGCTAACAGAAGAAATTCAAATCCGTCGAGGAGTCCGGCAGGGATGCATCTTGTCGCCACTTTTATTTAATCTGTATAGTGAAGCTATTTGTGAACAAGCACTCGAGGAAGAAGATCTTGGTCTGATAATAAATGGTGAGACGATCAACAATATAAGGTATGCTGACGATACGGTTCTCCTAACGGGAACGCTAGTAGAACTACAACATCTCGTTCAAAGTCTCAATATATACTGTAACAGTTACGGCTTGAAAATTAATTTGAAAAAAACTAAATTTATGGTAATCACGAAATCAAAGAACATCAGAGCTAATCTTGTAATAGACAATACAACGATTGAGCGTGTGTCCTGTTATAAATATCTAGGTGCTTGGATCACAGACGATACTGATCAAACAAAAGAGATTAGATGTAGAATAGAAATCGCTAGATCAGTCTTTAATAGAATGCGCAAACTCTTTTGCAATCGTGATATCAATATAAAGTTACGAATACGAATGCTGTGGTGTTATGTCTTTTCTACCCTGTTGTATGGAGTAGAGGCTTGGACACTAAAACAGTTGACCACAAAAAACATCGAAGCTTTCGAGATGTGGTGCTATAGGCGCATTCTCAGAATATCATGGATGGACCGCGTCACTAACACGCAAGTACTCCAAACTTTAGACAAAAGATGCGAAATTCTAAATGAGATAAAAACTAGAAAGATGGAATACTTGGGGCACATTGTGAGAGGTGAAAAGTACGAACTTTTAAGAAATATCATGCAGGGCAAAATTAAGGGCAAAAGAAGTGTGGGAAGAAGAAAAATATCGTGGCTTCGTAATCTACGTGAATGGTTCGGGTGTAGTTCGATTGAACTTTTTAGGCGCGCTGCTAACAAAGTCGCAGTGGCCATGATGATTTCCAATCTCCGCTAGGAGTGGCACGAGAAGAAGAAGACTATTCTGAGTTTGAAAGTAACTGAGTTAAAAATATGAAACCAGGTAGGGGTACGCAATGTGTAGGTTTTTTCAACAAAAACGCTTTTATAGATAGGTGAGTGATATATTTTCGTAGTCAAGGAGCGCAACTTATATGCCATCTATTATTCAAGGAAATGCTTCACGTCTCCAAAGAACAATAGATCTGGACAAGGTTAAATGCTGGCAAAATTTTAACTATCGCTAGTAAGATAAAATCTACCATCGCAAGTACTGATGTAGAAAATAAGAGAGGAAAGATTGTATGACAAAAAAAATTAGTGAAGAGAAAAGAAATAGAAATAAAAAAAAACATAAACCTTCATTTCCACTGTATAAAGTCACTATTCACGAAAGCACACTTCGAAGAATACATACACAAAATACATATTATGTCTATGGTTGAGGTAAATAAATTAAACCGGTTTAATTTTTCTATTCTTGGATTCACTTGTTATACTTGGAATGTACTGAATTAAAATATAGGATAGAAAAAAAAACATTTCTGAAAGATATATACAATACTAGAAATATATACATTATGATGGATTAGGATTACTTCTGTAGTGAACATAGTCCAAATATTTTTGATAGGGTGAAGTGAACATCACCTAAGATGCAAACTTACAGTTACACGACAAAGGACGATGCTTTTCTATTAAATATAATTGCACTGACATGCTTTTAAATTGGAAATATAAATATCTATAAGTAATTTTTAGCTGTAAAATCAACAAACATTTTCACATAACTAATAAAAAAATACAAAGAATAAAATACTCATGAGTATTTTGTGTATATTGCACAGTTTTTTTGACTATTTTTAAAGTAAAATGAACACACGTCGAAAAAAAGTTGTGGATACATATGTGCCGTTAAAAATTGTAAAAATACAGGTTTGAAATGAAATGAAAGTTTTTTTACCTTTCCGAAGTATCCAGGAAGGTGAGAAAAATAACAATTAGTATTTATAAATTCAGATCTTAAAAGTTAAAATATACATTTAAAACAAATTTAAGTTTTAAAAGTACAGTGAATACTCATTTTTAGTAAAATAAAGTATTACGTTAAAATAAAGTATTCATAAAAGTTATGACAAAAAAGTAATATGACTGACTTTCAAAGAATAATTTGTTAGCTTTGGATGTTGGATGTATATTAGGGTGGAGCTCAAATTTATTTTTTCGAATTTCATTTTTGCGGGGTGCGGAATTGATGCATCTTCCATTTTCGAATGAAAAACTTAAATGACATTTTTTCGTATTTTCAGTCTGAAAAGTGCACCAAGGTGATTGAAATTTTGGAATTTTGTAAAAAAATTTTAATTCGACAGAGTCAACGATAATGTATTTTATTCATTTATTTAAGCTATTAGGATTATAAATAATACGACGAAAAAAAGAAAAAATAGTTAATACAAAATAAAAAAAATATGCTTACAAATTCAAGAATAACATAAAAAATCATTATAAATGATAGTCTTTCTTACTGTCAAATTTAGGCATCAAAAGGCATGATTTCAGCTTATTTTTAATACATCCATCTCTCCTCTGTGATCCACAGACGGCAGCACTTGCTTCTGTAACTAATTTGACACACCTTTCAGTGGATTGTGTGTGACACGGAATTTTTCTAATATTCTTCAGGATTTCATTTTCGACAAGCTGTGGCTCTATGATGGCCTGAGATATTATTTAGGTACTGATACTCTTCGTTAGTGGAGGTTCTGTCTTGGTTTTCCAATCTATCATGTCGATATAATTATGAGCATCCATATTTAAAGTAGGTACTTGGAAAATGCGAAAGGCTCCGATGTTTGATGTCTCTCTGATCTTCAATATTCTGCGGAGTGCAAGTTCTCTGACGTACTGTCTGTTGTCGGCTAACATTCCTAGTAGTAAATTCTCTGAATGTCCAAAGAATGCATTTCTCTGTATGACTGGGTCAATAATATTCTTCAAATGGTTTGGCAAATAGCGCGACAGTTTTATCGTATGATATAAACGTTTGGCACCAAAAATACACATTGGCTCAGTCTTGATCCTGAACCACATAGGAGCATAGACCGTTAATATAAATGTGTTTAGTATAATTAGGTTTTCTGACGGAGTTTCACTTGAGACATATAATCTCAATATCCGGTTCGCCATTGTCAACCATCTAGAGTGAACTAGTTTACCAGGATTTTTTTTCGCAAAGTTTTCATCACAATGTCCACTATTGATATACTGACATATTTGTAGTAGATACAGTTGATCGGTGCTTAACTCTTGTGTCGATTTGGTAATATCGGGTAACGCACATTTAATTGCATTAAACGGAACAACTGGTAACACTTCACAGTTAGTAACTGCCTTGCCAATGGGACCTGTGAAACCTTTTGGTCCACTTGTAGTGTCATCTAAATGTTGAAAAAGGTAACGCAATGGCAGTTCATTAGCGTGTAGTTGGCATACGAGCCATTGGAGGGGACGTTGAAACTTGATTTCCAATAAACGAATAACGCCACCTTTGATTCCTGTATTCACGGCAGTCCCATCACAACAAATAGCCATTATTTGATTTGCATCGATGGACTTGAAGGAAAGGAATGCCAGAATACAGTTGCAAATCGTTTTGGCGTCACCAGTTTTCAAAGAAATGTGACCTAGGTATTCACAGTCTGGTTCTTTAAATATGGTAATATGCTCCTCCTGAATCACTCTTCTACGACCATCTTCGTGTATTAACGTTTTATCTTTTCTAACATCGTAAAATAATCCGATGATAGCACCAAAAATTGTAGGTTCACCTGTCAATGTAGCCCTAGCTTTAGAACGAGCTCGTCGAACTCTACTTCTGTCTATAACCCGTGATGAATCGTTTTCAGTAATGAGACCAATGTCTTGGAAAGCTGAAATTATTGCAGCTCCAGTACGATCTGAAACCCCATAACGATCTAATGTTCTGGCAACAACTGGAAATGTGACATCAGTCATAGTGAGTGAAGAAGTGGAAATAATTGATTGCGATTGGAAGTCCTCAATGACACCGTTTTTCTTTAACATATCTGACTGTTGAACATTCAGTCGTATCTTTGAAGTTGTAGGTGACGTACTAGGAATGGATTCCACATCTATTTTCAAGGCTCTTTGTTCTTCACGTTGCTTTTGTTGGTGTAATCTATGTAAATTCACCTCATTTTTTTTTGTCGCTTCACGATCTAAACTACCAATAATCATTTTACGGTCAGTTCATTGGTCGATTAAGAAATTTCGTTCTGGTATTGGAATTTTTCGGTTTCTAGGACAGCTGCAATCTATGAACTCTAAACATTTGCAAGTAGCAATATCAAACAATTTCTTGCTATCCTCACCAAACTTAAACAGCTTCTCTTTGTAACCAACTTATATATGGTTATATATATACTTCCTGCTTTTATATGGTTTCAATAATGTTCTATACTTATCGTGGTAAGCTATGACTCTGGCTAATATTGTTTTGTGTTCTACGATGGGTATTGAAGCTCTGCGCCACATCTCCTCTACTCTTTCCATCAAAATTTCACTGGTTTTCCGCACACAGTTGTTATACTGTTTTTTATAGCTTTGAGATAAGAATATAAACAGCTTCATCATATCTTTATACGTAGGTAACACATTTTTAGGGAGCTCACTACCAGAACCAAATATTGGACAAGTTATTTCACTCCGGAGTAATGCCATAGTTGTAATCTAATTATAGTAACTAAATTCACACAAAATTTGTCGCAACACTAAACTTTGACGATTGAGCTTGATGCTATAGAAAACGATACTAAAAAAACCGATTATCGAAACAGTACTGAATAGTGAATACAAAAGATGTACCTACTACCTACTTAGAATTGAAATAGAGTGGGCTAGTAAAGGTCGACTTCTGTGACAGGTAATAACTGGTTGGTATCACCGTTAGGTAGGGGGCTGGCCCGAAATTCAAAATAGATCGATTTCAGTAGCACCGGGGCAGTTATTCTGATGGAGATAGCAAGAAGTGTTAATGAAGTTTTCGTTTCATATCCTAGGACCGGATTGATACCGCACCCCGCGCATGAAAAAATATTTTTTTTTATAACTTTCAAAATTTTATATCACGTTGGGGCAGATGTCAGAGTGGAAATATAAAAAAATGGCCATGAACTTTTCGAATACTGTCCCACAGTAGCATCGATTCCGCACCCCGCGTTTGTGAAAATCGTTATTTTATTTTTCTCCATATAACAGCGCTCCACCCTAATGTATATACTTCCATTGTTTAGGTAACAGTTTTCCGCAGCTGTAGCCTTCATCACTCCAACATATCTCAAGTCCTGTTCATTAACACAGATTGCGCAAACTTAACCAATACTGTCTCACCGGTTTCCAAGAAAACAGCGTTTTTGAGATAGTATTAAATACCTGAGAAATGAGAACTACCGCTTAAAGCTTCAAGTTTGCGAACTAGAAGATCAACTGGTAACAATGAGGAAAGAAGTTTGTTCAAAATTTCACTTGAAGAAAATAAGAAAACCACTGACAGATTTTTTTAAGCAAGTTTTGAAAAAATTATATTACAAAATAATTTCGTTGATAATTTTGTTGAGAAGTTTAAAAAATTTGTTTTTCTACATTTTTCTGGCTTCTTTTAAGAGCTGTAAAGTATCTTCATCGCATATGTTGCACAAATCAGTCAAATTGATTGATTCTGTTGTGGTTTCGCCAAATTTATCTACGGTATATTTTTTAACCTAAGCATTTGCTATAGTCAATACTATTCGCGTTTTAAGGACAGAGACCACACATTCTAAAACCACTTAAGATCGCCGATGGTTTAAGAGTATCTACCGCTTATTTTTTCAAATTGGAGCAAAGTTATTCTTACTTAGTTGTTCAAATGCATTTTGTCCCTTCCAATTCAACAAAGCTCTTTTCCACACATTTTTAAGTGGCTTGAAACTAGAGACGTCGGCAGATTGAAGAATTCTAGTGGCATTTGGATATAATGCCACTAAGATTATTTGGAGTTCTGTACATAGTTGACTTAGTTGGTATGTCAAATGTGTTTTGTGCCGGTCTAGAAATATTATAATTGGAAATGTAACATGTTGTTTTACTAAATAAGGATATAATATCTTAGATATATAATCATGAAAACATCTGCTTGCAACCAACCTTTCTCACTAGTAGCAATACCCCACCCAACTGGAACAACTTCTGCGATGCTTTTGGGTAATCTTTTATAAACATAAACGATCATCGGTCGCGTTCTAACTCCCGCAGAAAAAATGTGAACATGACAGTAATATTTGTTTTCGATGGGCCTTGCTCTATCTGATAAACATTTTTGGCACCTTTTGGTTCAAGAACCCTACGTTCTTTCAGACAAAGGGTAAAATAAGTTTCATCTCAGTTGTAAACTCCGCTAGGATCAGAAAGAATGTCAAAATAGTTCTTTTCTATTAAATATTCTTGTAAATTATTAAACCAGTATACCTATTACTAAATCAGAAATACTATATTTCTGATATCATCTTCTGACACGTTTTCACTGGCATTGTTTACAGTTTCAGGAATTCTATTTGTTAAATTAGGGTGTCTTCTTAAAAACGATTGATATCAATGATCTCCAGGAAGATTGTTTTTAAATGGATTTGGTCGGGGGTTCTGGTCCAAAAATGACTTAACAGAAGGTTGTATGTCCTCTTTTCTTTTCGGAAACTCTTTTCTGTGACAATCTACTACCCATAGCTTATCTTGGCTTATCTCCCCAAGCAGAGTGGTCATTGTGATTGTTTTATTTTTGGAAGTTCCCCTTATAAAAAATCAAGCAGTTCCTATTTCTAGAGAGAAAAACCCGACCTTATCTCGCTACTGCCTTTGATTCTAATTTTTTTTATAATTTTTATTAACGATTACATAGTTACGAATTGTTCAGCTCAAAATACACTCCCCAATCATGTAAGAGATGACGAAGCAATAAATGGGAGTAAATTTAAAATTTAATGCTTTTTTTATAATTTTATTCGTTAATGTTTATTTCATAAATAATATTTGTTTTTTTAATTCAAATGTCCACTTAATTTGTGCCTTATAAGATAAGTTAATAAAGAAAGATAAGATGTGTAATATACCAATAACAATAAAACATGCACTAACAGATTGTGATAAATTTGACGCTTACAAACAATCGATATCTAGATATTCACATAATATGAAAGATATTTTCAACCTTCAAACCGACTGTAAACCTATTTTCCAAGTCCTTAACAAATGTAATAATATTTACCTATTATATTTTCTTTCCTCTAATGACCTTTGTGGTTTATACGGTTACTTTATAAATAAAAAAAAACTATTATCGTATTATTTTGTTAAAGTAGACATAACACGATTTCGAAAAACAAATGATAGCAGTAAACAACAAAACCCCCTTTTCAATGTATTGCTACCAATATTATTTTTCTGGCGGATTTATATACAGTTTTTATCTCTCATTTACCAGACAGAGTTTAAAACGCATAATTTTATTTTTAAAAAAACCTCCAATTGGCATAGAAACCCTAACAATTACCTTTTCCTATTCTCCTATGAAATAAAATCATTCGAAAGCTAAAGTTTACTTCAACACAGCTTAACTTATCCAATTAAGCTCTCTCATTTATATCGGACTAACGAGCTTGGGAACATGAACTGATAAAGAAAGCTCTCATTAACTTTCGAGGGTCTAATTCAGAGTTATATATCTGATTGTAAGAGTACACGCCTTCTAGACAAGGCCAAAATATCAAATTCGGATTTTGCGAGACGAAGCGAGACTATGTTGGCGTTGCCCTAATTAAATTGATATCAGTTATAATTTCATTTGGCAGTTGTCCAATATACCACTGAATCTTCCTTTGAAAACTGTGCTTATCAGGGTTGGAGCGGACCTCCATAAATTCGATAAAATCAATTAAATTTGATAAATTCTTTATATTACAGAAATAATTGAACTCCAGTCATGATATTAAAATAAACGAAAAGAAAATCAGACTTCATTTCAGAAAAAATTTACCTTTTACCAAAGTAACTTCTTTTGATCTCAAAACTCAAAACAATAACTGATTTATAATAATAAGTGACCATGACATTTTATATTTACCAAAATTTCCCTATATATATATATGTATATATATATATATATATATATATATATATATATATATATATATATATATATATATATATATATATATATATATATATATTAGCTCTTACTAACATTGGAAAACACCGGGAAAATGTTTAATTTTAAATTCCATTGAACTGAACATGTGTTTTTATTTTCCAATAAAGATATTGATGCCCGAAAGTTTTTATTTGTGATATCTCCGTTTTAAAATATGTTATGGGAATAATGTATATTAGAACAAATTTTCGGCCAATGGTGCATATACGCACCATTAACTTTTAGATTTTTTTTAACAGAGCATTTCAACAGAAAATTTATTTGCGGTAGTTCAATATACAATCTTTAAAGATTTGATTCGATATATTATTTTTATATTTTTATTGTTTTCTTGCTTTCTGTGAATTTTTTAATAAAGTTCAGTGTACCATTTGAAAAATGTTACCCATAACTTTTTTTTATTGAAATTAACGTGTCTCGACATCTATGGCCATTGATTATTACATTATAAGATAAATACAGTAAGTTACAGATAGTTAACATAGTTACATATAGTGTTACAAATTTGATGAAGTTGAATTTTTTCTTGGCTTAGGTCAGAACAACTTGCTAATCTTGCTGCGATGTCTGCAGACTCATTTCCAGTGATCCCTACATGAGATGGGCTCCAAAGAATGGTTATTGATGTTCCTCTGCTCTGGTTTTGATGACAGATGTGTTGGATTTTTTGGACTATCGGATTTAACGAGTATATGTTGGCAATGGACTGAATTGAAGAAAGAGAATCAGTGCATATAGCTGGAGATTTGGTATTGGGAGAAGTCATTTCAAGAGCTTTAAGGATACCATATAATTCTGCAGTGTGAATACTACAAGTGGTTGGTAGTCGATATAAAGCTAAAGTTATGTTTTCGGTACATACAGCACAGCCAGTATTCTTTTCATCTTTAGATGCGTCGGTATAAAGAACTTGGTTGTACTGTTTCGCATTTATTGTTTCTTGAAATAATTGTCTAAGAAGGTGGTTAGGAGTGTCCTCTTTTTTATGTCGAGTTAGACTGGTATTGAAAGCAGGTAGCTTATTGGTCCATGGAGGATTATTGGAAGTACTGATGGGGGTAGTTATATTCAGGTCTATGGCTGCTAGCAAAGGATTTACTAATTGTGGTAGGGGGTAAACAGATCTGTTTCTATTTTCAGGAGCGTGGGGGATGTTAATGAGCTTAAGTACTGGGTTTTTTTGGGTTGGCTGAAACTCTACTGAAATAGGAAGAGAGTAAAAGCTGACGTCGTATGAAAAGAGGAGGTTCCAAAGCTCTAACGCACATGCTTTCGGCGGGGCTAGATCGAAATTCACCTAGACATATACGTAAGGAGGTCGTTTGTATTGAGTTTAGGGATTTAAGATCAGTATTACAGGCGGTCATGTAGAGCATGCATCCATAATCTAATCTAGAGCGAATAAGAGCTGTATAGATTCTCAATAACATATTTTCTTCAGCTCCCCATTGATGATGTGCAAGTGTTTTCAATATATTTAGTTTACCAGCACAGTTGTCCTTTAGTTTTTTTAAGTGTATTTTCCAGTTTAACTTCTGATCGAATATTAGGCCCAAGATTTTATGATTATTTACTGTAGGTAAAGGAACATCGTTTAGATATATTTCCGGGTTTTGAACGCTTTGCTTTTTGGTAAATCTTAGTATCCTAGATTTTGAGCTGGAAAGTTTGATGCCGTGTTGTGTGGACCAAGAATATACGTTGTTTACAGCATTTTGAATAAGATTTGATGCACTGGATATGCTTGCTCTACTACAGTAAATAAGTAGATCATCAGCGTACAGCAGAGCTTTTACCGGTTGGCGAACTTCTTTTGAGATATCATTAATTGCTAAGTTAAACAGAATTGGACTTAAAACAGAGCCTTGAGGTACACCATTGAGCTGTTCAAAAACATTTGACTCAATACCGTTTATTGCAACTTTAAATTTACGGTGATTTAAGAAGTTATTTATGAACGTGTAAATATTGCCTGTAATATTATTATCGATAAGTTTCTGTAATATTACATTCTTTGGAATAGTATCGAAGGCGTTTTCAGCGAAGGCTGCCACAACTGTATCATGTTGCTTTTGAAATTCTCGGTTATATGGTTTTGTAGCAATACTAAAATGTCCATAGCGCTTCTATGTGGTCTGAAACCCGATTGAAGGGAGCTAATTATATTGTGCTTTTCAGAAAACCAGTTAAATCTATTATTGATTAGTTTTTCCATTAATTTGCTCATGCAACATGTTAATGAAATCGGTCTATAAGAGGATGGCTCTATTGAAGGTTTGTCGGGTTTTTTAATTCGAAGAATGATGGATTGTCTCCACAGGTTGGGAAACTTTTCGTTGATCCAAAGAAGATTATAAAATGAAAGTAATTTTGTAAGTCCAATGAGGGCTAAATTTTTGAGGAATATGGAGGGTATATTGTCAATTCCTGCTGCAGAATTTTTAAGGTAGATATAGCAAAGGAAAGTTCTTGAAAAGTAAAAGGTGCGTTTAAGCGAGAAGATCATCTGAGAGATCTGTAGTAGAAGGAAGATCTTTATGTTGAGTCAGAGTATTTGTGTAGTTGTCGTTTTTGCTTTTATTATGAAAATGAGTTGCCATAATTTTAGCAATTTGATCATTTTCAGCTACTATTGAATTATGATAACTGAGCACTGAAATTGACAAGTGTGTTGTTTTTCCGTGCATTTGTTTAATTTTTTCCAAACTTGACTGGAGGGGGCGTCAATAGATATGGAAGATATGTATTTATTCCAACAGTCTTTTTTGCTTTGTTTGATCACTCTTCGGGCTATAACTTTTAGTTGTTTAAATTTAATCAGGTTTGACTCAGTTCTAATTCTACGATATTTATTTAATGCTGTTTTGCTTTCTCGGATAGCTTTCTTACATTCAGTATTCCACCAGGGTACAGTTTTACGAGAAGACGATATTGTGCATGTTCCAATGTGCGTTTGAGCAGCCAGGGTGATTAAACTCACTAGGGAGTCTAGTGCTATATCAGGATCTTCTGGTAGTTGTAGCTGGTTGATCTTGTTTTCAATGAAGTCTGAAAAGTTCTTCCAGTTAGCGTTAGATAATTTCCATTTTGAAATTTTTGCTCTGGGTTTGCTGATAGAATTAGAAATCAAGATAGGAAAGTGATTACTGTCATAAAGGCAATCCATTGTAGTCCAGGTAAGAAGTGGTGTTAATCTTGGGTCACATAAGCTAAGATCAATTGAGGAGAAAGTGCCACTAGAAATGTTGAAGTATGTTTTGGATCCGGTATTTAATATACAGATGTTAGAGGAGTTTAACATATTTTCTACGACCTTTCCTCTACCAAATGTTTTTTCCGATCCCCAAAGTGAATTATGGGCATTAAAATCGCCTACTAAAATAAAGGGGGCTGGAAGTTGATTAATTAAGTTTATTAGCTCAAATTCAGTAAGGCTGTGTGAAGGTGGTATGTAAATTCTACAGATAGTAATTTTTGTTGGACACCAAATAGTAACAGCAATAGCTTCTAGTGTGGTAGTTAAGTGTACTTCTTTACAATAGTTGTCTTTAGAAGTATTTATAGATGTGCCTCCACTAGCTCTGATATAATTTGTTCTTAAAAAGTGATGTGCTTGAAAACCATTGAGATATTTCTTGTTCGTTTGCTTGAAGTTTGTTTCTTGTAGGCAAATAATGTCAGCATTCGTGTCCATGATTAGTTGTTGAACACGTTTTAGACGAGGGTAAAACCCGTCGCAGTTCCACTGGATTAAATTAAAAATGAGCATGTTATGTTTCTGAAGTGATTGCCCCTTCAAAGAGATGGTCTTCTTCGAAATTGTCTTGTGAGGATACCGAGATTATGCTTTCTGCGTCAGAATTATTAGAGCCTAGTTCCGTTTTAATTTTCTTACTAATTCTAGTTAGTCGATTTTTGAGAGATCTCTCAGTTATTGATTTGTAAATCTTAGAAATGTCGGAGGGAAGATCTTCTATATTTTTTGTAAACAGGAGTGCTTTGCTCAGTGGGCTGGTTTTACCGTAGCAATTCTCTAAGAAAGCTATGAAGTTATCGACCGGTAACGTAAAGGAGTCTTTTTGATAGTGTTCTATGATTGTATTCTTAGATTTAAGTGATATTCTGCTGTCATCTTGAATAGAAGAGTCCCTTTTGAGTATCTTTTTGGCTTCAGAGGGAAGTAGAGATGTTTTGTTCGAATTTTGTGATTGATTGGATTCAGGGAAGGTGCAATTTGATGCTATGTGACCGGGTTTTTTACAGTAGAAACAAGTCATTTTATCTGTGGATAAAAATATTCTATGATCATTATTGTGAAATGGAATAATCAGGGATGTTTGAATCTCAGAATTATCATGGGATGGCATAAAATATACTTGCCTGCGGAAGGACAAGATATGGTTGTATTCATCTCCTGGGATGCCAGCTCGTAGGAATAATATTGGAGAGACAGTCCTATATTTTTCAGGTAGGCCTCTATTATTTCATTGGGTATTGAAGGACATATATTAGACATAATCAGTCGTTTTGCTGGTGTGATTAATCTTCTGACTGAAAGGATATGGTTTCCGATGATAATAGTAGGATTTGTAAAAATGACCGGTCAACTAATTTTAAAATAAACAGAGTCGGACATTATTTGATTTAATCTATATATAAAATAAAGTCTTGTTAAGATCGCATATAGAGGATTCATCATGTATGTAACATCCGATGGAAGTTCCAACGTAATTAGCTCTATACCACAACATACCAACACAGTTAAATCCTATTCAAAAGTTCTAAGCCAACATACATACCCTAGTCCTGAACAAGCGATCGTTTTCTCTTCAAAGGATGGATTACACCTACAGAGAGTTTTTTTTTGATAATTATTTTTCGTTCTTACAACTGCTAAAAGATACAACCGAAGAGAACGTCAAGATATTCAAATTCCACAACCTGACCTCATAAAATAATATAATAAATACATGGGCGGAGTGGTTTTTCACGACAACACCATTGATAAATTACAGAACAAATATACATGGTAAAAAATGCTGGTGGCCTCTTTTCATCAATACTTTAGATTGCGTCATAACTAATTCGTTGAACTTATATAAAATAGCAAATAGTTCAAATATATCTCAATTAGAGTTCAAATGATATTTGGCAGTCTGTCTGATGAAGTGTGAAGACAATGTTACAAAGAGTACCAGTGTTGCGAGGCCACCAAGATAACCCGTATCATGAGGATTTCGACTTGATGGAATGGGTTACAACAAGGGTTGGAACGGGTTGGGTTACGGGTTGGAACAAGGAAGATTTGATCAAATGGGACATACAATAATAAAACATACCGATGAAGCTCGAAAAAGTTTCAAAGAGTGTAAAAATCATACTATTTACCTTTGTATAAAGTGCGATGTACATTTACAAACAGCTTGTTTTGAAAAATTTCACAGCAGAAATTGAATTAGATTTTTTTGTTTGTACAAATTATGTTCTTAGATTTGGCCAATGCTAAGTATACTCACCATGCTGTAATGTAAACATTTTTTGAAAAAGTTCTTTTTTTTTATACATTTGTTACAAATAGCTCTTATTGATATAGAAAAATAACGGCGTTATCTAACTGCCCCACGAACTATCTGGGCCTATTAATTCCAAGTACCTGCTGCCCCATCACCGAGAAAGTTCCATTAAGTCTTAATGACCGGAAATTACAAATTTGGTTATAGCTGAAAGTAAGAATATAAATATTTTCAGTTATTCACTTCGTTTGCAAGAATTACGGTATAGTTTTGTCCGTTAGTGTTTAACTTTTAAATGGCGAATCCAACGACTATGTTTAGTTAAAGGGGAAAACTTTTATTAATTATTAATGAATATGAATATTCAAAGGCCCATGTCTACAAAGATGGAACAGTTAGATGGCGATGCATCAAAAAAGGGTGTCAACAAAAAGTGTACACAAAGTAAGGTGATAAAAATTACGTTAGTTTTGAAAAAGCATCGATGGAGCATAATCATGCTCCAGATATCCACGTTGACCGGCAAATTTTTAGTAATTCTATAAAGAGGAAAGCTATAGAAGATATATGTGAAATACCTTTAAATATTGTCCACACGGAATTGAAGAAGGAAAATTTCAGCAATTTACCGCTGACGACGAAAGACATTTCTTGCGTTCGAAGAAATATCTATGCTGCAAGACGAAAATCCACACCATCATTGCCCAAGTCACAGGAAGAAGTGCTACAATTGTTAGTGAACTTAAATTTAGAAACAAATACAGTAGAAAACTTTTTATTATCTACGAAAAATAATTCCACAATTTTAAGTTGTTTCACAAATCTTTACTTTTTGTGTAATGTATATTCTTTGTATGTAGATGGAACTTTTCAATACTGTTCTAAAATGTTTTTGTCAGATGTTTACTATACTTACTTACTTACTTAGTTCTAAGCCTTTCTACCGTTAGGTGTAAGGCTGGTGTAGTTAAGTTTTGCACTGTTGTCTCCATGCTATCCGGTCTTGTGTTAGATTTCGTACACTTTCCCATGTCAATCCTTTCTTCTCAACTTCTTTTCTGATTTCGTCTACCCACCTAACTCTTGGTCTTCCTCGTTTGTTATTCCCTTGCACTCTCGTTTCAAACACTCGTTTTGTTAATCTTTCATTTGATATTATACACACGTGCCTGAACCATCTTAGTTGCCCCTCTACTATTTTGTCGTTTATTGGTTCTAGTTTTAGGTTTTGTCTGATTGTTTCGTTTCGTATTTTGTCTGTCCTCTTTCTATTTGCTATTTTCCTCAGGAACCTCATTTCCATAGCATTGACTTGAGATTTTTGTCTTCCAGTCAATGTCCATGCCTCGCTATTATACATGATTGTAGTCTAACTACTGATTTAACGACTGTCGTTTTTACCTTTTCCGGTATTTCTTTTTTCCCCAAAAATGTTGTTTTCATAGTATTAAATAAGCTTCCTGTTCGTCCCATTCTCTCATTTATTTCCATGTCTTGTTTACCGTTTGATTTAATTATTACTCCTAGGTATTTCAAATGTTCCACTTGTTCTAGTTGTTTTCCGTTTAATTGTATTGCGTGTGTCTTTCTCTTATTTGAAATTATCATTGTTTTTGTTTTCTCTGTATTTATTTTCATATTTATGTTTGACAGTTCTTCTTCTAGGATTTCAAGGTTGTTCTGTAGGTCTTCTCTATCAAAACCATGTCGTCTGCAAATAGAAGCTCTGATAGTTGAGTCTGTTTCATTTGCCAGTATCCTAATGTTAGTTTTCTCATGCTTCTCTTGGCTTTCTTTATTGCTTCATCCAGTACCACTGAGAACAGCAGTGGGCTCAACACGCATCCCTATTTGACGCCTTGACTTGTAGTAAATTCTTCGGATTCCTCGTTATTAGTTCTCACCGTATTTGTATTATTATTGTACATATCCTTTATTACATCAATTGTTAATCTGACAACTCCTCTTTCCTTTAATGTTCTCCATACGTCCTTTCTTTGTGTTATGTCAAACGCCTTTTCCAGATCAATAAAGCATATATGTATTTCTCTATTTTTATTGATTACTTTCTCACTTATTTGTCTTATTGTGAATATGTGGTCTTGCGTGCTTCTGTCCTTCCTGAATCCACATTGTGTATCTTCCATAGTGGGTTCTATTTGGGTTTTTATTCTTGTTTCTATTATTCTTGCGAATACCTTCCCAGGAATACTTGATATAGTAATACCTCGGTAATTATTACAGTTTCTCTTGTCGCCCTTTTTGTGTATTGGTAGTATAATGTCTTTCTTCCAGTCCTGTGGTATTTCTGCTGTCTTTATGATATCATTCATTAGTTTTTTCATGCTGTCCACTCCCTCTATTCCCATAGATTTTATCATTTCTGGGGTGATATGATCCTTGCCTGGTGCTTTGCCTAATTTAACTCTTTCAATTGCCCTTTCTAGTTCCTCTGTTGTTATGGGTTCTACTTTTTGTTCTTCATTTATTTCTTGTATCTCCACTATGTTGTCTACGCCTGTATGAGTTAGCTCTTTGAAATGTTCTCTCCATTTTTCCATTATTTGGTTTTCTTCTGTTAGTACCTTTTCATTCTTGTCTTTTATATTCGGCATCATGTGTTCTTTCTTTTGTCTGAGCTGTTTTAATGCGCCATATAAGAGTTTTTGATTTTGTCTATAATTATTTGTCATTTTTAGTCCAAACTTTTCCCATGACCTTCCTTTTTCTACTTTCACAGCTATTTTAACCTCTTTTCTTTTTTCTTTATATGCCTCATATTCTTCAGGGCGCTTTGTACTTAGATATCTCTTCCATTTTTCTTTTTTGTTCTTTACTTTCCTTCATATTTCGTCCGTCCACCATTCAGTTCTCCTTATGCTATTATTTGCTATTTTTGTCTTCCCGCAAGTTTCCTCAGCAGCTATGATTAGGCTGGTCTTGAGATTTTCCCACTTTTCTTCTATACTTGCAGTTTTTGGCCTACCTTTCAAAATATTGTCTAATTTTTCTTGGAATATCTTCTTATATCTTTCTTCTTTTAATTTGTAGCATTTTCCTTTTTTATTTACTACCTTTCTTCTCTTTTCTTCCTTTTCTTTTGCTGTTCTCATTCTCATTGTTACTAGATGATGATCACTGTCAATCTCTGAGCCTCTTTTCACTTTCGTGTCTTGTACTCTTTTCCATTTATTGCTACTTACCGAAAAGTAATCTATGATTGATTTTTTATTTCTGCTTTCTTGTACACTCGTGTATTTGTGTACTTTTTTATGTTTAAATTTTGTATTTGTTATACTTAACAAGTTTATTCTCCATACATATGTCTATTATTCTTTCACCATTTTTGTTTAGTATTTCTTCTCCTTCTTTTCCCATGCATTCCTCAATTCCATTGTTATCATTTCCGACTCTACCGTTTAGATCTCCCATTACAATTATATTTTCGTCCCCATTGTCAATTTGCATTTGAAGCTCCTCGAAAAATTTATCCTTCTCTTCCTTTTTTGCATCTTCATTTACTCCGCAGGCTGTTATTATTGTCCATATTTCCTCTTCTATCAGTTTCATTTTCAGCGATAATATTCTCTGGTTAACATATGTTTCTTCTATAACGTATTGTAGTCTATTCGGTACAATTATTATCCCTACGCCTTCTTTTGCTCTCTACTTTGCATCAGCTCCTACCCAAAATAACCAATATCCTTTGTGTATCTTCTTAAAACCTCTTCCTTTCATTTTCGTTTCCGTTATTCCTAATATTTCTATTTTTTGTCTGATCATTTGTTCTACAAGTTCTACCTCTTTTCCATTGATGCTTCTTACGTTCCATGTTCCCATTTTTATCTCTCCTTTTTTCTGCTTAATATATCTTTCATCTTCTTTCTATTTTCATCCTTGTTTACTTTTGCATCGTGCTTTTTCCTATCGTTATTCGTATTCGTCGCCCTGGTCGTTATTGTCAGATCCTTTCCGTTGCTTTGGTTATTATCAATATTCCTCTTGGGGGTGTAGTTTTCTAGTTTTTTAGATATTTTTCCAGTTCATTTTTTATTTTGTTCCATTTCCATTGTTGTTGGTTTACTAACACCTTGTTGTAACCAATTTTGACGTCTTTGCCTTTCTCTTTTTCGTTTTTAGCAAAATTTCTTAGGTGTTTCTGCTTTTCTTTCTCTTTTCTAGTCAAGTCATCATTGATGAATACTTTCTCTCCTACGACGTTTTTTACTTTATATATATTTTTTTAATGATCTCGTGTTTTTCCTCTTCATTTCTTAGTTCTATTACGCATGTATTCTCGCCTATTTTTTTTTACTGTTGTAGGTGTAATAGAGACTCTCAAGAAGGTGTAACTCTCAAGAATTCGGTGATCTTTTTGCTCAAATTCTGAATAAATTCAGATATCTCAGACTTATCTGCACTCAACTTTTCTCCACTCATCTGCAAAAATCGTACCGTACCGTTTTTTGAAGTTTTCCAACCAACTTTGACTACCACGAAAATCAGTTTTCTTTGTTAATTAATGATAAAAAACTGAGCTTTATTTTTTAAAACGTCACCTAAAATAGGAGCTTGTCTACTTAGTTGTTGCTTAAACCAGATGTACAGAGTTTCTGTAACATCAGGCAATTTACTCATTTTAAGGGTTTTTCTGTCCTTAGAACCATTATTTTCGATTTTGTCTTTGTTTTTCATAATTTCGTACAATGTAGCTCGTCCAATATCATAGAATCTAGATACCGCAATCGGAGTTTCACCACACTCGAATCTCTTAATAATATCCCATTTATCTTTTAAAATCTGCGTTTTTTGCTTTTGGTTTGAACTTGTGCTCGTCATTGAAATGAACTTTCTTAACGAATTAAATAAAAGTTTGGCACTACGTATTACTGCATCTAAAAATCCTATCGAACCGAATTGCTCACGGAAAACAAACCGAATGAAGTATCCGGTAAGAATGAGATTTATGTCGCAACAGGTTTTAGTACAAGCAGACACCTCGGCGTATATACAACAATACAACAATGGAGACCATGGTTAGGAAAGAGAAGCAGAGGAAGACCACAAATGAGATGGGCTGATGACATTAAGAAGATCGGAAGACACAACTGGAAGCAAATGGCGCAAAATAGAGAACACATTGATTTGGGGAGGCCTATGTCCAAAGTTGGATTACTTAAGGCTGAAGAAGAAGAAGACACGGCGGCAACCTTGACGAGAGGTGCGTCGGACTGCCGAGCGTGTCTCATTGCAAAACGTCGGAGTATCAAGGGTGTACTGTAATACATTTTGTGGAGAGATAGAAATTAAAAACAAATCACATAAGAGTTTAAATTTAAATTACCGATTATCGTGTTAATAGGTATACATCTTGCAAATACTTTATTTATTGAATCCGAACCTGTAGTGTTCGATTCATGAACTACGGAGCAATGATTCTCTTAATTGAGAGGCTATATTGTATATGCATTATTACAAATTCCTCCTTTGGAACATATATAAGCTATGGTGTTTATTTACCTAACAATTAGACAGAAAATTGAGATGGGCATCGGATTATTAATTAGTACATGATTTGAAAACTATAAACATAATTAATAACTAATTAACATTCTCAAGTTGTATCAAATTAAAGTTAAGCATTTGATGAATTGCTAAAGATACAAAATATCGATGAAAATGAGTAACTACAGAGTAGAAACATGATTAAATTAGCAAAACATTATTTTTTAATTACGATATTTTTTTATTTAGAAAGTACAGAGACGCATCCATCATAATGGTTATTAGCGGCGGCTACATAATTACAAAATTAAATTTTATAAAATATTCCTATAGATTTTAAAATATTTACAGTATTCTTTGTTAAAAAATGAATGTCTAATAAATTACTTATACTGTTAGGTATGTTAAGTTATGCTACACGAAAATTAGCAAAACAAGGGCATAAAATTAAAAAAATGGTTAAAGGTAACTTGTATATGTTTCACATATAGGTGGATCACTTTTAGACAATAAATATAAATGAGTAAGTCTCATGTGTCCAATTCGTAATCTCGTTATCATCAATTGTTCTCTTCTGTTTCTAGTTGAGGATTCCCAAGCTCTAACGTCATTTTTAAATCGCTTTAGTGATGTTTAAAAAGATTGTCATTCGTTTCTCCATTTGCACAAAACTCGATTCTTAATAAAAGCTTTTATATCATTTGCGGTATTTCAATACTCGGCTTTTTCTATATCGGCACATGTACCAATTTCATTCTTTGCCTGCCATGCCAATGTGGGATGGAATCCATATAAATCTTGATGATACTTTTAGAATTTTCTTGAGCTTACATGATAGTTTTATCAAGGGCTCCTTTGGGATAGATCAGTTTAGGGGTTTGCTCAAATACACATGCTCAAAAACTCAATGAAGAAAATCGTAAATTATGTTGTGAGACGAAATTGATATGTATCGCTTGGGGTAACGAATGCAGCGCCCACTCCTCTGTTACACTTAGATGCATCTATAAAGATTTTATAACAATGCTCGTAATGCTGACAGAATTACGTCTAGATAATTCATTATCTCTGAGTGACTGTTAATATGTTTGGTAATTGGGTTAGGCCAGTATTTATATTTGGGAGGCTTTTAAAATGGAGTGGAACAGTATTTGAGACTTCGATGACTTCGAGATATTTCAGGAAATACCGTATTCGCTTTTAGTAAGGTTTGTGTTTAGTAATATTGGTAAAGAGAATTATATATTTATTAGTGAACTTGTAAGTTAATGAATAGAGATTTGTTATATAAACTTTCTAGAGGTGAGGTTCGAAATGCTCCAACAGAGAGTCTAAGTGCTCTGTTGTGTATAGAGTCTAGCTGTTTTAAGAATATGGAAAAAGCAGAGGCATAAGCAATTGATCCATAATCAATTTTTGATCTAATTAAAGCTTTGTAGATTGTTAGCAGAGTAAAGCGATCAAAGCCCTAGTATATATTTGACAATATTATCATTAGAATAAGTAACTTTAACTTTTTTACAATTTTGTATCTCTAACACGTATTAAAATCAAGAAAAGATCAAGATCAAAAAATCAAGAGAAGAATACAAGAAAAGATTAATGTAAGATTACAAATTAATGGACTAATTTGTGATTGAACACCGCTTTCTAATGATACATCATCATAATTTTGGCTTTACAACCCTGTGTGGGTCCTAGCCTCCCCAAGAATTTTTCTCCAGTCGTCGCCATCCATCGCCTTCCTTCGCCAAGCACGTATTTCCATATTTCTCATGTCTTCATCGATGTTATCTAGGAATCTTGTTCTGGGTCGTCCTCTTCTTCTTTGACCAATAGGTCTATCAAGGAGCGTTTTTTTAGCTGGGTCGGTTTGCTCCATCCGCATTACATGGCCTACCCACCTCAGACGTCCTATCTTTATGTGTTTTACGATATCTGGTTTCTGGTATATCCTATAGAGTTCGAAGTTGTGTCGTCTTCTCCAGACACCATTTTCATTTACCGCTCCATAGATGCGCCTTAGTATTTTTCTTTCGAAACATCCTAACATGTTTTCATTGCTTTTTGTTAAAGTCCAGGTTTCTGAACCATATGTTAGGACTGGGCGTATTATTGTTTTGTAGAGTTTTACTTTTGTATTTCTTGATATAACTGTAGATTTAAAAAGGAGATTAAGCCCAAAATAGCATCTATTAGCCGTGCAAATTCTGCGGTTTATCTCTGGGGTAGTGTCATTTTCAGTATTGACGAGCGTTCCCAGGTATATAAATTCGTTAACTGCTTCGATGACGTCATTTTCTATAACAAGTGGCCGTAGTGTTTGTGGTTGTGTACCTATTTTCATGTATTTTGTTTTATTGGTGTTTATTATTAAACCCATTTTGTAGCCGCTTCCTTTAATGCTACGTACGCCACTCGTGCTGCGTTTTCCGTTCTCCCAACAATATTGATATCATTAGCATATGCTAAGATTTGCACAGATTTGTTATATATTGAACCGGTAGTTGTGATTTGTGACGTACGTATTACTTTTTCCAGAGCTAGATTGAATAGTATACAGGAGAGTGGGTCTCCCTGACGTAGCCCGTTATTTGTTTTAAAAGGTTCAGAGAGTTCTTCCTGGATTCATACTTTGAATTCAACTTTTTCAAGGGTTAGTTTGGTTAAACTTACCAACTGATTTGGTACTCCTAGGTCTATCATTGCTCTAAACAATTCTCTTCTATTTACAGAGTCGTAGGCTGCCTTGTAGTCTATAAATATGTGGTGCGTGTCTACACCGTATTCCAGTGTTTTCTCTAGAATTTGTCTTAGGGTTGAAATCTGATGAATTGTTGATTTACCACCTCGGAAACCAGCCTGGTATTGTCCTATTATTCGCTCTGCATATGGTGCCATACGATAGCATAGTATATTGGAGAATATTTTATACGCTGCATTCAGGAGCGTAATTCCTCGATGGTTAGAGCATTCAAAGATATCTCCCTTTTTGTGTATGGTGCAAAGTATTCCAATATTCCAATCATTGGGAAGGGACTTCTGTATCCATATTTCTCTTATAAGCTGCTGTAGCGCTATTATGATATTGTGGCCACCTTCTTTATATAATTCCGCTGGGAGATTATCTATTCCGGGTGATTTGTTTATGGCTAGTTTGTTTACAGCGTCTTTAACTTCCAGGATCGTTGGTGGATCCTCCTCCTTCTCGTCTGCTCCGCTTACCTCGCAGCTTTCGTCTTCCGGGTTTTCTTCTTCTTCCTCTATATTAAGTATCTGGTTAAAATATTCCGTCCATCGGTTTAGTACGTCTGTTCTTGTTGTTAAGAGATCGCCATTTAAACTTCTACATTGATTTGTGTTTGCCTTAAATTCTTTTCTGTTGATGTTAACTTTCTTATAGAATGTTCTGAATTCTTTCTGTGTGTTGAGGTTTTCTCTATATTGAAGTTCCTTTTTAAGTGGTTTCGTTTCTTCATTCTGTGTATTTTCTTTTCTTCTCTTCTCTTTGTCTGGCAATTCTCTATACTTGTTCTAGTTCGGCGGGTAAGCATTTTTGGATAGGCTTCATTTTTTTTTGTGTTGCGTCTTTGCATTCATCGTCAAACCAGTGATTTTTTCGGGTACAAGTTTCTGTTCCTATTTCATCTTGTGCTGCTGACTCAATATCTTCCCTTATCCTGTTCCAGAATGAGTCTATATCTCTCTGGTCTTCTTCTCCTAAACTTTGATTCCTTAACCTATTGGTAACATTTTCCCAGTACTGTTTTGCAACAGTTGCATCTCTCAGCTTCTGTACATTCCATTTCTTTCTATTTATTTCTTTTTCTTTGTTGGAGTTTGAAATTCTAGCCCTTAGTGTTGAGATCACTAAACAATGGTCTGAGTCTATGTTTGCGCCTCTATAACTTCTGCAGTTTATTATGTCCGTTCCGTGTCTTGAATCTATTAAGATGTCTTTTTAATGATAGCATTTATTAAAAAAAAAATACGCTAATGCAGTTGAAGGAAACAGTGTATAAAGGAACATATATACTTATGTTGTAAATCCTAAATACATAATATATTTTACGACATTTTTTAAAAATATAAATGCCTCTCAATAATTCCTATTAAATAAAAGCCGTACGGAACTCATGTCGGAAAGGAGATTAAGCACAAGTAAGCAAAATTCAGATGCAGGAATCCTTGGCATGTATGCTCCTACATATTCCGTGAATAAAATTCCGGTTCTCTATTCTGTGAGATAAAGATACTATTAAAGTTGCATGAAGCATGTACCGTTATATTCATGCATCGAGTGTAACAGTTTTTAAGACTAACTATTTCGTAATATTAAACGAAGTAAGTACGGAAACAAGCAAAGAATTAGGACTAATAACGGAAACATTTTCATTAAAACTACTTTGAACCTACGAGAATTAAGTCAGGAGTTTGTATTTTATGCAGTATGAAATAAATATTTTAAAATATATTCGGAATTAATATGTGAGGAGTATATATGATGAACTACAAATGTGAGGATGTTTAATATATTGTTTCATATTAAGTATATTTAACGTATATATAAGAGAACAATATCACTATTTTCCACGAAACGAAGCCGAAATAGCACATATATACACACACATATACATATATATATATATATATATATATATATATATATATATATATATATATATATATATATATATATATATATATTTAACCATATATAAAATGTTAGTTGGTAGACTTGTAAAATTTTTCAGTTCTTGGTACAGCATTTCTGTATGTGCACGATACACAGACTACCGGTATGTTCTTGCGCATGAAAGGCGAACGCGTGATGTCGTATGGGAACCTTAATTTTCATTCGGCAAAGCTAAATCAAGCGGTAATATTGTTTGAATTTTAAAATTATGTACCTATCATCGCTTTTTAAATAAAAAATTGTACTTTATATTCTTTTTACTGCAATATGCATTTTATTTAAACATGAATTTCCATTGAAAAATAAAGATTTTATCTTTTGTCCAATATACATTTACTATATTAAAAAATAAAACGAAATTAATATAAACATTCACTTTACTTTTGGGTCTGTAAAAATGTTTCACATAAAATTGTGTTTATTTACTGTTATTCTAATTGTTGAAAAAAATTTGACTAAAAATAAAAACTTAACCCCATATCAATTAAGAAGTTTTAAGTTTTAGATAAAATACTTAGAACCAATTACTTGACGACTTTTTTTTTACAAAGTAGAAAAAGGTTGATTTCAAGTTAAACCAGGTCAGGAATCTAAAAATTTAAAGTGAGAAAATTTTATTAGACTTTGATATACATACATATATATACATACATATATTACTAAGATCTGCGTTCTCTTTCTTTTATATTAACTTTTTATTTATTTAATTACTTTAATTAATTATCTAAGTGTCGCAAATCATACATAAAAAAATAATCTCAGGGTGCCATTTTATTATACAAAAAAAAATAAATCAGCTTAGGTTATAATAGGTTATTTAGGTTAAATTAATTTTGATGAAAATATATTATTCGGATATTTTTTAATTATAGTAGTTGGTTTAAAAATTAAGGCATCAAAAATAATTTCGTAAACAGGATATTTCTTAGACTATGTATTAGTTCTTTACGTCTCTCAGTGTCAATAAAGGCATCAGCAAGTGAGGAAGAAGGTTAAATTCTCCAATATTTGTTTATAAGATTCTGGACCGGTATATTTGATATTTTCTTGACCATAAATGTACTAAACGTCCTGTACTTTACTAACTGTTTAATGGCTAAGTACTGTCTTCGAAAGTATAAAGGTGGTTCTTGTGCTTCAGGGAGAACTGCATAACTAGGTGAAGACACTATGGTTCCTAGATTTATTTTAATTGCCTTATATTGAAGTAGCTGTCTTGGATTAATAGGTTTTATTTGCTAGTTAATGCATAAAGAGTACATCCATAATCCATTATTGAGAGGATGTAAGAATTTTAAAATGTAAGGAATATTTTAACATCTCCACCCCATTTATATTTGGAAACTAAACGCAGCATGTTGAGCCCTTTCTCACATTTTTGCTTTAGGTGTCTTACGCGCCTTTTTTTTTAAAAGGCGTTTGATACAGTGGAACTACCGTCCATCTTAAGAGCACTACAAGATTGCAGGGTCGACCACAGATATTGTAATATAGTTAAAAATATATATGAAAATGCCACAACAACCATAAGACTACATTCAGCAACTAATAAAATAAAGATAAAAAGAAGAGTCAGGCAAGGTGATACCATGTCACCAAAGCGGTTCATTACCGTTCTTGAGTATGCATTTAAAAGACTAACATGGCAACAGAAAGGAATATCCATCGATGGAGAAAGATTAAACCATCTACGTTTTGCGGACGATATCGTGCTTCTGTCAGATAATCTGGGAGAGATTAAAGACATGCTCCAAGAACTGAATGACATACTACAAGAAACTGGGTTGGAGATAAATTTCGAGAAAACCAAAATGATGACCAATATGGTTCCCAGCGAAGAGATACAGATCAATAACAACAAGGTAGAATTAATCGATAAATACACATACTTGGGTCATGAAATTAGAATAACCAGAGACAACTAAACCTGCGAGCTAAATAGACGAATCACGTTGGGATGGGCGGCATATGGAAGGATGAGAGACATTTTTAAAACAAATACCCCAATTCACCTGAAAAGAAAGGCATTTAACTAATGCATCTTACCAGTCTTGACCTATGGAGCAGAGACCCTAACTTTAACGAAAGCTACTGCCGAAAAACTGAGGGTAACACAAAGACGAATGGAGAGATCAATGCTGGGCCTGATCTTGAAAGATCGCGTGAGAAATGAGGAGATACGCCGACGAACTGGCGTAGACGATATTATACTGCGAATCAATAAACACAAGTGGAGGTGGGCTGGACATGTTGCTAGAATGGAAGACGGAAGATGGACGAAGAGATTATTGAAGGTGAGACCAAGAGCCGACAAGCGAAGTCGAGGCAGACCACCCACCCGATGGACCGACGACCTAAAGAGAATAGAAACAAACTGGATTGCAGCAGCTAGAGATAGAGAGAACTGGAGACGTTTGGAGGAGGCCTGTATCCAACAATGGATGTGAAAATGAGACTATGATGATGTCATATGCGGCTAGTACATAAGAGTTTATTATCAATATGGATGCCAAGCTTTTTATATTCTTTTACTATGGATATACGGCCATGTACAGAGAATGCCAGACGACAGGATTCCGAAACAGATTTTGACGTGGACACCACAAGGAAGAAGAAAAAGAGGAAGGCCGAGAAGAAGCTGGAGAGAGGGAATTGAAAAAGAACTAGAAAAAAGAGAAATCCCTCCGGGCCTATGGTTAAATAGAGAAGAATGGCGGTTAGGAGTCGGAAGGCGTCGGAGAATGCTGTAAACCGATAGTAGAAGTTGTAGTACTATGAATATAGTAAAATCACCATTGGTATCGGAATCAGGGATGTTAAGTATGTAACTAGCAAGACACAAAATCGCTGTCTTTTGCTGTAAAAAACTAAAACCCATAGTATTTAACCAATCACGCATGCAGCAAAAAATATACTTTAAGTCTGTAATACATCGTTCATATGAACTGTGTATAGTGTAGAAACAAATATCATCCGCATATTAATTAACTTTTATAGTATCTTACTCAAACTATGCAGTTCTGCTGTGTATATATTAAATAAAAGTGGACTCAATATTGATCCCTGCGTCAAACCGTTATATACTGTTCTTGCTCCGTGGAGTACATTTTTGTGATCACGAATATAAATTTTTCTGTTTAAAAACAAATTTATTAAATTGTTTGATATCCATTTGCTAATCCCTATTCTCCACAATTTTGTTTTTGAGATACTCAAATCAACCATATCATATGCACCTTTTAGGTCAACAAATAGGCATAACATAAATTTGTTTTCAGACAATCATATTTGAGCATCTGTGACCATGCGTGGCTATGCATCTATAGTACTATGGCCTCTCCGAAATCCATACTATGTATTGGGTCGGAAATTTTTTTTTTTAATAAAATGTTCTATTCGAAACTTAATCATTTAGATTTAGAACATCTTCAATTAAATCTTTGTGCAATGGAGGTGCTTTTACACAATTTCAAATGTTTGAGGGGTGTAGATCTATTGAGTTGATTAAGAAAAGTTATCCAACTATTTTTTTGTTTTAACTTGAGGAGTTTAGCTTTTGCTCCAATATTTTGATAATACAGATGATTCATAATATTTCCTTGTCTTCTAAATAATTTAAGTGCTTAAGAGCGATTTTCAACTATATCAGAATATTCTTCGTCTCACGAATAGGGCCTTGAGATATAAAAGGTTTTTTAACAGGCATGGATACAGATGCTGCTGAAGATATAACTTCAAATATTATTTTTGTTAGTTGACAATTTGTCCAACACCACAAGTTAATGCAGATCCTCAAGAAAGTTGATATAGACCAAAAAGACATAAGATGCATTGAAAACTTGTACTGGCATCAAACGGCACAGTTAAAAATAGACAATTCTATATCCAAACCCATACATATAAAAAGGGGCGTTCGACAGGGATGTGTGCTTTCCCCTCTTTTATTTAACATTTATTCGGAAGCCATATTTCAAGATTCTCTGGAGGATGCAAAGATGGGAATCAAAGTGAATGGAGTACTGATCAACAACATACGATATGCTGATGATGGTGTCTTAATTTGTGACAACATAGTCGATCTTCAACAACTTGTCACTATAATCGGAGAATACAGTAAGCGAATGGGATTAGAGATTAATACCAAAAAAACCAAATTTATGATCATCTCCAGAAACTTGGATGCACTTGAAAACTCCACCATAACACTGAATACTAAGTCCATTGAAAGAGTGAGTAAATTTAAATACCTGGGATCGTGGCTTTTTGAAGACTGGGCATCGGACAGGGAAGTAAAATGTCGCATTGAGCAAGCTCGAGAAGCTTTCGTAAAATTCAAAAAGGTACTGACTTGTTCAGAGTTCGATCTTCAACTGAGACTAAGGTTTACTAAGTGCTACGTGTGGTCAGTGCTGCTATATGGCGTAGAGGGCTGCACACTCAAAACGAGGGATATAAACAGATTAGAAGCTTTCGAAATGTGGCTCTATCGCCGTATCCTAAAAATACCATGGACAGCGAAAATCACAAATATAGATGTCGTTAAAAGAATAAACCAAGAACGCCAACTTTTCGAAACCATCAAGAAAAGGAAAACGGCGTATCTAGGTCACATCATGCGAAATGAAAAATACCAGTTCCTCCAACTTATAATCGAGGGTAAAATTGAAGGCAAGAGAGGAATGGGACGCAAGAAAATGTCCTGGCTCCGAAACATAAGGCAATGGACAGGGATTAACGACATACAATCTCTGATACATATTGCAAGAAATAGAGAATTAATGGAAAATGTGATCGCTAACATCCATTAGTGGATTTGCATCTAAAGAAGAAGAAGACAATTATGTGAATCATTTACAGATAAATTGGTACTGATTTTATTTTCAAAAAATGTTTGAAAGGTTGACTAATCGGTACGACTGTTATTCCACTTAGTTGTCGTATTTATTTCGAAAGATATGAGAGCAATAAAGGGAAGATAAGAGTTAAATCAACTGCAGAGTGGTTACCATTCGGATTAACTCTAGTGGAGGATCCATCATTTAAAGTAATTAGTTTCAAAAACTCTAAAGCTTCTGTTTTCACCTCGATCTTTCGAAATAGGCCCCCCTGTAATGGTGTACATTGAAATTGCCACAATTATACAAGGAATTTCAAACTAAATAATTTTAACCAATATATTCAAAATAAATTTAACCAATCTTTTTGGGTGGCTGCTATGTCTTAAGGATTGTATACTGAAACGAAAGAAATATTTATATCTGGAATAAATACTGTACATACTCCAATACCCTATAAAAAAATTTGGATTATTACACTTTCCTGATAGTTTGTTTGTAAAATAAATATATCAACATTTTTTTGAATGAAATTGTATCTCTTTTTATTAAAATTACTATCAGACTTAAGCCAAGTTTCGGAAAGTATGATATATTAACATGGTTTTTATTAAGGTAATTTAACGAATTATTTTTGTTGGATGTTATTGATCTACTATTCCATTGCAAAATTACTAATTGGTTTTTGGTTGTTTGTTTATTAACCATTTTTGCAATTTAATCAGTAAAATAGTTTTTCACTTGAATCTGATTCACTATATATATCTTTCCATAGCATCATTCAAATCACTTGGAACAAAGGCACTTTCTACAAAGTCCCTGATATTAGATTCCATGAGAGTATTTGGTGAAAGTTGGAAGTTTTGGAAGTTGGAAGATCATGCATAGACCACATATACACACTGGAACAACTGTTGGAAAAGAAAAAAGCAAAAAATAGAGATATACACTTGGCATTTGTGGATCTGAGAAAGGCGTATGACTCTGTACCAAGGTCAGAACTATGGGAGGCAATGTACAAATTAGAAATACAGACGGAACTCATAGAAGCTACAAAAGCTCTGTATAAAGAAAATAAAGTGTCCATTAAAATGGGAACAAGAATCATAGGAGACTTCACCACAACAAAAGGGCTCCTGCAGGGTTGTTCCACATCTCCAACCCTATTCAAAATATACTTAGAGAAAGCCTTGACTACATGGAAAAGAAAATGCGAAGGCATGGGAGTACCGGTACGGAACGAATACCTATATACGTTAAGTTTTGCAGACGATCAAGTAGTGATTGCACAAGACCAAGACGACCTCAGCTACATGATGAAGAAACTACAAGAAGAATATACCAAGGCTGGCCTAGATATTAACCTCGCGAAAACAGAGTACCTATCTACAAGTGAAGAAGACATAGAAGATCTACAGATTGATGACAACGTAACAATCAAAGGAAAGGATAAATTCAAATACCTGGGGTTTATAATCACGAAAAAGGCAACAACAGAGGAAGAAATTACACAAAGATTAGGACAAACAAGAACAGCAATCCGACAACTTAACTCAGTATGGTGGGATAAACACCTAAATATGAAGACAAAAACGCAGATTTATAAAACATTAGTGCGAAGTATTATGACATATGGGGCCGAAAATTGGACCATAAACAAGAAAAACAGCAGTAAGATAATAGCAACAGAGATGGAATGCCTGCGAAGATGCTGCAGAGTAACAAGAATGGATAGGAGAAGTAATGACGAAATAAAGCAAAGAACATCAATAGAAACAGACATACTAACATATATAGAACAAAAAAGACTAAAGTGGTATGGATATGTAAGAAGAGCTAGCGACAGCAGATGGATAAAAAGAATAACCGAATGGAGCCCCATAGGAAGGAGGAAAAGAGGACGACCCCGAAAATCCTGGAGGAACGAAGTAGACGACGCCATGAGTAAGAGAGGACTAAACGATGGAGAATGGAACAACAGAGAGAGATGGAAACGGTTGAGCGAGGGAAGGCAGTGAATACTGTAGAATCTCTAAATATAGGAAAGTTCCCTATATGGAAGTTTTTTTGAAACTTATTTATCAAGGAGGTAATTAACAATATCATCATCATCATCATCAACCTGTATGCATTCACTGCTGGACATATGTCTCCCTCAGCTCTTTTCATCTGTCTCTATCTTGTGCGACTTGCATCCAGTTACTGCTAACAAGCTTCAGGTTGTCAGTCCATCTAGTTGGTGGGCGTTCTCTGCTCCCTATTGCTTCTTGCATGGATCTCTACTCTAAAATATGTTTTGTCCATCGGTTGTGATAATCTGGCGACGCGTTCTGCCCAATTCCATTTAAGCGACGCGATTTTTTCGATAGCGTCTGTTTTTTTTGTTCTACGACGTATTTCCTTCGTTTGGAATTCTGTCTCTTAAAGAGATACCCAACATCTAGCGCTCCATACCTCATACGCTCCATACGCTCTCATTAACTACCTTTTTTGTGAGTGTTAATGTTTCCGCTCCATAAGTGAGTACACACATTGGTCAAATATTCTCCTTTTGAGGCATATGGGTAGATCCTATTTAAATACATAGTTTAATTTACCAAACGCTACCCAGGCTACCCTGACCTTGGAGCAGGATTCGTTCTTCGCACTCCCGGCGATAGTTCCCGAGATACTTTAAAATTTTCTCTCGTCGCCGAGTCTACGCCGCACGCCTACCTGCTAAACCAGACCCACCTGTGTCATTCAGCGATCCGGAAGAAGAATGGCCGCTGTAAGGCCGGCACCACTTCCGAAGCACTACCTTCATTCATTCATTCTCCAATCATCCACATCCATACTCCATTCATCAGCAAGAAGGCTCCCCGTCTCATTCCAGGTAGCGCGTAGAAGACCCTCATCGCTCCTGGTACGGCATCACTCCCAGACGGGCATTTCCTCCTTCCCCACAGTCTGACTCACGAATTATAACTCATCCAGTCTGACCTACTTTTCTAGCTTCAACTTCCAGCATCTTTCCCTCTTACCGTTGCCGTTGGTCCAGCTGTCTTTCTTTATCTTTTTTTTCTTGATCACTGCACGAATATAGTAGTGTATGCTAGACCAACCTGCTTTATTTTCAAACATTCCCTCAATCATTTCTCTTACTGTAACAAAATTCATACCTGTCTCTCTTTCCATTCTGTTTCTTTCTACGATCCATCTATTGCAATATAACATCGTATGTGTCACAGTGTCCAAGTGTCCACAGTATAGGCATTCATTTGTGTCAGCCTTTCCGAACCTAGAGAGGTAGGCCCTAAAACACCCGTGCCCTGTGACCACTTGCGTCAGGAAATGATCCAACCGCCTATGGCCACAGTTCACCCAATCTCTCAAGTTCGGTATCAGCATTTTCGTCCACTGTGCCACATCTTCTTTGTTGATTCATTCTTCTTGCCATCTTTGAATTGACCTTTCTCTTTTGTGTCTTCTTTTAGCCATAGTAAGGTTTGGGCATTTTCTCTCATATAGCTCTTTTCTTTCTACTGTCTAAACATACAACGAAACACACCCAGTGATGGTCTACAAGGCTGCCGCAGACACAGTTCTGTAGGGGCATGCCACTCGCAATAGACTTGTTCTGTCCATTTGTGTCATGATTCTCCTATAGGCCGATATCTCTACCGCCTCCCTCCAGACTGGTGCCGCTTAGAGGACGATCGACTGTGCAACACCGTGTAAACTCTCCTTCTTTCGGATTTGTGTTCCCCAATGTTCAGCATCACCCTCCCCAACACAGCCGCACTATTCGCACCTCCCGCACGTGCTCCCCACATTTTACATTCTGGTGCAATGTCACTCCTAGGTACTTTACTTATTTCTTGGGTGGTAGACATGCTCCGCACATTGTAATTCAACACTTTGCCTTTTCCCCTTCAGAATGATGGCTTCGGTTTTCTCTGCCGCAAGTTTCAGTCCGTGCTGCGTCATCCATTTCTTTACGACGCGGCCTGCGTTCCGAACCCGATATTTGAGATCTGGCTCATCCTGGGCCACTACCAGTATAGCGAGGTCATCCGCGAATGTGAAGGAGATTGTACCCTCTCCGTATTCACAGTTCAATCCTGTTATATGCCAGGTTCAATAGCGTGGGGCCCAAGACAGATCCCTGGGGGACCCCGGCCGTCACGTCCACGATCGTGCCCTTTTTCACCATAATCCTTCTCTCGGACAGATACTCCGGCACCACATTTATTAGGTAACCAGGACATTCTCTCTCCTCTATTGCCTTCATTACCTTGTTCCACTGCAGTGTATTGAATACATTCTTCACATCAAACAACAGCAGGGCCGTCCAATGATGTTCATCCCATATGTTGCATCACGATTGCATTAATCGTGCTTTTTCCTTTGCAAAAACCAAATTGCCTCCGAGATAAACCGAAAAAAAGGGTATCTCTGCCCAACCGAATTTCGTGTCCTAGGTACTTATAAGATGTAGTCTGCACAATATTCCTTCCATCAACAGCAATATTTCGATTTAGCACCAGATTAGTCATTATTTGCGTCTTATTCATATTAATCTTTAGTCCGACCTCCAAGCAAATGTTTAAAGTGTGTATAAAGGAGATTACAATTATTATAACACATGGTAGTCCTTATGTTTCAAACAATATGTTCTTGTAAAGACATAACTTTGATTATTGGGTAAACCAACATTATACGATATGTCAGGAGATATTAAAAAATAATTAACATATAATAAATTCACTGTTTAAATAAATATTCCGTACTCGTACTATTGCAATAAAATATTAAAACCAATAAACGATAACTTATTAAACTGTTTATTCGGGCTGTTGGGCCGTTGTCTTCTGTTGAGATTTGTTCTCGACGTTTCGCCAACACTAGGGGTTGGCATCTTCTGGAGATGTTGATGCTTCGCTTGTAAGCAGAAACTGACGACGCGTTGTACTACGGAGGCAATATTTATAATTCCCACTCGCCTCCCCTCCACTGGTTTCGGCTTGAGGGGGCGTGTCGTTGTTTATAGTAGCTTTTCTATCTCCGTGTTTGGCGGGAAGGGCGTTTGTGGATTTTAATACTGGTATCCATGTTTTGTTGATTTTTAGTCCTTCTTCTATCCTATTGAAATTGTTTGGGTGCTTGTATATTTCCACCGCTTCCCGATATAACCGTGGGTAGTACTGTGAAGTTTTGTCCAGCATCTGTGTTTCTTCAAATAGTATTCGATGTTCTCCGCTTCCCAAAGCGTGTTCGGCAACGGCAGATTTGTCGATATGTCCTAAACGACAATGGCTTTTATGTTCATTTATCCTGGTGTTGGTGTGTCTTTTTGTGGTTCCCACATATACCATTCCACATGTGCATGGTATTCGGTATACTCCGGCCGTTGCTAATGGGTCGCGTTTGTCTTTTACCGATCTTAAACAATCCTTGATCTTCTTTGTAGGTCTGAAGATGGTCTTTATGTTGGCTTTCTTGAGTATTCGCCCAATTCTGTCCGTTACCCCCGATATATAGGGCAAGAACGCTTTCCCTTTACATCCTGTTTCTTCGTCCCTTCTTCTAGATACGTTGTTCATCGCCTTGTGTATTTCTCTTCTGGTGTACCCATTAGAGGTAAGCGCTTTTTCAATATAAAGAAGTTCACTTTGGAGATGTTGTGGTTCACAAATTCTCTTCGCCCTCTCTGCCAAAGTTTTGATGATACCTTGTTTTTGGCTAGGATGATGATTTGAGTTCCTGTTTAGGTATCTGTCTGTGTGTGTAGGTTTTCGATACACTTTATGTCCTAAGTGACCTTCCTTTCGATTTACTAATACATCCAGGAACGCTAGTTGTTGAGCTTTTTCTGTTTCCATCGTAAATTGAATATTTGGATGTAGTGTATTTATATAAGCCAGGAAATCGTTTAGTTTTTCTGCTCCGTGACCCCAAATCACAAAGGTGTCATCAACGTATCTGAACCATACCCTAGGCTTGTATGCTGAGTCCATTATCTTCTTCTCTAAATGCTCCATGAAAAGGTTGGCTATGACCGGGCTTAGTGGGCTTCCCATTGCTACTCCATCCATCTGTTCATAAATTTGGTCTTCCCATGAAAAGTATGTGGTAGTTAGGCAAATACGGTATAATTCCACCATATCCTTGGAAACTAGTCCCTCAATTAAATTCAGAACGTCTTCTAGGGGGACTCTTGTAAATAGGGAAACCACATCAAAACTAACAAGAATGTCAGATTCCTGCAAAGTTATTCTTTTACAAAGGCATCGTTTTTTCCTATATGTGGTTGTAAAAACACTGAACGCCAGAAAAACAAATACGAACGCTTAACCAAACATAAGGAGGTAGAATCAAAACAAAACACAGAAAGAACAGTGGTCAATCTTTCAGATAAAGTTTTAACTTCAGCTGAAACATCATTGTTAGCCAAAGGGGGAAATTTTGCGATTGTGCCTAAAGTTATACCCAAAGAAGACATCATCGCTAATATAGAGTCTGCGATCCGCAACTTACCAATCGAAGCAGCTGAAGAAATAAGGACAGAATCAGCAAGAATTTTGCATAAAGCTAAGACACCGAAAAATAATTTGAGCCACCAAGAAATACGTGCCATAAAATCGTTAAACGCAGACAAAGATGTTGTAATTTTACCAGCAGACAAGGGAAACGCCACGATCGTAATGAAGACAGCCGACTACAAAACGAAAATACAAAATCTTCTAGATCCTGCGGTTTATAAGAAACTTAAAAAAGATCCCACAGCAGTCACCCTACGGAAAATCAACAGACTTATTAAATCTTCGTCCATACCAGAGGAGATAAAGCCAAGAATATGCAACAGCGAAGCAGTCCCACCACGCTTGTATGGCTTGCCGAAAATACACAAAGACGATGTACCTCTCCGCCCTATTGTGAGCTCCATAGGATCTCCGTCTTACAGCCTTGCAAAACATCTGGCCGATATTTTACAACCACATATAGGAAAAAACGATGCCTTTGTAAAAGACTCCGCCCATTTTATTGAGAAGATCAAAGGAATAACTTTGCAGGAATCTGACATTCTTGTTAGTTTTGATGTGGTTTCCCTATTTACAAGAGTCCCCCTAGAAGACGTTCTGAATTTAATTGAGGGACTAGTTTCCAAGGATATGGTGGAATTATACCGTATTTGCCTAACTACCACATACTTTTCATGGGAAGACCAAATTTATGAACAGATGGATGGAGTAGCAATGGGAAGCCCACTAAGCCCGGTCGTAGCCAACCTTTTCATGGAGCATTTAGAGAAGAAGATAATGGACTCAGCATACAAGCCTAGGGTATGGTTCAGATACGTTGATGACACCTTTGTGATTTGGGGTCACGGAGCAGAAAAACTAAACGATTTCCTGGCTTATATAAATACACTACATCCAAATATTCAATTTACGATGGAAACAGAAAAAGCTCAACAACTAGCGTTCCTGGATGTATTAGTAAATCGAAAGGAAGGTCACTTAGGACATAAAGTGTATCGAAAACCTACACACACAGACAGATACCTAAACAGGAACTCAAATCATCATCCTAGCCAAAAACAAGGTATCATCAAAACTTTGGCAGAGAGGGCGAAGAGAATTTGTGAACCACAACATCTCCAAAGTGAACTTCTTTATATTGAAAAAGCGCTCACCTCTAATGGGTACACCAGAAGAGAAATACACAAGGCGATGAACAACGTATCTAGAAGAAGGGACGAAGAAACAGGATGTAAAGGGAAAGCGTTCTTGCCCTATATATCGGGGGTAACGGACAGAATTGGGCGAATACTCAAGAAAGCCAACATAAAGACCATCTTCAGACCTACAAAGAAGATCAAGGATTGTTTAAGATCGGTAAAAGACAAACGCGACCCATTAGCAACGGCCGGAGTATACCGAATACCATGCACATGTGGAATGGTATATGTGGGAACCACAAAAAGACACACCAACACCAGGATAAATGAACATAAAAGCCATTGTCGTTTAGGACATATCGACAAATCTGCCGTTGCCGAACACGCTTTGGGAAGCGGAGAACATCGAATACTATTTGAAGAAACACAGATGCTGGACAAAACTTCACAGTACTACCCACGGTTATATCGGGAAGCGGTGGAAATATACAAGCACCCAAACAATTTCAATAGGATAGAAGAAGGACTAAAAATCAACAAAACATGGATACCAGTATTAAAATCCACAAACGCCCTTCCCGCCAAACACGGAGATAGAAAAGCTACTATAAACAACGACACGCCCCCTCAAGCCGAAACCAGTGGAGGGGAGGCGAGTGGGAATTATAAATATTGCCTCCGTAGTACAACGCGTCGTCAGTTTCTGCTTACAAGCGAAGCATCAACATCTCCAGAAGATGCCAACCCCTAGTGTTGGCGAAACGTCGAGAACAAATCTCAACAGAAGACAACGGCCCAACAGCCCGAATAAACAGTTTAATAAGTTAGACGATGGCCGTGAAAGCCTAACGCAATTTATCAAACGATAACTTGTTGAACAGTGCTGATTGAAACAACAGAGCAGTAAAATGTTATTCATAAATGTAGTGTAAAATATATCGCCGCTTATCTGGTTTACTAGTAATAAAGTTACCAGCATTTAATTGCAAAGCGGTCTACTTAGGTGGAAAATACATAAGTTATAAAGAATTACATATGTACTAGTTTATTGTTTTATTAGGAGTAAAAAAATGATACTTTTTGTGACGAAGCTGTACTGTACTGTACATTAAGCCAAGACACAAAAAGTAATATTTTTTGTTGGTACCCCATTTTGCTTATTTAAAGTACGTAAAGTATTGAACTCTACGTTGAATTCTCTATTGATTTGACTAATAATAACGAAACCGGAAGTCGACCTCAAAACCGGAATGCAATTTTTAGTTCATCAAATGTCGACATGGATATCATTTAGCAGTTAATTTTGGATGCTGATTACGAATCCGGTGTCAGATTTGCTCTATCTTGACGTTTTATGCGTGTTTCGGGTCACTTCCGGTGTCGGATTGCAACCGGAAGTACATATTTAGATTCGTCTCGACGAGACCTTTCGATCCATATATACATTGTGGGGTCTAAAACTTAAAGTAAATTTTAACTTCCGGTTATCTTAAAACCAGAAGTGAATTTTTGTACCAAAAGTATATCTTGACAATCTCATACGTAATACTAATAATATTCCGAAAAAATATTTTAATTATCTAATATGGTTTTTGAGTAAAGTGGTGGACAAGAAAAGGGCTTAGTGTTTTAGTATATAAGATTTATCTGACCTGACAGAAGCACGTAACTTGTAACGTCAAATAAATAAAACGTGAATAAAATATTACTAACAAGTATTTCAAAAGCTTTATTCAAATATTTGGAAATCTTAATCTTTTAAATGAATGTGAAAAGTACAGTTGGTATTGTTTGAAATATTATACTTTCGTATTTTAAATGAGAGGAAATGCTGTTCAAATTAATATTGACGACATTCTCGGAAGCCAATGGGGTTGTACTTCCATGTGACAGATTCCAAATTAATTTGTGTTTTCTCATTTTCATAATTAGGAAAGGTGTACTGATGTACATCACAAATTCAACCAATTTATATTATTAGCTCTTATTTCAATTTTTTGTAGTAATAATACATGATTTCAAAGTGTACCAATAAAAAAAAATAGCGTAAAGTATTCGTGGATAACTGGTCTTTAAAATACTTGCTCTATTTCGAGCATTCCGGCTGCGCCGTCGCGTCGTGCTCGAAAAATCGCGCGTGTTTTAAAGACTTCAATATCCAGTTATACTATAATATACTATTTACTCCGAATAGAACATACTACTCGTAGGTTTTTTCAAAGGTCGTAAATAATTTTTATGTTACTATGGTTACTTTTATTGATTGTCACTTTGACAAATAAGAAAAATAACCGACTTTTGCGCTACTCGTTAAGTTTTGTGAACGTTTGTGCCTATTGTCGCCAAAAAGTACGAACACGTTCAAGTCCGACAACGCGACTGTCGCGTTCAGTGAATATAGCCTCAGAGGCCACCAACGCGAGTCGCGCGTCTTTGACTATATGATAATATATGAACATTATCTCGGCGGATTTTTTACGAATTACAACAAATATCTGCTGGCCGCTTGGAAACACTGGCATATACTGGAGTTTGTGTTTGCTTTTTGAATTTTGATGTTAAACTTTATTCTTAGTAAATGACAATGTATGAAGTATGTCACAGCTACAATTACTTTAGTGTTAGCTTCAATTACAAAAGAAGGCACTGAGGATGATCTGATCTAGACCGAAAACGTCACGTTATGCTCCTGTATAAATTTTGACGACACTTTTTAAAAACTTTTAATTATATGTTTTATACCTAAATATAAATGTGTTTTACTTCTGTATAAGTTTTTTATAACAAATATCTTCTGTCCCATTGATAAGCTGGATGATAAAATATGAAATCCTCAATTTCATTGCTTACTTTTCAAATATTCAAGCTAGACGTGCTTGAAAACGACAAAATTAGCTGTAAAAAAGGATTGTAAAGTAATAAAAGTAAGAGCATCAGTAAGCTTTGAGAGAATCACCAGATGTATTTAGATTATATCGCATTTCCAAAAATTTGTTGTATTATCATAATCCAATCCCATCGGTCTATTTTGCTATGCATTCAGTAATATTTTTTACGCCTTCGGTGTTGGATGTCTTTTAGTTTTACTGTGAGCCATTGCACGTGTTTTGCTAAATACTTTAATTTTAAATTATTCTTAAAATGAATGATGAATATTGGCAACCTTCGACTTCTAAACGAGGTAGGTGGGAAACTTCTCAGCCAATCTCAGATGATGAATTATTACACATATTAGAATATTCACATGACGACAGTGACGCAAGTGATAAAGATTTATGTTGTGATGAAGATGATCGCACAGACGATCATAATTTACAAGAAGAATCTGAAGATGTTGATGGTGATGATGAGTCTCAAAATATTATTGAATGGTCTTCAGAGGTTCAACATCCTACAGTGCTACCATTTACAGCAATACCAGGATTGAAAATTAATGTGGGTGGCAGCAATCCTATTGATTACTTTAATTTATTGGCATGTGAATTATTCTATGACCTGATTATTCAAAATAACAATTTATATGCCGTTGATATTCTTTTTTAAAGTAAATCTGAGAAAAGTAGAATTGCAGCTTGGAAGGATATAACTGTAGAAAAATTTAGAATTTTTCTTGGTTTGTTGTTTCACATGGGAACCATAAAAATTAATCGTATGAATGATTATTGGAAGAAAAATCATTTATTTAGTATTCCAGTGTTTGGACAATATATGATCCGAAATAACTTTATGTTAATTTTGCGTGCTTTACATTTTAACAATAATAGTGACAATAACCAGTCCACAGTTACCAAGACATCTCCATTGTTAGATTATTTTATTAATAAAATGGAGAATATTTATTAGGCAGAAAGAAAATTAGCCCTAGACGAATCTAGGATTTTATGGAGGGGAAGACTTAGTTTTCGTCAATTTCTCAAGGGCAAACGACACAAATATGGTATCAAACTGTATACTTTGGCAGAATGTACCGGGATAATTCAACGCATATTACTTTATAGTGGAGATAGTGACCCCGTAGTTGGAGGACGTAATCATACGGAAAAAGTAGTGCTAAATTTGATGAATTCGAAACTAAATGTTGGTCACTCCTTATATATGGATAATTTTTATAATAGTGTTCCATTGTGTAAAAAACCACTTTCAGTTAAAACTTATCTTACAGGAACATTGAGAACAGGAAGAGCGGAAAATCCACACGAAGCTGTTTCTCGAAAATTAAAACAAAATGAACTGGTGAGTGCTTATAATAATAAAGGGATACAACAATATCTAGGAAAGAAATTGATAAAGAAAAGCCCCGTTTAGTCGCTGAATATAACAAAAACCAAGGTGGTATTGACTTGTGTTAAATTATTACGACCAATGTTAAATTATTATAGTTGTGAACACAAAACTATGGGGTGGTACAAAAAAATAGGCATAGATATTTTTCAAATTATGCTAATCAACGCATACTATTTCTATAATAATTCTAATACAAAAATGTCATTTTACGACTTTCAATTGTCATGATTGATAGTCTTTTGGGACCAAACCCAAAAATCCTTCAAGAAAAATTTGACGTTTCATTTGCCATCCCATTGCCCTAAATCAACTAATGGTATTACAAAACGACGAAGGTGTAAATATTGCTGGCAAACTAAAAAAGAAAGAATAAATATAAGGTTGAATCCTCGAATAAATGAACTTTGATCAAATAAAAGGCATATATCGAGCACAGTTTAATTTAATCTTGCCCAAGTACTTTCCATCCCTAGATCATCTTCAGGGGCATCTGAAATAAGCTAAGAAACGTTTTTTATAACTAAAGAAATTGATTAACTTCGATAAAAACTCGAAGTTTATGGTTGATAAAGAGTTTTTATGTGATTAACGTTTATAGACTTACTTCGTCAATTGCGGCCTATCCGACAAGAACAAAATGTCATAAACATATAATTGTACATCACACTACACTACAAAAGGACAAACAAACACTTTAAAATTATTGAGGAAAAGCTGCTTGGGCAAAATTAAATTAAACTGTGCTCGATATATGCCTTTTATTTGATCAAAGTTAAAAAAGAAAGAAAAGACTCATTGTTTTATTGTGCGGAGTGCCCTGAACATCCAGGATTGTGCTTAAAAAATAATAATATGATTGAGAAAAAATATAATTATGAACCTCAATAACTAACATAAGTAATTATTAAATGCACTTTTCTAAGTTCAACCGATACATTTTCTGTCCTGTGGCCACCAACGCGACTCATGCGGTGAGTTTTTTTTTTATGACCAAATTAATTTTTTTTGTACCCATATTTATTATAAATGACTTTTTAAAGTGTACCTTAAAAATTAATTAGTTCACACGAATACATCTCAGTGGCCCACTGTTTCCCCTTAAAAAAAGGGACGGAGCTGAGCTAAGTCTGATTTCTCGGCATTGCGTATTTCTCCAGATATTTTGTGTACTGAAGACCGTAACCGAAGGATTGTTGACTACCAAGTCCACTGCGGTTTACGAAGCTTTTGAGCTGTTGATTTTTACACTATTGTGCATAGGCGTAAACGTACTTAACTTTTATGTTTAGGCGTAAAAGTAACACCTTTGTATTGTTAATCACGTCACGGAAATTAATACTTTTGCGACATTTAAAAAAAAACGCTTTTTTTAATTAGTCCTGTTGGTCCAACATTGGTTTGACATAACTATACGATTATTTCCCAAAGTATCGAGAAATATCATTTAATGTTACAAGTTTTACTGCACACAGTTTTTGTTTATTTGAACTTTTATTATGTAACTTATCTTTACGGCTCAAAAGTTAATTCAAGATTTTCGAAGTGAAGTATGCAATTAATCGTAAATCGGCGAAGTTTATTACTTGATAAGTTCTCAGGGAGCGGCAATATATCACGAGTTTCAAGAAGAGGGCCGATGTTTAGATTCCCATAAATCACCCTTACCTTATGCGGCATAGAAACAGGACAGAACAAACTGTCTTCACATAAAACATTAACATTCTGCACCCTTGGAGAATTATCCGAAGTTCCGCAACAAATTTAAAGCCTGAAGTTTTGAACCTATTTCGCCGGGTAAAGGCATTTACTTTACAAACATAAAATATTGGAGAAAGTTGCTCGATAAGTATTTCTTACTTTACATTTAGTTTACAATATATCTACATATTTCTGAATTTTGCTGAAGGGGTTGAATAAGTTTAATGCTAAGTTTCTACAAATATGAAAATAATGAAAATATGAATGTTTAACTATGTTATTAAGTCAACAGACGTCGCATAAAATTGCTCAAAACAATGCAAAACTAGAGATTAAATAGTCCTACCAACCTAAGTAAAATATTACATATCATTTATATGCTTTGAATGTTTCGTTACATAGAGAATAAATCCGATATCAAAATTATTTTTGACTAATAACTAATAATTTTGATAACTATATTATAGTTTACGAGTAAATGTATTTCTTTAACGATATTTGAACCAAATTTCTGATTCTATAATTTTACTTTATATAACTTTTAATGCATACAATTTAATTTATTTTAATTTAATTATAATAAATCTTATTCACGACCCATGAAATTCCTATAAACACCTTCTTACCCTGCTCATCCTATCCAACAAGAATATGAGAAAACTAGATGCAAAAAATCCGTAAGTCCGGTAGAAGCTATCGTGCTAAAAACTGAATGGTCGCATGTCACTCGGTCGCTAACGATGCTCTTGGGACACTGGGAGAAATCCCATTGAATATCAGTATTTTTCCTGTACGCGGGAGTCTACAGGAATCGACCAACAATCCCCAGCTACTCGTGGGAATAAATATGAATACTCACCACCATGCAAGTTAAGCACGGTATTTAAATGCCAAAAACCCGGCCGCTCTAAATCAACCCTACTCGAAGAGCGTCAAAAAGATAAACCTAAACATCGCCACATACAATGCTCGGTCACTCTTTTCCGAGAAAAGATTCGAAGAAACGCAGGAAGAACACTCGAAAGTGATTTGGGTTATTGTGGGTATCAGTGAAGTAAGAAAAAAGAGAGAGTCTTATCACACCCCCATCAGGCCATTTAAGGTACTACAAAGGAGAAGAAGAATCGACAGTTAGAGGCGTCGGTTTCTTTATTCAAAAAAGAATTGCCAATAGGTGTCAATAAACCAAATCTAAACTAAGGTGGTCTACTTAAACATCAAAATAAGCGCAAGATACATACCTTAAAGATCGTTCAAATTTACGCACCTACTAGAGGACATCCAGACAAAGAAGTCAAAATATTCTACGATCAAATATCCTGTGCAATCAAGGAAAATCCTGGTCACTTCTTAATAATAGGTGGTGATTTTAACGCCAAAATAGTCACTAAGGAAGATCGCTCTAAAATAATATTGGGAAATTTTGGAAGCGGACAGAAAACCCTGGAAGGCAGAAATGATAAAAGCAAGCAACTGTTTACTTTTCTTTTGGAGAATATGGTCTATTAAATAAACAGCTTTTTAAATAGAAAAACCACAGAAGATGAACACGGAAAGGCAATGATGGAAATACAAGGAACGAAATCGACTACTTCTTAATAAAAAAAAAGAATTATTTAAACACGTAAATGTATTAAACCAGTTTAATATCAGCAGTGACCATAGGTTATTAAGAGCAAAAATAACCATATCGTCCAAAAAAGAAAGACATACAGTGATAAATAAGAAGCCACCAAAGAAATGAACAAAATCAATCAATCATCATTCAGGAGTTCGAAAAATATATTGATACTTTGTTTAAAGAAACAACAACAACAGACATCACTATATTGAACAAACAGATGGTCAACCCAAAGCAACAGACCCAAGCTAAATATTGTTCAACAAACAAAAAGGATAAAAAACTAAGTTAACTTACAACAACCCTTATAGACCAAATGCAACAGATGAAATAACAAGATGAAATAACAATATAAGATGATCACAAAAGCAACAAGAAAAGACATAAGGCACTATAAAGTAGAAAAAACTAAACAAGCAATGGAGCAAAATACAGTCGTGACAGCATATAATATTTTAAGATATATATGCCTGTTTAGATTCTCAAATCGTATTGTACTGGATTAAAAGTTCACCTTCGAGGTTTAAAACTTTCGTCGAAAATCGCATTTTGTGTATCCATACCCATAGTCAAAATTATTCTTGGCATTATACGGAATCTCGAAATAAAACAGCCGATACGCCTTCAGGAGGTAGACTACTGGCTGATTTTCTATAAAAATTAAACTGTTTAACAGGTCCTTCGTTTTTGTATATTATTCCATTAATTTTTCCAGAGGTTTCTTCCTCATTGTCGGAGAAATCCTCTTGGGAAGATGTAACGAAAATTTTAGTGTTTGTTTCCACTCGTGAGGAACATTTTCTGTCTTGCTTATTAAAAAATTAATGATTTTTTACCTCGATCCAAAGAATTTTGGCTTTTATGTTGTGATTCTCGCACAACTCTCGTTATTAAAAGTTGAAAGGGTCAGGACCCTTGGCGTTGGTAGATTTGGAAGGCTCGTTAAGTTCTTGTCAGATTCACATAGGAAAAGTATTTTGAACAACATTTTCAATCAAACTCGTTTTCAAAACCATTTCGTAAGTTGGGAGTATTTTTAGATAATAATACTTAGTGTCTAAGAGTAGGTGTACGTCTATCTTAGTCTTTCTTGTCGTACAAAGCAAAACATCCTTTTTTGTTACCAAAAAATCTCGCCTTTCTACTCTCCTAGTTTGTCACCATCATAAGAAGTATTTACACGCTGGATTTAAGAGTACTAGGTTTTTGGCTAGTCAAAAGTTTTGGATACTGTCTTCTAAATAAGCCGTTAATTCAGTATTGTTCAAATGTATTAGATGTTGGAAACAATTTCCCAAAGCCTTACAACTCCCTATGGGTAATTTGCCTAAATTTTGTCTCGTTGCTATTAAACCTTTTTCGATTTGTTGGTTAGATTATAGTGGACCGTTCTCATTAACTGTATCTCGCTAAGAGATGTGGCTGTATCGGAGAATGCTTAAGATCCCGTGGACTGACCAAGTCACAAATGAGGAGGTCCTCAGAAGAATAAATTAGAACCGAGAGGTACTGACCACCATCAAATCTCGAAAGTTACAGTTCTTCGGACATATTATGCGAAATGAATCCAGATATGCTCTCCTTCAAGTCATCCTGCAAGGAAAAATATTTGGAAAACGAGGTCCAGGAAGAAGAAGTAACATCTTGGTTACACAACCTCAGAACCTGATTCAATACAACATCTGTGCAGCTTTTCCGCGCTGCTGCAAATAAAGATTGCTATGATGATCAGCAACATTCGTAACGGATAGGCACATCAAGAAGAAGATATCTCGCTACAGGGGGGTTAGAACTTAAAACGCCTATTTGTGTCTATTTCTATGTTACTCCACAAAGACTTTACATCTTAATTGGCTAGTGATTTAACCGCGGAAGCTTTTTTGGCGGCTTTACAACGTTTTATCGCTCGAAGATGTCGAGTATCTCAAGTATCTTGTGATATTGGTACCAACTTTTATAGTGCTTATCGACAACTCAGTAGCTTTATGGAGAGTGCTCTTAATAAGAAAAATATTAAATTCTCGTTCTGAAAAGGATCATATTGCTCGTATAGTCGTGGCTCAAATTTTAACGTACAAAGAATTTTATACTATTTTGACTTTAGTTAAGTCCGTCTAGATATACCTGTAGACATATACTGTTGTTTTATTGACTTTCAAAAGGCATTTGATCGTGTTAAGCACTCTATATTGATCGAAGCTCTAAAAGACATTTTCTTGGACGACAGGAATGTTCGAATAATTGCAAATTTATATTGGAATCAAACAACATCAGTTTAAGTAGATGGTGTGGAATCACAGGCTTTTAATATTAAAAGAGGAGTACGACAAGGATGCCTCTTGTCACCCCTGCTTTTCAGCGTTTACTCCGAAAGAATTTTCAGAAAAGCACTTTCTGAAAAACAAGAAGGAATACTTGTGAACGGTGAAGTCATCAATATTTCGAGATATGCGGATGATACAGTACTCCTAGCTTCTAGTCAAGAAAATCTTCAAACACTACTTGATAGTGTCGTTGAGAGCTGTAGGGAGGCAGGTCTGGATCTGAACATACGGAAAACCAAAATACTCGTAATAAGTAAACAACAGCATATAAAACCGTCTATATATGTAAATAATACCAAACTTAAGCAAGTTGATAAAATCGTTTACCTTGGACAGCAATTAAATTGTAACGCAGAAAGTCACGGCGAAATTAGATCTAGAATAGAGCAGGGTGGAGCGGCTTTTAGAAGGATGTCCAAGATATTATGTAACAGAGACCTAAAATTGGCATTGAGCATCCGCCTACTTCGCTGCTACGTGTTCTCGGTCTTACTTTATAGTGTAGAGTCCTGGACTGTGAATACAATTGATCTAAATCGCCTTGAAGCTTTCAAAATGTAGTGCTATAGAAGAATTTTAAAAGTTTCCTGGGTGGAGAAGATTCGAAACTCCACAATACTTAAACGTCTCAGCAAGACTACTGAGATCATAAAAAGCATCAAACAGAGAAAGCTGAAGTATTTCAGACATATTATGAGAGGTCCCAAATATAGGTTGCTACAAAATATCATGCAAGGAAAAATAGCAGACAAACGCAGTACAGGACGAAGAAGAACCTCATGGTTGAAGAACTTGCGAGATTGGTATGGTGTTGATACAAGCATGCTATATAAGGTGGCAGTGAATAAAATTAAGATAGCTATGATGGTAACCAACGTTCTCAAAGGACATGTTACATGAAGAAGAAGAAGAACCAAATTATCCCACACAAGCATTACTATACAGTCTTTATCTTCCAGTCAACAAAATAACTCTAGCTCTCTTGAAAATTATGACTGTCCGACACAAGAATTTAGCATATTCAAAGAGGAAAATACATCAAAATCATTCTTCAAATGAACTAGATCTGAAGTAATAACACGCTATATTGAGACAATGTATTTTCAAAGCCAACCCAGAAAAAAAAAAGAATAAAAACAAAAACATCGACAATTACTTTACAAACACTAATGCAACCAATTAAAAAATTATTCGATTCTGAAAAACAAATATTAACCTTCAAAGAAACAGTTGATTTATTTTAAAACATTCACGAAGCTTAAGAAGTTATCAGTGTTACAAATAAATATACCTCAGACACTCAAGCATTTATACAACTCTTATCCAAAATCCATTCATGTACATCCGAGCGTCCACTAAAATTGAAATGTACCAAGTTAAAAAAAAAAAGAAAACTGACGAAAACTCAAACACAAGGATGAAGAACTCGGCACGGATACGTCGAGTGAGTTATGACAGGAGCTTAGGATTTAATTAAAAACAAAATAAACATTCAGTTTATTACAATGGAATATAAACGCGTTTATATCCATTATAATATGCTAAAAATTTTAGTTAATGATCTTTCACCTGCTATTATTTCTCTTTACGAAACAAATTTTAAAGACCAACATTGCCATACATTTGATAACTTTTCACCTTTTTATAAAAATAGAAACAATCAGGAGAAATGAAGTGGTGAAGTGGCTATTTATGTTAATAACACCCTTCAAGCACAAACAATTCCTCTTAGAACAGACATCGAAGCTGTAGCCGTCTCAGTTAAACCTTCCCAATGTATTAATGTATGCTCTATACCAGTGGGGCAGTTCAACTTCAAAACTTCGCGAAGTAAAAACATTATGTAACCGTGAAAATATCAAATTTCCATCAGAGCTCGTCAAGTCGTTATTACTTGACTTCGCCTGTACATACCCGACTTACCCACGGACATATAATCGGCCACACTAATCCTACTTATGAAAATTGTAATGTTCCACTCAGTGTGAAGCATGTCCTTGTAGTGTCCAAGATACTAGTTACACATACAGACCAACCACATCATCAGATCAACAAGTGACATCTCAGGAGAAAAATGTAAAATTGAACAATTGGTAAAATTCCTTGAAGACATTATTATACTGAACAAAATTTAATATGTATAAGTAAATTATTTTATGTATATGTATATATGTCGCTAATAACCTCAGAGGTTGATTGTTGAAAATAAAAAAAAATTATATATATACTTAAGAAAACATTACAGTTCCTATAAATTGATACTTTAAATCAAGAAAACTATAACTCTAATCTTAATTTTAAATTAAAATAATGTGATGTAAAGTATTTCTGTATTATGTGTCGACCACTAAAATTTATTGGCATTAATCTAATGAAATAATAGTTTTCATTAATCGTGATTTATGCAGAAAGTTTGTGCCTAGTTCCGAAACTTCCGAAAAGTATAAGTTAAATACCGAGCTCTAAAACAATCTTACCAATTTTAATCAGGACTAACTTTTGATGCAGGGATATTTATCTTTTTGAGTATATATTTTGTCCGAATAAAATAGTGTGCTAGGAGAAATATAGCAGTGAACGATATCTAACTTAGCGACTGTTAAAAACAATAACGTAGAAACAATCTAAGTAAACAATTGGTGTAAAATTTTATTTAATAATTTCATAGGAACGTGATAATAGTGATACAGTATTGCCACTACAAGCTGCAAGAAGAGAACTGAATAGTTTCGAACACATTTAAGAGTCTATAATAGATCATTATACAAAGTAGGAATGAAATATGGAACCAAGTAAAAATCTGCCCATGTTTCCTTCTGAAGTGTCTCGTTCTTAATGCTCATTCATCTCTTTTCTTTATCTGCTGATCATTCTCCATATTTCTCTTTGTGTTTTGTAGATTTAGAACGTTTATTTATTCCATATTGCTGTACGGAGTGGAAACATGGACTTTCGGAATTACAAGTATGAGGCGTATAGAAGCCTTTGAGATGTGGGTTTTTAGAAGGATGCTGAAGATCTCTTGGACAGAGCACGTGACCAACAACGAGGTGCTAAGAAGAATGAGTACTGAGATAGAACTCCTAAATATTGTAAAAAACAGAAAAACGAGTTATCTAGGACATATTTACAGGGGAGAAAAATACAACTTCCTACGACTTATAATAGAAGGAAAAGTGGAAGGAAGAAGAGGTCCAGGAAGAAGAAAATGCTCCTGTTTGAAGAATGTAAGAGACTGGACAGGCATGAACACACATTCGATACTAAGAACAGCTCAAGAGAGAGAGCAATTTGCTGTAGTTATAGCCAACCTTCAGTATTGGAGAAGACACCTTAAGAAGAAGAACTTTTGTAGATTTCGTGTTCCATCTCTTTTAAGAAATTCTCCCAATGTTCTCTTTTTATTCTTATGACGACAGTATTTGTTTAATTTCTAATTCGTTTATAGTGGTTGGACGCCTGTTATGTTTGTTACGTTCTGTATTGTAAAAAGGCTTTCTTCCTTTCTTCGCTTTGTGTCTTCACTTTCTTCCTAAACCATGGCATTTATTTATTGATATTTAAGTGGTCATTACTTTTCTTCCTCAAAGAGCTTCTATTGCTTCATTAATTATGTTATTTCTCAGATTTTTTTCCCAACGTTTGCCAGATTTCCTTGATGTTATCGTTTTATAATATTTTATTTTCAGCTATCTTCTCTGATGTTCTCTTTCTATATAAGTATTGCGTAGGCTGTTAAATCCCAAAGAAAACAGAAATGCTTCAACGGCAGTATTTTAGTATGTCACTACACCAGTATACAATCCCTCAGGGTTTTAACATAACAGATCAGAAATATATCGATAAGCGTTTTTAAATTCTAAAAACAAAAATTCTCTGACGGCAGTATTTTAGTATGTATCTTGATTATTATATAATTTCTTTGGGACTTTGACCAGATCTCTAATATATAAGTTTTTAACGAGTGCCCGACAGTTTTCGTAGTTGGTCCTGGTACTTCCAGGTTTTTGTATCACTGCTACATTGAACCTTTCCATAATAACAGTAGATTCTGCCGAAGTTGCCTATAATGCTGGATTTTCGTCTTAAGGTCTCTGGTTGAAACCATCGGAACCTATGTATCAATTTAACTATCTGGATAACTAATGTAACCATTCGGATACCTTGTTAAGTCTGTAATATGCCTCGAAATAAACCCCTCAATGCTTTATATAATTGTGAAGGCCTCTTCGATCGTGAACTTAGGCTAGTTCTCATTATTCGCGTCACACGATTGACGACCATGAATAGCTTAGGCATAATATTGGAATAGACTGGTAAGCATATTAAACCATTTCTTAGTATACGCATAGTTTATTCACAACAGCTTCAATGAATTCTTAAATTTTTTTATATAGACCTGTAGAAATTGATTCTCACTTTCCATAGGAGCTCCCTTTTCTACTTGTTCTGACTTGTTGAAAATCAGATCTGTTTAAACCTGATATAGTTAAGTATGAGAATGTATCTGTGTACAACCAGTATCTTGAATGCTTTTATGATATTGCTTTATGATCTAGTCTACTTGTTCGTGCTCCTAGGTTTTTTAATGATTATTTTTTGTAAAAGAGTTTTGGTGTTCTGCAAAAGGACTTTTTATCGTAGATAACTACTTCTGTCCTGATTTTGCACGGATTTTCTTTAGTCTACGTTTTAGCCGCTATATTTTCCTGTTTTCTGATCTATCTACTTTAAACTCCTGTTGGGCATTTGTTCAGAGTCTGTACTTTAAGTGTAACAAAAATTGTATATGTGAGCTTCAGTTACAAAATACTTGGGTCCAGAGCTGGCCGTGCAAGTGCCAAAAGCATCGTCAGCGACTGGGAAAAAACCTGGATCCAAAGGCAGCATAACTCTGACTAGGAAAATGTATCTCCCCAGTCAAACATATAGAAAAATATATCTTGGTCATATATGTGCTAATAGATTTAAAGTACTATGGAAAACAAGTAGGAATTAGCTCAGAGTCATAACAGGCTTCCTTATTGGATATGCGCCGGTCAAGAGACACCTGCATAAAATAAGACTGTTTCAATGTAGACTTAAGGAGATTGTGCAGAAGTGGCAAACTCTCTTTGGAGACAACTAAGTCACTCCAAAAATATATGGTACTCATCCACTAGACCTGTATAAGTTGGTCGGAATTCTAGAATCATGGAGTGGCTATTATAAACGAATCGAAGATGTCCAATAAACCGCCAGTTGGCTCTAGTACGCCGGTTTATAACAGATGGATTCCAGAAATAAACACCTGTTCTATATATTCATACGACGTTCCCTACGCCATTGAAACGCGTTGTGTTGTGTTTGAGAACTTCCCCACAATAGAAATTTTTTTTTGTAGTACTTGCATTATTTGATACTGATACTGTCTGCGTTTAAATTGGATAAAATATCATACATAACTTATTTTATGCGGGCGTTATGTTTCCCTAGATTTACTGTGACAATCATTGGTATAATACATTTTATTACTCAAATTTTAATTAAAAATTTTTCCTCTGACTTAAACGATAAATTTCAACACACACGCAACTTTTTCAGAAACCACTACTCCAAGATTTACTACTAAATAATTATTTATCGTATGTTGCTGGTCCCCATACTAAAAATTAATGATTAATTCTTTCGGGAAACAAGTTCTAGACTATCATTTTTCCTTGATGGCGCCATTCCTGAACAACTGAACACATACTGAGGCCATCTAGCGAACAATAAAATACCTATATAGTTTTAAATGTGTTCTCCGCCTATCCCTGATCTGGGCCGGGCAAAACGATAAAACCTGTGCCAGTAATAGATGGAACACACTAGGAAATAAACAGCAGAATAAAACGCATATTTTATTTCTTTTTATTCTTTTTTCAGTAAGCTCAGAGGCGGGTTGATTGTTAGGATAAGTGGTTAGGGTTTTAATTTTAATATAATGAGTTAGTTTACGATTAGAGCTGGCTAAATGGTTGCAACTATCATAAATAGTAGTTTTTGAAATGTTCCCCATTAAAACATGTAAACAGATGTAGAAACATGTATATACCTTATAGTTGACCGGATTTTAAAATTGTTTTGAAAACATATTGGTTTCAGCCACCTTTTAGCTGCCAGTGTGCTACCTTCGCAATACAGTATTAAAAATAAACGAAGAGTATATGATAAAAACCTTGAAGGTTATAAAAACTGAATTTTAAAAAAAGTTTGAAAGTTCGAAAACTCCAAGATTCGTTATATATAGGGAGCCAAAAATGCAAAAGAATACCGTATCTTTCTTATTACAAAAAAATGGTAAAACAGTATATTAGAAATAATAAAATATCAGATATACAGTCAACCATAAGAATTATTTTAACTCAATGCAGACCAAAATTTTTTTTAATTCAAAATCTTCTCTCAAATACTTTGTAACCTTAGACCGACCCGTCACAAAAGGTGGGCGTCAATATGTAACAATAAAACTAACAACTTTCTTTGGGAGCCAATTGTCAAGCCTCGTCTAGCTCAGTCTCTTAGGTGCAAGAACGTCTGAGCTTGGACGTAAATCCGAAAAATGAGTTTGGCTGAGATAAATAAACCAATATATTAGCTAATCATTTATGACATAAAAAAATATAAAATTAAAATTTTGTATGTTTTGAATAACTTACTAATGAGTAGACTGTGAGTTGATGTAGATGCTGGATCGAACTAGTTGTAGTTTTAAGCAGCTATTGAGTTCTGCATGATATCTGCTGTGCTGCTGTATCTATCATCCTATATGTGGTGTACCAGGAGGCTTCAGGAAGTTGCAACCAACAAGGGGGGACAAAAATAATTTATTACGACCAAAAAACTAAAATGATAAATTTTGTGTTAGCACCATCATAACTATTTAAATATTTTCTTGTCATATGATGATTACAGATAATTACAATATTAAATAGCAAATAGCAAATTGGCAAGGATAAATTGATTATCATTATTAATAAACAAATTAGTTAAACTGTACTAAAGATACTAACTGCATATTGGATGAATTATAAGGTTAAAAACAAAGACTTTTAAAGGTTGCAATATGGTGCATAAATTTAAAAGTAACGTATTCTCTAAAGTTTGAGGAAAATTTTGGATTTAAAAGTATTATTGGTAGAAAGCATTGGATCAAGTTGCCATTGGAAACCAAATTTAGTAAACAACTTAAACGATATAAACATCAGTTTTGACAAATATGGTTCTTTAAGATGTCGTACAAACTTAATATTCGTCAAAGCATTTATCGTTTAGTTAGACTTGTACCAACACGCTATATTGTAAGAATTTTTAGTCATCAAAATATTTCTGTGTCAACGATTTACCAGACCATTAAAGAGTGCGAAAATAGTATACCTTGCCTTAATTTGCCCAAAAGTGGAAGATCAAGAGGTTTAACTCCTGCTCGGGAACAGAGATTAATTCAGAGTAAGGAGAACCAATTAGGAAAGTCTTTGCGAAATGTTGGCCGAAGATATAATGTTTCACGAATGACTGTAATTAGAACAATTTCTAGAAATAATTTAAAACGATACAAAAGAAATAAGCTCCTATAGTAGGACAATTTTCAATTAAAGGTGACTAATCTACAAATTGAACTAAGGGCTAACGGCAACCATGTTAAATGTCCGAAGTAAATTCTTACCTGGTCATTTTTATTGTGTATGCTTCGCCCTTGTAAATAAGTGAAAAAGTAAGATAGTCCCATAACTTGCTCCGTAACTATAAATTGGTGCGATTTACGAGCGTATAGTTAGACAAGTTCATTGAATAGTTTGAAAATCGGTAAACTTATCAACATTTCGCTGGTCTATATATATTTACGTTCTTAGAAAGAATGAGAATGAGAGAAATATGATATTTTAGTTTATTAGTTCCACATTATATATGTGCATAGGCGTAGTGTGTTCTATTTCTTGGGAATATATTTATTAAATAGACTTTATTATTAACTTGATAGTCATAACTAAATAGACTTAACAGTTTTGAGGTAAGCAAAGTAACTTTGAGGTAAGTTTATTCTTTTTATGTATTAACCAATTAACGGCCGAAATAATGAACAAAGAGAAATTTGACAATTAATTTATTAGATTGGATTAAAAACACAAAAATTAAGGCTAATTTACAACCAAAAAGATTTTTTTGTCATAAATGTAAATTAAATTTTAAGGTGAAAATTTTCGAAACATTCGGGGTGTAGATGCACTTTACACCTTTTACATAAATAAATAATATTACTTTTGCACAAAGGCAATGACAGAACAATTAACAACATTAATTAATAAAATTATAAAACACAATAAAATACCCGAAGAATGGAGAACGAGCGAACTACTTAATTCTACTATTCAAAAAAGGATATAAAAAACAGACAGAAAACTACAGAGGTATAAACAACTTGTTAAATACTACGCTAAAACTTACAACCAAAATTTTACAAGTGCTAATAAATCGGAGGATAAGTTAAACAGATGAACAACAGGGTTTTCGTAGTGGAAGATCGTGTACAGATGCAATATTCGTTATAAAGCAAATTACTGATAATGACACATGCCCCGACACAGCCACAACGCAAAGGCTACTGGAAACGGCAGAGATGAGAGTACTCAGAAGAATTACAGGAAAGACGCTAAGAAATCGAAATAGAACTGAAGACGTTAGAAGAAAATTTAACGTACATTGTATATAGGAATGAACACAAAAAAGAAAAAAAGAATGGAAAAACCACATAAGCAGAATGGAGAAGACCAATAGATAGATATCGTCAAAATAGCAATAGATAAGTCACCAATCAGCAGAAGAAGTATTGGACGAAGAGGTATTAATCCGCCAATAAACAAGCAGTATTGCTTATAAAGAGGAAGAAGAAGAAAACTTTTGCACATCCGACATTTTTGCATTATCGTCTCTTTTTGTAATATGGCCAATATTATCAAATCTGGTTTCATCTGGTAAAGTAAATTTAGATTGACGTCCATGTACTAAGTTTGACACTGATGTAGTGCTTTAATATATAACTTGCCTCCATTTTGGCTTTTATATTGTCTAAATCTCAATCAGACTGATGTTGAATTACTACTGAGTATAAAGGAGTATCTGTTGTTACCCAACTTGAGACAAATTTGGATTTACTATTTTTTTCTGGTTTTTCTTTGGACGTTTTATCTGTGGTTCAGAGGAATATCATAATCAGAATCGTCAAAATTCCCAATCAATTGTATTTCATATGTACCTGCAATATCCGATTTTATTGATTCTTCACAAAAAATATTATCAATGTCTTCTACATCGGAAACGTCGTCTAATTCCGGCGGCAAATTAACCACATTAAGTGAATCAGCATTTTCACAATCTAAGTCTTCTTCTAACAAAGCAATTAACTCTTTAGTAGTTAGTGCCATCTTCATTTCATATTTGGAGAATTTACTGAAATAAACAAATAATGCACTATTATATACACGCATTCACATGATAGTAGTTTAGCTTGCTTCATTTTAATTTATATGGAATATAAAACAAATAAACACAAGGAAACTTTCAAATCAAGTTTAATGACGAGATCGTTTGTTAAAATTTTAGATTGTTTAGCCTAATGAAAAAATGTTGAAAGCAACTAGCCTAATGGAAAGTGTTTTCCAAAGTTTTCTGTTTTTCAAAGTTCTGTATTAGGTACTCTCTAATAAGAATAAAATTTTACTTTAATGTGTTAGACAACTATAAGATACCTGTCAAAAGACACATGATAATTTAATAATTATAGAGGTCTTAGATTTAATTTTTACGTAATAACTTATGTGATTAAATAAATAATTAAATAATTTTTTTTGGCATGCCTCTGCAAAATTGATAAGTGGAATATGAATTCGTTGTTAAGTTATCGTTAAATGCTTCGTTAAGTGCGATATTGCCAATTAATCACCTTTAATTAAAAATTGTTTTATAAGTAAACACCAGCCCAGATATAAAAAATTCCTAGATGTTGCCGTGTATTGAGTATTGAGTATTCATTTTCCTGCTAAAATTCTCATTATTGATGATAAAAAGTATTGTACTTTATCCAATTCCGAAATGAAGGGCAACGACGGATTTTATATACGCAGTGTACAAGATACACCGGACGAAGTTAGGTTTAAGGGAAAAGTGAAATTTGCCGATAAAATTTTGGTATGGGGTGCCATCTCAAAAGCTGGTGTTTCACAACCGTTTGTTGGGTGTGTTCTCGGTTAAGCTCTCAGTGCTGACAATTATTTGACAGGTGTCTTACAAAGCTTATTCAATTTATAAATACTCATCACCCCAATTATGAAATCATATTTTGGCCCGACCTAGTGTCATGCCATTACGCCAGGAGAACGACAGAAGGGTTAACCGCTCAAAATATAAATTTTGTTCCCAAGCGCGACAACCCTCCAAATGTGCCTCAGGCGAGGCCTACAGAAGAGTTTTGGTCTTTTTTAAGTTGAATGGTATATAATAATGAGTAGGAGCCCAAAATGAAGATAAGCTAAGGCGAAGAATTTTGAATAATTTTGTGAGATCGACTTAGAAACAGTCCAAAGGCTTATTGCACATGAAAGACCAAATTTACGTGCCATCGAAGATCACGGACCTCTTTTTGTTCTATAAAAATACATTATAAACCTGTATATAGACTTAATTTACTGTATTTAGTTAATAAAATAAACTTAATTTACAATTAAAAAATACCTATTAATTTTTTCCGAAAATTTTATGGACATAGTGAAAAAATAATAATAAATTGAATTCTATTCTGAAAAACAGCATCATGTGCACATATCTGCTTACCGTTTCGGACCAATAAACCCTGTAATAGTAATGATATGACTAATAGCATAACACAATATTAAGAAAAGGTTATAATTAAGTCGGTATTATGTTCCTGTAGGACTAATGTATCCGAGTGTTGTTAAGCCACTGGTAGCAATCAACTTACACGTCTTAGTCAGTATAAAATTGTATCCCAACTGAGCTGGTCGCTTCTTGTTTAGAGTTTTTACTCTCGCATAGTAGTTATTGTTACATAGCTTATAGTTAAAATCTAAACGCATTCTTAATCAAGTATTCTAATATTGAAGAAAACATCCTTCGGAGAAATGATAATTATTAGTAACATTTTAATCTGTATCAGTGCGCGTGTAGTGTGTCGTTACTGTAAGGTGGACAGTGATCGACAGTTTCAATAAAAGACCTTAGGCTAAAAATTTGGCTAGATATTAACATAGTTGTAGTAACATTCAATTATTAAACTACGTATTGTTTAAACTGCTTGTGTTCTTATTTTCCACGTCAGTTTGTAGTCCTTCAAGTTGGAAGTAATCACATTACTTACTACGCTCCAAATGGTGGCAATATGGCCATCCTAATTTGTTGAACAAATGTCCGTTTAATTCTACCAACTACCTAATGATTCAGTCCAAACTACTGTAGGGTAGTCACGTGGTCATAAAAAAGCCGCTTACCTGGTTTGCTAGTTAGATCGAATTCCAAAGGCAGATATCCCCAAACGGATGTGGCAGCCAAAAAAAAAAATTCTTCCCAAATTGATTCCCCAAACTTAAATTAATATTGATTTCAGTTTAATTGGCCAGCTGAAAACAAACCTCTTATTAACTCCATTGTTCTTTTATCAGTTGAAAAAGGTTATAGGGTGTTGAAATATATAGAGATGGACAAAAAGAAATAAAATTCTGTGACAAAAGCTGATATTATAATGTTTCAAGTTAACCTTAAGAAATTTGTGATATTTTAAACAGAAAGTGTATGCTAAATATTTATTAAAATGTAAAAGAAATAGAATATAAAAAAAAGGTAAAAATAAAATGTAATTCCTTCCCCAAACTAACACAAAATAACTCCTTAAACTTCTACTCCTTAAACTATATTAATAAAATAATATCCTTTGATCTATGTCAGAATCTGTCGATCTGGAATGAAAGATAAACATAATCGACAGAGTCAACAGCAAGAAAGAAAAAAAGAAAAAGAAACAAAATTTGTTTAATTAATTAATGTTTGCATTTTAAAAACAATTTCCAAAGTGGAAACTGAAAGGTCAATAAACTTATTTTAAACTAAAATTGTGGCTTATTCCCATTAAAGCTTTATTGCTTTAAGATGCCACAAGATAATAAGTTCAGAACAGTATCAACAAGAGTATGGGCGGCTTTTAAAATATTGCCATATAAGTACAACGATAATTTTATATCTTTGCGTGCGTCGATAATCAAACATCATCCCTGTCGACAATACAGAGAGGCTGATAGAAAGGGAGGTATAGTTTCCGTCAAGATATAAGAAATTTTGCCTGACGCTGGTGGGATCACCATACCGATTTAGTATTATAATAACAAACAACAGACCCTCCAGGAGCGGATTCAGCACATATAATAATAAGTTCAAGTACATATAATATTTTAATAGGGTTGGAATAATAAATATAAAATTAAATATCATAAATACGTATTTATATCTATGTAGTTATAGGTATGCTATTATATACAATGAAATAAGAGAAATGAACAAATTAAAGAAATTAAGGAAAATATTGTTAATAAAAGTAAAAGATTAAAAGAATGGTAGGTAGCAAAAATCAGAATTAAAGAAGATAACATAATAAAATTAGAAACAATAACATAAAAAATAAAATTTGAAGTTTAGATGGAAAAAAATAATTACAAATTACAACTCTATGTCACTATCGCTGTCATCTCCAGTAGAATCGTCATCATATAATATTATAATTATTGGTTTTATATGTGAGGATCATTGTTATGTAATGATCTTCTGATCTTTATGATTATGATTTTTATAACATGTGAAACACAATTTTGCCACAGTGTTGGGCAAATCTTTTTTATTTCTTCTACAACATGTGATACCGATTAGCTACTAAATTTGGGACAGCAGTTGTTTCGCCGTAAACTTCCCTTAAGTTGGCTACAGATTAATTTATTAGGGTTAAAAACACAGTAATAAGAAGGTAATCGCAATATAATATTTATGACCATCACGTTTAGCTAATTCGTCTATAACAAACTGTTTCTCAAATACTTTTGTGTGAAGAACTTTAAACAGTTCTTTTTTTGTATATGTTTCTTCAAAGTACAAATCGTTTTTATACAAAAAATGCGATATTTGTTTTTTCGTCGAGCCTACACTGGGGATTTTTCTAATTTGTTCGCTGTGAGACGTCGCGTTATCCGTTACAATAACACTTTTTGGAGGCAAATTTGGCAACACTTTCTTTTCAAACCATTCCTTAAACAAGTTACTTGTCATATTTTTATGGTAATCCAGCTTTGAATCTTTAATGTTTTTTGCCGATAGTAAAAAACTTTCTCCTCCAAACCAGCCATTTTTGGATCCAATGTTTCATCCAAATAAAATATCGGTCTTCATTCATCTCTAAATTTAGATATAGTATCCAAGTAATACGTAATAGAATAGTCTTTAACAAGTTGATCGTAGATCATACTAAGCGTTGGAACTAGGTTCTTTGAATAGAAATTATTAACTGCTCTTCTAATTACCTCAGCGTTTTTCATTTACTGCTTTATATGTAGAAAAGTCACCCCGCTTTTTAAGAAGTTGAATTCTATCTGTAACAATTATCCACACGGTTGTATATGACATCCTTGTCAATCGAGATGTTGCCTTGATGAGAAATTTACCGTCTGCTGGATTTGGATTATCTTCTTTTACTGTTTGATAAACATTCCTAATAATTTCTTTGGCATCATCAGATAGATGTAAACGTATTTTACACTTAGCACTAGCTTCACCGATTCCTGATATTTTACTCGAATAGTTGTGACCTAACCACCGATCTAAATGTAAGAAAATAACTGCCTGAATGTGCAAATGTCAAACTTAAATATGTTTGCACCCTTTCATAATGTTTTATAAAATATGTTTTCTAGATAAATAAATGATACCTAATTATACCTAAATACCTATTAGCACGAGAATTATTGTGTGGAGATGTGATGTTTCGTCCAAACATAAGAAAGGGAACTAAGCGTTTTGTTGGTTTCGTATTAAGACGTCGATTCCAAATAATCTCGGTCGAAGTAAGGATGATTTCCGGTAATAAAGAAAGTATTGAATCTGCTACCAGTCAATTTTATTGATCACAACTATTCTAACAAATGCGATTTTATATAATAATTATCATCGAAAGCCGACCATAAATGCTTCTTGCTATGTCGTTGATCGCAAACAGATGTGAATATATCCCGTTTAAGATTCTAATTACACTATTTCCGCGTGAAAATCAAAGAGAGAAAAATTTTTATATCATCGAACCGCTACGACTGAAGGCTGAGGCGTGACTATCTTTTTGTGTTACTGAATCGTCGCCAAACATCAAGTCAGGGACCACAAAGTCCCGTTAAATCACCGGTTTAGCAACTCCTAGAATTTATTTAATACAATGTACGACTTAACGGTCAGGTAGTCTCTGAGAGAAAGGTTTTATTTTTTGAACAAAGAATAGATTTTTAATTCCACTAAACATTCGGAGAACTGATATAAAGAGAATTGACAAACTGACTTTCCTGTAAATTACCTTACTTTGTAAATAAATACTTTTATGTTAAAGAGATTTGAACATAAGCTCGCCCGCGCGAATTGCGGATAGTTATAATAGATATGTACCTATGTAAAATGGGTAAATAATATTGAAAGCGTAATAGAAAGAAAAACGCGAAAGAAAATATACCTAATCAAATTGTGGTAAGAGATATAATTTAGTTATTGGTCGAACAGTCTCTCCCGTAGCAGTTCTAATTTTAACTGCGCGGACATGATTATCTGACCCCGGAAAAAGTTCCAGGACTCTCGCGGTAGGCCATTTTAGAGGGGGACAGTTATCAGTTCTTAATAAGACTAAATCATTTATCTTAATATTTTGACTTACTTTGGACCACTTTGGTCGACTATGCAGTTGGCTAAGATATTCAACAGACCATCGTTTCCAAAACGACTGTTGAATCTGTGAACATCTTTGAAGGAAGTTAAGCCTATTAATTGGTAAGTGTAGTAATGTTTTTTCAGGGTAAGAGGTAAGGCTACTGCCTATTAGAAAGTGTCCGGGTGTAAGGCATTGTAGATCAGAGGGATCATTCGACAAGGGGCAAATAGGGCGTGAGTTTAAAATTGCCTCGATCTGCGAGAGAATTGTACTGAATTCTTCAAACACTAAATAAGCATTCCCTATCATTCGACGAATGTGATATTTGGCACTTTTAATTGCTGCTTCCCATATACCTCCCCAATGGGGACTATGAGGTGGAATAAACTTCCATTCTATGAAATTTTGTGCAGCGAAATTTTGCATCATTTGAAAAACTAGGGGATTTAAAAAATTCGCGCAAATCCTTAAGTTCATTTTTTGAACCAGCGAAATTGGTTGCGTTGTCACTATATATGAGAGAGGGAAGACCTTTTCGGGCAATGAATCTTTTTAGACATAATAAAAATGAATCAGTAGAGAGTGATGACACTAATTCTATGTGAACGGCCTTTGTGGCTAGACAGACGAAAATAGATATGTAACATTTTTGCATTGGAGCCTTTCTTAACTTAGAGGATTTAATAAGAAATGGCCCACCGAAATCGCAGCCCACATTTTGAAAAGGGCGAGAAGGAGTAATTCTAACCTTAGGTAAATTTCCCATGATTTGTTCCATAGGTTTAGCGCGAAATCTAAAACATACGTGACAATTTTTTACAATTTTTTTTAGTGTTCGAAGTCCGTTTAAAGGCCAATAACTAAGTCTGACGTTGGACAATGTCGTTTGCGGTCCGGCGTGGCCTAGACGACAATGTTCATGAGTTAGTAATAAATTGATAATGTGAGAGTTAGATGGTAACAATATTGGATGTTTTTGTTCATAGGGGATATTAGCGTTTTTTAGGCGTCCACCGACGCAGAGAAGTCCGTCTGCATTCAAAAAAGGGTTCAGGGTAATTAAGGACTTATTTGATGTAATTCCTTGGGTTTTTATTTCCAAGATTTCTTTAGAGAATTTTAGGGATTGTATAGCCTTAAATATTGATATAGAGGCGGATCGCAATTCGTCCGGAGATAAAATACCAAGTTTTTTATCAGATGAGTTTCTTGCATTAAACGAGAACCTGTATATGTAGGCAGTGGTGCGTAATAATTTAGAGTAAGAGGAAAACCTTGAAAATAGATTATTGATAAATTCATCTTGCGTTGAGATTTTTGAACTGATTATAAGGGATGATACCTTTTCGTCCGGTAATAATACTTGGGTAGAGTTCGGATTAAATGTCGTTAGGTTTAAGTCCGTTTTAAGTAGAAATTCAGGGCCGTTCCACCACATCCGGGAATTTAGAAATTCAGTAGCGGTCAAGCCGCGAGATAGACAATCTGCTGCATTTTCATGAGAACGAACGTGTCTCCAAGAAAAATTTGATGTTAGGTCTTGAATTTGAGTTACTCTATTTGCTACATAAGTGTTCCAGCGCGAGGCAGAAGAGTTTATCCAACATAACGCGATTTGTGAATCTGTCCACAAATTAATGGAGGAGAAGTGCAAGCGATTTGCAAAGGTGGAATTTATTTTTTTAGTTAACCTTGACAGTAGTAACATGGCTGATAGCTCCAATCTAGGAATGGATACCGTTTTTAAGGGAGCTAGACGAGATTTGGATGCGATTAGAGTACAACTGATAGTATCATCAGCGTAAATTGTGCGAAAATATAAAACAGCGGCCTGAGCCTTACTTGAGGCATCGGCAAATCCGTGTATTTCAATTTTAGAGATTTGCCTGCTGTTAAAAAGATTACGGGGTACTTTAAGAGACTCCAGGAGAGTGAGATCGTTAATAAATCTTTTCCATTTTTTAGCAAGAGTTTTAGGGAGTGGATCGTCCCAATTTAATTTATTGAGCCAAAGTTTTTGAATAAATACCTTTCCAGTGACAGTGAATGATCCCAAGAGACCTATGGGGTCAAATATTTTGGCGAGTGCTGAGAGGGCGTTTCTTTTTGTGAAGCTATTATCAGCAGCGGGAGGACTTGGAATTGAAATCGTAAAATAGTCATCTAAGGAGTGCCACGAGAGACCTAAGACCTTATTGGTATTTAAGTTGTTTGAGGTTATTTCATAATTAGACTGAGATGACCGAATATATTTGGCAGAAAATTCAGCCGAGTTAGAAACCCATTTGTGAAGAGTGATACTGTGACCGTTTAAGATGGAATTTAGTTCATGATATGCAGCTTCTAATTCGGCTAGAGTGTTGGTTCCGTATAAAATATCATCGACATATGTCTGATTTAACAGTGCATCAGAACCAAGGGGGTATTTTGTGGTATTTAAAGTAGCTATCTCTTTTAAACAGCGAGTGGCTAGAAAACTGGAGCACGTTACGCCATAGGTTACAGACGTTAGCTCAATACACTTTAAGGGTTCGTGTGGGCTATCTCTCCAAAGGATGTTTTGTAAAAAAGTCTGATTGGGATTGACATTAATTTGCCGATACATCTTTTCGATGTCGGCGATGAAAACAAATTTAAATTGCCGAAACCGACAGAGGATATCAAAGAGATCTGGCTGTGTTTGAAAGCCGGTAAGAAGTATCTGGTTTAAAGAGTATCCAGAAGTGGTTTTTGCACTTCCGTCGAACACTACGCGCAATTTGGTGGTTGCTGAATCCTTTAATACGCAGTGATGGGGTAGAAAATATTTGTTTTCATCTAGCGAGTTGTGGTATGTAAGAGGAACATATTTACCGTGATTTAGGGAGATGTATTGATCTATAAAATGTTTGTATGCATTATATAAATTGGAGTCATTTTTAAATCTCTTTTCAAGTGATTCGAAACGTTTTTTTGCAATTTGGAATTATTCACCAAGCTTGAGGTGCTCAGATGGAGATTTTTGAGGTAGATTTACTTGAAATCGACCATTTTCGAGAATTTTGAGGTGATTAATGAAATTTGATTCGGCTAATTGGTCATCGGGGGACAATATTTTTTCGCTGGGGCAATCTTCAGTTTCCCAAAATTTAGAAACAAGGGCTTCAAGGTTTGAGTCTGAAGAGTGGGTATTTTGAGTTTGCACAAATAGAGAGACATTATTTTTAGACTGAGCGTAGTTTGGAACATTGCCAGCGATTGCCCAGCCAAAAATTGTATTGAAAAGAGTAGGGAGATTATGTCCTAACTTTACGAGACCTGGTTGAAGAATGTCATAATAATAATCTGCTCCTATCAAAAGGTCAATATTTGATTTTTGATAAAAATGCTTGTCAGCAAGAGTGAAACCCTTGGGTTTATTGAGCTTATTGGGTTGAATATGAAATTGAGGTAACTGACAAGTTATTTTTGGGATAACTGCACAATTCAAGTTAAGATGCTGAGATTTTAAATTAGGAGAATGAACATTAATATTTGCCATTAAGTTCGAGGTGAAAGAGCCTTGTGAAATGCCAGAAATTTGTAATTCCCTGTGATAAATTTTGCAATTGATTTTACTTAGCAACTCTTGAGAACAGAACGTTTTTTGGCTTCCAGAGTCTAGGACTGCCTTAATTAGTAAGGGCCTTCCTGATTTGTCGATCAAATTAACTTGAACAGTGGATAAGAGAACTGAAGAGTATGTAAAGGACTTATTTGTAGCACTCAAAGCAACGCTGGAGTCGTTTCCATTGTCTGGAAAATTGTTAGAAGTAGAAGGTTGGAGATTATTAGTCCGAAGCGGTTCCGTGGAGTGCGTGGTATTTTTATGTTGATATGAGAGACTAGTAGAATTGGTGTTTTGTGAGGTTGTTGGACTGGCATCATTTGGTTGACGAAAAGAGTTATGTTTAGTTCTATTATCATACGAAGGGTTTTGTGTTGAATGGTTAGATCGTGAATGATTTCCATTTATGTTAGAACGATAATTTTCGGAATGCGGAGAATGGGAAGAGCCAGAATAATTGGTATTTTGCGCATAGGAGTTTTGATGCAGTAGAGTGTGGTGTTTTTTGGAACAGATTGAACAAGTTCGTGAAGGACAATCAGCATGGGTGTGTTTTGTACCCAAACAGTTAGAACACATGTGATTAGCCTTAAGAAAGTTATATTTTTCAGAGTGTGGCAGAGAGGAAAATTTTCTGCATGTATATACTTTGTGAGCTGAATCATTGCAGTAATTACATTTAATATAAACGCGAGATGGGAGTGTAGCAGAGGCGTTGAGGTGGAGAGAGGTAGCATTATATTTGCCGTGTGATTTTTCTCTTTTTGAGTCAGAGGTATATGTTAGGTCTGCGAGAATGTTGCACCGTTCATTCAATATTTCAAAAAGTTCGACAATCGAGGGAGTGTTGTCGCGATCCCTTCTTTCGCCATAATACCGTTTAGTGGCAAAATCAAGTTTCCTAATTATAATATTTATTAAGAGATAATCCCACGATTCGATCGGAACATGCAGAATTTTTAAGGAGTTAATATGTCTTTTCAAATCATTTACGAATTCATTTAATGAATGATAATTGCTCTTTGAAAGTGTAGGGAAATCTATTATAGCGTTAATATGCGAATTTATTATCGCGAGATTATTATCATATTTTTTTTCTAAAATAGTTATTGCGAGATCAAAATTTTCGTGAGTAACTTCAAGTGAGTCAATTAAAGTTAAGGGTTCACCTTTAAGAGAAGATTTTAAATATATAAATTTTTGTGCTTTTGTGATACTATTGTTATCCTTTACTAGAGAAGAAAATAATTGGTAAAAAGAGAGCCATTTACTGTATTCACCATTGAAATTGGGGACGGAAATGGGTGGTAACCTTACATTTGAATTACTAGCGGGTTCCTGTGATTGAGAATGTGATGGGGAAGAAGATGAGTTACTGAGCGTTAATTGAGATAATGTTCCGTCAATTCGTGACATAGCAGAGAAGTATTTATCCTCGATTTCTTCCCTATTTTCGGTATGCAAGTCGACCGCATCAATAGATTCTATTTTATTGCAAATATCATTGTAATTATTAAAGGTATTAACTAAATGTGCTTTTCGGTGATCTAATTCAAAGGTGTTAGTTTGAATATCAAGGGAGTTATTGATCCAATTTAAAATTCTAGTGATTGTAGACTTGCATGTGCCACGCTCTCTTTTCAATAGATCCATGTCAATTAGTATAAATTAAAATATGTGATAATAAAACGAAAACAAAACTGAGACAACACCAGTGTACAGTGTAGAGATAGAAAGATATGTTTGTTATTAAAAAGAAAAAAGATCGTGGCTGAAAATTGAAATTGTACTATACTATAAAAAATGTGTAAAAATTCAAATTCAAAGTTATATAAATGTGTAAAAAAAATCGTGAAATATCTGTAAATGAATGCGATAAGTAATTTTTAATTAGTTATAAATATAGTAGGATACGACTTTGATAAACACATTCAAAATTGCATATTATGCGTAAATTATAGTAAGTAAGAAAGTATTACTTAAAACGAGAACGAGTATAAAAATTATAGTGAGTGATAATATATAAAATACAAATAAACACTGTGAGAATTGTTTATAGAAATTGTATCGAGTTAGAGTCACTGAGTAACGCGAAAATAAATAAAGTTTATAAGTCCACCGTTGTTGTAAACGGTGTTACCTGTTGGAGAGGGTCGTTTTGAAGACGACTCACGGGTTTGGAGCAGCGTCTTCGTAAATCTCGATGTGGGTGATGGAGTCAGAACTCTTTAACTGGAAATCCTTGCTTCTGTAGTGTTGTAGAGGACGTTTGCTGTCCCACCAGGGGTACCAAATTATGTGTGGAGATGTGAAGTTTCGTCCAAACATAAGAAAGGGAACCAAGCGTTTTGTTGGTTTCGTATTAAGACGTCGATTCCAAATAATCTTGGTCGAAGTAAGGATGATTTCCGGTAATAAAGAAAGTATTGAATCTGCTACCAGTCAATTTTATTGATCACAACTATTCTAACAAATGCGATTTTATATAATAATTATCATCGAAAGCCGACCATAAATGCTTCTTGCTATGTCGTTGATCGCGAACAGATGTGAATATATCCCGTTTAAGATTCTAATTACACTATTTCCGCGTGAAAATCAAAGAGAGAAAAATTTTTATATCATCGAACCGCTACGACTGAAGGCTGAGGCGTGACTATCTTTTTGTGTTACTGAATCGTCGCCAAACATCAAGTCAGGGACCACAAAGTCCCGTTAAATCACCGGTTTAGCAACTTCTAGAATTTATTTAATACAATGTACGACTTAACGGTCAGGTAGTCTCTGAGAGAAAGGTTTTATTTTTTGAACAAAGAATAGATTTTTAATTCCACTAAACATTCGGAGAACTGATATAAAGAGAATTGACAAACTGACTTTCCTGTAAATTACCTTACTTTGTAAATAAATACTTTTATGTTAAAGAGATTTGAACAATTATAATATGTAAAGCTATAGAATAAAAATAAGAGGTATACTTTATCTTTAACTAATATACTTGCTAATGATTTTTTAATTTTCTTTTATTTAAAGATAGAAAGCTTCATTATCGAAAGTCCATTTTATTTAAAGTGAAAACGACATAAAACAGATAATATTCTAACTCCATAAAATTCAAGTAATAAACCCGTTGAACATAAAAATTGTTTGTAATCTTTAATAATATTTGATTCCAAGTAACTTAATTTCAGAACGAGTAAATCAGATGAGTAAGCAAAGATGACTAATTCGTGTATAGCAAATTTTTTTTTTAATACGAAGCATTGTGTAAAAATTTTAATTTTAACAATTGATTTGCACTGGTAGGTAACGTAATTCAGTTCTGTAAATAATATAAAGTCCGGTCCTAGTAAGCTATTCCAAAACTATTGCTACCCATCGCAAAAACAATTGAGGGATTAGTAACATCAATAGGTGTTGTTCATTATTATAATACTGCGGTCGACTGGGTCCCACCAGCCTAAGGCCAAATTTATTATATATTGAACCAAACTATAGAATCAGAGTTTTATCACCTTTATAAAAAGACTATACAGACAAAATGCTCTACGAGTAACTCAGAATAGAAAAAAACTCCAAATCAGAATCATTACACATCTAACAAGATGTATAGAATATATGAGACTTATTATTAAAAAAAGCTTCTATTATCAATCAGACAGCCGAATTTCTAGTCACGTTCTAATAGCAAACAATTATTGATAAATTGTAAACAAAAAGTTTTCAAATTAGTATATAAAGCTACACTTCTATTACCAATTAGTTATTGATTTTTTACTGTACGTGACCCTGTAGGAAATATCTCTCCACCCATGAAAATATGTGTGTATTGTAGTCAGTCCATTGGACGCCTAAACGCCTTCTCCTTTGGCGTATAACGCAACATATGTTTGTGGAAAAACCAGAACACGGCGAGGAGACTTAATATTGGAAAACTTTCGTAATGGATTTATGAGGTAGGAAAGAAACAAAGAAAGTTATATCTGTAAGAATCAGGAAATTGAAAAAAATAGATCTATAAAATAAAAAAAAAGACCAAAAAGGTTAGACAATTATTATTAATACAGCATTAAATTACTCTTTATTAATAAAAAAGTTATAACTATTACTCATTAAAAATTTCACTTAAAAGTTGCGAATTAATTTGTTTATAAGAGATTTAAACAAAATTAAGCTATAAACTCTTAAAATTTGGCTAATGGAAGTGATCGTGAATACTCAACCCCACTCCGGCTCCTGGACTATTAGGTTTGATTATAATAATGAAAAGATATTTGTTCAATTGCAAAAATTAGAATAAAAAATGAATATCTGTAGTCCTCTCGCTCAACTTGGGAATATTTTGATTCGTTGTCGACACATACAATCATCAGGTAAATTTTTTTCCAAGTGCCTGAAAGAGAAAATGATTCTAAGTCATTAGAACTCTTAAATAAATTGAAGAGCTTTTTTACACAACTGCATAAATCCATATTGTTCTGAAGCTATTTTCTTGTGGCATTTTAAAGTAATTACTATTTAAATGGGAATAAACCACAATTAAAGGTTAAAGTACGTTTATTGACGTTTCAATTTCCACTTCGGAAATCGTTCTCCGAAGTGGAAATTGAAACGTCAATAAACGTACTTTAACCTTTAATTGTGGCTTATTCCCATTTAAATAGTAATTGCATAAATCCATATCCGGCTAAAATACATTTCTTGTTGAATTTCGAGAGTTTGGTCTGCCTTAGATCTTGTGCAAAAGTCTCATGTGTTAAAAGTTAATATTTCCCATTTAAAATGAGCCTAACAATCACGTTTCTTCCACAAAACTTAATTAATCCACTCAAAAACCTTTACACCATGTTCACTCTTTTTTTTATACAAAACTTAACGTCTCATTCTTTAGCTAGCCATTAAAATTAGTTTTTGTTTTACAAAACTGCATAAATCCTCCTGTTAATTCTGACTTCAATATAGATGGACTGTAGTAATAAAAAACTGGTGATTGCACTATATTTGAGATTTTATTAACACTACTAAATGTACTAATAAAACTAATATAATTCTAACTAAATATGTATGTCTTTCTTAAATGTAACCAAAAAATGTAATGTTCTAAAGTCATCTGTCTTTTTTCTTGCGCATGTGGTTGTTTTCACACTTCTTTCAATGCGCCACTGCCGTCAGTGGAGTTCAGCCACACACAGGACCTGCTTAGTTTTTTAGTGAATGAATCACAATCTTAACACCTCCGGCCTGCAGAACTATCCCTCTACTATTTTTGTTTGGTTTTAAAAGCATCCTCTAGAATTAGATGTTAATTCGTAAAACAAAGTATAATATTCGTTAGTTCTAAAACTACTCACGGGTCGCACTGACAGTATGTAGCGTAGCCACACCATGCCACGCTGTATGAGATTATCAGTACTTTTCCGTTCGATGAGACGGGATGTTATGAATTTGTTGTATGTCAACATTGTTTCTGTGTTTTGCGTGTTATTTTGAGATGGATACTGTTTCTAATTTATCGGTGGGATCTAAAAAAAGGCGATCCATTAAAACAAGTGAGAGAGGGCGTGCAAAAATTATGAAGTACAACCATAGTGATCCTCATTTAGTGTTTCTAAGATGGTTTCAACAGAAGACCAGACAATGTGCCCATAATTCGAAAAATCTTCGTTGTGATACGGTATCCAATGATGATATAAAAATTAATCGACAAGCATTCTCCATGGCAGAGGGTAAAACGAAACGAGATCTTAGTTTAACGAAATATATCTCTGCTTTCAAACCCAAAGAAGAAGGGGAAGTGGTGCGCCTTTCTCTGTAACTCGCACAAGAACGGTTTCTGTGAAATTTTTTCTCAATAGTCAGAAACTGAAACGCATTATTCCTGTCTCTAAAAAGTTTTTTGCTTTCTCAATGGGTGTACCTGCCTCTTGACTACTGCGGATTGAAAAGGTCGTCAATCAAGGTCTGCTGCCCAAAGAAAATGGGGGGGTTATCGTCGAGAAGCTTTTTTCAGAGCCAAAAAGGAAGCAGTCCGTCAATTTCTTGGTAAACTAAATTGTGTCGAAACTCATTATGGAAGAGGAAAAAGTAAGAGAGTTTACCTTTCAGCAGAGTTAAGACTAAATAATTTATATAAAATGTTTAAGGATGCTTACACTACCGATTTGCACAGGAGCTATTCATGTTTTCACCGTATTTTTGTAACCGATTTTAACATTGGATTTTCCTCTCCAGCTACAGACGCATGCGCTACGTGCACTCGTCTTAAATATCTTATTCAACAAAACGCTCGCGACTCAGTTGAAAGAATTAGTTCAATGACTGAACTTCGTATTCACAAACTGAGAGCAAATGCGTTTTAGAAACTAATGAAGGAAGTTCCCAGGGATACTTATAGTTTTGTTTTTGATTTGCAACAAGTGCACCCACTTCCTAAAACTCCAATCGGCGATGCCTTTTATCGCCGACAAATTGCATTCTATAGATTTTGCTGTGTGCCTATTGACTCAAAGGCACCAACATTTTATACTTGGAATGAAACGCAGGAAAGCAAAGGAGCAAATAAAATCGTATCTGCACTCATCCATCACTTAAGACGCCAAGATCTTTCGTCTTTTTCTCCAGTATCGTTATTTTGTGATAGTTGCGCTGGTCAAAATAAAAATGCTCATATTGTTTATGTTTTGTGCCACTAGCTTAAAAATGAGGCTCCAGAGAATGTACAGAAAATTCATGTAACTTTTCCGACTCGTGGCCACAGTTTTCTTCCAGCTGATCGAGCTTTTGGCCGTGTGAGGAAGTGCTTGAAAAAAACTGATACCATCATCTCGAGAAAAGAGTATGCTTCTATTTACGAGAAGTTTGGCTCTGTACAGAAACTGGGATAAGACTGTTTGATACACGATATTAAAAGCCTTGACATGATTTATCAAAAAATAAAAGGAATCAGCCAAATCAAACGAGCCAAAGAAAATCAAAACAAGGGACCGGCATACTTCAATCAAAATAAAATGTTGCGCCATCTATAGGTTCGATAGTGGAACAAAAAGTTTTATAAGCATTGTAAAAACATAAAAATGAAATTTTCTTCAGGCTCTTCCCCAAATCCCACTATCTCATTCCGTGACTTAAGAGAAAAAAAATATCCTTCATTTATTGCAAACCCACTTTGGACAAAATGGAAACAGATCCCTGATCTTCACTGGTATATTAATGCTCTTCAACACAAAGTTACTAGTGATCCAGATCCAGAAATCCACAACTATACTCCATTCGCTTAGCTCGGGCATATTTTGACAGATTCATTGTCGGAAACCTACAACACAACAATTTCTACTTCTCAGTATTGATAGCTCAAGTATCCTACTATTGCAGACTTCTTTCTATAAAAAAAGAAGAATTATTCTAAAGAGTGGAAGTGTTTACTAAACCCATCAAATTTTGGGTAGTATATATTTAAAAAATACATTTTAGTTGTTATAATTTAACATAACTAATTATTATATGGTGCAGATAAATAAATATTGATTGTCGGTAATTCGCAAAGTTTTATATATTTTATTTACTATTTAGTTTGTTTACTATTAATATTGACTATGAGTACGTGTGCTTGGTTGTATAGTAATTTCCAGCCACTTTTAGTCTGTCAAAAAGTAACTAACTTCGCAAAAAAATAATTACTAAATTCACTAGACAGTTCGGACTGGGAATAGCGAACCGAGTATACCATGATGGCGAGTGTGATTGCTTGGAGGATAAGCCAAAAAATGTTTACATCTAAATTTTTTGTACTCCTCATTTTTGTTTTGTTTTAGTGGGTACTGTTTAATATTTTTTATTTCTAAGATATTGTTAGTTTGACAAAAGTTAATATCTCCCATCTTTTTACATATTTTGTTAATGCAAAATCAATAAAAATAATGTTAATTAACGTTCTATTTCTCTAAATATAACCTCAATTGATTACGTTCTCTGAAATTTCGAAGATTTTAGTACAACAGCTGCAGCACGTTTTTACGTCTCCTGAAAATTTTTGAAAAGTAGATTTATGCAGTTTTGTAAAAAAGCTCCTCAATTCTACTAAATGTAGTAGTTAACAACGGATTAGTATTACATCGTTTATTAAAACACTCTACGATAAAGTCCTAAAAACCCGAATAGGAAAAAAGTCTTAAATATAAGTCATATGGATTTGAACTATGGCAATCCTGCATTGATAATAGGTTTAAATTAAAGAATCTACCAAAGAAGAGTATAAAAATACAAATAGGACTACTGGTTATAAACTTTTACAAAGTAATGGACTCCGTTTTGTTGCAGAAATTTTCAATCAACAAAAAAGCACATTAAACAGTCGTAAGGCCAGAAACCAATTTTTCGAGACCTAGTCGTTGGGACTAGGAGTTCTCTCTGTCTTCAACCTTTTACCATTGATTATAAACCACACAATTGTGTGGTTTATAATCAATGCTTTTACCCTTATAGCCAAGATGATCCAATATATCTTGGCTACGCTTTAAAAGAGTAAACAAGAATGCAGTTCCACGAGAATGTGATGAGAAGAACAACTTTATTAGGTGCTAGAGATACGCTCAGTACATCACAATATGAGACACATATGATTGAACTAAAAAGCCATGTAATATCAAAGCTTTAAGAATATCCCGGAGTCATATTAAATGAAATGGAAAAGGTAGTAAGCTTATACGAAAGAATACAATGTTATTGTTCTGATTTCCTAAGTGAAAATTAAAACGTCAAAAATAAATTTATTTTAAACTTAAAAAAATACTATACAGTATAAATAAAGAGTAACTAAACACCATTTGTACAAAGACACATATATAAGCATATATCTAAATTATTTTTTTATTATAAAATAGATGACTCAGTCAGTATTGAGATACTTTAAAATATATTTATTATCTCATAACTTGCAATTTGCAATAGTCACCATTGATAACCGATATTATTGCTGAACTTTTGTTTTTATCAAGCTTTCTGTCTTGCCGGTGTAAAGTCGTCTGAAGTCGATATTTATTGTGTTTTGCGTTTGAACTAATTTGTGTCTTATTTTCATATTATTATATTGTTTGATAAGTAAATTTTGCATATAATAATCGGTAGGTTATAGTAAAATTCCAAAAAAAAGCTAAATTTCATTATAACTCATCTAAAATACCATATTGAATTTTAAAACAGATTTTTCTCTATTGTACTCTATTTTGTTTTTATTTTAGTAAAACTGCTTGGAAGTGAGTGACAGTGAATCAGAATAAGCAAATCTACTACTATTTACCTATTCACAGTATTTCCTCTGCAGAAAATTTTTAAATTTCAAGGGATTTGCATACAAAAAGAGTACTTATATTATTAGTATATGTATGAAAACAAAAATAAATATTTTGCCTGAATCTCTAGGAGAAGTAAAGGTTTTACGCTACTGAAAATATATTTTTTATTCAATTATAACCAAAACAAAACATTTAAAAAAAAATAGATCACTTTTTAACCATAATTTCAAAATTAATGTGTACGTTAAGCTGTAATAATGGGTTCGAGGTGGTTCAGGCGATCTTAACTACGTCACACTCCTGGGCCAGCTGTCAAATGTCATGCGCAATATCATACCTTGTGTATTCATTGTACCATGTATATATATATTCCGAATAAACTTTTAACCGAAATGAATTTTATTTTATAGCATTGATAATGTTGTGAAGCTATTTTCTTGTGGCAATGATTGTACATTAATATTTTGTTAATGTGTTTGTATTTTGAGAACAATTTCCGAAGTGGAAATCGAAACATCATAATAAACTTTAATAATAAATTAAATTTGTGGCCTACTTCCAATAAAAGTATTAAATCATTTTTTAGCAGTTTAATAACTACTATTAATTTTTTACTTTAACTAAATATCTAATTTATAATGTTTCCTAAAGTACATAGAACAAACAGATTTATCAACCATAAAGAAAATCTTTATGTTAAAAGAAAATACTCGAGGCAAGTTATTTTTCCATTCTTAGCTTTGATAAAAGAAAGTTTTATTACGTCTAAGAACGACTTACAGCTGTTTTTATCTTTGAAAGTAATTAATTTTTCTGAAAATAAGTTAGAATAAATTGTATGATTATCTTGGTTGAAGTAAATTAACAAATTTGAATTTTTGTCTGTTTTTCTTCATTTTAAAAGAAATATTGCAAATAATAAAAGTGGTTTATAAAATAGGGACGTTAAAACTATGTTGACGATGTAAAAATTTCACGAAATTACTGCTTAGTCAATATACAAAATTTAATAGCCAGTACACAGTTCGGATGTAACATGGAGAACATCAAGGACTGGGTAAGAAATAGAAATAAAAAAATAAGAAGACAATCAGTAGGAAGACCACTAAAACGATAAAACGACAACTTACTGAAGGCATGTTGAAAAACAGACAGAGTCATACAGAGTCTACATAAAGAAAAGATAGTTCGGATATAGCAAGCAAATGTGAAAGTTAGGTAGATGGTTACAAAAACGACAAATTGTGTACATATTAAAAGATCAAAATATTAACTAACGAAGAACTGCTCTGTAAAAACAAGGTATTTTTTTTTAATTTTTTTTAATTAATTAGATGTCTTTGGTAAAGACCAATTAGCCAGACGATTTTTTCTCTACCTATAATAATTAAAAAAAAAATAAACAAAAAAGGAAAAACAAGGTATTATACTTAAATATAAAATATGCTTAACAGTCTCACAGAAAGCGTCCATGAAATAATTGAAATCTATAGTCTATATCACCATTATAAACAAGAGTAAAATCCACGTAAATATATAACTCTATATAAATAACTTTTGTCCTTTTTTGTTCTTTTTTAGCTTTTTTCCATTATGAGTTCGCCGTTCTCGTCATTCTCAGCATTCTATTTACCCAGTTACCTTCGCAGAGGTCTCTATCTATCTTAGCATTTTCCATGTATGTTTTCCATCTTATAGCAGATCTTTCTCCATGTCTTCTTCCCGGCCGATCCCAGTCCAATATTATTTTCGGCCACCTATGATCTGACATTCTTTGTACATGCTCGTACCACTGCAGGGCTCTGTTTTACAACTTCTTTGTAATTGAGCATTCTGCTCCGTATTTCTTCTGTTCTTATTCTATTCTCTCTGGTAATTTGTAGACATCTTCTCATAAAGTCCAATAATTCAACTGTTTTCATTTTATTTTGTATTGTTGTTGCCATTGAACATACTTTCGCTCCATATAGGGTAATATTTGGCACTATACTCTGAAAGATCCTTTTTTGTTTTTTTTGTTTAGAGTAGTTAGAAATTAGAGTTTTCATATAACTTTCCAACTTTATTTGCATTTATGTTTCTTTATACAGTCTTTGTGTTATATTTACCCATTTATCTTTAACGTGCATATTTGTTTTCTGGGCTCCCTATCGTATGCTTTCTTAAGTCGATAAAGGTCATAGGTGTTACAATATTTTTCTCTTTGTTCTTTTCTATCACTTGTCTTATGATGAATCTATTATCTAGACATGATCTGGCTTTTCGAAATCCGGCTGGTTCTTCCATAATGGTCCATATGTTGTTCATTTTTTTTTATATCTGTGAAAAAGATTCTTGCTATTAAAGACATTCCATTGATCACTCTGTAGTAATTCGTTGCGTTTTGTCATATTTAAAAAAAAAGGTCATGTATGATAGATTCCACTCATCTGGAATCTCCTCTATTGCTTCGATTTTATTGAATAGCACTTGTATAAATGATACGATCGTTGTGCCTCCATGTTTCATAAGTTCCATTTTTATGTCCCCTACTCCTGAGCTCTGATGTTTATGGCTTTCTTTAGTGCTTTAGTGCTTTGTGATTTTGGCTTTCTCCATTATCATTGTCACAAAGTCTTATGAGATATACTTTGTTCTATTCTGCTACAATATTATTGTGTAATATTTTGTTTACTCCATTGATGTAATTATTTGTATAATATTTTTATTTCGTTTATTACTTCTGACGTTTTTTATTTTTATTTCATGCTTCCGTTGATCTGTTATACCCTACCGTTTGTCTATGTCTCTGTACATTCCCTACCAGTATTTGTTCTTCTGGGGCTTTATTATTTGCTTCACTTGTAGTCTGACGGTAACATATTCTTTTCATGCTCCTAGGGTTTTGTCGTTTAGCCATTTATAAAACGTATCTTTTTTTTATTTGATCATCCCTTCTAGTTCGTCACTGTATTTCTCCAAATATTTATTCTCAATCAATCAATCAATCAATCAATATTCTTAATTTCATCTGACTTTTACAAGTATTGAAATGCGTCAAATACAATCAATGATCAGTAAAAACTATAAGTAAATAAAAACAGTTAACATAAAAACATATAAAATATACACAAAAACATACAAATTGTTAAAAAGATGCCTGCAAGTATTCTTCTAACGAATAAAAAGTGTTTATGTTCTCTTAAATACATAAATATTTGACTTTTTAACATAATTAGGTAATTTATTATACAAACGAATGCATGTTGGGTAAGGACCCTTGCCCACAACGGTCAAGTGACGAACAGGGGTCACCAAATCATTTCTGTAACGAAAATTGTAGCCACTCATTAAGGAAACATCATTTCTGCAAATAAAATTGCATCTATGTGACTTTACATAAACAACACAACTGAAAATATACAGCGAAATTACACTTAAAATATTTAATTGTTTAAAAACTGGTCTACAGGAATCCAAGCGCCTTCTAAACGTCATGGTATCAATAATTTTTTTTTAAGAACAAGCACCTCATTAATTTGCGAGCAATTTTCCCAACAAACTAAGCAATATTATAAAATTGACTGTACATGAGCAAAATAGTGAAGTTTTAAGATATCTAGGGAGACAAAATTCCTAAGTTGCCAAAGAACATAACAGTGCACAGACAATATTCCCACTACATAATCAACGTGAGAGCTCCAAGACAAATTAGAATCCAGGTAAACACCCAACAACATAGTGAAGTGGCTATTTACCACTGACCGATTGTCAAGTTTTACTAATGGACTCATCTGCATAGTAGAAGGTAAAAAGGTGTAACGTTATAAACGTCACATCTCTATTAATTTATATTTTAATAATTATTTCATTTTAATTTCTTTATTGATTTATTAATTTCTTTATCTTCAGTTCAATTTTTACTATTTTTTATTTTAAAAGTAGTTGGCGCCCTTTGTTTTTCTCTTCTTCCTCTGTCTTTATTTTCTCTCTCTTTCTGTCCCGTGGAATGAATATTCGCCCTCTCTCTTTTTGTCCGGCAGACTATTCTGTTTCGTGTTGACAGACAAGCTAGTTTCATGATATCTATAGCAACATCCTATGACATCTGTGCTAACTTCATTTAGTCTCCCACTTTCTGTCAAAACAACTTTTCTGTGGTGGTATTATTTTTTGCATCTTTTTGAAATTTATGAAAGAACTCAAAAATTATTATAAGACTCATTTTTATGGTCTACAAATTCTCTTGGGGTAAGTACTTTTATTGTGATATTTATTCTATAATTCTAACCGCATTTCCAATATTTGTAACCTTACTTTCTTTCCAAAGCACATTTTTTTTCTGATATATGCATTATGACTCTAACAGAATTTAACTAAGTAGTAGCAATCATATTTCATTTTATCCTTGCCGTACGCTATTTGTTTAAGTGTAATTTTGTAAGATGGCAAGGAAGTTAAACCTTTGTTTTTGATGTGTTTCTAATGCAAGTGTTCCTTATATTTTAGTTTATTGGCTTTATTGGCTTTATTGGCATCTCAAAACTTTATTGGGTTATTTGGATTTGATGACCAGATCGAATTGATTGGCCATATTCAATTTTAACAAGTACTAATCAGGACATACAGCCACATGTGACTGCAGCTCTCCAGAAGCCACAACTTCTAATTGGAGGACCTAACAGCTAGAACACACAAGCACCCCATCGAAGCAATAAGTAGCACTTATTAACTGTTAAGCTTTGGCAGGGTTAATTATTGTTTTTTTATTCTTTTAAATAAATATGTTTGGTTACAATTTGTCTTATTTGCTATCAACTGAGAACTCAGGTTCAATCCCTAGTTTAAGACAAGACGAACTCACCCTTGAGATACTGAGCTAGGCAAGGTATAGACGATAAGCTCCCATGGTTGATTGAGGTATTATTTTCACAATAGTACTTCAATTCTCTTTGGTAGTCTTATCGTTACAAAGGTTACCATATTGGTCTTTGATCCATTTATTATTAGGGCATTATTTAAACAGTAATGAATCATACTTTTTACAAGACAGTTTGCTTTTTGTACTACATGAAAAAATTATCAGAATTTAGTGCAACTGTGGTATCTTCAGCAAATTGGATGACATAACAGCCTGATTGTTGTTCCACGTTTTCTACTTGAACACTTATTGCATCAGAAAAATTATCTAATAGATTCCTAACCAAACATGTTGAGCTATCGTTTATCAGTTGATTTAAATCATTGACGAAAATCAAAAATAAAAGAGGGCAAATGATACTTTGCTGTTTAACTCCGGAGAAGACACTTTCTTCTGAAAAAAAACATTATATTCCCATTCACATTGACCTTAATTTTTTGAAACGTTTTCGATAAAAAAGTGTGGATCCACTTTAACGCAGTTCCTCTAACACCACTATGATACAGTTTTTCCAGCAGTATTGGATGATTTACAGTTTCAAAAGCTCGTGCTAAGTCAAAAAACAAACAGATAAGGTAAGTCAGGGTAAGAGCGAACGCATTTTTCTAGAGATGATGTTCATGTCACTATTAAAACTGAAGTATGCATTCTAGAACAATCACAATTAGTATATTATAAAGTCATTAGAAGTTTCTAATTAGTACTAATTTAGTAACACATGTTAATTATGCAAACATTATCAAATACAATTTTTTTTTCGTTACCTGATCAAATATTCTCACTTGCCCCAGACTGTGGGGCAAGTGGGAATAGCATGTGGCAATTGCGAATAAGAAACATAAAATTTAGTGTCAGTAATATTTATTTTTATAAAAAGTCCAAAATTTTTTGATGAGAACAAAATATAAAAGCTAAATTTCCTAGCATACGAAATTCAATCCTTTGAAAGATCCACTGAACTGGAACGATTTTCCTCTTCTATTTTCTACAGGATCTGGCAATATCATGACAATATTTTCCCTGGAAACAGTGTCAGTGTCATCATTATCTGGCCAGTAAAATGTATAATTGTTATTCTTCTTTTTCGTGAATTTAACAATTGGATTGTTGTTTTCCTGGGCAAATCCCACTATTTCACAGATTTATTTCCGGTATATTTCACTACAAGCCACTGTCCAGACTCAAAATCTTCCTTTAAATTTTCAATATTGTTGCCCATATCGTCATCTAGGATGTCGTCAACCAAATCATCTATCGAATCATTATCCAAAGAATCATGCTGTTTTCGTCGTCTAGATTTTATTTTCCGCTGATACTTTACCCCACTGGTGCTGATCACTGCTTCAATACTATTGTTTGCTTTTTCTTGTAATTTTTGGTAATAATCATTACTGGTTATAACCTCAGCACCAGGAGTTACTCGTGTTTTCCTTACTGGTTCCAAACGAGGCATTGGTTTGACTGTTTTCAAAAGCAAGTCTTCAAAAGAAACCGATGGCGGTAAATCTTCTAGAGTTGCTTCCATATTTTCGTCACCTTGATTCGCAGTTTTGTTATTTATCTCCTTCCAATGTTTATAGGCATCGGAGTGAAATTTATCTTCTTCTAAAACGTCATTTTTGTATGGGAATATTCCCGCTTTCCGAATTCCGCTTTGGATGATTTCTGGCTTTGTACCATACCACACATCACGAACATGTTCAGAAAATGTTCGCTTCGGCATTTTTATTCCTTGATTTCTTCGCTGCCAAGCCACAAATTTTTTGTCCCACTCAGTCTTAAAGGATTTAAACACGGACAAATATAAGGGTTGTAGTAAATACACTGTGTGTGGCGGCAACTTGAGAATGGTAATCTCATTTTTACGAGCTAATTCGATGACTTTTGTATTTACGTGAGTGCTGTGACAATCATATATCAATAATAGTGGTCTTTGTTGTCCCACAGCATTCAAAAATGTATTTTCTAAGAAATTGACGAAAACGTCCGTTTCCATCTAGCCGTTTGGAGTAGCTGCATATGCTATATCAAGATTATCTGGGTCCTGTGTTGCCATCCACTGGTCCCATACGAACTTTCCTTTAAATACAATACATAGTGGTACTTTGTCTCCAAATGCATTTGCCACAGATAATATTGTTACATTCTCCTTACCTGGACCACTCGTAGTTCGCGAACAGGGTTTACCTTTGGCTCCTAGCACCTTCACTCGGGATGGGTCAACGCATAAGCTGGTCTCGTCCAAATTCCATATTTGCTTAGGCTTATCATTAAGATCTAATTCAACAAGAGTGTTCTTTAAGATCTCAAAATACTTATAAATGGGAAATGGATCACACATCTTCTTCCTTGCGTACTCAACCGATTGGGGTTTCTTAAGAGATAACTTGTGTCTTGCTTTAAAGCCGGTGAACCAGTCATGACCAGGAATATTATTTTTAAATGGCGTTCTTATATTATTCTGTGTAACAAAATCAGAGACAATCAACAGAACTTCACGTTTTGACAATCCAAAGCCCCATTTTTCTAGAGTTTTCAATCCTTCGGCTAACTTGCGTTCATGTTCGGCATGAATAAGTGGTCCTCTACCTAATGAATCACTTTTTTTTTCCTCTGACACCCGTTAAATGATTGTGCAATGTTGTTTTTGGAATTGCATAATTTCGGCTTGCTGTATGTAGTGTTGTTTTTCCAGATCTGATATCTTCCAGTGCTTGTTGCAGCTGTTCCTTACTATAAGATGTCGCTCTCTCCGTCTTACGTTGAAAATGCGAACCATTAAAATTTTAATCGGGGCAGGTGGGAACGTAACTAATTATTCCTAGTTCCCACTTGCCTTGATAAAATTTTATTGAGGCAAGTGCGAACATTGGTGTACGTGGCCTCTAAGTAGGGTTATGTATATTGAAACACGTTTATCGTATTTACGAAGTGCACTTTTACACTAAAATAATACGGCTAATAATCTTACCTTGAAAATCTTGCTTTTGCAGAACACTGGGGTAAGTGCAAATTTGACAAATCAAGTGGATTTTTGCAGATATATGTTCAATACCTTAACTCTCACTTCAATACCTATGTACTGTCGGTAACGTCGCTCCACCGTATACAGAACACATGGTTATGAAGTTGAGTAACATTTACACTAGATTTCGCTATTTTACTATCGTTGGTTGAATTACGGTATTGAATAGTTGCACTTGCCTCAGATTCCTACTTACCCTGACTTATCTTAACTTTATTATCCTTATCAAATTTCAATAAAATATGATTGCACAGCGCTAGTAGTGCATCTTGCACACTTACACCTTCACGGAAACCAAATTGAGACTCTATAATGTGCTTGTTAATAGACGAGAGGAGACGTGTATGGAATGCCTTCTCATATATTTTTGAAAACACAGATAAAAGTGATAGGCCTCGATAGTTATCAAATTTAGATTTGTCACCTTTTTTATGTATAGGCACAACTAAAGCAGTATTTAGAATTTGAGGAAAAATCCCTTTCTGAAATTAAAGGTTTACTGGAAATGTTAATTGTTTATATATGTTACGAGATACATGTGTTAACATAGAATACGGGATCTCATCCAGTCCAGCAGAGGATTTTTTTTTAATATCTTTATTTATTCTTTTTATTTCTTTATTACTAAAAATATACATAAAGGATAAAGGAAAAGGGAGTGTATTGGCTACGAAAGATTCTTAGGATTATAGTCAGGTGAAGTTTGACTAATTAAATTTTTTACGTAATTCGAAAAATGTTGACTGAAAGATTCTGCTATGCCATAAGGGTCATCCACAGAATTTTCCAAATTATTTTTAAATTTACTTGGGTATTTAGAAGAGTTTCGATTTTTACCTCCGACAGTGTTTCGATTTATGATGCGCCGAGCCTCAGTCGTACTATTCTGCGCATTTATCATTTTATTATTAAAATAAGTTTGCTTGGCTAACTTAACTTTGTATTCATTATTTTTTTTAGAATGTTATTCCGTATTCTGAGCTCATTACTTTCTGAATATTGTACAGATCTGAAAATGTCTCTAATAAAATCTCCCTCATTTATTAAATTAGAAGTCAACCAGCCCTTATTTTTAGACTGTTTAGAAAACCGTCTAATATCCACCGTTTGCAAAGGAAATGATATATCGAATTGTTCCATAATTTTTTCATAAAATATGCAAAACTTGTTATCCGAAGATAGATGTGAGTCAAGAAAGCACCAAGATTCCCTAAAGAGCAATTGACTAAAATAATTAATATTAAGACTGCTATTAAAATCACGTTTATAAACAATATTATCCCCGAAAAAGACGCATTCAAGTTGTATTCAACTTTCTGTAAAAAATGATCACTCACATCGGTATATACAATAGAACAAGATCGAAACTTAATATTTACATTGCAGAAAATATTATCAATCACAGTTTTAGAGACATTATGTCATAGCTTTCATCTGTCAAATTAACGTCAAAGTGTAAATACGAACTTAAAAATTCTCTGCATTTTAAAGTTTAATTTCAGATAGTTTTACCTATAAACTCAAGTTAAATTACACATTTTAAAGTTCTCTGCGGATTTTTATGATTTAGAAAGTGCTAAACACAGTTACATTCTATTACTATAGTTTAATACGTATACATTAGTACTAGTTTGGTCGTCGAAGCGATCGTCGAAGGCTCCATTTATGGAGTCTTCTAACGGGGGCGAGCCCCCCGATAAAATGGCAAGGGATCAGGATGCGATGGATGATTGCAGTTATGGTTCCCATGGATTTTCATCCCATCAGCTAGAAAACTCCATAAGTAGTCTTATATAATATTAATTATTTAAAAACCGATAAACAAATTAACTCATTAACTTCTAATGAGCCAGAAAAAAGCAGACCTGTATATTTATATGATAAAACTGATTTAGGGCCATTTCACATTTTTATTGAAAACAATGGACTGTATAGATGATAATAATTTGATATACAAAAATGATGGCTCTCCTACTTTCTTTAGGAACTTTTTGAAATCGGCAATAGATCTGACCATTTGTACTCCTGACTTAAGTCATCTGATCACTTGGAAAACACTTCAAGACCTATTCGGTTCAGACCATGCACCTATAAGGGTCGAATTAAAGGATCAACCAACTCACATATATAACCCGTATTCACAAAAGTGAAGTGGAATTTAAAGAAAGCCGACTGGAAATTATATGAACAATTTTCGGAAGATATATTCTCTCAATCTGAAGATATAAATTCATATGAAAAATTTTTGCACACTATAAATACAACTGCATCCTACTGCATCCCCAAATTTAAAATAAAAAAACCAACTTCCAGAGGAAAATACTGGTAGGATTTAGAATGTGAGGAAGCAGTCAGAAGAAGACGGGAAAGTTTTTGTATATTCAAAGATCAAAGTATAAAAATATGATGCCTACGTGAAGAAGATCACTAAACAAGCTAAAAGAAATAACTGGAGAGATTATGTCAGATCCTTAAATAGGTCGGTCCCTATTAAAGATGTATGGTCAAAAGTTAATAGACTAGAAAATAGAAAAACTAAGAACAAAGTTCCTATAATACTATCGGAAGCTTCATGGATAGAAGAGTTTCAATAAAATATCACTTCACTGTCTGCAGAATTAGTAATTCCTGACCTACAAGTGAATGCGCAATACGATTATCCAGAACAAATCCGCTTCTTAATCAAACCATTTTCTGGCACTGAACTTTACTTTTCGTTAAAGAAAAATTCAAATTCAGCACCAGGTGCTGATGAAATCCATTACTCGATGCTATCAAATCTTTCAAAAATTGGTAAAACTGTGCTTCTGAATATATACAATTAAATTTGGTCACGCCGCATAAAGATTCCTGACGATTGGCACGTTTATACTATTCTCCTGATCTTAAAACCCGGAAAATCGTTAAATAATGGTGATTCTTACCGTTCAATAGGACTGGCTTCATGTATACTTAAAACATATGAGAGACTAATTAAAAACCGTTTGGAATTTTGGTTAGAAAAGAACGACCTATTACCAAAAACTCAGTTTGGTTTTAGAAAAGGTAAATCCACACAAGAAAGACTGAGTCACTTATTGATAGACATTTATGGTTCCTTTACTTATAAGAAAGCAGTTAGTGCTTTGTTTTTAGATATAAAAGGGGCTTATGACAATGTTAATCTCCACATTCTATAAGCGAAAATGTTGGAAATAGGAATACCTGAAACTGTAACATGGAATATCATTAATTTGTATGTTAATCGATCAGTACATGTTAGAGTAAATGAAGATAAGTCTAACACACGGTACACATCTTTGGGACTACCACAAGGTAGCATCTTGAGTCCTCTATTATATATTCTGTATACTGCTGATTTAGAAAATAAACTTCCTCAACATATAAAAATCTTACAGTATGCTGATGATGTTGCAATCTATGTAGAAAATAAGTCAATAGATAAATGTAATGAGTACCTTAAATCAGGATTGAATATTATAGCAAAATGGGCGACGAATAAGAATTTAACAATCTCGGAGAGTAAATCAACCATTGTTACTTTTACCAGAAAACGATATTCTCCTCCAAACCACCTACAATTTGATAATTATAAAATTCATTATAAAACTTCAATAAAAGTTCTTGGCGTATTCTTACTCTCAAAATTAAATTGGAAAGAACACACAAATTATATATTGCGAAGAACGGAAAACGCAATGAATATCATCAAGACTGTAAGTGTCAGTAACTGGGGAGCTGACCCAAACATCTCAATATTACTGTACAGAAATTTAATGAGATCGATCCTAGATTACGGATCTATATTTTATGGCTTAGCATCAAACGCTGTACTCCAAAAAATCGAAAGTATAAAAAATAAAGCACTTAGGTTAAGCACTAGTTATCTTCGTAGTACTCCCATATTGGTCATGGAATGTGAGCTTAATGAACCTCCACTTTCATTACGCAGAGAATTCTTAGGTGAGAAATTTATAGTTAGAGTGGCAGTTAACAATAAACTGTTGTTGAGTAAAATTGTACAACTAACCACTACATACCTAACTCATCATTACTGGGAAAAAAAGAAGCAGCTTTTAGTTGTGGAAAGTTTTCTCAACGTTTCTAGTTACATTGACGACATACACCAAATGGAACAAACCTCATCTCGAAAATTAAACTATGAAGATTATTTATCTCCATTTAACTGCCATTTAAGCAATATTCTTGCCACAGATTTTCTTACTAAAATAGATCACCTTCAGTATGTACAACATCATTGGGGGAGTTATCAAAAATTATATACAGATGGTTCACAAATGGACGGCAAAGTTGGATATGCTATATTCTACCCCCAAAAAAGTATAAAGATAAACAACAGATTACCTGACAAAATGACAACTTTTACAGCTGAACTCGTAGCAGTCAAAGAAGCCTTCAAAATATGTATGAATCAAAAAGAACTAAACTATGTTATATTTACAGACTGCCAAAGCATTGTACATAAACTGAAATATAATTTACATAATTTTGAAGAAAATTATATCATCAGTGACATCATAGCTCTGAATAGTGAAGCTTTTAAATCGGGCAAAAATATCATAGTGTGCTGGATAAAAGCACACATTGGTATAAAAAACAACGAAATAGTAGATGATCTGGCTAAAAAAGCAACAATGAAAGAATCCACTCTGCAAACCTATCAACTTCCTATGGATGATTTAATATCTGTAATCAGATCTCTTAAACGCACAAAATGGCAGGGACACTACAACAATTCAGACAAAGGCAAATTTTATAAAAGAATCCAACCCACAATTTCCGTCAAGACATGGTTTAAACAAGTTTCCAACAGAGGCTTCATCAAAACTATTTGTAGAATAAGAAGCAATCATTGTATGACTCCAGTATACAAAAGAAAAATATGACTGACAAATAAGAATGAATGTATATGTGGGGAGCTAGCTGATCTACAACATATACTGTTAGAATGTTCTTTACATTTTATTGAAATATCAAATTTTTTACCAAGCTAGTTCAACTTAATGTTCAATGACCTTCTAATCTAACACATCTTTTAGAGTCAAAGAATCTAGATATATATAAAATTTTATATGGTTATATTAATTGCTTAAAACTAAAGCTCTGACAAAAAAAAACAATAAAAAAATGGAGAACAAAATAAAAAAAAAATAAAATAAAAAAAAAGTTACTAAGAAGATCTAAACCTCCGAGGTGTCGAATCGGGTTTATGTCTTAGCGTAATAATAAAAAAAATAAATAAAACAAAAAAAAAAAGTAAAAAAAAAATAAAAAAAAAGATACAAAAAATAAAACAGCAAAAACAGAGTAAACTAGTAAGTAAGTTTCTAACATTCCATGTCTTAACTCTCAATACAATAGTTTTAAATTTAAATACTAACAATATCTTGTGTAAAGAGAGAACTCAAAACAAATTGACTGTCCAGTTGGTTGTCAAAACCAGTGCCAATAAAACACACACACAGTCATTATGTATATGTATTCTAGTGTATTCAAAAATACATTGATTTAAACCATAAGAGGTAAAACCATTTTTTAATCTTAATGCATCTATATTGTGCACCTTTAGATCAAAATTTATATTAAAGTCACCACAGATGAAATAATATTATTTTTGTTTAATATTTCTGATAACATTTCGTCCATTTTATTTATGAAAGTTTGTGTATCTTTTGATGATCTGTAAAAACAGCCAACAGTTATAATGTTATTTTGATATTCCAAATCAATCAAGGCATACTCAAATATTCTATCAATCTTAGCAAGCGAGCAGTTTTTAATAGTAAAAGCACAACTTACATTTACAAATATTGCGACCTCTCCCCCACCTGAGTCTGAACGATCGAAGAAATCGCTTAATACATAAGAGTCCAAGAACAAATTTAAAATTTCATGTTTATCACACCACACTTCACTAACACAAAATACTTCTGGGTAATTTAGAGATACTGTTAATTCATCCCAGGGCTGCCGCTAAGGTATTGGCCGCCCGTGTGCCACTTAATATTTGCCGCCCCCTTCCAACACTTTAGACATACATACTATTATTTAAAGAAATGTGCAGAAGATGCATAATATAACAATAATAATTTGTAAATAGATAAATACTTACTTAAACATTTAGACTAATCTCCATGATCGAACGTCCATATATTATCCTAATGTATATCCTAATATCCTAATATCCCATCCTAATATCCCATCCTAATATCCTAATTTAAACGTCCTTTATCTTAATTTAATAACCATGATCCAACTTCTAGAATATGTATCTCCTAATATCCTAATTTAAACGTCCATTTAATTAAAATAAACTGTGAATAGAAACATAAACACATAAAAAAATTAAAAATGCACTTTTCGGGCTTTCGTCTCGGAAAACTTTTTGACAATATCTTTAATGTCCAATGTAGCACACACTTCATGTTCTATAGATAACATTGCTAAAGCAGAAAGTCTATCTTGCTTCATTGAGGATCGCAAATAGTTTTTAATAATCTTAAGTTTTGAAAACGACCGCTCACCCGTAGCTACAGTAACAGATATAGTTGGGAATATACGTACTATTATGGTTAAGTTGGGAAATGTTGATACAAGATTATTTTCGTAAATATATTCAAGAATATCACCAGGACTTTTTTCTGCGGAAAAAAATGGTTGAATAGCTTTAATTTCTTCATATAAATCGGTTGCACTAATGTCAGTCTCTGAGTTGTTTATGTCTATAAGGGCTTGATTCACTTTCTCACAATCGGTTTTAAGTTCATCATCGTTTTTAACTTTGGTTATGCCATACATATATTACACTAAAAATGTCTGTGTGCTGTTGAAGTAATTGGAACCGTTTTTCAATTGCTGTTATGGCAGCATCCAAAATCTTAAAATAAAAATTTATTTTATACGACAATTCCGGAGATAATATAGGTTCATCAGCTCCTTCATACTCAAAATGCACTTTTCATCTTCTAATTTGTTCAGTAGAGGAGCTAGGGAAATCTCTATGCTAGCTTTTGTAGATATCTCTTTGGATTCGGTTACAAAAATTTTGAAAATGTTCATCTTGCCACACTACAACAGAACACATGAATTTGAATTTCCAAATTTTATTTTTAAGGGATTTTGCTAAAGTCCTAGTATTCATATCCCTTGTGTTATTATTTTGCAATTCTTCTAAAGCATATTATATTTCACTAATCTGGGTTTTTAATGGTGCGATTGCATCGATCCAACTCTCCCATCGCGTGTCCAACAATGCTTTTAATGTCAACTTTGGAAGGTGCTTGAATAAAATGTTCCATCTAATATTGGAAGAAGAAAAAAATACATATAGTTCCTGTACAGTATTAAAAAATTCCACTGACTCAAAACTTATTTGTGCATCATTCGCCACCAGATTTAATCTATGCGCAGAACAGGGAATAAAAAATGCTCGAGGATATTTGTCTAAGATTTTCTTTTGCAATCCAATGTGGAAGGTAGAAAATAGGATCTTGTTGTGGCAAAATAGTTGATGTTATATTTTTTTACTAACATTAACGAAGTATTCATTTAGATTTTCAGGGTTTGGAAGAGAAAATGTTTGAGCTGTGTTAGTTTTATTTCGAAGATCGATTATTTTGGACCAAGTTTCTTTTGCAACTTTTTAGAGCTTTCTAGATGGTTTTGATAGTACATTTTTTTAGCTGTTTTAATAAGTTTTAGATAGGTTCCTCTGTACTTGGAGATATATGCAGTGAAAGAGACATTGGTAGTAAATTTCTTGTTGTACAGTAGTGAACGCATATTCTTGGCTAATATTTGGATACCTTTGGTGGTCCAGGGTTTGTGATGTTTTGACTTGATTCCAATTAAAGGAAATGCCTTATTGAAAATACAGACAAGCCTATTCAAAAATCACTGAAATTATAGTCCACGTCTACAGAGGGTAAGTGCCACCCAGAAGTCAAGCACAAATTTTGAAATTTACGAAAGTTCTGAGCGGAAAAAATTCTACCTAAACGTTGGGTTTTCGAGGATGATTTGTTGAGAGTATTAAACTTGGTATATAATACTTCATGATCAGATAGTCCTGCATTAATAATTGTAGAGCTTACATCAAGGGGCAAAAAATCTGAGACAATATAGTCAATTATGGTAGATGTTGTTTTAGTAACTCTTGTAAGAGAATTAACGTGCATGAAAACATACGATTCGAATATATTGACCAAAGATAAATGGGTAACACAAGAAACAGCGTAATTAATACTCAAGTCACCGAATAGAATTTTTCTGCTTTTATTGGGCAGGTCGTCTAACAAATTTAACAGGTTCTGAAAAAATAGTTCCGTGGAAGAATCATGTGATCTATAAATGCAAATACTGTATAGATTAAGATTCCTGTTATAAACTAATGAAACCTCAAAAAAGGCTTCATTTTTCATTCATTCTTTCTACAAATCATTATTTGTAGAAAGAATTAGGTTGCCACTATGAGCTGAACTTTAGCGATCATACCTAGCAATTGAGGTATATTTTTCTAGAAAAAAAGGCTGGTTAACTTTAAGTCAGTGATCGGTAACTGCAACTATCGGGGAAAATCCTAATTCCTATAAAAACAAAAATAACTCATCTGTTTTATATCTTATAGAACGAATATTAATCATAACTGTGCTAAAGTTGTCATCACTAAAATAATTTAAAGTTTCTAGTGTCACTGAATACGTCGTATTATTTAAAAGTTTGGTTTTGGAGAGACAACGGTGTGTATCAGAAGAGCATTAGTTACAAAATACTACCTGAATCTTAATTTTTAAGAAAGTTATTATCTGATATGTATATTTCTGGGTCTCAATTTTCGTTTAGTTGCAACGCTTGGCAGACAAAATCGCAGCCAAATTTTTGTTTTGAGATGTACTAGTCAAATGTATCTGCAATAGACATCAACGATCACTTCACCAGAGCTATAGAAAATACCAATAAGAGAATAAATATCAGAGACCCAATATTACCATTAATATTAATTATTAGTTTTAACGAAGCCTTGGAAGGGCAATGTGGAGTTTGAATCGGGGGAGAAACTATTAACAACATCAGATATGCAGATGACACCGCGATCATGGCTGAAAGTATCGAAGATCTTCAATTCCTTATAGATCGAGTCACTAGAGAATGCTCTAATAACGGACTAAGCATAAATACAACAAAGACAAAGTTACTTGTGGTTAATAAACAAGACATTCTATATAACTAATTATCAATAATGAAACGATAACAAAACTTAACCATTTTAAATACCTAGGATGTTGGATAAATGAGACACTAAATCCGAATAAAGAAATTAAAACTCGTATAGAAATTGCAAGAGGAGCATTTATAGAATTTAGATCTATTCTGAGCCATTCTCAGCTGAACTTACAGCTAAGAATTAAGTTCCTAAAATGTTATGTGTATCCTGTATTACTTTATGGATGTGAAACCTGGATTATTAGGGTTAATATGATGAACAAACTAGAAGTCTTCGAGATGTGGTTATATCGTAGAATGCTCAGATATCATGGGTTCAACACATTTCAAACAGAGAAGTCTTGAAGAGAGTAGGTCAAGGTGTAAGATGACTTAATAAAGATGATAAAAAAGAGAAAACTCGAATATTTGGGGCATATAATGAGAGGAAGCAGATACAGGATAATGCAGTTGATACTCAACGGAAAGATCGACGGAAAAAGAGGAATTGGTAGGAAGAAATACTCATGGCTCCGAAACCTTCGTCGACGGATTGGCTTATCAGCAGATGAATTATTACATGCCGCGCAAGATCGAGAACGATATCGGCAAATCGTCATGGAAGCTACCCACGCCTAAAACTTGGGCACAGTACTCAAAGAAGAAGAATATTACTATGACAATAACTTAATTATCTTTTACTACTTTTTATAAATAAGTATTTAAAATATTTGTAAAATTTTAAAAATAGTTTATTTAGCGAGGAAAAATTGTTGTCAATTATTGCTCCCAAGAAAAATATTACTGTAAGCAAAAATGTCTAACTTTTCCCTCTCAATACCTAAATAATTACTTTTATGTCTGTCTATTGTCAATTAAAATAATGGCTAATAACATAAACAAATCATGAAGAAAAAAAATCAAATGGCGGATACAAATAGAAAGAAAACACTCAAATTTTCTGCTTATGGATGTTACAAAACTTGTTAAACCCTTTATCTCCGCTTATGATTCAGTGGTGGATAACTTTGTACTACAACGAACATGCAAGTCAACAAAGCTGGAATTTCATCTACTACACTTCTTTAGTCACGGTAGGAGGCAAAGGAGGAGGATCAGCGTTATGAAAAGTGACTACTAGGTAAACTTAAAGGAGGAAGGTAATTAGTTGAAGTTTCAAAGCAGAAATTCTAAGGATCATCAAATGATTTTAACTTCAAGGAGTGTAAGAAGCAAATAAAAGATTAAGTAATTATCAACTCCAATGAATATAAATTTGTTGTGAAAGCCAATAGTCATTATTTTTAAACATGTAAAATATGAACATACGTTTGAATATATTTTAGAAAATTGTCGTGTATTTAATATACAGTGAAAGCCAACTAAAGTTGCCTGCACGTCATCATTGTGGACATTTGCAGCGTTGTCAGATGGTTCATGAAGTATGAAAATTACCAGAAAAGAACTAAACAAAAACTACTGAAGTAAACAAAAAAGGTGAAGGTAGTAAATTTCACACTATATTTAATGGAATTTAAAAATGAGTGTTTTTTTTCATTTGTTTTTTGTTAATTACATTCATGAATAGATTTCACAAAGTAAGGAATTTCACAATAAGAGTGGTAATGTTATTACTGAGTTACCAAACAATAAATATAATCAAAATAAAGCCACAAGCAATAAAATAACATTTTTTTTAATAATGAACGTATTTTCAAAGACAAAACATGACATTAAAAAAAACAGCATCAACGAACTAAACATTTTCTGAATCTGATTCCACATTAGTGTCACTCTCTTCACTATTAACATTTATTACTATTGGACTAATTTCTTGACGATCAAATATTATTTCTGTCTCATACCATTTAAATATTTCTCTTGAAGTATGATTGATAGAGTTTTCCACATATCAGGAGTAATCATGTAAAGTGCCTCATGCCACATGTTTAAGCAGTTGTTAGCGCTGTTACCATCTCTACGAATGTGCCTATTGTAATATTTTTTTGCTATGCCCCAAATTAATTCAATAGGGTTAAAGATACAATGGTATGGAGGAAGACGTAAAACTTTTTATCCATAACGTTTTGCCATATCGTCCACTATATACTTAGTTTGTGGTTTATTTCTAAAAAAAATGTTTAAAATAAATGACATTTATATATAAGATTATATCTGTAGATTTACCGAGAAACGATGCGCAACAGTTCTGTTTTAAACATCATATGGGAATTGGGAATGTTTTTTTCTGTCAACCACTTCTCAATAGCAGTTTTTGACCATCCTGTATTCGGAGTTTTATGTAATAACATACTGTGAAAAGGTGCATTATCAAGTATAATTAGAGAAGGATACTCTAAGTTTTACAGCAACTGATATTCAAACCATTTCAAGAAATTTGCCTGGTTCATTTCCCTATGATAATCACTAAGCTGAGTTTTTGAACAAAATATTGCTTCAGCACCCTCTATAAATCCGGTTTTATTCCCAGCATGGAGTATAATATATCTGCAATGATATTATTTAAATGTTCATATAATAACTTATTTACATATAACTATATTTCTATTTTGCCAAGAATGACCAATGATCCTATTTTGAAATATCCAAGTTTCATCGAGAAACACGAATTGGTATATTTCTTCATCCTTCGCTTCTTCATAAGTTCTCAAGAATTGTACTCTTTTACAAAAAACGTTAGGTAATTCCATAAGTCCTCGTCGTGGATTATCCTTCATCCATTCAAACCCAAGTTCTTTGAAAAATCTTTTTAAAGAAGTGGTACCACCATTAAATAATTCTTTATCTTTCAGTTGGGACCATAATGATTGAACCGTTACGTGCTGTTCTAAAAGCACCCAGAAATAAAATTATGTTAAATGTATATTTATTATAATCATACTTACTTCTCTGGTACATATTGTAAATGGTATCACGAATAGAGCTTGTATTTAAAGATGTTGTATTTGTTACTCGTTTATTAGTGCAACGCCTATTCTTCGGTGACTCGAACTGTTCACCTTTTTTCTTCATTTGACATATGCTGCTTACTGTTCTTACACTGATTTTTAAAACAGAAGCTACACGCTAAAATAACACAAATTTTTGTAAAGTAAAGTAATGATATTTTATTCGCATATTACCTCTTGCACGGCGTTTAAGGACAACAAAGGGCCATTATTATTCCTTTCTCCTTGAAAAAAGTTAACTAATGGAGCCCTAAAGTTCTTTGCATCGACTATTCAGCGGTTTGGGCATTTTGACAAATAAATAAATGTTTTTCACAAGATAATCTAAAAAATCGATGATACTACGAGTACAAAAGTCACAGAACACTAATTTAAAATTTAATAAACGACGCGGCAACATGACAATATTTCTGGTAGTGACTAATACTCCGTCATTAATTGGTGGTTTCTTTATGAACATTTCAACACAAAATTTTACAATGACAGACGTCTAAATCCAAAATAGCTATATTGTATATACATTATTTTGTAACAAAAGTTTTTTTATTGATCGGGTTATTTTAAGGAGTGATTGTTTAGGAAACTAAAGTAACATACACTTTTCTATAGAAATGTAACCACACATACAATAGAATTACGACTTTGGTGACGTACACGCAACGTTATTTGGCTTTTACTGTACTAAAAAAAATCACATTTATCTTTTTTAATATGCTTTGTAATATCAAAGTTATATATTATGATCCGATGTAATACCGCTATATCTGCCATATATTTTTGTGAATTTTATAACTTTTTATTTCAAATCGTCAGTTTAATTCTCATTACTGTAATTATGACTACTAGTCAATTTAGATAGAATTTGAATGTTTTATTTTTGGTTTTTAGATGAAATATTATTTTTGTTTTAAATAAAATTGGAGATACACTTTTTGCGAACTAATATTTTGAAAGCAAAATGGAAATATACATTTTTCTGAAAAACGTTTATTTATTTTTTAATGCAAATAAACCCGTAACATAAGGATATCTAAAATCAGAAAATATAAAATGAAATAAGCGCAAGGCTAATTATGAGGTAACTGATCATAAAATAAATGGTAATCCTGTTGTATACTTTTCTTCAGTTGTTGCAAATGCTCATATTTTTCTTTCTTAATGGGAATTCTACCTTTATATAATACACGTAAAAAGTCAAAATCTAAAAATTTTGGATTTGCAGGTAATCTGACAGGAAAAGTTTCTCATTTCAATTCAGAATGTCTAATTTTTTAAAATATATTTTTGTTTGTATATCTATCTGTGTTTAGATCAACTACCTGGAGATTTCCGACTTTTTCTCCAGGTCCTATTGATGAGATAAAATTTATATTACCTTCAATGTTTTTAAAAAAATCATGGGATAAGTACTCCGCTCTGTAGGGATTTTTCAAACATACTTTTTTGCACATTATTGCATAGTCAGCAGGTACAGTAATTGTGGATGTTCGAATCAATCTTTCTATCGTAGAATGAATGCTATCTGCCTCCATCTGGGTATGACCTCTCTAGAGATACTTTTGTATTATAGTTAAATCTTTTTCTATTGCTAAGTTGAACACACAAGTTCTGTTTTAAGCAGCGCAACCATCGTTATACAAAATATGATTAGTTTTTTTATCACGATGATTGGCATCTACTTTCTTTTTGAGGAAATTTACTGCTATGGTTGCAAACTCATTAGCTATTACCCGACGCTCTGTTTCATTCCACAAAAAACATTCACCTTGCTAGGATTTTAGATCGTAAATCGTGAAATTATGTACGATAAGTTTTGTTTTGTAATAGAGGGAGCTTCCATTGTCCGTAACCTTTTCTTGACGTGCTTCGTTTTTTAGCAGAAAGTGAAAAATGTACTCATCTTGCGAACCATTCTTTGTTTTAAAAGTTACACAAACATCGCACTTATTCTTTTTAGGCTTGTATAAAGATAAATTTTGCTGATTGAAAATTATGGACTCTTGACATGGGTTTTATATTATTTTCTCCACAAAAATCTTTGCAGTAAGCACTATATAATTGTGCTTTTGATTGCCATACTGTTTCCAAGTATAACTTTGAACTACTTGCCCTGCAGTAGTAGGACTCAAGTTTTGGTAATTTGTCGAAAAACTTTGTTAAGTTTTTTATTGCTTCTCCGTTTTTCGGCTGCTTTTCTACTTGCTTATTATCGATAACTGTTTCTATGACCCACTTCTTTATGGAAATTTCTCCAATACAGAGTGTATTTAAAAACATATTTTTGCATACTCGTATTCGATTATGTTTAGCGTTTAAATAAAACTCGGTCGATGTTTGCCTTCTAGATATTTCCCGTTCTCCCCTTCGGCTCTCTGTAGGTTTCACAATTCCTAATGTATTCGCAAAAGTTTTTTTCTCACCCCAAGTTTTTTTCCAAAAGTTGTCGAATATTTCGTATCTAGCCTTGTCAGAAATAGAACCACATTTCAATTTTGTCTTGTCGTCCCTACTTAACTAGCAATTGCAACGAGGTTTCATAGTTTTTGCCGTCTTTTCTATATTGTAATGCCATAAATCATTTTCTCTTTTATTTTCTATGATACTTAAGCCCATTTTCTCAATTCTTGTAGTTCTAGTGCTTGCTCCTTTTGTTTTTGTCTGTTTTACTCCTTTTAGACCTTGAACGCTTCGTTGATTCCTTTGGATTCAATGTACCGTTGTTCGGGTCATTTTCTTTACATCCTTCATTACCCATAAATTCTTCAAAACCACTTCCTATCTCTTCTTCCATCTCTGTTTCCTTCATTATGAAGTCCGGGTCTTTGGACGTTTCATTGTCTTGGCAGTTGGTTTTTTGAATGCACGAGATGCCTTCTTCTGATCTTTCTGTGCCATTAGTGACCGTGTTTGTAATAATAAAATCACGCAAATTTATAATGAAGTATCAATCACAAACATGATTGATACACATTCTTTCGGTTTCTCTAGCATATTTTTTGAGATCATCAATAATTGGACTGTTTTTTGCCTGCATACTGTTTGTTTGCACGGCAATAACATTGTCGATGGTATTTTGTTTTATGGATGAAGCAAGAGCAAGAGTAAAGTTGTCTAAATCAGGCTGTTTAACCTGAAAAGAGTCCTTTTTTTCATTGTCGTCTAACTTTGACGGCACTCGTAAAAGGTTTATAATCCTGTTTGTTCTTTCAGCCAGTTCTGTAACAAAAATAAAATGTGCAGTCTTATTCAACTTTTTACTTTAGTGTGAAAAAAAAATGAAACTAACTTTACACAGGATTTTTTTATTAAACTAGATTTAAACGAAAATCATTCCATACTAAATACGGAAGCATTGAAATATAAATAAATTTGAAAGACAACAATTACTGACTTTTAAAATAGGTATGCATATTATTCAACGCTAAATATGTACAAATAAAAATTAAAATTGTTTAATAACAGTAAATAGTAGTCACATTTATTATGGAAATATTCCTATCTTCGTCTTGTGTTATCTTTTCAGTTTGGCGTATAGTGCATATCTCCAAACGTAAAAAAAGTGATTTATATTAGTTATTCTTAAATTTTTTCGATTATTGCATAAATATTAATAAAAAATAGACTTACCTTTCTTATGATATATGAAACAACACGCAGAGTTTAAGCAAAAATTGAAGATTTTTACGATAAAGTTCAAGAACAATTACTGACTTGAGTCAATTAATACCAATGGCGGGAGATAAGCATTCTACTTTTCAACAATTTGATGCATGGAGTTAGGCAATTTTCTGTGACGGCTTTTATTGCCAAACGGTAAATGCTAAAGAGATGGGTATTTTTTAGGCTAAGGATATGTTATCGTTGTACCAGATGGCGCAAAAAGTCATATTTGAAAAAAAAAATGGAGTTACGCACGATGCGAATTACACACACTAACAAAATGTGACACACCATATATTTATGCAAAAAATATTTTTTTTCCTTATACACAAAATTTCAAGACCTTATATCCTCTCTATCTGGTGTAGAGTAAGTGTAACTTTGCGTGCCTGTAGAGTGAAAATTATGTATATCCTTTTTTTTACATGATAAACACGTTTATATTTTTATCAACCTCTGTGTTATGTGAAAGTGGAAATTTTCTAAAGATCATACCAGGTGTGCATACATCGTACCTGGTGTGAGTTGGATTTAAAGTAGATAGAGTACACCCGAACGCATTTCCCCTCTTGGCGGGTCTTGCCCCCGGGTGAAACTATGGTACCCTCACTAACAACTAAAATTACTCTCCGAAGGTGCACTCGACTCGGCGGGAATTGTTCGCGCATCTGGTTTGCGCATTGTCAGCGGCCATGTTTTAGTTTTCAGTCACGTCGTTGGCACGATTATTTTGTGTTTGTTGTTGTCAGATCTAGAGGTGGTTGATCCAAGTATTTTTGTGGATCAGGTCAAACTGATACGCGTAAACAAAATACCTGTTAAAAAATACTGGTTTGGAAATCAGTTTGTTATCATTCGTATAATAGACATCTAAGCATAACGATAACATTATTTGTATTTTGTTAGATTTTTTTATAGTTATTAAAATGACTGTTTCACTTCAAATACTTAAATTACTGTTATTCAGAGATTGCATAAAATGTTCATAAAAAATGGCGATAGTCTTGCCTACTTCACACCAATTGTCGTCTGTTAATATTTCTCTAAAGCTTTGTAAACGTTAAGAAATGCACGAGAAAAATTAAGGACAAATGCAATGAAACGATTAAATTGTTATTTATTTTTCATGTATATTTGTTGAATAGTCCACTGATAGACAAGGTTATACAATTTCCTAATGAATATGAATAACAACAAATGAAAACGCATAACATCATTATAATAAATTTTAGGAGTACTACATGAACAAGTAAAAAATAAATGTAAACTTATTTGTATTTCTGAGAAATTAATTTATGTTTCGAAATATTATTCTTTTTGTTCAAATTTGCCATAAAACGATCTTTATACAATTCAATTTAGAATATTTATTTGGTAAATGCCTTATATCATATTACATTCAGCTAAGATAAATTTAAACTTCACCCAGATGCATACACATACAAAAATGATTAATAAGTTATTTTACCACGTTCAGTAACAAAAACAAACCAAGTACATATTTCACCTACCGCGAGTTCTCTTAGAAATATCTACCGAGGTACCGAGTACTAAGTATTCATAAATGTAGGTACGCGTCCGCGTACTGTTTTATCATCCAATCGTACATTTGAGTCGGTTTAAATGGATATCGAATATAAGTATGTAAGATATAATAGATATCGAATGTAAGTAATTATCGAATATAAGACAAGGTCCAAGTCCAGTGCGAGTAGGTACAATGCTACAATGTACGCGTACGCGTACTCGTTTATATTGGTGTTAGGGATCAGTTCCGTGAGTTCCACAAGTATAAATACAATACATGTTCCAAAGTAACTGGTACGGGATTAGTTTACCATCCCTAGTCATAGTATTTGATTTTGTGCAATCACAAATACTGACTTCCTATCCAAAAAAATGGCGCAAGGTCACCGAATTTGTCTGACAGCTACCAATGTAAATTTATCGGAGTGCACCTTCGGGTTGTTCGGTGCTCTCGGCTTACACGCATGGTACGTCTTTCCAGACCGTTCAATCGCGCGCTAAGAATTCCATATCCCTTTTTTATTTAACTGTATGTTTATATTTTATATTTGATTTAAATCTTTCCTTGTTGTCTTTTTTTTCTAGATTTTCGTTTTTTTTATAATTTTTATTATCGCATTAAAAACATTTTTAGACTTATTTTTCCCCTTTTCATCACCGACATTATGGTGATGGATATCATACATTTCGGCTCTATCTTCAATAAATCTATTACATTTAAATACACAATTCTCGGCTATGTCATTAACTCCAAAGTGTTCACAGTAACCGTCCATTGCTTTACCTATTCTCTAAAGATAGACTTTAAACGATCTATGGCCGTTAAAAATTGTGTAAAGAAGTAATTCGTACTATTGTAATTACACTTGATCTACTTCTCCACATCCAGGATTAGCACCCTCGTCCAAGTAGCACTCCGTTCATTTTCCCATTCCTCTTACCACATTTGTATTGTTTCCCTTCTTTCTTTTTTCTTTTCTTGCCGTATGCTTTTGATCTTTCTTTTGACTGCAGTTAAAATGTTAAAATGGTGGTACTCTTGCTATGACCTGTAAATTTACAGTCGAGGTCGTCCGGTATGCGCGGAAGACTCTTAACAAAGCTTTCCTTTGTATTTTTTTTTTCAATGTTAATTTATACTTTTGTTCGTTTAGTACTAGATGCCAGACTGGTAAAGTATATACAATTGTCGAATGGACAACTTCAATGAGGATTCGTCTTTTTTCTGCACTATTGCCTCCTATGTTTGGCATAATTCTTGCTAGTGTCGCAGTTCTTGTATAAGCCTGATGGAAGGTGTAATAAATAAAACAAATACTAGATTGAGTAATTGTATAAGCAACAAGTATGTTATTTAAATGTTCATTAAGATTAACTCTGATTCTCTGAGCAGTTTTTCTTGTTGTGTATGACAATTGCTTTGTTGTGTATGACAATTACCATTCTATCTCTGATCATCTGGTCTTGTTGGCTATACTCTGTTGTTTTAATGGCTTTTCTTAGTTCTGTAACAAACGAGTCAAACGGTTGCCCTTCTTGCTGGCTAATACTATTAAACTTAAATCTTTTAAAAATGACATTTTTCTTTGGTAAACAATACTTTTCAAACTTCTTTTTTCGAAAGCTACTGCTCTGTCTTCATTTTCGTCAAATGTGAATGTGTTGTACAGCTCTAATACCTCATCATCCACCAGACTTAAGAAAACTTTCAGCTTTTTTCTTTCTGATTTGGAGGTTAGGTCTGTAGCTATCATAAATAGATCAAACTTTTGGCTAAATTTGCGCCAGTTTTCAGATATATTCCCATCTAATACTAGAGATTCAGGTGGCTTAAACGTGCATTCCATGATGATACCAAAAAATGATACGCACGTGTTACAAGGTTACAGTTGAGTACCTATCCAAACAAGAAATGGTTTCACCATGCAAAGGTTATCACACCTGACACCATGTATAAGCTTGATGGAAGGTGTAATAAATAAAACAAATACTAGATTGAGTAATTGTATAAGCAACAAGTATATTAACTTCACATGCCAGTAACCTAACCTAACAACCGTGTCTAACCTAATAATCTGTCTCTGTCACCTTCTGTCATGCCACCTTGTTACCAACATGAATAATATGATTGTCACTTAACTGGGTATCATACAGTTCTTTGATCAGCCTTATTGACGACATATTTGACATGTTCACCAAATATTCGCTTACAGTCTTAACCCTTAACTGGTATGGTGATTTAAAATTACACTTAAAGTATGGCGGGGTCAGATTTGACCCTGTGCCTTTTTTTGCATGCAGCAAATAGAAAACAGAAAAATTTTCATTCAGATCGAATATAAATCCTTTTTATTATAAATAATAATGTTTACATATACTTTTTAATAATATCTGGCCTACTTCTGGCTAAACTTATAAAAATTAACATGGCTTTTCTTATCTGTAAAAAAAAATAGAGAAAAAATTAAAAATAATTTTAAACGGAATTGTTTTAATCAAAACAAACCTAAACCTAGGGAAAAATACTTAAAAACATGAAAAAACATAATAAACAAAAATTCTGACAACTACATTTTGCGCAGTATTTTATTGTTCGGAGCAATTTGTACACATGTTGGACGTTTTGCAATGGTCTTTGCAAATATGCCTGCTACACTCGTCACATACAATTGGATGTTTGTTGTCACTGTAAGGGCATAAGAAGCATCTGGCACGCTTAGGTTGTCGACGTTGAGGGTTATCTATGCTTCGTGGGGCCTCATCTGGGATATTGCTGATTCGCCTTATGGTTACCTTCAATTCCCGAGGAATGTTTTTCATTTGACTTCTTCGAACTAAGTGTTCGTTGATCATTTCTCTCCCTAAATCAATAAGGAAACGGTTACGAACCATCTCATTATTTGGATTAGCAGCATTATAAATTATGCCTGCATTTGCGGCGGAGATGTCCATCATTCGGTACCACAAAGTTAGAGGCCAACGCCGAGTACGTCTTCCTACTTTGTAATTGGCACAAATTTGGTCCAGTACATCAACGCCAACTTTCGTTAGGTTATAAAAGGAGATGATGTCTGGTAATTTCTTTGCTCCTTCTTCGACCATGTTATTATGGTGCATTGTAGACATCATGCAAACTGAGCGATTTCTTTTTGGAACGTATGACGCAATTGTTATATCCTTAGTAAATCCAAAAAGCGAGGAAAGTGGTTCACGTTGCTTACTAGCTAGGAACTCTTTAGGTAACTCCCTTTTATTCCGTCTAATAGTACCTACGTATGTCAAGTTTTGGCGTTGCAATTCTTCAACCAGCTCTAGTGACGTGAACCAATTGTCCCCTGTAATATTACGGTTCGAATTTGCTATTGGTTCAATCAAAGTTAGCACAGTTTGGGTTGGAATAGACAGCTTCTTTGGATTTGCCCTATTTTCATCTTTGCCCGTATATACAAAAGCATTGATCAAATAATGTGTACGAGCGTCACACAAACACAATATTTTTAGTCCGTATTTCACAGGCTTGCTTTTTATAAACATACGGAACCTACACTTTCCCCGAAATCCAACCAACATTTCGTCCACGGTTACGTATTCCCCACAAGAATAGTTTATCTTACAGTTTCCAATAAATCTGTAAAACAAATTTGAAATTGCAGCAAGTTTATCTCCGTCTTCAATACGTTGTCGTCTAGTGGCTGGATTGTCAAATCTTAAGGCTGTTAGCAGGAAACTGAATCTCTTTAGAGTCATTGTTGCACGAAAAATGTCACGACCTGTTCCATCTGTTGCAAAAAGCGAATTTATGTCCTCGTGACTCGACTTGAACACTCCAGCTAGATAGAGAAGACCGAGAAATGCTCGCATTTCTACTTCATCGACATGATTAATAAACTGACATGACAAGGCCTGATCGCCATAGGTTGCCTGCAGTTCAGTTATTTTCTCATTCGTTCTTGCGATAACTTCATTTATAATGTATCCATCGAGAAAAAAACTGAGCGCCTGCAAGGGTGTAGTTGGCTTATTGGTCCGACATGGTCCCGAAAGGCCAGGAATATGCGACACTATGTTGGTGACGCGAGTACGGCTAGACGCAGGTGGCGTTTTCGCCCACTTTTTTCTATTTTTTCCGTAGAAATAGCCACTTTCATCCCCAACAATTTCACTTTCAACAGATAGGCTAACTTCTTCGACAGAGTGCCTATCACTGCCATCAACAGCTTCATCTTCACTCTCACTATCAGCATTGTAGTCACTATCCGTATCGTGATCACTAACAATCGTCTCTGCATCGGAAAGGTCGTTGTCGGTATCCCATAAAGTTTCAGCAATATGTTCAATTTCCTTTTGTGTCAAAGGCGCCCTTTTGTCACGCACGTTCGACATATTATACTTCGATCACAACTCTAAATTGAAAGAACAAACAAAATTGTATTTTTTTCTGGAAAAATAACAGTATTGTGCTTCTTACCCGAAAACGAGAAATTATCCTTTAACGGTATGGCAGGGTCAAATCTGACCCAATTCACAATATTCACGTGGAGCCACTAATTGCTTGCGGGCGACTGATAGCGGAACTGAAGCAGTTGCACGCCTTGAAAGAATACCTCAAATGGTATGTTGCCATATCGCCTAGTTTTTCCGAAAATTACAAAAGAATTTCCAATAGGGTCAAATTTGACCCTGCCATACCAGTTAAGGGTTAAAGTACAGTGCCAAACAATAAATCATTTTCAAACAGCCAGATAATGCAATGCAAGTTTTCCTTTTTTTTACAAATGTTACTCTAAGATAATTCCCTACTTAAAATCTACCACCTATTTCTTAAAAAAATATTATTAAAAACTAAACTTAGAAAAAACTTTTTAAGAATTGTGATATAATCAGTCCCATAAATACAATATTTACAACAAAAACTCATATAAGTTGAGATCCCTATATATTTTACAGTTTTTTTCACCCAAAAAAGATGATTTTAATCTCTATATTTTTGGCAATCTCGACGTAAGTTTGAATTTAAAACATCAATTTTAGGTAAATGTAACGGGAAATAAACATGTCCAAATTTCATTCTAATTATAGAGGTTATGTTATCTACCCGAAACCGAATAATTTTTAAACTAGTATTCAGTAGGCACTTTAGTTAGAATCATGGTACATTGGGAGGAAATGTGTTTGCTGGATTTATTCCGTGCTCGTTTCCATTGTTCTTTAACATTATTTTTAATAATGGTACATATATCTGAATTAAAAAGTTTATGTTCAGTTAACTTTCCATCTCTAATGGCTTTTTTGCTAATAAATCAACATGTTCGTTACAAATGATAACTATATACGCTTTAACCCACAAAAAATGTGCTTCTTTTTGTTGTATATAGATTTCATAAAGTATTTTTTTAATAAAACAATAAAAAACACTTCCACAAAATTTATCAGCAGTATAAAGATTAAACAGCTGTAGTGATAAATTATAATAAATTTTGTGGAAGTGTTGAAAATAAAAGTTTTAAGAGTTTTATTGTTAGATAGAACAAGACATACTCAGCTACATCGAAGAAAAACGTTTAATTTGGTATGGACATGTGAGAAGAACAGATCATACAAGGTGGATAGCAAAGATTTCGGATTGGAGCCCAATAGGAAGGAGGAAAAGAGGTAGACCCCGAAGATCATGGAGGGATGAAGTGGACGAGGCCATGGAAAGACGAGACCTTAGAGATGGAGAATGGCAGAACAGAAAGGACTGGAGACGTTGGCTGAAAGAAGGAAGGCGGCGACAGCTGTAAAAATCCTTATATAGATAGATAGATAGATAGATAGATAGATTGTTAGATAAAATAAACTTCCATCAAGTAACGATCGAATTTATGACTTATTTTTTTTTAATAATAAAGATAAAACTGTTTAAGTTATGACTTGGAAATATTTTAATAGCTGTCAGTACAGAAAGTAAGTCACAACTGTTTTGTGTATATTTAAAATGTAATAGAGCTTTGTAAATTGCAATTGCTTCAGCGCTGAAAATTGAAAAAGCGCTATTTAATTTAAACATTTTTCTTTGTTGCTTGATGGAATATAAAAGGCACATCTAGTGCCAGAAGTGGACTTCGGCGCATCTGTGTACATAATTGAAGATGCTGCCGAATCTTCCAAGAAACTTCTTAAAATATTGGAACTGACAGCTACATTTTCATGATACCTTTGATTATCTGGATTTAAAAGATGATCAGATTTTGACATACTGCGAAATGCTTCACAAAGCGTAGGTGAATTCTTAAGTGTTATCAATATTTATTTGTTAGATCTGCTTCATTAAGTTAATCATTCAATTAACTCATTAATTGGAGTTTATTTCATAGCGCCTAAACAAATCCGTACAACTGTGTTTTGCATCACATATATTCTGCTTAGGACCCTGTCAGATGCAGAATCATATAGTATACAACTATACTCTATAATCAGTCTAATATAAGCTTTATAGAAAAATAAAGATACTTCAACATCAGCTCTCCACCAGGTTTTGAGATTGATTTCAGAAAATTTAATCCTTTATAACATTTGGTCAGCATAAACTTAATAATTATGTGATTTCCGTGTTAGTTTACGATCATGTATCATCCCCCAATATTTCATGGAAGGTTGGAAACTGTACTTATGATTTCATTGTAATTTATCAAGTTTTGCTAATTTATGTCGTGTGAAAATACAAACACCCGATTTATTTGGAGAAATTTTAAATCCATTTTGTTGGAACCAAGTTTTTGACAAGTCATGTATTTTATCTAATGTTTAAACACAATTATCATATTTTTTGGAAAATGAGTAAATAAGAACTATGACTGTTATGCAAGTCAGCAGTATAAAAATTAAATGATAATGGACTTAAAACTGATCCTTGGCTCAGTCTTAAATTATTGTACCGTTCTCTTATGAAATTATTTGATCTAAGATTAAATCTTCCCAAAAGAGTAAAAATTACAAATTGTTTCTTCTAACCGAGATGGTATTTGGAAATTTTTGTTAAGCAAGTGTACTGTATGTATATTTTGAATATCTATCACTAAAGTTGTAGGGACATGTACAGTACTTCTTCCTTTTTTTGTAATACAATTGACGGCCAGAAATTCTCACAGTGGCTCACAAAGGTAACAACCTTTTAAATAAATATTTCACTAACCTAAAAACACAAACTCCGAAACTCGAAAAATTATATGTTGTTTACGAGATACCATGGTTTAACTGTGAATGTGTCTATATCGGGCAAACCAGTCAACTGCTTCAATCCAGAATTCGTTCTCACAAATATGACAAGAACAATGTCACTGCGCTCAAAATTATGAAAATGAGAAGAAGTTTAAATTTGACTTCGAAAACATCAAAATTTTAAAAATCGAACAAAACAAAAAGAAAAGGGGGATATACAAATCAAAAGAAATAAAAAGAAATAAGAACGCATTCAATGACAAAAACGATACACAGAACCTAAATAAAATATATTTCAATCTTATTTAAATAATAATAAATATAACACCTTAAAAAACTCTTAAAGTCATAACATATCTTTACTCTACCTTTTTCGAAAATACCAACGATAAGCCCATATAAAGATAATTATATACCAATGGCAGTACACCCAATCCCAAAAACCCAAGTGCAACAACTTGCTCAGATCACAGAACAATAGCTTTAATGAGTCACACACTTAAAACATTTTTGAAAATAATTCACAGCAGAACTGTTAAAACTCTTGAATATGAAATTAGTGACACACAATTTGGCTTTAATTGAAAATGGAAATGAAATGAGTACAAGATATGCTTTGTTCGGCTTGAACGTGCTAGCTCAGAGATGCATGGACATGAATCAGGACATGTACTTATGTTTTGTAGACTTTGAAAAGGCATTTGATAAGGTTCAACATAAAAAGCTTGTAGATATATTAAAAAGCAAAAATATTGATAGTCGTGATATGAAAATTATATCTAATTTATATTGGAATCAAACTGCCAATGTAAGAGTTGACAACCAGTACACCCAAAATATCACAAAACAGAGAGGAGTCCGCCAGAGTTGCGTGCTGTCCCCACTACTTTTCAATGTCTACAGTAAAGCGGTATTTCAAAAAGCGCTCTCAGACTCAATAGAAGGTATATCTATCATTGGAGAAGTTTTGAATAACTTACGTTTTGCAGACGATACAGTAATAATGACGGATAACAACAATGATTTACAGAACGCAATGCAACGCCTTAATGAACGCTGTCATGAACTGAAGATAAATTTAAAGAAAATTAAATGCATGATCATGACTAAATCTGCACATGCAAATATCCAACTGACTATTGAAGATACTGCAATTGAGAGTGTTAATAACTATAAATACTTAGGAACATGGATAACATCAGGTGTAGACCAAACCAAAGAAATTAGGACACGCATTGAAATAGCACGTGCATCATTCATTAAACTTAAAAAGTTTCTTTGTTGTCGGGATATAAGGTTAGAACTACGCCTGAGAATGCTTCGATGTTACGTGTTCTCTACTCTTCTTTATGGCTTCGAAGAGTGGACACTAAAACAAGTCCATCTGAATAAGTTGGCCGCCTTTGAATTTTGGTGTTACAGAAGAATCTTACGAATATCATGGATTCAAGGAATGTCAAACGTAGAAGTAACTAGAAGGATAGGAAATGAGGCGGAAATAATATTAACTATCAAAAGACGAAAACTTGAGTACTTAGGACATGTGATGAGAGGGCAAAAATACGCATTAATACAACTTATTATGTAAGGCAAAATCCGAGGAAAGCGAAATGTTGGAAGACGAAGAATATCCTGGCTTAAGAACGTAAGGGAATGATTTGAATACAGTAGTGCAGAACTTTTTAGAGCGGCAGTCAACAGAGTCCACATAGCAATGATGATTTCCAACCTTCGATAGAAGATGGAGCTTAAAGAAGAAGGCAGTAAATCTTGATATATCAGATATCAATTTTCACTTGTGTCAATTCATTAATGTCAGTTTTCGTATATTTTACAATAACTTTTTGTTCCTAATCTTGTGCATTTTAGAATCTTGACAAAGGCAAGGGTTTCCTATCGAAACGTTGATTTCAATGTGCAATAAAATCTAGTTCCAAATTTGATAATACTTATTGAACCTAAACAGAAGAAATACTATTTTTTTCTTTTGTTGCATTCATCATCAAACCAATGATTTATACGGGCACAATTTTCTGTTCTTATTTCATTTTTTGCTGTTATTATTTATGCATATATATATATTTTGTTTTTTTCTCATTTTGTAATCATTTTATCAAATTTTTTTTTTAAATTTCGGAAAACTTCCATGGTAATATCAACTATAAATGTTTTATTTTTGTTATTTGCTTTAACAAAGATCTTGAAAAGCCCCACTAGGCTAAATAATTGGTTAATTGCAAAGCTGAGACTAGTGATATCAGCGAGTGCCAAATATATGCTGCTAAGAGCTGCTGGTAAACTAAGTTAAGCGAATTTAATCGCTAACACTGAAACTTTCCCTTTACGAGATAATCGTGTTTTATCTCCTAAATTAAACTTTTCATTATAACCCAATAAAAGGATGTAAGACGTTTAACGAGGTGAAAAATGAAATAAATTTATAATATAATCGTCAAACGATAAATATTGGCATACATGGAAGGATTAGGATATTTATCTTTATTAACAAATTAAAATTTAGTAAAATATGAAGTTGCTTAACCCAGATATATATATATATATATATATATATATATATATATATATATATATATATATATATATATATATATATATATATATATATATATATATATATATATATATAGATTATGAAAGTGAATGTCGATAGCGATTTAAAAACTGCATACCCAAGCTTAAACAAGCCATTCAGAGCGATGCTGGGGATATTTATATTTCACTATGCATCAACAATTTACCCAAATAAATCACCATGATTTTTCTAGTCGTTTCGTCGAGTAAGAACGGAAACAAAATAAATATATGTATGCGGTTGCGTTTGGATTTAATTCGAGTCTCTTACCATTCTCTTACACGTGTTTCTGGTTCTACCTGTCATTAGAAGAGACTTGTAAGAAGACAAAATCGAAATGCACCGGTTGGTATGGCAATTATAGAAAAATAATCACCAGAGTATGCTTTTAACGAAAAAAAAAATATATATTATTAAGATGCAACCTACCGTTGGATGTTGCTTTTATCACCTCTGAAAACTTACTACGCACAAAAAACAAAAACTGGCTTAGAAAAAATCAGTTGAGTGTTGTGTCTCCTTATGCCGTTGCCATTATGTTTGTAAAGAGTATAACAGAGCTGCAACGATATAAATATCTTGCAATGATTTCCGAAAAACTGGACTGGTCCCTATCTGTCGCCGTATTTTTAGGGACTTTGAATTTGGAATTCAAGAGCACTTGGAAACACAAAACGAAATGGACAAACAAATAATAGAACCAAACCATGAACAACCAAATCATTAAATGCGAGAACATAGAACTTCTAGTCCACCAATACCTCATAAACAACTTGTTTCTCCGAAAGACGTTTGTCCAATCCCTACATACAAAAGAGATACCACTAAAAAACCACGTGCCAGATCCGGAGAGGCTTCAGTTATTACTCTAACACCCTACAAAGAAGAATTAGAGAAAAGTTTGCAGAACAAAAACAAAAAAACTAGTACCCCAGAAAAAATTTGTGTATTAGCTTCAGAAAAAAACAATTCAACAAAGTGTTGATAAAAAAAAACAGCAACTCCCGAACAAGGAATACCAGTACATGAAGACGTAGGTCAACCTTCTATATCAAAAGGCAAAACATCAAGAAGAAAATGGAAAGTTTAAACTCAGATAGCAGTGAAGACCTTCCATTAGCTGATTAATCGTCTAACGAAAGTGGAGAAAACGACGCGGAATGTCTATTTTGCAACGACAAATTTTCCAATGATAGATATGGTGAACAATGGGCAAAGTGTTACCAGTGTGGCAGGCGGGCACATGAAGACTGTGGAGAAATAAAGTCCTGCAAATTTATTTTCTTTTCTGCGAAGGAAGGGGCTTTTTTGAATAGTCCCTCAAATTGGGGTACCTGTCTCAAATTTGGATACCCGGCTATCCCAAATTAGACTACCTTTTATTTTTAACATTAAATGTCGGAAAAAAATTAAATGTATTTTTTTTTTGTAAAAATATATATTTTATTAGCTTTATATTTTTTTGTATTGTAGAAACATTGAATTTAAGTTTTGGAAACAAATGTTTTAAACAATTTTAAATGGTCTGTTTTATATTTGTTTTTCAAAAAAAGTGTCTCAAATTTGGGGACTTTTCTCTATCTTAAAATACTCTGAATCTGACCAGCACCGACAATTCCGTCAATTGATATTCAGTTAAAAGGGAACTATTGAACCTTCTTTAAATTTTTCTTCCGCTTTATAAGCAACTCTGCTTGTTTATTGGCGGACTAATACCGCTATGAAAAGTTGTCACTATCTTCTACGTGGTCGTCCGTTATTTCTACCGATTGGTGATTTAGCTGTCTTACTAGAAAATTAAATGTTAAAAAGAAAATTTGGTTTGTGCATATCATTTCTCAAATATCGATTTCACAAAGTTGTAACCAAAGAACAACATCGTTTCTTTTAAGTTCCTATATTAGTAAATTTTACAGATATGCAATTTGTTAGTATTAAAATTTCATTAGACAGCATGTTGGTTTACTCCAAATAATTCTGCTGGCATTCGTCTACTGAGAGTTAACATCCCAACATGATCAATAGCAGTCTGTACTAAAACAGCTATTTTCCAGAGATCCTGTTTGTCAAAATTTTAAAATGAGTTCAAATGTACTTATTATTAATGTGTTTGTTTGATAATTGCTTACTGAAAATTATAGAAGATGTCTTTGGAGACTCATTAAATTTAAAATACGGCTAATTGCTTCTACTCTACCCTGAATAGAATAAACCATTTGATGCTTTACTTGTTAGTAGAGTTGAAGCTTTAATGACAATAAACAGATACAAATATTGGAATAAAAAGTGTGTGTATTTATTTACTAAAAAATAGGCGTAAATTAATTTCTGATCTCCAGTATTTGTGCATTAAGGAACAGTTTTTGTTACCATACAACAGCTATAGCGGCACTCCATGTGTCCCTCCAGAATTGGGAGCAAGGAATTGTAAATAACTCCTTGTTATAAAAAATAATGTCTACACACGCAGTCTTAGGAGAGACCGGGCATACAGGACTACCGGGGCATATTGGAACATTCACAGATATGAAATGATTAATTTGAATTTTGCTCTGAATTTGCTACCGAAGGTTGCCAACAGACTGTACTTCGGCGAAGAGTTAGTGGATGCAGGTAACGCAAAGTGTCAATTTATGAGATAATTTATTAAAGGTAAGTTTTCTAATTTTTACTAAATTTTGATATTTTATTACAAAATACAGTAGGCAAAAGCCAGCTGGTGTTAAGTGAAATAGGCCAGTGAGGATCACCGTTGGGGCATATAGGACCGCTTTTCCTGTACATTTAGCAAATTGCTTATTGTATGATATTTTTTCAAATGCGGAATTACAAGGCTTATAAGCCTAAAAAATAGGCTTCTACCACATGTAACAAAGCTACAGCGAATGAGCCTATCATGGCTGTTCAGAATGGCATGAGTTTGAGAGCTTCAGCTGATAAATTCCAGATTCTACAAACTTGCTTGTTACGATGCTTAAAATTAGTAAGGGTTGACAACGGTTCCATTCAGGGGCCCTCACGGAGCAGTTTTAAAACTGTTTTTAATGAAAAAGCTAAGTAAATTTTAGAAAAACATCTGTTTAATATGCAAAACAGATTTTACGGACTTACACCACTTGATGTCTGTAGAATTGCTGTTGACTTAGTTGAAATGCTTAAAATGCCACATCCCTTCAACAAAGTGTTAAAGCAAGCAGAAGACGATTGGCTGACCGGAGTGTTAAAATGCCATCCTCAGCTTTCAGTACGAAATCCTGAAGCTACTAATCTCAACAGAGCATTTGGTTATAATAAGAGGTCTCCCAATAAGAATGTCCTGATGTTTTTTTTAATGAAAACGGTAAAAATTATTGTAAATAAAAAAAATTATTGCAAAATAAAATAGATAAAAATTATGTTCTGAATAACACATCATTCAAATGTCCACCGCGACTACGTTTGCAGGAGCGAATCCGATGAACCCAATTTTCGGTCACTTTATGCAAAATATCCGCATTAACCTCACGAATGGTGTGCTCTATATTCCTTTTCAAGTCTTTTTAATAGATTGTGGTTTGTTCACATAGACCAATGACTTAACATAGCCCATAAAAAATAATCCAACGGTGTTAAATCGCAGCTCCTAGGATCTCTGGCATCAAGAGAAATCAATGTTTCCGGGAACTTTTCCTTCAATAAATCAACGGTTGGGACAGTAGGGTCACACGTGGCATTGTCCTGTTGGAAAAACATGCCATCCAAATCCATTTCACTCATCTCAATCTCATATGGATTATTTTCACTCCAAAAATGACAATTTTGCTTATTCACAAAGCCGTTTAACCAAAAATGAGCTTCATCGGAAAATATAATTTTTTTTAAAAAATCGGCAAGTGGCTTGTGATGGTCAAGTGGCTTCAGTTCTTAAGTCAGAACAATCTTGTAAGGGTGTAGGCCTAAATCTTTTCTCAGAATTCGCCAAGTTGTCATCCTGGTGAGTCCAGGTTCTTGAGAACGACGATTTACGGACACATTTGCATTCTCCGCTACACTAGTTCTTACAGCAGCAATATTGTCCTGAGTTCTTGCATTTCGGCGTCTAGTTGGTGGGTTCGTATCGTGCAAAGTAAATTCACGTTCAAACTCTTCCACAATTCGACGAATTACACGCACATCAGGACGATGATTTGGTCCATAACTTTCACGTAATGCGCGATCTTCTTCTTCTTAAAGTTCCATCTCCTATCGGAGGTTGGATATCATAACGGCTATGGTCACTTTGTTAGCTGCTGCTCTGAAAAATTGTAGTGAACTACAGTTAAACCATTCTCTAAGGTTTTTCAGCCAGGAGATGTGTCTTCTTCCTATGCTTCTTCTTCCTTGGATCCTTCCTGGCATAATAATTCTCAGCAGCTCATATTTTTCTCCTGTGGTTATGTGACCCAAATATTCTAGTTTTCTTCTTTTTATGCTGTTCATAATTTCTAACTCCTTATTTAGACGTCGTAGTACCTCAGCATTGGTAATCCTTTGAACCCACTGAATTTTTAATATTCTTCTGTAACACCACATTTCGAACGCTTCTATTTTCCTTATGTGTTATTTCTTCAATGTCCAAGCTTCCATTCCGTATAGTAAGATAGAAAATATGTAACATCTTAGAGCCCTCAATCTGAGATGCAACTGAAGGTCTCTGTTGGTAAGCATTGTCTTCATTTTCACAAATGCTTGCCTTGCAGTTTCAATTCGGACTTTGATTTCTCTGCTTTGGTCATTTTTGTTATCAACCCAGGTTCCCAGATATTTGTATGTCTCTACTTTTTCTATTTGGGTTTGCTCTATCATTAATCTTTCATTTCCATGTTGCGTTTTTGAGACAATCATGAATTTAGTTTTTCTCTTATTTATTTTTAGTCCGTATCTAATGCAATAATCGTTAATTCTATTTACCAATTCTTGTAGCGATTCCAGGGTGTCTGCCATTATAACGGTGTCATCAGCGAATCTTATGATATTTACTATTCTTCCGTTTACAGAGATTCCATCACCCAGATCCGCTATCGCTTCCTGGAATATGGCTTCACTGTACACGTTAAACAGTAATGGTGACAGAACACAGCCCTGTCTTACTCCTCTCTTTATATCTATATTTTCGGACTTTTGTTCTTCTATCTTTATATTGACCTTTTGATTCTAATACAGATTGATAATGATTCGTAAGTCTCGTCTGTCTATATCTTTGTTTCTCAGTATTTCTATTAGTTTTTCATGTCGGACCCTGTCGAATGCCTTCTCGAAGTCGATGAAACAGGAATAAATATCTAGGTTCATATCTAAGCATCTTTGAGAGAGGACATTAAAAGCAAACAATGCCTCTCTTGTTCCCAGTCCCTTGCGGAACCCAAACTAAGTATCATCCATATCATCTTCTAGTTTTCTATATAATCTTCCATGAATCACCTTTAGAAATATTTTGAGGGTATGGCTTATTAGTGATATTGTCCTATAGTCTGAACAATCTTTGGCATATACTGTTTTTGGTATTGCTACAAAGGTGGACACCAACCATTCCTGTGGGATTTTTCCAGTTTTATATACTTCATTAAATAGGTCCAGAAGTACAGGTAGAGTTTCGTCGTCTAGACATTTCAGTAGTTCCGCAGGTATTTCGTCTGGACCTACAGTTTTTCCGTTTTTTGCGTTTCGTATTGCTTGTTCGATTTCCTCTATTATGATCTCTGGCCCCGTTTCGCTGTCGATTTCTTCCGGTTCTTGCCGATTATCCTCAAACAGATCTGTTATGTATGTCTTCCATTTTTTTAATTTCTCTTTAATTTCTATAATGATTTTTCCATTTGCGTCTTTCAGAAGGGCATCTTTCTTTTTTCTCAGTGTATTTGTCATTTCCTTTATTTTCTTATGCATGTTAAAGCTATCATACTGTTTAGCATATGCCTCTATTTCACTGCATTGATTAGCAAGCCAGGTGGATTTGGCCTCTTTTATTTTCTTTCCTATCAATCTCTGTAGTTCCTTGTATTTTGCTTTACTCCTGCCTTTATGTTTTCTTCTTTCCTCCATTAGATCATAATGCGCGATAGGTATTCACAAAAGAACGATTGTTAGCATACAATTTTAGGATAATTTCCAAACGTTGTTTAAGCGTATATCTTGCCATGGTAATTTTTTAGAGTATACTAAATACAAACGTCAACAAGTGACAGTTCTACCATTTTCAAAATGGCCGCCATGACATTTCAAAAACATGACGTCTCTATTAGGAAACCCATGAAGTGAAGTTAACTATTTCTATGATCTTTTAAGTGAATTGATGGACAAATTCAGATGTACAGCTGATAATATAATAATATAATTCTGACAAACCGGGAATCAGTACAGTACAAAAACCTAGTAACATATTAGCTATAAACATATTAGATAACAAATGTCAGAAACAAGTAGGTTGAATTGTAAGTGGTGAAAGAGTTTGCAATACAACAGTGGAATGCGCAGTATCAGCTTCATGAAATTACATTACTTCTTTTTTTCTATTCCCTCATAAAATAGTATCCTATTTCTATCCTACTATTCTTTTTAATAAAAGGAGCACTTGCTGGTGTTGTAGGCTATGCAAATGAATATGGTTGAATGGACAAAGGCCTTTTTTTTCATTTTATATCTTAATTATTTTATCTTAAAAACTTTATCTTTAAAACTTACACGCAACAAATACCATAACTCTTTTAACTTTACTTCCACACTGCAGTTATTAAATGCAGCCGTTGGATCTTTGCTTTTTTGGGCCATGAAAAAAATCATATTCTAGTAAATATGATCATTATCTAACTTCCAATCCTAGAGATAAAATATCTACATACGAAATGGTAAAATTATGCAGCAAAGCCTTTCAAAAAGTAGCCACTGTTGAAAAGGACACTAAAAGATTTGAAAAAAGTGGCATATTTCCGTATAACAGAAATATATTTGACGATACTGATTTTCTGCCTTCAACAATATTTAATTGAACTAATTTAAATGAAGATTCTTATTTATTTTTTTTTGAAAAATACTCTATATATTTTAGATGATCTGTCACTGTATGTAAGAAGAAAAATGTGGTTTATACAGGATGGAGCGCCACCTCATTTTTCATTAGCTGTTAGAAATCATCTTAATGACGTATTTCCTCAACGATGGATTGGCAGAGGCAGTGATTTTCAATGGCCACCAAGAAGTCCTTAGTACAACCCGCTAGATTTTTATTTTTGGGGACATATGAAGTCCTTAGTTTATGCCAATGAAATTAATACACGAGATAAACTTTGGAGATACATTCAAAATGCAGCTAATCTTATAAGGGGACAGAATAATATTTTTTTTAACGTCCGAAAATCCTTTATAAAAAGAATTAGAAAAGGCATAGAAATCGGAGGAGACCATGTAGAACATTTGGTTTGAGTTTTTGTGAGTTCTTTTAAGTTAAAGTGTGTTTAGTTTTGATTTATCGTCAAAACGGAAACCTTACGTTAGTTGCAACTTTGTTTATTAGTTTGGTATTTGATGTGTGGATGAGTGGAATTGTAAATAAAATACTATTTCTTGTCTAAGATTATGCCTCTGTGCCAATTTTGATAGCAATTTATAAATATACAGGGAAACTATTAGCAAAAAACGAAAAACAAAAATTAATTTTAACACCCTGTATCTTTTTTCTCAGCAACATTTTATTAAGACATATTTGGCCCAATAGCCATATTTTGGTCCAAACAACCTGTCCTTAGTCTATGTCCCAATAGTTATGACTCACCCTGTATAATTCAAGCAAAGTGTTTTAAACATTAAAAATTAACTAAACGTTATACCTGGAATTTTAAGCTGTAAAAAAAAGTATGAAATGGAAAACAAAAAAAAACTAGAAGTTATTTCAAGATGAGTGTTTTATGCTATATATTTGAACAAATTTTAAATTTTCAGTAAGTATTTATACCCTTTTTAAATTAAAGAGTTAATTTGCAATTATTCATAAAGCTCTTTTATAATAAATCGTAATTGCTTTTAAGGTATTCTGTGTTTTATGTAAATTTTTCTGCCTTGTATTGTTATGTTGTTTCTTTTCCTTTCTTTTATCAGTTTTTTATTTTTTTATTTGTACAGTAATCTATATTTCTTATTTTTATATTAAAAAGCCCAAATTAACAAAGTACAAATATTATTCACTTGAAATATGTAAGTTGGTAGTTTATAATAATAATAATATAAGTTATGTCTGTAAAACTTTGTGAAGATCAATTAAATAAATACTCCAGTTTTTGTCAAACTGTCAAACTAAAAAACTTCCCGCAGAAGTTTTCTTTCTAGTTTAGGGATCGAGATTAGTAATTCAAGGCGAAATTTCGGAAATTGTAAGTAAAAGACGTCAGCAGATGTGATTCGGACCCCTCATTTCAGGAAACCAAGTAATCTCTGAAAAGGCACTGACCTGTCACACTTCTGAAACCTGCTCCGGCCTCATTTCCGGAGCCCTTCAAACCCCAACATCTCTTTAGCGTCGTAATGGGACTTCGACATAGTTCGTTGAGATTAATCATTGCGCTTAATTATTGAAAATTATCTGAGCTTAAAACGACTACATGAATAATATGATTTTGGGTAGTAAGGGTAGCCACTCATGTCAAGTGATTGCGATAGGTCAGAAAATCAATAAGTATACTGTTCTGCAATAAAAGTCGAACAAATCATTTATTTACTCTAAGTACTATTAAAATCACTTATTTTTTTAATTAAAAACTATATTTACACATAGATAAATTCGATAATGTTTTTATTACTTAAAAATAAGCTTAATGTTTTTTTTCCATAGCTAATGTTAAAGTGTTGCTATAACAACTGTTTTGAGTAGATAAAGTATCACTTTAACAGCAAGGGTAGATAAAGTGACACTTTAACAGCAAGAGTAGATAAAATGTTTTAACTTTTTTTTATTTAAGAAAATCTACAAATTCAAACATATTAAGGATTAAAAACAACTGAAATTTTACAATTAACATTATTGGAAATATCTATTTTTGGAGCATCACAACTTGTACTCGTTTGCTTAAACACTTGATTCGAGGTACTGGATTGATTTTATATTGGATACAGCGTAATTCATATCCCTAGCAACGGAGCAACACAATTGCGACTTTTGTGCTAAAAATTACAATTTTCTTTAAAATTCTATTTTTCACCTGAACTTGAAGTCTTGCTAGAGAAAAAAATGTTGTATTGCACACGACGATAAAATCGCATTATCTTCTCGAGCATAATTAGCGTCTCGACTGACGTCTCGACGCTAAAAAACGCTTTCGAAGATAAAGTACAATTTTATCGTCTTGTACAATAAATAACTATTATTCTATGTCCATTGTTCTGAAGCTATTTTCTTGTGGCATTTAAAAGTAATTACTATTTAAATGGGAATAAGCCACAATTAAAGGTTAAAGTACATTTATTGACGTTTCAATTTCAATTTTTAATTTCCGAAGTGGAAATTGACACGTCAATAAACGTACTTTAACCTTTAATTGTGGCTTATTCCCATTTAAATAGTAATTATTCTATGTCCAGTTACTAGAAAAATGTTTTAATATATAAATATTTGACTTAGTCAATTTAATTGGTATGTAATTCATATTTGGTCCAAATAATGGTAATAAAAATAAATTTAAATCTGATAGAGACTTAATTTGACTGGCCTAATCGAGCTAGAACGTGTATGTTCGAATCGTACAACCTCTTAAATATTTTGTTGTTTAAATAGCGAAATAGTTGATATTAATTGATAAGAATCACAGTGGAGTAAAGTTATTGTGTTGTGCACCTGCCAGTAATATTTTGTTGAGTAAAATTTAATTTTACTTGCATTTACTGGCATAAAACCATTCACAACACTTTATTTAGTAAACCACTTTTTGCTCCTGTTATCAATAATTAGTACGGTACAATAAGCATAAACCTATTATTGGAACAACTACCTGTCGAATAGGCAGCCAGAATTACGATGAGTAATTACTGGTTGCTAAACGTAATATTCACCAATGGAAGACAAAACTAAAAAGATTTCCAGGGTTGCTTTTGACTACGAGGGCATCCCAAATAATAATATGATTTCACCGACTGAAAATAATCCCACAACGTCAAACATGTCACAGCAATCTACTTCAACAAACATCTCACATCCTTCCATCTCTTACACAGCTGCAGTTAAATCAGCGCCGAAATGCTCCTTTCCAAAGAAGGAGCAAGCCATAGTGATCCATTCAGAAGAAGACTTAAAGTTATATGACTACGTTAAATCCATAGGAGATATTATCGGACCAAGGAATATATGCTTCGCCTCAAGGATCTCAAACAGCAGAATATGTATTTATTTAACCAAAACAGATCTAGTTGAGCAGCTCATTTCCACAAATCCTACTATTACCATCGGAAACCATATCCTTTCAGTCAGAAGATTAATCACTCCAGCAAAACGATTGATCATGTCTAATATATGTCCTTCAATACCCAATGAAGTAATAGAGGCCTCCCTGAAAAACATAGGACTTCAGCTAGTCTCTCCAATATCATTCCTACGAGCTGGCATCCCAGGAGATGAATACAACCATATCTTGTCCTTCCGCAGGCAAGTATATTTTATGCCATCCCATGATAATTCTGAGATTCAAACATCCCTAATTATTCCATTTGACAATAATGATCATAGAATATTTTTATCCACAGATAAAATGACTTGTTTCTACTGTAAAAAACCCGGTCACGTAGCATCAAATTGCACCTCCCCTGAATCCAATCAATCACAAAATTCGAACAAAACATCTCCACTTCCCTCTGATATTTCCCAAGCTGCAAGTCGAAATACACTACCGGTAGTTCCACAAGACGACAATTCGGAAACACCTAATGACACGCGCAAAATTAATATAACTTCAAAAGGTGAAAAGAGACCAAAGTCAACTGACTCATCAGAAATAGAACACCCAACTGATTCAGAGTTTATCGTACCAGAGCAAGCCACAAAAAAAGTAAATCAAGCCAAAAAGAAACTCAAAAGGGACTCTTCTATTCAAGATGACAGCAGAATATCGCTTGAATCTAAGAATACAATCATAGAACACTATCAAAAAGACTCCTTTACGTTACCGGTCGATAACTTTATAGCTTTCTTAGAGAATTGCTACGGTAAAACCAGCCCACTGAGCGAAGCACTCCTGTTCACAAAAAATATAGAAGATCTTCTCTCCGACATTTCCAAGATTTACAAATCAATAACTGAGAGATCTCTCAAAAATCGACTAACTAGAATTAGTAAGAAAATTAAAACGGAACTAGGCTCTAATAATTCTGACGCAGAAAGCATAATCTCGGTATCCTCACAAGACAATTTCGAAGAAGACCATCTCTCTGAAGGGGCAACCACTTCAGAAACATAACATACTTATTTTTAATTTAATCCAGTGGAACTGCGACGGGTTTTACCCCCGTCTAGAACGTATTCAACAACTAATCATGGACACGAATGCTGACATTATTTGCCTACAAGAAACAAACTTCAAGCAAACGGACAAGAAATACCTCAATGGTTTTCAAGCACATCACTTTTTAAGAACAAATTATATCGCACCTTGAAAACCATAGGGCAGTAACTGCAAAAATCATAATGTTGAGTTATGAGCGTTTCAATTTTTTTTTAAGTTATTATTATTTACTATTATTCTAAAAATTAAACTACATACCTGGTATTTAGCATAATTGTCTTTAATTTTGCATATTTTTATATGCACTAAGGAGTATGTGAAATTTATTTTAGGAAATAGGTATTTTAGCACATACGGCCATATGGTTTTAAAATATATATCAATTTTGGAAAATGATGCTGTAAAAATTCATATCAAATTAAAGTTTTTTTATTTAAAATTGTACTTATTTATTACAATTTTTTGGTTTTAACACTTAATCAAAATCATGCATATTGTATTCTGTTTGTTCGGTTTCTACTGTTCCTTGTTCACATGCAAATCTTCATAAAACCTATGGTAGTGCTCTTGAATAACATTAGCCTTACACAGTGAGAGCAGATCTTGTGTTTTTAGATTGGATATTCCTGGTGGATGTGAATATGCTTTACTTAGTTCCACAAGGTACACCTGTTTTTTTCGCTGTTTGAACTACTGTGACCCATTGCGCAGGCACATAAATTGGTCCTCCTTTTAATGCCCTTTTTTTTTGTTTCTCAATCAAAGAATGCATGTTATCTCCTTCATTTTGGGAGTGACCGGTTATCAAAAATTTGTGGGCAATTTTAGGTATGTTCAGTTTCTGTACTGCATAAAGATAAAGACAGACAATATACTTATTCTTATTTTGCCCACTGCAGTTATCTGAATATAATATTATTTCCTGTTCTCTGGCTCAGAAATTGTAACAGGCATGAGGCTATTTCGTTTGGACCACGATTAGCAATTCCCTCGAACCAAAGGTAGCAGTGTCCTGCATTTTTGGTCAGGTCAAAAATTGTGAAATTAAATGTTGATAATCTCCTTTTGCAATTAAATAAGGAGACATCGCCTGAAGGTGCCGGAAATACGGCTTGTAAGTCAAAACAAGCAGTAATGCAAGTATTGGATTTTGCAGATTTTGAGTCATTTTCTTTTTATTTTCTACTAAGTTCCACTTCTTGACGGTGAATATTATAGGCTGCTTCTAATGTAGTTTTATATAATGAATTTTTGTAACTTTCACATAGCGAGCAGAGATCTTTTTTGAGCTTAAAGAAACTTATATTAAATTCCGTGTTAAATATGGTCCTAAACGTAGCGTAATTTCCGAACACCGAACCTTTTTCTTCGCAAATTTTTATATAATAGCGATGAATATCAGCCAGAGTTTTGTCACCACTGACGAATTCTCTGGTAGTTTGTTTTCTTAAGTAGTGAGATTCCACTCTAGGAATGGATTCGATGTAACTCATTATGTTTTGTTTCACGTCTTCGTCGATTCTTTTTCCATTCTTGTAAGTTCCTCTTGTCTTGTTCGCTTGTTTTTTGGGATAAACCCATCTACAGTACGACGTTGTATATTTGTTATAGTTTTGTCGCTTATTCCCAGTGTTGCAATAAAATTGTACTTACACACTCTGTTTCTTGCCTTCCACTTCGAAGAAATAGGCATAGCTTGCTTCACGATTACTGTCTGAATTTACTCTTCTATATTTCATATTAGTTTTTCCATTGATCTTCCTATAAAATTCCACTAAAGATGTAAGTCTCCTAATGCCCGATAATTTTTAAATAATTGCGTTCTTTGTTCATCAGTTACATTTTTGCATTCAAATTTGCATTTTCCCTTAGTACATCTTGCTTTCATTTTACGAGCAAGGGTCACATTTTTTTTACATGAACATAATCCATTCCTGAATTGCGTAATTTCTTTCTTTTATTTTTGCCCCATTCCTCCGGTTGACATTTATTCTTTCTACTTTTCTTTTTAGATCTTATCTCCACGACACCTTTATTTTTAAGAGTATTAGAATCAGTAACACTATTCAGTCTTGGACAAATTTCCTCATCTGTGTTGTCATCCGAAGGTGAATTCGATTTTGTTTGAGGGTGCCAGGTACGATTGTCGTCACTGAGTTCTCCAAATAATGACTCGGATAAGCATATTTTCTTATTATCACTCGATTTTGATGACGGTTGAATATTACTGGGATCGTTATAAACAGATATTTCATTTTGATCACCAATGTTGTATGATTTAATAACCGTGTTGGTGCCCTCATTTCCTCTCGTTTCCTCAAGTATAGTAGTGATTAAATCAACCGTAATGTTCTTCGTTTCCACTGAGTCATACTGCAAGAAAAAAATTAACCGAAGTTAATAACAATTTTGATTTAAAGAACGTTATATTAGAGGGAGCGCATAAAATGCAATACAAAAAGAATACGTGTAAACTCCATCTCCTCACGTAATTGAATGAGAGACGCCCGTGCTCCTCAGTGGCATAAATGGAAAAAAATTGTTACAAGTAGTTACCTTCTCATAGGGGATATCGAATTCATGTGCTGAAAGTACTCGTGAAGTACTAGGCACGCTGCTACTACGGGATGTTACGTTTAACTAAATTAAAAACGATTTTTTACTCACAACACTCACAACACAACAGATAAAAGTAGTTACAGGCAATGTTACATTTTTGCCAGGCTTGAAAAACCATTTGGCATTAACTGCTGATATTGCCAGATAGAGTTTTTGTTCCTATTTTAGAACCATAGAGCAACAACTGCAGATATTGCCTGATGGTATAAAAAGATGAATAGATTTTTTACAAAAGCCATAAGGACGTATCTTTCTGGTGCCGAATTTAAAATTCGTTGCAGTTGCTGCTAAATAGCATTAAAAAATAGATTTTTTTTTCTATTAGACTGCATTAAAAGGTCATTTTACGAAAAAATTGCAGATATTGCCATATGGTTTTCAAGGTGCGATATCAGAGCTAGTGGAGGCACATCCACATAATGCCCATAATTCACTTTGGGGATCGGAAAAAACATTTGGTAGAGGAAAGGTCGTTGAAAATGTTTTAAACTCCTCTAACATCTGTATATTGAATACCGGATCCAAAACATACTTCAACATTTCTAGTGGCACTTTCTCCTCAATTGATCTTAGCTTATGTGACCCAAGGTTAACACCACTTCTTACCTGGACTACAATGGATTGCCTTTATGACAGTAATCACTTTCCTATCTTGATTTCTAATTCTATCACCAAACCCAGAGCAAAAATTTCAAAATGGAAATTATCTCACGCTAACTGGAAGAACTTTTCAGACTTCATTGAAAACAAGATCAACCAGCTACAACTAGCAGAAGATCCTGATATAGCACTAGACTCCCTAGTGAGTTTAATCACCCTGGCTGCTCAAACGCACATTGGAACATGCACAATATCGTCTTCTCGTAAAACTGTACCCTGGTGGAATACTGAATGTAAGAAAGCTATCCGAGAAAGCAAAACAGCATTAAATAGATATCGTAGAATCAGAACTGAGTCAAACCTGATTAAATTTAAACAACTAAAAGCTATAGCGCGAAGAGTGATCAAACAAAGCAAAAAAGACTGTTGGAATAAATACATATCTTCCATATCTATTGACGCCCCTTCCAGTCAAGTTTGGAAGAAAATTAAACAAATGCACGGAAAAACAACACACTTGTCAATTTCAGCACTCAGTTATCATAATTCAATAGTAACTGAAGATGATCAAATCGCTAAAATTATGGCAACTCATTTTTATAATAAAAGCAAAAACGACAACTACACAATTACTCTGACTCAACATAAAGATCTTCCTTCTACTACAGATCTCTCAGATGACCTTCTCGCTTTAAACGCACCTTTTACTTTTCAAGAGCTTTCCTTTGCTATATCTACCTTAAAAAATTCTGCAGCAGGAATTGACAATATACCCTCCATATTCCTCAAAAATTTAGCCCTCAATGGACTTACAAAATTACTTTCATTTTATAATCTTCTTTGGATCAACGGAAAGTTTCCCAACCTGTGGAGACAATCCATCATTCTTCCAATTAAAAAACCCGACAAACCTTCAATAGAGCCATCCTCTTATAGACCGATTTCATTAACATGTTGCATGTGCAAATTAATGGAAAAATTAATCAATAATAGACTTAACTGGTTTTCTGAAAAGCACAATATAATTAGCTCCGTTCAATCGGGATTCAGACCACATCGAAGCGCTATGGACAATTTAGTATTGCTACAAAACCATATAACCGAGAATTTCAATAAGCAACATGATACAGTTGTAGCTGCCTTCGATATTGAAAACGCCTTCGATACTATTCCAAAGAATGTAATATTACAGAAACTTATCGATAATAATATTACAGGCAATATTTACACGTTCATAAATAACTTTTTAAATCACCGTAAATTTAAAGTTACAATAAACGGTAATGAGTCAAATGTTTTTGAACAGCTCAATGGTGTACCTCAAGGCTCTGTTTTAAGTCCAATTCTGTTCAACTTAGCAATTAATGATATCTCAAAAGAAGTTCGCCAACCGATAAAAGCTCTGCTGTACGCTGATGATCTACTTATTTACTGTAGTGGAGCAAGCATATCCAGTACATCAAATCTTATTCAAAATGCTGTAAACAACGTATATTCTTGGTCCACACAACACGGCATCAAACTTTCCAGCTCAAAATCTAGGATACTAAGATTTACCAAAAAGCAAAGCGTTCAAAACCCGGAAATATATCTAAACGATGTTCCTTTAACTACAGTAAATAATCATAAAATCTTGGGTCTAATATTCGATCAGAAGTTAAACTGGAAAATACACTTAAAAAAACTAAAGGACAACTGTGCTGGTAAACTAAATATATTGAAAACACTTGCACATCATCAATGGGGAGCTGAAGAAAATATGTTATTGAGAATCTATACAGCTCTTATTCGCTCTAGGTTAGATTATGGATGTATACTCTACATGACCGCCTGTAATACTTATCTTAAATCCCTAAACTCAATACAAACGACCTCCTTACGTATATGTCTAGGTGCATTTCGATCTAGCCCCGCCGAAAGCTTGTGCGTTGAAGCTTTGGAACCTCCTCTTTTCATACGACGTCAGCTTTTACTCTCTTCCTATTTCACTAGAGTTTCAGCCAACCCAAAAAACCCAGTACTTAAGCTCATTAACATCCCCCACGCTCCTGAAAATAGAGACAGATCTGTTTACCCCCTACCACAATTAGTAAATCCTATGCTAGCAGCCATAGACCTGAATATAACTACCCCCATCAGTACTTCCAATAATCCTCCATGGACCAATAAGCTACCTGCTTTCAATACCAGTCTAACTCGACATAAAAAAGAAGACACTCCTAAACAGCTCCTTAGACAATTATTTCAAGAAACAATAAATGCAAAACAGTACAACCAAGTTCTTTATACCGACGCATCTAAAGATGAAAAGAATACTGGCTGTGCTGTATGTACCGAAAACATAACTTTAGCTTTATATCGACTACCGACTACTTGTAGTATTCACACTGCAGAATTATATGGTATCCTTAAAGCTCTTGAAATGACTTCTCCCAATACCAAATCTCTAGCTATATGCACTGATTCTCTTTCTTCAATTCAGTCCATTGCCAATATATACTCGTTAAATCCGATAGTCCAAAAAATCCAACACATCTGTCATCAAAACCACAGCAGAGGAACATCAATAACCATTCTTTGGACCCCATCTCATGTAGGGATCACTGGAAATGAGTCTGCAGACATCTCAGCAAGAAAAGCAAGTTGTTCTGACCTAAGCCAAGAAAAAATTCAACTTCATCAAGATCTAGCAGCAACCATAAAACAAAACACTCGTAAAATATGGCAAAATCATTGGAATGGACAAAACACAAAACTGTACATAATCAATCCCACTGTATACTCATTTAAGATACCTACAATGACTAGGAGGGACAAACTCATCATTCGAAGACTTCGAATAGGACACACTCGCTTCACTCACGGATACCTGATGACTTCCGAAAACCCACCTGTTTGTGAACATTGTGATTCTCACCGCGTTACAGTAGAACACTTACTCGTTGAATGCAGTTATTATAGAATGTATAGACTAGCGCATAATATAACTGGTAGCCTGAAACAGATACTTAGTTCGCCTAATGTGTACAGTGCTCTAATTGACTTTTTAAAAGATTGCAGATTGTATTATCGGATATAACAAATATTGCAACATTGTTTGTTAAAAAAAATGTTTGTAACACTATGTGTAACTATGTTAACTATCTATAACTTACTGTATTTATCTTATAATGTAATATTCTTATATGAATAATGTAATATCTCCAGATATTCTTGTACCCGTGTCAATGGCCATAGATGTCGAGACACGTTAATTTCAATAAAAAAAAAAAAAAAAAATCTGATAGACGAAATTAGAAAAAGATTTGAAAAAATAAGTAAACTTTACAACTTTTTCTCACTATGTATATACAAACCGTACATAAAAACTTTAGCAAATATATAAAGAAACCAAAATTTGAGGTAAAAATTTATGAAAACACTCCAGAATTTCTCACTACCAAAGGCGTCCGACAAGGAGACGCAATATCACCAAAGCTCTTTACTGCAACTCTAGAAAATATATTCAGCAAATTGAACTGACAGAACAAAGGAATATCCATTGATGGAGAATACCTCAGCCATCTGATACAACATGGCACAGAAAAACGAATTTTAGAAAATCGTGGGAAGATATGAAGAATGAATATATAAGGGAGGCTACACCATAATCGGTAGACTGTGCTGAGAATGATAATATATATATATATATATATATATATATATATATATATATATATATATATATATATATATATATACATATATGTATACAGTGTGTTCTAACAACAATTTTATCCCCTCAGAAACTCAGAAACCAAGAGTTTTTTCAAAATTAAAAAAAAACATCAATCTGTATTGAAAGGAGGACGGGCAAAATTCATCACATCAAATGTAGCCCCCTACTTCGTCGCATCAACCCCCAGTTTTTCTTTAAATAGCAAGTGTGGTCGACTGACACATCATTTGAAAGCTATTTATTTTTCTCTCTACGACACTTTTTTTTTTAATGTACGGAATAACTTTAAAGATAATTTTGGATTTAACTAATTTATTGGTACAACACAGTAATAACAAAAAAATATTAAATTTTATCAAATTAACCAATTAAATGTTCGAAATTACCTCCTGTGACCTCTATACAATAATATAGTCTATTTTCAAAGTATCTTCGTACATTTGCAAATATGTCCGGTGATGATAATCGGGATAATGTCACAATTCTTTGTCGCAATTCTGTAAGATCTACAGGCGAACTGGCCTATATTTTTGGAAGCTGTTGGAAAGTCAGTTAATCCTCTAAAAGATTATTATCAGATTCCAATGTGTCAGTGATCAGCGGATCAATCAGGTCTTCTAACAAATTTAAATAAGTTGTTTCGTTGAGATTTCCTTCAAGAGATATTGGTTCAATAACGTGATTCCCTAAAATGCTAACACATACATTTATTTTCCGAGGTGTTCATGTATGTGTCACCATAAATAAATGGAGATTATTGTTACTCCAATAACTACAATTATGTCTATTAACGTCACCATTTAATATAAAAGTACGCTTGTCGAAAAAACAATTATTGTACAATCAAAGTTGGTTGTTATTTATGATTTCACTAAATTCGTCACAAAATTGAAGCTGACGATCATGCTGATCATTTGAGATCAGTAGATGCTGATACATAGCATCTAGTCAATGTTGTTAATGTGTTTTTGTGTTGTTAATGTCACTTGTAGCTTCAAACTTATCAGTTAAATGTTTAACGTTTTGGTGACTTACGTTTTTCTCTGGATGGTTCGTATCAAAGATCTTTGCCGTAGCCTTAAAACACTGATTATTTCCATAGTATAGCATAAGTAATTCTATTATTTCTTCACTAGAATATCCCATTTTTGTAAGCCTTTACAATAATATCTCTGATTAATTGGTCATTGACAAATCTCAAATCAAAGGTAACCTGATAAATCCTAAAGAAGATAATTAGGATTCATTATCTGTAAAAAATTATGTGAAAAAGTGATATTGTTACAAAAAGAAAAAAAATTCTTCAATACAATGGAGTGTTGATATGGATTTGCAGGTTGATTGAATTATTGTATTGGAGGTCACTAAGAACATTTAATTAGTTAATTTGGTAAAATTGTAGGTTTTTCTTGTTATTACTGATAAATTAACCAATAAATTAGTTAAATACAAAATGATGTTTAAAGTTATTACGTAAATTAAAAAAAAATAGAGTGCCGTATAGAGAAAAAATTACCTTTCAAATGATGAGCCACTCGACCACACTTACTATTTAAAAAAAATTGGGTGTTGATACGGGCAGTAGGGGGTTACATCTGAGGGCATGAATTTTGCATAAAAATTGGTCTCCCTCCCAATACAAATTGACTTGTTTTCTTAAATTTTAAAGAAACTCTTTGTTTCTGAGTTTCTGGAGGGGTCAAATTTTCGTTGAATGTATATATATATATATATATATATATATATATATATATATATATATATAGAAAAGAAATTTAATCTTTGCAGATAAGTTAAATAGTAAATTTTTAAATATTGGGGAAATCTGCAAGAAAGACTCTAATGAGTATCAATTGTTTCGCCGAACGTTTTCGCCAAAGAGAATTAATTTGGCTTCTTCAGGGCTGAAAGAGAATAAATTATAATTAGCTACCATATATTATCTATTAAAAACATTATTGATCTTACCGTAACTTAGAATTGTAGAGTTAGAATATTAAAAAACTTTGCTAGTAACAGCATGGTGTTTTTTGTTACTATGTGCAAAAAACAGTTTTTTTTATAACGTTTTAAATGTATGGTAGCTTTGAACTTAATACGTAAAGGTTTACCCAAGGTTAATCGAAAAACCCAATGTAACTACATTTAAAAGGAGGTAATTCTTTGAATTGTCGGCAATAAATAAATTTTGGTTGTTAGAAAGTTTAAATGTGAGGTTCTGTTTCCAACATTTCCATACATTTTCAACGTTATAAAAAAAAACTGTTTTTTGCACATAGTAACAAAAGACACCATGCTGTTACTAGCAAAGTTTTTTAATATTCTAACTCTACAATTCTAAGTTACGGTAAGATCAATAATGTTTTTAATAGATAATATATGGTAGCTAATTATAATTTATTCTCTTTCAGCCCTGAAGAAGCCAAATTAATTCTCTTTGGCGAAAACGTTCGGCGAAACAATTGATACTCATTAGAGTCTTTCTTGCAGATTTCCCCAATATTTAAGAGTTTACTATATATATATATATATATATATATATATATATATATATATATATATATATATACAGTGTGGAAACCACTTATGGAATAAATTTGTTTGTGTCCTTGTTATAGAAAATAATAAAAAACTCTGGGACACGTTAACTTTTAAATTTAAATATGCGCTTTTTAAACATAAATTTAAATGTACAGGGTGATCGACGCAAGTCTGGCATAGTCCATAATCCTTATTTTTAATGAAACACCCTGTATATTTTTATGTTTTTAAAAGATTCTTTACAACCTGGTCTCAACGAACTATATTATGTAGGGTCTATAATTAAATTAGCTAAATACAGACAATACACTTATACTCTAAGTGTCAGTATATTGGGGAAAATTTCTGTTTAGTAACCGTGATAATATTTTTTGTCATGAATAGGTAAAAACTGTCTAGATAGTCTGCTAATTAAACTAAATCGGTAAATAATGCGGATTGTTATCAATCAGTTGTTGATGTGTTGACATTTTACATTAAAATAATAAATTCCTGATTAAAAGCTAATTTCTTGCAGAAATAAAAGTAAAATATTTAACTGAGACCCACTGAATTGAGATTTTAATAATAATTGGTTACGGGGAGAATTGTAGAAGTCAAGTTGAAGTAGAAAACTTATTTAATCAGAGGTATCCTCAGTTGCCTAATATTGCACAAGGTAATGTGTCTAAAATTTATGCACAATTCAGAGGACATGTCAAACCATTCAACTTCCAGGTGAAAGTGGATATTTTGTTAAGTGTCGCAGAGACTCCAACGTCAAGTTCACGTCAAATTGCACGTCAAAATAATGTGAGTCGCACAACTGTTCTAAGGTGTCTCTATGAAGAAAAACTTCATCCAGATAAATTGACTTTCGTACACGAGCTAACACAAGACGATTCAGATCATAGAATGGATTTCTGCGAAAGAATGATGGATAAAATTGACAAATGACAAATGAAATAGCGCTTGGCACAATTCTTTTTTCTGATGAATCAACATTTACATTGAACAGAGAGGTAAACCGACAAAACTGTAGATATTGGTCAGCGGAGATTCTTCATTGGATGCATGAGACACACACTCAGTATCCTCAAAAGTTGAATGATTGGGCAGGTATTATAGGAGATCATATTATTGGTCCTATATTTGTAGATGGTAATTTGACAGCGGAAAAATATTTAAGCATGCTAAGAGAGGATGTTCCTCCTTAGTTGGCTAACTTATATCCCAATCCAATAGATCCGACCCTACCGCACGAAACTGTCTGGTTCCAGCAAGACGGTGCAACACCCCATTATGCTTTAATGGTGAGAAATTACTTGAATGAAATCTTCTTCAATAAATGGATTGGACGAAGGGGTACTATTGAGTGGCTAGCTAGGTCGCCAGATCTTACGCCTTTGGATTTTTTTCTGTGGGGTTATCTCAAGAACAAAGTATATGCAACACAACCAACTAGCATTGAAGACCTCAAAGAAAGGATAACTACAGAAATACGGAATATTTCACCTCAAACTTTAAACAAAGTTCGGGACGAGTTCTATAGGAGACTGTGTTATTGCCAACAATAAGGTGGAGAACATTTTGAGCATTTATTTTAATGTAATCCAATCAATTACCTCGGGTACTCTATGAATTAATTGGCTTGAAGAAAATTATATTTAATTTCAAAATTTTGCTTTATATTATTCATAAAAGACCCTACATGATATAATTCGTTGAGATCAGGTTGTTAAGGAGCTTTTAAAAACATAAAAATATACAGGTTGTTTCATTTAAAAAACAGATTATGGACTATGCCAGATTTGCGTGGATCACCCTGTACATTCAAATGTATATTTGTATATATATATATATATATATATATATATATATATATATATATATATATATATATATATATATATATATATATATGTTACGAGCAATACCCGGAATTGGACAATCCTAGCATTGTACGGAAAATCTTGTCCACTTCTAGAATTGTACCCCTTTATTGTACTATCTCCGAAATAGACCTAATCGTCGGACTTTGTATAAAAAAATTGCTGTACAATGTTCGAATTCCAATAAGTAGCCATGCGTCAAAGTTTGGGAGAATATGACAGATATCGATTCATATCGATTTTTACAATTATTCCCCATTTGTTAGTAAAGACAAACAAACATCAATGAGGTTATAAATCCATAACTAATTAGGGCTTCTGACTTCTGAATTGTAGGATTCAATTATTTTAAATTATCATACACATCTCTTAAAAATCTGAAATATTTCACTCTATTGTAGAACAATTTCTTCTTATTATTTATATTTTAGTTTGACACAGCATTTTATCACATCGTTCGAAAAAGAACAACTCTATATATAAATAGAAAATATAAAAATTAACAAGAAGTGTTCGATTTTTGATTTAATGTGTCGCTTGTCATAATAATGGATTCGAATCGATGAGCGTTTGGATAATCTATTTTTTTTTAATTTTGATAATTTCGGACATTGTACAGTTTGGTGGTACAATGCTAGAAGTGGACAATAATTTCCGTACAATGCTAGGATTTTCCAATTTCGGGCTTTGCTCGTAACATATATATATATATATATATATATATATATATATATATATATATATATATATAGTATATATATATAGTATATATAGTATATATATAGTATATATAGTATATATATATATATAGTATATATATATATATATATATATATATATATATATATATATATATATATATATATATATATATATATTTAGTTTTTGAACCTTAATATGTATTTTTTAGTAGATTTTCTTGGGCTTAGGTTCTTAGTAAAGATAATTTTATTTACTTTTTTCTACGTTTCGACAGGAAATCCATGCCTTTTTCAAGAAATAATATTAACCAAAAAACATTTTATCAAAGACATTATAAGGTTTAAAAGAAAAACTTTTGACTTACCAAGCATGTAAAAGTTTGTTGCTAACAAGTATACAATAAACGTCACAATTAAAATAATAATAAAAGCATAGTAGCATAGTAGCATGGGACAGATCCACTAAGTCACTACATGTAAAATGTATTTTAAAATTTAATTGTTGTTTATTAATGTTGGTTTATCATTTAAACAATCAGTTATTTTAACATTATAGGCGTTCTAAGATTATCTTTTTGTGTGCTTTTAAATTAAATTAAAATTTAAACAAGACATATTTTATATTTATGTCTTTTTAATCATTTATTGCATTATGATTCTTTTTGATATGTATAGACTCTAGTAGCTCTCTCTTCTTCCTGTTATGTTCACTTTTAGGATCTTGATTCTGTCAAAATCAAATTTATGTTTCTTTTCGTTTTCATGTTTTGTGAGCGCGGTTGAATTTTTTTTGTCATATTTGTGAGAACGTATTCTTGAGTTAAGTAGCTGATTGTTTTGTCCAATATATACTTCATCACAATTCGAGCAAGGAATTTTATACACAATATCTGATTTTTTTAATAGAGGGTTTTTGTTTTTAATCTTGTAAAATTCTTTTTCAAAAGATTTTGCCCTTTATGAGCAACCGCAATGTTATGTTTAGACACAAGATTTGCAAATTGTTCTGATAAACCTACATATAGTTTTACTTTAGCGTGTTGGTTTTATTGTTATTATAGTTATTGTAAAATATATGCAGTCGCGATTTGAAAGTGTTGTCGATAAGGTGGTGTGGGTATGAATTAAGTGTTAGGGCTGTTTTTGCTTTTTTAATGGCCTATTGAGGTCTATTGATAGTATCGGATAATCTGATAGCTCTATCGGCGAGTCCGATAACTACAGATTTCTTTTGAAACAAGGGATGATAAGAGTTGAAATTAATTCAGATATCTCGACGACCAGGTTTTTTTGGTGTACCATGAAGTATTTATAGTGCTGTTTTCTCTCTGTAAAGTCAGGTCCAGAAAATTAATTTGACAATTTTTTTTAACTTCTAATGTGAAATTTAGTTTTTGGTGAAAGTTATTAAATTCATCTAGTAAAATATCCATTTTATCCTCTGGTGCTGCACTCAAGCAGTCATCTATATAGCGATATAAAAAAGGTATATAAATATCTATTTTATTTAAAACCCTTTCCTCTAGATGCTCTAAATGTCTTTGATAAAATGTTTTTTAGTCAATATTATTTCTTTTTTTTTTAGGACATACAACACTAGGCCAAGTTAAGAAAGGAATTTAACAATGGGTTAAAAACAAAGGTTACGTTATTAACTAATGCCTTAACTAAAGGCATTTTTCTGAAAAAAAAATGCCTTGATGGGCCCTAGGAGAGAAGAGAGTGACCCTGTTTACCTGTTTATTGTTTTGTGTATGTTTCTACCATGTTAAGTCTGGCTGAAGTCTATGACATCATGACAATCTTTTTTATGAACCTTCTTCTTCTTCTTCCTACTTTATAAATAGGCTTAATGCCTGTTTTACTTCGGTTTTTAGCTTCAATTGACGTTGTCTCACCATCTTTTCCTCGGTCGTCCCAATGATCTTCTTCCATTTGGCGATTTGTCTCTTGCTATTCGTTCTATTCTATTTTCTATCATTCTTTCGATGTGTTGATTGCGGATACTCATTAAAATACATGGACAGTAACTAATAAGCAACTGATTGGTAACTAAAGTTACCAACTGGTTTCTTTTTAGTAGCTTCATGTGCGGACGGCCTTAAATCTAAAACTAAGATTAACATTAAACTCACCAAGCTTCCGTGTTAAACTGCATCGATTCTCACTTATTGTATCATAAACTACTATATTTATAATAACTTGCATCCATTCCCAAGATATCTTAACTTATACGAGTTTCCTGTACACAATGTACACCAATCCTTGCCCTCCGGATAAAATCGGCGAGTTCTCTTCCTTTCTTCCTTTCCATGTTATGCTTTCGACGTTGAGAGTTGCAACTGTCTTTTGTATGTATTGTCGTTATTGTAAATTTTGTATAGTCGTCAGCCCATTGTTTGAAATGTCATAACTTCTTACAAAGTAGCAAGTGAAGTAATTTATTTCGGTTTCTTCTGTCTTCGAGCATTTTTGCTTTTATTATATCTAGACCTGGTAGTTTGTTATACTTAAGTTTACTGATTTGTATTAGTATATGATTGTCCGGATGGCAGAATTGCAGTTGGCGTGCTATTATCTCTCTTCTAATATATCGGTCGGTGATTATAAAAGGAAGATGGATAAGATCATGGAAAAGTTGATGAGTATGAGAGGAAAATGCGTGGTGCTCGGAGATTTCAACGCCAAAGCGGCGAAGTGGGTCTCCCATCACCGATACTCGCGGTAGAATATTTTCTGATTGGGTGGGTACTTTGGATTTGGTGGTACTGAATATTCGTGAGAAGAGGTACATGTACGTACATCAATGTTACTATGGCTACATAGGGAGTAGCAGCAAAAATAAAAGATTCGTTAGTCTTGCCAGATTATACCGGAACGAAACATCCTTAATAAACGCAGCAGGAACTATAAACAAGGTTCGCACATCCGGAATATCCAGAGTCGGATGCGGCGATGTGTACTACTGAAAGACATATGAGGAAGACATTAAATTGAGAGTAGGTATGATAGAGGGTCAAACGCCAACGGTGCAAAACCTGAAACGAGTCATGAAAGAAGCTGTAGAAATCAGTAGAATAGGTCGTCGAGAGGTAGCAAGATGCCATACTGGTAGAGTACGAACATCGAAGAGTTCAGAGATGATTGCATAGCCATGAGGAGAAGGATAACGAGGGCAAGGGGCAGAGCAGGGATAAACTTTGTTGTGATCGAGCAAATTCATCTAATCGAAATAGAATACTGCGCACGAAACAGAGATCTCGACAGAAAAATGAAGACATTGGAGAGAACTGTATGACAAGCTGGATAAGGACATATTTGGTGAGAGATATGAGATCGCAATGAAAAACTTCCATGCCTACCTCTCATACGAAATGCCACTAGACAAAAAGCTTAAGGTAACACGAGAACTTTTTCCGTCCGGCAAATGGGATGAAGTGTGGAGGAACGAGAGAGCTGAGTAGTCAGTACCATTTACCATAGATGAATTATTCGAGGCATTGGATGCACTTAAGATACGTAGGTCCCCCAAACTAGAGCAGATACCCCCCGAAGCCGTAAAGGGTCTAGGACGCGTAGAACCAGAGTGGCTTTTGGAGCATATGAATGCATTGCTTGAATCACATACATTTCCTAAAGATGTGTAATTGAAGTATTGCACAACATTGGGGACAAACAGCGCTGGGCTGCTCTGCTGCTCTTTGATATTAGAAATCCATTCAATACTCTGCAGTGGAAAGAGGTTGTGCTGGAATTGGAAGAGAGCGAGTGTCCTAACTATCAGATGAATGTGATGGCGGATTATATTTCTGAGAGAAAGATCATGATTGAGAAGGGCAAGCTTGTTGACGGCTGGAGTCCCAACAAGGATCGGTCTTGGGTACAACGCTATGGAACCTAGCATATGACGGGGTCATCAACTGCAAATATCTTCTTCTCATTTCATATCATCTTCATTCTTCGCAATTGTAGTTTTGGAAACTGCTGCGCGAAAGATCTCTGCGGATGAGCGGTCGAACCATCTCCTCAGGTCTTTCAGCCACGAGTTCTGGCGTCTTCCTACTGATCTTTTGCCCTGTACTTTTCCTTCCAGTATAACATGAAGTAATTCATATCTTTCGCCTCTCAACACATGACCCAAGTATTGCATTTTCCTCTCTTTGATTATTCTTAGTAATTCTTTTTGTTTACACATGCGACGAAGTACCTCAACATTAGTAAATCTTTGTACCCATAGAATCCTCAACATTCGTCTGTATATATACATCTCAAAGGCATCTATTCTTTTTTCTATTTCAGAGTCCATTGTCCAACTTTAACAGCCATACAGTAAGAAAGAAAAAACGTAACATCTGATCATTCGGATTCTAAGCTGTAGACTAAGGTCTGATCTTGTAAAAAATGTTTTCATGCTCATGAATGTTTTCTTTGCTTGTTCGATTCTTGATAGGATTTCTTTTTTTGGATTACACTGACTATTGATATTTGTTCCCAAATATTTTATGGAATTGACCTGTTCTATTATTTGACCCTTGGAATACACCTGTACGTTTATTTGTGTCTTTGAAAATACTAAAGTTTTAGTTTTGGAAAAGTTTAGATGTAAACCGAACATTTCGCTGTGGTGAACTACCGCATTTATTATATTTTGTAGATCTTGTGCGTTGCTTGCTATTAAGATGGTATAATCAGCATATCTGATGTTGTCTATGCTGATTCCGTTAATCTTAATTCCGCCTTGGACCTCGTCTAATGCTTCTCAGAATATAGACTCCGAATACAAATTAAAGAGTAGCGGTGATAAGACGCAACCCTGTCTCACTCCTCGTCGGATTTGTATGTCTTCGGATGTTGCGTGCTCTATTTCAATTGTTGCCGTTTGGTGCCAGTATAGTTCTGAGATAATTCGCAAATCTTGTTCGTCAACTCCAGTTGTTCTCAGAATTTCGATCATCTTTTGATGGTTAACTGCAAATATGGAGAAGGTATAACCCCCTTTGCTTTTGCAGATGATCTCGCTGTGCTGATAGTAGCGCGGGACGAGCCGATCTCCGATTCGCCGGATCTTAGATTTCGGGTAAGACATATGGGAAGACCGAAGCCGTTATTCTAAAGGGTAAATGGAAAAGATAAGGGATGGACCTCCAATGTGCAGGGGTACAACTAACATAAAAAAAGCGTCAAACATCTGAGAGTGACACTACACCAATATGGCGGATGGGAGGAGCATATACGGGGGTAGCCCATAAGTCAGCGAAGAATGCGGCTGGCGATGGGTAGAGTGATGCCTAACATTGGAGGACCCAAATCAGAAAGGAGAAGGGCCTTACACAGTGTTGTGCAATCAATCTTCCTTTACGCGGCACCACTCTAGAGTAAGGCGATAAAGACACCGACCTACAAAGGGCTCGTGGTACGAGTAGACAGAACAAGTTTGTTGCGAGTAGCACACGCCTTCAGAAATGTATCTGGTGCGGCCTTGTGGACTATCACGGGTTGTGTTCCTCTGCATGTGTTACCAGTAGACAGAAGACATCTCTACGAGAAAAGAGAATATTTGATAGCAGCCATAAAAAAAGGAGAAAGAGAAAGATCAATAGAAAGATGGCAAGAAGAGTGGAACAACACGGAAAATGTTGCTCAGTGGACTAAGATGCTGATCTTGAGCTTAAGGGACTGGGTGGACTACGGTCACAGGCGACTGGATTACTTTCTGACGCAAGTGCTCACAGGACATGGGTGTTTAAGGACATATCTTCATAGTTTCAGAAAGACAGATACAGATAAATGCCTATACTGTGAATATTCTGACACTGTTACTGACACAATATTGGAGTGTAATAGATGGAGAGTGGAGAGAAACAGAATGTCTAAAGAAATTGGTATGAACCCTGTAACTGTAAGAAAGATGATCGTAAAGATGACGGAAAGTAAGCAGGGATGGAATATTGTACATAATTAAATTCGAAGAGTAATTAAAAAGAAAGAAGAAGAAGAGAAACACCAGCCCGACCAACGACAGAGATAAGATGTAGATAAGGAAAGGTAGTGCTTCTAAAATGTCGTCAGCCTTACAGCGGCCATCCTACTTTCGAAGTACGGTACGTGCGACAGTAAACTGCGCACAAGTAGGGGAATGTGGTTTTAGTTGGTAGGCAGGATAACAGAAAGGCATCTGTTTGCAGGAGCTCCTTCTTCTAACGGAAAATGGCCTCGGATGTACTCCTCTATCTTAAATTTAACACACGTCAGCCATCCCTAGGGATGGGTTAACCTGGTACGGTTTTTAGGAATTTTCACCCTAAGAGAAAAAAAATTTACTGATCTCCAGTCTTATTTAATTTTCGACTATATAACTACTAATTATTGAAAAGTATTTTATAGTTGTATTGACATAATCATAAATATAATCAAAGTTATCCGATTTTAATTAATTTCTTATTGTATCACATTTAATTTTGAAGCAAAGTAAGTAGATACTAATGAAAAATCCTGGAATTTAGGAAAACCTCATTTTAGTCACGCTTCGAAGATTTACCTTGAAAAATAAATTTTCCGCTGTCCCAGATATCGATTGTGCGAAGTATTGTATCTGGAAGGGTAAAAATTAATTCCCCAGTTCATTTTAGTCTACATCAAACTTTTTTGTTCGCGATCAACTTACTAGTCTCACAAATCCTTTCTCGGGTTTCTGCACTTCATTACATCGTGTAGTGCGCACATTCATGTAACTTTCGGACTTTGTGACAGACATCGAGCTTGGATTTTAATCTACTTTTGGTGACCGGGAAAAGCATAGTTTTGTAATCCATGGAGACGATTCGCCGAAGCTTTCTATTCATTTTAGAGGCATGTATATCGCGTACATCCGATGATTTGTCGGCAATGCCTCTGTATATACACATTTGTATAAATGGCGAATACTATTTACATTTTCAAATTAAACCTACGTGCATTTATAGAAAGATTGAACCATTAGCTAAATGAATGCCGATTTATGTTTACTTTATGTATTGGGTAAAATATAGGGAAATTTAGGTTTATAGGTAAACCCAATGCTTTTAGTTTGCTTTTGAAAAATTGTAAACATATTTTTTTATTTAAAATTACGTATACACAGTACTTTTATATTATTTGATACAGTGGATCCTCGATTATCCGTCAGGGCACTGGATCAAGGGCATGACGGATAATCGAAAGACGGTTAACAGAACATTAATATTCTGAAATCTTTGTTTGTTTTATTGTTACATCACATTTTGCAACGGCTGAATTGCTTAGTCGACGTAAAATCATTAAATCTACCTTATTTGCTTCTTCTTGCCGAGAATACCAGTCGATGAATTGTTGTATATGTCATACAGCTTCTCTAGCTTCTTTACGCAAATCTTTGTGAGTTGCAATAGCATCACCAACATCGCCACTGTCAAAGTCTGTTTCAGCTTCTGAATCAGTTTCGTCAAACTCTGTTGCCATTTCAACGATTTCATCATCTGTCAGCAATCAATAACCGTTTGCGTCCTCATCACAAATTAACCATTCGTTTATGTCATCTTTCGGCAACGAAAACAAAACTGTTGATTCAGCCCTAACTTCATTTGTTACCGAATCACGCTCGGCTGTCACGGGGGCAATTTCATCTTGAGTTGATTCAGGCTATAATTTATTCCACTCTCTTTTCAGCGTTACTTCCGAAACATCATCTCAAGCATCGACAGCATTGTCGACTGCGTGTTTTAAATTGTATGCTTTCAAGTATTCTGTCAAAGAATATTCCTCTTCCATAACTAGGTTTTGAATAAATTTTTTTCTGTATCTTCTTTTGAATGTTTCAATGACCGATTGATCCATTGGCTATATCAATGATGTTGTATTCGTAGGCAGAAAAGTACACGTGATAGTTCCATCTTCACTTCGCAGCATACTGGCTTTAGGATGGGCAGATGCATTGTCCAAAATGAGAATCGCCTTTGGTAGCAAATTTTTTGTTTGCAAGTATTGTCGAACGTCCGGTATAAAAACCTAAAAAACAAGACGTTAGAAAAATAGATAAACAAATTTTGGTTTGCAGTTCATACCTTTTTGAATCAGTCAGCTAATATTTCCTGGGATATCCATGCATTATATTGTGCGTAGTAGTTAACGGAAAACGCGTTCATATTTCTGACCTTGAAACAACGTGTTTTTTTTTGCTATACCAATCAATAATAAAGGAAGGCGATGGTCACCACTTGCATTTGAACACATCATTGCTGTGTATTGTTCTGAAGCTATTTTCTTGTGGCATTTTAAATTAATTACTATTTATCTGGGAATAAGCCACAATTAAAGGTTAAAATACGTTTATTGACGTTTCAATTTCCACTTCGGAAATCGTTCTCAAAATACAAACATTAGTAAATTGCTGTGATCAGTAGCGCACCTAGAATTTTCCTGTGCGAGAGGTTTTGGTTGGGTACCGAAATTTTTTTTATGCTACCTCCATTATTTTGAGTCCTTAAAATTTGTGAGTCACCGTGTCGGAATAGTGCCCGGGGGTTTAACCCCCAAAAGCCCCCCTAGGTGCGCCACTGGCTGTGATTCGTTGCTTTGGCTTTTTAAATCCAGGTGCATATTTTTCAGACAGTGCAGCGAGTGTTTTCGTTGGCAATGCTTTGTAGTTCAAACCAGTTTCATCCGCATTGATAACTTGATCGCGTGTCAAACCATATTCATCGATCATAGCTTGAAACTTCCTTTTATATTCGTCAACGACTTCAATAGTTGCGACGCTCAATTTTTCACCTTCGATCTTCAGTTCCCGTATACCGTGGCGATTTTTAAACTTTTCTAACCAACCGCTGCTTCCTTTGAATAAAGGATCACCATTCAATTTTATGTCGAAAAACAACGCTTTTTCGGTAACAATTGGTCCAGACAAAGGAACACCTTAGCTTCATTTTTGAACGAACCATAAATACAAGGCCGTGTCGATTGATTCATTTGTGGCTTTTTTCATTGTCTTACGATATTTCATCCGGCCATCCAACAATTCCATTTGCGAAGCATTCTTTTCTATTCCTTCAGCATTTATCTTTAAATCATTGATTGTTGTTCTCGGAACATCATACTTTTTGCTCAATGCAACAGCAGAAACACCTTTCTTTAGTTCTGCAATAATTTCTTTTTTTTTTAATTGACAAACAAAACAACAAGTTTTCTTTTTGATGCTCCAGATGTGGAAGGCTCCATTTTTTAAAACTTAATTAATCAAACGACTAAGTGACACAATAAATGTTTAAATTTGAATCTGAATCTAAAAAACTGAATTATGGTGACACACAGATATTAACTGTAATAATTATTGTGCTGTGCGTTTTTATTTTCGTCTTGCGGTTTTAAAAATAGAACTCAAAAATCACAGTATCATTTATCATTACCTATTTCAGAGCCCTAAAGAAGAACAAAAATTATTTACATAAAAACTGCGGTGTGGCATAACTGCACGTGAACATTTCAACTAATTTCGTTTGGCTAATCGCATTGCTCAAACAAATTGAATTGATGACTAAATTTGTACTCATGTAATCTTTGTAACTTATGTATGGACCCTGACAATTAACAGAGGTGACGGTTAATAGAGAGACGGATAATCGAGGTTCCACTGTAGATAGACAGCTCCTTAAACCAAAAAGCTCTCGCTACTTGATGAATTTTCGTATAAGAACATGAAGGAGATTGCTGATATACGTGAATTAAAATTTAAAATCGAAATCGCAATAGTTTTATAGGGCGAAAATGCTTACAAATGTTTTTTTTTAATATTTGTAGACTTTCTTTTCTTCTAAAAGAAAACTATTCAAAACTATTTAAAAAACTTCTATTAAAAAGATTAAAACCAATAATAGAAAGAAAAAAGCTTATACCAAATCATCAATTTGGTTTCAGAAATCAACATTCCACTATAGATTAAGTTCACAGAATAACGCATATAATAGAAAAAACATTAAAAGAAAAGAAAGTCTGCTCTACAATCTTCTTGGACGTAGCAAAAGCGTTTGATAAAGTCTGGCATGACGGTTTAAACTATAAACTAAGAACGTTCGTGCCTAAACGTATTCAGAAATCTTGAAATCATACATTGCGAATAGATATTTCAGAGTAAAACAAGAAGAAGTGTACACCGACTTAAGGGAGATTAAAGCTGGCGTACCACAAGGGAGTGTGACATTCCAGAGCTAGAAAAAAACACTATTTCCACCTTCGCAGATGATACAGCCATACTAGAGATAGGAGACACTAGTGCAGAAGCGCAGAAGCGTACTGATAAGTTGCAACTATCAGTAAATAAAATACATAACTGGACCAGAAAATGGCGAATAAAGTTAAATCAGACTAAATCTGCACACATTAAGTCTACAAATAAAAAAATAGAAAATTTCTCAGTTAGAATAAATGATACCCAAATTCCTTATGCAACATCAGCAAAATACTTGGGCATCACCCTAGACGCGAAGCTGCGCTGGAAAGTCCATGTCAAAAAGAAAAGAGGGGAGCTTGATATTAGATATAAGAAATTGTATTGGCTGATTGGAAAAAATTCAACATTATCAATTCATAATAAATTATCCATCTACAAGCAAGTACTGAGGCCAGTATGGGTATATGAGTGCCAACTCTGGGGCTGTACCAAAGCTAGTAATCTACATATTATCCAGAGATTTCAAAACAAAGTACTGAGAAACATTGTTGATGATCCTTGGTATATCAGTAACAGCAACCTCCACCAAAACCTACGGATGGAAACTGTGATCGAAATAATCAAGAGAACAGCAGCAAGTCACGAGCAGAGGCTGCCTAGTCATGTGAATGTCGAGGCAATCCAGCTTCTTGACAACACTGAACTAAAGGACATAAAGGACATAAAGGACATAAAGGACATAAAGGACATAAAGGACATAAGGTCAAAACCATTTGAGTTAGTGTAAATTTGTAACAGTTTAGTGTAAAAAGCAGAGTATAGTGCTGTGAAGTTATTGCATGTTAGTTGTAGTGCATCAGTTGATAGATAAAATAAGAGTAAACCATAGGGTAAGCTCTTAGATTTAAGTATTTGCTGTTTATTAAGTTAATTCTTAAATTTAACTTTTTTGTGGCATTTACTATTTTTTTATTAAAAGTTAACCAGTGACTAAACTAAACAGAGCATTTAAAATATATTGAGAAAAAACTGTTACCTAGTCTGAGTAAACCATCAGGTATAGTTTTAGATAATGCACCTTACCATTCGAAGATTTTGGAGCAACAACTAAAACAGTTGTGGGACGTACCGAGAATAAAAAATTGTTTAGTTAAAAATAATATCAATTTTCCGGAATAGACCTTCAAATCGGAGTTACTGGAAATTTCGAAACGTAATGAAAAACAAACAATTTATATAGTTGACCAAATGGACATCAAGTACTACCGTAACCGCTTTATCACTGCCAGGTTAATCCCATCGAACACATCTGGGGTATATGTAAAATTTATTATGATAATCACGTTGGATGCAGTGGATACAGTGACGATGCAGTTAGGGAAATGTATCAAGAAGCTGTTAAAACTGCAACTCCAGAAATATGGACCAAAACTGTAAATAAATGTCAAAAATTATTAGAAGAGTGGTGGATCCGGGAAAATAAAATTAGTGAAATTCATACAGTGATTATAGATTTACATAATGGTAGCGGTAGTGAATTTAGTGACGATGATGATGATTTACAAATTTAAATAATCAGTAAGTACACTATTGTAATGTTATTTACAAAATAATTGTACAGCAGGTTAAACACTATATTTATACATACATTATTGGCCAAATAAACAATAATATTTAAATTCCATTTAAATTTTTGCTCCTCATTTTATACAAATTAACTATAACTGATAATACAGGCAAACATATTCTAAACAAAGTAAGTAGTTAAAAGATTATGGAAAATTCCAGTGCAGTTTAACGTGCCTTTTACTACAATGGAAGGTTTCCCGCAAATTCCATTAATCGTTTAGAGATGTAAGTTGGTTGAATGTACTGTATACTATATAACTTTAGTTTTATTCAAGCACGATTAGTTTTTAATACATTTTTATTACATAGAACATTTTTTATTATTACCAAACATTAAGCGCTCCGTGGCAATTAAAGTTGCCACTCAGTTTGACAACCTTTTGACAGACCTTGATTTTTTTTATATTTTTTAGTAATTAGGTATGTAAGGCTATGGCTCCACGAGTGACATATTGTCGCTAACAGTAGCAGTAAAATGTAGCTTGATAAATGAAAACAACAGCAGTGATACTGAGTGGCTCCACGCGCTGTAGATTGTCGCTCCGCCTCGAGACCGAGACGCGTCGTCAAGGTCATGTCGCGTTCGAATAGATCCGGACCTATTTTTTAGCAGTAATTTGCAGCGCGTTTGTGGCTCCACTAGCAGTAAGTTGTCGCTTGTAGCGGAAATTGCCATTTAATCGGATATTTTTGTTCTTGTTTGTTTATTTCTCTGTGTTTGTTACGTTGTTTCTTTATTTTTATAAATTACTTTAAAGTTTTTTCATACAATTTTGTGTCTCAAATCATAACAAAAAATTATAAGTTCTAAGAAAGAAATAAATCCAATATTTTCTTTATCGGTATTCTAGATAACAAAAATCAATGAATGGTTTTTTTTTCAATCCCAATTAACCGTATCAAACTGTACTTTATAATAGATGCCATTATTAAACAAGAAAAAGTTGAATTTTTCTTCTTCAGTGCCTTATCCGGTCCGGATGTTGGCGATCATCAAGGCTATCATGGTTTTGTTGACTGCTCTGCGAAACAGCTCCGCTGAGGTCATCCCAAACCATTGTCGGAGATTTTTTCAACCACGAGATACGACGGCGTCCCGGTCCTCTTCTGCCAAATACTTTACCCTGCATAACAAGTTGAAGAATTCGATATTTTTCTTCGTTCCGCATCACGTGGCCGAGGTACTCAAGCTTACGTTGTTTAATTAAATTAAGCACTTCTTTTTCTTTTGTCATGCGCTGTAGGACCTTAACGTTGGTGACATGGTCCACATAAGATATTTTTAGTATCCTTCTGTATATCCACATCTCGAAGGCTTCGATTCGTTTTTCAGTGGCTTGCGTCAGTGTCCAGGTTGAATAGAGAGAATAAACAGTTTTTATTGATTTCCCAAAAATCTATTTTTTGGATTTCCTTCTTCGAACTGGTGATTCATTTCTATATAAGTGGTTGTCTAATAATGTTGTCATATAAATAAAATTTTAATAATTATTGTTTATAGTAAAATTTTATTATCCTTCAGTACTAATGTTTCGTTTTCGATAGCTTGGCGTGATTCATAAATAAAAGAATGCAACAAAGCAGATTTTATGTCGCATAAGAATTTTTTAAATTATTGTAACATAAAAAAGCAAGTTAGATATTAGAAAAGGAAGATTCATTACATCAACAAAATATGATAAATATATATATATATATATATATATATATATATATATATATATATATATATATATATATATTCGACATATGGGAGACGTCGATCTACTTGATAATTCAGTAGCTAATTACAGAATACGCAGAGGTAAGAAGTGGTGGCGGCCCCTTTTTATTCTAATGAAAGTTAAATAGTTAAATATTTTGTTTTTTTTTTATTTTTAGGTAGATACATGTATAGGATTATAAAATATGTAATTTGAAATCTTACTTTAAGGTAAGTAATTGCTAATTTTTCTTCTGGGCTTAGGCTATCACGCATTGATGTATCCTTTTTTCGTATGACATCTTCTATTTCACATAATAAAAAATTAAAATAAGACACTGACATCCTGTAATATTCAAAAAACTTCAGGATATTCTTTTAATTTGTTGTTTAAAAGAAAAAATTTTCTCTCTGTCTGTCTAGGCACTAGAACAGGGTGAATCTACCATTTCCGTTGTTTTTTAACCCTACGTCGACGGCACAATGCTAATATTAAAGCAACTTTTTGTTGAAATGATAGATTATCCATACTATATTATTGTATTATCGGTGTGAATTTATTTTACTTATTTATTTATTTATTTTATCTGCTATATACACGGACAATATATAAACGGACAAGATACCACTGATTGTAGCTGCGTCATATTAACGCTCATGGAGCCACTACAAGACCAAAACGCGGCGATATGCGCGCTGTAAACTGTCGCTCGTGGAGCCATGATTTTACTGCTTTACTACCGCCGTAATTTTACTGCTACTGCTAGCGACAATCTGTCGCTCGTGGAGCCATAGCCTAACTCTTTGTAATAAAATCTATAAAAAAATTTACAACGTTCAAGCTTTTTTAGTTCTAAGCACTAATGGGTTAAGTTCGATAATTGATAACGGTAATTATGAGTACTACGACATCACTGTTTCATTCATAGCCTGAGGTACAATTAATATTATATAAGCCATTTTTTAACTTTAGTTACTGGACAATATTTTACATACCGCATATTTGTAAAGATAAATGTCATTTTATTCCTCTAATATCAGTTCTCTAAAGCCATACGTTGCAGACTGGATGATTTAAATAGCGAAACGTGTTTAAAATGACCTTTTCAGTGCTCAAGCACCTCTTTGCTATAAAATAGAATTCGATTTTGTTCGACGATAATTGGTCGTTTTTCAGTTTAAGGTTAAATATTTTCTCGCATCAACGAATTTTCATTTTGAGGAAAAATAATACGTTTTATACGAAATTTTCCTTTTTACGATATCCCTAAATCCTACTTTTTTTAAATTCTCTCAATACGTATCTATCTACCAAGTCACATAAAAAAGAATCACAAATTTCATATCTTAAATTTAAATAAAGATTTTCAAATTTGTAATTAGTTACTATACAGGGTGATTAACTTTTGTGACAAAGTCCATTAAATCTCTTATTATAAGTAAAGCTCGGATTATAGGCAAAATGCCTTTTTTGCCTATTTTGCCTATTATAATTGTTTTTTGCACTTTTTGCCTTTTTTCGTAAATTCCGCCTATTTGTGCCTTTTTTTAAAATTTCATGGTACTACCCATGATATTATTCTATTACTAAACCATTCTATAATAAAATTTTGGGTCAATAATAAGATATCAATGGTTTGTTTATATAACAGATTTCTAGGAAAATGTACCTGATCGAGACTTGAGGGTTAACTATTTGAAAATCCCTAAGCTTTATTAGTTTATTATCAGTTGCACAGTCGGTAACTGTATCAGAGTTTAGTCACAAATTGCTATATCCTAGTTTAGTTTTGTTGCGTATACCGAAAAGCAAAGAACACGTTTTAAAACGTTTTAGACATTTGTGTGAAAAGATGACATCTAAATTAAGGCTATGGATCGCACCTTATTCGGAACTTTCTCTAGAAGGAGATGGAGCATTTTGTAAACCATGCGGCAAATCGGTAAGTTTTATTTTTTCTCTTTTTTCTCGTCCCACAACATAACTAACTTCTAAAGCGGTTTTAGAATTCTAATTATTTTTTTTTAAATTCTCAGATTTCAAGTAGAAAAAAGTACTTTATTGACCAGCATTGTGGAACCCCACTTCATAAACGTAATTTGGAAAAATTAAATTCCTCTAAGTTAGCCCAAATATCTCTGCGGGATAGTTTAAGCAGTTCAAAAAAAAGGAGAAAGACGCATTTAAATTTGATTTATGCCAGATGATGATTTCATCCAACATTCCTTTATATAAAGTTAATAACCCTAGTTTTAAATGCTTTTTCGAAAAATATCTTGATAAATCCTTACCGGACGAGAGTATATTGAGAAAACATACTGTGGAAAAATGTTATGTGGAATGTATTTCAAAAATTAAGCGGGAATTAGAGGGCAATTTTTGGGGCAAGTTTCATCGTGGATGAAACGACAGATGTATGCGGCAGGTATATAGCTAATTTAATGATTGGAATTTTGAACGAAAACTTTGCGAGAAAACCTTATTTAGTTGCCGTTAAAGAATTGGAAAAAACAAACAATTTAACAATAAGTCGATTTATACAAGATAGTTTAACAAACCTCTTTTTACCCAACGCTATACCAGTGAATAAAATAGTTTTAATGCTTTCAGATGCTGCGGAATAGATGTTAAAAGCTGGTGTTAATTTAAAGATTTTTTATCCCAAATTTAATTCATTGCACTTGTGTAGCCCACAATTGTAAATGGAATTGCTGAAGAAATAAAAAATCTGTTTCCGTTGGTAAATAATTTTATAAATTTTATGAAAAAAGTTTTTGTAAAGGCTCCGTTGAGGGTGCAAATATATAAACAAAGACTTCCCGGTGTCCCTTTGCCACCTAAACCAGTAATTACAAGGTGAGGAACCTGGCTCAAAGCAGTTTTTTTTACTTTGAACACTGCAATGAATTAGAATTAGTTATGTCAGAATTTGATGATGATATTTCCGAAGCTATTCGAGAAGCAAAAAAAAAATATTAAAAAATCCCAAATTGAAACAGGAATTCACTTATATCAATGACAATTATAAATTAATAGTTACCAGAATTACCTTATTAGAAAAACAAGAGATAAATTTATGTGAGTCAGTAAAATTAACAGATAATTTAAAGACAAAAATTAAATCGGCACCTGAAAGTAACGGTCAATTAATTTAAAAAAAAAATGAAATATGTTTTCGACAAGAATGAAGGATTTTCGTTTTTATCTAATGTTGCTAAAGTTTTGAATGGGACATTTTCCGAGGAATTTCAAATTATGCCAGATTTATTATCCGCTCTGAAATATGCTCCAATTACATCTGTCGATGTCGAACGTTCGTTTTCAATGTACAAATTAATTTTAAGTGATCGAAGACATAGTTTTAAGACCGAAAATATTGAAAAACATTTAGTTGTTTCTATTAATAATAAAATTTTAAGTGGTTACAATGTTTAATTATTAATTTACAGTTATTTAGTTACTAGTTTATTTATACTAATGTTATGATTATGATGTGTAAATATACCTGCCTTAAGTTAATATTACGTTAATTCACTTTGTACAATAAATAATAAATTATATTCCTTTATTGCCTATATTTTGCCTAAATGTTAATATTCCTGCCTCTTTTATTGAAAATCTTTGCCTATATAGGCGCCTTTTTCTTCAATTTTTGTTGCCTATAAATCCGAGCTTTAATTATAAGATATACCCAAAAAAAGGTATTCACAAAAATAGGAGGTAGTTATCATCTTCATATTTAACGTAACATGATATTGCATCAAAAACTCATTTTTTAAATGAAAACCATGTCGCTCATCCGGAAGAACAGTATCACTAGTCAAAAAACATCATTTTTCAGGAGAGACAAAAATAGATTTTTTCGATCTTAATTTAGCTGTCAGTTTTAAACGGTAATTGCTAAAATTTTCAAATCAAAAACGAAGAATATGAATAAGTAAATGTTTCTAATTGTGTAAGAAAAAAAACCAAAAAAAAATATGATATCTGATTGAGCAAAGAAAAAAAGATGAAAATTTTGACTTGTCACTTTTCTTTAAAATGTTGGTTACTTTTTTAAAAATTATTGAAAGTATTAACTTGAGAAGTGAAATTTTATTTATAATAATATGTAAATTATCTTACTAGTATAAAAAATATTAATAAACATATTTATTATAAAATATATAAACATTTTATATCTAACACTTGATAAAACGAAAATACTTGAATATAACAGGTAGATAGTAGGTAATTTACAAAGGCTCATAAAATGGCAAATAGCACTTGGGGATACAATTTTTTTTTACTATGACATCAGCCCTTTCTTCCTTTTTTCTGATATCCCTACTTTATTTTTGTAAGCCTTTTTCAATTTTGGTTTGATATTTTTTTTTTATCAACACACTATCAAAATGTTCTTGCTAGTAAGAGGTTTTATAAAACAATATCACAATTCTTTTGTGATTTTTTAGAAAGCTTTTACGGGTTGGGCATTAGTATTCTTGGAAAAAGAGTTTAAAGTCATAATATCAGCTGCTAATTGCTTCAGATAAAAAATGTCTTGATGACAAATTTCATCAACTTTGCATGGTTCTCCAGATTTTTTAGCAGTGCGTACAAGCGTCACATACTGATCAGGAATATATACAGGTCCTAACCTTTTTGATCTTTTAATTTGACATTCTATAACTGAATAAGCACTATCTCCCTCATTCTGACTGTTCCTGTAACCAAAAAGTTATGTGTTATGCTCTGCAGCTCATCGATATTCAAAATGGCGTATAAGTATGCAGCTATCATAAAACGGTGTTTTTGTTGGCCTGCACAGTTATCAGAAAAAAAAAATATGCCTATTTTTCTCTTTTTCTAAACTATTGAGGTATTTTAGTAAACATGAACCTATTTCATTTACTCCTCTTAGAGCCTCTCCGTCATGCCACATGTAACATTGAACATTTTAGTTTGAATGTTGCAAAGAGTTAGATTATATACGTTCACTTTGAAAGCATAATAGAAGGATAAGGCTTCTCCAGACGGGCGTGTAAAAACTGCCTGAAGATCATAGACTGCAACCGTGTTGTTAGAACTTTTATCGTTTTCCTTTTCTTTACGAGATAAATCTGTTTCTACACGATGCACGTCATACTTGATCTGTAGACCCTTTTTCTCCTCTTCTGTAGCGTTATTATAACCAACACATACTTCGCACTGGTCTTTCTTTGGGACAAAGAAAGACAGATTAAATTCTTCATTAAAAATACGAGCGTACAACATGTAGTTTCCAAACGGTTGATTTTTCTCTTCACAAATTTTAGTATAATCCCTATGTAGCTCTGCAATTATTTCACCTCCTTCTATATATTGTTTTTCAATTTTGGCAAGGTAATAGTGGCTTTCTACTCTGGGTATTGATTTAATGTATTCCCTGATATCATTTTTTATGTGTTCGTCGACTGTAAACAGATCTTTTGTTTGAAGGACAGTTCGTAGTGGCTTGTCTGTAATGGAAAAATTTATAAAAGATTTAAAAAATAATTTACAAACACGACTTCTTAGCCCGTTTACTTAAAAGAAAAATGCATTGTTAGGGCGCGATATACGAGAAAAAAGTCATTTCTCTAAATATTTCAACAGTGACGATAAATAGTAAATCTATTTTTTCAAGAACAATGTCATATGTGGAAAAAAACAAAAGCGTAAAATATATTCTATCAAATACTTCATGAATAATTACATAACTCAAAATATGACTTTATTTTATTAAAAATGTAATAAGAAACCTACTCACCTTTTCAAGAAAAACGACACAAATCTAAATATCTCACTTCTTCGTCAAAACGCCGAAAAAGACTAGGACACTTCTTAAAATATAACGGTTTTCTTGATAAAAATCGATACGTTTACTTCGAACATCAGAGCCCAACTGAAAAGTGTCATTCTTCCGGAATAAAAGTATTCATTTTACCACCAAAGGAATGAAGACACTACCGCCATCTTTCGAAGTTGGTAGTAGATATCTATGTGACATTTTTCCTGGTAAAAGTATAGAATATTTGGAGTCAATTTAACAAGATAACTGAAATTATGCATTTTTTGAGTTGTGTCACTTTTCTTCCGGATGAGCGATGTATTTTATTTTAAATAACAATAAAAATATAACCAAATTTCACCGAAAATTTTAACAAGTCGTATGTAATTAAAAAAACCCTTTGTAATCTTTTTGGTATTCATTTCATCGAATATTTCGTATAAGTATTATCATCTAACATTTTTATTTTATTTCTTCGGTGATCCAAAGAGGGCGCTATGCACTTTGGTTCTGTAGGATTCTGTTGTTCTATTTATTGTTTTAATTTTAATTTGCTGTTACATTTTATTTCAAGCATTGGTAGTTTGTTTCCATTTTTTTTAAATTTAATTCAGATCTATTTCTCCCAGATCTAATTTGTGATCACTGCCTATGTTAGCATAACTTAGACTTATTATATCTAATATTTGTTTACCATTTAAATTATATTGTCTTTATTTGGTCTATTTATTTTCTTTTGCATTGTTGAAAGCTTAGTTTTGTTGATCTTCGTGATATATTATCTTTATTTTGTATTAGTTCCGTGTGCAGAAATTGTTTAGTACCTTTACATTTTGCTTTTGTGTATATTAATTAATTAAATATTAATTAGACAAAATCATGAATTTTTTTTGTCACAGTCTGCACATAAATCTTCTATAAATAATTACAGGGTATTTTTCGTTATTATATCCACAGCTTTCTAAAGATATTCGTAACATTTTGATCTGTCTTCTTTAGGTGTACATATTTTTGAGTCTGTAGAAATTTATTATTTACGGATATTGTTTCTCACTTTTTATTTCTTCTATAAGTTCTTGGAATAATGTTGGTACGGTGCTCTTATTGAATCTTATTTGTGTCGATTGGTGCTTTTTCGTACGATGCAAACGCACGAGGTAGGGTAAGTTTTGTGTTGGCGGAAAGAGTCGGTAGTTGATTTAAAATGATATGAATAAAAAAATATATAATAGAAAACTAAGTCTAATAGTTTGTCTTTATCGTATTCTTAAGAGTAATCAAGAACCCGATCAACTTCGGAGTGCTGTAAAACAAAAAAATTAATGAAATTATACAAATTTGTAGTGAATATTATTCTTTGAAAAACCCTTTGAAAAATTTTAAGTTATTTTTGGTAATAACTTTTTTATTTCCATTTGACGAAAAAAAAGTGATAGTGATAAAGTTGTAGAAATTTAATTTGCTACAAACAATGTGTGATACAATTTTTTGTACGGTTGCTGGTTTATGAGATACAGCGCGAGAACCCTTTGTACCACTTATTCCAAGATGGCGAGTATTCAAACAGCCTGTCAACTTCGGAGCGATGTAAAAAATTAATGCAATTAAAAAAAATGTAGTGAAAATTATTCGATACAAAACAGTCCACAGTTCCAAAATTTTTAGTTAATTATGTTTTGTACTGATTTAGTTTCTATTTTACGATAAAAAGTAATAGGCATAAAGTTTTAGACAATGTAATTTGGTACAAATAATATTTTATATAATTTTCTGTAAGGTAGCTAATTTACGAGATATTGTACAAAAACCATGTGCACCTCTTTTTCCAAGATGGCGGCAGGGCACAAGGGCGGTGACACATGAAAACTTGAACTTGCCGTCTCCCCCACCCCCGCCAACACATTACAAAAATAAAATTGCATTCTTTAGGAAGTGCACGCTAAGCAATAAAAATGTAACATTTCAATGGATTATATTTTATTTATTGCAATTAGTATTACTATTTTGTGATTGTTATTGTAGCTATTATTGTAATTCAAAGGTACGTCCGTACATATTATATGTCTTATATATAGAAATAAATAAATAAATAAAAACTGAAGAATCCTGAAAAGAAAAATGAAATAAGTATCAAGGTTGAGAAAGAAATAGAAACGCTAGAAAACTTGGTACAGACAGACGTTGAGGCAATATGGACTGCTCTAAAAACGAAAATAACAAAGATACAAGAAGACGACATCGGGTTCACGAAAAACAACAAAAAACAAGAATGGATAACGCAAAAGAACATGGACCTCATGGACATAAGACGAAAATATAAAACAAACCCAATAGAACACAAACGAGTCAATCAAACCATTAGAAAAAAGTGAAGAGAAGCTAAAGAAAACTGGATGTCAACCAAATGCCTAGAAATTGAACAACTTCAGGAAAGATTGGAAAGATGAAGATGGAAAGAATACATTTAGACAGTTTTTGACGATGATAGGTCTTGTTTCTGCTTTTATTCGGCAGGTCGTCTAACAAATTTAGCAGGTTCTGAAAAAATAGTTCCGTGGAAGAATCATTTGATCTATAAATGCAAAAAATGTATAGATTAAGATTCTTGTTATAAACCAATGAAAACTCAAAAAATGGTTCATTTAACACAAAGTCATATTTTGTCATAGGAAAGAAATCATCATTCGTAGCAAGAATTAGGATGCCACCATGAGTTGAACTTGGTCGACCATACCTGACAATTGTGGTATATTTTTCTACAAAAAAGGCTCGTTGATTTTAAGCCAGTGCTCAGTAACCGCAACTATCGAGGGAAATCCTAATTCCTCCAAAAACAAAAATAATTCATTTATTATATATCTAATAGAACGAATATTAATCAGAACCAGACTAAACTTGTCATCACTAAAATAATTTGAGGTTTCTAGTCCCACAGAACACGTCGTATTATTTAAAAATTACGTTTTAGAGAGACAAAGGAATAGTAATTTTGGTGACTTTCCCTTGATTTTTGCAGGTGAATAATTCTTTTCGAAGTGAAAAAGGAACTAAAAGTAGCAAGATTAGCTTTTACTTCAGTTGGACCAATTGCATAGGCATCATTAAATTCTAGAAGGATTTTGTAGATCTTCAGTCTAAGTGGGAAGTCCTTCGGAAGCCAAAAAAGAGTTTAACGCTTGTGTTGGTGAATACTTCGTAACAAACTGAAGTAGGTTGATCGTGTAGATGTAGCTTAATATCTTTCAAAATATCCGGTTCCCTTAATCTTGCTAGAAGATATCGACTGCTCGAGTTATTGGTTAATCTAACTCTTGGTAGGGTGAAAGGATCCAGATTTATCGATAGTTTCCAAGTATTTTTCTTAATGAAGTATTTTTGTATTTTGAGACCGATTTCTGATGTGGAAATTGAAACGTCAATAAACGTATTTTAACCTTTAATTGTGGCTTATTCCCATTTAAATAGTAATTAAAGAATTCTTAGATTTAGAAATTTCGATGGCCTGCTTGCCTGTGATTATTTTTGTGTTTTCAGCTTCATTTTTGTGTTTTCAAAGGTATCAATGCTATACCTCAATAGAAAAAGGACCAATGTCCATTTTTACTGTTTGAAGAAAATTGGGTTAACAGGAGTATATGTACATATTGGAGTATGTTGTTTATTCAAATATCTAATTAGTTTATAAAATATTGTGGTATTTTTTTTAAATATGTATTAACATAATACCAAGCTTCATTGCACTGAATACTATTTTATTATTTTTATTTATATCTAGAGAAACATAGACATTGGCCTTGTGCAGATTTTGCCGAATAGGGACATTAGCCCTGCAACAGAGCAGTAAAATATTATGATTAAGAAGAAAATTCTTTATTTTTTAACATACAAAATGCATATATATATATTTAGGGATTCTACAGTATTCACTGCCTTCCCTCGCTCAACCGTTTCCATCTCTCTCTGTTGTTCCATTCTCCATCGTTCAGTCCTCTCTTACTCATGGCGTCGTCTACTTCGTTCCTCCAGGATTTTCGGGGTCGTCCTCTTTTCCTCCTTCCTATGGGGCTCCATTCGGTTATTTTCTTTATCCATCTGCTGTGGCTAGTTCTTCTTACATGTCCATACCACTTTAGTCTTTTTTGTTCTATATATGTTAGTATGTCTGTTTCTATTGATGTTCTTTGCTTTATTTCGTCATTACTTCTCCTATCCATTCTTGTTACTCTGCAGCATCTTCGCAGGCATTCCATCTCTGTTGCTACTATCTTACTGCTGGTTTTCTTGTTTATGATCCAATTTTCAGCCCCATATGTCATAATACTTCGCACTAATGTTTTATAAATCTGCGTTTTTGTCTTCATATTTAGGTGTCTATCCCACCATACTGAGTTAAGTTGTCGGATTGCTGTTCTTGTTTGTCCTAATCTTTGTGTAATTTCTTCCTCTGTTGTTGCCTTTTTCGTGATTATAAACCCCAGGTATTTGAATTTATCCTTTCCTTTGATTGTTACGTTGTCATCAATCTGTAGATCTTCTATGTCTTCTTCACTTGTAGATAGGTACTCTGTTTTCGCGAGGTTAATATCTAGGCCAGCCTTGGTATATTCTTCTTGTAGTTTTTTCATCATGTAGCTGAGGTCGTCTTGGTCTTGTGCAATCACTACTTGATCGTCTACAAAATGCAAAAGAAATTAAATTAAACCCTATCTTCGTCGTTGGTGTCTGGAACTGAAATAGTGTCAGTATCGATGTCATTTGATTTTTGAAGATTTTGATAAAAATGGCCTGTTGTATTCACTAATGAAAGGTAGTAAATCCAAAAATTTTTTTACTTTAATGTCGGCTAGAGGCAAAAGTTCTAAATTAATTGGTTCTTGTTGCTCAATTTCCATTTCGTTTTTTCGATTTCTAGTAGAAACCCTCCTTAGATCATTTTTTTAAAGCTTTATCATCTGCACAACTTTTTTTGTAAAAGTATTGGAACTCATGTGCTTGAGTGTATTTTAACCACTTTATTTGCATCCACGGTACAACTTCCCCATCATCATTCCTTTTACGATGTACTAATTTTCCTGATACTAGGTATGCTACTAAAATTTAAAAAACCTTTTTATTTCATCTCTACAATTTGAAGGGGAGGAGTCTTCCGTTCACTTTTCATGAAATTACTCCAATAATGTGGAACTTCAGTTTCAGATGTTGTCTTTTTCTTAGCTGTCTCCATGGCCGCATGAATTGTGTCAGCCTCCATATGGGTGTGGCCAGGTTCCATAAATTTACGATGTACCTCTTTCAAACTTTTTCCTATTTTCTTCATCACACGCATCACTAACAATATCATTGTGGACACAAAAATGTTTCTGTTTTGGTCAGAACAAGACTCACTGTACAAATGAATCATTTCTACTTCTATTGGTAACGACACAATGAATATTCTTATACATGAAGCTATTTCTTGCCCATCACGACCAACCACTGTATTTTTGGACTTAGGTATTTTTTTGGAAGTACATTACCGGGAATAGTGGCTTACTTTTTTTAATGTTAAATCAAACGTTTGAATGTACATCGCTTGACATATTTCAATAGACTCATTTTCATCAGTAGTTAAAAACTTCTGGTAAATTTCCTCCGGCTAATGCCGTCAAACTTTTCACTTTCCTTTCTAATTCTTGTTCCTCCTTTTGTCATTTCTTTGACGGTTTCTGCTATAATACTAATTTTGTTCATGCTTTGATAAATTATAAAAACCTTAAAATATTATTTTTCTTTGTTTTTCAGTGAATTTTTGATCCGACAATCACATTTTTTTTTGCTTTTTCTTTTTAATAACTCCTTTTTTAGATACATACCTTTTTTCTTTCTCTTTTAGTTCTCTTTTTTTATTTTTCTTCCATAATTTACTATTTCTCATTTGCTTCCTTGTCCTATCTTTTCGTGGTGTCTTTTCTTTTTTATCTTGTAATATTTCATTATTAATTATCTCAAAATCTGCTGTAACCAGGTATTCGGCACCACCGGAAATATCTGATGGCGCATAATCAAAGTCTCGAAATAAATCATCATCACTCTTAGGAATATGCTCTATTTCTTCTAGGCCACAATGTGTTTGAAAAAATCAACATGTTACCTAACGTATAGGTAGTTTGCCATGACAAGTTTTTGTCAGTAGTAAATAATAATATACCTACCTGCCAACAAAAGCTTTTTTGTAACCTATAAATTTTATGAATTAAATTATTACCTCAAAGGGAATTTTCATTTAGTGTTGTTATTTATTTAGTACTTTGCTCCCCAAAAAATTCTTCCTTGTTAGAAAATGCCTAAAACCTGAATCATGAATTTTTCACACAAAATAGAAACGTAAATTAATAACAAACAACTAAGAAGTTACACAAATAGTTTATTTACTTACCCATTTACTAGGAGTTAAAGGACGTAATGGTATTATATTATTATTGACGGTACAATCTAAGTCAGCGGAAACACAACTTGCGGACGTTAATTTACTTGTACTAGCACATTCGCTAACTAAATTAAATCAAATATAATAATTTGTATTTTTACAAATTACAGTAATAACTTACCATTTTTAGAAAACAATATACAGTTTTCTAGTATTATAAGAGTTCTTTTATTCATATTGTACAATAAATTGTACAATAATATACCCTTAGCAGGAAATGCAAAATATCACACCACAGCCTGGTAAATTTTTTGAGGTTAGAAAAACAACTGTCACAATGTCTAAGTTAGGGCCAATGTCCACGAAAGAAATGAATAAACGGCCAATGTCCAGAAAGCTGTACATTGGCCATGTTTAAAATAATAATTATAGGGCCAAAGTCCAGTTAGATTTACATTGGCCTTTTTTTAATTTTAATGGAAATGGACTTTATTATGATAAAAATAACTTGAAAACTAAATATATTTGGACATTGAGGACATTTGGACATTGGACTTATTTTAGCAGTGATTTTAACTCATTATAGCACATTTTGGACATTGGCCCTTTTTCTACCAAGATACAGAATGTATTCAAAACATAAATTTACATTGCAAATGTCGACGTCGTCTTTATTGTTATTATTATTATACTAAAGTAAAATAATAAATAATTGTATACCAATTATATAAAATTACGATTTTTTCGAAAAGTTATCAAGAAACGATTTTGATTTTGATCAAAATTGATTACTGAAATATCGGCTTTTATTATTCTGTGATAATTTTGCATGCGGTTTTTGTATGGGATTAAAATTTTTCCTATACTACCATGATATTTAATTAATAATAACTGGCTATTCAATTCCAAATTTAAGTATAAAAGTAAAGTAGGTAATGGATTCCCAACGAATTTAAACTTTTAATTAGTAAAAGTCGCTATTCAGGCAAAACCGGTTGGGTAAATCTAAAAAACCAGACGTATTTTCCATAAAAAAGCATGTTAAATATAATTGTATGCAAATACTTGTTAAATACTTGATAAATCATTTATAATATGCTATATTTATAACTAAGAACAACCTCAAAAACAACAAAAAATAAATATTATAATAAAAAATTGATTTATAATATAGTCGTTAAAATAAATATTGTCTTGACTATTTTTAATCAGTAGTTTACAAAATTGACTCGTTAATCTTTCTGTGATTCATCTTATAGCATCACTTACCAAACTTCTACGGAATTCTGTCCTGTTTTTTAAATATTGTATGGAAAGTAATGGGACAGCAGCGAGGGTTGTAAGGTTTTTGGGTTTTCTGCCTTCTGCGCAAAATTTTAAGTCAATAGACATTAATCGCTTATTTGATGAACCCCATAAGCCTTAAGTTACATTGGATTCGTAAACGTTACCTGATTTTGGTTATCTCATGTTATTTAGCAGGTAACCGTTTAGAAGAATGTCTATTTCAAAATACAGCCTTGTCTCACTACACGCATGATTTTCACATATTCGACGTGTTCACATTAGTCTTAGATTTGCGAACTAATTCCAATAAAGACTTTTAATTATTTTTAGATCTTGGTTGTTAATTCCTGCTTCTTTTAGTATTTGCATCATCTTACGTGCTGGCGTGCTGCATTCGATTAAAAGCTTTCTTATAATCAACCAGACAAGCGTATACATCGCAGTTGACGTCTTTATATCTTTGGAATAAGACTTATATTGAAAACAAAGCCTCTCTTGTACCAACATTATTTATAAATCTGAACTGGTTGGGGTAAATTTGACTTTCATACAGCTTGTAAATTCTCCTATAGGTTATCTTTAGAACTAATTTTATAAAATGACTCACGAGGCTTTTAATGAGGCCATATACTGAGAAAAATGTTATAAAACATAGATGAAATAATGAGACTGACAAAAAGAGGTGAGATAACGATGATCATGGGTGACTTTAACGCTAAAATTGGTCGTGGTACTGAAGGAGACCACATAAGGAGCTTACGGTCTAGGTACCAGAAATAATAGAGGAGATAGACTTGTACAATTCTGCGTAGAAAACAATCTGTTAATTGCCAATACCTTCTTCAAACAACATCCTAGAAGGCTATACACATGGAAATCACCTGCAGACAGAAAAGACAGAATTGTTAGAAATCAAATTGACTTCATTTTGCTCAATAACACCTTTAAGAAGTACATACAATCTACGAAAACATACCCTGGAGCTGATATACATAGCGATCACAATCCAGTTATAATGGATTTTAGATTAAAAAGATTTCTCAAAGTCAAAAAGAAAACAGTGACAAGAAAAATAGACATCTCACAACTGAAGAACCCTGAACAGAAAAAAGAAATAAGTATCAAGATTGAGGAAGAAATAAAAACGATCGAAAACTTGGTACAGACAGACATTGAAGTAACATGGACGGCTCTAAAAACAAAAATAACAAAGATACAAGAAGAAGACATCGGGTTCATAAAACACAACAAAAAACAAGAATGGATAACGCAAGAGATCATGGACCTCATGGACGTAAGACGAAAACATAAAACAAACCCAATAGAATACAAGCGAATCAACAAAATCATTAGAAAATAGTGCAGGGAGGCGAAAGAAAACTGGATGTCAACAAAATGCCTAGAAATCGAACAACTTCAGGAAACATATGACACCTTTAATATTCATAAAAAGGTAAAAGAAATGACAGGTAGACACAAAAAGAGACAAGCAACAATATTAAAAAATTATGGGTACAGAAGACATACTAGAGAGATGGAAAGAATACATACAAACTCTTTTTGACGACGATAGACCTTGTTCTCCACCATCCACAGATAATCGAATAAATGAAAAAGGCCCAGAAATAACCAAAGAAGAAGTGATTCATGCAGTAAAATCTCAGAAAGATGGAAAAGCCACCGGACCAGACAATATCAATGTCGAAATACTTAAACTAATTGCAGATAACGAAAGTAAAAACCTAGATTTAATAACAGCACTATTCAATAAGATATATGACACAGGTAAAATACCAACAGACTGGCTAAAATCAACATTCGTAGCATTACCAAAAAAATCGAATTCCTCACAATGCGATGATTATCGAATATTAAGCTTGATGTCTCATGTCCTTAAAACTTTTCTCAGAATTATCCATACACGAATTTACAAGAAGTGCGAGTTCCAGATGAGCGACACTCAATTCGGATTTCGAAACGGATTGGGAACACGAGAGGCTCTTTTTGCTTTAAATGTGTTAACGCAACGATGCAGAGACATGAATGTAGATGTATATGCATGTTTTATTGACTATCGAAAAGCATTTGACTGCGTTAACCATCAAAAGATGATCGTAATTCTGAGAACAACTGGAGTTGACGAACAAGACTTGCGAATTATCTCAGAACTATACTGGCACCAAACGGCAACAATTGAAATAGAGCACACAACATCCGAAGACATACAAATCCGACAAGGAGTGAGACAGGGTTGCGTCTTATCACCGCTACTCTTTAATTTGTATTCGGATTCTATATTCAGAGAAGCATTAGACGAGGTCCAAGGGGGAATTAAGATTAACGGAATCAGCATAGACAACATCAGATATGCTGATGATACCGTCTTAATAGCAAGCAACGAACAAGAACTACAAAATATAATAAATGCGGTAGTTCACCACAGCGAAATGTTCGGTTTACATCTAAACTTTTCCAAAACTAAAACTTTAGTATTTTCAAAGACACAAATAAACGTACAGGTGTATTCCAAGGGTCAAATAATAGAACAGGTCAATTCCATAAAATATTTGGGAACAAATATCAATAGTCAGTGTAATCCAAAAAAAGAAATCCTATCAAGAATCGAACAAGCAAGGAAAACATTCATGAGCATTAAAACATTTTTTACAAGATCAGACCTTAGTCTACAGCTTAGAATCCGAATGATCAGATGTTACGTTTTTTCTGTCTTACTGTATGGCTGTCAAAGTTGGATAATGGACTCCGAAATAGAAAAAAGAATAGATGTCTTTGAGATGTATGTATACAGACGAATGTTGAGGATTCCATGGGTACAAAGAGTTACTAATGTTGAGGTACTTCGTCGCATGTGTAAACAAAAAGAATTACTAAGAATAATCAAAGAGAGGAAAATGCAATACTTGGGTCATGTGCTGAGAGGCGAAAGATATGAATTACTTCAAGATATACTGGTAGGAAAAGTACAGGGCAAAAGATCAGTAGGAAGACGCCAGAACTCGTGGCTGAAAGACCTGAGGAGATGGTTCGACCGCTCATCCGCAGAGATCTTTCGCGCAGCAGTTTCCAAAACTACAATTGCCATTTGGATCGCCAACCTTCGAAAGGAGACGGCGCAATGAGAAGAAGAAGATACTGAGAAAAAATAAGTACCAATATGCTCAACTAATAGTGAAAGGAAAGATCGAGGGAAAGGTAAATGGTGATTAAATTACATCCGAGAATGGATAGGGTTAAATTTGTAACAGCTAATAAGAACAGCTGAAAATAGGAAAAAGTTTGCAATTGTAGTAGCCAGTCTTCAATGAGAAGAGGGCACTTTAACACATTCGCGGACAGTATGGCATAACAAAGTGTTTCCAGAAACGCGTATCTTTTAAGAACGTCAGTTTGTCGAAAATAAAATTAAAAGTAGTTTAACATAATTTATTATGAATAAAACATATATTTTTGACAAAAAATGGGAAGCTGCAAATACCTGTCTTCTCCCTAGACAAGGAAAATTTCCTTGAGCTGCGTACATGATGGCGTTTCGCATCACACGAAAAAAGAAAGAGAAACAAAAAAATTGATTAAAACAATGGTGATCTTCGAAGCAAGGTTCCACACAAAAGCTGGCCTGCTGGGACACGTTTTACAAAGATACTTGGTCTACTTTCGGTATAGATTTTATTGCACAATGTTTGCATCTCAAATGGTAAGATTTATTTGGATCTCTTAGGTTTGGTATTTTATCGAGAAAGTGTATTTCACAATGAGTGTTCCTGTTTGCTATTTGTTGATCCGGTCGTCGCGTCGCCTTTTACCACTATGTAATGGTCCAGTCTTCACCAAGTTTCTTCCATCGCATCGTGCTGATCTTTATCAATTCCCAAATATTATTTTACAAATTTTTCGCTAAACTGAGGAACGGTAACTTTTTGTTTAGTGTTCTTTTTATGTAAACTGCCTTCCTCACTTTTTCTTCTTTTCTGATAGTTACAGAGGTCAAAACAAAAATAGAATAGTTTTTGCTATGTACTCCTATGCAGTGAAAAAGTTTACATTAATTACACACATTAATATGTAATATAAACATTAATATTACACACGTGTTTTTTGAAGTCATCAATTAGCCTATATTTGTCCACTGCTGAACGTAGGCCTCCCGTAAAATTTTCCACCTATTTCTATGTTGAGCTTTTTGCATCCAGTTTGTGGTGATGCGCTTGATATCATCCGTCCATCTAGTCGGTGGTCGTCCTCTGCTTCGATATGCCTCTTGCCTTGGTCGCCATTCCAGAATCTTTCTGGTCCATCTATCATCCGGTAATCTGGCAACATGTCCGGCCCAAGCCCATTTAGCCATGGTTATTTTTTCAACTGCATCTGTAACTCCTGTTCTTCTTCTTATTTCTAGGTTTAGTACTTTATCTCTGATGGTAATACCTAATATTGATCTTTCCATAGCGCGTTGTGTAACTTTTATTTTATCTATTGTTCTTTTTGTCAGAGTCAGTGTTTTTGCACCATATGTAAGAACCGGTAAAACGCACTGGTTAAAAACCTTTCTTTTTAAACAAACTGGGATAACAGACTTGAAAATGTTATTTAATCTACCAAAGGCAGCCCATGTGAGACCTATCCTTCTTTGTATTTCAGTTGTCTGATTATCTCGGCCTAAGCGAATCTCATGCCCTAGATATTTGTAAGATATTACTTGATCGATGCTATGGCTCTCAATCAGAATTTTACCGTTGACTACAAGGTTGGTCATAAATTTTGTCTTTGAGGTGTTAATTTTAAGACCAATTGTTTTTGACACTTTATAGAGTGTGTGTAGCATTTTTGTAGCTTTATCAACTCTATCAGATATTATATTGAAGTAGGGCATTCACAAATCGAGGGCGATTCAATACATGCCCTGATAGAAAGACGTAGAAAACATCAAATCGTATATGTTCCAGAACAATAGATAACCATAGTAAAAACAAATATTAAATTTTAAACTATTTAAGGACACCCATATTAATTTTGAACTAGATATTAAAAACAATAAAGTAAAATGATTTAAAATTAAATATTTACAGATCCGTAATGAAAATGCGAAAATAATTCACGTTAATTATGATATTCTTTCTGAAAATAATTACTGCGTTAATTTAGAACACATGCCTGTAACGCAACGTTATTCAGCTAGGAATTCAACAAAAGATAAGAATGAGCGTATCACTCTGACATATATCTTCTTCTTGATGAGCCTATCCGTTACGAATGTTGTCGATTATCATGGCAATCCTTATCTTATCTGCAGCAGCGCTGAAAAGCTGCACAGATGTTGTATTGAACCAGATTCTGAGGTTCTTTAACCAAGATGTTTTTCTTCTTCCTGGACCACGTTTTCCAAATATTTTTTTTTAGATATACAGATATACCTTCCGTTTATTCTAATTCTCTTGCCATAGCGAAAGACAAATATAAAGATTTAAACAGCCTTTGTAAGTCAAATGACATACCCGAAATATACCACCGTTTCTATAAACCATTAAAATTTTGTGACCCTAAAAATATTCAACCATCAGACTCCGAATAAAAATTAGAGATATTTATTTTATTTTGTTCATAGTGATTATTTTGTTCGTAGTGGTAGAATATTGTTCTTTTTGTAAAATTTATAAATTCAAATTAAAATTGTGAAAACTAAGAGTTAATATTTTATTTAAATATACCATAAAAACTAATTTTCTCTTGCCAATAACTTAAAACATACAACTTTTTAATGGTAAAACGGAAAAAATAATTAACACGGAGAGTGTAAAATGATTGTTAAGCGAGTTAAAACCTATTTCTACAAAGAGTCATGTTTAATCTCAAGGTTTTATCTCAATCAAACTCAAGATTTGCAATAGGTAATTAAATTACAAAGCATACATCTCAAAGTAATTCCTCATTATGTTATAAATATCGTCTCGCATTAGTGTAAAAGAGATTACTCATTTCGCTACAAATTTTTAAAAATACATCTTTTCGTTTTTTGCCTCTCTTGTAAAATCGCTAAAATTGAGTTACAGCCTTGTTCGATGGGGGTGTCGAAATATATAATAGGCACAATGTCTAAAATATATAAATAAGTTCTTACTATAAACTATTAGTTTTATTATCTGCATTCTTCTAGATTATATTATCAATATAATCGACATATAATGCTCATTGAATACTAAAACTCTCAGTGACTCGAGAAATTACTACTATTCATTAATTTATAAAATGAACCATTTTGATCTGATGCCTACTCTGCTTTTGCGCTACGAGGAACATCGCCAGAGTTTGCGTATTTTATAATTCAAACCTTTTTACTTGCCGAATGTGAAGTACACTTTTATATAAAATATTTCGATGTTGAGTGCTCCTCGACCATGTAAACATTTCCAGAGGTTTGATTTCTGAAATTTATAAGCATTGGAAAAATTTGTCAAATATTTCAATTTATATCTATTTTATTTTTGGGTAATTCTTTTTGAAAGCTGTTTTATAATCAGAGTTTATCCTTTTAAAAGGGCGTTTTTAGGAAGCAATAGAGCAAACGCAGTTTTGTTTAATATTTGGTACATACGATCAAAAGTATATTATCTATAATATACAAGGTGGCCGCAAAAAGAAACAGAGGCATTATCATGAACCCTGACAACATTTTTGAAAAACCCAGTGACACGTTCATTTTTCATTAAATGAAGGCACATTTTCTCCATATTTCCGATAATTTTTCTTTTACGCCTAAGCCAAAAAAAGAATTACCCCAACATTTTTTATTGGCAATGGAAGTCAAATATTATATCGTTTTAAAGCCCTTGCCATAATATTCTTACTCGATTTGGTTTGGAGATGCCGGAAAGGAAAAAAAGGAGGACAACGCTTCTGTACCAACTAACATTGTCATTAACCTCTCAAAGGACCTACCAAATTCAGGACGAACTATTATTGCTGATAACTATTATACAAGTCTTAAACTAACAAATATTTTGTTGGAAAATATAACACATTATATTGGTACATTGGGAGCTAACCGTCGTGGAAATCCAAAAGAAGTCATACTCAAAAAGTTAAAAAGTGGGGAAGTATTTAAACAGGAAAACGAAAAAGGTGTATGCGTCCTGAAGTGGAAAGATAATAGGAATGTTTTTCTCACCACTAAGCACACTATAGAAACCGTAGCCAAGCAGCGGCGCAGTAGTATGGTTCATAAACCGAAGGCTCATCTTGAATATAACAAAGAAAAGTCATCTATTGATCATTCTGATCAAACGACCTCTTATAATTCATCGTTAGGAAAATCACTAAAGTGGTATCGAAAACTAGCCAGAGAATTCATTTTGGGGACAGCGGTTGTAAATTTTTACATAGTATACAACCAGCTTGCTGACAAAAAGCAAAAATTACAGCGTTTCGAAAAGAATTAGTGAGATCCCTGCTAACTTATGATGAAAAAAAGGATGAAAATGAAACAACACAAACGACATAAAAAAAATAAGCACAAATTCATTCATAAGTTGCTTAAAAAAGAAGGGCCTTTTAACAAAGCTAGAAAATATTGTAAAGGCTGTTATGAAAAAAAAAACTTCGTGGAGAGATATCCAAAAATCATGTAAAAAAAGTTGTGACCTATTGCGATATATGTGAGGGCAAGCCTCATTTTTGTTTAGACTGTTATAATACGCATTCAAAATAGTTATATTTATTTGTTTGTAGAATACTGTAGCCTTTTTATTGTTGTATGCAATAGAAGTACTTTAATTTTTTAACAAAAAAATAAAATTACAGTTTTTTTCAATATTTGGCTAGCAATAATATAATAATTATATGCGATCCTTGTATGCCACAGCGGTCGTGTACTATATCTAAAACCTTTTTAAATACGAGGGGTGGAAAATATAGACCTAAAACTTTGTCGAGTGCACAGCGGGCGTATACGTCCGGCGCGGCAGGGCATATTGGGAAAATTACGAAGAAGGCGTATACGCACGCCGTGGCAAGCAACCTGTTAATATTGAAGTTCTGTGCTTAAATTTTTATCATTACTATTCTTTTTGAAATTGAACAACACCTAGCACTAATTTTAAAATTATGTTGCTTATGGTTATGATGAACGCTACCACGTATCGATGATCACTACATATTGTGACTATTTATTGATATCCCTCTATATCCTGACCATTGTACATCACTAACACCAAGTTTATCTTAGCCTCGCTTGCTCTTTGATGTCGTTATGCAGTTTTTCAGATTGATTCACACTTCTGACATTCCAGGTAGCTATTTTTATCTGAGCAGGTTAAGTATTTTTTTGCTTTTGTATGCAAGCTGCTCACGACATGTTGATGACCTTGTATTGTGATGGTTGTCTTCCCCTGCAAGTCTACTTCAAGTCGTTCAAAAGACTCTTCGGAAAAATATTGTGCCATTTTACCACCACTTCTTGTCTACACATCTCCTTTTCCTCTTCCATTTTTAAAAACCATACGGGGAGTCCACACGTATCCATTTCTTAAACAAATTCGGTAGATATTATATTAACCATTTACAATTAATTAAAATTATTTTTACCCCACCGCTGTAACCAACGTTACATCTCTTAAAAGCACTTGTTACGATAAATATCATGGCCTAAAAATAACCGTAAATATATTATGACTAATTCACTAATATGTTGTAGATTGTACGAGAAGAATTCTACCAGCTGGCAGAAAGAAAACCGGTCAGACGATGACCTTTTAGTATACATCAGAGGGGTTCTCCTGAATTCTAGGCCAGTTGTGGTTTCATATATAATAATGGATTTTTCATTGAAGGAGTTTAAATAAATTATGTATTATTGAGTAGTTAAATAAATTAATATAAGTTATCGTGCTTTTTAATAAATTAAAATAAGAACTTTTTAATAAAGACAAAAGACAACAGTTAAATAAATATCACAACACACTTTTATTTTAAACTGAAAACAATGTCTATATGGAATAAATCCTAAAGAACTGTCGTAGCAATACATCAGAAAATATGTCTAGGTTAACTTCCGGTCATAAAAATTCTCACTTTTCACTAATAAAAATTGTTGTTCTTTGGTTTTTTTGTTAATGTAGATTTAGTCGCAAAATATGCAAAAAGTTTTTAAAAATTAGAAATTCTAATTATTTAAAAACATGTAAGAAAAAAACTATATGCCAACGATTACCGTGTTACAGTATGTAAAAATTCAATAACGTTTATATATTTAATTTGAATATTTACCAAATAGCCCCGAGAATGCAGAAGGGGTATACCAAATATCCCCCCTTGTCCTTAAAAGCTAAAGGCTCGCCTATTTCTTTAAGGTGAAATACTTACCTTGGAACAAACGATCTATTTGATTTCGGTTCACAACTTTGCTTGGGAAATAAAGATTTTCGCCTCTTTTTATGTATAACAATTTTACTACTCGGGGAATGCCATCGCTCATACATGATTTAACATGTTTGCGTTCTAAGTAGCTGATTATTGTGTACCAAAATAATAAATACATGAAATTTAAAATATTTCTGCTTTTATCTCCTCGACTATAACTATAAAGTTTTCTTGTTATGTTCAGGGAGGAAAATAATCATTTTAAACAGAAATAAATGACTGGTAAACCGTATTAGTCTATCCTGAATTAATATTATACGGTTCTCCAGAATTGTTGTAAATATATCTAGAGAACTGCAATGTTTTGTTGGAACTGGCCTTTATTAAAACGGCTATTTCAGTATTTGGTGTCTGAACACGGCTAAATTTAGTTGGAACTAAGCTTTGAATAAACAACACTGATAGACCTCTATTTAATTTAGGACACTCTCCAGTTCTACAACACAAACTTCTGTATATTTGTCTAAAGAGAATTTCAATACCAAACAGACGACTGCTTTTAACGGAATTTGCATGTTACGTCGTTTGGGTGCAATATCGATGCGGTTTTACTTTCATTTGCCACATTAACGTAGTCCAGCTGAAGAATTAATTTGACTTGATTAGAATTCCTGAATTTTATTAAACTATTTTTGAATGCAAAAATAAGAGCTAAAATAGATGGGACAGATAAGATTAAAAAATATATTAGATCTATTTCTTTCGTTACTATTAAAGCTATGAAAAAAAAAACGAAAACTAGGTTTCAAACTATCTAAAAATAACGTGAAAGCGAATTATTCTGTGCTTCATATGTATGCTAAGATTTTCAAGAAAATCGAGAGCATATCAAGAAAAAATAAAAAATAATATTATATAATCTATTTTATCCCTTCTACTTACGCACTTCACGTTCTAGACCATGATCGCTCCTTTAATGACCAATTTCAAATGTTTCACATTCACAATAAAGACCATAAGCTATTTTTATTAGAATCTATTAAATATAACAAATTATAAAGTATACTTAATAACTCTAAACACAAATCTAAATGCCCAACTTGATACAAACAGTTCTGCCTCCACAGCCTATTCAGTTGTAGAATATAAACTGTAAACGCACACCAAAAATACTGCCACCCAAGTGCTTCACAACCCAATCGCAACGAAAAATTGCCCTAGTGACGTTTTTTAACTACTGTTTGCCTTTATACACCAAAACCACTCATCACTTAAGAAAGTCAATCTGCCGAAACAGGTGTAGTGATAATAAATTTTAAAAAAAAATATGGAAGTGTTAAAAACAAAAGTTTTTAGTTTTGGTCACAAAAATAATTTCCAAAAATATGGAAAAATGCCATTGTTATTTCCGTTATTAAACAAAATAAAGATAAATTACAACCAGAATCATATCGTCCTATATCATTAACATGTTCTTCATGTAAACTTATGGAAAAAATAGTCAACAAAAGATTAATGTAGAACCTATGATAATGATCAACTTACCATCGAACAAGCTGGCTTTAGTCAAGTCAAGTCAAGTCAAATTTATTGATCACATGCGACATTATACAAAGTACATGTATGAGACAAGTCAAAGTTACAGACATCTTAAAAGTATATAAATTAATAAACACGATAAAACATACTTAAAAGTTATTTTTAGAATATGGCTCTAGCTCACAAATGTATTAATGTACACACCTCCGAAAGTTTGGCTGATGTAAATGCATTCGTATATCTATTGGTAATTTGTTAAAGAAACTTATGGCTGCATAATGTGTGCTACCTTCCAACAAAACAGAACGATGTTGTGGAAGCATAAAGTGATTGTCTCTGAATCTTGTTGAATAAACATGGTTAAATTGAAATTTATTAAATTCAGAAATTTTGCTATGTAAATACATTATACACAAAAATATATACAGACCAGGAATTGTAAGAATATTGTTTTGTCTTAAGATGCCTCTACAAGAATTTCTAAATTTCATTTTATACATTATAATAATAGCTCTTTTCTGAAGTACGAATATCTGCTCTAATTCAGAGGTACAACCCCAGACGTCAATGCCATATTTGGCTATTGAGTAAAAATGGGCAAAGTATACTGTTTTTAATATTGATGTATGAAAGAGACGTGAAAGAATTCTCAATGCATAACATGCGCTACTTAATCTGGATTTTAAATTAGGAATGTGGTTTGACCATTTACAATTACTGTCTAGAAGTACCCCCAGCAACTTCGTGCAGTCCGTTTTATCTATTGCTGCTTCTATAGTGGCTTGATGGTTTAATAAATTATTTGACGTGAAAATTATATACTTTGATTTCTCTTCATTTAAAACTAATTTATTGGATAAGAAATAACTGTTGATGGTGGATAGTATCTGTGTAGTTTTATTTTGCAAATTTTGATCAGACGTTCCTATGACTAGAATGTTGGTATCATCCGCATAACTGATGATGTTAACCCCAGTCAGTGAATTAGTTACCAAAGCTATATCATTATTAAATACTATAAAAAGTAGAGGACCCAATACACTACCCTGAGGGATACCATAATGGATATCCCATGTGTTTGATTCGTTTACAAGTTCATTAGATGTTATCTTTACTTTTTGTCTTCTATTCTCTAGGTAGGAAGTAAACCATTTTAGAACTACACCACGAATACCAATCCCCTCAAGTTTTATTAGCAACAAATTATGATCCAAAGTGTCAAAAGCCTTGGACAAATCGAGAAATAAACCACATGCCACGAAATTTGCAAGAGCCGCAGTTGTAGACTTAGAAGATGTAAAACCATGTTGAAAATTATGCAAGACACTATGGTTTTTTAGGGATGCGTTCATTCTAGTATAAACCAGAGTTTCAATTATCTTTGAAAACACAGATAAGCGACTTATGGGACGATAGTTGTTAAGGTCATCCTTATCACCACTTTTGAATAAAGGGATTACAATAGATAGTTTAAACATACTAGGAAATATTCCTTGTTGAAAAGAGGCATAACAAATATCCGTCAGTGGATCTGCGAGAGCATGAATGCATTGTTTTAATAACTTAGGGGAAATCTGATCAAAACCACAACTGTGTTTGGATTTAAAACTTTCGACTATACTAGTTATTTCCTGAGGGTTAGTTGGATATAAAAACATAGAACAACATTACGGTGTTTTGATGCTGATGTAAACCCACCTATTTTAGTAGGATCCAAAGCGGCAAGTAACTTTGGAGCCATTTCAACAAAATGGTGGTTAAATTTGTCTGATAAATTACTGTTATCATCACTATGTACTTTTGAGTTATTTTGTTTCCCGACTGTTAAGTTTACTAAATGCCAAATACATGTCATTTTATTTGGTGATTCGTTTAACTGTCTCATAAAGTGACTACTTTTAGCTGCTTTTAATTTAATTGAATATTCTGCCTTTGCCAAATGAAGAAATGGCCTAAGATTATTATCTTGCTGACAGATCGTTTCTAAAAGTTTTAGCTGATCCCTTAAATTGTACAGTTCCTGCGTAAACCAATTCGTACGTGTACATTTTTTAGGTTTACATTTAAGTAGTGGAAAATGGGACCGAAAGTAATTTTGGATAGTATTTAAAAAAGCTAATGATTTATCCTCAGCAGAAATTGTATTAAATACCTCTGACCAATTTGTTGACTCAAGGGTTTGAACAAAACGATTTATGTTCCTTTCACTATATGAACGGATGAATATATAGACATCATTGTCTGTGTTAATGCTATATTGGAACAATTGCGCACGATGATCAGAGATAAAACCTTCCACAACCATTGTTTTTTGTGGGTGATTTATGTTTATAACAATATATTCAATTTGAGTTTTACTAGTTGCAGTTACTCTTGTATAATCATTCACAGTTACGGTTAAGCCATAAGAATCTAAAACATTCACCAAGTTCTGCTTACTTAGTGCATTTGATTTAAAATTTATATTAAAATCACCTGTTAATATTATAGTCTTTTCTTCGGAGACTAGCACATCAAGTATTAGATCCAGTTTTGACATAAAAACATCAATAGAGCCACGTCCAGGTAGATAAATACACAACACAACACAATTAAAAAGGCAATAGTCTATTTCAACAGCACCCACTTCAAAATTATATTTCTCAGATTGAGAACATATATTAGAACGTTCCTTCCAAACCACACCCTCTTTCACATGGATTGAAGACCATTTATATGGTGTAGTTCTAGTTGTTCTTTAGATTTCCACTGCTCAGTTAAACAGACACATATATTATGTAGAGCCTCGCACTGCAGGAAGAACTCTAGTTTTTTAATGCTTATTGATATAAATTGTATATTTTGATGAGGCAGATCTACAAACAACATTATAGATCTAGAAAACGCTATTCACAAAGCGTTTAAAAATAATCAAAATTGTATGGCAATTTACTTTGACATAACTAAAGTATTTGATACAGTATGGAAACACCGTATATTGAATATTCTAAAAAAATGGGATATCAAGAAAATATTTTGGTCTACATAAACATTTTTTTAATCCAAAGAACATTTCAAGTCCGAGCTAATGGTGCTATATCCTATCTTAGAGACCAACAAATCTATCTATTTTTATTAGCAATAAACGATATAATAAAAATTATTGAGAAACCTGTTAAGGTAAGGCTATATGCTGATGACATAATTATTTACATCAAAGGCAATAACGTTAATCGTATGACGTCCATATTAAAAGAACACTTAAATAAACTAGTGAATTGGTCCCTAAGTGCCGGTTTCAGGTTTTGCTCTAATAAAACAAAATGTATAATATTTTCAAAAAGACATATTGAGGATAAATCGAACCTAATGCTTGAAAACCAAAATCTTCTCTATACAAACGAAATAAAATTTCTAGGAGTGATATTTGATAAAAAGTTAAATTGGAGAAGTCATATCCAGTATTTAGTTTTTTCATGTCGAAACGGCCTTAACTTGTTAAAGTACCTAGCTCACAAAACTTGGGGTGAGCTAGTTACTTTAAATCCGATGGTAAAACACTACTCACGTTATACAGATCCTTAATTCGTTCTAAAATAGATTACGGATGTGTTGCATACGTATCTGCCAATACAACAACGTTAAAATCTTTGGATACGTTATATAACACTCCTCTGAGGTTTATATATGGAGCGGACAGAACAACTCCGATAAATAGCATACAAGCTAAAATAGGTGAACCCATGCTAGATTTTCGTAGGCAGCTATTAACCCTTAATTACACTTCTAGCATAACTCTAAATAAAATAATTACAATAAATAATATTTGAGACATATCCATGGCTCACGACTCTTAGAAAAGTTTAATCTCCCATATTCCCGCAGAATTTATCATGCAGTAAACCTACTTAACTCAAAGTAATTTCCACCCTTGGATCCATACAAAAACATATCGTCATCTTTACGTTGGATTATAAAAATTCAATTGCGGTGTATTACAATATCAAAAAAATAGCACCAACCCTAATCTTATCATACAACTCTCAGATCAACAGAGATCTAATTAACTCCCATTCCGATTACACAGTATACTATACTTCTTCTTCTTCTTCTTGTGCCACTCCTATCGGAGATTGGAAATCATCAAGGCTATCTTGACCTTGTTTACAGCTGACCTAAAGAGTTCATTAGTGGTACAGCCAAACCACTCTCTCAAATTATGCAGCCATGACATTCTTCTACGGCCTGGATTCCGTTTTCCTTCTATTTTACCTTGCATTATATTTTGAAGTAATGCGTATTTATGTCCTCTCATCACGTGACCCAAATATTCGAGTTTTCTTCGTTTGATCGTTGACAAAATTTCTGGGTCTTTTCCTATCCTTCGCATTACTTCAAAATTTTAACTCTTTCAACCCAACTTACCTTCAGCATTCGACGGTAGCAACACATCTCGAAACTTTCAATATTTTTTATATTGTTCTGCTTAAGATTCCAGGTCTCTACACCGTATAATAGCGTATTAAATACGTAGCCCCTTAGCATGCTTTTATACAGACGCGTCTCTATACTATACAGACGCGTCTAAAACCGAAAATAGAGTTGGAATGACAATCATTAACAGCACCGAGATTCTCAAACATAGAATTCCAGATACTGCAACTATATTAACAGGAGAACTCTATGCAATTTACCAAGATATACTACACGCAAAAGTGTCAAAAACAATTGGTCTTAAAATTAACACCTCAAAGACAAAATTTATGACCAACCAACCTTGTAGTCAGCGGTAAAATTCTGATTGAGAGCCATAGCATCGATCAAGTAATAGCTTACAAATATCTAGGGCATGAGATTCGCTTAGGCCGAGATAATCAGACAACTGAAATACAAAGAAGGATAGGTCTCACATGGGCTGCCTTTGGTAGATTGAATAATATTTTAAAGTATGTTATCCCAGTTTGTTTAAAAAGAAAGGTTTTTAACCAGTGCGTTTTACCGGTTCTTACATATGGTGCAGAAACACTGACTCTAAAATAACAATAGATAAAATAAGATTTAGACAACGCGCTATGGAAAGATCAATATTAGGTATTAGCATCAGAGATAAAGTACCAAACCTAGAAATAAGTAGAAGAACAGGAGTCACAGATGCAGTTGAAAAAATAGCCATAGCTAAATGGGCTTGGGCCGGACATGTTGCCAGATTAACGAATGATAGATGGACCAGAAAGATTCTGGAATGGCGACCAAGGCAAGAGGCATATCGAAGCAGAGGACGACCACCGACTAGATGGATGGATGATATCAAGCGCATCACCACAAACTGGATGCAAGAAGCACAAGATATAAATAGGTGGCAAATTTTACGGGAGGCCTACGTTCAGCAGTGGACATATATTGTCCACTGCTAATTGATGGTGATGATGACTACACGCAAATGCAAATAAGATGAACAAAATATTAATCGTGACAGACTATATGTCATTGCTACAAATAATCAGTAAAATATACACGCAGCATCCATTAACGGTACTAATAAAGGAAGAAATTAATAAATTGCATACTAGAGGTATAAGCATCAATTTTCTTTGGGTCCCATTACATGTTGGAACAGCAGGTAAGGAAGCAGCAGACAAAAACGCAGAAACGAACAGTATCTCTAGATCACCCCAATCTGTATGTATGGATCTAAAAAGCTATTTCATAAAGCATCTGTTCGAGAACTGGAACAATAAATGGAAATCCACATCATCAAAAATTTAGGAGATAAAAAATAAGATTGAACCATACCAACCACCCGAGGTATCCAGACGAAAGCAAATAATTATTTCCCGTTTACGACTTGGACATACCCAGTTTTTTCATGAAGATTTGTTCAAGAAATAAGAACGCCCAATTTGTGATGAGTAGTACCACAACATGTGCTAGTGGAAAAGTGCGAAAAGTTCGATCGTCACAGAATTAAATACCATTTACCAAACAATCTTAAAGACATTCAGAAAACAATATAGATAACCTACTTTTGTTTTCAAAAGACTTTAAATTACCAAGCAAAGTGTAATAAAGTGTAATTAATTGTTACCGTTCCGCTAATAACCTTATTAGGTTGAATCGGGTTTTTTTTAATAAAAAAAAATTTTAGTGTTTTAGTGTTAGATATAATAATGTTCGCAGATCTTGCGTTCTTGAAACTGTTAGAGTAAATGTGTTCGATTTTAGACTTGTATAAGTTATTTTGAACAGGAAGTAAAGGAAGCTGTAGTGAGGTTAAACCTTTCATGGTACATTGCCAATAATATAAAGAGCGATATCAAAGGACTGAATTAAGCATGGTTTACCATATTCTTTTTTTGTTTCTTTTGGAAATGTGATCCCACCATAAGGAGTTCAGACATCCTACAATTTTACGTCCCTGATTAATTCGGTGTTTAATTTCGGTTTCCCCAAGCCGTTTTTATCAGTAAGTGCACCTAAATATTTAAATTTTTCCACTTGTTTGATTTCTACGTCCTCGTCTATTCAAACCTTGCATCTGAATTGATAGCTAAATATTCTGTTTTGTTCCTGCTGACTTGTAACCCCCATTTTATATATTTTCTGTATATACGCTTTATCATGAATTCTAGATCATAAAAATCTTGAGCTAGGACGACCTTATCATCTTCAAAATTTAGAGAGAACAGTATGCCATTTCCTATGGGGATTCCCATTCCCTGGAAGTGGTTTTTCCAATTTTGAAGGGCTGCCTCAATACATAAATTAAACAGTAAGGATGACATACTACATTCTTGCTTTAATCCTTTAGTTACTTTTATTGGCTCTGATAGTCTATTTCCGATTTTTAGGTAAGTAGTGTTATCCCTGTATCTTCTGTGATTATTCCTAAACGGTATGGACTAATGCCGAGTTATTGTAAAGCTTGCCACAATTTAAGTCTTGGAACTGTATCATACGCCTTTTCTAGGGCGATGAAGGCTAGATGTACTTCGGTACCAACCGCTATTCTTTTTTCTACTAATTGGTAATGGACACTTGGTGAGCGGTTTTCCATTCAGATGGTACTTTAATTTGTTAGCAGCATTGATTCATTAGAAAAGTTATTCGTTCTATTGGGAGTGGACCTCCTGCTTTGGGCAACTCTACAGCTGTATTGCCAGGTTGGAGATCGTTTTTCATTTTGAATAAAGCAGTACGGTCTTCGTTGTTAGTAGTATTAATGTTACTATTTGTTTGTCTCTCCATACTGCATTCCTATCCGATATATTCCAATCTGGACTCTTTAGGTAAATTTTTATAATGATTTTCTCACTTTTCTGAACCTACTCTAGCATTTAGATCTCCTAACAGTATTATTTCTTGATGACTTTTTATTTTATCACAAATGTTTGATAAGCTTCATAAACGGAATCTTTAACTTATTGATTTGAATCATCTGTTGGCGCATAGACTCCAACAACTATTATTTCGATGACGTACAATGTGACAGTTTTTGTCAGAATTAAGAAAATTAGAACAAAATAATCTGCGAATTAATTTCTGTTCTAAAAATTTTGAGAAGATTTACGAGGTATGTTTCTTAAATTCCGAAATGTATCGTTTGATTCATTTCTTTAACTTCCTGGAACAATTTGTCCATCTTGCTTACAATCAAGCACTGAGTGTGAAATATAAATGTTTCTTGCATTTCATCTTAAATAAGTGTGTAGATAAACACAAGCCATCACAAATACTTGAGCTTTTGGAGGTTCCAACAGTAGAAGTTTTCTAAGAACTCGAAATACAGCAGAGATTATACCAAAAACATTCTCTACAATTTGTCGACCTCTACTCAGATTGTAATTAAATTTTTTTTTGCTGGATCCCTTTTCTTGTTGTCCTGAGTATGGTTTCATTATATTATTATGCAACGGAAATGCATCATATGCAACAAAAACATACGGTACCAACATTTCCCTACCAGAAAATTTTTTACTACATGGAAGATTCAAACTGCTATCTTCCAGTTTTTTGCAAAAAGTTGCATTGCGAAATTCGCCGCCGCGCCGTCTGAGATTCGTCCCTGACAGCCAACGTCATCGTAAAGAAAACAATAATCGGCATCCACTATAGCAAAGAGAACGATACTAAAAGTTCCTTTGTAATTAAAATAATCGCTACCTGTATTTATCGGACATTGAAAAACGATATGTTTTTCATCCAGGGCTCCTGTGCAGTTTGGGAAGTTCCATAGTCTTTTATATTGAGCTTCTAGTGGAAGCCATTCAATAATAATTCAATATTCAATTACGATAATTATAATTATATTTAATATTAATTCAATAACAAAGAAGAATACAACGCATATGGTGAATATATCGCTCGCAAGTCAAGGTCATTAGGCAAACGGACAGCTGCTTATGTCCAGAAAGGTTTCAACGACATTCTGTTTAGTGCAGAGATAGGAGAATATCCGATGAAAAGCCACGACCTAGGAAACTACAAGCAACAGACACTGCAGAAATGCTGGGGTTTGGCTTCTCCTTCAGCAATCGAATTCAGCCTCAACAAGCAAACGCATATTTAAGTCAAATACACACACAACTGGCTTTTTTATTTTCTCAGTCTCAACAAACTCAGCTTAACACTTCATATATACATCATGGATTCACAGGAAGCAATATGATAATTTGTAAATATGTAGCAATACAGTTTTGAATAAAGATTATTATTGTTTACTTACCTTTATAAAATCTTAAAGAGCTTCAGATAAAGCAATGCATACCTCTGGCACGATAAGCGAAATTGACTGCTTGGAAAACTTAAACAAAAAGCTTAAGCTGGTGTACGAATTACCTGATGCTAAATATCTTAGCGTTACAGCTAACTGTTCTTTTACAGAAACTGCTTTTCGAAATGTTCTGTTTTTCCTAATGACTTTTGAACAAATTAAATTTATCAGTTCTTAAAAAAAATGGAGTTATTCCAAAGACGTCATGAAAAATTCGAGAAAAGAACATCTGGGAAAGAAAACAGGAGTAAAAACTTAAGAATGGATTACTGATGACATTCTGCAGATGATGGACCAAAGAAGATTAATGAAAAACAGGGACGCGGGTAGATTTTTGGGAAATCCACCGAAAGATTCGAGAAGCCACTGGTCAATACAAGACACACCTCCTCATAAACAAAGACGGGAACTTGGCGACGACAAATAAGGAGAAGTTGGTGACCTGGAAAATGTAAATCAAAGAACTTTTCTGGAACTACCGAGGTAACCTTCCAGAAATAAATTGCATTGACAGGGCCGTCAATAATAGAAAGTAAGGTGAAAGCAGCTTTAAAACAGTCTAAGAACGGTAAGGCCACAGGTCCGGACGAAATACCCATTGAACTTATTAAGGTGATAAGTGCAGTGAGCACAAAGGAGTTAATTGGACTGTTTAACGTCATATACGATTCAGGTAATATCCCAGAGGAATGGCTATTGTCAACATTTGTAACACTACCAAAAAAACGATATGCGAAAATATGTGAAGATTTCCGAACTATCAGCCTTATGAGTCATGCACTTAAGATTTTTCTTAAAATCATACATGCCAGAATTTACAAGAAATACGAAGAAAATAGCGGTGAAATGCAATTTGGATTCCGCAATTGCATGGGTACACGTGAAGCACTTTTCACCTTACAAGTCCTACTTCAGAGATGCCGCGATGTCAGTTGTGATGTCTATATTTGTTTTATTGACTACGCCAAGGCATTTGACCGTTGTCAGCACCAGAAGATGTTCGCCGCTCTACAAAGAGTAGGATTAGATGAGAAGGACATTCGGATCATCACGAATTTATACTGGAATTAGCGTGCTCAAGTCAAGGTCGAAGACCAGTTGACCGACCAAGTGAAGATCATGCGAGGAGTAGGGCAAGGCTGTGTGCTCTCGCCGACCCTTTTCAATATAAACTCTGAGGAAATTCTTACTGTAGCCCTCACAGACCTAGAGATAGGAATCCGAGTGAACGGTGAATACATCAATAATAACCGCTACGCCGATGAAACAGTGTTACTAGCAACCAGCCTAAATGATCTACAAACCTTACAATTCATGGTTGTCAGCCGTGCAAATTTAGATCCGGGGCACTAATATCAGGTAGCGAAGAGATTCAGAGAGTCGACAGATTCACTTACCTCGGAACTACCCTCAACTCACAATGGGACTACGCTCAAGAGATTAGATCCAGAATTGAAATGGCACGATCTACATTTATCAAGTTGAGATCCTTGCTGTGCTGCAGTGATCTCAGTTTGGGAACCAAGATGCGGATAGTGAGGTGCTACATTCTTTCAGTGTTACTATATGGAGTATGTCACCAACGTTGAGGTCCTACAGCGCATGAGAAAAGAAAAACAAGTGCTTAATTTAGTGAAACAACGTAAGCTTGAGTACCTCGGGCACGTGACGCGGAACGAAAACAAATATCGAATTCTTCAACTCGTTATGCAAGGTAAAGTATTTGGCAGGAGAGGACCGGGACGCCGTCGTATCTCGTGGTTAAAATACCTCCGACAATGGTTTGTGATAATCTCTGGGGAGCTGTTTCGAAGAGCAGTCAACAAAACCATGATAGCCTTGATGACCGCCAACATTCGGACCGGATAAGGCACTAAAGAAGAAGAAGAATTTCTTCAAAATTACTAGGCTACATTCTTTTAAACAGTGATGTCATCCACCAACGTCTTTTTTGCTCATTACCGATTTTTTAACAGAGAATATATCTCAATAAAAACCGCACTGGCTGCCGCTAGCTCGTCCTCTTCCATTGGAACCGCCGGAGTACAAGTATTTTTCCAACTGAACAAGTCTATGTGGACGGTAAAGTGAAGGTAAGGGCAAATACAACAAGCTTCACGAGTTCCAAATAGAAGTACGAGCAGGAGCATGAGTAGTCTGGACGTACCTTTAGAGTATCCTACACACAAGGGACCAATCCTGCTCGGGACCTACTTGCTTCTAAGACTGTGGGGTTAGTTGTCGAGTTCTCTTCAATGCTGCGTTATATTTTCAACATAAAAACAAATAACCCGATAAATCAAGAACATCTATAGAACAGCTGCTGGTAGTAAAGATATACGCTGAACCAGCTAACTTTAAAAATTTTTACCGCCTCCTTTTTTTACTATACTTTTAATAATTAATATTTTCCTGAACCATAGGTTGAATACAAGTAAATAATTATATAACTAGAATTATTTTAAAACCTTTATTTTTTGTTATCCAAGCTTTTTTTGTTTTGTATGTTTTATCTATTATATTCCAAAATTTGTGTCTTTTTAAACTTCAGGATATTTTTTATGTATTTCCTTGTTGCAAAAACCTTAATAAATAATTAACATTGTTATATCCCGAATTGTTTACAATATTGTTGGTATTTACTTTAATTTAACTAATACTAAAACGAATTGCTTTGTCTACTTTTATAATAAAACTTTAATTTTGTTTTACCAATTCCATAATATGTTCCCAGAGACTCACCGATTTTAAAAGCACCATTGAAATCAGTATAACCCACTTCAGGAAATTACGGTATGCTGGATAACAAAGAATGAAAATGATTGTATAGGAAATTTTGTTTAGAAAACCAGAATATTTTAAAACTTTCATTTTCATGGAAATTCTCATATTGCATTTAAAATTTTGAGTAATATTATCGAATATGCTTGTCATATATACTAGTGAAGCACAAGTCATATCTCATGCATTTTAATTTGGGAACTTACGTGTTTCATACTTTTGCAAAATCTATTCCGTATATATCCAAATCATATAGTTTTTTTATTTTATTTTATTGATAACAGCATCAACCACTTTGGGTTATTAGCTGTACTATAGTTATACATAGCAGGTTATTACAGATATACTTCTAAAACAGTATTTTTGATTAATTTGATTTAATAACAATAAGGTTAGAATGCCATATTTTACAATTGTAATTAGGGTTTACAAAACATTAATAGTTACATTTTGTTTAAATCATTAATATCTTTCAGGTAGTTAAACATATTTGTACATTTACAATTTGCTCCTAAGACTGCTTTTATATTGTTAGGTAGTGAGTGTTTTTGTCTTTCACTGATATATTTAGGACACTCTATTAAGATATGTTCTACATTCATGTTGCAGTTACATAAGTCACAAATAGGGTGATTTGATTTGGAGATTAGGTAGCTGTGAGTTAGTCTGCTACGACCTATACGTAAACGGGTTAGCTTAACAAACAGCTGGCGATTTAAATTATTTATCTCGTACCAAGATTCGGTTGAGGTCTTTACGATGTGTAGAGTCGATTGTGAAAGATTACATTCGTTTTTCCATTCATTTGTCACTTTTTCTTTAAGGAACGATTTGTAATAGGAAACAGACACTAAGTTCACTAACACTGAAGAGACACTGTGTATGGCTCCCTAGCATGAAAATCTGCTTGTTCATTTCCTTGAAGTCAGTGTGCAAAGCAAGTGTGTTGTAAAATTATTGAATAATTGTTGCATGAGGGGTCTCAAGCTTATTGTATTTAGTAAGAGTTAGATCACATATTGCAGGAGCAAAGATCCAGGGGGGAGGTGTGACTGTATTTATCTGATCAAAAAATTTTGGGAATTGAATATTATGGAGAGAGAGATATCTTCTGATCCTCTCGTAAAATGGAGGGTTCGTCCTATTTTTTATTTATATACGTTTCTTTGAAACGTTCAGCGATAGTATAATGGAAAGTAGGATGCGATTTTATCGCACATATGGATGATGCATATGTTAATTATAAGTACATTCTTCTAAAATTTAAAGGTAGTTCCTCGTTTAAACATTGTAGACTTTTAATGGGGCTAGTACAAAATGCTCCTGTAGCTATTATTAGTGCTGTATTTTGTATGACTTCTAGTTGCGCAAGAAGAGTCTTCTTTGCAGATGAGTATAGAATTGATCCATAATCGAGTTTTGATCCATAATTGATTTTCCGAAATTATCTTAGTATTGATACACTCTTTAGAAAAGTTGTTATTGCTGGAGTTTATTTCGAATTGTTTTGCTAGCAGTTCTGCTATGTCGTTATTATAGTGTATTTTTATGTATGAGAGAGTAATAAAACAATAAATTATGTATGCAAATCCCTAAACTGTTGATACGGGTGACTCAATGAAAAACAGATATTTGTCAACAAGTTTACAGAAGTATATAGGAAAACAATTTTAAATTGAGTATGACCACCAGGTATAAAGGTTGGAGCAGAATAGAATACAATAGTTGTGAGGGTTACTAATCCCTAAATAAGGTTGCCAGTGTCGGAGTGATGGAGGTTAACAGGTACTAATGAATTTGCAAGAAATGTAAGATGTTTATTTTATTGGTTATATATAACCAATAAAAGTTTAATAAGTACCTACCTATTTGTAAAATAAAGTTTAATTCTTTAGATAAAATAAAACGTTTTATTTTATCTGAAATGAGTGCATTCCACGAAGTAAGGGTTTCAACATTCAAACATTTAATTCTTTAATTCCAGGAATCTACGACAGTAATTGACTAGATAATTACCTTCTAAACTTATTCCACAGAAAATGTGATAATGGGTTTTTCCATTTTGTAGGAAGGTCCAAGTGGCGTATTCAAAATTCTTAACAGTTCACTAAAAGTAGATACTTAGTTGCAAGGTGCAGTTTATTGTGTATACTAGTGTTATGGAAAATTTGGAAGTGCCGTGTAAACGCCGAAAAATTGGTCCTCTAACAGTTAATGAAAAAACATTAATATTTAATTGTTTTAAATCATTTACAAACAAACGTTTATGTGAAAGTGTTGATGAGACCGTTGAGTTAGTTAGCAGTACACTTGGTGTTGGAAAATCTACGATTTACAGAGTTATTAAAGAAGAGAAATGTGGTAGTTTTCAAATGCCACGTAATGCTCCAGGGAAACCAAGATTTCAAATAGAATATCATTTTAAAGAAGGACTTCGACGGAAAGTGCATGAATTCTTCTTTAGACAAGAATTTCCAACATTGGATAAAGTTCTTGTCTCAGTTCGAGATGATAAGGATTACCCAGAAATGAGTCGAAGTACGTTATGGAAACTTTTAAAAGAAATAGGCTTCCGCTGGAAAAAGAATCCCAGAAAGTCTATTTTATTAGAAAGAAGCGATATTGTCATATGGAGAAGACATTTTCTAAGAACCATAAAGGAAATGAGAAACCAAAAAAGAAAAATATTTTATCTTGATGAAACATGGATCAACGAGGGTCATACACCAAATAAATTTTGGCAGGATGAAACTGTTACAAGTCAAAGGCACGCTTTTGTAAATAACTTATCTACTGGTTTAAACCCACCATCAGGAAAGGGACGCAGGCTGATAATAGTACACATTGGCAGTTCAGACGGTTTTGTTGAAGGTGGTTTATTAACTTTTGAATCAACTCGTACCGGTGACTACCATGAAGACATGAATGCTGATGTCTTTCAAGAATGGTTCGAACAAATGATAGATCTTCTTCCTAAGAACTGTGTAATAGTAATGGATAATGCAAGTTATCACTCCAGACTTATAGAAGGACTGCCCACAACCAAGTGGTTAAAAAAAGACTTGCAGAATTGGCTGAGTTCAAAAAATATTATGTACCATCCCGGATCTATAAGAAAGGAACTTTATTCGTTGTGTGCCCTTCATAAAGAAAAATTTTAAAAATACGAAATTGATGAAATTGCCAAAAATCGTGGAATGACAGTACTTAGATCCCCACCATATCATTGTGAATTAAACCCGATTGAACTGGTATGGGAACAGATAAAGAGTGAAGTTTCAAGAAAAAATACCACTTTTAAAATTCATGATGTTAAACAGTTGTTTTTGGAGGCCGTAAATAATGTAAAACCTGAAAACTGGGAAAAGGCAGTAAATCACACTATTAACGAAGAGCAAAAAATATGGAAGCTGGACAATATTACTGATAAAATTATCGAGCCAGTTATTATAAATCTTGGTTCTGAAAGTTCATCTTCTGAATCTGATTTGGATTTGTAACAAGTAGCTGTAAGTTTTATATTGATATTTTTATTCATCTATTTAACATACCTTAGACGGTTTTAAAAACTCTTTTTCTCTTTTGTAATTTTTAAAAATTAAAAAAAATGTGAATTTTTTAAAACCCTTTTTAATGTAGGCCAGTCAGTTCTAATATAGTGTGTGATAAAAGAGGTCACTTTTGTTTACATACACATAACACTTTATAACACTGAAATAATTCATTTATTTTTTACAATTATTCAAAGTAATTTTTCAATTAATCTTGAGCACGCCCATGGAGTGGTCGGAGCTACCAGTTAAAATTATGCTAATTACTCTCTCGTTCATAAAAATAAACTATAGATGTTACTATCTGTTTATTTTTACAGAGGATTGGAATCCTTTTATGTGTTTTGCTTCCGGAAATTTTTCTAACATTTTCCCATACGGTGCTTATAGGCATATTGGTATTAATAGAAGACATAAATTCTTGCCAAGATTTTTTTCTGCTCTTTTTAGTTATATATCTAGCTTGAGCCCGTAATTTCTTATATTCTATCACATTTTCAAGTGTTTTGTGACGTTTTAATTTGTTAGGAATTTTTTATATTTTTTATTATATCAATACACTCGACGTTCCACCATGGCAATGAATTTCTTTTATGTAAAGTTTGTATTTTACCTATATGTCTTTCACCAGAAAGATAGATTAGTGGTATAAACGAATTTAGAAGTTCATCTATGTGTTGATTTCCGGTGACTTCTTTTAAGGTATGGCAGTTCTGTTGGATATACTTTTTGAACAAATACCAATCGGCTTTTTTTAGACTTCATTTTGGAATTGGGGTTGTATTAATATCTTCATAATTATTATTGAAAGAGATTTTGATAAGATAATGATCACTTCCATATAAAAACGAGATTACATTCTATGAAAACTTTGGTTACAGTACAGGATCACGTGTTGACGATGGGTGATGAGGTACGTGTATGAATATTTTATCGTGTTGATTGTCCATCATTCAGCAAGTTTAGGGTTTTTTAAGGTAATTATGTTTTCTAAAATTTTTCCTTTGGAATTTATTCCGAGAGATCCCCATATTGGATTGTGACTATTTAAATCACCAAAAATTATTTTGGGAGTCGGAATTTGATTTAACACATCTGACATATCTGCTTTTGTGATTGGTAAGTCAGGTGGAATATATTATATATTACAGATATTTATTTTTTGCGGAAAGAACACTGATACTCCTACTACTTCTAATTTACTATTAATTAATAATGCTTTCGATTCATATTTTTGGTTAACATATGTAACAACTCCTCCACTAGCAATATTTACGTCGTTTTGGTTTTTATGGAAACAAGAATAATTCCTCATGTCATAACTATGCTGTCCTTTAAAGATTGTTTCTTGTATACAAATAATTGATGGCGAGATTATTGAACATAAATGTTTAAGCATTTCTAAACGGATATAGAACCCGTTAACATTCCATTAAAGAGTTTGATCGAAGATTTTAGTTTATTTCTTGAGATGAATTTGTTGTAGTATAGTCTTGATTAGCGCCATCATTTGAGTCTAGCATTTTTTGTATTTTGTTTATTATTTTAGTGCATTTGTTCTTTATGCTTTGTTTCTGTAAAATACGGCTTAAATGTTGTTATCATATTCATAAAGTTGGTTATATCCGATGTGTATGTTTGTAGTAAGCTGAGGGGATCAGATGACCTAGAATAAATTTTAAAAAAGTCAAGAGTTTGTTCACATGTTAAGTTAAAATTATATGACTTATTGTGAAATATTATTTTTGTTGGCATCATCATATTCTGAATTGATATGGTCGTTTCAGGTTGCTTTTTTTGTTTCTTTTTGGTTGGTTTTGAAATTTTAAATTCTTTATTTAATTCTTCAGTGGGAGATGGAGTAGTATTGATTTCCAAAATTGTTCTCTTGTTTGTAGTTGACTGATCTTTAGATATACAATTAGTTTAATTAGTTCCATTTCATTTCTAAGGGTGATTTGTTACACTGGAAGGATTCTTGTGGTTGTTGTTGTGTTGGCTGTGGTGATTGGTAAACGATAGGAGTAGAATCATTTTGTGGATTATGACTCCAGCAAGTTGCTGCAATGTGATCTATTTGCTTACAAATAAAACATGAGGGTTTATCTACACTTAAAAATATGCGATACGAAGTTTGTTCATACGTAATTAAAAAGAAAGAAGGTGGATCCATATCTACAAGTGGTTGAATATATGTGTTTCTTCTAAAACTAAAGGCGAGTGGAAATTCTTGGAGCTGACTATGTATTCTAAGAAAGGTTAAAGGTGAAATTAATTTAAGACCCAATTTAATTAACTCATTTTATATTAAAGAGTGTGGAATAGAAGGGCAAACATTAGATAGTAACAGTCTTTCGTTCGAAGTTATTAATCTTCGTGCTTTTAGATTTTCGCCTTTTATTGTTCTTTCTGCTGAATTGGACATACAATTTTTAACCAAGGATTCGCTAGAGAGATAGATACATATTCTGTTATTTGATAGTCTTAATGAAAATAAAATATTTTGTGGATGAACAACTTCACCAACAGCTATTAAGTACTCTTCTATTTTAGTATCAGGTAGCGCATTAAACAAAATTGCTTGATTCTTAGAAGAAAACTGAATTGAAGTATTATTAAGCACAGCAGAGTATTATGTTTTGTTTTGAGATTGTTGATCGTCTGTCATGGCTGTTAACAAATTTTTATAGTAATAGAACCAGAAGTCATTTTGATAACAGGCCTTTCAGCTGCAACTTAACCTTACAAATGGTGTGCTTTGAAATGTTTTTGATATATAAAATAAGAATAACTCACTGTTGTATTCCTTAACGTAGCTGCACTGTATACAATCACTTATTGCTTTAGTTTAAGTGTATTTCGATACAGATTATTTTAGAAAAGACAATTTTTTGGGACTGAAATGTAAGCACAATTTGTATTATTCAATCATATAGTTTGAATATTACTTTTAATATGCTTTCAAAAACAGAATTCCCAGGCAATGAAAATTTATAATTTTTACGTGATTATAAATATAGTCATTAGAGACATTATAAAATAATCATGTTTTAGCTATGGTATAATATAACTACCATATTATAGTAATTACTGTTAGTGCATAATATTCGCAGAATGTGCAGATAATATTATCTTTAAAATCAGCACCTACTTCTTTTGAGAGATGACGATATAAATTTCAGATAGGTTTTTAGAGTATTTAGTAAAATATATGTAGACTGCTGTCATATTTCACCTGAAGTTACGTTCACAAAGAACTTCTACCGGTAGGGTCACTGGAGAATAGAGCTAGTTCATTGAAAAGTTACATATAGGGGTGCATTTTTCAGAGAACGCAATTTTATTTGTTGATGTGTAGGGGATTAGTATAAGCTTAAGTTCAAGTTTGTGAGGTCGCCACACTTGTCTCCCGGCTGCATCTTCGGAATAGGATGCATAGGGTTTTCGCGCTGATTCTCGTAATCTAACAACCCTACAGAAAGTTTCTTCAGACATTATTTACAGCAAATTAAATTGTCTAAAACCTTATTTTCATTACTTTGTATAGTAAAATGAAAAATAAAAAAGTTATAAACAAAATCAACTGGAAATTTTTGAGCAAATTTTTTTGGGCGTTATAACTCTTTTCTGGTCAGTTTACAGTAAAATGATATATTTACTTAATAATCTTACTCTTGATTTTTATATATGATACTTAGGGGACTAATGCAATCATTTCTGTAAGTAGCCAGACCAATCTAAAGGCTCAAACGTTCCTCCAGACAAACATAACGGCTTTCTATTTTTATAAGCGCGAGCGTAATTATTAGATAGTTGTGAAAATGTAAACTTTTTAGCCCTAGGCCTTCAACGCCTATTGAACTTTATGAACTTTATAAATAAATAAAATTTTTCTGCAGTTGTCTCGAAAATTAAACTTTCGGTATGATTAATTAAATATAAAGTTCCAACAACTATTGTAGAAAACAACTATTTTCCGTAAATTGAATCGATGAGTTTGAAAATCGTTTTGTTTAAAATTTGTCCCTTCCTCGATTGGGCCTAAAAACCGTACTACAAACTTAGCTGTTAACCCTTTCACTATCACTTCCCTTTAGAGTGATTAAAAAATTCTAATTTTTGGTATACAAAGTATTGTTGCACTATAGATTATTTTTTTTTTACATAAAAAGAATTTAACTACCCCCACCCTTCCAGTACAGGATGTCCATCACAATGGACAAAAAAAGTTCATGGAAGTAAAAAAAAACCATTGAGTATTAATTTTTTATTAGAAACTCTTATAAATCAGATAATTGTCAAAAGTAATATAAATTATAACATTTACTTTGTATGAAATGTGGAAAAACAATTCCTTTCCTTTAAAATACATAAATGAACTTTGCATGTTTGACAAAATATATGTGTCCTGCTCTTACACCCCTCATTTTTGCATCTTGAGGCTTCCTTTTTATCATCATACTGTGGAAGATGATGGTATCCATTAAATTTAAGGTCTTTTAGAGGCCTTATTTCAGTTTTTTTCTTTTTGGAGGGACCTGGATCCTCGAAGCTTTTTGAAGGCCTGCCTCTTTTAGGAGCACGTCTACTGCAGATTAGATTTTTGGCCACTTCTTGGCAAAAAGCTAACAAATCAAGGATTTCCCTCTTGTTTACTCCCAAAAGAATAGCTTGAGTGCGATACTGAAGCCATGAATTTACCAGGGCTAAATCAATGGCATGAGTGATCATTCTCACAGTTCATTTCTTTGATCTGACATAGGATCGGTATAGACTTAGTAAGAAGTCCAACTTGTCGACGCCTCCCATGTTACTGTTGTATCGTCTTATAGCTTCAGGCTTGGGAATCTGCACATATTCTTTTCTTGTTTTGTCCCATCTTTCTTAAAATTTGTTTGGTTCCTTTTCAACTCATCTTTGTCATTTTCCCCCATATTTTCACCATTTACAATTAGCCCCAATCTTTCTTCTTCATCTGCCAAATCTACATCTTCAACCTCGCTGTTTTCAGGCTCATTTTCATTTCCATTTTTTTTTATCTATAGTTACATCTAGAATGTCATTATTTCTTTGTTCTCTAGATATTTCGTCTGACTCCCAACCATCATCATCATCTGACAGGTACTCAATATCTGAAACGTCATCGTTCTCAAGATAATAAAGAAGTTCTTCTTGGGTTAGGTTTCTTTTTGAATTTTTTCTTGCGTTTGCCATTATCTAAAAAACAAAAACAAACGTATGAAGGACAAACATTAGTAAATATCCATATGAAACAAAAAAAAAATAAAACTTATAAAAACTAAATTTAGTCTATTTTTAGGGGTGCCCCTCCCTCAACAATGTATTGTCTCGCGTCTCCACCATACCGACACTACTAATACAAAATAGAAATAAAATTTATAGCTTTTGCAAAAACATGGTCTAATAATATATTGTCCACAAACTGCGTTTGTCCATGGTAATGTACATACTAATTCAAACTACATCTGTGGACTTTGTATTATATAAAGCATTATAAATTATTATGTAACTCCAACGTTGAAACATGTACTTACCAATAGCAAATCATAAAACATCTAATTTTAGTAGATTTACAAGAAAACGTAAAATATGTCACATAACCTAAAATGCACCTGTTTGCACAACACGCCACTCACGTTTTAAATGTTGACTAACGTCTATTGTCAAACTTTATCGCACTTACTACCAACCTAAAAACTTTAAAATAGGTTGTACTTTCTGATGTACAAATGTAGATTTGGAGATAAATAATTCTGAATTTCATATAAGGCAATAAAATGCAATGTACATGGTGATGTACAAAAATAGTGAAAGGGTTAACGTAGCAGAGCTGATTGTAGTCGTGCGTGAGGAGAAAAACCGTACATGTCCGGAACTTGTACGGGTCAGTAGTCAACAATAAAATAGTGGTCAGTAGTTGGATATTGACACGCTTAACGTTCACTTCGTGTGTATGTGTATTGTACAAAATAGCTTGATATTTGCAACTTATCAAAAATTTCAAGTAAAATTATGTCATCCAGTGATAGTGAAGAAGTTACTGATACATCTAGCGATAGCAGAAAAGAAAAAGGAATGTTGCTAGTTGGACAAACAATGCCAGAAAATTAGCCCGTTTACAAGGTTAGTCATATGTTTCTAAGAACAGAAAACACGTTAATGCAAAGGCTGTAGGATCTGTGTGTAGGTAAGTAAAAAAGTTCTAAACTGTGACTAGTAGTACATAGAGTGTATGTGCAGTATACGTACATCGGTTGATAACTTTTAGCACAAATCCATTTCATTTGAAAACAAATTTTTAAATATCAGTATGTTAATATAGACAGCATAGATGTACCTACTTATAATGAACTTACACCCAACGTACTGCTAGTCACAGAGTACGTTTTAACATTAAGTTTGGCTTGCATTTTAAAATAGCTGTTTTATTTTTAGGGTATACAAAAAAATGCATGAAACAGTTTACCGAGAAAGAAAAAAAATGTGTTTTTACTAAACTGTTCAGCCAGACGTCGAAAGACGAGCAAGATACATATTTACAAGGACTCATGGAAACAAAACCAATCCAAAAAAATCGCGTAAGAAATGGAAGCAAGCTAGAAAGAAAATCGAACTTTTTATACTTTGTTTTGAAAGGCTCAAATAGAATTTCTGTATGCAAACAGGCATTTATAGGTATTCATGCCATATCTCGATAAAAGTACGCAAGACTGCATACCTTGGACACATACTAAGAAATAATAAATATAGTCTTCTGCAGGTCATCATGCAGGGTAGAGTCGATGGCAAAAAGGGAATAGGTAGAAAGATGAAGTCATGGCTGCGAAATATTTGAGACTGGACAAAAATGACTGTAGACGAATTATTCCACGTTGCAAAAGACAGATGAGCTTTTAAAAATGTGGTCGCCAACCTCTGTTAATGGGGACGGCATAGGAAGAAGAAGAATGCCATATCTCACTCGCAAGTTCAGCGCCATTACACCCTACTTTTGTTAGTTTTACCAAACGATCTTAGAGGCAGACATAATAATAAACCTCGTACATTATGCGATGAATGAACTAAGAAAATTAAAGAGCACATTTAGACGTCTCCGGTCAAAGTTTCACATTAATCCTCCAAAACCATTCGGTATTTAAATGCATCTTTGAATGTAAAAAAAATGCATAGCCTTTTTGTCTAAAAATTTCCAAAGTTAAAAAACTTCGTTACATACGAATTTTATTTAAAAACGAAAACAAAAACTTCAATCTTAAGTTTGGGAGACCACAGATTGATGTATGTTCGGAGTGTGAAAGACATGGAACGAGACTTAGAAATATACATCTTAACGATAACGTAAAGAAAGCAGTTTCAGCGGAACTAATGGTTCACAAAAGGCGAGCGAAGAAGTTTTATAATAAAATTAAAGACTGCGAACTCTGTGTACTAAAAGACGAGAAGTGATGGAATTAGCTTTTGATTGTATGCAGAACTGTAGAACGTGCCACTGCTGCACATTCCAGTCCAGGAAATCTTTTATTTTAAGCAGCTCTGGGTATTCGCTTTCCAAATGCACAACCTCAAAGAGAAGACTGGTCATTTTTATACCTACCATAAAGGTCAAGGTCAGAAGGAACCTTATAAAGTGTACACATTCCTTAATGACTACATTATGAAACACATACCCCCTAAAATCACTAAACTGCATTTGTTTTACGATGGATGTGCAGGGCAGAACCGAAACCAAACAATGGTTCGTTTCCTCTTAACATTACAGGCAACCAAGAGATTTAACAAAATATATCATTATTTTCCAATAAGAGGCTATTTGTTCTTGCCTTGTGGCCAGAATTTTGGTTGTGCAAAACGGAATTTCAGAAAACATGATCGAATTTATACTTCATAAGAATACGAGGACTTAATAAGGACTTCCAGAACAAGGCAACTATTTACTGTGAAGCAAATTCGATACACTGATATTACTAATTTTAAAAACTGGTGGCCTGATTACTGATAAAAAACATGTAGCTCTCGAGGTACGAGTTCCACCAAAAAAACATTTGCTATTTCAAACTATAGGGATCTCCTGTATGACAGTTCAAAGCCGGGGTATGTTAAAACGTGGGAGTATATAGATGGTTTACACTCCCATACTTTTAAATTACTCAAAGAACATAAGAACAGTCCACCTTTGCCCACTAGTAAGTCATATAAAGAACCCGTTCCAATTAACGAAAAAAAAAATCCTGGACATCAAGAAGGATGACTTATACCTAAGGTGAAACATTGGAATTCTATTACCACATCACATCATGGAAAGCCACAAATTCTGAAAATAATGATTAAGTGATTGAGATAACAGTTTGGATATCATGTATTGAATAAATGTTAAATAAATCAAGAAATGTTTACCTATTTCTTTTCATATATAGGGTTGAGTTCAAAAACAATACAAGTCCATCTTCCATTTTGAACTGTCTTTGGTAGTCCATTTTATTTTCTAAAAAAACTACTATTAAAAACACATAGTAAAGTAAGAGACCTAAAACTTTTCTATGCATGCCGATAGTCTATGTTGAGTAGATTCAGTGTTAAAAAGGTTTTATTGATTTTTCTGAACGCAGATTTTGAACATATGGTGTTCGAATTTTCACTTTTTGAACGAGTTTAAGTATCTACGTAGGCGGCGTTAATAGTAATACAAACTTGTATTTTTATTATGACAACGCTTGTCATATAAGATTCGAATTTTTTTTTTTTCATTAATAAAAATGGAAATTAGTAGTGAAAGTAAAGCTGAAGTGACACTACATGATAGTATTGAAGCTGCTAACATGGCTAATTATAAAGTATTGTAGCTTAAGTCAAGGGAGATGTATGAATTGGTAATGGTAGATAGCGGAAATAATGTTGGCTGTGACACTTGTCCAATCTGGTATCACCTAAAATGCACCAAATTCAAGGGACGTGTCTACAGTGAAGTGGTAGAGGAAGCTTTAGGTGTGGTGTATGTGACAAATAAAAATTATAACAAATCTTTTTTTTAATTGTTTTAGCGGCTTTTTATCGGTATGTGGTATTAATTTCATATCTTCGATGATAATTTGGTTTTGTTATCGATGGATCTTAGTGTTACTTACTTTCGAAAGCAGAATGTATTTTTTTATTTACTGCAAATTTTTTCTTGTTTTCTGTTTTTTATAATTAAAACGAGTTTAATTAGATATTTTCCCTAATACCGTACTGTCAGAGAAGAACAAATAAAATAAGTGACGACAACTAATAAAATAGACATTCATTAGTACTATTAATAATATAAATTAAATTTATAATATAGAGTTGCTAAAATTATTTAAACACTTAAGAAATCTGTTCAATCCATGCATTTAAAAATTTCTATTAATAAATTCTAACAGCTTATACTGCCCTACTAAGAAAGAACCCCGTATTTGAAAAATTTGAAAAATTGGGATATTTGCACCATATGAATAATTATGATTTATATAACATATTCACATAGAAAAAACCCGTATTTTACTTTTCTAAATATTTTATGAAAGAAAATAGTTTCCCCGTAAACGCCAAAAATGAGGTATTTCCTAAGGAATGGAGCAATACCGCTAATAGTTTCCACCACCAAACCGATAGTGGAACTATCGTTAAAGAAAAAGAAGAAAGTTTATGATTATCATGATTTCGTTGAGGCCGTTAAAACGTGTAATTTGAATTGTGTGGTGGTGAAAGAAATAGGGCTTTCCAATTTTCTTATCTGGAAAGACTTATCATCACAGTCAAAATTAAAGAAAACATAGTCAAGTATTTACCTATCACAAATTGTTAAAGTAATTGTGAAGAGAGAGAGCAAGATTTTATACGTTAAGATTGACGTTAGCAAGGAGTTGATAGAGAGGGACTTTTTGCAGACCAGAGTGTTAAAATCTGGGATAAAGGACCCCACACCTGTGACGAGACCTTCTGGAATTGCTAAGAAGAGAAAAGAACAATTATTAAAAAACTTAGGTCAAATTATACAGGCGAACCGACATCAATTTTGGGAAGAATTACCAACTTCCGATTAATAATAATTTTCATTTTGTATTTTTAAATAAACGTTTTTCGTAAATGCTTATGTTTTATTCAACAAATGTTCATAAAAAAATATTAAAATATTTAAATGTTTTGCCTTTCGAGGCAGTTATATAAATTTTATAATAATTACATAGTTAAAACCAAGATTAAGACAAATTTGGATAATACGTGGTTTTAGCTAAGTAAACTTGACATAATTCTTTGCTTTGTTAGCCCGTATGTCGCATAACTAATGTCCATATGGTAATTTTGCAATTTTTTTTTAAAGTGAACTACGATGCTACACACTCTACCCTAAATGATTTTGTGTTATTATTGTAGCAAAAGCACAAGGGATTAAACAAAAATCTTTAATCGCGTTTTTCTCAAAACTCGCTATAGTGAAGATACAAGGTTCTTTCTTAATAGGGCAGTATAGTTCTAGAGTAATTTTATTCGAAATTGACATTGAACAAAACTGGCACCGACCAAATCACTCTACTATTTTAGCAGAACATTACAAGAAATTGTATAGTGTATGTTTATTAAAAATAATAATATAACCATAGACTTAAATACCAGCTACAAGATCAAAGGATCAAATAATTATTATTTTAATAACTACTTTTATATTGTCCAGAAAATCAAATTCTAACAGATTAATACAAAATATTTTTATTTTGTCGGTAATAAAATATTACATGATAAATTTATTATTTCTAGTATATTTATTATATTTTATTGTCACTTATTATCATTGATTTTTATGGCACTTTACGAGAAATTGAAAAAATACATAGTTTGCTTACGTCAGACCTCACCGAAATAATTTCTAATTTACATCGGAATTTCCTCTATGTAAATCGAACCCAGATGCTACGTTGACAGTTGTTGTTGAAGAATTGTCTGCATATACATACATACAACGTCATGAATAATGATAAAATAGATAAACATACTTTGTTTTTGTTTTTTTAAGAAATTTGGAATTTTTTTTATTTAAATTTAAGGTGCGTCAAGAATTTGGATTTATGTTACCTATGTATTATAAAGTAAATGCAGTATTTAGTAATAAAATAGGTAGTCAACTTGATTATACACATACATATGTCTAGTTTTTGGGGTAGTAATTTGGATGATAGACTTCTAGAATGTCTAATAACTATAGAGCGTTCCACGTTAAAAAAATAACATTGCGGATATAGGGCCACGTATTTCTTATGGACGATAGAAGCCCGGCGATGCCACGATCAACACAAGCACGATTAAGGGTTATATTATTTGAATTTTAGTTTCCACAGACATGAAATAAAATTATTGTTTTTTAACGTAATTGACCAAAAGTGTCCATTCGAAACAAGAGACGTAAAGTAGGGAAAATGTTTTGAATTAAATAAATAGTATTTATAAAAGATAATTTTATTTTATATTATTTTAATTAAAGTCTATACTTGACGTATGTCCATAACTTCTTCTTCTTAAAGTGCCTATCCGTTCCGGACGTTGGCGATCATCACAGCTATCTTCACTTTGCTTATTGCAGCGCGGAACAGTTCAGTGGTAGTCGTGTTATACCACTTTCGCAAATTTTGAAGCCAGGAAATGCGTCTTCTTCCCGGTCCTCTCTTACCATTTACTTTCCCTTGGAGAATCAGCTGGAGAATGCCGTAACGTTCTTGATTTCTCATTACATAACCTAGATATTCCAACTTTTTAGTTTTGACGGTCATGAGAATTTCACATTCTTTCCCCATTCTACGCAGGACCTCCACATTAGTAACTCTGTCAACCCAGGATATACGTAAGATGCGCCTATAACACCACATTTCGAAAGCTTCGAGCCGATTCATAGATGCAACAGTCAGTGTCCATGCTTCCATTCCGTAGAGCAGAACTGTGAATATGTAGCAGTTCAATAGACGGCATTTTGTTTTTAATGATATATCTCGACTGTTGAAAATAGTTCTCATTCTAACGAATGCTGCTTTTGCTTTTATTATTCGCTGTTTAATTTCTGTTGAGTGGTCCCATTGGCTATTTAAATTGGTGCCTAGATATGTATATTGCTTGACTCTTTCGATATTCTGTTGGTTGATTGTAAGTTGAGCGTTTAGTATTGTTTTTTTACTAATTGTCATAAATTTGGTTTTCTTTATGTTAAGAGCTAGTCCGTATCTGTTGCTGACTTCTGTTATGCGATTTGTTAATATCTGTAAGTCATTCAGATTAGGTATCGGCAAAAACTATAGTGTCATCTGCATATCTAATGTTATTCAACCATTCACCGTTTATTAGTATTCCTTTCGCACAACCGTCTAAAGCTTCCTTAAATACCCATTCAGAATAAATATTGAACAACAATGGAGACAAAATACAGCCCTGTCGTACTCCACGTTCTATTGCAATTTTATCAGTTAACTGGTCTTCTATTTTGATTTTGGCCGTTTGATTGTAGTAAATGTTTCTGATAATTCTAAGATCTTTGTTGTCAATTCCAATTTCTTGCATTAGAGTCATTAATTTGTCATGTTTTACTCTGTCAAATGCCTTCTGGTAATCTATAAAGCATACGTTTATATCACAATTCACATCCCTGCATCTCTGAAATAGCACCTGTACAGCAAAAAGGGCCTCCCGTGTTCCCAGAGCATCACGAAATCCGAATTGTGTTCTTGTTAGTTGTTCCTCACATTTTGTATATATTCTTTTGTGGATGACCTTTAGAAATGTTTTAAGTAAATGGCTCATAAGGCTTATAATTCTATAGTCTTCGCACTTTCTCGCATTGGGTTTTTTTGGAAGATTTACAAAAGTTGACACCAACCACTCTTGGGGAACCACGCCCGTATCATATATACTGTTAAATATATTTGTCAACCATTTTATGCCATCATAGTCCATAAGTTTTAAGAATTCTAAGTGAAAATTATCAGGGCCTACCGCTTTACCATCTTTGGTGCTTTTGATGGCATATTTTACTTCTTCGACTGTAAATGGTGGTCCAGATTCGCAATTGGTGTTTGTTGTAATACCAGTGTTACTTCGTATATCTTCAAAAGTTTTTTCCACGTATTTGATCCAAATATCTCTTTTATGCTCTATTTCCAGTACTATGTTTCCCTGATTATCTGTCAGGAATCCAGTGTTCTTGTGTTTATATAAGCCTGCCGCTTCTTTAATCTTTTTATGGAGGTTAAATGAATCATGTTTTTGTTGTAATGACTCTATCTCTGTACACTTCGAGCTAAACCAATTTTCTTTTGCTATTTTAATAGCCCTTTTTATTTCGTTATTTATGTTGTTGTAGTAATTCTTATTATCTTTAGCGTTTCTTCTGTCTTCCATCATACATAGAATCTCCTCCGTCATCCATTCCTTTTTATTTGTTCTTTCAGGTTTTAAGTATTTTTCTGTTATTTCTTGACTTACTTTGTGCAAATTTTCTAGTTCTACATCTGTGTTATCTGTTTCTGTACGGGCCCATGGTTTTTCTGTACGAGCCCACGTTTTTTCTTTTAGGCGTTTTTGTACCTTTTCCTTTACTGTTTTATTTTTCAGTTGGTTAATATCGTACTTTATAATTTTTGGTCTTTGAACTTTCTTTAAACTAAGTTTCATTTTGGCGATAAGTGGATTGTGGTCCGAATTTATGTCGGATCCCGGGTACGCTTTAACAGATGTTATAGAGTTTCTAAATCGTTTGTTAATAAAAATATAGTCTATTTGATTTCGTACTGTGTGATCTGGAGTATCCTGGGGAGATTTCCACGTATATAGTCGTCTTGGAGGAAGATCATAACAGGTGTTTGTCACTACGAGCTGTTCTTCAGTTGCAAATTCAATCAAACGGTCTCCGCGTTCATTACGTTCCCCTAGACCAAAGGATCCCACTAAATTTCCACTTTGTCCTTTGCCAACTTTGGCATTAAAGTCTCCTATTATTAGTATTATTTCGTTTTTCCGAATCCTTTTGACAATATTAGTAAGGTCATTGTAAAATTCTTCTATGATTTCTTCTGGGGCGTCCGCTGTAGGAGCGTATACTTGAATAATGTTTGTTCTTATGGGAGTTGTGTTTAGCTGAACTAAGAGCATCCTTTCTAATACAGGTACAAAGTGACTGACACAATTGCCGATTTTATTATTCATAATTAGGCCCACTCCATTTATATGTTCGTTCTTAAGATTTCCTGAGTAAAATATTTTGTGATCTTTGATAACTCGGTATCCCGTATCTGTCCAGCGCATTTCGCTTATTCCCATAATATTAATCGAGAGTCTTTCCATTTCTTGAATGGCATTATAGATTTTTCCCGCCTCGTACATTGTTCTAACGTTCCATGTACCTATCTTTATGGCTGTTCGCAATACTCTTAGAGATCCATCATCTAGAATGTAGTTTGGTTCGTGAGGATTTCTCTTGATAACGACCTGGAAGGCCTCACGGTTTGAGCTAGATTTACCTTCCCTGCCGGATCTTGAATTCCGATTTTCATGATCAGTAGTCGAAATCTTAAAGTTTTTTATCACCATGATAATTGTACTAGAGATACTTACAAGAAGTCTTTAATGCAGTGGTTTCTCCTTGCCTTCTGCATCCTTATGCCGTTCACTAAAAGTCTTAGTTCCTCCGCCTTCGAAGCCGATTTCTCAAACTCCAGGACAAAAGAGTGCCCTAAGACCGCAGTATCACAGCCGCTTAACTCATGATGTGAGTGTCGCCTGTGAGTATCTGGAATTAAGCCTACAGGATTTTTACTTCCCACAGCCTTAATCCAGTAATGACATTACTGCTGCCTAATGTCATATCCTCAGTTGATCCGCGGGTACTTATTTGGCAATGCCTTATTCGTACCTGTCCTGCATATCTGCAGGAACTTTTCCTATCAGCCATATGGGACGTGCCGTGTCGAGGTTGAGGATATCCCCCGCCCAGTCTGTCTTCCGTGAAGTACAGAAGAGCCATAACTTGAGCTTATAAAAACTCTGCTGGTTACTTAGAATAGGCGTTGGCAGACATTTCTGTAAATCCAGTGTCAATAATTTTATTGTTCCACCACTTGTTGCTGCTCTTTCCTTATCAAGTCTTTTTAATTCATACCTGTTACTAGCCTCCAAAAGATGTTGTTGATAATCTTGTTCAATATTTTCTTTTTCTTCTACCATCTGAATTTTGGCCAAATTTAATCTGTCACATTCATCACACGTGTCATTGTATGGAAGTTTAAATGAAAGATTAAGTTCTGTGTTAAATATTTCGGCCAACACAGCCAAAGTTTAGCAATGTTTTCTTCGGGTGTATTGCTTTCCATTAACTCAGATCTCTATATCTCATACATTCTGCTATTATTTAGTTCACATCTGAGGACGCTCTCTAGAATAATGCTATTCTATAGTTGGGAACTTGCTAATATGATCCCGAATGCCTTGTTTGCTAATATGCTTTCCCGAATGCTAATATGATCCCGAATGTAACCCAAGGTTAATCGAAAAACCCAATGTAACTACATTTAAAAGGAGATAATTCTTTGAATTTTCGGCAATAACTAAATTTTTGATTGTTAGAAAGTTTAAATGCGAGGTTCTGTTTTAGCCAGAACGCATGTGCTGACAAATTAATTAGTTCTTTCGAATCTTTTTGTCGTTAAGGTTCATTGGTAAACCGAATAAAATTAAACCCAGTATAGGGAAATATTATTTTAGATTTTCTTTTTTAATTATATTATATTGTTCATGTATTATTATAATTTCTTATTGTATCTATCTTGTATTGTATAATATCTTATTGTATTGTATGTATCTAAGAAAAGCAAGGGAATGTTATCTTTTTTAGTTAATGAAAATTAATTATTAAAGTAGGTTAGTAAAGTAGGCAAATATATTTTCCTTAACGATTTCTCCATTAATGTTAAGAGTGACATTAAGAATATAAGCGATATATACCACTTCTTACTTAAATCAGATACCAAGAACAATACAACATCACAGTTAACTAACTTGACTGATATATCCATTAACAACTAACCTACTTTAATAATTAATTTTCATTAACTAAAAAAGATAACATTCCCTTGCTTTTCTTAGATACATCTTAATAAGATATTATAATAATACATGAACAGTATAATATAATTAAAAAAGAAAATCTAAAATAATTTCCCTATACTGGGATTTAATTTCATTCGGTTTACCAATAAACCTTAACGACATAAAGATTCGAAAGAACTAATTAATTTGTCAGCACATGCGTTCTGGCTAAAACAAAACCTCACATTTAAACTTTCTAACAATCAAAAATTTAGTTATTGCCGACAATTCATAGAATTATCTCCTTTTAAATGTAGTTGCATTGGGTTTTTCGATTAACCTTGGGTAAACCTTTACGTTTTAAGTTCAAAGCTACCATACATTTCCAACGTTATAAAAAACTGTTTTTTGCACATAGTAACAAAAAACACCATTATGCTGTTACTAGCAAAGTTTTTTAATATTCTAACTCTACAATTCTAAGTTACGGTAAGACCAATATTGTTTTTAATAGAGAATATATGGTAGCTAATTATAATTTATCCTCTTTCAGCCCTGAAAAAGCCATATAAATTCCTCGACAGAATGTAATAGGATCTAGCTACCCATATTAAAAGATGAAGTTATTAAAAGGAAAATACCAGCATTAGTAAGTCAGTAACATATCGAGGATACATCATTTATGTTTTTTAAATAACAAACATATAAGATCGGAATTTGGTGTTTATTGAAGGTAAACTAACTGTACGACCAAATACTTACCATGTCGGGATAGTATTATGAGGTTTTTTTCCTGGGTTTTCCCTCATAATTTACTATGGAATCACTAATAGGCCAATTTTACTGTCATCATGGCATGTAGTTGTCTTTTTAAGGACGAATTATAGACTATGATTTTTTCTGACGGATATTCTCAAGTTAAAGTTGATTTCATGTAATCGAATGAACTATCTTACAAGTAAAGTCGTTCCAGGAACGCAACTCTACAATATTGGCAATATCATTTTAAAGTGTCTACTTTAAAATGTATTATGTATGTCTGAATTGTCAATATAAATTAGTCAGACAAAATTAAATTACTAGAAGAATTTTTCACCAAGTAACAAAAAAACAAAATTTGTTTAGTTTACTAATGTTTGTATTTTGAGAACGATTTCCGAAGTGAAAATTGAAACGCCAATAAACCTACTTTTACCTTTAATTGTGGCTTATTCTCATTTAAATAGCAATGACTTTAAAATACCACAAGAAAATAGCTTCAGAACAATATAAATAATAATAATTATTAAAAAAATAATTATAATCGTTAGACTTTAATAGATTTTTTTTTCGGTATTACTTACATTTATTAATTTACCTTTATTAACGAATATACTAAGTTTTTTAAGAAACATTTCCAGATTAAGACCTTAGTTATTTTTAATAGCCTGCTGGAATTTTTAATAATTTAAATACATGGAAAATACATTAGCAATTTACTAGAAATAAATACAAACAAAAGAAAATACTCGTTTGCGTATTTGTCCAAGCAGATGCTGCTTCTTACGTCAAGGTTACGAGAATAAAGACGTTAAAATTCAAGACTGATCCACTTCTTGTTATTGACCTGGGTAATTCCACTATTTTTAGTAACTTCTAATTTGCATACATGCCATAAAAAATAGTCTTTTATGTGTTTGTTGTTGGCTAGTTTTTCGAAAATCCCCAGATTTTAGGTAATATATAAAGTACTTAATTTCTACTGAAGACAGATACTCGAAGACTTTTATTTGAAACAGAACTAAATAACAAGTTAACAAAATGAAATACTTGGTTGTTCTTGCTTGTGTTGTAGTTGCGGCTGTGGTAAGTAATCAATTTACAATAATTATAATAGTATTTATTATAAATAATATATTATTCTTGAGAAAACTTATTATGACGTTATGTCCGAAATTTATTAACTTATTTAGTCCGAAATCGTTTTGATAATGTCTTTTTTTCATCTGTAATTATATTACAGAATATTTGTTGGTATTTTCACGAAAAACTTATTAGGTGTCTAATTTTTAAGGTCTCCTTGATCCACTTTGGCTCAAAGAGCTGAATTCATTTACACAATTTCTCATTAACTTGGATTTTCTTTAATTCCGCCGCCTCTATTAATATTTTTATACTTTTTTGTATTATTCATTTTTCTTATTTATTCAATTTGACAGTTACTTTTTTTGTACAATTCTGTTTTTTCATAACTTTAGTTGCTTTTAAATTTTTGTACTTAATTTTTTGTTTTACTTTATAAATTCAACTGAAGTTTTTTTCGTTAAATCGTCATATAGAAGAATTTTTTGTAAAATAGCTTAATTTTGCAATAAATTATCTACAGTTTCTTATAATTGATGTAGTCTACAAATGTTATGTTTAACAAATATTTTCACTACCCAAATCCATTTTATCACTTTACTTAACCCTGTACTGATCAATTTTTTTAACTGCAATAACAATTTCTACTGTTATATAATTCCAGGATAGGATCAAATTAAAACATTTTTGAAGTTTTTTTTAAGTCCTTATTTTCTTTGTTTTAATAGGATTTGTGACTCTCAAGTTACAATGGTAAAAAAGTTAATATTAATGAAAATCCACAAAGCAATGAGAATTAGGCGTAAAGCACAAATTTACATTATATTTTTCACATATTACTTTTGGCACGTCTAAGCATCCCGGTTTCTTGCAACGACCGCGCTTTTCTAAAAAATTAAGCTAATGGCCTATTCCGTCTTTCCGATAGAGAAGCGATAGGTCTTCTTTTCCTTTTCTGTTCTATTTCTTATACTTTTTTTTACTCCCTTTACCCTCTTGACAAAGACAAGCGGCAATAGATGCTTTGAAATCTAAAACATTTACTTCATCGTTTTTTCTTATACCAAGTAACTGGGTGTCTCTTATATAAAGTAATCAAGCATTCACAACTGCTAAATCAAATATATGGAACACAATGCGGAGGTACCACTTGTCAGAACGAATCCTAGTTCTATATAAAGCCATCAACGAGTCCATTAATCTCACTCCGACCATACATTTATTGTATAAGGTTATAATATTAGGACATTCCATAAGAATGGTTTATTTCTTGATAAGTGATGGATTCGACTGTTACTTGATTACTGATACTTGAAAATTCATTTTGTATAACAATAAAACACTGAAAACTTTGTTTTCAAAACTTCCACAAAATTTATTATGATATTTTATCACTACAGCTGTATCGGCAGATTTCAATTGATCTAATTTTAGATATGTTTACAATTTATAGTCTTTAAAACAATAGGTTGAGCAGGGGAGAACTGTTTGTCTCAAGTTGGTCATTCAGAATTATGTCTGTGTTGTTTAATTTGTTAATTTTCATAGATTCTAATAAAGATAGTTTCGTTTTTGCTTTGTCCCATCTTTTAACTTGACTTGTAGGATACGTGCCTACAAACGAAATCTAAAGGTTATTCCTTCTTTCTTGTAGACAAGTTGTTCGAAACTTCCCCTTCCTTTCTTTGATACATCTTTGTCGGTAGAGTCGGTAGAATTACATCCTTTCAATCTGTTAGGACTCACCGTACCTACAGAGGGAATACCCAACTTGTCCAATTCAATTTGCAATTGCATACTTGTAAACCAGTTATCAAAATATATCTTATAGTACGCATTTCTTGAAGTTATGGTGGCCAATCGAAGAACAACATTTCCGATGAATCCAACATTTGGTAAATATTCTGGATGCTCTTCTTTACCAGTATACAGTTTAAAATTATATATAATTCCGTTGGTACCGCATAGGAGAAACGCTTTATAACCCCACTTTTTTGGTTTGTTTCTCTATACATTTTTTGACTATGTTTTCCTTTGAAAGGAATAACTTGTTTGTTTATCCATTGATAGTTTTTCAGTCATTGAAATTTTCTGAAAATTTGCTATAACTGGTTCTAAAAGCGGTTTGATTTTGCACAACTTATCTCCAGGAATTATCTGACTATTGTAATTGAAGTGGATATTATTTTTATTTGTTCTCAGCGATTTCGACTAATAGTTTCTGCAGAAACTGAAATTCGAGTATACGCTTTCCAGTACATTCTAGTTGAGGGTAAACCATATACTGACCTAAACAAACATACACCGAAAAACTGTTCTATTTCGTTCTTGTCCACATTAGAAGTTTTTCGATGTTTTTTTAGGTAGAATAAGGATCTGTTTGATAAACGATATTGTCCAAAATATTGTCATCTATCAGTATTCTAAAATACTTGATTGGAGTATACGGGTGTTCAGGTCCTAGCGGTAAACTACCTTTCCAAGGTTGAATAGGCTGTGCAGAATGAGTAGTAATTCGTTTTCATGTGATATTCTCCCACGCTCACTTCTTTCGAACAAACATTATTTAGTTCTTTCTTGTCATAAAATGATTTTACACAAATAGGTTCCATTTCTGTTACCACATGCAAAAAAATATGTTGTACATTATGGACCATTGTAACTTTAAAGTTACACAACATTTTTTACTCACAAAATACCTAATATTTTATTCTTCTTCTTCTTAGCCTTCTGTCGTCCATGTTTTGACATAGGCCTCTCCCAACTCCTTCCATCGGTCTCTATCCTGAGCAACATATTTCCAATTTGTTCCGCCTATTCTTTTAATGTCATCAATCCATCTCATCTGTAGTCTTCCTCTTGGTCGTTTACTTTCGTGAGGTCTCCAATGTTGTATTGTAGTATTCCAACATTGGTCTTTGTGTCTAGCAGTGTGGCCCGCGAAGCTCCATTTAAGTTTGACAATTTTTGTTGCTAGGTCCTCGACTTTTGTTTTGGATCTTACCCAGTCGTTCCTCTTTTTATCTGACAGTCGTATACCTTACATTGCTCTTTCCATTGTTCTTTTTGTTGTGGCTAGTTTATTCATGTTTGCCTTGGTTAGGGTCGAGGTTTGACATCCATATGTCATAATAGGAAGGATGCATTGGTTGAACACTTTGCTCCTCAAGTATTGGGGTATTTTGCGGTTCTTAAGAATCCAACTAAGTTTTCCAAATCCTGCCCATGCTAGTCTTGCTCTTCTAGTAATTTCCGCACTTTGGTTCTCTTTGTCAAGTCTCAGGATTTGGCCTAGGTAGATATATTCCTGGATTTGTTCTATCTCACTGCTATTTGTAGTTATACGTCTGGGGTCATCTGTGTTTGTCATTATTTTTGTTTTTTTCATATTCATTTTTAGGCCGACGTATTGGGAGCTGGCTGCTAGTTTCCCCATCATAATTTGCAGTTCCTTGAATGTGCTCGCTATAATCACTATGTCGTCAGCGAATCTGAGGTGGTTTAACTTGTTGCCATAGGTTGACCAATTTGTAGTTTCAAAGACGTCTTCTAGGGCTAGGTTGAAAAGCTTTGGCGATATTACGTCCCCTTGTCTCACTTCTCTCTTAATGGGGATGGGAATATTTTATTATCAAAGCATAAATTTGCTACAATAAGAGTCAGAATGTACTTAATTTCGGTTAATTTTTTTATTTCGTCAGCTAGTATAGAAAGTACTTGATATTGTGATCAAAGTCACCTATTACAACGCCGCAACACTACTAACGACAACACACGGCAATTGCTAGAACCTATGCATAAAATATGACCTTGTGTATGATTGGAATACCTTATAGAAACAACGGACGTTTATGGAAATATCAGGTTTAGAAAGTATTTTATAACTCTTATTCAATATGTAACTTAAGAGTTACAAGCATACAGCAAGTCCTTCCCATTAAAATATATAATTTTATTTAATTTTAAGTTTAATTTTACTCGCTTATTCACTACTCTTGATCCTTATAGTTGTGTGGTTTGCTTTATGACGCGATTCTATGTGTCAATTAAAAGCTCTAATTAAACAACATATTATTATTTGTATTCTTTGTAAGGTCAGCAATACATTCTCTATATAATTGTGCCCTTAAATAATTAGTTTAGTAATACACATTTTAATAAATCTCAATATGTAGATATATATATATATATATATATATATATATATATATATATATATATATATATATATATATAAATATTAATTATAATTGCATTATTATTTGAACTCTAATACTTTTAAATGTATTACCAGCATATCCTCAGTACATCTGATCTTTTACCAAAAATGTTTAATTTTATTTTCAGGCTAGCCACCTGCCCAATCTACCCGAAAACGAGAGACTCAGACTAGCTCAAGTCCACAGAGACTGCCAAGCCGACCCAAAAACTTACGTCGACGAAGACAAACTAAGAAAGCTTCCAGACTACGTTGAAGATAAACAAGTAGGTGTTCATATGCTATGCATGGCAGTAAAAGCAGGATTAATGAAACATAGCGGTGACTTTAACATTTCCACAATTACACAAAAATTTGGTTTGGTGATCAAGGATCATTCCAAGGTTAACGGATTCGTCCAACAGTGTGCTACGAAAGCTGACAGTCCAGGAAAGACAGCTATTTTGTTCACGCTTTGCTGTGTCAAAAACGGCATTGAATATTACCATAAATTGTAAACAAATATTTTGTCAAATAAACATATTATTTTAAGAACGTATTTATTTTAAAAGATTAGTCAGAATTTTTAAATGCAAATGGGAACGTATTCGTACTGAAAGTTAAATTTTCCCGTTTTGCAGATGCCATCACAAAAACCTCTTACAGTCTTTTGAAGTCTTCTTCTTTGTCTTAAGCCTTCATCTGCCCATTTCTGGACATTGGCTTCTTCCATTTCCTTCTATTGATTTCTAAAGTACGCTATTAATATCCATTGTTTACCTGTTATTTCTTTTATATCGTCCAACCACTTTTTTTGAGAGTACCCTATATTTTTCTTCATCGTTTTTGGTCTCTATTATCTTCCTAGTCTTACTTTGACGTTACGTGACCTGCCCAGCAACTTAGCTTAATGAAACGAAACATATAACAGTCATGCAATAAATAGATGAGCAAAGGTTGCCAAATATTTATAATTAGGACAAATGAATCGGAGGAGTGATAGGTACGTATTCAGGATAATTTTGGAATAATAAAATAACGACGATTTAGAGTATTTAATTATTAAATATTCTATTTAAAACAATAACTAAAACAAAGATGAGTACTTATATATAGTACGACACGGGTCTCCTCCATTCTGCTTATGTGGTTATTCCATTCTTTTTTCCTATTTTATGTCCATTCATTTATACACTGTACGTTACATTTTCTTCTAATGTCTTTACTTCTCTGTCGATCTCTCAGCGTATTTCCTGTAATTCTTCTCAGTACTCTCATCTCTGCCGTTTCCAGTAGCCTTTGCGTTGTGGCTGTGTCGGGTCTTGTTTCTGAAGGGTGTGTCATTATTGGCCTTACACTGGCTTTATAAATTCTTGACTTCATCTCAGTGTCAATGTGTCTGTTTCGCCATATGGTGTTATTAAGGCATCTTGCCAGTCTATTTGATTTTTGTAATTGATCTCTCACTTCTTTGTCCAGGTTTCCATAGCTAGACAGTGTATTTCCCAGGTGTTTTATTTCCATTACTTGTTCAATACTGATGCTATCAATAACTATTTTACATCTGGTTGGTTCTTTGCTGAATACTATTGTGTTAGTTTTCTAAGATGAGATTGTCATATTAAATTCTTTTGCTCTTATGTTAAATCTGTGGACCAGTCTTTGCAGACTATCTTCATCTTGGGCTATAATAGCATGGGGCTCAATGAACCCCATTGTCTTATTCCGCTGCCTATTTCTATAGGTACTGTAAGTTGTCCATCTATTCTGACTTCCATTTTGTTGTTTTGGTAGATGTTATCGATAGTTTTTATAATATTTAGGGGAACTTGTTGTTGTTCATCTGCTAAAGTTATGCACTGATTTATTAGCACTTTTAAGTAAAATTTTAGTTGTAAGTTTTAGCGTAGTATTTAACAAGTTTATACCTCTGTAGTGTTCTGGCTGTTTTTTATCTCCTTTTTTGAATAGTAGAATTAGTTCGCTCGTTCTTCATTCTTCCGGTATTTTATTGTGTTTTATAATTTTATTAATTAATCTTGTTAAATTATTCTGTCATTGCTGCTCCAAAATATTTCAGTAAGTCATTTGGTATCTCGTCTTTACCTGCTGCTTTTCTGTTCTTCAGGTGTTCAAGTATTTTCCGAACTTCCTGTACATTTATATTAAGTTCTTCATTTGTGGCAATTTCTGGTGTTTCCGGTTCTAGTGTCGTTTGTCCTTCTTCTGCATATAGCTTTTTTAAGTAGTCAATCCACTTATCCTTTTGTATGTCTTTCGGTTTTATTAGTTCTTTTACCTGCGTTCATGGACCTTTTATAAAGCGCCATATTTCCTTTTGCAGACCGTAAAAACCATGTTTCATTTCTTTTAAAAAGCAATCTTAGTAAACATTTTTTATTTTTCTTACAAGTGTATGTGTTTCGTTTTTAATTGTCTTGTAATTATGGTATGCCTCTTGTGTTTTGGTTGACATGTATTTCAGATAAGCTTTTTTCGTTTCTTTACATTTGTCCTTCACTTTTGTACAAAATCATGGAGTTCTTTGCATTGGGAATGATTTATTTTTATTTATATTTCTTTCACCAAGAACTTCCTTGGCCGAGGCTAAGATATTAGACTTAATTTTTGCCCAGCTTTCTTCCACTCCATCATTTTCTGTGGTATATGTATTTCTGCTTTTTCTCGGTTATTCTTTTTTGGAAAAGGTATCTTGTGGAGTCATCCTGTAAGCTTTCGACTTTTATCTTTGTGGTGTATTCTAAAGTGGAAATCACATTCAGATGGCAGTGTACGGATATAGGATAACAGCATTGCCAATTCTACTGGCATTGTAAATTATGCTACTTTTGTAAAACGAGCAGGGCCGAACTCAGGGTAGACTAAAATAGGTTTAGGTAAGTTAAAATTTTTAGTAGAATATTCCTGAATGAAAAAAATGGTCTTAATTTCTAAAATGCGTTTACACATTATAAAGATAATTTGATGGTTAAACACAGCTATTAAATTATATGAACTACAATAATAATTTTAAGTATATAGTGACCTTTAGTGAACATTTATGAATAAGTATTTAATGAAAGCGGTTTAAGAGAATACCCCTTGAAATATAATTTTGAATTATTTTCATTTTCATAATCGAGTTTATCTTTCTAGTTATCGTTTAATGAAATTGTAATAGGTTTAATGTCATCTTGCATGTTATCTACTTTCCGAAAATTATTTTTCACCTTTATAACATGTCTGAGGTAACTTTCCTAATGTCCACTGTTCTGTACTTTCCATAACCTTTATAAATCAATGTTTTAAAGGCGTTTTGTTTAAAACTTTAATTCCTAGGAGTCACGTACTGTTTCACTTCTCTACACACCCTTTATATTGGGTTCAGTTCACAGTGATAGGGCGGAAGTCTTTAGATGTGAATATTTATACAGCATTGTTCGTCACTGTGATTTCTGTATTTTCCAACAAGTCAATCAATTTTGTATTTGTTATAAATATTTTTAAATGCATGAGCAGTTTTTAGAAGTTCTGTTTTTTAAGTATTATTCTTGTCTGCCCCTAAAACTTATTTAAAATCACTAGATACAATTCAAAACACTTCATTAAGAATATGCCTTGGAGCCTTCAGATCTAGCCCTACAGAAAGCATATATGTCGAATCGTGTGAACCCCCTCTAAATATTAGAAGACAACGTCTACTAAACTCCTATTTTGCTAAGGTCTCTGCAAACCCAAATAATATATCATTCCAACTTATTAAAAATTTTCAATTAACAGGAACACACAGTAGAGCTACTGCCAATTCATCACTACAGTTTCTATCCCCACTCTTAGAAAATTTTGACCTAAATCTTACCACCCCCATTAATCAGCCCAATACTCCACCTTGGCTAAAAATATTACCTGACTTTAACGTAAATTTGTGCAGATATAAGAAAATGGAAACCTCCACGATACTCATGAAACAAACTTTTAATGACATAATTAATAGAGGCAAGTTTGATAACATAATATTCACAGATGCATCTAAAGACGAAGAAAGTGTCGGATGTGCCGTTACTTCCACAAATAACAGACTAGCAATGTATAGACTACCCAAGATTACCAGTATATTCACAGCAGAACTCTACGCCATACTTAAAGCTCTGGAGGTTCCAATGCAGGGTACCAAAAACTTAGCAATCTGTACAGATTCATTATCATCCATAAATTCCATTAGAAAAATCTACACATCAAATCCGTTAGTTAATGAGATCCACGAAAGATGTACAGCACTTGCTAAATCCAACACTTCGGTTTCGATGATATGGAATCCTTCACATGTTGGTATTAAAGGAAATGAGAATGCTGACCACGCAGCAAATGAAGCACGTTGCTCTGACCTTACAGATGAAAAATGCCAATTGTTTCAAGATATAATAATTGAAATTAAAAAGTTATCTACCTCAATGTGGCAAAATCAATGGAACAGGTGCACTACCCAACTAAAGTCCATCCAACCAAACATTTTAGGACCTAGAATTTTTTCTACGGAAAGAAAATCGAAGACCATCATTGGAAGGCTTAGAATTGGGCACACCCGGCTAACCCACGGATATCTGATGGTTCCAGAAGAACCTCCAAACTGCCAATATTGCAACTCCCGTCTAAGTGTACACCATATACTTGTGGAATGTAACCAGTACGCAGCAGCACGGATCAAACATGGTATCCACGGAAGTTTATGTGATATTTTAAATTCCAAAAACAATATGTCTAATGTGATAGAGTTCCTTAAAAACTGTAAATTATATCACCTGTTGTAATTGTATCACCTATCTATATTTTAATTTTGTATTCATCTGCTAGTTTTGTATTTTCTTTTTTTTTAGATATCAATGTAACTTAATTTATTGTTTTCTGTAATACAGTTCCTCGTGTCAATGGCCACAGCAGCCGAGACATGTATTTTGAAATAAAAAAAAAAAAAAAAAAAAGTATTATTCTTCAAAATAAATATTATTTTATTGGGAGTAACCCACAATTGAAGAATAAAATAAGTTTATTGACGTTTCAATTTCCATAATTGTTTTGGTAAAGCCACTCCTTAATTTGATGTTTCACCCAATACTCTATGGGAAAATTAAGTTTCCTAGAGTGATAAGATGCATTGCCCATTACAATCAAATTCTTCGTATTTTTTTGGGAGATTCTGTTTTAACATATCTTCACACCATTTCTCAAATAGATATCCGTCCGTACCTTCATAGTAATCTTCAGCACGTTTTTTTGGCAAGAAAAGTTATGTGATCACCTTTAACGAATCCACCTTCGTTTCCCGCATGGACTGAAACAAATTTTGATCATTTTCTGCTCGGAGTTTTAAACTTGTGATAGGTTTATTAACGAAAGCCTTGATATTGGCTCCTTGATTCCCCATTTTCTGTATTTCTCCGAGAAAATGGCGGCTCCAAGCGACTATTTCGTGTTTTTCTATTATTATTGAATTTCTACCCTGCTTGCTGTATATAAAACCCATGTCGTGCAATAGTCTTCTCACTGTTCTCTTAGCAAAATTCAGAAGATGCTCCATTTCGTTAATTTTTTTAGTACCTACCACGTCAAGAGTTGGAGGATATTGTCCATAAAAAAACCGTGCACTACTTGTCTTAATTCAGAGCGAGTTACTTCATCGTATTTATTCTTACAGCTAATCGAATAACCGGTTCTTTTTTTCTTATGGGAATTACGAGTGGCCCATTTTTACTTTTACCTCTATAATCAGATAATCGTTCGTTCAGAGACTCCAGTCATAGCAGAAACTTCCCCCACTATTTCTGATAAACTTTTATCATTGTTACTGTTTAACAAATAGTTAAAAACATTTTTTTTGTGCATTCGCTATTTAACAAATTACCCTTTTTAAATTTTATAACAGTTTTTGACATTAGCACGACACAAACGTCAGACATAAACTAAATATCCTTTTAATGACTCCCAACATTTTATCTACCTGAATTTATAATTGCAGACTAGATCTATTAAAGAATAATTTTGAATTTATAATTGTATTTTCTTATTTCTTAATTATTTTCAAATGTCTGTAATTGTAAATTTTATAGAGGCCAGCCCATACCGTACGGTTAAAAACTTTGACAACACTGTAGTTAGTTCTGACATATAGAAAGCACGGGCCTAGCTCTGTAACGCTGCCATCTGAATGTGCATTTTAGTATAGTGTTTTGTTATCACATATATGTGTTTTCATTCGGATTTTGTACAACATCAATATATATACGCTTCCTATTTCTGCTGATGTTAGGCTCTTACATACAAGATTTGAGAGGGCTGTAACTCTCTATTCGACAGAATATAGTCTAGCAGAGATCGTTGTCCTCTATTGTTTTCAAAGGTGTATTTATTGTGTATTTATTGTTCTTTGTGAGGGAAAAATGTATTATTAATACGTATCTCGTTTATGTTGCAAAGGTCCGTCAGAAGGTCTCCGTTTTTATTTCTGATATTTTCGTTATATCGCTGTTTTACTCCTGGAACTATATCATTGCCAATACAGGCATTAAAATCACCCATAATGATTATATATTCATCATTTGGGGTCTTGTTTATTACAGTCTGAAAGTGTTCGTAGAAGCTTTCCCTTGTGGTGCATAGATTGCTATCACATTCAGAGGTTTGACATCCAGTTCAATTTTTACACTTACTATTCATTACTACACATACTATATATATATATATACCTGAAATATATATTTCCTCTGCATATTGGGGCACGCAAGGTTCTTTATATCTAGTATTTAAGTTGTGAACTTGCCCATTGGTTTTAAAATTTTCGAGGTTAATAGGTACAAATATACAAGTGTGCAAAATATAAAGACAGGCCAAAGGCAGTATTTGGAATTATTAAAAATATTGTCATCAACTAGTATTATGAGTGATACCAGCAATAGACTGTATTATTCTTTTTTGCGCAATAAAGACTTCATTAATATGGCCACTTGTTTTCCAAAAACAAATCCAGTATGTTAGACGGGATTCAGCCTGGGCATAATAAAGAACTTTTATTCTTTCTTCGTTAAATCTTGTTTTAAATTTCGAAATTAAAAACTTAAATTACTAAGTTTAATTTGGCGGCAAGTGCATCGCAATGCTTTCTCCAATTAAGACATTCATCTATATGAAGTCTTAGGAACTTTACTAATGAAACTTCGTGGTATTCCTATATTAATATCAATATTTTGACGACGTTTCGGCAAGAACGCACTTTCCATTGTCAAGTCTAAAATATATGTAGCAGTCAATGATATTGAATATGTAAAGAAGCTTACGACAATGGACATTATAAGATTACGTTGTATAAACAATCAATTAGAACTAAATACAGTTAACAAATTAACCCAAACTTAACACAGCAAAAGACCATGTGGTAATTGTACATATATATAAAAAATATGTAAAAAACTTATGTAAAAAACATTAATTTGCAGAGAACTAAAAAGATCATAAGATGCACTTCCAACAGTATATTTTTAGTTAAATTTAATTTAAACTAGGTAACATTATTAAATTGATTATGATTGAATTATAGTAGCCTCAGGGATAAACAAATTAAATAACTTTTAAATTATCTGACCGATAGGGGGAAAATTTCGCACAAATTTAAAAGACTGTAATTCCTCAATGGTAAAAATATCTCCGTAAATTATTTATCAATTTTAATTTAAAAAACCGGAAAATAAAGATATTCTTAATATAAAAAAATGATATAAATATTGTTTATGTAAAATATAAGGGAAAAAACTTATAGACAAAAAATCAAATTGTGACCATAAATTATTGTTTAAAAAAACGTAAGGTAAAAATGCGAGTACCTTTTCATCTATTCATCATCTAGTAATCCCCACCTATGTCTTAAAAGCTTCAGATATCTGCGAAAAATTTTGCTGTGAAATCGTTGATTTTTGCATAAATAAACTGGGCTATAAGTATTATTTATCTATTCGTTATTTGTAAATTAATTTAAGTTGGTTAGGGCCCTGGATGAAAAATATACATACAGGTTAATTTAACCCTTAACTAGTCGCTACATGGTCAAAAAGACCGCACGAATTAAAAATTGCTACTATTTCGGAAAAAAATTACATTTGGCAACCACGGCCTTCAGTAGCTTACTCGTTCGATACAAGGAGCCTGCTAGTTACTACAACAATTTTACAAGGTTGTGTAAATAATAAAGCATGTTGTTTTATAAAAATAGCAATAAAATGCATGTATCAATAAAGTAAGGTTAGAATGTCTTTAATTTAAACTTTTAAACTATATTTCATAGAAATAGAACACTGAATTATGATGGTATTATCGTAAAAACACTATACTTAAAAGAAAAAGCAGCAGAGGAAGCAAAATGTTAACTTTATAGAAATTAAAAAGTCTTGAGATTGGACATTTCAACTTTTGTTTGGAAAGTAATTGACAGTTGTGACGTCATACTTCCACTGTCCAGTATCAAAGGTGTAGTATCGATTCTCAAAGTATCGCCGAAAAAAGTATCGATACTTAAGAGTATCGAACACCGATATTCGAGAGATACTGAAAGTGAAAACAAAGAATATAGACGCTTATATAAGCGTCTATATTCTTTGGTGGAAACATAGAAATCTTTTATTTTGACAAATGACATTAAATATTTTTGTATTTTGTAAAAATATAAAAAACCTACAAGATTCTTTGTTTAATAAGATCCTAAATAAAAATAAGATCACAATGAAAAGAGTAAAACTTTAAATTTAATTATTTTGTCATTTAATGAAAACTATAATCCATAATAATCATCTTACAATATGAAAATGTAATATAAAAAAATGGGGAATTTATGGACAATGTATTATTGGGATTGGGGGATAATGGACATCCAGTCCTCAACTACCTAGTAACAACATGACAGAATCCTCAGACAGCAGTTGAAGTGCTATATAATCATTTACAATTTGCTTCTAGAATTATTATTGAAAGAATATTTGAAATGAGATGCAAGTTACCTTTTGTTCAAAGAATAATAACGGCTGGTTCAGTTTTATATAATATTGCAGTAGTTAATAAAGAAAACATTCAAATACTAGCAAATGGGGATGCTGTGGATATAGTTTATGTATGTCAAAATAAAGGATCTTTTACTACAGAACAATGTAAAATATGGTTTCAATTTTCAATAACTTTCTATTCTAGAATGGGGTTTCAGAGGTTTGAAAAGATTTTAGGTGTCTGATTTGGGTCAGTTTAAATTTTCTTTTTTTTTGTGGACAAAATACTAATGTTGTTATAAAAATGTTTTTATTTTATAAAAAAATATTGACAAAAAACATAAGGTATTAATAATCAAATAATCAAAATAATTAAAATCAAAATCAATAAAATAATTAATATTAAAATTGAAGTCACCCGGCTTCTAGGTTGAACCTCATCATTGGTTTCTAGGCCTAGAAACCAACAACGAGGTTCATCCCAGAAGCCTGATGAGTTTAATTTTAATAATAATTCTTTTATTGATATATACACATATAATATATTATACTTAAAAAAACTATATATGTATAAAACATTACAAAACTGCTCATCTTCTTTAATCGAAACAAATGGTGTCTTAAATGTATATTTACAATCTAAACTATAAATACAACATTATTAATATTAAGATCTCTGAAATGACAGCAATTGAGTTAAACATCTACGGAAAAAATGAAAATATTAAAATCATTTCTACATACAGATCACGAGGCTCATGCCCAAAGGTATTTAATCCATGCCTTAACAATTATTTATGCCATACAAAGAGGTCGGACATTAATATTTTTGCAGAAGATATTAATATCAAATTATTAGTTGATGATGACTATGTATCGGAGTATAAAAACTTACTTAACATGCATGGATATGTATAATATATAAACCAAATCACAAGACGTCACAGTAAAACGTGCCTTGATCATTTCTTTATTGGAAATTCACAAGAAAGTAAACATAAACTTAGTTCTTACATTTTTAACTATGAAATAACTGATCATAGTCCCATTGCATTAATATTAGAAAATGTTAACTCTTGTTAGTACCACAAATAAACAAAAGAACACAATGTTTAAAAAATATACTGATTACATACAGTTAAAGCTAAATTTAAAAGGCGAAAATTGGATTTATGTTTATAATTCCACAAACATACATTATACAACTGAGAGGTTTATCAATACGCTACAACGAAATATTGAAATAACAACTAAGGAAGTGTAAATTCGAAAAAAAAAAAATCAAAAAATAAAAAGCCTTGGATCAATTTAGAACTATTAAAAGCTATTGAGAAAAAAAATAATTTGTATAAAAAATCTAAGGTAAGTAACTGTAGGGTAAAATCAGCAATACCAGAACTGTGACTTAAGGAACGGTGTTGGGGCCGCTTTTATTTACAATTTATATAAACACTTTACTTACATTACAGACTTCAGGCCAGATCATAAGTTTCGCTGACGATACAGCTATTTTTTATAGCAATAATAATTGGAAAAAGTTAAAGGAAAATGTCGAAATGGACTTTGTAAAAGATAATAAAATGGTTTCAACATAACCAGTTAACATTAAATATTGCAAAAACTAAATACTGGCCATTTTCGTCATACACCACTGGGCTACCAAATTTCAACTAATTTGAAATTGACAACGATACAATTCCAGAAGCAGAAAAGATTAAGTACCTTAGTATTGTAATAGACAGACACCTAAAATGGGATCATCATATCGGATATGTAGTCCAAAAAATAAGAGGTTTACTCCCAAACAAATATCTTTGCAACTTCTTACGATGTTCACCACTTAAAGATTTTATACTATTCTCTGGTACAATCACAATTAACCTATGGGATTATTGGATGGGGTGGAGCCTACAATGCTCAAAATCTAAACGTTATACAAAACTGGATAAATAGAATAATATATTGTTACGATAAATATCCTGGCCTAAAAATAACTGTAAAATATATGATGACTAATTCTAATATGTTTTAGATTTTACGAGAGGCTTCTATGTACCTGAACGACCTTCCAGAATAAGGTCGAACCGATGCGAGGGAAATCCAGTTTGCCTTTACCGTTTCGCCGTCGTCTACTCAAGAAGGTTTTAGACTTTTCGAGTCTAACGGTACTGAGTATATAACAGGACATTTTATTTGGAAGAGGTCAGTTAATAAAGAAGATTCGCGCCCGCGATAAATGTTACGTTCGCTTTTTAATAAATTATGTATCTTTAGTGATAAATAAATAAATATCAGTTATTGTGCTTTTTAATAAATTTAGATAAGAACCTTTTGATAAAGACATTATAAATTAAAGACATAACAATTAATAAATTCACAACAATATAGAAGGGGTATAAGATCTTCAGTGGACCAATTATTTACAGTCACTTCATGGATTTAAACCAGTTGTACTCCTACAAATCGTTATTATATTTACACAGTGAAAAATCATTTCTGAATTGTAACCACCATACATTGGCCAATGTTGCATTGATTTTTTGGGACCAAAAATATTTAATTGTCTACCATCCACCATCAAAACAATACAAAACTTTAAAAAATTAAAAAAAAAATTAAAAGAATTGATCCATCATAATAGATATAAATTGCATGAATTAATGATCAGCCATTAATTAGCTTAAATTTCAAATAAATGTTATATTTTTAAATTTTTATGTTTTCCTAAGTGTAATTGGTCAACAGTTTGTTACAATTTTAAAATTTTTATAACTGTAATTTGTGAGAATATGTTAAAAAAAATTTCAACCATTACATACAAGTTGTGGTCCATGTGACACACAACTTCTGTGAGAAACTGATTTTATTTAAATATTGTACAAAATATGTAAATTTATATCGTAAGACATTTTTTGTTATAAATAAACTCATATATATATATATATATATATATATATATATATATATATATATATTATATATATATATATATATATATATATATATATATATATATATATAATTAAAAACATGTATAAAAAATACAAAAAATAAAAAGTACAAAACATTTAACATTTAAAACCACTCCTCTTCCTTTATCGAACTTAAAAATATATACTTTGTTAACCTACTTCCTAACAAACGGTTTCTTAATTGATTTAGAATTAAGCCTGCTTTTGAGAACAACCGCTCTGAAGGTACCGATGTCCCAACTATAACCAAATACTTCATAGCTTGTTTGTAAAGCAGTGGAAACAAAGTTTTCATTTCTTCCCATTGCTCTAAAGGGTTTGAATTTATTAGCCACTGGATTTGCCAGATAAATAGACAATTCATCTTGTACATGATCATTATCTAATCTCCTACGTTTTGTACTAGCTGAAGAGTGTGCCAATTTTTTATGGTAGTTCCAAAAATCAAAACTACTGTCTTGAGAGTTACTTTCAGAATCTGACCCACTTGATATTTCTCTATATTCTATTTTGCCAAACCTCATTTGGAGTTCAGATTTAATTTCTGACTTTAAATGATCTGCTATTGGCAAATCTAAATTAATCAAATCAAGCTGATTTGAAACACATGCCAACATTGGAATGATCTTTGATATTGTAATATACTCTTCTCCAGAGGCTTCTCTCGTTATACACTCTAAAGGTCTGAGAAGACAAATAACTTCTTTAACTTGTAATATTTCTACAGCTCTTAACATCGCTGGTGCTTGCGGTTTACTTAACAATATTTCACTAACTAAAGAAGAAAGTTCCACAAACCTTACGAGCATATAAAACACAGAGTTCCACCTAGTGCTAACGTCTAAAATTAATTTTTTTAAGTTGCCAATAGCAGTTCCCTTATTAAGTTGGCGTTTCCTCAATTCATCACTAACAATTACACTGTTTTTTGCCCATTTAACAATTGATCGCACTTTATTTAACAAGGAATTTGTCTCCTCATTATCTAAGGAATGCTCGACAACTAAATTTACTAGATGAGCAAAGCAGGGAACATGTTTGATCTTTCCAAAGCTATCATTAATTGACTTCAACATATTGGTACCACCATCTGTACCCACAGCTTCCACTTTTTCACTATCAATGTTCCATCTATTTAAAATTTCTAAAAGCTGGGTAGATATATAATCAGAGGTGTGACGTTCTGATAATTCTTGTACTTCGATAGAAACAGAAGTTAATTTTCTGTCTTCTACAAAGTGCACAGTTACACCTAAAAAACTGCGACAAGACATCATTTCACTCCAGATGTCGCACGTTACAGAAAAATGACTGATTTCTGAAAATTTTCTTTTATAAAGATTTGCAAGAACCTCATACTTATTGTCCATGAGTTTCTTAAGTGTTTCCTTGCTAGGTACTTTATATAAGGGAGCAAGTTCTTTTAATAGTCTCTTAAATACAACACCTTTTACTATATTTATTGGCCTATTATCACGGCAAATAAAAAACAACAAGGCACTTGTTATTTTTGAAGAACGAGCTCCACTATCTAAAACAATAATTAATATGCTCATAAATGATCTTTTGATTTTTAGTATTTTTTTTACTTACCACCGTATGAATGAACTTTTTCAAATGCAGCCTGAATTGGACCTCTACATACTTCTTTAATGTTACTAGAATGTCCTAGAAATGCACTTGTAGAAGGCTCAGAAATTTGGTCATTGGTTTCAGGAGTTGCCGATGTTGGTTCTTTATAGTCAGAACTAAATAGAAAAAATTATTATTTTTATTATTTTAGCAATAAGAACTGTAATTTTTACCTGTGAGATGCCTTTACTTTTTCTGATTTATTTGTGATATTTGAATGCTTGGATTGCCGATGTTTTGCCAAATTAGAGGTATTTCCAGACGTCTTAAAAATTTGGAAACATATTTTACATTTTGCTGATGTAGGTCCAAGTTTTTCAAAATATATTTACACATTACTTTTTGGTGGTGGCATCTTTTAAATATAACAAGCTAAAAAAATACTGGGTGATCCAATATTTATGAATAAAAACACTGAGTTATACGATATTTATGATAATATTTTATATTCACAGAAAACGTCACCACGTGGTGTTTATAAGTTTATATTTTTATAAAACAATAAAACCTCGACGACCACGCCTCGACTACTCGAACTTCAAATGTCGAACTGTCCTGTCGATTGTCGAACGTCGAACTCGACTCTTGCCGTCTTCGTCTTACCTTGACTTTTGAATCTTGACCTTGACTGATGAAGATGAAATACAAAATATGGTATCAAATCGTTCGATACCAAACCATTCGATACGATACTGGAAAGTATCGCTTGTTCTGGTATCGATACCAAAACTACTAAGTTATCGAGTACAAGTATCGATACTTCGATAGTATCGAAGTATCGTTAGCATCCCTAGGAGCCTCAGTACTAAATCAGAGTAGAGGGTGGTTTGTTGATTAGGAGTTACAGCGTAAAGGTCATAATTTCCGCGCGCGTCTAGTCAGCTAAAAAGTTTTTATAAATCGTTTTATTGTGTTTCTTATCACCTTAAGGTATGTATAAACGCTAGTTTTTTTAAATAATATACTATTATACTTTTGTCCTATTGTTTAGTAACCTTTTGAATATACCTCTCTTTCTTTTACTATGTAATTATTCATCAAATTTTAAATTACTTTGCAGCAAATTACTAATACGATATTTCATAATTTTCTTTGTTTTATAATTGAGAATCAACTATTAATTTTTTTAAATTTTAAGCTACATCAACTATGAGAAGGAACAAAGGAGACTTCAAGCCCTCATGGAAGAAGAATCGCTTGATATAGAATATGACGACGACGATGACAAGAATGAAGTAAATCCGGAAGTTATTGATGAGAGGTCGGAAGATTTGGAAAGTGAACAAGAACAGGATTTAGAGGAAATAGGAGAAGTTTTACTGAATAATGTACAAGAAGAAAGTGTTTCTAGGGGAAAAGATGGTATTGTGTGGAGAAAGCATCAAAGAAAAAACAAAAGGGTACGTATGAGCAAGCCTAATTTAGTAAAACAATCACCTGGGCCTAATAGATGAAAGAAAAAAAAGTTGAAAAACATTTATGAAATATGGAGTTATTTCATTTAGGACATGATTTACATAATTGTAGAATCCACTAATCAATACATTGAAAGTATAGCAAGCAATTTCTCTAGGGAGAGGGATGCAAAGCTTACAAACCCATCTGAAATTCGCGCTCTTATAGGCCTTTTATATTTGGTAGGGACATATAAAGCCCATCACCTGAATACAGAAGATATCTGACAAACTAATGGCGAAGGTATCGAAATATTTAGACTAGTTATGTCCTTATGCCGATTTCGGTTTCTTCTAAGATGCATTAGATTTGATGATAAGGTCGATCGTGAAGAACGTAGGAGAATGGATAAGATGACCGCCACCCGAGTATTTTTTGACAAATTCGTAGAAAAGTGTAAATTGGGATATAACTCTTCGCAAAATTTAACATGCGATGAAATGCTTCCTGGATTTTTAGGGAATTTCCCTTGGATACAATATATTCCAAGCAAACCCTCAAAGTATGGGCTCAAAATTTTTAGTTTATGTGATGCTGATATGTATTATACCATAAATATGGAGGTTTATGTGGGTCGTCAACCAGATGGCCCATTTACTGTAGACAATTCCCCGAAAGAAGTTGTAAAAAGAATGTGTGCGCCAATAAAGAACTCTGGGAGCAACATTACTCTAGATAATTGGTTCATTAGCATTCCTCTAATAGATGTTTTAAAAAAAAATTTGGATTGACTGTTGTGGGGACCATTAGAAAGAACAAAAGGGAACTGCCCCCTGAATTACTTCAAGGATCTCGTCCTCTAAAATCAAGTATGTTCGCCTTTAGCGATACATGTACCTTAGTGTCGTATATCCCCAAAAAGAAGAAAGTTGTATTGCTTGTTTCAAGTCTACATGATGACGACGCTATAGATAGAGAAACATTTGAACATTATAAACCAGAAATTCTGACGTTTTATAATAAAACAAAAGGCGGGTGACGTCGTTGATCAGCTATGCTCCTCTTATAATGTTTCGCGAAAAACAAGACGTTGGCCAATGGTAATTTTTAACACCATACTAAATATCGCAGGCATTAATTCGCTAGTGATTCATGCAAGTAACAACCTTGCACATAATAAAATGCTTAGAACAAAATTTTTGAAGCATTAAGCATTTTCTCTTATGGATGAACATCTACGGCTCCGAGCAATCGTAGACAATTTAAATAGAGATCTGAAGTTACGTATTAAGGCCATATGTAATATTCCTAACACAGACAGCACTCCAACGAATGAAGGAGTACATGGTAGATGCTACTTTTGCGACCGTAAAAAGAACCGGAAAACGACTGTTTCCTGCTGTAAATATAAAAAGTTTTTATGCAGAGAACATATACGTGCAGTGTGCGAAGAGTGCTAAACTGAACTTATTTGGATTAACTAAAAGTTTTCTTTTTTTTTTATCGGAGTAGAAAATAGTTTTTTTAATGTTCTGTCTAAATAAAACCTTAATTTGCCGTTTTTGCAAAACAAGTTAAAAACATCTGTTTTTTGGGTTCTATCAGATTCAATAATTTTTGGTTTATTTGAGAATTTTAAATGTCATTAGTTTTCATCATTTTTACGATCGGTACTGTCATTCAGCTGTAGTTGTCACGATGGTTTACAGTATACCTGAACGCGTGGAGATCATTTTCATATTTGCCTCCCAGAACCCGTGTTTATTTACAAACAGCTCAAATATTTCATGAAAGTCATCTGGACAAAAATGTAAGTCACGTGTTCGTCCGCAATCTAGTTAGTTAGTACAGCCTACTACATCAACACGTTAAGTTCTGCAATGACAGGACTTTCACCAGAGTCGGTTAGAAAGGTGTTAAAATTAAATAAGTTTCACCCGTACAAAACACAATTTCTTCAAGAGAACTAGACGATGATGATCCAGATCGACGAATTTGTTCGTGCAGAATTTGAAAATTTGCTGTTTTATTGTTTACAAAACAACGGGAGCCATTTTGAACATTTACTTAATTGACATTTTTAACAAATTTTTAGTTCAACAAAAACCTTATTAAATTTTCCATTTAAGCTAAAGTTTCACAATTATTGCTTTATCCTGTATAATTATTATTTATACCCTTGGATAACATTCTTTATAGTCATTTCAATAATGTATAACAAGTAGGGGTTTGCAATTTAAACTTTTTTGGTTTGTGGTGGTGGGTGGGGCCTAGAGGGTTGATGGGGGTGAGTTCTCTTTCATGTCATTTTAGTTCCCCCTTAGTATCCTAGAAACGGTTTCAAGCATTTTTCGATATCAGCTTTTGTTCGTGAGATATAGCCCATTGGAAGTTTTAAAATTGACACACTGTATTTAATATTGTTTGTAGCGAACAGTATTTATTATATAATACATACTGAATGGATCAAGTAATCCGAAGCCAACAAAAAATAAAAAAAGATACAACACATGTACATGGATATGTATAACATATTATATAAATAATATGCCCGTTTTCCATTCATAGCTTATCTTCTAGTTGTTATTTTGCGAGCCTAAGGTATTACGATTTAAGAATCTAATTAACTTTTACAATTCAGCATAATGGTAACTGAATAATATGACAAAAAAAACTAATAAACAATGTAGTTTTTTCTATATCCTTAAATTTTATTTGTTCCTCCTTCATTTTGTTGAAATTATGTTAATATTTTACGTTACTTGTAAAATAACCGTTATCTTCAAATATATAAAGTATAAATATATAATGTGAATAAACTTTTGCCGTACCTACCACAAAACCGGTAAAATAGTAGACGATCAAGGTAAAGTGTAAAGTGATAAAAGATTCCACAGGGTTCATTAGTCCCATATTCTCATAGGCTTAGTTTAGTATTTACCAAAGGAGTTTGTCCAGTAAGGCTTAACCTTTTTTTAAACAAGTTTTGCAAAGCCCCTATAAAAGCCGCATTCTAATCATTTATTAAAAGTTATTTTGCAGGACGCCGTTCAGGAATATTAAGTAGTTATGAAGAGCCTTGTTGTGTTTTTGTGCATTTTTGTGGCAGTTCTTGTAAGTCTAACAGTAAATCTTTAACTATTTTAAGTAATTTTAAGTCATATTTAAATCATTTTGAATAGCTTAATTAACATGAAGTTTAATACTTTTAGTGATATTTTTTGGTTATAATTGTATATTTTATTATATTATTGATTATTATTGTGTTACTTCATATGTACCGAGAAAATCTTTTTTATCCTAATATCTTCTTCTTCATTTATTCTTGTATCCAGTACAGGTGTCGGAATTGTTTATTTTGATCTCTGGTACGCTTTTGCTAAACTTTAAGATCCTTTGTCAAATGTTTAAATTTTTTTTTAAGTTTTACTACTTTTGCTCCCAGTTTTTGTATTCTGTTTTTCTTCTACTGTAATATCATAAACTAAAATAAGTTTAAAATATATTTTTTTAATATTACTATATTAATGATTTAATATTAGTTGCATTTGTGTGTTGCTGTTTATTTTTATACAAGACATAAGTCATTAGATATTCAAGTATCATTATTGTTTGAAATTTGTCACAATGCCAGTTTAAATACAATAATAAATTATAACAGTTAATACTAATGCAAGTGGAATATGTAAAGCAAAACTATTTTTCATCAATTGTTGTTCGTTTTACCTTTATCCCAATGGGGTCGGATTGTATTTCCTAAAATTTTATCTTGAAGTACTTCTTCTTCTTCTTCGTCAAGTGCCATCTCCGCGGCGGAGGTCGGCAATCATTATAGCTATTTGGACTTTTGAGAAGGCTGCTCTGAAAAGTTTATTTTTGATGTACATCCGTACCACTCTCTCAGATTGCGTAGCCAAGACATTCTACGCCTCCCTATGCTTCTCTTTCCTTGGATCTTTCCCTTCATAATCAGTTGGAGCAACGTGTATTTCTCTCCACCTGTAATATGTCCGAGATATTCCAATTTTCTTGTTTTAATTGTATTTAAAATTTTTATTTCTATATTTATCCTTCTCAGAACCTCTTTGTTTGTGACATGTTCTGTCCACGATATTTTCAGAATTCTTCTATACACTCAAAGCTCGAATGATCCCAGTTTTTTCATTGATGTTGCATTTAAGGTCCACGATTCCATTTTTACAAGCAGAATACGCTTCAGCAACAGTAAGGATTTTGCCGAAATCTTCCAATTCTTCATCAGCCTCATCAGTACTTTGTTTGTCACTAGTTTGGTGACTCAGTACGATGTCAATATCTGACAGTTCTTCGCTTGTACTTATTTCGTCATCAACTCGTATATAGTAATCTGCAGAGCAGTCAGAACTGAGAAGGGAAACGGCATCCTGCAGACGCGCAGTCCCTCAGTAAAAAATGGTAAGGGACAATAAAGAAGTTTTGAACTGTTGAATTTTAAAAAAAATATTCTTACATTTTTTATTAAAAAATATAAGACTATGAATCATAATAAAATTAGCTGATTATTTTATTAATCAGTAGGCAAAATATGAAATACCAAATATTTTTTATAATGTTTATTGAGGAAAATATGTACTACAACTTAATATTATTTACCTAAAATATTTGAAAAAGTTTAACGTAACATGTTAAGTATTGTTGACTTAACATACTTTGGTAGGTCCTAGGAGTTTATTTTAAATTTAAGTATATACCATCCGTGATAAACAGTTGGAATCCATTCCAAGAATGATTTTACATCATTCAGTTTTTCTGGATGAATATTAAGGGGGTGATTATATTTTTGAGTAAGTGTAGGATTTTTTTTTTCTACAGCTGTTGGTCTTTCTTTTTTATTTAAGGACATGGAATTAAATAATCCGTTGTATGATGCTGAATATTGTATATTTTTGGGAAGTTATGAAGATAGGCATACACTACTTTGTAAAATACCTACCGGTTGATTGAAATAGCTTTTCAGTACTGAACAATCGTATATATCCTCTTGCTAGACTCTAGTTACTAGAAAAGGTTTCTTTTTCTGACACTTCTTCAAAATATCTTCCCAGTGATTGGGCGAATAGACTATTTCACAGTTTTTCTTGACATAATTTTCTACAACAGAAAAGTCTCTGTCCCTTGGCAACATTGTATGTCCTACCTGAGGAAATACATGAACTATTTCTTTAAAATAGTCATTTTGTAAAAGATAAAGACAAAGACCAATGATGGTTTAGTTTTTATTTTGTCCGTTGCAATTGTCTGAAATATTTATTAGTTTTCTGCCACAAATATTAGTTTTCTCAAAGTAACATTTTAAGACATCTAGCTATTTTGTCCGACCCTCTTTTAGCAGTGGATTCATCCCACATAAAAAAAGTAACCCTGATCATCTCCAAGGGAATGTATGCTTAAATTATAGCAGTACAGTTTTCTCTTATAGAACATGGGACCAGTGGTAAGCTTTGGTTTGGAAAGGGTTTTCTGTAGATTAAAATTTATTGCATGCACATCTGGGTTTAAGTTTGCTTTTTCTACTTCGTCTGTGACTGCCTGTTGACCTCCTTAAGCTTTTCTATGATGTAATTCTTGTTCAGTTTCATTATTTTAACCTCAGTTTCATTATTGTGTAACTTAGCATTTTCTAAAGCTACTTCAAATGTATCCATTTTTGGAGTTTTGAAACTTATATTATATCCTTTAGTAAATATTCTTCTGAATTTATCTGCAGAAACTGGAGTTTTCTCTTTTAAAATGCATTCTCCTACTTATTTCTCATAACAAGTCTGAATATAATATTCCATACTCGTACATTATCTAGAGCTGTCAGCATGGGTGTTACGGCTTTTGTACTTAGGTAAGCTTTCAATAAAAGATTTCAGAAAATCTATATCAGAATTGGAATATTTTTTAGGATGATTTGAATGTCGACCTCTTAGATCTGATTTTGGAGTATTCGATCCAGTTTTTAATTGTTTTACTAGGTTTTCAACTCGACCTCGATTTTTCTGTAAGCCATGGATACTTAGAAAAGTCATTTTGCATAATCTAACATCTTTTTCTTGCGATTTTAATTTATATTCAATAATTTCAGATTTTTTTGACACGAGTGCTTTAGTTTTGTTCCTAGTCACATTTTTAGATCTCATACAACCTTGCAAGTAAGCATTTTGTGTACCAAAACTGTTCATGCCCCAAAAACTAACAAAAATTGTTTGCAGTTCTTCATGTGAGATGCAAATAACTCATAGCATTTATTGGGGCAACTACACGGTGGACCATGTGTTTTTGATAAAACAATATTTCCCTTACCTCTGTATCGTTTATATTATTTTCCGCGATTTCTGAGCTCTTTCATTTTTAATTGCTTAGTTAAATTGCGTTTCCTTTTTCTAGATTTTGTTTCTGCAACAGAATCTTCTTTTTTTGTTATACTGTGTTTATTTAATTCTCCTCTATTTTCTTTTTCTTCCTTCCTTTCTTCTTGAAGTCCATATTCTTTCAAAATTTTTCTAAAACATAAATAAAAGTAATATTAAATATTATACCGCTGCAGAGAATAAATTTTCATATTTGCAAGTAAAAAATATTTTTATGCAAAGTGAATGTGGACGTAAACAATTTTTAAGAACATCCTTTACCATTTTTTATTTACAAACAATTATTCTGAGACTATAAATAAATTACCTTTTTTGTAGATTATTCGAGCTAGCTTCACTAAATATTTGAAATTCAGGATCTTTATCTGAGTGGTAATCATCGTAGCTCTCAGAATTGTCACAATTATGCATGTCTCTTACCAAATTTTAAGAAATTAATCTGGCTTCATCTATTTATTCAGAAGATAAAATAAGTCAAGTTTTCTGCGATGCCATGTGCATTGCCTTCTTTTACAGAATATTTAGGGAAAAATCAAAATTTGTCCATTACCATTGTTTACTATCTAGCCCCTCAATTCAAGGTCTGGACATTTTAATGCAAATATGTACTTTTACCGTAAATATTTAATAACAACTGAAAATATTAGAAAGAGGCAACTATTGCCAGAAACGATTCCGGAGCTAAATAGAGCGTTGAACAGAGAATAGCAACATATACCGCAAGAATTCAGCAACTTATTGCAAGTATGCCTTGGTGTATAGACACTCTCAGCAGATGTAGGGTAGGCAATACTCGATACTAAACCTAAAAAACAACTAACTGTGGGCCACTAAAATTTTATTTTTTCATTTGTTTAATTTTCGAACAATGTTAATTTTTCTTTCGTTACTTATTATTATTTTCTTTTGGGGTACTTATTTTTCCTATTGTTACTTTTATAGTATTTTAAACAAACGATTTTTATTATTACTGTTCTTTCCACTTGCAACACTTAACATATACAGGATCTAAAAAAACATACAAAATGCAAGTTTTTTTTGCATTTGGATTTTCTTGACAAGGAGTGTATAATGTAACAGCAACATTTAAAACAGTTTTAAAATGTTTTCTTAATCTAATTTTTTTTGCTACAAATTAAAAGATTTATATAACTTTATGTGTTATAAAAATATTTTTTTAGTGGGTTAATTTTTATACTTTATTTCTAGGGACGCAACCTATCAGAGCATGATCGCCTGTTTTTACGTCAAGTACATGAAGCTTGTCAACATGATCCGAAAACTTATTGTGACGAGGATAAACTGAGAAACCTGGCAAATAACATAAACGATCGTCAAGTTGGAATTCACATGAAGTGCATGGCTGTAAGAGCTGGCTTGATGAAACATCGCGGCGAATTAGATATACCTGTAATACGATCGAAAATTGCATCGGTAACACACGACCCAGGCAGAGTTGATAGCCATCTTCATAGGTGCGCTCAAAAAGCGGAGTATCCTGAAAAAACGGCCAATTTGTTGTGGCTCTGTTTTGTCCAGAATGGTATTGAATATTTTCATAGGTTGTAAAACAAAAGTGTGTGGATTTTTATTCTAAATAATAATTAAGTCAATAAAAATTAGAATTCTTTTTTTTATTTTGTTTCTTAGCCTTCCACAAATTCTCATTAGCCCCTTTGGTTTTTGCTCTTTTTTATTTTATAAAAGTAATCAGTCTTACTTATAAAATATAATCATAAAGAATATTTACGTAAATAGTTTAACTTATTTAATATTATTTAGTATAAATTCGTTATACTAAATCAAACAGTATATCGCTTATCGAATGCAGAACTATCGTAAGTCACAAAATGACAAGAAATAAGTATGGATTCCTATGATATAAGGGAATTATTACTGGGAATCGTATGTACGTAAAACTGAATAAGGTAAATCAGCATAAAAATCATGGTACTGGGCGGGTATCACTTTCTTGTTACATAAAAATTGTAGATGCTCATGTTTTTTCTTGTCAATGAAAGAAAATCTTTATATAACTGTTTCAGCTCGACATTATTAATATCAATATCAATTGACTTTCTATCTTTATGTAATAAATCAATCGTTTTATATTGCTCATGATTAGACTTAGGCAAATATGCACATTGCATATTTTGCATATAATGCATAAAAAATGCAAAAATGTCAAATTTTTGCATTTATTTTTATATTTTATAATATATAAATATAAATTATATAAATTTTTATAAAAGTGAGCATAAAGTGTATATAATTTGAAATTTTGCTGTTAACTATATATTTTTATATTCAAACTTACAGATAGCAAGAAAATGCCAAGATTTAATTGTGTTTTATAATCACTTCAAATTTAAATCTTGGTATAGTAGCTAATAAAAAACAACCGCTTATAGTTTTGTCACAATTTGTACTGAAATTAAGGTTGTGTGTTGGCCAGTCTAGGTAAAAATTTTTATTTTGACGGTCAGTTTCATTTGGTTTCACTTTTGTTGTAAAATTAGAGGCGTAAACAAAGTGTATTTCTAATTGTGAATAATTATTGTGTTTTGAAAATGCCAAAAATAAGCAATGTTTCTACTTGGACAAAACCTTACAAAGAGCTATCTATGGACATGGATAAAGTTTATTGCTCATGTTGTGGCAAAACCGTAAGTACATGCGTATTATTTTTTATTTTATTTTAAAAATTTATTTACACGGTGGTGCAAACAAAGATTTTAAAATTGGAAATTATGTTTAAGAAAAGTGCCGACACAATGATAGTTCGCAATAAATCGATGTATTTTTTCTTTTTTCAAGCATTTTTTGAAACTCCTTGCTATAAAAAATAGGATATCTATATACAACTCAAATCATTCAATAGTCTACTGAAAAGTCGCTAACATTTTTTTCTAACAATAGCATAGTTTGCTCTAATTTTGCTAAAAACAAAAGCTTATCATATATTGGACTTAATTAATTAAGGCTTTTAAGTTATGCTCACATTATTTTTTTTAAATGTAAACAGAAAAGACTAAGAGCCTCTTGTAAATATTTGGGGGTTCTTCCTTCTTGCACAATCATTTCTTGACATTTTTAAGATTACTACACCGATTTTTATTTGATTTAATTTAAATATTTTAATTGTTATACAAAAACTGTCCATTTTTAGTTTATTTCTACAATCTTAGATTTTTAAAATGGGTACAACTATAGAATATTTATATTCTTTTTTAGATTTCATCTGAAAAAAATTTCAAATAGATTAAACATTTAGCTAAAAAATTAAAAAACCACATGCGGTGAAAAATATCAACCTTTAGTGTCCAAGTGCTTTCAGTCAAGTTCCAAAAAACAAACCGAACAAGAAACTTTTAACGAAGACTTGTGTCGCGCATTAGTATCTTCTAATATACCACTTCAAAATTATCTAATGAAAACTTTAGTTCTTTTTTAACAAAATAACGAACGAACTCTAAAGAGAAATAATGTCAATTTGTTATACTTCTCAGTTATCCACAACATAAAAGCCGAAATGAGTAATAATTACTTTTACATATGTGTGGACGAGACCACTGACTTGTCAGTAAGATACATTGTGCACTTATTTATTGGTGTACTTAGCGATGAAACCTTTCCAAAATTATATTTAATTTCCTGTAAGCAACTGGAAAAAACCAACGCTCTAACAATATCACGGTTTCTACAAGAAGTATTAGCAAACTTTTTGCTTCCTGCTGCTGTGCCTAATGATAAATTATTGCTTATTTTATCTGATGCCGCACCATATATGGTGAAAGCAGGACAAAATTTAAAAATATTTGACCGAAACTTAATACATGTCACTTGTTTAGCGCATGGAATAAACAGAGTTGCGGAAGAAGTAAGAAAAAAATTTCCACTAGTTAACAGTTTAATAGCGAGCATCAAAAATATATTCCTGAAATCACCTGTAAGAATACAATGTTACAGATATATGCTTCCTGCTGCTCCACTGCCACCGCAACCCATTTTAACACGTTGGGGAACATGGTTTGAAGCAGCTAATTTCTATGCTGATCCTTTTGTTGATTTATAAAAAATAATTAACCGTTTAACGTATGATAGTTGCCAATCTTTATTGGAAGCTAAGCAAGCCTTCCAAAATAACATCCTCCAACAGCAACTGTCATTCATAAAATCAAATTATAGTTTTGTCCAGAAAACTATAACTTAATTAGAATCCTCCAAATTATCATTGTTAGAGAGTACAGTTTTAATAAAAGAATTTGAATCATTGTGTCAAAACGTTAAAGGTACTATTGGAAAGGAAATTTTTCAAAAATTTAAAATAAACCATGGAAAAAAATAGTGGTTACCAGGTTCTTTCTGAAGTGGTTTATATACTAGCTGGGACATTTTCCGGACCACTTAATTTAGAACCATCTATTATAGTAAATTTAAAAAATGCCCCAGTTCTATCAGTTGATGCCGAAAGTTTTTCTATTTACAAATATATGTATTCAGATAGAAGCCATAAGTTTTTATTAGAAAATTTTGAACATCATTTGATAATCTATTGTTACCACAATTCAAAATAATATTTATATGTTAAAATAATTGTATATTATGTTATGTATTTATAATATTGTAAGTATTTTGTCTTCCATTGCGCCTACTTCCTCTTCCGAGCTTTCTTTGCATCTATATAGTTCTGTGAAGTGTGTTGCCCCATGAGCTATTGTCAATTTTAACTACTGGTCTGCCTGTTCTTTATGAAGCTTTTAAGTATTCAAATAGTTTGGCGCTGTCTTTACTATTCTTTTCTAGGTCCTTTAACAGCTCTTCCATCCACAGTTTTTCTTTATTCTTGCAACAATAAACCGCTGCTTTCTTTTTTTCTTTATATTCGTTTCGATGATGTGCTTCTTTAGTTGATATCCATTTATCTCTTGGTTGGTTTTTCCGTTTGATTTTGATTTCGCATTCTGCATCAAACCACTTTTTTCTTCTTTTTATTTCCCTCTATTCTATTCTCAAAATGGATTCTTTTATATTTTTCCATATGTCCTCTGTGTTATTTGCTTCTGTTAGCTTTTCCTTTAGGGTCGTCTCAAATTGTTCTCTTAGTTCTTGTACTTTTAACTTCTCCAGGTTCCATATTCTTTTGTTTTGTCTTGTTCTCTCTGCTTTAATTATCTTCATTTTGATTTCTCCTATTACTAGAAAATGGCCTGTGTCCGAGTTTGCTCCTCTATATGATCTGATATCGTGCATTATTGCTTTCCATTTTTTGGATATTAGTATGTTATCTATCTGATTTCCATCTGTTGTGCCAGGTATCAACCATATTACTTTATGCTCTCTTCTGTGCATGAAGTTTGTGCTCATAATGTAAATGTTTGTTATTGCTGCTAGTTGGCATAATTTTCTTCCGTTATGGTTTGTCTCGTCATGAATGGTTTCTTTCCCTGCTACTTCCTTATACTGGTTTTCTTTGCCTACTTTTGCATTGAAGTCACCAACCATTATTACTATATCATTTCTGGGTAACCTTTCATATATTTCTTCCAGTTGTTCATATAATTTAATTTTATCATTTTCTGGTGCATTTTCTGTGTGTGCATATAATGTTTATGATTGTCATATTGGCTTGTTTTTTTTTTCTATTTTTATATATGACATTCGTCAATTTATCGTTTTAAATTGTATAACTTTCTCCCTAATCTTATTGTTAACCGTGAATACTGTGCCGTTTTTCCCTTGCTTGTTTTCTCCTGAGTAGTATATTGTGTAGTTTTTCTTTTTGATATTTCCTTCTCCTTTTCATGGTACTTCTTGTGGTGCTAGTATGACTATTACGTATCTTTCCATTTATCTTGCTACCTCTTAAATTTTTCCTGGTCTCAATAATGTTTGAACGTTCCAGGTTCCTACTTTTACTCTATTTTTCTTCTTGTTTTTTCTTTATTTTTTTTCTTATATTTAATTCGTTGTTTTTTTTCCTTGTTAGTTTTTTCATCTGGTGTTCATTCGTTTTTTTTTAAGCCTCTTTATATTCCATAAACGCGTTTTCCATATTCGTTTGTCAGGATGTTTTAGTGATACTGGTCGTTTGTTCTTTACTATGTGCTACTTTTACATATGATCCCGGTTTTTTGGCTTTGTGCCAGTATTATTTGCGGTGTTGGTTATTTTCACCATATTTTCTGGTTTATTTTCGTCATCTCCTGGTGATCTTTCAGTATATGTTCTTCCTCTGGGTTTTTCCTTGAGATGTTTTAGTATTCATCGTTTAGTTTTGGGTCTTCTTGTATCCTAAGCTATTCACAATATATGTTTTGTCGTCTATTTTTAGCTTATTATAATTAAGCGATGCCTTTTGACCCCTTTCTCTTGCCTCTTTTAGGTGTTGTTTCAGTATTTTCTTCTAGTCTTGTATCTCCTTGGAATAATCTTCACTTAGATAAATTTCAGTTTCTTTTAGTCTTTTCGATTGGTTCATTATTTCTGTTCTTTTGGAACCGCTTTTAAGTTCCAGTAGTATAGGGCTCGGTAACTGTCGTAGGGAATCTCTTTGGCTACCGACGCGTTTTATATCTATTATGTCTGTGTGTTCATTTAGTGGAACTTGGATTTTAATTGCCATATTTTTTATACTATTTATCATATAATTTTCTAGTTCACCTTCTTTCTCTATAAATTTTACCAAGAATGTTAATTTTGGGACCCAAAAAACGATAAAAAAAATTTGCAACTCCTACCCCTGGCTTCCTCCTAAAATCCTCCCTTATAGGAGACGGAGAAATGAAAAACTTTGATTTGCCAAGAACTTGTACCTGTTATTTGTAATATGGTTTAGGGAAAAAACATTTTAAACAAGAAATATAGCTAAGATGATTTTAAAAAAATTAACTGATGGACCGTTACTTGATGGAAATTCATTTTATCTAACAATAAAATACTGCAAACTTTTGTTTTCAAAACTTCCACAAAAGGCTATAGCGGTATAAGATGGCAAAATCTGCACTCGGCTGGATTTTTATTTTGAGTGGGTTGGGCACTTAAAAACACATATTTAGAAACCCTTTTAGCCAAAATCTTAGCTCCCTAGGGCTCCTTATTGCAATAAATTTGTTTTTTCGAAAAAACAAAAAAATTTCCTGAGTTATCCTTTGCTTTAAAAAATTTGAAAACATTGACGAATATACATTTGAAAGCCCAAAAACCCTCTGATTTTTTTTTACATTTTTTGGATCAAAATTAAGCTCAGGAGAAATATTTGAATTTTTCAAAAAATATTTAGGTAACATAGGTTATTTTTGGCAAAGTTCTAAATCATTATTTTTCGTGTATTTTTCCTGATATTTTAAATGGCAAGATAAGATTTTTTATTTTCCCTCCAAAATATCCTCAAAATACGAAAAATCCTTTTTTTTATATTTTGTCGCATGTTTTAAGCACATAATCTCATTTAAATATGACAATTAACGATTTTAGTTTCTCTCTGTCCTTTATTCGAGTGGTGAATACCATTTAAATATTTTCGTGTCCAAAAACACTATGATTTTTTTTAGATTTTTTGGATCAAAATTGAGCCGAGGATAATTATTTGAATTTTTCAAAGAAGATTATGTTGGTTATTTTTGGCAACTTCTAAATAATTATTTTTCGTGTATTTTATCTTTATAACATCTTTAAAATTCGAAGACTCTTTTTTTGGTATTTTTCCACATGTTTTTACCATATAAATTAAAACCGTTTTTACGGCATTAAATTTTAATTTTATATGGAAGTTGCACAACATGTATATAGTTATATTACACTATATATATACACCATATATATATATATATATATATATATATATATATGTAGTTATATACACTATCATTATAGTTTTAATTGTCTAAAATTCTAGAAATCTAACCTCGTCATTCAAAAGAACGATAAAAAATACATAGATAATACTTATTTAGAAGTTTGCCAAAAATTACCTACATAATCTAAAAATTCTTTAAAAAATTCAAATATTTTTCGTAAGCTCAATTTTGATCCAAAAATGTAAAAAAAAAACACTCGAATAAATGAGTAACAAAAACAAAAATCCATATTTGTCATGAATCTACAGCCTCCTAAATTATACTCTTTTATTAAACTACATAAACCTGATCACCCAATAAGACCTGCAGTTTCTTTTTATACATCTCCGTCATATAAACTATCAAAAAAAACTGTTAGAGATTATTTTAGCACACTAAATTTTAACATCAATTTACCGTAAAAAATATAATAGAACCAGTAATAAAATAAAATATTTTCAATTACCTCAAACACCTCCAAATTAATTTCATTTGACGTCAAAAACCTTTTTCCTAGTATTCGTCCCACATAAACTTTTGTTCTATTTCTAGTAAAAGATCTGTTAGACCATTAATATTATAAATTCAATCATTGCGTCTAAAATTTTACATTTTTTTGAAATTTGTATAAGCCAGGACTACTTTGAATTTAATAATCTAATATATACAAATAACAGTGCAGGACTTATAATGGATAATCCTCTATGCCCATTGCTATCAGACATTTTTATGGACCATCTAGAAACAAATATTTCAAAACATCCCATATACAAACAGTTTTTGTATTGGTGGAGATACGTAGACGATGTACTGGTATCGTTTACAGGAACTAACAGACAACTTGACCAATTCTTATCGTACATTAATTCACTTCATAGTCATATTGAATTCACAATAGAAACAGAACAGAATCAATCCATAAAATTTCTAGATTTAAAAATTATCAGACTTAAAAACAAACATGAGTTCTTCGTATTTCATAAACCTACCCATACTGACACGACTATACACAATTCATCATCCCATCCTACACAACATAAATTGGCTGCCTACCACAGCATGTTACATAGATTAATAGAAATTCCCATGTCAAAAACTAACTTCGAGATAGAACTGAATATCATTAAGCAAATACCAGTAAACAATGGGTAAAACGAACACACAATAAATACAATTTTAAATTAAAAACTACATAAGAAAGCCCCCAAATAAATATCTCCACTACCGTATTCTCAGTACCTTCCGCTCAATTACATATACAGGCAAGATATCAACAAAAAAACCCAAACACATAGAAAAGGAATAACACCAACTTTAAGAACAAACAATCTGGCTAATTGGCTATGCCAAAGCCATTATATAATAAAAACAAAGAACAAACAACAACTTAGGTAAATACATACAAACTTAAATGTAGTGACTGTCCAAAAACTTACATCGGTCAAACTGGTAGAACTTTTATCAAACGTATAGCAGAACATAAAAGGACCTTCAATAATAGAAAAACAGATTCTACGTGCGCACTTCACCTTCTAGACCATAACAATTCTTTTAACGACTAATACTAATTTCAAATTCTTCACATCCAAAATAAAGGTCTTATGTGATCTTTATTAGAATCTATGGAAATAAACAAATTAAAAGTACAGACAAAATTCTGAATGACCAACTTGAGACAAACAGTTCCCCCTCCTCAACTTATTCAGTTAAAGACTATAAAGTGTAAACACATACCAAAAATAGATCACTTGAGAAAGGCACTCTGGCTGAATCAGAGATAGTGATAATAATTTAAAATAAATTTTGTGGAAGTGTTGAAAACTTACAATACCATCTTCTTCAGGTGTTTTTTGTTTTTTGTTTGTTTTAAGCCTTATTATTACTCCGGTTATATCCGGAATTGCTCTGATCCTTGATTCGGCGGGCGAACTTTCGACACCAAATTGTCTTTGTACCTGGGGTAACCGAAGGGTCAAATTTTATTATAGGAAATTTCGACACCGCGGCGTAAAGCAGGTAGGTAGGTAATTAGCGGCGATGGACATTTGCACCCAAGCAGGCAAGCGGGTTTTCCCAATATTTATTGTCACGGCGGGGGGCGTGGCACTTGTGTACTTGTGACTAAATTATTTCAGTTGTAATTTATTTCTTGTTTGACGTTGACTTGTGCACGTATACGGATATTTAAAAAATGAGTTTGATAAAAAGTTTCCGTGGTCGAGATTTATTAGTGGTGGAGTATCATTCGTTCTCGAAACAGAAAGTGTTAAAAAGCGGCGAGATATTTTGGCGCTGCATCCAAAGAAACACTAAGTGTTCCGCAAAAGTGTTTACAATAGGCTGTGAGGACCTCACCATCACAAGAAGTGATTTGGTACATAATCATGAAGCCGATCCAAAAAAGTTTGAAGTAAAGATGGTAACCAATGCATGTACAAGAAAAGCCCAAGAGGACATATCGGAAAAGCCTGCCAAAATTACAAGAACTGCTGTTGCTGAGTGTGATGCCAATTTGCTGACGGTTCCTGACATAGCTAGCATAAGAAAGAACATTTACAACTGTCGTCGTAAACTGTTACCAGGTCCGTTACCAAGAAGCATATCAGAAGTCCATAACGCGGTTAGTAATTATTCTCCTAAAACCTGTCACAATGAAAGTTTGTTTTTAAATCATCCTGAATTAAATGTAATTGTATTTTCATGCAAGACAAATATTCGTTTGTTGTGTAAATTAAAAACTTTGTATATGGATGGTACATTTTCATACAGTACCAAATATTTTCTACAATTATTTACTATACATGGCTTGGAAAACGGACATTATGTTCCTTTAGCATACTGTTTGTTAAAGGACAAATTGTCAATGACATACAAAAATTTATTTTCTTTATTAAGGTCTAAGATTTTTGAAACATTTCAATTATCATTAGAGCCAACTGAAATATTTGTGGACTTTGAAAAAGCAATTCACTGTGCTTTATTGTATATGTGGCCCAATGCAAAAATTAGTGGATGCCGTTTTCACTTACACCAAAACTGGTTTAAAAAAATTCAATCTTTGGGTTTGGTACAAGAATATAAGGATACAAATTCAGAAATTGGAAAATGGTTAAGGCATACGTTTGGTTTAACTTATTTAAATCCAGCAGAAGTTGAAGAATGCTTTCTTTATGATTTAATGTCATATAAACCTATAAACGCAACACTTGATATATATGCAGATTATTTACTGGAAAATTACATTGTCGATAGCGCTCCATTTCCACCACACATATGGTCTAATCAGAATCCGTCTATTGCGAGGACCACAAATGCCTGTAAATCCTTTCATTCGAGATTTAATTCTTCTTTTTATTCAACACATCCTTCTATTTTTATTTTTATTGAAAAGTTAAAAGAATTTCAAGTAGACACTTATGTCAAAATAAATAGTTTACATATACCAGCAAAAATCAAAGATACTACTGTTAAGGCTAAATTGGCATTTTTGGAGAAAATGATGGATAAACTACGATCCCAACAAATACGTAGGTTAGATTTTATAAAAGCTGTATCTTATCATTCCTATAATAGCAAATAAATCATTGTATACAAGTATATTAACGGTAAAATGTACAAAAATTAGGTACTAGTTGTATTATATTTAGATAGTATTACAGTTATAAAGAAATAAAATGCACATTACTTTTATTAAAATAAATAAATTAATTAATTATGGTATTTTATTTATGTCGCAGCTATATTTATTTGGTGTCGAATATACCTGTAAGACAAAAACGGGAATTGGGGCCGGTGTCGAAAATTGCCATTAAATTTATACCTCTCTCTAGTATGATAAATAAGATTTATTTAGGGGAATGGCACACTAAAAATATGTGAAATTATTTAAGTAATGTAAATATTTACCTAATAGTTTAATTTCACACTTTAAAATTTTATTAACGCAGGTTATAATAAAGGTTATAAAAAGCTTTTTGTGTCTTTATACTCGAGCGGACCATAAAGTGTACCTTAACTGCACAAACATAAAGTATATTATTAGATAGTTCCTAATTAAGCAATAAAAACGCAATAATAAACTACTATGAAAAAAAATTAGAAACCATAAAAATGAATTTTTTATACATTTATTTTACGTGATACATCTGTTTTAATGCTTTTTAAATCGATTTTTCTTAAACCATAAAAAATGTAAAATAATGCAGAAAATACTATAATAAAATAAAGACGGAAAGAAGTGTTAATAGTCCGCAAGATTTATGTGCAAGAGATACACAAAGGTGGAAGTCCAGGACCAAGAGACACTTCCTTGCATAATTTATTCTAATAGACCTACAAAGAAAAGCTCTTAGGGCTTCACAGATCGTAGATATGGAAATAAGTATCCCCATAAATTCATTATAATATAGGTTCTAGAGGAAAAAGATACGCACATTTCCTTGTAAATGAGGATTTCCTTTATTTTCTTTTAGCCAGCTTTCTCGATAGAGCAATAATTGTAATATATTTCTTCGATTAAATCTTAGTGCTTTTATTAAAGAGTTTTTTACTTAATTAAATATATATATTATTTATATTATTATATATTATATATTATTTATATATTTATTAATTTTGTCATATTTTAGATTTAAAATTGGCACAAAATTTAGCGGGAACATTAGTTTTATTTTAAAAATTTTGCGTTGTTTAATAAATTATTATTAAAGTTTTTAATATCAAAATCGCAACTTAATGAAAAAACTATAAACGTAAACTTGAACAAAGATTTTTAAAATTTTTTGAGATTGATTATTTTAAATAAACTATGGTAGGTGTTGCGATATGCCTATAGAACAATAACCCTCTAATATGGAATTGTTCCTTTCAAAAATTTAGAAGACGTTGTACGTAAACAGAGCTCTTTATGCTCGGTTCTTCTTTTTCTTGTAGTGCCTATCCGTTTTGGATGTTGGCGACCATCATGGAAATCTGTATTTTGCAAACTGCCGCTCTGAAAAGATTTCTGGTTGTTGTACCAAGGTAGGTGTATGTTTTTACTATTTCTATATTCGGTTATATTCAGCTAATTCTGTGAAGTAGTCATAACCAAATAAAAGTGAGCAACCAAATTTTGGGTGAGAGTTGACACTCAGATTTCATAAAAGGGTCTCCGCTGTGATTGTCCATCTGTGTTCTAGCTTTTCGTGGAACAAGAAGGGACTAAGTACAAATAAATAAAGTAGCCTCACTTATCCAAAACTTATGAAACTGGATCCTGTCTGAAACCATACTTAAACCTATACACCTACTTAAAATAAAAAAAAAACTACTGAAAAGTATTTATCAAAACAGATATGAAGCTTAGCAAGGACCAAAAAAGAATTTGCCAATGAGAATAAGTTGCGCAGCAATAAAGCGGTTTAGGTAACTGTTGGAACTGTTCCACTTTTTTATTCCACTTTGTATGGTATAAAAAAAATTCCTTAGGTTTTAATTTGCGTCTTACAACAAATCTTTAGAAGAGAACACTTAGAATTTCAAGTGGGAAGACATTCTCTACATTACGCATTAACACATTACGCATTAACGCATATATAACACACAATACATAAACATATAATACATAAACACATAATATTATATAAACGCATAACAAAGAAACAAATAATAGACAGAAACACAAAACAATCAAAATTTAATATCATTCTGATAGAACAAAATCACCACCAGAATTTTTAACTAAAATCATGGCTATTTGCCTACAAGATCGAGACTAAAGCAAGTCACCCGTCAAGTTTGAAAAATAACCGCTTAACAAACAAATGATTTCCAAAATGGAAATCGAAACATCAAACAACAGTTAAAAATGTAATTTTTCTTACAAAAAACAGTTTTAGGGCCCTTTTACTTGTTTATTTAGAGATTTGACGTCAACAGACAACATTTTTAGAAAAAAAGATATACAAAATGAGATATGATAAATTAAAATCGGATGATAAACACAAAAGTTATTGCAAAATGAACAACAAAATCGCTGTTTTTAGATATTGTTAATAACTTTTGTATTATTTATTAAAATTTGTTTAGATATACCTGAACTTGAGGGTATTTCGTATTTCAATATTGTGTAGAATATGAGTCAGTTTGGTTAAATAGTCTTTTTGAAATTAAATTTGTTTAAAAGATTTTTGAAGATTGAGCTAATTTCTAAGGCTGATCCAGATAATTTAACTTAATGATAATTTAACTTAATGGATCTCAATATTCCGGGGCTTATTTTCTTCTATAATACGTATACTAATAACCTATGAAAAACAGGTTTAAAAAATTATATTTATGTACACAAAATGATTTAATACACTTTAATAATTTAATAATTTAATTTATTTAGTAAATTTAATAAAGATTTATTAATTTAATGTACACTTTATAAGCTCATAAACATTTACAATAACCCCGTAGAATTTGGTTCAAGTTAAATGGCTAAAAAATATTTGGAAATCTATTTAAAAAATACAACTGATAAAACGAAAAAAAATGTTCTAGGAGCCTTAAGAAACAAGATAGCCCATTTTATAAAAAAAAATCATTGTTACCTACGTTATTCAACAACCTTAAGGGCTATAATTAACCAATCTTTTATAGGACAAGTCAAAGCTTCTAACAAAAAATTATTAAAAATTGTTTAAACAGAAGTGTTGTAAACAAAGAGTACTTTGCGTTTCGACTGGGGTAAAAGAGTGAGGGTAATCGACCGAAGTGCCAGCCGCGCTCTTCAAAAAATCCAACACAGTTCAAAATAAAGCGCTCGGAAAAAAATTACACTGGACCTAATTTGCTATTTGCTGTTAAACTGGATTACAACGTTAAAATATTAACATTTATCGTATTTTCATTGCAAAATTATCCAAAACAAAACAGCTTATAACTATGGAATGTACAAATCTTTTCTCAAACCGCCTTTTTATTGTTAGTTTCCAATTTATTAATTTAAAATCTAATTACATTAAAAAATGTTATTTATAAATATAATTAGTGATTTTGTGACCATGCGATGGGGGATCCAATGAATTGGCATCTACAGTCACTCCACTCAATTTTTTTTGTTCTCCTATTTAAGGCTTGGACGACAACAAAAATTATATTTTAATAAGTTGTACAACTTTCATAACAAATAAGTCACTTTCGGCGAATCGCTGAACTTTTGAGTTTATAGACGTCTTATCAAACCCAAAAATAAAACGAAATTAGTTAATCGAATCTCTAATGCATGCTTGGCATCACTGTATTTCCACGGAGGAACTGCAAAAATTAATAAAGCCCATGCCCAAAAGATGTGAACTAGTTTTTAAAAACAAGGGCTGGCCAATTAAATATTAAAATTAGTTTAAATTACTTCAATGTCATGTACAAAATCGTCTTAATGTAAATAGCCTAATTTTTGTAATATTAAATAAAAAATTTTTCGAACTGCATTTTTTTTTATTAATCAAAATTTTTGCTGTTTCCATTTTATAATATTGTGTTTAAGAGCTTGTTTGATGTAGATAGTAAATGGTTAAAAAATATTTAAGGTAAATGCCTTAAACTTCTATTTTCATGTATTTGGTAAGGTGACGCAGGACTTTTTAAAACCACTGTAGAAGTTATGATTTTTAGAAAGGCCTTGGCACTATATAGATGTCGATTTCTCTTAGCCACCTGCCTACGTTCTGATGACATCAAAACTCTTGTCGAACGAAAAAACACGATAAGCTCGCTCGGATTAGAGAGATATTTGGTCGGTTTGTATCAAATTTGAAAGCTGCTTTTTCCAAGTGAGTATTTGACCATCGACAAAAATATTGATTCTTTTGTAATTAAAAATGATCTTTTTGCCAATATATTGCGTATAAGCCGGCCAAGTATGGCTTCAAAATTTCTCCGTTGACAGATGCTAGATGTTTTTACAAGTTAAACATGAAGGTTTATGTCGGTAAGCAGCCCGAGGGACGTTTGCAGCAGAGCAACACAAGTGAAGATATCGATATTCGTCAAATTGAGCCAGTAAGTAAAACTGGGCGTTCAGTGGTAACTGTGTGAAGGAACAAGAAGGAGTTGCCGCCACGTCTAGTTTTTACAAAATATCGGAGTGTGCCATTAAGTATGTTTGGTTTCTAGCATGATTTATGAGTAGTAAGTTACATGGACAAAAAAAAATAAAAACGTCATTTCTTTATTTCACTTTCCACTATGTTGATTCCATTGATACGAATACAGGAGAACAAAAAGGCCACATATAGTTAATTTTACTCCCACTTACATACTGCCGCTATAAACGCTTTCATGATCTACCGAAATAACACAAACTATCATAAAATGTCAAGGCGTGTTTTTATTAAATTACTTGGGAAGGAGTTAATAGACGAGCAACAAGAAATAAGACTACAAAACGAAAGACTACCTCGTTCACTACGTAAACTTACCACCAGTAGGAGTGCACCTGTAGACAGTGAAGAAAAACCTAAGAAGCGACGATGCGAAGTGTGGCCACGAAGATCGGATAGAATATTGCAATATTTGTGTGTTGAATGCAAAAAACATGTATTCCGCATTCCGTTACGATATGTAAAGATTGCAAACACTGACAAGCTACAGATAATGCTACCGATTTGATCTTGTTATTCATTTGTTTTTTTTAATACGTTTTTTCATAGTGTATTGTTTTATTGGAGAAAATAAACATACAATTTTCAATATAATTTTGGAGCTATAGCATTTCAGATAGTTGAGTCTGCCAGACCCCACCAGACCTAAGTCGCTAGAATTAAGTACCAGACTAACCCAGGGTTAATAAATAATATAATATAAATAATATAATTAATAAAATTATAAACAATATTCAAAAACTGCGATTCATTTTGCAATAACTTTTTTGTTTATTATCCGATTTTAGTATATCTCACTTTGTGTACCTTTTTATTTTGTGTATCTTTTTTTTTTTTCTGAAAAAGTTCTTTGTTAACGTCATATCTCTAAGTAGACAAGTGTTTAAGTTATAAGCTAAATAATGAGTTTGACGTTTTGATTGTTTATGAAATAATGAGATTGTTTTTGTAATATCTCATACTATTTTAACTGTCAAACCTATCTATACAGTTGTGACGAAAAAGGCTTATTTTTTACTAACTTGTTTGGTCTAAAACTAGGCGTTAACTTTTTTGTTTTTCTGTATACTTAAGAGAATATAAACTACAATTGTAAAAATTGTTTGACAGTCCTAATAAAACAACACACTGTATTGTGTAAACTTCTAAATCTATTTAAGAGAAAACATTAAATGTCTATATAATTTAACCAAAGTTAAAGAAGTTACTGGACCGTTGTTTACTAGTCCTGTCCTTTGCAGAATATCTAATTACATTAAGGGATATCCCCAATCAAGGGTTAATTTCCTTAACAGTGATTATTATCTGAAATGTAAACGAGGGTCAGTGGACTTGAATACTCTCGTCGGCCATCTCTCGATAACGAGTTTTAAATTTCCAATTAAATATGCTCTGGTATAAAAAACAAACAAACAAAACTTTGAAACTCAGGCTAATCTAATTAGTACAATAATATTATGCGAGAGTTGTTGGATAACTGTGGCAGTCAGGATCATTGCAGGAAACAGGGCATATTACTCATTATTGACCGTACGTCAAAAATACTCTCAATACCAGCAAAAATAAGAGTGTAGACAATAATCCGTCCCACAATAACGTATGGAAGCGAATCATGGACTCTGAACCAGCGGGAAACAACAAAATTACTGGTACTGGAAAGAAAGATACTGCGGACTATCTATGGGCCTTGAAGAGAAGAGACAACAGGAGAATGGAGAAGAAGTCACAATGATAAACTTCAGACAGTATATGAAGATAAAAACATAGTTAGCTACATTAAAGCACACCGAATAAGATGGGCCGGCCACCTACTAAGATCGAGTGACGAAAGACTCCTGAATGCCACATTCTGGGAAAGGCCCGATGGCAGGTCAGTTGGTCTCCCAAGAAAGAGATGGAAGGACGCAGTAGCCAGTGATCTACGCAAAATGGGAATACAGCAATGGGAAATAGCTGCTCAGGACCGACAACAATGGAGGGAAATAGTAAACGCGGCCAAGACTCACATAGAGTAATAGAGCCAAATGATGATGATGTTAATTGTACGACAATGATGGTTTTGGGTGTGTATCGTGTGTGGACAAACGACAGTAGAGGAACACAAAGAAGACCAACTGGTCAACCGAGGTGTGCCACAGAGCGTCAAGATAGGCGCTTTAGACTACTGGCTCTGTGAGACCGGTTTGCTACTACGCTTCAAATCGCTGACCAACGATTTGGAGCAGAAGGTAGACCTGTTACTATGCGTACACTATACCATCTCATTCGAGTTTTTAGACTGGTTTTATTCCGCCCACGATTAGTGATTCCTTTGACTGTGGACCACTGTAATCAACATTTGAATTGATGCAGAGAACGGCAGCATTGCCAGACGAAATATCTGGTTTAATGTTAAAAAGCATGTACACAGGACAGTTGGACAGTTATGGGGCTATTGTCTAGGATAGCTTCTCAACTCTTGTGTTTATTAAAGGCAGTATGACAGCTAAGCGTTATGTACATGACATCAAACCATTTTACTGCCTTATCTAGACCGCTGTTGATACGTCCTTTTTTAGCAAGACAATGCGCGTCCCCATATTGCTCGTCGAAGTATGAACTTTCTCCAAGAAGCTGGCGTTAATGTTTTGCCCTGGCCAGCCAGTTCACTGGATTTAAATTCATCCAATATATGAGGGTTATGATTAGAAGGACACTGTCCACTTTGTACCATACTTTACAGACTCTAGCCCAACATCATATTGAGACAGGCCACAAACTAGATTTCGAAAAAGCAAAAACCATCGCCACCATTCGCTCCTTAAAATCAAGAATCATCCGTGAAGCTATCGAAATTAAAACACGGCCTAACAGCTTAAATAAGCGCGATAACGCTAAACGACTACCGGCAACATGGCGACCCCTGCTTCAGCGACCACTCGCGCACACCGCTCGGGCCACGTCAGCTCAGACCACGTTAGCGCAAAGCATTCCCGCCCTGTGTGACTGCTTTTATACCGAGAGTATAAAAGCAGCCACACAGGGTAAGACCGGCCGTCACTCGACACTGAGGAGTAGGCAGATTAAGACCTCAGTGCCGTTTGACCGTATCACTCTTGATAATGGCTCCAAAATGGGTGCCGAAACGTCGAGTTTTCAATTCTCAATATATATACATCAAGAATATTCAATTCAATTACAAGAATATTCTGCGGAATATTGCAGAAATCTGCTAATTCAACTATTGATTCATGTCTGTGATAGCACAGTCGTAAATAGCTGAAAGATTTAGAACATCATAAATGATAGTAAAATGTTACAATTACAACTTTGATCACTTCTAGTAGTATCACTTATGAACTTTGAACGTTGTGCTGAAATAGTGAACACATAAGTGGCTGCTCACTCGGGTTGTGGGCGTCCCTCCAAATATAGTTTACCTGGCGATGTAAGATTTGACAATATTGGTCACTTGATTAAAAGGCATGATACAAGTGCACGAAAGAAATGTAGGTTATGCAAAAGTCATACTATATATTTATGCAGAAAAAGTTTAATATATCTCCATCCCGAATGTTTCGAATCGTGTCATACAAAATAATAATCATGTTTTATGTATAACAGTATTGGCCAAGGGTGAGTACATGCACCCTAAGTTTGTTAGATGTTATTGTTAATTTTTTTGTTTAAAAATTATAAAAATATCTTAGTTGGGGCATTTTTAACTAGTTTCAATAAAAAAATTTGCATATACCTCATTATTAAAAATTTTTCCGTAAATATAAAAACGTCCTTCTGGGGTCCTATATATACTTGCAGAGAGCGTTTAAAGGCACAGTGTTGCATGGTTTTTCTGTCAGTGTAATCGACTCAGATCTTATAAGACTATAACCTTATTTCTCTCAAATTTGTTTTTGCTTTCTTTAGTTGCGAAGAATTTTTTTGTGTCGATTGTGTGAACTATTATATAGTTTTAAGGAAAAAAATGTTTCATCGAGGATTGTGAGATAATGCAAAACGTCTGAGAAATTATAAAAAGGTATATTGTAATAAAGGTAGACACTTTAAGAAGACGAAGAGAGCAGAAAATTTCTGGTCCTAAAATCTATAGCTCTATATTTAATAAGGAGAGATATTTACATGTAATTTAAAAAAAAATTGCAATAACGGTCGCAATATTGATTTGCCATTTTTATGTGGACATACAGTCATAGAGTTCCTTAAAATTATAATTAAATAATTACGTATTTGTTTCACTTTGGAATGCCTCCCTGGTAAATATAAGCTTTAATATAAAGTTATATTACGAAGTAAAAAATGCAATAAACAACTTTTCAATGCGATATTAAAATAGTACCTTAAACTATTCGAAAAATCCTTATTCACGTCTTATAACTTTGCTTTATAATCGTTATATATTTTTCCATGTATATCTCTTTGTAAACGGATTATCTGGTATATCGATATTTTTTCCCCTTTTTGTACAACGTATTCAGAATAAAATTATATAACATCGAAATAAAATTGATAATGTATTCAAAAAACTTTTTAACTGGAAATATCTACCATAAAATAAAAATGTCCTCGATATCGGCTCGAAACTCAATTATTTTGTCGAAAATGATGATTCCAATACACTGTTCATTTTGTGGAAATTTATACTTGTATGAACTGTAAAAATTTTCACAAAAGTCGCTAATGTAAGGGTGATTTTTTACTGCTAAACAAGAAATATCCTACTAATTGAAATATTGGCTTTAACTTAGAAAAGTTTGCAAATTAATATAGATATATCGGGTGCCCAAACGAAAACCAAACAGATCCATTATTAGGAACTGCGTCAACATTTTAGAAAAACTAGAGACCCGTGAATTTTTGTTTAACCTTTCAGCAGTCGCGCGTATGTGGTAGATACACGGATAATTTTTTTTTAATGGCATAGACATTAGTCATTCAGCCAGTTGCAATAGATTCTCCAATAAGACAAATGCACAACCCTATCCCTAATAGAAAACTAACGGATAATTAATAGAAGAATATACGACAAGGAAACTTACAGGGTCACTTGCTTCTCGTCTACGGGCCCATCAAGACATTTTTAGTAGACAAACAAAACTGGTCCACAGATAAGGTGTTATAACATTTAGGGTAAACAAAGGATACAAATCTAAACTTCCACAAATTCATGAAAAATTCCATGTTCGCGTACAAATTCTAAAGAACCGTGCATGTATCTGATAAGAAATCTATAATGATATTATATATTTGTTGTGAGCCAGGGATACACGGGTAATAGATTTAGTATAATATCTAATACCTACGCTGCGCTGCGATCGGGTGCTTTTCGCTATTCCTACTCCATTACTAAAGAAACCTTCCAGTGCACAAATAACCCGTCAAGGGATAGTACGCTGCTGAGAATTTTGCATTTGTGTTTCAGATATATGCGCGACTTTTTAGGTAAGTTTTTATAACATCTATTTTTTTTTGTTATAGTTACATTATTCTTAATGTAATATTGATAACATATTACTATTTCATGCATTTTTTGTGTTGCAAACTTTCTACGTTGATATAAGAGGTCTGTATCTCTCATATACACGCGACCATTTGTGGCAATTAGTTCCATTTTGTTTATTTTATTTTAGAATTGGCTGATAAGAAGAATATTTTCAATCTCAATGATCCCACTAATATAGAAGCTGTTACAAATTTGATGTTTGCTGAGTCGGATGACGATATACGTATGGATGATAGCGATACAGACGAAGAGGAACATGTTTCGGAACGTGATGACGATTCTGAGTTCGAATTGAGTGATGGAAGTAATGCTGAAGACGAAGCTGACAGTTCCAATGAGGCTTATATAGCTCATCCAAAGAAAAATGACAGGGTACATTGACACAAAATATTAAGTGAATTTAAAATACCGCACCAAACTAGCTAGGCTAATCCGAATACCGATGACGGACATAGTGGCTCAGATATAGACACACCATGAAATTACAGATCTATGACAGAATTAGGGGAGCCTAGGGAGACTTGAGACAAGGGAGGAATGAGACACTACGTTTATTTCATAAAATCCGATAAACAGTGCCATCTGTTGGTTACTGGTTCATAACTTAAGTCAATGCCAGCTTAACGGCGACAATGATTAGCAGAACGTCATTGTTTGTACACGTAGATTCTAACTCGATGGTACACGTGCATAATTTACGTCGAAAGTAAATCTTAATATCGTGATATCATTGTAGTTTGTAGCAAAATTAAGTAAGAATTCGTGTTAATTCTTCAGGTAGTGGGACCTCAGGTATGTTTTGAATTATTTGTTTAGTTATTTGATAAATTAGAAGTTTAATAAGAATTTTAGGTTAGATTATTTGGTAAAATGCTATATAAGGAGACATGAGACGTCTCGTGTCTCCCTAAATAGCGTTTTATTAAAATAATATGACTTAACATTCTGATTAAACACCTGATTCATTGGATTACTAGTATTTTTAAATGATTAATGCCCATTTGCACTAGTTTACGTTAATATTTAACTGATAGTTTTAGATGTCATTTGATGATTAAAGTGTTTGTGAAGTAGTCGTTAATTTTTAACGGAAACTGGTGCAAATGGGCATAAAACTGCTAAACCGATTGAAATGATAATATGGTTTTAGATATAATATGCTCCAATTTTGGATTAAAAAGACAAAACGAGTAGTTCCTCCTCCTGACGTTATGAAAACCGCAGTGGAACAAGTTCTTGGGGGAGCAAAATTACGCGCAACTGCAAGGAAATATGATATTCATAAACAAACGCTTAACAGATATGTGCAAAAAAAAGAAGTTACATGCCCCTGACGACAACATTACTTATTCACCTAATTTTAAAACTGCGTTAGTCTTTACCCATAAAAAAGAGGCTCCTTTATCGGATTATCTAGTTTCTGCTTCGCAAATGCACCATGGTTTAACAATCCCATGTGCACGTCAACTTGCATTTCAATTTGCGAAGGCCAACCATAAAAAAATATCCTAAAACATGGGATATTAAATCCATTGCTGGAATATGGTTGGTATCGCGGTTTTAGACATCGCCACCCTGCGTTATCGCTGAGGACTCCAGAGTCAACCAGTTTGTCACGATGTACGAGTCTCAACCGCACAAATGTTACCACGTTTTTCAATAATTTAGAATCGGTACTAAATCGCGAAAACTTTGAACCTCATCAGATCTGAAACATTGATGAGACAAGGATAACAACGGTACATAAACCACCCAAAGTTCTGGCAGCGAGGGGTATTAAACGAGTTGGAAGCGTCACGTCTGCTAAACAAGGCACATTAGTACCTGCCTGTTGTGGTATTAGTGCTGGAGGGAGATGTATTTCACCATTTTTTGTCTTTCCAAGAGTAAATTTTTAGGACTATATGTTAAGTGGTGGTTTTCCAGGAAATGCTGGTGTTGCTTACTCCAGTGGATAAATGTCTTCAGAAAACTTTGTTGTTTTCCTGGACGATTTCATAAAACATACTGGTTGTTCAATGGAAAACACAGTGTTGCTGCTCATGGATAACCACGAGAGCCATATTTCCGTTGAGTCCCTAAGGAAAGCAAAAGAAAATGAAATTGTGATGCTTACGTTTCCACACTGCAGTCATAAAATGTAGCCCTTGGACGTATCCGTTTACTTCCCCTTTAAAAATTATTATAATTCGCAGTGTGCATCATGGATGGTTTCAAATCCAGGTCAAACCTTGACCATTTACAAGATTGCTGCTTTAGCTAGTCAAGCGTTCGAATTAGCTATCACACCCAAGAATATTGTATCCGGTTTTTCATCGACCGGAATTTACCCTTTCAATCGTGATGTGTTTACAGAAATTAATTTTATATCTACCGCAGTGACCGATTTACTAATGAAAACATTAAGTACAATTCTAGAAGATGCATCATCTATACCGAAAACCGGCGTGCAAGAGGAAACTTTGAACCCTGCGAACATTCTAGAGTGTAAAGCCTCAACATCAAAAGCTCACGTAGAAGAGAACAATGTCAACGCTAAACAAAATTTTGTTAGTCCAGAAATTTTGAGACCGCTTCCGAAGGTAGGTCCACGAAAGCGGATTACAAAGCGAAAACGGGGTTCTCCAGGGATTCTTAACCACACACCAGAAAAAGACGCTATAGAGGCTGAAGCAAATGCTCGAAAGATAAAAAATGTTGTTCCATTGAAGTCATGGAAGTCTTTTTTTAAACAAACAAAAATCGTCACAGAAACTTGCAAGTCCACCAGGATCTTCTTCGAGTGATGAAGAGAAACGAAACGAGTTAGGAGGAAGCAGCGAAGATATTTCAGATGTTGAAAGCTACGAAAGAGAAATGCTTTAAATTAAAGCTGTTGAGGATGTAAGACACTCCAAGTGGGAGACTTTGTTTTAGTTAAATTTGGCACAAAGACTTGAACTGTGCATTATGCGGGTCTGGTACTAACAAAGGCAGATGATGAATATGAAATTAAATTTTTACGTCGTCACGAAGACACCTGGAAATTTATTTATCCATCAATGGAAGATATTTCTTCAGTTTGAGAACAAGATATTATTTTGAAATTAGCGTATCCAAACAATGTAGGTGGAACAGAAAGAGTCAAATCTACACTGACATTTGGTTTGGACTTCCGTTATTATCAAAATGTTCGTTAATTTTTGCATTTTTTTAATAATTAATATACGTTTTCCGTTCTTGATTAATAGTTAATACACATTTTGCGTTGTTATCTTTCTTTATGTTTTTATATTTTCAATATTTAATAAATATTTCCCAAAAGCTTACAATGTCTCAATGCTACCTATAACCTGTTTCAACGCTTCCTTATTTGAGATACTTTACACCATTTTATTTAAATATATCTAAACATTTTGAATAATCTTTTGGAAGCATGAAAAAGTATGGCAAGATTAATGAAATGACACACAATTAACTTGCAAATTGTATAATTTATAAAAAATTAAATTCATTTTTTGTCTCTCTAGTCTCCTATTAGATTAATTAAAATACTGAATTTTGTAAAATGTATGCTGCATCAATTTAATAATATAATCGCCAGAAAATTTAACATGTTATTTTCCCCAAGAAAGACAATATGCATGGTATATATATGGTATATAATAACAGCAAATTTACCAAGATGAATACAGTCATCAGACCAATAATGACATACGCGGCAGAAATAAAACCTGACACAGAGAGGACAAAAAGAATGTTAGAAACAGCAGAGATGAAAACACTTTCACACACAAAAAATTGATAGGAAAACACTTTGGGACAGAGCTAGAAGTACAGATATACGACGTAGATGCAAGGTGGAGAACATCAAGGACTGGGTAAGAAATAGAAGAGTAGAATGGAACGATAATATAAGCCGAATGGCAGCAAATAAAGTAGTAAAGATATAAAGAGATGGTTCCCCAATAGGAAGACGATCAGTTGATGAACGAACGAAGAAGATGAACAGTTAGCAGTTAAGTCAATAGAAAATATCTATTGACCCGCGTAGTATATAAGAATGATATAAGATAACCTTATCCGCTGTTAACCTCGGCAAATGCATGTCCATTTCTAGTTAAGTAGTGAACCTGTGATTATGGTGTTAATAAATATGTAAGTTATTCTACTTTATATTTATATCCTTCGTTAAAACCAGATAAAAAGGAACCAGACCTGTAAATACGTTCGATCTATTTGAAATAACACAAAGATTAAAACAGGGTGACAAGCTGGCACCAACACTGTTTAATTTAGCACTGGAATACTTAGTTAGAAATGCATCAGATCAGTTCGACGGGTAGCATATGCAGAAAACATAAATATCATGAGCAGAACCAAAGCAACAGGTGAGAATACGTATACGCAACTTAATTCACATGCTAAACCAATAGGTATGTTGTTCTGAAGCTATTTTCTTGTGGCATTTTAAAGTAATTACTATTTAAATGGGAATTAGCCACAATTAAAGGTTAAAGTACATTTATTGACGTTTCAATTTCCACTTCGGAAATCGTTCTCAAAATAAAAAAATCGTTTTTGTATTCTAAGCTAAGATTCTCAAAAAATTAGTCAAAATATTAAAAATTTTACAAATTTGGCATATAAAGCTGTTAGAGCGACGAAGGGGTGCAGCGACAAAAAAGAAAGAACTTGAGGAATTTTTTAGGCTTTTCGTGGGATACAAACGACAGTGAATATGCTAATAAGATAAACGACGTAAAACATAACTAGGTATGCCAGACTTAATTGCAGTTTGTAACGTATTGGATCTGGATTATTTGGGTTCAAATGACGACGTGATTGAAAGTATTTGTTCATTTTTGAATAAATTAAATGTGGATTACGAGAATGACGAACATGACGATGACAACAACGACGTGGAAGACGTTAAAGAAACTTAGGACGAAGATAAAGACGTTTATGACGATAAAGACGGTTGCAACGATAAAGACGATAATGAATACGAGAACGAAAGTAAAAGTAGGCAGACGACGGCTTTAAAGACGAAGAAGAAAACAAAATCAGTTAGAATGACGGCCGGTATAGTAAATAGTTCTTTTGCTTTAACTTTTAAAGACATAGAAAATAGCATAAGAACCTTTGATGGTAAAGACGATTATCCGATAAGAAAATGGATTGCTGATTTTGAATAAATTTCTGAGTTATTGGGATGGAATGATTTGCAAATGCTAATTTTGGCCAAACGATCCCTAAAAGGAATTGCGAAACTGTATATTCAGTCAGAAAAAGGAGATAATTTTTGGAAACTCTAGAAGAAAAGGCTTATTTTGGAATTCGAGAATAAAATGAGTCGTGCTGAAATACATAAAATGCTGATGCATAGAAAGAAGAAGTATGATGAGAGTGTACAGGAGTATGTACTGACGATGAGGGAAATTAGTAGATGCATTATGGTGCAAACAACTTTGGAGATTTCAAGCAGAAAATTAAATTATATGAACTCATTAAAAACTAGACGACAAGTAAATCATCTAGGACTGAGACGCTTAGAAAGAAGTGGACAACCAGTGAATCAAGACGAGATGACAGAATCAATGAAGTACAACGAGATGGCAGAAACTACGAAGCAAAACGAGATTATAGAAACAATGAAGCTAGGGGAAATAACAAAAGAATGCAGAAAAATAGGATTAAGAAAGAAGAACTTTTTATCACACAGTCGGTATTGTTGTTTTGGCTTAAAAGGAGTTAACATAATATGGTTACACCCGGAAATATTGCCGATTCATAGCTATAATGCGAAAAAGTTAACGACGTTGTTGGGAGTGTGTTCGATTTTAATTCGTAAACAATTCTCTGTAATTTTTATGTATCAATCGTGTACCTGTAAAGAACAGCACAACAGTTTGTTTTGTGTAATAAAGACTTCCAATATTGATCGCTGGCTTTAATTCTGATGTTAGTGCCTTTTCAAATTATAAAAACCTACTACACCAGACATTTAAATCACGAGACGCATATTACAAAACTAAGATATAAATCTTCAAGGCCATAACCCGACGGATAATAAGTTATGTATGTGAAACTTGGATATTGACTCAAAAATCTGTAGATCGAAGGGACATGTTTAAAAGAAAGGTACTGAGACGAATACTAGGCTGTATAAATGAGAACAACAGATGACAAATCAGATATAATTATAAAATATTTAGTATATAGAGAGAATCACCTTTATCTCAGTATGTCCACCTATAGCGTCTTCAATTGGGAGACCATGCATTTAGGATGGAAGAAACAGGCTTCCAAAAAAATTGTTGAATTCAAAAATGCAGGGAAAGAGACCTATTGGGAGACCGAGAAAGCGATGGGAGGATGATGCGGATCAGCACCCAAGAAATCTTCTTGGCAGTAGATCGTGGAGGATGGCTAAAAACCGTAACGAATGAAGAGGTTTGTCGAAGGAGGCCAGGGCTTAAATTAGGCAGTAGAGTCATAAGATAGATGGAAATGAATCAAAGTGATAAGGAACGTTGAGATGCAAAAGTTTTGTAGTAATAGGATTACCAGAAAACCGACAATATTAAAAAATGATTCGATAAAACAAACTATACGGCTTTATTAATATCTACCTTTTTTAGCCGCTATTAAAATATATACTGGCTACTACACTATCGATTAAATGGAATTAGTTGTGATATTCTCCTTCGATGACTATGCCCCTTTTTTTCTTTATGCTGTACAGAAAATTCCATCCCGCATCCCTAATCTCTCCGTTAAGTGATTTTATCGGATATTGTGCTATTTTATATACTTTTATTATCTTTTTTCTTGTTATTCATTAAAAAATCAATACATTCGTACTGGTATATGATGCGATAAAAGTTCAATTGAATCTGAATTATTGTATCGAAAAAACTCATTTGGAGAATGGATTAAATTTTCTCATTCATTGAACTGAAAAAGTGTATTCTTATATCATCGTGTAGATTTATGATTGTAGTTAAACAGTCTATCATTTTTTGTTCACTCAACAAATTTTTTATTGATAAATACAAGTAATCGTATCAAGTCAAGTGAGTCGTAAAAGATATAACCGTAAAGTTAGTCTTTGACAAAAAAGAACTAGCATACAAACAATAATGAATTTGTTTATTATTGATTATTGACATGACCAGAAAAATAAATGCCATTTTTGTGACACTCTTTGATACATATTATTTAACAACTGCTTTTGGTAATTTGGAAATAAAAAATAATAATTTTTTTTAATTTAAATTAACGTGCATGTGACATCTATGGTCATTAGCACGAGTTACGATTTACATGGTAATATCATATTATTTACAAAATAATGTAAATAACATTTAACATAAAGAGAAAATAATAAAAACTTATAATATAACATTTATATTTTGTTGAGCAGTTGACTTTTCTCGAGGAATTTGATAACCTTGTTGATTTAGTCTGTGCTGTTTAGGACCTCTTTGAAGTTAGTACTGATATCGAGCTGTTGGCGTATTTTGGCATAAAAAGGGCATTCGATAAGTATATGCCTGATTCGGAGAGTCATATTGCCATATTTTTTCGAGATAAACTTGGATAGGTAAGAAGGTTCACTGAGGATTTAATTTCATGCAGCGATGAAGTAACATTATTCCAGTGAATCTGCCAGGTGGATAGATTCAGCTTCTTCAGTCTAGCTTTGAGATCTTTGCAAATTTGTATATTCATAATGGTGTCCGTGGATGATGCGGCTTTTTGCGGCACTAATACCAACATGGGATGGTACCCATATCAGAGTGATAGTTGTATTTTGATTTATAAGTAGCTGATATGTGTCATGAATATCTTGGACGATAGGATGGTTGGTGGATATAGCATTAATGGAGTGTATAGAGGAAAGTGAATCAGAGCATATAGCTATGTGTGTATTTGGATATTGTTGGGCATATTTGAAAGCATGTGAGATAGCTAGTAGTTTACCAGTGTAGATGCTACACCAAGGAGAAATTTTAGATAGTTCGATAGGCTCTTGTACAGTGGTTACAGAATATCCAACACCACTTTTAGTCTTTGACGCGCCAGTATAAAGAACTATGTTATATTTATTTTTAATATATATTTAAATGGGAATAAGCCACAATTAAAGGTTAAAATACGTTTATTGACGTTTTAATTTCCACTTCGGAAATCGTTCTCAAAATACAAACATTAGTAAATTGGAAATTGAAACGTCAATAAACGTATTTTAACCTTTAATTGTGGCTTATTCCCATTTAAATATATATTAATTTAAAATTCCACAAGAAAATAGCTTCAGAACAATATATTTATTTTTGTTTATACGTTCTAGAAAGAGAATTCTTAATGTACTAAAACTGGTATTTTCCTTGTTAAACTTGGTGAGGGAAATATCATGATGTGGGAGTATGTTGGTCCAATAGGGATTATTGGAGAATGGTAGAGTTCTGGTTTCAGACAAATTTATATCTTTTAGTAACGGTTGTAGAAGACTAGGAATAGGATTTATAATTAAGTTACATGAAGGGTTGTTATGGGGATGGTGTGATGATGTAATTAAATGATATACTATATTGGACGGATTGGAAGAAATTGCAGCATAGGAGAGAAGAAGGTTTTCTCGCCTAAGCCATAGAGGAGGTTCATTAGCTTCACAGTAAAGACTTTCTGCCGGACTAGATCGGAATGCTCCAAGACATAGACGAATAGCTGTGTTGTGTACTGGATTTAGTGAATTTAAGATTGATATAGTACCAGACATATAGACAAAACATCCATAGTCCAGCTTGGAGCGGATAAGTGATCTGTAAACTTTCAGTAACGTAGTTTCTTCCGCGCCCCAATGATAACTCGTTCGTCTGCTAAATTTAATTACTTTGGATTTAGAGTGGGAGGGGGTAAGTCCTAGAGAAGCTACTTTGTTTTGTAGGTCATTTACTCCTAATTGTAGAATTTTACTAGTAGTTGCGTTGGATTTACCATGACAGTACATTATTAGGTCATCGGCATATAATACGCATTTGATTGGTGGAGCTATATTTTTACTTAACTTGCTAATCGAAAGAATGAATAAGGATGTTCTTAAAACTGAACCTTAAGGAACTCCGTCATGTTGGATGTGTGGAGAAGAAAAGAAGTTATTGACAGAAACCCTGAACGATCTAGATGTTGGGAAGTTTTTGATAAATGCGTATATGTTGCCAGTAAGGTTACATTCAAAAAGTTGGTCAAGAATTGTATTTCTAGAGATGGTATCAAATGCGCCTTCTATATCAAAAATAGTTGCTATCAAATCTTGCTTGCAATTTATTGCGTTGGAGATATGGGTTTGGAGTATTGGGCTAGCGGTAACCAGTAAAGAAGGTGATTCAAGACTTGTGTCAGTGGAATGAGTTCTTTTTATGCCAGAGGTAGAAGGGACAGATAATGGTATTATAGACTGTTCATTTGGGTTTGTTATGTCAGTAGGTAGGTTATTTGGATAGATTTCTTCTTTTGAGGAGGGTGGAAGAGGAGATATACTATAAGGAGGATCAATTGGCGTTTGGCTAAAAGTTGTATTTGGAGAAGGATTGCTAGTTATTTCTTGAATGTTAGGGCAGGAGTCTGCAGTGTATCCAGATTGCTTACATAAAAAGCATTCTAGTTTGTCCGAAGTAATAAAGATCCTATAATTTGTATTTTCATATAAAATTACAATTGAAGTATTTAACTCAAAGTATTCTTTATACGCTGGTTAGAAATACGTGAAGCAAAGGTTATTTCTTTAGGGGTAACGATTTCGCCGATTGCCTTTATGTAATCAAAAAGCACTACGTCTGGGATAGCGTTCATAACAATGGCTTGAGTGCTACTGGGACATGATGTTGCTGTTATAGATTTTTTCTGTGTGATTTTGGTAACTGCAGCGAAGCTAGGTTGAGCTGTTTGTGATGATGATGCCATAATTTGATTTTAATATTTTGGATGCCAAAATATTAAGTATGGCCAGAAACTACTGGCCTAATTTTATTTGTCTAAAGTATTTAAGTGATATCGACTTACCAATATTTACTTCATAAACAATCACATTAAACTAACAAGTTTTTATTAAAAATACTATTAGTAGAAGCCTGATGTTCACTCGTTGGCTTCTGAAATAGGAATGAATAATAAATTTGTAATGTAAAAAATATGCAAAAGATTAAACGTCTTTCTTTACTTACAAACAATGTAAGATCGCTATTTTATTTTAAATACTCAAAGCGAAATCCGGTGAATTATAAGAAAAAGTGAGACAATTTTACTAAAAAAGTTTTTTAGGTTTTTTTTGTTAATTTGTTGCTCAAATAATACAAAAATACCTTAAAAAATCGATTTTTTGAAAATTATTAATAACTTTTGTAAAAATTCACAAGAAATTTAATTTCGCGTGAAAATCACAAATATTCAGCTACATATAAAAATTTGAAGAAATTAATATATAAAAAAGTTATTGTGGGTAAACTATTAGGTCTACATGAATTATAAAAGCACCAAATTGAAGAAAATGGCTTATATTATCACATTAAATCATTTAACGATTAAGAAGTTTATGTTAAATATTGTAAAATAGGTTTTAAAAATTACTGTGATTTAAGGCTTATAAACATTTAAAATAACTCATGTAAAACATGTAGCAAGTTAATTTTTTTGAAGCTTTGACATATTTTTCTACGAATTAAAAAAAAAACTCACCGTGGCTTTGTTTATAAACTGTAACGATAAGACTACCAAAGAGAATTGAAATACTATTATAAAAATAATACTTCAATCAACTATGGGAACTTATCGTCTATGCTCCGCCTAGGTCAATATCTCAAGTGTGAGTTCGTCTTGTCTTAAACTAGGAATTAAACCATGAACCCCTAGCTGATAGCAAATAAAACAATTATTAACTAATCATATTTATTAAAAATAGGAAACAATCAACACTGCCAATGCTTTACAATGAATACAATGTGGATGATACTTATGGCATCGATGGCATCAATGGGCTGCTTGTGTTGCCTCCCAATTAGACGATTAGGTCTATAAATTCTTCAATAATACAGCCAATAAAATCGGGGATATGGTGAATAAATTCTTTAATAATGCAGCCAATGAAATCGTGAATATGGTCAATAAATTCTTCAATAATGCAGCCAATGAAATCGTGAATATGGTCAATAAATTCTTCAATAATGCAGCCAATAAAATCGTGAATATGGTCAATAAATTCTTTAATAATGCAGACAAAAACCCAAGAGAATTCTTCAGACCATAAAATAAAGCTTATAACACTTTTTGCCTTCTTTTATAAATTTCAAAAACAGGAAAAAAAATGTATTCTCACTACGTTAGAAAAGTTGATTGAGAGAAAGTAGGGAGGAGACTAATATGAAGTTTGCACAGATGACATAGGACGTAAGCCTATGATGTAATTAGCTTTTCTGTCAACATAGAACAGAATATTTAGTCTACCAGACAGAGAGAGAAAAAGCAAATATTTATTCTACTGGAAAGAAAGAGAAAGAAAAGAGAGACAGAGGGTGCCAACAACTTTTTGAAGAAAAAATAGTAAAAACGAAGCTGAGCTTAAAGGAATTATTAAATTAATAAAGAAAATAAAATAAAATAATTATTTAAATATAAATTAATAAGGATGTGACGTTTATAACGTTACAAAACAATAAGAAAGTTCAAAAGTATCATTCGAAAGACTAAAAGTTCCAGATTTAATAAAAAAAATTAAAACGATTCCTTTAAGAATACTTCGTATGATGCACCAGAGATGAAGGGTTTAAAAGGGATGCGATTTTACTACTTTAAAACTCAATTCATACCTTTAAATTTATAAAATAGGTACGCAATATCTGCGGTTCTAATCAACGAAAATTTATGTTTTTTTTTTTTTTTAATTTAGGTACCTTGTTGCATAGAATATGCAAATGCAATTAGTTAATTTGTGAATTGTTTATTTAACCAGCTAATTTGTTTAAATAATTTTAAATAAATATTTATTTTTTTATTACTTTATTTTTTATATTGATTTATTTGCAAAATTTGACTTCTCTTTTATTATTATAATTACTAGAAAATGTTATGAAATGATATTAAAAGGAAAAGAAACATATTATATTTATGTAATATAATTATGAATAATAACTTTTAATATTAAATTAAAAAAAATATATATTTTTTATTTGAAAATGGACTTTTATAAAGGGTACACCTCGTTAAGATAGGCAAAATGCCCTCACTTGCAGAAATTATTATTTTTATTTTTATTGCTTAGCGCAATTTAAGACCGTCACCCTACTACCCCCGACCCTACCACCAAAAACGTAAATTTTTCGAACCCTATTTTTTTTAGGTGGGATACAATGAATTTAAAAATTTCAAAAAATTCTCGTGCATAGTTGAGGCTTTTACAAGACTAATATGTAACAATAAAACACTGAAAACTTTGTTTTCAAAACTTCCACAAAATTTATTTTAAATTCTTATCACTACTGCTGTTTCGGCTGATTGCCTTTCTCAAGTGATCTGTTTTTGGCATGGGTTTACACTTTATAGTCTCTAATGAAATAGGTTGAGGAGGGGAGAACTGTTTGTCTCAAGCTGGTCATTCAGAATTATATCTGTGTTTTTTAATTTGTTGATTTCCATAGATTCTAACAAAGATAGCTTAAGGCCTTTATTTTGAATGTGGAGAATTTTAAATTCGTCATTAAAAGAATGATTATGATCTAGAAGGTGAAGTGCGTATGTAGAATCTGTTTTTATATTATTCAAAGCCCTTTTATGTTCTGCTATTCGTTTATTAAAATTTCTACCTTTTTGACCAATGTAAGCCCAATGTAAGCTTCTAAGCCCATTGCTATCAGATATTTTTATGGATCATCTAGATTCAAAGATTTCAAAACATCCCATATTCAAACAGTTTTTATATTGGTGGAGATACGTAGACGACGTACTGGTATGTTTCACAGGAACTAACAGGCAACTCGACCAATTTTTATCGTATATTAATTCTCTTCATAGTCATATTGAATTTACAATAGAAACAGAACAAAATCAATCCATAAATTTTTTAGATTTAAAAATTACCAGACTTAAAAACAAACATGACTTCTCCATATTTCATAAACCTACCCATACTGACACGACTATTCACAATTCATCATCCCATCCCACACAACATAAACTGGCAGCCTATCATAGTATGTTACATAGATTAACAGCAATTCCTATGTCAAAATACAATTTTGAGACAAAATTAAATATCATTAAGCAAATTGCAGTAAACAATGGATACAACGAACAAACAATTAATAAAATGTTAAATCAAAAACTACACAAGAAAGCCCTGAACTTAGTATTTCCACCACCAGAGAAAAAACCCAGTACCTTTTGCTCGATTAGATATACAGGCAAAATATCAACAAAAATAGCCAAACACATAAAAAAGAAAGGAATAACACCAGCTTTCAGAACAAATAACAACCTAGGCAAATATATTAAAAACAACAAGGGCCAACATAAAAAACACTTACACAGTGGTGTGTACAAACTTAAATGTGGCGACTGCCCAAAAACTTACATTGGTCAAACAGGTAGAAATTTTAATAAACGAATAGCAGAACATAAAAGGGCTTTGAGTAATAGAAAAACAGATTCTACATACGCACTTCACCTTCTAGATCATAATCATTCTTTTAATGACGAATTTAAATTTCTTTACATTGAAAATAAAGGCCTTAAGCTATCTTTGTTAGAATCTATGGAAATCAACAAATTAAAAAACACAGATATAATTCTGAATGACCAGCTTGAGACAAACAGTTCTCCCCTCCTCAACCTATTTCATTAGAGACTATAAAGTGTAAACCCATGCCAAAAACAGATCACTTGAGCAAGGCAATCAGCCGAAACAGCTGTAGTGATAAGAATTTAAAATAAATTTTGTGGAAGTTTTGACAACAAAGTTTTCAGTGTTTTATTGTTACATAAAATGAATTTCCATCAAGTAACGGTCGAATCCATCAATTAGACTAATATGTCTTTAATAGACCCGTAAGTTGTGTACATAATCTAAAAATGCAATTTTTGTTTCGAAAAAAGCGTATAACTTTTTTGGAGGTTTTTGCAGGTCCAATTTTTCTGATTTTTTCAGATAATTCAGTATGGTGCATCATCTTCAAAATCCGAAAAACTATTTTTTTTTTGGGTTTTGGGGGGTTTTCTCCATTTTAGAGACTTTAAAATAGATCAAATTTAGGATTTTTATAGGTTATATATATTTTAAATTCAATGCGGCTTTAGTACATTCAAAAATTGGGCTAAACATTAAAATAGTAATTACTTTAAAATGACACAAGAAATAGCTTCAGAACAACCATTAAACCTCCCAAAAAATTATGTTTTCACAATTTTTTGTTTTTGGGAGGGTTATTTATTTTTTTTGACATCGACACAACTTTCAATTGATTTTATCTATATAATTTAAAATTGCAAATCTGAAAAAAATCAGAGACATTAAGTTTTTGATCAAATACACAAAACAAATAAAAAATTAACTTGAAGCCATCTCCAAAAAAAGTTATCAGTTCTTTAAAAAAATGCATTTTTAGGTTAGACAAATAGACAAATTACGCTGAGGGTTATTTTTTGTAAAAATATGAGAAAATTGATTCTGGTTATGTCGATGTCAAAAAATATGTTTAACCCTGACGAAATCCCTAAAAACAGTGAAAACTATGGTTTTTTGCGGGGTTTAAAAGTGTTTCGCCAAATTTTTAAATGTCCCAAGGGCCTTATTCAATTTAGAATATACACAACTTATAAAAATCTTGATTTGATCTATTTTAGTCTATTAAATGGCATAAATAGTGTCAACCTATTGTTACCCTATATGCAATAATGCATATATGGGTGACAAAACTAATTTAGGTCTTAACTGCAGCAGTGTGAAATGATTTAAAACATTTTTTTGGTATAAATCTACTTGACAATAACTACATATAATGTTAGTTCGTTTTTCCTCTTTTTTTGTTGAGCAAAGTCTACATCTTGTGTAAGTTTTTTGAACATCTGGTAAATGTAGTCCTACATTTCTCAGCCGAATTTCGTCTGGAACACCAAAGTTTCCCGTTGTTTATTTTTAAATATCACAGGTAAATTATTGTAAAGTCACCTATGAGAGCTCTTCCAAGGAGAAGCCTAAAATCCTTGTGGAAAGTATTTTTTTGATCATGAATTCTTTTATACATAATATATGCATTAATCACACTTGCATCTTAAAGAAAGACGAACAATCTCATCCATGATTTTCTAGACTTCTTACTTATGGGATATGATGCCCTTAAGTAATCAAAGTGATCAACACCTCCCATGTTTAGTGTATAATCTACAATAATTTTGGGCACATTGTATCTTGCTTTGTGCCATCTCTTTGTGTATGTTTTATCATGGTTACTTCATGTGGTTAATTGGCAGTTGTAATAACCTTGACTTCTTTGGTATCCAACCACTTTATTCTTGTTATAGGGCCACTGCTTAAAGAAAAGATTCATTCTTTCGAAGATTTTTATACAACCTTGTATCCCGAGCCATCATTTTTAATGCCTTCAGTTTTTTCAGTGTAGATAATAAACTGGTACAGATACCTAGAGTAATAGCACCACACTTTGCCCAAATTTTATAACTGCGCTTATGACTTCATGGGCATATACTGCTTGATAGAACTACGTCCTTTAAATTTCACCATACATTCATCAATAGAAAATCGACTTCCAGGATTGGCTTGTTCTTTGAAAATTTCATTTGGTCTATCTATAAATCGTCTTATCTTATACAGTATGGCTAAGTTAGGTAAACCTCTCTTTGCAGCTCTTGAATTGTCATTTAGATGGATAGTTTCTATTAATTTTTTGAACCTGGTTATTGTACAAGCTTTAGAGATAACAGAATTATTATAAAAAGGATCACTTGACCAATATAAATCTCTTGTCTGGTAAAGGGTGCAGTCCTATTAAAATAAAGACACCTAACAATGTCCTTAGTTCTTCTTGGTTAGTGTTTTTGTAATTTTTGCTGTCTTTTTGTACAGTTGTTATTTTTTTCATTTGAAATGTGGAGCTAAGTTTCCCATAGCCAAAGGTTACTTTGCCCCACATGATAAAATAACCTCTAATCGCTAGTTTTTACATCACTGGTGCAATGTTAAGCACACATTTTATTTAATGTTCCCCATCTCACAAAATAAATAAAAAAAAACACGGAAAAAAATATTTTTTTATAGTTTATTGCAGAAAACTAAGACATGTTTTGGATTATATTAATAAATTACAAAAAAAATATACAAAGGTACCTCATAAAATGTAACTAGATGTACCTTTCAAAAACTTAAGAACTAGGAATGCAAACATTCAACGAAAAACAGTCTTTTAAAACTTATTAAGGACTTAGAAACAAATACCTAATATGTGTATTGAATATAGCGTTGTACCAAAATGTGCAACTGCATATTTAGTCACTGTACGAACAAGCCAACTCAGGCACAGAAAATATACCCCTTTTTGTTACTTGTTTGGGAAGTTTAATAGATCCAAGAACATCGGACCAAGAGTATGTAAGTTGATCTTTCTTTGGATGCCACTTCCACATTTTTAGCATTGCATTAATTGTAACTTCATCAGTGTTAAAGGAAACAATTTGTCCAGGATAGACCTGTCCTTCGAAAGAAAAGACCACAAAACATCCAACTTCTCTTACTACCCTATCAAAATGGAATTCAAAGAGAATTCTCTTTCTTTCTCTTGCTATTTTTAAGTTAAGATCGTCCGATGAATCATCATTTAAACTAAGCGTGTCTTCTCCCCTAAAAGTAGAAGATTCTGACAGCTGCTCGTCATTTGCTGTAGTAGAGGTCATAGGTTCTTCAATTGATTTATCAACGCACACACTTTTTCCAGGAGCAATGTTGATTTTCTTTCTGCGATTCTTTGTAGTGTTAGTTGACAAAGATCTTCGTGTTTCAAGTATTTGAAGAAATGCGGATTCTACAATATCTGTGTTGTTTGAACTTCGAGGTATACGGGTTAAAACTTCCTCAACATTCAAAGGAAATATCCCACATTTGCGAAAAGCGGATATCAAATTATCTTTGATGGTTGGTGCAATAATTTTCATTAATTTTACTAACACTGGTGGGAAGATCTGTTTCTAAATATTTGTATTTTTAATGCCTTCTTAGGTATTTTTCCAGTACGATAGCACTTTTTTTAAGGCTATTTAAACTATGCGAAAAAATGCCACGTCCAGAGGCTGAGTTAAGTATGTGCTATTGGGGGGTAAACAAATTAGGGTTACTTGGTTTTCTCGACATAATTTGAGCGAATGAACTATCAATAAATGAGAAGAAATGTTGTCGCATATTAGGATTTTCTTTTCTTCTAATTTTCTTAGCTTAGGTATCATTTGAAGCTCCAGCCAATCAGTACATATATTGCTATCAAACCACCCAGAAGAACTAGCGTTATATCGACATCCTTTTGACCCGTTTTCTGTCCACGTGGTCCACATCTTACTGGCTCCATAAACAATATATGGAGGCAATAGTTCTCCAGCCGCATTTCCTGAAAACATGACCGAAATTGATGTCTTCGATGCATTTCAAATTAATTCAGGATACTTGCAACCTTTCTTCACGAGTACCCTCTTTTTTCCTGGATCGTCCGTAAGGTTTGTTTCGTCAAAATTCCATATGTCCCTTGAAGGCATATCTAATATTTCGGTCGTTAAATTTTCAAAGTAGCTCCTTATCATTGTCTCATTTACTGCGGCTCTCGTACGCTTGACATTTTCAGCGAAGCTTCGGGATATACCTGGAAGTCTGTTAATAAACCATTTGGCCCATTCTAGACCAGGCAAATTATTCTGGAAAATCCTAACTTCCCTACCACATCTGTCCAAATATTCTTTAATAATGTGACGCAATTCTGTTGTATCTACAGGAAAGCAAAACTGTTCTAATGCAGCAATACACTGAACAAAATCTTCTTCTTTTTGTAAAGAAAATATGGGCTGTTTTCCAGGATTCCTTAGGTATCTTCCTTTAAGTTTATTTAAAATTGTTCTTCTTGATCTGTTGTACTTTTTCCCCGCTTCTCGGTGTGAAATTTCTCCTGCTTTTATTGCATTTAAACACTCCTGCAATGTCTCTGCAGTGTTGTCTACATATCTTCTTGATCCAGGCATTCTAATGTAGTTTCTGGCCATGTCTGAAACAAAACATAAGATTACTTTCTTAGAATATATTGATTTTGGTCATGAATATTTGTATTTTAAAACATCAGTACCCATAAAATTTTACTCAAAAGCTGATAAATAATTAACAAAGAAAATTCACACATATTTTGGGGTTACTTTACCTCGGAGCAAAGTAGACCCAAAAACGTGTTTCGGGGTTACTTTGCTCCAGTCTCGTGGAGCAAAGTAACCCTAACAACGTGCGCCGGGGAAAACTAACCTCAAAATTGTTAAATTTTGCGTAGCAAAATATTATATCGGTTTGAACTATAATGTAGGCTTTTAGAATATTTTTTTGAGGTAACCAGCAATAATAATACAATTCACTACCAACTTAGCAATACTTACTTGTAAGATATTAAAAATACAAATACTTTGTGCTTAACAGAATTTTTGGAGCCGATTCATCAAATAATTTGCGAAATTATAATAAAAATCAATTTTTAGCAGCAAGAAATATTATAACTTATCAACATCTAATTGTCGATTGTCAACTAAAAATCAGATCCGACGAATAACTGTCAGAAAATCACAAAATTCAACAATCTGTGTATTTACAGCGATAATCGAAATTTGACAGCAAAGTAAAGTGGAAAAAAGGAACATAAATAATATGTTACCGTTGTCTTATTAAGGGATAATTTACAATGCTTGGGTCAGATGTACTAAATATCTTGCTTTTAACCTTCAAAAAGGTATGCGGGCTCATAGTCCGCCGCCACTATCGGTGCACAGAAAAGGAGCGCAAGTCACGGAAGGTTAAGAAGGGTAGGGCATTGTGTATTTTTTAAAATTTTGTGAAAATGACAACATTTTGAAAAGAAACAAAATTAACTTCCTACATGTTAACGCGTTTGAGTAATTTTAAATGTTTTTAGGCTTAAAATCACAGTAATTTTACAAATCTCTTTTACAATATTTAACATAAACTTTTTATTCGGTAAATGATTTAGTTTGATAATATAAACCATTTTCTTCAATTTGGAACGTTCAGAATTAATGTAGACCCAACAGTTTACGCATAATAACCTCTTGAATTAATAATTTCTTGAAATTTTTATTTAAACTTTTGCGAAATTAAAGTTTTTGTACGTTTTTAGAAAAGGTATTAATAATTTTCAAAAACTCGACTTTTGTAATTTGCAAACCCTATTTTTGCAATAACTCAGCAACAAATTAAATAGTTTATCTCATATTCTGTATGCTAAGAAAAATATATATTACGGAAAATAATATTAAATTAATTTTAAAATACTCTGAACATATTGTACAAGCAGGTTTTCTAAAAATGAAAAAAAAAAACATTTTTGTGTGCGGAATATGGTCCACAAAAACAAGCACTAGCAATATCGTCACCTACCATTCTCGTCCTAAAAAAAAAAAAGAAATAAAAACTGATGTTATTGCTATTGCGGAGATTCCCGCCCTGGAAATGATATCCGTCAAGGGCGATGCCAAAAATTAGTCGCCAACCGGCATTCCACTACTACATACACATGCAGCTTTTGCCTGGTGTTTACGATGTTGAAGCTGCGCTGAACCAATTCTGTGACGAGATTTCGCCGTTAGGGAGCGCTTTTCTCTACAAAATTTCATCGGTTCCAGTTCTATCACAAACTCCGCGGGGCGACCGTTACGGCAAATTTCCTTTGAACTCACGCGCTTTTGGGTTGTGAGGCCGATGCACCCATGTCGAATATTAAACTTCGTTTATTAAACTGAAGTTGATCTGTTGATGGTTTTTAAGACTTTAAGTGGACTTTTTATAAACTGTTTTGCATAATTTATCAGGGATTACCGAAAAATCTAGTATTTAAAAATGTAGGTGTTTTAAAAAATTATTATATTTGACATAAGGGGAGCATGGAGTACTTTCAATACTCTTTTATTTGGGTGGGAATATTTGCTACATGTATGTATTTCGGATCGGGACTGATATCCATTTAAAAGATTAGGAAATCGAGTGTCCTGTATAATGGAATATAAATCTAATATAAAGGGTGTTTCATGGCACTAGTTTGCTGTTATCCTTATCGATGATTAGAGTAAAATTATATACAGGAATAAAATTGTTAAATTTATTAAAAAAATATTAAAATTACAAGTTTTAAAATATAAAATATTAGGGTAATAACTTAATAAATCAGAACCAGCGTTTAAACAAGTGAAATGCAAAGTTAACTAACTGCCGATTCTCCTTTTTTATTGATGGTTTTAAAAGATGGGGTTGTATCTAAGATTTTTTATTATCGATTTTATTGTCTAAATTAAGTAAATACGAAAAAATGTCTTTAACGTGTTTTTTATTTGATATTTTGTTGATTGCTTTGTTATATTGGTGAGATGTAGTTCGTTTCTAAAAGGTTTCTTTTAATTTAGTACTTATCTTGTTACATATTAAAGGAATTAAAGTTTATGTAGAGTTATTAATAGAGTCATTACTGTGGGGTTTTCTTGAATGACGTATGCAGTTAAAGAGCATCTGTCTATGTATAATCTACAGACAGTTTTACGAGATGTGATACACGAGGATATATAAAACCACGTCTTGTGGTTTGACCTACATAACATTTTTCGCAGTTTGAGCAACATATGCTATAATCTCCATCTGCCTTAGGTAGTTTATTTTTCATTTTTAAGAAAATTTTGTTAATAAGTAAATCTAAGATTATGGAATGCATTATAGCAAAGTTTTAATAGAAAAACAACGGTCTTTATATAGGACTATACAAAGCAAAAAAATATAAATATCGATACATGCTTGGTACACGATATCGGTACACGAATATCTTCTTCTTCTTCTTCCTTCTTGTATGTAGGCTTTAAAGCCTGATTTTTCTTCAATATTAGCCTTCTAAATTGTTTAAATTATTGCACCATCTTGTTCTTGTTCTGTCAATACTTCTTCGTCCATTTGGTGACTTATCTCTTCCTATTCATACTATCCTCTTATCTGCCAGGATATAAATCATATGATTATAATATTGGCTTTAATATAGTTAATTCCTTTTAATTCAGTGAATTCATTAATGAATTCCAATTAACACAAAGGTTCATTTTAGTAACTTTTAATGTACTTCGACTTTTCACCAACTTACCTTTAGCAAGTGTCCTTATCTTACTTAAATATCCATTTGAGCTATATCCAACCGAACTCACTTGTTTCTTGGGATATATTTGCAGTAATATAGCAATTAGTTTTTGATAATAATTTCTTATTTTTTAATGATAAATCTTATTAACAAATATTTGAACCACCTCTAGGTTCCTCTATCTCAACTATCCTCCAACAATTTTGTTTTTGATGACTTAATTGCTGACCTATTGCGAATGGACGTGGGCTACCCTGTCAGTGTTTAAAGACTTTGATCCTTATTAACAATTCACTTGTAAATTAAAAGATTTTACCGCTATGAGCATACCGTTTTTGGATATGTGTGTTTTTAGGACAGATGACATCTTGGTTACAAATTGGTATAGGAAACCTATAGCTGCCAACAGGTTTCTCAACTACCATACTTGCCATCCATTTAAATATAAAATCAACCTTATCCAAGCCCTTAGTTTTAGTTTACACGGGTTAACATATACGGTTAATCGAAGGGAATCCCTTCCCTTACTTTACAGTATTTTTGTTGAAAACTTCTACCCTTCTTTCTTAATTAATAAATATCTTTACTGGTAAAATTATGGTTCCACAATTAATAATTTACCCAATGGTGACCAATTAAGCTCAATAGTTCTGCAGACTACAACACATGGGACTCCTTGGACCATACTTTCCTCAAATTACAGAAAAACTTATTTAACTATTTAGAAATATACAACTTAAATTATAAATAAAAACGCTTAAACTATCTGGAACTTATTTTCCAAAAACCAAGATACCTTTGTCCCCTCTAGAATAAATTAATGTTGTTTATCACATTCCCTGTGCTAAATATAATACTTGTTACAAAGGTCAGACGGTCATTTAGGGGTGAATTAACCTCCCACCACAGTAATATTAACTTATCTAAGCCCACTTGTGCTCTTGTACAATATGCTGTCACTTTTAAAAGTAAGGTTAATTATAAAGAGCTCAAAAATTCTTTGCAATGAAAGAAATTTTACTAAAAAACACATTTTGAAAATGTGTTGCATACTTAATTCATTTGATCCCACGACATTTTTTATTTAACATAAAAAATTAAATTTTTTGCAAAAAGTAGGTGTACTCATACGATTTTTGATGACGATCATTTGTGTAAAAATGAAAATATTTTATTTTCTTACAATATAGGTACATACTTGGGTATATCCTGTATTATAATCTAACTATAGTTTATTTTTATGAACGAGAGAGTAATTAGCATAATTTTAACTGGTAGCTCCGACCACTCCATGGGCGTGCTCAAGATTAATTGAAAAATTATTTTGAATAATTGTAAAAAATAAATGAATTATTTCAGTGTTATAAAGTGTTATGTGTATGTAAACAAAAGTGACCTCTTTTATCACACACTATATTAGAACTGACTGGCCTACATTAAAAAGGGTTTTAAAAAATTCACATTTTTTTTAATTTTTAAAAATTACAAAAGAGAAAAAGAGTTTTTAAAACCGTCTAAGGTATGTTAAATAGATGAATAAAAATATTAATATAAAACTTACAGCTACTTGTTACAAAAAATCAGATTCAGAAGATGAACTTTCAGAACCAAGATTTATAATAAGTGGCTCGATCATTTTATCAGTAATATTGTCCAGCTTCCACATTTTTTCCTCTTCTTTAATAGTGTGATTTACTGCCTTTTCCCAGTTTTCAGGTTTTACATTATTTACGGCCTCCAAAAACAACTGTTTAACATCATGAATTTTAAAAGTGGTATTTTTTCTTGAAACTTCACTCTTTATCTGTGCCCATACCAGTTCAATCGGGTTTAATTCACAATGATATGGTGGGGATCTAAGTACTGTCATTCCACGATTTTTGGCAATTTCATCAATTTTGTATTTTTTAAATTTTTCTTTATGAAGGGCACACAACGAATAAAGTTCCTTTCTTATAGATCCGGGATGGTACGTAATATTTTTTGAACTCAGCCAATTCTGCAAGTTTTTTTTTAACCACTTGGTTGTGGGCAGTCCTTCTATAAGTCTGGAGTGATAACTTGCATTATCCATTACTATTACACAGTTCTTAAGAAGAAGATCTATCATTTGTTCAAACCATTCTTGAAAGACATCAGCGTTCATGTCTTCATGGTAGTCACCGGTACGAGTTGATTCAAAAGTTAATAAACCACCTTCAACAAAACCGTCTGAACTGCCAATGTGTACTATTATCAGCATGCGTCCCTTTCCTGATGGTGGGTTTAAACCAGTAGATAAGTTATTTACAAAAGCGTGCCTTTGACTTGTAACAGTTTCATCCTGCCAAAATTTATTTGGTGTATGACCCTCGTTGATCCATGTTTCATCAAGATAAAATATTTTTCTTTTTTGGTTTCTCATTTCCTTTATGGTTCTTAGAAAATGTCTTAGAAATTGTCTAGAAAAGTCTATGACAATATCGCTTCTTTCTAATAAAATAGACTTTCTGGGATTCTTTTTCCAGCGGAAGCCTATTTCTTTTAAAAGTTTCCATAACGTACTTCGACTCATTTCTGGGTAATCCTTATCATCTCGAACTGAGACAAGAACTTTATCCAATGTTGTAAATTCTTGTCTAAAGAAGAATTCATGCACTTTCCGTCGAAGTCCTTCTTTAAAATGATATTCTATTTGAAATTTTGGTTTCCCTGGAGCATTATGTGGCATTTGAAAACTACCACATTTCTCTTCTTTAATAACTCTGTAAATCGTAGATTTCCCAACACCAAGTGTACTGCTAACTAACTCAATGGTCTCATCAACACTTTCACATAAACGTTTGTCTGTAAATGATTTAAAACAATTAAATATTAATGTTTTTTCATTAACTGTTAGAGGACCAATTTTTCGGCGTTTACACGGCACTTCCAAATTTTCCATAACACAAGTATACACAATAAACTGCACCTTGCAACTGAAGTACCTACTTTTAGTGAACTGTTAAGAATTTTGAATACGCCACTTGGACCTTCCTATATACAAAATGGAAAAACCCACTATCACATTTTCTGTGGAATAAGTTTAGAAGGTAATTATCTAGTCAATTACTGTCGTAGATTCCTGGAATTAAAGAATTAAATGTTTGATTGTTGAAACCCTTACTTGGTGGAATGCACTCATTTCAGATAAAATAAAACGTTTTATTTTATCTAAAGAATTAAACTTTATTTTGCAAATAGGCAAAGAATTAAACTTTATTTTGCAAATAGATAAAATAAAACGTTTTATTTTATCTAAAGAATTAAACTTTATTTTGCAAATAGGTAGGTACTTATTAAACTTTTATTGGTTATATATAACCAATAAAATAAACATCTTACATTTCTTGCAAATTCATTAGTACCTGTTAACCTCCATCACTCCGACACTGGCAACCTTATTTAGGGATTAGTAACCCTCACAACTATTGTATTCTATTCTGCTCCAACCTTTATACCTGGTGGTCATACTCAATTTAAAATTGTTTTCCTATATACTTCTGTAAACTTGTTGACAAATATCTGTTTTTCATTGAGTCACCCGTATCAACAGTTTAGGGATTTGCATACATAATTTATTGTTTTATTACTCTCTCATACATAAAAATACACTATAGTATGAAATTGTACAAAACAATCACGTTCAATACACAGAGAAACTTCACACTTTATACAAATCCAACGTACTATTTGATGGCATAAGCGACATTGAAGTTGTTTGTCTATTTTGTTTGGAAAACGACCGCTTTCATCGATTTTTAGACTAATTAGTACAGATCCTGCTACTCGTTTTCTAGAATAAGTAGATTTCCCAAAACTTCTTAAATAATGTCGTACTACATCTCGTTAAAAAGTCAAAAGATCCATTTCTTTATTTTCAGCAAATAGTTGTAACCTCCACGAGTTAACAAGAGCTGAGTTGAGCATGTGGGTAAAAATGGGCCACCACCATTTTTTACCTTTTATACTGACTCGGTAGTTATTAACTGATTGGTTAAAGAGATCAACACCGCCCATTGAAGCATTGTATGATAAGAAAAGTTTTGGTTGGGGTACATTAATTTTTCGTTTGGCAGCAGCACATTAACGATTCACTTCTAAAAGTGGTTCAATACTATCGTAATTTGATGCCATTGTGACCACATTGTTGTCCTTCTATTTTACAAAAAGTAGTAGACTTGTTTTGTCAAAGCCATATTCGAAATATCCACGATTCTTATTTTTCATTACAACGGAAGTTAACACATTTTTTTACACGATTTTCTCTTGCTGTGCCTGTTACCTTAAAGCCCTTCTTTCTTAAAGTTTCCATTAAAATAACTAGTAACACAATTGTCAAAAAACACAAAAAATAATTTGGTTAGTAGACACATCAACGAAATCAAGCATTTTTAGAATAATCTGTGATCCTAAAGGCAACGCCGCAACTTTTGATTTATGCACTGATGTTCCACAATATGTGTCAATTTCATTGTCGAAAAATTTCTTAAATCTTTCTATAGGAGATTTACCTCGGATTTGTTCTTTCATATTATCCAGACGACCCTCGTAATCTGTTGTAGATGTTATACTAATATCAGTAATTTCTTCCGTCGAGTCAGATTTCTAGGTTTTATTTTGACTCTTCAGTAAATTTTCTCTTCTAATGGCAAGAGGAAGATTATCTTCTTCGTCGTTATCAGAGTCATCACTCATGTAATCAACCTCTTTTTCTCCGGGAACGTCATTCGGAAAGCTTTAAGTCTAAAGACCATCCTCATCTATGTCCATTGTCAGTTTGATAGTCAGTCTCAGGAGGAATAACTACCCCCGATACATCTATATGAGTGGAACTCGCTAGGTCATCGCCCGCATCAATAGGCGGCAATTCTTGAAAATCCATTCCAATACCAATATTGAACCTAAAACAATAAAGAACCAAATAATCATTTTGATCTCATACAAACCCACTGTACTCAGATGAGTACATACAGGTCTATTTTGTAACATAAAAACAACAATAATAAAAAAAATCTTATACTGAATAAATAAACATTACTAGTACTTACCCTTACAACAATAGAAGTTAAAAAAATGATAAATAGTATTGAAATCACAAAATAACAATCACTTCAATAATCCAACAGAAACATGGAGGTTAGCTTATAATTACCGCGGTGAAAATTAGGAAGAAGAGCACAACCTAGGGTATAATTTGTGAAAATCTAGTAGAACACTTCCTAATAGAATGGGACATACACGTGGAGTACCACTTTTTTACCAGATGTGTCAATACTAGGCCATTTTTGCTGCTGTACTTAGACGAGTACTTGAGTCAAATTTATTACTTCTTAATCTTTCAGAAGTGAATGATACTTTAATTTATCATCAGCTTACTATTATTAATTTTTATAACTTACATACCTAGTTGATTCTTTAAATAAATATTTAAATATTAAATATAAATAAATAAATATATACTTAAATATATAAATGGATCAGACAGCAAACCACGGTTACTGATGTAATCCATAGAATTAAATCTTTAAAATGGTAGTGGGCGGGACATTTAGCGAGAAGAACTGAAAATTGATGGTCCACTAGAATTACACTGTGGTATCCAAGAGGCGTCAAGAAACCAAGAAGACATCCAAATTTAAGATGGGACTATGACATAAGAAAACAAGCGGATACAACATGGTACAGAAAAACGAATTTAAAAAAATCATGTCTAGTGTGTAGTGTAGAGGGATTATTTATTTAAATCATTACTGCTCTATGTAAGCAGTAGTCGCGTCCTCACAGGTTAATACAAAGTAGAGATACACATTAATGATAGATGTGTTTAGGAAACCTTGTTTACTTCATCTATGTCAACTTACACTAACTTTGGCAACACCCTAATATGTTAACGTATTTGAAATTACCGCTCTGTTAGTTAGAGCTGTATCAAATAGTATTCTTGCTTTTCGGGTATACTCGTACTCATACGATTTTACTCGTAAGTCGTTTAACACACTCTCAAACAAAATACCTGTTGGATCTCTTCCCATTTAGCCTTTGAAATGTTCGCACGGCAAGCAAGCAAGCAATTTAATTAAACCCAGCATGTGAGACATGTTCACATTGTTCACCCCTAAGAATTACGTTTGGGTGTAACAATTCATTGGAACGACGTGTATTAACTCGAGTAAAAACAGGAGTCACTCCACCGCGCTCCAATACTCCAGATCATCCCTTTCCCTCTTACAGCACTTTGATGCGCGATAGGGACACAACTATCAGCCAAATGCTCCTCATCTGGGAGTCCTGGGTAATAGAATTCCAACATGGTTTCCTAACCGAATTCAAAACTCAGGACATCGCATTGTCACTATAATCCTGTTATCTTACTGTGGCTTATCCGCGAACTAAAATTGCTTACCTGGGCCTCAAGTCTCCACTCTGAGCTAGGCTCAGTTCGGCGACAGCGACCGTTAGTTCAGCCTACGTGCCCGGGTTTTTAATGGCTTTTGTTATTATTTTTTTTTGTGGTTTGCGCCGGTTTTTGTTAGTCGTTTTTTGATTGTTTTCTTGGTGGCCGAAGCCGTTTTTGTGCGTTTTTTGGATTTTTTTTGTAGGATGCCTGAAACATAAAATCAGAATTAGTGCATATTAGTCTAATAATTATCTACTTAAAATTAACTGGGTCCACGCTGTATGTTGCGATTGTACACGAGTTTTTTTAGCTACGAACTATCTTCTTGGTGCGTTGTTTTTGTTGTTTTTTGTATTGTTTTCTCTCTGGTGTTTTGTTTTCTCTCTGGTGTATTTACTAATTTTCTCTCTAGTACGTTTGGATTTATTCTACTATTTGTTGTTTGGGTCTCTTGTGCTTTCATCTGTGGAAAGCGTCGTACCTCATGATCTCTCGCAATATGTGACTAGGATGGTTCTCTATCTGCGCGAATTTTGTCCTTATTTTTTCCTTCATTATATCAGTCAGTCTAATGTGTTGTAATTCTCTGAAAAGGAATCGTTCTGCAACGTATCTCGGTAAATTGACTGCTTCTCTTAGGCTGCTGTTATGTATCGCTTGCGCTTGTATTTTCTTTTTTGTTGTATTACATGTGTCCCCATGCGAGAGATGCATATGTTACTATAGGAAGAATTATACTATTTATTAATCTTATTTTGGTTTTATTCAAAGTTTGCTTTTTCTTCCTGCTAGGCGTCTTATTGATGCTCTTGTCATTTTGGCTTTTTGTATTGTAGCGTCTACGTGTTTACTAAGCTTAAGCCTTTGTCCATGATTACTCTGAGGTATTTTGCTTTTTTTTATACTCGATGGGATTGTCTTGCACAGTCACCTGTTCTTCTGGTGGTTGGTGCCTCTTTTTGAAAAGTACAACCTGTGTCTTTTTGGAGTTTATAGCGATTTTCTATTTTAAACTCCATTCTTCTATGTCATCTGTTTGTAAGTTGTTTACCGCTATGTCTACATTTCTGTGTTTGGCCGCTATCGCTGTGTCTTCGGCATAGAGGCTTAGTTCGCATTGTGCCTCGTCAATATTACTCTCTCGTTTATTGCTTTTCAACAAGCTTATTAAATAATGCTACCTGAAGGTAAATATAAACCACAGTAATTGTAATTGTATTTGTCCTTCAGTTTTTTCTGTTACTTATATCAAAGTTTTTTTATAATATCTACTGTTCTTGTACCATTTAATATCTTTCACAACACTTACTTAGTTCTGTTTTTTTTTACATAAAACTAAACATTTTGTAGTTTATCTGTATGGTAGGCCAAATCAGCTGATATCCTTTCTTTTATTCTCCAATATTTGACCCAGAACCTCTACAAACATAGTGAACTATAATTAAAAACCTATACTTAATGGTTCTTACTTTATCAATAACAAAGATACTGGGTGTTTTATCTATTTTTCCAACTTCGTATTTGGTTCATAACTTTTAAACACTCTATGTATGTATGTTTTCTTTATATTTGGCACGCGAATAATCCTTAAGGTGTCCAATGGATTAATTTATTAAACAAATATTATATTAAAAATATTGGAAAAATATTCCTACTCAGAAACAACATCCTGTATATTTGATTTTTTTAAAATGGTAATTCACAACTGTGTCGAAATATTTATTTAATTATCTCGATAAGGAAGTTGAACAAATTTGGAGAAATTCTGTAGTAAAATTTCCCGACAAACATAGGGAAGTCGATTTATTTAGAAACCTTAGAAATATTTATTTGTTTATACCTTGACTAAAGACTTATCTTCAATTCAGTTGTAAATTCTACGAAAATATATAACATAACATTCCAGAACCACTGAACTGGATTATAACTGACTCTATACTGGAGCAAAAACTAGATTGAAATTATTACTTCCAAAAACGAAAGGGTTTACAGATCTGCGGTAAACTCGCATCAGATACACGGTTCTTGTCAGTGGTGCAAAAACACACCAGTAAATTTAAATTGTAATTAGAGAAAAACCAAAGATATTTAAAATGCGTTATGTACCTATATACAATGAGTCATTATTTTAGATTATGATGGTCTTCAAATTGAATAATATTCTTATTTCGTTGTATTTCGTCTTGAAATGGCCATAAAATAACCCTTAAGAGCGTAGGCGCAAAATTTCGGGTCAATGCTTTTTAAATGCATTTATTTTTTTCGAATCCTGAGAAGACTAATTTAGTAATAGTAATAGTAATAGTAATAGAAGAGTATTTTTAAAAAATTTAAACGCAGAATCAAAGATTACATTATTACTGAGGGCCAAAAGTCCCTGAAAACTTCTATAATGTATATTTTAATAAGTTACAGGGGTGAAAAAAAGGGGAGAAAATTTAGTGTAATTTTTAATTTCAAATATCTCATTCAAAAAAACTTTTTGTTTATTCTAAGGGACTTTCGGCCCTCAGTAATAATGTAATCTTTCATTCTGCATTTAAATTTTTTAAAAATATTTATTAGTTTTCTCAGGATTCGAAAAAAAATGAATGCATTTAAAAAGCATTGCCCCGAAATTTTGCGCCTACGCTCTTAAACGCCCAATAATGTGTAGGTTTCATCTATGTCCAAGAGTGGGTAAAAATGTAAATCTCGAAAATTGCTTGTTAGTTGTTACAAATGTTAGAAATGGATTATACTTCAGAATATTATGCTTAGTAAACACAGCATTCCTTGAAATAATAATATAAACGATGTATAAACAAATAGGCAAAAAGAAATAAAATAAGACTTACAATCAATTTAATTTTACTACCAAAACGACCGGTTTCGCTTTCTACACTTTGCAAAGAATCTTCAGGTCAAACGGTACAAAGTAAATTAAATGCTGAAATTACAAAAAGCCCATATTAGGGTGCTGTCTTATAAAGATAAAGATAAAAAATTACAGTAATTATGCCAATATTACATGTCTGTGTTTATTATTATGATAAAATTGATTAAGCAGACAAAGTAAAAACCTACAAATTGATATAAGATAATCTATTAAATTATAATAAATTAGTAAAAAACAAAATACTACTTACATGCCTGTACAAGAACTATTAGTTAATGATTCGGGAAACATAGTTCAGACTATCCTGTATTGCTGATGATGGGTGATCTTCGGTTTTTATTGTAACTGTTTGATAATTAGCGGGGAAGTTTTTTGAGGGGAGAGATCAATAAAATGAAATGAAATGAGACAAATGAAATAGGAATAAGTTTTTATGTGATTGTTTGTTAAATGAAAGTGATGTTTTATATTATTTAAATTATTAAAAGATATATTTTAGAAATGTGTGTTAATTTGTTGAAATTTTTTTAAAAGGACAGTTGTATGACAATGAATGAAATTATATGTACAATTTTGTGGTTGTGCAATTTCTCTTGTAATTATCAAATTTTTTTTGATAAAGTGAATTTGATTTCTGTTTTGACAGAAAATTGTGATGTCAGATATGTTAAAATTATTAAAACTTATTTTAATATTTATTATAATTATTTAATTACTATAGCTTGGATAGGTCTTTTACATAACTTTGCAATCTGAAATGTTTAATTAATTGTTTGATTAAGATTGCTGTATACACTACACAGTACTCCCCTGAGTTGGTGATAAGTTATAGTCTAAAAAAATCATTATGAAATTGACTGGCCAGTGTGAAAACTAGTGCCAATAAAACACAAAACATACACAAAACATTTTCATCGTTGAGAATAATGATTAATAACAATAATTAAGGGAAATTTGTATGTTTATAAAAAGAGTTTTTTGACATTATGCTTGAATGATAATATTTGATCTGATTATATATACTTATATACAGTTGTGCTATGCTTGGCTATTATGCCGGTCCTAGCAGCTTTGGTAGCTGTGATAATTATACAACAATAGAGTATTTACAAGGGATTATTTAGTTTTACAGCTGTTATTAAAATAACTTTTATAATGAGACACTAAATTTCTGGATACAGTATACCTCCACCGTCTTGTCTGGGAGGCTAGTATGGTACGTTAAATAATGCGGTATTTTAAAATACGATTTGTTTGTAAAATGTGTCCCACTTATTAATAATATATCTATTAGGTTTTGTCCTAATTATCATTATAATTCAGCAGGCCATTGGCGTTCCAAGAGATTCGTAGAAAGAATTATATTTGCATGCGAGTTTGGTGAGCATGTATATTACCTTGCTGTTTTATTGCAAGATTTGATTAAACATGACTTTGAATTGTTTTAAAAACACCATAAGAATAAAGTTTGATTCTTGGTTATCTGAAAGAACAGCAGGAGGTTGTCTATTATTTACTACGTTAACATAGCTTACACTTGGTCTTACTGTATTAGGCATACAGTTTCTGTTACGTGCTTGCAACATATTTTATATTTAAATAACGGCAATATTCGCATCGTTTATAAATAGCTGGATGATCTTTTCCACATAAAGTACATGTGGCTATTGTGCTTTTGTCCTTTTTACAGTTTTCTGAACTGTGCTGCTCTCCACATTTCACACATACATAATGGTCTATTGTAATATGTCTTTGAATGGCCATATAATTGGCATCTCCTACTTCCTACATTGGATGATATTTTTGTGTTTTATGGGTGGTTCAATTTGTATATTGCGGTATTGTCATTTTTGAATTCTGTAAATATCTTGGTTATTGTCTGATAGTTCAAGGTCAACAAAGAATATATTTACGGACTCTTTTGTAATTCTTAATTAATGTTTAGCATAATAATTTTTCTTCCTTGTGACCCAGTTTGTCAGTTCGTTTTTGATATCTTCTGTTGCATGTGAATGGTGAAGATACTTAACTACGACTCTGTACGCTCCATCTTCCTTTAGTTGACATCTGTGATGAATAATGTTGTTCTCTATCATATATTGTGATAAATTTCTGTATATTTCTGAGCCGCTACAATTTATTTTGACTGTATTATTTGCCATGGTCCTGGTTTCGTATTGTTTACCTTCAGCTATTTCTTTAAATTGTTTTTCTTATTTCTGGGAAGTCGCTTACATCATTAACAAATTAATATTGGTGGTAGATTAGGTTTTTTTGCCGCTGTTTTATTTTGATTAGTTTCATTTCCTTGGGTATCCGTTAGGGTATTATATTTAATGGATAGTACAATAATATAAATTATTATAATAAACATAATAAATAAATTAGTTTTGTGGTTTGTGTTTAAATTTACAAAAATTTATTGAGTTTTTGCTTTCAAGTCTATTAATAAATATTTTGTTATTAACACATTCGCGACCAACCGTCACACATGTGTGACGGTGAAGTTTTCGTAAGGACTGCTGACACATATGTGTGACACCGAACGTACGTGATGAAATGTAAAATAATTTTACCACGGTTTATCACAGTGGGTCTAAATTTGGCCACAGTCCACCTTAGCAATCCTTCTTTCACACGCTATAGCTGGGTTGTGATTTGGACGTTTAAAAAAAGAAGAAATAACCTGTAAATTTATGGAACGTAAATTTATAGAATGTAAACGTCGAATACGAAAAGTATCGTAATTGTGTATAATTTAGAAAGGTAATATAAAAATGTAACTTATTTATACACCGTGTAATAACTTATTATTTATTTTAGACGTATTAACAATGTCAAAACGACATCTAAGTACACGAGACCTTCAATTAGAGGCCGAGATGGCTAGTAGGGAAGCTAGTGAGTACAGAAATGCCGAAAATATTGAATATGAATTCGAGGAGGACCATAATGATAAAATGTTTTATTCTAGTGGAAGTGAATATTCTCCTTCTCATTCTGGAAGAGAGACTGAGGATACTAGCAATGATGAGGGAGAGTCGAGCAATGACGGCGGTGAGTTGAGTAATGATGAGGGCGAAGGGAATGATGCAAATGAAAATGTGGTACAAGAAAATGATGAGGCGGACTGACTTGATGTAGAGGAATATATTGAGATACATCAGTTTACTGAACAAGAAAATATTATAAAAGTAGAAATTCTTGTTTATAAAAGTAGAAATTCCTGTTGATGCAACACCTATACAATATTTTTCATTACTATTTGATGAAGAGCTTTTGATAAAAATCGTAGAGTGGACAAATCACAGAGCTGCTTCACGCAAAGAAAACCCTACTTTAAAAAAATATTCCCTTTTAAAACGCTGTATTGATATAAATATTGACGACTTAAAAAAATTTTTGGGTCTCTGCATATTAATGGGAAACATTAAACTCCCCTCCTTACGTTTATACTGGAGCACAGATCCACTATATCACTTTTCAATATTTGGAAAAACTATGCCCAGATCAAAGTTTGAAGCTATTCTTCAAAATATTTGTTTTTACAAGCCGAAAGACGTAAAAGTTCAAGATCGACTTTACAAAATTAAAAACGTTACGAGTCATATTATAAATAATATCTCTAAAGTTTACTATCCAGGAGAGAACTTAAGTCTTGACGAAGCCCTCTTACTTTGGAGAGGGCGGTTAATATTCCGACAGTATATGCCAAAAATAAACTAGTAAATATGGAATAAAAATTTACGAGATTACTAGCTCTGATGGATTTTTACTAAATTTCCTAATCTACAGCGGCAAGGGGACAGTAGTAAATAAAAATGGGCATGCGTTTGAAGTAGTTCACAGACTTATTACTGAATATTTAGAGAAGGGGCACACTATCTACATGGACAATTATTACAACAGGTATGAGCTTGCCAAGTTTTTACATGAAAAGAAAACCTACGTTTGTGGAACATTAAGAAAAAGTAAAAAAAGTAACCCAAAGAGTGTTATTACAAACAAATTAAAGAAAGGAGAAGTCGTATGATAAAGAAGAGGTCCAATCATAGTATTAAAATGGAAAGATAAGAGAAATGTAATAATGATTTCATCCAAGCATGGTTCCGAAATGGTTGAAGTTGAAAATCGTAGAGGCCAGAAAAAGTTGAAGCCAGTAATGATTCGTGACTACAATTCCTTTATGTCGGGAATTGACAGAATTGACCAGATGACTTCATATTATGGCACACCACGAAAAACTCTGAGATGGTACATGAAAGTTTTCTTTCACTTACTAGATATTTGCATGTGGAATGGCAACTGGTTGTTGAATAAAAATAGAAACACGTCAAAGAAAACAAGAATGTCGTACCTTCAGTTTAGAGAGGAAGTGATCAAACATTTACTGGGACAAACAGAACGGCCAAGCAGAAAAAAAGTTGTTGCAGCACACAACTTGAAAAAAGAAAATAAGCGGAAAAGATGTCGACAGTGCAGTGCAACCAAGAAAAGGGCTGTCACCTGGTACACATGCCAGGAATATAAGGGGAGTGATGGACAGCCCATTGGGTTATGTGTTACACCCTGTTTTGCTGAGTGGCACAAAAAAGACAATTAAACTTATACAATATGTTTTATTTTTTATTGGAAGTAATTTTTAGTTTTGTTGGTATTGAATAAATAAATGATTGTTTATAAGTAGTAGCTAAAAATATTTATGTCACATATTTGTGACACTTGGGTTATGTTCAAATTTTTATTACTATAGACCAGTGTCACATATGTGTGACATTATCCAAAATATTTTTTTTATAATCCTTGTTCAATTATAATACTCCTCTCCAAAAATGGTGGATTTGGCATGTTTCTTTCATGTTTAACCAAAATCAGTTTGACTGGACTAAAAATAGGTTGGTCGCGAATGTGTTAATCACTTAACATTAACATTTATCTGTTCAATTCGAAAACCGATTGTACAGTGATAAGGAAACATTTAATCGTCCGCTCGGTTTGAGGTCTCGATATGAACTATCTGATTTTGTAGTCATAAGCTTTAGTAAGAATGTCTGATAACATAGGTGAAAAGATTCTTTGTAAATGTGCCTATTGAAGTTAGTATTAAATGTACCGGTAAAGTGAGTTTGTGGGTTTTCGATAGATTTTCGGAACGCCAAGCTCTAAATAAAAAAATGACAAAAAACTTAAACACAAAAATGACTTCGGACACCAAAAAAATAAAATAAAACACTAATAAAAGGAGCTAGCAACAAAAACATACTAACAAAACCCAAAAAAGGGGCAAGAGGGGCCTACATTCTACATTCTCCAGCGTCGAGTCGCCGAACTGGACGTAGCCTAGAGCGATAACTTATGGCCCGAACAAGCAATACAGTTCGATAATAACTCACTAAAGATAGCGAGAATAGAGCACCTTACGCTAGCCTGAATTGTTCAAGGTAGTAGTTTGTGTGGGAGTCCTTGTACCCAGAACTCTCACATGACAAGCAATTTGCTGATAGAGCATCAAAGTACTTTTGGGGAAAAGTGGATGGTCTGGAGCACTGGAGCGGGGTGGAATAATTTCTGATTACACGAATTAATCGTCCTCGCCCCAATGAGTTGTAGTGCCCAAATGTCATTCTTAACGAGTATCTAAGTCTCAAAGGCCGGGTTATATTATATTGCTTGCTTGCTTGCTTGCTCTACATTTTGCGACGAATTTTTTGCGACAGATTAAGAATGGCTAATTTATTTTCCGTCCTAAGGAAATGATAATTTATTACGAAAACGTTTGACATACATACTTACACATCTACAAAATTTACAAGAAGTAAATATTTTGTCTAGCCATTTTTTAAAACCGTTACTAAACATCTCCAATGAGTTGTAGTGCCCAAATGTCATTCTTAACGAGTATCTAAGTCTCAAAGGCCGGGTTATATTATATTGCTTGCTTGCTTGCTTGCTCTACATTTTGCGACGAATTTTTTGCGACAGATTAAGAATGGCTAATTTATTTTCCGTCCTAAGGAAATGATAATTTATTACGAAAACGTTTGACATACATACTTACACATCTACAAAATTTACAAGAAGTAAATATTTTGTCTAGCCATTTTTTAAAACCGTTACTAAACATCTCCAATGAGTTGTAGTGCCCAAATGTCATTCTTAACGAGTATCTAAGTCTCAAAGGCCGGGTTATATTATATTGCTTGCTTGCTTGCTTGCTCTACATTTTGCGACGAATTTTTTGCGACAGATTAAGAATGGCTAATTTATTTTCCGTCCTAAGGAAATGATAATTTATTACGAAAACGTTTGACATACATACTTACACATCTACAAAATTTACAAGAAGTAAATATTTTGTCTAGCCATTTTTTAAAACCGTTACTAAACATAATAGTATTTTTAATTTGATAGACAGATTTGTAGATTTCCTACCAGATATTATCACTACTAAATTCACCCAAACGCGTTAACCTGCCAATCAGTATGAGTTCCTAATTTTATGATTAACTGATTAGTGCTAATCCCGATTAGTAGACAGACAATCTCAAACCATGTATGTTGACGTGTATGTAATATGAAAGCGTCATTACATGTCAATAAAATGCATTAAGCTTTTCATCTACACAATAAACAATGCATGTGATGTGTTAATAAAGTGACTCGTTACAGATCTTTAAAATGAATCATACTTCTGTGCTAAGCATTTATTATGCCTATTTTATAGAAAAAAAGATATATATACCTACATATGTATATATATATATATATAAATATATATATATATATATATATATATATATATATATATATATATATATATAGAAATATAAATATATATATATATATATATATATATATATATATATATATATATATATATATATATATATATATATGCACTTAGATTTCCCAAAAGAAATCTTTATTTTCGAAAATAAGGTTACAATTTACTACAAACTACAATTACTAATTTTACATAAATTAATGATTAAAGTTCAATGATACAATAATAATTAATAATCACTTCCTTCTTCTTTTATACCTTCGGTCTTTGGCTTTTGCTGACTCCTCATAATCAGGGGGCTTACGGTCACATTTCTCCTCCCTCCTTTGGATTGGACTTCTTCCTCGGAGTCCTGGTTACCTCTGCTATCAGCTCTTCTAGTATTTGGATTTGGGCAGGATGCAACTTATCTCCAAAGAGAAACTTGGAATAAAAAGGAAAAGACAGTTAAGATTTTATTTCACGTATAGGGAGCTTGCGAATCCGTTTATACGTATTTCAGCCCAATAGGCATCATCAGAACGGCTTTCGCAAACGCTCTGAACGTGAAATAAATCTTCTCTGTCTTAGAAAGCAACTCTAACATGGCTTCGTATAGACGCAATGTAGCGACATCTAATAATAAAATCGTAGACTAATTTTCGAAACCAAATTCAAGAATTTCGCTTTAATAGAATTCCGCCTTCTAAGAATTGCAAGGCAAAACAGACGTTGATAAAGATGTTAAGAGAGACATGGGAAATCTAAAAATTGCATTCTACAACATATCTTCTCAACTAAGCAAAATTCTTAGCGAATTGGTTTCTAGTACTCATACAAAGTATATCGAAATAAAAAGGAAAAGACAGTTAAGATTTTATTTCACGTACAGGGAGCTTGCGCATCCATTTATATGTATTTCAGCCCAATAGGCATCATCAGAACGGCTTTCGCAAACGCTCTGAACGTGAAATAACTCTTCTCTGTCTTATGAAGCAACTCTAACATGGCTTCGTATAGACGCAATGTAGCGACATCTAATAATAAAATCGTAGACTAATTTTCGAAACCAAATTCAAGAATTCCGCTTTAATCTGTGCCTTCTAAGAATTGCAAGGCAAAACAGACGTTGATAAATATGTTAAGAGAGACATGGGGAATCTAAAAATTGCATTCCACAACATATCTCCTCAACTAAGCAAAATTCTTAGCGAATTGGTTTCTAGTACTCGTACAGAGTATATCGAAATAAAAAGGAAAAGACAGTTAAGATTTTATTTCACGTACAGGGAGCTTGCGCATCCGTTTATACGTATTTCAGCCCAATAGGCATCTGATGACGGCTTTCGCAAACGCTCCGAACGTGAAATAAACCTTCTCTGTAAAAGTGAAACTGGAACAAACCATAAAGTGGAAATATCCAGGAGTGGCTAGTATACCTTTGAATACAAATCACGTGGTGTTCGTGTGTATTAAGGTATAAAAAATGCTTATTAAAAGCTTAAAATTTTTATTTTAAAGAAGATCTTTTCGGAATTAAATCATTCCATCATCAGTTTAATAAAAAGTTGTTAAAAACATTGTATGGCCACATAAAAACATTGGAAGGACATCTGTATTAAAAAATCCTTATGGTATTTATTAAGGTAAATGCAATAGACTGTTAACTTGATTATTAAAAACTGAAAATGGGGGCATCTTACATGACCCCCTTTAGTTGGTGAGGTTTTATCGACTTACATTACCTCTGATCTGTGCTGGAGTCTTGGGCTAACTGACTGAGTCTAAATTCAAGGTTATTCTCAAAAATAAAAGCTTAAACTCCAAATTCACTAATAAGTAATATTATTTACCGAATAAATTGCAGTCAATGTCAAAATTGTTATATTCGTCAAAGTCAACAGTGGCTTAAACAACGTGTCACCCAACACAAAAGTGACTGTAACATAAGAAAAAACTCTTGTACCTTAGTAGACCATCAGTTGAAGATAGGACATAAATTTGACATTATTAATGTAAAAATCTTAAAACAAGTTGATAATTATAAAAATCGGCTTTTTCGTGAAATGGTTCACATTAAAATAACTCCCGAATTTATTAGACTGACACCAACCATTTAAGTAATATCTGCTGCAAAATTCTAAACAATATAAGATAATGATCTTAACCTTTAAAAAACAATGCTCTATTAACATTTTAGTAACTCTACCCACAATTTTATTCCCTTTCTCAATATCACTATTACAACAACTGGTACCATCAATTACATTCTATAGATCAATTTAACATGTTTATGATTCTTTCTGATTCTTCCATATATATATATATATATATATATATATATATATATATATATATATATATATATATATATATATATATATATATATATATATATATATATGTATATATATAATATATATAATATATATATATATATATATATACATATATATATATATATATATATATATATATATATATATATATATATATATATATTGTTATGATGTGTTTTTTGTTTGAATGATGAGCAATGAGTATTTTTAATAATATAATATATAGGGTTTTTATCGCGGTTCTCAAAGAATTAGCTTGTAAGTACTTTTTTAAATTATCTTTATTATAACTATTATGAAACACACATATATATCTAACCTAGTCAATGTAAATTTAAAATAAACTATCTTTAAACTGATATTCTTATAAAACTAATTAAATTCTATAGACAATCTAAAATTTAAACAAACTATCTTCAAAATTGAAATTGTTATGACACTAACTAAATTATATTAACAAAATTTTGTACCTTTCTTTCACTGAATGCCTAAATGAACTGTTTTCCACTAAGTATATAGATTCTAATCTCCACTGAATGTCTTCGTACTTCAGTTATCCTTGTTTTTTGTGAAATTACTTTTTTCAATTATCAGCTTCTACCAATTTAAGATATAGTTTTCTTCACCAGCATTTATACACCACCAACCAAACCAGCAAACAGCATTTATATTTATTCTTCTTTTCAATATACCAATATCCAATTATTATAAGTTGATTTATACTAATCTCCAACCATAATATAATTTAATTTCTTCCAATATACTTTTATAATCTTCAATAATTATTTGTGTATAATTATAAATGTGCATTAATTATATGCATAATTTTTAATCTTCATTTAACTCACTATATTAAACAATTCTACTATTTGTACCTGATTCACTGACTCCAACTAACTTTCATATTTCTTACTAAACTTTTCTGACTGACTTCTTGAAAATTCTGAACAATTTACTTCAATATTCACTAACTAAATGTGTCTATTAACTTTCATAATGAACTGGCCTGACTTCTGACTAAAAACTTCTTAAACTGCTTAAAACTCTTCTGACTGCACTATCTAAAACTTTTCTGACTAAAAACTTTCAAAAACTGCCCTCTTGAATCCAAATCACGGGTATTTATATGTTTTGGACATTCTAGAACCATCTCGTAAGAGATCATGTTCTATTCAATTCTATTTAATACATGTCTGAATTTTCTGGAACAAACCATTTCGCAAACATGGCCATCTCCGGAGATCCAGAGAATTCCATTCTTTTCTATTAATAATTTTGTTTACATTTAGGCTTTTCAGATCAGAATATATAATTAAATTAGTAACTAACACTCTAATTTAATAAAATACACATTTCAAACAATATATTATTATAATAACCCCACTTATATTCGTATTATGATTCTTAATTTGACACTTGGAGTATGTATAGTTGGTTGCCTAGGCACATGGCTCACTTAAATCTATTTACAAAATTAAAATTACTAAATAAAACTTTTTACAATTATTATATGCTAATTTATTAAAAATGCCCTCACATAAATATATTTTTATTAAATTCTCTAGTATATAACTTATTTAAAACAACCAAATATCTAATATTATGTAGTATATAACTTATAAATTATTTTCTATAAACCCTAATTGTCACAATACCCCAAAAATAATATTTAAAATAAATAATTTACTTATTATTTTTTTAAATATTAATTTTCTCATACCTTATTAAATTTAATAAATTATTAATTCAATTTTTTTTTTATTATTTAAAGTGTGTTAAATACATCCCTGTTCGCTGTCTATGTCAAAGCAGAGAACAACGGAGCACAGTTCGGCTATTCTATGGTCAAACTGTCATGTCAAATGGAGAGAATAAAATATAACCTTAATTAAAAATATAATGGATATTGTGTTCTGTTTATTTATAGACAAAATCTAGGAATTATTTCCATTCAAAATAACTTTCATCAATATAAATTGGTAAGTTTTTCCACTTTATTATATTAGAAAGACATTTTTATAGCAATTATAGTATCGAACCCCAAATTATGATTTTTAGGGTATCAAACAATTTCCATATGTACAAAATTCAACAAGTATGATGTCAAATTTATTCAAAATAATGAAATCTACCATCTACCATTTAACAAATCAAGTCTATTGAATAAAATGGATATATCAGTAAGTTATTAGTGTTATTATATTTGTGTTAAAGGTATAGAAAATATTATTCAATCTCTTCATGATATTGAAAAATGTCGTTGATATGAAATATGCCTCTTAGTCTGTTCTCTGCATCTATTAACACATAACTATTTAGTCCATTCTGATTTTCAATTGTATATGGACCTTCAAACATTGGTTGTAATTTCTTACAACGGTTTTCTTTAACATTACTTTTTCTAAGTGAACGAATTAACACTTGGTCTCCTTTTTGAAATGTGATTGGTTTTTTTATATTTCGATTTTGTCTTCTGATATATTTTTCAGCTTTCCTCCTAATTCGGTTATTCACTTTCTGCATTACTTGTTCTAACATATCCTGATTATATTCACTAATCCACTTTCTGTTTCCTATATGGCCAAACATTAAATATTCTGGTACTTCCTCTGTATTCAAATTATGTGTATTATTCAAAAAATATTCTACTTGTGGTATATGTTGCTGCCAAGTTTCATGTTGGTTTTGGCACAGTATCCTTAAATATTTTATAACTTCTTTAATATATCTTTCTGCAGGATTTGCCTGAGGATGTCTGATACTTGTAAAATGAATGTTGATTCCCTTTTTCTCACAAAATGCCCGAAATTTTTGGTTGTTAAAATATGTAGCATTATCTATTATGCAATTTCTAAATGGTCCTATTTCTTCGAAAAATTGATTAATATATAATTTTAATGTTTTAACATTTGTTCTAGAGCAGGGATATAGTTTAATAAATTTTGTATATAAATCAACTATCACTAGTATATGCTTTTTTTCCTGTTGGACTGAGAACTAAATTTGAAATAAAATCCATGGAAACTGTATTTAGTTTTTCATATACAACATTAGATTTATATGTGTTCTGGTTTTTGAAATTCTTTTCTTTGTTTAGTTGACATATTGGGCATTGGGTAGTAATTTCTTTTGCTATACTTATGTCATTCTTTGCAAAATAATTGTCCCTAAATAGCATCCATAGCTTTCTTGAACCAATATGCATATAATTGTTATGTAAATTTTTCAATATTTTCTTTGCTAAAGTTCTAGTTATTACATATACTTCTATGCCATTTATTATTTTATAATATACCCCATCTTTCCTAAGGACTTTTTGTTTTTCACTCAAATTGATCTGATCTCTTATAATTTCTTCTTTAGAATATAATCCAGTACTTTCTACTAATTGATTTAATCCAATTTTTATTGTTCGCTGCCCTTTTTGTGGTATATTTTCTAACCTTGATAAAGCATCTGCCACTATATTGGATTTTCCAGAAATGTATTTGATTTCAAATGAGTATTCACTCAATATTAGACTCCACCGATGTATTCTACTGTTTCCATATTTGTTATTTAATATAGATGTTAAAGCTTGGTGATCTGTTTCTATTGTAAATTCATTACCCAACAAATAAAATCTTAATTTTGTGACACAGTGTATTATACTTGCTAGTTCTAATTCTGAAACTGAGTAACCCTTTTCATGTGGCTTTGTGATTCTTGAAATGAATTGTATTGGGTATTCAACCCCATCATGTATTTGTAATAATACCCCTGATAATCTCTCTATTGATGCATCTGTTCTTAATATGAATGGCTGTGTATAGTCAGGATAGTATATTTTCAAATTTGACAGAAAAATGTTTTTAATTTCTTGGAATGCTAGTTCTCTTCTCTGATCCCATCTCCATTTTACACCTTTTCTCAGTAGTTCAAGTAATGGAATTTCTTTTATACTTAGATCTGGTATCATCCTTTTATAATAATTAATTATTCCAATAAATCCTCTTAAAGTTCTTAAATTGTGTGGTGTTTTATATTCCTGAATGACTTGTGTCCGTTCTGGATCCATTTCGATTCCCTTAGTGTTACGTTTATAACCTAGATATATGACTTCTTTTTGAAAAAATGTACATTTTTCTTGATTTATTTTTATTCCCACTTTGTCTAATCTATTTATTATAATTTTTAGGTGTTTCTCATGATCTTCAGCCGTTTTAGAAAAAATTAAGATATCATCAATGTAGTGAATTACAAAATGTTCATATTGATCCAAAATATCATGAAGACATCTACATAGAGCACTGCAAGATGATTGAAGTCCAAATGGTACTACTTTGAATTGATATACTACTCCATCTATCTGAAATCCTGTATACTGTCTACTTTTTCTTTCTAGAGGTATTAACCAGAAACTATGCTGTAAATCGATTTTAGTGAAAAATGACATTCCTGTAATTCTTCCTAATATTCCATCTATACTCATTGGTGCTTCAAATTGCTTTTCAGTAATCTTGTTAATATTCCTTGCATCCAAACATAACCTGATTTCACCTGATCTTTTTCGTACTACTACTATGGGGTTAATAAAATGTGTGTCTGCCTTCTCAATGATCCCATCTTCTAACATATTATTAATTGTTTTGTTTACTTCTTCTCTGTATTTATATGGTATTGGGTATGATTTTGTTTTAAAATCTTTTTCTTCTTTAACTTTTATACTATGGATATAATTTTGTGCAATTCTATTTTCTTTATTGACAAGTCCCCTGTGTTGCTGCAATATGGAAATGACTATTGATTTATATTCTTCAGGGCAATTTAAAACTTTCATTATATCTTCTTCTTTACAAATAAAATTATTCTTCATTATGTACTCATTATTCCTTGCTTCCAATTTTACGCACTCCGCCTCGTAGGCATCCATCTGCTTAAAATTTCCATTCCTTAAATATTCACTACAATAATTATTCTTTACATTCTTCTGGGACATTTCCCTATCATCAAAATACATTTCTTCTTCATAAACATCATTATTTTCTTTTAATAATATCCTATCAACTCTTATTCCTTCTTCTACCTCATCTTTCTGCATAAATTTAATTATTTGCCCTTCCAAAGTTACCATTTTTTCTTCAAAATCTATCTTTACTTTCTTCTTTTCCAATTCATCATTTCCCATTAATATATCAACACATAAATCCTTGACAATAAATCCTTGCATATTAATTTCTTTATTAAGAATATTAATTTTAAAATTGGCTAGTTTATCAATTTCACCCAACTTCTTATTATTTGCACCAATAATTTTAATTTTTGGAATCTTTATTATATCTGATAGTTTTAATGTATTAAAAATAAAATTCTCCGAGACTAATGTACTTTCTGAACCAGTATCTATCATAATTTTAATCATTTTATTTTTGGCCAAAGCATTTATATAAATTAAATTAATGGATTCAATAATTTTATCTTCATCTAAAGAAATAAATTCAGAAGGTTTTTCATAATAGCAATGGCCTAACTTGTAATTCAGAAAGTTTACTGCACAAAATTTTGATTATTAGAATTGTCAGATTGTATCTGACCACTTGGATCTGATGTACTATGTCTTTCCCTACTATGACTTCTACTCACATTTTCCTGCCTTGTAGTACTTCGTTCCCTGTCTTCGCAGCTTCTATTCCTTCGAACACAATTTACCTGTCTGTTATAGTTAGGTCGCTCTGTATTTCTTCTATTGTTAAAATCTTGTCTATTATTATTAGTACTGTTATTAAAATGTTGTCTATTATAACTAGTATTGATATTACAATTTTGTCTAATTTGATTACTGTTACTATTATTAAAATTTTGTAAATTATTACCATACCTAGTATTATTGTTATATGATTGTCTATATTGTTGATTATCATTTTTTTTATATTGAAAGTTATTATTGTTTTTTCTGTTGTTAGTATTACTTGTCATATTGCCTCTTTGTATTCTTTGAATAAAATTAATGAAACTATCTATTGTTTGAATATTTTGTACAGTTACGGTTTGCACAACATCAGCATCAAAATGTCTAGATACATTTAAGACTGTTTCATCCTCTCTAAGTGGTGGTTCTAAATATTTTGCAACTGTTATCAGTTTTAATGCATAATCTACCATATTTGATTTTAAATTGTGATTATACTTTCCAAAATATAGAATTTCTCTAAACTTTGCTTGCTCTAATTCACCCCAATAATAATTTAAAAATTTATTTTCAAATGTTTGAAAGTTATCTAAATCATTTTCAATACTAGCAAACCAAGTTGCTGCATTGTCATTTAATGTCACTCTAATATAATCTTTAATATCATTAATATTATTCACAAATCTTAATTTATGTTTTAAACTATTTATGTATACTCTAGGATGCAAATTTTTTATATTACCAGAGAATTTAATCCCAGTCTCATTTGTTAAATTTAAGTAAGGTCTCCCTATGTCTCTCATTTGTGAAATATCATCTATTCTCTGTTCCACATTTCTTATTTGATTACAATTTATTTGGATATTTTGTTGTATATCGTCTAATTTTTCTTCTGTGTTTCTCCTGTCTTCGTTAATTTTTACTTCTAAGTTACATTTCTGTAACTCTATTTTCTGTTCTATATCTATCTTATTATCTTGAATAATCCTCTTTACTTCTGTCCTCTCATTGTCTATCCTTTTCTTGTAGTCATTCCGTATACTTTTTATTTCATTTGCTACTTTTTTCTCTGCAGCTTCAAGTTTTTTATCCATTTGTTTTACAATTTTATTATTATTATCTTCTATTTTCTTTTCTAATTTTCTATAATTCTCTTCCAATTTCTGTTCCATTTTTTTCATGTCTTCTTTGACTTCTTTTGAATTCTCTTCCAATTTTTTTATGTCTTCTTTGATTTCTTTTGAATTCTCTTCCATTTTCTGTTCCATTTTTTTCATGTCTTCTTTGACTTCTTGTGAATTCTGTTCCATTTTGTGTTCTATTTTTTTCGTATTCTCTTCCATTGTCTTGTTCATCTGCATCAATAATGACATCAAAGCTGCCATATTGACATTTTCCTCTCTTTCTGGATTCATTTCTGCAGTATCTTGTGGAGCTTGAACTAAACTCTCCTCTTGTATAGGTTGTGTTTCTACTTCCACATCTTCTTCATTCTTTTTGCTTCTTGTACCTTTCTTTCCTTGAGACATTTTGAGACTTTACTTGTTCAAATATAATTAAAAATAAAATCTATAATTTTTTCTTTCTACTGATAATTAATTTAATTATATGAGAGCACTTATCTTCCCAAACTAATTCTTTTAAATAGAGAGCCACTGCGTTGGGTGCCAAATTGTTATGATGTGTTTTTTGTTTGAATGATGAGCAATGAGTATTTTTAATAATATAATATATAGGGTTTTTATCGCGGTTCTCAAAGAATTAGCTTGTAAGTACTTTTTTAAATTATCTTTATTATAACTATTATGAAACACACATATATATCTAACCTAGTCAATGTAAATTTAAAATAAACTATCTTTAAACTGATATTCTTATAAAACTAATTAAATTCTATAGACAATCTAAAATTTAAACAAACTATCTTCAAAATTGAAATTGTTATGACACTAACTAAATTATATTAACAAAATTTTGTACCTTTCTTTCACTGAATGCCTAAATGAACTGTTTTCCACTAAGTATATAGATTCTAATCTCCACTGAATGTCTTCGTACTTCAGTTATCCTTGTTTTTTGTGAAATTACTTTTTTCAATTATCAGCTTCTACCAATTTAAGATATAGTTTTCTTCACCAGCATTTATACACCACCAACCAAACCAGCAAACAGCATTTATATTTATTCTTCTTTTCAATATACCAATATCCAATTATTATAAGTTGATTTATACTAATCTCCAACCATAATATAATTTAATTTCTTCCAATATACTTTTATAATCTTCAATAATTATTTGTGTATAATTATAAATGTGCATTAATTATATGCATAATTTTTAATCTTCATTTAACTCACTATATTAAACAATTCTACTATTTGTACCTGATTCACTGACTCCAACTAACTTTCATATTTCTTACTAAACTTTTCTGACTGACTTCTTGAAAATTCTGAACAATTTACTTCAATATTCACTAACTAAATGTGTCTATTAACTTTCATAATGAACTGGCCTGACTTCTGACTAAAAACTTCTTAAACTGCTTAAAACTCTTCTGACTGCACTATCTAAAACTTTTCTGACTAAAAACTTTCAAAAACTGCCCTCTTGAATCCAAATCACGGGTATTTATATGTTTTGGACATTCTAGAACCATCTCGTAAGAGATCATGTTCTATTCAATTCTATTTAATACATGTCTGAATTTTCTGGAACAAACCATTTCGCAAACATGGCCATCTCCGGAGATCCAGAGAATTCCATTCTTTTCTATTAATAATTTTGTTTACATTTAGGCTTTTCAGATCAGAATATATAATTAAATTAGTAACTAACACTCTAATTTAATAAAATACACATTTCAAACAATATATTATTATAATAACCCCACTTATATTCGTATTATGATTCTTAATTTGACACTTGGAGTATGTATAGTTGGTTGCCTAGGCACATGGCTCACTTAAATCTATTTACAAAATTAAAATTACTAAATAAAACTTTTTACAATTATTATATGCTAATTTATTAAAAATGCCCTCACATAAATATATTTTTATTAAATTCTCTAGTATATAACTTATTTAAAACAACCAAATATCTAATATTATGTAGTATATAACTTATAAATTATTTTCTATAAACCCTAATTGTCACAATATATATATATTGTAATATGGAGACAGGCGGCCAAAGAAAATGATGGAGTAGAGACCGGACGAACAGGAGGACGAGATAGACGTTTTAAAGTTTCAACAGAAAACTGTAGATAGAAAATATAAAATACAGTTAATTTTTTGTATATAATTTTTCCAAGAAGTGAAGCGCCCAGCCGCTACTGCGTTTTAGTTCAATTAAATATCATAATCTTTAAATGTTACAAAGAATAAATAATATAAAAGGGATCATAAAAAGAACTTAGAAGAAGTATCTGTAACATTTCGCAAAAAACTTACGCCTGTATTACATTTTTTGATTTCAATAAAAATCCTTAATATTACATAGACGTGATTTGTTATAAATCTGTTTTAAAGTAAATATCTGACAAATTCCAAGATTCGGTGTCTAGGTACATAATTGGATGGGTCTGATGAATGTTTAATTAACAGGGCTCTCTATGGGTTCATTGTTAATTACTTATTCCGCATGTTCGCTTGCTGTGCAGAGCTTTTAACGTTTGTTTCAAAACTAATTATACAAAAAGTATTTTCAGATATCTTGTTGACAATAGTGCGGGATTTGACACCCATTATTATTTTCATTTATTTGAAATAGTTTGGACAGTGCTGGAAACCAAAAAATAAACAATTTATCAATACAAGGTTTTGTTTAAATCCAAAATTACTAAAGCATACTGGAGATTTATAAGTTTAAACAAATTTTAATTTAGAAAAGGGCAATATTTCTTATACGAAATAAATTGGGGCGTTTCTTGAGTGTACGACATTTAGACAAAAGTCCTTATAGCCCAAGGCAAAAAAATGAAGTGAAATAAAATAAACAAGCAAACAACGTGTATTATATTCGTGTTCTTAACCCTTTGTCTTTGAGTGTGCCGATTAACTTGAAAGAGTCGATGTTGAAAAAGAAGGAGGGCTCGATGGTTAGAGCCAGCAACATGATCCAGTAAAAAAGAAATATTCTCTCTAATATTGACCATAAAGACTCACGAAAAAGAACTATTCAGTCTCATATCTATATATATACAGTAGACTCCCTCTATAACGAGAACTGAAATGGCAGACTAATTACCTCGTTATAAGCGGATCTCGTTATATCCAACAACAATAATACTGTGCATACATATGAATATGTAGTTTTCTAAAACATTAACTTTCTATAGTGAAGCCATTCGGAGCAATATAAGATGCTAATAAATATTGTTTGAATGGCGTTTTTAAAACAAAGTTGTTTACTTTTATTGTCAATGAAATGCATTAAAACAAAAAGAGTTGTTTACTTTTACTGTCAATGATATACGTTAAAACAAAAAATCTGTATTCTGTAAATATGTATAATGTATAAAGCGTATAAAGTTATTTTGTCATTGTTGACTGCTTTAAATTGTCCAGTATTCTATCTATCATATTTTCTAAAGATGTGAAACAGTTTTATGCTTCTTCATTTGCGTTTTGTCCTTGGATAAAGTTTCTGCCCTTTAAACCTTTAAAACACTTTCCACATCTTGTCTATTAGGACCCATATTATTAGGTGTGAATGGTCAACCCAACACAATGACACTTGTGAATCATAAATTTTACATTTCCGACTAAGAATCATAAATTGTAAGAAGTTTATTGCGGACGGCCCGCAGTTAAAAAGGGTATTTATTTATAGCTACGGCCGGTCCAAAACGTAAAAAACACGTTTTTCAATCTTATTACTTCCTCGTTATAAGCAAATTTACCTCGCTATAAAGGGTTATAGTTCAATAGAAATTTCACGGGACATCTAATGTACCTCGTTATAAGCGAAACCTCGTAATAACCGTGTTCGTTATAAAGGGAGTATACTGTATATATATATATATATATATATATATATATATATATATATATATATATATATATATATATATATATATATATATATATATATATATATTGAAATATCGAGGAAAGGAGTTCGACCGTTAATCCAATATAAATCAAGGATCACTCAAAGAGTGGTGGGGTCAAAAGGTGGAGAAAAGAAGACAAAGAAGGTGGCTACTTTATCTATTTATTATCTATTTATTCAAAGACGTTTCACTCTCTAATCAGAAAGCATCATTAATTCATCTAAAAAAAATAATATGAAAAAACCAAACATCCATAGAGAGGTTAATACAAAAGTGTAGCAGTCAAAGGTATAAAATGTAAAAAAGCTTGAGACATTAAACCATTGAATAGTTAAGTTGTATAAACAATCAATTGAAACTAAGTACAGTTTACAATTTAACACAGACTTAGAACAGCAAAAGAAACATGTGGTTATTATACATGTAATGTAAAAGAATATGTAAAAAACTTATGTAAAAAACTAGTATTCGCCGAGAAACTAATAAGTTCACAAGATCACCCTTCCAACAATAGAATATTAATTTAGTTTAATTTTGACTTTAGGTAACATTATTAAAATGATTGTAAAAGTTTGCTGTAGTAATCTTGTAAAAAATATAATGAAAGTTAGCACAAAGAGCTTCTACACTTCTCGTAAACACTCGGCAAATGAGACCCATTTTGAAAGCAAACGTTAGTTCGTTTGCTTTAAAATGAAGCCATTTTCGGTTATTGTAATTCCATTTGGTACTACTCCTAAGTCCATTTTCTGTTTGGTTTTTTCTTAAAAGATATATTTGCAATTGGCATGTTTTGGTAGAGTGGAAACTGAACCAGTCTTTCTCCCCTCTTATTTCTGTCACCGACTCGATACTTTCCCACGACTTCCCACATATATACACACATATATATATATATATATATATATATATATATATATATATATATATATATATATATATATATATATATATATATATATATACATATATCTATATATATATATATATATATATATATATATATATATATATATATATATATAATATAATATAAAGTTTTATTATGAGGTTGCAGTCATTAATAGGGCAGGAAAGTGAAACTCTTTGTTCTTTATCAAGCTTTCGCAAAATTTATTTGCTTCTTCAGGATATGCTAAAATATGGTATCAGTAAATACAATGAAATTATAATTAAATAGCATTGTATAAAACTAGTATAAAAACACACAACATGAGGTTAATCCATTAAATTTTCAAATTTACAAAACATTAAAACTTAACTTAATAAAATTATATAGTTATGAAGTACAATATTTTAATTTTATTTAATTTTGTAGAAATTCATTATGACATTGATTATGTTGATGTTTGAATTTGAACAAACATCATTTGTAAATTTGAAAATTTAATGGATTAACCTCATGTTGTAAGTTTTTATACTAGTTTTATACAATGCTATTTAATTATAATTTCATTGTATTTACTGATACCATATTTTAGCATATCCTGAAGAAGCAAATAAATTTTGCGAAAGCTTGATAAAGAACAAAGAGTTTCACTTTCCTGCCCTATTAATGACTGCAACCTCATAATAAAACTTTATTTTACATAACGTGTCAGTCAATAATACCTAACTACCTTATATATATACACTCCTGGTTAAAAAAATCCGGATAGCTGCATTTTGTATGTTTTTTGAAATTTTGCAGATGTTAAGTAGTTAAAATGGGATATAAGTTAACAATAATATTATAATCGTTTATTTATATCACTAAAAAAGTAATAATAAAAGAAATAAGTAACCCAAAAGAAAGTAATAAATGATAAAAGAGCAAAAAAAATTAACATTGTTCCAAAAATTAAATAAAAGAAAAAATTAATTTTTAATTTTTCACAGTTGGCTGTTTTCTGTGGGTGCATAGACATTTATTATGTACAACTTGTTCGGTTTGCTGTTTACTCTTATGTATGATATGCTTTAACTTATTAATTTAAATGGAAGCATTGGAAGCATGTCAGAAAGAAAAGATGAAAAATAACCTAATTATGAGAGGCTTACCAATAGACACAATAGAAGCAGAGCAACTGGAGAACTTCATAGAAACAAAAATGGGAGTAAAATCAGAAATAAATAGGGTACAAAAGATAAATAAAACAATGTGTGTTATCGAATGTAAAAAATTCGAAGATAAAATGAAAATACTGAAAGCCAAGGGTAAACTAACAAACTATAAGCAACATAGAGTATATATAGAATGTGATCTAACATTAAAAGAGATAGAGATACAAAGAAATCTTAGGAAGATATCAGCAGATGAAAAGACTAATGGGAAAAGGACAAAAATTGGATAGGGTTTCATAGTTATTGAAGGCATTAAGTGGAAATGGAATCAAAAAACAAGCATAAGCATAAGCACAAAAAATAACATACAATACAGAACCAACTAGTTCAAAAAACTAGCTGAAGAAAACACAATAACGGACCGAGAAACAAAACAGGCACAGAACAGGGACATGAGCAGATCTAAAGATAATAACACAAACGGGAGTAAATACAAATTGAAGTACAACTTAAACGCAGAAAAGAACAAAACAATTTGGAAAATGGCATCATGGAATGTGAGAGGTATAAATGGGAAGGAAATAGAACTGGGGGAAGAAATTAGAGATAAGAACATTGAAAAAGTAGCTATAACAGAGACAAAGAAAAAAGGAAAAGGATCAATAATATTAGAAAACGGAATGTTACTAATATACAGTGGAGTGGAAGAAACGAAGAAAGCTCAGGCAGGAGTAGCGTGCATGATAAAGAAGGAGAGTATCAACAAAATAAAAAATTGGATATATTACAACGAACGTATACTAAGAGTAGACATAGATATGGATACAGAGGAAACCAATAAAAACCTAATTATATGTTATGGACCAGATGAAGACGCAATAAAAAACGAAAAGAATGAATTCTGGGACAAATTACAAGAAGTGATAAATGATTGTACAGAGAAAATTGTGATCACAGGAGACATGAACAGTAGAGTGGGGAAAGAAACAGAAAAATGGAACAATGTCATCGGACCTTATGGGGAGGACAAACTAAACAAAAATGAAAAATTACTACTCGAATTCTGTCTAGACAATAACCTGGTGATTATGAACACACACTTCCAACGTAAAACGATACACAAGATCACAAGAGAAGTCAAATCAAGAGACGAACAATCAATTATAGACTATACTATAGTGCAAAAAACAGAGAAGAACTGGATAAGAGACGTAAGGGGAAAAAGGAGTTATGAAATTGGTAGTGACCACTATCTACTAGAAACCACATTCAAAAGCAAAAGAAAAGAAATAAAAAAAATGAGAACATAAACAGAAAACACAAAGAAATAATAAAAATTTATAAACTAAGGGAAGAAACAACGAGAATAAGATACTCAGAAGGACTAGAGAAAGAGATGTATAATGAACATGAAATAACAGAAACAATAGAAGAAGAATGGGGAAAATTTAAAAATGCGATGATAAAAACAGCTAAATCAATATGTGGAACCACAAGAAATAACAACAGAGGGAAACGAACATCTTGGTGGAACGATGAAGTGAAAAGAGCAATAAAAGAAAAGAAGAAATTATGGAAAGAATACATCCAATACAAAACACAACAAAAATATGAAAATTATAAGAGACAAAGAACAAAAGTTAAAGAGATAGTTAAGAAAGAGAAAAAGAAAAGTTGGGAAAAATTCGGGGAAAAAATGAAAGAAAACAGCACAGAAAACGTAAAATTATTTTACAGAACACTGAAAAACCTAAGAAGCAACGAAGAAACGAAACTGAAACAAATAATGAACAAGGAAGGAACAATAATAAACGAAGATAAGACAATAATGGAAAGACGGAGGGAACATTTTCAGCTGATACTGAATGGAAATCAAGCGAATACAAGGGAGAAGGAAAGCCACAACAGGAGAGTATCCATGAGAAACACGGAAAATCCAGAAACTATAAAAAAAGAAGAACTGGAAGAAGCAATAAGAAAAATAAAAATTGGAAAAGCAGCAGGAAGCGATGAAGTAGCACCAGAAATGATGAAATATTTAGGAGTAAAAGCAAAAGAAAAATTGTTATACATATATAACCTAATATGGAAGAGAAAAGTAATACCCAGAGAATGGACAAATGCAGTAATTATACCTATATATAAGAAAGGAAACACAAGAGACTGTAGGAACTATAAAGGTATATCACTTCTATGTGTAGCAGCAAAAGTATACGAAACCATAATAGACAGGAAAATTAGAAAAGAAATAGAACATAAATTAGAGGATGTACAAAGTGGATTCAGGAAAGGACACAACACACAAGATCATATATTCACCATGCAACAAGTAATAGAAAAAGCCTTAAAGAAAAATAAAGAAATACATCTGAGCTTTATAGATATGGAAAAAGCATTCGACTCAGTCAAAAGAAAAGATATATGGGAAAGCCTAAAGAAGAAACAAGTAAGTGAAGAACTGATAGAAGCAACAAAGAGTATATACATGAAAACAACAAATACAGTAAGAATGTTAAATATACAGTCAGAACCATTTGAAACAACCCAAGGAGTTAGACAAGGGGGAAGTCTCAGCCCAGTACTATTCATAAATGTAATAGATGAGATAGTGAAAGAATGTAAGAAAACATTCAAGAAATACTGCATCGGTTGGAACAGAATGCAAATGATAAATGCTGAGATGTGTATATTTGCAGACGACATAGTATTAATTGCGGAAACTGCAGAAAAACTGAAATACAACTTAGAGAAATGGAACCTAGAAGCAAGCAAATACAACTTAAACGTAAACAAAGAGAAGACTCAAATAATGAAAATATTAAGGAAACAAGGGACGGAAGATCAAATAGAAGTAATGATAGACCAACAAAAAATAATACAGACAAATTCATACAAATACTTAGGAACAGTAATCAACAACAAAGGAGACATCGAGGATGATCTTAACAACAAAATGGAAAACACAGGAAAACTATTCCAAGCACTAAATAGAGGATTCCTTAATAACAAAGAAATATCAACAAAGACCAAGATGACAATATACAAAACAATATATAGACCTACAGTGACATATAGAGCAGAAAATTGGATATTAAACAAAAGACATCAGAGCAGAATTCAGGCAGCAGAGATGAAATACCTCAGAAGAACGATAGGAGTAAAAAGAACTGATAGAATCAGAAATGAAGAAAGAAGAGAAAGACTCAAAATCAAACCGATACTCGAGTCAAGAGAAAAAATTGGCATGGTTCGGACATCTAACCCGGATGGACAAGTTAAAAGAGTGTGGGACGCCAAACCAATAGGGAAGAATAGAAGAGGAAGACCCATTAAAGAATGGAACAGTGACATCTCGCAGATACTGCAGAGTAAGGGTAAGTCTTGGCAGGAAGCAACACAGATGGCATCCAATAGGAAGGAATGGAGAAAGTTCGTTAAGGGCTAGGACACCTCAGAAGACTGTCAAATATTGTAATGTAATGAATTGTATTTTAAACGGCCCAACACCGAAAGGTACAAATGGGTCTACTGATTAAGTAAAGTAAAGTATTAATTTAAATTCCATAACTTTATGTTTTATTTTCCCTATCACCATAAAGAACCGTTGTTTCATATCCCTGCTTTTCTTCGCCTGCATACCATACTCTAAAATTTTCCTTCTCGATTTTTCCCTGTTCCCCATCTGGATTCCTGAATTCCTGCAATATATATCTTGTATTGTTTTAACTGTATCGCTAGTTCTTCTATAACATTCTTCTCTTCTCTTTAAGAGACATACAAATTTACAAATATAATAATACAAATTCACATATAAATATTTTTGTAAATCATAATATATTTATAAATTAAATCTCACATATATTATACATTATTAAATTTTAAACTTCATTTTCGCCATTCTTGTCGCTTCTTTCGCCATCTTCTTCGGAATCTTCTATTATTAAAGTACTGAAAATATGACTGGAGCTCACCGATGCAATGCAATGGTTTAATACGTATTAGTGTAATATATACAGCATGTAAATACTAGAGAGTTCAAAATAAGACGCAAAAATCTTATAATTACTAAGATTTTTGTCCCACTATTATAAAATTCACGAAAACCAAAGTAAAACGCAATTTTTAATTTTTCACCCAAATCGATATATTGTCATAACTGTTATCTCTAATGTTGGGGAAAAAGGGCATAAGTCAAATGTTGACTATATTGACTTAGTACAATGGCGACATGGAATTTATTCAATTTAGTTGTATTCCAAATACAAGTCTATTGTATTTCTAACAGCTTTATCCTATATTGATCAAATAGATGCAAGTTCTGTAAAACCGGTTCTGTTTGGATAAACGCTAGACTGACTTATTCCTTATGACCCGTTACAATAACTTTTCACGTATGGCTTATCAGTTATAAAAATTTGTATTTACTTGTGTTTTTGCAATCGTAAAAATGTCACAAAAATGTAAAAGAATTATGAAGATGATTAAGGAGCAAAAATTTATCTGTAAAAATAAATTTTATGCGTAAAAAGTTATGTGTAAAATTAGGTATGTTTATTAAAATCAAACATTCGTTAATCACGAAATTCAGTATTACGTTATTTGTATTGTGCACTGTCAATATGTAAACGACTACTATTCTACTAATAATAAAATAAAACAGAAGTGTTACAAAAACGTAGGTATAGCTATAAAATATGATATTATTTTTCAGATAATAGATATCAAAAAGAACGAGAATTTCGAGATAGTAATGATGGATATAATAGTGTCGCCGACCCAGTATTTAAAATGAAAGAAAATGATGGAGATGATAAAAGTGTGACAGCGACTTTGAAGCTGCTCCTTTCACTAGAAGTAACAAATTTCTGAATACTAGTACGAAGATGCTCAATAATAATATTGTACAATGGCTTGCATAGAGACGAAAAAGTGATCAAATTGACTAACAAGAGAACGTGCTGCAGATTCAAGCCTTATGCGAGCAAACTAAAAACAGAAAAAAAAGTAAAATGAAACACTGGTAAAGAATATGTAAAGAAGGTAGTACCATGCAAAATTAAATGTAATGTATGGTTAAATGCTGATTTAAGAAAAACTACATTTGATGAATATTGGCAACTTGGCACGCATGACCACCGAATGAGTTATATAAGTAGATGTGTCACTCCTCAAGATGTCGCATAAAAACACCCAATAGCGACAAGAAAAAAGTTGTAGCTTACAAATACGCCTGTGAAATTGACGGACAACGAAAACTAGTGTGCAAAAATGTTTTCAAGGAACTGTAGATAAATTCGAAAAGTTTATTCGTAACACACTTAAAAATAAGGCGCAAAGTACAACTGGAGTCGTCTAAGAAGATAATCGCGAAAAGTGTATACCCAAAAACAAAACGTCTCCTGAACGAATACAACAAGTTATAAACTCATTTACCAAATACGAAAGTCATTATACCTACACGTCGAGTGAATAGTAAGTTGTATTTACCTGTTGACCTTAATTTGACTAGAATGAGTCACAATGCAGCCACAGCTGAGCCAGTTAGTCGCACAATTTACGCAGTCGAGTTTTACAAGCTTAACCTGGCTTTTAAAAAGCCCAAAATGGATGTATGTCACAAATATGGAATTTTTAAAATGAAGTTGACAATCGCCAAAGATGAGGAAAACAAAAATACACTTAAAGAACAACAAACAAAGCAACATGAAGAACCGACTTAGCATATACTTGTAAAAGTAAAGATAAAAAAATAACAGTGAAAGACAACTCAGTGTTGTGTTATACATTTGACCTACAACAGTGTCTTCCGACACCGTTTTTAGAAACATCGGTTTCATTTTACAAACGAAAATATTGGATCTACAATCTTAGAACACACAACTGTGGAAACCGAAATGAACCTGAAAAACAACCGAAATTGCTACGCGTCTTGTTAAGAAGCTTATGAATTTGCCGTTGGAGATGAAGAAAGTGATTTTGTACTCGAATACTTGCAATCGGATACTTGCAATTGACAAAATAAGAATTTCTACGTAGCAAGTTAACTATTCTTTAAATAAAAAAATCGTTAGAGGCAATCGATCACAAATTTCTTGTGCCAGGTCACTCACACATAGAATATGATGCAGATCTTTCCGTAATCAAAAAACAAAAAAAATAAGTGGTATGCAAATATCACATCTACATGATTGCAAGACATTAATAGATGCGCAAATAAAAAGAAACCTTTCCAAGTGCTTAAAATGGCACAAGATGATTTTTATGACTTTGCAACCTTTTTAAAAATTGTCTTTGTAAAAAGAAAACAAGATAGTGAAAAACAAAAATTTCTATGATACGACTGCAAATGGCTCAGATACACAAAGGAACAGGGACTGATTTATTATAAAAAATCTCTTTAAGAAACAGAAGACTCCTTCATTTTGAATTTAAATCGCCGTAGCCGTCCAGTTGCACTCTCTTAATCAAAAAAAAAATATATATATACAGAGCCACCTGCAATCTCGAAGGTCAAGAGAAATGATCTCTTGGAATTACTACCCCTTATTCCAGATGTGTACAAAAGCTTTTATGGGTAGCTTATATATTCAAATGCAACAGCTGACGTTGACCCTGATTTAGAAGACCTAGATCCAGACGCCGAAAACTCAGACTTAGAAGAGGTACATACGTAATAAATATTTGCAGTGATGTATTTTACTTGTATTTATTGCTTTTTTAAAGCAAATAAAACTTAATCCATTATTTTACGTTTCTGTATTTACCTGTGTTTCTAGATGTTATTCAAATACTAAAGTATTACCATACCTATCATTATTCAACCATATTTACAGACTTGTCATTATTACTATACTGGCCAGTATGTTAGTTTATATAGGCTTAAGTCAGCAATGGCAATCAAAGTCAGATACACAAGACTTAAGTCAATCAAAAATCATCAATTTGAAAATATATATATATATATATATATATATATATATATATATATATATATATATATACAAGGATTTCCACAGTTTTCACTGTATTCCTTCACTCAACCGTTTTCTCCAATTTTTCCTGTTTAGCCAGCCCTTCCTTGAAAAGATATAACCTACTTTATTATTGCCTATGGGTTTGGTTAATATATCGTATTATAATATTAGTATAAATGTAAGTTTAATTTAAAAATGGATTTATACGACGAGAATGAAACCTTTCTCATGAAAAACAACAGATTTCTAATTATGCCCTTTTTTCCCAACACTAGAGTTTTAATACCCAAAATTAAACTATTTATGATAAATTGGTACAGCATATGGAGTGTGCTTAGATCTTCGAAAAATACTGGCGAGTTGCTCCAAAATTAAAAAGATACACAAGTAAACAACATCAGCAGATGTTTCAACTTCCACCTCTCGCTGCGGGCGTAGATTCGTCCCGCCTAAAATTTACGAATACGCGCATAAATTAGCGTTTTTGTTGTATGTTCTGAAAATGACCTTAATATAAGACGTTTCCTATGTATTCATAGAAGTTTTCATTCCTTATCCTTCCCGCATCGCTACATCCTATGCCCTATTCTCGTGGAACGGAATTTAGAAGATTGCTAGGAATTCTTTATAAGGGTAAATAATCATTAGTGCTGTTATTTCTCCAGATGCTGCAAAGGTAAACACAACCGTCAAATTAACTTTGGAGTGATACTCTATTTGATATACATTTTTGCTTCCCTTTACAGCCAACACTCGTTTATTATTGGGACACAAGAGGAAACAGGTTTCATCGCCATTTAAAACACGTGAAGGGTCTTGAAGAATATCAATGCAACCTGTACGATCGATGCAAGTATTCTTGAACACCGGTGAACCATTTTTTTGGTTACACAACATCAGCAGATGTTTCAACTTTCACCTGTCGCTGCGGGCGTAGATTCGTCCCGCCAAAAATTTACGAATACACACATAAATTAGCGTTTTTGTATGTTCTCAAAATGACATTAGTACGTTTTAAACCTATAAAATAAATATCAATAACATCGTTCCTAAATTTAACGTTTGGGGTTATTGTATCCATTGTACATTGTACTATCATTATCATTATTTATAATAATCGAGGGTGGTCCAGGACCACCCCTGTTATCTACCATGGTCTATAGAATAGACCTGTCTTCTAAACACAACTTTTCACCAATTGCTTTAAAGTTTTATCTATAAGTAAACACTGTAATGAAAACACGACGTAGGTTCGATGCCTTCAAATATAGAAACACGACTGAAATGCCAAAAAACTGCCAAAAATAAATATACAGTGTGTAAAAGCCAAATGGAATAAATTCATTATTTAGGTTACTGTACATATTTATAAAAAATCCCGAAACATGTCAAATTTAAATTATAACTTGACATTCTTTAACGTGAAAATGCAACCCCTACCTTCAACCCCCTTAGAATGACAGGTACAACCCAAAATTTTTAAAATAGAAAGTATAGGCTTGAGATATATCGTTTGAAAGGTCTTTTCATTTTCCATTCAAAAATGTTGTCGCTTTAAAGTTTATTAAGATTAATTAAGATAAAATAAATTAAAATCATGTGGTTACCGAAATTCGCTACAATACAATCAAAAACTAAAATGTAATGCAAAACGTAATAAAATGTAGAACACGAAAAAGAACTATGAACTTTAATGAAGTATATGTTCAAGATGTTCACCGCGAACGTCTTGGCAACATCCTAATCTCAAATAAAACTGTCTTCTAACATTATTTAATATAACAGGCGTGATCGACCTAATCGCAAGCGTTATTCGTTCTTTTAAGTCCTTTAAATCAGTAGGTTTAGTTTTGTACACATGGCTCTTCACATATCCCCATAAAAAGAAATCTAATAATGTAAGATCAGGTGATCCCGCTGGCCCTTCAATCGATCCTCGCCTCCCTATCCACCGATTGGGAAATATTGTATCGAGGTACTGCCGGACATTAAGTTGGTAATGTGGTGGTGCTCCATCCTGCTGAAACCATATCGTATTCGCTGGAACTTGAGGGTTTCCTGGATCAGGATATAAATTTGCCAACGTTGGAATGACATCATTTTGAAGTACTGCCAAATAATTTTTGCCATTCAAGTTGCCTTCAATGAAAAAGGGACCAATGATATTGTTTCCTACAATCCCTGCCCAAACATTAACCTTTTGAGGGTATTGAGTGTGTTCTTTTCTCATCCAGTGAGGATTTTCCGTGGCCCAGTAGCGGCAATTTTGCCGATTAGCATGACCGTTAAGTAAAAAATTACACTCATCAGAAAACATAATGTCTTTTAATTGGATAATATTGTTATCCAACATGTCCATCATTTGCTCACAAAAAAAAGTTCTCCTATCAAAATCGTCTTCCATGAGCTCCTGAGTAGGTATCATCTTATAGGGATGCAATTTATTTTCTTTTAATGTGTTTACTATCGATGTATGGCTAGCATTGAATGTAGTGGATGCCTGTCTACTCGATGTATGTGGATTTTCCTGAAACTCAAGCAACACATCTGATTTGAGTTTATTACTCAGTGCATTGGCAGCTGCTTTTTTTATCTGCTTTACATGACCAAACTCGCGAAACTGCTTCTCTATTTTACTTATTGTTCCTTGGGATATAGACGGTAAATTAGTAAATTTCTCATGAAATAGGCAAGTTACTTCCTGTTGTGTTCGGGTGTTATCTCCGTAACCAATCATTTGTAAAACTATTATTTTATGCATTTCCGTTAATCTAACCATTTTTCAGAATTTAATTGAACGAACTTTTTACTTAAATTAAAATACTGACAACTTAAATAAAACAATTTACTAATGCGTGTTAAAATAACGTTGCCACGGAAATTCTTTTTAATGTTTTTTAATGGTTACCATCTAAAAACCACATTGCTATGGTTTTTGTTCACTTTCTCATTATTAAGACCTAAACGGGAAATAAGTTTTGAGTATATTTTAGCGAATTTCGGTAACCACATGATTTTAATTTATTTTATCTTAATTAATCCTAATAAACTTGAAAGCGACAACATTTTTGAATGGAGAATGAAAAGACCTTTCAAACGATATATCACAAGCCTATACTTAGTATTTTAAAAATTGGGGGTTGTACCTGTCATTCTAAGGGGGTTGAAGGTAGGGGTTGCATTTTCACGTTAAAGAATGTCAAGGTATAATTTAAATTTGACGTGTTTCAGGATTTTTTATAAATATGTACAGTAACCTAAATAACGAATTTATTCCATTTGGCTTTTACACACTGTATAAATATAAATATACATAATAAATACATAATGTATATATATGTAACATCTGTTCTAGTCGTTTCACAAGGCATTGTTTATAATAAAAAAAAATCAGCAAGGCATTCATCGGAGGCTACTCCATGCTATAATAAAGATATTAAAAACGAAACATCGCTAGCATGATAAAAACAATACATAACTTAAACGTAAATCATATAAAAAAATCAGGTACGCAGCGACGAGATCAATGATATGGTCACCAAAGTTAATTGGAAAATACAAGCAACGAAAGTCGCCAAAGCTTTGGAATATTTTATAATAGATGGCAGATCATCTCTTGTGAGATATTGCAACGTCGAACGGATGTTAACACATCGAAAGAGAAAGAAAAAGAAGAATTTTGTACTAAAAAGCTCTAAATAGATTCATAGAATTTAAAAAAATTTAAACTGTTCTAAATATTAAATATAAAAAGCAAAAATTGAAAAATAATCAATAATAAATAAAAACATATAAGCTAAACAAATAATATCAGGTATACAGTACATTGATAGAAATTTGAATTAAGATGTCAGGTCGATATTCTTAAGGAGTTCTAGATAATTTTTATAATGAAACGAATTTTAGTTTTTGTGTAGATTAGAGATCCCATTAATTCCTAAATTTTGCAATCTCACTATCTCACAACTGTACAATAATCAAGTACCTACTAATGCCCACAATATCCGAAGAATCATGTATACATCCATCACACTCCACCTTTGGTTTTCCAACGTGATTACAGGTGTTGTTTAACATTTCTACAATGGTCTGCAGCAAAGCTGTTAAATACATTAATCACTAGTGGGTACACATCGTTCAGTACAAAACCGATGTAATTAATAGCAAAGTGACCTCTCATTCATATCGATGCTCTATTGAATTTAACTAGAAATGGAAAGGGTGCAATTACTGAATACATGTACAAATATAGAAGTTGTGTATTTGCTGACTCATTAAAGGGTATAGTTTCTTCGTCTACATTATGAAGTCCATTTTCCACCTGGCGAACAATTTTAAAATATTAAATTAAATAATCGTATCATATAATCTGATATATAACTAATATATATATATATATATATATATATATATATATATATATATATAGATATATATATATATATATATATATATATATATATATATATATATAGATATATATATATATATATATATATATATATATATATATATATATATATATATATATATTGTTATGATGTATTATTATTTGTTTGGATATTTTGTTGCATATCGTCTAATTTTTCTTCTGTCTTTCTCCTGTCTTCGTTAATTTTTACTTCTAAGTTACATCTCTGCAACTCTATTTTCTGTTCTATATTTATCTTATTATCTTGAATAATCCTATTTAATTCTGTCCTCTCATTTTCTATCCTTCTCTTGTAGTCATGCCGTATATTTTTTATTTCATTTGCTACTTTTTTCTCTGCAGCTTTAAGTTTTTTATCTATTTGTTTTTCTATTTGTTTTACAATTTTATTATTATTATCTTCTATTTTCTTTTCTAATTTTCTATAATTCTCTTTCATTTTTTTCGTGTTCTCTTCCATTTTTTTCGTATTCTCTTCCATTTTCTTCATATTCTCTTTCATTTTCTGTTCCATTTTTTTCATGTCTTCTTTGACTTCTTTTGAATTCTCTTCCATTTTTTTCGTATTCTCTTCCATTGTCTTGTTCATCTGCATCATTAATGACATCAAAGCTGCCATATTGACATTTTCCTCTCTTTCTGGATTCATTTCTGCAGTATCTTGTGGAGCTTGAACTAAAATCCCCTCTTGTACAGGTTGTGTTTCTACTTCCACATTTTCTTCATTCTTTTTGCTTCTTGTACCTTTTTTTCCTTGAGACATTTTGAGACTTTACTTGTTCAAATATAATTAAAATAAAATCTATAATTTTTTTTTTATAATTATAATATTGTAAATATATTTAAGTGAGCCATGTGCATAGGCAACCAGATATACCTACTTTGAATAAGTGTCATAAGTTACAGAAATTAATAATTACGAATATAAGTGGGGTTATAATAATATGTTATTTAAAATGTGTAGTTTATTAAATTAGAGTGTTTAAGTTACTGATTTAAGTTTATATTCTGATCTGAAAAGCCTAAATGTCGATAAAATTCTCGATAGAAAAGTAAGGAATTCTCTAGAATACAGAATTTAACCTTTGTTTACGGTAGAACGTTCTCGAATATGGTTATGTCTGTGAAAGGGACATAACCAGAACATATACTTTTTCGAGAACAATCATATAGAACAATTCGAATATGATTTCTTGCCACATGATTCTGAAACATGGAAAAAGATATAAATACCAGGTGATTTGGATTCAAAATGTTCAGTCAGATGGCCAGTCAGTTAGTAAGAAAGTTAGTTAGAAGATAGACACATTTAGTTAGTGAAGTCAATTGTTCAGTAAGTTCAAAATAGTCAGTCAGAAGGTCCAAATGTTCAATATAATAAGTTCAATGAAGATTAAGAAACAGTATAAAGATAATATTATTGAAGATTAAAAATTATGTTATGTAAAAATGGTAATTGGATAATGGAAGGAAGTATTAATTGAAAATTAAAATTATATAATATATTTGGTGATTGGATATTGGTATTTTGAAAAGAAGAATATATATAAATGCTGTTAAGAAGAAAAATATTTTAAATTGGTGCAAGCTGATAATTGGAAAAAGTAATTTCATAAAAACAAGGATAACCGAGGCTGAGAACGAAGACATTGAGTGGTGATTAAAATCTTTATTTTGGAGAACATTTTATTTAGGCATTCAGTGAAAGAAAGGTACAAAATTTTGTTAATATAATTTAGTTAGTATCATAAGAATTTCAATTTTAAAGATAGTTTGTTTAAAATTGAAAATTGAAAATTGAAATTTGCGCTATGCGAAATGTGTAAAAGATAAAATCTTTTAGCGAAAGCCGCTATCGCTTTATTAAATTAAATAACCAAATATATGGCCTAGGAGGACAAGATATCCTAGGAGGCCTAGGAGGCAAATGATACAAAAAACGATATTATCATATCGTTTCGTTCGCGGCCGCCAAAGCAGGTGGCGCCTTTGTAAGCTAACTACTGTTGTAGTGAAGTTTTGGGAGACATTCGTTGGACTTTCCGAGTTTGAATTTGTATCAGCCCAAAGTGTCTGATGAGGCTGGGCTAGGCCGAAATGATCATAACACTTTATTGATACCAATTCGAGCACGGGAAGTTTAACGAATTTGTCCTCCTAGGCCATATAGTTGGTTATTTAATTTAATAAAGCGATAGCGGCTTTCGCTAAAAGATTTTATCTTTTACACATTTCGCATAGCTCAAAGGATACAGAAAACGATATTATCATATCGTTTCGTTCGCGGCCGCCAAAGCAGGTGGCGCCTTTGTAAGCTAACTACTGTTGTAGTGAAGTTTTGGGAGACATTCGTTGGACTTTCCGAGTTTGAATTTGTATCAGCCCAAAGTGTCTGATGAGGCTATGCTAGGCCGAAATGATCATAACACTTTATTGATACCGATTCGAGCACGGGAAGTTTAACGAATTTGTCCTTCTAGGCCATATATTTGGTTATTTAATATATATATATATATATATATATATATATATATATATATACATGTACCCCATACTTATTACTCTCCCTATCATTTACAAAGTTTTTAAAATTGGACCAGCAACATGTTAGAAACTCTGTAGGTTTACTTAACCCTCTGTTAGTGGCGTGACTAAGAATGACAGATTTAGTGGCGTGGGGGACAAATGTCACCCATTTTTTATTTGCCATTTTGTTTGGACTTTTAGTTTATTTTTTATGGAAATATAATCAGTACAGTGTATTCATGTGCCCTTTTCTGGGGCAGCTGAACAACAAGTTTTTAAACCGCTTGGAACTCGTGTGGTCAACAATATGCTGTCCACTGTCACCAATCGAAGATCTTATCAAATATATTTTGACAATTTCTTAACGTCCATAAAATTATTGTCGTGTCATGCAAAAAAGGTTATCGTGTAACAGACACTTTACGCAATGACAGAATCTTAGGTGCGCCAAGTCAAGTTCAGGGAAATTGAAAAATGTGCCCGACTACCATGGCTCCTGGATCATGTACGAGATTTGGACCATGGCATCATGGTCCAAATGGCCACCAATTTTGATGCAATTGAACCACTGGCTTCAGTAGCAAGGTGAAATAAAAACGAAAAGTCAAAAACACCCGTGTCGCAACCAGCCCTAATCAACAAATATAATAAGTTTATGGGTGGTGTGGATCACCACGGCTGGCTTCTTGAAGAGCACAATATATCCATATAAGGGAAAAATTGGTACTGGTGTATAATAACACGAACTATAAACATGGCAGTTGTCAACGCTTGCTAACTTTATAAAAAAAGTGGAAGAAAATCCACTTTCTATAAAATAATTTCGAAGATCCATTGCAGTTCTTTATCTGAAGTAAGAGCATGGATCTTGGATTGTCAAAAAAGACTTTCTTCAGGGGCTTCGACATCAAGAACGCCGGTTGTAACTGGTGTCAGATTTGATACCAAAAACTTCTCTCAAGGAGGGATTAGCAGAGACGATGTTAATTTGCCAATTGTAAAGGAAGGCCCCTAACTTACTGCTTTAAATGTATAATTACTCTGTACACTTTTTGTTTTCCTGCATATCATACGCCGTAATAATTAGAATGTAATTATATTAAATGTTCTAGCATTGTATAGTAATAGTAATATTTAGTTATCAATAAAATAAAAGACATACATCTAATACGGGTATTTGGAATTTCTGACTTTCCTTGCGCCCGATATATTTATAGATCAGCATTTATTTCGAAAACTAATAAAATAATCAACAAAAGTTATTACAAAATATTGATTCTAATGTAACACAGGTTATTATTTTTGCTTGTTTTGGAAAAATTATTTTAATAAATATTTCATTCTGCCTTTAAATTTTTCAAAAATGCTTTTTAGTTTTCTCAGGATTTGAAAAGAAATGGATACATTTAAAACGCATTGAACATTTTGACAGGCGACATTTTGCGCATTTTTCCTTTAATACTTTACGATTACAACTACTATTACTTACCTTATATAATTACGATTAGAAAACTATTAAAATTCAAAATAAATAGGATCAACTTCGGAATCCGAGTCGTCTTGAGGGTTAATAATTAGTGGTTGTGTCTCTACGGTCGCATCAATTATGTTATCAAGATCCCCCATTTTTTGTTCTTCTTCTATTACATGTCTTACTGCATCTTTCCAGTCTTGTTCTGTAATATGTTGTAAATACTCGTATAACAATTCACGTACAGCTTGTATTTTATATGACGTATTTTTTCTAGCCACATAACTTTTCATTTGTGCCCAAATGAGTTCAATTGGATTTATTTCGCAGTGGTAGGGTGGAAGTCTTAGGACTGTGATGTTTCGCCTTTCTGCCATTTTGTCAACTACGTATTTCTTGAACTTAGATTTATGTTGCCGGGCAATTTTAAAAAAGTTCTGCTTTTACTATTCCATCTTCGTAAGGAAGATACTTATTCCGCAGCCAGTCAAGAATATCCTGTTTCTTCCACGCAGTCGTTGGAAGTCTTTCTACTAGTCGTGAATGATAAGGTGCATTATCTAATACTGTAATTGAATTTGGTGGTATGTGTTCCATCATCTGCTCAAAATACTCTTTGAAAACATCAGCTGTCATCTTCTCCTGATAGTCTTTTGTGCTTTTGGACTGAAATTCCAATAAACCATGGTTAACAAATCCTTTTTCACTGCCAATGTGAGAAATTATTAATCTACTGCCTGTACCAGAAGGTGGGGAGATACCAGTAGACCAACCTTCCATAAAGTCTTGCCTAAGGCTTAATATATTTTTATCTGACCAAATTTTTGTTAGAGTATGACCTGAGTTTACCCAAGTTTCATCCTGGTAGAAGATTGGCCTTCCTTCATCCCGGAATTTTCGTATGGATCTTAGATAATTTCTACTCCAACATATTATCTCCTTCCGGCCAATCAAAAGTGATTTTCGGTCTGAGTTCTCTTATGGGAAATTTATTTCTTTTAAAACTTGCTACAATTTAGTTTGTCCGATATGAGGCAAATCCGGGTCGTCTCTAACTTATTGTAAAATTTTGTTTAGGTTTGGTATTTCTTTTGTGAAAAAAATCCATGAATTTTCCTTCGAATACCATTTTTGGCAAATTCATCAATTTCAATAGGCTTTTTCCCACTCTTTAAGTGTTCGTTTTTGTTTGGGTTAGCTATACCGTGTTTTTTCTTTCTGATAGGAACCTATATATAGTTGACTTCCCTACGCCAGTCATGTTGGCACAACTTTCGACTATGTTGCGAACAGTGTTTGTGGGATACTGAGAAACTAGAGCATCGTGAACATTCAGGACAATAGTCTTCTCTCTTGGTGATTAGACAGACTTACTGACTGTACGCAACAGTACCGGTGTAAAACTTGATGATGTTGATGATGAAACCATCACAAACAATCCAACAAAACGAGCACGAGCGAAAGGTACGTATATGTTCGTAGGTATATGGAATAAAAGATCACTCACACACTGCATATAATTCGCAAAAGAAATATTCGAGACGCTAATTACTGCCGTACTGCCGCTAATTACTTTCAAGTTAAGTTTCGAATATAAACTGAACATACGAGGCACGTGGCCAAAGCCAGCATCTTTATACCCATTATATTATTAAAATACTGGGGAATTCCATCCTAATTATCTTGCAACGAATAGTACCTTCGGATATGAATTCCAGGTTTTCTAGTAAAGTGATTAAACGCGAAGAGTAGTATTGAAATATCCAAAGAAATAAGGTATTCTTATTTACAAAATTGTTAATGGTTAAATTCTTATTTTTATTAATATAATATAATAACCAACATTAGCCGTGAAAGTTTTAATTGTTTTTTGCTAAATATATTAGTATTAAAACATTATTAATATTGATAAACATTTTGGAAAGGAATATAAATGTAAAACGCCTTAATTTTAATGAATACACACCTCAGGAACGCCTATGGAAAGCCCCAGGAAAGTTTCGAACGTAGATTTGAGGTTCGAATCGGTTTGTAAATGACCCTTTGTCCGCTTCTTGTCGATCGACGATGATAGGTATTATAAAAGGTTGAAGTTGTGGAGCAAAAGTGTTGATTTATTGACAGATACTGGTAATTACACAATATGATGTTCGTTAGGTAACTACTTACGATTTACGGTTGTAGACTGCGCTCACATGAGCTCAAATCCCCAATTTATAATCTCACAAATAATTCATACCTCAGCACAGAGGTTATTGCTTCCTATCATACCATACCAACAAACTTTGCTTACGCTACAATTTAATCTACGCCTTAAATGCGACACTTAGGAAGTTCAATTAGAAAATATATTATTCGGCAATTTATTTAGTTGTAGGTAAATGAACTAATTATTAAAATATTATACGATATGGTTTTACAATGTCACTTATACACGGTGAAACTATAATAGATTAAGAAGTTAAGAATAATGTGAGATTACAAATTAAGGGGTAAATTTGTGATTGAACAATGATACAAATTTTACGACCGTTTTATGACTTTGAGGCACATTTCGTGCTCTCAACAATTTGTGAACGGATTATAGTATCCGTTGATGTTGTGAATGTAATTTTAATACAATTAAAAATTCTAAACTCAAAAAGTTTTAATACCAAATTGGTCTGGATGTTAATCAGTACGGTAATAACTTAATTTAACCGAACAATTCCAATTGTTTATTATAAATTACATAAAAATTTAAAGATAATATATAGAAATTAATGACTGTACTTAGAGGAGGGTTTCTCAAAATTTATACATGCCATACAATAAGAACCTCGGTTAACCGATTTCCGGTTAACCGAGATTCTGGAATAACAGAGGACATCCTAATATGAATTTTAAAAATTTTAATGAGAAAGCATCACGTCCAAATAAACAAGCGATGTAAAGCGCCTTAACTTCCGCAACCGCAATATGTACGCTGGAGTGGATACGTGGGAGTTCGTGTTTAGCCGGCTGTACTATTCGGAACCCTCCGTAAGTCGGTCTCCCACAAAACACCATCTTGTTTTACTGTACGTAGCAGTGGCAGAGTGGCAGTGCTTTTTTCACTCTTTCAAGTGCGTGTTTGTACACCAGTGATCTGTTTTACTACTGTTAATAGCGTGGGTGTAATAAGTGCAATGAGTGCTAAGCGCAAGCGTGTCGTTGTGTCCTTAGACATAAAACTAACCGCGATTTATCGTCTTGACAAGGGCGAATCAATTAAAAGTGTAACTACTGATTTGGGTGTTGGTGAGGTTACCGTAGGTGACTGGAGGAGGAAAAGGGCAGAATTAGGAAAATGGAGCGCTCAGAGCTTTAATAGTGATTGCAATCCAGAGCGAAAAACTGTGTGAATATGAAAAAACTTCTGAGGCATTACTCATATGGTTTTTGGAAATGAGAAGTAACGGCAGTCTAATGAGCGGCCCTATTTTACAGGCAAAAGCGCTAGCTTTTCAAAAAAGGTTTGGCAAAGGTGATGAAAGCTTTACTGCTAGTTCTGGGTGGTTAATGCAATGAAAGAACCGATATGTAATTCGACAACTTAATATATCTGGGGAAAAACTTTTAGCAAATGTAACTGAAGTGCCAATTTTTCAAGAACAAATTTCTAAATTGATTTTAAATGAGGGCCTTACATCGGATCAAGTCCATAACTGTGACGAAACAGGCCTGAATTTCAGAATGTTGCTGAGTAAAACCTTAGCTAGTCGGCAGGTAACATCAGCTCCTGGTTATAAGAAATGTAAAGATCGAGTTACAGTTCTAGCATGTGCTAATTCTGCAGAAAGTTTGAAATTAAAACCAGTCGTAATTGGTAAGCCTAAAAAGCCACGTGCTTTCAAAACACTATTGTGCACACCTTCCCCAGCATATATAGGAATCAGAAAAACGCATGGATAGACTCGCATATTTTCAAAAAGTGGTTTTTTGATGATTTTATTCCGATTGTTGAAGCTTTCCTGAAGAAAAAAAATCTTCCTCCCAAGGCCATTCTTGTTCTTGACAACGCTCGATCTCATCGAAATGATGATGGACTAGTGAGCAATGGTATTAGAGCTATATTTTTACCACCTAATGTTACTTCCCTTATCCAGCCGCTTAATCAAAGTGTACTTGAAACTTTTAAATGAAATTGCATAGCATGAAACATACTGCTAAAATGATACTGGAGAAATTTGAGGACAGTCTAAGTGTCACTAATGCTCTAAAAGTCATCACACTGAAAGATGTTGTTTACTGGTGCTCAGAGGCCTGGGATAACGTTAGAGATGACACGATCAGAAGGTCATGGCGCAAACTTTTTGGTATTGATGAACGGACAGCTGCTTTAAAAAAGCAACCGAGTTCTGAAATCGAAGAGCTTGTGGTTCCTGGCAATTAACTCCCAGTGGCTGAGCCCATTAACGCAGCCGACATCGCAGAATGGATCAACGGAGATAAGGAGTGACTGACTGACGACGTAATTGTTGAAATCCTGAATTCGCCAGAAAATGATGACAAGTAAGTTTTTTTTATTTTATTGTCTTCCAAATTAATAACCATTGTACTGTAAAATTAATCTGTCGAATATTTTTTACAGAGTCATTGTACACATTTTACACTTCATTCAACAAGGCGTAACTGGCGTAACAAGGCGGAAGCAGAAGAAGCAATAACCTTACTCAAAAAACAATCAAAGACTTCTTTGTTAAAAATGATAATTGATTCACATGTAGTGTATTTGAGATTCAACTATTTTAAGGTTATGTATTATTAAATGCGTTTTATACCAAAACAATGTGTGTTTGTCCAAATTTTTATGTTAACTTAACAATCGTCTTTATATTGTACTATATTTAGATTACGTTCCGTATTCTCCGAGGTACTCTCGATCCCAATTACCTCGGTTATCGAGGTTCTACTGTAATAAATTTTTGCCTAGCTAATATTTTTGACTATTTTACCTTACTAGACAGAATTATGTATTCAATAGTACACTTCAAAAAAATTAACCATTTTCTAACAATTCCTATTAGTATATGATGAAAAGTATATCTCGTATGTACAAACTGTATTTTTAAATAGATTAACTTATTATACTGAACATTAAAAACATCACATGAAACATTTTTACAATTTTGAAGTAAAAAAGTAACAGCACGAAATAAGCACAAGTGGAGTTTCAATATACCAGCTTGACGTTATTGAATCTGTAAAAGCAACCCATTTTACAAATTGCTCATTTAAAATGTGAAACTCGTTATTTTCTCTTTCTCACATTTCCCATATTTGTGATGTTCCCATATGTGTATTTACTGCCTTGCCTCTAACGCTTTTTTCCCCGAAAAGAAGTGAATTACATCAAAAGTAATTGAAAAAAAAAGCCGTTTGAATTCAGTTTGAAAATCTCATTTTAACACCAACGATTATTACCGAAAGTTCTGTGTTTGTAGTAGTACTTACCCTATTGTTAACTATTTTTGAATTTATTTTAGAATTTAATACAAAAGTTGTAATAATATTTAGATGTAACGTATATTACTAATCTTTACCGGAAATGTCGAGTTTTAAAATTGTTAAAATAACAGAATTCTGGTTTGTGACTAGGGTTTTCATATTAATTTAATTTAAAATTTATTTTTGTACCTTCAAAAACCTTTCTCAAAAAAAAATGACTACAACAACTAAAGATTAGCTCAGTTTACCATCCATAGCATTATTCTCTAGTTGAACCTTTCATAGTCTTCTCGTTAATCTTCTCCAGTGGTATATCAGAAAGACGGCAAACCAGCGCGTTTCCTTCTCGTAAGATCACCTTTTATTAGCGCACATCACTCACTGTTGCTTTTACAAGTCTGATTATTTTGTCGGACATGTATTATATTTAAACTAGGTAGTAAAAATAAATGACAGACTTACTCACAATCTATTTATTTAGTAAGCGATGACCGGTTTCGACCACTACAGTTTTCTCGTCATCATCAGGTCACCGGTAAAGTACAATCTTTAAAATAGATTGATGAAAATCCGGCGATGATTCTTTGGTTTATTTCTCAGAGTTCGGCGCCGTACAGCCCAATACTTTCTATTATTGTTTTATAGATTCTTCTTTTATTTTCTTTTGTTATTTTTTTATTCCATAATAGTCCGTGTAGCTGTCTGGTGGCTGATCTTGCTTGGCCAATCCTGGAGTGTATTTCTTCGCTACTTCCTGCTTTTGATGTTATTTGGACTCCCAAGTATTTAAAATTGTCTGTTGGTTTTATAGTTCCCATTTTGATTTGTAGGCTTTCTGGTTTTTCTCCTACAACTAAGTACTCAGTTTTTTGTATATTAATTGTGAGGCCCCATTTGGTATACTCATCTTCCAGTTTTCTAAGTATGTAGCCTACATCACTCTCGTCTTCAGCTAGAATGGCTTGGTCGTCAGCGAAGTGTATCGTGTACAATCTATCATCTCCGATTGGGATGCCCATATTGCAGCACTTTCTTCTCCACACTGAGAGTGCCTCATTTAGATATATTTTGAAGAGTGTAGGTGCTATGCAGCAGCCTTGCTTTAGGCTCTTACTAATAGGAATTTCTCTAGTTAATCTATTTCCAATTTTAATGTTTACCGTCATATTTTTGTAGAGCTGTTGTGCTGCTTGTATATTTTTTTGCTTATTCCTTGTTTTTCCATTGCTACCCAAAGCATTGAAAGTGGTACACTATCGTATGCCTTTGTCAGATCTGTAAAGACTATATGAGTTGAAAGGTTGTGGGCTAATCTTTTCTCGATAACTTGCTTTAGAGAGAATATACTGTCCATACAGGATCTGCCTGCACGAAAGCCATTCTGTTCTTCAACATCTGTCATCTCTTTTTCAATATTGTTTTTTATTATTTTTCCATTCAGTCTTGAGAGTGAATTTATGACACTTAGCCCCCTGTAGTTTGAACAATTCTTTCTATCTTTTTTTTGTAGATGTTGTTAATATGCGCTTTTGTCCACTCCGGTGGTAAGTCGTGTCCATTATAGAATAAGGTGAAGATATACGCCAGTAATTCCTGTAATACTTGTGGGCTATGTTTTAATAATTCATTTGGTATACCTTGTGGTCCGCATGATTTCCGATTTTTTAGAGTTTGTATTGCATTCTCGACTTCCTGTACGGTTATTTAATCGTCTTCACTGAATTCCAGTTCATATGTTGTTGTACTGATGTTCGTGAATTGGGGTCTTGTTTCAATTAAAAGTTGTGAGTAGTGTTCGATCCAAGATCTTTCTTCTATTAAATCTATTCTACTCGTTTCTTTTCTGTTTGTTCTCAGATTTTTTACCGTTTTCCATGCTTCTCTTGATCTTGTTGACCCTATATATTTGTTGAGTTCTTCGCATTACTGAAGTTTTTAGAGCTATATGCTAGTGAGAGATTGCTGTGGGATTCTTCAGATAAAGACCACAAAAAAAAAAGTACAATGTGCCCGTTGCGGTTTGTCCTTTAAATTTAAATGGTCTTTTAAAACGATATTAATTGTTTTATAAAATTCCGGCATAATCAGCGAAATTGCTGGTGAGGATACTTTACTTTGCAACTTTACTTTAATTTGCATACTACTATGCAAACTTTGGTAACTGTTCTCAGTGTCCAAATGTCGTAATGGTATTGCCAAGAGTATTTTTGGTGGTATTGGAATTCTTACTTTAGTGTTTTCTTTTATTATGGGGTCAATTTTCTGAAGCAAAAATTTAAAATCTATGCGTGACATTCTGTAAAAGTTAAAAAATTCTTCTCACAAGTCAGTTGATTGAAAAGGTTTGTCATATTTCCTCTGTAAAAAAATATTTAAAGCTATTTTTAGTTTATTATCCAAATATCGACTTTTTTTCTATATCATTTGTTTTTAAAACGTTAAAATAATTTATTTGTAACCTTAAAAAATACAGAGCTGTCGCCGCAAGAATTTCTATGCCCTCCGCTCCGTTGCTGATGGTACACTGCAGCTAACTCGAGTAGCAGCAGCAATGGCTGCATGTAAAGAGGGTGTTGCATATAGATACCTACAAACTGCAGTATACACTTAGGTGAGGCCACAGCTATTGTGGAAGACCTAATCTTCTTCAAGAAGAGTAGAACGATGCAGTGCATTAGAACATACTCATTAAATGCATTACTGGGATTGAAACAAATATATATATTAAGATCCCTATTTTACAAACAACAAAAAACGAACTAAAAACATTTCGATCAGTAGGCAAAGTAGGATCAGTAGGCTGGAAATCAAAATAGAAAAAAAAGTCGAATAAGCACAAATCACACTGCAAAGCTAAAAACTTATCATTAAACCGATCTAAAAAACCTATTTCAAAAACACTATACGAATACCTATTAGAATCATTGGGAAAAATTAGGTACAAAATTAAATGTTTTCCGCCTAAAGTTAAATGCTGTCCTGGATTATCCTTTAAGCAGAAGAAACCAAGCTATTATTAACCGTCTAAGAATTGGCCATACTGAATTAACACACCAATACTTAATAACAAAAGAACCACTACCAATCTGCTCAAGCTTCTTTAATCTATTGATCATTAAATAAGGTACATATGAGCGGAATCCAATTTAACCAACGCCATATTTTTTCACCCATTTTTCACAAATTTATTACGACTCTAATAATTTTCACCACCAAACTACCCTTATGGGGAGCGATTCTGCTGGCTTAAGATTTAAGCTAGCATCATTTAAACAAAACTTTTTGCTTATGGCATATTTTTTTATTAATTTTATTCCCAACGATTTTTAGTTTATTCCTACCCTAATAATTTTTCACCACCAAACCACCCCTAAGGAAAACAATTCTGCTGGCTAAAATTTCTAACTAGAAGAATTCAAAAAAAAATCTTTTTGCCTATGACATAATTTTTCACCCATATTTCACTAATTTATTATCAAACCGATAATTTTTCACCCCCAAACCTACCCCTAATGGGAGGTATTCCGCTAGCTTAGTATTCAAGCTAGCAGAATTCAAAAAAAAATTATGATATACCACAGTGCTGTGCTGGGTTTTAACAAATTTATTACCACCCTAGTAATTATTCACCACTCCACTACCCCTTATGAAAAGTAAAAATTTCTGTTAGGTTCAAATTTAAGGTGACAAAAACTTGTTTTATAATTTCACTGTCCTGTAACTGAAATAAAAAATGTTCTGTTAATTTTTTACTAAACTTTGACCACCATGATAATTTTTCACCCCTATATCAGTCTTATTTGAAAAAGTTTCCGCTAACTTAATATTCAAGCCAGAATTTAAAAAAAAAATATTTTTGAAATACCACAGTGTTCTGCTAGGTTTTACGAATTTATTACCACCCTAGTAATTTTTCTCCCCTTAACTAACTCATTTAATACCCTAATACCCTGTTAATTTTTACCTATATTCAGCGGACAATAAATGCCGACATAAAATTAAAATATAAATATATTTAAATTTTTGAAATGCAGCTAATATAAATTTATTTTACTACTCAAATAATCTAAACTAGTTGTTGTTTTGACCAACCTGTAATTTCCGCTTCATTTGAATATTCTTGAAAGATTAATCTCCTAAAATGTTTTCCAAAATTATATAAATGATTTATGCTATACAACTACTCTAAACAGTATATTTTGTCAATCTTTAAAACCCTTCTTATTTGAATAATATTAAAATATTTAATACCTAAACTAAACTATTTTCCAAATTTTCACGTACTTAATAAATACAAAATCTTTTAGGAGTGCAATTAGGAGCGCAAGGTGTCTCGATCCACCTTTACAATTAGCTAATTAAGCTAAATGTAATAGAAGTAATACAATTATTGCAATTTGTGTTTTGTTTTATGGTTGCTGCTAGATCTTGATGAAATTGAATATTTTCTAGGCGTAGGTCAGAACAACTTGCTTTTCTTGCTACGATATCTGCAGACTCATTTCCACTGATCCCCACATGAGATGGGGTCCAAATAATGGTTATTGATGTTTCTCTGCTGTGGTTTTGATGAAAGATGTGTTGAATTTTTTGGACTATCGGATTTAACGAGTATATGTTGGCAATGGACTGAATTGAAGAAAGAGAATCGGTGCATATAGCTAGAGATTTCTTATTAGGAGAAGTCCTTTCAAGGGCTTTAAGGATACCATATAATTCTGCAGTGTGAATACAACAAGTGGTTGGTAGTCGCTGTAGAGCTAAGATTATGTTTTCGGTACAGACAGCACAGCAAGTATTCTTTTCATCTTTAGATGCGTCGGTAAAAATAATTTGATTGTACTGTTTTGCATTTATTGCTTCTTAAAATATTTTTTAAGGAGGTGGTTAATGGTGTCTTCTTTTTTATGTTGAGTTAGACTAGTATTGAAAGCAGGTAGTATTGAAAGCAGGTAGTTTTTTAATCCATAGAGAAATATTGGAAGTATTGATGGGGGTAGTTATATTCAGGTCTGTAGCTGCTAGCAAAGGGTTTACTAATTGTGAAAGCGGGTAAATAGATCTGTCTCTATTTTCAGGAGCGTGGTGGACGTTAATGAGCTTAATTACTGGGTTTTTTGGATTGGCAAAAACTCAAGTGAAATAATAAGAGAGTAAAAGCTGACTTCGTATGAAAAGAGGAGGTTCCAAAGCTTCCAATTATTACAGGCGGTCATGTAGAGCATGCATCCATAATCCAATTTAGAGCGAATAAGAGCTCTATAGATTTTCAATAACATATTTTCTTCAGTTCCCCATTGATGATATGCAAGTTTTTTCAATATGTTTAGTTTACCAGCACAATTATCCTTTAGATTTTTTAAGTATATTTTCCAGTTTAATTTCTGATCGAATATTAGCCCCAAGATTTTATGATGATTTACTGTAGGTAAAGGAACATCGTTAAGAAATATTTCCGTGTTTTGAACACTTTGCTTTTTGATAAATCTTATTATCATAGATTTTGAGCTGGAAATTTTAATGCCTTGTTGTGTGGGCCAAGAATATACGTTGTTGACAGCATTTTGAATAAGATTTGATGTACTGGATGCACTACAGTAAATAAGTAGATCATCAGCGTACAGTACAGCTTTTACCGGTTGACGAACATGGCAAAATCATTGGAATGGACAAAACGTAAAACTGCCCATAATTAATCCCACTGTATACTCATTTAAGATACCTACAATGACTAGAAGGGACAAACTCATCATTCGAAGACTCCGAATAGGACACACTCGCTTTACTCATGGATACCTGATGACTTCCGAAAACCCACCTGCTTGTGAACATTGTGATTCTCACCGCCTTACAGTAGAACCCTTACTCGTTGAGTGCAGTTATTATAGACTATATAGACTAACGCCTAATATAAACGGTAACCTAAAACGAATACTTAGTTTGCCAAATGTGTACAGTGCTCCAATTGACTTTTTAAAAGATTGCAGATCATATTATCGTATATAACAAATATTGTAACATTGTTCGTTCAAAAGAAAAAACAAAGTTGTAACACTATATTTTCCAAATCTAATGTAACTTACTGTATTTATCTTATATAATGTAATAATCTTATATGTATAATGTAATACTCCAGACGTTTTTGTACTTGTGTCAATGTGCATAGGTGTCGAGACTCGTTAATTTCAATAAAAAACAAAAAAACGGGTGTGGCAGTTACAAATTTATATGGGAGTCAATCTGCACAATCATTACATATGTAATGCTATAGGTAAGAGAGAGCAGAAAGAGACACAGAATTAGATATATGGTGCATCGTTTGCTGTATATAAACAACATTTGACCTGTAATAGGAGTATAGTAAATCAAGGATTGAATCAATATTTTGATGAAAATGTATATTTTTATTTTCATATATGTATGAAAGGAGTTGAATGCAAAAAATTTTTTTTACACATACTCTTCAGTAAAATTCATTGATTATTTTGTTATAAATATTAAAATACAATACAATACACTGCAATATAATTCAATATAATAATACAATACAAATTAAAATGCAACATTCATAAGTATTTAATAATGACAATATGCATAACTTACTTACGCATATGTTTAATTTACCATGATAATAATATTAATAGAAAAATAATAATAATATTAGTAAATATTAAATATATTTACAAAAAGAATATTTTTATTCTCGAGAGAGAAAGAGAGTGGAAACATATCTTCTGTCTCTCTCTTACCTATATCTTACATATGTAATTATTTTGCCGATTCACTCCCATACAAATTTCTAACGTCGAACGCGCGTATAGAAGTATAACTTTAAAAATGAAATACGTCCTACCCAAATAACTCTTTTCTGAACCTTAAAACTTGAATTACTAAATTTTTAGGTAACTGAACTCTGGCTCAGTTTTATTAATAGCGTCTTGGCGCCATTTTGTAAGAGACTTTTTAATGGGATCATGGTGAAATTAATATATTATTTGAAAGCACTTGTATAAATCATTAGGTAACTGGATTTTTTGATTCTTTGTGGCACCGTTTCAAAATCCCACTAAATTGTGAAAATCTTATTAAATTAACTCTCGGTAAAAGAATAACTCTTTCTTCCCAGATGGATAACGTCACTAGTATCATATATATGCCAAAAATCATAATTTAAAAATAAAATCGACCTTTTTTGAAATTTATGTCATGCATATAAACATATACATAAAAGAAATTTAAAATAACAATCATTATATTTGTCAGTTTCATCTTTACGCCCATGACTACTATATGTGCTAAATATTCAATGATAAATAAATTAAATAATGTATAAAATTAGAGAAACAATATTAAAAATTATATTATGATTTCTCCATTATTTGATTGTTAAAACCAAAGTGACAAAAATCAGAACATAATAATTAAAAAAATATATTCCCTCATTGGGATCGAACTCGCGACTTCTGGTTCTAAATACCGCGCCTCAACTCACTCGACCAAAAACCTTAAGTAATAACGTGGCTAATCAATGTCATTATTTGTCAAGAACATTATGTCAGTTTTTTGGTTGTATGTTGTGTTTATTTATTTATTGTACTCCAAAAATGGAAATATCATAGAAAAGGTCATTACGAATCATAGAAGTTCCAGGAAGAATATTTATTTGCAAAAGACTTTGGCCAAATGTATATATCTACCGAATAAATATAAAATAATAATAATAATAATAAATATTAAATGTATTTACAAAAGGAACATTTTTATTTTCGAAAGAGAAAGAGAGAGAAAATATATCTTCTGTCTCTCTCTTACTTATATCTTACATATCTAATGGTTTTGCCAATTTACTCCCGTACACATTTCCAACGTCCAATGCGCGTATAGAAGTATAACTTCAAAAATTATTGCCATTTGAATATTTCGTACCTGGTAAGAAATATTTAAATATGTATATTTCGTATTTCCTTTCTATTTAGTAAAACTCAACTTGATTTAATTTATTTTATATTCATAAAATGGGAATTACTACTCGAATCGGAATAAATTTTTAAAACAGTTAAAATTTATAATTTTTGTTATAAAGTACATTATTTTGTATAGTAAAAAGCTAGCGGAGCTCTTTTGTATTTCCAAACAAATTTTGCATTCAGCTAGCATGAATGTGTAGCTTGTGGAATGTTTTCCATTATTGTGGCGTATGGCGTCAAAAATTATGAGGGTAAATCAAATTCAGTAAAAACCTGGCAAGCAATTTATACTTTCAGTTACACGTAGAATACAGTAAAATTATAAAAATCGATTTTTTATCACCCTAAATATTAACCAGAATTATTGACTTCTCGTAGAGGGTAGTTAAAGGGTGAAATATTATTGGGTGGTAATAAATAAGTAACACTGTAGTATTTCGTATTTTCGAAAAGATTTTTTTTGTATTCAGCTAGCGTAAATTTGTGGATGGTACAATTTGTGTAGTTGGTTAACATTTAGTAAAAACAGAACAGTTTCTTATTTTAAATAGAGTACAGTATAATTAGGAAAAAAAATTTTCTTCACCTTAAATTTTAACCTAGCAGAATTATTGACTTTCCACAAGGCTTATTCGGAGGTAAAAAATTACTAGATTGGTAATAAATTCGTAAAAATCTAGCAGAACACTGTGGTATTAAATTTTTTTTTAATCCACTGGCTCGAATATTAAGCTAGCGTAAACGTTTCAAAATAAGATTGATTTAGGAGTGAAAAATTATCAGGATGGTCAAAGTTTAGTAAAAACTAAACAGAACATTTTTTTAATATTAAAAGTGAAACTGGAACAAACCATGAAGTGGAGATATCCAGGAGTGGCTAGTATACCTGTTGAATACAAAGCACGTGGTGTTCGTGTATATTAAGGTATACAAAATGCTTATTAAAAGCTTAAAATTTTTATTTTAAAGAAAATCTTTTTGGGATTAAATCTTTCCATCATCAGTTTACTAAAAGAGAGAGTAAAAATACCAATATTAAAAAACAAGTAAGTTCAAATTTAAATATATAGAAAGAACACGTTGGTTTTTTACTACTTATATAAAAAGTTGTTAAAAACATTGTATGGCCACATAAAAACATTGGAAGGACATCCGTATTAAAAAACAATCCTCATGGTATTTATCAAGGTAAATGCAATAGACTGTTAACTTCTTGATTATTAAAAACTGAAAATGGGGGCATCTTACATGATCCCCTGTAGCTGGTGAGGTTTTATCGACTTACATTACCTCTGATCTGTGCTGGATTCGTGGGCTAACTGATAGAAAGATGGTATGAAAAATCAGTTAGTACCCGTCAATGTCAAGTTGAATGATGTGGTAGGAGCAAAAGTCATTGTGCTTAAGTTTGTGAATAGGCAGTTTTTATTGAAGAATTGTGTTTTGTGTGTAGTAGGATCAATAGCAATTTTTGGTATTTAAAAAGGTGGGAGAATGTAAAACAATTAGTGACTGTGATGTAAAATAAATTTGGTATACCAGAGTAAGGCAAAATTTAAGTAAGGTAGTTGAAATTAATAAATCATTTTAAAGGCGATAAAAAGAATGTTATTACCTAATTGTTTCCTTGTATGAAGTAAGTATAGATAAAAGTTGGTTTGAAATTTATGGAAGATGAATCGAGGAAAAAGAAATAAAAGAAAAAGAAAGAAAAGGAAATAGGAGATGAATGTAAAGATGTAAGCTGGGGATACTGAAACTGATTGTGATAAGAGATTGATAGATGTAAAGTGAGTATTTATAAGAAAACCTGTGTGATTAGTTAGATGGTAGTTATTGGAGAGGATGGGAAATAGGATATTGGAAAAGGGGAATGTTAGTGTATTAATGGTGACAAGAATAGAGTTGAGTATGGCGGATTATATAAGGTGATATTAAGCTATGGGAAAATAGAAAGAAATGTAGAAGTAAGTAAAACTGGATGTGTAGTTAAAAGAAAGAAAGTTAGATCAGGAGAATAATTGTCGATGAAGTGGGACAAAGTCTCTGTTGATGCTGGTGTGACGATTAACACAATTGGGACTGTTTTTCTTTTTCTTGACTATTTCCAAATCCTCAAAAAGGTCAAGTTTGAGATAATCTCTACCTGGGATGTTATGAAGAAGAGAAATATCATCTGGTACCTTGATTGTGTGATTGTGATATTTAAGATGATGGGGAAAAGAAGAAGTGTTCTCTAACTTAGAATGTTCCATGGCCCTGGTTACTAGAGATCTACAAGTTCTACCAATATAAGTGGTATCACAGTCAGAACATTCAAGTTTATAAACTCCACTGCGTTTGCTGAAGTCAATAGAGTCCTTACTATTGCATAATGATCTACTCAATTTATTGTTAACTGTAAAGGAAATCTTAATATTTTCAACAGAATTCAGGATAGTGTTTTTGATTGATTCGGAGAGTGTTGGACAGTGAAATGGTAATGACAAGTAAGATGGGGAATCTGAAGTAATGTTAGGGTAAGCTGATTGTTGAAGCAATTTACGTTTCTTTTTATAAATGAGTTTATGGATGATATCAGGGTTATAGCCATTATTGAAAGCAATCTATTTGATTATGTTTAGTTCTTGGTTGTAGTTAATGTTGGATAATGGGATGGTTTCTAAACGATGAATGAAACTGTTGAATGCAGGATTTTTTTATTTCAGTTATAAGTAGAGGACAGTGAAATTGCAAAAAAGATTTTTTTTTTACAATAATGTTAATGCTTACATATAATAATCACAAGAGAATCCTGTAATTTCACATTCTTAACCCGAGTTATTTTTTTTTGTAATTTATTAAAGAAACTAATATATTTTTATTAAGAGACACAATTTCAGTTATAATTATTAGAGGACAGTGAAATTGTAAAAAAGATTTTTGACCTTAAATTTTAACCTAACAGAATTGACCTGCCTTCTCATAAGGGTAGTTGAGGGGTGAATAATTACTAGGATGGTAATAAATTTGTAAAAACCTAGCAAAACATTGTGGTATATCACAAATATTTTTTTTTTAATTTTGCTTGCTTAAATAGGAGCTAGCGGAATCGCTCCTATTAGGAGAAGGTTTAGTGGTAAAGAATTATCGGGTGTAATAAATTAGTGAAAATAGATAAAAAATATGCCACAGGCAAAAAGTTTTTTTTTAAATTCTGCTAGCTTGAATTTTAAGCCAGCAGAATCGCTCCCCTTAACGGTGGTTTGGTGGTAAAAAATTATTAGGGTGGTAATAAACTAGTGAAAAAATATGCCATAGGCAAAAAGTTTTTTTTTTTTTTGAACTTTGCTAGTTTGAACCTTAGGCCAGCAGAATCGCTCCCCTTAAGGATGGTTTAATAAAAAAAATTATTAAGGTGATAATAAATAATTTAAAATGAGTGAAACAATATGGCGTAAGTTAAATTTGATTCCGCTCATGTGTCCCCGCTAGCTTAAGGAATCACAGATGATGATCTTAAAACAGTTCTTACCAAAAAAATATTAACAGTGTTAATGTATTTAAAATACTCTAAATCATCATCATCCAGCCTTAAGAGTCCACTGCTGAACATAGGCCTCTTCCTCATGTTTCCAACCCCGTCTATCTTGCGCCGCTTTTATCCAGTTTTTATTGAGTCTTCTTAAATCGTCAGTCCATCTTGTAGGTGGTCGACCGACGCTTCTCTTGTCTTCCCTTGGCCTCCATTCCAATAACCTCTTTTTCCATCGCCCATCTGTCATTCTGGCTACGTGTCCTGCCCATCTCCATTTTAGTCTGGCTATCTTCTCGATGATGTCAGTCACTCCAGTTCTTCTCCTGATGTCTTCGTTGGTTATTCTGTCTCGCAGAGTTATTCCTAAGATGGACCGCTCCATTCTTCTCTGCGTGACTCTCAGTTTAGTAGCTGCTGCTTTTGTTAAGGTAAGTGTTTCTGCTCGGTACGTCAAGACTGGGAGGACGCACTGATCAAATACCTTTCTCTTTAGGCATGTGGGCAGCTCACTTTTGAAAGTTTCTCTTAGTTTTCCAAATGCTGGCCACCCAAGGCCGATTTTTCTCTTCAGTTCATGAGTCTGGTTATCCCTGCCAATCATAATTTCATGTCCCAGGTATTTATATCTATCTACGAGTTCTATTTCTTTCCCACCAATACTGATGTTCTGGTTGGGTATCAAATTGGTCATGATTTTTGTTTTCGAGATATTTATATTTAAACCTACATTTTCTGTAGCCACAACGAGTTCCTGTACCATCTCTCTTGCCCTACCTAGATCTTCAGCTATTATAAGTATATCATCGGTGAAACCTAAGTTGTTTAGATATTCTCCATCTATTTTTATTCCCTTTGTCATCCAATCCAAATTCTTAAAAGCATGTTCTAGCACCGTATTAAAAAGTTTAGGTGACATTGGGTCTCCTTGTCTAACCCCCCGTTCTATTTTTATGCGATTACTGTTAGTATGTAATCTGACAGTGGTTGTTGCCTGCAGGTATATTTTGTATAATAATTTAGTACATCTATAATCTAGCCTGCATTCTTTAGGCGCCTGTAATATTTTGCTTAGCTCAACTGTGTCAAAGGCTTTGTGAAAATCGATAAATATTAGAACTAGAGGTTTATTGTATTCCACTGCTTTCTCTATTAGGGTTTTTATACTTTGTAGATGGTCATTTGTTCCGTAACTTTTTCGGAATCCTGCCTGTTCCCTTGGTTGATAAGTCTCTAATTTTCTTTCCATTCTCTTAACTAGTATTCGCGTAAACAACTTATAAATGGCTGAGGAGGCTAATCGGTCTGTAATTCTCTAAATTTGCTTTGTTTCCTGCTTTGTGTAATAGAATCATATTAGCGTTGTTCCAGTCTGTTGGAATATTGGCGCTGTGAAGGCAGATATTGAAAAGTTGTTTAATTTTTTCAAGTAATACATCCCCTCCAATTTTTAGTGCTTTTGATACTATTCCATCTTCACCCGGGGTTCGATTATTTTTCATTTTCTTCAGGGCTTCTTTGATTTCTGATTTTGTTATATCGGGCATTAAATCTGATCCTTGGTTTAATACCCCAGTTTTTAGTGTAATTGGAGGTTCCGTATTGTTATCTTTTTTTCTTGATCTATATAACTCTGTGTAGAACTCTTCGACTATTCTTAATATTTCATCTCTGTTCGTTGTTTCTTCTTCAGTTCTGTTTCTCAGTTTGTTAATTTCTATTTTCTCCTTTTGTACGCTCCTCTTCAAAACTTTCATGTTCTTATTTTGCTCTATTGCTTGTTTTGTTTTTTCTACAGTGTAGTTTCTTATGTCTTTTCTTATTGCCTTTGTGATCGTCTTATTTATTTGATTTATCGTTTCTTTGCTTGTAGTGTTATCTCCTTTCATTTGTCGCCTTAGTTCTATAAGGGTTTTCGTGGGTTGACTCAGTTGTTTATCTTTTTTGCTTGTCGGACAATATTTAGTTTGAGCCTGTTGCATTGTGTTGACTATTTATTTGTTCAATATATTGATGTCTGCTGTTGTTTTATCTTTCAATGAATTACCAATATATTTTTCGAACTCCTGAATGTTAGTTGGTTTTGTCCATTTCTTTGGTTGTTTCTTATTTATCATTTTGAGTCTTTCTTTTTCGGTTGATATCGTTATTTTAGCTCTTACTAACCTATAATCAATGCTTGTACTGAACTGGTTTAGCACATTTACGTCTTTAAATAATTCTTTTTTGTTTGTTAAGAAATAGTCGATTTCGTTCCTTGTTTTTCCATCAGGACTTTCCCATGTCCATCTTCTGTGTTTTTTCTTTTTAAAGAAGCTGTTCATTTGATAGAGATTGTTTTCCAAAAGGAAAGTCAGTAGTTGTTTGCCTTTATTATTTCTGCCTTCGCTTCCAAAATTTCCCAATATTATTTCAGAGGGGTCTTCCTTAGTGCCTATTTTGGCGTTGAAATCACCACCTATTATTAAGAAGTAGCCAGGATTTTCCTTGACTGCACAGGATATTTGGTCGTAGAATATTTGGACTTCTTCATCTGGATGTCCTGTAGTAGGGGCATACACTCTAAATCAACTTATACAATTATATTTAATGCAATATTTCTTGTGTTTGTTATATCCACTAACCTTGCGCGATTGATGCGGTTTTATGTTTATATAAAAAAAATAAAAAAAAATATTTACGAGTATGTGGCGAAAGAATTACTGTTTGAAGAACAGAAAAAATAAAATTACGGTTATCCTATCGTTTTAAAATTTCGCTTATACTAGAATTTAGTATGCCGTATAAAATCGATTTTAATCTGAGACCAATGAATTTATTTTCACGTGAGTTTATTAATTTAGTGGCACAAATTACAAAATTCGTTTTGAAATAGAAAATATGTTACCAATTTCCATCAGAAATATTTTATCGTAACACCTGTTTTCCTATTGGAGAATTTATTGGTGTATAAATAAACAGTAAATTAAACACCGTTTATGGTTAATGCTACCATGAAATAGAGTAATTTAGTATATTAGTTTTACGAATATCTTGAAAAAATATATGTTGAAATCAATTTTATCAAAATGATATTTTGGGAAAAATAATTATTTAAAGTCGCTCAAAGTCTTTTTTTTTGCCTTATATTCACATATATCAGTTTCGGAAGGTTTTATTTTATATAGGTAAGCGTTTACTGTAGAGTGTCCAAAAAGGCATCTAACGTACATAGTGAGTGAGTGAGTAACGTCGAGAGATGGGGTTTCTGTCATTTGGGGGAGTAGATGGAAGAAATGGATATATACTGCAGTATGTATTTTTGCTGCTGTTAGTAAAGGATTGCCACTCAATTTCCCAATGTCTAACATGTTTCTTCCTTCTTCTTCTTCTTAACATGCCATACACCAAAGTGCGTAGGCGACTATCTCATTACTAGAATTCTGTTCTTGGCGGCGTGACACAGCTCGCCTCTATTGTGTATTCCTGTCCATTCTTTAATATTCCTTAACCAGGATAATTGTTTGCGGCCGGCTCCTCTCCTACCTTCGATCTTCCCTTGTAGGATTAACTGTGGTATTTCATATTTTGCTCCTCTCAATATGTGCCCAAGGTAACCAATCTTGCGTTTTTTAATTAATTCAAAGAGTTCTCTTTCCACGCCGGCTCTCTTAAGGACGTCATCGTTTCGAACTCTATCCACCCAAGGTATGCGCATCATTCTTCTTAATGACCACATTTCAAATGCTTCAAGTTTGTTGATAGATGTTTTTTTCAAAGTCCACGTTTCCATGCCATAAAGCAAGATGGACCATATGTAGCACTTGACCATGTTTTGATTACATAGGAGCGGTCTGAATTTCACAAAAGCTTGTCTTGCCATTTGTATTCGGGTTTTTATCTCTTGTTGTGGATCCGATTGGTCATTGATTGTGGTGCCAAGGTATTTAAAAGTTTTCACGCGTTTTATGCGATCGTCACCTATGCATATTATCGGGTTTTCTGGAGGGTTTCTGCTAATGACCATATATTTCGTATTCAAAATGTTGATTTTGAGGCCATATTTTTTACCTATGCTATTCACCCTATCAAGTAATAACTGCTGATCTTCCAAATTATCAGTTATAATCACTGTGTCGTCCGCATAGCGTAGGTTGCTAATTGGTATGCCGTTCACCTTAATGCCTAATTCCGTGTCTTCTAATGCTTCCGCAAATATATTTTCAACATATAAATTAAAAAGCATCGGAGAGAGTATGCAGCCTTGGCGGACACCTTTCCGGATTTCAAATTCATCCGTATATTGGTCTTGATCAATCCTCACCTTTGCCATTTGGTTCCAGTATAGATTCTGAATAATTCTGATCTCCTTCTGGTCCATGTTGGCCCTATGTAGTAGTTCCATCATGATATCATGTTTAACATTGTCAAATGCCTTCTCGTAGTCGATGAAGGTGAGGTAGACATCTTTTCGTTGATCTAAACAGTTTTGTAATAAGGTGTTCAAACATAAAATTGCCTCTCTTGTTCCTAGTCCTCCCTTAAAACCGAATTGTGTTGACCCGCTAAGTTCTTCTAGTATCTTGTACATTCTTGAGTGTAATATCCTAAGGAAGAGTTTCAGCAAGTGACTCATTAAACTGATTAAGCGGTGTTCATTGCATTTTGTGGCATTAGCTGTTTTTGGGATCATCACAAAGGATGACTGCAGCCATTCTCGCGGAATGTAACCAGTATCATAAATTCTATTGAACAGCTTTACCAAGATTTCGATATCTTCGATTCTTCGGATTCGAATCTTTCGATTCTTCCTAGCTGAAACTAAATCCCATTTGGGCAACTCATTGTATTCTATACCCACTAAAGTAGCGCCTTTAGCCAAATGGTCCACTTTTTCATTGCCTGGAATATTATAGTGACCTTTAACCCACACGAAGTTAACAATTCCTTTTAGAGAAGTTACGATCCTTAGCTTTACAAGCGCATCTACAATTAGTCTATATATATATATATATATATATATATATATATATATATATATATATATATATATATATATATATATATATATATATATATGTGTGTGTGTGTTTAGAGAAGTGTCTTAATGCAAGGAGGACGGACTGTGTGTCAGATAAAATTATATATCGTTCGAAATATAATGTGCTATTGATTATACAATCCAAACGCCTTGACAATGGCTACCAATTCAGCTGTGAATATTGAGCAATCTGATTTTAATTTGTACTGAAAATAATCTTAAATATTGTCTTTGTAAATGGCAAAGCCAACACCAGCAGGCGATTTTGAGCCATCGGTATAAATTTTACAAGAATGGTTACAATCTACCAGCTTGTTCTGTATTACTAAATCTTTGTGAACAATTGAAATAGATGAAGGAATTACTACAGCAGGTTTATATTCATATAGTATGTCATAATTGGAGCCAAAGAATGGAATCCATTCTCCATTGAATGAATATTGTGATAAATTGGGAAAAGCAACAGCTAGAGTTGGAGAGTTTTTATTTGCCCACCATTTGTTTGCTATATTTTCAACAGAGTGACAAGATATTTTTTGTAATAAGCTGTTTTGATTATTAAACTGGCATTTAAGAATAAATTTTTCTGTCAAAAATAGACGTCTTAAATGTAAAGGTGGCTCGTTACATTCTGCCAAAAGGGCTGGTGTGAGAGTAGATTTGAGAGCTCCTAGGACTAATGTTAAAGCTTTGTATTGTATTCGATTCAATTTAATCTAACCTGATCCATAGAAAAAGCTTCCATAGTCCAAAATGGATCTGGTATATGCTCTGTAAAATAATAAGATTATTTTTGGGTCTGCTCCCCAATCGTATCGATTAATGGCCTTAAGGATATTAAGGCTTTTATTCACATTTGGTAATGCAATTATTGATATGCTCGTTCCAGATTAATTTTGAATTCAAGGTAACACCTAGGTATGTAAAACTGTTATATACAGGAATTTCCAGCTGAGAGAATTTTAACGTACTAACGTTTGGTAACCTGTGTCTCGAAAAAAATACTACACCTGACTTCTTAGGTGAGATGTCAAGCCCATAACTATCAAAATACTTTTTGCAATAAGACATATTTACTTAAAAGGCATTAATACATTGTTGAAAAGTTTTTTTCTCAACATAGAAACAGAAGTCATTAGCATATTGTAAAATGTTACACTGTATTCCCATAGTATGTAAGTTTAATGAATACAAGTTAAATAGTTAGGGACTAAGAACTGAGCCCTGAGGTAACCCTTCGTTAACTATCCTTGGGCCAATCAGTCAATTATTAAAACGAATATTTACTTACCTATTTGTAAATAGATTGACTAGAACATAAGCACATTTACTAGGCACTCCTAATTTAACAAGTTAATCAAGCAGAAGGTCGAGAAGAACGTTATCATATGCACCAGAAATTTCCACAAATAAAGCAGCTGTATATTGGTTTTTAGAATAAGTGAACTGGATATTGGTTGCTAAGTGTGAAATGCAATCCATAGTTCCTTTCCCTCTACGAAACCCAAGCTGACCGTCTGGGTAAAGGTTGTTACTTTCCATCCACCACTCTAATCGATTTTTCATGATTCGTTCAAATGTTTTTAATATACATGACATAAGAGATATCGGTCTTAGGACATTGTGATCATTAGCTTTTGGGATAGGTATTACAAGACACTGCTTCAAAGAATCACAGTTATCACCTTTAATTAGAATATTTGTTTGGCATATCATCCCTCTCTTCCTGCTTTTCAAAATCTCTATATTTTTTAAATCTAATTTCCACTTTGGACAGAAGTTGACGGCTAGTTAGATTGCCTAAAGTGCCTCCCTTATCCTCATTTCCAGAATCTTCATTCGTTAATTCACTGGCATCCGGATAGTCAATGAAGATTTCATATAATATAATTGCTGTACACCTCAGCGTGGGGTTAAACCGCGAATGTTTTCTAGATCTTATTTCTTAAGTGGATCAGTCTCTTTTGTTTATGTTATCTTCTTGACAATATCTCTCCATTTTTTCCTGTCTCTAGTTTTTCCTCTCTATTCTCTGACTCCTGCCCTTTGGAGGTCTTCTTCAACTTCTTGCAGCCACTTTAATCTTGGTCTTCCTCTTCTCTGTCTTCCTCCTGGATTCTATTCTATCATTGCTCTGCATTTGCATTTATATCTTCTGCTTTTTTTTTGTTTTATTTGAACTGTTACTGCTTCTTCATATTTTTTTCTTACTTCTTCATTACTCCTTTTATTGACATTCCACTTTTTATGTTGGTTTTTCTGTTTTGTTTCAATTTTAATTTTAGTAGTGGTCTGAATCTGCACACGCACCTCTGAACGTTCTTACATCTTAAGATTTCATCTGCATCATCTATATATGCTAATTCTATTGCTTCTTGTAAAGCTAAACCTTGTCTAAAAAGAAATAAAAAGTATTAATACTTATTTCAAGATTGAAAAGGACACGTAATCCAGAGAGCCTAGCGTTACGTATATGTAACTCTACAATTCAAAGCTGTTTTTATCAAACATAAACAAAGTATTTATAAATTTTCACAGACAACAACAAAAAAGCATTATTTAGCAGTGTTCTTGTAAAAATATCATGCATTTTACTTTAAAAATAAGATTTTTGTAACACTTACTTAAAACGAATGTTATGCTCCATGATAGTTGTTAAATAATATCTGATTCTGATTGCAGTTACTTACTAAACTAACTAAAACGACTATCAGCGTGGTTTTACACAGAATGCTTTTTATGTTTGTTTTGAATACCTTACACCGCCATCTACGTAATTAGAGCCAAACTGAAACTTCATGTACAGTTTTCTAAGTACCTCTGCAAGCGTTACATAAAAGTAACACTAGACCAGAATGGGTTAATGTGATCGTATCATATCATTTATTACAAATGTGACAAAAAAAACTACGCAAAAAAAGAAATTAAAATCTAAACCATTGGCGTACTAAATCAACTAAATAACCTTTCGATACATATTGTCATCTACATTTTCACCCTTGGATTTGTAAATTTGAGGGAGTGATGACTCGTGCTTTTATCTATTTGTCTACTTTAGTAATACTAATCCTTTGTCAAATTTTGTCGCTAGAGGTCAGTGTATTCAAGTAGTGGTGTTACTACGAGTAAATTGTACATTTAATTTATTTCGCATGTTTAATGTAATAATTACAAAATTGTACTTTTTGGCAATAAGGCTACCAGGAAAAAATTATTTTAAATTCGATTTGAATAACAACTTGGAATTTGACTTTTAAATGTCGAAGCACTTATATGATTATAATAGGTAATGATTTGAGTAATAAAAAAAGTGTAATAGACGACAGGGACATCGATAAAGTTAAGGCTATCCAGGAATGTAAAGGGGATCCGAAGTCAGAATAAAATGCGTTAAAATCTGGGGGCGAAGATGGCATTAAAAATTTACAATAGTGGCTTTATGAAGCAGAAAAAAAGGTCAAGCAATTGTTTTCTTGGAAATGGCATTAAACTCAATAATACCAATACAGTGACAAAATTTAATATAAATTTTTATTTCAAGTTATCGAAATTGAATTTATGTTAAAATTATTAAATTTAAAATTTAACCTAGTTGGAGCTTTTGAATATCTTATTACATTAGAAATATCGAGATTTTTTACTTCTCTAATAATTTCTTGTCTTTTAGAAAAGCTGTATGTAGATTTAAATGAGCTTAAAGTATTAAAACTAAAGATGCGTATGTCGGAGATGTGCCCGACCGTTCTAGTTACTTTGGTGGGCGCGCCTATTGTAAAGTTAAGCAGGTAAATACAATTTACAGTTAAAATGTACTTATTTCTTTTAAAATAATTGAAATACAGTATTAGAACCAATTTAAAAATATAAAAACTAGTATACAGGGAATTGTAAAAGCTGTAAAACGATGTCGTACTGTCGATGACACAGTGCCAATAAAAAATATGGCGGTAATTCTTGTTCTGGCTTAGATAAAGATTAAGTAAACTAATTGAAAATACTGGAAAAATGTGTCCCCCTTTCATCAAAAATCGATGTATGGCTGGGTTTTTTCAAAAATTTTGCAGTTCCTGATAATATCTCTCTTTTGTTTTCATCCGGCCACACTGTATAAGTTAAAAACTAACAATTAAAAAGGCAATTTAACGTTTAATTTAATTAAACGCTTTGTGTATATATGTCAATAGTCGTAGCATTAGAGACAATTTATAATTTAAATAATAATAAATAATATTAACTATTATACATTTAAAGCTTACCACTATTTCTTATCCAAGTCTTTAAAAAAAGTGTAAAATTGTAAATTACTTTTATCTTTATTTATATTATATTATTGGTAATTTTTTTTCTTTTCAGATGAACGTCGTTTTAAAGGCCCCTCGCGAATTCGTGGCAATATTTACAATATCAGATATAGAGTGACATCGGATAAAGATTCGACTATGGAACTAAATATGTTGTTTGTTTTTGTATTGTTTGAGCTGCTCATCTTGGGTAAGTCAACAAATGGCATGATATATGTTTTGTCAATAGCTTTTCTTACCTTAAAATGTTTACGCTAGAATGTGATATTTTCGAAAAGTGCAGTCTTAGATTATTTTTAGTAAATTAGGAAGAAAAAAAAATAATTCTAGTTTTACGGATTTAGCATTATTAAAATATTTTTGGTAAATTAAATGGAATTATTTTATTGATTATTACTAATTGATAAAGACACTGAATTTCAAATTTATACAGACCTTTAGACATATATTTTTTAGACAAAACTAATTTTTGCATATTTAGCCATATTTATTGGTGCCCTTATTATACTATAAATGATATAACATTAAATAAAACTTAAGCTAAATCGATTTTTGAGGCTGTACTTGACTCGATAGTTTTTAATTAGGGATGGTCACAAGCTCCAGCTTAGCTCGGCGTGACTCGAGGCTCAGCTAGTTTGACGAGCCGAAATTCGAGCTCAAGCCAGTTTGTTTTTTGTGGTCCAATATTCGAGCTGAAGCAAATTTTTTTTTAGCCGAGCCGAACTGAATTCGAAACGAGCCGAGCTTTCCTTAACGAGCTTGTCAATATTTTAGCTAATACTCCAATACTTTTTCTAATTCATTTATTTCTGCCACGACTGATATTTTTGTTTGAAAATAAGTAATTCAGTCTATAAATATGTATTTTCAATATACAGTGTGTTAGTAAAGTATGGAATAAATTGGATATTTCCTAAATTAAACGCTTTTTAAAAAAAATCTAAAACACTTTGATTTTTAATTTTAATGACCTACGTTTTACAACCAAATTCAATTATACAGAGTGATACATATTAAGGTGATGACGCAATTGAATTTTTTGTAAATATAATATCCTGTATCTTGTGACATTATAGCATCTTAAATGTGCATGTCCCTACAGAGAAAAAGGAAGACGATGTCAAAAAAAAATTCTATAAAGAACTAGAAGCTGTATACCATTCATGCCCAAGGAATAACATTAAAATTATTTATGGTGATCTGTACGCAAAAATAGGAAAAGGGCAACAATACCTACCAACTATAGGTAAGCACAGCCTTCATGAGGTATCCAATGACAATGGCATCAGACTAATAAATCTAGCAACTTCCCATAACATGGTCATTGCAAGCACATATTTCCAGAGAAAAAATATTCATAAGGGAACGTGGAGATCTCCAGATGGGGTTACAGTAAACATGATCGACCATGTTATTATTGACTCTAGACATGACTCAGACGTAAAAAACGTATGCAGCAGACGAGGGGCAAATGCAGACTCGGATCACTACCTAGTGGAAAGTAGAATAAGAGCCAGAATCTCAAACATTAAAAAAGAAAAGGGATCCAAAATTGAAAAATATTTAATTAAAAACTTAGCAGATAACAGCAAAAAGGCAAATTACAAAGAATATATAAAAGGAAGGCTAGAAAATAAAAAAAAGCACGAATATATAAACAGAGAATGGGAAGCATGTAAAAACGTCATACAAGACGTGGCCAAAGAGACCCTAGGTCTACAAAATAAACTCAAATCAACTGAAGGGCAGTGGTCGGATAAAGAGTGTCGTAACATAACAGAGAGGAAAAATAATGCATAATCAACGGCTACAAAAACGACATAGAACACGAAAGGCAGAGGATGAATATAGAATGCTTAGGAGGGAAGAAAAGAAAATACATCGCAGAAAGAAAAGAGAACACATAGAAAAAGAACTCCAAGGAATGGAAGAACTAAATAAACAATCAGAAAACAGAAAATTCTACCAAAAACTAAACAAAAGTAGAAAATAATTTAAACCAAAAACAATGATGTGCAAAGACAAAGAAGGAGATATAGTAACTCAACAGAGTGAAATACTACAAAGATGGACAGAATTCTTCAAATAAAAGTTTGAAAAAAACGAAGATCCACTATATGATGGAATTATACTGGATCAAACGGATAGCAGAGAAACAACCCCATTCAGTAGCTGAAATGCAAGAAGCAGTTACCAGACTAAAAAACAACAAGTCACCTGGATTAGACAACATTAGCGCAGAATTAATAAAGGAAGGTGGAAACTCATTATTAAATGCGATACACGAACTAATAGTGAACATATAGAATAATAAACAACTGCCACAAGACTGGAATACCGGAGTAATTATCCGACTACATAAAAAGGGAGATCAGCTTCAATGTAAAAACTACCGAGCAATAACGCTACTAACTGTGGCATATAAAATACTGTCAAATATTGTGTATGACCGATTGAGACCATAATATGCGGAACAAATAGTTGGGGGATATCAATGTGGTTTCTGCAGGCAGAAGTCCACAATAAATCAGATCTTCGTCTTGAGGCAAATCTTGGAAAAGACTAGTGAATTTAACATAGACACACATCATCTTCTCATTGATTTTGAGAGTGCCTATGATAGCATCCATCGAAAATTTCTGATCCATGCACTGAAAGAGTTTAATATTCCAACTCAACTCATTGATATAGTAAAAGAAACACTTAAAGTACAAAGCAAAATTCGAATTCAAAACGCACTAACAGACACAATCCATGTGAGAACGGGCCTACGACAGGAAGATGCCCTTTCCTGTATTATATTCAACATCACATTAGAAAAAATAATTCAACAGAGAGTCAAAAGTCAACACCAGAGGAACAATAATAACAAAAAGTGTACAAATACTGGCATTTGGAGATGATGTTGATAACATAGGTTAGAGGCGAAAGAGAGATGATAGAAGCATTTAATTCAATAGAAAGAGCGGCACAAAACAGTCACCTAAACATTAACCAAATAAAAACTAAATACATGAAGGCCAGCAAATCGACAGGCCAAAGAAACCTACAGAATCTGACAATAGGACACTATAACATCGAAAGAGTGAAAAATTTTACATATCTAGGTTCACTAGTTACCGCAGATAACAATGTCAGGGAAGAAGTTAAGAGAAGAATACATATCGCTAATAAAACATATAATGGACTAATTAAACATCTAAGATCTAGACAACATCACAAGAAAAACCAAATGCAAAATATACAAGACCCTAATAAAACCGGTCCTTGTATATGGATCAGAAACATGGACACTGTCGAAAAGCGATGAGAACCTATTAGGTACGTTTGAACGAAAAATCCTTAGACACATATATAAGGGGGTGAAAGAGAATGACATATGGCGCAGAAGATATAATTTTGAACTATACACAGCATACAATGAACCCGAGGTCATAACATCCATAAAGATCGGACGTCTGCGCTGGATGGGCCATGTTGAACGGATATTGGAGACTGAAACACCAAAACATATAATGAGGCAAACACCAGCAGGGAGAAGGTCAAAGGGAAGACCCAAACTTAGATACATGAAACAAGTGGAACAAGATCTGAAAACACTTAAGATTACAACTGGAAAAACAAAACAAGGAACATAACAGAATGGCGGAAAACCCTAGAACAAGCCAGGAACCAGAAAGGGTTGTCGAGCTACTGATGATGATGATCATGTGACATTTTTAGATCACTAAAAATGAGCTGATTCCAAAAAGGTATAATATTTGGGGACTAGCGGACCTAATTTGAAATATATGAGCTTAGAGAACAACTTATTTCTAATCAATTGCAAAAAATAGCCTACTAGTTTTTAGTGAAATGTCATTAATTTATTACAGTTTAATAACAATTAAGTTAGACAATAATTGTTATATTAATTCGTGATGGTTTATTGCTAAGAATTAATGTGAAGTAGAAATGAATTTTATTTAAGTGTAAAGCAAAGAATTCAAATAGGTACTCATGATGATTGGATATGAAGACATATCGGGCACTTAGATGGTAGTGTGTAATTTATTTAACGACAAATATCCAGAAAGACCCATAACCCAGTTGACAGTAACTAAGATTAAAAAGAAATTTCGAGAAACTGGTACGGTCGAAAATGCACGCAAATCAGGTCGTCCCTCTGTAAATTATGATAAAGCATTAGATGTTCTACTTACTTTTGAAAAATATGCACACTGACGACCTAAAGCGTATTGCCAATAACTAGATGCAAACCGCACTAGACAGAGACAGATGAAAAGAGCTAAGGAAGATCTATGTACAGCAGTGGGACCGTATAGGTTGATGATGATAATAAAAGAATACAATTTTGCGAAGCTTAACATTATTTTTTCTGATGAGGCTTTACATTAAATAGCAAGGTCAATTGTCAGAATTCTAGATACTAGTCAAAAAAACAACCCAGCTGGATTTGCATCATATACAATACCTACAAAAGGTAAACGTATGGGCTGACATTGTAAGGAATATAATCATTGGACCCTACCTTTTCGAAGGTAATTAAAACGAGCCACACAACTTTAGTTTTTTAGGGGGTATTTCGTACCTACTTTAATTAATTTATTCCCCTGTAGAAGTAATCCTGGAGGTTTTGTTTATAGTTTCAACAGGATGGTGCATCTTCGCATATGCTGTAAATGTTTGAAGGTACCAAAACGAAATTTTTCCAAAAAGGTGGATTGGAAGACGTGAACATATTGAATGGTCAGTGAGTTTGCCAGACTATAATCCTTTTGATTATTTTATGTAGGGCCATCTGAAGAATGTGGTTTAAGGTTCTTCAAGAATTTGTACATTTGGCTTACTAGCAAATACAACAAGAGCTACAGTTTGAACATTTAATATAAAGTCGTGTATCAATTACTGGATTACTTTCAAATTCTTATATTAGTAATTATTAAAGCTCAATAAAATTTATTTTTAAAGCCCATATCTTTGAAATTCTGTCCGTTGGACCCAAGTATTATACTTTTTTGAAATTAGCTTTATTTTTATCGATCTAAAAATGTCACAACATACAGAGTTTTACATTTAAAAAATGCAGATGATGCTATCTTCTTAATTTATATCACCTTGTATAATCAAATTTTATTGTAGAATGTAGAACATTAAAATTAAATATCGACGAATTTTACTTTCATCTTTTCATTTAGGATGTATCGAATTTATTCCATACTTTACGGACACTCTGCAGAATTTCCTTTTTAATTATTATTATCTCCCTGTTAATATTTCGATTATCCCTAATAACGTTACTAAATATTTGGATAGGATTTATAAAATAATTACTATTTTAATAGGAACAAGCCAAAATTGAAGTTTAAAATAAGTTTATTGATGTTTCAATTTCCACTTTGGAAATCGTTTTCAAAATTAAAACATGAATAAATAAAACAAATTTTGTTTTTTGCTATTCAATGAAAAATTCCTCTAATAATTTAATTTTATCTTACTCATTTATATTGATAATTTGGACATATATTACACATTTTAAAGTAGACGACTTTAAAATGATATTGGCAATATTGCTGAGTTGCGTTCCTGGGACGACTTTATTGTAAGATTCATTTGATAACATAAAATCTACTTTAACTTGAATCAACCGAGAATATCCGTCGGATAAAATCATAGAATGTGATTAGTCTTTAAAAAACAACTACATGCCATGACTCCAGTAAAATTCTTCTGTTGGTGATTCCATAGTCAATCATAATTTAAACAATGATATAACTAATGTATCCTCGATATGTTACTGACTTACTAATAATATTATTTTCCTTTTATTAACTTCCTCTTTTAATATGGGTAACCGGATGCTACTGCATTCTGCTAAAGAATTTTCGACACAATTGATCTCATTTAGTTTTAATTAGAGCCATCTCTTTTCACCATCTGTTTCTTTTAGGACTATACTTAAATCGACTGGAATCCTAGTAAACAGACACAGCAAATCTTATACTAGATAACTATAAGATTATCTTGTACTAGGTAATTAACACCAGTAAAATACAAAAATACAAAAAATAAGAAATTACTCCATAAAGCACAACTGTAAATCCTATTCTAATCTAAGACTTTTATTAAAATATTGTATTGTAATTGAAAATTGAAAAATTATTCCATTTGTTTATTAGCTTAAAAATTAAACAGATGTTTAAAAAATTCCCTATGCTCTTTTTTATAAGGGATTTTATTGATTCAAACTTCAATGCAATTCAATCTTTTTTTGTTGGCTACGCATAATTTTGAAAATTATTACCGTTTTTTTTAATTAAGATTGCAAAATTATTTTGCGAAATCTTGTAAATGGATTGTGTTAAAATTTTATGTAGTGTTTTTATATTAAAATTATTTTTTGGGTAAATTTTAAAGGTTCTATATGGCTTTTAAATATCTTAAAAAGATTATTGAAAAAACATTTATTCTTGACTCTGTTTTAAAGGTTTTGGTTAATTTTGAAATAATAATTATTATTTTTTCAATTTACAATCAATTCTTTTTTATAGAAAATTGAATTGCAAAACTTTTTTGTTGTCATAAATTTTTTCTAAAATGGTAGCTGCCGAGATATAGTAACAAAAAAGAGAAAAAACATTTTTTTTTTCAAAAATAATTTTTTCAATTGAATCACTTATTTGAGAAACAAGATAAGTCTTAGTCTCATCGTTTTATTTAGAAACAAGGTAAGTATCGGTTATATTTGTTTATTTGAGAAACACGACAAAAAGCGGACCTGTCTCGTTTATGAAACAAAATACAACTGGCATTTCTAATTATGTAAACAATTATTGACAGAAATAGATAATAGTGTTGTTGATTTATAAGGTTTAAAAAGGAAAAAAGGTGTTAAACAAGTGACATATAAGTGTGAAAAGATAAAAAAGGCAAGAGTAGAAGGTCTGGAATATACAGATTAACAAAGATGGAACTCCGTGTATGTAAATTACTCATTTTTTTAAAGCTCTGTTTAATATGTGAGTCGACATTTTTATATTTTAGATGCAAAACGAAATGCTTTGACAAAATTTCCGATGCAGAAAAACAAGAAGTTTTTACTAAATTTTACAGTTTCAAAACTAAAAATGAACAAGATGCCTATTTGCAAGCTTTAATTTACAATTACCAATTAAAAGAAAACGCTCGAGATGAGAATAAGGAAATTGAATAAAGGGCTATAGTACAGTATACAAATACTCGATATTAACTAGTGAAAGAAAGGTAGAGGTTTGTAAGAAGACATTCCTATCATTGCATGCTGTAACTAAAGAACGGGTTTATCGTTTGTGTCGTGTTTAAGGGACAGCGCCGTATGATATGAGAGGAAAACAAGTTAGCATGCTAACTTAATCCAACTTATAGTTAACCATATTAATAAGACGTATGAAGAACTTCATCCGCAATCCATAGTAAAATATAGCGTTTACTACAAAATTTTTAAAGAAAAATTTAATCTGTCATTTGGACGACTTCAACTTGATACCTGCTGAAAGTGCGAAGAAATTGAAGTAAAAATAAAATCCAGTTCTCTTAATGATACAGTCAAAAAAGTTGCAGCTGCGAAAAAATTGTCCATTTAAGACTAGCCAAAAAGTTTTCCAAAAAAATGGACGAACTTAAAGAACTTTAAAAAAATGATGCTACTACTGCTGCAATATGTATCGACTTCATGCAAAATTTGTTTCTTCCGCAAATTCTTGTCCAGGAAACTTTCTATTTGCACCAGTTAACCGTAAACGTTTTTGATATTCACGATTTAAAAACAGGAAAGGCTTTGCTCCATGTCTATCATGAAGGCATGGGAAAAAAGGAGATAATGAAGTATGTTCTTTCCTAATGAATTATATTGAAACAGACAAAATCACTCACTTATAAGAATGTTTGCAGCTCTCGTTGAAGTTGGAAAGTTTGAATCTGTGAATCAATATTTTCCGAGTAGATGCCATTCTTATAATTCCCTGCGATCGAGACTTCGCATCTCTTAAACGAAATATTAAAAAACATAACAGAATTTTTTCGATTAAGAAGTATGCTTAACTTATAGTCAATTTCACTAAACTTAACAAATTTTCTGTCTTTTTAATGACAGATATCATTATTATAAAATATTTTAAATCATGGTGGCCAACCTAATACAAAAGAAATTGTTACGAAGTAAAAAATAATGATGACAAAGCAACCAACGGAAAAAGATGACCTTTTGGTATTTCGACCGTTATGCATTTTACCCATACCAGTAATAATTAATCAGGTTGGGTGGTGGCACGACCTTTAATAGACTGTTTCTTAACGCATTCCTCTCCTATTTTATCAAGAAGGGTAAGACTTACAGAGATAATTCCAACCTTAGCCTATCCAAACAGTCAAATTCCTATGAAGAAAAAATATTAAGAAATTTAGACCATACCTTCCAATGGACAATAAAGAAAACCCTGAAATCAGAACTTCTTATGAAGACATTTTTACCTGGCCAATCACTCATGATGACCAAAATCAAGTTAAAGAATATTATGTGAGTTCATTAGATTATAATGTTACTTTTGTAATAATTAAATAATAAAATTACACGATTTTTGGATTTGAGTAGAAAATTATTTACAAAAAAATTGTATAATAATTTTAGAATCAATAATTTAGGGAAGAAACCAAGGTCATGGTTTTTTTAGTTACGAAAATAAACAGTTTTTTAGACTTCTTGAAAAGTTGCATTTTCGGTCTTAACTTGTTTCTCAAATAAGCGATTTAATTATTTTTACAAATTGTTTAATAAAAAATTTAGCCCACATTTTGAAGTATCTGCATAGTAAAATTATCATAGCCAAAAAAAGTATTATATACGATTTACGGAACCCAAAACAGATACCGCCTGGTCTACTGGAACAATAAATTATATAACGCATATTGTACTAGCTATAAAATAAAACCTAAGTTGACTTCATACATTCTGATTCTCTAATTGTAATACCAGTAATAAAACTATGTAAGGGTGTAAGATTAGACCAGTGTCGAAGCCTTTAAAAAAGGTAAAAAGTCAAAAAAAATTATAGTAGAATGAAACCTATTGTAAAAGGAAGAAAATATGCTAAAAATGGAAGAAAAAATAAATTTCACTCCATACGAGGTCGGGAAGTGGAAGGGGGTGAGTTTTTAAGGGTAAAAATCGGTTTATCGCGATTTTTGGCGAAACTACAAGTGCTATGGAAAAAAGTTACGTGGCAAAGTTATAGTTAACAAAAAGATCTACAACTTTTGTATTTACACTTTTTTTACATAACCTCAAAATTTTTGTGGAAAATTCAAAAAACTAAGTTTTTGGTTTTTTATTTTTATCTTTTACAAAAAAAAAATGTTTACGAAATTTTCTGAAAACTTGTCTTAGTATGTACCAAACACACTGTAATTTTTGGAACTGAAAAATTTATTTTTTTACCTGATATTGATTTAATATCAAAAAAGGACCCTAATTTCAATTGAAAATTCATACGTCAAAATATCAGCTTTTTTAAAAAAAGTCGGAGGGCTTTTTGTTCTTTGAAATTTATACTTTCCGATAGTGTAAAAAAATATACATTACTATGGGAAATGTTCTCAAAAAACGCAAAAAACGAAAAAAACTCGAATAGAAAATTATTTTTGCACACGTAGTTTCGCCGAAAATCGCGATAAACCGATTTTTACCCTTAAAAACTCATCCCCTCCCACTTCCCGACCTCGGATGAAGTGGAATTTATTTTTTCTTTCATTGTTAGCATATTCTCTTCCTTTTTCAATAGGTTTCATTCTACTATAATTTTGTTTTGGTTTCAAAAATTTTCTAGATGTAATTATTGTATATTATCATTTCCCAAAACTCTATCCTGCATAATATACTGTTTATAAATAAAATGGTATATTCACGTATCTTTACTTTAACCAGTATAGTATTATATCAAACATGCCAACTACTTTATCTTAGAAGAAAAACCATAGAACTTTTAAGCTACTTTTTTCGTTTATTTCATTCAGAACGTTAATTAAAATTTATTTTAATTGAAGTTTTCGAAACAAAAAATAACTTGAATGAGATGGTTAAAGGTAAAGATAAATAAAAAGCACTTATCAAGTATAAAACCACAGATCTTAAGAGAATCTTCTGAGATATTTTTTGCAATAATTTTAATAAAGCGGTAACGAGTTCCGGCAAAGTAATTTTGAAGCGTCTTAAATCTTTATTAATGCTGATTTTTTATTTAAGGTTTAAAAGTAAAAAATTTAATTATAAATTTAGTATTTAAATAAATGTAAGTGAGTTAATGGGTAATTAAAGATAAGTCCGTATTTATATAATATTAATTTATTATCGAAATTTTAACAAAGTTAAATAATTATTTATACGCCACATTAAGTTGATGAACTATTAATCGAAAATCTTACTTTAAAACTTGCACATAATAGGAAACTTATTTTTTTTTAAGTTTTTTTTAATCATCATTACCACGCTGCTACAGCTCTTACAGGGCCTCGACCTGCTCAACAGGGCCACTTATTTTCTCAATACTCTCTGTTACTCCGTCTATTCATCTCAGATATTATGCAGTTCAAAGTTATACCTACGCCACCATATTCCGATTTCACAGACCGCTCCGAATATTTTGCGTAGTACCTTTTTTCCACGACTCATTGAATATAGTTCTCATATAGTTCAATGAGTCGTGGGAGAATACCCAATAGATTAAATATCGCATCGAAAAGGCAAAAAATGTATTCTTGACTATGAGCTCTGTGTTTAAAAGCCATGACCTCACCCTAGAAACAAAAATAAGGCTCCTTAAATTTTACGTGTCCTCAGTGCTTCTATACAGAGTAGAAACGTAGACATTGAAGGCAGAAGCTTTATCAAAACTTCAAGCTTTTGAGCTATGGTTATACAGAAGGATTCTGAAGATACCATGGACAGATAAAGTTACAAATGAAGAAGTACGGCGGAGGATCAACACAACCGCGGATTTGGTCAACATCGTGAAGAACCGTAAGCTGAAGTAGTTGGGACATATAATGAGAAATCAAGGCAGATACGAGCTACTCCAATGCATTTTGCAAGGTAAAATTTAAGGAAAAAACGCCCCAGGACGAAGAAGAATATCCTGGCTTGCTAACCTGAGAGCATGGTATAAAAAGACCTCAACACAGCTATTGCCTGTATCAACGAACAAAGTCATCATAGCCAGAATGATCAGCACCCTAAGAAGAGGATTGTTTTATTTTGGTTAGGGTCTATGCCTCTGATCAATAAGTAAAAACGGGAATATAAATGTTGTATATAGATTTATATAACTTTTTTGGAAGAGACGTTTGTTAGCAGAGTACTTTGATAGACCAGGAAAACACCTATTTGAAATTACGATCCGCCTTTTTATATTCCCTGATGGGTTATTATTAAAGGCAGGTTTACACGTATTTAGTAACTGGCACCAATCGCGCTGGCACGATAGCGCTGGCATAGTAGTGGCATCATGTAAACACTTTTTTATGCCAAACCAGCGCTGCCTGCCAGCGCTGTCTCGAATAGAGAGCTGGTCTATTTTCCATGCAAGTTCCCTCGTCCGCGTCCTCTTTAGCTCTACACCAGCAGTTGTAGATACGTGTGTAAACACATTGTTACAGTCACTGGCGTACCTGTAAAGACTACAACAAACGACTGATTTTGCCAAGTAAGAACTGGCGAGCCAGTGAGACTGACAGCTGCTACTGGATACGTGTAAACGTGCCTATCCAGCACTGTCTTAGTCAAGCACTGTGAGACTGGCGGCAGCTACTGTATACGTATAAACGTGCCTTAATGTGAATAATGATACCTGTACTATATTTAGTTTTTTGCAGTTTGATGAACATACACATATGCAAATAAATAGTGCAGACACTATTCGCAACTAAAATTTAAAAAATTTTTTAAAGTTTATTACTAACTTGAAAGTGCGTATATCGAATGAACTAAACAATTTACTACGGTACCCATATGTACACAATTTCGGATTCATATACAGCTACATATCTATGACTTTCACTCGTCACAATCTAATGGACATGTTTTGAAGGACATGCAATTAATAATGCAATGTAATATCAACGATGTAGTGTTCAGTATAGAAGACGTCGTATACACAACCAAAGTGGGCAAAATCGCTTTGAAACCTGAACATATAAACAAAATAAATACAAAATCCACATAACTAGATTTTTGAGTCGCTGATTACAAACGCTGAGTTGCAAAATTTCAAATTAGATATAAGAGATATTAGAATTTAACCAATTTGTGTAAAAATTTGGATATCTGGTATTATGAAGTAACTAATTAAGCATTCATGTTTTTTATTGCCGTATGTGATTTTTTTATTAAATATAAATAGATCGGTTAGTAAAATTAGTCGCTTATAACAATAACAATACGTCTTTCACCTCTGCTGGTATGTCTTTAACTTCTGATATTTACATGTGCAGGAAGCTTGATATCAGTTGGTGTCTAAAAAAACGCCCAACAGTATTACCATCATTTGTAGTGCCTCTAGTTCTCTAGGTCTGATTGACCTTAAGAAAGCGTTTAAAAGAGTAAGACTCAAAGATGTAATCCATCTTCTGTATAATAGAGAAGTTCCCCTGAAGATTATAAAAACTATGGAAAACATCTACGAAAACAACAAAATGGAAGTCAGAATTGATGGACAGAAACTATAGAAATAGGCAGGAGAATAAGACCAGGAGGATCATTGAGCCCCATGCTCTTTAATTTATTCATGGATAAAATCATCAAAAGCGTTAACAAAGAAAGAGGATACAGAATGATACAGATACAGAATGGGAAACAAAGAAATAAAAATACTCTGTTATGCAGGCGACGCAATATTGACAGCTCAAGATGAAAATAGTCTTCATAGACTGGTCCACAGATTTAACATAAGAGCAAAAGAATTTAATCTCTCAAGACAATCTCATATCAGAAAACTAAAACAATGGTAGTCAGCAAAGAACCAACAAGATGTAAAATAAAAATTAATGACCTCAGAATTAAACAAGTAATGGAAATAAAATACCTGGAATTACACTGTCCAGCTATGGAGACCTGGACAAAGAAGTAAGAGATCAAGTACAAAAAGCAAATAGACTCGCAGGATGCCTTAATAACACTATATGGCGAAACAGACACATTAACACTGAGTAGAAGTCAAGAATTTATAAAGCTAGTGTAAGATTAATAATGACATATGCCTCAGAAACAAGACCCCACACAGCCACAACGCAAAGATTACTGGAAATGGCAGAGATGAGAGTACTGAGAAGAATTACAGGAAATACGCTGAGAGATCGAAAGAGAAGTGAAGGCATTAGAAGAAAATATCACGTACAGTGTATAAATAAATGGACACAAAATAGAAAAAAGAATGAAATAACTACATAAGCAGAATGAAGGAGACCCTTGTCGTCAAAATAGCAAGAGATAAGTCACCAATCGGCAGAAGAAGTATTGGACGACCGCTCAAAAGATGGAGTGACAACCTTCCATAGAGGTATTAATCGTAATCAGCCAATGAATAAGCACAATTGCTTATAAAGAGAAAGAAGAAGAAGCATACAGATGAAATATCAATTTTCATTATTCTAATATCAGATTTAAGTTTTTTGTACAAGAATACTTTTCTTTTAGCAAAGTTTAGTAAAGTCGAGAATAAGTAAAGGAGTGTTATTTTTTTGAAGAAATATAATTAAACAAGTCTTTAATCCCTGTTCACAGTTCCCACAAATCTATATTACTAAAAACAGTTTTACTTAGAATAGCTTTTGTAGCAATATCGTTTATTTATGTCATAAATGTAGCTTGACTTTTTCCCATCGTTTTCCGCATCCACAAGTAAAAATTGGGACGGTAAACAACTTAATTAAAATGTATTTTTATTTTCCAGACCAATCAATTTTTGTTTACAAAGAAACACTTTGTCAAACGCTTTAACAACGTTATCCATCAGTCTTCTTAAACAAAACTAATCAATTCTTGTTAAAAATGGAGGACGGTAACTTTATCAATTGCATTTGAGCAGAACAGGTCGAGCATCGAAATCACGGTTTCAGTAGAAAGAGATCACAGTGAATTGTCCTGTCGTTCTAAGACGGACCCGTAGTAAATTTTATATTACTTCGGGTGGTGGAGGAGTAATTGGGTGACGTGGGAAGTAGTTGTCTCAGTTTGACTTTTTCCAATTCGCCGTCAAATGAACCGTATCCAATTTTCCAAAGCCGTTCCCTGAAAAGTTGGCACTCATTACTCTGATGGAAAATGTAGCTTACCTCTATCGTGTTCTGCAAAATTTTCGACGGGAATAAATTGCATTTTGCAAGAGGCACAAAATGCAATAAAAGATTTAGAAACTTTGGAAGTACGATATATATAATTTTCACCTGAAGAAAGCGACAATTTTGACTTAAAAAGGTAAAATAAATAAAAAAGTAATAAAATAATACCCGTAATAAAAATAGGAAATACTGTTTTGAATACTTTTAGAAAAGTTAATTATCCATATTAAACTTATGAACAAAAGTTTAGTAAGTCAATGGCTTAAAGCTGCAAATTACAGAAAAATTAATATACAGGGTGTAACATAAACAAAACCACATTTTCTCTACCCAAAAATTACTAAAACATGGTATGGAGGACATAAATAACGGCAGTAATTCTGTTAATTTTCAAGGAGTACAAAATGAAATAAAATATTTAGAAACTTTTGAAGTACGATATACAACTTTCACCTGAAGAAATATACTTTTAAATATATATTTCTTGCTGTTTTGCCGAATATTACTTCAAAAGATTCTCACTTTACTCATTTTTTGTAATTCTGATAAAAATACATATTTTTTATAGATAACAGTTGTTCCATGTAATGCTTTTTGCCTACGGTCTTATTAATACAGCTCCTTTCGAAATGTTTATACTGACGTTACTAAGCAAATGAAAAGGAAAAAGGTGCATAGACGCACCTTTGGGTGCTAATGGGTTGATGTAGTAGCTCCTCATCGAGTTAGAATCTATGGAGAGGGCATCACGTGACTAAAAACGACCTCACTTCGGCCATATTGTTTTGCCACTTTTGACAGATCGTATATGTTTATTTACGTTTCTTGTTTTTCGAATATTTTTAGTTTTGTAATACTTTTATAAAAACTGTAATAATATATTGTGATAGTGCATAATAATGGTTTCTTGTTCTCAATGTAGTTGCAGTGGCAGAAGCAATGTTAATAAAAAATCTTCAGGAATAACGTTCTACAGGTTAGTATACAAATATGTAAACAAAGTAACGGTCCGTACTTCAGAGAATAAATTAATAGTATTTGACTGTATTAATTTATCTTTATGTATAATATATCGTGTTTTTAATGTTTACCGGGGGATAAATAAATCATAGTTTATTAAAAATGTATTGCACTTTTTTAGATTATGATTAAATCTTCTGAATAACTAGTCATATTTTTATAGTAGTTTTAATATTATTGAGTCCGGCCATGATCCCACCGCCATATTGATATCACAGTTAGCCACGCCTACCTACGCCGTTTTTAGTACATACGTTAATATGCTCATAGCTTCTCCATATATTCTAACTCGATGTAGCTCCTCTATCCGAAGTCCACAGGAAATATGCAACAGTCGCATCTCCTGCGATGCGACGTTAATAATATAGCATGCGCTGCTTTGTTTACGTGAGTCAGTTTAGTTACAAAGCCTTCCTCGACTATCAGCGTTCCTATAAAAAAATAGTTCCTATGTATTGTAGTTTTTTAGTGAGTATACTGTTTATAGTTAAATAACATCTTCATTTCAACAGCAGACACGTCACAATAATACTGTCGAACTGAATATTTCGCCAATTGAAGATTTTTTTTAGGTGAATGAGAATTATTCATTTCATTCTTTTTTTATCGAATTTAATATAGAGATACAAATTTATTAAAATAGTTGAGTATTTTTATGTTGCTTAAAAAGTTAAAAATAGAAATTTTTTTCCGGCATTTTTGGATTTTTCAGGAGGATAAGAATTATCAAGTTGTTCATAATTCATTAAATTTAATGTAAATATAGGAAATGGAAATTATCCAGTTATTCATATCTCATCGATTACCCTGGTTTTAAAAACATAAGTATATAATAAATAATAAAAAAAAATAATAAAACAAATTCTACGTTTTCTAGAACTGGATATATATCTTTATATATTTCTTCAGGGATTCCGAGGTCTTGTTTCCCCGAGCCCCCAGATACTACTACACTGATCACTAGCCAATGCATTACTGCTACTGGGAACACAGGACGGTTCATTTATACCGTCGATTGTGATGTTGTTTGGTGGAGGTTGGCGTGGGGAAAGGGGCGTTGGTTTGGGGGCTTAGAAATATTCCCAACCCTGCGCCAATCCCCGCACCAATCCTCATGATAACCCCCACTCCAAATTCCACCCACGGCACGTCATCATCGACGATATAAATTAACCGTCCTCTGTTCCCTGTAGCAGTACTCATATGCCTGACAACGGAAGAAACAAAAACACAATAATTATTTAAAGTTGAAAATAATGATAGCTTGTACAAGCAACAAAGTATTTAAAACAATAAGACCGAACATATCATATGTAATTGTAATAGATATGTTGGCTAGAATCAAATTACCATACTCACTACTGATTACTACGTTACGTTATACGATACATTATTTATAGTTAAAAGCGAAATTAGGTGTTATGCCTACTTCTTTTAGTATCTGTTGTAAGTGTATCCATGTGTATCTAAAGTATAGTAGGATATTGAATCCCTTACACTTAAAAATCTAAATATTGAAATTAGACTGTAAAAAATTATAATTTTAAGATTAATTTATAGATTATTATAATTTAAATTTGACTACTTTATGAAACAAATATAGTACGTCATAAACTGTAGCAATCGAAACATCGGAACGTACATTTATATAATAAATGTTTCAGTGTCAATGCATTTAAAAAAAATACTAATAAATAAAAATGGACTTGTGAAATTTCTTGATGACTCAATTGATTGATATTTATATAAATTTCAAGTTCCAAAACGTACCTGCTGTAAAATTTAAAAATCTACGACTAATCGACTTAATGGCAACATCGGAGGAGTTTAGTTATGTACGCAAAAAAATATGTACGGATCCCAAATGTGTTTTCACCTATTACGGAGTCCATTTAATCCTACGTGTTGGTCAGAGTCTACATAAAGCGCTAGACAGATAATAATATACACGGTGTATTCCCCTGGAGTTAGCATAATACCGTTTTAGTACGGAGCCCACATTAACCGCTAGATATATATATATATATATATATATATATATATATATATATATACATATATATATATATATATATATATATATATATATATATATATATATATATATATATATATATATAACAACTACATCATACAATATAAATATAACATACCTTCGGGTTTCAACATGAAGTTCAACCAAAATTTTATCCCTTTTGTCTTATGCCTTTTTGTGTACTGAACATGTTATAAAAGATAAACAAAAATAGAAGGAAAAGGTAACATTTTTCGTTTTCAATGCCTGCCGTTATACATTTTTTGCAGGTTTCTAATCGTGAAAACTTACAAAACACTTTTAAATAGCATGAAGGAGAAAATTACAGACACTGACCTAATAATATTACATGTTTAGGTCATAATTAACACCCTTAGGGCATCAGTAGCTCTTACGCCAAAATTTTTAAAAATAAAATCCTCTATCGATTCATAAAATGGGATAAAGGATAACTTACTTTTACTCTTTCGTGACCGGAAGACTATAGTTTCTGTTTAGTATTGGACTGTGTCCAATTCTACTTGGTTGCCTGTCCATAAGTCATCGAGAGTGCAGGCAGTTTAGGCAGGCTAGTAGATGTTTTATGTTCTGTACTGCTTCGCAGTCACACTTCGGCGTCGTCGTTATTTCCGTTGAGCGGACCACATTTAATAAGGTTTGGCTTGGTCGGTGCTACGCCCGTTCTTGGTTCTCAGTCGCTTGAATTCTCGTTTTGTGGAGTTTTTATTAGTGAATAAGAGGTTGGCGGTTCATGTAGTGGATCGCTAGGCAAACGCTTTCTTGATTTCAGTCTGCCAGGATACGGTTCGTGGCTAAAAAGTTGGTGAGAAGATGGCGGTTGTTGAAGGTTTGTTTGGATCTTTCGGTGAATTTGTAGGTCGACTTCGGAAGTCAGGATCTGAAAGAAAAAATTTCTGAAGCTGTATATAGTTTATCCAGAGGAGTTGATAATAAGTCAGTATCCATAAAGCCGGTAATGAGTCTGCAAGTTTCGTTAAGACTGACATTTACTTTCTTGGCGTACGCAAGTCTTTTCCATACCGGGTATGCGTATTCCGCTGTTTTTCACAGTGGAATCTGTATGTTATTAAGAGGTCTAGTATGGGATGCAGGGATTCAGTAGACAATGTTTTAGTCGATCCCAGTACTCGTCAATGTCTTTGGTGTTGCTGCAGTTCACATGCAGTTTATGTTGGAGGCATTTTTTTACTTTAGGTTCTTTAAGTTTTCTTGTGTCTATTGTAGGGATTCTTTGATGTCTTTTAATATTTTTTAAGGGTAAGTGTAATCTTGGTGATAAGTGGATTGTGATCTGAGACCACGTCTGATTCAGGATATGCTTTCACGACTTTAACAGCATTATGGTATCTTTGATTGATCATAATGTAGTCTATCTGGTTCCTGACTACTTTCTCCGATGTATCTGCGGGCGATCGCCGTGTATACAATCGTCAGTTATTCTATTTGTTTAAAAGTAAAAAATATGACTTTTTTAACGGCTTAGTTAAAGATATGTTTTGCAAAAATAATTTGTTTTTTCCCTTTTCTTTACCGATGTAATATTTAAAAGTCCCCTACTCTTTTTTTAAGTATCGAACTCTACCTTAGGCAGCAATAAGTGTTTAAACTTTTTATAATATTTAACAATAATTAAGAAAAACTCGTTAACTAACAAATCAATTTGTTTGAACTTGTACACGTTTATATAGACACATAATAGCCTTAGTATTAAAGCTATTATTGCAAAAGTTTTCATTAACTACGTCCCTTTTATGACTTCAGCTAAGCTATCAGATTCCTGTAATAAATTTTCCCGTAACATCGATCATTTTGTTTTAAATTTCTAGACTGAGTTATCACTACTTTTATTGGATATCAATATCATAATTATTATCCTTTAAATTTTTTCATTAAAACATAAAAAATGTTTTAAACACGATAACAATATGCTGAAATTTAGTGCGGTGCACTTTTCTACAAAATCTTTTGAGAAAAAACATTGTTTTATCACAAAAATATTCTCTGTTATCTTAAATTTTTAATTTAAACTCAATGCTTCCAAGATATTTCAAAAGACTTTTAATTTCTTAAGATCGGCTCTTCTTTATTGTTATCAAAAAGAGTCTCTTAGCTAACTTCTTTTCAGTTTACATTCTTTTTGTGTAGAATATATTAAAGTTTCATTAGAAAAGTCTATACTTAAAACGCATAAATAAACATTATGACGTTTAAGTATATAATTGTTTTTAATATGTACAGGGGGTGATCAAATTATTAGAGCCATCTAGTAAAATTCAATTTTTTTTATAAAAAGGATATATAATTGAGCTGTGTGATATTAATGCGGTTGTTTTCATTTAATTATCTTGTAACATTTTATGAAAGTACAGTAAATAGTCTAGCAAAAGTGTCAACATAGCGGGCGGGCAATACTAGGTGACTCAGATGCCATTGTTTGACAGTGCTGTCCATCTTGCAACTCGTGTATCCACATATTATTTTGAATTCTGTATTTTCTATTTTGATCTATAATCAATAGTTTTCACTACTCTCTAGTGATATTCTGACAGTCGTATACTATTTTTTTGAATTAAGTAAACATTGCATGTTCGTTACACCAGTTATACCAAAACATCATGGGAAAAGCCAAAGACATCTCATCAAAGAAAATAGATTCAATGGCAACTGTTGACCGTACAAAGAAAAAACTTAACGAAAATTGGGATTTCAACAATTACAGCTCGTCGGCGAATGAAGGATCTGGGATTTTTAACCCACCTCACACCAGCTGTGAAGAAAAAAGGCTTTAATGCTCTAAAGAACATAAAGATTGGACAATTGATAATTGAAATTAGACTAATAACATTACTTAATATTGTTTTTCTTTTATGCATTTTACAGTAAATCAATTTTTTCAAGATTCAAAAATAATAATAATATTCTAGGTTTGTTTTTCTGACGAATCTACTGTGCAGATCCTCATGGATAAAGCTGAATTTGTGAGGAGAAGATATGGGGAAAAATGTATAACAGCGGATTGTATTGTAAGAACGCTAAAGCACTTCCTGAGAATTATGGTGTGGTCTGTCATAAGCAGTCAAGGAACTGGTAAACTCAAAATTGTCATTGACAAAATTGAAGAAACAATGCGACAGGACAAGTATTTGAGGGTACTGCAAACAAAACTGCTTCCACAGGTCCAGGAGTCGTTCTCGAATAAGAGTTTCACGTTCATGTATGCCTCGGCTTCTTGTCACAAGGCAAAAACTGTTACAAAATTCCTTGCTGAAAATAAGATAAAGGTGTTTGACTGGCCTGAAAATTTGCCAGAACTGAATCTGATAGAAAATCTTTGAAAGCTCATAAAGAAGAAATTTCTTATAAAGTTATAACCACATTGATCGAGCGCTTCATGCAGTATGGTACAGGAGTGGAAAAATTTAACAAAATTGCCAGAAATGCATAGAAATTATGCCAAGAAGGTGCCAGGTAGTAACTGCTACAAAGGGCCACACTACCAAGTAATAGGCATAAGGTATAATTTTAAGTGTTTTCATGTAATAAGTTGTTTCTTTTTTAATAATTGTAACCTTTATAAGGTTCTAAATCACAGTAAAATATAATTAAGCACAAAAATATGTTTTCAAGCACAATTACATACCATTAATAAACAAAATAGATATTTATTCCTGTTTCATCGACTTCGAGAAGGCGTTCGACAGGGTCTGACATGAAAAACTAATAGAAGTACTGAGAAACAAAAATATAGACAGACGAGACATACGAATCATTATCAATCTGTATTGGAATCAAAAGGCCAATATAAAGATAGAAGAACAAAAGTCCGAAAATATAGATATAAAGACAGGAGTAAGACAGGGCTGTGTTCTGTCACCATTACTGTTTAACGTGTACAGTGAAGCCATATTCCAGGAAACGATAGCTGATCTGGGTGATGGAATCTCTGTAAACGGAAGAATAGTAAATAACAAGATTCGCTGATGACACCGTTATAATGGCAAACGCCCTGGAATCGCTACAAGAATTGGTAAATAGAATTAACGATTATTGCATTAGACGCGGAATAAAAATAAATAAGAAAAAAACTAAATTTATGATTGTCTCAAAAACGCAACATGGAAATGAAAGATTAATGATAGAGCAAACTCAAATAGAAAAAGTAGAGACATACAAATATCTGGGAACCTGGGTTGATGACAAAAATGACCAAAGCAGAGAAATCAAAGTCCGAATTGAAACTGCAAGGCAAGCATTTGTGAAAATGAAGACAATGCTTACCAACAGAGACGTTCAGTTGCATCTCAGATTGAGGGCTCTAAGATGTTACATATTTTCAATCTTACTATACGGAATGGAAACTTGGACATTGAAGAAACAACACATAAGAAAAATAGAAGCGTTCGAAATGTGGTGTTACAGAAGAATATTAAAAATTCAGTGGGTTCAAAGGATTACCAATACTGAGGTACTACGACGTCTAAATAAGGAGCTAGAAATTATAAACAGCAAAAAAAGAAGACTATAGTATTTGGGTCACACAACCAGAGGAAAAAAATATGAGCTGCTGAGAATGATTATGCAAGGAAGGATCCAAGGAAGAAGAAGCATAGGAAGAAGACGCATCTCCTGGCTGAGGAACCTTAGAGAATGGTTTAACTGTAGTTCACTACAACTTTTCAGAGCAGCAGCCAACAAAGTGACCATAGCCGTTATGATATCCAACCTCCGATAGGAGATGGAACTTTAAGAAGAAGAATAAACAAAAAGTAAAATTTTATGGGATGGCTCTAATAATTTGATCACCCATTATGTTTCGATGGGTTGGTGCCTTTACATACTGCAATATTCAAAACGTATTTATTTCTCTGAACTTGCAGTTTTACACTAAGGTTTAAGAATACTTCCTTATCGTTTTAAATTACAGGATTGTCACGGCTCCTAGAAATATTGATAGACCTACTATGGCTTTGACTGTAATCCTGTCTTTGCCTATTAGGTTTGCAGTTTTGCGAATATTCTGTATGTTTCGCCTATCTTTGTCCTGGTGAGTTCCTTCACCATTCCAGAGATTTGTGAACTACCCACTTTCTTGTAGCCGTTTTTATTACTGCCTTTGCAACGTTGCAGATGGGTTCCGGTCCAAAAAAATGGCATTATTAAACCTCGTTTGGCCATTTCATCTGCTTTTTCGTTACTCTTATGATCCTCGTATCCCGGTGTCTAGGCTACCGCAGTCTTGCTAAGTCTCCTAGTTTATTTAGGACACCCACATAATCCCATAGTAGTTTAGAACTGACCTCTACAAAATTAAGTGCATTAAATGCTGCCTAGCTATCTGTAAAAAATTGAACGATACCTTTGAAAGGTATAGTTAATTTTCTGCTTTTCTATTTTTTCCACGCAGTGATGGATTGCTGTTATTTCCACCTGGAAAATTGTGTCATCCTTAAAAAGACTTATCGAGAGATGTATTCCTTGCTTTGTCCCTACTATATCTACACATACACCCTTCAATGTTTTGACCATGAGTTTACCAGGTAGCTTCCGCTTGTATGTATACACTTTTCTTCCAGTCTTCCACCATATCTGCTTTTAACTGCTCGATTAGCTTTCTATTCTATTTTCTATTGTCAGCACTATTCGTCTGGCTTATATGTTGTTGACTATGTATTAATATGTGCATCAATGGTATGGCTTAGCACTGTATGAATATATAAAGTGGTGGTAGATTCAGCAGGACTTCCAATGCTGCTGTAAACATTATTTTTGTGGCCCCCGTAATACACATTCATGCTAGTTTGCTAGTGCTATTATTACTTAGCAGCCCTATTTCTTCAACTTGCTGCGTCTTTGTCCACCATGTCGCAGACCCATAGGTTATCATTGGTCTAATAACGCTTGACTATAACCATAAGGCCATTTTGGGGTTGAGCCTTCAGCTCTTATCGCACATTATTCTACATCTGCCCAAGGACATTGTAATTTTCTGTGTAGTTTTCTTTCAATGTTCTTTCTGTATGATAGTATAAACAAATCTAAGCATAATGGGGAAATTAGTCCATTTTATATGGCTCTTCTTCTTCTATGCAATGCATCTGCGAACAAAAAATTATATTAGTGCAATACTTGCAAATGCCACATAGACCCTTCATGCACTTGTGTATTTAATTATTTTATTTTAATTCCTTCAATAAATTACTTCATTCTTTGACCACTCAATACAACATAAGATCACCTGGTCAGATACAAGAGGACGTAACTCTATGATTGACTACATTATAACAAACAGACAAATACACCTCAAGAGTATAATAGATGTGCGCACTTTATCTTCCGCCAATGTAGGATCCGACCATAGCCTGGTACTAGGAAAAATAAATATAGCAATCGCCACACAAGGCAAGCGAAATACAAAAGTAGAAGAAGAGTTAAACATAGAAAGCTTAGAAGAAGAAGGGACACAAAACTTGTATAGAAACAGACTAACAGAAAAGCTAAAGAGCCATAACCTAGAGACTAAAAAGAATATAGAAGAAACCTGCAAAATTATTAAAAAATGTATCCTACAGGCAGCGGAAGAAGATTAAGGTAAAAGAAAAGTTAACAGAAATAAACGGGAATACAAAACTCCATGGTACGACGAAAGGGTGAAAGCACTAGCAAATGAAAAGAAACAAGCTTTCCTAACATACAAAGGAGTGAAGACACCGGAGGCACGAGAAGACTATGTGAGAATCAGGAATAGAGTAAACCAAGAAATAGATAATATCAAAAAAGAACACTGGGAGAAATTTACCAAAGATATGGAATACGACCTCTATGGATCCCAGAAAAAGGTGTGGAAGATGATAAGGAGACAAAAAACAGAAATGAATGAATTTGTACGCATAGATAACATTACGGAGGAACAATGGACTGAACATTTCACAAAATTATATGGAGAAGGAGAAGAAGAGAACAGAAAAAGAATCATTAACGAAACTCACGATAGAGTACTAACATCAGAAGAAGAGCTACAAGTACGAATAAAAAAATTAAAAAACAGAAAAGCACCTGGTCCTGATAAGATAAACTATAAACTGCTAAAATATGGAGGAACAATACTACGCAAATTGCTCCTAAAATTATTCGTCGATATAATAAATACCGGAGTAGTACCAACGGAATGGAAGGAAAGTCTCTTGCTACCGATACTTAAACAGGGAGACTCGAGAAATCCTAAAAATTATAGAGGCATTAGTCTGATGAATAGCATATTAAAATTGTTAACGGCAGTCATAAAAGATAAAATCGAGAAAAAAGCGAACATGGCTGAAACAATCGAAGAACAACAAGGCTTCCGGAAGAATCGCAGCACAATAGACGCAATTTTTATTATCAGACAAATAACAAAGAAGTCTATTGAATATGGAAAATCCGCATACATATGCTTTGTAGATCTAAAAAGTGCTTTTGACAACGTAAAGCGAAATGACATCTTAAATTTATTACAAGCTGAATAAATAGACCATCAGATAATAAGGACAATTAATTAAATTAACAAGAACAACAAGACCAGAGTTATAATGCCAACAGGGGAAACAGAATGCATATAACTAAACGGAGGAATCCGCCAAGGAGACTCGCTCAGCCCATTGTTATTCAATATGGTGATGAATCAAATAATTCACGAAGTAAGAAAACGACACGGATACCACATGGGAGCGCATAAAATCACGATACTATGCTATGCCGATGATGCAGTACTAATTGCTAATAACGAAGATGACCTACAAAGGCAACTTCACATCTTCAATATCATACCAAAAAAACTTAATATGAGAATATGAGTAGAAAAAACTAAATGTATAGTGATCAGTAAAGAGCCGCGTAGATGCAAACTAGAAATAGACGGCAAAATTGTAGAACAAGTAATGAAATTCAATTACCTAGGAGTAGAGATCACTAGTGACAGGGATATAAGAACAAAGACCACAAGGCAAGCATGAAAAGCGGCAAGAGTAAGTGGTTGCCTCCGAGAAACCATATGGAGAAACAAATATCTGACCACTGAAAGCAAAATGAAAGTATACAAGACAACAATAAGACCAAACCTAACATATGCAGCGGAGACAAGGACCGATACAAGAAAGACGAAACAACAAATCAACAATATCGAAATGAAAATATTAAGATCAATAGCGGGCATATCATTAAGAGACAGACAAACCAACAGAAGTATACGCGAACAATGCAAAATTCAAAATATTAAAAGATGGATAAAAACAAGAAAAAAAACTGGAACGAACATGTAAACCGAATGGGACCAGATAGATTAGCGAACATCTGTAAAAACAACAAGCCATATAGCAGAAGACCCGTTGGAAGGCCGCCAAAAAGGTGGAAAGATAATGTACAGTCAACAACGACTGAAACAGAATAAGAGGCAGACAAACAGGAGTAATCCTAGTCGCACGAAAAAGAAGAAGTAGAAGAAGACAATAAATTACTGAAATTTTTCATTCAATTCATTGTAGTCCCCAATGTTATCCAAAATCATCGGTAGTGTGCAACCTAAGCAAAACTTTTGGTTTTGTATGGTTTGGTTTTTCATGAACAAGGAACATTGTATGCAACTTGTGCAAAAAGCATTTACTTATGACAATTTCACGTCACGTGCAATAAATACTTACTTTTTGCAATTTCTTGTGTAAATAACTATTGCTGATTAGCATGGAAGTTTTCATTTTATTTGCATAAAATTCTTTAAATAAACATTATTTGATACTTATTTTTAGAATTTGGTTAATCATACATCTGTTTATTAATGATCCCGTGTTCAAGATATGAAGTTTATTAATCTAATTTCACCCAATTATTTTCGTTACAAAGAATTCTGTTTTTTAAGAAATTCATTAGTCCTGACATGCTAAAACTCATAATTTCGTCCAGAATATGATAATAAACTTTAAAAAGAACGAAATAAGTATGCAAAATACTTTTCAGAATAAAATAAAGGAGGATGTTGGATATTTCAAAGAAAAAGTATAATTATAACTGACATTTCTCTGGTGTTTAGTCCCCTTACATATTCATAGAAACGTTGAATTTCAAATTTATTTACTGAAAGAATTCTGCAGAGACTTATTCTTTCCTCTCAATGGAAATTTCCATAATCTCTTTTACTGGAACACGTCAATACTAAAATAACGCAATTTTCTAAAAACATTTTAAAATCCTCTTGACTGGGTGTTGTCTTAAAACTCATGAATTATGTAGAACTAGTCTCGTAAAACGACGTTCTAGAGACCCATTCAGTTTGGGCTTTAACTCGCCACTCCAAAAATCAAATACATTTTAACCGGTAAAACGGAGGCCGTTTTGCAGTACAAGTTTTACATCCACTTCTAATTTTCTTTTGAGAAAGTACGACGTTTATTATTATTATAAAGAACCAATTTCCACTTTATATTGTGTAGTCAAGTGAAGAAGATGATAAAAAGAAGAAAAAAGAAACATGTATTACGAAGAGGAACATGAAATAGATAATATACTAATGCATAATGAAAAAAAAGTGCAAGGGACAAATAAACTATAAGTTTGTGATGTAGTATATTGCAGTAGAAAAAGAAAAAGGAGATATAGCAAGAAATAGCAGAGAGCAGAGAGTTGCATTACTAGTCAGCCGAAAATATAACTATAATATAGTAAAGTATATAGTATAGTATAGTATAGTATAGTATAGTATAGTATAGTATAGTATAGTATAGTATAGTATAGTATAGTATAGTATAGTATAGTATAGTATAGTATAGTATAGTATAGTATAGTATAGTATAGTATAGTATAGTATAGTATAGTATAGTATAGTATAGTATAGTATAGTATAGTATAGTGCTAATATATATTATTGTAAAAATAAAAACCGAAACCCATATAAACACATATGGTTATGACAGTTCCGAAAGATTAATCACTTATAGAAAAATTCCCTTGACGTAAAAGAAAAAGAATTAAAAATCTAGAATGTTATAGACGTCATCGAAATGTCCCGAAATTTCTCAGAAGATTTGGAACGTCAGAAAATGTATACTTATAAACAGGAAGTTGATAGTTCAAGCAGTAATAGAAATTAAATTTTAAATAGTTCTGTTATTTGGTTAAAGTTGTTAATGGGTATTATAATATTTAGTGCAGTCATAGAAGCGAAAAATACGGTCTTACCTCCGAATTTTTTTACTGTAAACCAATTTACATGAAATTTAGGAATTAGGCTCATCTTACCCTTAACTTTAAAAGTAAAAATGATCTGAACTCCGCTTCTTATTTTTAAGGGGTGTGAACAACCCCTTAATGGAAAAATTGACATTGAGCCATTTTATCGCTAGAAAACATGTCTAATAGTAAGTGGTGAAATTATAAAGTGTTTTCTAACACAATTACCTTATATTTAAATCATTTTCAACCTCTTAAAAATCTTACAACCCTTGCAAACAACCCTTAAATTGAAAAAATCACAAAAAAATACTTTGGTATGACATAAAAAAATGTAAGTATAGACTATGTAATATTTTATCTTCTCTATAATAATTATCAAATTTTTAACCCCCTTTCAACCCTTGAAAACTACTCCTTGATAAAAAATTATTAAAAATTTTTTTTTGATAAAATAAAAAGGATTTAAATATTATTCCACACTCTCGAAAATGATTATCATATTCTTAAGCTTTTCTACCCTTAAAACTGTCCCTAAATTAAAACAGTAAATACATACGATTACATATTTAAAAATAATTTAATTTAGAGTAAAAAATTGCCATTTATTGAATAAACTATTTACAAATTATATAAAATTGTAACATTATTTCCAAAATATAATATTATTATTCATGATTCAATGTCGGAGTCGCTGTCACATTCAACATCGTCTGGCTGAATTGGAGGGCTATTTTGGCAGTTATCTCCACTGCACGTTCCACAGGTACTATTACAAAAATTTTCAGTTACTAAGTAGAAAAAAATATGATAAGTTTTTGGACCATAACTCTTTTAATTTTCATGCTATCACAATTTATAAAAAACCATTGTAAAGGTAATTAAGAGAGCTACAACATCCTTTATTGCAATATATAGTAAAAAAATCTTTTTCTAAAACGGTGAATGGTTAAAAGGCTTAAGAGAGGCTGTGATTGCGCTGCCACGCGCTCTTTAAACAATCATATCTCCGTCAATTTTTGTTTGAGAGAAAAAACAAAAAAACCAAATTGTTTATCAGAAAAATACCTAAATTTTTCATTTGTACACTTTTATAAGTATCTGTCGTCATTTTTGAGATATTATAAAAAAAGGTGGTTTTTTTTAAAATTTGAATTTTTTTGAAACCCATTGATTTAAAAGAAAAAACATTAGATGCTCCTCTTATTTGCAATACAGCTCACTTATTTTACGTCCAAAAGATTTTTAATAGTGCCCATTTTTAAGCTTATTTCAGGCACTACAAAACCCTTTTTTATTAGAATGCTAAAATGCATCTGCTCGCCGCTAGATGGCATTGGCCACATCGACTAAATTTCAGACAAAATAAAAAACGGCTTTGATCTTTACTATCTAGCTTAATATTGCACTTAGAATACTTTATAAAAATTGTTCATTTTTTTATCTGCTACAATTTTGTTTTTACAAAATTTTCTATAAAACGTATATTTTTGGAGATATTTGCAAAAAACCGATGAAAACCGTGAAAAAATTGCGAATTTTCAATTGCCAATAACTTGAAAAGTATTGGATTTTTTGAAAAACTTTATAGATAATTTTTTGCTTAAAATTAGGCCTTCTATCAGGCTGGTTGCGGAGTTCAAATCATTTTCACTTTTGAAGTTAAGGATAAGATGAACCTAATTCCAAAATTGTATGCAATTCGGTTCACAGTAAAAAAATTCGAAGCAATAATGCTTCAATGACTGCACTAATTGTTTACTGTTTTCAATAAAAGTAATTAGGAAAAAGTGTATCATTGATAACTGCGGTGATATAAAAAAATATTAAGGTAATGTTAATGGGTAATATAAAAATAAAAGACGAAAATTTTAGATTTAAAAGTATTATTGGTAGGAAGCATTGGATCAAGTTGTCATTGGAAACCAAAGTTAGTAAACAACTTAAATGATATAAACAATGTCAGTTTTGACAAATACGGTTCGTTAACATGTCATACAAACATAATATTCGTTAAAGTATTTATCGATTAGTTGGACATGCACCAAAACGCGATATTGTTTTTTTTAACACCTGTGAGGTGTTTGTATAATGCTATCTGGTCACAAATGACTTATTATCAGTTATTATCTGACCTAACTTAATAAACAGCAAATACTTAAATCTAAGGGCTTACCCTATGGCTTACTCTTATTTTATCTATTAACTAATGCACTAAAACTAACAGGCAATAACTTCACAGGACTATACTCTGCTTTTTACACTGTTACACATATATACTAACTCAAATGGTTTTATCCTTATGAGTCTTCTCTTTAGTTCAGTGTTGTCAAGAAGCAGGATTGCCTCGACATTTACATGACTATGCAGCCTCTGCTCGTGACTTGCTGCTGTTCTCTTGATTATTTTGATCACAGTTTCCATACCCAGGTCCTGGTGGAGGCTGCTGTTACGGATATACCAAGGAGCTTCAACAATGTTTCTCAGTACTTTGTTTTAAAATATCTGGATAATATGTAGATTACTAGCTCTGGTAAAACCCCAGAGTTGGCACCCATATACCTATACTGGCCTCAGTACTTGCTTGCAGATGGATAATTTATTATGAATTGATAATGTTGAATTTTTTCCAATCAGCCGAAACAATTTCTTATATCTAATATCAAGCTCCCCTCTTTTCTTTTTGACATGGACTTTCCAGCACAGCTTCGCGTCTAGGGTGATGCCCAAGTATTTTGCTGATGTTGCGTAAGGAACTTGGGCATCATTTATTCTAACTGGGAAATTTTCAATTTTTTTTTTTGTAAAGTTAATGTGTGCAGATTTAGTCTCATTTAATTTTATTCGCCGTTTTCTGGTCCAGTTATGTATTTTATTTACTGATAGTTGTAACTTATCAGTCCCTTATTCACTGGTGTCTCCTATCGCTAGTATGGCTGTATCATCCGCGAAGGTGGCAATAGTGTTTTGTTCTAGCTCTGGAATGTCACACGTATACAATAGGTACAGGACCGGACCTAAGACAGTCCCTTGTGGCACGCCAACTTTGATCTGCCTTAAGTCGGTGTACACTTCTTCTTGTGTTTCTCTGCAATATATATTCGCAATGTATGATTTCAAGATCGTTGAGTACTGTTTAGGCATGAACGTTCTTAGTTTATAGTTAAAACCCTTTAAAACCCTCATGCCAGACTTTATCAAATGACTGTGCTACGTCCAAGAAGATTGTAGAGCAGACTTTATTTTCATCTAACGTTTTTTCTATAGTATTCGTTATCCTATGAACTTGATCTATAGTGGAAGGTTGATTTCTGAAACCAAATTGATAATTTGGTATAAGATTTTCTTTTTATTATTGGTTTTAATCTTTTCAATAGAAGTTTTTCAAATAGTTTTGACATCACCGGAAGGAGTGATGTTGGTCGATAGGATATCACTTCATTAGAAGATTTACCTGGTTTGGCGATCATAATGACTTCGGCTACTTTTTAGAGTCCGGGAACATATCTCAATCCAAAAGCAGCATTTATTAGGTGTGTCAGCTTAACTATGGCTTTTCTTAGTAGATTTTTTAATAGTTCTCCTGTTATGAGATCATATCCTGGAGCTTTCTTAGGGTTGTTCAATTGAGGCCTTTTTAATTTTTTTACAGCTTTCCATAAATTATATTGTGTAGCTTGTGAAGCTGTTAAGTTCCTAGGATAATTTTAAAAGTCATTGTTTTTATTAGTATTTAGTAAGTTCTTGAGTTTTAGGGTAGCTTAATTTAATTAAGTTTATGCCCTACATGAAGCATCAAACTGTCTCACTTCTTCTGCAACAAATATAACAATAATCTGGATTCCTTCACACGTTGGTATTTTAGATAATGAGACTCCTAATACTGCTGCAAAAGAAGCAATTATAATCAAATCAGACATCAATTTCGTTCAACTAGCATCAGATCTAAAACCACTTTTCAGGCCCCAAATCAAAAAATCTTTACAAAAACAATCGAAGAAATTAACCTTGAATTTAGACAAAGTAAAACCTACCATCAAAAACCTTTCAGCTACCTAACTTAAGTAAAAGAGACAAATTAATCGTTCGCAGGCTAAGAATTGGTCACACAAGGCTGACACCTGTTAGTTTGAGACATGTGTAGTGAATCATTAATCATAATATTCTTACACAGTGTGCCAAGTACCAACAATAACTAAAAACATACTCTATACAAGGTCTTACAAATATGATCCTCAGCCAATTAGAACTTGTTCGGAATGTACTAGATTTCCTTCGGGAAACGAATTTGTACTACAAAATTTAGTGTTTTCTTTTTCTTTACTTTCTCTTTTACTCTCTTTATTGGAAATTATAATATAATGTAAAATGTATAGTAACAAAATTTACCCAGTGTCAATAACCTTGTAGTCGAGATACATAAAAAAATATATATTCATCTACATAACATTGACTATTCTGTTTTAATTTTGCTCGTAAAATTTTATTTTAACAGCGCGGAATATATTTTATAGTCGAACCCTTTTTCTGAATTGCTGAATAATAGCAAATTATGTCCATAGCTGGTAGTAATTCTCTATAAATGTACTTAAACTTCAACTTTTTATTTAGAGAGTTATTCCTAACCATAATATATGGATGTCTGATAAATATTTGCTTCTTTTGACTGTAAAGTCAGTTATAAAAATAAATTTTGTTCCAAAATAAAATACAAAATGTTTAAAGAACTTGATTTAGTCAATTGTTTTTATTTCAAACATGATTCAATTGCCAGACTTTAGATTTCAGTGTTTTTATGCGAAATGATCAAAACTACAAAGAAAAATGTAATCCAATGACCGAATAAAAATTCCTGAACCGTGTATGAAAAATAGAAAAACAAAACGCGTGAACCTTTTCTGTACTCTATCGAAATATTTTTTTTGAACAGAGGCAAATTTATCCTCATACATTCGAGATTTTCCAACTCGTTGATTTTTCTTGATGCCTGTTTTCATGGAAATATATTAAGATTATACGTCAAAACAAAATATATCAGTGCCTGACTGCGTTTCATGAGTGACTGGCGTCACATATGGAAGGAGTAGATAAAATCATTTGACGGTTTTTGTAGAAACCGTTTCCATTTTAAAACTAAATTGAATTCTGAGGTATATACGCGGTAAAATATGTATTCAGGTAAACATAATTATGATTTATTTGAAATAACTCCTATTCGGGAGATATGTAAAGAAACATATTATGTGTCTTACAATAAGATAAATGAAACATTTGTTTTTCACAGGAGAAAGTGGATATGGTGTCTGCTCCTGATAGTATATCGGAACGGTGTGTTTATTTTTGGCTCTCCAAAATAGTTTAAATTAAGTGAGAACAAGTTTTCAAAATTTAACTACGCTTTGTGAAGTTATTAGTGATCAACTGAACTCACTTTTGCTAGTCTGTAAGTACAGTTTTACTGTAAATTTCATATCCATATTTGCTTGACGATAAACAAAAACATTTAATTACCATTGACCTGTATCTCCGGCCGGTTTTTTTTCTGGCGGCGGACAGGTCCGTCTTTAGGAATGTTTAAACATCAACGAATATGTCGCAAATCAATGAAATAAATTTACCAGGCAATTCTCAAATAGATAATTCTACACAAAGAAGTTACTCTACTTCACTAACACAACAAAAATTTCCGTCAAAACGGCAAGCTATCATTTTTAATTCCATTGAAGATGCGAAAATACAAGATTATCTCCTCCCCCTGGGAGAAATCATCCATCCAAAAAATATACTATTCTGCTCTAGATTATCAAACAGCAGAATATGTTTATATTTATCATCTGAAAATATCGTAGAAAAATTCATGAATGAAAATAACGGCAACATTGATAACCAGATTATACAAGCTCGACGGTATATAACTCCCTCCGAAAGAATCATTCTCTCTAATGTTTGCCCATCCATTCCTCATGATGTATTAATTAAAGAACTTGAATCTATGGGGCTTGTTATTCTATCTACAATGTCCTTTCTAAAAATTGGCGAATCGTTACCCGAATTTAATCATATAGTGAGCTTTAGGAGACAAATCTTTATCAGCTCAACAGATCTCACAATTCCAGAATCGTTTTTAATTAATTACGATAATACTTTATACATAATCTTTTTATCAAGCGGCAACCTAACGTGTTACAACTGTAAAGAAAATGGGCGTACGGCAACAAACTGCTAAAACCCTATCAATCCAAACCCAAATCCTACTTCTCCAACCACAGCAGAAGAAATCTCAACATGTAGCCCTCCAGAAATATCAACTATCACACTGACATCTACTTCAAGTCAAACAGACACCCCAACTACAGAAAATCAACTAAATATAAAACAAACTGCGAACGAAACAACTACGTTACATATAAAAATTGAATCTTTACAGAACAGCTCAAAAAGAACTATACGACGATACCTTAAGTACTTCTCCGCCTTCCAATGATACCACTAATAAACCGAAGTTTACCAGTCCAGCAGAAATACCATTTAATCCTAAGAAAAAACAAAATAAAGGTAAATCTCTAAAAGCATTCATAAACCAGCAGTCACCACCATTTATTTTAAGCTATGTTCAGATAAAATACCTATTCGACAACATAAAGAATTCACCCGATCCACTTACTACCGTTGAAAATTATACAAACAACTTTACAGCTCTCATCGATATGTTAAACAAAATATATCCCTATACTCAAGACAGATCTACAAAGACACGAAATACCAAATTAAGAAAAATTCTTCTAAAACACTTACAGATGCAAATCCCACACGACCTAGTATCCGATACAGACAGTGACTGCTCACAAACCAATCATTAAATAAATTTATTTAATAAAATAGAGTTTAATAACTCACTACAATCTATAGGAAGAATATACCCAGAGAATCATATTCTTGAAAAAATAAAACAAAATCTGATAGAGATAGAAAATTGTAATAAGGAGATAATCTTTATTTGGATCCCATCACATAATGGTATTAGAGGTAATGAAGAAGCAGATAAGTGTGCGCGTGAAGCCGTCAATTCAGCTGACTCTGTTACTGTGAAATACGTGATAGCTAGTGATGTTTCAAGTGTTATCAAATCGCGGATCCTAAGTGAGTGGCAAAACCGGTGTAAATTTTCAGTGTTCAATCTTCGGAATATTAAACCGGACATTAAACCAGGAGATGTTTCCCCACTAAAAGAAGGGATCAAGTGACAATAACTCGTCTTGGATTAGGTCATACCAGTGCCACGCACAAGTTCTTAATTACTACAGAATCCGAACCAAAATGTGAGCAGTGTAACGTTAAACTCTCGGTGAAACATGTTGTTGTAGACTGTCCAGTTTTCTCCACAGCAAGAATCAATTATGGTATCTCAATAAACTTAGAGAAAGCACTTGGTGCAAATTGTTCATTCACAAATATGTTAAACTACTTAAAAGCTATTAATTTTGTTAATATATAATATATTTAATATTGTAAATCTGATTCTCGCTAATAACCTTCGGGTTGATGCGAATTTGTAAATAAAAAAAAAAGTGGATATGTCCATAAATCTTCTTCATGTGCCTTGTCCGTTCCGAACGTTGGCAATCAACATGGCAATTCTGACTTTGTTTACGGCAGATCTGAATAGTTCAGCAGATGACAATCCGAACCATTGCCGCAAGTTTTGGAGCCACGAGTGTCTTCTCCTCCCTGGAACCCTTCTGCTGTCTATTTTCCCTTGAATGATCAGTTGTAGTACTCTATATTTATTATGTCTCATAACGTGACCCAAGTATTTCAACTTTCTTTTCTTTATACTTATTCCTACCTCTCTCTCTCTTTACCTATCCGGCGTAGTACCTCTTCGTTGGTCACGTGCTCAGTCCAGGATATACGTAATATACGTCGGTAAGTCCACATTTCGAAGGCCTCTACTTTTTTCATCAATGTTGCGGTCATTGTCCACGCCTCCATTCCATATAACAATGTAGCATTTTATTTTGAAGTCCCCTCGTATATGTGTTAATTGAAATCCCCTTACATATGCATTAGAATAACGAAGAATTTTTTTTAATGTTTCTTAGTTCGTATCCTTCAATTTAAAACCCATATAATCTTCGTTCTTTTTTTAGGTCGCCGCCGATCATAAATCGTTTTGTTTATTTATGTCACAGGCGCAAATTCTTCGATATTCTCCTTGTTCAAACCGCCCGATATTGCGTTTTCAAATTAATTTACGTCTTAATTTCCGTTGTGTTTAGTTTATACGCTAAGTGCTTTGTTTGTTCTAACTTATGCGAGCAATTTTTAAAGATAATTTCGTCATCGTCACTTTCGTTGGAGCCACGGTGATCTCCAGTGGTTCAGCGTTAAGTCCAAATTCAAATGAATTTGTAGTTTTCTGTTTTTGTCCCTTTTCAGGGAAATCTTCGTATTACGTTATGGAAATCAATTTTAGTAGCAGTTAATCGTCTTAAATTTTGTTTGTTAACATTTTGTTTATTTTTTTTTCTAACCTTTTTTATTGAGTTTAATTTGAAAAAGATATATTTTTTTATGTTTAATAACTATATCTCCAGTTGCAACTAGCTGGTTGTAATAGGTATAATTAGGCACCTCAAGTGGCGCCCTATATTAAATTTCTTGAGGTGTTTCCTGTTTCGTTTTGTTTTTGTTTCTCCCAAGGGATTTATGACCATTTATTTCATTTTTCTGGTAGTTACCCCAATCCGACACCCTGTCTTTTACTTATCCACGACCCCAGCTCTCCTACCAAAGCCTGAGTACCCGTTCGCACAAGTAGCGTTTATTTTGCTTACCCCATCTTCTACCCCTATGGTAGGCAAAATATTATCGTTACAACAAAACCGGGAATACATAACATTTTAGAAGTCGAATTTTGAGAGGTAGGGTGAGGCTTTTAGAGGTGAAAATTTGCTTCATGCTAGTGAACGATGCTCTTGCCTTTTCTTCTCTTATACGTATTTCCTTCGCTTGATCCCAATTTGAGTTAACTGTTGTTCCCAAGTAGATGTACGAATCCACGTGTTCAATTCTTTCATTGTCTAATATCAGTTGCTGTGGTGGTTGTTGGGTTTTGCTTACTAACATCCATTCGGTTTTTGTGATATTTAGTCTGAGTCCATATTGTGCACTTGTTTTTTGTATCTTACTCATTAGGCAACTCAGTTCCTCCATGCTACTTGCTAGAATCACAGTGTCATCAGCATACCTTATGTTATTAATTATTTCTCCATTTATCTTTATGCCTTCTGTACTTTCCTCCAGAGCTGTCTTAAATACTTCTTCTGAGTATATATTAAAGACAATAGGAGACAAAATACAGCCCTGTCGTACCCCTTTCTTGATTTCAATTTTATTGGTCAATGTAGATCCTACTTTCACTTTAGCTGTTTGGCCCCAATAGAGACTCGCTATTGTTCGAATGTCTCTGTAGTCGACTCCGATCTTATGGAGAACTTCAATTATCTTTTCGTGCTTTACGTTATCGAATGCTTTTGCGTAGTCTATAAAGCATATGTACACGTCTTTGTTCATATCTCTGCAGCGCTGGATGAGTACCTGTAGACTAGAAAGTGCCTCTCTTGTGCATAAATAGGCATTTTTAACATTTTGACAGAAATTTACTATAAGTACGAAGCAGCCCCGTTTTCTAGAGAAATGGGACATATCTTCCTACTAATTATACGTTTATGTGTATTAACAATTATGGTATTGCAGAAAAACCGGATAAGTCCTGGACATGTGTTCACTTTTTTTAGAAAAGCTACTACGCATGTTTATTCGTCCCAATATACATTTGTCGTTTATCATTATGGAAGGTGTACAAGATGAGAATCTCGAATTAAAAAATTAAAAAATGCGAAATCTAGAGTCTTCTTCTTGTGGTGCCTAGCCCTTTCAGATGTTGGCGACCAACATGGCAATCTGTATTTTGCAAACTGCGGCTCTGAAAAGATTTGTGGTTGTTGTGTTGAACCACGTACGTAGATTTTTTCAGCCAGGAAATTCATCGCCTTCCTGGTCCGCGTTTTCCTTCTACTTTTCCTTGAAGAATTAATTGCAGGAACACATATCTTTCGCTGTTCCTCATGATGTGACCGAGGTATTCAATTTTGGCTGGTTTTGTTGTGGTTAACAACTTTTTTTCTTTTTGCATTCTTAATAGAACGTCCTGGTTAGTAACGTGGTCGGTATAGAATATCTTCAGGATTCTACGATAAAGCCACATTTCGAAAGCCTCAATTTTCTTACAGGTAGCGTCTGTGAGATTCCACGACTTATTTCCGTACAACAATATAGGAAAGATATAACATCGTAGTAACCTGAATTTTATAAGTACTGATAAATCGTGGTATTTAAATAGCTTAGCCATTTTTTGAAATGCAGATCTATACTAGATTTTATTTCTAGGGAATGGTTCCAATTTTCATTGACGTTCGTGCAAAGGTAGGTGTATGTTTTTACTCTTTCTATTGGTTCCGTCTTAGAGATCATCATACATTTTGTTTTCTTAATGTTTAGTAAATGTCCATATCTCTGACTCTAACTTCTGTGATTCTACTCATTTACCCTGGAGAGCTTCATAACTGTCAGCGAATACCACCGTGTCATCCACTGTATCTGATGTTATTGATACATTATCCGTTAATTCGAATTCTGGTTTCAACATCTTCTACTGCTTCTTAAAAGATTTCCTCAGAGTATATGTTAAACAGCAAGGGTGATAGTATACATCCCTGTCGGACCCCACATTTGATTTGGATATCATCGAATTTTCCTGCCTCTGTACGGATAAATGATATTTGATTCCAGTAAAGATTGCTAATAGTTCTTAGATCACATGTGTTTATTTTAATATTTATTAATATCTCCATCAGCTTGTCGTGTTTTACTGTATCAAATGCTTTATGGTAATCAATGAAGCATGCATAAATATCGCAATTTACATCTTTAAATTGTTGAAATAGCACTTATATGCTAAAGAGAGCCTCTCTCGTACCCACTGCGTTCCGAAAGCCAAACTTTTTACAACTGATTTTTTCTTTACTTCCTGTCAAACTAGCACACTATACTGGACGCGACGTGAAATATTTGACCAAAAAACTGAATATAAAAAAATGCATTCGTTATTAAAAAAAACAATCCAGATATCTCAGTTAAATATATATTTTATAGAGCTGTCTTCACCAACTTCTATCAGTTAAGCTTCAGTAGGTCTCAGATTGACACCTGCAGTGAAAACTAGATTTCAAAAAGTGCAAATATTTTTTAACTGGTACTGCTTATATCAATAACTGAAAAGATGGTGTATGTACGATGATTAGAAAAGTTTTTTGCTAAAATGAATCAGTACTTGCAAGTTTGCTTACCAAAGTGGATCCAGTAGGAGAAACAAGCATTGACTAATATGCAAAATATATTTTTACCAGTTACACTTATTCAAGATATATTTTACCTAATTCAGCTGACAGTCAGTGTGTTTAACATACACGATCTTAAAACCATTAAAAACTACGTGTATCACGACCGATTAGACAAAAAGAGCTACAACGAGGTGTGTTTCTTCATAATAGATTATATTAAAACATATGTAAAACATATTAAAACATAAAGCTATCTGAGGAAGTGAATCACTTTCACATTTTCTCTGATAGAGCTAAAAGTCCTAGCTACACATCCAAAACCTCACAGTTTTAAGGTTCGCCAGATCCTTAACAGATATCAGAAGATTTAAGACGGTGAACCAGTACTACCCTATTCGTGGTCACTCATTTATGCCTTGTGACCCTAACTTCATTGTAGCAAAGAGAACAATAAGAATGGCTGATAGCATTTACTTATTAAAAGTAGATATAATCAAAAATACTTTTCTTTTCAATTCTTTAATAACAGGATTAGCTCGCTCGTTCTCCATTCTTCGGAATTTTATTGTATTATACAATATTGTTACTATTATTTGTATACTATACATTTAATCAAAGTAAGCTTTTTGTGAGAACTGAAAAACCATGATTTGGGTTTTGTTGTAGTTAACCGTGAGTCCAAACTTATGACTTTCTATCTCGGGTGTTTTTAATAAGTTAGTAATTTCTTCTGGAGTAGAGGCTAGAAGTATAGTGTCGTCTGCTAAAACGCAAGTTAGATATCCTGATACCGGCTAGGTTTACTCTTCTCTCTCAACCATCCAAAACTCTGCGCATTATGAACCTTGTATAGATGTTAAAGGGATATAAAACGCATTCTTGTCGTACTCCCTTCTCCAAAGTGGATTTGTCAGATAGGCATGCATAGCGTGTGATATTAGAGCTAGTAGTATAAAGTTGTTACAATTATTTGTTGAACCTTTCTTCTAAAGAGGTATGATTGTGGTCTTCCTCCAATTCTTAGGCCAGGTGCCTTTGTGCCATTGAAGTATTTATTGCTTTTCTTCTAAGAGCAGTTTTTAATGCTTTAACTTTTTAATACTTTTTAATGCTCGATATTGATACACAGACAACCTTGCAGAATGGGTTAAGCGAACTCAAAATTCATTTGAGTTAGTGTGCTTAAATTCCTTTTCTGGCAGTTAGTTACCTAAAGATATGTTGAGTAATAGTGACCGAAAGCCTACTTTGTATATTTATAGTGTATTTCCAGTATCCTTAATTTGTATAACGAATACAAATAGTTGCATATTTTATAAAATATGGATCTTTTACAAAAATTAACTTATCAGATATGACTTTTTATTTCCTTGATTGACAGGTTTCTTTATTCAGAATTTCGGTTTTACAGGAAATGGCACATATTCGTTTTTATTGTTTGTACACTGTATTTGTGTGAATATACTTTATGTGACCCCATACCTTAAAATCCATATTTCTCCAACTTTTTGGGGTTCTGCTCACGTATTTTCATTAATTTTAATATTCTTTTTCCTTTTTAATTAAAAACAAGTGGTGCATCGTCCGTACGTGATTCACGTTCGTACTCAATATAGATTCGCAAATATTGTGGTTTGCCAACAACACAGAAACTGTTGAAAGAGCGACCGAATTCGAGAAGCATTTCCACAAATTCCACAAGTATGTGCACTTGTGAAAATTCTTTCCCTCTCCTCATTACGACATAAATAACTCAGGCCGGAATTCAATTTCAGTTTAAAATGGAAACGGTTTCCTCCAAAAACGTCAAATTATTTTATCCACTTTATCCATCTGTGACGCCAGTCTGTCACGAGACAGAGCAGGAATTATTATGTTTTTACGATATATTCAGGATAGTCATACTTTTAGAGCTACCAATTTTCTGTAAGTAAATAAAGGTCTTAACCAAAAAACAGAGGTTAACAAAATGTCTTAAATATAAAATAAATTTTATTATTATTTTATTATTATGATTTAAGATATAGTTTAAGTAATATCTTTAAATAAATATTTCTTATTAACAGAAGAAAAAATAAGAAAAGAAAAACAAATATCAAGTGTTGCAAAGGTATCTCTGTAAGAGATTTATAAAAATACCGTTAAGTTTATATGAATCTGTATATGCTTAAGAATTTTTACATACAGTTTATTTCATGAATATACGACTGTTTTGGATTATCGCGACAACCGATATTGTAGTGTGCATCTTAACCCTTTGTTTTCTAGTGGTTTCACTGTGAAACCACATACAAATAAATTTTATGCTACGTTCTCAGTGATATTTTCCTGAAACCGCTCACGTTATATGACGTATAAGGCTCCTCCTACTATAAAATGTATCGCGCATCGCCATTTACATTCTCGTTATTCAATTATTAGTTGGTAATAACCCGTGTTTTGAACTGTGCTGGTGGTATAAGCGATTTTGGTTTTTTTTTATATTATTTCGCTATGGAAGGTAACTTTATTTTTTATATACAATATTAAAAACATTTGTATCTATGATTAATACTTCCTATTACTAAAGTTTTCAATTTACAATCAGTATATTGATGATATAAAATGCCGGTTTCATCCTGAAACCACTAGGAAACTAGATATGTACCTCAGTACTTATTTTTTATTTCAGAAAAAAAAGTATATTCATTCAGACAGCTAAACAATATGTCGTCGGGTGATCTATTCACATTATTAGAGAATATTCTTTCAGATAGCGAGTCAGATGAATCGAGTAGTGAGGAAGACGATTTGCTTGACATTGCGAATATGCCAATATTATTTGAAGATCATCCAGACCAACCTTCAAGAGGCGACAATTCAGAGAATATTCTTGGTGATGAAGCCTTCTCGGACGACGAGGACGATGTTCCACCTGCTATTTTGAGGGATATAGAACAAAGAAGAACCTGGACCAAGTCAGCGGCATCTTGCGTTACTAACATGAAGCAGGTCCTGAAGAAACCGGTCCTAAAATTCCAAATGATATGGAGAGGCCAGTAGATTTTTTTTACACTTATTTCCCGGAAATCTAATTGACAAAATTGTATTCGAAACAAACCTCTACGCTCTTCAGAAACGTGGTGGAGACTCTTTATTCACAATAACTTCTGCCAAATAAATTAAAATTTTCATTGCAATCAATATGTTGATGGGAATCAAAAGGTTGCCCAGTTATGTCGATTACTGGTCATCTAGAGAGGAACTACGAGATCACTACATTAGCTCAGCTATGTCTAGAGATCAGTTTGCTTGGCATCTAGGAAACGTGCATTTAGCAGATAATTCGGTGATGCCTGGTCGAAACTCGCCAAATTATGACAAGTTGTATAAAATTCGTTCTTTATTGGATACTTTATCTAAAAGGTTTCGTTCTTCATATGGCCCTTCAAAACATCAATCGATAGATGGAAATGATTCGTTCCAAGGGTCGCAGTTGTCTAAAGCAATTTATGCCTCTAAAACCCATCAAGAGGGGTTATAAAGTTTGGGTTCGATCTGACGAGAATGGATACGTTTGCCAATTTCAGATATATGTTGGAAAAACTAATGATCAACCTCAAAAAGATTTGGGCCAAAGAGTTATATTAGACTTAACTCGAGATTTGGTGGCAAAAGGGTATCACGTTTTCTTTGATAACTTTTTCAACTCTGTGCCCTTACAAAAAAAACTTCAAGCAGAATGTATTTATGCGTGTGGTACTGTCAGGACTAACTGAAAAGATATTCCAAAAGACTTAGCATCTGACAAAGAACTACAAATCCGGGGACAATCAGACTGGAGAGTCAGCAACGACGGACTGGTGTTTGTAAAGTGAAAAGACCGAAAAATAGTCCATTTTTTGGGGAATCATCAAAACCCTTCAGAAGAAACAACTGTTTCCCGCAAACAAAAAGATGGAAATTCACAAGTCGTGGCCTGTCCAACGATGGTCAAAGAATATAACCAGCATATGGGCAATGTTGACAAAACAGATATGCTGAAATCTGTGTATGAGATTGACCGCAAATCAAAAAAATGGTGGCACCGGATTTTTTGGCATTTCGTAGATATATGTGTCGTGAATTCTTTTATTCTCTTCAAACAAAAAGCGAAATGCACGGTTCCAAACCTAAAATTTTTTAAGTTATCTGTAGCTTCAGGGTTAATCGGCGCCAGTGGTAGTAAACCGTCAGCTTCTCCTACAGTCATAGCGAAACATTTCAAAAAAATTGTGCCTTATGAGAAACGCTTTGACAAATGTTTGCATATGCCACAACACGGGACATCTAGACGATGTGCTTTTTGTAGCACTAGTAAGGATCCTCACAGAACCAGGTGGGAGTGTGCGACATGTAAGGTTGGAGTGTGCCTTTTCGAAAAAAAGGACTGCTTTCCATTGTACCATAAAAAGTAACCTACGTTTTATATTATTATTTAGTTATTATTTAGTATTATTTTAGTTATAGTAACCTATCTTTCATATTATTATTATTTAGTTATCAGATTTTTTTTTGTTTGAGAAAAATCTCTAGTTTCTTAGTGGTATAAAAAAAATAATATTTTTCACTTTTTTGTCTTATAGGAACCCAATAGAGTAAGATTATTTAATTTTTACCTCAATTTTTGATTGTAAAAGTTTTCAGGAAACAAAGGGTTAAGAAGTAAGAAAGTTAATTGCTCTAACAATTATTCTAATAAAAAGGATCTACTGGCAGTTGAACATATTGAACTTGAAAAAAAAAGTATTATATTGACATAATCTATTACTGATTCTAATTTCAAAGATTGTGTTCGTTTGCGGAAGCCGAGACGTGTTTTAGATATAGATAACTTTATATTTAGTCTACATGCTTATATTACTACTGAGAAAACCAATGGATTTTTGTTAAACCATCCATTTGGAAAACCAATTGTTATCATAAGCGTGTGTGTGTGATGTACTCGGTATTAGTGAAACACAGTTAAGTCCGTTTTGCGAAAATCAAAAAGTGGACACAGTGAACAAAATGTCGCACTACAAACCTCGCCGACACCCAAAGACTATTTGGTCTCTACTCGGTCTTTCCGAAGGTTGCAAATTTGAAATCCGTGAGATTATAGTATAAAATGCGGAAAAGAAAGAACATGTTTATCTAAACTCAGTATTTCGGTGTTGCAGAAATTAAAAGAAAGAAATATATTTGAACTTTTTAGAACAAGTCTACCGAGAGTTTTAAGACAGATTAGGTTTAAATTCAAAAACTAGGACAATAGAAAGGCTTTGTGTGAAAGAGCTAGTGTCGTTTACAAAAGAATGAAATTTTTAAGAAATTATAACAAATTTAAAACATAATGTTCTTAACTGTTTATTTAGACGAAATATGGATTTTTGTTATAAGGCGGTATATATCGAAATTAGTAGGATGAGACTATAAAATCCATAAAACCATCGATACCGAAGAAAAGAGACATATTATAGCATGCAGGTGAAAATTAGGTTTTATTGATGGAGCCAACCTTGTATTTTCATCAAAATTAAAATCGGCCAATTATGATGACAACATAAATACGGAGATGTTTGTGAAATGGTTGAAAAAAAAACTGTTGCAAAATTTATCTGAACCATCTGTTATAGTACTGGATAATGCTCTGTACCATTCGAAAATTTTAAATAAGCAACCAACAAACGCCTGGACCTAGATAAAATAAAAAAATTGTTAACGAACGAAAATATTACATTTCCTCAGTAAGTATTAGTTTAAGCCTCAATTACCAACGTTAGGTAAAATTCAGGAACAACCAAACATACAACACATCTATATATATTGTTATGATATTTTGTTTGTGTATAGTTTTATGAGCAATGAGTGTTTATATAGGGATTTTATCGCGGTTCTCAAAGAATTAGTTTGTAAGCACTTTTTGAAATTATCTTTATTATAATTATTATAAAACACACATATATATCTAATATAGACAATGTAAATTTTAAATAATCTATCTTTAAATTGAAATTCTTATGACACTAATTAAATTATATAGACAATGTAAATTTAAAACAAACTATCTTTAAATTTAAATTCTTATGACGCTTATTAAATTATATTATTTATTTTATTGTTATTAAATAACAAAATTTGGTACCTTTCTGTCACTGAATGCCTAAATAAAACTGTTTTCCAAAATAAAGATTTTAATCGCCACTCAATGTCTTCGTTGTCAGCCTCGGTTATCCTTCTTTTTGTAAACTTGCATTGCCAAATACACCAGAATGTTTTAATTATCAGCTTCCACCATTTTAAAATATTTTTCTTCTTACTAGCATTTATAAATCGGTAAATATTCTTCTTTCTTCTTTTTTATTTGCTTTTTGTTTATTCTTCTTTCTAATAATCTAATACTCTCTTCCAATCTCCACTCACCATATACATTATATAATTTTAATCTTCAACTAATACTTTCTTCCAATCTCCAATCACCATATACATAATATAATTTTTAATCTTCAATTAATACTCTCTTTCCACCCTCCAATCACCATATACATAATATAATTTTTAATCTTCAATTAATACTCTCTTAATTCTATTTCTTAATCTTCATCTAATATACTGGATCACTGATAACTGAGTATCTTGACTGAACGACTGAACTATACTAACTGATTATATTGAACATACTGACCCGTATACTGAACTTACTGACCATCTTAAATCCAAATCACATCGTATTTATATGATTTTAATGTTCACGAATATTCTTGAAAGAAAATATATTCGAATCCTTTTATTTCATAGACATTACAATATTCGCGAATATTTGGTTGCCCAAATATATTTGGGCAGTGTATATTTGGTTGCCTACAAAGATGGTGCACTCAAATATATTTACAATATCATAATTATTAAAATAACCAAATACATTGCAAATTAAACACTGTTCAAACTTATTATTATGTTAATTTCTTAAGAATACCCTCATATAAATACTTTCTATAATATTCTCTAGTATATAACTTATAAATTATTTCTTTAAACACTACCTTTGTTTCTCCTATATATATATAAACTCATGGACAAAAATATCGAATATTTTGAAATTTTTCAATTTTTTTTTGTGTAGTCACTATTATTTTAAAATAATTTTAGATTACTGATTTTACTCATATAGTAGGCTGATATACTCAATTGGTTTGAAATATTTTGACGTTTATTCAGCGTTTAGTGTCATTCGTGCATTTTATCATAAAAAACCTTTTTCACTTAAAGGAAAAAAAAGGTAAAAAATCATAGTAATTCGGTTATTTTTAGTTTAATCTATTAAGTTTTATTAAATAATATTTTGATTAAGTAAATTTAAAACAAATATGCCACCAATTCGAAAGTGCGAAGAAGCCCAAGCAGCATAGATTGTAATTTTGTACGAGAAAGGATATACACAAAAAAATATCGCACGGGGTCTCAGGAGAAGTCAATCTACAGTTTCGAATATTTTAAAAAGGTACCATGAGACAGGCAATTTTGTACGAAGGCCTGGTGAAGGATGTCCAAGGTGCACAACCGCAATTGATGACCATTTTTTGGTTCTTAATTCTACAAGAAATCGTTCATTGGCATCGATGAACCTCAGAAATAAGCTACTACATGTCAGACAAGTTAATGTGAGCTCAAAAACAGTTAGACGAAGATGAAAAGAAGCAAACTTAAAGCCTAGACATCCTGTAAAAGTTCCACGTCTTTTCCAAAATCATAAAGCTCGTCGTTTAGAACTTGCAAGAAGACATATTCATTGGAATATTGACAACTGGAAGAATTTTCTTTTCACTGATGAGACCAGAATCCTATCATATAAGCAGGTGGTCGAAACCACGTCTACAGAAAAGTTGAAGAACGATTCACCACCTGCAATCTTACCCAGACCGTTAGTTTTGGAGGTGGTGGCATAATGCTTTGGGGAGGTATTAGTTGGGAGGGACGCACCGCACTTGTGGAAGTGATTGGATGAATGACTGGTGACACGTTCAAAATATTCTGCAAGATCATATTTTGCCATATGTTGGACACATTGGATACGACAGATTCATGTTATTGCACGATAATACACGACCACATGCTGCTGCCATAGTAAGTAAATATCGTGATGAGATCCAAATTTAAATATTGGATTTGCCACCATTTAGTCCGGATTTAAATCCAATAGAGCACATGTGGGATCAGCTAAAACGCCACATACGACAAAGAAATCCCGTTCCAAATACGATAGAGCAGCTTAGGCGTGCTGCACAGGATAAATGGAATGCTATTTTCCAAGGGTATGTACAAAATTTACGTGCAAGCATACCAAGAAGGATGCAAGCAGTAATAAAAGCTAGAGGGGGGAATACTATTTACTTAACATGCACTTGTTTCAATTAAAAAGACTTGTTTAAGCAATTTAAGTTAGCATTTAAGTTTAGAGTAAAAAAATCTTATTTACCTATCATTAGGCATTATTGTTTTTTCGCAATTTTCTCCGCATAAAAATTTAAAATTGTTTATTAAAAATTGTTAAAATAAACTCTTTTCCACAATAAACGATTTGATTAACCAGAATTTATTTTCAAAAAAAAAAATAAGAAAATTCATTAGAAAAATTAGAAAACACATGAGTGTATATATATATATATATATATATATATATATATATATATATATATATATATAGTTAGTTAGTTGTTATTATTCGGTTAGTGTTGTTATATTCTAAACTTAAATCAAGATTTATTGTTTGAGTATATTATATATATATATATATATATATATATATATATATATATATATATATATATACATGTATATATATGTATATATATATATATATATATATATATATATATATATATATATATATATAATATACTCAAACAATAAAATTACTTTTCTTGATTTAAGTTTAGAATATAACAACACTAACCGAATAATAACAACTAACTGGTTTACAAAAGATGTTTGGTCCGGAAGGTATCTAAATTTTTGATACCAACGCACCCATAGCTTATAAAAGAGGTGTTGTGTTCAGTCTTACTAACAGAGCAATTAAACTATCTAGTCCACAGTACCATTCCACAAATTTGAGAAAAGTTAAAGATATTTTAGAAAAAAAATAATTATCCACCAGAATTTTACATCCCTCTAATTAAAAAAAGAAATTATATTATCAGAAATCAATCCAATACCAAACCAAAACAAACCCAAACCATACCTAGCAATAATAATAATTTCACTAAATCAAACAAATACAATATGTCCTTACCATACATTATTCTATCTTCTGAACAAATGTCAAAAATGTTTGGAAAGTATAATATTAATATACAAACATTAGTAAATTAAACAAATTTTCCAATTAAAATTTGTATAATATTAATGTTGGACATAAATCATCAAAAACATCTGAAAAATATTTTTCAAAATTTAAACCAAAGGTTAATAAAGGCCATCAATCAAAAGTTATTTATAAAATAAATTGTAAAGACTGTAATTCAACATATATTGGGCAAAGACACCAATACCTATACATAGAAGAGTTGTTGCAAACAAACATAGTGTACAAACCAATGCATTAAACACAACAGCCCTAGCCAAACATTCTCTAGAATCTAGCCATTCTCTAGCCATTCTTTTGATTTTGAAAATGTACAGATTTTGGAAAAAGAACAAAATTACAACAAAAGATGCATATTGGAGATGATTCACATTTATTTCTTCTGTAATTATTTTATCTTTAATTAAAATTGCTGTACCTCCATACCCATCTGGACGATCAGATCTAAAGCAATTATAACCAGAGAAGTTACAAAATTTTCCTGCTTTAAACCATGTTTCTGATAGCATTGCCACATACACTTTTTTTGAATAAGTAAGGCTTCTAAATTTGGTTTATTAGAAACTGCTGAGCGGCAGTTAAATTGTGAAAAGTTTTTAGGGCTAGTTATGTCTGAGAAGATGACATTTGACCAAGTAAGTCTTCTTGCGAAATCGATGCCTTACTTAAGTCTTTATTAATTTGTTGTATAATCTCTGTTTTTGATGTGTCTAAATATTTCAGTGAGTTTTAATAAACTAATTATATTAAAAAATATTCTAAAATTACATTATTTAAATCTGATGGTACTCCTTGTGTCTGCAAATTTGTTGTATTTCTATTCTCTGTATATTTAGAGGTATTATAAATACCACCTTTTTGTCTAGGGATATTTATTGGGAAACTTATTTCTTTTCTAGCTGATTCCAAGAGAACTTCTTTGCGAACGAACCAGTTTGATTTGGAGTTACTTGATAGGACTGATCATTGTTATTAGAGTTGGTTGGCAAGGAAGAACTATTATGTCTGGTGGCGATATTGGCATATGAGATTTTCAATATTTGTTTACAGGCATCAAAGAAATTTAGATTTAATGATGACATAGTATTCTTGATTTGTTTTTGCCTAGAGAACTCAGGGCATGCACTTAATTGTGTCGTAAAATGATTACCTTGACAGCTGAAACAGATAGGTGTATATATATATTTACTGTACAATCTTTTGTGTTATGAAAAACATGAATTTTATTGCACCTGGGACGTGCTTTGCATTGAGATCCAAGATGTCAAAAACGAAGGCAAGAGAAACATAATAAAACTTTTTGAACATAGGTTTTGGCTTCTTTAATTATTTTATTAATTATGATATATTTTGGAAGAGTTTGTGCTTTAAAATTTACAATACATGATTTGGTTGGAACCTTGTCTATTACTGTTTTATGTTCGATATGTTATTCTACCTTTCTATTTATTCTTCTAACCGAAACTACTTCAAACTTACAGTGCATATCTTGTCTATGGAGTATAAACTTCGGAACGTAAACATCAAAATTGTTGTTTGTAAATAATGAGCAAGTTTTTTGATTGATTAAAAAATTGGCTGATTAATATTCTTTAAATTTAATTCTGATTCTATACTTGCCGAATGAATCAATACTAGTAATTTTGCTATCTAAATTCGAAAAATTTTGTAGTATGATATCACCGATTTTGATATCATTTATCTTAACTTTAAAATCAGGAGTATTATTTTCTATATTATATACATGAAAAGGACCTTTATCACTGCTCTGATATAGAAAATGTTCTTTTAAATTTTCTGTAGAATTATTAGAAGTTTTACTAGTTACAGTTTCTTCGTTGTTTTTGGAGTTACCATCCCAAGTGTTGTTTATATTGGATTTTATTTTTTCTATATTAACATCTTGCTCCATCCGGCTAATATCTAGAGGTTTATCTGAAGGTCTCCCTTCATGGTCCATATTAAGTTTTTAATAATTTAACACTTCAACACTTCGTATCTATCTTACACTTATTAACACTTATCGTATCTAAACGTTAACCCCCAATAGGGGTAAAATAAATTCAAATACACTAAACTTTTATATTTTTCTTAGTCACAAATTGTTTTACTAAACTTTTCACTTTATATAAAGATAACGTTAATGAGCTTCGAACCTCAAACACTACCTTCTCGTATGGAGGCCACAACTAGACTGTAAAAAAAAGTTAGAAAATAAAACTTGACAATTTTTTTTTTCCTTATATGACGCATCAACCACGCAGGGTTATTAGCGTGTATGGATTGTGATACAGAGTTAGAACTTAACAATAGAATATTAACTATAGCAATACATAAATAAAAATAAACCTAGATCTATACACAGTAAAACATTAGATTTTTGATATCACCTTGCAGTCTTTGAGAAAGGCGAAAATATTTTTAGTATTACTGTCTTTTCCAAGAGCACTGTTTAATGTTGATGGTATGTTATACATTTTGCGTTGCACATCGTACTTGGGGCACTGCAATAAACAATGTTTTACCGTTAAGACACTTTTACACATATCACACACAGGTTTATAAGTACGTTTTAGTAGGTAGTCGTGTGTTAACCGAGTATGGCCAATCCGGAGGCGAGTGAAGGTTACTTGTTGTCTTCTATTGTTAAATTTTGGGAATTTTTATGATTCTTATCAACTTCGTACAGCTTGGTTGGGGAGTTTTTCCTTGTATCCTGCCATATTGAATTAATCCTTTCTTTGAAGAATGCTTTCAGATCGGTGTGAAAAACTTTCGTATTCTCTTCTGCGTTTGGGTTAGTAGGTGCATTTTTTGATATTTTATCTACAACCTCGTTTCTTTCGATTCCAGTATGTGACGGTACCCATATAAAATTAACTTTAATGTTTATATTTTCTGCATGTTTTAGTTCCTTTTTAATGAGAAGGAGTAGTGGATGATTACAGTAGACTTGGTTTAATGCCATTATTGAGCTGAGAGAATCTGTAATAATCATATTTCTCTTTTTATTTTTGTTAACTATCAGAACTAGTGCTTTTAGTATCGCATACAGTTCAGCTGAGAACGTTGTTGTATATGAAGGTAATTTGTAAGCTTATGTATAATCTGATGAGTAGATTGCTGCCCCAGTTTCGTCTTCGTTTTTGGAGGCATCGGTGTAAACTTTGAAACAGCTACCATATTTGCTTAATATTTTTAGAAATTCTTGATTAATTTGACTTGCTGGCGTTTCTGATTTGTTTAGGCGCAATAAGCTGGTGTCAGTAGAGGGAAGTCGAATTGTCCAAGGAGGAGGGGTTTAAATTGAGGAGATATCGTAGGTGTCTGGAAAATGGATACCCATTGTTAACAAGTAGGTATGTAGGCGGTAATAGAAAGGGTGATCAGTTCGATTTGAAGTTTGAAAACAACTTTTGAAGCGGTCAGCGAATACGTTGTGTATAACAGGATTATCTTGATTAGACGATACTGCTGCGGCATAAGAAAGACTTAGATATTGTCTTCTAAATGCGAGTGGAATCTCTCCAGTTTCCCAGTATACAGTTTGTATTGGACTTGTGTAGTGTGCTCCTAAGGAAATTCGTAGGCCTGTATTTTGAATAACATCTATTGTTTTTAAGTACGATTTTTTGGAGGAGTTGTAAACAATTGAGCCGTAGTCCAGTTTGGAGCGTACTAAAGCCTTGTAGATATGTAGTAATGTAGAAGAGTCGGTGCCCCATTTTTTGTTTGCGAGTGATCGTGACAAATTTATTCCAGGCTGACATGTCTTTTTTAAATATTCTAAATGTTTCTTCCAAGTTAGTTTTTGGTCAAAGATCATACCAAGAAATCTAACTTCGTCTACATATTTAAGCTGTTCTCCATTTAAATATAAGGTCTTAGGTTGTATTTGGTGACTTTTCGTAAAACATACTGCTTTGGTTTTGAGGGTATTGAACTGAAGACCACTTGTGAATGACCATTCTTCAATTTGATTTAAGGCTTTTTGAACATGGTTATGGATGGTTGTTAGGTTCTTTCCTCTAGAAAGTATAACTAAATCATCTGCATATAGCCTAGCTTTTACAGGATGTTTAATTTTTGCGGTAATAGAATTCATAGCTACAAGAAACAGAGTAGTGCTAAGGTTCGAGCCCTGTGGTATACCATTTTCTTGATTTTTTGTTGAGGAATATACGCCGTCTACTCTGACCTGAAATTGTCTATTTTTTAATAAGTTTGATATGTATTTGAGTATATTACCTCTTGTTGTTTGATTACGAAAGCTTCATGTATTTCCGATTCTACATCAATACGGTTGTCTACAGTAGAACGACGTTTTCGGAAGCCACTTTGTTCGGGTATATTTAGTTTCTTTGATTCCAGATACCATATGAGTCTGTTATTTATTATTTTCTCTAGCATTTTGCACATACTACAAGTAAGAGATATTGGCAAAAACAGGTAAACGAATAATTAGAATTTAACGTCTTTACTCGTTGGCTGTTCTGATAAGACTCCAAAACTTGACAAAATTGTTTTTAAATAAATTAACAAATACATGTAACTAATCTTGAAAAATAGAACTAAATTAAGAAACATTAATGGGAAATTATTCATTAATAGGTCGATAAAACAGGGAAATTAAATGCAAACGCGCAACGAAAGACGTCTAATTAAATAAGGAAAACTGCAAAACAGTCAAAATTTGAATCCAAAAGCTAATATCCTGGATTCGGTGAGTCAATATACAAGCACCATTATTCAATGTATACGAATTAAACCAAAACGTTTAAATAAACCCTTCGCTAGCGCAGAGCTACTAGCATTAACTTAATGAGTGTACAAACTTGGGGGGTCGCGGGTGCGAATCCGGTCGGTAATGGGAATTTTTATTAAAACAATTACATCTTTGTCGATAGATATACAAAAGAAAAATATAAAAACAAGAAATAGGAAATAACCATGGATGTATAAGAAATAACTTTGTATAAAAAGAATATACCAAACAGCCTTCAAAGTTATAGTAACGAATTGGAACGAATATCAATGACAAAAAATGACAGAATTTGTTATATCTAAGAAAGGGAATAAACAATTTCAAAAAAGGCATACACGAAAAGGAGAATAAATTAAAGCAGGAGGTTAAATAAGCATATTTGAATGTGTTAGCGGTTACGGAATCTGAAAAGATGTGTTCTATGCTATAATTCCACTTTATTTGAAAGAATGATTTCATCGTTTGAAGACGGAGAAGTGGGGAAAGACTTATGAAAATCCAGTGGCGTACACTCACTTTGCGTACCACAACACTTCATTTCGCTTAAAAACTAAAGCAGTGGTGTTACAAACAGAAAAAAGAGTAGTAAGATTTAAAAGTACAATGGCTGAAAATACAGTTGTAACGATAAGACTACCAAAGAGAATTGAAATACTATTATAAAATAATACCTCAATCAACTATGGGAGTTTATCGCCTATACTTCGCCTAGCTCAGTCTCTCAAGTGTGAATCCGTCTTGTCTTAAACTATGAATTAAACGATGAACATTTAGCTGGTAATAAATAAAACAATTATTTAAATCATATTTATTAAACATAAAAAATAATATTTAAGTAGCAAAAACAACCCCGCCTATTGCTTTAGATTAAATAAATTTAAATGATACTTGTGGCATGCATCGATGGGCTGCTTGCTTTTAAATAAATGTGGCCTCCCGATTATGTGATTAGGTCATTCAGAGCATGTGGTTAGGTCCTCCAGAGCATGTGGTTAGGCCTTACATACAGCTGCAATTATTCTTCTGCTGCATATTATTATTATTACTATATCCAATTAACCCAATAAATTCTCCAATAAATTCTCCAATAAACCCAATAAACTAGAATATTAAACAGCATGTATTAGGGAAACATCAAGGGAGGTTAACGTCCTTGACAATTATTTTACCAAAATTACAATTAAACAAATAGCAGATGGCAAGGATAAAATAAAATAAAATTACTATTAAACTTAGTTAAATTTTGTTAAATTCCTACATGCATAGAATTGAAAACGTGGTTTTAAAAGAAGTAAAGTTAAGAATATTGAAAATGCTGTTAGAATTATAGAATATAGATTACAATGAAAGTACTCACCCCAAGAGAATTCTGCAGACGATAAAATGAAACTTATAATAATTTTTGCCTTCTTTTATACATTTTAATTACAGACAAAAAACAATATCCCACGACGATTAGAAAAGTTGATGAGAGAAAGAAATTGGGAAATCATATTGAAGTATAGCACAGATGTCATAGAATGTATGCCTATGATGGAACTAGCTCTTCTGTCAGCAAAGAACAGAATATTTAGTCTATCGCACAGAAAGGGAGAAGGCAAATATTTATTCTACCGGAAAGAAAGAGAAAGAGGGAGCCAACTACTTTTTGAAGAAAAAATAGTAAAAAAAGAAACTGAAGGTAAAGGAATTAATAGATTAATAAAGAAATTAAAATAAAATATTTATTTAAATATAAATTAATAAAGATGTGACGTTTATAATGTTACACAGTGGCTAGTATTCAAAGCGCAAGAACAGTACAAAGTTTATTTTAAATAGTTTAATATCGAGGATGTATTATGTTAATGTGTTAACCTCCATTAAAAAAAGAATTCCTTGAGATACAATGAAAATATTAAATTTGGGCATCTCCTATCCTGGTGGAAGGACCATTAAAAAACTAAAACATAAAGACCTTCAGAGTTTTCTTCTATACATTCCACCGGTCTTTCATGAATTCTACAAGAATCTGAGGATTAACGAGCAGACAGTAGATGATGATATTGGATCGGAAACAGATGAATAGGTGGCCCAAGTGAAAGTTTTGTGTTGTTTTGTAAATGTTTAATATTTTGCAGGGTGGGCAACCCTGACTGACTTCTGACTTCTTCTTTTTATAAAAAGATAATTTTTTTGATTATTTTTTTTTTGCTTATTAGACTCACATAAGTTATAAAAATCCAGAAGTATTTTTCAATAGAAATCAATATAATAATACTCTAGTATAGGTACTAGTTACTACAAAAACTTGTTTCATTTTTAGCTCAATTCTTTTTTGCCATTATCTCAAAAGATTGATTTTACTCTTAGGTTACTGTGCTTCTAAGCGATTTTTTTGTACAAATAATGGTATATAGGTTAATAGCTTTCAGGCTTGATGACACTTTGGTCCATGGGTTGAATGACACTCGTTGTCTTTGCTGGCAGAAAACTAAGTTCAATGTTTTGAAGGTCGCACAGTACAGGATGAGCAGGACAATTGCCTATAAGTAGAAAAAATTTTTTCTGCACATAGTTTTGTTAGAATACATTTTATTTTCCTGTTCATTTCCGCTATTTCTTGAGTGTTGCTTCCTGTTTTTGTGGTACGTTGTAGCACGTCCACTAATTCTTAGGTTTCCCCTGGCATTCAATGTTTGTTCTGTTGGGTTTTAAGTGGTGTACACTCTTTCTTCGCTGAATGTATTCAGCTTTATATTCCATTCCACCTTTTATTTGTGTCTTCTAAAATTTGTTGTCTTTCGTTGTTTATCATTGTATCTGGAATTCTTCTATATTATTTAAACTTAGGTGTTTTGTCTGATATATTTTTCTATTTGTGTATAGTTTGAGTAAGCAATGTATTTCTTGCAGTTTATGATTTTATCCGCAGCTTGCTCAAGGAATAGCTTTTACATTTAATACTGACATTTTCCATATTTTCCGTACGAGTATGTAGTCGATTTGATTTTTGTGGTCTTTATTTGGACTAGTCTATATTGAGAGCCTTCTGGGGTGGTGTTTATAATGTGTACTGGTTATCACTATATTTTTTTCACTGGTAATCTATAGAAGAGGTTCTCCTCTGTGGTTTCTAATGGCCAAGCAAAATTAACCAAGAATATATCTCAAATGTCGTTTTTTTTCAGTTTTTTTTTACCTTGGCGGTAAAGTCTCCAATTCTACTCTCTCTTTGTATGGGATTTTCTTTCAGATGTTTTCTATGATGTTGTTAAAGGCGTCAATGTCTTCATCTAGGGCATATGTTGTAAGCATATATATCTGAATAACACAAACATTATCTGGTTCTGCTTCTAATGTTATTTTTATGAGTCTTTCGTTTATTTACTGATATATTTTGATATTCTTTTGTTTATAAGCACGGATTCTCCGTTATATTCTGTGTTTTCAGATTCTGAAAAGCTCTTTCTCTAGTATGTAAAGTTTTCTAGTTTTAAGAAGACGTTTGACTTTCCATGTCCCTATATCCACCAATTTTCTACTTTGAAGCTTCTATGTATGGCTTTTTGTTCCAGTCGCCCATTTACCACGAGGTTGGCCTGGTTGCTCACGTGGTCGTGCCCAGTAACCCATTTTACACTGTCTGACCCGGACTCAGGACAGTACCGGTCGCTACCCGGATCGCATGGCATCTCTACTTTTTTTGTTACACTATTCATTAACTTGAAGTGTACTCTCGTGAAGATAATCAAGTGATTTGCCCTGTCCTGCCTGATCACATTTTACGGCCTGTTGAATTATTATGTGTTATATGCTCGTGAATATCTATTATCAAGCTAACAGTAGAAAATATTTTACTGTAGCCTTGATTCAGTAACTACATAGCTGCTGCCCTATAGCATGCTCTCAGCTAATCCACGGGTATTTATTAGGTAAGAACTTATTCACACCTATCCTAAATATCTGGAGGACATTTCCCTATCAGCCAATGGGACGCGCCTTGTCGCGGATGAGAAGCCGTTCGTCTTCCGCGAAGTACATAAGAGATTCTACTTAATTCAGAACTGCATTTCCACGTAAGCTGAGACGAACACGAAAGTGAACTATTTAATGTAATAAAGCTTTACAATCCCACTAATAACTCTGCACAATTAAAGCGGTATAAGTGCATAAATAAAAAAAATATTTGCAGCACATACATATAAATTATTTGTTCTTGTACATATATTAAACTAACATAGTCAATTGAGGCAATACAGACCTTTCTTAAGTACGCCCATTACGTATCTATTTGCTAACTGTGCCAATTGGAGAATTGGCAATGTTAAGCGGGGTAAAATCCTACATAAGCACGGATATTGGAACTGACCCGCACGTCTAGATTACATCGAGATAAGGATCAGCATATCCAGGGTAAACGAGGCCCAACTGTCCTACGATTTGTGTATAGGATTACCGAATATTTCTTTTTTATTTCTACATGTTCCAGTAAATTTAATTAAACAGACTAACAAATTCAATGAAGCGAAGTTAAATTTTATAAAATTTTATTTTATTTGCTGTATTAAATGAGGCATTACAATACATAGCACAATATTGTTTGATTTGCGGATTTTGATTGACTTCATTAACATCAAAAACGAAATCAATAACGAACGTTAACACTTTCGCTGCCAGTTACTTTCTGTAATAATTGCCCCGTACCGGAAGCATTTTTTGTAAATAAATGATTTTATTGGTCATATAAATATTTTAAAAAATATTTACACAGTTTTTGAGTCTTTTTTAATAAAAAGAAATGTATTACAGATTGATACATCGGCATATGATACAAACCTTTGTTTTGGTGTGTTATGGTTTGCCATATATTTTCTATTTCTTCGTCTTCTGGTATGATTTATTTTTCAGGTCTTCGTTAAGTTTGGCTGGTACTTTTACTTTATTACCTTCGTTTCAAAGTATTTAAGTATTGCACTTTTTTGGTGTGTTTCGGCATTTTGTATTTAGTTTTTGTCTAAGATTAATAACGATTGGAATGTGGTATGATCCTACTTCCACATCTGGGTAGGTTTTGCACTCTAGATACTTTGTTTAAATCTATGATTAATCAAAGCAAAATCAAATTGATTTCTTACAATCTTTTAATTATTGCCTTGAGATGATTTTCATGCAAAGATTCGCCTGGGAAGTAGTTTAAACCAGGTGTTTGATATCGTATATTTGATACCACAAACTGGACTCAAGTGATGCATTGAAAAACATAAGTCCGCGTTTAAAATTCTAACTTATTTTGATTCTAAGAGATATGTAGGTAGTTCTAAATACTATTTCTTAAATTTAATTTCACTTATCGGACAAAATTCGTAAAATGAACTATTTAAATTCCTAACTGCCATTGACACTACATTACAGTACTATTAACCCTTTCGGTCATGTTGCATATAATTGTAACCATTAATTTGAATGCATACATAATTTTACAGGAATATGTAACTTAAATCAGTTTGAAGAAATTTACATTCTATAAGTATTACACCCATAAGTATATTCCCATACATAAAAAGGGAGCGAAAGATTTATGTAGCAACTATCGCACAATTGCTCTAATTGCGCATTGCAGTAAGATACTCTTACACATAATTCTCGAGAGGATAAAACCCTTTTTACTACCTAACATTGCGGAGGAACAAGCAGGTTTCGTCCCCGGACGTTGTACTAGAGAACAAATTTTAAACGTAAGGCAGATTGTAGAAAAATCCAGAGAATTGAACATCACAACATATTTGTGCTTCATAGATTATAGTAAAGCTTTCGATTTGGTCAACTGGAGTAAAATGTGGCAGGTTTTGTCTGAAATGGGAGTCCCCAATCATCTGATACTGCTAATTAAAAGCCTGTACAATAACAATTATGCCAGAGTTAGAATAAATGAGGAACTAACCGATAGTTTCAGGGTCACAAAGGGCGTGAGACAAGGCTGCATACTAAGCCAATTATATTTAACATCTATGGTGAATGGATAATGCGGAAAGCTACTGAGGACTGGAACGGTGGCATCACCATTGGCGGGAAGAAGATTTGCAACTTGAGATATGCAGATGATACTACTATCCTCGCTAGTTCTGAAGCTGAATTGATTCACCTGCTACAACGGGTATAAGACGTAAGCTTAACGATGGGCCTTAAAATAAACAGAGATAAAACGAGAATCATGATAACTGACAGAGCTAACAACAATCAAAATCATCTAGTTATGATAAACAATATCGCTGTTGTAGATAAATTTGTGTATCTGGGCTCATTAATACCAAACAAATGAGGCTGTACTGAAGAAATAAAGCGGCGGTCAGCAATCGCAAAAAGCGCTATGGCAAAATTAACAAAAATTTGGAAAAGCCATGAAATAACTACCGATACAAAAATAAGACTAGTAAGAAGTCTAGTTTTTCCAGTTTTTACTTATGCATCGGAATGCTGGACCCTTACTGAGAAAGACAAAAAGAACATAGATGTATTTGAGATGTACTGCTGGAGACGAATGCTGAGAATACCGTGGGTGGGCCGAAGAACAAATGAATCCATACTGGACCAGCTAAACATAAAGAAAAGGCTTAGAACACAAATATCAGAACAAATAATAAGCTATTTTGGACATGTGCTTCGAAGAAATGGTCTTGAAAAACTTACCATCCAGGGAAAAGTAGAAGGCAAAAGAAATAGAGGTAGATCTCCCACACGATACACGGACCATATTGTTGCTACCATTGGCGCTTCATTGTCAGAATGTGCTAGAATGGCAGAAGATAGCAAAACGTAGAGGAACATTGTGAAATTTAGCTAATAGCTTCATGATATCACGATACCTGCATCAGGTTAACGACTAAGAAGAAGAAGAAGAATTATGGTAACCAACGTTCTGAAAGGACATGGTACATGAAGAAGAAGAAGTGTACTTGTTTCTACAAATATCAGTTCGAATAAAAGTCAATCGCGGATTATATTTCTGAAGAAGGAACTGAACTGCTAGAAGAGTTAGAAAAACTGTCTGACATAGAAGGATGTGTTAGTGATGACAGTGACTGCGAAGAAGAAGTACAAGTAAGGCATAGAATTGGCCATATGATAGATAATGTCTTAGAAAATCAAATCGAAGGTAAGGATGAGTAAGAGGAAGAGGATAATGAGGAAGAAAAGTAAGATGATGATGAACAGGGCGAGAACGATGTTAACTATGATAACTTCAACACTCTAAAAAAATATGTAAAATGGTTACATATTATTCAATATGTAACACGACTGTTCTGAGAGAAATATCTAGTTAAATATTTTCTGGGATATTTCCCCGAAAGTTTAGTTAAAAATTTTATTCAATACGCGAATATTTATGCTTTGCAAACTGGAACTGAGAAATGTGTACCATGTAACCTGCGAGAAATAAAATTGTTTTTTGGTCTTAGTATTCTAAGAGGCTGTCTAAAATTTCCAAGACGGATTGTCCAATTGGAACAAATCTTTAAAAATTGATAATTTTCCAGACATAATGACATTAAATCGTTTTTTCAAACTTCGCACCCACTTACATTATGTTGACAATCTAGAACCCAGACAGAACAACGACAAACTATGCAAAGGTCGACCAGTTTTTGAATAAGTCCTAAAGAAATGTAGAGAACTGCAGATAGAAACAAATGTTTTCATAGGCGAACAGATCATGCCCTTCAAAGGAAGATTGTCTATAAAGCAATACATAAAAAATAAACCAAATCCATGGGGAGTAAAACTGTATTTATTAGATAGTGAAAGTGGATTGATTTACAATTTTCTAGTCTATCAAGATAGTTCCATAGAAATAGAACCTTCTTATTTGAAATATGGACGGGGTGCAGCTATAGTATTGCAATTATCAAAAGTACTTGAACCTAATAAGCATGCATTGTACTGTACCAATTATTTTACAAGCTATAACCTTTTACAAATTCTCAACCAAAAATCAATACTTGCTGTTGGTACTCCGAGAATCAATAGATTTTCTAAATCACCTCTTACTGATGTAAAAGATTTTTCAAAAAATAAGAGAGGGTCAATGGAACAAATTTTCTCTGCTAATAGAGTTGTGATGCGGCCACGTGATGCGGAACGAAGAAAAATATCGAATTCCTCAACTTGTTATGCAGGGTAAAGTATTTGGCAGAAGAGGACCGGGACGCCGTCGTATCTCGTGGTTGAAACATCTCCGACAATGGTTTGGGATGACCTCAGCGGAGCTGTTTCGCAGAGCAGTCAACAAAACCATGATAGCCTTGATGATCGCCAACATCCGGACCGGATAAGGCACTGAAGAAGAAGAAGAAGAATAGAGTTGTAGTAACCAGATGGTTAGATAAAAAGCCAGTGATAATGGTATCCAACTTCGTTGGGGTTCGTACAGGAGATGTTGTAAAACGTTGGAATAAAAAAACAAAATGCTTCATTGACTTAAATCGACCTGAAGTTATAGAAAAGTATATTAAGTCCATGGGTGGCATAGATAAAACAAATGCTCTTATTGCGTTTTACAGAACCAAAAATCGTTGCAAAAAGTGGACTGTTCGACTAATCTTTTATGTACATAGTTGCCATGGCCCTAACAAACTCTTGGTTAGAGTACAAACGAGACATGCATACTTTAGGAAATCAACAAAAAGATATCATGGACCTTCTACACTTAAGGATGAAAGTTGGTGAAGCTTTCATAAAAGTCAACTCTTTCAATAACCGAAAACGGGGAACACCTTCAAGCAATAATCTAGTCCAGTAGTAGCTCCAAAACGCCAAAAAATTGAACTTAGACCTCTTACTGAGGTGCAATTTGATAATATTAGACATTTTCCAGAGCACACACAGCTACCCTTACTTTTAAGATGCAAAAACCCTGGATGTACAAGAAAATCAAGATGGAAATGTCAGAAATACACTGTCCATTTGTGCCTTCAAAAGGAAAGAAATTGCTTTTTTATGTTTCATGTGCGCTAGTTTTTTAGATTTCTACTTAAGTACCTACTTTTGAGTACAAATAAACCCATAATATTTTTTTTATATAAATGAATCGCTAACTGCAGAAAGGCATCATGTCCAATATATACGAATTTTGTGTATTTTATTAAATTTTTTTCCAGTAGCAAAACGCAACGTTTACTACAAAAAGTAAACACGTCCGCATATTAGTATTGACATGGTAACGCTTTCTATATTCTATTTACTGCAGAAAGGAAACTAGTCCAGGACAAGTTCTTTCTGCTGTAAACAGTTGCGGCGCTAGAACTGCGTGGCAAATATTCGAACTATCCTCACAGCTGAGTTTAGTCAGACAATATTGTGCTTTGTTTATTGATGAATGTTGTCGTCTTTACTGTGGTTATTAATTAGATTAGAATGAGTGGTTCAGATGAGGAATGGCGTATAAACAAGAAAAGAAAAGGTTTTGCTAATGATGACAAACATAAAAGGAACATAATAAAGAAGTCTAAAGTGGCTGGACAAGAACACGTAAACTGGGTTGGTAAAACTGTACCAGCTAAAAAACCAGGCTCAAATTTTTGCAGGTAAATATTGTTTTATTCATTGTTGTTAATTTGTACATTTTGGTTTAAATACCGTTTTACTGATAATTTAATTTTGTATGTATTTCGAAGTAATATTAGGCTACTAAAACCTAACCTCAAAGTCATTTACTTATCTCTAAGATCTTTTTCACTGAATTACTGTTACAATTAAGTCTTTTGTTGTTTCAGTTGCACATCCAATTGCCTTGGAGTTTTTACTGAAAAATATATGATTGAAATATCCGCCAAGCTACATAACATGACAACCAAAACGGAACAGGACATTTACATTCAATCTGTTATGGAAATTAGTCAGATTGGAAGGGAAAGACCCAGGTCTAGTTCGTCAACCGCAAAACCCAAGGCTTTCAGTGTGATTTATTACGTAGTACATAATGGAAAATGTACAAAAGTATGTAAAAATGGATTTATGAAAACCTATGGATACACTGCAAAGCAGTGTTACCGTTTGTCCCATCTATTGCAACTAAATGAAACACCAACTGACAACAGAGGAAAAAACGTTTCAGGAAATGCAATACCTGGGTCCGTACTGTCTAAATTAAGGGTCCATGTAGAATCATTCCCCACCAAAATACATCAATTAACAGGAAAAGAAAGAAAGTATTTTTCAGCTAATATGAATTTAAAAATCATGTACGACATGTTCATTAAAAAGAACATAGTTTCCTTATTTCAACATTAGGACCTGAGAAAAGGCTCTCCTACAAGTTTTTTTGGACATATTTTAAGGAAAACTACCCTTCTATTGGCTTTGTCCAACCAGTTAAAGATGCATGTGTTACATGTCAGGAACTAAATTTAAAAATAAAATTTCCTGTTTTAAATGAGAATGCAAAGCGAACAGCTGTCGCTGAGCTAACAGGACACAAAGGTAAATCTAAAAAGTTGTATGCATCACTGAAAGAAGTGACCACGCAGTGTGTCAGTAAGCCTGAAGAAAATGTTGGCATCTGCATAGATTTTATGGCCAACATATCTCTACCTTGTATTTCTGTCCAAGATACCTATTACCTTAGACAGTTCACTGTAAACGTCTTTGGTGTACATAATCTCGCGACACGGGAATGTACAATTTTTATCTATCATGAAGGTGAAGGGAGTAACGGCTCAAACGAAGTTTGTACTATGTTAGATTTGTACATGAGAAACAAAATTGGCAGTGGTGTAAAAAATCTTTATCTGTTTGGGGACAACTGCGCAGGACAAAATAAAAATAATACTGTGATTCGTATGATGATGTACTTGTGTGATATAAAAAAGTTTAATGAAGTCAAACTAACCTTTCCTGTTAGGGGCCACTCTTTTCTGCCAAATGACAGAGATATTGGCATCATCAAAAGAAAATTAAAGCAAGAAAAACGATATTATACTATTACTGAGGTTGAAGAGCTTGTAGCGTTATAACTGCTACATTGCCTGCTTTCTTTCTTATGTTAATATATTTCGTTAATTCTATTCTCCAATTTCCATATCTTCTGTCATAATTCATATTCTTCTATATCCTCCATTGTATCTCTTATTTTTTTATATATTTTCTCAGATATAGATTGTATCAGAATTATGTCGTTACTTAATTGATTCATTATTCTCTTTTCATTTTTACTGGTATTTGGTATAAAAACCAGTTGGCGTCCAAATCTATCTTCTTTACACATATATATTTCAGTATCTACCTTTCCTATTTTCTTAATAATCATCATTTTTATCTTTTACTCAAGTTTCTAAAGAATGAATTTTATTTTCATCTCTATTTCTGTTACTTTGGAACGAGAGGTGCCATCTTTATTCTCTGTTTAGTTTAATTTGGTTTAATGCTAGTGACAAAGACTCCTTTTTGTTGACATTTCCCCCTTCTCGTTCGATACAAAAGTCGATATAATGGCTTTTATTTCTAAAAATGTCGATTTTCTTCATGACTTTAGTATAATAACCATTTGTTGTGTCGTCTCCTGAATTAGGAGGTAAGAGTTTAATATATTTTATCGGTTTCCTGATTCTACCTGTTGTATAAAAATCTTTTTATAATTTTAACTTTGAAAAGTCTAATCTCATTATTTATGATTATCATATGTAAGTAGGTACATATTTTTGTGAATATTTCTTGTGTTTTTTTTATTTCTTATAATAAAAAATTAGCGATAAGAAATATATAGTTTCTTTAATATACATAGTATGTAAAAGTTTTACGAATATTTTTACAGTTTTAAATATTGAATTTAAATCCTTAATAATATCTTTTGATTTTAATAATAATTAACTTTTGACAAACTACCATTTCTATATAGAAATGTTTCTAAATTCTAAATTATCTAACTTTTCAATAAATATATCTTGTCATTTTTACCGAATCCGCTTTGTAATTAATATTAGAATATTTCAGTAGTAAAAAGTAATTACCATTTGCTTAAAAAGATTATATATCCTTACTTTTACTTATTTGCTACATAAATAAGAATTGTTTCTCGACTTGCTTGGGTGAATAATGATAAAATTTTGTTAAATTTGATTGGTCACCTATTCATCCCCCAAGCAAGGTCTCTCATTTTGGTTTCACCATTTTCTGAAGCAAGGTGTGTTTTTCTTCATTTTAGTCAACCTCCGGGATACATTTCTCAGGTGCGGGTCAAATTATATTAACATCCAGAAGACCAACCGGCCTGAGAATGGCACTATCATTCCGATAGGAGAGTTGACTCCAGGACAAGAAAATCCACGACTAACAACATGGCTTGCTAACAACCATAGCAGAAAAGACCAGGATAAAACCTAGGATTTGGTGACAAGCATTTTTCCTTACTATAATGTAACACTGTAGCAAGAAGTCGAATAATTTTTATTTAAATTCAATTTAATTTTTAAACATGTATTTTTGTGCCCTTTTTGTTTAATATTTTAATAAACATGTGTTAATTTAACTGTGTATTGTTTCTTCTTTTTACTTGTTTGCGTGTGTTGCTCCAGAGTAGGCCATATTCACGTCCTGAGTGAGCTAGCCAGGGAGTGTTTCGTATAACGTCTAATGTAGCAATTTTGCAATTGATACATTAGGGGTTATGACGTTAAAAATTGGTCCCAACGGGAAACGATTTGTCGCTCCAACGTTGTTAGTGATGTTAGTCAGGTTGTAGCAGCAAACTAAGGTTGGCGGTTACAAGTTGACAACAGCAGCTCAACGTTGGGATGTTACAAATTGAGCCTCGAAGGGTTACAAATTGGCACCCAATGAATGTTCATTGGAATGTTACAAATTGGTGCCTAACGTTACAAATTGGCGCCCAACGTAATATACTCTGAGTAATGCATACATTCTTGTATTTAGTTGAAACAATACTTTTATATTTTCTTGCTATTATTATCTTTAACATTTTTCTTCCTATTTTGAGTAGTAAATTTATTAAATTTCAGTAAAAATATCTATTTTCTATCTTACTTACTTTTTTATACTTATTTTTTTATCTAGTTTTTACTGATAGTTTTTTTTTATCACCAACCTTTTTTGTCTGCTGGTTATCATTAACCTTGACAAGTCCATGTGTTGTTGGGTAGTGTTAAAACTTAATTAAATATAAAATAGTAGTTTTATATTATTTTCGTAAATTTAATTATCTTTATCTTTAAAGTTGATTTGGTTACTTGTTGGTTTACATAAATTATTGTTTTTTAAATAATCTTACAAAATGGCTACCATCAACCCTAAGCATTTGAAAACTGATGAGTTAACCTATGAGTTAATTATTAGAGATCTTGAGGTTCCTTCTACTGTCGATGAGAAAAGAAGAGTCCTTAGTGGAATTTTGTCTCAGGAAGCATCAGACAGAAGCTTCTCTGAAACAGTTGTCCCTCTTGAATTTGAGCAAGACCATAATCAGGCCTTGGCTACTCTTGCTGATTTATCTAGTATCATCGATGAATTTTCAGGTAGTAAGTCTGATTATAGGTACAAATGTATTTGTTCTCGTTTAACTCATTTGTCTGGCCGTGTATCTCGTCTGAAGACCACTTCTTCAACGCAGGAAACACTCAAAAGACAGTTACGGAGTAAATTATTGTCAATTGAGGGTGTGCTTGTGGAAAAACTTAATCTTCCTTCAGAATCTACTCCAGTTAGGGTAGAATCACATACTGCATCTTCAGTAGTGAAGTCTGTGCTCATTTATAAATGGGGAATTCAAAAGTTTTCCGGCAAACAGCCTTTGATTCCTTTTCTTGAACAAATTGAGACGCTTAAAATCTCCAGGAATTGTTCTAATGATGACCTGTTTCTTTCTGCAGGAGATCTGTTTGATGGCAATGCTTTCACTTGGTGGCATAATCATCTTCTTAAAAAGACATTTCAGTCATGGTCTGACTTAGTTGCCGCTTTAAAGGAAACTTATCTTCCGGCAGATTATGAGAGGAATTTGTGGGAACAAATTCGTTCTACAAGGCAATCTTTTCGAGAACCTGTATCTACATTTATCTCTAATTTTGAAGCTCTTTTCTTCCGTTTACCTTCTGTCGTTTCAGAGAAAGATAAAGTATCTGAAATTAGACGTGGTCTTTTGCCAGACTACATCAAAGCTTTGGCTTTGCACGATATAGACACTGTATCTGATCTTACCTCTTACTGTAAAAGAATTGAGTCTGCGTTATCTATACTCCACTTTAATAATAATAATAAGAAATTTTCATATGAAACAAATTCACTTGATGAAATTTGTTGGAATTGCAACAAACGAGGTCATGTGTATCCTCAGTGCAGGTACCAGAAAAATAAATTTTGTTATGGTTGCGGTTTTAAGAACGTTATTAAGGCACATTGCCCTAAATGTTCAAAAAACGAAGCGCGAGGTTGTTCGATAGCGGACAGGAATCAACCTCATTGCAGTCAAATGTCTGCATCAAACCTAAAAGGGAAGAACATACCAGGAAAAAATTTGAAGAAAACTTCAAACAAAAGACAAGCAGAGTAACATTTCAACTACCACCTATTATTAAAACGCGAGCTGAAACTTCTGATTCTAATTGTGATTTTAATCCTTTACCTATAGACAAAACTCCCATAGATACAACGCACAATGTTTCTTTAAATCCTGCGAATATTTCTTTTCCGTTGATTTCAATGTCTGATACTTTATGTAGAACTAATCCTCTTCTCGATATTCGTACACAGGATAATCGACCATATATTTCAATAAATATTGGCAGTGAAACAATATCTGCACTTGTAGACTCTGGTAGTAATGTCTCTATTATTGGCTCTCCAGCCTTATTTCTTCTTAAGAAGCTGAATTTGCATCTTCACTATGATATTTCAGTACAGCTAACTACTGCTGATGGTAATGTCCAAAGTACCTTAGGTTATGTGTTTTTACCTGTTACCTTATCTGGTAGCACACAAAAGTTAAAAGTTTTAGTGGTTCCTTCTATCTCACATAAAATGATTTTAGGTATGGATTTTATGAAATTGTTTAGAATTTCTTTGGATTTCACAAATTTTTCGTATAGTACAGCTAAACTGTCAACTTGTGTTGTTAATACTATAGTAAGTTCAGAGAATTTATCCACCCATCAGCTTTCACAACTACATTCGGTAGTCAAACTGTTTAAGGAAATAGGCCCAACAGATTCTATTGGTAGAACCCACTTGTATACTCACCATATAGACACTGGTGATGCGAAACCAATTAGGCAAAGACAATATCCTCTTTCGCCTGCTATGCAGAAAATTCTCAACGAAGGAGTTGATGAGATGCTTAAGTTGAAAGTCATCGAACCATTAACAACCAGTACACCTTGGTTGTCTCCTTTGTGGTTGGTTCCGAAGAAAGATAGTTCCTATAGAGTTTGTTTTGATGGTCGAAAACTTAATTCGATAACAGTTCCTGATAGTTACCCCATGCCTTTAATAGATTCAATCATATCTAAAGTAAGAGATGCTAAATTTATTTCGTCAATCGATTTAAAACAAGCTTTTTATCAGATACCTTTGGATGATCAATCCAAATTAAAGACTGCATTTACAGTTCAAAATAGAGGTTTGTTCTGTTTTAATGTATTACCTTTTGGCTTAAATAATAGTGCACAAGCTATGTGCAGAGTTATGGATTCAGTTATAGGTCCTTTACTGGAGCCTTATGTTTTCTATTATCTTGATGATATTATTGTTGTTACTCCTGACTTTGATTGTCATATCAAAATTCTTAAAATGTTGTTTAAGAGACTTAAATATGCAAATCTTACAGTCAATTTTGAAAAGTGTCAGTTTTGTAGACCTTCTCTTAAATTTCTTGGTTTTGTTGTAGATCAACAAGGGTTAAGAACTGACCCAGCTAAAGTAGAAGCTATTTTGGAATATCCAGTTCCAAAAACTACTACTCAAATTCGTAGACTTATCGGATTGATAGGTTATTACCGTCGATTTTTGAATAATTTTGCATCCATTTGTACTCCCATTTCTGATTTACTCAAGGGTAAAAAGAAAGGACAGTCTATTGTTTGGACTCTAGAAGCTAACTTAGCTTTCAGTCAGATTAAACAGGCACTAACATCTGCTCCTGTTCTTGCTAGTCCAGACTTTGACAAGCATTTTTATCTTGCTTGTGATGCAAGTGACACTGGTGTTGGGGGTGTATTATTTCAAAAAGAAGATGGTTTAGAGCATCCTATAGCTTTCTTTAGTAAAACTCTCTCTAAAGCTCAACGTAAGTACACTACTACTGAGAAAGAACTGCTGGCTATTTTATTATCTATTGAAAAATTTAGGTGTTATATTGAAGGAAGTGAAAACTTCACTGTGATTACTGATCACTCATCCTTACAGTGGTTATATTCCATGAAAAACCCTTCTCCTAGAATTGCCAGATGGATAATGAAACTATCCTGTCACAAGTTCACTGTCATTCACCGTAGTGGTTCTTTAAATGTTGTGGCTGATTCCCTTTCTAGAATACCTGAACAAAATCCTGAAATTTCTCTTTTAGATTTATCTAATCTTAAAACAGATACTTGGTATGATAATATGGTACAAAAAGTACAAAATAATCCAGATCAATTTCCTGCTTTTAAAGTTCATGGTAATGTTCTTTACAAGCATATCTTTTCAAGGAATAAGTTTTCAGATCCTTCCCCAGAATGGAAAATTTTCGTTCCGTCTCCTCACAGAAAAGATATTTTGAAACTCTTTCATGATGATCCTACAGCTGCTCACCTAGGAGTATATAAAACGCTCTCTAGAATCACGGAATTGTATTACTGGCCTAGAATGAGACTTTATGTCGCAAACTATATCAGTAAGTGCAGAATCTGTGCTGCTAGTAAACCAGGAAATGTACCTCCTGCTGGTTTAATGGGAAAGTACAGAGATATTAATTTTCCATTTCAGTTTTTATCTGCTGACTTATTAGGTCCTTATCCTAGATCTAAAAATGGAAATCGTTTTCTTTTAGTTGTTGTCGACTGGTTCACGAAATTTATTTTTGTCCATCCAATGGCAAATGCTACCTCTACAGCTATTGTTAAATTTATTGAAAATCAAGTTTTTCTTATCTTTGGGGTACCACAAATTTTCGCAGTTGATAATGGGAAACAGTTCGTTTCCAATGATTTCAAAAATTTAATGAATAAATATAAAGTACAAAAAATTTGGTATAATGCGAGATATTTTCCTCAAATAAATCCTACTGAGAGAGTTAACAAAACTATCGTAACAGCTATTCGTTCTTTTATACATGATAATCATAAAGATTGGGACAAAGAAATTTTTAAGATTGCCCAGGCTATTCGCCTAGCCAAACACGAAGTTACACAATTTAGTCCTTCGTTTCTAACTTTTGCCAGAAATATCCCTTTGGACGGTTCCTTCTTTGGTGCAATTGAAGACAAAGCAAGCAATGTCATTAATATTAATAACAAGCTATTCGACCCAAGACCACTAGAAAATATGTCTTCTATTTTCAAAGAAGTGCAAAAGAGAATACGTCACTCTTATGCGACGAATTCTAGCAGGTATAACCTTCGTAGACGTGATGTCAAATATCACGTTGGTGATAAAGTCTGGAAGAAAAATTTTGTCCTATCAAAAGCTGTCGATGATTTCTCTGCAAAACTAGCACCAAAATTTGTCCCTTGTATTGTCAATAAAGTTTTGTCTAAATTAGTCTACAATTTAAAGGATCTAGATGGAAATGATCTTGGAAATTTTCATGTCAGGGATATCAAATTAGATGTCACTGATTCTAGTGACGATGAAAATCAGTAATGCATATTAAAAATATATCTTTTGAGTAAAACTTGCAGTTATACTATTATATCTTACCTTTAAGTGTAATTTAAACTTACATATATCTTGTATTGCATATATTTTAAATTATCTTCTTATCTCTTTTGTTAAGCTTATACATATTTTTATTACCTGCGTTAACAAATATCTTCGTTATTTATGGACTTTTCAATAAAATATTTAGTTATGAGAACCTTTGCTAGAAAATTTATCTACTACCTTTCACAAGTTTGATTGTTATTTACTTATCTTTATCTTCGTTTAATAACACATTATCTCTTACCTTTGCAAGTTAGCTACTTGTATTACCTTTATGGTGTTATTAAAACTATTGCGGTAATAACTTATGTCTAAATTTCATACCTAGTGCAAGTGTCTTGTTTTTCCGTTGAGTGGGTTCAAATATGAGATTTGTTCGGACAAGCACATAAAAATTGCCTAGGATGATTTATCTTCGCGGGACTTGAGGTCACTGCAGGAAAACTATTAACAAGGGCGTTAATATTTTCCATTTACCCATTAGGGGTGTTGCGTTAGGCATAATTCTTTATCTTTTGGAGTGAAAGTAATCTTATGCATATATCTTCTTTTATAGAAACCTCTGGTGTAAGATTATGAAGCTTTGAAGTTTTTGATTGCATTTGAATTGTCTTTAACATTTTAAATACATACGTCTATATTTATGCAGTTCTAGTTCTATTTCTTTTGTGTAGATCCCTGGATAGTGTTTAGTGTTATAGCAATTTTATGATATTACCACAACTTACCTTATCTTTGCTTTGTATTTTCCTTTATCATAAGTAAGCCAAATTTTATGCAGTATCTTTAATGTCTTTTGTGTAGAACTTTGACTTACTAGGTATTGTGAAGAATATACTTATCTTTATCTGACAATCAAAATTACTTGTGTTACTTAATTATCTTGATATTTACCTACCTTTAATTTTTGATACTATTTGGTACAAAAATTACTTTATCTTATACTAGCTTAATGTCAATTTGCTGTTTTATTGACTTGCCTTAGTCCATAAATATGCATATGCAATATGCCGAGAATTCATTCTCATTATCTTCTTATCTTTAATAAACAATGTAATTGTTTTCAGACCATACTGTCTATTGAAGTTTAGTCATAATAAGTTTCTCTGATTTAGTTCACAATGATTGCCCTCATCAATGCATAACTACAATGAATTTTCTTTTTCTTGAGTGTTATATTTTAATGAAATTTTTTTATTGCATTTACAAGGTAGATTTAACCTTATGCATACTACTATTTAGAAATCTGGTGTAGGGTTGTGTCTCTTTGAAATGACAATGGAAAGGTTTTGTTTTTTATACCCTCTTGTATAACTTTGCTCTGTACAATTTTTCTGTATAGATTACTTTATTATTCTAACAGGTGCATAACGTTTGGATTTAAATCAAAGTATATTTATGACTAATTTTTCTTCTTCAGTTCAACTGAGTATAATTTTGTGCAGTTTTCTTTTCATCTTGTGTAAATTTTATACTTAATAGATGTCTAGATTGGTCTTACTAAATTTTTACTTATTTCTTTTATATTTTGATGTTTACCTTATCTTTCTTAACTGCTTATAATGTTCTACTCATACTATCTCATGCAATATATGCAACTAAAATCTAGATTAGTATTATGATAACTAATATTTGGATTTATATACCTACTGCATTACTGATGATTATGATATCTTATCTTTTATAACTTAATGATTATATGCATATCTAGTGATATTGCTAATATCATAATTACCTTGGTTTAAAATTAGCTTCCCTTAAGAACTAACATTCTTGAAAGAATGTCTTTCTAACGATGTTTATCTCCATGAGTGATAGATACATCGCCCCCATATTAGCTGTTTTTGTATGATATTTATGTAATTACATATATATGGGACCGAACTGTGGTGGAGATGTACATTTATACCACTGGATCTTCCTTTAATGGTAAGGTTGTCTTTAGGGTATGGCGTCGGGGGGTTCATAGTACACAGGACTGTCGTCTCTGAGGAGCGCTTTCGAGGTTTAACCATGGATTATGAGCTACTGCGTTCATACCAACATGATTTCAATCGGCCCAGTGTATAATCGATGTACAGTACCAAAGATTGCGGATAACCCTTAACGTAGCTTTTCTCCCTCTTGGTCTACGACCAATTTTAGTGTGACGAATACTATAATTCGTTGGGATAAAATATTTCCCTGAGTATTAACTCTAAAGCCCTGTTACATGCTGCTACAATGTATAGCACATAAATATTTGCCTCATAATTTTAGTGTGACGAATACTATAATTCGTTGGGATAAAATATTATCCTGAGTATTAACTCTAAAGCCTTGTAAGGAATTGCTATAAGGTATAGCATAGGATTATTTACCTTACAATTTTAGTGTGACGAATACTATAATTCGTTGGGGATGAAATAATACCCAGAGTGCTCACTCTAAAGTCATTTAGTGTATATAGTATTACAATACTGTAATACATAGTTTATAATTATGTAGTTAAAATTTTAGTTTAACGGATACTATAATTCGTTGGGTCATTTATTTTTTTTGACTTAGGTTAATATAAGTATATTAATTTTTATATCTTATCACAAGTTAACCATTTTCACTTTATTTTGTTTAAATAATAGTACCTAAACTTACAAGTTATTATACCTATATCTAGGTATCTAGATAACTTTATTATTTGGTAAAGATTACCTTTATTATTATTTTGATGATCATAACATATAATGAGTTTAGTGATGAGAAAAATTTCTCAAGGTACTTTAGAAATTTTTCTACTGGGTGGTGGAAGTGTGTAGCGTTATAACTGCTACATTGCCTGCTTTCTTTCTTATGTTAATATATTTCGTTAATTCTATTCTCCAATTTCCATATCTTCTGTCATAATTCATATTCTTCTATATCCTCCATTGTATCTCTTATTTTTTTATATATTTTCTCAGATATAGATTGTATCAGAATTATGTCGTTACTTAATTGATTCATTATTCTCTTTTCATTTTTACTGGTATTTGGTATAAAAACCAGTTGGCGTCCAAATCTATCTTCTTTACACATATATATTTCAGTATCTACCTTTCCTATTTTCTTAATAATCATCATTTTTATCTTTTACTCAAGTTTCTAAAGAATGAATTTTATTTTCATCTCTATTTCTGTTACTTTGGAACGAGAGGTGCCATCTTTATTCTCTGTTTAGTTTAATGCTAGTGACAAAGACTCCTTTTTGTTGACATTTCCCCCTTCCCGTTCGATACAAAAGTCGATATAATGGCTTTTATTTCTAAAAATGTCGATTTTCTTCATGACTTTAGTATAATAACCATTTGTTGTGTCGTCTCCTGAATTAGGAGGTAAGAGTTTAATATATTTTATCAGTTTCCTGATTCTACCTGTTGTATAAAAATCTTTTTATAATTTTAACTTTGAAAAGTCTAATCTCATTATTTATGATTATCATATGTAAGTAGGTACATATTTTTGTGAATATTTCTTGTGTTTTTTTTATTTCTTATAATAAAAAATTAGCGATAAGAAATATATAGTTTCTTTAATATACATAGTATGTAAAAGTTTTACGAATATTTTTACAGTTTTAAATATTGAATTTAAATCCTTAATAATATCTTTTGATTTTAATAATAATTAACTTTTGACAAACTACCATTTCTATATAGAAATGTTTCTAAATTCTAAATTATCTAACTTTTCAATAAATATATCTTGTCATTTTTACCGAATCCGCTTTGTAATTAATATTAGAATATTTCAGTAGTAAAAAGTAATTACCATTTGCTTAAAAAGATTATATATCCTTACTTTTACTTATTTGCTACATAAATAAGAATTGTTTCTCGACTTGCTTGGGTGAATAATGATAAAATTTTGTTAAATTTGATTGGTCACCTATTCATCCCCCAAGCAAGGTCTCTCATTTTGGTTTCACCATTTTCTGAAGCAAGGTGTGTTTTTCTTCATTTTAGTCAACCTCCGGGATACATTTCTCAGGTGCGGGTCAAATTATATTAACATCCAGAAGACCAACCGGCCTGAGAATGGCACTATCATTCCGATAGGAGAGTTGACTCCAGGACAAGAAAATCCACGACTAACAACATGGCTTGCTAACAACCATAGCAGAAAAGACCAGGATAAAACCTAGGATTTGGTGACAAGCATTTTTCCTTACTATAATGTAACACTGTAGCAAGAAGTCGAATAATTTTTATTTAAATTCAATTTAATTTTTAAACATGTATTTTTGTGCCCTTTTTGTTTAATATTTTAATAAACATGTGTTAATTTAACTGTGTATTGTTTCTTCTTTTTACTTGTTTGCGTGTGTTGCTCCAGAGTAGGCCATATTCACGTCCTGAGTGAGCTAGCCAGGGAGTGTTTCGTATAACGTCTAATGTAGCAATTTTGCAATTGATACATTAGGGGTTATGACGTTAAAAATTGGTCCCAACGGGAAACGATTTGTCGCTCCAACGTTGTTAGTGATGTTAGTCAGGTTGTAGCAGCAAACTAAGGTTGGCGGTTACAAGTTGACAACAGCAGCTCAACGTTGGGATGTTACAAATTGAGCCTCGAAGGGTTACAAATTGGCACCCAATGAATGTTCATTGGAATGTTACAAATTGGTGCCTAACGTTACAAGCTTATAATGAAATCATAAAAAATTGACGGCAAATTTTCTGTTATTAAAATGACTGCTGATGATTTCATTGACTCCAGTTCATGGTGGCCCCAATTTTTAAAAAAAACCTGCCTAAGTGATGATTCGTATGTCCCAAGAAACCAAAAAAGGGCTTTTGCCACATCACAATACAGAGAAATATATTTTTCATCACACAATCCTAACATGGTTCAATGTAAGATGAACATCGGCGGCTTCATAATGGATTAATTCAAACTACGGAATGCAGTACAGCCAATTAAGACTCCTACTGGAAGAGTATATTCAACTATACTTCCAATTAACAAAAAGAAAATGGAAGACATGAAGAAAACATTGGTATACATCCCGGAAGAAAAAATGAATTTTTGGAATCCGATTTTGTTATGGCCAATTACACCGTCATTTACAGAAGAAAACTAAAAACTTTAATTGCTTTATTTCATGTATAGGACATTATTTTGTTTCATTAAAATTAATTTTCATAAAATGTTCTGTTTGTATATTGATTGTTTTTCTTAGAACTTCTTAAAGTTTCTTGTTTACGGCAGAAAGGAACCATGTCCTTAACACAAAAAAATTCTCTACCCTCTCCTCTTAAAATATTTAAATATTTTATAGGTAACTAGTAGTCCAGAATGCCCAATCACATAAACCTCAAATGCAAAAATATTAATACCAGTAATGTGTTTGAGTTTACCAAGTTTTTGTCTCTCCTGAAAAATTGGCAAAACTGGACATTCTACAGTAAGCGATTCATATACATGTTATAATGTATGTATATTCATATACATGTTTTTTTTATATATATTTGTTAATGTGTTATATGAACTGTTGTAAGTACATTTTAGGCAAAAAATATTTTTCATTTGCTGAAAAAAAGCGGTACTAAAAGGGTTAAAGGTAAATTAATCTAAATTATTGTTTTTGAGTGGTATACTTAAAAAAAAATGTATGTCTCTAAGTCAAAATAATATAGTTAATTCTAAAATTATTTCGAGGGAATTTCGAGATTCGAGATTGGTAATAATTTAACTCGATAAAAGTGTCATTATTGACATGCAACCTCAAGGGAAAAATTCCGGTTTCACAATTTTCCTATTTTTAATTTTTAATGCACGAATATAATATTTTGTTAGTTTTTCTTTATCTTTTGCAGTTGCAGTTAAATTAAATAATGATATTTTTTTAATTCGATTAAATAATTTAACAAATTTTATTTACCAAATTGTGTCTCTATGTAATAATTTTCAGGTAGGGTACAAAAAGTACGGGAAGTAATGAATTTATTTTTAATTATCAAGCGTAGAGATACAATAATTTACGTATATGTAGATATTTAAATTTGGTAATATTGGACGAGATGCAATTTACCTTTTTATAATAAGTTGCAAATGTTATATGAAAAAAATACATTAACTTTCCTCCTTTTGCTTACAGTAACTATTTAAATGGTATTTTAATGTTTCCTTTTATAAGTGAACAATCCCTATATATGTTTTAACTTTATTATTTCCTACTCCACTTCAACGTCGTTCAGAATTAAATAAGACTTTCAAAATGGTATACATGAAAGCAAAAATAACTGAGTGTTTACTTTGCCTTATTATTATAATGGAAATTCCTTCTTCAGTAAATTTATTGAGTCTACCTTCGAACTGTATAATAGATATGTTTATTTAACTTATTTATTTAACATTTATTTTTCTAAACTAGTTCCTTGTATTTATTTATTTTTAACCAAAACAGGTCGATTTTTAGTTTCAAATTGTAATTTTTTTTCGCATATTTCATTTTTTCTGTCGTATTTTTCAAAATTATGATTTCATCGACCTTTTTTTAATTTAGATTTAATTAAAGGAATGAATAGTCCTTTTAGATATAAATTAAACTTTATAGGATTCAGCTAGTTTTCTCTACTTACTATAAAATATTTAAAAAAATTTATAAAAATGCTGTTCAGCCAATTCAAATTTTTGCTATTAAGTACCTATATTAGTCTTCCTACAAGCCCATGGGCGATTTTTAATGGGTTATTTAACCCCGCATGAATCACATATAAAACAAACTTATGGGTACATGTGAGTCACAGGTAAGAAAAACTTACCACTTAATAAAGTAAGTTCTTTTTAGCCAAGCATTTTTCTACTGCATTTATACTTAGATAGGTAACACAAAAATAATGACCTGCGACCTAACGCAGTATAAAAATATTGGTAAAATACCAGGAGTAGAAAATTTTCGTAAAAATGTTTCCCCATTTTTTTTCCGTGGCTGGTCTTAACTTGCGTGGAGGAGGGGCTCTGAATTGAGTAGGGACCCTTCACTACTTTGCGTAAGGCAAACTAGGCGGGAAAGTCCTCAACCCCAACACGGTGCGTCCCAAATTGGCTGATATGCAGGACAGGTACGAATAAGGCATAGCCAAATAAGTACCCGCGGATCAACTACGGACATGGCATCAGGTGATGCCATGGCACCGAGTGATTGCCGGTATAAGCAATCCCCAACTAACTGACCAACGGCTTCGGGTGAATGAGTTAGTGGTGGGGCACTTTTTTGTCCTGGGGTTGACAAATTGGCTCCAAAGACGGATGAACCTATTAATGGCCAACGGCATAAGGATGTAGAAGGCAACGGGAAACCATTACATTAAAGATCGTCCGATTTCCCTAGAACAATAACCATGCAAAGTACGGTCAATCACATGGCCCCTAGTCAGCGGCGGACCTTTAATGGTCGAGGGGCGCTAAGAATCTCATCGAGGAGGAGTCACCCGAATGTGGCAACTAACTATGTAGATAACAAATCCTTTTTAAATTTCGGGACATGGAATGTCATGGAATGGACGTACAACACGATTCAGGAAATGAACAGACTGAACCTAGAAATATAAGCCATAAACGAAATGCGCTGGCCTGGTTCCGGTAAAACATTGGTCATGGATAAAACGATATACTACTCCGGAAATGACACCCGAGATCATCTATATGGAGTTGAAATAGTTATATCCACGCTTAGAATCCAAGCAGGCGTTGTAAATTTTGTTCCCTTTTCGAATATAAAGCTATTATTACAAATACAGGGTAAGCCAGTGAACATTAATGTAGTACAAGTGTATGCTTCAACTGCAGATAAATCAGAAGCTGAAATAGAACATTTTTATGAACAACTCACACAACTTTTACAATAAACAAGAAAGGAAGAAATTACTATAATAATGGGTAATTTAAATGCAAAGATAGGAAAAAGCCGAGTCGACAATATAATAGGTGATTATGGTTTAGGAATAAGGAATGCTAGAGGCGACAGATTGAGCCATTTTGTCAAGAAGAAAACCTGGCGATTATGAACATATGTGTAACAAGATTTAATTTAGCATCCAGAAATCGGATCTAAGTAACCCAATTCAGTTTAAAAGTTAAAATCCTTTTAATAATATTATTCATTGCTTATTGCTCAATGCGATTGTTTGTTTATGACATTGAAAATATTGGTGTAACTAGAACACGCGCTGTCCTAGTGAAATTTGCAATGTAATCAAAATCTTATTTGATAATGTGTACAAATTATATTAGAAAACATGAATGCATAAACAAACGCACGTCAGTTAAATACCCGGAAAATAATGTGAGTAGATCATTAAGAATTAAGAGCTAACAGTCGAAGCTAGTGTTGTCCTCCGTCAACTGGGTACTCTCTCTATTATTGTACTTAGAGAACCAATAAAGCAATTATAAATATCCAGTGAGTTCGAGTTAATCAACCCCATGCAGGGGGTAAACTACCCCTAGAGTTCCACTATATGGAACTCTTGATGGAAGCAATTCAATAAACATTATAATGATTATCCAACATTATTATACATGGTTTCGATTAACACCCCGTAGACTGTGTACCTGGAGGTCATCACAGAATAATGAACAACATTGCATTAGAAATCAGATCTACTTTATTCTAACCAATCTAAGATTTAGAAATTCCATTGTAAGCGTTAACATATTTCCAGGAGCAGATGTCCCCTCAGACCATAACCTCCTTGTCTCAAAAATGAAACTGAGCGTAAAAAAGATAATAAAATCCAAAGCTTCTAAGGTGAATATTCAGTTACTCAAGATAAATGAAATCCGTGCTGAGGCTTCAACCCGTATCAATCAAGAAATGAAGAAATTAACATCAGAAATGAAAAACAGTGAGAATATAAACATTATGTGGAGCAAAATCAAAGATTTTGTTATAAAAACACAGAAAGAAACTCTACAAAAGAAAACATAAAGCCGAAAACCTTGGATGTCTCAAGAAATACTGGAAATCATGGAACAAAGAAGAAAATATAGAAACAAAAACCTAAATAAGTATAGAGAAAAACATAAATTAATAAGGAACAAAATAAAAGAGGCTAAGGAAAAATGGATGATAGAAACATGCATCAAAGTGGAAGAATTGCAGAAAAAGCACGATCATTATAATTTAGATAAAAAAGTGAAAGAATTATCTGGAAAATCACGAACAAATACACCTAACCGATTAATTGACAAAAACAATAAACCTATTAATAACCCAATTGAAATAAAACAAGGACAAAATATATTGAAGATCTTTTCATTGACACAAGAACGGAACCACACAAATTGATAACGAGGAAGCTCCAATAATATTAAAATCTAAAGTCCAACATGCTATAAACAACTCAAAATTTGGCAGAACACCTGGGCCAGATGAAGTTCATATTGAGCTGATTAAACTTATAGACGAAGACAATTTAAGTGTAATAACTATACTCTTTAACAACATATACAAATCTGGTGAGATACCTACAGAATGCCTGTTATCGACCTTTGTTCCGCTAGCAAAAACCAAGAACTCCAAACACTGTAATGACTATAGATTAATCAGCTTAATGTCACACTTATTAAAAACATTTTTAAAGATTATACATGCAAGAATGTTCAGAAAGTGCCAAGCGGATATGAGTAATAGACAGTTTGGCTTTCGTAACGGCTTCGAAACAGTGGAAGCTCTATATAGTTTCATAACTCTTGCCCAAAAATGTCGAGACCAACAAAAAGATCGTTTCGTTGCGTTTATAGACTATGAAAAAGCTTTCGACAAAGTTAAACATAACATTCTCATGGAATGTCTAAAAAGAAAAGAACTCGACAAAAATGATATTAACATAGTGGGAAATCTTTATTGGAATCAACAGGCTGTGATAATATTAGATGGAAATAGCACGGGTGCGCTACACAGATGAGTAGAGGAGTGAGACAGGGCTGTGTACTTTCACCATTACTATTTAATATATATTCCGAAGAGTTATTTACGCAATCACTTGAAAACTGTACAGAGGGGATCAAGATAAATGGTGAAAATATAAATAATATTCGTTGTGCTGACGATACAGTCATTATCGCTGAAAGTGAGACAGACCTGCAGACGTTACTAAACACAATTTGTGATACTTGGAAACAAATTGGTTTAACAATAAACATAAAGAAAACAAAAACCATGGTTATCAGTAGGAGGAGCAAAGTCATTACAAGGATCCAGATAAAAAATAAAGATATTGCGCAAGTGGACAAAACGAAATACTTAGGAGTCTGGATTAAGGAAGATCTAAATCCGAAATCAGAAATTCACTCAAGAATAGAACAATCACGAGCAGCCTTTTCGATGATAAGGATATTTTTGAGTAACCAAAGACTCAATCTGCAAATCCGATATCGGATGGTAAAATGGTGTATCCACTCTATTCTTCTTTATGGTGTCGAAGCCTGGACTGTTAATGTTGACTTAATAAGAAAACTTGAGATGTGGCTTTTAAGCTTTTTGAAGATACCATGGACCGGTCATATTACGAACGAAATGGTGTTGCTCAGAATGGGAAGAGACAGAGAACTTTTGACCACCATTAAAAGGCGAAAGACAGCATATTTGGGGCACATACTTAGAAATGATAAGTACGAGTTGTTGCAGCCGATTATGAAGGGTAAAATCGAAGGAAAAGGTCATCCTGGTAGACGACAAATATCCTTGCTGAAAAAAATTCGCGACTGGACCGGGTTAAACACACAGACGCTCTTAAGAAAAGCAGAAGATTAAGACGAATTTGCAATGGTTGTTATAGCCAACCTTCATTAGTGGAGACGGCACTAGAAGAAGAAGAAGTTTCTTCATTTTTGATAATTTGACATAGTACGGCATTCATATACAAAGTTACGAAGTTATATACCTACGAAAGGTATAGAGATGAATTTTTTGCAACGCCTTACATTTTGGATGGGACAGGGGGGAGAAATCTAAGGTGCAACCCTCAATATGAACCCTCATGCTTTGTGTACCAATGAGGATTGGCAGCATAATTTCTATAGTTGTTTTATTACAGTATTGATTTATATGTGATTTATGCTGGGTTAAAAGACCCATTAAAAAGTCTATATATGTTTATGCTATAATAGTTCATTATTGTATTTTTATTGCTTAGTTATCAACTACATAATAGTATACTTCCGTATACTTTATGCCCATACGGGCATAAAGTGCCCGCATACCAACTGGCAAACATACCAACTGTTGAGAACAGAATCCAAACTCTCGGCAAGAGATACAACCTTCGCACCATAGCAAGCTCCAACATCAGAGCTAAGGAGGTTCTAAAAACTTCTTGCCACCGCCTAGGACACATAATCACCAGGCACCCCACTAGAAAAGTTCCCTTCCTCCCAAACAAACTTCTCAACTTGGCTGAAAACGAACTTCCTGATGAGTACTTCAACATCCTAGAAGCGACGCCAATAAGATATCGTAGATGGTAACAAAATGCTCAATCGAAAAGAGCCGTTCCTATAGTATAGCTGGTAACTCACGAAAGGTATCCCCTCAGAACATCATGGCATGGCTATCAACCTTTCTTAACATCGACACCACCATGCACCACAAAACATAATAAAACAACACACACACTAACTGACTACTACTTTTTGGCAAGCCACTCGTCTATCCATCTCCCCAAAACAAACACAACTACAATCGCAGACTGGCGTCTGCTCTTACCATCTCTCTCCTTAGCAAGGGAGCCCACACCTTGAAGAGGCGCCCCGCCTAAACGAGGTATAAATAACGTTGTTCATTCATTCCCGTTGTAATAACCTATTTTGTGGGTTAAACTCTTTCTTTTTTGTTGTTATAAACAACAATTCAAGTATTTTATTTTTTGTATATTCTTCAGTTTAACAAAGCAAAATTTTTTCTTACAATATTTTCTTAGAATTGTTTAGATATACCTAAGAAAGTATTTATACTTAGGGTCTTTATTTCTACGTCAGAGTAATCCATCTGTAGAACAGTAGAACAGAATAGCAAAACTTGGAAGGATGTTGGATATATTCGACAATAAAAAGGAACATTCACAACCTTTTAAAAACAAATCCGTATCCTGCGTTTTTATTTTAATCACCACTTTTGCAGCATTTCGTTAACAACTATTGCGCTGTTGTATGTTTTACACCACATTTAGGTTAAAGCTATAAACGAGCAGCAACAACCCTTCATCACACTTTACGAGATCATTTCTTTTTACAGTGTTAAAGAGCACGGATCAATACCTAAGCCATAATTGCCACATTTAGATTACTACTTGTAATGCATACATACGTTTTCCGCAATGAATTAACCGTAGAAACAGCTCGGAGCACAATTTAGATTTATTTTATATGTGTTCTTTTCCATTGCTGTATACAAGCCGCCGCAATATATCCTGGCGTACCTAATGCCGAAACCACCCCTAGAAAGGGTCTGTTAATGGTTGCAGGATGTTACGTGAATTATTTGAAATATGCGGTACAATAAAAAATAAAACAATATAAGGTATGCTTTAAAGTGGGGCTTAAATTGAGGCTCATTAGAACTAAAATTTATTTAAAGATTATTTTAGGGTGAAGGTCTTTCTGGGACGCGCCAGGTATGTTGCCAATGTTATTACATTTTAAGTTGAACTCTTATTTTTTATAATAATGAATTATGGTAGTATTAAATTTATAAAGTATATATTTAAAAAATTGTAGACACTAAGTTCTCAGATATTATGTTGACGTTTCAGCGTTACTCTGCGGCTTTTATTGGTTCATGAGGAATGTCATAATATGTTGACTTTGGAGTACTTGCTACTTTGGCTTCATTATACAGCTTTCCTATAAAAATATTTGTATTAAGAGCGTTAAAAGGTACATGTTTGGTAAGATTTTCTAAAAAAAGATCGAAATACCAATCTTTTTTGTTATTGTAATATATTATGTTATGAAAATATTATGAAAATTTTATGAAGATATGAAATTTTTTATCGAGAACCAGCTCCGAAAGGTAAAAGTTATGGTTCAAAGATTACCATACTATTATTTATAATGGTTATAATAACTTTGACTGGTAATATCTTAGGAACCTCTGCTTGTAACTCAACTTTTTTTGCTCAAAGAAGCGTCTTTTACAAGTCTTTTCCAACGCCGTCTTCTAAATTTAATTAAAAATATTAGTTATCGGTTCGCTATTCCCAGTCCGAACTGTCTAGTGAATTTAGTAATTATTTTTTTGCGAAGTTAGTTACTTTTTGACAGACTAGATGTGGCTGGAAATTACTATACAACCAAGCACACGTGCTTCTATCTAATATTAATGTAAACAAACGTAAATCAAATAGAACTTTACGAATTACCGACAATCAATATTTATTTATTTACACCATATAATGTATAATAACAAATAATAAAATTATAAGCGTCATTTATACAAGTAGTTACTGGAATATGTTAGGTAAATTGTACCAAATGAAATATATTTTTTAAATATATACTACCCAAAATTTTATGGGTTTAATATACACGTCCACCATTTATAATAATTCTTCTTTTTTCAATGAAAAAAGTCTGCAATAAAAGTTTATTTAAGCTGTTAATACTGTGCGATAGGAACTTTTGTGTTGTAGGTTTCCAGCTATGAATCTGTCAAAATATGCCCAAGCTGAGCGAATGGACCTTAAAATGATAACTAATAAAGCTTATAGTGACCATAGATAAAATTACACCTAGATTGGTAACATTGATAGCCAAGGTCAAATCATGTTCGGATTAGGCGCCCATTCGTTTGGTAGCGCTGCTAGTCTCGTTCCTGCGCGGAGGGAGTGTGCTGTGATCAAGTCAAAGTTGAGTTTAGACAAATACGGCGCCATATTTGTATTTGTTTTATTTTTTATAATTTAAAATTTTTTATATAAATAGTGCAAAATCGTACAATTTTCGACGATTTTTTATTATGGAATCGAACACATTACATGGAATAACAATGTAGAGACGAAGAACTAAACAAAAAAGATGTGTTCCAGATTGCATGGATACTACTGGCAAGCAATACCGTTTTTTAAGTCCAGGACATTATATGGATATGTTTGATAAATGGGTGGATGCTATTAAGAGCCCTAATTAGAGAATGCTGCAAAAGAAACTATTTATAACAATTTTCGTGTATGCGCTAGTCATTTTAAAGAGGAAGATATAGTCAATGTTGGAAATAGCGGTATTACGAGAACAGCCGTTCCGAGTTTGTTTTTACCAGGACCAGGTAAGAACTATTATACCACTGACCTATATTTTTATTCACATTATATCTGACCTTTTACTTATAAAATTAGTTTATAAATTTAACCTAAAATTAAGTAAATATTATAAAACCAGTCTTACTTAGCTTAGTATTTGAATTATTTGTAGGTGGTGGTTCAACAACTATCTTAAAAAGCATCACCTTAGAGAGGGTTCGGCATAAATTTCTACAGGTGTGCGCCTTTCAAAGTTGGATTAGATTAGCAGACCCTGACTACACTTATAATGGAGAGGTCTATGAGCTTGCCTGCTTTAAGTGTGAGGAGGGATCTGTCCCTCTCTTGTGAGTGAGATTGGTCTTAGAGTACCATATTACCATGGTTTGCCTCATCTATGTACTTTTAATGTTCCATTTTGTAGAACAACCTATGGTGCTAATAGCCCACTGAATAGATACTTATCTTTGTTAAACAACCTAAATGTAAATGTATTTAATATGTCCCTCAATAAATATATAAATATTAGTAGAAGAGTTACTGGTACCATAGAGTTTGGAAACTTAACTGTGTAAAATACTTAATGTTTTTATTGTAACTAGGTTATACTTTACATATTTTTTTTATTTTTGTTATGTTATTTTTCCATCTTTATTGTGCTGGATTTTAGAATCATAGAACTAACTGTTGGGTTTATAGGTTTTAAAATGTAATTACATGTTTAATTATATATATATATATATATAAATACATATATATATATATATATATATATATATATATATATATATATATATGTGTGTGTTTGTGTACATAATATATTTTTATTTCACATTATTTAATTTTATTATCTTAAAATACTGTGTACTTAACCACTATTTTGTATATTGTAAGTTGTAACCATGGACGTATAAACACAGATATGTTTATACGTCCATGGTTGTAACATTTAATCGGCTTGTCCCGTATATTAGCCTGCATCCACACAGACAGCGGTAAGGCATTCAGAGTTATGAATAAATAAATTTGAATGTGTCGACAGGGATCTTTCCTATTCTGTTGATGATAGGGATGGGATGACTGATCTTAAGATGACATACTGGTGAAAAAATCTGTTGATTGTAATTGTGTTTGTCATTTCAGGCATAAAAACATTATTATCCTCTGTTGTTTGGAGTTTATACTGAGCAAATAAAGTTACTATATCAGGTTTTAGCAAAGCTTACATTCTGGGTGAAAACTTTAAGCATACCTTAGAAATAAATTATTTACCTTATCCATTGTTCGTTTTTTCTGTTTGCTATCATTCGGTTATTCCTCATTCTTGGGTTTTCTTTTTGCAAGAAGCAATATTTTGCTAATCTAATCAAAATCATAATTTTGTTGATAACCAGAATATTTTTCTGGAACTTATATTATGATTCTGATTTATATATATATATATATATATATATATATATATATATATATATATATATATATATATATATATATATATATATATATATATAAAGAATAAAAGTATTATCATATAAATATATAACATATAGTATGAGTATAAATGTATATAAACTTCTTTCTAGAACTAAATCATTTAATTGTTCTGTTTCCAACTTAGCAGGGTCCTTGAGTTCTCTCTTTCTGTGAGTAGAACGCCAGACTGTAAGAGTTTTCACTGACCACTGATAGTGTGTGTTATTACATTAGGATGAAAGTACTACAAAAAACTCAAAATGTCTGATGGCTGTCTGTTGCTTATTAGGCTTTAATTTGACATTAGAATTACAAAAAAATTATTTAAATACTGACAAGTTCCTGTCACAACATTTAGAACACTAAATTATACTACATTCACCCGTCCCTATTTTTGAACAAAATATTGCAACTATCTTGGTTTATTTTTAGCTCCAGGTGATTTACAGCTAGAATGAAAATCTGAATTTTCCAATCTTGGTTCATCATTATCATCAGGTTTTTGAACAGGTAAATTTTCTGTCTCATCTGGTATTTATTTAGTAGTGGAATTGTCTAGTGTGTTATTTGGACCTTCATCATTATCTTGATTCAATATTATAACAATTCAACAGTAAACTTCGTATATAGTGCAGAGCACATGGTAAAGCAGTTTTCCATTAAGTGAATTCTAAATTTTTATTTTTCTATGCTAGATTCACCAATTTCCAAACTCATTGTATTTTTCGACTTAACCATTTCCTTCATGATTATATGGTGTTGTTCTACTTGAATATATTCCTTTAGAGTGTAGATAATTAATAAATTCTTGTGAAGTAAAGCTAGTTCTCCTTGTTAGATTTGATATATACCGTCATTCTATATAAACCAAATAGTGATTTAATCTGTAATTGGTTAGAATTGCTTTTCTACCAGATAATGTCTGCATTTTTTTTAATACTTCAACTCATTTGCTTTTTTTTTCAATTGCATAATGTTTTCATTCAGAATCTGTGAGGGTATGTGTGAAAAAAGCAATTGGTTTTCCAGATTAATTGCTTCGCTTATGTAATCGTAGATTAATTTTTTAAAAGCATGTACTTATCTTTATCTTCTAGGGATTTATCTTTAGATTCATTGCTTTCTAAAAAATTCTTGAATGTTATATACTTACCAATGTTTGAATTCTTTGGTGGAAGTTTGACAGTTTGGATCAGCCTCTAGTTTATCTGGTCTAAAGTACTTCCCCATTGTAAATTTATGCGAATAAAATTGTAGTAAAATGTCTTTTGCAGAATTAGACTTTTATTCACATAAAACTTGATAAGAATGACAAAACAATTATTTAAATACTGACCAGTTCTTGTCACAACATTAAGAAAACTAAATTATACTACACGTGGCTTGTATTATTAATATTTCTTGTAACACATATAACATTTCATGTAACATTTTTATAAATAAAGATTTTATTCTATATTTTATTCTTTAATTTTTTTAACCACTTTGGCATTTTAATGTAATGGAAAATAAATATAGTCCCAACATAACAAGAAAACCCAAAAAGTATACGAATAATATTTATTATCGTATAGGATAAGGATTTTTCTTGTTATTTTAGGATTATATCGATTTTCCTTTACTTTAAAATGAGTTCACAATCCTAGGTAATATTACTAAACTTTTGAATTTAGCGCCATGTATATATAGTTACGCGCCCGATCACTAGGTGATGCGCCAATCATTGTTTTATTCCTTAACACGGAAGTTTCAATGCTAGGTGGTAGTGTGCTATGATAGTGACCTAGGTCCAGTGACCGTTGAAACAATCTCATATTTGTGTTGACGCAGTTCGAGAAATTTTTCAGATATGTTTTTATTTCAATTTTCATCATCCTTTCGCGTCGTTTTGTATCTTTCTTTTATCTTCAAATAAATAAAAAAAAGGGGCCGAATATGCCTAATACCGAATATTAGTCAAATATTCATGGCATCGCTAGTTTTCCGCGTCACAACGTCTCTTTTATCTTTTCATTTAATTTTCAAGCATTTGTATTGTCAGAAAAAAGTATAGCATACAACCTGATTTAATATTATTTTTAAATTTTGCTTTTTAAAATATTAAATAAAGCTCCAGACAGTAATGAACTTCTATACCAGTAGTCCATGTAAATTTGGTGGCCATTATTCCAATCTGGCTTGATCAGTGTCATTATGATGTTCCCAGATATACCAAGTTTCTCAAAATATTGAGCTATATGTGTATTTAGTATCTATTATGAAATCTAATATATAGCAGCACAAATAGGTCACAATCCACGGCAACAAAAAACTTTATAATAAAAACCCTTTCTTTTTTTCCAAAGTTATTTTTGCAAAACGAGATACGTCCGTTAAATAACCTAAATCCTAAAATAGTCACTTATTCTTCTAATTTTCACAATACTGTCTTTTGAATTACAGGTATTGTTATCCTAAATGTGCATATTTCTTAATAACTGAAAATATACAGGGTGTTTCAAAAAGGTATGACATAAATTAAATCACGCATTCCGGGGACAAAAATAAATCGATAGAATCCAACTTACCTTAGTACAAAAGTGTACACTAAAAAAGATACAGTCCTTTAAAGTTACAAAATAAAAATTGTTTTTTTGCATTATCTCCGAAACTACTTGACACTTTGTAATAAAAATGGACATGTCACTTTCTTGTTCTGAAAGCATTTTTCTTACAAACGAAATAACAAAATCTAAGCGCACAGAAATATTTTAAGGGGGGTGTGCAGCCCTAAATCCCCCCAAACTTTTTAGTACGTTCAAATCAAATGAATTTTGTGGCATCATTAGTCATTATTTTTAAAAAAATTTTGCCTCTTATCACTTTTTTCTAAAAACAGTTTTTATTGAGTTACGGCCCTTTCCATTAACCTTTATAAAATTACGTGCAACTAAATAAATGGCTTAAATGAATTAACAAGTACAAAAAATGTCTTCAATACACATTCGGTATCGTTTTAATAAGGAAAACCGAATGCGCTGAAAAATCATATTTTTCTGACGAAATTGATTTGCAGCTTCAATTATTCTAACCCTCAATTATTGTTCGTCCTCTATTGTTACAGAATACGCTTTCTCTTTCATAAACACCCAAAGCAAAAGTCCATGGGGTTAAGACCTGGAATTCTGGGTGGCTATAAGAAATAGGTGCGTCACGACCCTTTTCAATCCACAGACCAGGATACTGCCTGCAAAGGTATTCCCTGACTTCATTACTGTAATGCGGTGGAGCGCCATCTTGTAGAAACCACATATTTTGCCTTATTGCAATATTCACTTCTTCCAAATACTCTTGTAAATCGTTTGTCAAGAACTGCAAATAATGATCACTATTTAAATTGTTGGAAAGAAATACTGGGCCTATTAGATTGTTATCCACAATTCCTTCCCAAACATTAACTTTGAAAGTACTTTGGTGATGAGTCGTTTTTTGGCGTGAGGATTTTCGCCGGCCCAAATGTGCTCGTTATGATGGTTTGTTATTCCATTTCTACTGAAGGTAGCCTCGTCGGTAAACAAAATATTTCTAATAAAATTAACATTTCGAGTGTTTTCCATTAACAACCAATCGCAAAATCCAACCCTTTTAGGATAATCTTCAACCAATAACTCTTGAACCGTTGTTAAGTGATAGAGTTTAAGCAGCTGATCCTTTAAACGCCTCCAAACCCTTACGTGAGGAACATTTAGTTGAGCAGCTATTACCTTTGTACTTGTTCCAGGGACTTCTTCAATGATTTCTAAAATGTCTTCATCAGTTGCATCCATTATTGGACAACCACTATTGCCAGCAACTTGTGGTTGAAATGTACCCGTTTCCCGTAAACGACGATTAATGGTCAGAAATAATCGTCTATCGGGTGTATTTCGATTGAGGTATTTTACTGCATAACGCCTTGCGGCTGCTGCACTATTTCCTTGACATTCATCTACGATATTCCCGATTGTTTAATAAAATCATTATTTAATCTGATCCAACTTACCCAAAGTTAAATGCATAAACTGCCATTTCCTGAAATGTGTATCCCATTGTAATATCAAAATTTTTAATATTAATCTTATTCACACAATAAATGATAGCTTCAAATTATTGACTATTATTGATCGAACTGTTTGTAAGATGCCACAAAATTCATTTGATTTGAACGTACTCAGAAGTTTGGGGGGATTTAGGGCTGCACACCCCCCTTAAAATTTTTCTATGCGCTTAGATCTTGTTGTTTATTTTGTATGAAAAATGCTTTCAAAACAAGAAAGTAACGTGTTCATTTTTATTACAAAATCTCAAGTAGTTTAGGAGATAACGCAAAAAAACAATTTTTATTTTGTAACTTCAAAGGGCTGTGTCTTTTTTGGTGTACACTTTTGTACTAAGGTAAGTTGGATTCAATCAATTTATTTTTGTCCCCGGAATTCGTGATTTAATTTATGACATACCTTTTTGAAACACCCTCTATTTATCTCGCAGCATACACTAAAAATATTTGTGTTTCTAGTACATAGGTCACGCAGTCTCCGTTTTTTTTTTTTAAATTGTGGCATGAAAAAAGACCCGGCAATAAAATCATACATCTCATCAATATCTGTGTGACATGGCAAAATTTGCATTTTCACGCAATATTTTTTTGCGCTATGAGTTTTTTTTATTATCCCTTGTAAAAAAGGCTTCATACACTTCTAGGTCAGATGGATCATCCGACATTTACTAACTTTACTTAATCGTGTCCGAGATGTCATTCATATAATTTCGTCCATGATCGGGTTACGTTATATCGGCCTACTGAATAACACTCTTAAGTACTGCCATGAACGTATACGAAAAAATATTGAACAAAAGAATTATCGAAAAAATTGACATCACACTTGAGGAATTACAAAGCGGATCCAGAAAAGGCAGAAGCACGAAGCACCCACGATCATATTATTTACCATCAAACAAATAATAGAAAAAAAAGGCTTTTTACACGGTACCAAGGCAAAAATAATGGGAAATATTAGAAAAGATAGCTATTACTAATAAAATGATATGGTTAATTAAGAACATCAAAACCATTTACTACAAATAGTAGAATTAAACGGATATTTATCCAACAAATTAGGATGGAGATTATGCTACCATTTAGAGCGTAGTAAGTAATGTAATTACTTCCAACTTGAAGGACCACCCACTGGCGTGGGAAATAGGAACACAAACAATACGTAGTTTAATAATATGCGAAATATATATGAAAAAAATATGAAATAAATAAAAATTTTCTAATTAAAAAATTTGTGTCATAGTGGCTTGCATACGATATAATTGTCGGTTGAGAGAATTTATAAATTAATTACCAGATCGATAATGAAAAGTTTCAGTACCCAGGTGTATTTGAAGTAAAATATTAATAAAAATTTATTGTAAAATATAAAATTTATAAACAAATATTACCTATGTAATTTGTTGTAAAATATTCAGTAGATATAGAAATAAAAAATTGTATTTTAATACAAATACTGAAACAATGTTTTGTGTGTAAACAAAGCTTTCCTGTATTACACAGTACACTTTTAACGGTAATTTATATGTGCAAGTGTATCAAACAATGATAATACGAATTACGAATTGTTTCAATTACATAATCAAATGTAGCTGCAGTAATCCTGATATATTATCGAAAAGCATAATCATCTAGCCACAGTGGTAGATATTCATGATAAAATTCTCCAAAATGACATCTAACTTGTAAATTCACGTGAGCTGTTCATTATACTTTAAATTGTGTGTGGAATATTTAATTTTACTGCTAGGAAAATTTAATGTGCGGTTTCTACGAGTGCGATTGAATTGTTTTATTTAGGACCAACAAAAGCTTTTTACTTGTGTCCTGGTAACTTGGCGATTAGGGTATATCATTATGTGCTTGGGAGATTTTAAAAACATAATTTTACCCATCCCTTTGTAACGAATTATTTTGCCTACCACATGGGGTATTATTATAAGGGGTAGAAGATTGGGGATAGAAATTACTGGGGACGAAGATAGGGCAAGCAAAATAAACGCTACTTGTGCGAACGGCACTCAGGGTTTGTTAGGAGAGCTGGGGTCGTGGATAAGTAAAAGACAAGGGGGTTGGATTGGGGCAACTACAAAAATATGAAACAAAGAGTCATAAATCTCTTGGGACAAATTAAAAGGAAACAGGAAACACCTCTAGTAACTTATAAAGAGCGCCACTTCAAGGTGCCTAATTATAACTATTACAACAACTAGTTGTAACTAGGGAAATAATTATCAGAAATGCAAAACATATCTTTTTCAAATAAAACTCAAAATAAGGGTTAGTTAAAAAAAATAAACAAATGTTAAGAAACAAAATTTAACATTTATTTTTGTGTCACCACACACAGTTACAAAAATAAGACAATATAAAAACACTATATTAATAGTCACAATTCAAAAAAAAAAAATACAGAAAAAACTTACATGTCATCCGTTTACAAACTCCAGGTGTTGGAGATACTACATAAACTTACAAAAGTTACCGCACAGAGATTAACCTTTTTTTAAAACAAACAAAACAAATAAATATCGAAAAAAATAAAGCTAGCTGTCATATATTAACATTAAATTTAAAACAAAACTGAACAAATAAAATGACAGCTAAAGTCAAACCATAAAATTTACTACTTTATTAATTATTACAAATCCTTTTAAACTTTAATGAAAGCAATTATTACTTTATTAAAAAAAAATGTTTGACTTTACTTTAAACTTTGAAACAAAAGTTACCTTAATTTTTCACTAACACTTTGAATTTTCTTGAACCATTACTGGAACTGGGGGCAGACCTGGGCCTCACTCTCTGCGTAACGAACACACGAACAAATCCATCTCCAAACTGCCAAAAAGCGTTGGATGACAACCAGGGAGAAACAAAACGAGGATGGAGACGACGATTCTTGAAATCCTCACTCAAAACATTAACTGAACCATTAACTGCTGCAAAACTACTTTTCACTGCTACATATTTCCATAAAAAGGGGGCAAAAACAGAAAACCACAAAACGGATGAATTTGGACATGACGCTGGAGATCACCGCTCTTCATCGCGGCTCCAACGAAAGTGACGAAATTATCTTTAAAAATTGATCGCATAAGTTAGAATAAACAAAGCACTTTGGGTATAAACAAAACACAACGGAAATTAAGACGTAAATTATTAATTTGAAAACGCAATATCGGGAAGTTTGAACAAAGAAAAATATTGAAGAATTTGCGCCTGTGACATAAACAAACAATAAAATGTTTTATTATCGACGGCGGCGACGTAAAAAGAACGAAAGATTATTTGGGTTTAAATTGAAAGATACGAACTAAGAAACATTGAAAAAATTCTTCGTTATTATAATGCATACATAAGGAGATTTCAATTTAACACTTATACGAGGGGATTCCAATAAATTTCAAATGCTGCACCTTTCAAACGAGCCCAATAAAATACCATCCCGTATCGATATGATTGAATTTTATCCGCCGCATGGAGAGTAAATCAGTCACTTACATAATTATATGCTAAAAATTGAGGACCTTGCTGCAAGAAAGGGGCAGCTCCATTTTTGGTCAAATTAACAATGGAATTAACTAATAATTAACTAAATTATTATTTAATTCCTAATTAATAACTAGTTAAATAATAATTAACTAATAAGTTTAAGTTGAGTATTCAGTGTATGATTCAGTCGATTGAAGTCCATTGCTCTAACGGTCTAACGTATTCTCTCAGTGCATTTTACGAAATTTGACCACGTGTGTTTCTATACAACTGTTTATTTACTTTTTAAGTATTATTTATTTGTATCATGAGTGGTGCAGAATCTGATTTTGATAATGTTATTCTGTTTAGTAGAGGTTTGTCTGATCTGTATAATCCATCTGAATCGGAAAAAAGCTCTGATCCTGATGACGCAGGTCCTTCAGTATAAAAAAGACGTGTAAAAAAACACAAGCTTACAGTCAAGACAGTTCAAAACGAGGTTCAGAGTGTTTCGTTTTCGAAGAATAGAAAAAGTGTTTATCCAGCTAAGTGAAAACGGAACATTAAGAAAAAGTATATTGCAGAAGGGAAAAGTTATGTTAACTGGAAAGGTAGTAGTGTAAGACCTAGGCAAAGTGGACCTAATTGTGAATGTAAGTTTAAATGTTTTGAAAAGGTGAATGAAAAACAGAGAAAAGCAGTTTTAGTAAACTTTAATAAAATAAGAGACAAACAGATTCAAACTATCTAATTGGGTGGTTCAATAACAACAAGCAATGTTGCCAGAACTCGGGCTAAAACTGGTGAGCGAGAGAGGCGTAGTTGTTGTGCTCACAAGTACTATATTAAGCTGGGTATGAAAAAATACTAGTTTGTAGGAGTGCATTCGGAGCAATACACGGGATATCCAAGTCCACGACGTGAGTCACACTACAGTCGAGTGAAAATGTCCCGTTTTTATTTGTCTCCTGATCTCATTGTTAACAAGATGCATGAACTTTATTTGCATGAGAATGAATCGGAATGTGTTGTTGGTAAAAACTATAAACCTAAAGTAACCTACGATTTTTATTTTAGGTATTTTAAAGCAAATTTCAATTATAGTTTTCGGCGCCTCGTTCAGACACCTGCAAAAGATGTGACATATTACACAATAGCCTTCAAGATCCAGCTCTTGATGATACTGAAAAGGAAAATTTACGACTTGAAAAGAAAGTACATGAGGTTAAAGCAAGTCGTTTTTTACAGACTTAAAAGAAAAGACAAAACGGAGCCAACAAAATAATGACATAGAAGCTTTCTACAAACGTCAACTACCGGTCTACAATTTTTGCATACATTCGGGCAAAACCGGCAAAGCTCATTTTTACATTTACGATGTAACAACCGCTAGAAAATCACCGAATGAAGTTGTTTCTTTTCTTTATTACTACAAAAAAAAATATCCTTTCAAAAAATGTCAGACAACTGTATCTCTTTTCCGATAATGCTGCAGCTCAAAATACTACATTCAACGATACTACAGTTACTGCATCTTCTTGTAAGAACCACGTGTTTGGAGAATACTCAACATCGTTTTCCTCAACGAGGGCACAATTTTCTAACATGTGACCGTTGTTTTGGTGTTATAGAAAAGTTTTTACGAAAAAAAGATTGTATTTTCTCTCTTACATCATACTGTCAGTTTATTCAACAGACATCTAAATATTTCATACCCTTTATGGTTCATCAAGATATGATCTTCAACTTTAACAGTCAGTTTGAAAACCATTTTAAAAAAATTATAATGAATTCTCAGAAACAGAGGTTTAAACACCGAATTTTTGAATACAGCAAGGACCACATGGATACAGTTAATGTATCTGTCAGAACTGGTATTTTTTATTTTTGAATCATGCTACATTTTGAGGGACAATAAAGATAAACTTTCAGTTGAAACTAACTTGATGGTTTACGAGTCATCAATACCCGTAAAAAGGGCCAAGTACAAAGACGTAATCCAGTTAGTTACCAACTACGTTCCAGGCAACGAAATGGAGTTTTACCAATCCCTTAAATGTGATGACGTTGGTAATGATAACCATGATTCCCAGATTTCAGGCACGGATGAGGACGACCAAGCAGATGAATAGAATGATTTTCTGTTTGAATATAAAAGAAAAAACGTTTTTGTGTTAATTTTTAATAATAATAAACAGATTTTGCAGTAACTTTTTTTGATTTCCAATAATAACTACAATTGATACTATTTTTTTGTAATTTTGGTGCAAGAGGGGGGCAGCTCCAAATTTTTTTTGCATTTTTTCTGCAAAAAGAAGCTTATATAAATAAAGGAAAAAGTTGGTAGGTGTACCAATATGGTTATTTTTTAACTAAACTGCTTTATTGTATTCAATACATGAGTAAATATTTATAAAATATTTTTTCTATTTTCCCAAAAGTTACTATAAATATAGCTGCCCCCTTCTTGCAGCAAGGTCCTCAATTATGCATCTCACTTTGACTGAACTTAAGTCAAGCCATTCCTGCCCTATTTCTACATGCTCCTATTACTCCAGTAAATGAACGTGAAAAACGGCGAAACTGTATAATCTTCAGTGTTACCACCGAATTGCATGAAAATTTGTAGTAAGGGTCTACTTACCTTCCATTTCACTTTTGGACTTGTGCCGTTGGTTGCTTATAATTTTTTATGGGCGAAAACTACCCCTATTCGAAAAAAAATCGTAAAATTCTAAACAGGTAGTTGAATCCAATCATCTTTTAATGAGGTGAATGAATGCCAATATAATTTAATGTTTTATCACACTTTAACACTTAAATCTCACCTCCTATAATAGTTGTAATTAAAACAAGATCATTAATTGCCTTGTCTCCACTGATTTTCATAGAAATTTGGATTTAGGTAAGGTAAACCGACTTAATAACGGCCCAGTTAAGAAATATTTGACTTTAGACGTAAATATTAAGAAAACGAAATATTAGAGAAAATGGATTTAAAGTTTATTTGATAGCTTGATGTTTTCTTTATTAAAATAATTAATAAAAAAATGAAAAATGTGTTTTTATCCGCCAAAAAAAAATTGTTGTCACTAAAATGTAAAAAACTTTAGTTCCGACCTATGTTGAAAAATTAGTGGTAATTCCGACCTAATGGTGATTTCCGGCCTGTATATCAAAAGAATTATCTTTGTTTTTTTAAACTGTACACGCAATTTTTTGTAAATATGGATTTAAATGTTTTCACGGTAGGTATAAAAAATAGAAAAGCATAAAAACATATTTTTTATATAAAAGACGCATAGAAAAACTAAATAAAATAAAACGATGTACATACGTAATACATTTTGAACATAAAAAAAACAACAAAAATCACTTTCATAAGTTACTTAGCAGTAGTTTTTTTTTCTTCATTTATTGCATAAGACCAAAGAGCCATGAAAGACCTATGGTATAATTTCAATATTTGAGAGAGTGATTCATCGTTTAAAGGCGCAGAAATGCGGAAAGACCTATGAAAATCCGGTGACGTACACTCACTTTTATTTTAACGTTAATTATATTTTATTTTTCAAATATTAATGTTCGAAATAGGCGACAATATATTTATTTACAAGTTTTTACTGACGTTTCGATCTCTATATTCAAAGAACGCTTTCAAAGATATAAATGATAGTTATATTTATTTTATTTGTTTATTATTATATATTTTTATAATCTTATATTGCTTATTTTCTTTTTTTTTCTATCTTTAAAAACGGAAGAGAGATCGAAACGTCAGTGTATTAAACATTTGAATAAATATATTGTGGCTTATTCCCAACATTATTTCTAAAAATACAGAACGACAAACGAAAAGCCATAGAAAATAAATATTACTATCATTTGTATAATTAAAAACGGTCTCTGGATATAAATATCGAAACGTCAATAAATAAACATATGAATAAATATTTTGTGACTCATTCCCTACATTCCCCTAAAAATACAGAATGCCACTAACAAAAAGCTATAAAAAACAAGTAATTTTGAAGAAAGTTTATTGATACCAACCGGCTGTCGCGGAAGTTACGCTAAAACGTCTTTTGACGTGACCCGTACTTGGTTAGACGATGTTACACAATGAAATTTTTTTAAAACAAATTTTAAGACAGTTTCCACACCACCCCAAAGGTATGTCTTGTGGCGCGTTACTTTTTTTAAATGGGTGTTCGCCAAGAGCCATATTGTCTTATTAAATAAAATGAACAAAACACTTAAACAGTATAAAACAAAACAGAATAAAATCCTATAAAAGAAAATAAAATTCTATAAAAACAAAATAAAAATAATGTTTGATGTACCAAAAAATTGTACTATTCTATTTAAACACAAACACTATACACACTTACTATGTTCTTCTCGTTTTTTTTTTGTTTTTGGTTTTTTTATGCTAATGTTCTTATTAAACTATTAGAAAATATTATTCGCTGTCTAAATATGAAGATGCAGTGGTGCTATCACTGTCATTATCTTCACCACCTGGTGTAATTATAATTGGCTCTAGTAAAACTTCGATATGAGTGTCAAGTTCCCACATACGATGTTCTTCTTTAATTATGTGGCCTATACATTTAGTCCATTTCTCTGGAGTTACATGGAGGATTGCTTGAATTAAAAGTTTCTTAATTTCGTTTAATTTGAACGTTTTGTTATTGCGTGCTACTTCTCCTTTCACTTGCGCCCAGATAAGTTCAATGGGATTAAGTTCGCAATGATAAGGTGGTAGACGCAGAACTTTGACACCATAATCTTTTGCAGTTTCATCTACAGCATATTTAAAATATTCACTTTTCCTTAACCGTGCAATGTCAAGTAGCTAAATTTTGAGCATTGATTCTTCGTATGCAATCCCCTTTTCTGTAAGCCATTCTTGAATCCTCCCTTTCAATTTCTTTCATAATCACCTGTTTTTTTCGACTCAAATTGAAGAAAACCATCATCAAGAAACCCTGTATCACTTCCTATATGGGTGATGATTAAACGCCGTTCCTTTTCTGATGGAGCTTTTAATCCTGTAGATCAGCCTTCTATAAATGCTTCGCGTTTACTTTTGACATTTAAATCTTGCCAAACTTTTCCAACTGTATGACCTTCGTTAATCCACGTTTCATCCAAATAACATATTTTGCAGTGGTGCGAATTTTGCGTATTTCTTCTAAATATTTTCTTCTCCACACAATAATTTTATTTTTTTCTAATGGCATACTTTTTCCTGTTGTTTTACATATCGAAAGTTCATTTCGCGCATGGTCATGATTAAGACTCTACGAGATATCTTGGGTAAGAAGTCATCGTTTTTGAGCTCTTGAGAAATATTTTTCAGTGTTTTCAGAATTTCACTCCGAAAATAAAATGAATGAACTTTTCGACGTATAATATTCCTTGTCTCGTCATCCAAAACAATGCTTTTCCTACCTCTAGTTTTACCTTTTTCTTGCTTTTTATTTTCCGATGTATTTTAAAGTACACGATAAATACAGCTAACGGATACTTTTGTTAAACTGCTACAAATGTCGACCACTTGGCTAACATTTAATGCCATTTTTCTGCCGACAATTCCTTCATAAACGGTTCGTATCATTACCTTCTCTTCGGACGTTAATATTTTCCGTCTCTTTTGCGGCTTTTCATTTTTGGAATCAACATCAGAATTTTGCTCTCTTCTCTTGGAACAACTCGGTTTTTCGTCCAACTCCAATAAAACTCAAACCAAATAATCACAGAATATAACTAAAAATTTACTATAAAACGACAAACTATAACAATCGTATTATCAATAACACGTTTTATCAATAACACAAATTTATCGCATAAAATATATTCACAAAATGCAACACATGCCCTACCCTCAGAAACGCCAATGTAAATGAACTATTGTTGATGGGCACTTACTCGACAAAAACTAGTTTTACGGCTTTCTGTGGGTCGGAATTGAAACGGAGTTTCGTCGCTAATTCCAAAGATGCCAAACGATTGAAAAATATTGTTTTAAAATATCGATTTTTATTTTATAAATTTAAATATGTAACGAAACGGAACATATAAATAAAATTTATTTAATTACAATTTTGTGCTTAATTTTTACTATTGAAAAAATCATGTTTTTTTGGTATTTTTATGACGGTAATAATCGCTGCGTGGAAGAATACAGGTTTTGTATGACCATAATTACTACTTGTGAACAAGAATTGGCTACAGTGTACGACAACTCCTGGTCAGTTTTTCTATAGAGAAGCACAAATAAATATACTACTTACTTATATATTGTGTAATTTCTTATGAGAAAACGCAAATTACAATTGAGAAAACGGGTAGTTTTCGAGGGCCACTGCGTACATTTAAATTTGAGGATATTCACCGTTTAAACGATGAATTACTCTCCCAAATAGTGAAATTCTACTATACACATTATGGTTAAACACAGACAGGACGGCGTGCGCCGCGTCGGCTGCCGCGGCGGCGTTAAAAGCGGTCTCTAGGGTACTTATGTTGTGCAACACAGACGAGCCGTCGTTTGTCAGCTCGCCGCGTCGGCCACCCAGCGGTCTATGCTGAGTACCATGCGCCGTCGGCGGTTTTATGACTTCTGGCGGCACATCAGTAATAGATATCTCGTGCTTCAACACATACGTGTGACTGTTTTGCAACGGTTTTATTTGATTACTTTTGTGAGTGTTTGCCAAATTTTGTTATGGAAGCTATCTTCTTCTTCTTAAGGTGCCTTCTCCATTACTGAAGGTTGGCTATAACTACAGCAAATTGCTTTCTATCTTGAGCTATTCTTAGTATCGAATGTGTGTCCATGCCTGTCCTGTCTCTTACATTCTTCAACCAGGAGCCTTTTCTTCTTCCTGGGCCTCTTCTTTCTTCCAGTTTCCCTTCCATTATAAGTTGTATTTTTCTCCTCTGTAAATATGTCCTAGATAACTCGTTTTTCTGTTTTTTTTTGCAATATTTAGGAGTTCTCTCTCAGTACCCATTCTTCTTAGCACCTCGTTGTTGGCCACGTGCTCTGTCCAAGAGATCTTCAGCATCCTTCGAAAAACCCACATCTCAAAGGCTTCTATACGCCTCATACTTGTATATACGCCTCATACTTGGAAGCTATAGACATCGATAAATTAATTAACGAAATTCACACACGGCAAGCAATTTGGGATATGCGCTCAAATGAATATTCGAATAAAATAAAGAAAAAATTTGCTTGGGAAGAGGTTACTCACAGTTTTATTTCGGAAGATGCTTTTCTGGGCAATTTTTAATTTCTTTAACTGACGTGTAAAACATTTCTTTATTTTTTCACTTATTTACTATAGGATGTATCCAATATCTGCGTTTCTTCTTCTTCTTTGATCTAATATCAAGTAAACTTGCACTTATTAGGAAAAGAAAATCGTCATCACTTTCACTAGATGATTCTAGAGATATCATCATACCATTCTACGTCCAAAACTCGACTAAATTTGACAACAACGAATATAATGGCAAAAGCCAAAACTATTGCCACTGTTAAACCGCCTCATGTGTTTTAAGCCGCGAGGCAGCCGACGAGGCGCAGACGCGGCGCAAGTCGCCCTGTCTGTGTTTAACCTTTTTCTCTCAAATACAGAAAAAAACGACCTTTTTCTTAATGTACTAAAGCGATGCAATTAAACAAACATTTTTTTGATAATGATACATTTGACCTATTTTTTTCATAGCATTGATTTTGAATCTATCTTCTATTATTTTTTCTGGAAAATTTTTCTCCTCGTAAACTACAATGACGTAGTTACCTAGTTCGTAGTCGCCCACCGTTAAATCAATAGAATTGTTAGCTTTCGGCTTTCTAGTTCTTTCACCTGTTTTTCTCCCAGAACCAACATTTTTGTTTAAAATTTCATTTTCTTTTTTATTTGCTTTATCTATGTTTTTCTTTATTCTCAATGTTTAGGTTTAATTACATAGCTTTTGGAAATTTAAATTTTTTCTGTTCTCTTGCCATCAGATTGTGCATTTTTCTTCGTGATGTTAGGTGCTTTTTTGCCTTTTTCTTCAAGTTTTTTTTTCCTTGCTTCCTTTTAATTTTTTTCAGCTTCTACTCTTCTTTGGTACTTGCAAAATAAAATGCATTTTTAAATGGCGTTGGAAATTTTGGACGAGTGACAAAATAGGATTGAGCAGAATATATGGGAGATTGATTTTCAGAATAGGTTCAGAAATCATGAAATATTTTGCGGCATGTAGCTTTGACAGATCCTAATATAGCAATATCAAACGGCTGCATGATATTTATGGAATTTGAAACCAGTGCTACCAAAACAATTTCATTTTGATATATTACTAACATGTTTATCCAAAAATAACACGACAGGTCGCTTAATGTTTTTTTAGTTCAACCATTTATTAAAATAGTTTGCGACATACTCATAAAACGTTTTTGTATTCATCCATCCACTTTCATTTTATCCGATACCCCAACCTATTGGCATCGTTAGAACTAAATATTTTGGTAGCCTTGTATAGGGAAACAAAACCATTGGTGGTGGGATATCTCCACTAACGGATATGGTTGCTAATACGGTCAGACATTCTTTTTCGTCATTAGCAGTTCTATTATATACAATTTTACAACACAGTATTAGGCTTGGATCTTTAAACACATCTGTGATGCGATTTTAAATAAAATAATATACTTTCTTGAACCAATTTCTTATCCTTTCCTCTGTAACGAAGAAACAGTGAGCTGTCAGATTTTGCCATACACGAGGTATTACTACCGGATGATGGGTTAGGAAATGTTAGTTCCATCTATTTCCAGAAATTCCATTCTTAAATGGATTGGCTCACTTTAGATTTTTAATAAGCACTGCTACGGTGTTAATAAGCTGATCGCGCGTCACGGGAAAACCCGCGACAGCCAAAAACAATAGCTATTTTACGATTAGTTTTTTGTACTGTGTATCGTATACCAAAAATGTACTTTTTGGTATACGATACCTCTTGGATGCTTTATAGGCAGACATGCCAGTTTTCATGTCATTTAGGATCCGATCCAGTAGATCTTGTGAATATTTTTTCTTTGCATTGGCTTAGGCTTAAGTTCTGACCATGATTCTAGAAAAAAAAATTAAATGTGAATAATTGAGTCTTTTTTGTAGATACCATGTCAGGCTAAATTTGGGTTAGGTCGAAATAAGAACACATGCGAAATATAATGAAATCTAATACCGCCCTATCTAATCTAATAACCAAGCCACGTGGTTTGTTTTTTAACCAGGAGGAGTAAACTAAAAAGACAGATTTACACCCAAGAAAGTTACTAGAAAAGTCACCAAATACATTTTATTTTTTGGTTGATTTGGTTGTTTATGTTGGCCTTGCGGTAATCCAGTAATCAGTATCGGACAACCTCACACGTCGATTCTAACCTAACTTTGTTTGTTTATGTATGAATAAAAATTTTTTCCAATTCACTTCCAATCATCGAGAAAAAAGACAAAATAGGGAATCTAATCGTTATGAAAAGGAGACCAAAATTCATAAAAGTGGCCTCTTAATATGCCGGAAATTCAAAGGCACCAATTTTAAATTTTACGACACTTCACAATAATCATACAGTGGTGTTGAGGTTACAATTTATCTAATGGAATTAGTACAAAGTGTGAAAATTTTAATATATTGATTGTTTTATTTAGGTAAATATTTCATGTTTTTTTATAAGGTCATAAAACAGTAGCTATAAAATATTTTTCAGAATGTGTTTTAGACGAGAAAGTTTTAATTAAAAGATAACGATAATAGTCTAAAATATAACACAATTGTTAAAAAACTTCAATATAAAGAAGCTTTCATGTTACAGTTGGGACAAACAGTAACATAACCCAACTAAATTCGATTTCTTAAACAAGGAAAGAGACTCTCTTTCCTTGTTTAATGTGTCCTCTCAAAAAGGCACTTCCCGTCTAACAATATTTTTGCCTCCACTACCTTTACGTTTCCTCTTTTGTCTTTTTGTTCGATGCTTCCAATATTCATTGTTATGAAGAAGTTGAAGAATTTTTTTACTTGAGTTTATTGATCACATTGAAGAAAATTGTCCGAAACGTATACGAAATCGATATATTCGTGATAAAATAATATCTAAAATCCAATGGAATTTTACAATATTTCATCAGTGCATTAACTTAAACAACAAATATTGTATGCTATATATATATATATATATATATATATATATATATATATATATATATATATATATATATATATATATATATATACATATACGTATATTTTATATAATTTTCATATTATATCGTATGTTCAAGGATAGAAGGTCGACTGCCAATGGACATCTTACTGTTCCAGTCTACTTATATTCCTTAATTGTTCTGTAAATAGTTGAATTCACAACACCTAAATTAGCACATTACTTTAATAAATCTTGATTTTAACAATAACTATTCTGCAAAACTAACCTGTTGCCTGTTTTATTTTGGCTACCATGGCTGTTATTTTCATCCCAGGATTATCAATTTTTATTTATTTGTACATGTTTATAATGCATTGTTTTTCATTGGATGATAAACGACCCAAATCTATTCGGCGTTTTTTAGGTAAAGAAGGATAATTACCACTAGTACTTGGCTTTGAATCCACATTGTTATCTTAATAACACTAATACATCGCTAAATAGTTCTGAAAATAACTGTTTTTGCAAACGAAAAATCTAAAAATTAATAACGCAGAAAATACAAAAAATCGTCGATATAATTTTTAAATTTAAAAATTTCATAAATGTCATTAGTGTCAAAATGTCATAATTTAGTGGAGTAAACTTGCCTGCGGTTTTACCATTTACAAATAAGCATTACGGCGCGGTAAATTTGAATTACTCCTCCTGGTTAAAAAACAAACCATAGTATATTATAAAAATTTTCTAAACGGAATATGTAGGTGCTAAATGCAATATAAGTGGTTGAAAAACATTGAATAAAAAAGGCTTGTTTCCCCCTCTTTTTTTGTATCTATTGCTATTTTGCAGCAAGGGTTATAAATTAAAACAATTTTAACCAGTTGTATCTTATAGAAATTTAATTCTCACTATTTTATTACGACATTGCTACAAAATGAAACTTTTATTGCTACAAAATGAAAGTTATAAGCCACAAAAATAAAAAAAAATGAATGTTTTTAATAATTTTTTAATATTTAAATTTTTTTATTAATGTTATCGACCGATTTGAGAGGTTGGATGAGTCAATTAATATTACTGAAGTTATCACACAACTTTTTCTGCAAAAATCCGAATGCCACCTCTCACATCCACCTCAATACAGATCCGCCCTGATCTAATATGGAAAATTTCAATTTAAAGACATTTCTTGTTAAAAACTATTTTTAGGGATTTCTGATAAACCGTGTTTATTTTTTACCCAATTTGTAGACGGGACCGAAAAAAATAGATCAGGGCAATTTCGTCAGAAAAATTATAAGGGCGCCCGTTTTTTGTACCGGTGAGTGTAATTTTATCTACAGTATCTGATACAAATTATATTAGCAATATTATTTTCGTATATTTTAAGAAAAAATGCACAAATAAGGTAAATTATCGACCCAACTAGAGGATTGAATTATTAGCATCCTCAATATGGAATATTTTTCTTTTTATCTTGTTTCATTCTGCGTCTCGCTCGCTGCTATTAGTCTGAAATTAATAATGTTTACCGAGGTAAGTGCTTCTAAGTGGTGGTTAAAATTGTATTAAAACTATTATTTGCCGAACCTAACCTAGGGCAAATGATAAATTTTGAAATACACAGTGCCTGTTGAGAATCCGATAATGGGTATAGGTATAGAGTCTACCTTATATTTTTTCTCTTCCATTTATTATGGCATCTGATTAGTAATTATGGTATTGATTATTACTTGTTTGATTGATTGATTATTGATTGATTATTTATTCGTTTTATTAATATATAAAACAGAAGTTTTTTATATATCTATGCTCTTCTTTTTTTTGATAGGCCTACAATACATGTTGCAGAAAAGAGAAGCATATATGAATAACTAATTAATAAGTGAAAAATTAGAAAGTAATTTTTAATAGGCAATCTTGAAGGGAAAATTTATGGCGGGATTTTTAATTTTGTTGTAGCTTGTCTATAGCTGGTCTATAATGGATTACGAATGATAAACTTAGCAGCAGCACTAAATATGACAGTAGCTAAACTGAGAACATACACAAGGTAACCTGGATCTCTCATGATGGAAGAACAACGAGTTAGATTGATCACATCCTAATAGATTTAAGACATGGAACAGACGTAATAAACTGCAGAAGTTATAGAGGCGCAAACATAGACTCAGATCATTGCCTAGTGATCTCAACATTGAGGGTTAGAATTTCAAACACCAGTAAAGAAAATAATTACAGAACGGTACTCAGAAAACATCACTTAATGTAAATAAAGAAGACCAGACATATATAGACTCCTACTTGACCAGAATAAAGGGAGATATTAAAGCAGCAGTGAAAGATAAAATACGAACAGAAATTTGTACCCGTGAAAATCATTCGTATGACGCAGAATGCAAGAATGCAATATAAGAAAACATTTTAATCTACAGAAAGATAGTAACCTGACGAACTAGAACAACTGTAGAAGATTATCAGACCAAGAAAAGAGAAGAAAAGAGGATGCACAAAAGAAAAAAACAAAACTAATTAAATAAGGAACTTAAATATATAGAAAACTTCAACGAAGAGAAAAATTTCATAGCATTCTATAAGATAGTTAACATCAATAGAAAAGAATTCCAGGGTACCACAAGAAAATGCAGAAGTCAGAATGGCGACCTATAAACAACAAGGAATGATGTATTGAATAGATGGGTGGAATACTTTAACCAGGCACTTCATATAGAGGAACAAGAAGAAAACCTAAACAAACGAAAGAGATGAGGTAGGAGAAACAGATAAGTAGGAAGATTAACCACCAACGATTCTGGAAGTTAAAGTTGCAGTTAAAAAACTCGCCAGAAACAAATCACCCGGAATAGATAATCTCCCAGCTGAACTATATAAAGAAGGTGGCCACGATATCATAACGGCATTACAGCAGCTTATAAAAGAAATATGGACACAGAAATCCCTCCCCAATGATTGAAATATTGGAATACTTTTTGCACCATACACAAAACAGGAGATCTCTTTGATTGCTCCAACCACAGAGAAATTATGCTTCTAAATGCAGCGTATAAAATATTTTCCACAGTACTATGTCACCGTATGGCACCATATGCAGAACGGATAGTAGGAAAATACCAGGATGGTTTAAGCCTGGTATTGGATTGCAGATTTTATTTCAGTAAAGCGACAATTTATCAGATTGAAACCCTGATATAAATTATAAAAAAAAAACAGTGGATATTAGCATAGATACTTATCCCATACTTATAGACTACAAAGCAGCCTACGACTCTGTGAATAAGAGAAATGTTCAAAGCAATGAAAGAGCTAGGAATACCAAATCAATTGGTAAATTTTACATAACTAACTCATAAAAAACTTGAATATAGAGTACGAATTCAAGGGGAACTGTCTGAACCATTTAAAACAAATAACGGGCTGCGCCAGGGAAACCCCACTCTCCTGTATACTGTTCAATCTGGCTCTGAAAAAAATAATACGTATGTCTCAAATCACAACCATTGGTTCAATATATAATAAGTCAGTGCAAATCCTTTCCTATGCCGATGATATTTATATTTTTTGAGAGAACGGGAAACGCTGTACAAGAGGCGTATGTAGCATTAAAAGAATTAGCTACAAAAATAGGTTTAATAATAAACACCAACAAAACAAAGTATATAAAAATAAGCACTCAACCACAGATCCTACGACCACTTGTTATAGAAAAAGACGTCGTCGAAGCAGTGAACGAATTTGTATGCCTATGACCGCCCCTTAACACTGAAATTAATACTACAGCACAGATAAACCACAGAATTTACACAGCCAACAGATGCTATTTTGGGCTCAATCTCCTCCTTAAATCCACAATTATATCGAGAAATACAAAAATAAAACTCTACACAAAACAGTCATGTGCCCAGTCCTAACATATGAGCCAGAGACCTGGACTCATAACAAAAAGTATTGAAAACATGTTAGATGTTTCGTCAAAACAAAAGTACTAAGGCGAATCTATGGAGCAGTAAATGACAATGGAGTGTGAAGAAAACGATACAATTTCGAACTTTATGGAATATACCAGGAACCAGGTATCGTAAAACATAAGAACATCTAAGGTGGATAGGGCATGTAATGCAGATGGAACAAAATTACCCAACTAAAAAAAGGCTCTTTGATAGACCCATTGGTCAGAAACGAAGAGGAAGACCCAGAACAAGTCTCCTTTATAACATCGATGAAGACATAACAAATATGGGAATACGTGCTTGACGGAGGAAGGAGATGGATAGGGATGACTGGAGAGAAATTCTCGAGACGGCTAGGATTCACGCAGGGTTGTAAAGCCATAACGATGATGATATCGCACCTTGAAAACCATATGGCAATATCTGCAATTTTTTCGTAAAATGACCTTTTAATGCAGTCTAATAGACAAAAAAAATCTATTTTTTAATGCTATTTAGCAGCATCTGCAACGAATTTTAAATTCCGCACCAGAAAGATACGTCCTTATGGCTTTTGTAAAAAATCTATTCATCTTTTTATACCATCAGGTATTATCTGCAGTTGTTGCTCTATGGTTCTAAAATAGGAACAAAAACTCAGATCTATCTGGCAATATCAGCAGTTAATGCCAAATGGTTTTTCAAGCCTGGCAAAAATGTAAAATTGCCTGTAACTACTTTTATCTGTTGTGTTGTGAGTAAACAATCGTTTTTAATTTAGTTAAACGTAACATCCCGTAGTAGCAGCTTGCCTAGTACTTCACGAGTACTTTCAGCACATGAATTTGACATCCCCTATGAGAAGGTAACTACTTGTAACAGTTTTTTTCCATTTATGCCACTGAGGAGCACGGGCGTCTCTCGCTCAATTACGTGAGGAGATGGAGTTTACATGCCTTCTTTTTGTATTGCATTTTATGCGCTCCCTCTAATATAAGGTTCTTTAAATCAAAATTGTTAATAACTTTATTAATTTTTTTTTGCAGTATGACTCAGTGGAAACGAAGAACATTACTGTTGATTTAATCTCTACTATACTTGAGGAAACGAGAGGAAATGAGGGCGCCAACACGGTTATTAAATCATACAACATTGGTGATCAAAATGAAATATCTGTTTATAACGACCCAGTGATATTCAACCGTCATCAAAATCGAGTGATAATGAGGAAATATGCTCATCCGAGTCATTATTTGAAAAACTCAGTGACGACGATCGTACCTGGCACCCTCAAACCAAATCGAATTCACCTTCGGATGACAACACAGATGAGGAAATTTGTCCAAGACTGAATAGTGTTACTGATTCTAATACTCTTAAAAATTAAGGTGTTGTGGAGATAAGCTCTCAAAAGAAAAGTAGAAAGAGGAAATGTCAACCGGAGGAATGGGGCAAAAATAAAAGAAAGAACTTACGCAATTCAGGAATGGATTATGGTAATGTAGAAAAAATGTGACCCTTGCTCGTAAAATGAAAGCAAGATGTACTGAGGGAAAATGCAAATTTAAAAGCAAAAATGTAACTGATGAACAAAGAACGCAATTATTTAAAAATTATTAGGCATTAGGAGACTTACATCTGTAGTGGAATTTTATAGGAAGATCAGTGGAAAAACTAATGTGAAATATAGAAGAGTAAATCCAGACAGTAATCTTGAAGCAAACTATGCCTATTTCTTCGAAGTGGAAAGCAAGAAACAGAGTGTGTAAGCACAATTTTATTGCAACACTGGAAATAAACGACAAGACTATAACAAATATACAACGTCGTGCTGTAGATGGGTTTATCCCAAAAGACAAGCGAGAACAAGACAAGAGAAACTCACAAGAATGGAAAAAGAATCGACGAAGTCGTGTAACAAATTATAATGAGTTACATCGAATCCATTCTTAGAGTGGAATCTCACTACTTAAGAAAACAAACTACCAGAAAATTCGTCAGTGGTGACAAAACTCTGGCTGATATTCATCGCGATTATATAAAATTTTGCGAAGATAAAGGTTCGTTACTCGGAAATTATGCTACGTTTGGGACAATATTTAACACGGAATTTAATATAAGTTTCTTTAAGCCCAAAAAAGACCTCTGCTCGCTATGTGAAAGTTACAAAAATTCATTAGATAAAACTACATTAGAAGCAGTCTATAATACTCACCGTCAAGAAGTGGAACTTAGTAGAAAAGAAAAAGAAAATGACTCAAAATCTGCAAAATCCAATACATGCATTACTGCTTGTTTTGACTTACAAACCGTATTACCGACACCTTCAGGCGATGTCTCCTTATTTAATTGCAAAATGAGATTATCAACATTTAATTTCACAATTTTTGACCTGACCAAAAATGCAGGACACTGCTACCTTTGGTTCGAGGGAATTGCTAATCGTGGTCCAAACGAAATAGCCTTATGCCTGTTACAATTTCTGAGCCAGAGAACAGGAAATAATATTATATTCAGATAACTGCAGTGGGCAAAATAAGAATAAGTATATTGTCTGTCTTTATCTCTATGCAATACAGAAATTGAACATACCTAAAATTACCCACAAATTTGCCACAAATTGGCCACTTCGAGCGCGGATGATAGATAATAATTTTTTTTGACTTTGATTCAATTAATTTCATTGTGTTTCAATTAATTCATTTTAATTTTTTTTTTCTTTTCAATTTAACTTTAAATCGGTCCTTCGGCATTATTTTTAAACTTAATTTACATAATTAAATTGGATCATATTTACACAGCAATTTTTTAAATTTATTTCTATTTTTATAATTCATAATTTCAATAGGTAAAATACTTTCATTATATATTTTGATTAATATCATACATTAATTATACATATATATTACATTTACGATTTATTGTGTTTTATTGTGATTTATTTACATATTTCCATTATTTTTGTGCTAATTTTTGTGAATTATTATTATTCTACCTGTACAATACTTTCCAACTCATTCTGTACGTCTTGTTTGTTAACTTAAACACATTTCTTTTGATTTTCTTTGTTACTATACTTTTCGTTACTTACCTTTTTATCGATGTTCTTACTTGTTTGCAAATGTTTTGTATAAAACTTAATGAGGTCGCTGGTTAAATGATATTCGATAAATAATAATAACGAAAAAATGAAATAATTTGTTTGTAAATCAATTAGCGAAAAATAGCAAATATAACTGTCAATAAATTAGGAAATTAACTGGTCTTACTCATTATTGATGTTTGTACAAAGAATATCGACTTACCCTTTGAAATATTGATGGATTCCTAGCCAAGGAGATCTCCTGGAGGACGCCCGCCGACGCGGCTCTATGGCACGAGAGCCAACAAACTTGGTGTGTCTCGTTCGCTGTCTTGGGATGAAGTGTTGTGAGATTGCAGGTCAGAAAAGAACCTCTGGCCGTTGGGTGGAAGGGGGTACATCAATAAATCACCCTATTGTATTGTGATTTAGAATGCGATAATTTAAGTTAATTGAGACAGTAATACGAAACCGTACACTTGTGTGCATATTTGTGACACAGAATACAATCAGTTTCTTTTTTAAATGCAATTGACCGTCTATTAGTTGGCAAAATTTAATTTATTTTTGTTCAATAGCTCCTTTAGGCTTAAGTTCTCTTGCTTTATAAGGACATTTAATTTCGATTAGGCCTGATTCACCTATTAAACCATCAGGGATAGCCGCAAGAAAGAGATATTCATCATATATGAAAGTCCTTATAGTTCAATATGAATATTTAAAATTGTTTCTAATATTTTTTTTTGCTTTAGATTCGGTCGCAATTCCATATTATGTAAATATATTTCCACAAAACGTTGGATTCAATATTGCTTCCACAGTTTTAGTTCTGTCCGTTTTTTCTCGTAATTTAGAGATATTTTACGGAAATTACTGGACTTTGGCGATTACTGACGTTCTGTATACCAAGCAGCACTGTTATTTTGAACCGTTGTATTATTAAAATTCTGTTCCTTCTGAGATATTTTTTTTGTAGATTTTTTAAAAATTCCTGTTTTTTGCTTCAAAGTCTTCATCCAACAACTGAACTAACTCTTCTGCATTTAGGGCATAGTCTTTGTCAGGTTTATTAGTACTTGTTTTTTAATATATTTTTTTTCTTTTTGTTTCTTGTACCCAATTTTTACATTTTTTTGAACAAATAAATTTTGTTAATAAACAGTTGCACTTTTGCTATATTTTGTAATACATTATTTAAATAATTTCCCCGTAAATTATAGATACTCCTGCCGCCAAACATGTTAACAGATAGATACCTCTCTGGTTTGATTTACACCTTTACCTCCAACAAATTTTGCAATGACAGAATTGAAGCTTTCGGCGTTATTATTGGTGGCGCTTTTTATCAAATTTGTTGCACGATATTTAAGCCTATTGCTGAATGATGTAATATCGGACAACAAACCGCACTCTTAAATTACAGGAATGTAATTAATTTCCTGGTCTAAATTTTGTTTTTTACAAAAATAAGGGGCACAATTTTTGTGATTTCAATATATAGTTTTAAATCAAGTATTTTTTTTATTGTCACTGGAATTGTTTTCGCGATGATATTTGACAACACAGTCAATTACCGTTCGTAAGCGTTGTACATTACTTTATAGTATAAATCTTAATTGCAAAGGAATAGGTTTTCCCGCAGAACGGTTTATAACTGTTTTTATAACAATATTATTGTTTCACTATTTGCTTATATAATAATAATGTATTATATAAAAACAGAGAAAATTCTTCTCTTTTCTTCTTTACATGAGCTCAGTGTAATACCCAAATATTTTGCAGTAAATAGAAGAGAAGCTCATGGACAATAATACAGCCATGGAATTAATGTTAGCTGACGGAAGAGAAGAAGAAAGTCTAGCACGAGAATGAAGTGAACTTAATCAGAAGATAACAAAGCTGTTATTACTGTAATAGTTGATATATACCTAATAGTATATATCATATATAATATAGTATATATCGTATATAATAATATATAATAGTGCACGAGCATGGACAAACATGGACGAAGATCAAATAAGTCTGTATTTTCGGCCAATTTGGGTGTGGCTTGTATTATAGGAAAAAAGAGTTATAAACTATTGTACTAAGGCGTAAAAAACAAGTATTGTTGTGTGGGTGTGTGCTTTAAAAATGTTATTACTCAACACGTAAGCTACAATAATTATAACGGTACTTCGACTGCGATAGAAATTGCAATTCTTGTAGAAGGCTTTTAACAAAGCATTCAAATGCACAACTCAAAATATTTTTTTGCTGATGGCGACAGCAGCACGCACAAAAAAAATATGTTAAGCCAAGCCGTATGGCAATATCTTTTTTATTGAGAAAATCGAGTGTTAAGCAATTTTGTCAATCGACTAAGAGAACAATCCTCAAAAAAATACAGTTCTGCGGGAAAACCTATTCCTTTGCATTTAAGATCAGTACTAAAAAGTAATGTACAACGTTTACGAACGGCAATTGACTGTGAACAATTCCAGTGACAATATAAAAATACTTGTTTAAAATGAGAATCGTAAAAAATGGTAAAAATCGCTAAACGTTTATTTATGTAACACCTTTCTGGCAACTGACTTCATTTGCGGCAATGCACTTTAAAAAGCATTTTGATTTTTGCCGATAGGACAGTCTTATCAAAAGATATCGAATTTTTACCGTCAAGATGATACAAATTTTATTTAAAATTAATTGCGCGCACGTACATGACATTGAATATCACCGGTAGCTTCAAGCGTTGTTTCTGAGAGAACGATTTATTCTACACAAAAAATGCTTATAAATATTTTTTTGTTCAAAATTATCTCAGCTATATTTTTTATTTGAAACATGTTTTCTTTGAAACATTTGAAATCATTTTTGATATTTTACGTTTGTCCCCACCTACGAGGGAGGGCTTTGGGGACGCCTTGGGATAAAAGTGGTAAATTTTTTATATCTTCTTTGGGGTCCCAAAATTGACACTCTCAGGAAAATTCAGCTTGTTCGTATGATTTTTAGATGTCAAATCTCTGAAGGCTGGACTAAATTGTTGATATAAATCGCATCAGGAGGTGAGACTCTTAAACAACACGTATCCACAGCATCTTCCCGAGCAACATACATTAGTAGCACCAATCAAAATTAATTGATAACATGTTGTGGTGAAGAAATAATTGAACAAATAATGAATCAGGTTCAAAGTTCCAATTTTTACTCTGTCATATTTGACGAAAAGACCGACGTATCCCACGTGGAACAGCTTTCTCTAAATTTGAGTTACATATACAGAATAACAACATTCATGAAGACTTTGTCAAGTTCATCGACGCTTATGTGAGAACATAAAAATAATTAGTGAAAATCAAGAAAGAGGTGAAGAACAACGCCTGACAGGAGAAGCATTGGGAAAAATAGTATTTAAGTTGTTGAAAGAACTGTACTTGGATCCGAGGAAATGTGTAGGAATCGGTATTGAGAGTTTTAGCGTTGTGAGCTCTGACGCAGTCGGTGCAGTCACAGAAATAGAAACGGTCGCAACAAATACAGTTAGATGTCCTTGCCTACATCATATTTTAAACAACTGCTTTCAACTTGTACCTATGTATCGTCGATCTGAAATATAGTGGGAACAATGAAGTCAGTAATATCATCTTTTAACAAACCAGCCAAGAGCAATGAAGTTTTAAAACTGAAACTCGGACAAAATTTAACAAGTTTATGCGCATAAAGATGGGTTGAATACCATGAAAGCGTAATCCAGTTCAGATATGACATTTTACATATATCTAATTGAAGCACTATCTATCTATCTCAACATGAAAGGATCCCAAGACCGCTAAAATTGCATCATCATTATCATCATCATCACTGGCTCGACAACTCTTTTTGGGTCTTGGCCTGTTCCAGGATTCTTCTACATTCTGATCTGTTTCGTGCTTTTTTTCTCCAGTTTTTTTTATTTTTAAGGTTGTTATATCATTTTCTATTTGTTCTAAGTATCTCAGCTTCGGTCTTCCTCCTGTTCTTTTTCCTACTGGCATCTGTTTGAATATTTTTTTTTTGGTATTTAGCCTTCTTCCATTCTTTCTACATGTCCTATCCAACGCAGCCGTCCTATTTTAATAAATGTTATAATATCCGAATCCTTGTATAGTTCAGAGTTGTATCTTCTTCGCCATATTCCGTTTTCTTTTGTGCCCTTATATATGTGTGTATAAGATTTTTCTTTCGAAGGTGGCTAACAACGATTCCTATTTTAGTGAGTGTCCAGATTTCTGAGCCGTATGTGAGTACCGGTCTTATTAGGGTTTTATATATTTGGCATTTTGTTTTTCTTGCGACGTTATCTGATCTTAGTTGCCTAATTAAGCCATGGTAACATTTATTTGCAATAAATATTCGCCTTTTCCCTTCCTCCGTAACGTTATTATCAGACGTGACTAGGGATCCCAAGTATATAAAGTTTTTTACCCCCTCAATGTTGTATTCTCCATTTGTTATATTTTGTGGCTGCCTTATTTCTGCGTTTTTACTTACCTGCATATATTTTGTTTTAGTCTGATTGATTTTAAGACCACTGTTTTGTGCAGCTCGTTCTATTTGGTTGTATGCTTTAATCATTTCTCTTCTTGATCTTGCGATTATGTCAACATCATCTGCAAATGCTAGTATTTGCACGCTTTTATTAATGATTGTTCCTCGTGTATTGACTGTTGTGTCCCTCAGTATATTCTCGAGTACGATGTTGAACAAGATGCATGATAGAGCGTCTCCCTGGCGTAGTCCCTTTTTCACATCTATTGTTTCCGTTAATTCATTTGGTATCCGGATTCTACTTTCTACTTTTAGAGATTCTTTTATCAGTTTTATTAGTTGTTTTGGTATATTAAATTCTTTCAGTGCTTTTATTAAGAATTCTCGGTTTATATTGTCATATGCGCTTTCAAAGTCTATGAAGAGATAATGTGTGTCGATGTTATATTCACTTGTTTCTTCGAGGATCTGTCGCAGAACAAATATCTGGTCTATTGTTGACTTCTGTCTACAGAAGCCACTTTGGTATTTGCCAACTATTTTTTCAGCGTGTGGTCTAAGTTTTCATAAATGACGTTGGACATTATTTTGTATGCTGCATTCAGCAGCGTGATTCCACGGCAGTTTTCACATTCTAACTGATTTCCTTTTTTATGTAATGGTACAATAATACCGCTACTCCACTCCGCTGGTAGCTGTTTATTCGACCATAATATCTTTGTTATCAATTCATGTATTGTTTTTTGTAGTGCGTCTCCTCCTTGCAGTAGTAACTCCGATGCTATTCGATCCGATCCCGGTGCTTTATTGTTCTTTAATCTGTCTACTGCTGCCGCTAAAATTGCATAAACTTTGCTTAATTCTTTATGAACATCAGAGTTTTTAATGTCAATAATGTCACTGATTGACATACTAAAATTAATACTGCCACTAAGCCGACTTTTACAAACAAAATCTCTTGATGTTAACCTGGCGACTAAGACTGTTTCCAATGCCATGCTGACTTTAAAAGATAGATATAACTGCGAAGAAAGTGTTAGTAAGACCTTTACCGAAGTTAAAGAATTAGCAGACATTTTGGACGTTTAAGTGAAGTTACCTAGACTTGTGAGTAGACAGACTAATTACTATTTTAGTGGGAATAAGCCACAATTGAAGGTTAAAATAAGTTTCAATTTCCACAATTTTTAGTTAGTATGGTTACAGCAGAGAGATCCTTCTCTACGTTAAGAAGAGTGAAAACTTGGCTGAGGACAATGGGGGAAACTCGACTCACGAGTCTTTGCCTCCTTCATGTTCACCGAGATATTGAAGTAGACACTGAAACAGGAATAGAGCGATTTGCACATCAGCGAGCCAGACGACTCAAATATGTTATATTAGTGTACAAGAATAATTTTTGTACTAGACAAATAAAGGAACTTGATCAATATTATTCATCTTTTATTTATGCTATTTTAATTTTATAAAGTAAAGTATATTCGTTTCTTTGTACTTGTTGGACTTCATGTGGTTTTAGGTTAAAATTTACTGATTTTTTGTTGCTAGACTAATAAAAGTACTTTAATAACGATAAGTTTTGAATTTTTTTATGACACCCACAAGTGTGTAAAAAGTGCCTTAAAACACCATTTTAACCATATTTTTTTAAATTTCTTGGATGCGCCCTTGTAGCATATTCTCTCCGTATTGAGTCCATATTGAATGATGTTAGTTGTGTTATTATGTTTTTTCATTTTGTTAAAAAATGATTTATATTGCTTGATTGCTTTTTGACATTTGCATAGAGACCTCCCACCATGAGGGAGGTCTCTATTTTCTTAATATTTTAGTTTTTAATAATATATCAGTTTCTCTTATAACTATTTCTCGTATGACTGTTATGCTCTGTATGAACACAGCTGAGAATTTCATAACTCCCATGATTATTTTTCCAAGAAAAAGTCTAGTAAGCAGTTTAAAAAGTGTTCTCCACCATTTTCATACCTTATCCTTAATTGCAGTTCTGAATCGTCCAATATTTCACACCAGTCATTAACACCTGTATGTATTAGTTTTTTTACAATAATAGTACCTAAATAACAAATAAGCAAAAAATAATTATTCTATAGGTATTTGCGAAACTTCCTATGTTATATTTGTAGACGCTGTCTTTTCTTTCTAGTCATAAAGGAGTAATATTGCTTTAATGAATAATGATTTTTTTAGTTAATAATTATTTCAATTGAGTAAATTTCAGTCACTTCACACGTAGTATATCACATTACATAGGAATTTACAGCTAATCCATATGCACACAATCAACTGTAATAATACCTAATTTCCCTGCTTTTTTATTTAATTTTAGAATGTCGCGCAGAATTGATATCATTTATCCAATATACTTCTATAAAAATTCGGGGTTCCTATAATTAAACCTCAAAACCCACATTATTAACGAGCTAAGGTCAAGAAAGAACCTTCACATGATGTAACAAAACAGAAAGAGAATAAAAATGATCGTCAACAAGGTTAACCGTGTAGTCACGTTTGAAAATTTTCCCTGCAATATCATATCTGCGAAATTAACGTTGCCAAATTTAGATGATTTTATATAAAGAGTTGTAAATGTACTAAGAATGGCGAGCAACACCAATTATTATACTACAAATTTAGTTATATACTTTGATATAATACTACCTACATAAATATAAAGAAAATCGAAAGAATAGTTTTATTGGTTAATAGTCTAAGATCCCACTGCAAGATCACTACGTTTATAACGTAGTTAATAAAACTCACATTTTTTACTTATTTAAAATACGGTGTAAGTGAGACCGCTCCCGTAGGAAAAATGGTTCTGATTCTGTTTCTTTGTCGATTCTTGTTCAAAAATGTCCCCTTTAAATAAACAAATCTGAAGGGTGCTTGGCGGAATTTTTTGGCAGAAATTATTTAAACAATTTGTTTAAACAAATTACAAAAATCACATTTTTAATTCCAGATAATTATGTTTTATGTTTAGGTTTTTTGTGTTATTTTAAATAAAGAAGGTCTGTTGACATTGTTTCTAAGTTGAAAGTTTTCGAGTTATAAGCGATTTGAAATCTAAAAATTCGAAGTGCCTAAATCGAAGTTTAAACATTCGATTTCAAGATTCTAAAGAGCAACCGGAGCTTATTTCAATTTATTGTAGATCGTTGTTTTTTAATTGTTAATTATGCGCGACCACTCGTTATTGACAGGAAGACAAGCATGACAAGAAACTTTTTTTGTTCAACAGGTTGGCTCCCTTATGAATCACCAGTGAGTCTAAAACAGCGACAAAACAGGCTAAACTGGTTTCTACTACTTGTAATATGTACTTACCCAAATACTCCGGTGTTATGTTTGGAATCTTCTTCTTCTTCCTACTTTATAAATAGGCAAAATGCCTGTTTTACTTCGGTTTTTAGCCTGAATTGACGTTGTCTGACCATCTTTTCCTCGGTCGTCCCAATGATCTTCTTCCATTTGGCGATTTGTTTCTTGCTATTCGTACTATTCTATTTTCTGTCATTCTTTTGATGTGTTGATTCCATTCCACTTTTCTTCTTTTGGTCCACGCGTTTATTTCCTCTATACCACATCTCGCTCGTATTACCTCACTTCTTACTCTGTGTCTTTGTTTGGTTTGTTATTTTTCGTAAGACTTTCATTTCTGTTGTTTCCAGTAGTCTTTGTGTTTTCGCCGTATCTGCTCTTGTTTCCGCTGTGTACGCCATTATCGGTCTTATTGTTGATTTATATATCCTGGTTTTCGTTTCCGTTGTGAGGTATTTGTTTCTCCAGATTGTGTTGTTTAGACATCCTGCTGCTCTGTTTGCCATGTTCACTTGTTTTTGTACTTCTTCTTCCCCTTCTCCGTAGCTTGAAATTTTTATTCCCAAGTATTCAGTTTCCATCACTTGTTCTATTATTTTGTTATTTACGACTAGTTTACATCTTCTCGGTTCCGCTGATATCACTATCGCTTTAATTTTCTCTGTTGAGATCTCCATGTTGTATATGAGCGCCGTATCTTCGAATTCTTTAATTAGTCTTTGTAGGTCATCTTCATTTTCGGCTGTAATTATGGCGTCGCGTCGTCGGCGTAGCATATTATCCTTATGTTTGGAATGTTTTCAAAAAAGACACTAGGATAATATTTGTATCTGTTAAAATATATACTTACTTTTTTTTGGTCTGTAACTTTTTATAATAAAATATACTTTTTATAAAAGTAGGAAGAACTAAATTTTGGACTAAAAATTTTTGAGCCAAAAAAACAGAAATTTAAGTAAAAAAACCAAATTAACAATATACAGAACATGGACCATCTCCAAAGCAGACGCAAATCGTCTGCTCGTCTTCGAAAGGAAGATACTACTCAGAATAATGGGCGCAATTAATTAGAATGGTATTTGGAAAAGGCAATTTAATTTTGAATTGCACGAGAAATTCGTACAATTGTACGTATTTCATAAAAATACGGTTATATACGAAATTAGGCGGACCTGTATTATGAGCTTACACCAACTGACGTTTGTTCTTTGTCCTATGAATTTTGCATAAAGCAAAACTTAAAGGTTCCAGAACAGTGGCACGTTACGAAAATGTTTTATGAAGAGAAACTCTACCTTATCAATAAGAGTACCAGAAACGACAAGTCACGCAAGTGCTGTAAATTTTAACAAGATAAATGTTGATAAATTTTTTGACAATTTGGCCAGAACGATGGATAGGGACAGATTTGAGCCTACGAATATATACAATTTAGATGAGATAGGGGTTAAAACAGTGCAAACACCGAGCAAAATTGTGTCAAAAAAGGGGACAGAACAAGTAGGAGCTGTTACCTCTGCGGAAAGAGGTACGATAGTAACTTTTTGCCTGGCTATAAGCGCAATGTTAAATACGGTTCTGCCAATGTTTCTATTTCCAAGAAAGCGGTTCAAACCAAACTTCGTGAGTCGAGCTCCAGTAGGTTCAATCGGAGAAGCTAATGGTTCTGGCTGGACGGACACTGACACTTCTTTATCTACACGAAACATTTTGTATGGTAAACTAAACTATTCTCTTAAAATAAGGTACTACTTGTACTGGACAACTATAGATCGCACCTATGTTTTCAAACTATTGACTTCTGTCGACAAACTGGCATTGTTCTTCTGTCTTTCTCTCCCCACACATCCCACAAATTACAGCCCTTAGACCGCAGTGTCTATGGCCACTAAAATCTGATCTGAATAATTGTATAGATGCTTGGATGAAGAATAATCCCGGTCAAATTATGAACATTTATAACTTACCTGGACTTGTCGCCGAAGCACTACCCAAAGCTACTTCTCCAACCAATATACTAAGTGGTTTTAAAGTGACTGGGATATTCCCTTTTAATAGAAATATTTTTGAAGAACACGAGTTTGCACCATCTTAAACAACCGAAAACGAAACAGCGTCTGAGATGGTTGCAACAATATCTAGAGAAATCGGCAAGTTAAATACTTCTAAGGAGCTATTGGAAAGTATTCGCCCCTTTCCAAAAGCTTCTACTACTACTAAGAACAATACCACAAACAGAAGAAAGAGGAAAACAGCTATATTTACAGAAACACCAGACAATATTGCAATTGAAGAAGAGACAGATAAAGTAAGGAAAAAGAATGTCAATAAGTTGAAAAGAACAATTTCGAAAAAAACAGGAGACAGAATTGAGCTCATCGGATAATGATGATGCTTAGTGCTTATATTGTTTCTAGCCATACTCCAATGACAAGCATGGTGAGGAATAGGTGAAATGCCAACTCTGCAAAGGTTGGGCACATTCTCAGTATGTTGGGCATTGGTTGGGCAGAGATGATGACGATGATTTATGTTTTTACTGCATTCATTGTAGAAAAGATTAAATACTTATGTTTCACATTTTTAAAAATGCTAGTTTTTATTTAATATTATATAACTAGTTGTTTTGAAGAAATAAATATTATTTTGTACCTACTATTTTTTTAGTTTTTGCGATATATATCAAGTTGTTACAATTGTCCCAAAGTTTGTTACAATTGTCTCCAAGGGAGGTACAAATGTAACAAATTATACCGCTATATAAATTATATTTTTATCTGGTAAATTATTGAGCCATGTGTTTCTTTATCATATAACTTCTTCTTCTTCTTCTAATGGCGCTACAACCCTTTGTGAGTCTTGGCCTGCTTAACAATGTTCTTCCATTATGCCCTGTCGGATACTTTATCATATAACAGTTTTCCAAAATTGCATAATATTGTGTCTCCCCTATTTTCTTCTTTTTTTGTATTACGATCCAATTTATATTTTTTACTGATCTGATATCTTTATTGATATCTGATATGCGTGAAATTAGGTATTGTTTGTAAACCCTCTAAACTATTATGTAACACTTACTGCGTCGTGAGCATATTTAATATTATTTAGATGCATTCTATTGACAAATATGCCCTTTTCTCGTTCTTCCATCGCTTATGCAAATATATGTTCAGAGTATATGTTAAATACTAAAGGCGATAGCATGCACCCTTGTCTCATTCTTGTATCCATCGAGATGGACTCTACCTTAACCTACCTAACCGGTCATCTACCTTAATGTTGACCGCTTGGTTATAATTGATATTATGGATGATTTTTGGGTGTATATTATCTAAGTTTCCTGTGTTTTTGACCCATCAGTCTAACTGAGGATACCTACCTCTTGTAATTTAAGCGAATACATGTATATGTAAAGGAGACAGGTCTAGCGTTACGATCAGCAGTGAGTTACGATCGGTTTTATTTCCTTTTGTTGCATTGTTTTGTTCCACAAAACCAGCTCAGCATAAGTAACTATTGGTCTGATAACCATTATATATGTCCAATAGATTATTTTGGAATGTAAAATGTTAGTTTTGCTTTAAAATTTTGGTGCAGAATTAGTACAGCTACATTTGAAGTAGTTTATTAAATTCTTTTCTTATTAAATCATTTGTGATTAGTAAATAAATAAACAATTTATAAAAAATATATAAATGAATATAAAATAATATTTACAGTATGTTGATGTAATAGGTAACAGTGAAATTATTTAAAAAATGACATATTATTTAGCTCAAATAATATTGTTACAAGATTTTGGACGTATGTTGTTCGTTTCTCCTATTTCATTTTCATTACTTTTATATTTTCTTCTCTAATAAACCACTTATTTATTAATAACTAAAACCTTTTGCTAAACCGGCATGAACCACAATAAATCTTTTTCCATCCTAACCACCTGGTTTACGTACACTTTTGTTGTTCTCATTTTGCCATGACATCATTTTTTTTCCTCTATAAAAAACCCACATTTCGTCTAAAAATAGAACTTCTCGTGGATAGGTACTATTTCTGTTTTCCGTGTATTTACGTAAGAAACACGCTCGTTGTGCCGCGATACGAGTTCTTCCAATTAAAGTTCTTTGTCAAAGATCACTTTTTTAAATTTAAAGTCCAAATCTATAAATATTCTACTCTAAGATGTTTTTGGTTTACTTACTACCCTAGTACATATTATATATTTATTGTATTTTAAATTGCCATTTTACTGCCCTCAGGTAAATCACTAGGGCACAGGTTTTCATTTTTATACGAGGTCTGTTTTTCCCGGAGAAGATAAAACATGATTTTTTTTTCTTTTTCGTATATCGTATACCCTCTAACACAAAGTTAAAATATTATTAATAATTGTAATTAAAATTTGAAAAAAAAAAACAAAAATAAAAAATTCCCAATTAGAAATATTTTGTTATGTAATAAAGTTGGTAAATAAATAATATTAATAATATATTATTTTTGCCGTCATTAAAGATTTATAATAGTGTATATTTAAAAACTGGACTTTTTGTATCGCTTGAACAGATGACAACGGTTCCAACGCTCCCCATTCCTTTTTTCTTATTCAAAGTAGGTACTCGATTAAATTTAAAACTAGTTCTTTTGCTTGTGATGCAAGAGTTTTTCAAGGCATACCTAATCTAAAAAAATTCAATAAAATTTTCTTTATGTCATTTCTTTGACTTTTGCGGAAACTTGAAGAACCATTGTTCCATTGAACCATTGTAAAACCATTACTTAACTGTGTAAATAAGGTTAACTTTGTATGAAAATTAATGGAAAAACAAAATACACTTATTATAAAATTTCAAACTCCAATATAGTGAAAAAAATTGTTTGTGTAATATAAATAACTTCTAAATGCAAAAAAAGGACAAAAAAACAGCAAAATATCCAATACTGACAGCCACAAGTAAACAGTAAACTAATCAGTCAGAAACGTCACAAATTGTATTTAAAATCTGAAAACGTCCCGTAGCGTCTTTTTTGTACCTATCTCTTTTCGATGTACTGAGTCTAGAGTGTTCATAAACATAACATGTACCTTTTATTTAATAACAGACGGTAGCTGGTCTGTCTTTAGTTTCATGCGTGGAAGACAAATGATGCTAGATAAAAAATTCATGTTTTTTCTCGCTAGGTATTAATGACACACGGGTAAAGAACCATGGACTCAACTGTATAGAACCATCACCCAAAATAAAAGAATAATGATATCAGAAATAACCATGTCATTGAAAAGTTATCTGAAAAGTGTCTAGCAGATAAATCAAAACGCAGATAATTTATATCATTACATCATCACCAGCAAAATTTTTCAGTATATAGAAATATTTTATGATAATCAAATAGAAGAGATTTCTATAGTGCCAGAATAACTTCATACCTACCTACCAATAATTACTGAATAATTTCTACCCAAAAAATGCTTATGCTTATACAAATAATAGTAGCGTATTTAGTTTTGATGACATAGACACTTTAAAGTAATTTTATCATTTTTTTTTTGTGATTTTTACATCTCTTTAAAAACAACATTCATTAATAAAATCCATTAACTTTTTTTCCTGAAAAATATAAAATTTACGTCCTTACAAGAAGTTTGGCAACGTTCGTTGTTGTGACTGTCAGTTGTCCAAGCAGTAGTTAGGGTAGAGTGAGTTTCACAATACTTCATCGATTTGTGTAATTTTTGTAGGCGTGATAGCGAAAATAAGTTTCAACGACCTATTAATTTTAGTTTAAAGTGTTGATAATAATTACAACGCAGTATTTTAAGTATCTATCGCGTTTATATTCGATTTTTTTGTTGGTGAAGTGTGTAGTCACGCCCTATTGAACTATATAGTATTTCCAGTGTTGCAAATATTCACGTGAGTGCCAAATAATAAATAATCTAATAAGTAATATTATTTTAAAATGGCCTATCAACATCACAATGGACCACCTCCTCAACCGTATGCTCCCCCTTATGAGCCTCAAGCACCACCTCAATATGGGGCACCACCTTACGGTGGTGGTCAACCTTACCCTCCGCAACAGCAGCAACCTTACGGTATGCAGCCACCCTACGGTGGTCAACCTCAACCACCTTATGGACAACCACAACCTCCTTATGGAGGACAACAACCACCCTACGGAGCACAGGTACATTATGGACCAGGGCCGGGACCATATCAACAACCTCCTCCACAACCATATTATCCTCCAACACAACAACAGAATAATGAGGATGATTGTTGCAAATGGTGTTGTGGCTTAACATGCCTGTCACTTCTATGTTGTTGTTTGATGAATCATGATTAACTCTTAGTCACCGTTATTGTTGTATTGTATTAGATCAGTTGTAAATGAAGACTGTTTTGGAGGGTTTTAATATCTGCAAGTACCTATTTAAATTATGATTAATTACTTGGAATGTCCACTTACTTACAGTAAGTTTTTACCAGTAATTCTTTTGGATAATTTTCAAGTTACTAGTCTTTTTAATTCAAGGTAATGATGTAAGTGCACTCATCTTCAAGATTATTTTATTCCTAAAAGTTGACACTAGCTTTGTTGACTATTTTTTTTTCTCTAACAATAAGTGAGTACCTTTTTAAATATAATTTAAATAAAAAATATGAATTTAAAAGTTTAGAAAAACTATGTTTGCTAAACAATTGATGTTATAAACATATTAATGCAATAACAATATTTGATTGAAACAACATAATTCCACACAATGTCTTGAAATGAAACAAATGTCATATGACACAACTAAGGATTTTTTAGCAATGCAGTTCTTAGTTTTAGGAATATTAGTGCACTTAACTACCATTATACTAAATCTACTATGTTTTAATTATTTTAGAATAAACTATATATTTATTCCTTGATTTTTTGAGAAAAAACATTGAATTTTTTATCTGTTTTCCTATTTGAAATACAATTTAAAAACCAGATATGTTTTTAGCTTTATTTATTAAAGCTCTCAAGTGATAACTTATCAAAAATAGCATCACACAGTAAGATGAAAGTCTAACTTCTATTACATTGAATAAATATATTGGTTTGAGTTGGTAATAGTATTCTAGTTTATATGGCATGTTTTAAAAATATCCCTGAAATAGTTTAACAGATAGTCTAATATTATAACAACAGATATCTCAAACATAGACCTAACATTCTGAAATTGGTGGCAGAATGGATTATATTCCCAATCAGCCTTAAAAATGCTTTTCACTGCAATTAGTTTTACTACCCACAACAATGTTGCTTCCAGTACTGTTTTTGTCCTTTATATATAAATCCGTAGCTTATCAAAAGAGAGAATACTTGAAAAAGTCCAGTGTATTTTTCAGGTTTCCACTCTGAACACCAAAATATTTTATTTATCCATATAATAGATTATAGACTAGATAATAAATATTAATATTTAAATATTCATATCCTTTAATTTTTTTGACACATAAATACAGTAAGTACTTAACATTTTATGAATACAAAAATACAGAATATAGTCTAGTAACTAGAACTGGTCTAGTTATTATGTTATAGTGAAATTCTACCAGAAACCAAATTTATATAAATTGATGAATATAAATTTGTTTTTCTGCAGAAATTTAATTATAACAAACTAAGAGCCACAATGTAGACGTCTCCTGAGTGGAAGGGTCGTTAAGCACCCACTATTATTGAACATAACCTATAACAAACTAAGTGAAAAATTTGTAGTATTTCTTATTGAAATTATTAACAATAAAACATTAAAAAATAATTAAAACATCTTATGAGAATTTCATTGGAATGTCTCTTCAACATTTTGAATATTTATTAACTGATCCCGAGAAGTAACTGTATAACTGAACCAGTTTTGTCAAAGATCAGCATTGATGTTATTCATAAGATCCCTTCCTGGTCAGTCATGTCATCTCTTAGCATATTTACTGACATATAGAGCTCTAAAAAGCTGTATCTCAGCTGTATGTATGATTTTTCACACTCCTGATAATCCTGATATGGATGCTTCCATATCAGGAGAACACTCAGTTACATTGTTAGATAATTTATTAGGCTGATAAGCTAGTTTTTTTAATTCTACAAATTTTGTAATACACTAAATTTATATTTGAGTCATCATACTGTGTTTTACTATAAACATACTAGGAACATTGAATATATACAATTCTTATTGCTTTCAGACTATTGTCTACAATTTTGTGATCTTCAATTTATTTCATTAATCTCGAAATCAAACCCTTTATGATCACACATATTTTATGATAACTGTGTAAAGAATTAGTGTTTTATTGAGACTTAATTTGTTTTGTGGAGTTTCCTATTGGTTTGTTAAGTACATAGTTTGTTTTAAAATAATGTGTGTAATCTCACAGCAAAAGAACGGTCAAGTCATTGGTACTTACATAATACACCTAGTTAAACAATAAGTATTGTATTATCATCTTAACAGTATTATTTCTCATATTTGGTTTTTAAAAACTTGTTTGTATTGTGTTTATTTAAATCTTAAGTTGGTTTTTAATTTTATGAGATTTTTTTTAAACTGTTTAGAACTTAAGAGTAATAGACTTTATTGCCTAATGAAAAAACCTAAATACTTACATAAAGATATATTTTTTCAATATTGTATTACCTATTTCATAATTATAAGAAAAAAAAATTGTTATCTTATCTTATGTACAGTACTTGCATTTAACTTTAGCTTGTGCTTTATATTTATAAATATTAAAGGTATACAGATGTAACTTTACTTTATTTTTTCTTGTATATATATATATATTTCCTGATATGATTATGTAATGTAATTTTCTCTTTATTAATTAATAATTTTAACATTCATTATGGTTGAATAATTTTGCATCTCATATTAAAAATCTTAATCCTAATAACAGGATAATGATAGTATATCAGCTGGTTACCACTACTGTCAAAATATTTTATTGTCATCTTTGAAATGAGGCAACAAGCACATTCATTTTAAACCATTTAGTTCATAATAATCTTGAAATGTTTACTGTCTATAAAGTATAAATATATTGGTAGCTGTTAGTTTTCTAACGTTCTGCATCTTATTTCTTAACAGATACCACCTGATCCTTAGATATCCTCAATAGGAGATTTGACTATCTTCTTCATAAAGTATTACTATTAATATTGATGTTTGAATGTTGGAAACCAAAAACATGATATGAACTTTATCCATAACATTTTAAAAGACCAAAATTGTGCTTTGTCAGTATTAGTGACAGACATTTCTTAACCAGGAAAGTCTTCTGTAATATCTTGGCGTTTAGTGCTATCTATTTTGCTTCTTGGTTACTTTGCTTTTAAAACATTTTGTACATGTGATTTCCAAAATGTTCAGTTTTCCAAGACCTCGATTAAATCACTATTTAGACTTTACTCCATCTATCCATTCTATGGTTCTACAGCCCAATTAGAGCTAGGCCTAACCATTCTCCTCCATGATCGTATGCCAAGGAGATTTCTTCTGTTTACTTCCATTCCATTCTTTAGGCAAACATTCTGAGATAAAATGTCATACTTGTATCTGATTATCCACCTGTTGTTATTATTTATAGTACTTTTCTTCCAAAAATGTCCATGCTTTTTACAGATTTTTAAGTCAATATTCAAGTTTCACATCCTTAGCTCACTATACTTTATATTATGGTCTTGTAGATTCGTGTCTCAGTCCTTTGATGTACATCTCTTGATTTAAATATCTAATTCATAGCAAAGTATGCTGTATTGGATAGGATGATTCTTCTGCTAAGCTCTACATCATCTATGTTGTCCTCTGTGATATTGACTGCTAAATAGATAAATGAACATTTTCTAAGTTGCCAAGTGTCAGGTACTTAGCGTCCTCTTTGTTCTAGGACAACCTATTCATTTAGCATGTAATTTACGTTCCCTACACATATTCTCATCTGTTGTTTTGCTTCTGCTCATGATATTGTCATCTGCATATGCTGCCAGTTGGACTGGCAGCCTTTATTGATAAGTGTGTTGTTTCTACCACCTGACGTTTTTCTAATTACCTATTCCAGTGCTAAATTAAACAGTTTTGGTGCCAGCCCATCACCCTGTTTTAATCCATGTCATATGCATGTTTAGACTCGATGACAATTATTATAGACATCTATGTCATATTCCAAGGCTTTGCTTAAAACTTGTTTAACCACGAATAGTTGGTTGATGGATGCTCTCTGCAGAGGTTATAGTTTATGGTTAGGTATACTGGTAAATATTTTATATCCACAACACAGCAAGGAGATTTCAATACAGTTTTGACAGAAGAGTGTGTTGACCTTTTTATGAATTTGACAGACGATGGTCCAATTCCACTCTTTTAGCATTTTGTATTGTTTTCATATTATCTGTATGACCTCATATCTTTTTCTTTTTTTCCCTTCTTGACTTAAACAATTCTGTGGGTATTCCATCACATCCAGGCTCCCTGTTTCTTTTCTGCAGTTTTATTGCCCTTTCAACCTGTTCTATCATTGGCAGTTTTGTTTCCATTCTCTTCATTTTCTGCTTCTTCCAATAGTTTATGTTCTATGTCTTCTACATCATCATTGTAAGATATTTCAGTCAGTAGGCTTTCAAAATATGTTTTCCATGCTTTTTTAATATCTTCAATGCTGCTGGTTATTTCTCCGTTTTTATTCCTGTACAGATTAGTTTTGGGGTTATATCCTTGTTTCAGTTGGTTGATAAATTGATATGCATTTCATGTTTTGTGAAACAAACTTTTTCTCTAAAGTTTTATGTTTTAGACTTAATAATCAGTGCCAATTATTGAATTTTCTCCTATATATTTATATTTTCATTTTGTTGTTTTATAATTGCCATATTAATACATTTTTATGGTCAACACTACAAGCTAATTTGACATATTAGCTACTGTATTTATCCAGCATTGATTTCTTTTGAATTTGGCTATTTTGTTCTGTTGTATGCAATATGCTGCTTGATTTCTTTAATAACAAAACCTAAAATAAGTAAAAGAGTTAAAATAAGATTGGGAACTTAATTCTAATAGTGTACATGAGTTGCACTATTAATTGTGCAAAATTTATGCAAAAAAAGTATAAATACTAGAGTATAAGTTCATTAGCAAATGAGTATATTTTTTATAAGTTTTACTAACATTTAAATATTTAGAGGAACATGTAGTGTTACCATGTTTCATTGTTATTTGCTCATTAAATTTTCTAATTTAATCCATTTATAGCAGCTAATCTTTCTAAATTCTGTATACAATGGCTCCATTTTAATATTGAATAACCTCATTATGATGTGACTAATAGTTATTTTTAGAACCATTAACTTATCTATTTTCAAATATTATATAATTACTTTATTCATGTATACATACCATTAAAAATCATTGTTTAGGCTTCTTTAGGAGCAATAAACACACGATACATAAACACAAATATAATTACACTAAATAAAAGGTTTGAATAACAAGAACATAAGAATAATAAGAAGAAACATAAATTGAATAAATTACTTTCCTTTATTTCCTCTTATACACTGTGCAATTACATATTAATTACAATACACTCAAAATTTCATGGACATCGCATACCTCAAACGAAGAAGTGCTGCATAGAATAGGCAAGGAAAGAGAACTTTTTAACACAGTAAAAGTTAGAAAAACATCATACCTAGGCCACATACTGAGAAATAATAAGTACCAATATGCCCAACTTATAGTGAAAGGAAAAAGAGAGGCCTAGGAAGGAAAAGACTATCGTGGCTCAGAAACATCCGACAATGGACAGGGCTAAATTTTGAACAGCTAATAAGAACAGCTGAAGATAGAGAAGATTTTAAAATTGTAGTAGCCAACCTCCATTGAGGAGAGGGCACTTTAAGAAGAAGAAGATACACTGTGCATCATTAAAAACAAGCCTCAAAGAACTTCTCCCAAAATGATTTTAATGGAAAATTTAAAAATCAACATTGTAAATGTTTTCTGTTTTCTTTATAAAAATTACAATAAAGTCGTAATTTTTATTATTCTGTATTACCACCTATATTTTGAATTACACTCCTTATTCGACCTGGCATTGAATTGATCAAATTCTGGATGTTGTCTTGAGGAAAAGCTTCCTATTCTTTCATGAGCGCCAACCGAAACTTCTCACGATTTACTGGAACAGGTATTCTGTTTCTTACTCTTCGCTTGAGTTGCTCCCAAACATGCTCAATCGGGTTCAAATCTGGTCTTTGAGCCGGCAAACATTTCTGGCACACCGACGGTTTCCAGGTATTGCGTTACCAAACTGGTTACTGCTTTCATGAAAATAAAGTTTTTGCTCACAAACCCAGCAAAAGGCATTACATGTTCGTCTAGAATTTCGGTAATGTATCAGTGAGCATTCAACACTCCTCTATCACTTAACATGAGATCAGTACTGCCTTCGAATGAAATGCCTGCCCAAAATATTACCGAGCTTCCTCCAAAAGCAACACGTACTTGTCGAACACAAGTAGCATATTTATCGTTCCCCACGTCTTCTGTACGTTTTGATGCGACCGTCTGAGCCATAAAGAACCGGCCTGGACTCATCACTAAACAAAACATTTTTCCAATCTTCTATCGTCCAATGCTCGTAATCTCTAGCAAACTTAAGTCGGCGTTATCAATGTGCTGCTTCTTCTCACTGTAGAAGTGCTTAATGTCCACCCGTGAGCATTTTGAAAATAATTGTCGATTGCTCTAGCCGTAAAGAACCTATTTTGTAAAGAATGGTCTTCTCTGGCCGTTGTGATTCTTGTCGCGCCTGATTCTTGTCATCTTTCGTGAGATCCAGTCTCTATGAATCATTGGTATGTTTTTTGGACCATACAACAACTAATGAAAGATTTTTGAAAAACAGAGCAGCCGTATTCCAAAAAAAAAAAAACGTAAAAACAACACGTGCATTCTTCGAAGTTGTAAAACTGATATCAATTCTGCGAACTTATTACCCTTAATTGACCTGTCGGCACTCAGTGGCGGTGTCTAAAAGTGTTTCTGCAATGCGGGAGTTTAGGTACAATAGAATAAATTATATAAACTTAAAATTATTGAAAAATTCTTATAAATTTCTAGGTGGCCCCTTTTTAATGACGCGCACAATGTTTATGATCATCTGGTGTGGATCGTTAATATCGGCATATAGTCTTCTTCAAGTTAAGGACACTGGTCATCATTGTATTCTGTATTAATCCTATTTGTCTTAGGGTTGGTGTGTCATCCTTTCTATTTGCCATAGATTGCACAATTGTTATTCCTCTTTTCATATTATTTGTTGAGTTACATATTATATGTTCTATTTATTGCAATTTATTTATTTTGGTTAAATGCACTTTGTAGAATTGTAAAAAAACGCTATCAGGTTTAAAAATACTCTACCAGATTTTCAGCATAGGTTGCTGCTCGGCATAGGTATATATGTTGTGAATCATTAAGTCAACACATTTAATGTGACCTACAGTTTAACATTGAGTCCAAATGACTGAGTTATAGGATCTTTATTATGCACATTTACAACTCTGTGTTGCTATCTTTTGTTTTGTGGTTGTAGTGGATATTGAACAGGCACCATTCATCACCACATGCAAATACACGAATCGATGAGCTTTACAGCAAATAGTTTATAGTGAGATGCACTGATAATTCTACAGATCTACAAAATATTATTTTTTTTTTGTAAATTTTCCATTATATAGCTTCTTTCAATTGGAGTTACATATATTATTTTTTGTTCTTGATCACTTATTTAACTTTATGTGTAAATAGTCAGAATTTAAATAAAATGTTTGTATATGAAATATGTATTATAATATTATGTACTGAGGTTTAAAAACCTGTAGAATACAAACCTTTAAGATGTATTTTGTAAAATGGCTTGTATTAAAGTTATAAATAAATATAATATTTTCAGGTGGAGTCCTTAATGACAAATACCATTAAGGATTTGTTATTTATTTTACTCATCCAATAGATTTATTATTGTTTCTGTTTTTAGTCATGAAACTTTTAGTTAAAACAAGATTCTTCTACTATGAAATTGTAAATTTATATAAACAAAAAAATCTTGCTTGTTTATTAATAATATTTTGTGAAATCTCTAACAAGTGTATTTATTGTATGTTTATATAAAATTGTAAGGATATATCCTTAAGAATAAAATTTTTATAGTTATATAATAATCATTAGTAATATTTCCATTTTATAAATTCAAATAATTATTATATACTTAATATGCCTATTTCGTATTATATTTTATTGTTAAATTGTTGTTTCTGCTTGCTTTTTTACTTGGTATATTATAGGTTTGAATTTCGTGTCTGATTATTATATATGGTATAACACACCATCCAATTGCCACAATATAGGAATGTCCTTACAATGTACCAATATAATATATCCCAATAAATATATAATCTTCGATTTTCCTAATCTCTTGGCTTATAATTAATCTGATAAAATAGCTAATGAAATACAACCTGAAGGCTGCTATCAAATACTTGTGCCTGCTATATTATAAAGATGAATACTTTTGATACTTTTTGTACCATTTTTGGTAGTTGGTAGCTTGTTTATAAAATGTTAAAGCTCAATTTCTAAAATATATCTACAATAGTTCATAAATTCACAATTTATAGCTGAATAGTTAGTTAAATCGTTTAGTTTGGAAATAATCAACTTCAATTGTTGCTTTTACTATCACCCTATTTTTATAGTTTATGGCCCTAAATGTTTTTTTTACTCAAATTTTACTGATACCTTAATGTATCAAAAACCATATGTCTTTTTTCGAAAGGGCCTTAACTTTCTTCTCGTGTGTTTGGTCCAAATGAGAGCACATATTTTCTCAAGATTTTGCATTCACCATCTATTCACCTATTTTTGGTCTGAAACACTTCCATTTCCCACAGTTGCTAATTTTATTATTTTATTTTTAGCATTCACAGCTTTTTTTATTAGAGGTCATCATATTTAAAGCCATCTAATCTGTATTTTAGGACAGAGATTATCAGTTTAATATGAATAGAGGCTTCAGAAAATTTTTAAATGGATCCTGACCAAATCTGTAGTGATCTTCAAATTCTTTTCTCTGGTACTGTTTGTTTTATAACACAACTATATGTATAAAAATAAATATAGAGCTTTAATTTTATTCTAGAAAGTTTTTAGAATATGTGAGCTTTAAAATTGATTAATAAAGAAATACTATTTTCGTAAGTTAGTAACAATGTACGCACAAATTATCCTTCCCCATACTGCTTGCGTTTTTATAATGCTCAATAAACCGTCTTCAAAATTTGAGATGGAGTTTTCGAAATTATTTTGTATACAACAGATTAGTTGAATCAATATTGAATTGTTCATCCAAATAATTGTTTTTTATGTGATATATATATATAATAAAATATATGCCGTGCTAAAAAATAGTTTTATTTATATACTAACTTACATATTTGTCCCAAGTTTTCTGTACCAATAACCATCAGGATCGTAAAAAAATCAGATTATTTGTGGCTCAATTACTGGCAGATTCTTTCAGAGATGCTTAGAACATGGAGCAAGCATATAATGCAGAAGAATCACTCCAGAAAATATGTCAAACCTTTAATAAGATAAGGGAAGAACATCTAATAGAAAATAAAGAGAAGAGGAAAAGTTGAATGAATCGGATAAGAATCAAGAAATTTGCAAATGGACCAAATACATACAAGAACTCTGAGGATAATAGGACCGAACAACCTCTATCCTACATAATATGTACCTAATGAACACTTACCAATCACATCAGACGAAGTGGAAAAAGCAATATCAGAATTCCTGGTTGATAACGACGGTAAAGTTCCTGGACCTAAAATGCATACGCAGAACTCTGAATAAAACTATTAACACCGACGGTACTCCACGTCTAAAAATATTTTTTTTAGATATTTAAGCGGAGTAATACCAAGAACATGGAACAAGTTAACATTTATTGTAGTATCAAAGAAAACAACATCCGTATCCAGCAGTGATTTCTGGACCATCAGCTTAATGAGCCATCTTAAGTTATTTCTAAAAATCATACATCAAACAATATATAGACTAGGAAGAAAAAATCTGCCGTTCAGTTTGGGTTTCGGAATGCGGTGGGTAAGGGGGAAGTTCTCTTTGGCATACAAGTGCTATTTCAAAGATGTAGAGACGTGAATTGAGGAGTTTGCTGTAAGAAGGATGCAGCTCCATATTTGGTAATTGTTGGGAAATTGAAAAAAACTGTTTTTAATAAAAGTTTTTATTTTAACCCGAAAGACGTAATATCAATCAATGACAAACATATTTAGTCAATACTTGAGACTAATTTCAAGTAGATAATTTTTGAAAAACTAAGAAAAAAAATTGAAATAGTTGGACCTGCATCTTTCTTGCTCCAAACACGTGAAATAATGCTTCTTTACCATCATTTTTGAGAAAAAAAAAAAAACAAATTCCCAACAAAAACTCATTAATTCGGTTACAACAATCAAACGACTATGGTTTGCCTACTACACAAATACGAAAAAATCTGTAAAAAGAAACAGGTTGGTGTCAAAAAAATAGCATTCAGAAAAAAATAACACATTAAACACACGGACAAACACATCCTTCATTCATCTACCTGGTCGTCATCATCCGTTCCAGATGATTCGGTTTTCTGGTTCTCTGCCATGGCTGCATCACTTATGAGACGGATGTAAAAAGCCATTTGGTCCGTAGGAAAGAGTCGTGTTGCCAACTGAATTACATCTGCATATTTGGTTTTTTTGACAGGTATAGGATTGCAATAGACAGGAACATCAAAAGAAACTGAGAGGTCGCTGTCAAGGTTTCTCAAGATTTGGAATAAGTGAAAACTCAGAATGCCAGTAGCTATTTTGACTTTAATACCATCTAACTGTTCATTGCTGTACTGGAAAATTCGGTATTGGGAAATCTAGAATCTTTGCTTTTTTGCATCTGAGATAACTTTTTTAAAATGTCCTTTATAGTGACCACTAAAGTTCAGGATCATATTTTGTTTTACCATAATAGAAATAAACTGTTTGCATGATAGTTTATTAAAATCAGCATATTGTTGAGGGCTAAAAACGTAGTCCTTCTTCCTTAAAAACTTCTCAATAACTCCAAAGCAGCGATCACAGGGAAGGAAGCTATGTCGTGGCTCAGGAAAGCGGTAATCTATCTTATCAATAGACCTAGTTCTCACCAGCAAATACAGAAACTGAATTATTACTGAGTGTTTGTTTTGCGCAGCACTGTTATCGGAGAAAAGGTATAAACGTTTAACATTTTTAGGGAGTATTTACTTATATAGTGGTACAAAAATGACACTACCTCGTTTGGTGACTTTCGAGCCGTAGTTTCATCATACATATAAAAGTGTGCTTGATTTGTCTTACCAGAATGGACGCAGAAGATGTATGTCCATAACTGACGTTTGCTTCCCCAGCAGGAATTTTTGGAAGTGAAAGGTTTTGTTGGAAATCAAAGGTCAGAACCTCCACTTCGTCGCTATGCTTGCACAATGTGGTTTTTTCCTTCAGTTCCTTAAAAAACAAATAGGCCTTAATTTCATGCAACTTCTTTTCCGAAACTTTTCGTTCATCTTCGTTGAGGGTCACATCTTTGAGTTTGTTATCTAAGACATCACATAGGTTGCACGTATCTGATCGAGGTGAGCCAAACCTGTAGTTGAAGTTTTCTTTAAAGTATCGATAGTAGAAGTCATAGGGAACTTTGGGTTTATATTTAGGATTGCTAACACTTTCTGGTTCGTAAAGTTCCAAATAGAGTTGATGCATCTTGTTTACATTTAGATCTGGAGATAAATAGAATCGGCGGGTTTTGTTTCTACTATAATGCGATTCATGACTTGGAAAGCTCTGGATGTGCATGTTCACATTTTTGAGTGTTTCGTTAGATTTTCGGTTGGGTCTATTTGTATGCTTTCCTTACTAGGCGGCGCTGTAATATCTCTGTCACGAAAAGTTTGAGCAATGAGATCTACACGTTTCCTTGATATGCCGTGGATTGAACCAAAAGCATGTCTGCAAACTCGTTTGGATAGCTTACCCATCTTTTTTTCAGATCATTAAAATTAAACTATTTCTCAGCTTGCAGTTTATACATTAAAAATAATCCAGGACGAAAGCTCACTAGACTACAATTTGGAAAGTTACTTACTGAAGGATGGAATAAATCTGCAACTATAAATAATGAAATTTCGGCATTCAAGGCTACGGGAATTGTGCCATTTAATTCTTCTGCTATCCCAGATGACGCCTATTTGACTAAAAATAGTATTTGCTTGAGGCTCCTGATTCAGGTAAAAATAAACAAATTCCAGACGGTAATACTTGCCGTCTTTACTACTCTATTTGTTGTTATTCGGCTTATATGATCGTTTCATTCTACTCTTCTATTTCTTACCTAGTTCTTGATGTCCTCCACCTTGCATCTACGTCGTATATCTGTACTTCTAGCTCTTTCCCATAGTGTCTTACCATACATTTTTTTAAGTGTTTTCATCTCTGCTGTTTTTAAAATCCTTTTTTTCCTCTCTGTGTCAGGTCTTGTTTCTGCCGCGTATGTCATTATTGGTCTGCTGACTGTTTTGTAAATTCTGCATTTTATTTCTTTCTCGATATTTTTATTTCTCCATATTCTTTATTTCAGGAAGCCTGCGGCTCTGTTTGCTCTATTCACTTGATCTTCCACTTCAATTTCGAGTTTTCCGTAGCTAGATAATATGATGCCTAGATATTTAAACTTCATCAGTTGTTCTATTATCTGACCTTCCAGCTCCAATTTACATCTTAGTAAATTTGCTGTCGTAACCCTGCATTTTGTCTTTTTTGGGAAACTTAACATGTTAAATTTTCTGGCGGTTATATTAAATTGGTGCAACATACGTTGTAAATAATTTTCACTTTGAGAGAGTAGTATTGCATCGTCTGCATAGCAGATTATTTTAAGTTGTTTTTCTCCCATTGGGTATCCTTTTTTAGTTCTTACTTTTTTTATTATTTCATCCATAATCAGGTTGAACAAATAAGGACTCAGGGAATCTCCCTGTCTTATTCCATTGCCAGTTTCAATAGGGTCGGTTAGTTCTTCTTCTATTAAAAAAATATAAGTTGCACTGAAGATCATATTTTTGCCGTCAACATTAAGCTTGTAACGATATTATTTTGCCTACCACATGGGGTATTACTATTAGGGGTAGAAAATTGGGGACTGAAACTATGGGGGCGAAGATAGGGCAAGCAAAATAAACGCTACTTGTGCGAACGGCACTCAGGGGTTAACTGGAGAGCTGGGGTCGTGGGTAAGAAAATGACAGGGGGGTTCGGATTTGGGCAGCTACAAAAAAAATGAAATAAAGGGGTACTTACATAAATCTCATGGACAAAATGAATAAAATTGACAGACAAGAAATACCTCTAGCTATTTCAAATGGACGCCGCTTTGAGAAGGCTTCCTGCTGGAGGAAAGAAGAAAAAAAGTTCTTCCTTCCTAAAAAAAGTACACACAAAAAAAGGTTAGGAGATTTTACTAAATAAAAACAAAAAAATGGATCAGAGAAACAAATCAAACGTTTATTTTTGTCTCAAACAAACAGTTATCAAAAATACAGATTGCACAAGAAGCATACTAAATAACATAATAACAAAATTAACAAAAACTTACGTGCTTATCTGTTTACAAAGGAGATTGCTACAAAAATTTTCGAAATGGTTCCTAGATTATTTATTAATATGGCCAAAAAATATTATTAAAAATTAAAGATATCCTTGTTTATGAAAATATCTTAAAATTTAACCTTATATATGAATAAAACTTTAAATATTACAAATTCTTTTATTTTAATAAAAGCAATTATCAATTATCAAAATTAATGTCTATTTAATTTGGAAAAATCATATGTTAATTGTTACCTTAATTCACAAACTTTGCCACTTAACTTTAAAAAACTTGCTACTATCTCTGGGATTGGAGCTGCAAGGACAAAACTCTCAACTGGAACAAAAAGGAAACCATTTCTATACTCAGGAACGAGGATCTGACGTTGATGGGGTTGGATCAAGCAGGCAAACGACAACAAAGCTGGTGGGACATCCTATATAATCATTTTCAAAATTTCATCAGTTCCGGTGTACTGCACAAATCTTACGATGATTACTCTGTTCTAAACTGCCATTATGCAAAGAGTATTATCACCTTAACCGGTCTTAAGACATTACACAAAATAAAATGAATCGACTCCTGATTCAAAATCGCCCAAACATCTTTCTACCCTGAAATCTCTTGCTTGACTCCTTTTCTCTGTTACATTTTACAAATTCAACGCCAAATAAATTCTCCTCACGTCTCCGAAACCAGTTGTGCCTACAAACTTAAAACAAACATAATACCCTCGACACTCGTTCGTAACAACCTTGAAATATTTTCAGCTTTATTACGTTTTAGAAAAATTGAATACCTGACTTGCAATATTTTTTCTAAGAACCTCTTTTTCAACCGGAATATTAGGGGACTCGAATGTAAACAAATCGTTTTCAACGACAAAAACAACTAAATACAAAACTTAAAACAGAATTTATACTATTATATAGATATTAAATATAAAACGCTACAAGCTTAGTGAAAATGTGCTCCACAGTTGGAATAACAGTAAGCTGATGCGCAACGAAACACTGTTGTCCACAAGTAGATACACCTCCTCCTCTTAAATAGGAACTAGTGTTTGGATTAAATTTTTGACTCGAAATATTGTGTGACCAAGCCTACTAAGCTCTGCTGTAGGAATTTGTTTATTTAACGTCATACTATAACATCAAAGTTACATGCTAAAACTCAGGACCTTTAACATTAAATTTTTGTTCTCATGCCACCAAGATTTTGGCATTAGACACTGAACTTCTGTGAAAGAGATCTTTCTCTTATTGGCTTGTATAAGTAGCTACAAATCATACGGGGTTTTATTAACGGAAAATGTAATATGTAGTATATTTTAACCTATATGCGAAATTGAAAAGCTCTTAAAATGATACAATGATACAAAAACATCATATATTTGGTTTAAATAGCAATTATAAATATTTGCAGATTTAATTTAAAATGCAGTAGTATAATCACGTACTTTGATTAATGCTAAACGTAATAATTTAAATAATCAGCTTCGATTAAACGAATAATATATTGCTGATTGGAATGTATAAGTACCAAAAAAACCAATGTTACAACAAAGTTAACCCAGATACTCCTACTGTCCGTTAAAACATACGCTTTACAAATTCCTGTATTATTCGACTTTTACTATTATTCACTAGATGTCACAACGTAGCCTGCTTTTTAAAAATACATTAGTAGTGGTTTGCATTTATCTGCAGTCGACGTTTAGTTAAGTAAGGTGTCGAAAATTTGTAATAAATATTAGCGCACGTGGTATATACAAAATGGATAAAAGGAAGTAAGTATTTTGAGGATACTATGACATTATTTTTCAGAAAGTTTTAACTTTTACTTTCGTTTTGTATTATATTTTACTATAGTTATTACTGTTATCAATATTTATTCTTTTTTCTGGGAAAAATAATGCTCAAAAACGACTGTATGTTATAACATACGGTAGGATAACATGCTACTCAATCATAACATTTTGTAACTTTTTAGTTATTGGACGAAACCATTGACTCTCAATGAGTTATTAGATGAGATTGAACACCTAGATGATCCATCTTCATTACCTGATGGTATTATTGTCTTCCCTCCATCCGATAAATATGATACCGACGAAGATTCCGGGGATGAAAACCACATTGACATAAATAACCTTCCAGGTAGTCAATTAGGAGTACAAGCTGAAGTTGTTTTTGATAGTGCACCGTTGGAGGATGAAGTGCAGAATGAAATTATTATTTCGGATACTACAATTGAAGATTTTGATAGTGAAGATAACCTCCCGTTGTCTGTGCGTGTGTCTCGCTTTGGTGTAAGTAATCCAAAACCTAAACCGAAGAAAAAAAGAGAGTATTTCTGGAAAAAACAAAATATTAAACCCAATTTTTCCGATTGGAAGCCAGTAAGTGAACCAAAAAATTTTCTTACGCCTTTACAGTTATTTTCCCTTTTCATTGATGATGAAGTTGTGGACCTAATTACACATTTTAGTAATCTATATGCATCTCAACACAATCGCTCTGGAGATATCAATCAAAATGAAATTAGGTGTTTCGTTGGGATATTACTTCTAAGTGGATATTTCTCATTTCCTCGAAGGTCTATGTACTGGGAAAACAACGATGATGCAGGGTGTAAGTTGGTGTATTCGGCTATATCGCGAGATAGATTTAATTTTATTATGCAAAATATACATGTTTGTGATAATACCGAATTACAAAAAGGCGATAAATTTGCTAAAATGCGTCCACTATTTGACATAATCAATAAAAATTTTCATATGTTTCGTCCATTTGAGGAACATCACAGTGTTGATGAAGCGATGGTACCTTACTATGGGCAGCATGGATCAAAACAGTTTATCCGAGGTAAACCCATTAGATGGGGCTATAAACTATGGGTCGGAACCACAAAACAGGGATATGTCGAGTGGTTTGAACCTTATCAAGGTGCCACAACACCACTTTCTGATACATACAAGGAATTAGGATTAGGAGCCAGTGTCGTATTGTCATTTGCCGATAAATTGCAGTCTGATAATCCAGGTGCGCCGTTTCACTTATTCTGTGATAATTTTTTTACCTCACTTCCATTACTATGTGAGCTAACAGCAAGAAATTTAAAATGCACTGGAACAATTCGAGAAAATCGAGTTCCGGGTTGTCCTCTAAAAAATTCCAAGCTTTTCAAAAAAGATCAGAGGGGTGTATTTGAATACTCACTCGTAGAAGACGAAAATATTATAGTATGTAAATGGAACGACAATAATGTCGTTACTATTGCATCAAATGCTACTTCTCCACTGTCAACCCTACAGGTGAAAAGATATTCGCAGAAAGAAAAGAAAAGTATACTCATCCCACAGCCATTTATGATAAAAAAATATAATGAAAATATGGGAGGAGTAGACCGTGCAGACCAAAACATAAGCTTATACAGAATAGGTATCAGAAGCAAGAAATGGTACTTTAGTTTATTTTCGCATTGTCTTGATATGGCAGAGCACAATGCCTGGCAATTGCATAAAAGTAATGGTGGGAAAATGGATCATCTAGCATTCAGAAGATGCATAGCGTCAGGATTACTGGAAATGTATAAGAAAACAACTAAACGCGGACCGTCAAAAAAAAGTCAACTTACACATTTTGAGTCAAGGTACGATAGATTAGACCATATCGTCATTTATCAAGAAAAACAAACAAGGTGTGGTGTATGTCATAAGCAGGCAGCGTTTAGATGTAACAAGTGCGATGTTGCACTTCACCCTAAATTATGTTTTTTTAGTTACCATAATAAAGAATAACTTTAATTTTTATAGTTAGTTTCATTTATTGTATAATGAAATCATTTATCCTTAAGTAGCTTGAATTCCTACTGTTGGTTATAACATACACCTGATAACTCAAAAATGGCCAACCCAAATGAACAATTTTATTTGTAAAACTCGTATATAATTGAAGTAGAAATCCATTCATAGCAGAATTTATTAAAAATTTTGAGATAAAAAGTTTTAGGAGTATCTGGGTTAACGTATATTTGAGAGAGCTGAAAATTACATACAATGCATTCATTTAGACAAAGCCATAGTTATTAATGCAGATTTACATAAAATATTTACATTAAATAGGATCTACAGGTAAATATAATAAAGTCAGGCAAATATGCAGGCAGTAGAATTAGGTGAATTACTGGAAGCTATTGGATATTAGAACTAACCTTTTATAGCGACAATACATCTACACCTTTTGTTTACCTTTGAAAAAAACCATCTTTTGCACTCTTATTGAATAAATTAAAAAATAAATCATTTGGGTCATGGTAAAAAACGTTTAGACTCTTCGATTGGTATAGCATATATCTTTTTTTCAAATAGGTACATAACTCTATATTTTATTAAATTTATCGATTTCTCGGAATAATCTAGATATATCTTATGTATCCTATAACTAAGAGTGATAAACAAATTAATTTCTTGATAATGTAAAAAATAAAAAATACATTAATATGAAGATGGGAGATGGTCAAAATGTCCGGTAAGAACGTCTTGATACATCCTAATCTTAAAAAGAATTTTTTTCTAACGTTACTCAACATGTCAAGTGTGATCCATCTAATCTAAAACGTTATTCGTCTTTTTACATAAATAAGTTCAGTCGAGGGGTTTAATTTTGTATATAATATTTTTGAGATATTTCCAACATAAGAAGTCTAATAGCGTTATATCAGAAGATTGTGCTGGTCATTCCATCTATCCTCGTCTCCTTATCCACCGATTGATGAAAACATTGATTTGGTAATGGGGTGGTTCTCCAATTTGCTGAAAGTATGTCATACTCGTTCGAATTTTTGAGTTAGCTGCAGCAGGATATCAGTTTGTCGGATTTGGTATGACATTACTTTAGAAAAGTGCCATTATTTGTTAACAAAAATACATTCCCCTATCAAAGTCATCTTCTGTGGGTTCTCAAATTAGTATCATTTTATAAGGATGTATTTTATTTTGACTATAATAAGGAGAACAATAAAAAAGATCCGTGTGGCTCAAAGGGCGATGGAGCTTGCTATGTTGGGCGTTTCAATAGGAGACAATATCCCAAACCGCCAGCTACGACGAAGATCAGGAGTGGCTAAGAGAAAGCAACACCGAAGTGAAACTGGGCAGGTCACGTGGCTTGAATGACAGATGACAGATGAACAAATCAGATACTGGAATGGAGACCAAGAGATGATGTTTACCGAAGCAGAGATCGTCCACCAACACGTTGAACTGACGATCTGAAACGCTGTTATAGGAATTGGATGCAAGAGGAACAAGCTCGAAACAAATGGAAAATTATGACGGAGATCCAGATATGTGCAGCAGTGGACAAGCGAAGATTGAATGATGATGACGATCTCAACAACTCTTTCAGTGTAAACATTAAATAACATCGGTGACATAATACGTCCGTGTCTGACACCACGCTTAACAGAAACTTTAGCTATAACCTTTTGATCCATCTTAATACAATCGTTTTGATTGTAGTAAAGATTTTTAAGCGATTTAATGTTATAAGTGTCCAGACCAACTAAGTATAACCATTGAAATAGTAATGTATGTGGTACTCTATCTAAGTCTTTTTCGAAATCTATAAAATGTACGTAAATATTTTTTCTAAACTGAATGCTCTTTTGTAATACTTTTTTATACTTTTTTTGCCGATTGTAAAAGTATTTGCATACAAAAAAGATCTTCCCGAGTACCCATACCGTTGCGGAAACTAAACTGCTCATTAGTTATCCCCTCGCAAAGTTTATATATGCGACAATGTAATACTTTTATAAAAATTTTGAGCATGTGACTCATTAAACTGATAAGTCGATAGTCGCTACACTGTCTGGAATTCCATTTTTTGGGATAACTTATATTGATAATATTGATTCTAACCAGTTATCTGGTAATTTGCCGTTTCTGTAAAAAAAGAGGTAATAATCGCAACACGTGATAGATTCTTTGGTCATCTTTAAATAATTATATTACCTATATATAGTTTTCTCATTCGGTACAGCGCTCTTTAATATCACTTCAAATTCTACCACCAGAGTCTTGTAATATATTTTGCCTGTAAATTCAAATTTTGCCCGTTAATTCTTTTAGTTTTTTATGCTAATGATAGCTGTCGTGTCCTTGCGCCAGTTTCTCAAATTCTTAACAGGATTCTTGTAGCCGTCTGTCGGTCTTTTGCTACTTTAATTCTTTTTCGGATTTCTTTATGTATTTCATTGGATATTTCTCTGTTCTATTGGATGTGTAATGCTTCCGAACGTCCATTAGATATAAGTTCTCTTGTGTCATCCAGTCATTTTTTACTGTACATTGTCTTAGAATATTTTTTCGGGATCCAGTGATTATTGTCGTTTTCATTTTTTGTTCGCAGCAATTATATTATATGTTGGTATCTTCTGATCTAATTCCGTGGAACTTGTTGGTAATTTCTTAAGAAACCTTAATCAGAGTACATGGATCTTTAAGTGCATCCAGTGATATTTTGAAGGTTTTCTTGATTTTTACAGACTGTCTTTAGTCTAACTGTGATTGTTGAGCACATTAGAGTCTGGTCTGACTAAATATCGACGTCTGGGTAAGACTTGACTGATGCAGTTTTTAAATTGCTCAGTGACTGTTATATAATCAATTTAATTCCTTACAATATTGTCTCCTTAATCACTTGGAGACTTTCAAGTATATTTGCGTTTTAGTAGATAAAACCATGTATTCACAATTACAAATTTTTACTCTCGGCAGAACTGCTCCAACCATTCTCCTCTTTAATATCTTTATACTAGACCGAACTTTCCAGTAATATTGAGAGTACTTTCTGATCCCACTTTTGCATTGAAGACCTTTGTAATAATAGGAAGTTCGTGTTTTATATTCTAAAGTATTATATATAATATTCTAAAGTATTCAAAAATAGAATAATATACAGGATGTTATATTTGAAATAAGAAAGCTGTTATTCGCTACTGTTATATGACACATTATGTATGAAACATTTTTATTGCCAAAAATGTTTAATTAAAACTACCAATCGACGTGTCCGAGCATTTTGTGAACACGCTCCCATTTATTTATTATCGAATTTATTCCACGGGGCTGTTCCCCCCTGTATATAACCATTATAGAAGCATAAGACGCCTGAGTACGCTAGTAGCGACATTTATACGAACCAGCAAGAAGTCATGAGACTTTTCTTCGATTTTGAATCATGTGAACTATGGTTTGTTCCAGTTAGGTCGATATTTTATACATTTTTTTTCTATTTATGACAGTTTTATATTTAACTACTATTTAAATGGGAATAAGCCAAAATTAAAGGTTAAAGTACGTTTATTGACGTTTCAATTTCCACTGCGGAAATTGAAACATCAGTAAACGTAATTTAAATTTTTATTGTGACTTATTTCCATTTAAATGGTAACTACTTTAACATGCCACAATAAAATAGCTTCAGAAGAATATTAAGTTTAAATTAGTATGTTATAGGCCAATAACAGTTTTATATTTGTAGTAGCAGATTTATTAAGAAAAAAATTGACATTTTTTATCACTACTTAAATTTTATTAAATTCATCTCAAAATTATAAAATCTCCTCGTACCAATATTTTGTTACGCCCATATATTAACCGTCATACTCTAGATTTGTTTTAGTAATAAAAAAAGTGAAAAGACAAAATGATAAAATAATTCCAAGTACTTGATAGATATATATCACCAGATGTTGATAAGAAACCTCTTGGTAGTCAGTACACATTCGTGACATTAATCCATATACTTCATTTTTGTGAGTTACTGTTAATGTTCGTAATAAAATAATACGTTTTATTCTATAAGTGAAAAAAAGTATGGATAAACCGAAAAATGTTCCCTCCTTTGACCGTTCTTTTTCCTCAGAACCAGATCCTACTACTGATAACAGGTGGGGCTTAAATGAACCATTTCCAGTCAAAAAGCTCCCTAGAAGCGAGAAAGACTGGGATAATTGGCACAAAGGCAGAGGGAGAAAGAGATTGGATAATAATTTTGTTATCACAGTAGACGATAATGATTCTAGCACAAATAAAAATAAGGACAAGAGCAGCTGCACCATTTCTTAATAAAAAAGGTGTAGGTAACTAATAAGATTATCAATTAACAAAAATGACAGGTAACTAAAACTTTTGTCCTCGAATATGTACCCAGTTCGACCCTACCAACGAAAACTGTCGTAATTCATCGCTCATTCCGAGATAATTTGGTTTAAAAATACCTAATTGTGAAAAGTAAGGTTCTGTAATTTTTTAATTATCACTACTAAGTTTTTCATTTTTTCACTAAGTAATTATTTGTGCAATCAGAATTATTACAAACGAATATAAATTTCATAAAGATATTCGATTTTGTATGAGTTACTACAGTCTTCGTCGACAAAAATTTCATTTATAAAAACATACTACAATAATAAACCAAATAAAATTAACAAATATTTTATTTTTAGCAATTTGTTTATAATGACATTATGACACTAATTATTATAATAATTAACTACTAATTGCTCATTACAATACACCGCTATTGTTCAGATTCGGAACCACTTTCTTGATCTGTAGAGCACTCTGGTAGAATGCCTTCACTAGCAGGCCGCAGGAAGTTATAAAACGCATGGTACATTGCTGGTATCAAATTTTACATAAAGTTAATAGACCATTTAATTTTTTATTGTCAATTGGTAAAAGACCTTGTTATAAACGTGTTAGTTTATGTTCTTGGGGTTGACGTAATTTTGAGGTTGCGCTGTCGAGTTATTTGTAATTTTCTGCAAAACTCTAGGCAAAATAAACTTTATAAGTATTCTTCGGTTCGAAGTGAATTTCCCTAATTTTTCTTATCTTTACTACCTCCGCAGTGTTAAGTTCTATCAGTTCTGTTTCTGAACCATTGGTTTAAAACTAAAAAGTCTTCTTGAGATATTTCTTTCACTCTATACTGTGGGGAAGTAACTTTAGTCATCTTTATGAGGCTAATCCACTGGTCAGGATTATAAATATTCGAATGTCGTTTCTTTGCAACTTCTATCACTGCGTGCATGCTGTCATTTTCGTTCTGGGTATGACCCATCTCAAGGAAATGGTGTGTTATTTCCAGATCCAGAGTCAACGATGTATAAGCAAACATCGAAAAAATAAAACGATTGCGGTTTTGCCCTCTGCAATTATCGGAGTTTAACACGACTTTTCGAATGCCATCTTGTTTTGCACCTTTTAAAAAGTGCCATAAACAGCTTGCAATTTCAATCGGCCCACTTTTTGATATTTGTTCATGCCATACGTAGCAATATCCTTGATTATTGCCCCAGTCGTAAATAGTAAAATTATAAGTTGCAAGCTTACTCTTATAATAAAAGTTACTTACTTACTTTTGACTTGGGCGTCAATAATACCTTCTGCAAATCGAAGCATATTGTTAAAAACAATTTATCACTTTTTGACAATTCCTTATTAGCCTCTTTCAGATTTTTAACAGATTCTTCGTTTAAAACATGGCTAGTGTAGTTTTATTCCATTGATTGAGTTCTTTTCCCCGGATATGTATTGTTATAAGCACAGCATACTGAACACTGATCTTTCTTAGGCTTGAAAAATGCAATGTTGAATTGTGAGTTTAGAGTATCCCTGTATTGTCTAACCCTGTATTGTCTGTCCCTCTATTGTCTGTAGCGACGGCATTCCATTTTTTGAGTTTGGTATATTCCACGTACATTCGGTGCATTACAGCATTACAGCATTTAAGATCTCTTCTAAGTACATGCGTTTTGAGTTCTTCCTTGTATAATGAGAAGGTACAAGTGGCAATAATTTTATTTGTTCTACAATGTTATCGTTTACACTATCCGGGATCTTGTGCGGTCTACTATTATGTTTTCCTCTCTTATCTGCTTCTATGGTATCAGCTTCACTAATTTTTTTCAATACAGTGCTAACAAAAGTTTCAGAAATCGCAAGCGTATTCAAGAACATTGTCTTGCAAATTGATTTCTCGCCATTACTAATAGTAAATTTTTATTTACCTTGCAAGAAAATCCCACTGCCTGGTACGATCTCCAAGTTTAGAAAATTCGTCAAAAATTACTCGTCTTGTTTCAAAATTTAATATGCTATTACATTTATATCTGCAACTATCCTTACAAGGAACATTCATCGTCTTTGCAGGTATAAACCTATCTTTGCGCTTTTTATGTTCCAGACCCCTATTAAGTTCTCTTTTGACTTTTTTATCAATCCATTCGTTCTCAGTTCTGTTTTTCTTACTATTTTAACGTTTTCTGTCACTTTTTGATGATAGTCTGTAGTCTGTCCAATGACACATTACTTCTCTTGTTATCAGATAGATTCAAATTTTCGTTTTCGGATTCTGATCCTGAGGGAAGATAGTTCGGATCGTCTTCGTAATAATCAGAAGGAAATATATTGCTATCAATGTTAACGGTATGATTGGTGTCGCTACTTTGTCGTTGTCTAAAACAAAATAAAATAAAAAAATTCAAATGAAAAAAAAAAGAAACAATTAAATAATTAAATACCTAGATTGTTCCTTTGAAATTAACTTTTGTACTGTCCATGCTATGTAGAACATTCAGATTTTAAGGAGATATTCAAATAAATATAATGACAGCAACTTACCTGATGCTATTTGTGTATTAATATTAACAAGTAATCCCAAAATTAGTTTAGTTGTCTGCGACATTATTATAAAATAAACAAGGTTCTCTTTAGTACTTCATCTAATGTGAAACGACATATTTAACATAACCTATAATTTTATTCGCTTGAAACGTATAGCCCTATTTTGCCGTAATTTGTCCCTTCTCACAAAATTACAGCGAATACTATAGTAACTCCATAATACTACTTTTTTCGCGGTAAAGTACAGAGAGCATTGAGATACTACATTTATATTAATGTATATTGTGTTGTCTATATGTAGTATTCTGGAAGAAATTTCAGTATAATGAAATCTGTTTATGGTAATAACTCAAAATTTAAAAAAAAAATGAGTTACGACAGTTTTCGTTGGGAGGGTCGAATTAAAAAATAATTTTATATGAAAAACTTTTTAGAGTTGTGCAGTCAAAGCAGTAGTCTACCTATTTACCACAGAATAAAGTACTAGGAATCCTTGTATTACTTTGAAAAACCATTATCAATTTACGAGATGTGACGAAGAACGAGTTTTTAGTGGGTGAATATTTAAAATATTATCTAATTTTTTGACAATATTAACTTTAGTGAAAGGATAAAGGAATCAGACTATATAATCTAATGTAATACAGTTGTTAGTGCAAAGCAGAATACAGTGCAAATTGTGTAATGTTTACAAAATTATGTTTATAAGTAGTAAGATAGTACTTACATATTATTAGATTTAGAAATATAATACAACTGTATGTTTTACTGTTTAAAAAAACGATTTATTTATTGTATTCCAAAAACAATTAATTTCAATAGCTAAGAAGCATTTCAAATAATGTTACTTTTAGCATTTATTATAATAATAGAAGTAAATAGAAGAGATTGTACTCGTTTTCTTAACCCGCAACTTTTCCGGTACTGTAGCAGTAACGTAACTGGTCTGTCGTAGTCTACTAGGCTACTGTTTCCAAGACAGCAAAGAAACAGACAAAAATAATTTAAAATAAAAAAGTAAAAATTTATGCTACAAGCATACCCTGATATATTTATAAAATAATGAACGTATTAGATTTGGGTTAAGAAAAAAAATAATAAATAAAATTAAAATCCATACAAGTATTTGTGAGAAAAAAACATTATTTTTTTCAAAAACAATTTTTCAAAACAAAAGTTTTTATTTCTTATTTTATGACTATATTTATTTTCCATTAGAAGCATATTTTTTGAATTTTGGCGCCTAAAATTCAAAGCATATTTTTTGAATTTGCCGCCTAAAATTCAGAACCTACGTTTTGCGTTTGCCGCCAAATGAAATTAATTTCGGCCCGTCCGTATTTGGCGCTCGAAACTCTCTCCCAAAACTTTCTATGGGAGTTACCTTACTAGGGGGGTATATACTCGCGAGACTGGCGCCGATATCACTCACGTACGAATACATGGTAGTCGGCAGTTTGACTCATGTCGTCAAAATAGCAAGAGATAAGTCACCAATCGGCAGAAGAAATATCGGACTAAAGCGCAAAAGACGGAGTAACAACCTTCCATAGAGGTATTAATCCTCCAATGAACAAGCAGAATTGCTTACAAAGTGGAATAAGAAGAAGAAGACATAACCTATTAATGTCATAAGGATTATCAAAATATTTAAAAATTGGTGACAACTAAATAATGGAACAGCATGAAGTATCTACTAAAAACTACACGAGATAAGGCAATTGGGCTACGAAAAAAATGCAGCTTGACACTCTAACAAACGTCAAACTATATTGTACGATTAATTTTTGGTCAACTTGAGTAAATAGCTGTATTATTCTAATAAAATGATGCCTGGTAGCTCTACAAATTCAAAAATTCGTGATTTGGTGATTAAAAATTATCGCCCCAATAAAATTACCCGTGAAGTGGCGCATAAACTTAAAATTTTTAAAACTGTAATGTGGAATGTAATTAAGCATTATGAGGAAACATGAAGGGTCTTTGACAAGAAAGCTAGAATCCGAGTCATCCAAAACTACTTTCTGATAGGAATAGGAGATTATTAGAAAAAGTTTGCAAAAGAGGTCGAAAAATACTCTAAGGCACGTTACAGCTAAATAAAATTATGAAAATTATGAAACTGGATTAAATCTGTCAAGGGAATGCTGTTGTAACTGGAAATATAAATCTGGATTAAAGTTTTATATGGTGGAATTCCGGTGGAAGGTTCCGGAGATGCCTTGGAACTAGAGAAGCACTATTTTCTATGCAAACACTCCTTCAACGATGTTGGGAGGTAAGAAAACCCGTATATATGTGCTTCATTGATTTTGAAAAGGCATTTGATCGCGTTCAGCATACCAGACTAATTACCGCCTTGCAGAGCATCCAACTAGATGAGAAAGACATCAAACTTATTGCCAAACTTTACTGGAACCAAACAGCCATTATTAATACCAACAACAGAGAATCAAAGCCAATCAGTATTGAACGAGGCGTAAGACAAGGCTACGATACTATCTCCCACCCTCTTTAACGTGTATTCTGAGAATCTATTTAGGGAAGCTTTAAAAGATCAAAAAGGAATTATCATAGGAGGAGAAATAATTAACAATATACGGTACGCCGATGATACTGTGATTCTAGCTGAAAACATCGACGATCTGCAGGAGCTAATCAATAGAGTTGACATGGAATGCACAAATTGGGGACTGTCGATAAATAACGATAAAACTAAATACATGGTGACCAGTAAAGTGGATATCGGCGCAACCCAACTGATATTAAACCAACAACCGCTGCAGAGAGTTCAGAGATTCAAATACCTTGGATGTTGGATTACCCAAAATCTAGATCCATCCTTCGAAATTCGATGTAGAATTGAACAGGCAAGAAACTCATTTCAAAAATTCAAGCCTCTATTATCCAATAACTCATTAAATTTGGAAATCCGTGAAAAGTTTACAAGATGTTACGTGTGGTCTGTACTTTTGTATGGATGTGAAACTTGGACTTTAATCGCCGATATCATGAATAAAATCGAGGCGTTTGAGATGTGGTTGTATCGAAGGATACTAAAAATTCCATGGACTAGCAGAACTAGAAACGAAGTTCTTCGAAGAATAGGACATCAACGAACTCTATTAAATATTATTAAGAGGCGTAAACTAGAATATCTTGGACATATAATCAGAGGACCAAGATATGAGTTCCTTCGGGTAATTCTCAACGGTAAAATCGAAGGAAAGAAATGGATAGGACGGAAGAAACTCTCTTGGTTGAGGAATTTGCGGCAGTGGACAAGTTTGACAGCGGACCAATTGCTACACGTAGCGCAAGAGCGAGATCAGTATAAAAATATTATAAGCATGGTAGTCGCCGACGTTCCGTAGGGATATGGCACTCTAAGAAAAAGATGGTGGAATTACAGGTAACAACTTAAAATGTACTTGTAGTTTAATATGTTGTTTTAACATATTTTCTTAAGGTAAAGTAAAAACCACTTAACAGCAAAACAAAATCGAGCCAGGCTCATTTGGGCAAAATCTAAACTTTTTTGGTTACTAGAAGATTGGTTCCGAGTATTTTTTAGTGAAGAATAAAAATTCGACGGATGTGTTGATGATTACTGCAAACGAGTTATTTGCACTAAGCATGAAGCTTTTCACAGAAACCGTCAAACCGTTTTCACTAAAATGATTTGGGGTTTTATGACAGTTTGAGAGTAAGGATGTTTTTATTTTATTTTTTCTATTTTTCAGCAAAACCAAGGGCTTGCCATACGACCAGAACAACAAACAACTGGTTTGGAAACCACAATATAAATGTCCTTACTTGGCCTTCTAACAGTCCTAACCTAAATGTCGTTCAAATAACCCACAATGGATTTTATACGAACTTAAAGCCAAAATAGAGCAGATTTGCTAGAATTTACCTCTCAACAGGGCAGATCCTTAGTCTAGTAAACGCCCAACCAAATTTGAGCGGCCATAAGTCTAAGGGCGGTGCTACCCGGTTTTAAAAATAAACATTCGTTCCATGTCCTAATATTTAGTTGTCAACAAAATAAACATTATTTATTATTAATTAGTTCTGTTAGAGTAAGTATATTTTGTGTTGTGTTGCTGATAAAACCTATAATTATAAGGTAATACATTAAAAAACATGATTAGAAAAAAATAAACTGTCAAATATCTGAATTTTGCATGTATTTTAGTTTGTCCTATTGAATAGTTGTTATTGCTCGTACAGTAAAAAATTATTAACTGGACTAAATATTTATTTTGGCGAAACTTGGAATAAGTACTGTATTTGGGTATTGTAATTAAATTTTATTTTATGAGACTTTATTATTTCTTAATAGTCCCTAATACAGAATTGCTTTAATTTGTGAGTTATTCGTGATTCTTTGCGCCAAACACTATCTGCAACTGCAACAACCAATAGGTGAAATTTTATTAGGTTGACCGTGGAAATATGTAATCACAAATAATTTTTCAAAAATGAAAATCCATAATAATCTAGATTGATCCTTAATTTGCTAATATTGGATGAAATATCAAAATACTTATGTAGTTTAGATGGTTGATAGTGTAAAACGCCTGTTATTGGACACGAGACAGTTATTGGACATTACAGTGTTAACTTACGAGAATAAGATTTCTGCAAGTGCCAACAAGAGTATATTTCACTACGTGGCACTACTCGTTTCTATATTACGTTCATTATTATGTCTATGTTCTGCTTTTAACGGGACTGTGATTTTGGCGGTAAATATTTTTAGGTTATGTGAGTGAAGTGACATTTAAGCATTGTGTTAAGCATCTGCTCTGACTTTTTTTTTAAAACTACGTGGTATTTTTATGGTAAGATTGTATTTTTATTTAAAAGGGTGTAGTAAAGGCACTTATAGTCCCTAATAGACACCTGTCCAATCACTAGAGAACTACACTTACCACATATTTCTACAATTTTCAACGGATTTACGTAAAATTAACTGGAGATAGCAGTAAAATTAATTTAGTAATCGATTTGACAGTTATTGGACAGCTGTCCAATAACTAAATTTGACCGTCCAATCACTAAAAATGGATTTTTTAGGATTGTAGTAAAATGCCTAAACTTAGAAAATATGATAAGATGAAACTTATAGAAGCTGTTAAGGATGTCCAAAATGGCACTGAATCATATAGAACAGCTGAAAAAAAATATGGAATTCCGAAGTCCACTATTGAATTTAAATTAAAACATCCGGAACATAAAGATACACTTGGACCGTCTCCTATTTTAACTTGCGAGGAGGAGAATACTCTGGTTAGGTAAATTCATTTAATTTATCTTAACCCATAGCATTATTTTATTTTACATTCAATATTTCAGATGGATACAAGAAACTGCTTCAAAAGGTTTCCCCAAAAAGGCTAACGATTTAAAAAGCAGCGTGCAAAAATTTTTAATCGAAAATCCGCGCCCCAATAACTTTAAAGATAATCGACCTGGAGATGGATGGTTAAAAGTAAGTCACCAAAAAAATGTATTTTAATCTGTATTCATCGTTTGATTTTTTTTAGGGATTTTTGAAGCGACATCCAGGGGTTTCTAGAAGGACAAGTGAAGGTGTGACGGTAGCTAGCGCTTGTGTATCTGAACGAGACATCAAAAACTGGTTTAAAAATATTGAAACCTATGTTAAAGAAAAACATTTAGAACTTCTAACTGATCCATCAAGAATTTTTAATGGAGATGAGTCAGGATTTCAAATATGTCCATCTACTGGAAAAGTATTTGCTATGAAAGGTTCCAAACATGTCTATAACGTTGAAAAAAGCTCTTCAAAAGAAAACGTCACTGTGATGTTTACGTTTTCAGCAGACGGTAAAATTTGCGTACCTATGGTTATTTATCCTTATCAACGTATTCCTGAAAAGGTTGCTACAGGTATTAATCCTAAATGGGGTGTGGGCAGAAGCGATAATGGTTGGATGATGGCAGAGACATTCTATCAGTATATTGCGAATGTTTTTTACCCACACTTAATTGAAATTAATATTAAGCTTCCAGTTATTCTTTTTGTAGATGGACACAAGAGTCACTTAAGTTACCAATTAAGTCTATTGTGTAATGAACTGCAGATTGAAGTGATTGCACTTTATCCTAACGCCACAAGGATTTTACAACCCTGTGACGTTTCTATTTTCCGTCCATTAAAAGAAGCTTGGCGGCAATCAGTGAGAGAATGGGAAGAACAGCATCCAGGAGGGGTAGTGAATAAGGTTGTATTTGCTTCTATATTGGAGCAAGCTATAAAAAAAGCTGTAAAACTGAAACAGTAGTAAATGGTTTCAAGGCTTGCGGATTGTTTCCATTTAATGCAGATGCTATTGACTACACAAAATGTTTAGGCAAAGAAGTAGTAAAAAATTTAATCATTTCAGATCATCAAAAGAAACCCAAGATGGACTATAATACTTTTGTAAATATCTTAGGTCCTGAAAAAGTTCATAGCTTAGAGAATTTAAAAGAAAATCCAAAGAATAATCTACCTAGCGATGATAATTTGAATTTGTTGTTCAAAATTTGGAATTTTTTTGAACATGATCCAAAACATTCGGATAACCCAATGGTTCTAAAAAATAGAGACACAAACATTAATATTATTCAAAATGTGGTTATCACATCTCCCGTTAAAAATACTGAAATAAAAACATCAGAACAGAGTGGTATTGAAAATGTAAATATTTCTGAGAGTAGCAGTACCAATGATATCCATTTTCAACAATATAAAACTAATGTTTATGACTTACTCTCTACAAGTAAAATTATTGTTAAACACGAAATGTTGGGTAACTTTTTAACTTCTCCTACTGTACCGGAAAGAAAAAATAAACGTAACACGGAACGACTTCCTTTTGCTATTACATCTGCACGATATCAAGAAATGTTACGGAAAAAGGAGGAGATAAAAGAAGAGCAGGAAAAACAAAAACAAGAAAGGAAACGGAAAAGAGAAGAAAAATTAACCATAAACCAGTGTAGCAAGAAAAAGAATTCAAAAAAAGTCAAATGTTTTATTTGTTCAAATGATATTCAATTGAACAAATTAAAATGCGAAGACTGTAATCTTTATTATCACGAATCTTGTATTCCTGTTAATCATAGACAGCACATACCTAACGATGGTGATCTATTTATATGTCACAACTGCTTCAATCTCCAGGATAGTGATTCTGATGCTAATAACAGTAACCAAGACAGTGAGGATGAAGACATTGACGAACTTTTCACTCAATACAAAGAAGCACAAAAGCATTTATAAAATTTAATTTTGTCAACTGTATATAGGTACCCCATACCGCACAGAAATCTTAGGTTTTTCCTGTAATTTTCATTTGTTTCTAGTTTTTTATTGTGTTAAAGCAGTCGTCCAATAACTAATTTTGAGTGTCCTGTAACTAAATAAACTGTCCAATAACTATAATTTTTGTAACTATTTTTAATAAATATATATTGACAAAAAATATTTAACACCTTCTTTAAATCCTTTTATCCATATTGTAATAAACTGTTTAGACTACCTTTTGTATAAATTTCAATTCAATCTGCAGAGAACAATGTGAATTACGAATTTTTAAAGTTGAAATTTTCTTAAGTGTCCAATAACTGTATGGTTTACCCTACGTAAAATATTAATACAAGCACACACTAGCTGAGACTTTAAGCCCATTAAGCAATCAACATAAAGTAAAGTGGCATTTAATATAAAAGTAAAAAAATATAAAACAATATATTTACTTAAAAATAAACAAGAAAATCGTTGAATTATAATAAAAGTTCAAAATGGCCTCAGTCATTAAACATCCTGTATTAAGTCGGCGAATGAAGTAAATTTTATGGTCAAAATGTTTTTTGAGGACTATAACTTTGTAGCGGTTACCGATAAAATCTGAAAAACGTTCGTTATCAGAAGCAACCAGTAAACACACATTTGAATTTCCAGATAAAAAGTTTACACAAGAATGAAAATATTCTCATGGTTTGAGCGGTTAAATCAGTGATAGTGGGTTATTTATAACACAAATGTATGATGCCTGTATTATTAATTAGAGGGGGATAAATGAAGTGGATGGGGGAGATCGGTGTGTTTTGTGACTCATACCTCATTGTGAGATTTCAATGAAACTAAAAAGTAAATTTTATAATACTGCCTTAAGACCAGCTATCATGTATGGAACTGAAAGATCCAAAAGGAAGCCAAAAAGAAAAAAGGACAACGAATATATGTTGCAAAACTGCAGATACAAACTTAACTTCCATTATTGAAAAGAAAAAGAACCAAAAGCCAATCTTTGGTGGAAATACCCAAAAAATAGACAACCCAGTCCCAAATTAAATGAACTTCCTATCCCAGGTGACTTCTAGTGACCATAGTTATGTAGGGAAAAGGGGAGGAGAAAAAAACAACCCAACGCTTTTAAACTTGTAAAGAAATAAAAGATTGCACAAGAAATTGGTTTAGTGCTGACAAAAAAAAAACTTAATGACCTGAAATTTGCTACTATCTTGTGAATATTAAATTAATTATATGGTTTTCGGGATCTAAAATAGAATTAAAATTACTAGAGAATAATTTATTCTCAATATTTTTATAAAATATAAAATATTTCTCCATGAAAAAAAAATTAAATGTGGCAATCATTTTAGAGATTTAACAATGGATATTAAAAATGGCTTCATATATGTATTTTAAAATTGACTTTGCAGGCCAAATTACGATGGAATCCAAATTAACAACAAAACATTATAATTGAGAAGTTTGCTGTAAGAAGGATGCCGCTCAATATTTGGTAATTGTTGGAAAATTGAAAAAAACTGTTTTTTAATAAAAGTTTTTATTTTAACCCAAAAGACATAATATCAATCGATGACAAACATATTTAGTCAATTCTTGAGACTATTTTCAAGTAGATAATTTTTGAAAAAATAAGAAAAAAAATTGAAAAAAAGTTGGACCTGCATCTCTCTTGCACCAAACACGTGAAATAATGCTTCTTTACCATCATTTTTTGAGAAAAAAAAACAAATTACCAACAAAAACTCGTTTATTTGGATACAAAAATCAAACGACTATGGTTTGCCTACTACACAAATACGAAAAAATCGGTAAAAAGAACCAGGTTGGTGTCAAAAAATAGCATTCAAAAACAAAACATTAAACACACGGGCAAACAAATCCTTTATTTATCTACCTGGTCGATGATTCGGTTTTCTGGTTCTCTGCCATGGCTGCATCACTTGTAAGACTGGGATAGGAACGAATCATGTTGCCAACTGCATAACATCTGCATATTTGGTTTTTTGATAGGTATAGGATTGCAATAGACAGGAATATCAGAAGAAACTGAGAGGTCGCTGTCAAGGTTTCTCAAGATTTGGAATAAGTGAAAACTCGGAAGGCCAGTAGATATACTGACTTTAATACCATCTAAATATTCATTACTGTACTGGAAAATTCGGTATTTCGAAATCTGGAATCTTTGCTTCTCTGCATCTTAGATAACTTTTTTAAAATGTCCTTCATAGTGATCCCTTAAGTTGAGATCCTATGTTGTTTTATCAGAATGGAAATAAACTGTTTGGATGATGTTTAACAAAATCAGCATATTGTTTGTTGCCGAGAGGGGGCATTTGGGCCTGTAGGACCCATCGCCGGCTCTTCGGGCTTCTTCCTATCCCCGGAATTGGATCGGGTATTCACCATCTTTGGTTTGTCGCTGGTAGAAAGGTTAAATGCTACCGCTGTTATAAATAACAGTTCCAGTGACAAATATCTGTTATAGGTAACGGTTCCAAGGAACAGTTACAAAGTAACAGAGCAAAAATGGAAAACAGATAGGTAAAAATGATCTAAGTATTCCTTGACTTACGGAAGGAATAACTTAGTAAACAATTAAATTAAATGGTATAAAAATATAATGCAAAGAAAAAAATGTTTCTAAGTGTTTCTTGACTTACGGAAGAAACAACTTAGGACAGAAATATAGATAAATGAAATATGTAAATGTGAGAGTAAAATATGGAAATATTTCTAAGTGTTTCTTAACTTACGGAAGAAACGACTTAGAGTGGAAAAATAAAATACTCAAAATATAAAACGAGAAATGCAAAAAAAATGAAACAGATTATAGAAATATGTCTAAGTGTTTCTTGACTTACGGAAGAAACAACTTAGAATAGAAAATAAACAAGAGAATCAAATAAATGCACAAATATTTATAAGTGTTTCTTGACTTACGGAAGAAACGACTTATAAAAGAAAATAAGAAAAATCAAATATAGAAAAGATGTGAAAATATTGCTAAGTGTTTCTTGACTTACGGAAGAAACAACTTAGCATAAAAGAGAAAATGAAAGAAACAAATGTATTAAGTATTTTCTTAACTTAAGAAAGAAAATATCTTAGATAAAATATCGGAAATAATAATGCAACAATGATTATGAAAATATTTCTAAGAGTTCTTTGACTTACCGGAAAAGAACGGCTTAGACAAACAATTAAAATAACAAGTCAAATATTCAGAGAAATATTTCTAAGAGTTCTTTGACTTACCGGAAAGAACTACTTAGACAAAGTACAAATCAAAATATAAAATAGAAAAAGCAAGATAAATATTTCTAAGTGTTCTTAACTTACGGAAGAACAACTTAGACACAAAATACAAGAAAAATAAACAATCAAAATAACCAATTAAAATATCAAACAATCAGTATATGAACAAATATAGATCAAAATAATATTCTAACCTGAAAAGGTCTGAATATACAATAATGCTAAAATAAAAATGGTATATAAGAAATCAGAAATAAAACAATAACTTAGTAGGAACAATAATAGCACCGACTAGGTCTACAGTAGAAGAGGCAAGCTCGAATGACCGATGAGAGAAAATCTACCTGCTTTTATGTAAAACAAATCCATTGTTTTACGTAGCGAAAGTGGAATTTCCCTGCATCGAATCAATTAGAAATTTGGATTTGGCCAACCTTGGAATTCCCAAGTATTTTAACCGATATCCAAATTCCTTGATGCGTCGAGGACATGTTGGGGGCTAAAAACGTAGTTTTTTTTCCTTTAAAACTTCTCAATAACTCCAAAGCAGCGATCACAGGGAAGAAAGCTCTGTCATGGCTCAGGAAAGCGGTGCTTTATCTTGTCAATAGACCTAGTTCTTACCCAGAAACTGAATCACTACTGAATTTTTGTTTTTCGCAGCAGCTGTATCGGAGCTTTAACATTTTTAGAGAGTATACTTTTTATATAGTGGTACAAAAATTATACTACCTCGTTTGGTGACTTTGGAGCCGTAGTTTCATCATACATATAAAGTGTGCTTGTGATGTGGGTATTAGTTAAAATAGTTAGGTAATGACTGTGAATATTGATTTACACGATTTTATTAAAAGGATAACCATGTATTACAATTTAACCTACATCTTACAACAACAAACATATAAAATATATCTATGTCTCTTATCACCGTTCACTCTCGGTGGACACTGTCATGGTAACTTCGGTGGTATTCAGCCATGGAGCGGTGTGGCTGTTACATCCTCCCCCTTTGCACCACCCTGGCGACTCGCGGGTGGGGCAACAGAGTCTAAGCAGGAATAGAGCTCTACAGGACAGCAATGACAACGTTTTGGTCGGGGTTGTCTACGTCTGGCAATAGGGTCAGGTTCAGGTTCAGCTTCAATTTGAGCAAGGTCATCTCCAACAGGGGGGCCCATTTCGCTATCGTCTAACCCAAGGGTCAAATACTCTGGGCAGGAGACCAGTGGAGCAGGAGGGTCGGCTTCTGAGGATTTCACTGGACGACCTCTTCTACGGAGAGGTTGAACTGGAGCAGGGCACGGATCTTCTGGATCGGCATGGAAAGGCGTCAAGGCTGAGACATGATATTTTCCAGCAGGAACATCCGGAGTGTCGATGTGTGAAACTTCATAGGTTGTAAGGGACAGCATTTTGGTCACCTTGTAGGGTCCGTCACGACGCGGCGCGAACTTCGAAGTTATGGACTTAGACGCGTCACTTAGTGTATGCGAATCGACTAGCACAATATCACCTACTTCGAACGAAACCGAGCGGCGGTGGCAGTCTTTATACTTCTTACGTCTATCTTGGGATTGTTCATGTGTCTCGCGGGCTTCACTAACAGCTTTACTCAAAGTTATTAGATAGGGCGTGATTTGTGGCACGAAGTTGTCCTTGGCTATGATGCTTCGAAAATCACGATTTGCATCATCAGGAGTTCGTAACTCGCGACCGAACGTGAGGTACGCGGGAGTGAAACCGGTTGAGTCGCACTTCACAGTGTTCATCGCGAACCGTATAGCGGGTAACTTTTCAGACCAAGACGAATGGTCATTATTTGTTAGAATAGCTAACTCAGTTTTAATGTCTCTATTTTTTCGTTCGACGGGGTTAGCTTCCGGGTGGTATACAGGTATAAGGTTCTGTTGGTACCCAAAACAATGCGCCACTTGCTGCATTACCGCACTCACGAACTGAGTACCGTTGTCACTGACGACTCGACGAGGGATTCCGTATCGTAAGATTATGTTGTCTATGAAACACTTGGCGCAGGCAGCGGCAGTAGCAGATTCTAACGGAAATAATTCTACCCAACGACTAGCAGTGTCTTCCACTACCAGAATCCATGTATAACCTTGAGGAGAGAGGGGCAAATGCCCAAATAAATCAATAGATAGCACTTCAAACCTCTGGGACTGAACAGGGGTTTGTGGAGACCAGCGGGTTTGAGGTTAGAGATTTTATAGCGTTGGCACTCAAGACATTTACTTACATGGTCAGAGATAATTTTCTTCATTCCAGGCCAATAGTAGCGTTTTATTATTCTTTGATATGTCTTCTCCACTCCATAATGACCAGCAGTAGCGGAATCATGGTACTCATGCAGTATGTGAGGAATACGTGTACTAGCCGCTACCAATTGGGGCTCTTCTTCATCTACTTCAGGAGTATAACGGTATAATATCCCATTGTTCATGATATATCCTCTTTCTGCCCACCTCTTGAAATCTACGCTTGTGTCAGAAGAGGGATCTTCTAAACATCTAATAATCTTGGCAACATCTGGATCATTAAGCTGCTCTTCTCGAACATCAGCAACACTAAGAGTTGGAAAATCTACTCTTACTAGATGAACTTTAGCTATGATGGGAACTTCTGTTATGGGAGGCCTTGATAGAGTATCTGCGATTACATTTTTTCTTCCTGTGATATATTCTATTTTTAGGTCATATGGCATGAGCTCTAAAGCCCATCGAGCTAACCGTCCAGTAGGGGACTTTAAGGTCATTAGCCATTTTAAGGCCTGGTGATCACTTTGCACTATTGTAGTAGCGCCTTCTAAGTATCCTCGAAATTTCTTCCCTGCCCAAACCACAGCGAGAGCTTCTCGTTCTGTAGTGCTATAGTTTTGTTCAGCAGGAGTCAGAAGTCTCGAAGCATACTCTACAGGTCGTTCGTTCTCTTTCTCCCCCTGGAGAAGACATGCCCCCAAAGCATAATTGCTAGCATCTGTACGAAGTATATAAGGTACATTGCAGTCAGCTTGTCGTAGGATTGGGGCGGAACACAATAATTGTTTCAGACATTCAAAGGCCTCTTGTTGTTCTGCTCCCCAGGTCCATTTCACATTTTCCTTGGTTAAATTCGACAAAGGTTTAGCAACATGGGAGAAATTTTCGATGAATCTACGAAACCATGAGCATGTTTGCAGGAATTTTAGCAGTTGAGTAACATTTAGGGGTGGTGTCATGTTTAATATGACAGATACTTTATTTTCACTTAGCCGGATACCCAAAGGTGAAAGGATGTGTCCGAGATATAGGACTTCCTCACAGGCGAATGAACATTTTGCTCTATTTAGACATAATTTAAATAGGCGCATCCGGTTGAATACTTGTTTCAAATCGTCTATGTGATCAGAGAAGGATGGGGATAATATTATCAGATCATCTAAATAAGCTAGGATATTCAGATTTTGAAGACCAGCACGAAATTTATCAATCATCCTTTGGAAACTAGCGGGACTGTTACACATACCAAAGGGCATGCGTGTATAACGAAAGGTGCCAAATGGACACACGAAGGCTGTTTTGTCACGATCAGCTGTTCGTACAGAGATTTGATGATAACCATATTTTAAGTCGAGGGTAGTCATAAATCGGGTTTCCTTTGCTGCATGCAAAATATCTTCAATACGTGGCAGAGGGTACTTATCTGCACGTGTTATTGCGTTTAAGCGTCGATAGTCTACTGTTAATCTGATACCTCCATCTCTCTTAGGCACAAGTACCACGGGTGAAGCATATGGGGACTCACACTCTTCGATTATGCCTTGAGCCAAAAGTTTATCTAACTCCTGACGCAGTAATTGCCTTTTGGGCTCTGACATACGGTAAGGTGGAACAGATATTGGTACATCATCAACCAATACAATGGAGTGTTCAGCATATGGAGTAGGGTCTATATTATATACGAATAAATCAGAATTTTCCTTAACAATGTTGTTAAGATTGGATCTTTCTTCTAAGGATAGAGAAATTCCTTCATCTACTCGTAGTTCTAAATGAGCAAGAGTAACGCTATTGACCTGGCAAGGAGAGCTGACCTGAGCTGGATCTGGAGCAAATGAGTAGGGGATATTAGGGACATCACCATAAAACCATGAGTCATTAGGAATGTCTAGAATGATGTTAGCTTTTCTTAAGAAGTCTGCCCCCAGTAAGGTACGACTATTTGTGTGTGTGGGCACAGAAATTAAGGAAATGCTATGAGAGCGGTTTTGTAAGATAACAACTAAATCAAAGACCAAAACAGTAGTAGAAGTAGTCCTACCATCCGCTAGGGTCATGTCTACACTTTTTGTGGAAAAGGGTACCTCATCCTTCAAGAGGATATCTCTTAGCTGAGAGCCAGCAATACTGCACTGTGCTCCCGAATCAAGATAACAATGACCTACATGACCTTCAATAGTGACCTGAACAATGGGTTTAGTTGATAGGTTTGTGGCAAACTGTTGGTCGACATTAACTGTTTCAGCAAGCATAAATTCAGATACTGCTGAGGATTTACTGGATGATTTGCATTTTGGACAATTACTCTTAATGAATCCAGGAGTCTTACATCCATAACACGAAATCTGATTCGAAGTGGAAAAGGTTGGTTTAGTGCTAGTACGAGAAGTTACTAAAGGAGGATTAGGTTTGGGCTCAACCGAAGATTTTCGAGAATCTGCTTCCCTGGTTCTGGCTGCGGCCAATTTTCGACATTCATCCTTCACGTGACCTGGATTTTTGCAAAAGCTACACCGTACCCGTTTTGATTCGTTTTCGTTTTTAATGTTTATTTCCGGATTTTCATACGATTCTTCAGTTTGCCTCGATTCTTTTAAGAGTTCGCTAAATGTATTGATCTTATCACGTGCTACTTTTTCACGTATTCTCCTATGCAACAAACCGTATACCATATCTAATTGAGTGGCTTCGGTTAATGTATCTGCCGGTAACTGAGCTATTATCGCGCGCGCTTTGCATACAAAAATGTCACACGGAGTTTTAGCATCTTGTTCCGTCGAAAACAGTTCCCGATACACTCTGTAGGCTGGTTTTTGAGGTCCAAAAGTCGATCGTAATAAATTAATGGCGCTGGCCCACGTGTTTACCGTATTTTTAACACCTTGAAACCACGTGGCGGCGAAACCGTCTAGCAGCATGGGTATACCCTTTAATGCGTTCGCGTCAGATACGTGGGTGCACTCTTTATAGATCTCGACCGCATCTATAAAAGCTTTTACATCAGCCCCCTTTGATCCATCGAAGCGAGAAGCGCATTTTGCTAAACTACCTGAGTCCGAAATAGGCCTTGCTATTGTATTTAATAAGGCTTGAAACTGTTCGCTTGTTAAATTTACCGAAGACATTTCTGCTGATGTTGATTCGCTTGAACTAAAAACCGTCGTCGACCTAAGCGAATAACTGTGTTTATCGTTTGTTGCCGTGATTGCAAGTTTAACATAAAAATAGTAATAAAAATTAAAGGCTTACAGTTTCTGTTGCTTATTTCTTGTAAGTACCCTTGAATGGAAGCTTGATATTCCCACAGGATGTTTCTGAATGGCCTAGTGGAAGATTGATATTCCCACAGGATGTTTTGAATGGTCTGTAGTGGAAGATTGATATTCCCACAGGATGTTTTTGGATGGTCTGTGCGGAGCTTCCACAGCAGTCACATACACAGTAGATTTATTGTTGTGAACCACTAAACTAAGTGAAAATGTCCACTAATCACCTTACAATGGCGGGAGCAAAAACACTTTTTTTCTGTTCACAATGAAACTTTACGATTTTCACAGTACGAACTACACTTTAAACTATTTTGCCCAAGTTGGGTGCCAGTTGTGATGTGGGTATTAGTTAAAATAGTTAGGTAATGACTGTGAATATTGATTTACACGATTTTATTAAAAGGAAAACCATGTATTACAATTTAACCTACATCTTACAACAACAAACATATAAAATATATCTATGTCTCTTGTCACCGTTCACTCTCGGTGGACACTGTCATGGTAACTTCGGTGGTATTCAGCCATGGAGCGGTGTGGCTGTTACATGCTTGATTTGTCCTACCAAAATGGACGCAGAAGTTGTATGTCCAGAACTGGCGTTTGTAGAAAGCTTTTTCAGCAGGAATTTTTGGAAGTGGAAGGTTTTGTTGGAAGTCAAAGGTCAGAAACTCCACTTCGTCGCCATGCTTGCACAATGTGGTTTTCTCCTTCAGCTCCTTGAAAGACAAATCGGCCTTAATTTCGTGCAACTTCTTTTCCGCTGCTAAAACTTTTTGTTAATTTTCATCGAGAGTCACATCTTTGAGTTTGTTATCTAAGACATCACATTTTTTGTAAATATCTGAACGATAAAATCACCAATATAAGAACCATTCATATACTCAAGAAAATTCCGAAATATACTTCTTTTTTAAGTGGTTGGATATCATCATTACTATCTTTACTCTATCTACTGCTGCTCTGAAGAGTTCTATAGAACTGCATTTAAACCAGTCCTTTCAATTCTTCAACCTTGACACTCTCCTTCTTCCTATACTCCTTCCTCCTCTTATCTTTCCTTGTATTATCAGCCTTAGCCGTTCATATCGCTGTCCCCTCATTACATGTCCCAGATATTGTAACCATATTTTTTATTGTGTTTATTATTTCGCATTCCTTGCCCATTTCTCGCAATACTTCCGTGTTTGTTTTCTTCTGTGTCCATGCTATTAAGCATCCTCCTGTAATACCACATTTCAAAGGACTGTACTAGAGAGAGACTGTACAAAGACCGAAATATACTGCAAATCCTAAATTGTTGAACCTTTTATTAGCATTGAAACTTATGAACAATTCAAAAGTGTCGTATGGATGACGTATTCCCGCCTTTAAAATGCACGGATTTAATTGATCTTGAATAACCGGACAACCTTTTCTATCTAGTAATCTTAATGTTTTCCAATCTTTATTTTTCTTATTATAATTTCGTCAAATTTATATGCAGTCTAGACCCTACCAACTAAAATTGTCAGGAGTCGCCACTGCATAAAATATATAGGTAGATTCAATAAATGGTCAAGTCTCATATCTCATTATCCTAATCACTTAGTAGTCACATAACGAGACCAATATTATGTTTGTATCATATCCTAAATTTTTATATACTCGTATCTTAAGTTTTAGCATTCTATGATATAAAATCTATAAAATCGAATTTTGACATGTTGTCAAAACTGGTAAGTCGTCTCCTGAAAACTGTACAAAATTGACTTAACAACTTATTCACTGGAGTAATAGATTATAATTAAATTTTTTACATAAATCAATTCTTATTTATAAAAACAAAACATACATGTATTTTATAAAACGGGAAAATTAGTATTTTTATTTACAACCTTTTTTTCGCTGGCAAAACCCAGACCCGTAACAAATTCCACTACGGGCACTACGTCATGAAGATGTTGAAAGTGAAACCTGTTGACCGTGTTGTTGATACTAAACAAATTATTAAAACGTTAGTCACTCTGATTATCAGGCAATTGCTTGTTAAAAACCCAAAATAGTTTACCGCATTGCCAGACTTCCGTACTTTTAACGTAATGAGATGTATAATATGAAATATCTTAGTTTAGTTTGTTCCGCATATTTTAGTAAACGCATATTAGCTCCAAAAAAAATTTCCAAAAATTTTCTCAGAAAAGTGGATAAATTTAATATATATAAATATATCGATGATGGTGAATACTAAAAATATTACAGACCATTGCAGTTTGATATATTCTGTCCTCTTGAGCTTACCTCATTTCCTCATTATAAATTTAAAAATGTGTCCAAAATAATGTTGTGGTATTTTACTAACCATCAGAAAGAAATATTCTTTAAATACCTCTGCAGTTATTTCTTCATGATAATCTTTGGTGATTCCTGAAGTAAATTCTAATAAACCACCATTTACCACCAAGTCAGTTTCAGATCCAATATGAGTAATTATTAGTCTACGACCTTTTTCAATACGTAGGTTTAAACCAGAAGAATAACCCTCCATTAAAGCCTGTCGCGAATTGGTAATATTGTTAACAACCCAACATTTTGAAACATTAATCAGGTTTCATCTAAATAATAAATTGTTTTTTCTTCTGTTCGGAATCTTTTAATTTTTCTTAGATATTCTCTTCTCCAACAAACAATATAATCTTTGTGAATAAGTAAAAATCTTTTGTTATATTTTTCCCACGAAAAACCTTTTTCCCCCTATTTTCTTAACGTAAAGCAGAACTGAAACGTTTGCCGATTTTATTCTGTGTGATTACCCGTCCTGGTTTTTTAACCATAATGCAGATTCCTGGTTATAAAATGTTATCAGTGGACCAAAGAAGGAAACATCAAGCGGCTGGATACGATGGTTGCAGTAAGCAGGGAAGCATAAAATAATTATTCCATTTTTTTTGGCAAATGTCAATGCTTTCAGTGATTTCTGGTTAGCGTGTCTATTCAGAAGCAATAAAATTTTTGATTCGAGAGATGCCTTCACCAAATTCTGGAAATGCTTCAACCACAAAAAGAACGTATCAACTGCCATCCATCCAGTTTCGTGAAATAATCTCAAGGACCTAGGAGGTCAAACATCTAGAAGTTCTTATTTTCTATTTTTCCTAACGAAAATCAAAGCTGGCGATACGAAATTACCTATACTATTCATGTAACAGACACATGTTACATACTAAACTCTTTCGGCGCTGGTCAACGATCCAACTTGCTTTCTTCCAGTTTTTGCAAAATTTTTTAATGGCCTCTGTACTGTGGACAAACATATTAAAAATGTTTCGTCCAGATTATAAATGTAATGAACTTTAATTTTCTCCTTTTCCAAGATGATTTCCAACGTATTAAAAAGATATTTGTATTTGAGGCTTATTAAATGCCATAGACAATACAGCCTAGCTGCAGACCTGTTTCAGGTTGCCTCAAAGATATTTCAGCCACTGTAGTCCAGCGCTGCGATCTTTAAATCTATTTGAAATGCCATTTTTAGTGGCAAATTCAAATGCATTTTATTCATGTCTGTAGTAGTTACCCCAAATAATCTAAATTATAATAACAGTATGTGTTCAACAAATTCTTTTTTTTCATCGTCACTAAACGTGGTTGAAAAACGTCCAAAAATTTTTGCGCACCCTTTGGCTCCTTTGTTTACGTCATCTGCTCTTATGTCACTTGGGGACATTTAAGAGTTTGCTTGCTTTTAGCTATATAATTGATCACTTTCAATGCAGAATAGCATTCTGCATTGCTGATTCATTCCACGATTGTCTGGTTGATATTCTCTCGCGTTTACCCACCATAATGTAACTAAACAAAACAAATATGATAGTTTTTAAATAAAAATTAATTTTAGGTTTGTTTGTAAAATGACATAGTATGCCATTTTACCTTCATGAATGGCTGTCGTTTTATCAGCAGCAATATCTTTATTCTTATCGAATTATTTTATTTGCTTTATATGCTTACACTTATTTCCTAGCGTTAGTTTTACTTTAAAACAAATAGTATTTTCCAGTGAAAACTAATTTGCAGCAAAACACATTGAGAAGTTTTACACCAGTAAAAATAATTTTTTGAGGTCAACTTTGATGTATCATAGCTACAAACCAAATGGAGTACCAACATGTAATTCGGTTGCTCTCTGCCACATAAAAGCGTACCTGTTCACTAGATGATGCCAGTACTTTTGAAATAAGTAACGGTACCCAATTGCCACTCCTCTCGATTCAGCCATAAGTCTTCTTTTATGTCTCTGTCTTTCATTTCTCTATTGACGCCTTCTCTCCAACTAAGGCGGGGTCTTCCTCTTTTTTTTCTACCGTGAGAGGTCCACATTAAGACTTGTTTTGGGAGACGTTCTTCAGACATTCTCTGTACATGACCGTACCATCTGAGTTGTTGTGTACCAATATCGTCTACTATTGTATGTTTTACTTTCATAATTTTTCTTATTCTGTTGTTCTTTACTCGTTCTAGTCTAGACTTTCCAGCTGAACGTCTCCAGAAATCCATTTCCGTTGCCTCAAGTTTTCTCTTGTATCTTTCCTTTATTTGCCATACTTCACTACTATAGGTAATTATACTTTTAATGATTATTTTATATATCTTGTGCTTGTTATTATTAGAGATGGATTGATCCCAAAGGATACTATTGAGAAGGGAGATTGCTCTTCTTGCTTGGTTGTTTTTCTCCTCAATTGTGTCGTCTACGTTGCCTTCTTTTGTGATGATCTTACCTAAATATTTTTGTGTTGCAATGTTTGATAACTTCTCCATCTTCCAATATGAGGTCCTGTTGTTTCTCGCCGATACACATATACTCGTTTTTTGGATATTGATTTTAAGTCCCCATTTTTTATACTCCTCGATTAATTTTTGAGTCATATACTCAATATCTTCATAATCTTGTGCTATCACTAGTTGATTATCTGCAAATGACAAAGTGTGTATGTTATTGTTGTTAATCGGCATTCCTATATTTCGACATTTGCGCTTCCAAAGTTTTAGAGCCTATTTTAGATAAATTTTATGTCGGGGAGAGACAGCAGCCCTGCTTAAGGCCTTTATTCATTTGGAATCCACTTGAAAGATTATTTCCAACCTTTACCTTTGAGTTAGCATTAGCGTACAGTTCCTTCGTCGCATTTATTAAATTCATGCTTACGTTTGTTTTCTCTAACGCTTCCCATAATTTATGATGTGGTACGCTATCACAAGCCTTTCGTAGGTCTACATACAATAAATGTACTTCTGGATTATGCAAAACAAATGGTCAACAGTGTTACACTTTTGTTGCCATGCTTAATTTTTCTTCCGACATATCATTTTTCGTACTTTAGCTTGAGACTCCTTATAGATTATTTTAAATTACCAATACATGTTGAATTATCCTGTATCCGACTTAGAAAATCATATCAAATTATTCATTTTTATGTATTTCAAATATAATTAAAAAATTACTGACGTTTAAGACAATTTTCAATTTTTGCATTCGAGAGATATGCTAAGCCTATAGTTTATGGAGGATAAGGATATATGTTAGAAGATTCGTGCTATCATTCCTAAGAGGACAGAGTATATGAGAATATGACCAGCTTGCATTTTCTCGTTTGTTTTTAAAGTGTTTTCAAGTGTTTCGTCGTGGCAAAATTAACAAAATGGCGCCAAACGAAATAGAATTATTAACATGAAGCTCTTCATTTCCCCATATCTTAATCCCATTTCTCGTATTCTTTAGTTATGGATCTTTTCAAATTATTAACCAGTCTTTGTCTCTTACTTCTGCCTTCGTAATGATATTGGAGTGGTTGTTTAGCTATGTTACGTTGGTTTCTTATCAATGTGTGGGATACAGATTTACATTTTTTCTGCTTGTATGTATGTCATCCAAATATTCCGTCTTTTTCTTTCCCATGATTCTATAATGAATATTCTATCAGACTGAATCATCAAGTTTTTTTATGTATGTTAAAATGATGTTCAGTTAAGCTGCAGATGTTGTTTGAAAATGCGAAATATTTTTATTGGTTGTATAGGTTTCATCTAATATTTAATCTAAAATAGTATAGCAGAAAACATATAGTTCAGTTTGGCTTTATGTCTTTCATGAAATAGTATAATTAAATTAATATATTTTGCAGCAACATATATTGTCTTAAGATCTTCCACATTTGTTCCTTACGGATGCGATTAAATTCTTTTTCAAAAATTTCAAAAGCTCCAGTGGCGCGCCGACGGGGGGTTTTGGGGGTTAAACCTCCCCACCCAGGACCCTATTCCGACACTGTTACACATTTTAAGGGCTCAAAATGGAGGTAACATCAAAAAAAAAATTTGGTGACCAACCAAACCCCCCCCCAGAGGCAAATTCTAGGTGCGCTACTGAAAAGCTCACAGTTATGTCTTTTTACTATTCGTTAGCTTGTTCCAAAATAATTCTAAAGGTTGATATAATAATGGTTAATAGTCGAGATCTTTGATCGGAAACTTTTTTATTGCGGAAACCTTTTACTACTTACGTCATTGCATATGTTTACAATGAATACTTTTATTCGGAGTGAACGTACTAATATTTGACACATTTTAAATTATTTAACCTTACAAGCAAGAACGATGATCTTACATCGAAAACTTAGGCCGAAATTACATGTTCTTGGTACACATAAATAATTAAAAGTAGAAAGTAGCCTGGATCAAACAATCTCCCAATAAAAGTTATACAACTTATGTACTTTTGTCTATTCTGTTTTACTGAATAAACTACAGCAAACATAGAAATTTAAATTCGAAGGCGCGATATATATAGTTAATTGACAGTAAATGAGTGATATTGGTAGATAACACTCTAATATAAAAAATTACTTATCTTAAAAGCGTTTGCTGTTTACTCGCGACCTCATACCAAATGTGATGTAACCATTTCAATCCGTAATTTAATTTATTTTGTTTATTTATCATATCCAATGGGGTCCGTAAAGGCAGAAGCACTCAACATAATAATATATATTCAGTATAAAAGAGATAATACGAAAAACTGTCAATTTCAAAAGAAGACTATACCCAGCATTTCTAGATTTGGAAAATACCTTTCACTATGTACCAAGATATAACTTACGGGGAATAGGAGTCAAAGCCAATGAAATACTTAAGCAGCAATTAGTAACCAAGCAGATGTACCAAAAGAATGTTCCTTGAAGAAGTAGAGTTGCCAGTTAGAAAAATGAAAAGCGGTAAAACAGCTGGAATAGATAGCGTAACAGTGGAACTGCTTAAATATGCTGGAGAAAAAACCACATCAAGCTTCATACCACACTAATAAAATACAGCCAACATAATTCTTATTCATAAGGAAGGTAGCAAAGACGATATCAAAAACTATAGACCCATAAGTCTACAACCAATTATCTACAATATATTCACAAAGATCATCAATAAAAGTTTAACAAATGTATTAGATACTACACAGCCACAAAAGCAAGCTGGCATCAGAAGTAGATTCCATACACTTCGAGAACTAATGAGTATAGCTAAAGAACATGAAATACCGCTAGCATTAACCGTCATAGATTTCGAGAAGGCTTTCGATTCTATATATACCAAGGCACTAATAGAAGTTTTGACCAAAGGCCTTGACAAACCGTACATTAACACTTTAGCAAATATACAGGGTGGTCCTTAAGTAATTGTACAAAAAGAAACAGTAGATTCCACACTTTAAAATATTACGATTTAAGCCAAATTGCTTTAATAAAATGTTGATATGAAGAAATATACAGGGTGTTAAAGTAGAAATTTAAAATTTTATTTTTCTCTATAACTTTCATGTTTGTAAACATTTATGTATAAAATTTTACAACTGAATACTTTTAAAAATGAGAAATTATAATTTAATACACACTTTATTGTAACTGATAGAGGGCGCCACGTATGCCACATATGTGGCATAAATTTGCACTTAAATTTTTTGCTCTTTAAGTTACCTATATTTGGAATAAAAAATATTAAAGATATATTATTTTAACAAAAAAAAAGTATACCTGTTAAAAACTTCAAACCTTAGCAGTTTTCGAGATAATCGCATTTTACAAATCAGCTGCATAATTCTGATTTAAGGCAATTACTCCAGCCAACGAAGGAAAAATAGACAAAAACATTAATAAATTTTGAAAATGAATTTTGGTATAAAATACCTTTAACTAAAGTTAATAGTTAACGAAATATTAAATAAAATAAATATATCAGCAGGATAATTAATAATAGGATTTGACAAAATAACAGAATAATAGGATTTTACATCAAACATTTTACGTTTTATGTTAAATTAAAGTCATAATCAAAACATTTTGTTTACAAACCAAATTAATAAATAGTTAAACTAAATAACATAACTTTTTGTCAAAGTAAGTGTTCGATATGTCCACCATTTCATTTAATTAATTTGTCGATATATTCCATAAAAGATAGTCTCATTAAATAGCATTATTGGTTCTAAAGAAACTGCTGCAGTATTTATTCCTTCCCATAGTTGGTTGCAACTATTTATGGGATTCTTATAGACACGTTGTTTTAATGCGCCCCATACTCCAAAATCAAGCGGATTAAATTCTGGGCTACTTGGTGGCTATAATGTATAATGGATGAATATATTCTTTTGGATACATATCCTAATCTTATGATATATTATGGAACTACATCTTATTTGCCGCAGAGGTTAAATAATGTATTAAACTGTGATGTATCTCGTCCATTGGTTACTTATATACATACGGAATAATCTATCGATGGCATTACTTATTTATATGATTACGTTACAGCTTACGAGTTACTATAATTACATCTCGAACAAATGGACTATTATGATTTACTAACGAACTAATATTATGCTGAACTAAATTGCCTGTGTGTTTACTATTTTTATAACAATATCGGTTATTAGGCCAACGATGATGTTTTTGTAAAAATGCTGTCTTTAAGGTTAGATTTGTAGCAAAAGTATTATGAAACAAGACACATATGTATTATTCAATACCTGTGCTCTAGTTTCTATTTGTCCTAATAAAAATGGGTAAACAATTTACGTAATGAATAATAAGTATTCTTTTCGGATTTTTTATGAATTAAATAATTATATCAATATCGTACCACATTGCCAAGGAATATGACTACCATGACCAATCCAACGTTCAGAAAAGTTGTATTTTAGTATGTTCTAACTGCCTTCTCTCTAGAATGTGGTGGTGTACCATTTTGCATAAACCACATATATTGGGTTTTTAGCATTTTACAATAGAGAAAAAGTAATAAAACGCCAATACAGAAACTTAAGAAGCGATAAAAAAGGGAAATTGTAAACATGACGATGGCCAACGTCTGAATACAGATACGGCACCTAAAGAAGAAGATGTATAACAAAGCATTTTGTGATGTTATATTATCATCTCTGAGTTGTTAAATTAAAAATAAACTATGAGTTATGCTTATCTAGAGGTATTCAGTGCTTTACCGCACAAATATCAAACTAAGAATTATTATGCAGCTGACCTATAAAATGCGATTATCTCGAAAAGGGTTGAATTCTGAGGTTACCAACAAGTATATCTTTTCATTGTAAAAATAATTCGTCTTTATTATTTTTTAACAATAATAGAGCTAACTTAAAGAGAGAAAAAGTTAAGCGCAAATTTATGCCACACATGTGGCATATGTGGCGTCCTCTATCAGTTACATTAAAGTATGTATAAAATTATAAATTATCCTACTCAAAAGCATCCAATTGGAAATTTTTGTTTAAAAATATGTACAAACGTAAAAGTTATAGCGAAAAATAAAATTTTAAATTTCCAATTTAACACCCTGTATCTTTCTTAATATCAACATTTTATTAAAGGAGGTTGGCTTATATCGTAATATTTTAAAGTGCAGAATCTACGGTTTCTGTTTGTACAATTACTTAAGAACCACCCTGTATACAGACAAAAAAAATCTAAGATAAAAATTTATGAAAATACTCCAGAATTTCCCGAGCGCACTCTCTGTCATATCCGCTTCATTATCAATGTAAAAACAGTTGTTTAATACTTATTTATGAGACCAATTGTGTCGCAAATTCCTCGGCAGAATGTAGTAGGATCTGGTTATCCATATTAAAAGAGGAAATTATTAAAAGGATAATACCAGTTTTAGTAAGTCAGTAACATATAGAGGATACATCATTTATGTTTTTTAAATAACAAACATGTAAAATCAGAATTGGGTGTTTATTGAAAGTAGACTAAATGCACGACGAAATACTTACCATGTCGGGATAGTATTATGAGGTTTTTTTCCTGGTTTTTTCCCTCATAATTTACTATGGAATCACTAACACGAGATTTTTACTGTCATCATGGCATGTGTTTGTCTTTTTAAAGACGAATTACATGCTACGATTTTTTCTGACGGATATTCTCAATTTAAAGTTGATTTCATGTAATCGAATGAACTATCTTACAATAAAGTCGTCACAGGAACGCAACTCAACAATATCATTTTAAAGTCGTCTACTCTAAAATGTATAATGTATGCCTGAATTGTCAATATAAATGAGTCAGATAAAATTAAATTATTAGAAGAATTTTTCACTAAGTAACAAAAAAACAAAATTTGTTTAATTTACTAATGTTTGTATTTTGAGAACGATTTCCGAAGTGGAAATTGAAACGACAATAAACTTACTTTAACCTTTAATTGTGGCTTATTCCCATTTAAATAGTAATTATTTTAAATATTTATTTGCTGATTTTAGTAACTATCACAACTTTTGAAATCTTAATGGTTATGTTTATTTTTACAAATGCAGATTATAGATATAAAGTGGTTGAACTTCCTGAATAAACCGCCATGGTGAAAACCATGTCTCTATAGTCATTGAAATCTTATAAGTTGTATGTAAGTGTTCGATATTCCAGTTCGTTGTCTGGTTCAGCATATTTAAGTTAAATATTTTATACTCAATGGCAACAACTAAAGATTCTGTGGAACATGTCGCGTCTCCTGATACTGTTGCTCCCATAATCCAGCAACCGGTTCATCAAGAAAAAGTGATGGATAATTCCGATGATGTGGTAAAAGAAAGTACGAAACAAATACAAAGTGTAGAAGACAGAAAGAACCAAACTATGAACAATCAGCAGCAATCAGTGCAACATGTGCAAATGAGACAAACTGCGGAGGTCAAGAGTACTCAACAATTAACATGTTGCACTCTTTGGGTCGAGTGTTGTCTTCTAATGACTATTCTTTGTCGCTAATAATCTTATTTTTTTATCCTAAGACGAGAATGATCTTTATAAGTATGTACCACGTTTTATTTTATAAACGTTTATAATAGTTTAACTGTTTTTTTTTCTTTAGCTATTAAGGTGTTTCAATTGTTTGTTTTTTTTTTCATTTATTTTGAAAATTATTAGATGTAAAATTTTATTGACATACAGGGTGCGGCATTACTGCGAGGAAGTCCAATTACTCATTTGTCGTAAGAGATACAAAAAAATGTTTAGGTGAAAGTCGAAGCTCAGATAGTGCCATACTCTAAAAATATTTTTAAATATTCAGGGCCACCCATATTTACGGAGTGGGGCAAACTTATCTTTTTTTTTAATGGAAAAACCTGTATATTTTTACATTTTTGGATTCTCCTCGAGTTTCTCGTTTTTTCCAGTATAAGGTTTGGTAGTGTTATACAAGGCAGTTTAAAAAATAATTACGTTTTTTCATTTAATTTCATAGCAAAATTAACACCCTGTAGAATCGTGGAGATTTGACAGATTTTGAAAAATTTTTAACACAGTTTACTATTGCCTAAAATTAATAGCATGGCGAAATATTTTATTTTAATATAGAGGTTGGTCGAAACTTGGACATATTTTCTGAATTTTCTTAAATTGGTATCTTAAATAAACATCCTGTATTTTAGTATTGTAATAAAATATTATTTTATTATACTTTATTATTTCTTAAGCATTCCTCACACCGACCTGCTTTAATTTGTGAGACATTAGTCATTTTTTAAGCCAAACAGGTGAAATTTTATGTTGGCTGTGAAAATAATTAATCAAAATTAATTTTTTTAGAAAAAATACATAATAATCTGTATTGAATAATATGCCAAAAACCTAAGTAGTTAAGATTGTTGATGTGTAAAATATTAATAAAACACAATATTCTACCTAGTGAGCTCCGACTTTGACACTAAACTTGCTTAAAATTTTAACATTAGACTATTTTGATAGTTCCTGTTGCTTTAATACTGTAACATTTTTTTTATAATTAAAATATTCAATTATTGTTAATTCTTTTACCCCCGTGCTGATACGCTCATGGTCGGTTTAACAGAGGCAAAATTTTTATTGAAACTATCGACTATCTCAAAATACGGAATAACCGACTTATTAAAAACGACGGTTTAGGTAATCCTCGGTTAATTCCTTCCGGCTTTAGGCCGGGTTCCTTTATGATAAATTTGATAAATATCGTCGGGGGCAAGTGGTAATGTTTTTTTTCTATAATAACCTAATCCAAAGGATTTTAATTTTCTTATGTCCAATTGCTGGTACCGTTGTTTAACTAGAAACTTTCGGAATTTTCACCTTCTTAGAAAGACTACAGGCTGATCTGTCGTTTTTGAGGGGGAGATATCCTACCTTTCTTTGGTAGTTTGGTAAATTTTGGCAGAAGGGAGACCACTTCTGAGTAGGCACTCGTTGAGAAAAGACTTACTTCTGAGTGGGGACTCGTTGAGAAATCGGAATTTCCACTTCGGAAATCCTTCTAGAACGATTTCCGAAGTGGAAATTGAAACGTCAATAAACGTATTTTAACCTTTAATTGTGGCTTATTCCCATTTAAATGGTAATTAATTTAAAATGCCACAAGAAAATAGCTTCAGAACAATACTGTGCATTATTATATTGTTGTATTTGTAAAGGTACTTTGTTGGTAAATTTTATAATTAATGATGTATTTTTATTACTTGTATGTACATTCAGCAACCGACATCATTGTGTTGTTGAATATTTTGTTTTTGTTTTATGTATCTAACAAGTTTCGTGATATAACTATATTTAAATATTTGCTTTTTACCTTTAAATATTACTATACCTTTGACCAGTAGAAAGATCAGGCCGATTAAGTTTTGTAGGTAAGTAGGTGGACGAAGTCCACCTTATATGTTTATTATTCGTTTATATAGTGTGTTGACCAAATTTATTTAATAATTAACTGTTGGTAATTTTCCTTGGATTTGGTCTCAGAACCAAAATATCTTTCTTTATCTCTTTTCTATTTTAAGGTTTCTTAATTTCCTCCTTAAACCCCAAAAAAATTAAGTGGCGCCCTGTTTCTATATTATCGTATCTTTGGTAATTTTACCCATCTATCTTTTTGTTTATTTCTATATCTTTTCTAATATCTCTTATCCTACCTTTACTTATTTCCTCCGTTGGACCCATTCCCGGTTCCAAAAGCTAGTTTCGAACCCACGACTGTCGTCCGCAGTGTCTCCATTGGTGACCTTTCTAGCACCATCCAAAAAAGGTTTCCGAGGTTACAATACTATAAATAACATGATTTTTTAAGCCGAAACATATTGATATTGATATATTTTAAATATGCTTAAAGAACGCTCGATTTAAACTTTCACATAACAAACTATATAAAACGTTTAAAATTTTAATAATTATATAATTTTTTTTAATTACACTATTATGTATTTTAAAAGAACCAACCTTCTTCTATAAACTACATCCAAAAACATCTTCTTGGAGGCATTTTCTGAACCGTGCGATTGTTTGTAATGTAAAACATTAAATTCTGCGTTTTTTATTCATATTTCAAATGCCACAAATATCATATTTGTTGCCAAAAATTAAAATTGAAATTGCATGTCATAAGTTTTGAAAGATCGATCTTTAAAAATAGAAATTTTACTACGACTGGTCAATCTGCTTCTTCAAGTGCCATCTCCGCGGCGGAGGTCGGCAATCATCATAGCTATTCGGACTTTTGAGACGGCTGCTCTGAAAAGTTCATTTGATGTACATCAGTACGACTCTCTCAGGTTGTGCAGCCATGACATTCTACGCCTCGCTATGCTTCTCTTTCCTTGGATCTTTCCCTGCATAATCAGTTGGAACAAGGTGAATTTCGGTCCACGTGTAATATGTCCGAGATATTCCAATTTTCTTGTTTTAATTATATTTAAAACTTCATTTCAATGATAGTGATTAATTCTATTGATGTATTCGCGGCAAAATACAAAAACTGCACACGAAAGCCGCACTCTTTACCTTTAAAACAGATCTTCACCTTTGTCGATAGGGTATATGGATCAAAAGATATCGAATTTTTACCGTCGAGATGATACAAATTTTATTGAACATTGATTTCGCGCGTAACTAACATTCAAAATCGACGGTCGCTCTAAGCGTTGTTTCTAAGTGACCGGTTCGTTCCACACAAAAAATGCTTATAAACATTTTTGTTTAAAATTATTAGGGGGAAGTCCGTTGGTAAAAGTGGTAAATTTTTTTGCACCTTTTTTAGAGTCTCAAATTTAGCTTGTTCGTATTATTTTTAGGGGTCAACTTTCTGACGACTGGATTAATGTAAATTATGAAAAATCTGATTGAACAAAAATTATTGTCAAAAAAGAAAATTAATTAAATGTAATCCTTAGTATCACTGAGAATCCGCATATTAGTACGAGGAAAATTACTCATGCTTTTGAAATTAGTGGACGTAGTTTAGGAAGAATTAAAAAAAGTTTACAAACAAACACAATTTAATGTTTTCAAATACACTTTATTATTCAATATAGTCTTCCTGATAATCAATACATTTGTTACAACGAGATTCCAATTTCTGAATTCTATCCCTGAAGTGAGAATCTGTAAGGGTTGCAAATTACGCTTCCACAGATGCCATGACGTCATTATTTGATGAAAACCGCTTTCCACGCATGAATTTTTTTAGATATTGAAACGGACAGAAGTCGCTAGTGTCCAAACCTAATGAACATGGTGAACGCTGCAACAATTCAAACTTAATAAAACTCTAATAGATTTTAGACATTGTCAAAATGATCATATGATACGGTGCATTATCCTGATAAAAAATAATTTTTTCTTCTGCAAATCGGGTCTTTGTTTACAATTTTTTATCTTTAGCTGGTCTAAAAGGTTATCTTTATATTCAGAATCTACTGATTTACCAGTTTGTAAGTAATCACAAACAAAATGTTTTTAGCACTACAAACAACTACTTATACTAACACATCCGTGGCAGATTTCTGGACACGAACTCCTTTCGGAGTCGAAGAACTAGGTTCGCATAACTCTTTAGCCTCTTGTCTTGACTCATGATCATGGTGGTAAACCCAAGTGTCATTCATAGTGATAAATCCACTTTATCCTGTTGAAAACACTCTAAATGTTACCAATAAAGTCACATTTGAATGTGATTTTGTTTCATTGTTAACGAATGCAGCACCCATTGTGTATAAAGCTTTCTGAAACATAATACTGCAGTCAAAAATATTGCTTACACTATCCAATGAGATGTCTATTGCTTCTACTTTAACTCTTTCAGTCACTCGACGATTTTCAGAAATGACACCTTGTATTTTTTATATGATTTCTGGTGTTGTTGCTGCTTATGGAGTCTTTGTTGCAGATCATCTGTACGACCATGTTTAAATTTAGCATTTATTTATACTTTCCATTCTAACAACTCTTGTGACACGCAGATATTAAATGGCTTGTAAACATAGAACAAATGGACAAATTAAAATAACACTTTACATACGTTCAAACAAAGAGTGTACCAATATAAAAAAAATAGGCTAGTGGCAACGCCCTCTCTTATCGAACCGCAAAACTTATTGAACAGTCATTATAATGACTAGACTCTTAATGTCACTAAAACGTTATAAAAACTATGAACAGATGCCTTAGTTGATAAACATTTTGGAGTGAGGAAGCACATTTACCTAGATGCGCACTATATATGATTGTATTATTCCTAAAGGCCACTGTTTTCCAATTTCTAGCAGAACTTTACCTTTCAACTCACTTTTTTTCATAGAAAATTTTTATTTTCTATCATATATCTTGTATTATATATCTATGCTTTTCTTTAAAATTGAGGTTATGGCCAAATTAAAACCTTTCTAATAATTATTGATAATTAAAGATTATATTCTGTACTTCTTCTTCATGTGCCTTGTCCGTTCGGAACGTTGGCAATCAACATGTCTATTATGACTTTGTTTACGGCAGATCTGAATAGTTCAGCAGATGACAATCCGACCCATTGCCGCAAGTTTTGGAGCCACGAGTGTCTTCTCCTCCCTGGACCCCTTCTGCTGTCTATTTTCCCTTGAACGATCAGCTGTAGTTCTCTATATTTATTATGTCTCATAACGTGACCCAAGAATTCCAACTTTCTTTTCTTTATACTTATTCCTACCTCTCTCTCTTTACCTATCCGGCGTAGTACCTCTTCGTTGGTCACGTGCTCAGTCCAGGATATACGTCGGTAAGCCCACATTTCGAAGGCCTCTACTTTTTTCATCAATGTTGCGGTCATTGTCCACGCCTCCATTCCATATAACAAAACCGGGAATACATAATATTTCAGAAGTCGAATTTTGAGAGATAGGGTGAGGCTTTTAGAGGTGAAAATTTGCTTCATGCTAGTGAACGATGCTCTTGCCTTTTCTATTCTTATACGTATTTCCTTCGCTTGATCCCAATTTGAGTTAACTGTTGTTTTCAAGTAGATGTAAGAATCCACGTGTTCAATTCTTTCATTGTCTAATATCAGTTGCTGTGGTGGTTGTTGGGTTTTGCTTACTAACATCCATTTGGTTTTTGTGATATTTAGTCTGAGTCCGTATTGTGCACTTGTTTTTTGTATCTTACTCATTAGGCAACTCAGTTCTTCCATGCAACTTGCTAAAATCACAGTGTCATCAGCATACCTTATGTTATTAATTATTTCTCCATTTATCTTTATGCCTTCTGTGCTTTCCTCCAGCGCTGTCTTAAATACTTCTTCTGAGTATATATTAAAGAGAATAGGAGACAAGATACAGCCCTGTAGTACCCCTTTCTTGATCTCAATTTTATTGGTCAATGTAGATCCTACTTTCACTTTAGCTGTTTGACCCCAATAGAGACTAGCTATTGTTCGAATGTCTCTGTAGTTAACTCCGATCCTATGGGAGAACTTCAATTATCTTTTCGTGCTTTACGTTATCGAATGCTTTTGCGTACTCTATAAAGCATATGTACACGTCTTTGTTTATATCTCTGAAGCGCTGGATGAGTACCTGTAGACTAAAAAGTGCTTCTCTTGTACCAAGAGAATTCCGAAACCCAAACTGCGAATCTCCAATGTTATCCTCGCATTTTTTGCTTATTCTGTTGTAAATAACCTTGGTGTATGCCTTCGAAATGTGGTTAATTAGACTTATCATCCGATGTTGATCACAAGACTTTGCTTTTGGTTTTTTCGGTATGGCCACAAAAGTTGACTCTAGCCAGTCTTCAGGAAACTTCCCGCTGTTACAAATATTGTTAAAGAGTCTGACGAGTGACTCTAGAAATTGACTGTTTGTTTCGCACAGCATTTTCAATACTTCCCCGTATACTCGGGGAATGGAAAATTTATTCAAACAGCTCGACTTCTGAGCAAAAAGGTATAAACATTGATGGTATACGTTTAAGTCATTTAAGGTTTGCGGACGACATAGTATTATTTAGTACAGATATCAAGGAACTAGAGCAAATGCTCAAGGAATTAAATCTGCAGTCAAATAAAATAGGCAGTAGATACAAAATAATATTGTTATTGACAACGTCAGTCTTGAAAATATAGACCACTGTATATATATATATATATATACACACACACATATATATATATATATACATATATATATATATATATATATATATATATATATATATATATATATATATATACACACACATATATATGTTCGGAAAGATTTCCGCGGTTAGTACAATTAAACTTACAGCTAAGATTAATATTATTATAAAAATTAATATTAAACTCACCAGTCTTCCGGGTTGAACCGCGTCGATATCCATTTTGCCGAGCTTTCGACATCCTCTCTGATGTCTTCTTCAGGGCTTCCGAGGTCTCAGTCTCCCGAGCCCCCAGACACTACTACACTCACTAGTCACTTCTAGTTCACTCACTAGTTCACTACTACTGTAGTAATTAGTACAGGTTGAGTGACAAATATATTTTTTAAATCTGTAAATGTTTTTTGCATTCTTTATTCCAACTAAATGGTTGACCTGGTTGACCTTTTCTCAGAATATTGTGCAAAATTTAATTTTATTGCTATGTTTGGCATAATATATGGTAAAAATTTTTATTTTCGCTAAAAACTGTATATTTTTCTGTGTTTTAGGTATTGGAAATTTTTTTACTATAATTAAGTTGTCCTTCAGTGGTTTTACACAATTAATTTGTATTCAATGATCCAAGTGTTTTATTGATTCAGCTGCAAACATGCATTTTACAAATTTTAATCTAAATTCTTCACTTTTAATAGCTTTAATCAATTGTGCTAGATGTCTGATATGTTCCTGGAATATTGCTCGAGTATGTATCTATCAACATATTTATTAAGATAAATAGTATCTACTTGTGTCACAAAAGCTGGTAATATTGTTTTAGTTACAGCATATTTGAATCGGTGTAAACAAAAACGGTCGAAGTCATGAAAACTGGAAAAAACTGTGTAACTCTGTTTTAGTTATTTAAATAAATACCAAAAAATTTGGGAATGTTTTGGACACTTTTAGATATAATATTAGATATTCTTGAGTACAAGATAATGTGTATATATATTATATGATATAAATATTCAAGTTTTGTCAACTTTTTGTAACTTTTTTGTTTACATTTATAAAATGACACAAAAAAACCTTCATTTTGTTTAAAAATATATATATTTAACCTAAAAAATACAATTTTAAGTAAAAATTTTAAATACAAACATTCAGTAGTTTTTTGAATGCTTCAGAATGCCATGTTTCTTCCTATTGGAGGTCATGTTCATCTTCTCCAGCAATGAGATTATCATGCGTTGGCCAATCCATTAATTCATAATAAAAAAAACACTATCAGGTATATAGGGTAACAGCTTACCAATATCATGGAGTTTCAGTTTTTTTACGTGGTATTTTCCGGATGGATAACAAAGTATTGTGGGAAATTCAATTGATTGATTGCTGACTCGAGAAAGTTTATAGGTTAATCCATTAATAAAAGACCTACACATAACCACACCTTTAGCTGTTCCATAAGTAAAATGCATTAAGGAACTTATGCCAAAAGATATCTTATCCTTAGCTGGAATACTTTTTCCTCTTGTTTCCTCAGAAATTCATGTCTTTTTATAGTAGGTTGGCCATCAATGTAGAAAATCTAGTATATTTTCTGTGCTAACTTCTGTGACTGTAAACTTATCTGTCCTAATACTCGAAGTAATGATAATTTCAGTTATTTGGCGTAAGGTGTAAGGTGTATATCATGTCATTTTACTTTTCTCTTGATGATTGAAAAATCCCTATCACAAGGAAGGTAGGAGTGTCCTCTGATGGGATAATATTGCTCAATTCGATTGAACCGACCACTGTCGGTAAGGGCTAAAAACACTCTAATGTATGGTTCTTATTTTGACCTCCACAGTTATACGAATAAATTTGGACTTCCGTAAACTGAGGAGGAGCAGAGTTTAAATAATGATGTACAAAAAAACAAACCTCATCTAGACTTTTTCTGGCGTTCCCTTCGTGGTATAGATAAATATGAGACTTACTGCTTTTTACATCATGAATGCAAAACACATTCACTGTTAGATGCCTCAAATAGAAGGTTTCCTGTACTAAAATCATGGACAGTGAAATATTTTGCATATAATCAAAAGGTATTGCTAGCACATGGGGTTCTTTTGCTTTTGTTTCTTGGTTATTTGCTCTTTTTAATTTAGTGTAGAATTTTTTTGACCTACGCTTGTAAATCATCAATTCAGCAGCAACGTTTCTTTTTGCTGCATCACTAAGATGCGGACTTCTCTAATCAATCTGGGGGCGACCATATCGTAAATTGAAGTTGTCCTTGTAAAATACTAAGAAACACTTATAGCTGCATTTTGATTCAGGGTATTTCTCTTTACACATATTGTATAAACTTGTATTATTCAGTCTTGCGTCCAAATATTTTATAGTCTTTCCTGCATATTTACTTTCTTTTAATGGACAAATTTCAATATGTTGTCTTATTAGTAACCTGGTATGACCACTAATTGCATTAGTGCCCATTTTTTCCCACGAAGATCATTGGGAGTTTTACCCATTAATAATAATGAACGAACCCTTCTAATACGACCTATTTTAATGCCATACAGCGACTTAAACGCTTCTAAACATACCTTTTCTCTGGTTTCACCCACAAGTACCAAGTATGTAAAATAAACATTATGAGCAGCCTTCGCTTCTGCACCTGTTTTGTTCTGGTTCTATGAGTTTTTACATTGTTGCAGATAATCAATGATTGTAAAAAAATATCCTACTCATTCTTAGTTTCTAGTGTTCTCAAATGAACGAATATCTCTTCAGCTTGATTGTGCAAGCGGTCTGCACACTTATGCTTACATCAGAAATAAAAGAATCTCGATAAAATAAAGCTTAGTTAATTACATAAAAAATATAATTGGTACAATGCCAACATAAGCTATATTAATTGAACGTTATTTTAATACCAATGTCATAATATTTTATTATCGAGCTATACAGACTGCAGAACGTGTCTTACCTGCAATCAGCGCCAGCAGTGATAGCTGGTACAACTCTACCTTTGTAATCAATATACTCTTCACCTTTGACTCTAGCATTTCTCACGATAAATCTTTTCACTTAGTTTCATGTTTTACTTTTCTTCCGTCGCTAGTTATGATTTGTTCTTCATCCATCGCAATGTTTACAAATGCAATAAAATGGCGCTAAAACAACTTAAACCTCACAAAACAACTAAAAGTGTGGTTATTTACTCAGGGATTCACAGAATACAATAATTTACAGTACAATACATAGATGTTGATAGTGTTGCCTACAAAAACATTCAAGTCACTGACATAGAACCTTTTAGTTTACAATGACATATTTCAGTTCCCTATTTAACATCCATAGAAAGACCAGACTTAGAATGTTTTTACACCAAAAGAGACAATAATGTTCATAAAACAAATTTACATGTCAAAAATGAAAAAAAATCGACTTAGAATGTTTTTGTTTACACCGATTTATTTGTAACACATTTTTAAATTTTAAATTTGAATTTTTCAACTATTTACTAGCTTTAAACGTGTATAATCATAGATATCTCCGCAGAAGACATCTTTTAAAAAAAGTCTTCGTAAAACTTTTGAATCACTTTGTTCCTTCTTTTGATGTGCAATATTTAAAACCATTAATACCAAAACCGGTTTGAGGGATGAGAATGAACGGACGAGTATGGTATAGATAATCCACATATAAATATGCGCCAATTGAGCAAGAATACAAGTTAGCAAGTTTAATGCAACAACAAACAACAAAGTAAAAAAAAAATTCTAAGGCGAAACGTAATTTTTTTGGGAAGTATTGTCTATTTCTGACGAATAGACATTTTATCGCGATAGGTTCATTAACAGATATAATTATCATTATGATTCCAATGAAAATCTTTACTTATTTCGAGTTACGTCCTAGAACAGGTGTCGTTGAATATTTGGAGAGGCATTTTTGGATAATATGTTACTGGAATTTATTTTTTCAAACGTTTACTGGCAATTATTATCATAGGTTTTAAACAAATGAGTTGCCTGTGTCGCATCATACAATAAATGTTATGCGTGTGCTAAAAAATAACAACAGGGATAGTTGGATCGTATACAATGGTACAGACTTTTGGGTACATCAAGAATAGAATATGTAACGACAAGCCCATAATACAGGATAATATAAAAATTTGTATACAAAATGTCTTTGAAAGTATTGGGCATGAAATACTGTTGGGCGTTGGGTACTCCATTATCAACCGTATACGACATATTAACATATTGGACAACTTTTTTAATATTTATTAACATAGATATTAATAAATTTATGAATATATCGATTAGGTAAATATTATATTGTAACATAATTAGTTATTAAATTCAAATCATTTTTAATAGCATAATTTTTTTAATTTTTGATATTTTAAATTATGTTTATTAAATAAGATTATAATTTTTATAATTTTTGTTTGTTATATTACTTTACTCTACGGCATGGAAGCGTGGACAATAAAACAGTCTGAAATCAAAAAATTAAACTCCTTTGAGATGTGGTGCTACAAGAGAATCTACAGAATATCGTGGACTGAAAAAGTAACTAATATAGAGGGGTTACAAAAAATGAAGAAAGAATGTGAAGTCAAAAAAACTGTTAAAATTAGAAACATTTAATATCTGGGTCATATAATGAGGGGCGAGAAGTACGTATTACTTAGGTTAATTATGCAAGGGAAGAGAAACCCAGGACGACGCAAAATATCCTGGCTAAGAAATTTGAGAGAGTGCTTCGGTTGCACCTCATTAGAATTATTCAGAAGCGCGGCCAATAAAATAAAAATAGCGATAATGATTTCCAACCTCCGATAGGAGAAGGAACCTGAAGAAGAAGTTTGTTATATTTCAATAGAACAACATTCTTATTAAATAGAACATTTTCTAGCCACAATTTTCAGGTTAATGGAGTGATACAAATCCACAATTTAATAAAAAAAATGTATTCTTCTTCTTAAAACATTTAAAATGTATTGTTCTTATTCTTCTTCTTATGTAGACACGACCCTGTCTGCTTTTCAATATGCCTCCTGTAAGTTGTCGTTCCATCGTTTTCGTGGTCTTCTCACTGATTTATTCCTATTGCAGAACCGTCTCTCGCCGTCTTTATCAATCTATTTGTTGTAATTCGGCTTATATTATTGTTCCATTCTATTCTTCTATTTTTTACCCAGTGCTTGATGTTCTCCACCACTTTACGTTGTATATATGTACTTCTAGCTCTGTACCATAGTGTCTTACCATCAATTTTTCTAGTTTTTATCTCTGATGTTTCTAACATTCTTTTTGTCCCTCCTCTGTCTTCTCTGGTCTGATGACTGTTTTGTAAATTGTGCCCTTCATTTTCTTCCCAATATTTTTATTTTTATATATTATTTTATTCAAGCAACATGCGGCTCTGTTTGCTCTCTTTATTTGATCTTCCCCTTCTGTTTAGAGCTTTCCACAGATAGATAGAGTGATGCCTAGATGTCAAAACAAATGTGCGAAGCGGAATTTATAAGGATGAAATAATCGCACTTTTCTCTTTGCGAAAAACCTTAAATGCAAATTGTTATTTGTGCTTTTAACACAAGCAAATAAATGATTTTCTTGGAACCCTCCTCTAGTTGAACGTTAAAAGATTTGGTTTCAATACGTTAAAAATATTTTCAATGAAATAATTTTTCGTCGTTACTCTGAAATTCCTTATCTTCTATATTTCTCAATTTTTTCTTAAAGAGTACCGAAAGCAAAATTTTATCTTTAACGGTCAGTTCAAGATGTTCACCATTTAGTTAGAATAATTATTACCACGAAGTAGTTCGTAGCATAAATCCCCTTATAATTAGGGATGTCTAAGAGAATTTTATAGTTGCCTGTAGATGTATGTACAGAGATGGAGAATATATGTGGACCCGTTAGAGTAAATTGGGGATAATAATAATTATTGCTTATTTGTATTTATCATAATATAATAGATTAGTTTGTTATTCATTTAAATGCGTCGTTACAACGTTAAAAACTGATAACTAAGCAATTTAGAAGTTATCAGTTTCTAATGGGAATTAAGAGATAATTGTTTTGATAACAGTAGATTTTTACGTAAAAGTTTATTTAGAATTGTTAACTAAAAATTTATAATTATTAAATGTATTGCGCTAATGGGCAAATTTAAATTTTTAACATTATCACAGAGAAAATGTTGAATATAATAGTTTTTTTTTATTTAAATAACCAATGCTGAATACTCGGAAATTATTTGTAAGTCTAAATTGTAAGTGATCACAAAGATATTGTTCACGTTATCTCGTTATTGTAATCGCAAAGCGTCCGAAGTGTCCAAAATTGAACAGCAACGGTGACAAGGAGTCCCCCTGCCTAAGTCCCGAATTTATACAAATGGCATCCATGTTATGCTTCCTATCTTTACTTGCGCATATGAGTCTGTCACGCACATTTGCGTTAATTCAACTAATTTTCTTTGTATTCCCATTTCTAACATTTCTATCCACAATTTGCTTCTTTTTATGGAATCATATGCGTGCTGGAAATCTATGAAAATGTGGTGCACATCGCGATTGAATTCCGAGTTTTTCTCTAATATTTGTCGGATGGTAAATATCTGATCTATAGTTGACCAGCACGAAAGTCGCATTGGTAGTAGCCTAGAATATCTTCCTAATATAGTGTGAGTCTCTTTAGCAACATAATTGATATAACTTTATATGATGTGCTAATAAGCAATATACCTCTATAGTTTCGGAATTGTTCTTTGTTTCCTTTCTTATATATGGGAATTACAACGCTTCGATTCTATTCCATAGGCATTTTCTGTTGTTGCCATACTCTCAGAATGATGTAATACAATTTTTGGTGTAAAAGTCTTCCTCCTTTTTTTAACAACTCCTCATTTCTGCCATCATTTCCTGGTGCGTTATGGTCTTTTAGAAACGTGATCGCATTCTTTACTTCCTCAAGTGTTGGTGCTGGTGTTTCGATATCTGCAGAATAAAACGTAATATCTGCTTCCTCCGTCTCACTTTCAATATTTAGTGAATTCCGAAAGTATTCCTTCCATCGTTCGACGATTTCCGTTTCTATCACTATAAGTTAACCTGCTTCAGTTCTCATAGGCTGTGTTACTCCAACACTTGCACCTTTTCTGACTGACTTCACTTAATTAAGGGATTTCCTTATTTGATTCCTCTCCTCACTTCTTGTCCATTTCCCGGATTTGCTGTTCTAGGTAGCTCCTCTTTTCAGTTCTAAATAGCCGCCTTGTTTGTGCTTTTGTTCTGTTAAAATCTGCTTTGTTCTCATCTGTGGGGTCTTGTAGCATTTTTAATCTTTTTTTCATTTTTATTTCCAGAATTTCCTGCTCGTTCTATAACTGATGCCACTTGCTGCCATGTTTGTTCTAACTCTACATTATGCTCTTCCTCTCCCAGCCATCGGAATCTGTTGCTTATTGCCACTTGATAATCCAGTTCTTTATTTGGTGTTTGTAGGGTTTCTATGTTCCATATTTCTCTTTTTTCTTGTTGTTCCAGTTTCTGTATTGATAATCGCGTTGTTAACTTAGATTTCAAGAGAAAGTGATGTGAAGAGTGCTGACAACTCCTCTCATACTTCGCGAATTAATAATGCTATTAGAGCGTCTTGCGTGAATGAGGACATGATCTATTTGATTTCGTGTTCTTCCATCATTTGAAGCCCATGTGACCTTGTAAATGTCCTTTCTCTCGAATTGGGTGGATTTAACGATCATGTGTGTCCATTATCATTTGATGTGCCGTGCAAGATATGCTGACCAATTACTTCTCTTAAATAATCTTCCTCAACTAGTTTAGCGTTGCAATCTTTCTTCACTATTTTGGCGTCGTGTTTTGGAGCAGATTTATATTGTTGGTCTAATAATTTATAAAATGCATCCCTCCTATCTACTTCGGCATCTTCTCTTGGCATATATTGAGAATATTGTGAGATTGAACCACTTACCCTTGAGTCTAATATAGCAGATTCCTACGTTTCTGTGCAAATGTCCTTATTTCGTTGCGAGTGTCGTTTATATTTCCTATCCGTCTTGTTCTGATCCTGACCCGTCCTGTTTCGAGGCATTAGTTTCTGTTTCGTGGCTCCAAATTTTTACATGTACGGAACGCCATCCCATAGCACAACCCCTTTTTGGAGGACCATTTCACCCGCTCTCGTCAGTTCCCGACCCAACTTTCCACCCAGGTTGGATACCGGATCTCCAATTAGGTTGCTCGGTTTAAAAGGAGGCACCATCGTGAAGGTGAGAGTCGGATTTAGGTAGACGAGGCTAAGTGGAGTAAACTGGAAGCAACTCCATGTTTTCGCTTTCTACCCATTTACCCCCTGTATTTCGTAAACGAAAATAACAACCCTACAGAAAATTTTATTTGACATTATTTGTAGAAAATTAAATTTTCTATAGCTTTACTTTTATTACTTTTTGCGTAAAATCGAAAATAAAAAAAGTTGTTAAAAAAATAACTACCAATTTTTGAAAAAAATTTCTTTGGGGATTTTTTTTAGTCATTTTATGATAAAATATAATCAGAGTAATAGTGAAGTGGGGTTTCCAAAGAATTATTTTCACTACAATTTCACTACAAATAATTTCATTCATTTTCTGGGTTTCACAGCGCTCCGAAGTTGGGTGTTTGATTACTCATAAGAATACGATAATACGAACCTACGAACCATTAGATTTAGTTTTCTATTAAATATTTTTTTATTCATATCATTTTATGATTTTCTTAACATTATTTCTGTTATTATTAATTTATTGTCTACGTTTTCCGCCACCAGAAAACGTTTTATTATTAATTATCTTAAGATAAATTTCTTGGTAATGAACAGAACAAAACAAATTTAATAGATCTTATTAAAACTTCTTAGATCTTCTTAAATTTGGGCACTTGGCAACCTGAAAAATAATAATTGTTCATATGAGTTTTCCAGCCTCAAAAGTGTGTTTTTTCGCTTTTTGAGATTTTTATATGAGGTTTTCATAATTTGAAAACTATTATTTTTAGAGAAAAATGATAGAACACGTTTTTTTTGTTTAAAATGACCCAAGAAATCTGCAAAAAAAGGTTCGGCCAAAAAATCGGTCTTAAAAAAATTGTTTAAACAATCTCTGCAAATTTTGCCCGGAACCCTTCTGATTTGTTTAAAGGAGACATCTTTGAACAGGAATCCGTAAAAAAACCGAATCAGCGGTCTCACAACCTGGACTATAATACTTTTATTGCCATTTAGTACCATTTGTTTGTCGAACATTTTGTTTTTGTGGATAAATGATGTCAATATTAACAAAATATATCCATGCCCTAGAGAAATTTTTGATCGTAATATCCTACTTATCAGAGGGACACTAATTTTCCTCTTATAAGCACATGTACGGTGAAAAATGTACGGCATGTCCAAAAATGTTTTATGCAACCAAATTTAAATCAGTGAGTGAGTTTCATATTGGCTCAAGTAACCTCATTTGTACTACTTAAAAATCAAGGGTTACGCCCTAGATTTCTCACCTTTGGTACGTACCAGCCGATATGTACCAAAAATGGGGTAACAGTTTTTGTACGGCATTGGGTCGCCGGTCATTATTTTTGTATTACCTACCTAAGTTGTAAGTGACAAAACCCCCCCCCCCCCCCCAAGTGGTAAGTTTACCTTTTCTGCGTAGCCACCTGTACCCCGATAAAAATTGATTAATACATTGTAGTATCGATTATTAATCTATTATTCCATTGAATAATTTTGCAGTAAGGTTTGTACACTATATTTAAATTTTATTACCTTGTTATGTTGGAATCAAAATTGACCTACCTATTTTCATTTTATAAAAACCTGATGTTTATATAAAAGTGGTAAAATAAGTGGTTATTATAAAAAAAAATAAAATCTATAAAATTTAACTTTGAAATATTTGCCTAAATCTTTGTATATAAATAAAGTATGGCAACATTTAATGTTGTCTTGTATTATTCTTGTTTACTTTCACCATGTGTGCCAGCCAGTCTGCCAGTCGATCTTAAAACTTTAAAAGGTGAAACAAAACAGTTAACGCTAAATTAATTAATCTTTTATATTCAGTTTCTTAAAATAGTTTATATACAAAAACTAAGTGTGTTTGTGAATGTTGACAAAATGAATGAAAGTGAACAAAAGTTAAAATCTTTAAACTTACGCGAATCAACCAAAAGTAGTGAAGTATATCAAGATGGGACTTCGGAAAATGTTACAGGTATACATCAATTAACCGCATCCAATCAACACCTAAATCTTATCGGCAATTTGTGGGAATATTCCAAATCAAAAGAGAATCCAATAGATAACATGTCAACTGCAGATGAATCTGTAAAAACAAATACAACTAACTATCAAAATCAGATAAAATCTAGAGTAGAAGGATCACAAACACTAGATTCTGAGTTGGCATCGGATACGTATCAGGTACGAGTTAATAAAATATTAGAACAACATGGAATATCTCCAATATACAATCAAAGGGAACCTGTTATCCATCAATCACAATACCGTTATCAGCGTCACGAAGCACCAGCAGAAAAAGAAGACAGTGATGAAAAAAATAAACACTGCCTTTCATGTTGTTTAGAAGTGCTAACAATATGTGCATGTTGTTGTGAAGTTAGTATGGTCTGTGCAAGTATATTGGAGCTATTTGCGTAATGTGTACTTCTTATTAACATATAATCTGATGGACAAAAATATGTGATAATGAAAAGTATGTAATTTACTTTATATTGCAATCAAATATACATAAAATTCACGTTATCTATATATTTAAAATTATAGTTCTTTTATAAAATTTATTTTTCTAATTTATTTTACCCTTAACAAACGTCGAATGGCCAGCCTATCATCTCCTTTATCCATACTTTCCTGTCTCTTTTCTTACTCTCTCTCCTTTGTCTTTCTCTCTCTCTTGCTCTCTATTTTCCTATTGTTTTTACCCAATTTTGTTTTAGCATTTTCCTTCACTTTTTGCATATTGTTTCTCTCTTTGTAATTTGCTTTTAAGCATTTCAAAATTGACGTTTAAAAAACGTAATTTTATATTTTTATAACTTTTTTTTTTATAATAAATCGAGAATGACCAAATCGATTTGGCTTATTTTGATTTTGAAATATTTATTTGAAGTCCTAGGAAGGACTAATAGGTAAGAAAATATGAAGAAATTACATGGAAAATAGTCAAAGCCACTGTTTTATTTTCTCATAAAAACAGTTACATTATACCCTTTTACAAAATGTTTTATACGAGTCTTCCTCTACAGTGGTAGTTCATTTAAACATAAAGTGACGTTTAACAAACTTCACGTCTGTTTCCTTTTTTCGTTTTACTTAAACTCGAGAAAATAAGTATGATGGAATTGTAAAGAAAATAGTAAAAGCAGTTTTGTTATACTGATCTATACCATATACCATCAGATATAAATTTTTATTAGTTGTATATGAAATGTTTAAAAAATGTAATTTTTACTCGAGAGTTAAATATTTTTATTTTTGACAGAATGATTTATTTTTTAGAATTAAAAATAAATTTAAAATGTTTAACATTGTTTATTTACAATTAAAAAAAAACGATTTTTCAACATTTTCTCTGCAATAAAGATTAAAAATTAAAGTTTATGCATTAATTCAATACATTTTAATGATTATAAATTTATTAAATGATACATAATTTTGAATATTAAAATCTACTAATACGGGCTTTACACCAACAATAAATTCAGGAAGAAATTCATGAAGTTGCTTCAAGGTCAAATTTTACGTGTGTAAAGCACAATTTGACATCCAATTTTGCCGTGAATAAATTCGTAAAGAAATTGACGAAATTGAACATGTTCTATTTTTCTCATTTATTGGACGTGAATTCAGTGTCACCAACCTGTGTAGATTTGGCGCGAAATAAAGATAATAATTATTTTGTTTTTTTATTATTGAACTTTGCATTTTTAAGTCATGTGTCAAGTAATAGTTATGTAAAAGAGGTAAGTTTGTTATTCTATAGTAAAGACAGAAAATAATATGTATTATTTTTAGGGAAAACATACAATTTCGAGGCAGAAAACTCTAGTTTTATTAACAAATTGTTTACTTTTCCCTTCCTTACATCTTTTTTCCAAATATTATTTATTTAATGCTTTCAGACTATATAGTAAATATTTGTTAAAAAAAGATTATATAAGTGTACCTTTTTCTTCACTTCTATCTTTTACTTGGTCTAGTCATTAGTTAATGTTTTTATCATCTTGAAAGTTTAAAAATGGATTAATCAACGTTTTTCAAGAGATATGTGTGCTATTCTGCCGTCCTCAAATAAAACGCGGTATGTGCAGCCAACTTAAAACCGAGAAATCGGCTCTATAAGTTTTTTCTCAGGACTCTATATGTTTTGACAACTTTTTAACGCAAAACATGTTCTAATGATAGTTCTACTTTATTTAAAAATATATTCTTAAAAAATATCATGTTTTTATCAAAGCTGTAAATAAAAAGTCATATACCGCGTTTTAATTGAGCAGCGGGCATATTACTGGATCAGATATAGTGCCGTATCTGCATTTTATTTACAAATAGGATTTTTTACAAGGAAGAATAGTTACCAAAAAAGAAAAATAAATAGCTTATAATTGTCTATTATATACGCAAAATACCTACATGTCATGAATGTTCAAAATACAAATAATCGGTATGTTTAGAAAATAAACAAATAATTAAGTTAAAACCAAATGTATGCAAACAATTATGTATCTCTCTCGTCGTCAGTACCGTCATCATTTGTAAGGTCCCAAAACAATTTTAGATTTTCTGGAAATAGAGTATTTAATTGTTTAAGAATGTTATCTCTTTTTTCTTTGGGGGATCCTCTGAGTTTTTCTAAAGAAGGTATGGGTTTAAGAAGTTCTTTTTGTTCCATCGCTTTAGTCATTAGGAAATCCAAAATATAAAACTGTCCATTAAAACTTTTGTTATATTTTAAAGTATATTGGCCATGCTCAGCAACAATCTTGACCATATCTGAAAAGTATGGTCGGTTTTCTAAATCTCTCTTTAATTTAGTTTGCGACGTCATATTTTTCCAAATTTTAAAGATTGTATAATTCATTTCTTTAACCTCCCCATTTCCTCTGCAACTACTTCCAACTGCCTCAATAAAATCGCTGAAATCATAAATTTTTTGTTTTCTCTTCATAGAGAGTTCGATTTGGTGATGAAAACTATCAGCGGACATAAAAGTATGTCCAGGTTCGAAGTACATAGTTGAAAGTTATTTTTTCGGCTTGTGTTTCGTTAGAATTTATCATTTTCACTAAAAAAAGTAAACAATGTCCAGTTCTTATTCCGGCTGGCACAGTTGTCCAACCATATTATTAAAATTATTGGCGTCCCTATGAAACTTCAGAAAGACGTAGAATGTACTATAATATCTTATAATAACTTCTTTCGAACGTTTACTATTTTCTTCATGCTAAACAATGGCAAACGGCTTATTATTTTTTGATAGTTTGCCCAGAGGGACAAAACTTTCATTAAAAGATATTAGCCTTTGTAAAAAAATAACTTTTTTAAACGTATCCATTCTTGGCAACATGGTGACTTTTTGCAGATCACAAGAAACACATTTTGCTTCAGAACCAAATGTAGTTTCTGATTGTTCTCTATGTAATTGACGTGATTATTTTGCACGATTTATATGGTTTTTCCAGAAAACACAATTGTTATACGATTCTTGAAAACTTTCATCGTTATGCCCATGAAGTTTAAATGATTCACATATGTCGCATTCTTCATGTCCAAGCTTACTGAACGAGATATTTTTGACTTTAACTTTTTTCCGGTAAGTCTCATATAAAACATTTACATCTGGAAACTTTCCCTGAAAGTCTTTATGCATTGGAGTGATTGATATGTGACAAGGTATCGGGTGTTTGGCGCGTGCTCCCTGCGGTAATGGGAAACCTCCGGGTGAAAGGAGTCAATGTGAGCATTTATTTCTGAGTTGTCTATTTTTGTGATGAAGCGTTGTCCTATGAGTCCATGTTGAAGTGGTGTGAGCTGGCCTTTAGGGGTTTTTGATAACGTATCATGTAACAAGCCGTCCTTATTTGGTTTATATCCCAATGTCGTTGAAAAAATGTCTTGCATAAGTTTACCGACTCACCTTCCTCATGGAAGATAGATCTCCATTTTTCTCCAAAGACATAGATAATATATATTTCGTTCTATCGCGAGCCATCTCTTGAGCAACCACATCTCAAAAAACAACCGCAAAGAAACCACGAATATAAAAACTAACACAAAACGCCACAAAATAAGCGCCAAATTGAAAGCAAAATTTAAGAAATCTTAAAGGCAATGCAAATACGACTGAACGAATATTAGATTTTTTTAACACGAATCTCGATAAAAATGCGGTAAATGCGCTGTGCTCAATTAAAACGCGGCAAGTACATAATACTGTCTAGCACATACCGCTTTTTAGTTGAGTACTCTGTAGATACCGTATTTTAATTAAGCAGCTATTGAAATTTAGCACATACGGCATATTCAAATTTGTTTATTTTGGTATTAAATAAAATGATACGGTTTTCAGGCATTGTAGAAACATAAATAAGGTCACAAAGAAACCATATATTATAGCAAAAACTCGATTTTCAATTTTGTTGCAGATACCTCGTTTTAATTGAGGACGGCAGTATTGATTTCTGAAACAGGAAATGATGGTTTTCTTTGAAAAGCCAAGCATTATAAGATTGCAAAATGAAGAGTATGGAGTGGTATGGATATAGTACCTAGGTTAACACATTCCGCTCATGATTCTCAAAAAGAGGCAACGTGCAAAAAAAAACAGTTATATAAATCAATTATTATCCAAATATTATCAAGGGTGCTCAAGCTATCAAATGCTCTAAATATATCAAAGATTGATTTTAAATTCCGATAATTTTGTGATACTCCCTGGATATATTTTTTTTTGAACCAAGTATGGATAATTCTATATTATTGATAAGATTTTTAAATTAACTTCAAATCGAGTCCACTTATCTATTTTTTTGAACTAGGTATGGATAATTCTATATTATTGATAAGATTTTAAATTCACATTCAGATTAAGTCCTCTAAAACAATTCACCAAGACATCCTGAAAAGTTGTATAATGACTTTTCAGATATGTAACAGAATGTGTATGGAAGAAGAACGTTTCCCATTTTAGCCAATGGAAGTGGCTGTACAGTTGAAATGATTCAAATGAAAATCAAAGTGGAGACAATTTTGAAGATGAATTGCTAAATAAAGACATTATTGAACTTCCTTAGGTTGAAGATGTTTGAGAGCCCTATAAAATATTTTTGTGTTATGAGAAAACATCAGAAGAATCATTAATATACATACATATATTTTTTTAAATTTTTTATTAAATTTTTCTTTGCATAATTTAATTTTTAAACCTAATAAATCTATTTTCTTTTCCATGCATGTCTTCTGCCAGTTCCATTTCTCTTTTCTCCTCCTTTTCTACATGAAGCCGTTGGCCAGCTGCTAATTTTGTTCTTTATTATTCATATTAGGTATCTCTTGAGAATATATTATGAATAGCGGTTAAAAGATTATAAAAAGCATTGTACCTTTCTGTCTTCTTTACTACGACTTCGTGCAGGCAGGTATTGTATTTAAATAAATGCTTTTATCAATCTAAAAGTCACAATGAATTGATTATCATTTCTACTAACTACAGTTAATTTTTAGTATGTAATGAATGCTAGATTTTCTTGTTCTGTTATATAAAATTAACACTTTTTTTGTTTATTTAGCTATGTTGTCCTTATTTAACTTATTTAATATTATCTTCTGTGTCTAAAAATCAACAGTTTCCCTTAATTACATGCAATTTCCACTAATTTCTACGTCTTGTTCAAGCTCTTACTCTTTACCAAATTGAGCATAATTTTTTGTACAATCTTAATCACTATTTTCTTTTTACAACGATATTGTTTTCTGGTTATATTTCCAAATATATCTTTATTCAAACAAACAACAATAAATAACATCCAATAATAAAACCATTGGTACTACTGAAATAATGACACTTGATGTAAAAATTTATTTGAAGTCAAAGATACTTTTACGTCCAAGAAATTGACGAATTTATTGACACAGAAATTAATGAATAAATTCATGAATTTCTTCGTGAATTTATGTTGGTGTAAAGCCCGCATAAGAATGTTAAAATCTTATTGAGTATACCAAATCCACAAAATTTTCTATATGTGTAAAAAGATAGTAATTTTCTATTATCTATAAAAAAGTACATTTTATAAAAAAAAATAATGCAGAAAGGAAATGCCAAACATGCTTCGTCCTATTAGAAGCGAAATCTAATGACAACCTAGACATATACAAGTACGACAAGATCAGTTCTTAGTATGGGAAAGCAAAAGTAGTAGAGCTCATTAAAATGGGAAAATGGATCGGCTGGTTTAGAGAGTGTAGGGGAATATACGCGATTTGGCAACGCTGGCTTGTGTGTTATATGTGATACCGTACCAAACTATAAGGAACACCATATCTCTTACTAACAATTTGAATACTTGCCCAATTTTGACTAATATATAATATAATATACTAAAAGGTGCTTTCCATCACCTCAACCGACCAAGAAGCAATTTGCGTGGTCCTTTTTCTATCACAGAGCATCTGAAAAGTAATTTTAAGCGACCTTTTTAGTCTATTCAAAATGGGACAAGTATTCAAATTGCTAGCAAGAGATATAGAGTTCCTTATAGCTCGGTACAGTATCGTTAAGGATAACGGAAGACACAAGCCAGCGTTGCCAAATCGCGTTCGTATTATAATTTTCGTGGTAAATCGGTCTGAGCGGCATTACCCACGTGAGCGTAATTTTCGCATGGTCCTCTACACTGTCTAAACCAGCTGATTTTTCTATTTTAATGAGTTACACTACTCTTGCTTTCCCATATTATGAACTGATATTGTCGTGCTTGTATAAGTCTAGTTTGCGATTCTGCTAGTAAAAAGCATGTTTGGCATTTCCTTCCTCCATTAAGCGCCAATGTATTATGATGCCTTAGATTTAAGTGTTTTTGTAGCAATTTTATATGCTTCCCCCTATATGTTTTTCTCCAGCGCGCAGCACAAGTTCTTCTAGCATATACACTTTGTCCTGCAAAATACTTTGTTTAGATTTCACCTAATCTAACAAGACATGACCTAACTTAACTCAACCAAACTTTCACAAGGAAAGAGATAGAACAGGTAACGCTCATTTAATAAACCTTCGCAAAGTGAGTCCAGTTTTGATGTGATCGCCATGTTTTGGTGCCTGTACGTTGCCCATTACTACATCTCGCAGGGTTACCAGGTCTACTGAGTTTTCACCAATTTTAACTTCAATTTATTGATTTACTGAAACACTATATCGATCTACTAAAAAATTATGTAATTATAAAATCATTTTCAAAAAGTGATCGTTAGATCGTCTAGTGAGAACATTAGTGACGTAACTCGAAAGACATGGATCTGAGATAACCGCAATTAAAGTTTTTTATGAAATCTTGTTAATTTTTTAACGTTTTACGGTTCAAAATATCGTACTGATTTTTGTTTTATGTAAGAGTTAAATTATGTTTACGATACAACGTCATAATTTTCTGTTCAAATAAACAAAATTAACGATTTTAAATTTTAGTTCCGTCAGTAATGCATAAAAAAGTTTAATTATTTTGAAAATGCGTTGGTAAAATAATGACACATAAATTCAAACTTAATTTTTTTAATGAAAAAATATAAAAGTCACACGGCATGAAAATAATCATATTAATTGGAAATTTTAATACATACAACTCAAAGTTAATACCGAAAATATCTGCAATAATTAAAAAATCATTGGAAAAGAAATCATTGGATTTATTTAAAAGAAGGGATTGTAGATCCTCGAACTACCTCGTAGAAACCGGCAGCGGCTGTTGATATGCAGATGTCAATTCATGGTCTGCTATAGATGATGATGATGCTTGTTTCATAGTGTGACGTGCTGTGCGAATGCTAACTGATTTAAATGTAGCTTGGCTGTACGAAGTTTTATAAAAGAACGTCTCGAGATGCTGTTTTTCGACCAGAACTGTAGATATAGAATTAAAAAAAGCTTTCACCATCGTTGTGTTTATTCAAAGTTGTTAGCACATTCTTTGTTAATTGTTTCAGGTCAACAAATTCAGTATGATCCAATTCATTCACTCTAAAAGGACTACCGCTTTTTCTGGCACCGGAAATTATCGCTGCATAGTACATAAATCGGTCCACCTTTCAATGATTTTTTTATTCTTTTCTTATACATACTGATTGTATGCAGTCTTCTTCGTTTTGCCCGTGACTCACAACACAAAATTTATATGTGATGCTCTTTATCTTGAAAGTAGTGACAGCATACAACAATATTTAATAATAAATTTGTTCTTTCCTTGCCCACCGCAATTGTCGGAGTAAAGAATTATCTCCAACTCGTCAGTATCTGCAGCTATTATTGCCTTTTTTTCCAAGAATTTGTAGTAAACAAGTTCCGATTTCGATTGAACCACGCTTTCCTTCGCCTTCGTGGCAAAAATAGCACTTGACATTACCAATCCAAATTTTTTTCCAAAATTACCAAATTTTTTTTTGCAGTTTACAAAGTGTAAAATTATAATAGTTTAATTTGGATTTATAGTAAAAACTGGGAACTCCCCTGGTGACTGTCAATGTTTTTTAAGTCATTTCTGACATAACTAGATTATCTTACATCGGTAATTTTATGAAAAAAGTTATTCAACTTACCGAAATAATGTCGTACTGCACTGCAACATTCGTCAATATTGCGTTAGAGTGGGAACATAAAAACAACCTGCATTACAGACGATTTCAGCCACCGAAGAGTTTGTAGTAGGACTAGAGTTTTGCCAGTAATGCAGCTAGTAGCATGCTACATATGGAATTCTTTGAAGTAGATAAAACAAAAAAAATCTGTTTATTGATATATATTCATTATTCTTACTCTACTAAAGAAATAAAATATCCGGAAAACCTGATATGTATAAATAGACCTTTAGGCTTCAGTTAATTCCGATTACTTGTCCCCTCTACCTACAAAAAACAAAACAGCCTAGAAAGTTTAAACAAAATCTTATTAAAAAACTATACTTTAAAAATAGTAATAAAAAACCATATTTTATATAACTACGGCAACACTGACTAAAACGATGTGCATGTTACATTGCCCTCGGTGATGGTATTAATCGCTGTGAAAAATAATTCCTATTTTAAATAATAAGAAAAACAGAAAACTAACCTCAAATAAACAATAAATTGCTTTTCTCATTAATACCTAACTGAAGCAGCATATTTTGATATAAATTTTAGGTTTATAAAAATACCTCGTACATTTACATGATATTAGTATATAAAAATAAATAAAGTTGATAGTCGTATTTGATTTCCATATTAGTAGTTGATTTCCAGTAGTCTTCGCATTTTAAGCTACAAAATCAGATAATAGAGTAACATAATTTAAGCCCATATATTACAAAGTTTGCAAATGTCGGCAGAAGGTCAGGCAACACTGTAGGCGAATATCGCCAAACTGACTCCCGATTCCAATTTCGCGATAGCTGCACAGTTACAGTGCATTTTCTACCGCAGAATTACACAATCAGCGTGTTTGTTATTCGGTACAATTAATAACAGTGACCGGTGAGCATAGTTGAATAGAAACTATTTAAGATTGTTTTTTATTTCGGAATAATCTTCAAGCCAGAAAAACAGTTCCGTATCAAAATATTTATATATCGCTACAAAATGAACGAATATGTTACAGACAAACAATTAGTAAACTCCCCAAACAGTGTACAATTTACTCAACCTAGTGCTCCTCCAGAATATAGCAGTCCAACACAGTCAAACATTCCTGTTTCACAACAGCCACATTGGAATTCAAGGTCGAGTTTTGAAGAAATGTGCCAGTTGATGGAGGATGACCACATTTCCAGTTCTAATAAACCATCTTTGCCTGGCGATGTACAACACCAGAGCCAGAGCTACAGTCACAGTAGTAGTCCGCCACCTTACCAACAGACAACTACGCATTCGGATGAAAAGATGACAACTATTGATCGTATAGATAGTTTTTGTGATTGTTTGGTGTGTTGCGTAGAATGTTCTAAATGTTTCACAATTTGTTTTAAGGATTAGTTTCAGTTTAAGAAATAATGTATTGTTGTTACGTCTGTTCAAATTTACAATTTTCACTTGGATTTTTTTAAATAGTTATATAATATTATTGTTTCCCCAGATATTGCTATTTACATATAATATTTTTTATTTATTCGAGCTTACCAGTTTTTAATCCTTTTATCGCATTCCTATTATCATTACTATCACTATCATTAAAATGTAATGGATGCAGAGGTTTTATAAGGAAAGTTAAATAAATGTGAGTACTTATAATAATTTATATATATATATATATATATATATATATATATATATATATATATATATATATATATATATATATATATATATATATATATATATATATATATATATATATAAGTTCGCCAAACTATTAGTTTTCTTTGTTACGGCTGAACTATGGAGTATATAAAAAAATGTTTATAACAAATTTGATGTACGTCAAAGTTGCCTGCAATTTAAAATTTACATTATACAGGGTCAGTCGGAGCAATGGAATAAAAAATATTAAGATTTATAGATCTAAGATAATAATTTTAGAAACATTTACACTCTTATTGAGAAAAATTATAAATGATTTAAAGGGCAGTGGATTAGGTAGGTATCCAATGTTTTTCTTGTTTCTTCTTTGTGTGCTTCTTTGGACAATGTTGTCCAAAGTTTTTCTAGTGTAGTGGAATTTTTAAATAATTTAATAACTTTGACATATAGCCATACAGTATACAGTGTGTGTAATTATTATTTTAAAATACCTACAATTTTTCTCTCGAATAGAACAGCCTGTATATTAGTATTTTATTTTGTAGAAAATATTACATTTCTTTTAATATGAGGTTGTATATACCTGACATATTTAGTGATGAACACAGATTATAAAAATTATAATCCAATTTTATGTTACAAAATAATATTTACCTAACCGATACGCTACATTCATAAATAAATTGTTAACTATGTTAATACATATACAAAACCTTGTCCATTATATTCAAGACACAGTTGTATCATCAATCAGCCTTAATTTATCACGTCCACTGCTGGACATAGGCCTCCCTTATGCCATTCTTTACGATTTTGTGCTCTTTGTTGCCAATTTTTGATGATACGCCCGATGTCGTCAGCCCAACGTGTAGGTGGTCTTCCTCTACTACGCTTATCTGCTCTTGGCCTCCAATTTGTAATTTTGCTCGTTCATCGTGAGTCGTTCATTCTCGCTACATGGCCTGCCTCCATTTCACTTTTGCTATGCGTTCCACAACATACTTATTCTTCACTCTCAGCATATATAACGTCCCAGCATAAATGCGTATATTTCTGCACCAGTTTGTCTTGAATGGTTATGTTGATATGAATGTTAAATGGTTATTAGGTATCATATTTGTCATAAACTTAGTCTTGGTCAAGTTCATTCTGAGGCCCACTTTCAAAGAAGCAAAGTCCAATTGATCTAACATATCTGTGGCTTCTCCTATATTATCTGTGATAAGGACAATGTCATCGCGAAACGGTGATAGTTAAGCGTTTCGTCGTCTATTTTTACTCCTTTGTGGTCCCAGTTGACCATCTTAAAGACATACTCTAATGCCGTTATGAAGACTTTCGGTGACAATGTATCTCCTTGTCTTATCCCACGTTTTATTTTTATTGGTCGGGTTTTATCATGTATCTTAACAGTCATAGTGAAATTTGTGTAAATATTGTAAATAAGTTCACTATACTTATGGGTGTCGAACACTTTATGAAAATCTATGAAAGTAAGGACAAGAGTTTTGTTGTATTCTATAGATTTTTCAATGGGTGTCTTTACTATATAGAGGTGATCATTGGTACCATAATTTGAACAGAATCCTGCCTGCTCCCCCGGTTGCTAGAAATCTAATTTTTTCTCCAATCTTGATGGCACTAACCTAGTGAAGAGCTTGTTTATGTGGTTCAAAAGGATAATAGGTCTTTAATTATCTAGGTCCGTTCTATCTCCTTTTTTTATGCAAAAGAATAGTTATATCATTAAGTTAGTTATACCAACCTATTCATATTACAGTTATTACCATCCTTTGGATACCTCTCTTTGCTGCAAACATAGGTTAAACAGTTTCTTAATTTATTTGATAGCATATCTCCTCCATTTACGATAGCTTCTATTACAATTCCATCCTCTCCTGGGGCTTTGTTATTTTTCATTTTTCTTAATGCATGTCGAATCTCATCTACCTTTATCTCTGGCATTAGTTCAGAACCTTGATTCATGATCTTCTTTAACATGGCTGTTTTCATTCCTATTTGATCTTCTCGTCTACTTCCATATAATTCTTCGTAAAACTCTTCTACGACCAGTATTAACTCGTCTTTACGTGATATTATTTCATTTTGCTTGGTTATTAATTTATGAATTTCGCATTTCCCATTCTTTGCTTTTTACGTAGAAATTTTAGGCTGTTATTTTCCTCTATAGTGCGTTTAATATTATCGGTTTTAAATTTCCTTAAATCTCTCCTGATTGCCTTTAAAACAGTTTTATTCGTTTCTCTTAGAGTGGGGATGTTTGCATTATTATCTTTTCTCATTTGTCTTCTTTGATCCATCAGCGTTTTAGTATATGGACTTATTTTACTATCTGATTTTTTTAGGACAGTGCACTCCGTGACTTTCTTGTAAGGCATTTCATCATCATCCAGCCTCAAGAGTCCACTGCTTAACATAGGCCTCTTCCTCATGTTTCCAACCCTGTCTATCTTGCGCCGCTCTTATCCAGTTTTTATTGAGTCTTCTTAAATCGTCAGTCCATCTTGTAGGTGGTCGACCGACGCTTTTCTTGTCTTCCCTTGGCCTCCATTCCAATAACCTCTTTTTCCATCGCCCATCTGTCATTCTGGCTATGTGTCCTGCCCATCTCCATTTTAGTCTGGCTATCTTCTCGATGATGTCAGTCACTCCGGTTCTTCTCCTGATGTCTTCGTTGGTTATTCTGTCTCGCAGAGTTATTCCTAACATGGACCTCTCCATTCTTCTCTGCGTGACTCTCAGTTTGGTAGCTGCTGCTTTTGTTAAGGTGAGTGTTTCTGCTCCGTACTTCAAGACTGGGAGGACGCACTGATCAAATACCTTTCTCTTTAGGCATGTGGGCAGCTCACTTTTAAAAGTTTCTCTCAGTTTTCCAAATGCTGCCCACCCAAGGCCGATTCTTCTCTTCAGTTCATGAGTCTGGTTATCCCTGCGAATCATAATTTCATGTCCCAGGTATTTATATCTATCTACGAGTTCTATTTCTTTCCCACCAATACTGATGTTCTGGTTGGGTACCAAATTGGTCATGATTTTTGTTTTGGAGATATTTATATTTAAACCTACATTTTCTGTAGCCACAACGAGTTCCTGTACCATCTCTCTTGCCATACCTAGATCTTCAGCTATTATAAGTATATCATCGGCGAAACGTAAGTTGTTTAGATATTCTCTATCTATTTTTATTCCCTTTGTCATTCAATCCAAATTCCTAAAAGCATGTTCTAGCACCGTATTAAAAAGTTTAGGTGACATTGGGTCTCCTTGTCTAACCCCCGGTTCTATTTTTATGCGATTACTGTTAGTATGTAATCTGACAGTGGTTGTTGCCTGCAGGTATATTTTGTATAGTAATTTAGTATATCTATAATCTAGCCTGCATTCTTTAAGCGCCTGTAATATATTGCTTAGCTCAGCTATGTCAAAGGCTTTGTGAAAATCGATAAATATTAGAACTAGAGGTTTATTGTATTCCACTGCTTTCTCTATTAGGGTTTTTATACTTTGTAGATGGTCATTTGTTCCGTAACTTTTTCGGAATCCTGCCTGTTCCCTTGGTTGATAAGTCTCTAATTTTCTTTCCATTCTCTTAACTAGTATTTGCGTAAACAACTTATATATATGACTGAGGAGGCGAATCGGTCTGTAATTCTCTAAATTTGCTTTGTCTCCTGCTTTGTGTAATAGAATGAAAGTAGCGTTGTTCCAGTCTGTTGGAATATTGGCGCTGTGAAGGCAGATATTGAAAAGTTGTTTAATTTTTTTATGTAATACATCCCCTCCAATTTTTAGTGCTTCTGATACTATTCCATCTTCACCCGGGTTTCGATTATTTTTCATTTTCTTCAGGGCTTCTTTGATTTTTGATTTTGTTATATCGGGCATTAAATCTGATCCTTGGTTTAATACCCCAGTTTTTAGTGTAATTGGAGGATCCTTATTGTTATCTTTTTTTCTTGATCTATATAACTCTGTGTAGAACTCTTCGACTATTCTTAATATTTCATCTCTGTTCGTTGTTTCTCTTCTCCAGTTCTGTTTCTTAGTTTGTTAATTTCTATTTTCCCCTTTTGTACGCTCCTCTTCAAAACTTTCATGTTCTTATTTTGCTCTATTGCCTGTTTTGTTTTTTCTACATTGTAGTTTCTTATGTCTTTTCTTATTGCCTTTGTGATCGTCTTATTTATTTGATTTATCGATTCTTTGCTGGTAGTATTATCTCCTTTCATTTGTAGCCTTAGTTCTATAAGGGTTTTCGTGGGTTGACTCAGTTTTTCATCTTTTTTGCTTGTCGGACAATATTTAGTTTGAGTCTGTTGCATTGTGTTGACTATTTGTTTTTTCAATATATTGATGTCTGCTGTTGTTGTATCTTTCAATGAATTACCAATATATTTTTTGAACTCCTGAATGTTAGTTGGTTTTGTCCATTTCTTTGGTTGTCTCTTATTTATCATTTTGGGTCTTTCTTTTTCGGTTGATATTGTTATTTTAGCTCTTACTAACCTATGATCACTGCTTGTACTGAACTGGTTTAGCACATTTACGTCTTTAAATAATTCTTTTTTGTTTGTTAAGAAATAGTCAATTTCGTTCCTTGTTTTTCCATCAGGACTTTCCCATGTCCATCTTCTGTGTTTTTTCTTTTTAAAGAAGCTGTTTATTTGATAGAGATTGTTTTCCAAAAGGAAAGTCAGTAGTTGTTTGCCTCTATCATTTCTGCCTTCGCTTACAAAATTTCCCAATATTATTTCAGATAGGTCTTCCTTAGTGCCTATTTTGGCGTTGAAATCACCACCTATTATTAAGAAGTGGCCAAGATTTTCCTTAATTGCACAGGATATTTGGTCGTAGAATATTTGGACTTCTTCGTCTGGATGTCCTGTAGTAGGGGCGTACACTTGAATGAACTTTAGGATATATCTGGCGTTTATTTTGATGTTTAAGTAGACCACTCTTGTTGAGATTTGGTTTATTGACACAATTCTGTTAGCAATTCTTTTGTGAATAAAGAAGCCGACGCCTCTGACTGTCGATTGCTCTTCTCCTTTGTAATAAAATAAATGGCCTAATGGGAGTGAGGTAAGACTCTCTCCCTTTTTTCTAACTTCGCTGATACCTACAATATCCCAGTTCACTTTTGAGAGTTCTTCCTCCATTTCTTCGAATCTTTCTTCGGTAGAGAGTGACCGAGCATTATATTTGGCGATCTTGAGGTTTATCTTTTTGATGCACATTGAATAGGGTTGGTTTACAGTGGTCGGGTTTTTGGCATTTAAACACCGTGCTTGCCTAGCATGTTGGTGAGTATTCATATTTATTCCCACGAGTAGCTGTAAAAGAATGGCATTTATGATGGCAATTATTCAAGTCGTTAAGATCGTTATTGGAGGTTTCATGTAGTAGTAGGTTAATATTGATATGTGCCTGATATTGGTTGATATCTAATGGGGGTGTCCAGATACCATGAGATATATTTATAATCAGTATGTTCCTTTCTCTTTTTATGTTGATTTGGACTTTCGCTCGTATTATTCTGTGGTCACTGCTTGTTATAAACTTGTTGAGTACTATTACATCTTTAATTATTTGTATTTTCTCACTTATGATGTAGTCGATTTAGTTCTTGTTCTTCCGTTTGGACTTTCCCAGGTCCATCTTATGTGCATCTTTTTGTGAAAGAAGCTGTTCATGTTGAATAAATTATTTTGCAGTAGGAATCCTAGTAGCGTTTTTCCTCGGTCATGTTCCGAATGTTCCCAAGGATGTTTTTAGCTCTGCTTTTTTTACACCTAGTTTTACGTTGAAATCGCCACATAAAATTGTGAATTAAGTACGAAAGTCATTAAGCGCAGTAGATATATCATCATAAAACATTTCGATTTCTTCGTCTGTATGGTCTGTTGTTGGAGCGTACACTTGGATAATTTTGAGTTGATACCTACTGGTTAGCTTCAGAATAAGATATGCCACTCCAAATGATATACTTTGGATCTTTATTATCTTGTTCGCATGGTTTTTATGGACAAAGAAATCGATGTAGTTTCAGGGCCAATCCGATAGATTATGTGCCCTGATTTCAGTGTTTGTAAAGCTTCACCTCTCTTTCTAACTTTGCTGATACTTTTGACATTCCATTTAATTTTATTCATTATTGAAGTTTCTATTGCTGTGAATCTCTCCTCGGACAGTAGACATTTGCAACATTTGGCATTGTATGTAATAACGTAAAGAGTTATGGGGTTTTTGGGTTTCCGTCTAGTCAGTTTCCCGCGACACACACACACAGCTGCTAACCTGGGTCATCCGCAGGTACTTATTTGGCTAAGCCTTATTCGTACTTGTCCTGCATATCTACAGGAACTTCCCTACCAGCCATTGGGACGCGCCGTGTCGCGGTTGAGCACTCCCCCGCCAAGGCTGTCTTACGCAGAGCACTGAAGGATCCCTACTTGGTCCCTCCTTTACGCAAGTTTAAACCAGCACTGGTAATATATAACAAATAGAACTTAAAATTACAATCCTGTTCCAAAATAATTTTTATTAATATATTGCAGGATCCAACTTGTAAATACAATACATTTTGGAGACGGCTATCGCCGTATTCCCGTTCTCCTCCACCAAGGTCCCGGTCCAAGGCATGCTCCTCCTCCAAACCTCTCGATTCCATCGCTCTTCTAATTCCTTCATTTCATGAGCGTCGAGGTCTACCTCTTTTTCTTCTTCCAGAGGACTTCCATCTGTGAAGTTTTTGGGACCAACGTTCGTCAGGCATTCTCAATAGGTGTCCAAACCAATTTTTATCGACATCCAAACTGCCGATAATTGGATAAAGGACTGCCGAACGTCTTGTAGCATTTAAGATCCAATCTTGGTAAAGGCATTTTGTATAATGAACTTACATTATCCCGTGTTGTGGGTTTGTGATTGTGTCCTATATTCTTGATATGCCTCCAAGAATCCAAGAATAATAGTCCAGTGGTGTTAATCTTCGATATCTTGGGAGGCATTTCATAGTACCGATCCAACTATCGATATAGTTATTATTTAGCACACACTTAACCTAGGAAGATGCGGTGGTGCTCCATCATGTTGAAATCACATGTTTCATCTAATTCCCAAGGGAACATTCTCTAACAAGCCAGTCAACTCGTCTGTTAAAAAAAGTATGATACTCATTGCGGTTTGGTGGAAGTAGTAAGGTGCAATAACATATGATACCTCCACCTGTTCTTGGACGTATCTCGAAATAGGTAAAGATTTTCATCGGAGTAATACTGATAATTGTTATGTCTATTAATGAACCCATTGCAAAATGAAATGTCGATTGGTCAGAAAATAAAAAATTTCCAAAAACTGAATGAAGTTAAATTTCTGATGCAACTGAAATGGGTGACATTTGTTTTTCTTTAAAATTCTTTGAACTGTCGTTGCACGGAACTCTGTATTTTGGCTCAATTGGGGCGTACTTGTTGTTTTTGTGACACAAGTAGATACTATTTGTTTTAATATATATTGTGACAGATAAATTTAACGTATCTTTGTTTCTAAACATGTTTTATACGTTCTCAAACTGTAGGTAGTAAAGTAAAGTTTCTTTAGCAGAAAATGGTTGACTTCAAATTAGTACGGTCGTAAATCTTATTAAATTTATCTGACTTGGCTCATTGTTAGGACCGGTCCGGAGCGATAAGCAAACGAGGTAGACAAAGTTGGTCTTTTGACACTTGACACTGACTAGATGGTACTTCTATAATAAAGCAATTGATAAACAAAATTTGCAATAATTACGACGACAAAAACAAAAAAACGGATTGCCTTATATACCCGAAATTAATGTTTTCAAATGAGTTTTAAAATAAATGAAATATATTTTAGTTGCTAAGATTATAGAAAAACAAATATTAATAACACACGTAGTTCCGTTTCGCTATCGCTATCCTCATCTAAATTAATTATGATCGGTTCAATTATATTATGATCTACATAAACATATGAATTTTCTTTACTTATTACGTGTCGGACTGAATTTCTCCAACTACTTGGAAGAATATCATTGACACATTTTCTTATTAAATATACAACAGTACTACATAATATTGGAGAAATATTTTGTGACCTCACTTTAGACTTTATTTCACGCCACATAATGTTCTATGGGATTAAACATACAATAATATGGTGGAAGCCGCAGCACGGTATGTCGCATTTCCTCTGCCAATGTATCACAAACATATACTTTTTTTATAGAATATGCCTTTAAAACTTCTAAAAGCTCTTGTTCTTTTTTTACATTAAAAAGTTATTTAATTGATCTTACTCGTAAATACAATTTAACTAACGATAAACTTAGTACCTACTCGAAAGATGCTAAAAATTAGTAGTGTAGATTTTAAAATTGGTTGTTCATTTAATTTGATAATTAATATATGGATATTGATTATATTTATTAGTATGGTAAATATCATTTTGAAAAATGATGAGTAGTTAAATTCAACTAATTTTTAGTAGCGAACGTTTTTATTTTAATATTTGATATTTTAATGTATGTTTCTAAAAGCAGATTATAATTTCAATTTTTTCTTAAAAAAAATACGCAAAGCAAAGTCTATAGTTCGTTTTTAAATAGCTACAAAACTAAACATGTTAGTTATCTACATATACTAAAAAAAGGTTGTAATATTCTCTACAAAATTAAATACTAATATACATAGTGTTCCATTTAAAAAAATTAGAAAATTTTGTATTTAAAAATAGTGATCACACTGTATATTGGATGGCTAGATGTCAAAGATATTCAATTATTTATTAAAAATGACTCTGCAGTTAAAAACTTTGATATGTCATTTACATTTCTATTACTTACATTGGAAACCTAATTCCGTTGTTCCGACTAACCCTGTATAATCGAAAATAACTTTAAATTGCAGACGTCGTTGATTTCGTGTAGATAACATTTTTTTTGTGTTTTATAGTTTAGCCCAACAAAAGAAAACCAGAGGTTTGGAGCTCCCTGTTATATAAATAACAGTAAACATAATATTTTACTTTTAAACGTATAATACATATTTATTTGTGCCAATATTAAAAAGAGTGATTTTAAATGTATATTAGTAATTGTAAATTTATATATTGTAATATATTATATTGTATTGTATTATATTGTATTGTATGTATTATATTGTATTAAAGAACTCAATCAATACTTTATGAAAATATTTTAAACGGAATTGTAGTTAATGAGCTAATTGAATATTACCTGGCAAAATAAAAAGGCGACATAGCTAGATGGATTATCACCTGACTATAATGGAATCTGACTCACCTGACTTATAAGGCAGGAATAGAATTTTTTTCCTTCTTTTTTCTAAAAGCCCCTTGTTCTACGCCAGTCATACTACACCTAATTGGAGAATTCTTCATCTTGCCAGTATTTTAGTTACCCTGGTAAAAGAAGCATAGAAAACGTCACATTTGATTTTGATCTAGTGAAATATATTCTTTCATCAGCAAGTTAATCCCTCTAAAACATACACACACACACACACACAAACACACACACAAATACACACGGATATATATATATATATATATATATATATATATATATATATATATATATATATATATATATATATATATATATATATATATATATATATATCATATCATATCCTCTAAGACTGATTAATAAATTAATTTTTAATGTTCCCTTTGTTAACAGAAACAACATACTTACTATGTCACAATCAGTGCCCTCAGCACAAAATAATTCTGCTCCAACAAGTGTGTATTTTTATGCCCTTTCATATATTCCGAAACTAACCGTTGAACTCACTAAGATTTTTAAAGACTAAGAATATCAAAATAGCTAACAAGAACATCAAAACCATACGTCAGCTGTATAGCAAAATAAAACAACCCCTAATCACTCTAGAGACTACAGATGTTGTTTATTGCATTCAATGTACTGAATGTCCATCCACGTACATTGGTGAAACTGGAAGGAATCTGTCTAGCCGTATCAGTGATTGTAGATTAAACAAACCTACTTGTGCTTTGGCAGAGCATACTATCGATCTAGACCATAAGATAGATTTCAACAATGTAAAAATATTAGCCAGAGAGAAAAATAAATTTAAGAGAACTTTCTTAGAGATGGTACATATCAGCAAGAGTGATAATAACAATCTGAATAAGAGATCTGAGATCCAGAATCTTAGCAAAATTTACAATTTTATATTGACTTTTGACTGAGCTGTTTTACATCTCAGAGTTTTCTCTTTTTTTCTTTTCTTTTTTAAAATTTCATTATTAATTGAATATTTTTGATCAAACTTCAGTTACTAATTCAGTTTTGTTTTGTTTGAGTTATTATTTTTTCTAAACCTATTTACTAAATACTATTTTCTTTCGATTGCTTATGTTATAAATAACATTTTTAATTTCCCGCTTAATTTCAAGTTGGTAATACAGTTGGTAGTACTCAAAATTCATAAACAGTATTTTGTGAGACGTTAGTTTCAAAGTTGTTTTATATTTTCTCCAAACTATTTAAACAATAATTGTCCACCCACTTTCTCTTTCTGCTCGTGAAATGTGACTGAAATCAAGCTTGCAACGACGACTGTTTTAACATGTCGTCCTTCATTTTGTTTTTAACTTTTAACGTATTTATTAATTTTTAAAGTGTTTTTTTAACAGTAACATTTTTAAGTTTAGTTGCAACTTCAGTATTATCATGTTATTTAACGTTGTTGTTTATGCCACGAATCTTACCTTCGGGTAAGTTTTTTATAGTTTTTTATAGCCTCTTTTTGGCACCATTCAAATTGTTACAACATAGTAATTTTATTTGTAGACCTTGATAAAGGTGGCAAAAACCTACCGAAAGCTTGGATTCAGAATAAATAGTACGCCTTAGCAAAGCTCTATTTTTATTGACTACCACACCCAAAAAGAAAAAAGTATTTACATATATTTTTTCCAAACTAGTCCAAAAACTTTGGACTACTTTATATATATATATATATATATATATATATATATATATATATATATATATATGGGGATTAGGTTGTTCAAAGAGAGCCGGTGTTCGGCTTTTGTAGATTTTCGACACCATTACCCCAAAGAGAGCTATCGAAGTTTGGCACAGAGAGTGCGACCACAGCTTGCTATAATTAAATGCCGGTGTTCGGTATTAGGAATAACTTTATTAACTATATATATAATAATAGTCTCCCGTTTTATACCGCTGTCGCGGCTTTGGGAGTATAGCAGGGTAGTCTGCTATATCTAGGGCTTACGGTATACAAGGAAGGTAACATGGCCAGTGCTACGCTTCAACCGTCTATTATTACCCCTGGTTTTACCCAAGGTACTCATTTTTATTCAGGCTGAGTCGACCTGGGGCCTATAGACATTTTTAAAATGTCTAGATGTTCTTGCCGGCGGTGGGATTCGAACCCCGGACCATCGGCTTGCGAGTCAAGCATCCTACCGCTTGCGCTACGCGGGCCCTATTAACTATATATACTACACAAAAATATAGCACTAAACTAGTTGAACTAATTAACAGAGCGATATGGAGCAACACAAGATGTAAGAGCCATCGTGTTGTCTCGGTTTTTTCAGACGCCGTTCACACGTCATTCGTTCTTTGTCGGGTGGGAGCTGTCTTCAAACAAAAAACACTTTGTCGTCTCCCTCCGCTGTCGTTGAATTAAACCAAATTTTTATTATCAAGGGGTAGGAGGCAGATCTTCACGATAGGATGAGTATATTCCCCGTCTTGGGTTTTGACTTTGACTACCCTGACTTACCGCCAGGGCCTGGAAACACTTCCAAAATTCTTCATAGCGTCCACTTTAGGGGAGGTAGAGGACTTTAAATAATTTAATTTTAGGATAACTTTAGGAGCTCCCTGCGTATAATAATATAATAAGTGTCTAAGTGTAATAAGTTTCTAATAGTGTGTTCAAATAATACAATTTTTCAACATCTGATTTCATTTTAGAGTTATTTGCAATCACACTGTTAAACAAATCAAAAAATGTGTTCCAACCTTGTGGATTTCCACTAAATAAGGGAATGTGTATTTCTGGTAACTTGACTCCAGAATTCGATTCAACTGAGTTAGGGGTTAGAGCTAAATTTTGTCTGTTTGTAGCGAATTGAGCGGTAAGCTTATCTATACATGTCATTAGTGTAGCTCGAGTTTTAAGAAATTTATTTTCTATTAATGAATCGTCTTCATTGTCACACGTCACCGATTCAGACGTGCTAATTAACTCTAAGATTCCATAATGATTATGTAAATATTCTGATTTACATAATTCTGATAATGATTCTGATTTAAAGTTTTTATTCTAGAGTTAAATACGTTTTCTAGAGTTAAATACGTTTGCATCAAGTTCAATGTCCTGATTGTCTATAATCCAATTTGCAATTTTAGTGATTTTTGTCTTTGCAGTTTTGCGGTTTACTTTTAAAGTTTCTAGAGACATTTTGCTTGATGTTAAACAATATAAACATGAGTAGTTACCTTAAAAATTAAAATAAACTATAAATATGACAGCAAAGAGAGTAATTATAAATCAAAGTGTCTATTGATTTTAAATTCGAAGTCCTTAAAATGACTATTGTGCGATAATGCAATTGTCTTTCTTGTTTACTGAGGGTCACGGTTTATCAACACATAATATAACTAACTTTGAGTTAATTTCGTGTTTATTTTCCAAACCTGATTGTGAATTGAAGCAGAGGATCGACGATGTTCTGTGTATAGTTTGTTTCACGAAAAATGGTTCAGTGCTTAATGGTTACCTGAGTTGATCCTGTTGTGTATACAAGAGTCTCTCAATAAACTACCGAAGTACACAGGGTCGCACTTCAGAAAGTTTGTTATTTAATATATTTCATTGGTAGCTGTGTAATACACGATTATAAAAATTTATTAAATTATTTCATATGGTATTTTCAGGTTGTGATATTATCAGGAATTATATATAGCCGCCTGGAATCGTTTTCGGAGGAGATTATTGGTGAATACCAATGTGGCTTCAGACCAAAGAGGTTAACTATAGACCAAATATATATGTTAAGAGGTATACATGAAAAATGTGTTGAATATAACATACCTATTTACAACTTGTATATCGATTTCAAACAGGCGTTTGATGGAGTAGATCGACAAAAGATGTTAAAGCAACTATCTATGTTAGGGATACCCAATAAGTTGGTTAAACTTATACGAATGACTCTGGAGGGTTCCAAAACTATGGTGAGAATAGATCGAGATATGACGCAGGCCTTTGATATTGAAAATGGAGTTAGACAAGGGGATGCCTTATCAACAACACTTTTTAATCTAACTTTAGAAGCTGTTGTTAGAAAACTGGATGTAAACGGCTGTATTAATACAAGATCTATGCAAATATGCGCATATGCGGATGATGTTGCCATAATAAGCCGCAACAAAAGGGTATTGAGCGAAAAAGTTATAGAACTGAAACGAGAAGCTGCTACGTTTGGTCTATATATAAATGAAAGCAAAACAAAATATATGGAGTGCACAAAATCGAATGAACATGAGAATCTGAAGGTAGACAACCATACCTACAAATATGCCTCCACTTTCCCCTACCTAGGCCCAATAATAAATGACAACAAGAGAAGTCAGTCAAGAAGTCAGTCAAGAAATACAAGCACGGATTCTTAGCGGTAATAAGTGCTTTTATGCATACAAAGACTTAATGAAAAGTAAGTTACTGAATCGTGAGTCTAAGCTGAGAATCTACAAAACAGTAATTAGACCAGTGGTCACATATGGATGTAAAACGTGGACCCTCTCAACCACTGATGAAAATCAACTGAGAATATTTGAGCGCAAAATACTAAGGAAGATATTTGGACCAACCCAATGCAGCGATAGTTCGTGGAGAATTAAAATGAACCACGAGCTGGATGAACTAATGCAGAGCGCAGATATTGTCAGATTTGTAAAATCACAAAGACTAAACTGGCTTGGTCACCTAGAAAGAATGCCAGATAATCGAGCTGTAAAAGTAATCCAGAGATGGAAGCCCCAAGGAAACAGAACAAGAGGAAGGCCCCGTAAAAGATGGATAGACGACGTAGAGAGGGATCTTAAAACCATGAACATCAGGCAGTGGCGAAGGAAAGTATCCGACAGGGCAGAATGGAAGAACATTGTTAAGCAGGCCAAGACTCACAAAGGGTTGTAGCGCCATTAGAAGAAGAAGAAGATTTTCAGGTTGTTCAAGTAAATATACTTGATAATTGAACAATTTTTAACATGAAGAAAGTAGTTTAAAAATGTACAGTAATAATAGTTCTATTTACAGTAGATACATACAAACGAATACATAATGTACAAAAAATAGATGAATTGAAAAAATAATATAGAAAAATATATACAAGTTAATATTTACAAAAAAAAAATACCCAAAATAACTAACATATATTTATGAATTCCTAAATACCTAATTCTGTTTCGCTGTCGCTATCCTCTTCAAGATTTATAACAATTGGTTTAATTATGTGATTCAAAGTAACATGAATTTTCTACTTTCATTACATGGCGTACTGAATTTTTCCAACTTTCTGGGGAGATATCATCAACACATTTCCTTATTAATTCGACTACACTACCACTTAAAGTCGGAGAAACATTTTGTGACCTAAAATTTGACTTTAGTTGGTGCCACATATGCTCTATGGGATTAAATAAACAATAGTAGGGCGGAAGCCGTAACACTGTATGTCCCATGTCCTCGGCCAATGCGTCACAAACATATACTTTTTTAATAGGAAATGATTTTAACACTTCTAACAGTTCATTTTTTAAATAACTTTCTTCAAAATATATATCGTTTTCTAACAGGTAGCTTTGAATTTCAATTTTCGTGTTATTTGCACTTGAAGACTTATGTAATTGACGACTGTGATAATTTGCATTGTCCATTACTATCACACTATTTTGAGGAAGGTTAGGTTTAAGACCATTCTTAAACCATTGCTCAAAAAGCTCTGCCGTTGTATCCTCATGGTAGTCCACGCAGGAGTCTTTAATGTTCTTTGCAGAAAGCCATAAGGCATTTGGGACCCAACCATTTTCTGATCCTGCATGTAAAATTGTTATTCTTTTCCCTTTGTTTTATGGAGCTTTTGTTTGACACCTGGTGGAAGAATCGGACCATCCTTTGGATGATGTTTCACGAGTGTCAAACCATGTCTCGTCCAGATAAATTATTGGTCGATCTTCTGTACGGTACTTTCTTATGGAAGTTATATATTCAGTACGCCACTTTTCTAAACGATGGGACTCCATAAGCACTTGCCTTTTGTCAATTGTACGATATGAAGCCCATTTTAGACAAAATCCTCCAAAGACTAATGCGGCTACAGTTTATTTGTGTATCATCATTAGTAAGCCGTTGTTTTAAAGCATCTAATGTAGGTATCCGTTGCTCTTCGTACATTGTGTAAATTTTTCGTCTTATTAAGTCCTTATCACTTTCGTCAATAAATTTGGTAGAACCGGCATCCTTACGCTTCCTTCTTGACTTAATAGGATTAGATGTAATTCTTTTCACTGTGGTTAGAGGTATTTTCGTTAAATCAGATATTTCACTGGCACCAGTATTAGCAGTAAGTCCTCTTGTAAGTAAAGAACTATATATTGTTTTTACGATTTCTCTAGCGTCAGCAGATAAATGCTTTTTCTTTGCTGGAACACTGGAAGAAGCACCATCAATGTTTTTCCACGGACGCCACATAATGCTGTTTTATAGGTATAAATAGGTATAACACTGGTAACACTTGTAACACTTTCAACTAAATGAAACAAAATGTATATTTAAAAATTTCTCATCGGTTTTATATACTTTTACAAATTATACAGAATAAAGGAAAGCTGTATAATTATTCCAGAAAATACTTAACGATCAACAAATTTATTGTGGTCATTAAAAGATCAAACATTGATAGTGAAACTCACTGTTAAAATGTTTACAACTTTATGAAATAAAATGTATTCTAATCGTTTTTATAATTTTATACGATTTTTTAATCGTTTTTATATTACCAGAAATTTATTATACAAACAAGATAACGACACTCCACAGTAGCTTCAATTTTACCTGAATACTTACCTGCTCACCTAATGTTGACTAAGCTAGGGTACTTGCGGTCGGGTTTTATTGCAATCATTAAGCACTCAACCATTTTTCGTGAAATAAACTTTACCCAGCGGGTGGAGGGTAGAGACGAGACGGAAGGTCGTATATCAGAGCGAGATGAGGTGATAAGAGCCGAATCGATGCTTTATTGCTGAAGTCTTCAACACAACGACGTGGTATATTCAGACAACTGGCAACTTTGTATTTTCTTGCTTTGCCGCGCTGACTTGACTGCGTGGGATTTTAGCGGGATGCAATATTTTTTACTCTTTGGGGGTGAAAAATATGGAGCTATGGGGCACTAATACCATATATCTGGCTCGAAGGACCACACAATGGGGATAATATTGTTTAAAGGTAGTTTGTGTTACTAGTGTCTTACCCGAAAGAGAGCTATCGAAGTTTGGCAACACAGAGAGGGCGACCACACTTCTTGCTATAATTAAATGCCGGTTTTTGGTATTAGGAACAACTTTATTAACTATAAACACTACACAACAATATAGCACTAAACTAGTTAAACTAATTAACGAATTGACTAATGTGAGTCACGTTTTACCATCTGTTTTTGTGGTTGTGATATTTCTTTTGTCTTCATTTTGCCATGAACAACATATTATTTGATTTTGGAAGATCCATATTTAATAAAAACAAACTTATACAAAAATTTCTATGCAATATAATTTGTCTGTACTGCAATATTAGGCAGTTCCACAACTCTACGATTTGGAGTATCTTTTTTCATCTGAAACCCAATTCGTTTAATAACCTTCATAATAATGTATTGGAACCATCAAACATCTGCTTCTTAACTTAAACCCAGTTTTCTCTAAATAATTTTCAGGTTACATGTTTTTCTACATTTTTTATTAACAATCATTTTAGCTAGCTAATTGCCAAGAGACTATCCCGGTCAATTTTAGAATCGAAAGAAATTCGAAGTTATTCAGTTTATCGAAATTTCACAACAATATTATATAGGTATAAAGTTTTAAACGAGAACAGTGAATAATTAAATCTATAAAGTTGTTTTTTATATGTTTTGTAAAATAGTGTAGATCACTTAGATAAGCAAATAAATTTGGGCTGTGCTCTTTTCAATTGTCAAGATAGAGACGAAGCGATATTTATACATATTTGGATTGTTTTATATGTGTAATAAAATTTTGGCATTTTTTTATTCTCTTTTATTTCTGTTGTATATATGGAACACTATTAAGATGCAAAGGTATTTCAGAACTCCCAAAAGAACCCTGAGAATAAATTTCAACATCTGATTTACAATTTGGCGTCTGTAATTAAGTTCATTGAAATATTTATTGAATAAATAACTGATTATGCAGGTATTAAAATCAACGGAATTAATGTTAACAATCTTAGAATCGCAGACCACACAATACTTATTGCTTAAAATGAAAAAAATATGCAACGACTTATAAAAGGGTGACCGAAACATCTGTTGAGTATGGGTAAAAACTTAATACTTCTAAGACAAAACTTATGATAACTTCTAATAACAAAACAATAAAAATTCGAAAATTACATGGCCGAGATATTTCGGCCATGTAGAGAGACAGAAGGATCCTGAAGATACCATGAGCAGACAAAGTCACCAATGAAGAAGTACTGAAGAGGATGAATACAACCGCAGATTTGGTCAACATCGTGAAGGGTCGTAAGCTGCAGTACTTAAGACATATAATGAGAAATCAAGGCAGATACGAGCTACTCCAATGCATTTTACAAGATAAAATTAAAGAATAAAGGGTCCCAGGACAAAGATGGATATCTTAGTTTGCTAACCTGAGAGTATGGTATAAAAAACCTCAACGCAGCTATTCCGTACAGCAACCAACAAAGTCATCATCGCCAACGTTCGGAACAGACAGGCACCCTAAGAAGAAGAAGTGACACATCTAGAGAGGTATAACCTTCTACACCTCATAATACACTACAATTTAAAATCATTTTAAATCAGATACACGCCATATATCGAGTTTACGTTACTAACTTGACTAAGAACGCATAATTAATATCAGGAATAAACATTACAATGTAGAATATATTAATAAGATCCAACATTCTTTAATATATTTAATACCCTTCACACACACTCCAATGTCAAAAGTTCACATAAGAAGAAGGTCGACGGGACGGCCGTCGAAGACGATAACAAGCATGATAAATTTAGGAGAACATTTGCCATTGAGGCTGGACCTTGTGGAACAAGGTGTGTTTTACAAGATGTTTCCAACAAAAAATACAAAAACGAACTTCAACATTGTGCAGAACGTGTCAATTTTCACTTTGCAGAAATTACTACATTTAAAACTGCAAAATTATTTTAAATAAATGTTGAAGGAGACTTGGACCTTTTTTTCATAGGCTACGTTGGGATATATATGTTCCAGTTACCTATACCAATGGGATAAATATGTTCCATCTATCAATATTAAAATTGAGAACAAAAACTTATGCAAATCTGTTGGCGTATCCTAATTATATCTAAAAATAGGTCAGAAATTACGATTTTATGTCCGTTTACTTAAGTAACAAAAGTGGGTTTGAAATATTTAAATATTTTTGAACACAGATTAAACTAAAATATTACATAGTGCTTATTGTTAAATCTTACCAGTTTAATTTTGTTACAGGTAAGCGATTTCTTACAAAGTACTACGAACCAAATTTAGTGTGACAAATGTAAGTAGAGCATATTAATTTTAGCATAGTAAATTACGTATATTATTACCTTTTAAAAACACACCTACATCTTATTTTATTTTGGGACCTATATTCCAGACATTGTTGATATTTGAATATGCTTGCATTTATGATTTTTAATGTAGGACGATATACAGGGTGTAACAAAAAGGTAGGTTACAAATTAAATCACATATTTTGGGACAATAAATAGTTCCATTGAACCTAACTTACCTTATTAGTTTATGGCCTCACGGAAATATTTCCTGATTTACTGCAATAGGTATGGTTATTTGTAAGTTTTTAGTTTATTATTTTAGTTCTTCATTGAGTGGCAAGACTACTACTCTGGAACAATGGTTAAGGTTTTAGCCGGAACACGGTTAATCCGGCACTGCCCTAAGGTCTTCTGGCCGAGTATCCTACTCGGCCAAGGTGTCTTGCTCTGTGACGTTAGATGTCTAAAAAAGATTTCCCCTACCGCTGTCTGCCAGAATTTAATGGAATGCTCTTACTGGAATCTGGCAATACGGCAATTAAAAAAAACTTACCTTAGTACAAATGTACATATAAAAAAGTAACAGTTTGAAGTTACAAAATGAAAAAATAAATAGAGCCAGAATTTCATCCAAATAATTTAAATGGTAAATATTATTTACACTTCCTCAAATCGTGTTACCAGAGCACTTAGACGAGGTCAGTCTCCCAGTCAGTAAAATATGTGATTTTTACAGGATGCTCTCCAGCGCTTTACCATCTTTTTGGTCAGTATCCTGGACGTTGGATTGGAAAGGACCCTGATGCTCCTATTTCTTGACCACCCAAAGGTGCAGATCTTAATCCAATTGACTTTTGAATACAGAGTTTTATGAAAGAGGACGTACATTTCGTAACATTTATGAACGAACAACAAATAAGGAATAAAATCATGAAAGCTGCAAGTTGATTTTGTCAGAAGCCCATAATTTTTCAAAATTTTCGATTTTCCTCTTTAAAACGGTGCCGAATATGTATTGAAGAAAATATGGAGATCATTTTGAACATTTTTAAAATAGACCACAGATTTGTAAATGGCTAAGTAAGATTAAAAAGACCTGATAATAATATAAAAATTCATTTATAATTTACATTTTGTTAGGTACTAAAAAAATTTTAAACATATTAAAAAAGAATATTCTAGTTTCTTGTGGCATTTTAAAGTAACTACTATTTAAATGGGAATACGCCATAATTAAAGGTTAAAGTACATTTATTGACGTTTCAATTTCCATTTCGGAAATCGTTCTCAAAATACAAAACTCTCTCTCTCTCTCTCTCTCTCTCTCTATATATATATATATATATATATATATATATATATATATATATATATATATATATATATATATATATATATATATATATATATATATATATATATATATATATATATATATATATATATATATATATATATATATATATATATATATTGTTTTCCAAAGGTTTTGTTGGATCCTTTGTTAGTTTTGTATAAGGTTCGTTTATTATTAGATCCTTTAATTTTGTTTTTATATTGAATTTTATCCATTATCAAAGTTGCATTCCCCTTGTCTGCTGGCAGGATGATTATGGAGTCGTCATTTTTAAAAGTTCGTATAGCCTTTAGTTCCTCTTTGCTTATGTTTTGTTCAATTTTAATAGCCTTTTCCAATTCAAGTTTACATAAAACTCTGTATTCTTCCTTGTCGTGAGTTGGTAAACATTAAGATATTTTCTCCACTGAGCTTATTATGTCTAATTTTGGAATGGATGAATGAGTAATAGTAAAGTTTAGACCCTTTGACAGTATTAAACTCTCCGTGGCATTTAAATGTCTATTCGATAGATTGACAACTGTCGCTGATATGTCATTATTTCTATTGAGGTTGTAAACTAAAAATAATTTGATCAAAATCACAATTTGATATCACATTGAAAAGCAAATCTTTAATACTTACAATATTTTGTTCAACAAAAATTAAATTAGATCTATGAAATTGTAACCGTCGAATCCGGATTGGATTCGACGTATATCCGAGCGATATATAAATTGTACGAAAATGCAGTTAGTTGTGTAAAAATTGGAACCAGAACCTCAAATGAATTTAAAGTCACTAAAGGCCTAAAGCAAGGATGCTGTTTATCACCGACACTCTTTAAAATATACGTCCAAGAAGCATTGAGGAATTGGAGAAATAAATGTAGATTTATGGGCATCGAAGTGGGACAAGAAACTCTGTATACATTGTTGTTTGCAGATGATTAGGTGGTGATTGCAACCGATGAGGAAGATATAAATTATATGAATCGAAAATTATTTGAGGAATATGCCAAATGGGGGCTTACTGCAAACATAAGCAAAACAGAATATTTAAAAATTGAAGGAAATACCACAGATCTGAGGCTTGAAAACGCAGTCATAAAAGGCTGCAACCAGTATAAATATCTAGGAAGCATCATATCAGCAGATGGCAGAGTTAAGATAGATCTACAAAACCGAATAACCCAAGTGAAAAAATGCATACGAATACTGAATTCATTACTGTGGTCTAATAAAATAAAGATGCATACCAAACTTCGCGTATACAGAGCAATTGTAGAACCAATTACCACATATGGTGCCGAATGTTGGACGATGACAAAGAATGAACGAGATAAAGTAGACGTTGTGGAAATGGATTATCTTAGAAGGTCATATCGAGTATCGAGAATGGAAAGAATCAGAAATGAGGAAATACGAAACCGTACAGGAATTAGAGATACTCTTTCAGATAGAATACAAGGAAGGCAATTACAATGGTATGGTCACGTGATGAGAATGGAGGAGGAGCGGTAACCAAAGAAAGCCTTAATGTATGTTCCGCCAGAAAGAAGGAAAAGGGGAAGACCACCAAATTCCTGGAGAAGAGAAATTATAAAAACAATGCAATCTAGAGGCTTAGAAGAGGGAGATTGGAGAGATAGGAAAAGATGGAGGCTGAAATGCGGGAAGCGGCAATCGCTGTAGTACCCCCGTTATATGATGATGAAATTGTAACCTTTCGCAGATCATGGAAAAACTGGCTCTATGTAGAATATTTTCCAACCTTCTGCTTGAATATGCTGGACGTTACTTCAAGCCCTTTGGTATTAGGTTATTGTCTCTACATCTTCGTAAAAATTTGATTTAATTTTGACAATGTGCCAGTTTCTTGTAAAGAATTTCCAATCTCCGAAAATTTTGAATAACGCTGGGCCCATAACGGTTTCCTAATATTGTTCTGAAGCTATTTCTTATGGCACTTTAAAGTAAATACTATTTAAATGGGAATAAGCCACAATTAAAGGTTAAAGTACGTTTATTGACGTTTCAACTTCCACTCCGGAAATCGTTCTCAAAATACAAAACATTTTTATTTTGAGAACGATTTCCGAAGTGGAAATTGAAACGTCAATAAACGTACTTTAATCTTTATTTTTTTTTTATTCCCATTTAAATAGTAATTACATTAAAAAAGAAGCCGCATCTCAATAAAAACTGGCTTATCGAAAAAGTACTCGGAGGCAAAAAAAGTTTTAAAAACATTGTGTTTAACTAATGGCACTACAATAATAATTTAATTGAAACGTACACAAACATTTGGGGGGGGGGGGGTGGCTTAAGGGAACAAAACCCCTATACAAATTTTTTGGTGTGAACAAATTTTACTGTTAGCTTCCTGCCATAAGAAAGCCACATGTTTAATTTTTAATATAAAATTTTTAACAGTTTTCGATATATTGAAACAAATCGATTTTCAGTTTGTAACTTCAAAAGACTGTAACTTTTTTATGAGCAAATTTGTATTAAGATAGGTTAGGTTCAGTCGAACTATTTTTAGTTGCAAAATATGTGATTTAATATATGAACTATAATATAACCTCGATATAACGGTCTACTTGGGGGGACGGGGTATCCGTTAAAGCCGTTATATAAAAATATATTTAAAAAAATCAATATTTTTTTTTTTGATAATTTATGTACACTGTATTTAAATATATAAAAAATACATAATACAAATTCTATTTAATTGTCTTCGGACATTCGTCGTGAAGTGAACGTTGTTGATATCGAATATCGACGCAATATTCTTTTATCTCTGCAGCGTCTATTTTTTGAACCTCTTTTAAATCCCCTTCCTAATTTTTTCATCCTATTTTCCATTTCCTTAATTTTTGTCGAAGACTTGTATGAATTTTTAATAAATTCCTCTAACGTCTTTTTCCCTCTCTCGTATTTCTTTTGTACTTGCTCGTAGTATTTAGATGTAAAATATTTGTCATGTTTTGAACCCTTTTCTTACATTTCAGTATTTTGCTCTTCAAAGTCGCTATACAATTCGTAAGTGTCTGCAATCTTATTTTTAAAGTCTTTTGTCATTTTTTCTTTATTTAATTGTTCAACATTACATTTAACGTAATAAATATCTGAATCGTAGTTAAGAAACTAATCGAAATGTTTCACAATTATATACGGTGAAATTATACAAATTTAGGAAATTAAGATTAATGTGAGATTACAAATTAATGCACTAATTTGTGATTGAACACTATAATTACTATTTATTGAGGAATTTCTAGTATTTTGCTAAGCTTGATTGTCCCTAATATGATTAATTCACATAAAGTAGCTAAATGCGTATTCTTCCCCACATGTGTGAAAGTTGTTCTTCCCATGTGTGTTTATGTGGAAAAACACATGTGTGTTCTTCTAGTTGCTGCATTTGACCTTATTTTGGACTTCCTTTGGAAGAGAACAGTTTCTATTGTGATGATTTTGATCACATTTTATATATCGAGCTGCTCTATAGCAATTCTTAATGCAATAATTATTTATACAGCATATATTGGGTCAAGAGGAGATATGAAAGTAATGATGTAACAGAAATGCAGTCTCTCGCAGCATAATCAAAGAACAAACAATAATTATTATATTTCCATGTTTATAAATAGACCTGTATATTTTAAATACAAATTAAATAGGATAAGCTAAAGCAAAATATGATAAACTAGCTCATTAGTATAATATACATTAATATATTATTAATAAAAAATTAAAGTAAAATAACGAATAAAGACCAATAAGTATATTGTATTAGCAAAATGTTCTAAATTTGAAGGCTAAAAAGTATGATTTATGATATATTTTTCTACAGATATTCTTGTATGTAGACTATTTTTACGCTTTACTTCGTAAACAACTCATTACGAATCTATTTTAATCGAAATTTAAAGTAATTAGTACCATAATGCACGTATGCGTGTCTACAACTATAGATGCTAAAGGTATTTATATCTTTTAAATCAAATTATTGCATACCTGCGTGAGTTCGTTTTGTAGTTAATATGCACATCAGATAGGCACTTAGTTACTGAAATAACTTCCCGGGAGTTATAAACAATTTCTCATTTACTTTTAAAACTATTGGATGTATAGGATTTTCATTAAGTATGTTGGCAGGTTCATTCCATCATAAGTTATGGTTCCATTATATTTATGATGGTTATGGTCGAAAGGCTTTAAAACAGAGGATAGTAATATATATATATATATATATATATATATATATATATATATATATATATATATATATTGTAATGATGTATTGTTTGTGAATGATGTTTTAATGAGCAATGAGTGTTTTTCAATAATATATTTATATAGGGTTTTTATCGCGGTTCTCAAAGAATTAGTTTGTAAGCACTTTTTGGAATTATCTTTATTATATCTATTATGAAGCAAACATATATATTTAACATAGCTAATGTAAATTTAAAATAAACTATCTTTAAATTGAAATTCTTATGAAACTAATTAAATTATATAGACAATGTAAATTTTAAACAAACTATCTTTAAAATTGAAATTGTTATGACACTAACTAAATTATATTAACAAAATTTTGTACCTTTCTGTCACTGAATGCCTAAATGAAACCGTTCTCCTCTATATAGATTTTAATCATCACTCATGTCTTCGTTCTCAGCCTCGGTTATCCTTGTTTTTGTGAAATTCCTTTTTCCAATTATCAGCTTCCACCAATTTAAAATATTTTTCTTCTTAATAGCATTTATATTTATTCTTCTTTTTAATATACCAATATCCAATCACCAAATATATTATATAATTTTAATTTTCAATTAATACTTTCTTCCATTATTCAATTACCATTTATACATAACACAATTTTTAATCTTCAATAATATTCTTCTAATATACTTTCCAATACTATTAAATTTTAATACTAAATCACTGATTATTGCATACTTTATACTTTCTTTCTAATCACTAACTGTAACTAACTGTGTCTGTCTTCTTAATAACTAATTGTCTGACTGCTTACTGACTGACTGGCCTGCTGACTGACTAGCTTGAATCCTAATCACCGAGTATTTATATCTTTTCATTGTTCCAGAATCATCTGGCAAGAAATCATATTCGAATTGGTCTATATATGAATGTTCTCGAAAAAGTATATCTTCGATCCACAGACATAACCATATTCGAGAAAGATCTACCGTAAACAAAGGTTAAATTTTGTATTCTAGAGAATTCTTTACTATTCTATCGAGAATTTTATTGACATTTAGGCTTTTCAGATCAGAATATAAACTTATATGTAATTAAAACAACCTAAATTAATAAACTACACTACCTCAAATCCGTAACTATATGTAAACTAAACATTTTAAATAACAAATAACCCCACTTTATATTCGTAATTATTATTTAAATGTCTGTGACTTATTCAGAGTAGGTATTTTTGGTTGCCTAAGCTCATGACTCACTTAAATATATTTACAATATTATAATTATTAAAAAAAAACTTTTTACACTTATTATATGCTAATTTCTTAAAAATACCCTCACATAAATATATTTTATAGTATATAACTTATTAAAATAACCAATATATATATATATATATATATATATATATATATATATATATATATATATATATATATATATATATATATATAGGGAGGTCCTTAAGTAATTTTACAAAAAGAAACTGCAGATTCTACATTTTAAAATATTACGATTTTAAGCCAAATTGCTTGATTAAAATGTTGATATTAAGAAAGAAACAAGGAGGTAAAGTGGAAATTTAAAATTTTATTTTTCGCTATAACTTTCATGTTTGTAAACGTTTATATATAAAAAACTGGATACTATTAAATATTAGAAATTATAATTTGATGCATATTTTGATGTAGCTGATAGAGGGCGCCACATATGTGGCATACATCTGCATTTAACTTTTTTGCGCTTTAAAAAAATTAAAGATCCATTTTTATAAAAGAAAAGTGTACCTGTTAATAACTTCAAAACTTGACAGTTTTCGAGATAATCGCATTTTACAAATCAACTGCATAATTCTGATTTAACGCAATTACTCCAGGCAACGAAAGAAAAATGGACAAAAACATCAATATTTTTGAATTTTGTTATAAAATACATTTAATAAAGTTAACAGTTACCGAAATATTAAATAAAATAAATATATCAACAGAATAATTAATAATAGGATTTGACAAAATAACAGAATAATATGATTTTACATCAAACAATTTACGTTTAATATTTAATTAAAGTCATAATCAAAACATTTTATTTACAAACCAAATTAAAAAATAGTTAAACTAAATAACATTAAATTTTTTATCAAAGTAAGTGTTCGATATGTCCACCAAATTTATTTGTCAATACATTCCACAAAATATCGTCTCATATTAAAAAGCGGGCGTAGGAAATTTCGACACTAAGCAGGTAGCGACTAAAATTTAATGGCAATTTTCGACACCAGCCCCAATTCCAGTTTTTATCTTCGACACCAAATAAATATAGCTGCGACATAAATAAAATACCATAATTAATTAATTTATTTATTTTAATAAAAGTAATGTGCATTTTATTTCTTTATAACTGTAATAATATCTAAATATAATACAACTAGTACCTAATTTTTGTACATTTTACCGTTAATATACTTGCATACAATGATTTATTTGCTATTATAGGAATGATAAGATACAGCTTTTATAAAATCTAACCTACGTATTTGTTGGGATCGTAGTTTATCCTTCATTTTCTCCAAAAATGCCAATTTAGCCTGAACCGTAGTATCTTTGATTTTTGCTGGTATATGTAAACTATTTAATTTGACATAAGTGTCTACTTGAAATTCTTTTAACTTTTCAATAAAAATAAAAATAGAAAGATGTGTTGAATAAAAAGAAGAATTAAATCTCGAATGAAAGGAATCACAGGCATTTGTGATCCTCGCAATAGACGGATTCTGATTAGACCATATGTGTGGTGGAAATAGAGCGCTATCGAAAATGTAATTTTCCAGTAAATAATCTGCATATATATCAAGTGTTGCGTTTATAGGTATATATGACATTAAATCATAAAGAAAGCATTTTTCAACTTCTGCTGGATTTAAATAAGTTAAACCAAACGTATGCCTTAACCATTTTCCAATTTCTGAATTTGTATCCTTATATTCTTGTACCAAACCCAAAGATTGAATTTTTTTAAACCAGTTTTGGTGTAAGTGAAAACGGCATCCACTAATTTTTGCATTGGGCCACATATACAATAAAGCACAGTGAATTGCTTTTTCAAAGTCCACAAATATTTCAGTTGGCTCTAATGATAATTGAAATGTTTCAAAAATCTTAGACCTTAATAAAGAAAATAAATTTTTGTATGTCATTGACAATTTGTCCTTTAACAAACAGTATGCTAAAGGAACATAATGTCCATTTTCCAAGCCATGTATAGTAAATAATTGTAGAAAATATTTGGTACTGTATGAAAATGTACCATCCATATACAAAGTTTTTAATTTACACAACAAACGAATATTTGTCTCGCATGAAAATACAATTACATTTAATTCAGGATGATTTAAAAACAAAAAACTTTCATTGCGACAGGTTTTAGGAGAATAATTACTAACCGCGTTATGGACTTCTGATATGCTTCTTGGTAACGGACCTGGTAACAGTTTACGACGACAGTTGTAAATGTTCTTTCTTATGCTAGCTATGCCAGGAACCGTCAGCAAATTGGCATCACACTCAGCAACAGCAGTTCTTGTAATTTTGGCAGGCTTTTCCGATATGTCCTCTTGGGCTTTTCTTTTACATGCATTGGTTACCATCTTTACTTCAAGCTTTTTTGGATCGGCTTCATGATTATGTACCAAATCACTTCTTGTGATGGTGAGGTCCTCACAGCCTATTGTAAACACTTTTGCGGAACACTTAGTGTTTCTTTGGATGCAGCGCCAAAATATCTCGCCGCTTTTTAACACTTTCTGTTTCGAGAACGAATGATGCTCCACCACTAATAAATCTCGACCACGGGAACTTTTTATTAAACTCATTTTTTAAATATCCGTATACGTGCACAAGTCAACGTCAAACAAGAAATAAATTACAACTGAAATAATTTAGTCACAAGTACACAAGTGCCACGCCCCCCGCCGTGACAATAAATATTGGGAAAACCCGCTTGTCCTGGTTGGGTGCAAATGTCCATCGCCGGTAATTACCTACCTACCTGCTTTACGCCGCGGTGTCGAAATTTTCTATAATAAAATTTGACCCTTCGAATACCCCACGTACAAAGACAATTTGGTGTCGAAAGTTCGCCCGCCGTAAAAAGCATAATTGTTTCTAAAGAAACTGCTGCAGTATTTATTATAAGTATAATAATAAGTATTATTTTGGTTGAAAATACACAGAAATCGGGTCGTCCCTCTGCAAATGCTGATACAGCATTAGATGTTTTATTTAGTTTTGAAGAAGATGCGCACACTTCTGGGCGTAAAGTTAGTCGCGATATCGGTGTTGGAAAAACAACGGTACACAAACTATTAAAGCTGTAGATGTTAGAAGGTACCTATATGAAATTTTTCCGAACAAGTGGATTGGTAGACGTGGACCTATTGAATGGACAGCGAGGTAACCAGATTTCAATCTTTTGGATTATGTTATATGGGGTTATCGCGGGCCCGAGAAAAGGCCCGCGAATTTAAAATTCCAATAATAATCTGTTTTCTAGACTACCAAAAGGCATTTGATTGTGTGAAGTGGGAAGTTCTCTGGACAGTTTTTAATGAGATGGGAGTTCCAGATCAATTGGCAATATTAATTAAAAACTTATACGAAGATAACTCAGTTAAAATAAGAATTGAAAACCAGCAATCTGATACCTTCAAAACCAGCAGAGGTGTACGACAAGGGTGCATACTATCTCCAGACCTGTTCAATTTATATGGAGAATACATAATGAGGAACGCACTCGATGGATGGAGAGACGGCATCTCCATTGCAGGAAAAAAGATCCCAAACTTAAGATTCGCAGACGATACAACACTGATAGCAACATCTGAAGAGGAGATGAGGAAAGCAACAAGTGTGGGCTCAAGATTAATAATCAGAAAACAAAAATCATGATTGTGGACCACGCGAATATCCTCCAAACAACAGGCGCCCTAAATCAATTCGAGAAAGTAGACGAGTTCACGTATCTAGGATCTTCCTTAAGCAATGCAGCCTCCTCCCATACGGAAATTCGCAGAAGAATAGGGATGGCCAAGAACGCGATGAGTCGACTGTCAAAAATATGGAAGGACCGCTCTTTATCCAAAAAACTCAAAATGAGACTGGTACGGACACTCATTTTTTCAATCTTCAGTTACGGTGCCGAAACATGGACAATAAAATCAGAGGATAGGAAAAGGATTGACGCATTCGAAATGTGGTGCTGGAGACGAATGCTACGCGTCTCGTGGACGGAGCACAGATCCAATCAGTCGATTCTCGAAGAGCTAAACATTCAGACCAGACTCTCCTCTCAGTGTCTTGCAAATGTTTTAAAGTTTTTTGGCCACATTGCGAGAAGAGACAATGACAACTTAGAAAGACTAATTGTATGCGGAAACGTAGAAGGACGTAGAGGCAGAGGACGCTCACCTATCCGATGGTCAGATCAAGTACAGAAAGCCACTGGAGAGACGTTTTCCGAGTCCATAAGAGCAGCCCAAAATCGCAAGAGATGGAGAGAATTGACAGCCCGCATTGTAGGAAATCACGATCCTCAGCAATGAGGAAACGACAAGAGAGAGATATGGGGCCATCTGAAAAAAGTGTGTCAAACGAAACCAGCAAATATTTAAGAATTACAACAGAGAACTCGGACAGCAATAAACAATATTTCTCAAGACACAATAAACAAGGTTCAACAAGAATTTGTACAACGTTTGGGTTACTGTCAAATACAGCAAGGGCTGCAGTTCGAACATTTATATAGTCATGTATTTCATCATATTCTGTACGCTAGACAATAAGTATTTTTGATAATATTGTTAATTTAACTAACGCGTTACTTTATGAACACACACAAAACTATTGTATTTTTGTTCACCCTGTACCAATTTGAATCAACATGTGATACATTTTTGGAATCACCTCAGCTAGAGTAATCCGAAAATTGAGACAAAATGGGGGTGTTCCATTAAAAAAAAAATGACGGTGACGTCATTACTCGAAAGTAATTCACCGTGTATATTAGAATGTTATTTTAAAATACGGTAACTTAAAAGCAAAAATCGACGTGTTTAGGATTATTTCTTAAAATGCTCTGTTTAGCTAAAAAAGAATTTGTTCCATACTTTACGGACACAGTGTATATATATATAGTAAATTATATAAATAAATACTTCCATATGACCTCGTAATGCAAATAAAAGAACATAACAATTGTGACTCTCTGACGAGAGATTGATATTAAGTTAAACTTCCAAAATATCAGGTTTTATTTTTATATTTTACACAGAATCACAACAATGTAACAACATAAAGATAACAATCGTAAAAAAATAGTTTTTAGTCTTTATTTATAAAATATTTTTTCAAGTATCAGTCGAATCAGTCAACTACCAATCTATGACTGTTATAAGTTCTAGTTAAACAATAAAATAACTGTATTAACAAGGAAAAAGACTGGTTATACTAATGCACTGTATACTATATAAACAACATACACAAACACTACTACATACTGAACAGACCATGTTTTTCCTGAAAATACTCTTTGTTTCTCTTTCTGCTTCTTCCAATTCTTTTAAAGATGAGGATATGTTTTCTTGACTTTGATTTACAACTGGCTGAACGTTTATAACTGTACTTGAATAATTGTCATCAAATATATTATGTTTTCGGTATATTTCTTCATAAGAATTTGATCTCCATACGATTTTTCTGTCAGCAGGCTCTCGTTCTTGTAGTTCATTTATCAAATTTTCTCGGTAGGAACGATGTATTGGATCCCATTTGTTTATTTCGGCCGCACCATATATTGGCCGACTTGACTGTAATGAATTTAAATTGTTTAACAAATATGCACCTGGAACATCCTTTATTTGTTTTATATCCAACTTGTTTTGATGATCTACCATAATGTTTTGAACAATAGAATTTTTACTATCTGCACTCATTGTTTACAAACGAACTGACGATAAAATTCCTTTTACCGTTGGTTCTCACAGTTACTGGTGTAATGTACCTGTGGTGATGGAAAGAACTGAATGTTCAAGATATTTGACAAGGTTGCCAAATTGCTTATAAAATGTCGGTATGTGAAAATAAAAGTAAATCTCAACACTCGACAATTGTAGTCAACTAATATGCCGTTTAATGTATTAAATATGATGATTTTATAAATACAGTTAAAGAAAATGTGATGAATTCGACCGTTACTTGATGGAAATTCATTTTATCAAACAATAAAACATTGAAAACTTTTGTTTTCAACACTTCCACAAATTTTATTATAATTTATTATCACTACAGCTGCTTCACTTGAGTTTTAAAATAGCTCACTTAAGAAAGGCCCTCTGTCGAAACAGCTGTTTCAGAGTTTTATTGCTTGACAATTGAAGAGAACAAAATAAAATCATTGTAAAGTACAAAAAGCAATTGTTAAATTAAACAAAGAATTCATTGGTATTTATTCAATGACAAATGTATGAACATAAAACTAATAATAATACATAAAAATTGAAAAAATCTATGTACGCTACCACTTAGGTTGGAAATTATGTAAGTAGAGATATCTTATCGGTCTTTGGATTTGAGTTAGTACACATCTAGTCATGCTTGATGATAGAAAATAACCATAAAATGTGTGCTGATATTTACCAATTTAAATACAAAAAAATCGTGTTCCTGCGATATATACTGTCTTAAATCGTAACCTTCCTCTAAGCTTCCGAGCCCCTAGACACTACTACACTGATCACGTATCAATGCACTACTGCTACTGGGAAGCTAGCTACTTCGTTGGCTTCATTCTGTTTGGATGTCTTCATTTTGGTAAATTTCTGTGTCCCGTTTTAGGTGTCTATCATCTCTTCAGTACGTGGTTTGTTTTATGGGTTCTGGGTGTATGATGGTACTGGGGCCCTTGCATTGCGTCTCACTGGTGGTTTGGCTCGGTGGATGTTATTTCTGCGGAGAAGGCAGCTTTCCAGGGTAGTCTAAGATGAAAGGTGCCAAAATGGTTCTTTTCAAAAATTACTAGTATATTATTATTTATGGATGACTAAATTTAAATTTGTAAATAATTAAAAATGTATTAAGTCGCGGTGAGGGCAGCTGTAGCTGTAACCTCACTAAAGACAATTATAATTGTGCAACGGGATCGGGAAGCCATAGAAAACAGATTCCTCCCTGTCCATAGCAGAGCTCGAAGTGAGCTATTTAGCTAGTAAACTAGTTACCATAATAAAGTGGAGTTGCCTCTAGGATGTCCATGTATTCATCAGGGAGTTCGTTGCTGACTAAGGTCATCAATTTAGTAGGAAGGAAGGGGAGTTTTTTTTTAAATGTCTAAAGAATACATTGCCAAAGGATGAGCAGGTATTTTGGGCTCCGAAGTTTTGGCCTTTAATGGTTTTAATCGTGTAACTTCTGCTCAGAGAGGGGAGCCACTTATTTAGGGTCTGGATGTTCGATAGTTGATGTATGACTTTGGATAGGTAGTCGTATCGTTTTTAATTTACTTTACGTAGAATTCTCTTCTCCAATCCTAGCAGTTGTTGTGTTAGGTCTCGACTGAACATGGCATATATATTAGCCCTATATTCCATCACAAGCCTGGTGTATGTTTTGTACGTGTGTATAAGTGTACGTGAATGTATAGGTCCAAATTTTCCACATAGAGCGTTGAGTAGACCGACTCTTCTCCTTGCCCTATTGCGGATTTTGGTCAGATCGCGTCTCTAGTGTAGTATCTTTGTAAATACCACGCCTAAGTACTTGATCTGGTCACGGAGTTGGATGTCTGAAAAAAAATGGTTTGTGTTTTATTATTGTTAAGTGTTACTCTCCATCTACCGCACCATCTATCGATCTGGTCCAGGTGATTTTGTGCAAATCTACAGAGGAAATCTGCATCTCGAGATGTTGTTACGAATGCAGTGTCATCTGCGTTAAGTAAAATAAGTGTGCCTGTGTTACGTAGATTAACGAAGTCGCTGCTGTATAGTGTAGAGTATTGGTGCCAACACGGAACCTTGGGGTACTCCTACTGTAGGAGTAACTGAGGCGGAAAAGTGACTTTTAATCTTTACCGTGGTTTTATGCTAAGTAACATATGAATCTGTTAGTCTAGCGACTGGAAACGGCAAGCCGATGTTCAATAGTTTCTTTTCCAATAACTAGTATCTCTGATAGAGTAGCTAACCTAACAAGAACAGAAAACCAAGGTCACTGATGGATCCACAAAATTAAATCTTTAAAATGTCAGTGGGGAAGACAATAAGCGAAAAGAACTGACAATAGATAGTCCACTAGAATTACATTATGGTATCCAAGAGGAGTTAAGAGACCAAGAAGACGTCCAAATTTAAGATGTGATTACGAAATAAGAAAACAACCGGCACAACATGACACAGAGAAGCGAATATTCGACAATCGTGGGCAGAAATGAAGAACTATGTAAGAAAGACTGCACCATAACCACACAAAGAAAAATAGATAAAAAAAGTTGGAAGTCAACCGTATATACGTATTTCTGACTATTTGGTCATCACGAGTACGGTGCAGACAAGTGACAGAACAGAAGGAAATTAACTTAGGAAAGGATCACTACAGGAGCAATGAGACTAATTGTGACAATAATGGTAGAGGTCTCTGAGTTTTCAGAGCTACAACCAACACACCCACGGATGAAACCACAGCTACCTAAGAAAGCTCGGGTTTTCGTCGTCGATTTAAGATATATTGACACAATACAGTAGAATTGAGTTTTCGATATAACGCCTTCTCAGTGAGCTTAAAATTTACATTGCAGTATTTTTAGTAGTTACCAATTTTCTACATCCTTAGCTGGCCTGCATAAACGGAAAGTTTCTGTTTTAATGAATTTAATCACTGTTGGGCTGAATTGTTTTCTGGATGATATTGTGAGTGTCTTGGCATTCTTTTTTCAGCTCTTCTTAGTTTTCTACTTGTTATTTCTCGAATATATTCCGTTATTTAAACAACATTCGTATGCAGCTGTTTTTTCCAGAGTACAACTCTGTTATCTATCCTTTTTTATCCTTTATTGTTCTGTTCTTAATGCTCATAACATTAGCAATTGCTCTTGCCGCATAGAATATTAGCAAATATTCTAATGTATGGGCTTCTACGAAATAACTAAGTAAGACTACAGTGTTTATAATTTATAACAGCGCACCTTGTTTCTTTATTTTTGGTAGTGGTGGTCTGATAACTTAGTTTATTCCATTAAACTCTTATACGGCACTTATCATAATGCTTACCAGACTATCACGCAATTTGTTGTTGTTCCTGCTGTGTATTTATTTATTTATTTTAACGGTAGAACCATTTACAATAAAATACAACAAATAGTAAAAAGTAAAGATCATGTACAATAAACATCAAAACAATAACAAAGAAACAAGTAAACAGTTAAAATTTGTACATTAAAACCGTGTATCAAATCACAAAAGTTAAAAAAATATATATATAAAAAAAACGTCACATATCTAGATTAGTAATTACATTTTTAAGTTGCCTTTCGAAAGCATTAATGTTTGGGTAGAAAGGAGCCAATAGGTGGTCATTGCAAGAGCTGAACATTCTCGGAAAGGCAAAATGACGAGCATAATCAGTCCTATGAAAAGGAATATAAAAGAGTGCAGTGTGTCGAGTTCTGTGTATTGTGTTTAAGTGTACATTGGCTAATAATGAGGGACAATTGATAACGTTGTTTAGAATTTTAAACAAAAATAACATATCAGCTCTCAACCTGCGGTTCTTCAATGTAGCAATGTTAAATTGAGACATTATTATAGAATAATCTATGAAATAATTTTCAGTATTTTTTATATTAATATGTGCCTTGAAAGCTAAAGATCTTAGAAACTTCCTCTGAATGCTCTCTAATCCATCAATGTATACTTGATGAAATGGGGACCAAACAACAGAGCAGTATTCAAGACCTGAGCGTACCAGAGAGCAACACAATAATTTGAATACAATAGGTGAGAGATCATGACTGTTACGATAAATAAAATCAAGATTACGAAATCCTGTTTCCTTAATTTTAAGAAAATGGCTTCTAAATGTCAATGCACAATCCAATAATACACCTAAATCTCTTATCTCAGTAACTGAATCCAAGAGTACATCATTAAGAACATATCTATTAGCTATTAGATTATTTATACGACCAAATGAAAAACAAGAACATTTAGTTGGATTTAAGCTTAAACCAATTTGTTTTGACCATAAACATATATTATTTACATTTTCTTGCAGGAGATCTCTATCCGATTTATTATGTATACAACGAAATAACTTAAGATCATCAGCAAGTAGCAGAAAGGTATTATCAGGTTGAGTTTCTTGTATGGTAAGCTCAGAAATATGTTCATGTTTTTTTATTAGGGACTTGATCTACAACTACCTCTTGGTTATAAAACTCCCCGTTAAACTTGCGTTATAAGATTGTTTTTTATAATTACTCCCTATAATAGCCAATCGTTTCTTGACCGAGGTCCTTAAATTGTAATAGAGGCTTAAAATGTTTTTGTTTATAGGTACAGTCCCGCTTGAGTGAGCGCCGGCTAACGCTCTTATTTATGTTTATGCTCTTAAACCTTCAATGTTCTTGTCTGTTCTTTTATTAAATAAAATAATGCAATTTATTTATTCTACTTAATTTTCTCTTTTTTTTCTTCTAGTACGCTCCATTAACGTTCATGCTTGTCCAAGTTCTGTATTGCTAAGCCATGACATGGATCTTCTGCCTACTCTTCTTCGGTCCGCTATATTCCCTTCAATTCTTATACGTAGAAGCAATTTTCTCTTAATAACTTTTTTGGTTTGGTTAAGATTTCATTTAGGTTCCGCTTGCTGTTATTTGTTGTATCTTTAAATGCCTCTATTGGGCCCGCCATTTCGTTCGTGTATTATTTTCACCAGTAGTTTTGAAAATTTCTTCGTATTTTTTAAACTGGTGCGTTTATGTGTTGCGGTAATTATTAATATATTTATTATGTATGTATTCATATTATGTACAGTCGCAGTGTGGGTAAAACAATGAGTGGTTTTCGTTTAAATAAAATTTATACCCCGTATACTTCTTGCATTCTGATGTGTCCATTTATTTCAGGCCTTTTTATTTATGTTGTTCAGAAAACCTGTTTCTTTTAAGACACTCTTTATATACAATTGGAGAAAAATAAAGGAAAATAGGTAGTTGATTCCCCGGAAAAGTCTTTAAACGTTACCTTCAAAAACAAAAAATATAAGGTAAGATCCATTTAGTTTTTAATATTTCAAGCGGAACTTAAAAGAAACAGGTCAAAGCAGCGGCAAAGAAATGAGTGTTAGTTCTGGTATTATAATAATCTGTAATATTGCTATTTTTGTTATAAAATTTATTTAATATTTAATACTATTTAATAGTCTGGTATGCGCTGAAAAGAACGTTTTTGCGGGCATATAATTTTTTTTGTTTTTCTCTTTTTTTTAAGCTAGAATAAATAGATTGTGTTTAATTTATTTTCTAAGTATAAATAGTTTTTGTTTCATCATATTGTTTTCTTGTTATTATTTCTTGTTTTATTTAAGTTAAGTAATAATTATTTATTTAGTACGAACAAAAACAGAGGGTAAAAACTAGTAACGTTTGGCTCCTTTAACCTACTTCCTACTACCTTGTTCAATTATTTCGACTGGTACATTTAGAACTATTGTCCATGATTTATAATTTTAATGCAGTTTTTAATGGTTTTGAGTAAATTTTCTTATCTGTTTTTTGTCTAAAATCGTTTTTTTTTTATATAAAAAATCTTACTCAGTTGCAGCTGTTTTTTTTTTTAATTGAAGTTTTGAGCAATTTCAGTAGCTTATCATAATCGTTTAATTCGCCTTTTTACTTGTTTAATTTATATCAGCACAATTTCTACTTACTCTCTGCCATGTTAAACATTTGGTTTTTATCCTTATTACGTATATTGTGTAGTTTATGTAAAGATATCCAGTGCTGTATTGTTATCTTAATTTATTTTTTAATGTGAAGTTATTTTTCAGTTGATTTTTTAGACATATACTTAGATTTTAATTGGTTTTCTATTCCTTTTTAATTTCTTTTTTCCTAATTTTTACAAAAATCCTGTAACCTCTTGACCAACTTTAAATTCTCAATATTTTCTTTGAGACCTATTTTTGTATTTTCCTATTTTCAGACTTATCATGTAAAATTGTCAACACTGTAAAGACCAACTCATATACCAGTACATTAATTACCAAGTACAGTACTGGAAAATACCAGTACATTAATTATGATTTACGGCTCTGGACTAATGATTACAAGAAACTTATTACAAGAAGATTATTTTTAAATCATGTCATTTAGATGTAATATACTTTTATAGTTTTATAATTTCCGCCAGTAAATGAACGTTTTGGAGTGTAATTTTCTTCGTCACGACGGATGTGCTTGAAATTTTTGGAATTACATAGGTTTCTCTTACTCAATACTTAATTTTTGGAGTTGAACCCAGGGTTGCTTTTACTGGTGTGTGAAAGCCACCCCTTTTCATAAGTAAAAAAACACACGTTCAAAATAAGTCCGAAAGTGGATAAATTGAGTAATTCTAAGCTACTTTCGTTTTATAGCTTTTTCACTATAGTGTCAATACCTTTTGAGTAATTTGCGAGTAAAAATGTAAATTTTTCAAAATGAAAACCACGTTTTCAGATGGTTTTTCACGACTAACTCAAAGTATTTTATCCAAAAAAAAATATTCTTAGCAAAAACCTAGCTTATAAAAAGATACTCTTTTCGGGGAAAACTCACCAAAAATGTTTTAAATTGTTTAAAAAAAACTTATTTTTTACGTTTGTAGCATCAAAACTAAGCGAGTTACCCTCAATATAATATATTCCGTCGTTTGAAAAACATTCGTAAGCAGCCATTTTCCCAGAATGCAATTCTGTTATCTGTCCTTTCTTCATCAATACTCCGTGTTGTTCTGATCTTAATGCTTATAACATTAGCAATTGCTGTTGCTGTATAGTGAATTAGCATATGCAAATTAATATTCTAATGTATGGGCTTTCAAGAAATAATTGGTTAGCACTTCAGTGTTCACAATTTGTACCAGCGCACCCAGTTACTTTATTTGCAGTAGTGGTGGTCTGGTAGTCCATTACACTTACCACCATAGTGCAACTCGTTTTTTTCCTGCTCTGTATTACCAAGTTTGTATGATAAGCTCAGAAATCTGTTCAGTTTTTTCGCTTCTTCTTCGCTTCTGTCGATATCGCGTCTAGTTGCTATGGATAAGATTAATTTTTATAATTACGCGGTATACCAAATCGTTTCCTGGCCGAAATTCCTGACATTGTAATAAAAACTTAAAATGTTTTTATTTATAGACACAGTCCATTCCATGCGCTACCTCATGAAATAATGTAATTTATTTATTTTACTTAATTTTCTCTTCCTATTCTTCTGGTGCATTCCATCACTGGATGTTTGCGATCACTACATCAAAATGTTCTCTATTCTGCGCCACTATTAATAATTGTTTAAAGTTCATGCCCGTCTAAATTCTGATATTGCGACGCCATACACGGCTCTTCTACGTACTTCTCTTCGGCCCTCTATTTTCCCTTCGATTATTACTCATAGCAACAATTTTCTCTTAATATCTTCTTTTTATGTTTCTTTAAGATTTCAATATGGTTGTGCTTGCTGTTATTTGTTGTGGTCATTAAGTGCCTCGATTAGGGACTAATCATTGGCATAAAAAAGTGGTGTAGGCACAAAGTGGTGGTAATGGTCCGGTAGCGGAAAGGTGTAGATACGTAATACTGTGGGCGTGAAATGTTGCGCGCACGAAATGGGGCGAACGTGAAAATATGTGGTGCGGAATGGTGTGGGCGCAAAATTGTGTGGGAGCCAAATGGTGTGGGAGCACAATAATATGGGTGTGAAATAATGGAGCACGCAATAATGGTGTGGGCGCGTAATGTTGTGGGGGTGTAATGGAGTGGTTGCGTAAAGGTGTGGACCCCAAATGGTTGGGGAGCGAAAGGGTGTGGACCCGTAATGGTGTATTGGCAAGAAATGATGTGGGCGCGAAGTGGTGTAGCCGCGAATATATGTGGCACGTAATGGTGTGGTCGCGAAAGGAAGCGGGAGCGAAATAGTGTGGGCGCGAAGCAATGTTTATAGCAAAATAATGGGGGCACGATATGGTATGGGCACGAAATGGTGTGGGCGCGAAATGGTGCGAGCTCGAAATGGTGCGAACGTTAAGGATATAGAAACTTATAAAAAAAGTTGAGAGACTTAAAAATTTTTGTCGAATATACTCTGATCATGAGTTCTACTAACTAACTTGTCAAAAATAGAATAGTATTAGTCGACTGATTTTGAAGTAGAAATATTTTAAAAATCGATGACAAGAAATACATATTTTTCTATAAAAACTTCACTGAAAACTGTTTTTGATATTGTTCTAAAGCTACTTTGTTGCGGCATCTTAAAGCAATTACTATTTTAATGGGAATAAGCCATAATTAAAGTTTAAAATAAGTTTATTAATGTTTTAATTTCTACTTCAAAAAGAGTTTTTAAAATTAGTTTAATTTATTAATGTTTATATTTTAAAAACGATTTCCGAAGTTGAAATTGAAACATCAATAAACTTATTTTAAACTTTAATTGTGGCTTATTCCCATTAAAATAGTAGTTATTTTTGATAACGACATAAATAAAAATATAAGAACATTCAATAAAATATGGTAAGTTGCACAGCTTTTTGAGAGATATTTGTATGATTGCTGAAGCCAGGAGAAACCTAATCATATAAGTATTGATAAGATGATAATCCCTTTCACTGGTCACTGTAGTATACGTCAGTATTGTCCAGACAAAGCAAATCCGGTTGGCATTAAAGTTTTTGTATTGACCAAACCAAATGACATAATTTGTGACATTCTGGTATATCAGGGTAATATAACATTTCCAGATCTTATTCAAAAATCTTTTACTTTCGGTGAAACTTTTGTTATTCGCTTATGTGAAACCTTGATCCCAGGAGACTTTCCCTTTTTTCGATAGAAATTTTACAACTTTGAAGTTAATAAATACGTTAATAGAAAACGGATTCCATGGAACTGGTAATTATGAAATACAGAGTATCGGTTTTCAAGTCCCTTGTCATAAATATAGATCACGTAAATCAAGTGTTAAGTCCATACTGAGTACTATTGTCTCATATACAGTACTTTAAGAAAACTCGTGCAAGCAAACAACAACGTGCAAGGTATGGATGTAAAGGGGAGGGCTCAACAAATACGTTAACATAAAAAAAAACAAATATGGCGGCATTGCCAAAAGAAAACTAAGCTTGTAACGTCTAAACGGCTCAACGTTCAATAATGTGCAAGGTATCAATGGAAAGGGGAGGTGATGACGTATATGTGAGTACAAAAAAAAACAAACGCAAAGACATTGTCAAAACGGCACTATATTATATCCCCGTTTCTATTGGTCCGATTTTGACGAATGAGACGTCGTCAAATGAAAAAGGGGAGGATATCGAATATGCTAACAAGTAAATAAAACATGGCAACATTGCCATGATATATATAGATATTATCTAAAATATATACATAATTACGGTGAGTTGAACACTCTATAAATCAGGTCTAATGGTTTTTTACTCTCTAATTTTTGAGTTTGCTGACTGTTATCAAGCAAGTTTGATGGTTAGGGTATTAAGGGTATTTGGATGGTTTCCTAGTATTTAGAAGTTTTAGGTATAAAATTGTCGTTTTATACCGAGCACTCTACTGAACCATTACTTTACTGATCGTAGATATTTCTAGATCACAATTAATTTCTTTGTTTGACATGAACCATGGGGCGTCTGTTATAGCTAACACGTTGGATTGAAATCTTTCCATAATGGATAAGTTGGACTTAGTTGCTATACCCCGTAGCTGGATCTCATAATTCCAGACCGGTTTGAGTATTGTATTGTACACCAACAGTTTGTTACAAATGGACAACTTCGATGTTCTGCCCAGTATCTAATAATGTTTACCAAATTTCAAGGTTAACTGTTTGCGCCTTTTTCATATATGTTGAATTCTTCATATTAATGATTTGTCCAGGTGCATTTCAAGGTATTTAACGCTTTCAGTTTATGGAATTGCTTTGATAGGTGACTTGGTAGGTCGAAGTATCTCTCACAAATTTTCTTACGCATTTGAATGTTGATTATAGTATCGCTTTCTGCATGGTCTTATGGAGGTGTTCATAAACACTCAGATGTTTTATGTCCTCTAATAGGCTCTGCGGAATGACTCCGATTGTAGAGAGAATACTAGGTGCCGTCTGGGTACCTTTCATTTTCCATTTTCTCTTAATTGGTATTTCTAGATCTTTGTACTTGGCGATCTTTTCGTTGTATTTAACACGCAGATTATTATTGTTAGGCATCGCTTTATCTATTAGTGTTGTTTTCCTAGTAAGTTTATTAAAATTAGAAAGTCTGGCTTAGCATACTTACATAGAAAGGCCGAATGGATCATTTGTGCCTTTAGTTCTTAAATCAATAAAAACCCAGTTTAAAGGAATTATATCAAGTCTAGATGATGGAATCTGATTTTATTTTTTAGTTTTTTTTATACAGTTGGAACGAATATTTAATATAAACAGTTGGAACACCATACAGTTTGCCATTTTTGGCATTTGCCTCACATCGCCTTGTTACAGCTGCGGTAATGATTAAAAGTACGATATCCTTTACAAAATATTTTCAACTAACATTATTTTCATTTTTCGACTTGGTCGACTTCAAGTTACTTCATTATAAATATTCCATGGATTTATTGCACCTAAGTCAGAAATGTTATAAAACACGTGCATAGGCCATCGTCTTAAAGCAAGTTTTGTAGTATAAAAACGCACCATTTGGTCCACTATATTAAACTCATATATGGTTTGATTATAAAAATTTACTCTTTTAGAAAGTTTTTTTAAATCAACAACAACATCCACTGATTGGTGTAACGATGATTCAACAAAAGCACATTTTTGTAACTCTTTCCTTGGTATGCAGTGTGTGTTATTTTTTTCGTCGCTCTGGAATATATAGATAACATACAATTCTCTAATTTTACTCTTTACGCTTAGAGGATCTTCTATTCTGTTGTAATTTAAAGTACTCACAAGACTTGTTAATTTCTTTTGCAACGCCTTTGTCAATTTCATCGATGTATAATTTTTATCTGTCGTAATTTTGTTGCCTCTCCAAGTTGATTTTTCATTATCCGCAAAACATTGTGTTCACCAACACTTGTATCTTTATTGCGTAGATGATCACTATTACTATAAGGGTAACCATATTCAGCATATTTTGATTTCACGAAAGCCAACAGCCAAAATTTTATGCCAACTTATCAGATTTATTCGATATGTACTGTGTGAATGGCACCTGGATTTACAAGACAGTAGTTGTTCGTCTACAGTGAGGTTCATTCCCGGTTTGTAACATGCATCACTATTTTCTATAAATCCATTTCAAACCGCAGAAGCTAGAGCAAATTTGCTTCATGTCAAATCTGAAATATTTTATAATATCCTTGAATGTCTCTCGTGGCATAGTTTACCTGAAAACTGAGGACGTAATACTGTTGAGTACAAGCTGTTGGTTGGGAAATTTTTGACGCCGTACACAATTTTTGCATACATAATAGCAAGGGCAGTCTTCCAAAGCTATAGCCCATCTATCATTTTTCAAACATCGATGTGCTTCTGTAATAGTGCATTTTTGTATATGACGCAACATGCTCTCGTTGATTATAAGATGCCAAGCACTTACCACACAATTATTCTTTACGTTCGCCTTCAGATTTCAGAATTCCAGAATCCAGATTCGCCTCCCGAAACATTTTTTATGTTTTTCGTATTTCTTTAAGAAGTTTAAGTTCTGATAGTCACAAATTTTCACAAATGAACCAATGTTTCAATATTTCGGAAACAAGAATCAGCAAAATCGAATAAGACTCACGATCAACAAAAAACTTCAAAGGAACAAACACGATGTAACAAAAGATCTTCTAGGAGCAAACGTACATAAATATCATTTTACCCATCCGACTAGAAGTTAAAAGAAAGGATCGTCAAATTTCCTAGAAAACGATAATTGAAGGGCTAGTTTGACCCCTTCAGACTTCTATGGTAGGTTTGTTAGAAAAACCATTTAATACATTTAGTAAACAATATTTTTGTGTTAAATAAGGCTTTGTATCAAAATATTAAAAGTCATAAAATATGAAATTATTATTACCTCAAATAAATAGAAACTACAATAAAAACTTCCACAAAATTTATTTTAAATTCTTATTACTACAGGCTTTGGCCTGTTTGACATGTTTCGGCTGATTGCCTTTTTCAAGTGATCTGTTTTTGGCATGGGTTTACACTTTATAGTCTCTAATGAAATAGGTTAAGGAGGGGAGAACTGTTTGTCTCAAGTTGGTCGTTCAGAATTATATCTGTATGTTTTAATTTGTTGATTTCCATAGATTCTAACAAAGATAGCTTAAGACCTTCATATTGAATGTAAAGAATTTTAAATTCGTCATTAAAATATCGTCTGTTTTTCTATTATCGAAAGCCCTTTTATGTTCTGCTATTCGTTTATTAAAATGTCTACCAGCTTGACCAATGTAAGTTTTTGGGCAGTCGCCACATTTAAGTTTGTACACACCTCTGTGTAAGTGTTTCTTATGTTGGCTCTTGCTGTTGTTAATATATTTGCCTAGGTTGTTATTTGTTCCGAAAGCTGGTGTTATTCCTTTCTTTTTTATGTGTTTGGCCATTTTTGTTGACATTTTGCCTGTATATGTAATCGAGCAGAAGGTACTGGGTTTTTTCTCTGGGAAAGGTACTGGGTACTAAAGTAATGTATTTTATTTGTTTTAATACATTTTTTATTAATAATTTTCTTTTATGTTTGTTTAATATTTTATTTAGGTTTTGCTTGCTGCTATTGGTTGTTGTACTTCTGTTTTTTGCCTCGATTTCTTTCATGTAGTATTTTCAGCAGTGGTTTTAAAAAGTTCTTCGTATCATCTTACATTGGTGTGTTTATGTTTTGTGTTAATTATTAGTATATTTATGTACGTATGTGTTCATATTATGTATGTATAATCGCGGTGTACTGTTTTAGTAGTCCTTCATTACGCGCTATATATCGATGTGCAATAATTGTTTCGATGCTTTTGACTAATAGATTTTCAGTACCTACATTACATGAAATATTGTCAATGATTTATATTTTTTATATGGTTTTTAATAGTATTATACAAAGTTTTCTCATACCTTTATTGTCTTAAATGTGTCATTTATAAAAAATCTCACTTAGTTGCTATTGCTTTTTTAAGTTGAAGTTTTGACCAATTTTATTCGCTTATCACCATAATATTTTTCGCCATTTTGCTCATTTGCTTTATATCATCGCATTTTCTACCTACTTTGTCTGCTAAGATGTCCTTTTTTGGGCTTTTTACGTGTATCTTGTAGTATATAAAGATGACCAGTGCTATATTGTTATATTGATTTATTTTAATGTGATGTTATTGTTCAGTTGAATTTTAAGAAGCATATTTACTATTTGCTTCTGTTTCTCTTCCTTTTCAATTTTTTTCTTTGTAATTTTTACCAGAACTCTATAACCTCTTGAAAAGCTTTAAATTTTCGTCACGTTCTTTAACCCTCTAACTGGTAAGTGGTCCCCTTCGCTTATTAATTATTGAAGCCGCAGGTAAAAGTCAGGTAGCCGCAAACTGTTTTGAATCTCCCCCACTAGTTCGTCTAGAGCCGTTTCAAATGCATTCTAAATGCATTAAAAAATTATTATAAGTAAAATTATGACACTGCAAATAATCTGCATGTAGTGAACACATTTTTTTATGAGTGGTTGAGAGCTTCTAGGTTCACTATATATTTGAATTTTTACAAAACAAGTATTCTGAGTTTGCTTTAGAATCGAAAAAAAGGGATTCTTGAAGGACCCCTTACCGGTTTATGTGAAGTTTCGTCTCACTTTGTTTTGATTGTTGTTTTGTGTTGTTGTGCTATTGTTTCCCAACGTTTCATCACTTATTTGTATATTTTGCTTCTGAAAATGACAGGAAATAACAACTGGAGAAAGGAAAAAGTTTAATTTGTCGGTAATGACCGAAGATGAAATCCAAGAACTTATGGAATTTGTTGAAACAGATTCGTCAGAAGATGATTATAGCAGTGATAATCCATACATCAACTTAGATTACGAGTCGGATGAGATCGCTCCAGATGACATGATCACAGAGTGTATCCGTGAAATGCAAGCAGGTAAAACAAGCGACTACTATATTCAAAATGTGAACATGTCGCCAAATATCAGTGACATAGAAGCACCTGCTGCATCATCAACAATGACAACCGCAGTGCAGATCGAAGCTGACGAATGTGTCGAATTTTTGGAAAAGGAAGAGGCTGGGCCAGCTACATCTATGAAAGCAATTCCATCTACTTTAGCCGCCGATGCTACACACGCTGCAAGTTTTAAGCCAACTTAACGACTCCGTTCGCCATTACCTATAATGGAAGATTCTGGTCCTTTGATTACGCCTTCTATGGTGGTTTTACTGGGAGAAGTAATAATTATATATTCATACTTAAGCAATAGTGCAATAAGCTATTATTATTCTCATTTCAGCTATTCAGGACATCAAAAAAGATTCGGAACAATTTACCAAGGTAACGTGGCGTAAGCGATCAATGCGCTTGCATGTAAACTAAGGAGCTTCCAAGGAAATGCACGGTTGCCATCGTCAATAAAAGAACTGAAAACACCAATAGAACTCTTCAATTATTTCTTCACAAAAGAGAATATTGATTTGGTGGTCAATGAAACGAACGCTGCAGCTCGTCAAGAAAATATCAATACAAAATTCGGAAGTGATGAGGAGATTCGGAAATTTATCGGAGTGTTGATGTACATCTCCATCCAGAAGACAATGCCTGTAAAAAAGTTTACGGAAATAAAGAAGCACTTATCGTTTCAAGATGAATGGCAGCACATTCGAAAAGGTCAGCCAGGCTATGATCCACTATTTCGCATCCGGAAATTGGATGATAAGGTCAACAATCGTTTCGATTAGATTCCAAAGACGGCTAGATTGTGTATTGTTGAGCAGATGTGTTCGACCAAACTCAAGCATCGTCTTGTAACGATTATTTTGCCTACCACATAGGGTATTATTATAGGGGGTTGAAAATTGGGGACAGGAATTATTGGGTTGGAGATAGGGCAAGCAAAATAAATCGAAACTTTTGTGAACGGCTACTCAGGGTTAAGTTGGAGAACTGAGTCGTGGACAAGTGAATGGCAAGGGGGCTTGGATTGGGGCAACTACAAAGGGTAGAGCAAAAGGGCACTTACATAAATCTCCTGGATTAAAACACAATACAGGAAGGTTCTCAAGCTATTTAAAATGGACGCCGCTTTGAAGAATTTTCCTACTGGATGAAAGAAATGGTTCTTTCTTTTTAAAAACTCAAAAAAAGAGTTAAAGAGTTAGTTAAGAGAAATAAACAAAATGGTTTAGGAAAAAAAAATTAATATTTATTGCTGTTTCACCACAAACAGTTACAAATATAGATAACAACAATAAAATACAAAATATCAAAAACAAACTTACTCTCTTCTATCAGTTTACAAACTCTTGAAGTTGGAGATACTACAAAACTTACAATTGTTAATGGCGACAATTTGTAACGGAAAAAATTAGAAATGAAAAATAGCTTTTAAATGGAACTATGCATAGTGGTTAACCTTTTTCTAAAAACAAAACAAAAACAAAGATCTCAATAAGATGGAGATGCTACAAGAACTTACAATTGTTACTGTGCGATAATTTGTAGCAGAAATAAATTATTACAAATGAAAAATATCTTCTTAAATGGAACTATACATAAAGGTTTCCCCTAAAAAAAACAAAACAAGAACAAGATCTGTTATGATTAGGTATGTGTCAAAAAAATTAAGCTATCTGTTAGATGTCAATATTAAATTTTCAAATTGAGAACAATTAATATGAAAGCTAATCCACACCCTAAGATCTACAATTTTAATTATTACAATTTCTTAAGCTGTTATGAAAGCAATTACTATTAGAAAATGTTTATTTTTCCTTTAAAAATCAACACAAAAGAGTTACCTAGATTTCACTAAAATTTTTTTAAAATTTCTGGGGTTAGGAACTGGACTTATACTCTCTGCCACACGAACAAATTCATCTCCAAACTGCGAAAATATTCTAAAACGGCTTCTTAGGACAGCAAATTGAGGCTGGAAGTTGTTCACTGGGACCCAAATTTTAGACTCGGATTCTTAAAAAACTGGAACACATGTGGGTACCTTTCAAATCTGTTGGAAACGCAGCAAATCTCTTAGATACAAATCTCCTAGCTGAGGGATGACATAAAACAAAATCAGTGATTACTCTTATTAGAACTGACACATTACATTGAGTATAAATCACTTTTTTTTACACATTTGGCGGTTCTTGACGCAGAGACTCACAGCCTCTTGATTGTTCAAAGATTCTTCCTTACCTTCTTAAAATTGTAACTGTTAACTGCCCACTACATATTTTCCACAACATAAGACGAAAAAACACAAAACATTACAAATTTGAAGGAAAATTTGGACCAATACGGTAGCCAACTACCACTGACAGAGGCCTCAGCGAGAGTCATGTAATTCTCTTCCCCGCAAAACTTTCTCAGCGATCTAAGTGGATGTTTATTTCAGGCGCAATATTAAGCAGAAAACGATCAAAGAATACCGAGAAAATACCCATCTGTGATATATAAATAAACTTTAAAATGTGTCTATTATCGACCTCGGCTGTGCAAAAGGATTGAAATAACATTTTGGCGTTTTAGCATATACGATAGGAAACAGAAATACATTGAAAATATTCTTCGGTGTTTTAATACATACAGGGTGATTTCAATATATACCAAAGAATTTAAAAATGCTACAGTCTTCGTTAATTTATGCCAAATAAGCCGCACAAATGGGGCATCAAACTGTTTGTGCTTTGTGATTCTCAACGTTACGCATATCGTTTTAAAATTTACAACGGTGCAGGCGACAATATAATTATTCCGGGTGCACCCGATCTTGGAAGCACATCAAACGTTGTTGTACGTTTGTCACAGACCATACCCAGCTTTTCTTATCACATTTTTTACTTCGACAATTTCTATACGTCTTTACCTTTGTTAGTTTATTTACGTACAAGAGGAATCTATAGCCTTGGTACAATACGGACAAATAGAATCCCAAACTGTAAGCTTTCGTTGGATAAGGATATCAAATATGAAGAAAGAAGATATTCATTCTGTTGAATATGTTGAATCTGCGTACTTTGTTGATTTCAGTACAAATTTCATTGAAATATACCAAGAACGTGCGACTGGCATTGACTTACGTTGGCAGTGAGCCGTTTTTTAGAGCAAATCCAAATTGCAAAGTACCAGGTTATGATCGAAAGAAAAATAAATACATCGAAATCAACTGTCCGCAGATCATTCACGAATACAACAGACATATGAGAGGAGTCGGTCTGATGGATGGATTGATGGGTTGCTACCATATTAGAGCGAAGACACGTAGTGCAATGGTTCGAATTTTCTACCACTTGATCCATATGGCTGCAACAAACGCTTATATTTTGTACATACGTGCTGAAAAATGTTATAATTCGAGCAATATATCAACGGAACATGAAAAGTCGTTGCAGCTACCAGAATTCAGAGAACAAATTGCTGCTGCTCTCGTTATATTTAGTGAAAAACGTGTACTTGGCCAACCTTCAACATCAAAATGACAATCGAGCTTACCACAACCAACAACTTCTGGCATTGAAAAAAAAGCAAAACATCCCATTGATAACATTGGCTTCGACGGTATTGATCTCTTTCCATTTTGATTCAACAAAGAGAGTGGTAAAAAAATTTAAATTTTGTAAAGTGTCGAAAACTCAATGTGTGTGTAGTATATGTGATCTTCATTTATGTTGTTCTAATGCCAAAAACTGTTTTTATAATAATTATGACCATAAGAAATAGTGTACCAACATTGTTTTTCATTTGTTTTTAAGTTTATTTTAATAAAATTCATTAAAATGAATAAAACGCTATTTTTAACTTAAACCGGCAAGGGTGCCCTGAGGACCCCTTTACCTGTTTTTACCAGGAAGCCAAACAAAAAGTGATGATTAAATTTTAATTGCTTTTTTGGGTTCCTTAATACATTATTAAACTTGAAAAACATTTCCAACTAAATAGAATAATTTTTAGAATCTTGCCAGTTAGAGGGATAAGGCTGCTCTTGCTATATCTTTGTATTTTCGTTTTTAATTTACTAATCATGTAAAATTGTCAACACTGTAAAGACCAATTCTCGATTGACCTGGAAAATCCAGTATATTATTATCTTTCAGACTAAGGACTAATGATCGTAAGATGCCTATCAGAAAAAAATTCTTTTTAAATATCGTAATTTAGTAGCTGTAGGTAAATAAACTTTTATAGTTCTATTTAGTTTTGTTTTAAAATATAAAATGTAAATGAACTTATTTATTTTATTTTACAAACATAGTCGCATTAACCTCTGAGGTTATTAGCGACATAATACATATACATGAGATACTTTACTTATATTATAAATATTAAATTTTGATAAGACATTTAATGTTTTTAAGTAATTTTACCAAATGTTCAATTTTACATATATTTCTCCTAAGATTACCAACTGGTATCTTGGACACTACAAAGACATGCTTAACACTAAGTGGAACATTACAATTGTCACATAAAGTAGGATTAGTGTGGCCAATTATATGTCCGTGGATAAGTCGGGTATGTCCTAGCCAAAATCGAGTAGCAACGACTTCATCAGTTCTATTCGGAATGCTATTTCCACGGTTTTACATATGTTTTCGCTTCACAAAATTTTAAAGTTTAAACTGTCCCATTAGTTTTGCCACAAATGTTCGACCTTTACTTTAAAAAATGATTCTAGTTCATTTAGTATGACATTTCTCACTTCACTCGCGGTTTCACTGTTTCTTGTTTGTTGTGCACTGCATGGTTTGGGATGACCTCCGAGGAGTTGTTTCGTAGAGGAGTCAACAAAAGCATGATAGCCTTGATGATCGCCAATATCCGGCCCGGATAATGCACTGAAGAAGAAGAATGTGCACTGCGATCCGCTCCTTCATATTCTTGAAGGTCAATGTGTGAAGGAACCAATAGAAATTGTATAGTTTGGTTGTTTTGTATGGTAGCTAGTTCTTTTTTAATAAGAAAAGCAATTAGATGTGTTGTGTAAAGTTGGATAATGGCACTGATGGAACTGAGGAAATCGGTAATTACATGGCATTGGATATATTACTAGAGTTAATATGAATAAGAGCTTGGTGGATGGTATATAGCTCGCCTGTATGTACACAGCTTAAGGCTTATCCTCGAAAATTCTAACGGTAAAATTCAGTGCGATATCTATTTCAAAAATATCTTTCTTTACAAGAGCAAAATTTATTCACGAAGAATAGTCTAAACGTCATCTTGTACTAAAGTTGGGCTTTTTACCTACTTACAACCGGACACCCACCCCCTGTAGTGAAAAATCTTGGGTCTATACAATAAAGCGAGCGGGAGGTCTTCTATTCAGTGCGGTTATGGTGTAATTAGAATAATATGAGTATAGCAGAGTAATATTATTTATTAAATAATTAATTCACAACTTAGCAAAGGTACATACAGGTATGTATAACAAGATATTTTGAGGTCACAGTATTGCCGAATTCATTTTTTTATGTCTTATATTTTCTTTTGCTTTTTTTTGTTACTTTTTTACTGACAAATTGGCTTTTAACGTAGAATTACAGTTTGATGATAAATATTCTGAAATGGAAAATGTTGAGATCTGGCGAATAAAAACATTCATGAAATTAAAATGAAAGGATTTACGTCTATTAATAGTGCGATTGATAAAATTAGTACTTAAAGCCCAAATCGCGGGAGGAATATGTGCATCAGTTTTCAAATATTTATTATTTACTATATAATTTCTAAATTGAACCACTTTCACTTCTTTAGGTAATAATGTATCTGTTTTGACAACTAAATAAGTAATTAGACAAAATAATGAGTATTATTTTGAAATTATTAATTTCAAAACAGGAGTTAAAAGAATTAGAAGGAGGTAGTCCTGGCCCAGTTGAACGGTCAAGCTTATTCCAGTGGAATAAGTAGGAAGTGCCAAAACTAAATCATCTACACATCTTTTAATAAAAGGAATGAAAAAAGTGCAATTGTTGATACAATCACTGATAACATCATCCATGACATAGCTACTTAGAATGGGTGAAAGACTAGATCCCATAATTTAAACAAAAGGTCAGAAATTCAAAATCTAAGCAAAATTTATAATTATATTATTTCTATGTAGTTTATATATGAAACCAGTAAAATATCACATTTTGATTTAATTTTCCATGTATTTGTTACATTTTTTCAGGCATCTATCAATAGTGAATAAATCTTCTTCTTTTTGTTACTAAACAAAAAAGAATTTTTATACAAAATTTTATTTTTGGCAATATAATTGTCAAAAATAAAAATTTTAAGTTGGTATTTATGACATTGAGGATTAATTGTATTCAAATTTATTTATAAATTCAATTGTTTTTATGTTAAGAAACTTTTTCAAAATTATATTGTTGTGAATTTATTAAAAGGTTCAATATTTATAACACTTACGGATTTAATTTATTTCTTTATTTATATTAACTTATCTGACAATAATTTATTATATCCGTGCGTAACAAATTCGCGAGCGCGGGTCTTGAGAATTAACTGTCCCTCCATATAAAAATGTTGTATTTATATACGAAATCCTGATATACTGGAATAGTCGAGAACATCAAGTTGGAGAATTCACCATAATTTGAATCTAGAACCTTCGGCGAAATTTCTACAACAAAACAGAATATTAGTGAATAAAAACATGTTTACAGGTTATGACTCATATTTTTACGTAACATTGCCCCCCTCTCAAAAGATGGTTCCTCCTGGAACTTTGTCGGGACTAGAACTGGAACGGTATGCTGGTATCGGCAACTGGACCCTCTTTTACAACTTCCAGTTGTATAAAAATGACAAGGGACGGTTTTCTCTTCGCACCAGTAACTATGCGGATTGCAACAGACTAACACCTGGACTTCGGTGTCTTTAAAGATCTCCTCCACCATATTTCGGATAACCCTCCAATCTAATTGGCGGCACTCCAACTTTGGCATGGCTAACTTTTGCACGTCGGACTCTAGTACGTGCCCTCTCAATTGAAGTAAGGCTTCCCATACATCTCGGTAGGTAGGTTGGTCACGGGCAGTGTCTTTTGTTACCAGGTAGAAAAGGTAACGTGATGCATCTTGGAGTTTCAAGGTTTTACCGGGAGCTGGCACTTGGCATTGAAGTTCTGCAACTCGACCAAACTTCCTTCGAAAGACGGATGCCAACCCTGGTGCGTCTTTGATACTGGCCGGGATGGTAAGGGCCAGCGAGTAGTCATCGGGGAGCGCGAGTAGATCTTGCTTTTCTTCAGTGGTAACACCATGTCTCGCTTTACCGGTACCTCCATAGGCACCCATGAATTCCTCAAACGTGAGGTCAGACACATCGTGGACTTGGTTTACTTCCACTTCTTCATCTACGTCGTGGTCACCTTCGAAAGACGCCAACCGGTTATGGTGTACTATCATCGGCTTTCCCCTCGGAATCTTGCTTATTCGGTAGATGACATCGTTGATCTTCTCCATGATGAGGTATGGACCTTCCCAAAACTGCTGCAATTTGGGAGAACAGCCTTTTCGCTTCTTGGGATTATACAGCCAGACTTTGTCGTTCTTCTTAAAGCAACCCTTTTCGGCTTGTGTATCGTACCGTTTCTTCATTCGGTCGCTAGCGATCTGAAGGTGGGAACGGACTAACTCATGTACATCGTCCATTCTTCTTCGTAATTCGATCACATAATCTTCACCTGCTACATCTTCTCCAGGTCGACATCCAAACTCGAGATCACAAGGTAGTCGCATTTCGCGTCCGAATAGGACTTTGGCTGGTGTCTGGCCTGTTGATTCGTTAACAGCAGATCTGTAGGCCATTGTGAAGAACGGAAGGTATTGGTCCCAGTCTCGCTGATGATCGGACACCATCTTTGTCAAATACTTGCCAACTGTCCTATTCATTCGTTCTACCATACCATCCGATTGCGGATGATACGCGGTAGTTCTTGTTTTCTTCATGCCTAGTCTATCACATATTCCTTGGAATAGATCGCTTTCGAAGTTCCTGCTTTGGTCACTATGGATCTCCAAAGGCACTCCAAATCGGCTGATATATTCTTGGATCAACTTATCTGCAACGGTGGCGGCCTTCTGGTCTGGAAGTGCGTAAATCTCGACCCACTTAGTGAAGTAATCCATTACTACCAGCATGTACTTGCCTCCGTTTTCACTTTCTGGAAATGGCCCAGCGATGTCCAAAGCTATTCTTTCAAACGGGCTTCCAACATTATATTGTCTCATAGGAGCTCTCCTTTTTCGGTAAGGCCCGTTACTCGTGGCACAAATAGTACATTTCTTACACCAGTCTTTTACATCGTCGGAACTGTTCATCCAATAAAACCGTTCCCGAATTCGCTGAAGGGTTTTCCTTACACCAAAATGCCCTCCCGATGGACTGTCGTGTAACTGACGAAGTACTTCCGCTATTCTGCTCTTTGGGATCACCAACTGTCTTCTCTTTTCCGAACCGTCATCATTTTCCAGGACTCGTTTGAGCAAGCCATCTTCGATGATAAATGAGTCCCACTGGGCCAAATACGTCTTAACTACTGAGCATAGGTTTGATATTTCCTGCCAAGGTGGTCGACGGTTTTCCTCTTTCCATTTTCGGATTTTCTGTATAACTGGATCTCTCTCTTGTTCTTCCCTTATCTTAGTAGGCGTCCAGTCGTCGTTGACAATCGTCGTTCTTAGCACTGCTGCTTCCTTGGATTCCGTTTTGTTGCAGTGGGAACACTCTGCTGGGCATGGCCTTCTGGAAAGAGAATCAGCGTTTCTGTGGCTAACTCCGACCCGGTGCTCAATCTTAAAATCGTATTCTTGGAGTCGTTCGATCCACCTGGCTATCTGACCCTCTGGATTCTTAAACTGCATCAACCACTTAAGGGCGGCATGGTCGGTTCGGATTAGAAACTTTCTGCCATAGAGGTATTGATAGAAGTGCTCTACTGATTTCACTACTGCCAGAAGTTCTCTTCTCGTGACGCAATAATTCCGTTCAGGTTTTGAAAGAACTTTACTAAAGTATCCGAGAACTCGTTCCTGTCCTCCTTGAATCTGAGACAGCACTCCTCCAATTCCCACATTACTTGCGTCCGTATCTAAGATGAACTCTCCTTCTGGCAGTGGATACCCTAAAATTGGTGCTGTTATTAAATGCTTTTTCAACGTTTCAAAGGCATTTTGGCAGTCTATATCCCAGCGGTATTCTCTTGCTTCCTCTGTAAGTCGCGTTAATGGCTTAGCGATATCTGCAAACTTCTTAATAAACCTCCGGTAGTAAGTACATAGTCCAAGAAAACTTCTCACTTGACGTTTGTCAGTTGGTTTTGGCCATTCCATAATGGAATCGATTTTTCCCTTATCCACGGCCACTCCTTCTTTACTGACTATATGACCCAGATAATTGACTTTACCTTGAAATAGCTGGCACTTCTTGGGGTTTAGCATCAATTGGGCAGCTTTAAGTCGATTAAAAACGTTTTCTAAATTCCTCAAATGATCTTCGAATGTCTCCCCCAAGACGATTATGTCATCTAAATAAACCAGGCATGTTTTCCAAGATAACCCTCTCAACACATTTTCCATAAGCCTCTCAAATGTCGCAGGAGCATTACAAAGTCCAAATGGCATAACGTTGAATTGCCACAATCCAGATCCTGTGGTGAAGGCTGTCTTTTCTTTATCGACTGGGTCCATTTCTACCTGCCAGTATCCAGACTTCAAATCTAAAGTAGAAAACAATTTACTTCCAGCCAATGTGTCCAATGTGTCATCGATCCGAGGCAGAGGATAACTATCTTTCTTGGTAACGTTGTTCAGCAAACGGTAATCCACACAGAACCTCGTCGTTCCGTCTTTCTTCTTAACCAGGACCACCGGAGAGACCCATGGACTCGTAGAAGGTTCTATCACCCCGTCTTTCTTCATTTCCTGAACAATCGTTTCAGCTTCCTCTCTCTTCGCCTGTGGTAATCGTCGAGCTGTTTGACGAATTGGCTTAGCATTACCAGTATCAATTTTATGCTTAACAACGGTAGTTCTTCCCGTCTTTCCTCCTTTCGGTACGAAAATATCACGATACTGCCGAAGAAATTCCCTTAATTTCCTTTTCTCCATCTGATTTAGAGACTGTCCTGCAACTGCAACCATTTGGTCGAATTTGTCGTTGGAATTATCAGATGTTGTCGCCTGACGGATTATGGATGTCACAGGTACACAAGTTCCTACCTTTGTCTCTTTCTTGATGGTCACTGGGTAGTCGTTGACATTGATAAGTCTCACAGGAATTTCTTTAGCCGAAGTCACCAATTCCTTTCCAATTATGATTCCACGGCCAACCTCATCGTCGTGGTTCCAAGGCTCCATCATAACAGGTCTCCCTTCGTCCACAATTCCCTGTAGCCGCGCTACTATGATCGTTTCGCTTCTCGCAGGCACGACTGTATCTTCTTTAATGGCTGCTTGCACAGTGTTGTCATTATGTGGATGGAGAAATACTTCCTCGTTGCCAACTTTGATTACCTTATTCTTAAAATCCAATTGGAATCCATGCATATTCATTACGTCCATTCCTAATATAACATCCTCTTCGATGTCAGCAACTATAACAGTATGGACAAACTTTTCTGCTCCAATTCCCAATTGTACCTGGATTTCTCCATGAATGTTGGCATTTTCACCTGTAGCGGTCCGAAGTCGCAACCTCGTTGGTAACAGTTTCTTTCGGCTGTTTATAACTGTCGGGCGTATAATGGTTCTGGTCGCTCCGGTATCCACCAAAAACGTATGCTTTTTACCATGTATGTCTCCATCTACATATACACTATCTTCACGACATTTCAAAGAAGCTATTAGTATGAGAGGGTCTTTGGAAAAGTTCTGGGTCGAAGCTGCCCCCCTAAGGCTGACCCGTTCTAGTTTTCCTGATGGTGAGTTTCTTGATTTGCGTCGTACCTAGGGTGCTTACAGGAGCTTCGTACGTGTCCTATTTCGCCACAATTCCAGCATCTGATGATCTTCGTTTTCTTGTATGTCATGCTTTTCATCATATTAACGAGCTGGTCAAGTTTATCTTCATCTCCTTCCTCTTTTACAGTCCTAACTTTACTGTACCCGCCAGAGGCCTGCGTAGCTGACTCGTATTCGAGGGCGGCGGATAGGACATCAACCAGCGTCTTGTGACGAGCTAATCGCAGTGTTCTCTGCATTTCATGATCACGAAGACCATCAATAAACGTTTGAACGGCCAATTTTTCCATCATGTCTTCGGGAGCTGTTGGATAAGCATATCGTACTAATCTGGCAATATCTACCTCATATTCTTGAAGAGCCTCATCTTTCTTCTGTCTACGATTTTTAAGCTGTGACTGATATACATGCTCCAAATGTTCGTGGCCATATCGCATATTTAACCTCTTCTTCAGTTGTTCGAAATCATCGGTCTCCTCTACGGCTATGGTCTGAAGCACATCTAAGGCATCTCCTCGAAGGGCGATAGTCAGGTTTACAGCCTTTTCTTTTTCAGACCATCCATTTGCTCTTGCGGCTGATTCGAACTGTTTCATGTAGTTGTTCCATGATGATTTTCCGTCGAAAGTTGGGACTTTAACATGAATAGAACCTCCACTTCCTTCAAATTTCGGCCGTGTCTCCAACTTAAATTTCGTCTCGTCTTCTTTTATCTCCACTGTAATCGGATTGTTACCTCTCTCTGCTGTCCCTGTTTCTTCCATCTTCCTTTCCATCTCTTTAATCTTTTCTTCGAAGGCCAACTTATCGGCAGCAACTTGGTTTTTTAACGAAGATATTCTATCGTCCAGGGCAGACATCTCAGAAGTGACTTTAGAGATTTCTGAAGAGATGTTAGCAGAAACTTTGCTTTCCAGGGAAGAAATCTCGTTAGAAACTTTGCTTTCTAAAGAAGCGATGTCGCCGGAAACTTTCGAAATATCGCCAGATACTTTGTTCTCTAATGATGCGATGTCACCAGAAACTTTGGCTACATCACCAGAAACTTTGGCTACATCACCAGAAACTTTGGCTACATCACCAGAAACTTTCGAAATCGACGAGAGGACAGCATCTTCAAATATATAAGTCTCTGGATCTAGTCCTTCTTCTAGCAAAGCGTTCTTTAGTCGTTGGACTAACTCAGCCTTTTTTCCGGTAGAAGCTAATTCTCTGTCTTCTAGATGTCTTCTTAAATTAGTCACTGTCAGCTCATAAATCGTCGTCATTTTCACAATTTATTTTATATTCACTTGTATTATTATTATAAGTCTAATTTATGTTCGATCTCACTTCTGGCACCATTTGTTGTGAATTTATTAAAAGGTTCAATATTTATAACACTTACGGATTTAATTTATTTCTTTATTTATATTAACTTATCTGACAATAATTTATTATATCCGTGCGTAACAAATTCGCGAGCGCGGGTCTTGAGAATTAACTGTCCCTCCATATAAAAATGTTGTATTTATATACGAAATCCTGATATACTGGAATAGTCGAGAACATCAAGTTGGAGAATTCACCATAATTTGAATCTAGAACCTTCGGCGAAATTTCTACAACAAAACAGAATATTAGTGAATAAAAACATGTTTACAGGTTATGACTCATATTTTTACGTAACAATATTAAATTTTCAGAGAAGCATTTATTAGATTATAGCATTTTTGTATTAATATTTTTTGAAATATGTTAGCAGCATTTTTATATACTAAACTAATTTTATTTGGTGAGTTAACAAAAAATTTTTCTTTCTAGTTTAACTTTGTAAGATATTTTGTATTTTTTAGCAGCTCTTGATAATAATTGTAAACACAATTAAAAGCTCGAGTAAAAAATAGTTAACAAATAGCCCTTTTTTTGACTCCAACCCATCCAAAACAGTTTTATATTTTTTCCAAAGAGTCACAAGTAATTCTTTTTCTTACTCTTACACACACACATATATATATATATATATATATATATATATATATATATATATATATATAATATATTATATACACGATATTGAAGGAGGTTCCAACATAGACAATCAACAAAATCTACATCGTCAACTACACAGTGAAAACCCAACAATAATAGAAGTGTCAAATGCCGCCTTAAAAATCAAGAGCCCCAGGAATCGATTAAATCTGTTGGGAAATGTATAAAAAAGGTGGTGATCAACTTTTTGCAGTAATCCATAAAATAATAGTACTTATATGACAGAATAAATTGGTACCAGGAGAGTGGCTAAAAGAAATAATAGGCGTTGCATAAAAAGGGCGATCAACTGGATTGTAAGAACTATAGAGACATTACTCTGTTAGCATCTGCGTATAAAATCTTCGGCAATGTATTGTTTGAAAGACTTAAACATTTTACAAAGAATATTGTTAGTCAATATCAATGCAGATTTACTGCTGCAAAATGAACTATACATCAAATTCAAGCACATGGGCAGATTCTAGAAAAGTCACTAGAATATAACATAGATACACACTATCTCTTCGTATCACTTCTTAGTTTGCAGTTTGCGAAGCAACAAATTGACTTTTCAACTTTCAAAAATCGGCATTTTGAAGCTTTGTCAATATCCTAAAAAATAAAATTTTGTAATTTTATGTCAATTATTTAGCTTTCTAATGGAGTGCAAAAAATAGAAAAAATCGCGTTTTTTTGCATTAAATTGTTAATCATTAAAAAACGGCTCCGAACTTTAGGCAGGAAACAGATAGGTTTTCTTCTTATAGGTCTACAATAACTAAAAAAGTTGTCAGCTACCTGGATTATTGAGTGTCACGAGAAAATCCTTATTACCCTGGACTAATATGACTGGACAAGCAAGTGACGAAACAAACTTCATATATTATGTAAACTTTACTAACAAAAACGTTTAAAATAAATATTCCAATAACTATAAATAATCAAATTCCATATTCAAATACTGCAAAATATTTGGGTATTGTCCAATAAATATAAATAATCGAATTCCATATTCAAATACTGCAAAATATTTGGGTATTACTCTTTAATAAGCCCTAATAATGTTATTCAACATTATTTATGAGAGAGTGTATATTTCTTACCTACCTGTCGGCGAGAATCCAGAAGCTATCGACAAAGACAGCCTGTACTGACCGAGAGAGAGCAACATTTAGCAGAACTTTGAGATTTTTTAAAAAGTTTATATCAAATAACTGCTTTGTGTTACACTTTATGTTAAAAATAAAAACAGATTCGGAAAGTGGGTCAAATTTTATAGTGCCTTATTTAAAAAAAAAATTTTTACGTTTATTTTAACCAAAAATATTTGAAAAACAAATATTGTTTAAACAATTTATTAATTTACAACCAAATAGTGCACTAGAACTTTTTAAGATCTTTTATATAAAAAAAGAATCATCTCAATATCTGCCATAGTTTTTGCGTTATTTGATATAAACTTTTACATTGGAATTTAGCTATGCCCGTTTATACTCAATTGTAATATTTGGAGTAACGATAGCTGTCTCAACTCTAGTTGATGCTTTAGAGGCGTCTATGTATACGTGACAGGAGTTTTGTAAAAAATTTTGTAAGTTTGTTGATAAAGGTATTTTTTATTAAGGACTAGAGAGTATCGTTCTTTCTGAAGATATTTTGGGATGTATCGTGTTAAGGAATGCTTATTGTTTAATCAGGAGGAAATTTTACAAAGTTAAAATAGGTATTTGGTATCGAAATTTGTAAAGTCATAAGAGTTTGCCTAAGTATTTCGTGCAACGGTGGTTTCACATTGCTATTTTCAGTATTTAAGTTTTTAAAACGATCAGTAAATATGTTATTTCTAGTTAAATTGGTTGGGTTAGAACTATTAGATTAGAGTTAAGTGCATCCTTCTATATTTAAGTGGTGGCTCTTCAGTTTCTGATTGCACACTTTCTATTGGGCTGGTTCTAAATGCTCCGGTGGCTATGATTAATGCCGGAGTTTAAATAACAACAAGGTGATGTGATAAGGATTCTTTGGCAGATGCATATACTATGGAACAGTAATCTATTTTAGATCTAATCAGGTTTTAAAAACATAGATTAAGCAGTTATAGTCCGCTCCATAGTTTTTATTAGAGAGTTTTCATAAGAATAATTCCATTTTGCCATGTTTTTTTAAATTGTAATATATGTTTTTTCCATGTAAATTTCGTATCAAAGATTATTCCTAAAAGCCTATTGTCATCAGCGTAATTTAGGATTTGATTATATAATTTTAGTTGTAGTTCAATCGAATCACGTTTCTTTACAAATAATAAACACTTTTGCTGAGTGAAAACTAAAATTCTATTTTTTGACCAATTTTCGAGTTTGTAAAGTGTGGTTTGTAACTGACGTTGAACTGAGACGATATTTTTCCCTGAAGTTATTAACACCAGATCATCTGCATATAGAATCTGCCTCGAACCAAGCTAGAGTTTAGTGATATAAAATTAAAAGTGAAACTGGAACAAATCATGAAGTGGAAATATCCAGGAGTGGCTAGTATACCTGTTGAATACAAAGCACGTGGTGTTCGTGTGTATTAAGGTATAAAAAAGTGCTTATTACAAGCTTAAATTTTTATTTTAAGAAGATCTTTTCGGAATTAAATCATTCCATCATCAGTAAAATAAAAAGTTGTTAAATAACATTGTATGGCCACTTAAAAAAACTTTCGAAGGACATCCGTATTAAAATATAATCCTGGAGTAGTTAGTCTTGGGCTAACTGACTCCAGAACAGATCAGAGGTAATGTAAGTCGAAAAAACCTCACCAGCTACAGGGGGTCATTTAAGATGCCCCCATTTTCAGTTTTTAATAATCAATAAGTTAAGTCTATTGCATTTACCTTAATAAATACCACCGGGATTATATTTTAATACGGATGTCCTTCGAAAGTTTTTTTAAGTGGCCATACAATGTTTTTTAACAACTTTTTATTTAACTGATGATGGAATGATTTAATTCCGAAAAGATCTTCTTAAAATAAAAATTTAAGCTTGTAATAAGCACTTTTTTTATACCTTAATACACACGAACACCACGTGCTTGGTATAAAATTGTTAATGTCAATTAAACTGTCAATTAAGTGGCACTTTTACAGACCCTTGACGGGTGCCATTTGCTTGATGTTCACTGAAGATGTGCAGTGGTTGCTTGTAAAAAGTGGATCAGAAAATATAAAGATGCGCAAATACAAAGGGTGTTATCAGATATTAAGAAAAACATTTAACAGCAAGGATGCCGATAAAAAGTAAAAAAAGGTAATTATATTTTGTGAAAAATGTAAAGCAAAATCAGCCTACTTTTTAATATGTTTGAACAATGTTCACGAAAACAATGAATGAATTATTCATGAATTTCACTTTTTTTTACAAATTTTTGTATTTTGTAATAAAAATCTCCATGGAACTTAATTATGCATTTCTTATTATTATCTAGGAACTGTGAGAAAGGAATATTTTTTGACAGTTATAAAATGAATTTCTATAAAGAACATTCAGTTTTTATTTATTACAACAAAACAATTTAAAAAATACATTACAGCCTCTTTGGGGTCATATATGCCCCAAAACGCTAGATGAGACAGTTTCTGAACAGGTATCTCAGACTTCGTACCGCCATATTTAAAGTCTTATAAATTGATTCCTTCACATACGAAGAACTTTGACGGAACCAAATAAACCTCGTGCCGCAGGTGGTGTGTTAATACACACAGCCGCAGTTATATGAAATACATCTGGTATTTTTTATTTTTTCAACCGAATTTCAAATGTTTTAAAAAATGTTTTAAACCACTTGTTTTGAGGTTAATAACATAAAAATTTTTAATGTGAAACAACTAATGTTTAAATTGTTTTTATTTATTTTTGTTTTTTTTAGTAGTCAGTGTTATTATGTATGATTCTCATGTAAGCATATACTTGGCAACGTTGCACTTGGCAAACGGAACCACAAGTGACAGCTGTGGCATGACATGACAACCACGCACGGACAACACACTTAGGATAAAGACTCCATGTGAACAAGAATAATAATGTTAATTTATATATCCTTACACCATAACCACCCCTAACCCTTATGCAAGCTTTAATTGGCCTAGGCATGCTCCTAAACAACATGTCAATATTTTGTCGTGGCAAGTTGTTCCATTCTTCAAGAGCAGCTTGTACTAGGTGTGCAGTATTTTGTGGATTGTTCCGGTGAGCTCTAATTCTTTTTTTAAGCATATCCCACAATTGCTTTATAGGGTTAAGGTTGAGTGACCAAGCAAGTCACTCCAGAACACTGATATCTTCTGCTTCAAGGAAGTCTATAATCACTATGCTAGTATGTGCAGGCGCATTATCATGAAAATTAAATTTTTTCCCATTGTACCTCTCCAGAGCGTAACTACAGTTTTTAGAACCTAATCAAAATACCTACGAACTGTCAAAGTTGGTTGGATGAAAATTAAAGAAGTTTTTTCACTGATCATAATGCCTCCTCAGAACATGACACTTTCTCCTTTATATCTGTTAAAATATCTGGTAATTTCCGTTGTTACTTATCTTCTTCGCTCTCTAAGTACATGAATACGTCGTTTATCTGATTTTTCACAAATCCTGCTTCGACTGAAAATAGCACATTTTGCCAATTTCTAATGTTCCAGTTTTAGTGTTAAAGACAAAAATTTAAGCAATTAATATTAAGCTGTCTTGATAACTCAGGAATCAGTAACTGTCTACTGCTGTATAGTCCTTGAATACGAAGTCTTTCTTATCATTTTTACTGAAACACTTACACCTGTAGCTTCCAAAAGTTGCCTTTGGAGCTGTGGGTGAGAAATTGTTGTGTCTCTTCTAACTAATTGACCAATGAAATGATCGTGGCGAGCCATTGTTACTTTTTGGCCACTTTGTCTTAATCTGTGCTTAAGCGTTACTAATTGTCAATACCTATCATACGTTTTTGACACAACGTCCTGTGTTACGCCTACGACTGCCGCTATGGTCTTCTGAGACATTCCTTATTCCTCAGGACCAATAATATTTTCCCCTTGCGCCTGTGTTAACCCCACATAAGGCATAAGACGTTTTTAAGGCAAAAGTAAGTTTATTTATTTTCAAAAAGAGAAATCAAACGATTTCTACCTGGCGAAACCGAATTCAAATTTTTACCATTGTGACTTCTAAAACTTGCAAAGCAAACAGCTTGATAAATTACTCGGCAAGGGAATCTAAAAATTGCATTCCACCTGCCGTTCATCATGGTCAAAATTCGTAGTGAATTTAGTTTCTAGTACTCCAAACGAAGTAAAGTAATAAAACATAATGACGGTATTAGATTTTTGTTTCGATACAGAGCAGCGGCAAGCCGCTTATACGTATTTCGACCTCTTTAGGTCTGCTCAGAGCGGTATAGCCACTGCTCTAAATCAAAACTATCCCGCCCTAAACCAATAGTTGTCGATTCATTATTTTAGAGAAGATAGTATAGCATAGTATAATAGATAGTATAAAGTAGATTTATTACTTTACTCCGTTTGGATTACTAGAAACTGAATTCACTACGAATTTTGACCATGATGAACGGCAGGTGGAATGCAATTTTTAGATTCCTTTGCCGAGTAATTTATCAAGCTGTTTGCTTTGCAAATTTTAGAAGGCATAGTGGTGAAAATTTGAATTCGGTTTTGTCAGGTAGAAATCGTTTGATTTCTCTTTTTGTATTTAGATAGCTTAGTTACGTCCGTAAATAGTTATTTTGATAACTATTGGTTTAGGACGGGATAGATTTTGTTTTGATTCAGAGCAGTGGCTATACCGCTCTGAGGAGACCTAAAGAGGTCGAAATACGTATAAGCGGCTTGCCGCTGCCCTGTATCGAAACAAAAATCTAATACCGTCATTATGTTTTATTTATTTTCGTTTAATGTACAACTAAAGTAAATAATCTATAACGTACCGAGCTGTGTTATCTGATTGTTTTATCGGTTTGTTAATTTTCAATAAAAATCCTTTATTCTTCGAAACAATAACAAGTTTTTTCAAGAGAAATAAATATTGGTTTGAAATACATGGTGATTCAATATAAGTTTGATTGTGAAGTACTATGGTAAAATTGCAAATTTAAAAAATGAAGGCTCGGGAGCGTAAGGGTTATAATATACATTCAAAGTAGTTATATTTTTTTGTTTATAATATATTGTAAGCTCTCTTCTTGTTGTGTGTAGTAGAAGTATTTCAATTTTTCAGTAAAAAATAAAAAACCAAAATTGCAGATTTATTGAATATTTGTCAAGAAATTTACATATAATTCTCAACTATATGCGGCTGTTGTATGCCTTAATACGACCGCTAACAAATTAATATAGACCTAAAATTTTGTCGAGTGCATAGCGGTCGTATACGCCCGCCGTGCATATTGGGAAAACTACTGTACGGGCGTATACGCCCGCCGTGGCAGTCATGGCCTGTTAAACCTGCTAAACTTTTACTGATGGTATAACCTCCCAGCGCCAACATAAACATTTATAGGTTAACATAATTTCATTATATTGTTTTTATTTTAGAATTTTTTGAAAACATATTTCCGCATCGGATTTCCAAACTTCAAAACAAAATAATAAATAATTTTTATTACAATAATTAATTGCCTATTAACTATGTCTCAAGAAAATAATTTGAGAACAATATTACAAATGTATTTATAAATATAATTTAGAACGGATTTGCCGTCTTGGTAAATCCTACTACGTTGAAGAAATTCCTATTACGTCATAAGATCCCCAAAAACAAATGTGATTTCTGCAAGAGAAATTCTTTTACGCAAGTAAAAGTGGAATCTAAACTGTTGGTAACCTTGAACTCATCGAAGGCGCACGTATTCCCAAGAACCAATGTATAATACATATAACACACTATCTCACAATAAAAACGTTTATTCTAAATTTTTCTTTTATAGATTCATGATGATTTGATGTGATTATTTTTTATTCGCGGTTAGTTGTATTTTTGATTTCTAATAATACTATTACGACAAAGTTATATTGGTTTATTGCATTTTTGCTTCAACTAACAAAAAAGTGAATAGTTCGTAGTAAAAAAATAAGACAGTTATTAGATTAAATAAAAAAAGATATTAGAATGAATGAAACAGCCAACAGCGATGTAAATCTTCATACTTCGTCTTCAACTTCTTCTGTAACAAACGAAGCTTCGGTTATGGTTTCCAGTGCTCCCGTTTTACCGATCACTTACCCAGTGGTATATCAACCAAGATGGACATCTCCATCGATGGAAATTTCAAAACTAGTCTACAATCAAAACGAAAATTACAATGTATTCTCAGATACTTTAGATACTCAATTAGACAATATAACACAACCGCTAAATAAAGGAACACCTATAGCACCGGCGGCGGCGGCGGCGGCGGAAGAAGAGGACGGTTCTGAAAGAAGTTGTTTGGTAAATTGCATAACTGTAGGTTTATGTTGCCTAGGTCCATGTTTGCAGATAATTGTGATAGTTTTGTTGGGATAATTGTCTAGCTATTTGTTTTGGTAATTGTTTAGATAATTGTTGCGTTAGTTGATATGGACAAAAAGTTTTTAATAAGTGTAAATTAATTTCTCAGAACATTTTTCAAAGATGAGACATCTGTATTTCATTTATATTAAATATGTAATAATTATTTATAATAAATATTTTATAAAATATCTGAATATATATGTATATAATATTATTATATACACGTATTATTGTTATTAACACAATTTACTATTTTTGTTGGGAGAAAGCCATGATTTTATTTTAAAATTAAGTTTATTTGACGAGACTACATTATAATGCACAGCCTAGGTTTGGCGTGATTGGTTGGTGGGTGGGTCCCAATTTCAAAATTGGCGGGTTTCATGTTTATTAAAATGACAATTGAGGTATTGTGACACAGTATATCGCTAAAGAATTTATTAGCAATATAAAGAGTAGCAATATACTGTGATATTGGTACAAATCGGATGATATTCACATTTTAGGATTAAGCTGGCTATTAATTAATTAATAATTAATTTTAATTTTTTTGATTAGGTAATTTTTTTAATTAAGATTTAGAGGTTCTTCTTATTATTTTTATTTCTAGAACATTCATTAACATTATTATTCTCGTTAGCTTTCTCTATGTGGGATCGGCTTCACTAATTATTTTCCTGTAAACTTTTCTGTTCTCTTCCAGGGACTAAGTACCTCTCCGCTTTTTCTCTGAGATTATGGTTTTTCAGAAACATGCAATTTTTATTCATCCCCTTTTTTACTGCCCTACATTCAGTACCGTACATCATAGCCGGTCTAAAAGCAGTCCTATACAATTACCTTTGATTCAATTCAGAGCGATTGCGAAAGCCCTTCTGATGAGGCCTATTAGGCTGAAATACGTATAAGCGGATGCGCAAGCGCCCTGTACGTGAAATCAAATCTTAACTGTCTTTTCCTTTTTAATTACCTTTTAGTTTTCTTGGTACCTTTTTTATCACACATCATTCAATTTGCCTCTTTCCTTTACCTTTAATTGAAGTATGATAAATAAAACGGTAATACCGATCCTAAAAGCCGAAAATTATCATCTTTTGTGAGTTCTTGTCTATTCAAGCCCACTACTCTATCTGGACTTAAAATATCATCTTTAAAAGAATATTCTAAATATTTTGTTTGTATCCAACTTAATTTTAATCATTTTTCATTAAGGACCTGTCTCCGCTACTCTATACCAAGGAGGTTCAGTTGTTATCTAATCCAGCACAAATGAGAATAAATATGGGCGAAACCCGGATGAAGCCCTATTTTCACACAAAATTGGCCAGTTTCACCTACAATTGTATCGTTCTAACACTATAATAGTTATTCTAACTATATATAGTAGTTCTAACACTATTATAGTTGTTACTTGCTCATAATCCACTCACATATTCAGCCGGCACTCCTTTCCTACTAAATCTCTGCCACAGTAGGTTTCTGATAACTTTATCATGTGCTTTCTCAAGAATAATAATACTATGTGCAAGTCTATCTCTTTCACTCTAAATTGTTAAATTAGCTGTTTTATAATAAAAATTGCTGATGTAGACCTGCCTCCTTGCATAAATCCAAATTGACATTTATCCATTTTAATTTTTTAGAACACTGAATTATGTTAGATTTCACCACAAATGTAGGATAATAAAAAGATATATTGTGAATCGAGTACTATGAAAAATTGTCATTGTCAACAAAATGAAGCAGAGGTTTACTGGAAATAACTATTGCAAACCAAATAAAACACTAAACAGCTATGTTTAAAATGTCTTTCTTCTTTATTAAAAATCTGCGAAATCAAAGGAGGGGGGGGCCGTTATTAGTGCAATGGCGAAGGAAAACCCCTCTAAACCTCGCCTAGGGCCCAGTACATCCCGATTTAAAAATACAATTCTAATATAAAAGCCTACAAATATAACATCATTATAACATCATTACTTAACACAGCTTTAAAATTCAGGCCTAAACTAAGTATTTATGGGGTTAAGGGGTTAGATATCTTAATACTAAAAATCTGAAAATAAAATGTTAATTAGTCTTAGAACTAAGAATCTGTCAAAGAAGGTCGTTAGTTACGACACCTAAGACTAATTAATTAATGCAAAAAGCAAAAAAAAGTAAAATTAAAAAAAAAAATTTTCCCAAAAAGTCCCAAAAATTTCGGGAAACAAAAGTTATTTAAAATTGTCAGATTTTCCTGAAAATGCGAAATTTTTGTCTGTTGGAGTGTCTCCGGGACTAATCAAAAGACCTGAAAAGTAAAAATAATCCTAAGTTATTTTTATAGTAAAAATGTTTCAAAGTCCCAAAACAGTATATAAATATCAGAAAAATAATCTAAAAGTTATTTTTAACCTGAAAAAGAAATAAAATATTCGAAATATTCGAAAGTCCCTAAAAGAGAAAATGATGTTAGCAAAATACGTCTAAGTTATTTTCGGGCTGAAAATATTTCAGAGTCCCAAAAAATAAAATAAATATAAAATTATTATAATTTTTCTAAGTTAAATTAATAACCTAAGAGAGATACCTCAATTGACATTTTAATAAACATGAAACCCGCCAATTTTTAAATTGGGGCCCACCCACCAACCAATCACGCCAAACCTAGGCTGTGCATTATAATGTAGTCTTATTTGACGTTTCGGTCTCTCTCTTTCTCTCTCTCTCTCTCTCTCTCTCTCTCTCTCTCTCTCTTTCTTTCTATTAGCATTACAGCTTAAATCGAGCCTTGGCCTCCTCCAAACAATGCCTCCAACCTTGTCAGTCCCGCGCCGATCGTCTCCAGGCCGCGCCGATCGTCCCACGTCTTGCAAATTTTGCGCGTCCGTTGCCACTTCATTCTCTTACCTTTTCCATGGCCTTCCTTTTGGTATTGCGCCCTGTATATGTATATACTGTCATGATTCAAAAATAATGTGAGTGTTTCAATGCATTGGAAATAATATTAAAAAGAAAACAAATGTTTATTTTATATGTAGATAGGTAGTTTTGACAATGAAAATTATAAATGTGAAAGGGATCTGAGAGAACCTTATAAATATAAAGGAGAGCATCTTGGAAGAAATTAAAAAAGAGTTGAGTGAAAGTGTTTGGTGTAGAAGGGAGATAAACTTTAATTATTTGACTGGTTCCGATAATACTTATATTGTTATCCTAATATTTTTGTTCGAAGGAAACAAACTATTGCGGGTTTCATTGTAATATATTTGGACAAATTTTGAAAGAAAAATTGGTTTTTTTTATCAGAGGTCAGAAATTGAATGTTTTTTATCAGGAAGTTGGTTTTTTTATTTTTATGTAGAAAAGTACTTTCCATATACAAGTATTAACTTTTTTTTGACTTGGTTATAAAAGTTAGTTTCTTCGTATAAAAGCATAATTTTGTTTAACAAGATAACCAGTACTCACATTTCATTGTGGAATTTTTAAAATTAATTATAATAGTATTATTTAAAGCATAAGAAAATATTGTCGTTAAGTAGCTTTAGAAATTTGATGAGATAATTTTTAGGAATCTATTTTTTATATTTACGAAGTAATACTGTAATTTGTGTAAATTTTTGTTTCGGTATACTTTTATAATGTATTAATGTCAATGTCAATAAATTTTGTTTTCTTTTAATAATTGAATTTTATTGTCGATATGCCCAAATCTTAATATGGCCGAGAGAAGACAGGCATGGGAAAGGTCAATTGAAAGATGGCAAGACGAATGGCATAACACGGAGAATGTGGCACAGTGGACGAAAATGCTGCTCCCGAATATAAGGGATTGGGTGGGCTGTGGCCACAGGTGACTGGATTATCTCCTGACGCAGGTGCTCACAGGCCACAGGTGTTTTAGGGCTTACCTCTCTAGGTTCGAAAAGGCAGACACAGATGATTGACTATACTGCGGACACTCGGACACTGTGACACATACGATGTTAGAGTGCAACAGGTGGATAATAGAAAGTAACAGAATGGAAAGAGAGACAGGTGTGAATTTTGTTACAGTGAGAGAAATGATTGAGAGAATGTTTGAAAATAAAGCAGGTTGGACTAGTATAGACAACTATATCCGTGCAGTTATCAAGAAAAAAGAAGAGGAAGAAAGACAGCTGGACCAACGGCAAAGGTACGAAGGAAAGATGCTGGAAGTTGAAGGTAGAAAAGTGGGTCAGACTGTATGAGTTAAAATGTGTGAGTCAAACTGTGGGGAAGGAGGAAATGCCCGTCTGGGAGTGATACCGTATTAGGAGCGATGAGGGTCTTCCACGCGCTACCTGGAACGAGACAGGGAGCCTCCTTGCTGACAGTCTGTGGATGAATGAAGCTAGTGCTTCGGAAGTGATGCCGGCCTTACAGCGGCCATTCCGCTTCCGGATCGCTGGATGACAGAGGAGGGTCTGGTTTAGCAGTTAGGCATTTTTCTTCATCCTGGGAACCTTTTTCCTTCAATTTTACCTTGCAAAATGCATTGGAGTACCTACTTGATCTCTCATTATATGTTCCTAGTACTGCAGCTTACGGCCCTTGACGGTGTTGACCTAATCTGCGGTTGTATTCATCCTCCATATTACTTCTTCATTGATGACTTCGTCTGTCCATGATATCTTCAGGATCCTTCTGTATACCCATAGCTCAAAAGCTTAAAGTTCTGATAAAGTTTTCGACTTTAATGTCCACGTTTCTACTTTGTATAGAAGCACTGAGTACACGTAATATTTAAGGAGCCTTATTTTTGTTTGTAGGGTGAGGTCATGGCTCTTGAACACAGAGCTCATAGTCAAGAATGCACTTTTTGCCTTTCCGATGCGACATTAATTCTCTTGAAGATTGTCTCACGACTCATTGATTATAGTTCCCAAGTAGTTGTACTGTGAGACACGTTCAATTCTCATTTGGTTGATATTCAGATTTGCTCCAGTTATGTTTTCCTTGCTGATGATCATTAACTTGGTTTTGCTAGTATTTATATCCAGTCCATATATTCTACTTGTTGCGGTTGCACTCGTCTTCAGTCGAACATTGGGATCTTTCAGTTTTCTAACATCATACTTCCTCGACTTAGTTGTAACCTTCTTCATTCTGACTTTGAAATTACCTACAACTGGTACATAATCAGAATTTGCTGATTATGTACTGTTCCTATACGTCTTATTTACTGGCATGTAATCAATCTGATTACTGATTACTTACAATCCTTCCCACAGAATCCTGTGGAAATTTTCAGGTGTATAGTTTCCTTGCGTGTAGCTTCCGCTATTTCGCGCAAAAATCTTCAATGTACCTCCCCGATCGTTTTGGTTTCCTGGTCAAATGGTCCAACTGCAAATGATGTTTTGCTGGCCCCAACTTTGATGTTGAAGTCACCCATGACAATTGTTAGGTCTTGCTTTTTCAACCTTTTCACGATTTGATTAATGCTATGATATAGTTTTTCTACCTCTTCTTCTGTTCCTTCTATTGTAAGTACTTGCTTTTAGTTGTATGAGCATCACTTTTGCTGAGATTGGGATGAATTTGTCAACAGATTTTGCCACTCCTTTTGTGAATACAATAGCGACACCTAATTCATGTTTGCCGTTATCAGTTCAAGAATAGTAAACGCGGTGTTTTTCGATATTTGCGGTTCCTGAACCTGGCCAACGCATTTCGCTTATTCCCAGAATATTTAATTTTATGTGTGCCATTTCTAATTCCATTTCTTGTATTGCATTATGGATTTTACCTTTCTGTGCCATGGTTTTCATGTTGCATGTGTCTATTCTGGTGTCTTCTTTACATTTTAATCATTTTGTTATACCTGTAACTGCTCCTCCCGGAAATCCGATTGAGAAGCTTACTTCGGAATTGAATTTTGTTGCAAACATAGCCATACCGTTTACTAGCTCCTCCACCCGAAGCTGTTGGCCAGTAAACAGGGAATTGCTTATACGGGCAATCGCTCGATGGAACTTTCGCCATATCTGACTAACCTCACTTAGTTTAGCCTGCAGACCAGTGCAGTTACCGGGGTGTGACACGTGGAGCCATAAGTAAGAGTTAGTTGTCTTATGAGAACCAGATATCAAGAACCATGTATCGTCTATGACGCTCGATGTGGTCGTTCCGATAAAAGGTGCCACCTCTATAACACAACTTTACACCCTCTGCTCTAAGTGATATATAAAGCACGAATAACCCTGAGAAATTAATTCATCAAATTTAATGTTTTTTTTTGTATTTCTCTGTGGTAATCAAACAATAGATACAATTTTTTTGTATCTATTGTAAAAACAAGTATTTTTGTAAAAACTTTAATATATGCGTAAAAAATAATAGAGTACAAAAATGTAGTGTTTTTAAAATAAATATTCTCGTTTTTTATAAACTTCTATACCGTACAAAACAATGGAGATATAACCGATTAAAATGTCTTGGTGTTAACAACCCCTGTTTCGACTGCTTTAAACCTTAATTTTTTAAAATTAAAAGGCAGTTTGGCTTTTTAGTGAACGTGGTCTTGTAGCCTTTCAAATTACTGTATACACATATATTAAAGCTTGAAAATTAACTGACTTATTGAAGAAAAACCAATGATATTTTTGGGAGATAATTTTGGAGCGTGAAAAATAAAGTATTTTATCTTATAATTAATAAACAAATTAAAATAATATTTAGTACTTTGTACTGTTATTGGCATAGGGGGGAATAATAATAATATCGTATGGCTTTTTTTGCCGGGGAGATCCTTTCGGATTGTTCCGGCGCCAATTGCATCTTTAACCCTGTTTCAAGTAGCTAGTTAAGTGTCGATGCACACTAGCCCCGAGTTCAGGGGAACCGACGACTTTACGTGCCCTTCGAAGTAGGGTGAACGGCTCGTATCATTTTTAGAAATGAAAATGTCGTTGTTGGTGCTGAGATTCGAACTCGTGCGCTCTGGTTTACAAAACCAGTATCTTGCCGCTGAGCTACGGTCGTAAACGGTATAGGAGGTAGTTTCTAAGAGTTAAAAAAGAAGTAGTTTCTAAGTGTTAAAAAAGTTGCAACCAAAGAAAAAATGTTTCATAAGCAAGGAACAAATTTTTATTGATTTAACTACATCATTTTAGAATTTTAATATGTACAAAACTATTTTAACGTTGTTGTCATCTTTAGGGGTAACTTTTAGGGGTTGAAGGGTTTAAAATAAAGAAATATCATTTCATAAGCGGGGAATGAATTTTAGTTATCTATTATGAATTTTTATTAATTTTAATTCATAAGTTAAGCATTTTACATAGAAAAAAATTATTTTTTAAACTTATTTACGTCATAAGCAATGGGTTATGAGGCTTGAAAATTTGTATTAAAGTACAAATTAACATTCAATATATTTATTTTACTTAATTTAATCAGATTTTAATGCATAAAACACTTAAATAAGTGTTTTCCTGAATTTCCACTTAAGGGTAGTTTTAACTCCTTAAAAACAAAAAGCACGCTATGCACATATATAACTTTTGCAAAGAATATGGTAAGACAAGCTTAAATTCAAATTTTCAGCTAAATCCATATAGTCCGACAGAATGAGAGGTCCTATTTTGCCGGAGTTACTAGACTATAAATAGTTCAATGGACTCCGGCGGTATACCGTCTACAAAATATATTTCAGGTTTGTAATACTGGTACCCTGACATGATACTAGTACTGATAAAATAAATAATTGTAACCGTATTCGTAGTTGATCTCCAGGACTTTTAATATTTTCAAGCTACAAAATCAGATTATAGAGTAACATAATTCAAGCCCATTAATTACAGAAACTACCAGTGTAGGCGGAAAGGCAGGCAACACTGTAAGCGAATCTCGCTAAACTGACTCTTCGCTCATTATTCCAATTTCTCGGTAGTTTCAGTCAGTTACACCTATCACAGAAATAGCGATCAGCGTGTTTGTTGTTCGATGAAATTAATAACAGTGACCGCTTAGCATTGTTGAATAGAACTTAAGATTCTTTTCTGCTTTGGACTAATTGGCCAAGAATAAAAGAGTTTCGTATCGAATTATTTTATATCCCGCTACGAAATGAACGCTTATAGTACAGACAAACAATTACCAAACGCCCTGAACACCGAACCTATTAGTTCTCCGGAATCTAGCACCCAAATACAGTCTAACATTCCTGTCTCACAACAACCACGTTGGAGTTCAAGGTCAAGTGTTGAGGAAATCCATAAGTTAATTGAGGATGACCACACTTCGAGTTCGAATAAACCATCTCCTTTATCTAACGATGTACAACAGCAGAACTACAATTACAGCTGTCCACCACCGTACCATCAGACAACTACGCGATCGGATGATAATGTGACAACGTTAGATAATATAAATACTTGTTGTGAGTGTTTTGTGTGTTGCGTAGAATGCTTGCAATGTATCGCAATTTGTGCTACTGATTAGATTTGCTTTTGCTTGTATTACTTGGATTTTTTTAAATAGTTATATAGGTGACGATATTGTTTCCACAGATAATGATATCTATTTAAAAATATTCTTTTATTACTCGAACTTAATAGTTTTATAATTATTTTTCTCGTAATGCTATTTTCCTGTGTATGGTGAATTCAAATAAGTTATAAATAAGGAAAGCCCTAGGTTTAACGCTAGTTTTTAACGCTAAACTACTAATACATATTTATACATATTTACTTGTGCCAATATTAAAAACGCCTAAATTGTGCCTATATTAAGTAAATTGGTATATTAAAGAATTCAATAAATGCTTTATAGAAACATTTGTAGTTTACATTCGTACCTTCTTAGCTATTGGGAAGACCTAAGGACAACAGATGTAATTAAAGTACTGTTTTAAAGTAATTTTAATGAGACAAAAGAAATATTACTTTACATACCACCCGCCAAAATAAAGAGATAGGAAAAGTACTTCTTTATTCTTATTTGAATGCCCCCCGTTCTAAGCCGATCATACTTCCATAATTCCAGCGGCGTCCTTTCATCAATTTATTATTTTTTTGGTGATTGAATTATTTTATTAACAATTAATTTCAACGTGATGTGTGTACAAATATTTACCTCTATCATTCCGGAATTTCATACTTCCCTAAATTTAAATATTATATTTTACATGGGATTCAACCCCCCCCCCTAATACGGAAATCTTTTTGAAAAAAAAAATTATGTTGAAATACAAATTTTAATCAATTGTTTGGAAGAAGAAGGGACACAAAACTAGACTAACAGCCATAACCTAGACTAGAGAATAAAAAGAATATAGAAGAAACCTGGAAAATTATTAAAAAATGTATCCTACAAGCAGCGGAAGACGCTTTAGGTAAAAGAAAAGTAAACAGAAATAAACGGGAATACAAAACTCCATGGTACGACGAAAGGATGAAAGCACTAGCAAATGAAATGAAACAGGCTTTCCTAACATACAAAGGAGTGAAGACAAGAAGTCTACGTGAGAATCAGGAATAGAGTAAACCAAGAAATAGATAACATCAAAAAAGAACACTGGGAGAAATTTACCAAATATATGAAATACGACCTCTATGGATCCCAGAAAAGGTGTGGAAGATGATAAGGAGACAAAAAACAGAAATTATTGAATTTGTACGCATAGAGACCATTACAGAGAAACAATGGACTGATCATTTAACGAAATTATATAGAGAAGAAGAAGAAGAGAAAAGAGAAAGAATCAATAACGAAACTCACGATAGAGTACTAATATCAGAAGAAGAGCTACAAGAACAAATCCTATTTACAATAAAGAACACAACAAACACAACAGGCATACAACCAATATAAAAGAATCAAAGAATCAGAAATTAAACGAATACTTTAGTTAGACAAATCAAACGGGAACACTGGCAGATACCTTTACCCTAAGAGATACCTTTAGGAACAATCAAAACTATCGAAGATATCTGCCAAAACAACACAATAAAAGTAAAAGTAGAAGAACTAACTGACCTTATTGAAGCTAATAATATAATAAGATAGAAAGATTCCTGAGTCCTTCAATGTTCAACCAGATTTTGGATGAGATATTAAAAAAAAAAGTAAGAACTAACAAAGGACAAGTAATAAAGATGATTTACAACGTATGCTACACCAATTTAATATAACCGCCAGAAAATTTGACATGTTATATTCCCCAAAAAAGACAAAATGCATGTTTATAACAACAAATTTACTAAGATGTAAATTGAAGCTGGAAGATCAGATAACAGAACAAGTGATGGAGTTTAAATATAATATAAGCATCACATTATCTAGCTACGGAAAGCTCTAAATAGAAATGTAAGAACAAGTGAATAGAGCAAACAGATATCGGGAACGAAATATCGGGAACGAAATGAAAAGCAGAATTTACAAAACAGTCATCAAATCAATAATGACATATGCGGCAGAATACGACCTGACACAGAGAGGACAAAAATGATGTCAAAAACGCCAGATATGAAAACGCACAGAAAAATTGATGTTAAATTATGACCATTAAACAGAACTAGAAGTAAAGTTATACGAAGTAGATGCAAAATGGAGAACATCAAGGAAAAATTAAGAAATAGAAGAGTAGAATGGAATGATCATATAAGCCGAATGACAACAAACAGAGTAGTAAAGACGGCAAGAGACGGTCCCTCAATACGAAGACGATCAGCAGGAAAAATACGGAAACGACAATTTAGTGGAGTCCATTAAAAAATTGACAGAGATATGTCTACATAAAAAGAAGAAAAAGGTATTAATAATTATTTTATTGCAAATAAAATATCGGATTAAATGACCAATCGACAACATTGTTATTTGAAACTATACTATCAGCTAGTTAATTTGTTTACGATTGTTTGTCATAATAATTATGGTATTCATTTGGTTAATTTGTTTTTTATTGTGAGATAAGACAAAATGTTGTGTGTGTGTGAGAGAGAAAGAGATGGCATTAGACAAAAAATCTTTTTGCCACAGAAACGTTATGTTGAAGTAAGGCAATTTCCGTACCTATATATTCCATCTGTATTTTAAAGATTAAAAATGGATATAACAAATGGTACAAGTACACGACGTCCACGTCATAGACCCGTCTCACAACATAAACAAATTATGTGTAAAGTATATGATAGACTAAAAAAAAATAACTTTATCGGAAGCTGTAGACTATATAATAAGCAAAATATTGAACAAAATGATTTTTTTATTACTAGTTCGGCTAGTAAAGTAATACTTGGATCCGCAACCAAACAAAAGTAACCGATGTATTAACGCAGATAGCAAAACTTAAGTGGAAGTTCGCTGGACATACAATAAGACAGAAAGACGACAGATGGAATAAGATGATTATACACTGGAGACCATATAGTTACAAACAAAAAAGAGGAAGGCCACAAATGATGGTTAGATGACTTGAAGAAACACGCAGGCCCGAAGTGGATACAAGCTGCCTACAATAGAGAGACGTGGAAGAAGGCAGAGGAGGCCTATGTCCAAAATTGGACAGCAAGGGCTATATACATAGATAGAGAAAGCTTTATAAAAGTGCATTTTCATTATATTATGTTATGAATTCTACAATTTTTGATTTATATAAAACAAGAATGAGTAAAACTCTAGCTATATGCACCGATTCTCTTTCTTCAAGTCAGTTCATTGCCAACATATACTCGTTAAATCCGATAGTCCACAAAATTCAACACATCTGTCATCCAAACCACAGCAGAGGAACATCAATAAACATTCTTTGGACCATATTTCATGTGGGGATCAGTGGAAATGAGTCTGCGGATATCGCAGCAAGAAAAGCAAGTTGTTTTATCGTACGCCTAGAAAAAATTCAACTTCATCAAGTTTTAGCAGCAACCATAAAACAAAACAATCGTAAAAAATGGCAAAGTAATTGGAATGGACAAAACATAAGACTGCACATAATCAATCGCACTGTATACTCATTTAAGATACCTACAATGACTAGGAGGGACAAACTCATAATTCGTAGACTCCGAATAGGACACACTCGCTTCACTCACGGATACCTGATGACTTCCGAAAATCCACCTGCTTGTGAACATTGTGATTCTCACCACCTTAACAATAGAACACTTACTCGTTGAGTGCAGTTGTTATAGACTATATAGACTAGCGCATAATATAAACGGTAAACTGAAACAGATACTTAGTTTGCTAAATGTGTGTACAGTGCTCTAATTGACTTTTTAAAAGATATAAAAAATATTGTAACATTGTTCGTTCAAAAAAAAACAATGTTTGTAACAATATATTTTTCCAAATTTATGTAATGTAATTTACTGTATTTATCTTATATAATGTAATAGTCTTATATGTACAATGTAATACTCCAAACGTTTTTGTACCCGTGTCAATGGCCATAGATGTCGAGACACGTTAATTTCAATAAAAAAAATCATTTACTCACTACTGTCTATTAATTGTGTTGCCTATACGTCTACTAAACTCAGAAAGCTAAAAGTACTGCCATCTATAGTGATTATTCAAAGTTAGTCACAATTAAAAGGAAAAATACAGTTAAGATTTAATTTCACGTACAGTGCGTCTGTGTATCCGCCTTAGACGTATTTCGCCCTAATAGGGCTCTTCAGAACGGCTATTCACAGTCGCTCTGAACGTGAAAATAAATCTTTTCTGTCTTAGGAAGCAACTCTAACATGGCTTCGTATAGACGCAAATAGCGATATCTGATATTAAAATCCGTAAACTAATTTTCGAAACCAAATTCTAGTCACAATTGTTTATGTTCAGTATTAGTGTGAAAATAAGTATTTTGTTTTAATAAAGGTGGTGAAGTTGTAGTATGATGATGTGTTGTGATTATACATATATAAATATTTATATATAAATATTCAAAAGTGACAATACCGAACAAATTATTAAGCTGTATTGAGCATTTTTGTTTTGTATCCTATAATCTATTTTGCCAAGGATATAGCTCAATGGATCTTTTTTGTTATGTATTTTATGGTTTACGTTGCCATATATTCAGTATTGTGAACTATTTTTGTTTTGTACCTATCCCACACTTCATTTCCAATCACATTTTAGTAGAATTTGTTTTAATAAAACGTTTCAAAATGAATTCATTTAGTTATATACGTATAGTGTTACCTTGGTTTCTGCGAAATACCAATATGACATCATCAAGGTCCAAAAAAAATTTGGCATTACCACCACCTTCATCTGATATGGATGATTTGAGCGATAAAGAAAATGAAAGTTATACTAAACCATCTAGAACTCAAAGTTCTGAAACCGATAAAAGTTCTGAAGTTCTGATACAGATTTAGTATCCGAAACTGAACATTAAAAACCAGAGCTATCAACACATCAATCTGCTTATAGTACGCCTAAATCTATTTGCAGTATACCTAAATCTGCTTTGAGTTCTCTAAAAACACGATCACAACATCAGATACCTGGACCATCTAAAGAAGTTAACGACAATACTAACACGTTCGCGGCGGGGGTAGTTTTATGTATCCATCCATAAGTGTAACACTTTTTAAAATTTTTTTCGCTATGTTTGTTTATTTTAATGTAAATAAATGTTATTCCTATATCAATATATTGTGTTTTTTAAGTTTTGGGTGTTTTTGTGTATCCGGTGGGTCACAACGTCCCTGAGTTAAAATGTTTCTTCACAGTCGTTGTGATCCACGGTTGGGGGGGGGGGGGGGGAAGGGGGATAACGGAATTATAGGTACATATTCGGTAAATACATCAGATTATTTTGTAGCAAACGTGTGAGAATGAGTTCCAGATCACGTAGAATAATGGCTGTTGGCCAAAAGAAAGTACATCGACAAATTGTTCAAGAAGTAGCATCCCTGGAAGATGTAAGTTCGCCTGCAGCATCCCCAGAAAATCACAGTCCGACTGCTGCATTTCTGGAAAATTTAAGTCCGTCTCTAACATCCCCGAGAAATTTTAGCCCACCTGCAACATCCACAGACAATTTAAGTCCAACTGCAGCATCACCGAAATATCTAAATCCGCCAGCAGCATCTCCGGAAAATCCACGTCCCTCTACTTCTGAACTACAAGGAAGATTTTAACATCTATCATATTCAGAATTTGACCTGTCTGAGGATTCTGAAGAGTCCTATAGGCCTTCAAATGATCAGGATTTGAGGAAAAATGCTCTTTCTGATAATAACAGTTTGGCAAGCGATGCCGGCGTACAAGAATGGGGAGGATTTACAGACTTACCTCTAAATTTTTAGTTCTTCGGACAAACTGGTTTGAAAGTTAACAATTTAGATTTATCTCAACCTTACGCTATCTACAAACAGTTTATTACTAATCCAATCATTGCCATCATAGTAGAGAAAACTAATAGATACGCATATCAGATCATTCAATTAAAGCCACTGCGACCACGGTCTCTGTCGAAAACTTGGACAGATACTAACAGAGGAGAAATGAAAAAATTTCTAGCTATTTTGCTAATGATATGGATTAATCAGCAACCAAAAATGCGTCTGTATTGGTCAAATGATGAAATGTACGCTAATAAGCGAATAAAAGAAATTATGAATCGCAACAGATTCGACCAGTTATTGAAATACTTGCATTTTTGTAATAAAAACGATCTACTATCTGGCCAAGACAAAATAAAAGATGTATATCTTATTTGTCAACAGTTAAAGAAGACACTTGTTTCTGATCAGAAAGTCGTGATTGATGAGAGAGCATGGTACCTTGGACAGGCAGGTTGGTGTTCCGTCAATACTTACCAGGAAAAACACACAAATACGGAGTAAAACTCTATAAAATATGTACGACTAAATGTTAGACGTACGATTTGAGTATTTTTACAGGAAAAAATGATGCCACTATAGCAACGAACACGCATGGGATACATTTATAATATATGCATGGAGTTAATTACAAGTGTCAAACTATGAGAGGACCTCTTAACCGAAGGAACATATGTTTGTGGCACTTTACGGAGTAATCGGAATCCTAAAGATGTATGCGATAAAAAGCTGAAAAAGGGACATATTTACGGTCAGCAGAACGAAAATGGGGTTCGTGTCTTGAAATGGGTAGATAAGCGGCAAGTACTAATGATAAGTACTGTACCACATTACACTGATCAACAGATTCCGAGTGGACGTAAAAACCGATAAGGTGAAAAAGTACTAAAACCTCCTGCTATCATTGATTACAATCAGGCCAAAAAAGGAGTTGACATTTCAGATCAGATGTCTTCCTATTACACATGCCTCCGAAAAACTCTGAAGTGGTATAAGAAGGTTATTTTTGAGATTATTATTGTAACATGTGTAATGACAGCCGGCATTATGTATTCCTTGTTTTAAGAAAATCCACGAATAGGCTAAGTAATCTGTATCAATAATGTTAGTAAAATTATTTGTTATTTTTTGAGATTTGTTACTACAGTCACGGTAAGATGTAATATTAAAAAGTGTTTTATTGCCTAAACGATATGTTATCTAGTACCTTCATTTAAAAATAAATTATGTTTGGAAATATAAATTTAAGTTTTGTCACTAGTATTTTTCCCTTTACTTATATCATTGTTTTTGGAGAGAAAAACAAGACGTCCGATTTTTTAAGTTAAGTTTTTAAATCATTTTGATACTTAAAATATACTTTTTTAGACTTCAGTCAAAGTGTTTTTAGTGCTTGCATGAATCCTTTCCGAAAACCACGGTGAATCTAGACATATATATATATATATATATATATATATATATATATATATATATATATATATATATATATATATATATATATATATATATATATATATATATATATATATATATAGAGAAAAGAAATTTAATCTTTGCAGATTAGTTAAATAGTAAACTCTTAAATATTGGGGAAATCTGCAAGAAATACTCTAATGTGTATCAATTGTTTCGCCGAACGTTTTCGCCAAAGAGAATTAATTTGGCTTCTTCAGGGCTGAAAGAGAATAAATTATAATTAGCTACCATATATTATCTATTAAAACATTATTGATCTTACCGTAACTTAGAATTGTAGAGTTAGAATATTAAAAAACTTTGCTAGTAACATAGTGGTGTTTTTTGTTACTATGTGCAAAAAAAGTTTTTTATAAGGATTGAAATGTATGGTAGCTTCGAACTTGACACGTAAAGGCTTACGTGTAAGCTCTCCTCTCTCTCTCCTCTCCTTTTAAATGTAGTTGCATTGGGTTTTTTTCGATTAACCACGGGTGGGCGCGCACGGCTCTTGACAAGAAACGGTGTGACCCACCTGTGGGTCACATTGTCACGGTGCGATGCACGGTGTTACTGTGTCAGGTGCTAACCAACCTAAAGGCAAACTACAAAGTAATCGCACGAAACAACAGACTTTGGTTGAATACCACTGGACGAAAGAAGAATTTCAATATCCTGTGAACATTCCCGAAAATAACTTTTTTGTGATGGATGAATTAAAGTCGCCATTAGAATATTTCAAAATTTGTTTTTCAGACGATCTATTAGAGTTGATTGTCAACAATACAAACCTTTATTTCGTTTAGCAAATAGGCAAGTCGATAAGCGCAGATTTTAATGGGTATAGTAGCTATGCCATCCTACTTGGACCACTGGAGTGTAAACTTCAGATACAATAAAATATCAGAAAAAATGCCTCTCAAACAATTCCAGAAAATTCGCCAATATATTCACTTCGCTAATAACGGTCATATAAACAACGATCAGTACTATCGAATTTTCCCAGTTTTGGACATCGTGAGAAGAAATTTTTGTAATAAGGAAGAAGAAAAACGCCAGAGTATCGAGGAGATGATGATCCCTTATAAAGGGAAAAAGGCTGGTTCATAACGACAGTACATAAAATCAAAAGCAAAAAAATGGGATTTTAAAATATTTGATAGAGCCGGCATTTCAGTGTTTGTGTACTGTTTCATACGTTTATGTGTGGATGGTACTTTTAAGGTAGCATACTTTTTCACAAAAATAATAATCCTTAGGATTGATAGGGGCACAAGTTGTTCTTGCTCTAACACAATTAATGAAATCACCGACGCTCTGTGTTATCTATGTCAATAATTTCTTTTTAAGTTTTGATTTGTTTTATACTCTTCGCGATGGTTATGGAATTTTAACCCCTGGAAACAATGAGAAAGGATCGATTTAAAAATTGTGTTTTATAAGATGATAACTCTCTGAAGAAAAAAGAAATAGGTGCGTTTTGTTGGCACGCAAAGGCACGCACGTTCTTTTTTCAAAAAAGTGACAATATTAATAAAATAAAAAATGTTGTGAAATGGTTTGACAACAAACCTGTTGTCCTAGCTAGTACATATATTATATCTTCTACACCTGTCCAAATAATTAAAAGGTATGATAAAAGTCAGCGAGCAAAAATTAAAATCCTTCGTCCCTCTCTCATAAAGCCCTATTATTCTCACATGGGTGGAGTAGATCTGCTGGTAAGCCTTTACAGAATTCCCCTAAAAACTCGTCGCTGATACCTCTACATATTTATACAAATGCCAGATATTTGTATTAATAACGCATGGATTCTGTATAGAAGGGATAAAAATATTTTACAACACACGTCCAAAGATTATACTCTCAAATATTTTAGACAGTTCATAGCAGAGGCTTTAACAGCAAAGGGCAGAAAAAATAAGAGAGTGTTTGCCGAGCGAAACAAAGAAATTAAAAAAAAAAATAAAAAGTGCGTTCTGCCGAGACCATCAGAGGAAATACGATTTGATAAAGTTGATCATATTTCTATTTATGATAACAAAGGCAGGTGTAGGTATTGCAAATCAGGAGAGACACACTGGTCACGTTCAAAATGTTATCTTAGATTGTGTTTATTAAAGGATAGAAATTGTTTTAATTCTTTTCGTAATACCACATAAGTAAGTTTTACAACAGTTTTGTTTTTTTTTTGACTAGAAGAAAAATTAATATATTACTTTATTACTTTTTACTTCCATTTTTTATTAAAAAACTAGTTTTAGTACTTTTAGTTTCTGCTTTTATTGTGAGGTTTCACCGACAATCTTAGACTATGTTTCTTGTTTCTTATAAGATACATAAACTCTTACAATAAATTTGGATATTTGACTATGTATTTTGTGGGATTTGCTCCATATCTCTTTTATTAATAAAAAAGAATAATATAAAAATGGTCAAAATGCCTTGTGATATACCACTTAGCACTACCTAAGCAACAATTTCACAAAAATTACTGTTATATTAAGGCTTGCCAAATTAAGCGTTAAAAATGTATTTACCAAAATTATTTAAGTCCAAATGGATTTGCGACCTCGGTTGCAACCTCACTATTACGTTGAAGAAATTTCCATTACCTCACGAGATCCTAAAATGAGTATTCGATACAAAGTAAATTCTGCACGTGTAAATATGTTGTGCAAGTTGGAAGTGGAACCCATAACCGTTGGTTTACCTTGAACGTACCACAGTCACACTCAGTCTCCATATACCAATCTATATTTAAAATTATCTCGCAATAGAAACGTTCATTCTAAATTTTTATTTTACACATTCAAGTATATCTGTTTATCGCATAATCGCGGTTAGTTGTATCTTTGATTTATAATAAATTATTACGTTTCGGTTATATTGGTTTGCCGAGTTGGTTTAATTATTTAGGAGTGTCACAAACGTAAAAGTAAATAATACGTAGTAAACGTATGTAGTTTATAAAAAAAGTTACTAAAATGAATGAAACAGCCCGTTTAAATCTTCCCACACCATCCTCAACTTTTGTAACAAACGAAGCTTCGGTTATGGTTCCCAGTGCACCTATTTTACCAATCAGCGACCCGGTGGTACAACAACCAACATGGTCATCTCCATCGACGGAAATTCAAAAAGTACAATTCAACCAAAACGAACAGGAAAATTTACTTACTTCAGGTACTCAATTCGAGAACATAACACATCCGCTAAATAACGGAAAACCTATGACACCGGTGATAGAAGAGCACGATTCTGAAAGTGCTTGTCTAGACCAATGTTTGGTAAATTGCATAGTTGGATGTTTTGATGGTTGTTGTGATAGTTGTATAGACAATTGTTGTGATAATTGTCTTGATAGTTGTTTTGATAATTGTTGTGATAATTGTTGTGATAGTTGATATGGATAAAACTTTTTGAATAAGTCTAAGTTAGTTTCTCAGGTATATGTTTTTCAAAGATAAAATTTTGTATTTTATTTATATTGGATATACAATAATTATTTATAATATTTATTTTATGAAATAACTTAATATATTTATGTATGTTAAAAACAATATTAAATTATTAAATAACTTTGTTTAAACATATAAACTAAAAGAAGATATTTTTTCGTTGATAATAATATGTTCGAAGGTTTGTATTATATGTAATATCCTTACAGAATACAATTGACTAAGGCTTATGACTTGTTTTAACATTTTCTGCAAATTGTTTGCAATATATAATCTTAAATAGATTTTTAATAAAATATCCCTTCCTTTAGTAAGGACATGTTATCAACTTTTAATCTATTTGTATTTTTGGATATTCAATTCACTGAATAATAGATTATCTAATAATAGGATAGATAGTGATAAGAAATTTATTATATTATAATATAATAGATTTAATTTATTTTAAACTTGAAATCAAGGTAATGAACAACTAATGTAAGATTATCTTAATTTAAAACACAACTTACTATCAGCGTCATAAAACCGTACAGATATTTCTTTATCAATATTATCTCAATTTTATAAGAGACATGTTTGCCCGTCGCTATCCTACGTGGGAGTCCAATCAATTGTCATCTACACTCAGTCATTAAATTTTTTAAATAATAAACTTTTTGCGTATAATCTATGTAAATATACAATATGATCTGGTGCACTTCTAACCTGACATTATGTTTTTTTATTATACCGTGAATATGTATATATATATATATATATATATATATATATATATATATATATATATATATATATATATATATTATTGTGATATTTAAAGTCTTGGTGCGCCAAGCAATAATTAGCTAATTAATTTTTTTGATTAATTAAAATTATTTAAATGATATGATTATGACTCTATCACAATTTTTAATTCTTTTATCTCAGGGTTAAATTCGTGCTTCAATATCTATGCTATTACATGTGAAAGGTAAGGTCCAGAGAATACCGGAATAATAAAAAACACATATGATCTAACACTATATATTGAAATAAAAATAATGAAATAATTCACACTCAAAAGTTTTCAATAAACAAATCTCATATAAGGATTCTCAAAATTTTGTTCTCCGTACTTGAACAATCAAAATTAATGGTACAAACAATATTAATTGAAAACTCAAAATCCCAAACTATTCTAACTCTCCTAATCAAAATATTTATATCCTTTCTAAATTACGTGTAAAAATTGTGTTATCAATAAAAGAAAAAAAAACTGCAGAAAACAAAAATATCTCTCTCTGATGATGAGTGGTCCAAATCCTTGTTCCTTGTAGACTGTATTATCTCCTCTCAACCGCTCCATATGTAATCAGCAATCTTACAACAGATTGTTGCAAGTATATCGTCCTTAATGATCTCCTTCAAAAGCAACAATCATTCAAATTATGATAGCCTTTCTCCTCTCGATAAACTGAATCTCTCGTTGGCCCGAGTGAAAAATGACTCTTGGAATATCTTCTCTTTACGATAAACTGAATCTCTCGTTGGCCTGAACAGTGACTCTTGGAATATAAGTAGGAAAATATGACTTACAATATTTTGCTGCTTCAGCCTCTGTCAGATACACTAACTCCACAAAAACTCACTAACATTCAACACTACTGCTTGCTACTTCTTGGGAACCACCAGAGAACAATCACTGTTCGTCTTACAGACTTGGAAAACCAACTGATTATCTTTTCTCTCCTCAATCTCGCTAAACTTTTTCCTACATACTTATCCCACCTTTTTCAATCTCCGCCAATCAAAACTCGTCACAATTCCCCCATTTTTTCATTTCGATAACAAACAAATTTTTACCTATAATTATAAAATTTCCTAAAACTTATTTACAAATACTATTTTCTATAATTCTTAAAACTAACAAAAACCTCTTTCTACAATCTCTTCTATTTGTCTCTAATCACTGCATTAATGTGGTTCAATTGTTTTTGGATTTCACTTAAAATTATGCGGGTCACTCAAGTATAACAAAGAAATAATTTATGCAAAGCTTACATTTTGTTTAGTACAGGTAATCCAAGAATTTAATAACTTTCCTTCTTCGAAATGTTTGTTGGATATTATCCTACTTATCTGAATTATTTTAATGTTTTTGAACTTTGAAATATTTTTAAACAAACCAATATTTTTCTCGATTTTACATATCATAACAAATCCCCGCCATTTGATCTGCCGAAAACTCTTTGTTAAATTTTAAAAATGACAAAAGTTTTCTAGGATCAAATTATTTCACTATGTTATTAAAATCTATTCATGATATTGATAGATGTCGTGAATGTTAAAAATACCCCGTATATTTCCTGTCTCTATGTGCTCTAATTCATAACTATTTACCCCATTTTCCGTATTGACCCTATATGGACCTTCAAATATCGGCATCAATTTAGCACTAATCCCATTTTGTAAATTCGACACCCTCAGTGCCTTCACTAAGACTTTATCTCCTTTCTGGAATTTGATCGGCCTTCTTCTTCGGGTTCTCTCTTGTCTTTGGAGATATTTCTCTCCACTTCGTCTCAATCTTCTTTGAACCAACTCGATCACTTCTTCGTATTGTCTGGGGGCGGTGTCTTCCCACGGTCTTGTAGGCATTGTTCCTTTCATTATATATAAAGGCGTCTCTTTGGTAACCGTATTTGGAGCACAATTCAAATAGGTCTCGATCTCAAACACTTTTCTGTCCCAATGTCGATGATGTTCTTCCGCGGCAATTCGTAGAAATTTTGTGACTTCTTGTATAAAACGCTCCGATGGGTTGCTCTGTGGATGACGGATGCTTATAAATTTTGTATCGATGCCCCTCTCTCCTAATTCCCTTTTAAAACGTTCGTTCCTAAAATATGTCGCATTGTCCAATAAAATATTGTCTGGTCTTCCCACCGTTTCTATAAAATTGTCTATCTTCCTAAGTATTTCAATTCCTTTTGTGGTTCTGCATGCGTACAATTTAACATATTTTGAGAAAAGATCCACCATAACTAATATGTGTTTATTCCTTTGAGTTGTTGGTATCAAATCGCTCAACATATCAATAGCAACAATATCCAGTTTCTTCCGAGCTACGACGTTTTTTGTGACGTTTTCATTTTTAAAGTTCCTACTTTTACACTTTTGGCATGTCACACAATTTCGAGTCATCTCTTTGGCTATTGTATAGTCCTGTCGACAAATGTAGTTCTCCCTGAACATAAGCCACACCTTTCTACTTCCAATATGTCCGTTGTCACAGTGTAACTTTAAAAAAACTTCTTTTGCCATTTGCTCCGTGATTACATAGAGTTCTTTACCATCGACGCTCTTAAAATATAGGTTATTTTCTTGTTCAGCCCTTTGCTTTTCTCTTTCATTCAATTCTTCCTGATTTTCCCTGATTTTGGCCAAAGAAAATAAGCCTGCTTCTTCTCTCATTATGTTCATGCCTACGTGGAGAGTTTTGTGATCCTCTTTGCGGAATTGTTCATCTCTCGTCAACGCATCAGCCAAAATATTGTCCGTTCCTTTGATATATTTAAATTCAAAATCATATTCTTGGAGTAAAAGAATGCCCCTATGAATTCTATTATTTACCAACCTATTTTTCATTATGTGTATCAACGCTGCATGGTCCGTTTCAATGGTGAATCTTGCCCCAAGTAGGTAAAAACGTAATTTGTTTACACAAAATAACACACTGGCAAACTCTAATTCAGTAACGCTGTATTTTCTCTCATACGTTTTGGTTACACGGGAAACAAAACATATTGGCACCTCTATATCGTCTTGTATCTGTGATAACACCCCTGCAAATTTTTTTATGGAAGCATCGGTCCTGAGAATGAAAGGTTGCTCATATCTTGGGTGGTGCACTCTTACAGCTGTGGAAAACGCTCCTTTTAAATTTTTGAAAGCGATTTCTTGTTCCGTTCCCCATTTCCATCTGACATTTTTCTTAAGTAATGCTATTAGCGGTATTTCTTTTGTACTGAGGTCTGGTATCAGCTTTTTGAAATAGTTTACCATTCCTAAAAATCCCCGCAAAGTTTTTAAATTGGCTGGCCTAGGGTAGTTGTTTATGACTTCAATTCTATCTTCTGCAAGACTAATCCCTTTTGCGTCTAATTTGAATCCTAAATACAATACCTCTTTTTGGAAAAACTGACACTTTTGAATATTTAATTTTAATCCGGCTTGATCAAGTTCTTCGAGAACAGTATGAATATGTCGTAGATGGCTTGTTATATCCGGTGAGAAAATTAATAAATCATCTATGTAATGTACAACAAATTCTCCATGCCTATTTAAAATTGTGTGTAATGCGCGAACCAAAGCAGCGCATGCACTTTGTAGTCCAAATGGTACTACCCTAAATCGGTACACCACTCCGTCGATAGAAAAAGCGGTATAATTTCGACACTTTTCTGCCAAAGGTATTAACCAAAAACTGTGTTTCAAATCGATTTTGGAGAAAATGTGTGATCCTGTGATTCGTCCAAAAATGGCTTCTATGTTCAAAGGCGCTTCGTATTGCGCGATTGTGTGCGAATTAATGTTTCTTGCATCTAAACATAATCGCAAATCACCATTTGATTTTTTTACGCATACTATCGGGTTGATATATGGAGAGTCACATCTTTCGATCACCTTGTCTTTGATCATATTTTCAATTTCCTGTCCGACGCTTTGCCTGTATTTATACGGGATTGGATATGTTTTCGATTTAAAATTTTCTAAGTTTTTAACTTTAAAAGAATGTTCATAATTTTTAGCCACTCGGCTTTCTTCATTAATAAGATCTCCATAATTTTCTAAAATCTTCTCTATTTCCTTCTCCATGTTTTCTCCACATATTATTTTTCTTTCATCCTCAGTTTGTTCACATGTGTTCACTGTCCGTATTACTTCTTCACAAAATTCTGGATTCTCGTCCATAATTGCCATTTCTTCTCTGTCCTCTTCCGTTATTTCTTCTTCTATTTTTTCTTTATCTTTAATTTCTATCTGGTATTCCGAGCACCATGTTTCGGCTCCTTCCATTTTTCTGCTTATAACTTCCTTTTTTTCCTGCTTTCTTTTCGAACTCTTCTTCTTTTTTTTATTCTCTTTTCCTCTTCGGATTGATTTTTTTCTTGAGCTTTCGATTTATCCTCTACCGTCATATTGATTTCTTTATGTTTTTCTTGTCCATTTATCCTTTCAGAAAATTTTCTCCTATCTGTTTCCTTTTCTTCTTCTATGTTGTCTGGTTCTGCTCTGATTTCCAGTTGATTTTCCGAAAAATTGATGGTGATATGTTTTTCACTCAATTCATCAATTCCCGCTATCATATCATGATTTAGATCTTCGATCACCACACATTGCATAATATAGAATTGGTCTCCCACTCTGATCCGTACTCCTAAACCTTCGTTTACTGTCGTCAATTTTTTATTATTTGCACCCACTAAAGCAACCCTCGGAATCTTATACACAAATCTGTCCATATTTAATTCTTTTACTAGTTTTTTATTGATTAACGAAATTTCCGATCCAGAATCAATCAGAATTTTAATCGCTTTATGTTTTATAAATGCATCTAAAAAAATTAGACTGGAATTAGAATTTTGTTTTTCGTTTCCCGCCAACTGTATAAACTCTCTCGGGTGACAAAATATACCGGAGAGTTTTTTACTTTTGTTTAGTGGATGCCTTATTGAAAATCCTGTCTGGATTCATTGAATACTTCTTCTTCCTCCTTTTCTATTGCCACATGATTCATCTCTCTTCTGTTTTGTCGTTGGAATCTCTGATTATTTCTATCGTCCCTTTGTTCGTTCGTATTCCTATTCGGAGGATTTTGTGCATCTCTATTCCTGTTGTGATTTTCATTTGTTCTATTTTGTGTATCATTCCGGTTATCGTAATTTTGTTGTCTATTGTAATTATTGTAATTTCTCGGCCTATATTCGTTTGTTGATCTGGGATGTCGGTTTCTCTGGTCATAATTTGATGAATACCTTCTTTCCGGTCCATTATATTGGTCATGTTGTCTTCTATTTCTCATTTCTTTTCTTTTCGCTTCTTTTAATTGAAGGAATTGGCACAAACTATCAATATCTTGATAGTTTCTCAAAATCACGTGATCTTCCAACGTTTCCTCAAAATGTCTGCTGATCATTTCTACCAGCTGTTCGGTAGAATATTTGTATTCTAGATATTTTGAATTGTTATATATCTGCAAAGCATATCTTTCTTCAGATATTCCCATTTTTTCGTGATATTTTCCATTCTGTAGCTCTTGGTTGATTTCTCTCTGTTTATTTTTCCCCCAGAAATAGTTGAGAAATTTATTTTCAAAATCTGTCCAATTTTCAAACTCATCTTCCTTGCTTTCATACCATAACGCTGCTCCTTCTTTCAAATGGTTTCTAATTGTTTCTTTGCAATCGTCAAAATATCTAATATGTTGTAATTTGGTTTTCAAATTTTTAACAAACGGTACTGGGTGTGTTTTCCGAATATCCCCGCCAAACTGTATTTTTATGTCACCCGGACTTTGGATGAGTACTTCTCTCCTGTCTCCCATCTCTCGTTGTTTTCTGATATCCTTAATTTGTTTTTCTATTTCTTTTTTGTCTTCTTGTAAAGCCATTTCAAATTTTGTTTCTAACTTTTCTAATTCCTTTTTCTGTACAGTCTTAATATCTTTCATTTTAGTTTCTATTTCTTCTCTCTGCATCTCTAGTTTCCTCTCTGTTTCTTCTCTGACTTTTTCTAAACAGACTTTTACCTCATTTTCATATTTGTCCAAACGCTTTTCCATTTTTCTATCATTTTCTTCTAATTTTTGTTCATAGTTTTCCAAACGCTGCTCTATATTTCTGTTATTTAGTTCTATTGTTTGTTTTGTTTCTTGTTGATTTCTATCCATTTTTAGTGATGTTTCTTGTTGGTTTCTCTCTATTGTTTGTGTCTGTATTTGCATCATTGCTAATAATTTTTCCAGCATCCCTGTTTCTTTTCTTTCCTCCATTATTGTGGCATTTCCTTCATTATCCGATCCTTCATCAATAATTGTTTCCTCTTCTATCTTATTATCTTTCCTTTCTTGCGTTTTACTTTGACTCCTTGTGGTCGACATGTTGTTTCTTTTCGTTACTGTTTTTGTCCCCGCCAAATGTGAAATTTTACAACACTCTATATGTTTCAGAACACGACAATATTTCTCCCCAAATGTATTAAATTTTCACGACAAATATCAAATATGCAATCAGTAAAATTCAAATAATTCAAAATAAATATCAAATGTACGATTGGTAAAGAAAATAAAATCAAATAATTCAATAGCAGTAAATATCCACTAACTACGATCAAACAATAAATCAAATTTATATTCCCTGGAAAAATTGTCAAAATACTTTCAAATTCAAATTCCCTCAATGTTATATGTTTTTATCTCTGGATCACCTGTACTTATTCCAGATCTCTTTCCCTTCCTTCAAATGTAAAGCTGCGATATTTTCAAGCCCCACGTTTTGGAAGCCAGTTATTGTGATATTTAAAGTCTTGGTGCGCCAAGCAATAATTAGCTAATTAATTTTTTTGATTAATTAAAATTATTTAAATGATATGATTATGACTCTATCACAATTTTTAATTCTTTTATCTCAGGGTTAAATTCGTGCTTCAATATCTATGCTATTACATGTGAAAGGTAAGGTCCAGAGAATACCGGAATAATAAAAAACACATATGATCTAACACTATATATTGAAATAAAAATAATGAAATAATTCACACTCAAAAGTTTTCAATAAACAAATCTCATATAAGGATTCTCAAAATTTTGTTCTCCGTACGTGAACAATCAAAATTAATGGTACAAACAATATTAATTGAAAACTCAAAATCCCAAACTATTCTAACTCTCCTAATCAAAATATTTATATCCTTTCTAAATTACGTGTAAAAATTGTGTTATCAATAAAAGAAAAAAAAACTGCAGAAAACAAAAATATCTCTCTCTGATGATGAGTGGTCCAAATCCTTGTTCCTTGTAGACTGTATTATCTCCTCTCAACCGCTCCATATGTAATCAGCAATCTTACAACAGATTGTTGCAAGTATATCGTCCTTAATGATCTCCTTCAAAAGCAACAATCATTCAAATTATGATAGCCTTTCTCCTCTCGATAAACTGAATCTCTCGTTGGCCCGAGTGAAAAATGACTCTTGGAATATCTTCTCTTTACGATAAACTGAATCTCTCGTTGGCCTGAACAGTGACTCTTGGAATATAAGTAGGAAAATATGACTTACAATATTTTGCTGCTTCAGCCTCTGTCAGATACACTAACTCCACAAAAACTCACTAACATTCAACACTACTGCTTGCTACTTCTTGGGAACCACCAGAGAACAATTACTGTTTGTCTTACAGACTTGGAAAACCAACTGATTATCTTTTCTCTCCTCAATCTCGCTAAACTTTTTCCTACATACTTATCCCACCTTTTTCAATCTCCGCCAATCAAAACTCGTCACAATTCCCCCATTTTTTCATTTCGATAACAAACAAATTTCCTAAAACTTATTTACAAATACTATTTTCTATAATTCTTAAAACTAACAAAAACCTCTTTCTAAAATCTCTTCTATTTGTCTCTAATCACTGCATTAATGTGGTTCAATTGTCTTTGGATTTCACTTAAAATTATGCGGGTCACTCAAGTATAACAAAGAAATAATTTATGCAAAGCTTACATTTTGTTTAGTACAGGTAATCCAAGAATTTAATAACTTTCCTTCTTCGAAATGTTTGTTGGATATTATCCTGCTTATCTGAATTATTTTAATGTTTTTGAACTTTGAAATATTTTTAAACAAACCAATATTTTTCTCGATTTTACATATCATAACAATATATATATACATATATATATATACATATATATATATATATATATATATATATATATATATATATATAAATATATATATATATATATATATATAAATATATATATATATATATATATATATATATATATATATATATATATATTGAGATGATATTAAATATAGGAGAAAGAAAAATAGTGTTTAAACGAATAATTTATAAGTTAAATACTAGAATATTATGAAAGGTATTTATGTGAGGGCATTCTTAAGGAATTAACATGATAATTTTTCGACTGTTCTAACAACCATTCAAATTTCGTCATTTTGTGTCATGTGGAACAATTTCACCCAATCATGTCAACATTAGACTGATAATTGCATTCAGTGCAATTTTCAATCTTTATGACAACACGATCAAGTTTGACAATTTTATCCAAATAAATTTCAAAATGTCATAAAATTACTGGTCATGGCAATCAGAATTCTATAAAACCATACTTGAATCTCGATCAAGAACACCACAACAAGATTATAAATATTATGCGTGGTAATAGATCTTTTATAGTAGAGAACAGCAACGAATCTAATGTTAACTTAAATTTTAATAATTGTACTTTCACTAACTGTACTTTTAATAAATAAATGTTTCGTTATGTTGAGTTATGATTTTTTTTTCGAAAAATTATCCGCCGAATATCCCTCGAACATTGATGAATGCCTCATAATTTCATGACAAATTTCTCAAGCTCGTTGCTTGGTAAGGCAAGGAACGAGCTTTCGATTGTCATGAAATTATCTCGTCTGTTATCAATGTCCTAGGGATATTACTACTGATAATAAGTTTAAAAAGTGTTTAAGTTGCAATGTATTTGTTTATTTTCATAATTCTGATATTGTAAATATCTTTGTGTGCACGATCTTTGTATGCAACCAAGTATACACTTAAGTGAATTGGGTAATAGGAGCTTTTATATAGAATTATGGATTAAAAATTAGTGTTATTTATTAATTTAAGATGTAATTTATATATAAGTTTATAATCTGATCTGAAAAGCCTAAATTTGCATAAAATTCTCGATAGAATTTTAGTTAGAATAGTAATCTTCTAGATAGAATAAAAAGAATTATCTAGAAAGACGTCAATAAACAGAATTTAACCTTTGTTCGCACTAGAGTCTTCGCGAACATGGTTATGTCTATGAAATAGAAAGATTCGAACAGATATTTTTTCAAGAACATTCGTGAACAAAAAAAAAAGATATAAATATGATGAGATTTGGATTCAAGCAGTCAGTATGAAGTCAGTATAAGGTCAGTCGGTCATATTTTCAATATAGTGAAGTCAGTTGTTCAGTAATAGTAAGATAGTAAGTTCAGTAAGTCAGAATTGTTCAGTCAAGATACACAGTTATCAGTGATTCAGTATATTAGATGAAGATTAAGAAACAGAATCAAGAGAATATTATTAAAGATTAAAAATTATGTTCTGTATATTGTGATTGGAGATATATTTATTGGAGTTAATGTATGTTGGATTGGAGTTAATACATGGTGATTGGTGATTGGAAAAAAAAATTATTAGAAAGAAGAATAAATAGAAAAGAGGAAAGAACAATATCTTACTGATTTTTAAATACTATTACGAAGAAAAATATTTTAAAATGGTGGAAGCTGATAATTAAAACATTGTGGTGTATTTGGCAAGGCAAGTTTACAAAAGAAAGATAACCGAGGCTGACAACGAAGACATTGAGTGGTAATTAAAATCTTTATTGTGGAAAACACTTTCATTTAGGCATTCAGTGACAGAAAAGATACCAAATTTTGTTAATATAATTTATTTAGTGTCATAAGAATTTCAAGTTAAAGATAGTTTGTTTTAAATTTACATTGTCTATATAATTTATTTAGTTTCATAAGAATTTCAATTTAAAGATAGTTTGTTTTAAATTTACATTGTCTATATTAGATATATATGTGTGTTTCATAATTGATATAATAAAGATAATTTCAAAAAGTGCTTACAAACTAATTCTTTGAGAACCGCGATAAAAACCCTATATATGTATTATTAAAAAACACTCATTGCTCATTAAAATATTCACAAACAAAACATCATCACAAAATATATATTTATATATATATATATATATATATATATATATATATATATATATATATATATATTGATGGCACGCTATTAACATTATGTATGTACTATGCGTCTCACGTCGTTTGATTTGGTGTGTCATATGATAGTATTAGGCTAGTTGTTTATTATGCAATCAGTCAGAGGAGACCATTTTCAGGTCCATAAAGCAAATTTAGCTTACCTTTACTTTGTGCTTTATATATAAATTAAATAGGTATGTCTATTATCATTCATAGTGTCATGTGTTATGTCATATGTCGCTATACGTTCATTAATAAAGAAGACGATGTGTAGTGCTTTTTTGCTAGTATTTTAGTTTGTTTTTTTTTTATCTAAATTTATTCGTTGTATCTTGCCTTTTATTTGCTATGTCGCATGTTAGTATTCGATCAGTTGTTTATTTTGTACTCACCCTGAGACCTTTTGTAAGTCAATAAATCAAAATTTGTCTTATGGTAAATCAATTTTTATCAATAGTGCCCTATGATATGTCGTCTATCGCTATACGTTCATTAAAAATGAAGATACTGTGCAGTGCCTTCCTAGTCGTTGCCTTGTATTTTTTCTATCTAAATATATTCCTTATATCCGTCCCTTTCATTTAATATGTCGCATGTTAGGATTCGATCAGTTATTTATTTTGTATTTAGCCAGAGACCTTCTTTAAGTTAATTAGTCAAAATTTGTCTCATAGTAAATCTATTTCTAACTATAGTGCCCTATGATCGTATGTCGCTGTACGTTCATTAATATTGAAGATACTGTATAGCGCTCTTTTGGTAATTGCCTTGTTTGTTTTTTCTATCTGAATTTATTCGAAATATTCCCCCCTTTCATTTGCTTTGTCGCATGTTAGGATTCGTTCAGTTCTTTATTTTGTATTCAGCCGGAGGCCTTCTTTAAGTCAATTGATTAAAATTTATCTTTTGGTTAAACCATTTTTATCCATAGTGCCCGTACATTCCGTACATACGTTCATTAATGATAAAGACACTGTGTAGTGCCCGTTTGGTAGTCGCCTTGTTTGTTTTTTTTATATTTTTATAATATTATTTTAATATATTATTGATATCCTTTCCTTTTATTTAACGTATCACACATTCCAATCGGACAATTAACAAAGGAGATATAATGTAGTGTCCTCTTAGCAATGCCGCAATGCGTGTTTGTTCTGTCTAAACGTATTCGCTATCCCCCTCCTTAATAAATCGCTGTATTTGTTCTTTTTTCAAGCATTTTTTAAACTCCTTGCGATACAAAATAGGATACCTATTTAAAATTCAAATCATTCTATAGTCTGCTTAAAGGTCGCTAACATTTTTTTTAACAATAGCATAGTTTGCTTTAATTTTGCTAAAAACAGAAACATATTTATCATATATTGGACTTAATTAATTAAGTGCTTTTAATTTATGCTTACAGTATTTTTTCTTTAGACCAAAAAGCCAAAAAGAGCAAAAGCCTCTTGTAAATATTTGGGAATTCTTTCTTCTTGCACAGTCATTTCTTGATATTTTCAAGATTACTACACCGATTTTTATTTGATTTAATTTAAATATTTTAATTGTTATGCAAACACGGTTCATTTTAATTTATTTCTACAATCTTAGATTTTAAAAATGGGTACAACTATAGAATATTTATATTCTTTTTAGATTTCATATGACAAAAAATTTCAAATAGATCAGCATGTCAGAACCGCGAAACATTTAGCTAAAAAACAAAACACCACATCCGGTAAAAAATATCAACCTTCAGTATCCAAGTGCAACGAGGACTTGTGTAGTACATTAGTATCTTCTAATATATCGCTTTTGAAAATTATCTAATAAAATTTATAGTTCTTTTTTAAAAAAATATTGCAAACAAAACATTCCCAGTGAACTAACTCTAAAGAGAAATAATTATAATTTAATTATTTGTTATACTCCTCAGTTATCCACAACATAAAAGCCGAAATAGGTAATATTTACTTTTACATATGTGTAGACGAGACCACTGACTCGTCAGGAAGATACATTGTGCACTTATTGATTGGTGTACTTACCGATGAAACCTTTCCAAAATCGTATTTAATTTCCTGTAAGCGAGTGGAAAAAACCAACGTTCTAACAATGTCACGATTTCTACAAGAAGCATTAGCAAACTTATTTCTTCCTGCTGCTGTGTCTAATGATAAATTATTGCTTATTTTATCTGATGTCACACCATACATATATGGTGAAAGCGGGACAAAATTTAAAAAAAATTTTTTCCAAACTTAATACATGTCACTTGTTTGGCGCATGGAATAAACAGAGTTGCGAAGGAAGTAAGAAAAAAAATTTCCACTAGTTAACAGTTTAATCTTCTTCTTTAAGTTCCATCTTCTATCGAAGGTTGGAAATCATCATGGCTATGCGGACTCTGTTGACTGCCGTTCTAAAAAGTTCTGCACTACTGCATTCAAACCATTCCCTTAAGCCAGGATATTCTTCGTCTTCCCACATTTCGCTTTCCTCGGATTTTGCCTTGCATAATAAGTTGTAATAATGCGTATTTTTGCCCTCTCATCACATGTCCTAAGTACTCAAGTTTTCGTCTTTTGATAGTTAATATTATTTCTGCCTCATTTCCTATCCTTCTAGTTACTTCCACGTTTGACATAGCGACAGTCAAAACAGTTTAATAGCGAGCGTCAAAAAGGTATTCCTGAAATCACCTGTAAGAATACAATGTTATAGAGATATGCTTCCTGCTGTTCCATTGCCACCGCAACCCATTTTAACACGTTGGAGAACATGGTTGGAAGCAGCTAATTTCTATGCTGATCATTTTGCTGAAAAAAAAAATAATAATTAACCTTTTAACGGATGATAGTTGCCAATCTTTATTGGAAGCTAAGCAAGCCTTCCAAAATAACATCCTCCAACAGCAACTGTCATTCATAAAATTAAATTATAGTTTTGTCCAGAAAACTATAACTCAATTAGGATCCTCCAAATTATCATTGTTAGAGAGTACAGTTTTAATAAAAGAATTTGAGTCATTGTGTCAAAACGTTAAAGGTACTATTGGAAAGGAAATTTTTCAAAAAATTTAAAGTAACCATGGAAAAAATAGTGGTTAACAGATTTTTTCTGAAGTGGTTCAAGTACTAGCTGGGACATTTTCCGAACCACTTAATTTAGAACTATCTATTATAGTAAATTTGAAAAATGCCCCAGTTACATCAGTTGATGTCGAAAGAAATTTTTCTATTTACAAATATATGTATTCAGATAGAAGCCATAAGTTTTTATTAGAAAATTTTGAACTTCGTTTGATCTATTGTTACCACAATTCAAAATATTATTTATATGTAAAAAATAATTATAAAATATATGTTATGTATTTATAATATTGTAAGTAATTTTGTAATTAAAAAATATTGTAAATATTTTTTATTACATGCATATTTTCTAGATAAATATGCATGTGTGCCTAAGTCTATTCATCTGCCTTTTGACTTCAACTACGTAAACGTATTCTAATTAAACTCTATAGAATGATTTGTTTAAGATCCATGTAGAAACTAAAGTAAATTTTTTAAATTAGGTTGAAATCTTATTTTTATTTTTATACCAACAAAAAAATAAAAATTTTGTTATACGCTAGAGTAACAGCAGAGGAATAATGAAAGAATCCAGATGGCAATTTTAGTACAGTGCTTAATTTAGATAGCTTTTAAAAATAATTAAAGCATTATTACTTATTTTATATATCGATAAAACATTATAATCTCCTCTTTTCCCCTTACATAATCGTATTCTCTTAAGATAAAAAAGATACCGTTTTTATACAGATTTCTATTAATTTTAGCCACTAATTTTATATTTTGTAACAACTTCAGTACTTAACGGCGTCGTTAAAAGAAAAGTTGAATGAAAAACTCGTTAATGACTGAAACTTACTTAAAAATATAGCCCTTATCACACTAAAGTAGCTATTCAAACTATTTCCGCAAGACGACGTTCTTATAAAAGTATGAAAAATGCGATACATTATAATTTATGAGGTTTAAATTTGATTTACTAGACACTAAAATTTTTTTACTAGACACTAATGTTTTTCAATTAATTGAAAGAAAAAAAGTACGATCATTTTTCGATAGCAGTATTTATAGATAATAAACAAATTTTTGTAAGAATAAAAGATAAGAGACTATAACTTATAGCTATAGAACCATCGGAAAAATCGTACAATGATAAAAATTGGCTATGGAATAAGTCATCATTCTGGTGGTTCCACAGAAGTATATGATTCCTTTGATTTTCCTAAAACACAAGTCTAAAGAAAATTAAGTACTCTTAAAATATGTTTTAAGTTCTTTTTGTTACTTTTGAAACATATACAGGGGATCTGTTTGTCAAGAAAATAATAAAACTCAAAACCAACGACATTTAAAGTTAAATCTTTGCCTGTGTTAAATATGTTCGAGTATTGTGTCCTTTAAGATATTAAAAACTTTTTGTGCCTGTTAAAATAGTGTAAAATGTGTCAATATAAGAAATTTACTACTTTACCACTTTAGAATCAAAAATATCAGTCATGCCTTTGGTATTTATTGTAAAGCATTGACTACCTTGGAGAATAAATTTTCATATCATTTCGTTAATGTGCTGAGAAAAGTGGCTCCATTAGTGTAGTGGGCTATGAGATACCCAAAAAAAAACAGCATTTTATTTATGTTACATACATTTTTTTTTTAGTTAGTTTACTACTAGTATCAGAAACATAGGTACTTTGGTGTCAAAGATAAACACTTTAAGTAAAAGTGAAAGGGGAAAATCCCAGTAGTTAACTGTATATCATAGTTTAAAAAACTTACAAAGAAGTGAAAACTTCTGGTGTATGATAGTTAATTATTTATTAAAAATAATTAAAATATACTTATCCAAATGGACTACAATTATTCCAAGACGTTTTCGGTCCAGTCGGACCATCAACAGTGAAACCTGAAAATATATTTTCAAAGGACATAAAAAAATAAAATTTGATATTTAGTCACCATGTATATTATTTAAACGAAAAGTTTAACCCTTAATTCTAAACGTTGGTCTAATAGTCCAAAGTCCCCAAATATCTGCTGATCGCGACAACAGTGTAAGCCATATGCGCACATCTGTTTAAATGTCTTCCGAGCAGTTTATAATAAGCTTAGTTCTACGGCTAAGGTACCGTCGTGACTCTTATAGTGTTTGCATCGTAGTAACGGTCGTTTTGTAAAAGTTTAGGTCCAGTAGGTCAGGTAATTCGGAGTACGGTGTTTTCATTTATATGGTGTTCTTATTTGTTACGGATTGCGTATTGGCGAACAACAAGGTATTTTATATATTGTGACGATTTGCATTGCCTCGATACCGTAAGCGCTTCGTAGTCACGCATCCCTACCAGAAGTTCCTCCTCCATCGATGTGCGCTAAAGGAGATGGAACGCCATCGACCGTATAAAAAAACAGCCGCCGCAAGAGAAAGCAGAGTTCTGACGAAGTATTGAACTGACAACAACTCCACTGGCCCAAGAGTATTGACTGAAGGCCAACCGCTTCTACTAGAGTATTAATCTAGTGACAGTTCCATACCCGGTCTTGAAGTATTGATTTGAGACATACTTGTTCTCTCCTGTGTCCAAGTACTGATTGGACACCGTCCGTTCCTCGCCGGGCTGTGTGTTGATTGGTCCGCTCCATCTCTACTCCTTTAACCCGTTCCCTGCCGTTTGTATCCTGTGTTATTAGTGTTATTAACAGTATTAACACAGCATAATTGTCGTTTAGATTTTATATCAATAATTGTATATATCAATAATTTATTTTTAATATATAATGTTATTAATTTATTTAGAATATATTTTTATTTAATTTAAACCTGAGTCTGCTATCTAAAAGAGCTACCAGTCACAATAATAAACATAATTACTTTAACCATTTGTATTTTTCTAGTAAGCATGGATAGGCCAGTACCCAGCGGCATTAGTCAGCCAGTAAATTTGGCTGACCCAGATTTTACTAACAAAATACAAGCCTTATTTCGTTTAGAAGATCAAGATTAATATTTATTAGACCGAGAGACTGATGAGGAGAATACACATGTTATAAATGACTCAAACGAATATAATATAATATTCGAATATATAATATAATAGCGGGAAAGAATCGAATTAATTCAATCGAAATTCGTTTTTATTTAATCAAAAAATCAAATCAATTCAAATCAAATCAAAATTTTAAAGCTTAGATTTGACAATAAACGAAATCGCGAAAAAAGAAAGAAAACTGATAAAACAGCGGCTATTTCTAAAATTTTCAACAATGTTGTCTAATTGTCAAATCTCATTCACAGTGGGTGATTTTGTAACACTGATGATGAGATGCTACTTCCTTTTAGAGGTCGCTGTAGTTTTTTTATTTAAATGCCCAGTAAACCTGCAAAATATGGTATAAAAATAATGTTCTTGGCAGATGCCACGAGCTGCTTTATTTTTCTGTAATGGGTATATATATTCAGAAAAAGATTTAGATGGTCTTGGAACTTTCAAAAGAAGAACTGAAGCTTTTCATGCCTGCTCAATGTATTATTCGACTATCCAAGCGAATAGTTGACACTTACCGAAATATTACCGCTAACAACTATTTTTCTTTAAGATAATTAGTCAATGAGTTAATGAAACATAACCTCACTTATATGGGCACATTAAAAAAAAGTAAGCAAAAAGTTCTTTGAAATTTTGAGGCTAATCAAATAGAAGAATTGGGACAACTCTCCATGGCTTTTCCAATGACATACATAACCTTGACATCATATTATGTACCAAAGAGAAGTAGAGCTGTGCTCTTATTATCATCTATGCATCACATAAAAGACAATAAATTGAAGGAAAGACAGTTAAGATTTGATTTCACCTATAGTGCGTCTGTATATCCGCTTATACGTATTTCATCCTCAAAGGAATCTTCGGAGCGGCTATTTACAAACGCTCTGAACGTGAAAACAATCTTTCCTGTCGTAGTAGAAGCAACACTAAAAGGGCTTAGATATGGACGCAATAGTAACATCTGATAATAAATCCGGAAATTAATTGTCGAAACCAAATTCAGATTTCTGCTTTAATCTGTGCCTTCTAAGAATTGCAAGGCAAAGCAGACGTTGATAAAAATATAACTAGAGACCTGGGGAATCTAAAATTGCATTTTTACATCTTTATCAACGTTTGTTTTGCCTTGTAATTCTTAGAAGTCACAGATTAAAGCAAAAATCTAAATTTGGTTTCGACAATTAGTTTCCGGATTTATTATCAGATGTCGCTATTGCGTCCATATCGAAGCCATTTTAGTGTTGCTTCTATTACGACAGAAAAAAATGATTTCACTTTCAGAGCGTTCATAAATAGCCGCTCCAAAGATTCCTTTTAGGATTAAATACGTATAAGCGCATATACAGAGGCACTATACGTGAAATCAGGTCTTAATTGTCTTTTCTTTTATTTCGGTATACTCTTTATGAGTACTAAAAACCAATTCGCTAAAGATTTTTGCTTAGTTGAGGAGATATGTTGTGGAATGCAATTTTAGATTCCCCGTGTCTTTAATTACATCTTTATCAACGTCTGTTTTGCCTTGGCATTCTTGGAAGGCATAGATTAAAGCAGAAATCTGAATTTGGTTTCGACAATTAGTTTCCGAATTTACAATAAATTGAATTTGGAAAATCTGAAATAATTAAATTCCATAACAGTACAAAATCAGTAGTTGACGTTTTAGACATAAAATGTACCAATTATAGTGCAAACCGGAGAACAGTGCGTTGGTCCCTAGTTGTATTTAACACACTTGTTAACATAAGCTCATTTAACCTCAGTTAACTACTTAACCTCGCTTTAAATTAAAAAAAAATTTGCCCCTTGAAATACTTCAGCCTAATCTAAGGCAAAGACTGGAAATAAATTTTTCTATACAGCGTTCCACGTTAAGAAGATAACATTTCGGAGATAGGGCCATGTATTTCTTATGGACGATAGAAGCGCAGCGATGCCACGATGAACACAAGCACGATTCAGGCTTGTATAATTTGTAAATATTGTTCTGAAGCTATTTTCTTGTGGCATTTTAAATTAATTACTATTTAAATGGGAATAAGCCACAATTAAAGGTTAAAATACGTTTATTGACGTTTCAATTTCCACTTCGAAAATCGTTCTCAAAATACAAAATACTAATGTTTGTATTTTGAGAACGTTTTCCGAAGTGGAAATTAAAACGTCAATAAACGTATTTTAACCTTTAATTGTGGCTTATTCCCATTTAAATAGTAATTAATTGTATAATTTGTATTTTCGTTTTCACAGACATGAATTAAATTAACGTTTTTTAACGTAATTGACCTAAAGTGCCCATTCGAAACAAGAGATGAAAAGTAGGGAAAATGATTTTAATTAAATAAATAGTATTTACAAAAGATAATTTTATTTTATCTTATTTTAATTATAGTAACGACAGTTTATTGGTTTTTCGGTAAGAATATCATAATCATGAATCATAGAAATCAGTAGAAAATATTGCTTAGTTAAATCCCGCACTTTGCAGGTTATTAAAGATTTAAAAGCAAATAAACGGACCGCTTGTAATGCATATATCTAATTACTAATTGCAACTTAAAATAATATGGTGTTCGTATGTCAGCGATTTTATGTCGTTCTCTGAGACTACATAATGATAATAAGGCTTTGTGGTTCTTCAGTTGTTATTCTGACTTTACAGTTAAATGTTAATTGAAAATGGAAATTCGAAAAATATATCGAAAATCTAGTAAACCGCATTCCTGAGAGTTTTGTCAACACTGATCTCCATAAGTCTAATGTTATTTTCTTAACGTGAAACGCTCTATAGAGACCTAAGGAAGAATATAGAAATATTTTTGGAAATTAATTTCTATTTTTCTATCGAAAATATAGGTCATAATGTTCCAGATCATGTTTCGAGTTAAGGTAGTTTTATTGACATTGGATTTAATTCCGCATCTACCACTTTAAAACACAGCTTTACTTTGAAAACTACTCCGTTCTGATTTTGCCCACTTGGTAGAACTTACTCGAATTTGCATTCTGTGTACTTTGAACATTACAAGTATGTACATATTTTTAAGTTGTTGGCGTGTAGAACTGTTACTGGCCTATGTGTGACTTTTTTAAAAGAATTTATTTTTAACTCTCTTCTTGCCCTGTCGGGACTGCCGAAGAGGATTATTTTAATGCCAAATATTTTCTCCTTAAATATTTTTAACAATAAGCAATCTAACTAAACAATAAATATAACTGTTTAAAACTTCATTAGTTATTTACTTCTTAGGAATGACCAAGGTTTAGTCAGATTCAAGGAAATCTGTTATTTTATTTAAAAATCCACCGATATTCCCAAAGACTTGGTTCGAAAAGAGTCAATGCAATTTTCATTTAAATTTTATGTGAATTTATCTACTAAGTCCTAAAGCTATTCAGCTTTTATCTATTTGTAGGATTAGAAAGCTGAAGTTACTTCCGTAAAATTGAAATTTAAACTAAAACCGTTCTTTCGGATACCAGTGAAGTAATTTTTTGCGAGCACAAAAGCGCAGCTAAAAGTTTAGTCAACTTCAACTTTAAGGTACAAATTACGAGGGTAAATCAAGTATAAAAATGTTGGTGAAGTTGAGAGATGCGATTATATATACATTTTTCTTTTAATTTTCTGCAAGCGAAAAGTTCTGAACTATACAGAAGACAAGATTAGATTAACTTATATGAAATATTATACAATATTATGGCACTACCCAACAAACAGTAACATTATTAATAGGTATGAAAATAAGAATACAAAACAAATTTGAAACACTTTTCATTTAGATTTAGATAGTCATGCATATTCGTGTATGATTGCTAAAGACGTCACCTCAAAACTCCATCTCACGATGGCAGCGGTGCAAAAACCACGTAAAAATAATTTAGAACTTAAATAGGTTTCCCAACATATTGATGGTAGCGTTTATTTCGCACGGTATATTTACTAAATTGTGGACCTTGCTGCAAGAAGGGGGCAGTTCCATTTACAGTAACTTCTGGGAAAATAGAAAAAATGTTTTATGAAAATTTACTTATGTATTAATTACAATAAAGCAGTTTAGTTAAAAGATAATCATATTGGTATATCTGCCAACTTTTTCCTTTATTTATATAAGCTTCTTTTTGCAAAAAAAATGCAAAAAAATTTGGAGCTGCTCCGCTCTTGCACCAAAATTATAAAAAAATAGTATCCATGGTGGATATTATTGCAAAATAAAAAAAGTTACTGCAAAATCTGTTTATTATTATTAAAAATTAACAAATTAACAAAAAAACGTTTTGTCTTTTATATTCAAACAGAAAATCAGTCTACTCGTCTGCTTGGTCGTCGTCATCCGTGCCTGAAATCTGGGAATCATGGTTATAATTACAAACATCATCAAATTTAAGGAATTGGTAAAATTCCATTTCGTTGGTTGGAACGTAGTTGGTAGCTAACTGCATTACGTCTTTGTACTTGTCCTTTTTTACGGGTACTGGTGACTCGTACACCATCAAGTTATTTTCAACTGAAAGATTACCTTTATTGTCCCTCAAAATATAGTACGATTCAAAAATATGAATACCAGTTGTAACTGACACATTAACTGTATCCATATGTTCCTTGCTGCATTTAAAAATCCGGTGTTGAGAAATCTTAAACCACTGTTTCTAAGAATTCATTATATCTTTTTTAAAATGGTTCTCAAAATGACTGCTAAAGTTGAAGATCATATCTTGATGAACGATAATGGGTATGAAATATTTGGATGTCTGTTGAATAAACTGACAGTATTGTGTAGGAGAGAAAATAGAATCTTTTTTTCGTAAAAACACCAAAACAACGGTCACACGATAAGAAACTGTGCCCTGGTTGAGGGAAACGATGTTGAATATTCTCCGAAGACGTGGGTCCCACAAGAAGATGCAGAAACTGTAGTATCGTTGAATTTTTATTTTGAGCTGCAGCATTATCGAAAAAGAGGTATAGTTGTCTGACATTTTTTGGAAGGAGATTTTTTATGTAGTGATAAAGAAAAGAAACAACTTCATTCGGTGATTTTTTAGCGGTTGTTTTATCGTAAATGTAAAAATCAGCTTTGCCAGTTTTGCCCGAATGTATGAAAAAATTTTGGACCCATAGTTGATGTTTGTAGAAGGCTTCGCCGGCTGGAATTTTCGGCAGAGGAAGATTCTGTTAAAAATCAAACGTTAAAATTTCTATGTCGTTATTTGGTTGGCTCAGTTTTGTCTTTTCTTTTAAGTCTGTAAAAAAACGACTTGCTTTAACCTCATGTACTTTCTTTTCAAGTCGTGAATTTTCCTTTTCAATATTCCAGTTTAAGCAATATTATCCACTGGTTTTTTGGTTATTATTGCTTCGAATGCACTCGGTAACATGGGCAACATTGCTTGTTGTTATTAAACCACCCAAGTAAATAGTTTGAATCCGTTTGACTCATATTTCATTAAAGTTTATAAAACTGCTTGCCACTGTTCTTTGTTCACCTTTTCAAAAGATTTAAACTTACATTCACAATTAGGTCTACTTTGCCTAGGTCCCACACTACTATCTTTCCAGTTAACATAACTTTTTCCTTCTGCAATACACTTTTTCTTAATGTTCGGTTTCCACTTAGCTGGATCAACACTTTTTCTATTCTTCGCCAACGAAACACTCTGAACCTCGTTTTGAACTGTATTGACTGGAAGCTTGTGCCCTGCTTTATCAGGATCAGAGCTTTTTTCCGATTCGGATGTATTATACAGATCAGACGAACCTCTACTAAACAGACTAACATTATCAAAATCAGATTTTATACCACTCATTATACACATAAATAATAAAACACTTAAAAAATAAATAAACAGTTGTATAGAAACACACGTGGTCAACTTTCGTAAAATACACTGCGAGAATACGTTAGACCGTTAGAGCAATAGACTTCAATCGAATGAATATTAAATTCAAACTTCCGTTATTTCTATTCGAGGCCCACGATACACCTGTGTATCGTGTTCGAGGCCAAGCTAACGGTTATAGCCGAAGCGTCTCGATGTTTAGCGAAAGAAGGGGGAAGCTCCGGAGCTGCATCCTTCTTGCAGCAAACAATTTCGGAGGCAAGTACATAAACAGTTATAGGTTTACAATTTATAAATGGATCTGCTTCTTTCTTACACCAATCGATTCAACTAATTTTTTTACGTAATATGCATCTATAAACTAAAATTTAACCAAAAATGGAGCTGCCCCCTTCTTGCAGCAAGGTCCTCAATTTGCGACTGTTTTCGATTATCGCTAGATACTCGACTGCCAATGGCACACTCTACTGTACAGCATAAGAAGTACAAAAGTAAATTGCTCTAGTAATGAAAATATGAAACAAGTAATTTCTAATAAAAAAAATCCTATTATATTCTGTTTTTTCGGGTACCAATAAGAAGTTATTTACAGTAAATTCTTTTGATATAATTTATGTGCACTGTACATTTTATGTGGAAATCTTTGTTTGCCAGCAGTGTTACCTTTTTTGCTCAACATTAAAGACAGTTTCATGTTAGTTGACAAAGATATGACCATATGTTAAATGTTTATTTCAAATTTACCTGCAAAATATTTGTTACAACCAAATTTAATGTGGTTCTAATCATTAACATAAGCGTAGATATTTATTGAATCCCTCATAGTCTGTACTTGGGTTTTTAACCATTTGGAGAAACTAATACTTTACTTTAGCGATACTCTCAAACCGGTTGCAAAATAATGGTACCGTAATAAGTTTGTTATAGTAGTACTTGTGATTGGAAAGAGTTTGTGCATTGATAGCGAAAATAGCGAGACCTGTTTGGGATATAAATCAAGTAATATTTAATATGCACTCTTATTTTACTACTAAAAAGCCAATCGAGGCTCTTTACGACCAGTTCAATCCGTACATAAACGTGTGTATGATGAACTTTGTATTAGAGAGACAAACTCAAGTCTTCTTCTTCTTCTGGTTCCTATCCGTTTCGGATGTTGGAAATCATATTGGCAATCATGACCTTGCTTGCTGCGGCTCGAAACAGCTCCGTTGAGGTTTTCTTAAACCATGTTCTTAAATTCCGCAGCCATGATATTCTCCTTCTACCGGGTCCTCGCTTACCTTTGACTTTACCTTGCAATATAGACTGCAGCAGGGAGTAACGGTGCTGATTTCTCATAACGTGTCCCAGATATTGCAATTTTATGCGTTTGATCGTAAACACAATCTCTGGTTCCTTCTTCATTTTTTCTAGAACTTCGTTGTTCGTGATCCTTGCTGTCCATGATATTCTCAGCATTCTTCTATAAAGCCACATCTCAAATGCTTCAAGTTTTTTAATAGTGGTGTCTGTAAGCGTCCATGCCTCCGCCCCGTACAACAACACAGAGAAAACATAGCATCTCAAATGTCTCATTTTTGTATCCAGGGATATGTAGTGACTTTTGAAGATGGCGCTCATTTTGTTAAAGACCGTTCTTGCCTTTCCTATGCGGCACTTTATTTCCTGTACATTGCTCCACTGTTCGTTTATAATAGTTCCCAGGTAGCAATACCGTTTTACTCGCTCTATCTGCGTCCCATTAATGTATAGATGAGCCCCATTTATATTCTCCTTGCTGACAATCATTTGTTTGGTTTTGTGGGTATTAATGTTTAGTCCGTACTGTTGACTGTACTCGTTTATTCTGTCCATTAGCCTCTGGAGTCCCTCTAAACTATCTGCTATCACCATGGTGTCGTCGGCATATCTAACATTGTTTACTCTTTCACCATTTAGAAGGATGCCTTCGTCTATTCCGTAAAGAGCCTCGTTAAAAATTTTTTCTGAGTACATATTAAATATCAACGGTGATAGAATACATCCCTGTCTAACTCCGCGTAGTATTTTTATGTGATCTGTTTCTTCTCCGTTAATTTTCATGTATGCGGTCTGATTCCAGTATAGTTCTGAAATTATTCTGAGGTCTTTGTCATCCAGGTCTGCTTCTTTTAAAATGTTTATCATCTTTTGATGTTGAACTCTGTCAAATGCCTTTTCATAGTCGATCAAGCACGCGTATACGTCGCAGTTAACATCCCTGCATCTTTGAATCAGTACCTGTACTCCGAAAAGTGCCTCTCTGGTACCCACTGCGTTAATGAAGCCGAACTGTCTGTCTGATATTTGTTCCTCGCACTTCTTATAAATTCTTCCATGGATGACTCTAAGAAACAGTTTCAACATGTGGCTCATTAGGCTGATTGTTCGATATTCTTCGCACTTTTTAGCCCCCTGTTTTTTAGGTATCGCTATGCATTCTGATTCTAGCCATTTATCAGGGATGATTCCTGTATTGTATATTTTATTGAAGACAGCCGTGATCCAATTTATTCCTTCATCCTCCAAGAGTTTTAAAAATTCAGCTTCGATATTATCAGGCCCTACAGCTTTTCTGCTTTTCATCCGTTTTATTGCTTCTTCTACCTCGGATTTAAGTATGTCCGGGCCCGTCATCCTCTCTGAAAATGGATGCCTATAATCCGTTCTTTGATCTTGAAAAAGTGTCTCCAAATATATTCTCCATTTGTCCTTCATCTCTTGGGTGTCAATGATTAATTTTCCATTGGTGTCTATGAGTTTCATTTGTGTTTTCTTTTTAAAAGTACCCGTTATTTCTTTTACCTTTTTGTGTACATTAAAATTGTCATGCTTGGCTTGTAGTCTTTCTATTTCTTTACATTTCTCTACAGCTTCTTTTTCTTTAGCTTCTCTTATTTTTCTTCTGATGTAAGCCTGCATTTTTTTGTATTCATCTTTATTTCCTTTAATTAACCTTCTGCGTTCCATTAAGTGAAGGATTTCTGGAGTCATCCAAGATTTCTTCTTTGTTTCTTTGTTTGGTTTTAGCAGATCTTGTTTAGTTTTCTTAATTATTTCTTCGAATTGATTGATTTCTCGTTGGATGGTATTTTCTTCTTTTAGTTGCTTAACTTGATTGTTAATATATTCCCCCACTTGCTTTTTAACTTCCGGATGTTGCAGGGCTGTCATGTCGTAGTTAGGTCTAGACTTTTTCTTTATTGTCTTCAGTCTCACATCCATGACTCCCACTAAAGGTATGTGGTCAGATTCAATGTCCGCTCCTGGATATGTTTTGACAGATTTAAAACTGTTTCTGAATCTTCTATTTACCAATATATAATCTATCTGGTTTCTAATTACGTTATGGGGTTTATCTGCTGGTGCCTTCCATGTATACAATCTCCTCGGTGGTAGTTTATAAAATGTGTTTAGAACCACTAGCTTGTTATCTTCTGCGAATATTTCTAGTCTGTCACCTCTTTCGTTTTTTTGTCCTAACCCAAAAGGTCCGATTAGAGATGTTTTCCGTTCGGCCCCAAGTTTTGCATTGAAATCCCCCATTATGATGCTGACTTCGTGTTTAGGTATTCGTTCTAATATATCCTCTATGCTTTGGTAGAGAGTCTCTACTTCCTCGTCGTCTTTATCTGCAGTGGGAGCGTATATTTGTATTATGTTTACATTCACTGGATTGGCTCTTATTTGCAGTAGTATTACTCTGTTGGACACTGGGACAAAATTTAAAATACATCTACTAATTTTTTTCGTTATTATCACACCAACTCCATGCTCTAGTTTTCCATCTAGTGACCCTGAGTAGAATATTCTGTGATCTTTTTTGTCAATGCTTCCTGTTCCGGGCCATCTCATCTCGCTTATTCCCATTATGTCAATGGTCATTCTTTCCATTTCCTGAATGGCATTGTCTATTTTTCCACTCCTTGCCATAGTTTTCACATTCCATGTGCAAATTTTTAAATATTGTGGTTTTGCTGCTTTTTCTTTTTCATAGGTACTCATAACTGTCCCCCCCGGAGATCCGATTGGGGAACTTACTCCGGAATCGTATTTGGTTGTGAGCATTACCATATATGATTTTATACTAGGACTATTCAATGGAATCTTTAATGTAGTGGTTGTCCTCGGCCTTCTACATCCTTATGCCGTTGACCTCTACTAAGGTTCCTTCGCCTTTAGGGCCAGTTTCCCAACCTTCGGACAAAAGAGTGCCCTGTCACTTACCAGCTCATCCGCCCGAAGCCGTTGGCCAGTAAGTGGGGGATTGCTTATACCGGCAATCGCTCGGTGGAATTTTCGCCATATCTGGCTACCCTCACTTAGTTTAGCCTGCAGACCAATGCAGTTGCCCGGGGTGTGGCACGTGGAGCCATAAGTGAGAGTTAGCTGTCTTATGAGGACCAGTTATCAAGAACCATCTCCCGTCTATGACGCTCGATGTGGTCGTTCCGATAAAAGGTGCTACCTCTATAACACAACTCTACACCCCTAACTCAAGTCAGTTTTGAAAAACAGAAAATGTAAAAATAGAAGTAAAGATCACACAATATACAATATAAACCTGTAGTACACCCTAAGGCTAGAAAACTTCCTAAAGGTTGTTAGTTTGAAATTCGAGTCAGTATACACGATGTCTGCTATTAAGACCACTACTTCTATCTCGACGTGTCCCAGTTCGATTTTTACACATCTCTCCCCATAAATAGTTATGTTTTCGCCTGTCGCTATCTCTAGTATGGGAGGTTTTGATATTGTTCGTATAAATGACTGGTCGAGAAAACGTTTCCTCATCACTGACCTGGTAGCCCCAGTATCGATGGTAAAACTGCATCTGTGGCTATGTCGCTACTTCGTCTTATTGTAGATATTGAGAATATGGAGACTTGGAACAGGGCAGCCAACGTGCGCCGTTCGACGTTGGCTTCTTTTAGTTTTCCTAATTGCGTTACTGTTGTAAAGATTACCTGCCGGTCGATTTTCTATCCTCTGATTTTGTATTTTCTCTGCAATCAGGTTGATTGAGGCCCACCAATCCACAATTGTAACAATTTTGGCGCCTTTGACGTTTTTGTTTTAAAGAATCAACTATTAAGCTGAGATATTTCTGGAATTGGGCGGCCAACACCTGGAGGCAGCGTATTTAGATCTCCTTTTCCTACTTCAACAACACCTCTTACTTGATGGATTTGGCTTTGATGACGGGATACATTTTTCACGGCTTCATACTCCAGTGCTGCGACAATCGCGTCCTTCAGTATTTGGAAGTGTCATCTTTCTAGTCGTAATGTCTGCTGAAGATCTACATCGCGCAGGCCAATCAAGGAAACATTGGATGGTGAATTGGTGTATAAACTCTTCTGGTGCTTCGGGCCAAGCGAGTCATGCCATCTTTTCTACTTTCGTTCCGTATTCTTGCACAGACTCGTTGGAGCCTTGAATATACACTTTTAGTTGACTCCGGTATACTTGCTCCAAATATTGGCTACCGTGTCTTAGTTCTAGACCGATATGATGGTCTCATAGTTCTTTTGAAAAGTCCTCTGGGATATTCTGGAGGATTTCGACAGCCTTACCTCGGAGTGCTAATATGGGAGATGTTGCCTTCTGTTCATAGGTCCATCCAATATTTTGTGCAGCAGCTTCGAATCGTCTTGTATGTACTGGCCAGGAAGTCGTGCCATCAAATGTAGGAGGCTTATTTATTCCGTTGACAGGGAAACAAATCACTTCTGCGTTACCTTCAACTCTCAGTTGCTTGATCTTTTCTATTTCTGGGCGGATATTTTTAAGGGTTCTCATTAACTCACTACGTCTTTTCTCTACTAGACCTCTTAGTACTTCAACTTCTTAAATTATGTCTTCTTTTGTCTCTTCGATTTCTCTCTCTATTTCTGGGCGGATGTTTTTAAGGGTTCTCATTAACTCACTATGTCTTTTCTCTACTAGACCTCTTAGTACTTCAACTTCTTAAATTATTTCTTGTTTTGTCTTTTCAATTTCTCTGTTCATATATTCTTTATTCACTTTTAAAGTCTCTATTTTTCATAAAAGACTCATGAGCAACTCTCTATCTTCCTGACGACGTTTCTCCTCAGCTACTTATTCTTTCTGACGACGTCTTTCTTTAGCTTCTTGTCGACGTTTTTCTGTTTCTTCTTGCCGTTTTTCGTCAGCTTATTTTTCTTTTTGACGACGTTTTTCTTCAGCTTATTTTTCTTCCAGACGATGTTTCTCATCAGCCGCGTTTTCTTCTAGACGACGTTGTTCCATCGCGGCAATCATATCTGAAATTTTCTCCATTTTGGTCTCGTTTCTTGTTTTTACCATATAAATTCTACCAATAACTTCTTTCACTTAATCCCACTTTCTTCTGGTATCAATTGCTACGTTTTTCTGTGTCAAGGATGAAGTGAAGTAAGCATAACACGTAGTTAAACTAATTTTATTTAAACACTCAAATACAAAAACTTCAAACTCACTATAAAAAATAATGTCTCAATAATTTTTATCGTATGTCACTTTACAAGGCTTCGCTAGTCGCATAAAAAACTAATCTTCAAACGCTAAATTACCGCCTTAAATAATTAGATTGTAATTTTAAAATTTTATATGTCTATCACAATGAAAGTCAAGTTAGCACTTTCAACCAAGACTCCAGGAAGAATCGCAAATAAAGCATTAATAGAACGTCAGGTAGAATTTTTGAGATATTCTTCTTCTTCTTCTTCTGGTTCCTATCCGTTTCGGATGTTGGAAATCATATTGGCAATCATGACCTTGCTCGCTGCGGCTCGAAACAGCTCCGTTGAGGTTTTCTTAAACCATGTTCTTAAATCCCGCAGCCATGATATTCTCCTTCTACCGGGTCCCCGCTTACCTTTGACTTTACCTTGCAATATAGACTGCAGCAGGGAGTAACGGTGCTGATTTCTCATTTGAGATATTACAGGCTGTTTACCCCGAACAGTACCTGAATGTATCAGGTCGGTGGATTTGGCCGTTCATAAGGGCACAGTCTCCTTCGGCTTACTTCGTAAGTTGCTTACTTCGCAGCGGTAGTAGTACTCTGTATACAAGGTCGTTTATCTTCTTAGTAATCAGGTACGGTTCCGCCCAGCTGCAACTTGGGACTTAGACCTTCTCATCTGGTTGGTTGGTAGAGCCAAACTACATCACCTTTCTTGAAGCTAACGGGAGTAGATTATTTCTGATCGAACCTAACCTTCATCCTGTCACTGACAAGTTGTAGCTTATTTTTGGCGAAATCGTATACCTTAACCAGCCGATCTTTTAGGCCGCTGACATATTCGGGGAGTGTCTGTTGCTCCGCCTCTCCGTCTGGTAGATTGTCATGTAGGAAATCAATGGGAAGCTTCATTTCTCCATTTGTCAATAAGAGATTGGTTAAACATTAAATTTATTAAGATTTAATATTTAAAATGAATTTTGAACAATCTTCCTTTCCACTAGCAACGAAGTGAAATAACAGGACAGAGTTGTCAACTGACAGACATACTATCTATTGAAGTAAGGCATATAAATTTATATGTTCCATGTCTATGATATAGAACAGACTGGAGTCAAATACAATAAATATAACTGACATAAATGAAAATTAAAAAATAAAGATTAAATAGGATATTAAGTAAATTTAAGAGTTGAATAAAAAATTTGGCACCAAATATTTTTAGAACAAATAACAAATATAAAAAAATGAAAGGTAAAGTTAATAAATGAAAAAAAAAATCAAAAAAAATTGAAATACAATAATTATTTAAAGAAAAATAACAAACATGTGACATTTATAACGTTATAATTTCTCTAAATAAATATATGAATGCATTATCAGTTAAAACTGTATTTTTGCTTCTATTAGATAGTGCTTCAACTAATGGGAGAATTTGCTCTCGGCACAGCGGATCTTTTAAGTCAAAGCTTTCAATCCCTAATCCAAAATAGTTTACAAATTTGTAAAAGATGTAAGCCTGACTGCTTTTGAATTATTTGAATATACCTTATCACCCTTTAAAAAACAAGGTGTTACCGAATCGCTTTTCGAAATTAAATGGGGAATGTCAACATCATTGGTAGAAGATGGAATGAAACTGTGGAGAATGTATTTGCAAGAGTGTTTTCGACAAACAGTTTTGTCCTGATGCTTTTATTCAACTTAAAATAATAAAAGAAAAAAAAACGAAGAAAATATGAGAAACAGGAAGGAGAAAAATAATAATTAATTTTAAGTAATTATTTAACAAATATAATTTTTTTTTGTAAATTTATTATCAACAAAAATTTTAAATCTTTAAACAATTTTTTGTTTTCCGCCTTAATCTTTAACAGAAAATCTTATCAAAAATGTTCACTTCTTATTTATAACTTGTCAGGTTTAAAGGAGTTTCTACTTGTAACCCCAATTTAATAAGCGTCAAAAATCCAGAGAAAACTTAAACTGAGAAGTTTTTTGCTACCTTCGCATATCACAATGTAATGCCAAGTAATCAGTTTGGTGTATATATTCAGCAAAATCGCTCAAATTGGAACATTTTTTAAAATAAAATCGAGATACGTCTCTTTAAAAATACGAAAAATACGCTGTAAATCAGGATTATGATTGTATGTTTCGTGTATATTTTTTGCCGAAGAATCCGGACGGAAACAGATAAATTCGGAATGATTTACAAGAAAATCAACATAAAATCACTAATTGATTACTATTTTACATGTAGCTAGACGGTTTATGTTGCAGGTATCTATTTATAGTACATTTAGAAAATATGCGAAAATTAAAAAAATATTAGTTATTCAATAAAATTTAAATTTAATTGTATCTATATATCGTTTACACTGCGAAAACTGATCAAGTAAACTCACCATAGCTTCTGAATAACTGTCATTTTTTTAAAGATTCATTTTTGATGATTAAAGTAAAATAATTGTTTTTTTTTTCTTCATCATCGTCATTGGTGCTACAGCCATATAAAAAAGCCCCGACCTTCCCATGTCTATTACGCCAGTCACTTCTGTTCATTGCCAACTACTCTTGCCAATTTGCTGCTATTATTCTACCATCCTCATCTACACCATCCCTCCATCTGAGTTTTGGCCTACCCCTACTTCTACTTCCCACAGGTTGTGACATAAGGATTCTTCTAGGAGGGTTGTTCTGCTGTGATCTTGGCAGATGTCCTGCCCATCTTAGTCTTTTTATTTTTATAAGAGATACTACGTCTTTACCACCAAATATAATGTTTATATCTGCGATATATCTCGTAGGTGTATCTCCTTCTCCAAAAACGATTTTCACAGATGCCACCGAATATTCTTCTCAGGATCCTTCGTTCAAATATAAGCAGAAGGTTTTTATCTGCCTTGAAAATGGTCCATGTCTCCGATCCATATGTCAACACTGGTTGTATAAGGGTTTTGTATATGGTTATTTTTGTTTTTTGGCTTAAGTTTCTGCTTGTCATATGTCTACTCAGTCCAAAATAGTATTTGTTTGCTAGGATTATTCTTCGCTTGATTTCTTCCGTCATGACGTTCTCCTTGGTGATCAGGGACCCTAAATATGTGAATTTGTCTACCACTTCAAAGGTAGAGTTATCAACCGTGAATTGGTGGCCGATGTTTCTGGCTCTATTGTTAGGTGTTGATGCCATTATTTTAGTTTTCTCCTCATTTACTTGCAGGCACATATTTTTTGAGGCATTTGACAAGGTGGTATACATTTCTTCTAGCTTGCGTGTTGTACGGGCAACTAGGTCAACATCATCTGCATATGCCAAAATTTGGGAAGGTTTATTACAGATGTTTCCTCTGTTGTCTATTTGGGCATCCCTGACCGCCTTTTCCAGAGCTATGTTGAAAAGAAGACACACCAGCGCATCTCTCTGTCGCAGCCCAACATGCGTTTTAAATGTCTGTGATTGTTTGCCCTGTATTTTAACTTTGCAAACAACTTTACGCATTGTAGCCTTAACCAATCTTATCAATTTATCGGGGATGTGGAATTCATTCATGGCTTCATACAATTTATTTCTTAGGACACTATCATAGGCCGATTTAAAATCTCCGAAGAGATGGTATGTGTCGATATTGAGTTCATTGGTTTTTTCCAGTATTTGCCTTAGCACAAAGATCTGGTCTGTTGTTGATCGACCAGGCCTAAAACCACTTTGATATTCGCCAAAACGCTCCTTTGAATATGCACTCAGGCGACCATATAAAATACTTGAAGATAATTTTGTATGCTGTATTAAGGAGGGTTATTTCCCTATAGTTTCTACATATATATATATATATATATATATATATATATATATATATATATATATATATATATAAGTTATAGAGCGACGCCTATGGGTTTATTCAGGCCATGGACTCAGGAGTGCTGACATTGTCAAAGACATTGAACTTAGGAGTGCTGACGCTATGTTTCGTAATATAGTGAATTGTATAATTGCAAATGTATATGTTTTATTTTAACTAATATTTTATTCAGTTTAGAATCTGATTTTATTGTAATTAGTCGTTTTAGCTCTAATAAATTCTTTTTTAAAAAAGGACTTTCGGCATTCCCAAATTTGAGTTATATATATATATATATATATATATATATATATATATATATATATATATATATATATATATATTATTGTGATATTTAAAGTCTTGGTGCGCCAAGCAATAATTAGCTAATTAATTTTTTTGATTAATTAAAATTATCTAGATGATATGATTATGACTCTATCACAATTTTTAATTCTTTTGTCTCAGGGTTAAATTCGTGCTTCAATATCTATGCTATTACATGTGAAAGGTAAGGTCCAGAGAATACCGGAATAATAAAAAACACATATGATCTAACACTATATATTGAAATAAAAATAATTCACACTCAAAAGTTTTCAATAAACAAATCTCATATAATGATTCTCAAAAATTTTGTTCTACGTACGTGAACAATCAAAATTAATGGTACAAACAATATTAATTGAAATCTCAAAATTCCAAACTCTTGTAACTCTCCTAATCAAAATATTTATATCCTTTCTAAATTAAGTGTAAAAATTGTGTTATCAATAAAAGAAAAAACTTCAGAAAACAAAATATCTCTCTCTGATGATGAGTGGTCCAAATCCTTGTTCCTTGTAGACTATATTATCTCCTCTCAACCGCTCCCTATGTAATCAGCAATCTTACACAGATTGTTGCAAGTAGATCGTCCTTAATGATCTCCTTCAAAAGCACAAATCATTCAAATTATGATAGCCTTTCTCCTCTCGATAAACTGAATCTCTCGTTGGCCCGAGTGAAAAATGACTCTTGGAATATCTTCTCTTTACGATAAACTGAATCTCTCGTTGGCCTGAACAGTGACTCTTGGAATATAAGTAGAGAAATATGACTTACAATATTTTGCTGCTTCAGCTTCTGTCAGATACACTAACTCCACAAAAACTCACTAACATTCAACACTACTGCTTGCTACATTTCAGGAACCGCCAGAGAACAATCACTGTTCCTCTTACAGACTTGGAAACCAACTGACTATATCTTTTCTCTCTCCTCAATCTCGCTAAACTTTTTCCTACATACTTATCCCACCTTTTTCAATCTCCGCCAATCAAAACTCGTCACAATTCCCCCATTTTTTCATTTCGATAACAAACAAATTTTTACCTATACTTATAAATTTCCTAAAACTTATTTACAAATAATATTTTTCTATAATTCTTAAAAACTAACAAAAACCTCTTTCTATAATCCCTTCTATTGTCTTTAATCACTGCATTAATGTATTTTGAAAAACCCCGTTCAATTGTCTGTGGCTTTCACTTAAACTTATGCGGGTCACTCAAGTATAACAAAGAAATAATTTATGCAAAGCTTACATTTTGTTTAGTACAGGTAATCCAAGAATTTAATAACTTTCCTTCTTAGAAATGTTTGTTGGATATTATCCTACTTATCTGAATTATTTTAATGTTTTTGAACTTTGAAATATTTTTAAACAAACCAATATTTTTCTCGATTTTACATATCATAACAATATATATATATATATATATATATATATATATATATATATATATATATATATATATATATATATATATATATATATATAATTAGTCAGAGTAGCACCTCCACATTTAATAAGTTTCGCGGGTATACCATCGCTTCCTGGAGTTTTTTTTTCTTATAGATAATAAATAAGCACTGTACAAATTACTGTACTATTTATCATTGTTATTACATTTGCTAATTTTGAAAAAAAAAAGATTGACTTCGTTATTGTTTAGTATAATATAAAGCCATCTTGCAATGATGGTCAATAACAAATATTTTTGCTTGACAACAAAACAAACTTTTAATTCTTGTTAAAGCAAAAAGAAATTTAAAACATATACAAAATAGAACAAAAGTCAAGAAACGCTTAATTATCTCTTAAACTGTTAGTCCGAATTATACAAAAACAGAGATAATTTATTTTGTACTATGAAGATTTGAAATTTGATGTTTGTAGCGTTGCCAGATTTACCATTTTTTGATATCATAGTCAATTAGGTTTTTTAATTTAACATCTTATATATTGTTCCTTTATTAAAATACCAATTTAGCCGATTTACTTTTGATTTTATATAGTAAGCAGCATCTTAAAAGGATAACGCCCAATCGTCTTAATAAATTTTTTGAATCAAACTATCTACAACTAAATTGGTAGAGAATTGAAAATTTACTATATTGCTTAATTAATGTCTACCTAATCTAGTATTCAAAATGATGATATAATTCGTGTACCGTAAAATGGTGTGAGATTGATCTCCTGGGATGAAATTGATCATTTTTGTCGTTGTATCACAATATGTAGATACAACTGCCAACAATGTAAAATTGTTTCTGGGAGTGGCACTATTCATTTCTTGGATCTTGACTATGATCAGTTCACGTCGTTGTTAGTTTGCAATTGGCATTGGGAAGAAGTTATGTGGCTTTGAAATTAACAATAATTTTTGGCCTACTTTTATAGTTTGTGTACTTTGGAAGGTAGAGAAAGAACAGAGTTAAGTTCGCTATTTCTAGTGTTATAAAATTATTTTGTATGATTCTGTAATAATAATTTTAAGCATTTTAATTAACTCCAACTTTTTTAAGATGGCGGATAATATTAGGCAGTAGAACGTATGGCAATTTTAATAAATCAGGCGTTGCACTATGTATTGGAAAATGGATTAGTAGCCATTATAAATAGCATTTTAACGTATGTAGATTGGGGATATTCTCTAGGTGCAATGGATTTGAGATTGTTCGTTTTTAGGTCAAAACTGGTAGAAGTGTATCTAGATTTAAGGACAATATTCTCCGGACGAGTTGGACAAAATGGACGAGTCCAACGTCTCAGATGGCACCGGAAAAAAATTGTGCACTTACCGAAGAGGTACTAAATATCTCGAAAAAATATGCAACCATTCAAAATCTTCTACATCGATAATGATTTTTAGATCCACCTCAGGTATATTTCTGCCACCTTACATTATATATACGGTGGAAAATTTATGGGATATTTGGACAAAAAATGGTCCCAAGGGCAGCCCATGCTGCGAACAGCCATATCTCATTTTAATTCAGATGTTCTGAGACAATGTAAAGAAAATAATATAATATTTGCATGCTTACCAGCCACTTTACTAATATTTGCCAGCCATTGGATGTCGCATTCTTCAGGCCCTTAAAAGCAAGCTGAAGGAAAACTTTAACATCATGGAAAATGCAAAACTCCAAATCCTCTGGCATTCAGAAAAATGAATTTCCTAACCTGTTAAAGCAAACACTTGAAATCATAAATAAAGTACTACCTAAAAATCCCGACGGAGAGAAAAGTACTGTAAACAGTAATTTACTTTCTGGTTTTAAAGCATGTAGCATTGCACCATTCAACCCCAATCGAGTTTTGGAAAAGCTACCACAAGACGCTATTAATAAAGCCGAGCTTAGATGCTCTCTTACTAACTTTTTGATAGACTTGAGGTACAATTCCGGCTCTGAGATACCTAGACGCAAAAGAAAACTGTTAGCAGCTACATAAACCTGGTCAAAGTGTTACAGCTCCTAAACCATCAGAGGAGTCCAGTGACGATGATTCAAATGAAAACCTGGAATTAGATGACAGCAACAGTGATGTTGATATTAACAAAGATGAAGAGGAGGTTGAATACTTCTGCCCTTTATTAGAAAACATCACGAAGGGAAAATTCCTGTTAGTGAGATTTTTGTTTCTTGGAAAAAGATTGAATTTCGCTATGTCTGTCAGGTAAAAGGAGCTTTAGAAGGACAAGAAATCGAAGTTCAGAGCCTTCAATCAGCAGGATCTAGGAAGAGTTTCAAAATCATTAAAAATGACATATCCACTGTTCCCTTCAAGGAAGTAATTGCCTTACTACCAGATCCGACACTTGAGACGATTTCTGATAGGATACAAAAATATCATTTTCGCGGAGAAATTAATATAAAAGAATGTTAAATCAAGTTTATTTTTATAAATTGTTCTGAATTACATTTTTAGTTGTTAAAATATGTTTTTTTGTATAAATAAAGAATAGTACAATAAAAAAAGTGTGATCATTCTCATCCCGCATGATCAATCTCACCCCAGTACGGGTCTAAGATTGATCATCCTTATTTTATGAGATAAGTAGATTTACTTAATAATTAAAACAAAACTAGTGTTAAATCACTACTCTTTAGATATTAATATAACACGTGAAGTGTTTAAATGTAGAACAGTCACAAAAACGTTTAAAATATAAATCAAATAAAGTTACAATTGATCAATCTCACTCCATTTCACGGTATCACATTTCTCCATGTTTCTCTAGAAATTAATATGGATTTATCGGCAATTCTTTGCCTTAGCTCTACAACACTTGCTGGTTTAGTTTTATATATTTTACTTTTGAAGTATCCTCAATAAAAATAATCTTCAGGATGTAAATCGAGTGAACGAGGAGGCTATTCAATTCTACCTAATCTACTAATCTATGGTCCGCGAAATGTCTGATCTAAATAACGCCGAACATTTACAACACAATGAGTTAGAGCTTCGGCTTGCTGAAACCATATCTTAATAATTGGCTACAAACTTGTTTTTCCGAACAGGACAAATTTCTGAATATGAATTCATATTTTTGCTTGTTAGATTTCGTTGTGTAAAAAACGGCCCAATAGAATGAGCAAATTAAATGACGCAAACTAAAATTTTAATGATTTAATATAGTTTAAATGCTAATAAAGTTTAAATATTGCTTCGTCAAAAAATATATCCTGTTAACGAAGTTCTCGTATGTTTTATTATATATAATTTTATTCATCATTACCTCACTAAATGACTGTCATCTACAGTCGTAGTCATCTTTATTTAAGTCTTGCAACAACCGTATTTTAAAGCGTTTAAATGAATTCTTGTAATACACGCAAGACTGAAGAATGACCTACATCACGTATTTCTGCACCTCTGCGTGAGGATGTATGTGGATCTTTAGCGAAATCGTAAAAAACTTTTCAATAAACCTCAAGCTATTGTTAGTTTTATGAATTAATGTCAGCAACACAGCATTCTATATTTACTAAATTACTTCAAAATTATTTGGCACTGAGAATTGCCAGTATTTTTTATTTGAAAATCAAACGTATTTTTGTTGAACTATGCTTATTATTTTTACAGTTACTTTTCGTGACTCAAAAACATGATATATACAAAATAATTTGAATATATGTAGATTAGTAATTTAACTATTTGAGGCGGAAATTTATTTTTTTAAGGAAAACAAAGGTTTAATGATTTTTTTTATATTTATTAGGGTTTTTTGAACTTAAAAAAACAGATTTTAATCTTTTTAGGATAACGAATATCCCTACAGAATATGGATACCACTGGTAATCACTAGGCACTAAACCCAAAAAAAAATAAAAAGTAGATTTAATACAATAAAGTTATTAACAATATAAGCCTATTTTTTGTGAAATGACAAAAAGCAGTTTGACAATGTAATTTACATTTTTGTAGGGAATAAGCCACAATTTAAGTTTAAAATAATTTAATTTCGATTTCCACTTCGGAAATCGTTCTCAAAATACATCTTCCTCTCATTGCGCCTTCTCCTTTCGAAGGTTGGCGATCCAAATGGCAATTGTAGTTTTGGAAACTGCTGCGCGAAAGATCTCTGCGGATGAGCAGTCGAACCATCTCCTCAGGTCTTTCAGCCACGAGTTCTGGCGTCTTCCTACTGATCTTTTGCCCTGTACTTTTCCTTCCAGTATAACTTGAAGTAATTCATATCTTTCGCCTCTCAACACATGACCCAAGTATTGCATTTTCCTCTCTTTGATTATTCTTAGTCATTCTTTTTGTTTACACATGCGACGAAGTACCTCAACATTAGTAACTCTTTGTACCCATGGAATCCTCAACATTCGTCTGTATATATACATCCCAACGGCATCTATTCTTTTTTCTATTTCAGAGTCCATTGTCCAACTTTCACAGCAATACAGTAAGACAGAAAAAACGTAACATCTGATCATTCGGATTCTAAGCTGTAGACTAAGGTCTGATCTTGTAAAAAATGTATTCATGCTCATGAATGTTTTCCTTGCTTGTTCGATTCTTGATAGGATTTCTTTTTTTTGGATTACACTGACTATTGATATTTGTTCCCAAATATTTTATGGAATTTACCTGTTCTATTATTTGACCCTTGGCATACACCTGTACGTTTATTGGTGTCTTTGAAAATACTAAAGTTTTAGTTTTGGAAACGGTTAGATGTAAACCGAACATTTCGCTGTGGTGAACTACCGCATTTATTATCTTTTGTAGTTCTTGTGCGTTGCTTGTTATTAAGACGGTATCATCAGCATATCTGATGTTGTCTATGCTGATTCCGTTAATGTTGATACCGCCTTGGACCTCGTCTAATGTTTCTCTGAATATAGACTCCGAATACAAATTAAAGAGTAGCGGTGATAAGACGCAACCCTGTCTCACTCCTCGTCGGATTTGTATGTCTTCGGATGTTGTGTGCTCTATTTCAATTGTTGCCGTTTGGTGCCAGTATAGTTCTGAGATAATTCGCAAGTCTTGTTCGTGAACTCCAGTTGTTCTCAGAATTTCGATCATCTTTTGATGGTTAACGCAGTCAAATGCTTTTCGATAGTCAATAAATCATGCATATACATCTACATTCATGTCTCTGCATCGTTGCGTTAACACATTTAAAGCAAAAAGAGCCTCTCGTGTTCTCAATCCGTTTCGAAATCAAGGACATAAGACATCAAGCTTAATATTCGATAATCATCGCATTGTGAGGAATTCGATTTTTTTGGTAATGCTACGAATGTTGATTTTAGTCAGTCTGTTGGTATTTTACCTGTGTCATATATCTTATTAAATAGTGCTGTTATTAAATCTAGGCTTTTACTTTCGTTATCTGCAATTAGTTTAAGTATTTCGACATTGATATTGTCTGGACCGGTGGCTTTTCCATCTTTCTGAGATTTTACTGCGTGAATCACTTCTTCTTTGGTTATTTCTGGGCCGTTTTCATTTATTCGATTATCTGTGGATGGTGGAGAACAAGGTCTATCGTCGCCAAAAAGAGTTTGTATGTATTCTTTCCATCTCTCTAGTTTGTCTTCTGTACCCATAATTATTTCGTTATTATCATTTTTTAATATTGTTGCTTGTCTCTTTTTGTGTCTACTGTTATAGTCACCCATGATCATCGTTATCTCACCTCTTTTTGTCAGTCTCATTATTTCATCTATGTTTTTATAAAATTTTTCGATTTCTTCGTCTGACTTGTCACTTGTTGGAGCATAGACCTGAATAATATTTAGTTTTCTGTGAATTGTTTCAAAATACATAACATAAATAAATTAACTTTGATCAAATAAAAGGCAGATTGACATTCTATGATTGTTGGACAGGCCAAAATTAACGAAATTCCCCTGAAAATTTCGCTTCCTCTAGGAAGCGAAAGTACTTGAGTAAGATTTAATTAATAAACTGTACTCGATATCTGCCGTTTATTTGATCAAAGTTCATTTATCGAGCATTCAACCTTATATCAATAAATAAATTAACCAAATTCTGTTTTTTGTTAAAGACGACTTTAAAATGATATTACCAATATTGTTGAGTTGCGTTCCTGGGACGACTTTATAGCAAGATAGTTGATTCGATTACATGAAATCAACTGTAACTTAAAAATATCAGACACAGAAAATAAATCTGATGATACGATTCCGGCATGCCAGGTACCACACTGCGAGAGCAATACTGTAAACTTGGAGTGTCTTTAGACTCGCTTACAAACCGGGCTTTCAGCCATTGAGTTGAGTACCTAAAGTATTCTCTGTATGTATTTCAAATATAAATCGGGGAATTGTTGCCGGATAGCTATCGACGAACCGTCTGTGACCAACATATATTCTTACCGGCGACCTATTTTCAAGTACAATACCAAGTTTTAAACAAAAAAAAAAACGGGTGTGGCAGTCCAGTGGGACTGCCGGTAGAAGTTACACTTCTATACACGCATTCGCCGTTACAAATTTATTTGGGAGTCAATCTGCACAATCATTACATATGTAATGCTATAGGTAAGACACAGCAGAAAGAGAAACAGAATTAATAACAGCTTACTAACAATTAATAAACAACATTTGACCTGTAATAGGAGTATAGTAAATGAAGGATTAAATCAATATTTTGATGAAAATGTATATTTTTATTTTCATATATGTATGAAAGGAGTTGAATGCAAACATTTTTATACACTTTGCAGTTAAATTCATTGTTTATTTTATTATTAATATAAAAATACAATACAATACCCTGCAACATAATTCAATATAATAATAGAATACAAATTAAAATGCAATATTCCTAAGTATTTAAAAATGAGAATAATATACATAAAAAATACACTACAATACAGTGCAACATAATTCAATATAATACAATACAAATTAAAATGCAATATTCATAAGTATTTAAAAATGACAATAATATACATAACTTTTCTACTTACGCATATGTTTAATTTACCATGTAATAATATTAATAAAAAAGTCCTCCCCGACTGGGAATCGAACCCCGGTCTCCCGCGTGACAGGCGGGGATACCGACTACTATACTACCGAGGACATGACACAAACGTAATTCAAAATTGACAGTTCTGGGTTATACAGTGATTTATTGAGATTAATATTTTGAAATACAAAAGACTAATATAAATATGAACATTTAATAATTAATACAAAACATATCACATAAATAATAATATTAATAAATATTTTATTATATATATAATATTATATGTATATTTATATATAATATATATATAATATATATATAATATTAAATATATATACAAAAGGAACATTTTTATATTCGAGAGAGGAAGATCGAGAAAATATATCTTCTGTCTCTCTCTTACTCATTATCTTACATATTATGTAATAATTTCACAGATTCACTCCCATACAAATTTCCAACGTGGAGCGCGCGCATAGAAGTATAACTTCAAAAACTTGTTGATCGTAGATAAAAAATATAGTATGCAACTTGATATACACATTTCAAAAAAGTACAATAACTTTAAAACAATAAATTACTTGTTGGTCGTAGATAAAAAATACAGTGCATAACTCGGAATCAACTGATGTGTCATATGCTAGGATTCGGCTGGTTGTTTAATTTGTATCGAGACCTTTTTCAGTTAAATTAAGCAAATTTAGCTTAAAGTGTGTCTATTATCATGTATACTGTCATGTGATATTTCATATGACGCTATACGTTTATTCGGACCAATAACAATTGAGAGATAATATAATATCTGCTAAAAAAGGGAATCATACAAATTTTACATATTTTTTAATATTGCTGCGATATATTTTAATTGCTGCGATTTGATTTGTTAGATATCTGTTGGTATGTGTTGGTTTTCCATACACTTGAGTCTCATATCCAGTATCCTTCTTTGAGATTAAAACATCCAGGAAAGGTAGTGTGTTATTACATTCCTTTTCCATGGTATATGTTATTGTCTCTTCTTTATCGTTTATGTTATTTAGAAATGTGTCCAGCAACTCTGATCCATGAGGCAGTATTGAAATTTTGTTTAGAAATAATATTTGTTTCAAAATCTTCCAAAAAGGTATTTGCTATAATGGAGATAAACTAGAGCCTATTGCTGGACCAAAATTTTGTGTATATAATCTACTATTTAGTTGAAAATAGGTTACGTCAGTACATAATGTCAATTACTTCATTCTAGCTAATACATTTAGTCTTGTTATAACCAATATTATCTCATCATTCTCCAATTTTGTTTTAATTATTTTTAATTGCAGAAGATGCTTCCTGTTGAGATTCATGGTTAGAGTTTGATGCACTGTCAAACATCATTGAAGCTGCAAAATCAGTTTCTTTAAAAACATTTTCATCTATAGGTCAAATGCCACTAGCTCAAAAAGAGTTCTGTGCATTTCTCATTGTTGCAGCAAGCCCATAAGGCTCTCAAAGTATCTCGGAAACCTGAAACTTTGATACAGTTCGACCAACGTTATTCCACAACCATTTTTGAATGCATCGTCCATAAACATTTTGAAAAGCTTTGAAGAATCTAACATCCAACGGTTGAAGTCTGTGTGTGGCGTGACTTGGTAACTGCAGTTATCTAATTCCACTACCCCTAGCAATTTGTTTAGCTTTTAGGTTTTTACTGTGGGTGCTGTTGTCGTCCAACAATAACAAAACAGTGACCTCTGGGCTTGGCTTAACTGTTTCAATGAAATGATTAAGCCATGTCATAAAAAGATCGCTACTGATATATTTAGTATTGCTAATAGTGACAATGCTGCCACCTAATAGGGGAGCACCTAATGAAAGTTCCTCTTAAAAACGTTTCCTCTTAAAAATTATCATGGATGGTACAAACTGCCCTGCTGCACTAGCATAACAAACCACAGTAGTATTTACCCCCTCTCTCCACTAGAAATGCTTTCAATGATGTTTTCCCTTCTTGAATAATATTTTCTGACATTGTCATTGTACGGTTAGCAACCTGTCTCATCAACGTTGAATATGCGTGTGGCGGTCAATTTTTCCTCTTCACAAATTCTTTGTAACAGTTCATAGAATTTATCAACTCATGGTTTACTAAATCCTGCAGCCCTTGTCGTTGATGTTTTCTCCGGCTGCCGTAACAATATTTCATTATACCTTGACATGAAGCCATAATACCACTTCTTGTCTGACATACGTTTATCTTTGTTGAAATTGTGTTTTAAACTGTTTCTTGTTGCCAATTCAACAATTTCGATAATCAAAATAAGCGTAGCCAATTCTGCTTCAACTTATTCATTAAATACGGTAAACCTGCTCATTTTTTAAATTGTATTATTAGCCCGTTTATTTTTCTCTTCGAGGTGTCTTTTTAGTGTAGCTTTAGGTACTTTAAACAACCTTCCACATTCATTAAGCCCATAAGAACCATCACAAAAAGCAAAAATAGCACTGTTTAAATCTTTTGAGCTCCACTTGCCGTATTTACCACGTGATGACATTCAGAAATAAAAAATAAAATTGCAGGTCCAATTTAGGAAACATTGTTCTAAAGCTAAACAATATCAAATTTCACCCACAACGGGTTTTACGAAATTGAGGTTAGGTCACAAAACTAATCCCTCAACCCTTTAATGAATCATGAGAAATAAAGATTTTATAAATGTGATTACTTACTTTGTCGGGATGTCTGCGGAAGATAGTCTGGTCAAATCCGTATATGCGCACAGATAGTAAAATTAGAATCTACAAGACTTGCATACGACCGATCGTGACATATGGCATAGAAATGCGCGAAGATACCAACAAAACGAAACAGATGCTAAGGGTTGCCGAAATGAAAACCCTAAAAACAATAGTGGGCAAAACAAGAAGAGACAGGGTGAGAAATACAAACGTCAGAGAGTAGTGCAAAATTTAGATATTGTAAGATGGGAAAGGCAGCGTAAGATGATGTGGTACAATCATGTAATACGAATGTATGAGAATAGACTCCCAAAAATTGCCCTAGAAAACAACCCGCCCGGTTCAAGACCTCCCGGAAGACCACCTAAAAGATGGAGATATAGTTGGCAATCTACCTCCCAGGAAATTAACCAGAGGCAGCTTTAGAATTAAACAGATCAAAAGATCTCCAAAAAGTAGAAGAAGAAGAAGAAGATTACTTACTTGAACGGCAAGTAGTAGTATCTTTGTATCGGAAGTTAGATAATCACAAAAACATTAATATTTTCTCACCCTTTGTTTACAGCTGCACACGTGTTAAAACTTATAACAGGTTTTAGGATGTAGTTCTAGTTGGTATTAACGGATAGCACCACTTGTCGGTTCATTCAAATCTGGAAAGGTCCGATTTAGGAGCCGGTCTAATATAGGCGACCCTACTCTACTTACTAAAATAATATTTGAATTAAATTTAATAGGTCGATAATTTATTTAAAAAATGTGTATTTTTTATAGATGTGTCATTTTTATTTGAAAATGGTTGTATAATATTTTTTAATAACAATTTTTTCAGTTCACTACAAAGAGAATTCATAATATGTTCGTCAGCCGTTCAAACAAAACAATTTTAATTACCAAAACACATTTTTCTACGTCGTAATAAATTATACAGTGTCGAATAAAAGTAATTGCGTTCTGAATTAAACGAAATAAAAAAAAAATAAATTTTTTTGAATCGTTACAACATATAGTACAGTGAATGAAGGTAAAAATCAACCGACTTCGGTGAACCTCCATCGATTTGCATGAAAATTTGGGATTGAGTATATTTTACCCTCAACTTCAAAAGTGATATGCTCAACTTGCGATTTTGCATTTTAGGGGTGAAATCCACCCCTTCTCTTAAAAATGGTAAAAAATGCAGATTTAAACATTCTGGCATAAGTAATCTCGATTAATTAAATAAAATAAATATTTTGCAACATTTATAAGCATGATTTATGATTTTAATTAATTTTTCAACCCTTATAGCAACTATCGCTTAAATCTAAATTCATGGAAAAATCATTTTTTATATTTTTGAAATATCAAATTGCATATTAATATTACCCAAATAGTTTCTTTAATGTTAATGATATAATTTTTAATTGACTGTGAAATTTCAACCCTTAAAAACCACCCCCTTAAAGCAGAATCATTGAAAAAATTAATTTCAAGAAACTTTAATTATTTGAATAATAAATTACTGAATTGAAATCTCATTTACTAAGTATTAAAGTATTTATTTATTTATTGAGTAATATTGCACACTTAAAAACTACCCCTTGTCATAAAAATAATGGAAAATATTTTTTTATTAGCTTTAATAGATTTATTCATTTAGAAACTTTTTTATTTGTTATGATAAACTTTATTAATATATTCCAAACTTTATTAATATTATTCTTTCCACATTTTCTAAACAATTTTTTCAGTGCTTATGTGACTTATAAAAATTTAATTTGTTAGTTAACAGGAAAACGTATTAAAATAAATATTAAAATATATGAAAAGTTCATTCATTTTTTATTTAAGTAATGTTTCATAAATTAATCAAATATTAAAAATACTTTAATGGTTAATTTTTCACTCTTCATCAGAGCTCTCTTCACCAATTTCTCATTTTTCATTAATTAGAGGGCTATTTTGGCAATTGACCCCACTGCATGATCCGCAGACTGCATTGCAAAATAACCCTACTCTTCGACACTCGCAAGAAGCGCCGCACCCTTTTTTGTAATTGCAAAAAATTATTTTTAACAATTCTTCTGGAGCAGGTGGATTGGGATTTTGAGTTGGAAACAAAGACTCTTCAATTTTGCACCATCCCCAGTGAACTGGACGAATGTATTTGTTTCCAAGCCATATCTGGGTTTGTAAATAAACTCTTTTGATGTGTTTATCCAATGCAGCAACCGTTGGGACGAGGGATGAAAACTTTACTGCACTATTTTTAGTGATAGCCTTAATAAAGGACTCGTTACGCATCTGTTTCAGATAAATTTTAGCTCCTCCCTTTATCGATGAAGTGACCTTGAACGTTGCAGATATATCTGTTGAGTAATGCTGAAATATTCAATAGACACACAGCTTACTAGAAAGTCGCACTATGTTTTTGAGCAGATATACAGAATTCCTTTCACTAGCTTCTTCTATCTTCAAAATATACATACACACATCCACACATGTATATTTCGTGGGCATATACCTATAGACACGTCTACTTCTTATTACCTATCTTTTTTCCTATATATACAGACAAAATCTCTACTCCAAAAATTTTTCTAAAAAAATGTTATTGATTTTTTTACAATAACTCCATTAATTTTTATGATATCAGGTTCATTCAAAAACCATTTGAAAGGTAATTTCAAAGGCTATAAAGTCGTATTAAATTTTTTAAAACCCTTATTTTTTAAAAGACAAAAGGTTAAATGGCCCCGGTTACATGGTTCTCGCAGTAAAATTTAATTTTTAAACGTTTTTATCTCAGATATTTTTGATCCTACAAAAATATATAAAAAAAGAAAAATCTTTGTTAAAAAAACCTCATTTTTTAAGTATATTGAGTATATGGAGTTATTCTCAAAACAAAATAAAATTTATGAAAATTTGAAAAATTTTGATTTTTTTAAATCAATTTTTTTTTTCAAAAATATGCATTCTAAACCGGTCAAAATTTTTGAGATCATTAACTATGCTAAAATATTGCTTAATTTTGATGCTATCAACTTCTTCTAGAGCTCATTTTATAATTATTTCTGAGCACTTTGAAAATTGTTTAATAGGTATATTTTATAAAATGCATTATTTCCCCATTATTAAAGCTTGAATATTCAGATTTGAGAAATTTGAGTACTCACCGAAAAAAAAAAAATACATTTAATAACCTATAACTCACTTTGAATTAATATTAAAAGGTTTTTCAAGCAAATAATTTATTAAATTTTTTATTAGCTTCAATTTTGGTAATGACAACTTTTTTATAAAAACTTATAGTTTTTGAGTTATTTATGAAAAACCGCTTTAAAACATGCAATTTTTTCATGAAAAATCAAAATTTTTGATCTTCAATAACTCAAAAAATATTGATTTATTTTAATAACTTTCTTAGACAAATTTTGTTTAGATTTGGTCCCTCTATCGATTTCTGGGGTTATTTTTAATAAAATAATTTCCACCCCCGAGAAGGGGTGGAATTCACCCCTAGGTAAACAGCGCAAGTTGAAATCATGTCACTTTTGTTTCTTAAGGTATCCTCTAACTACTCACCAATTTTCATGAAAATCGATAGAGATTCAACGAAATCGGAGTGAAAATCTTCACTGACTGTACTAATAAGGGGTGTTGTTAGTTTGTTCTAAGTAGGAGAGGATTAGAAAACCTGGACTAACTATTTGAATTCTATATAATCTTTAGATTTCACAGTAGTCACATAATTATAAATATTATTTTCCAAAATATATAAATATAAGAATTGTGTCTCATGAAAACATTTTACCACTAAGCAAACAATTTATTTTATTTGCATTCTGCATCAAAAAATTTAAATGCAAACCGTTATTTCCCACGGAGCAAGCTTAATGCGGATTTGAATACAGCCTGTAATGAAAATTTCTCGGACTAAATAGTCCAAAATAAATACCTGTTGATAAATGGGATTTGCGAACAAAGATATTTATTTTGTATTCCATTTGATAAATCCTTTATCATTCCCGAGTGATTACTAATGGCCCCAAGCGGGACTTTATTCCAAAGATTTTTGAGGCACAATGTAATATTTAAAGTTTTGAAATTAACATCTACATTTTGTTTGAAAAAGGGGTGCCGAAAGTGATTTGTAATACAATTAGGCGAAAACAAGGAATAAGGATCGAATAATAAATTTAACTTTGTTTACAATCGAGTCAGTTTATTCTATCTAAATCAAAATAAAAGCCGATTTTGTAAATTGAAATAACTTTCTTTATTTTAAAAGAGAAATAAGTTTTTTTTTAGTATTGGTGAAAATTGTTAACGTACTCTGTAACAGATTACATAAGCCAACAAACAATATATATATATATATATATATATATATATATATATATATATATATATATATATATATATATATATATATATATGTATATACAGTATGGTGGAAATGAAAGGAATAAATTCGTTATTTCGTAAACCGGAGACTTTAAGGAAAAATCCTGAAACCCGTCGATTTTTATTTTTAAATAAGCTATTCGTAAGAATACATTTTTATTGTTGACGTCATCTATGTGAGCGTGATGACGTCATTGCTAACATTTTTAAATAGAATGGGGGGTATTGTAATACATCATTTGAAAGGTCTTTTAAATACCTATTCAGCCATATCAATATGTCTGAGTATTTGATGTTTGTAATTGTTTAAAAAATTATTAAATGTTTATTATTACAATAAATATTTATTAAGTATTGATATGATGTATTATTGACACCCAAAAATAAATTTTATAAAGGCCATCACTGGTAATGAAATGTCTTTTTTATCTACTTTTTACTTTTTTAAAAAAACTAGTTACCTTATCAATATGAACATTGATAGTTGGACATGGTTGGACATTCAAACTTAATTATCTTTCTGTCAAGTGATTAATAGTACTATTGTAGTTAATGTATTTAAAAAGTCTTTGTATCTTTGAACATGAAGCTAACTGAAACGCAAAGAATTGAAATTATCATAATGATTGGTTATGGAGATAAAACACGTACGCAGAAAGAAGTATGTGCGTTATTTAATAATAAATACCCCCGTGGAGAACCAATTTTACAATCCACTGTAAGCAAAATTGAGAAAAAATTTAGAGAAACGGGTCATGTTAAAGACCGTCCTAAAAGTAGTAGAAAACCAATATCTGAAAACCAACAAGTAGACGTTCTGTTAGCTTTTCAAGATAATCCTCATAACAGTTCACGGCAAGTAGCATTAGATAATGACATGGACCATTCAACAGTTCTTAAACAGCTATAGAAGGAAAAGTGGCATCCCTACAAAGTAAGTTTAGTACAAGAACTTATGGAAGATAATTTTGATAGACGAATTGAATTTTGAGACATTATAATGGAACGAAATAACAGAGATCCGATGTTTTTAAAAAAGATTATTTTCTCTGATGAAGCTACATTTCTACTAAACGGTCATGTCAATCGTCAAACTTATCGGTACTGGGCTACGGAAAATCCACACTGGATGCAAGAGTACTGTACTCAATACCCAGAGAAAATTAATGTTTGGGTGGTAATAATAGATAATACGTGTATTGGACCATACTTTTTCGAAGAAAACTTTGAAATTTCTTCAAAATTTCTTGCTTCCAGAATTGAACCGGTTGTTTCCAAACAGAAATGATTTATGGCTACAGCAAGATGGTGCGCCTCCACACTATGCTGTCTTGGTACGCAACTACTTAAACAACGTCTTTCTAAATCGGTGGATAGGTCGAAGAGGAACAATAGTATGGCCGCCTAGGTCACCTGATTTGACTCCTCTTGATTTCTTTTTATGGGGATATTTAAAACGTAAGGTATATCAAAATAGACCACAAAATATTAATGAACTAAAAGAAAGAATACGTAACGAGGTTGTTCAAATAACTCCGGAAGTTTTAGAGAATGTTAGAGAGAAGAGTTTGCGGCACGCCTTTCTCATTGTATTTTAGCTGAAGGTAAACAATTTGAGCACTTAATTTAGGTTTCGTTGTATTTATTGAATAATACTTAATAAATATATATTGTAATAATAAAAATTTTATTATTTTTTTAAACAATCACAAACTTTAATTACTTAGACATATTGATGTAGCTGAATAGTCTCCGGTTTACGAAATAACGAATTTATTCCTCTCATTTCCACCATACTGTATATAATTAATTTGATTTTTCCCATAGAGTGTAAAAAATGCAAAATGCACTGTCATTTTACATTTTTTATACCTGATCTCATTTAAGCACTTCCTGTCTTCTTCTTCTTGTAGTGCCTGTCCGTTTAGGATGTTGGCGACCAACATGGTAATCTGTACTTTGCAAACTGCTACTCTGAAAAGGTAGTTGTTGTGTTGTTGTTCTGTAGTTGTTGTGTTGAAACACGTACGTAAATTTTTCAGCAAGGAAATCCTTCGCCTTTCTTGTTCCCGCTTTCCTTCTACTTTTCCTTGAAGAACTAATTGCAGCAACCCGTATCTTTCGCTGCTCCTCATAACCTGTACCCTTCGTTCAATATCTCATCTCTGCCATCTTCTGTTTCTTACTTCTTGGTCTATCTTCTTCTTTAAGTTTCATCTTCTATTGAAGGTTGGAAAATATCATGCCTATGCGGACCATGTTGATTGCCGCTCTAAATAGTTCTTCACTACTGCATTCAAACCATTTCCTTAAGTTCTTAAGCCACGATAATCTTCGTCTTCCTTTCTTTGAATTTTGCCTTGCATAATAAGTTGCAACAATAAGTATTTTTACCCTCTCACCAAAAGGTCTAAGTACTTAAATTTTCTTCTTTTGTTAGTCAATATTATTACAGCTTTACTTCCTATTCTTCTAATAACTTCTGCGTCTGACATTCTTTGAGTCCATGATATTCGTAGGATTTTTCTGTAGTACCAAAATTTAAAGGCAGGCAACTTATTCAGATGCACTACTTGTTTTATGCCCATGCTTTCAAGCCCTAAAGAAGAGTAGTGAATACGTAACACCGAAGCATCCTCAGGCAGAGTCCTAACCTTATATCCAGACAACAAAGAAACTTTTTAAGTTTAATTAATGATGCACGTGCTATTTTAAGACGTGTCTTAATTTCTTTGGATTGGCCTACATTTATGTTATCTATGTTCCTAAGTATTTGAAGGTATCCATGCTTTCAATTACAGTATCTTCAAAAATTAATTGGATGTTTAAATCGGCTGATTAAGTCATGATCATGCATTTAGTTTCTTCCAAATTTATTCTTAGTCCGTATTCATGACAGCATTTATTAAGGCATTGCATTACGTTTTATAAATCATTGTCATTATCCGTCATTATTACTGTATCGTTATACCGTTATATCTTGGTCTATATAGGTATAGCCTTCAAAAATTTTCTTGTCTACTTCTTCATGTCTGCCAACTTCCTCAATTGTCACTCCTAAGTATTTAAACCTTTTCACATGTTCAAGCTTAAGTTACGATGAGTACTTTTAATTCTTTCAACAAGCAGTGAACAATCGCAGTAGGTATATTTGACATGTTGTAAGACCCTTCGAAATACTTGCCGTATAAAATTTGACACAAATAATGTTTTTGCATCACACAATACAAAAAGTTTTAGTACATAGGTAAATTATTGTTTGGAAGATATTGTATAAATTTTTTTTCTTTGATTTCTTTGATTATACAGATTGAACGAATTTAAAACGGAACATACGAAATCAATGTATTTCGGCTCAACTCCGCTCTAGGTGGTTGGCCAACAAAAGGTTGTCAAATAATTATATTATAAAAATCCAATACTTCAGCGGGCTGCTGGATTCTGGATTCATTCAAGAACAAGTCAAAACTCCACCCAAATAGGTTGCCTAGAATCACTGAAAAAACTAGACTACACAAGCAGTTATTATGCTGTCAAACCACTTATCGCTTCCTTATAGGCCAAGAGATAGAGCCGAAATTTTGAACTGATTAGTAATATGACATTTCTCTATTGGAATATATTCATTGTAACTGGGTTAAGACCCTTACATTCGGACCCCCTCGTGGTACAGGGGGTGGCTATACAGGGATGAAGTTGTCATTTTTTTCGGAAAAATTAACGATCGATAATATGGCTGAAAATTTGCCTAGAGTAAGATCTTGGTATAACTAGACGAAATCCCAAAGGGCGGACGCGAAAGTGGATACATAAGGGGTGGCAGACAGGGGTGAAGTTGCAATTTTTTGGGGAAAAATTAACGATAAGTAATATGTCCGCCATTTTCATGGCTCATTATTTAGCCCCTAAAAACTCTAAATCCAAAAGGGCGGACAGCTGGGTTGGTACATAGAGCCATAAAACGGGGTCAAATGTACCACTTGCCTGCGCATTTTAGGTCTCGGTAACAATTTTCAAACTGATTTTATTATTATATTTTTATACCGATTGATTTGAAAATTTGTATGCTCACTTCTGTTACTATTCTGAGAAGCGTCAAGTAGAGTTTTCCTCAAAATTTTCCAAAAAAATTTCCGTAAATGAAAATTTTCGTAATTTTTAAAGGTAAAATATAATTTGTAGAATCCTTTCGATTTTCTTTAAGTTATACCATGATTTTTTTCCAAAAATTTTCAAACGATTTTTCCGATAAGAAAAAAAATTTTGAAAAACTTTTCTAAAACATTTGATAAAACTCTACGTCATCGTCTGAATCTTTTATAGAATATTTTGTAGTTTTAAAATGATATTATGATAATGTTTTTTTTTTAAACTAAAGTCATATTTACTTTACAAATCACATTTTTTTCTTAAATATAAATATTTTACGAAGTAATTTTTAATTGAATAAATGTTTGATATTTGATATTTTATTAAATTAAAGTAATTTTATAATGTTAACTATTAAATATTTTTTGTATAACAAATAGTAATTTTACTTATTTTTTATTAAAATAAAAAAGGTTTTTAAATTTATATTGCATAAATAATGGTTGTTCAGATATAAGAAAAATTTGATTTATTATTACATTAATAATCAAATACAAAATATATTATTTCTATTTATCAATAGGCAAAATTCAATTTGTAGAATTCCTTTAACATTTTACAAATAATTATTAATAAAAATCAATTTAATAGTGGAATTATCAATTTTTTAAGTTTTGAAATTTACTTTGTAGATATTTTCAATATTTTTTTTAACTTTTAAATTGATTGAATTTTTTTTTCATTAGTTAATTATAATTTTACAAATTCTGTTTGGACATTAATTTTGCATCATTATTATTTTAAAATATTAAAATAATAATGATGCGCGTTCCATTTAGATCAGTAATTCTAGACGCATGCGCTAAATGTAATAAGTATCAAGATGCTTTTATCCAACTTGGTGAAACTGACTTCGATCGTAATGAAGTTTTTGAAACCTTAGAAACTTTCATATGTCACTTATATGAAACAGGACTGACGAGAACAATTCCAAAAAGAAAAGTAAACGATGTCAGATTTTCACTATTTAACCGGCAGTATAAGTTGCATGATGTAAACGAGCCTTTTTAAAAAAAAACTAAAAAATTTCGATGCTTCAAGCTTACCACCATGTCAAGATGAATTACACCAACATCTACTGCGAGCCCATTATATTTCAAATATTTGGACAAATGCTCATAAAAAAGTACCAACAGAATTGATTGTTGAAGAACATGGTTGGGAGTTTTAAGATGAAACATATAAATTCAAATGGCTTAGTGGACCTCAGATGCCAGAATCAGTTCGAGAAGTAGTGATTGAAAATGAAGCAGATAATGAATGTGATATTATTGAAAGTGAAAGTGACGAAGATGATGAATGTGATGACATCAATGAGAGTGAGAAAAATGACGAAATTTTTAAAGTTTTTCTAAATTTTTTTTTCTTATCGGAAAAATCGTTTGAAAATTTTTGGAAAAAAATCATGGTATAACTGACAGAAAATCGAAAGGATTCTACAAATTAGATTTTACCTCAAAAAATTACGAAAATTTTCATTTACGGAAATTTTTTTGGAAAATTTTGAGGAAAACTCTACTTGACGCTTTTCAGAATAGTAACAGAAGTGAGCATACAAATTTTCAAATCAATCGGTGTAAAAAACTCTACTTGACGCTTTTCAGAATAGTAACAGAAGTGAGCATACAAATTTTCAAATCAATCGGTATAAAAATATCATAATAAAATCAGTTTGAAAATTGTTACCGAGACCTAAAATGCGCAGGCAAGTGGTACATTTGACCCCGTTTTATGGCTCTCTGTACCAACCCAGCTGTCCGCTCTTTTGGATTTAGAGTTTTTAGGGGCTAAATAATGAACCATGAAAATGGCGGACATATTACTTATCGTTAATTTTTCCCCAAAAAATTGCAATTTCACCCCTGTCCGCCACCCCTTATGTATCCACTCTCGCGTTCGTCCTTTGGGATTTCGTCTAGTTATGCCAAGATCTTACTCTGGGCAAATTTTCAGCCATATTATCGATCGTTAATTATTCCGAAAAAAATTACAACTTCATCCCTGTATAGCCACCCCCTGTACCACGAGGGGCGTCCGCCTGTAAGGGAAAGTCTTAACCCAGTTACAATGAATATATTCCAATAGAGAAATGTCATATTACTGATCATTCCAAAATTTCGGCTCTATCTCTCCGACTATTAGGCAAGCTCCTCTTTCCTTCAAAGGAGACAGATAGTTGAACGATATTTTATACAGTGTCTATCACTGGGTATGGCTTTATTTTTGTCCAAGTTTTATATTGGTCCACTATTTCAAATGCAGTTCAAACAGACATATATTAAATTGTATGTTCCGTTTTAAATTCGTTCAATCTGTATATGTTGTTATGGGGGACTGCTTTGCGTCAGTTTTCTCTGTCGCGCTAGGATAACATGTATTGCAGCCGTAAGTATATCTTGTATTATATGTTTATAGTTTTATTTGTTTGTGTTTAAAAAATGAATTTCGCAAATTTGTTATTAATTTTATTTTTATTAGATTTGGTGGACAGATTAATGTAATTAGGCCTATTGATTACAAACATATTGCAATTATAGTACCTTTTACCTTATCGTCCGATCATACCTGGCATACTTCCATAGAAAAGAATATTACAGTATAAATGTGCAAGCAATACATATTATGTGATGGCAATTTTATATTTTTAAGTTGTAATGCCTATATAATTGGAGATTCAGGTTATCCATTACAACCACGGCTATTGTCTCATGTTTTAAATTCTGGAGAAAATACCTCAAAAGGAAGATTCAGCATTCTTATATTAAAATGAGGAACGTGACTGAGAAAGCTTTCAGAATTTTGAAATTATACTTTCGTTATTTGCAAAAGCACAGGGTTTTACATTACATACCTGTTAAATGTCACCTCGGGGGAACAAATAAGGGTCTAACCACCTTCTGTTGTCTCCGGGAGCTCTGTAGAGGGCTTCGAATATACTGTCGAGAGCTCCTCTACTTAAGTCCATTTTCGGATTATGGACTTGGAAAATATTATTCTTCGGTGTCTTGCCTTGAAAAAGGTAAGATATTTCTTACATGACAATTTATTCGTCGAAATAAAAACACCAAGTTAAGTTGAAACAATTCTCAGCCACAGAGTATGGAAAATAAATGCAGGAAGCAGAGCCCCGAGAGCACTAAGCTCTCGGAGAGCCCGTGAGGGACTGACCTGGCTGACCTGAAAATCGCCAATATTTATATGCACTGTTCGAGCGATAAATAGGGATTTCCAGGTCAAGAGCCAATGGGAAAATTCGAGGCGGGGCGATGCGCATCGAAATGCGTACTAGTCCACAGACTATCGCATTTGATGACATCCACCCTTCTCTGGAGACTCTGCGGCTGGAAAAAAAAAATATTTATTGAATAAAAAATACAATAAAAGTACATGTGAAAATACACAAGAAAATATGCATAAAAATACAAGTAAAAAATGTTCAAAATAATTCACACAACACACTTACGGGGGGAGGTCGGTGGTGATGACGACATCTCAAGCTCCTGCAGGTCCATCCTCGGTCGGTGTGCCAACTCCTCCAACGGGTTCGTCTTCTTTTCGGTCGTCCGGATCCCATCTGCCATATCCAACGGGGTTTCGTAGGGTACCAGTGTGCCGAAGCCTACGTGGTCGTCCGACCACTTTCGGAAGGGGGGCGATGACTGGGTCTACTCCGGGACTTCCATCGGCATCTGGGGCTTCTAACTTCGAAGAAGCCTGGCTCGTCAAAGGTGTCTACACGTCGAAGGAATCAGGTCTGCAGAAGGCCTCGATGTCGGAGTGTTAGAGTATTGCTTTCTAACACTACGTGGTTCTCCCCATTCTTCTCTTGACTTCAACCTATGTTGAAGTCAATTGTGTGTTGCCTTCTGTGAATTCGAGCTGGGTCGTGGGTTCGGATTTTAACCACGTTGTCGGGCGCCATGTCACCTCGGGGGAACAAATAAGGGTCTAACCACCTTCTGTTGTCTCCGGGTGCTCTGTAGAGGGCTTCGAATATACTGTCGAGAGTTCCTCTACTTAAGTCCATTTTCGGGTTATGGACTTGGAAAATATTTATTTTTGGTGTCTTGCCTTGAAAAAGGCAAGATATTTCTTACATGACAATTTCTTCGTCGAAATAAAAACACCAAGTTAAGTTGAAACAATTCTCAGCCACAGAGTATGGAAAATAAATGCATGAAGCAGAGCCCCGAGATGCACAAGGCGATGCGCATCGAAATGCGTACTAGTCCACAGACTATCGCATTTGATGACATAAAGCTATAAACATTATATATCCCTGTGTTGTATTTCACAACATTGTTATGAAAGAAGAGCTTCGCTTTTAGATAATGAAGAAGATGAAGAACTTCCTGCAGTTCCAATGGAAATGATTCCAAATGAGGTAAATCAAAACAATGATTAGATGTTAGAAGTGCAGAGAATATGAAGAAATGTTATTACTGCAAAGTTTGTGTTGTGAAATAAATATTTTTTGTTAAATCAAAAAGTGTATAATCAGTTTATTCCATACTAGTTATATAACTTTATCATAATATCTTGTTTTATTAGGAGTAAAAGCACCAAAGATGGTAAAGCAGTAGGCCCTGATAATTTTCACTCAGAATTCTTAAAACTTATGGACTATGATGGCATAAAATGGTTGACAAATATATTTAACAGTATATATGATACAGGCGTGGTTCCCCAAGAGTGGTTAGTGTCAACTTTTATAAATCTTTCAAAAAAACCCAATGCGAGAAAGTGCGAAGACTATAGAATTATAAGCCTTATAAGCCATTTACTTAAAACATTTCTAAAGGTCATTCACAAAAGAATATATACAAAATGTGAGGAACAACTAACAAGAACACAATTCGGATTTCGTGATGCTCTGGGAACACGAGAGGCCCTTTTTGCTGTACAGGTGCTATTTCAGACATGCAAATTGGAATTGACAACAAAGATCTTAGAATTATCAGAAACATTTACTACAATCAAACGGCCAAAATCAAAATAGAAGACCAGTTAACTGATAAAATTCCAATAGAACGTAGAGTACGACAGGGCTGTATTTTGTCTCCATTATTGTTCAACATTTATTCTGAATGGGTATTTAAGGAAGCTTTAGATGGTTGTGCGAAAGGAATACTAATAAACGGTGAATGGTTGAATAACATTAGATATGCAGATGACACTATAGTTTTTGCCGATAATCTGAATGACTTACAGATATTAACAAATCGCATAACAGACGTCAGCAACAGATACGAACTAGCTCTTAACATAAAGAAAACCAAATTTGTGACAATTAGTAAAAAACCAATACTAAACGCTCAACTTACAATCAACCAACAGAATATCTAAAGAGTCGAGCAATATACATATCTAGGCACCAATTTTAATAGCCAATGGGACCACTCAACATAAATTAAACAGCGAATAATAAAAGCAAAAGCAGCATTCGTTAGAATGAGAACCATTTTCAACAGTCGAGACATATCATTAAAAACAAAATGCCGTCTATTGAACTGCTACATATTCACAGTTCTGCTCTACGGAATGGAAGCATGGACACTGACTGTTGCATCTATGAATCGGCTCGAAGCTTTCGAAATGTGGTGTTATAGGCGCATCTTACGTATATCCTGGGTTGACAGAGTTACTAATGTGGAGGTCCTGCGTAGAATGGGGAAAGAATGTGAAATTCTCATGACCGTCAAAACTAAAAAGTTGGAATATCTAGGACATATAATGAGAAATCCAGAACGTTACGACCTTCTTCAGCTGATTCTCCAAGGGAAAGTAAATGGTAAGAGAGGACCGGGAAGAAGACGCATTTCCTGGCTTCAAAATTTACGAAAGTGGTATAACACGACTACCACTGAACTGTTCCGCGCTGCAATAAATAAAGTAAAGATAGCCGTGATGATCGCCAACATCCGGAACGGATAGGCACTTTAAAAAGAAGATTAGGAGTAAAAATGATACCTTTTGTGGCGAGTCTGTACGTTTGACGGACGAGTGTAGCGAGTCAGACATTAAGCCGAGGCACAAAAAGTCATTTTTACTCCGAATAGAACATACTATTTTTTATTCAAACATCGCAAATAATTTTTATCTTACTATGGTTACTTCTATTGATAGTCACTTTGACAAATAAGAAAAATCACTGATTTTTGTGCTACTCGTTAAGTTTTGTGAACGATTATTCTTATTGTTGCCCAAAAGTACGAGTATTATGTCTGATTCCGCAGATCCCATGGCATCGCGTATTCCTCCAGATATTTTTTGTACTGCAAACACTGTAACCGAAAAACTATTGCCTTCCAGGCCCACTGCAGCTTACGAAGCTTTCGCGCTTTTGACTTTACACTTTGTTGCCTAGGCGTAGGCAAAAAAGCTTCATGTTCATGTCTATTCGTAAAAGTAACATTTTTATATTGTCAATCACGTCATAAACATTACTACTAAAATATATAACATACTCCAAATGTTTTTACAATACTTAGAAAATATATAAAAAACTTTATAAACAGTTTATTTGATAATGATATAATTTTGTAAGCAATATATTTATATAATGTTAAAACATAATAATGAATTAATATCAAAATATTATGATAAACACAAATCATGTATGTATGTAGGTTACAATAAGTAACAAAATCAAAAAGATCGTAACAAAACAAAAACATTAAAATAACCCTGAAAAATATTGCAAAGTGGCCCAAAGGTTTTAAAAACCCTTATAGATTACGAAGAAATGTTATTGCTGCAAACTTTATGTTATTAAATTTTTAAATAAACATGTTTATATATAGTTTATTTTAAATTTAAGATATATTTTTGTAAACAGTATATTTACAGAATATTAAATAAAAATATTGCCTTTTGATTTTCCTAGCTTGATTTTCATTTCTTCTGAAAAATATTATACAATATAATAGACATCAATCATTAACTAGATTTATACGTTTAAAATAAAATTTATCTATATTATGTGTCTCCCATATTGTTCTGAAGCTACTTTCTTATGGAATTTTAAAGTAATTACTATTTAAATGGGAATAAGCCACAATTATAGGTTAAAGTAAGTTTATTGACGTTTCAATTTCCACTTCGGAAATCGTTCTCAAAATATAAACATTAGTAAATTAAACAAATTTTGTTTTTTGTTACTTGGTAAAAATAACTATAGTGTACTATAGTGCAAAAAACAGAGAAGAACTGGATAAGAGACGTAAGGGTAAAAAGGAGTTATAAAATTGGTAGTGACCACTATCTACTAGAAACCACATTCAAAAGCAAAAGAAAAGAAATAAAAAGAAATGAGAACATAAACAGAAATCACAAAGAAATAATAAAAATTTATAAACTAAGGGAAGAAACAACGAGAATAAGATACTCAAAAGGACTAGAGAAAGAAATGGACAATGAACATGAAATAACAGAAACAATAGAAGAAGAATGGGGAAAATTTAAAAATGCGATGATAAAAACAGCTAAATCAATATGTGGAACCACAAGAAATAACAACAGAGGGAAACCATCATCTTGGTGGAACGATGAAGTGAAAAGAGAAATAAAAGAAAAGAAGAAATTATGGAAAGAATACATCCAAGACAAAACACAACAAAAATATGAAAATTATAAGAGACAAAGAACAAAAGTTAAAGAGATAGTTAAGAAAGAGAAAAAGAAACGTTGGGAAAAATCCGGGGAAAAAATGGAAGAAACCAGCACAGAAAACGTAAAATTGTTTTAGAGCTGAAAAACCAAAGAAGCAACAAAGAAACGAAACAAACAAATAATGAACAAGGAAGGAACAATAATAAACGACGATAAGACAATAATGGAAAGATGGAGGGAACATTTTCAGCTGATACTGAATGGAAATCAAGCGAATACAATGGAGAAGAAAAGCCACAACAAGAGAGTATCCATGAGAAACGCGGAAAATCCAGAAACTGTAGAAAAAAAAGAACTGGAAGAAGCAATAGGAAAGATAAAGATTGGAAAAGCACCAGGAAGCGATGAAGTAGCACCACAAATGATGAAATATATAGGAGTAAAAGCAAATGAAAAAAGGTTATACATATATAACCTAATATGGAAGAGAAAAGTAATACCCAGAAAATGGACAAATGCAGTAATTATACCTATATACAAGAAAGGAAACACAAGAGACTGTAGGAACTATAGAGGTATATGACTACTATGTATAGCAGCAAAAGCAGACAAAACCATAATAGAGAGGAAAATTAGAAAAGAAATAAAACATAAATTAGAGGATGTACAAAGTGGATTCAGGAAAGGACACAACACACAAGACCATATATTCATCATGCAACAAGTAATAGAAAGAGCCTTAAAGAAAAATAAAGAAATATATCTGAGCTTTATAGACATGGAAAAAGCATTCAAATCAGTCGAAAGAAAAGATATATGGGAAAGCCTAAAGAAGAAACAAGTAAGTGAAGAACTGATAGAAGCAACAAAGAGTATATACATGAAAACAATAAATACAGTAAGAATGTTAAATATACAGTCAGAACCATTTGAAACAACCCAAGGAGTTAGACAAGGGGGAAGTCTCAGCCCAGTACTATTCATAAATGTAATAGATGAGATAGTGAAAGAATGTAAGAAACCATTCAAGAAATACTGCATTGGTTGGAACAGAATGCAAATGATAAATGCTGAGATGTGTATATTTGCAGACGACATAGTATTAATTGCGGAAACTGCAGAAAAACTGAAATACAACTTAGAGAAATGGAACCTAGAAGCAAGCAAATACAACTTAAACGTAAACAAAGAGAAGACTCAGCTAATGAAAATATCAAGGAAACAAGGGACAGAAGATCAAATAGAAGTAATGATAGACCAACAAAAAATAATACAGACAAATTCATACAAATACTTAGGAACAGTAATCAACAACAAAGGAGACATCGAGGATGATCTTAACAACAGAATGGAAAACACAGGAAAACTATTCCAAGCACTAAATAGAGGATTCCTTAATAACAAAGAAATATAAACAAAGACCAAGATGACAATATACAAAACAATATATATAGACCTACAGTGACATATGGAGCAGAAAATTGGATATTAAACAAAAGAAATCAGAGCAGAATTCAGGCAGCAGAGATGAAATACCTCAGAAGAACGACAGGAGTAAACAGAACTGATAGAATCAGAAACGAAGAAATAAGAGAAAGACTCAAAATCAAACCGATACTCGAGTCAATCAAAGAGAAAAAATTGGCATGGTTCGGACATCTAACCCGGATGGACAATAATAGAAGTAAAAAGAGTGTGGGACGTCAAACCAATAGGGAAGAACAGAAGAGGAAGACCCATTAAAGAATGGAACAGTGACATCTCGCAGATACTGCAGGGTAACAGTAAGACTTGGCAGGAAGCAACACAGATGGCATCCAATAGGAAGGAATGGAGAAAGTTCATTAAGAGCTAGGACACCTCAGAAGACTGTCAAATATTGTAATTTAATGAATTGTATTTTAAACGGCCCAACACCGAAAGGTACAAATGGGTCTACTGATTAAGTAAGTAAGTAAGTCAATTTCCACTTCGGAAATTATTCTCAAAATACAAACATTAGTAAATTTACTAAAATTTGTAGAGTAGAAGTTACCCCGGGAACGGCACTAGGCTCGAATACAAAGAATTAGTTAGTGAAGTACTGAAGATAAAGAGAAGGGAAGTTAGAAGATAAAGAAAAGGGAAGTAAGGGGGCACTACCCTATTTTTAAAGGAATAGGGAAACCTGCGACATATACAATAAGATAACGAGAAAGGTAAGGTACGGTTAGGATAATCATGCGAGAATAATATAAACCGTAAGAGAAAAGTTATTATGGTTACGCGGTACACACTTAATATTTCGCCACATATACATTGTTTATATAATAAATCAAATCGTAATATCAATCAATAACAATGTATGAAAGAGATACATCATGCACATGAAATAAATATATACATAATAAAAAAATAAAAGGCAAATAGTTCATTAACGGGGTTATATTGAGGTACCTATAGTTAAAGTAAATGCTCTATAAAAATTTTATTGAACAGTGAAGTAGCAAGAAACAACTTACCGCACAATTTATTAGGCACCGTACAAAGGCACTTGACAGGTTGCACTGGCAACATGTGTATTGAGACTTCTCATGCAGCGTAGATGATTTAAGTAAGGTACCGAATTATGGTGGATTCAATCAGCACATCAATCATCAAAATCAATGTAGGTACAGGTAATACATCAGGTTAATCCTCACACTAGACTAGACTGGAATAGAATAGACTAAACTGAATGGATGGAGAAAACAGCAAACAGAATTGACTCAGAGGACGTCTGTACGACAAAAGAGACAATTTACTGTAGGAATCACTGTATGAAGAAAGATGGATAATCGTGAATTGAAATAACAGTTTCCGCCGTTTGATGGAGACAACCGTATGCAACAGGAACCACAACGAAAAAGAACTCGATTTTTGATATTAAGGCCAGCTAGGAATACAAAAAGAGTGGGAGTATTTGCCGAAGCGAAAGCGAAGAGTGCCAAGCAAAAGTGATACTTAATTGACAAGCCCGGTGTGGTCTTATTTTCTATAATTTCTATTTTTTTTTTCTGACAGAAAGGATTATTTCATTGAAGACCCACATCTCAGCTTTTCTTAGAAAGTAAACTGGGTTGTTCGACAATAGGAACTAACTTCTTTGTTAAGAGGAAGAGTTTCTATTTAACTAATGAAAGATAATAAGGGAAAGGAACATACTGTGAGCTATTCCGTTGTCGCGAACAGGCATGACAAATCGCTCGTTGCTTATGGGTTATAAGGCATCTAGCAAAGTATATAGACATAGCTGGTGCGAAAGTAATTTTCTAAGAGGAATAATTAAGGAAATTTTAAGCATACTTTATTGTATAAAACACCATTCAAATCGAGAAGGTAGTATCTAAAGAAAAAACTTCACGTCAATATTGGAAGATCACTCGTTCTTTAAAAAAATATCAGAAAATATCGATGTTCAAGTGCAGATCAACAGAAAAAAAAAATAATTATCCGGTTGCTCCTCGCCCAACAGATGACGTTCGATTTCACAACATAGGTCACTTTCCAAAAATTTTGTACTGATGGACAAAGTTTATTGTGAAAAACTCGTTTATGTCTGGTGTAAGGACAACAGTCTATCTTGTTAGATACAACTAATAAGTTTTTTTTGTGTGTATTTAAATAAAAATATTTTGATTCTAAATAAATGTATAAGAGATATGAGTTGTAATTTATTTCTAGAGTTATATTCCTTTATCTACGCGTTTAAGGGTTAAACATAGTTATATAAAGTCGGTTCGCTATATTTACGCGGGTTTCGGATTAAAAATTTTATTGTAAGTACCCAGTTTTAATTACCTGCTCTTTGGGGAAATATCAACTGGTCAAATGAAATGAAAAATATTCCATAACTTTTTTTAATTAAATAATAATGGAAAATCTTTTATATAATTGGCAGTATAATAACGAGAATTACTTCATTAATGGAGTCTAATGTGGCTAATATAAACCTAATAATAATTTTATATTACACTTTACACAGAAAATATGGTCTATGTATATTTGTTCCATGGAGAGAATTTCTAATGAAAAATTTAACTTGCCAACAAAAATGAAAATCAGTCATTATCATCAAAAATATGATAATCGTCATCATCATCACTGTCATCACCATTAATTGTTATTATGATTGGACTTATTTCGTTTATTTTATTTTCACGAGTCCACCAATCTTCTATTAGTTTGTCGCACTTGAATATACAGTTGCACCACACTTCTGGAGTTACAATTGAAAGTGCCTTTTGCCAAGTTTCCCGAACTGCGTCGTCGCTATAACCGTTAGGCCCAATATGGTTGTCATAATATTGTTTTGCTATTCCCCATATATAATCGATGGGATTAAACTGGCAATGATACGGTGGCAGATGTAAAACTTGATGACCGTAACTTTCAATAATCTGATGCACAACAAAGGTTTTTGGTTTTGCGTGGATATTTGCCAAGCGTAATAGTTCTGATTTTAAAATATGTTGTGTAAATGGTATATGTTCCTTTGTCAACCATTCTTTAATATTATTAACAGTCCAAGAATTCGTTGGACTTTTGTTTAATACTTCAGAATGGTAAGGTGCATTGTCTAAAATAATTACGCTGGGCTCACTTAAACCTGGGAGAAGTTTTTCATGTAACCATTTTACAAACATTTCTGTGTTCATATTATCGTGATAGTCACTTGATTTTGATTTTCATGAAAATATTAAATCAGCACCTTCTATAAAACCCGATTTTCCTCCTGCATGTAAAATTATGTGTCGCTTCCCTTCTCCATCAGTATGTTTGATAGACTTTACGTTATCATCTTGCCATATTCTCTTGGTTGCACCCCTAGAAACTATCGATGTTTCGTCTAAATATATAAAATTTGCCCTTTCTTCTTTTAATTTAGAATATTTTCTTAGAAAGTTAATTCTTTTATGCACAACAGAACTTCTTTCACAAAGGGCTTTTCTGTTATCCTTCTTTTGAAATTTGAAACCCAAATTATGTATCACTTGCCATAGACTTGTTCTGCCAATTTCGTCTTTTTTTCTATCAAATCGTCAAATTTTCTATCTTTTAATTCCGAGAGAATTGTATTTAAGGTCACATGTTCCTTGTTGGCTCGCATTCGATAAATGGTATCACGAATTTCAAATTTTTTTCCATCTGGAATATCTTTCGTTTTCAAAGATAGGCGAGTTTTTCGGTGATCTTCTTTCGGCCGTTCATTATTGCGATTTTGTAATACTCCTCTTAGTTTGGTTTCACTAATTCCTAAAGCATCACATACGCGTTGTTGAACAGACATTACCGATTTTAAAGGACCGCCATTTTCTTTTTCATCCGTAAAATACTTATGTACACTACAAATTAGACTATCTACATCTAACACACGTCTAGGCATCTTTAAATATTTCCACCAAACATACAATGTCAACACTGGCAAATAATTAATTCAACTGCAATATTGTAACAAATTTATACCTACCCTAATGTTATTTTAATGTATTTTGAAATATGACCATTAATGCAGTTTTTACCTAATTTTCTGGGAAGTCGTTTACTGCAACTGGTTATCAATGAGTCATTAGCATAATTTTGTTAATCCGAAACCCGCGTAAATATAGCGAACCGACTATACTGTTGTCTTAACTGACATCAAAAATCACATTTAATAAAGCTATATTGTAATGAAGAGCGATGCTGGATACTTAAGTATTTCTGAAATTACGCATAAAGCAACTCTTTTTGCTGGGTAGTGAAATTATTTATAGCAACATTTATTTATATACAAACATATTAGTAGCCAAAAAATTTCTAAATTTAATGACTTAACATATTAAAAAAAAGTATCGTATTTTTCAGAACAATTGACAATAATATATTTTGAAACTATGCACTCAATTGTCAACTCTAAATTGAAACAAAACTATTTTCAATATGTTAATATAGTTATTTGTTTCTCTTTAAATAAACACAAAACTCATTGAAACTGTTTAAATACAGCTCAATTAATTTAGAATGTTAATGAAATCACATTTATATCTGGTAACGCTTTGTGCTAACACCACAGAACATTTTAAATCTGTTTACACGTTTCATATCCATAAAATTAATGCTCAAAACCATCCTTGCTTTAAACTCACTGGCGAGTGCCTCATTCGCGATAAATATTTATGAATTAAAAAAAAAATATGTAACATAATATATTCAATTTCGTTGTTTTTACAATTATCTTTAAATTCTAATTTAGTTATTCTACAGAGTGCGAAGTTAAAATTTCAATTCAAATAATCCGAAGGTAAAAACATATTGGAGGATACATTTTATGTACGTCATGAAAAAATTTTCGCTTGAAATTATTAGCTTGAACTTCAAGCCATTAACGCCGACATTTATTTTTTTTTTCAAATTTCAAAGTTTTTCTAATATACATGTAATTATCAGTAATATTTTTTTGTCTATTGTAATATTCATTAAATTATTTTATATACACTGCGCTAGAAAATTAACGCATAATTTTAAAAACCCCCGGTATATTGTAAAATTTATAGAAAGAACGTATTTCTTCAATTTTAAAAATTTCAATTTCGTCATTAATTTATAATGTTCGTTTGTTTAGATAAGTTGTTTGTTTAGATGTTTAGATTTATTATGTTATATTATTGGTATTGATTTAATTGATTTAAACTGATTTAATCAATTTCTTAAATTTAATCACATATATTATAACTTTAATTCCTTCAGCCGGAAGATTTTAATCCCTTTTCTCAATCTATTGGACTCACTTATATTAAATTTTTTACGATACGAGCAGTATTAAACAATCTCATTTAAATACGAAGTCTTACATTAGCTACAAATATATACTATTTATTTTTTCCTTGTCCTAGATGTAAGCAACATAAAAGGACATTTCCATATATTTAAGCTAATTCGTCACAAATTACACTTTTTAGACCACACTCCATACGATAAAGAGTAACATAAGCTGCCTAATGCATACGTCATTCTCTTAAACATGACCTTCAACAACACCAGTAATTTACATCTTTTATATCCAATATTAAATAATTATAGAACAATTTTTAAATCCCAACACCTGGATTGCTGTTATCATTTTAACATCATCAAAAATTTTTTTTTTTAATCTTTTGGCTGTAGTAATACTATGTTTAACTAATATTGTTTCATGGTACATTGACATTTTGTTTTTGACACCGTTCATGGGTATCTTCTTATCAATTAGTTACCAGCTGAAGTCCGTTTGAAGAGGTTTACTCTCCAGACACTGGAACTCACTTAAGCATGGGTGTATGTTACCTGAAGTAAAATTTAATTAAAATATTAAACATCATATAATATTATTAACATCATGTACAATCTTTGGTAACACATTACATTTTAAAGGGTTTTTACCCAAATATTTTGGTGGCTCAGGTATGGTAACCTGTAAGTATAACCATTTTGTTTTTTTTAACCTTTGTCAAAATTTTAAACCACGTTTGCTGTAATTAAATCGTTTATACTTATTTTAGGTATTTTAACCTGATGATGGAACAGTTGTTCCAAAAACGTTCGTGCTTTTAATGTTGCCCTTTTGAGGGTTTTTATAAAATAAAATATACCCACATACAAAGACTAACCTCTTTTGTTATACGTGGTATACAGCCAGCTGCAGGAATTATTTTCCTTGTGGATTTATGTTATATTGTTAATTTCAATACATTTTTTGTAAAAAAAGATAAGGTTTTTATTTAAGATGTTCTAAAACAACTATAAAGCAGAAAAGAACAAACAAAAATTTTTTCATTACAACTCAAAAAAAGAATTTTAAAATTATGCGTTCATTTTGGAGCGCAGTGTATTTGAATTTTTGAATTTTGAACCTTATACAGTGCGTCCATAACGTATTAAGTCCACATTAGCTAAATAAACAACAGTATTAGAAATTCCCGAAACGGGTCGATTTTTTGATTTAATTTAATATTTTTTTAAATTTTAATTTAATGATTCTTAATATGATCACATTCACCATTTTTTTAAATGCAACCCCCAATTTTTTTTTAATTTATAGATTTCCCTTGATGAGCTGATTCCAAAAATATATAACGCGTTGCTTCAAATTAGTGCAGGGTGGCAAAGTAACTCGTAAATTAAAATAAATAAAATTATTAAAAATTCCCGAAACAGGTCGATTTTTGATTTTAATTTACTACTTATTCAAATTATAGTCCAATACCATTTTTTTAAGGAACCCGTTTCTTTCAGTTCATATTATTACCTTGCTGATTCCAAAAATGTATAAAGCGTTGCTTTAAATTGGTACAGGGTGGCAAAAATGCAAAAATTCCAAGTTACCTACAAAATAATAATTTAAGGGTAAACATAATAAACATATTAAAATAAATCACATATTGTTATACAACTACTTTACTATTATGCAATTACTGTGATACATTAAAAAAATAAACAAACGAAAATTTACCATAAATGTTCAAATTGTTCTCCATTGATCGTGAGACAATGACTGAACCAATCATTACTTTCGTCTTATAGCATCTGTAGCATAGCAGGTGTGAAGTTCTTTATTTCTTGTCTAATTTGGTCTTATAGTTGAGGGATAATATCAAGTCTGTTTGTTTAGAATTTAGATTTTACATAACCCCATATAAAGTAATCTAATGGGTTCAAGTCAGGTGATCTAGGGGGCCATTCCACTGATCCCGTTCTTCCTATCTACCGTTGTAGAAAAGTTGTAGAAATGTATTTTGTAGGAAATCCAGATATAATCCCAATAAGATATAAGCCCATACGTTCGTTTTTATGGTCTTTGCGTATGGGACACTTATATCCAGTGTGGGTTTTCATCAGACCAATAACAGGTGTTATGTCAGTTAACCAGAATTTACAAAAAAACAGAATTTACGATGAGTGTATCCTCCCTATACTCACGTATGGTTCACAGACGTGGACACTCACCAAGTCCAATATGGATAAAATAGTAAAAGCACAAAGAGCGATGGAAATATCAATGCTGGGGGTAAGACTTATAGACAAAAAAACAAACAAATAGATTAGAAGCAAAACCAAAGTAAAAGACGAAGGAGAACATGCTGCCAAATTAAAAAAGAGCTTCGCAGGACACAATGCCCGACTGAAGGATAAGAGATGGAACCACGAAATACAACAGTGGAGGCCATGGTTATGAAAGAGAAGCAAAGGAAGACCACAAATGAGATGGGCTGATGACATTAAGAAGATCAGAGGACACAACTGGAAGCAAGTGGCGCAGAATAGAAGACACTGGATTGATTTGGGGGAGGCCTATGTCCAAAGTTGGATTACTTAAGGCTAAAGAAAAAGAAGAAGAAGAAGAATGTCTTATAACATGACGACCGTTCAAATGAAACGTTGCCTTGTCCGAAAATATAACATTATCAATGAAATTATTAGGTTGGTTCATCATAAACTCGTAGAATTCAGTTCTTCGGTCAAATCATGGATAAGACGTACTTCATAAGGATGGTATTTTACCTTTTTAAAAACATAATCCCTATAAGATAAAGTCCTAAGCACCTGCTCTAATAAAAATATATATCAGGAAGAAAAAACCTGCTAACAACGGCTCTCACTAAAAATGACTACCCATTGTATTTGTAAATTTTATAAGTTATACGAAAAAAAAAACAACACAGCACTACAAGCAATCTAGAAAAACTTACAATAAGGGTCTCAAAGATGACAAAAATACCATATGTAAATGTTATTAGAAATACTAAAGAGGATAGGAAACAAGTACAACATGAACAACATTTAAAACAACCAACACACTGAGATTTATCATGTCCAAAACCAAACCAAACCTAACAACTTAGAAAACATATAAAAACTGCATCTATAAAATACACTGTGAATGCAACAATTTCTACGTGGAAGTAACCGCAAGACAAGTTTCAGGATAAACAAACATAAAACACACATTAAGAACTGACACTTCGAGAAATCCAATATATACAAACCTTCCTGGGACAACGCACACAGACCTTAATGGAAAGATGCATCAATAATCTGAAAGAAACAAACACGAAAAAGATAAAAGTCCAAATAAACAGTCCTCATCCTACTAAACGAAGAAAAATGTGTAGCAAACTCATCAACAGAATGTGGCAGGCTTTGTTTTTTAATACTATAAAAATATAAACAAAAGTATTTACTATTTTTATTGGGAATAAGCCACAATTTGATTTTAAAATAGTTTATTTTTGGCCTTTCGATTTCCACTTCGAAAATCGTTCTGTATTTGCGAACGATTTTTGAAGTGGAATTAACAAGTCAAGAATAAACTTAAATAATTTTAAAATTAAATTGTGGTCCATTTCCAACAAAAATAGTAATTGCATTAAGATGCCACAAGAAAATAACTTCAGAACAATAACATCGGAGTACTAGGAAGTCGAAAAACATCATCTTCAGTCTTATACACAACACATATGCAACACACAATACAATAATACACGTAAATACAATCCTACTATTGATCAATTTATGTAACTCAACCAAGATTATAATATATTTTTTACACAAACAAACAAACACAAAATACAAAAAACTGTTCGAATTTGATATTCCTAGGGTAAAAACACCACCCTCAGTTTTTTTTCAAACATTTAAATGCTGTTTGCCTACAAGATCGAGGTCAAGCACGTTAATTTTAAAATAACATAACCAACAACAAAAACTTTTCCTGTATATTTTCCAGAATTAGTATAAATAATCTTTTTTAAAAATGATTTCCGGTGTGGAAACTTCAAACATTCTTGTATTCTGTATACTGTACACCAACAAATAAACACGCAAATAAAAGCCACAACTAGGTATTTTCAATACATAATATTGTACAAAATAAATGTAGGCACATATTTTAAAAAATATTAACCTAAAAATAGTACATTTTTGTTGTAAGATATTATTGTAATTCTATTTTTGCTCCTTCCACAACAATGGCACCTCCACCGTTTTTTTTCTGGTGGTTCTTCATCGTTGTCGTCTTCTATGTTTTTGTATTGCTTCAAGAATAGTTTTAAACCTAGAGGTAAACTCTGTATTTTAGCCCTTCTCTTTGATAGATAGAATTTTATCAATGCCAATGATAATTCTTTGAGAAATACTCTTCTATATTTTTGAGGATTGTGAATGTTCGCAGCTTTGTATCGTAATCTGGCTGTTATTTACGGCAATGTTAAGGAGTTGAAAGAACAATAGCATTGGCCATCTTCGTGTTATTCGGGATACCAAATAGGTATTGCACATTTTTGTCTACAGTTTTTACGCCTCTTTTATGTGTATTATAGTCTTAAATTATAATAGACTGTCAAAGTCTTTAGACGCATTTATATGTTTAATCTTGAAAATTTAATTATTTAGGCGAATATTTCTACGGGTTTGAACATTTAAATAGTAAATAGTGATAAAAATAGCCCGTTAGTGACTGAAAGTTGGCGCCAATTTGCTAAAATATTAATAAACGATTTTTTTAACGAATTTTAGTGCAGTAAACTTCAAATTGAATTTGAATTAAAACAAAATTTTAATTGAATTTATTTGTGACGAACGGTTAATAAAATAATAGTGTACAGTGTCCAAAAACAACACAAATAGAGCCTATTGGCCCAGAGAAGAATTGCAAAAACTACAGATGACGAAAAATGTAAGTGAATTGGACGATATAGTAGACTATAATATTTACGAGGACTTGCCAGAGATTAATGATAATGGTGATTTAAACACAAATTCAGATTGTACATAGTCTGACACAAAAAATGCAGATCCATTAGATGCAAATTTAAATTTCAATTCGAATACTGGTAAATTAAATGCTGACATAAACATAAATTCACGTTCATCAGACAAAAATACTGTACATAGCTCTGACATTATTGAATCAAATGTTGATCAAAACATAAATTTAGGTCTATCAGGCCCAAATTTAGAATTAAACATTAATAAAATAGACAATAGACTACTAATATTACCCATAACGATAGTGATAGTGACAGTGATCGCGATACATACGAAATATCAACGGACCGAGAAAGACAATTCTCCTAGGGAGGAGACTCGGATAGTAAGTTTGAAGACACTAACCTTATTAAAAAAACTAAAAAAAATAGAAGAACGGAGATGGAATCGAAATTAGCTAACTTAATGCAAACATTGGTTGCCCAAATGAAGAAAATGGAAGAAGAGAACAAATGATAAATCAAATCTGTCAGATGCAGGAGGAAAATAAAAATATTCAGAAAGAAAATAGAAAACAATTGACCAAACTTGAGGAAAAATAACCATCAAGGACTTAGTAATTCAAAAATTTACACAAAAGTTACTTAAAACGATGGAAAAAATGACAGAAAAAGAAAAGCTTATAAGTAACTTGACTCATGCTGAAAAACTTGCACAAAAACAAAAAACAGTGCAAAAAAACGGTTGAAAACCAGGCAAAAATTCAAAAACAAAAAAGACTCAGTACTAATACTGGCCAAGCAAATATGTCCGAAGAAAACGAAACGAAGTGGACAGTTCAATAAAAGAAAAAACAAGCAAAAACAGTCATAGAAGAAAAAAAAATGAGTGATGATGAAAAGTAGTCACTTATAATACAAAAGAGAAATAAAGAAGTATGCATAGCCAAATGTATGCTAAGAAAACAACAAGAAAAAGAGAACAATAATAACACTGTAGTGGAAATGAAAACTTGCACTCGTTATGTCCTGCGATGGAAAGGGGTGGTTGCTTATAGTATGGGGTCAGATAGGTACCACATCATTACAGAGTGTGACCGGTTTGATCTTCGGACATGTGGGTCCCACTGTTCCATTGAAACACGCCTGTCACTCGGAGCTGGGGTTCTACAAAAATTGTTGTGTGTAGTCTAAAATTATCATTTTTTTCCCTTTTAGCATCTATTGTAGAGTTACTTTGCATGGTAGATAGAAAAGTGGCAGCATTATTTATTTTTTGTTGCGTAGAACACAAAGGTACCTCCTTTTTAAAAACCAAAAGTAAATGATCCAATTGGTATGTTTTTACTTGGTAAAAACTCTGGAGGTCATTCACTTTTATTTTGGTTTAGTGTGCCAACCATCGATATCTATTATTTTAAAAGGTCAATTGTCAAAGGATAACTAGTATACTAATTGTCGCATCTTAAGTTACAATTTTTACCAATTTAGTGGTCAATGGTGCAGACCCTGGACAGTTCTATTACCTTTACCTTGATTTCAGTAAGCAAACATCCGTAATGATTAAATGCATAAAAATGGAGTAATGGTAAAATTAATGCATATATTTGACATATTTAGTCATTATATTATATATTCCTCAGATTTTCAAAAAAGTACCTTCGTTAGTACTCGTTAGTCTTATATTTTATATCTTATCTTCATTTACTTAACATTTCATAAATATTTTTATATTATTTATTATAGATGAATCATTCAAACGTTTTTTTGGAATTAGATGTCTTTGTTATTTACGTCATTGCAATTTCTGTCCATTTTTCTAATCAAGGATTAAAACTGTTGCTGACCTTTGCTGATGATATAGATGCAGTCACGCTTTCTACAAGAGACGTGAGAGAGGTGTTTTCACAGCTTGAGAAGGAAACAGGTAGTCTGGGTCTCCGAATAAATGAAGAAAAGACGAAATACATGGTAGTAATTAAAAATCCAAGACCAAGAGTTAGGCAGAACATCAGTATTAATGATCACAACTTCGAAGTAGTAAAGGTTTAAATACCTGGGGGCGATAATCTGCGGGGATAAATAGCTGCGGGAAATAGAGCATTACACTCCCTTTCAACATTATTAAGATCGAAACTGCTAAAGAGAAAATCTAAATTAACACTGTACAAGTCGATTATTCGCCCAATTATTACATATGGCAGTGAAACATGGATTCTCAACCAGCGGGAAATCAATAAGCTTCTTGTATTTGAAACAAAGGTTCTCAGAATAATATTTGGCCCTCAAAGAGATGAATTCACAGGGGATTGGAGAAGACGCCGCAATGCTGAATTGGTGACTCTGTATGGAACTAAAAACATAGTTAGACATATCAAGGCAAACTGAATAAGATGGGCAGATCACGTGGTACGATCAGAGGATGACAAAGTGTTAAAGAAGTGTTTTTTTAAAGACCAGATTTTAGAAGATCAGTAGGCCGAGCGAGAAAAAGATGGAAGGTTGATGTTGAAGCCGATTTATCTAGAATTGGGGTACAACAATGGGAAATGGAAGCGCAAGATCGTAGTGAATGGAGGGCGATAGTGGATGCGGCGAAGACTTACCCAGAGTTGTAAAGCCAGTGAAGAGGAAGAAGAAGAATTTCTGTCCATTTGTATTTCTTTTGATATATCAAAATACAAAAAATTTAAGTAAAGTGTCTACGAGGACTTGATGATAGCAACTGATTTGAATGACAAAATTGACATGTTAGGTCGGAAGTTCGAACAGAGCAGTCATTATAAGTTAATATCTGTGTTTAAATATGAAAGAAGCCATCAATATTTAAAAATTTGAATAAGTTAAAGTTAAAATAATTTAACAGTAGCAACCATCAATGTTGTAGTATTAAATTGTGAATTTATCCTAAATTTATGTTAAGAACCTGGAGAAAAATGTTTTATTGATTGATGTATGTGGAATAAATTGTAGTGAAGAATAGTGTGGGTACTGATAGGCAACCAACTATACATAGGTCCAATGAATTGGTGTGAAATCAGGATTCTAATAAAAGGCCCTTTATGTTTTGCAACATTTGGTACCTGGAAAATGCAGAATAGACATATGTGGGAAGTTGGATGCTTGAGACTTTATTGTTGATGGGTGAAATAGGAAAAATATTTTTTGAAAATGATATTCAGTGAATGCAATAAAATTCTTTTGTAATGTGGTGTTCGTGAGGTAAGTAACTTATATCTTGAGCATAGAAGGCCCTATATGTTAAAAGACAACATTTGGTACCTGGTAAATATAAAAGAATTCTCAAGTTACAAGTTCGTGAACATAAATAACTGGTTATCTGTTATTGGATACAGTTGGTTAGTTGTTTTTTGTTAACAAGTATGTGAGACGATTAGAAATTGATAGTTGAAACGTAGTTTTATAATAAGTTAATCGGACGTTACTCGGCTTATAACTTAAGAAGAAGAGGCCCTATCTGTTATAAAGCAACACTAGTTACATAAGAAGTATAAAAGGATAAGTTATAAGTTTATGAGTTTAAAGTGGGTAGATAGAGTTAATAAACTGTTGTTGTATATTGACAAGATATGTAAGAACTGCAAAAGTAGAATGTTTGTAGGTGGCTCTGTTAAATTTAAGTAAAAAGGGAGAATGAGTAATTTTGAAAAGTTGTTGAGAAGAGGAAAGACTCTACAGGAGGCTGGGGTCTCTAGAGATCCGAAAACCAAATCCTGAGGAAGCTATATGGATACGTAAAGTAATATGAGGAATGGAAAGGATGAAAAGATGATGATCTTGTTTAAACAGATATATGGGTGGTTTTTGTGATAGGTGGACTCAACTTATAACTTAAGGAGAAAAGGCCCTATCTGTTATAAAGCGACACTAGGTAAATAAGAAATGTAAAAAGGATAAGTTATAAGTTCACGAGCTTGAGGTGGGTGGAAAAAGTTGATAAACTATTGGTGTATATAGACCGTACGTGTAAGAGCTGCAAAAGTAGAATGGTTGCAATGACTCTGATAAATTTCAGTAAACAGAAAATTGAAAATTAAAAAGAAAATGAAAAATGTGATGTTTTTAAAAATTGTGAGGAGAGGAAGTTTTGAGAAGATTAATTGTGTCGAAAAGAAGCAAAGAGAACATTAAATATAGGGATCAGACCTGAAATGTAGATTAAATAGAAAGGAGTGGGGAAAGATAGAGATTTTGATCTATTGAGAAGAGGTTTTGGAGTGAACTAAGGAAGATGAATAATTGATGAACGAATAATGATAAATGTAAATTTTATTGTAGAAGTAAATTAAGGATGTGGGTTATGAGAATAATTGGCTATGGAGTGGGAGGAAGTCTCAATTGAATGAGACATGACGATTAACACAATTTGGACTTTTTTGTTTTTCTTTGATGATTTCAAGGATGATGGAACATGGTTTCCGAAAACGTTTTGTCTTCATGACATAGCCCGTTTGGGTTTTTAATTTACATATACCTTTTATAAAGGATTTTTACTTAAATTTTTTGTGATACATGGTATACAGCCAGCTACAGGAACTTAGTTTCCTTGTTTTTAATTATTCATAACGAAACACCTCTATATCAGTCTGTTTGGCGTGATAGTCATCATTTTTGTCTACGTTATTATATTTCTTTGTATCCTTCTCTTTTATTTTATGTATAACACGTCTACCTCTGATCATAAATATTTAAAAGCCTTTCTAACACTTTTAAACTTTATCGCTATATCGATTCTTTTATATCATTATATCCCCAGTTTTATTCCCTTTATGCAGTGCTAGAAGTTCATAAAAAATGTTCACTAAAACAATATATGGTAACATCCAATATACCTCTGAGATATAAACTTAAAGTAGTTTTAGTACCTATCAATGTAGAAAACTAAACTCAGATATTTAGGTATACCTATATTCAGGTGATGTTGAGACCAAAGTTCAAGAACAAACAAGAGAAGCAAATTGTTGAAATGTTAATATCCAAACCTGCATAGTAGCTCTAAGATATATGATAACATAACGCACAAACCAGTACAGAATCTTTAAAATTCAAAAGAAGAAATAGCAGAAATATACGTCCTATAATTGTTGGAAATAAAATCCCTGTGCAGGTGTAAGAAAAGAACAAGAGAAAACAAGGAAAAACTAGAACAAATGAAGAAACATTAGTAAAAGAATGTGTTTAATAGAAATAAATACCTCTAAAATAATGTCTATTATTAGTCAAAAATATGATATCATCCATTTTAATATACTATGTACCGATTTATTTGGTTTTGTACAAATATATCAATAAGTCGTTAATAGATTGTGGTTGTAAATAGTTGCAGTGTTTTATTCCATATAAATATCTTCGCTCTTATCCTAATGGGAAAAATAGCAAATCTCAATATTTTATTTTGTCATTTAAGCAACGTTACTATAAGTAGAAAACGAAACACCGAAAAGTATCTGACAAAGAAAAGAAAAAAAAAACTTATCTGCTTTTAACGGAATGAAAACTTCTTTCTGAACTAAGAAATCTGCTCCACTAAACGTAAAATGTGTATATTTACTTAAAACGCTTTCAGATGAGGAAATTGCTACATCGAATAACGTTGATGTGATTCGATCTCTTAATGTTAGTAGATTTAGAGTATTCAACCAAATAGAATGTACACATAATACACACGGAAACATTGATTTCGCATTTAAGGGACACTAGTTTCTACTACAGGTAATTTAACCTCTTTGATAAAGTATTTTTGATGTTCGGTTTGCGGATGATTTAAGAGGATTTGTTGGGAAATCTTTTAGAATTCACGTGTTATCGAAAGAATTTTTATTATTATGATAAAATGTTATTGGAGCAATAAAAGATAATTATTTTATTGAATGCAAATTTACAATCTACTCCTTAAAATATATAAATTAAAACTACATTATCTTGAAAAGATTTTGTCTCGTGGGTGCCCAGTGGCAGTTAACCAATAATTATCTAGTGAGATTATTTGATCAGTTCTTCTTAAGTCTTCTTTCTTATCTTTGATGGTTGGATAGTTCACGTACAAGTTGGCTATCATGTTGTAACATGATATTTTTATACTTTTCTGCTTTTGATCGAATTTCAACAATAATGAATGGGATTTTTAAATTCTACTGTATTGTGTTGTATATGAACAAGAGTGCGTTTATAACGGTGCATTGAATATTGGACTAAAATGTTTATAGTACTGCTTTTGCATCTAGACGAGTATGTTCTAGATATTTTATTTCTACTTTTATTAAAATTGGTGTATTCTTAAAGATGACTTGAGGACATCTGTTGCTTCTTGTAGTAAAGTAATTTGAGTAGACTTAGTAATATTTGCTACCGTTGTTTATAAATACTGCTACTCCTATGCCTTGGGAATCAGTGGACGAATCAGTAAAGATGTGGGTGTAATTTTTGTAATTCGAGACTATTTTTTTATAATTTTGATATATGTAAATTGATATCATATTTAATATATTGCGTTAATTTGGTGTTTGCAAGAGAAGTTTTGATAATCCACGAAAGAATGCTGTGTTCATTCATCATTAAAGTTCTGGAAAAATTTTGGAGATTTAACATTGATATTAATTACTATTTAAATGGGAATAAGCCACAATTAAAGGTTAAAATACGTTTATTGACGTTTCAATTTCCACTTCGGAAATCGTTCTTAAAATACAAACATTAGTAAATTAAACAAATTTTGTTTTTTGTTACTTAGTGAAAAATTCTTCTAATAATTAAATTTTATCTGACTCATCTATATTGATAATTCAGACATACCTTATACATTTTAAAGTAGACGACTTTAAAATGATATTGCCAATATTGTTGAGTTGCGTTTCTGGGACGACTTTACTTATAAGATAGTTCATTTGATTACATGAAATCAACTTTAACTTGAGAATATCCGTCAGAAAAGATCATAACATGTAATTCGTCTTTAAAAAAACAAATACATGCCATGATGACAGTAAAATTCTCCTGTTAGTGATTCCATAGTAAATTATGAGGGAAAAACCAGAAAAAAACCTCATAATACTATCCCGACATGGTAAGTATTTGATCGTGCATTTAGTTTACCTTCAATAAACACCAAATTCCGATTTTATATTTTTTGTTATTTAAAAAACATAAATGATGTATTCTCTATATGTTACTAACTTACCAATACTGGTATTTTTATGTAACATATAGAGAATACATCATTTCTGTTTTTTAAATAACAAAAAATATAAAATCGGAATTTGCTGTTTAGTGAAGGTAAACTAAATGCACGATCAAATACTTACATGTCGGGATAGTATTATGAGGTTTTTTTCTGGTTTTTCCCTCATAATTTACTATGGAATCACTAACAGGAGAATTTTACTGTCATCATGGCATGTATTTGTTTTTTTAAAGACGAATTACATGTTATGATCTTTTCTGACGGATATTCTCAAGTTAAAGTTGATTTCATGTAATCGAATGAACTATCTTATAAGTAAAGTCGTCCCAGAAACGCAACTCAACAATATTGGCAATATCATTTTAAAGTCGTCTACTTTAAAATGTATAAGGTATGTCTGAATTGTCAATATAGATGAGTCAGATAAAATTAAATTATTAGAAGAATTTTTCACTAAGTAACAAAAAACAAAATTTGTTTAATTTACTAATGTTTGTATTTTAAGAACGATTTCCGAAGTGGAAATTGAAACGTCAATAAACGTATTTTAACCTTTAATTGTGGCTTATTCCCATTTAAATAGTAATTAATTTAAAATGCCACAAGAAAATAGCTTCAGAACAATATTAACATTGATATGTAGCGGTGAATTCTAATATACAATGGTTGGTGGGGGAGGGGGGTGCTGTTTTGTCTGATAGATAGTGATGTTTCAATTAGTTAGCAGTATGGGCTTTCTATAGGCGTTGTTCTGTAAACTCCTAAAATTATTCTTAATTCGGTGTTGTGTGTAGTATCTAGGCATATAAATTTAAACCCCTTTGGGAGTAAGATTTTCGATGTGATTTTTCCATGATAGGCGTTCTTTGAATATCATACCCAGAAAATCTATATGTGAAGAGTAGTTTTGGGTTTGTAAAGAAATATTGATGCTAATTACAGTTCTGTTATATTTCTTTTTGAGAAAAAATGTAGTTTGTTTTGTTTGGAGAAAAATTGTATCCAGACATTATAGACCAACGTTCAAAGAATGTTATGCATTGCTGAATACTTTGAGCCGTAGTGCTAAGATATTTTCTTTTGATTAACACGATTATGTCATCTGCGTAAAGTCTAGCTACAACTAGTTTCTTTAAGTCTTTTAAGGTGTCGTTCATAGCAATTAAAAATAAAGTTGGGCTTAAAATCCCCTGTGGGATGGCATTTAATTGTTCCTTATTGGAGGTATTATACCAGAAATGCGAACCTGGTGATCTTGTCGAGATAAAAAATTGTGTATGAAATTTAATATATTGCCTTTTAATCCCCATTGCTGTAGTTTACTTGGGATAATTTTATGGCATATAGTATCAAATTTTTTAATAGTATCAAAATAAATTGCTGGACATTTACCTTTTATAGCAAATGCTTCGTTTATATGTCTTTTTAGGGCAATAATGTTATCAAGTGTGCTTCTGAAAGGGCGAAAGCCGGATTGTTCGGGAATTAATAATTTGTGAGTTTCCAAAAACTATATTAGTCTCTTATTGAATATTTGTTCTAATAGTTTGCCCGTAGAGCATGTTAGTGAGTTTGAGCTATAAGAATTTCCAGATTAAGCAGAAATAAAATTAGTCAAGCAGGGTTTGTTTCTCCGTTTCTGGATGATATTTTAGAAAATAAGCTGGATATAATCGGGACCAGATGATTAGTATGCGTTGTTATCGTCTATTTATCAACAAATTTAGACTAGTACTATTAGACGCATTGATACTAGGTGTGATTAGTTGTCTTTTTATGTAATACTAGTGATTTTTCTGGTCACCATGCGACGGGGGATCCAATCAATTGCTACTACAATCATTCCACCTATTTTTTTCTGTCTTCCTCATATTTAAGGCTAGGACGACAACAGAAAAATAGGGTAGAGGCACCACTTTTGGCCACTACCCCACCTATGGCCATTTCACTATGATTCGTAGGACAATAAGTATGGCGTTCATCAAGCAATAAGCTTGAAGCTGCTAAAATGTCAAATATTTATATAGGAAGTGGGAACAGTGACAGAAACCTACCTAACTGATTTATTTCATTGTTGATGTTTGAGTGGTAGTGTGTTAAGAAACATCTGATATCATCGTTTTAAATCCTATACTATATGATATTTTTTCTTCACTGGAAGTGAGAGATAAGGTAAATAGACACTTTTTATTTTATATTTCATATTTTTCATTATAATTTAGTATTATATTTAAAAAAATTAAGGTAGCCATAAGTGGAAACCGAAAATCACTATTTACCTACTTATGGATAATCTGCTGGCCACAAATAGATAAACGAAATCCACTTTTGGCCTGGTTACCTTTCTACTAATGTATGCATGTTCACATAAATATAGCTATTTTATTTCTTTTAGTGAAAATACCAAACGCACTTAAGAATAATAAAAGCAGAGTAGAAAAGGTAAGAATACCAAAATTTCAGTATTCAGCTTCAAAATTAAATTTATCATTAAATGCCATATCCGAAGAAATGCCTGTGGCCACAGCCAGTCGTCAATTTAAAGTTCCGGGAACTATTTTGCGCAATAAAATATCCAGAAAGTCTCCAAGAGATTCAATGCACTGTGAATTCGATTCTCACTTGGGAAAAAAGACTGAGGAGCTCCTAGTTGAATGAATATTAAATTGTGCAAAGATGGGGTTTCCAATTGATAAAGACGGGTTATTGAGTTCGGTACAAAAACTTGTTCCAGAGTCAAATATTAAAACTTCTTTTGTCAACGAACATCCAGGCAAAAAATGGTATTACAGCTTCCTTAACAGGCACAAGCAACTGTCCCAGAAGAAAGCAGAATACACTCACGGTGGTAAAGGCGCAGTAACTGAAGAGAAAATACGTAAATGTTTCGACGAAGTTCGTATGAATTTAAGCGATATGAGTGCTACCAGTGTTTTAGATCATCCAAAAAGGATTTACAATATGGATGAAACATGTTTTTGTTTAGAACCAAAAAGTGATACTGTAAATGGATCGCGAGGAAAAAACATCTATGATGAACGAACCTCATAAGATAAGGAAAGAGGTTTTTAAATAAGGCTTTTTACAGTAAATGCAGAAGGAAAATTCGCTTCTCCTTTAACACTTTTTAAATATGACCGGATTCCGTCCGCTGTATGTAAAGCAGCTCCTAAAGGTTGGGGATTAGGGAAAAGTGCAAGAGGCTGGATGACTGCAGAATGTTTTTTTAAGTATTTTTCAAACGTTTTTGTACCCTACCTAAAGGAGTCTCAAATAAAGTTCCCTATTCTTGCCTTTTTAGATGGACATTAATCCCATCTGACCCTATATTTAGGTAAATTTTGCAGAGAAAATCAAATAATTTTAATAGCATTGCCCCCTAATGTTACTCATATCCTCCAGCCTTTAGACGTCTCTGTGTTTGGGCCTATAAAACAAAAGTGGAAACATGTTCGAAAATATAAGATAGAAAACAGTGGTCAGGAGATTACTAAATCATTTTTATCTATGGCACTGGCTCAGTTGATTGATGATCCAAAAATGATCTCTAATATAATATTGGAATTTAAAGCCACAGGTCTGTACCCTTTCTCAGAAAATAATGTGGACTACAGTAAAATTGTATTGACAAAACCCGACATATTTCAAACCAAAGATATTAACACTGAAGCCACAGTTTTCCCTAAATATTTGGAATCAAAAATTGATGTGGTTCTTCTGGACCAATTTAAGACAACAAAAAGAAGAAACCATGAATGGGAAGGTAATGTTAAAGATAAATCGCTGTACAATATTTGGTTTCAAATAGCAAACGAAGTAGAAATGCAACCAACCGAAAGTAGAGATCCGGTTCTGGCGAGAAAAGATCCAGAACCTGATAATAATGCTCTGAAAATAATTCTTCCAAACATATGTCCCCTGGAATCTACTACAAATGATAATATGATAAATGCTGTGTTTTCGGACTCTTCCAATTCTGATTATTTAGGCGATCAAGTTCCGACCACATCGACTGCTAGCAAAATTGTGATGGATAGCAGTTTTTGCCCAGATAAGGTAGAATAAGTCAAACGTAATTTTTTTTTTTGTACAAACACAGATTTCTTTAACAGTATTTTACAATGTGCTCCCGTACCCTCAACAAAAGGAACCGGACTCAAAGAAAAAAAGGAGAAAAGAATACACACCAAATATTGTCACATCTGATAAGTGGGTGGAGTATCATGAAGAATGTGAGAAACTTAAAAATGATAAAATAAAAAAACAAAAGCAAGAAAGGAAACAGACTCGAGAGCACAACAAACAGATGAAGGCACAAAAAAAGTCAAAAAAATGGAACAAAAGACAACAAAATTTATAACGACGAAACCTAAAAGACACGATTTAGATTCAGGCTCTTCTTCAGAAGAACATGAAGAATGGGAGGAAACTGGTAGTAGTGGAGACGATGTTGACTTCATGAAACCAGAACTAGAAAATATTTAAATGTACGATACCGATGATCTCAAATTGGGAGACTTTGTGCTTGCCAGATTTAAGCAACTGTGTAAAAGATCGACGACAACATATAAATATACTGTGTTTTGTTCTATAGAAAACGACGTTTGCAGTATAGATAAAGGCGATATTTTGGGAAAACTACCCGAGCCTATTTTTCAGAAACACGGAAGAAAATTAAAGACTATTTTTGCAGGAGAATTAGATATTTATGAACAAATATGAAATCTTCTTCTTCTTCTTCTTCTTCTTCTTCGCGCGACTAGGATTACTCCTGTTTGTCTGCCTCTTATTCTGTTTCAGTCGTTGTTGACTGTACATTATCTTTCAACCTTTTTGGCGACCTTCCAACGGGTCTTCTGCTATACGGCTTGTTGTTTTTACAGATGTTCGCTAATCTATTTGGTCCCATTCGGTTTGCATGTTCGTTCCAGTGTTTTTTTCTTGTTTTTATCCACCTGTTAGTATTTTGAATTTTGCATTGTTCGCGTATACTTCTGTTGGTTTGTCTGTCTCTTAATGATATGCCCGCTATTGATCTTAATACTTTCATTTCGATATTGTTGATTTGTTGTTTCGTCTTTCTTGTATCGGTCCTTGTCTCCGCTGCTTATGTTAGGATTGGTTTTACTGTTGTCAAAATATAAAATCATAAGTACTATTTATAAAAGTTTTAATTAATATTTTCAATACTTTTTACTTATTTGTGTCACCATAAATGTATTTTGTTTTACCTATTTTTGTAGTTCAATAAATATTTAAGCATAAATATCAACTTGTATCTCTATTTTTAACTAGTTCTTAGGTGGCCTAAAGTGGGGAAAGTGTATGGCCAAAAGTAGAAACATATGGCCAAAAGTAGGGATTTTTGTTGTTAAAAATATAAAACATTGTAATAATTTCATTTTGAATTGAATCTTTATGATCAGCTGATCTCTTAGTAGAGCAGATTCGAAAGTAAAAATGGCATTGAGCGGGAAAGATTTTATTTTAAATCCTAATGTTTCTTAATAGAAGAATAATAAAGAAAGTTCTTAAAGTGGCCATAAGTGGTACCTCTACCCTATTTTAATCAGTTGTACAACTTTCATAAAAGTCACTTTTGTAGAGTCGCTGAACTTCTTGCGTAAAGTCGTCTTATGAAATCGACCTACGTATAAAACCAGCGTAAATCTAGTCTGGCAATTTATTTATTGGGAAAGCTCGAGTTTTGTATTAAATTTTTTACCAATCACCAAATTCGCAGCCCATTAGGATCAACAAAATTAACAGAAGAATTGAACATTAAATATCTGACAAATAAGTATAGACATTTATTTATAAAATAAAATGTATGGGCCTTTTCACGTCAAATTATGTTGCGGTTAATTATCTGTAAGATAAACATAAAACTTATTTTGGAACACACTCTTTTGATTATACAATTTGTGGTGGTAGGAATAAATTAAATATTTTTCATTTTGGAATCCGATACTACTATTATTGAATCAATAATAGTACCAATATCTCTTGAAAAAGGTTAATATTTCATTTTTTAATTATCAAGAATATGAAAATATTGAATACCTAAACTAAGTAAATGAAAATATGTATACACCTACTTTTAGAATCATTTATTAACAACTATTTACAATATTTTCTTAGAATATAGATCATTGTCGATTTACTTAATCTTAACCTTTTAAAAAAGTCTTTATCATTACAAAAATGAAAATGTCCAATTCTGCACCAAACATTATATTCTCGCACTAAGTTTATAAACATTAAACATCATACTGATCATACTCTCCAATTTCAATAAATCTTTTAATATCCATGTCTCTAACCTACACTAAACCACAATATTTAGGTTATATTTTTGATTTCGCTATAACCTACAACATAATGACAAACTACAATAAACATAATTTATTATAACATTATAACAGATATGCGTTGTTCTTGAGATTTTGGGTACCATGGTGAGCTTGTTGTAGTTTTAATTACTAGTATTTCAAGAAAAAACCGACGTTACATTAGCCTTAAAGTTGTTCTGTTTTTTTTTCTGATTTATTTTCAAATTGAACGCAGAGAAAATGACAAGGCGGAAGCAAAAGAAAATGGAACAATGGCTTGTTAACGTGTGTAAAACCAAACCAAACTGTGGTGAAGCATAGGTTTCAAAAAATACAAAGAAAACCGTATCTGCACGCACAATCGGACTGCCATGTAAGTGTCGTAAAATGTGTTTTGAACGGTTGGGCACGAACAATATCAATATGATTTTTAAATAAGTTTTGGCAAATCGGCAACTACGATAATCAAATCCAATACCTTTCAAAAGTGGTAAGTTGGAATGATTGTAAAAGTCTTTAATTACTAACAGAGCTAGTAGGAAGCTTCGGACCATATAATATAGTGTTTCAATAAATGAAGAAAAAAATGTGTTTGTCGTTAGGCTTTTATTAACATCCATGGAATAAGCGAAAAAAGAGTTTGCGTTGGTTTAGACAAGCAGACCACCACAGGAACTGTACTGGGTGATAACAGAGGGAAGCTAAGTCCAGGAAATTAAATGGTTGGATATAGAAATCAGTAGGTCAGAGGTCACATTGATTCACTTGTTACCGTTTCCAGCCTCTCTAGCAGAGCCAAAAGTCCTTTTCGAAAATATATGCCACCGGGTTCGTCAATTACAGGAGTATATGGAGTTTATATGGAACGGCTAATAAACACACATCCTGAAGAAGAGTCTACGATAGAGTCCTACTATTGAAATATCTTTGTCAACGAATTCAATATAGGTGTTCAGCCTCCTTCTGTTGATGTATGTAATACCTGCTCAAAGATTAATAATGAACTTGATGGGTTAAAGACTAGCAACCCGAATTCTTTCAGAATAACTGAATTGGATACTAAGAAGGTTCATTTAGCAAAGCAGAAAGCTGCCCAGAATATGATGAAAAGCTACGAAAGCAACCAGGAATACTGAAGTTATATGTATTGATTTACAACAAGCATTATCCACGCCTAAACTTACCTGCAACGTACCATACTACAAAAGAAAATGTGAACAACTTAGGAATCCTCAAGGTTAAAACAGGAGCAGCCATAATGTGTGTATAGGATGAAACATGTGAGAAAAGTTATAATTCTTAGTGATAACTGTGCCGGGCAAAATAAGAACCTAAACGTTGTATTGACAACCTTCGCCACATTCATGCAACTCGCTTTGATCTTATTAAGCACCTTTTTTTAATGTCAGGGCATTCGATGATGGGATCTAATCGAAATTTTGGTTCAATTAAATTAAAGATCATGGACTGTGAGGTATTTTCTAAAGAACACTATATCCATTTTATTACACACACTAAAAAAAAAAGAACAAATTCCAAGTTGTTAATGTCACGAGGGAAATCGTTAAGGATTTCAGTATTCTTTAAAACGCAGCAATTAAATCTCAAATGTTGGGAGCTAACTTCAAGGATCGCAGAATATTCGAATTTAAGATGGGCTTTAAAATTCAAATTGCATATAACACGGGTATTCCTACAAATGTCATACTCCAAAAGGGACAAAAGAAACTTCACGATGTAATAAATTTTAACTTAGATAGTATAGAACTTCCTCTTAAATACCAGGGTGCTCTCAAGCTTACAGAAGAAAATAAAAAGGACTTACAAGATTTTCTTGATAATGTACGCATGCCTCACAAGCGTGCTTTACAAGAAGCTATAAGTGGAGGAATGAGTACAACTGATGTCGAAGAAACTGTAGACGATGAAAATCAAATTGAGTTTAATTGAAGCATTATTTGTGAATTTTGCAAATTTTTTTACTGCTATTAGCTTCCACAGACTTTGTTAACAAAACTATATTTATTTTCTAGAATAACTATATTTTCCAGAATAAAAAATATTAAACCCCTTTTCTTTTCATTTTATAAAAATCTTGCAAAATCCTCTTTTAATAATGGCATAGTTTTATGGGATTAAGCCACAATTGGTTGTAATGATAATTACATTTAAAAAAAAATTTTTTTTTCTTAAAAAAAAATCTAATTATCATTACAGCCAATTGTGACTAAATCCGATAAAACTGTACCTTTATCAAACATGCCACAAATAAAATGGCTTCAGAACTTATCCTCTTTTAAGTTTTGTTAATAAAATAACACTTGTTCGCCCTTACTATTTTAACATGTTTTTAAACTTTATACTAGTTTTCTAGAAACGTATTTTTGCAGTTCGCCTTTACGCTGCCAAGTTCCTGATAGGATTGAATCATAGGTTGAAATGTGAGTAGTTCAGATTTCTTTGTTCAGGTGTCGTTAGGATTTTACATCTAAACTAACATAAAGCTTTAAATTATTTTGTATTAAATTCTACATTAAAAATATTATTTAAATTAATTATTAATTATATTAATATGTAATTAATACAGTATTATTAATAAGACGTATCATTTCAAGAACAAAATATGACTAAAATGTCAAATGGTGGTAGTTCAGATTTTTTTCTTAGCTGGCGTCGTTAGTGTACTGAACAAACGGTGCGATTTGTCATCGTAGCCTTTTATATAGATAGATAACTGATACCACACCGATATTGATATTGTCTCTGAATTATCCTTTCACCCTATTGTATTATATCTGCCGTCAAGTAAGTCAAGTAATTATAAGATTACGTAACTAACCTATATTAAGTATATTTACTTAATAAGAGAAAAATAGAATAGTAAAAACAAAACATTTTGTAATGCCATAAATTCAAATATCGATACCTTTTTGCCATAACATCGTAAGTCTCGTTTAGTAAATTTTACAGTACGGCAGTTTTTTCAATAAACGTGTTTAGAAATGTCCAATTGAAGTGAAAATTGGCATCCGGACGTATTATGATGAGTGTTTGAAGTAAAGTAACGATTTTTCTTCAAAATAGTTTCAGTTTTTTTGTAGTTGGACTTACGTTACTTTGGCAGCATTAAAAATAATTTTGCTACTGTAGTTTTATACAAGTCCAACACTTACGATAATTTTGGTAAATTCAGAAATAATTTCACATTATGATTGTTATCGTAAGCTCAGCACTTACGATAAAAAGTATGTTTAGACACAGCCTCATAAAGTAACATAAATATATATAAAAAAATACCAAAAATCATTTATTTAAGGTAATTTATTTGTGAAAAGTAAAAAGTACAATAGGCATTTAACTGAACAACAAATCGCTTTACTCATAAACTTACAAATAGTCATAATATCTAATGTTATTGCATGTGATATAATAAATGTGAATCATAGCTAGTCAGCAGAAATCTAATCTTGGGGCCCTTCATCGCTTTTGTCTTCCTCATCGGATTCTGCTAGCTTATCTGGCGTAGCTGACGTTTTCATTAGCCTATATTCTTTATTCTTTTGAAACCTGAGAGGAATTATATTGTAGTCGCAGAGATCAATTAAGTCTTTTTTCTTTGCAACGGAAATAGACAATTTTTGAGACTAAAGCCGTTTTGGTTTTTTTTTCCTATTAATTCCATCGTGAAATTGACGCAGTTCTGGCCATTATTTAAATATTCAACCTCTATAATAATATCTGGGTTACCTTTCTCAAATTTTACATTTTTAATTTCACTGATTTTTATAGGTTTTCCGTTCTTACATTTGAATTTACTCGGTTTTAGTACATCATCAGATATTTTTTTCCATTCTAAGAAGTCGCTGAAATCAATTTTTATTGTTTCAAATGGTTTAGGTTTGGTACGAGAGTTGGATATCAATGTATACCATTCTGATGGAGCCCATACTACGCGTTTTTTGATAAACCGCTCAATTGTTGCGGAACTGAGTCGACAGGCATATAAGTATGGCCTGGTAGTAAGTATCGCACACTGATTGATGTTATATTAACAGAATCCCTAAGAAAAGTCGGGATCATTAGATGCAACTTCTTGCAAATATTTGTAGATTATGGTAGATATTTCGTTACTGCCACGTCCTCCGTCACATTCTCCCCACAAATAACAAAACCCATTTTGGGTTCCACTTTCGTAAACTATAAGATTGTAATAAGCATACTTTCTGGTGTAGTACAAGAGCAAATTGTCTCCATGTGGTGTGTTTAACACCTTCTGTACGTCGAAATTAGCACATAAAAATTTTGAATCTAAGATAGTTTTTTTTTGATCAGCTAGAAATGAGTCTGCATTTTTCTTTGTTTTCCAAATGTTTTTCATACAATTGCTTTGTTTCTTCTGTTTCCTCAAAATCTTTGTCTTTTCTCACTTCACATACTTTGCACTTATCTTTTTTCGGCAAGTGAAATCCGATATTAAATTCTGCCTTAAAAATCTTTCAGAACACTTACAGGGAAACGATATCGTTCTTAGTTATGCCATTTTCTAACTGTTTCTTCTTAAAAAGTTCATATAAGAATGATACAGTGGGTATCATTCTTATATGGGGATATTAAAAAATTCAGTGGGTAAGTGTCTTCTCGATGTTTTATTTCTGCAATAATGAGGTGGAACAGCGGGTAGCAACGTGATAAAATCTAAAACATTCTGCTTCTGCTCTTTCCCAGTCTTGTTATGTGGAACATGCTTACCTCTCGGATCTATTTTGGAAAATGAGGCTGACGTAGAGTTTTCTTTCGTATATCTCAAAGTCATTTGTGAAATATCCGAGGTTTTCAATAAAAATTGTTGGCACACCTCGTGTTCCACATCATTCCACCTAATTATATACTTGTACGAACATTGTCTTCTGCTTCTTCCAACCTCTTGTTTTCGACGTTTTATTATCTTTTATGCCTAAATCAAAAGTAAAAACCATAAATAATTACCGAAAAAATTATTTTGTGGTACTTACGTTCTGATTCTGCGGCTATACACAGTGCACTAATAGATCGTAACGCACTTCGCTGCATCGTAAGTAGCAATTTTTGTACCACGTGACTTGCACCTTACGATGTTTTGGTGACCATGCGATGTTTTCACAACTACAAAATAGATTTGTTCACATTTTTATGTGACTTACGTTACAGCAAATTCGGTTTTTTCTCCAAGACTATGCTATTATACCTTACGATAATTTTGCTGGGAGGTGCCTGGCGGCTTGATAGATACGATTCTTCAATAAAACTGTTTTCCCTAATTTTGACACTTACGATGTTATGGCAAAAAGGTATCGATATTTTCCTAGTTCTTTTTCTTTTCAAACTATAACTCAACGTTCCATACTTTAGATATTCACCACACGTTAATATGACTACATTAATAAATATTTTCCAGGAGACACCTTAAGGCACTCGACTATTTTATGTTTTCTTAGACTTTTTCCCGTTTCATCTTAATACGAATTTATTTCACACTGTTTTTTTCTTTGTCGTTCGGCAACATCCATGAAATAAAAGATATTTATGCCATAGTCTGAGTTATGATTATAATTATTATGATGAGAATTTTTACGAGCGCTTTAAGAAAGATGGTGGTGTTTTTGTTTGCTCTTGATTTGATAAATCTTTATTATTCTAGAATGAATATAAATGACATGAAAATGTTACGCAAATTTTAGAGATTAAAAACATTTTACCAGTTTTTAAATAAATACGTAAATATAGCGGTTGTTTATACACATTTATATAGACACATATGAAATTGTATCCGCTTTTGTTCTTTAACTTCTGCTAATGAAATTTTATTTTTTTTATGCTTACACATGTCTTTTTTTCTATAGATTTTTTGTGAGAAAAGTTACAAGTTGACCAATATTTAAAAACTGCGATTCATAAGGAGACGCTAAAAAAAGTTTTGCAAAAATACTGTAACTTCAATATTCCTAACAAGGCGACACTTCTTCTTCTTCTTCTTCTTCGTCTAGCCATTCACGTCCACATCTGAACATAAGCCTCTTCAAGTATTCCTTTCCATTGTTTTTTTATTGTACGCTACTTGTAGCCAATTTTTCCCAGCAGTCCTTTTCAGATCATCTGTCCATCTCATAGGAGGTCTGCCTCTGGGTCTTTTGTGTTGGTATGGTCTCCAAGTTAAAATTGATCTGTGCCATTTGTTTAGATCGCTCCTAGCTACATGTCCAGCGTATTCCCATTTCAACTTTAATGATTTTTGCACCACATCGGTGACTTTGGTTTTCTGTCTTATCCAGGCAGAACAAGGCGACACTAAGAAATATGAATGCATTGTATGACGGAGTAATTAAGCAAATTAAAGTTTCTTTAAGCGATACTTATATAGCGGTATAATAACTCTTACGTAATTGTCGATAAAAAACCTCTAATATCTGCAAAACAATTAGAGAAAACCAATAATATAAAAAATAGGTAGAAAGAAATAAGAGTAAGACTTACAATCAATTTATTCTACCACCAACGACCAGTTCCGCATACTATAATTTGCAATGCATCTTCAGGTCAACGGTGCATGGTAAACTAAAGACCGAAAATATAATAACCCGTATTAGGGTACTGTCTGGTACAGAATATACAGCAATTATGCCAATATTATATGTGTTCAGTTATTAAATATGACTTTAAACTGATTAAATAAAAAATTAAATAAAAAATAATAAAACTTGGGTGAAAAACGATCTAGTAAAATAGAAATTAAATAAATAGAATAACTTAGATACCGATATAAGGATTATTATTAAATGTTGTCACTGTCATGGTAAACTGGTGACAGGTGATTAACGGTTTTACTTTACTTTTAATATCCGCAATATCAATATTAAATAGGGAATCCTTAACACCTTATCGATAGAGCCAAAATAACGTGTTCTAACGAAAATTCGATCTTAGAGGAAAAACATTTTTGGTTATCATCTATTTTATTAAAAATAATTATCCTTTATCGTTTATAAATAAGGAATTTTCAACAATCGACCGAATAGAATAGAACAACTTAGAACGAGATCATAAAGCATACACAAGAAATAATACGAGGAAAATAACAATCCCATATATTAAAGGATTATCAGAAAAACTTAAAAAGATAGAAAAAAAATTCAACATTTTAACAACATTTAAAATAACAAACACGTTGAGATCTATTTTATCTAAAATTAAATCTAACAAAGAACAAGAAAGAACAAAACATTGTATTTATAAAATACCTTGTAAGTGCAATCAGTTTTATTTAAGTGAAACATCAAGGCCATTAAATGTTACAGAAAGTAAACATCAATCTTATATTAAAAACAGAGAATTTGATAGATCTCAAAAATGTAAATACGTATGGGAAAATGAAAATAGGCTTCAATGGAATGATTCAAGTAGCGTCCTAAAAGAAATAGATGGTAGAAAGAGAAAAATCACAGAAGCGGCTCTAATAATTATGCTACAGAAGATAAAGAAGTTTATTTATTCAAAAATAGGAAAAGCCCTAATACATACAAAAGAAATCAATTTATAACTTTTATACATATTAGGATAGAAATGACAATTACACTTAAAATATAGTACCTACACTTATTAAAAATATAAAAAAAAATATATAACATAAAACATGACTACAAAACAACTTCCTAACTATTGGTGCTTTTAATATGGTCAATAAATTTGCTTTTAATCATTTGTACAGATGAACAACTTTTAACTGTTTGAGGATGCTGATTAAACAGATCAAAACCCTTATACAACAAAGAGTTTCTTGAAGCCGTCCTTTTTGTTTTCACAATATGTAAACTGCAATTCACTCTAGTAGGTTAATTGTGAATATTACAATTCTACTTAATAAACTCACAAAAGTAAGCAGGGGCCAATTTATTTAAAATTTTATAATGAACACCATTGTAAGGTAAAAGACCCTTTGTTGAACTAAGACCCACTGCAGCATGCTAAGCATTGTTGCTATAAGTGTATATCTGTTTCCACCTATTTTAGAATTACTCTCATTCCACGATTTTGTAATTTTTGCAACTGGGCCGATTGATTTAAATTGGAGAGAAAAATAACCGATGAGCAAAAGTCGAAGTAAGGTTGAATAGCATTAAAAACTGTAATTTTATTTGGACAAATTTTTAGATATTCTTGAAAAAAATGTAATTTTTTAGAAATCTTTTTTAATATGTGATTAAAATGGTCATTAAAAAACAATAAATTATCCAATTCAAAACCAAGGTACTTAATTGCTGTCATGATTTCCATTTAATCATTGTCAATTTGAAGATTAATAGTATTTATATCAATATTATCATAACCTTCGTCTTTATCACATTGAACTTTAGTTTGTTGATCTTTAAATATTTATTAACAGACTGCCATGCTGAATTTATTTTAGTTACGGCATCTTCTAAGTTTAAATCAAAACAGACAAGTAGGGTGTCATCTGCATATAAATTAAAGAAATCACATTTAACAAACAAGTTTATATCATTTAAATACAATATAAACAAAAGGGGTCCTAAGACACTACCTTAAGGTACCCCAATATTAATACTAATTGAAGAAGAAGTAATATCATCAATCCTCACTTGTTGCTTTCTATCCAATAAGTAATCTTTAAACCATTCCAGGAACATTTCCTTCAATACCATAGTCTTCTAATTTAGTGAGAAGTATATTACGATTATTAGTTTCAAAAGCTCTTTTTAAATCAAGGAATACTACTACAAAATAATTATCATTGTTCAATTCAGACCTGAATTTACAAAGTGAAAGTTGCAGTACAGTTTTAGCGCAGGAATACTTTTTATGAAAACCTGATTAAGTATTCATTAAGAGTACATTTATATTAATGTCATCCATGACTTAAACCTAAACTTCCAATTCTAATAAGTTCTCAATGGGCGAAAGTATATTTATAGATCTAAATTCATCCCCCTTAATAGTATTATTAACTTTTGGTATTGGAACAACTGAACTGATTTTTAATAAATCTAGAATTCTAGATGATGAAGATAAGTATTTATAAAAGATAATGTGATCACAAGTTACAAAAAACTCCTTTAATATTTTGGAGTTTAGTATTTCATTATTGTAACTCCTATTATCTAACGACTTAACCATAACTGCCATGTCACTTAGTGATAGTAACCAAAATTTATAAATATTCGGATACAAATTCTGATTATCATAACTTCAAATTTTTCAGAGTTAATAGTTTCAACAATTTTCTGAATACTAGAGACGAAATACTCACCAAACTGACGCACCAGTTCAACTTTGTCACTCAAAATGCATAACTGATTCTGAACCTTAAATTTAATGCGATAAGGGAATTTTTGACAATAATTATTATTAATTAGTGTTTTTAGCGTTTTTCCCATCTTCCACATCATAGTCTAGAGTTATTTTTATACCTATCGATTTTATCAAAATAATATTGTTCTTTTTTTCTTTTAACATAATAACTACCACATTTCTTGCTCTTTTAAAATCCCCCGACTGGCATTTCTATCACTTATGTTAGCAGTTTTAAAATCTTTATATATATTGTCCCTAATTTTAATTTGACTATTAATTTTATTATCAAACCATGGTATGTTACTTTTGATCTTACATGTTTGAATGAATACTATTTTATTTATGACAGACTGACTGTTTGATAAAATTTCATTGTAAATAGTATTTACATCAGTAGAATCTAAATTCCAATCACAAGAAAGTAAATTTATTTGGATTTGATATATGTTTTCCTCGTTAAGACATCTGTAACGTTAAAATTTTGAAAATTATTACTAAAACTGATCGATATTATTAAATGATCACTCAACTTGGGAGTTAAATGAACAAAACAACTAACCAGATCATTATTAACAAGAATATAATCAATTACAGTTTCACTAAAAGTCGTAATTCTAGTAGGTTTAGTTACATACTGCTTAATGCCACATTATAAAAACATTGCTTTAATTTTCTGGGTGCAGAAGTTACTTAAAAAATCCAAAGTACTTAAAAAATCCAAATTAAAATCACCAAATAAAATAAAATTGACATTACTTTTAAATAATTTATCAAAAATATCCTCTAAGTTCTCTAAAACTACTGCATCAGAACTAGAAGCTGCAGTTTAGCGGCAGTACACTTAAGGTTATCCTAAAAATATAGTACAACACCACCTGTAGATCATTTAGATGAATTTCAGCGTATCACCTTATACCCACACAAATCAATTTCAGAATCTTCAATTTCACTTGTAACTCGAGCTTCGCTAACCACTATTATTTTAGGACAAAAACACAGCAGACTTAACTTGATGTGGTCCATTTTGTTTAACAAGCTCTGTGCATTTAAATATAAAACATCATTTATAAATAATATACTAGGGCTACTTACTATGTAGTTTTTTTTTGGGATAAAATATGTCTTTTTTCACTATTGTAGGCTTATTATTAATGAATTTGATTGTTTTAGAATTATTACCTTTCTTAACCATATCATCTAACTCTAATTTGATTTTCTTGAAAGCCTCTTGCTGGGCTTTTGTTTGATCCAGGGAAATTTTGACATCCTGCATTTTAACTCATCTTTTATTTTTGACAACAGTTTTAGCATTTTCAGCTGTATTTAATACTACTTTAATGGGTCTCGTTCTGTTAGCAAATTTTCCCAATCTAAATAGTTTAATATTAAACTCAGTCAAAATATTTAGTACCGCTTGTTTGTCCTCTGCATTATGTTCCAATTGATTATTTTTAACAGATTCATTAACATTAAATATAATCACATTTTGCCTCTCCATCATTTCGGAAATAATATCCTCTATATCATTTAAAAGAGCTGGTAAAATTTTACCTTCTGAAATCCTACTTCACACTGTTTACAGAAAAACTTCAGTTTGCGTTTTTGTTTTCAACTGCATGCATTCAACTTCGGATGCTATTAGATTACCGCATTCCATACAAACTACAGTTCTGCATCCATCACAAGCAAAAACTTACAATGTAAGACAAAATACTTACCTTGTCAAGATAGTATTATGAGGTTTTTTTCCTGTTTTTTCCTCATGATTTTCAACATGGCTTTAAGACAGGTTATGGAACTTTAGATTCCTAAACAAGTCTTGTTGTAGACATTCAGAACCATTTTTTCAGAAACGGTTGTGTGCCCGCTTTATATTTAGACATCGAAGATACTAACGACTAGGTCTCTCTTGCAATGCTCAGCAAAGAAAAAAGATGAAATTTTTATATATTCCAGGACAGTTTAAACCTCCCTTACTTTGCGCAGAGTATAATTAAAATAAAGTACTTTTAAAAAATATAGATAGAACTAACTAGATCTTCAAAAACTACATTTATCATTCTTTTTTTTTTAAATACATACAATAAATTATAGTAAAAACATATATTTAAATGAAATATTGTTCTATCTACAACGTGCAATTACAAAGAGTCATTACAAAGGTAAAAAACTACAACACTGCCCATACATTTGTAGAATTAAATAATTAAACAAATTCTTTTAACCAAAAGCATTAATGTACATTTTCTCTAGATTAAAGCACATGCAGGATTTGAACATAACGAATATATTGATATTAGCCAAAGACAGCATTTCACATAGAGTAAAGCTTTTTAATAGTTTCATCTTTTGCAAATCAACATTGCTTCGAGAGTGGAGCTACCAGTGGAAGGAATACTCACTTGTGAATCAAAATAGATACTTATTAATTCAGCCAGGTATTCTCAAATTTTCTTGGTATAAATCTTGTAGAGCTTCTAGGAGGCACATAACTTCCATTAGTCCAGAATACGATTCCAGAGTACCATTCAGGCACACATGTTATCCAAAACACTTATTTAAAATACAGGTTCTGGATAACGATAAATGTGAGTATTGTGAAGAGATTTAGATCATATTTCTTTGGGTTGTATTATAAATACAGTCTTCTTATTCCTAATTATAAATGATTTATTAAAATGTAAAATAGCAGTAATGTAAAATAACATAAAATGTAAAAATGTAAATTATCATTAAAATTCTCTAAAAATTTTTTAACTATAGTCTTGTTTCTATGTTTTAAACCATTTTGTATAACTTCCTCCTTCCCGTGACCTAGTGTTGTGTCTTATATAAATCAATGCCTTGATAGGCCCCTAGACGAGAAGAGAGGCCGAATTAATCTTAGCTTAGTGTTAGGGGATTTAGGTAAATTATAATGATGGATACTGTTAGTGCCTTAGCTATTTCCCTTTTTATTATTATAGCTACGCCATTTCTGTTTCTTGATGTGCCATCTCCCAAATAATAAATATGGTGTATATCTATAATTGTTACTCCAGAATTTGGCCATCGAAATTTACTGCATCCTAAAATATCTATGCTCAGGACTGTCATTCCTTGAAAATATTTTCTTGCCTGTTTCATAAGATACTTAACCAAATCAAGATTTCATTGATAATAAAACTCGACCGACGGCAAATTATAATAAGCATAATTTTAAAAGATGCACTGCCGTTTGCTCCTACGACGATACTGCACACTACAGGGATTTTGGTAGAAAATATCACAATTTAAATGCACCCAATTATTTGACTGACGTCTATCAGTACTTTAAGATTAAGTAGCGCATGCGAAATTGCTTGTAGAACCTTTGATAAAAAAATGAAATAAAAGGAAACAATAAATTCTTAAAGTTAAAACAGATTAGAAAAACCTAATAAAACTTAGTCTAATGGTCCTAAGCTTAACGATAATCGTAATTACTACATAACTAATTTTAAACATCATTTATATGTACAATAATTCGTTAACAAATTGTGCCGTTTATCGAATTTATTTCATCGTCTTAATTCTCTAAAGACCACGGTTTAATTAGCATTCATCATAATCAAAACTCTCAATATAATTCAAATCGCATGTATTAATTACTTTATAATACAAGTTTAATTTGAAGTGTCGCAATTAAACTTTATCAATATATTTCCACTGGGTTTTAATATAATATTCATTTATGGGCATTACGAACATTAAAGTAGATTAAAGTTGGTCCCAACAGCAAAGGAAGATAGTATGTAGTAGTAACATAAAACCCTCCGGGGCTGGAGGATCAGACGCTGATCCGTTGCTTTCATATGAAAATATTAAATTCAGTAGAGCTCAGGGTTATGGGAAAATGAATGAGCCGGCTCTTTACGTATTTCGTGGATTAGGTATGCCACGAGAGAAACTGTCATGCTTTCTTTTATTGTATCGGGACCAAAAAATTTGAAAGCCCTGTTTGGCTTCCATCAATAGTACGGTCAATCGTTGGTCAATAATTCATTTTAACAGCTTATAAATTACAAACTAAACGGAAATTTATTAATTGCATTAAAAAAAATGGTGAATGCTTATTCCAGGTCATACTTTACTATTTTAAGTAATAAAGGTGAGACTAACGAGAATAATTAATACTTTAAAAACAAAAAGAACAGAGACACAGCAGAATAGTTCCTGAAAATATTCATGTGTATTAATATTTCTTGTTAGAATTTGTTGGCCGTCCTCGCCATATCCTCGAGAAAATGTTGCTATAAGACGTGTGGAATAGTAGCACGTTACCAGTAATATTTAATATGACATTGTGAGTGTGAGTGCGTGAGTGTAAGTCCGAGTATTTTCTCCGTAATTTAATAATTAATGAGAAAAAATATATATACAGAAAGGAATATATGAAAAAAATAAAGTATGTTACGCAGATGGCGCAGATCTTATAGCAGAGAATCGTAGAGGACAATCTTCAAAGAAAATTACGTCAGTTTAATACCAAGGCTAAGGTATTTAACATGAAAATATTGCTACAAACACAAAAAGTGTAGTAGTATCAAAAGACCCTTCTTCTTCTTTAAGTTCTATCTTCTATCCAAACTGAAGGTATCCACACTATCTTCTTTTTCCTCTTTATAAGCAATTTTGCTTGTTCTTTGGTGGATTAATACCTCTATGGAAGGCTGTCACTCCATTTTTTGCGCGGTCGTCCGATACTTCTTCTGCCGATTGGTGACTTATCTCGTGCTATTTTAACGACACGGGTCTCCTCTATTCTGCATGGAGGAGACTATTACAAAAAAAAATTGTTCTCAGGGACCAACAATTTTCATTGTTGGTGGCGCTTAAGGTGTTCAATAGTTTATTATTGTCTATAACGGCGTCTTATTTTTATCCATGACTCAGTTCTCTAATCAAAACACGAGTAGCCGTTCGCAAACTTTTCAGTTTATTTGTTTATCATATGCTCAAGCGAGTAATTGTTTAGTCCCCCCTTTCAATTCACTATAAGCAAATATAAATTGTTAGAACTTTCAGTCAAAAAATCTCATTAATCAGGAAGAAAACTAAAAAACTATAATGACTTTTTTAAAATAACACAAATTATAAACAAATATGCATTATGTATAATAAGTTACGCAGCTTTACTTTATCTCTTCTAAAAATCTCCTTGCATTGTACTTGGAGTACATGTGGCAAACAATTTCTAGAAACGGGACCAGACGAACTGATAATTCCTAACGATGCATAAGAATAGTGGGCAATACAAGATTTTCAAAAATAACTAGAAAATTTTAAGGCTCTAGTGCAATATATAAAATATTATTTTATAAAAAATTGTTTGTATATATTTTTAACGTATAATTGACTCCTCTCCGTGAAGTTCTCTTTTTCCAACATTCGAACATGTATGTTCTTCAAAAGATTGCTATTTCCAGAGACTTTTAAGAACTGTACAAGCTTGTTAGCTCCATTGCAACTTTATCGATACATAAGAACTTTAAGTTTAACTCCACTTTTCGACATAGACGTAATTTCAATTATAATAGATACTTGTGTACGTGGCACCGCTTCTTGGGAAAAGTTAAAAGCAGAGTCGTCGTATAACTCGGTTACGTTTTAAGGAGGAATAATTTCGAGAACATTAAATTTGATGATAGCTAATGATAAAAACTTAACTATTTAACGGAAAAACTACATTATAGAAAATTCTCTAAATTTTTTATAGAAATAACTCGATTATGTAAAAACTTAATTTATGGCTTTTGATATTTTATATTATAATAAAAAATAAAAATGAGCAATTAATTTTAAATATTGTGATCTCATTGAATTTTAATAAAACCAAAATTATTCTATTTAACCCTCTCGCTTATGATTCTTTTTGAACTCGGCCTAAAAATTGGAAATTTTATATATTGGTTATCTGAATGGAACAAACTCCATAAATCTAAGATTTATCGTTCCATATAGAAAAATTTGGGAGTATAGCAGGGTAGTCTGCTATATATAGGGCCTACGGTATACAAGGAAGGTAACATGGCCAGTGCTACGCTTCAACCGCCTATTATTACAGACATTATAAAACGGGAGACTATTATTATAGAAAAGTTTTTCCAATTTTAAAAAATAACATGTCCACATATGAGGACACTGTGAGGGGTAAAAAGAATGTGGGTTAGAGAGACAAAAATACTGAGAACAATGATAATATTTATTCAATAACACAATATAAATAGTTTATGTACTGTGGTACTACACAAAACAATTGTTAATATTGGTCAAACATAAATAAACTTTGCGTTTGAGGTATGATATATGAGATTTTTCCTTGCATCTGGATTTCTTGCAACGTGAAGCATTCTTCTATTTATCAACAGTAGGTAAATATCCTACATTGTCCAATCTTACCTCTTTCAATGGTCGCATTTCAGTGGTTTTTCTCTTAGGTGGTTTTTGTTTTGGACATTATTGAAAGCGATCTTCTTCTTTTTTTATTGTCTGTTTTTTCTTTTTATTTATTTCTATATAGGTCTTGTTTGCTTTGTTCCATCGTTTACACTTGTCGATCGTCCCAATTCCTATATAATTTGATGCCATTATTACAGGTGTATTATCCAATCACTTTTGTCGTGATTACCTGCCCATCATTGCTGATTCTTTCTTGTGCAGTACCACATCCATGGTTTTTCATTATTTTATTAGCAAAGAAGCTATGGCTACAGATTGTATTCTGCGTGGCAGTACAGACGGCAAAGACATTTTTGGCGCAGAATTTGTGACAACCAATAACTAGAGAAATCATTATCAAAATAGATTTTGAAATAATTATCAAAACGACAGCCGCGCGTTGTTCAAAAACTGACATTTGTGTTGTCAAGGTTATGAAAAATAATTCTAAACTAAGACATGTTGAAGAAGGAAAAGTATACATTGATGATGATACTACGAATAAAGAGAAAAAAAATCAGAAAACAATTAAAAACCTTGCGCAAGAAGAAAAGGAGAGAGGAAAGGATGTAAGACTTAGTGGAAATAAAATATGGATCAACAAGGTCGGCTGGAAATGGGACAACAAAGAGAACAAACTAGTCAAAATGGGGACAAAAAACTAGTAAACAAATGTGCCGGAAATACTATGACAAACCAGGCAATGCCAATGGACATGAGTAGTTATAGAATAGGTAGTAAAGACAAAGATAGATCAATAAATAATGACCAAGGATGTGAGCAACGAGAGATAAGAAAGGATAAAACCATAAAAATGAGGTCAGCAACGAGCGAGAATATAAACAGTAACTATGTAAAACCCACAGTATACAAGAAAGAGCTTAATGACATGGCCCACAATAACGGAGCAGTGCTAAAGCCCAAAGAATGAACATTAGCAACATGGAATGTCAGAGGTCCAAACGGTAAAGAAGTCGAACTTGCTGAAGAATTTGAGAAAAATCAAATATACTTACTGGGTATAACAAAGACCAAAAAGAAGGGAAAAACACACAGTTTTTAAAAAATGGACACTTCCTCATCACCAGTGGAGTGTCACTTGGCGAAAGGGCAAAGAAAGGCCTGATACACAGTAACCTAATAAAGAATATTCAAGATTGGGAATGCATTTCCGAAAGAATTCTGAAGATAAGACTGGTAACTGCGGAACACAAACTATTTAATATCATCGTTATGTATGGAATAAATGATGACGAAAGAGCAGCTAGTAAAAACCTATTCTAGGATAAGGCCTCAGAAATAATAAACAGTTTAGAAGGCAATACTACAGTACTAGGGGATCTAAATGGTCGAGTGGGCGTAAGAGATAAACATACCCAAGATGTATTAGGACCATATGGAGAAGAAATAAAAAATGACAATGGGGAACGTATTATTAATGTATGCAAGAAAATAATTTAATAATAATGAACACATTTTTTAAACACAAAGATGTACATAAATATACAAGAGAAGTCAAAAGTAGAGGCGAAAGATCCATCATAGACTATGCGTTAGTAAATAGATCATCGAAGCAATGCATTAAAGACGTAAGAGTAAAACGAGGAGCTGAAATATATAGTGACCAATATCTAGTTGTAGCCAGAACCAGCTTGGGAGTGCGACAAGAATCAATAACGAAAGAGACCAAGAAAACTATCAGGTCACATAAGGTAGCGGACAAGGAGACAGCAAACAAGTTTAAAAACTACGCTAAAAACTACCTAACAGAGCACACTGAACATGACTGTGACTTAGACCAAAATTGGCAAATACTAAAAGAAGCACTCCTAAACGATGGTAAATAAGCATGCGAAATAACAAGAAATAACAGAAGCAAAAAGTGTACAAACTGGGGGAACAATTAAATAAAAGCAGAAGTGAAGTCCAAGAAGATAGATCGGAAAAATTATTTAAGGAACGGAACTGCAGACAACTGCCAAATATATAAACTGCAAAGAATATAAGTCAAAGATATGGTACTAGCAGCGAAACGGAAAAGTTGGGAATAATTCGAAAACAAAAGTTATTCTTTAAAACCCTGAAGAATTTAAGAACCCAAAAGGCTCCACAAACACCAAAGCAAATAAGGGACAAAGAGGGAAACTTACTGCATGACAACGACCAGATCCTAGATAGATGGAAGCAATATTTCGAGGATCTACTGAATATCCAAAACGATGTAGACATTACCACAGAAGAACCAGAAGAGGTAGAGCAAGAAGACCAAATTCAAGATGAAATAATTATAGCAGAAACAAAAAAAAACAAAGCTTAAGAAAGGTAAGGAGGCTGGATTTGATAAAATCACAGTAGAAATGCTTAAAAACATGGGCGACAAGGGCATTGAACTGTTAACAAAAGTATGTAATAGGGCATGGAGTGAGAGCCAAATACCAAAAGATTGGGAAGTGGGCAGTTTGAAAAAGGGAGACAGACGTGAATGTAGTAACTACAGAGGAATAACACTACTGAGCATCCCATCCAAAGTATATGAGAAAATACTAGAAAAACGTCTTTTACAAGAAGTTGATTCCAAAATGGAACAATCACAGAGTAGATTTAGAAAAGGTAGAAGTATCCAAGATCACAATTTTACTATCAAGAAACTAATACAAAACGCACGGAACTCAAGCACTGAGATATACTAAGCTTTTATAGACTTAGAAAAGGCATTTGATAGTACTCCAAGGAAGGTTATTAACAAATATTTAAAGAAGAAAGGTGTGAAAATCAAACTCAGGCAAGCCATCATGAGTATATATAGACATACAAGGAACAGAATCAGAACTGATAATATGGAATCCGAAGAGTTCATAGTAAATGAGGGTCTACGTCAAGGAGGAGTCTTAGACCCTATACTGTTTAACATTGTCTTGGATGACATAATGAAAGAAACTAGAGCAGAAACATTGAAATTATATGCCGGACATAGAAATCTAGATGCAGTGTGGATCTCAGAGTATGCATACGCAGATGATCTAGTGACATTTGGGATAAATGAAGAAGCACTCAATCGAAATTTACAAGTATGGAACGCTGCACTAATTAAACGAAATTTGAGGATCAATAATGAAAAGACGAAAGTAATGGTATGTGGAAAAAATAGAAAACAAACGAAGATAACACTTAACGCAAATACACTTGAATAAGTCGACACTTACAAATACTTGGGAGTACAAATAGAGAACAGAGAAACTGAAGAAACTAAAACAAGTTCCAGAATAGAAAGTGCTGCTCAGATGTACCACGCAATTAAAAGTACGTTTTTGTCGAAAAAAGAAGTATCCCAAAAAGCCAAAGTGACCATATACAAGACGGTGTTTGTGCCGATTTTAACCTTTGGTAGTGAAAGTTGGACGCTTACCGATAAATTAAAATCTAAAATACAGAGCATAGAAATGAAGTTTCTTAGAAGAATAATGGGTATAACCAGATTAGACAGGATTAGAAATGAGGCAGTCAGAGACCGTCTTAAGGTTCAATCAATTATTAAGAAAATTGAAGAGGCCCAACTGAGATGGTATGGCCACATGGTTAGAATGAATCAAGAAAGACCAGTTAAAAAAGTATGGGAAGCCATAAGACAAACCAAGAGAACAAGGGGCAGACCAATGAAGACATGGGATGATAATGTAACCTCAATCCTAGAGACACGAGGAATCAGCAAAGAACAAGCAAGAAACCAAGCAAAGAATAAGGAGCAATGGAGAAAAATTGTACATGCAACTAACTAAAGACATTACACCCGATACCTTAGGGTAAATGGGTTTAGGATTATATATATATATATATATATATATATATATATATATATATATATATATATATATATATATAGATATATATATATATATATATATATATATATATAGATATATATATATATATATATATATATATATATATATATATATATATATATATATATATATTGTTATGATGTATTGTTTGTTTGAATGATCAGCAATGAGTATTTTTAATAATATAATATATAGGGTTTTTATCGCGGTTCTTAAAGAATTAGCTTGTAAGTACTTTTTTAAATTATCTTTATTATAACTATTATGAAACACACATATATATCTAACCTAGCCAATGTAAATTTAAAATAAACTATCTTTAAATTGATGTTCTTATAAAACTAATTAAATTCTATAGACAATGTTAAATTTACACAAACTATCTTCAAAATTGAAATTGTTATAACACTAACTAAATTATATTAACAAAATTTTGTACCTTTCTTTCACTGAATGCCTAAATGAACTGTTTTCCACTATATAGATTCTAATCACCACTGAATGTCTTCGTACTTCAGTTATCCTGGTTTTTTTTTTGAAATTACTTTTTCCAATTATCAGCTTCTACCAATTTAAGATATAGTTTTCTTCACCAGCATTTATACACCACCAACCAAACCAGCAAACAGCATTTATATTTATTCTTCTTTTCAATATACCAATATCCAATTATTATAAGTTGATTTATACTAATCTCCAACCATAATATAATTTAATTTCTTCCAATATACTTTTTTTAATCTTCAATAATTATTTGTGTATAATTATAAATGTGCATTAAATTATATGCATAATTTTTAATCTTCATTTAACTCACTATATTAAACAATTTGACTATTTGTACCTGATTCACTGACTCCAACTAACTTTCATATTTCTTACTAAACTTTTCTGACTGACTTCTTGAAAATTCTGAACAATTTACTTCACTATTCACTAACTAAATGTGTCTACTAACTTTCATAATGAACTGGCCTGACTTCTGACTAAAAACTCCATCTTGAATCCAAATCACGGGTATTTATATCTTTTTGGATATTCTAGAACCATCTGGTAAGAGATCATGTTCCAATTTCGTTCTATTTCTTCGATATGGATGTTCTCGAAAAAATATCTGTTCCATCCACCGACATAATCATTATTCCAGAATGTTCGACCGTAAACAATGGTCACACTCTGCACTCTGGAGAATTCGTTAATGTTCCATTTATAATTTTGTTGACATTTAGGCTTTTCAGATCAGAATAAACATTCAAATTAGTAACTAACACTCTAATTTAATAAAATACACATTTCAAACAATATATTATTATAACCCCACTTTATATTCGTAAATATTCTTAAACGTCACTTCAGAGTATAAATATCTGTCTATCACTCACTGTATAGTTGGTTGCCTAGTCACATGGCTCACTTACATATATCTACCACATTATAATTACTAAAATACAACTTTTTACAATTATTATATGCTAATTTCTTAAAATGCCCTCACATAAATATATTTTTATAAAATTCTCTAGTATATAACTTATTTAAAATAATCAAATACTTTTTTATATCTAATATTATGTAGTATATAACTTATAAATTATTTTCTATAAACCCCAATCGTCACAATACCCCAAAATAATATTTAAAATAAATAATTTACTTATTATTTCTTTAAATATTAATTTTCTCATACCTTATTAAATTTAATAAATCAAAATTTTTTTTTTTTTATTTAAAATGTGTTAAATACATCCCTGTTCGCTCTCTGTCAAAGCAGAGAACAACGGAGCACAGTTCGGCTATTCTATGGTCAAGCTGTCATGTCAAATGGGGCAATGGATGCGATATCAGAGAATAAAATATAACCTTAATTAAAAATATAATCGATATGGTGTTCTGTTTGTTTATAGACAAAATCTAGGAATTATTTCCATTCAAAATAACTTTCATCAATATAAATTGGTAAGTTTTTTTTTTCACTTTATTATATTAGAAAGACATTTTTATAGCAATTATAGTATCAATTTTGTGTCTAACCCCAAATTATGATTTTTAGGGTACAAATTAATTTCCATATATACAAAATTCAACAAGTATGATGTCAAATTGATTCACAACAAAGAAATCTACCATCTATCTATGAAATGGATCTATCAGTAAGTTATTAGTGTTATTATATTTGTGTTAAAGGTATAGAAAATATTATTCAATCTCTTCATGATATTGAAAAATGTCGTTGATATGAAATATGCCTCTTAGTCTGTTCTCTGCATCTATTAACACATAACTATTTAGTCCATTCTGATTTTCAATTGTATATGGACCTTCAAACATTGGTTGTAATTTCTTACAACGGTTTTCTTTAACATTACTTTTTCTAAGTGAACGAATTAACACTAGGTCTCCTTTTTGAAATGTGATTGGTTTTTTTATATTTCGATTTTGTCTTCTGATATATTTTTCAGCTTTCCTCCTAATTCGGTTATTCACTTTCTGCATTACTTGTTCTAACATATCCTGATTATATTCACTAATCCACTTTCTGTTTCCTATATGGCCAAACATTAAATATTCTGGTACTTCCTCTGTATTCAAATTATGTGTATTATTTAAAAAATACTCTACTTGTGGTATATGTTGCTGCCAAGTTTCGTGTTGATTTTGGCACAGTATCCTTAAATATTTTATAACTTCTTTAATATATCTTTCTGCAGGATTTGCCTGAGGATGTCTGATACTTGTAAAATGAATGTTGATTCCCTTTTTCTTACAAAATGTCCGAAATTTTTGGTTGTTAAAATATGTAGCATTATCTATTATGCAATTTCTAAATGGTCCTATTTCTTCGAAAAATTGATTAATATATAATTTTAATGTTTTAGCATTTGTTCTAGAGCAGGGATATAGTTTAATAAATTTTGTATATAAATCAACTATCACTAGTATATGCTTTTTTTCTGTTGGACTGAGAACTAAATTTGAAATAAAATCCATGGAAACTGTATTTAGTTTTTCATATACAACATTAGATTTATATGTGTTCTGGTTTTTGAAATTCTTTTCTTTGTTTAGTTGACATATTGGGCATTGGGTAGTAATTTCTTTTGCTATACTTATGTCATTCTTTGCAAAATAATTGTCCCTAAATAGCATCCATAGCTTTCTTGAACCAATATGCATATATCTGTCTATCACTCACTGTATAGTTGGTTGCCTAGTCACATGGCTCACTTACATATATCTACCATATTATAATTACTAAAATACAACTTTTTACAATTATTATATGCTAATTTCTTAAAATGCCCTCACATAAATATATTTTTATAAAATTCTCTAGTATATAACTTATTTAAAATAATCAAATACTTTTTTATATCTAATATTATGTAGTATATAACTTATAAATTATTTTCTATAAACCCCAATCGTCACAATATATATATATATAACTTAATTTCATATATTTACAAACCAAATTCAAAAATATAGGATACTTTCCAAACTACGTCGAGAAACTTTGAATGTATGAACAATCATCTTTCACAGATATAACAGATGTAATTATGCATTAAATTGGAAAGAAACTTCTTTTTATTGTTAAAATTTTAAATAAAGATATGTCTTGTAAACAAATTTACAAGTTCTAATAATATTTAATCAGAATCCTTTATACAGGGTCACTTGTTTTGAAAGTTATGTCATTTGAATTGAACTTTAAATAAAATCATCTCAAAACTATTTAATTACTATAATGTGCCTTCACAACACTACATGTATTCAATATTGTTATCATATTCATTTCTTTAAATCATTATATGTCTTGAACACTACCAATTATTAAGATATTTTTCATTATCATTGTTGAATACCTTGGGCATTGTTAAATTATCACATTATATCACATTTATTTTTCTAATTGTGATTGGCCTTGGGTATTTTAAAATCATAACAATATATATATATGTATACAATACAAATATTAAATTAAAATACGATTTTGAGGGATGAAACCTACACGTGTTGTTAAACTTTTAAAATAAAACCAAATTGTAAAATAGTTTGTCAGCAAACCTTCTCCGAGAACTTTTTTGTAGGAAAATATGGGATTAAAAACGGTTTGTCTTTTAGTATTTGTTTGTAAAATCATTAACTTCAAGTTCAAATAATAAAATATTAATTTTTACAAATATTAAGTTTATTATTTGAGTAGGCCATTTGCTTATTTTTGTATTAAAGTGTTATTTATCACTGTCGAGATAAAAAATACGATGTTGTGTTCTTTATTTGTACAGTGGTTTATCAGTTATTGGGAACAAAAGTTTTGTTTAAATTAATTTGATTAAAAATGAATAGATACAGTTTTTTTTAAATTACAGATATGCACTTACTCTTAAGTAAGATTAAAAACTACGGAAATATTGATTGTGGCTGCCTTTTACTTAATTTGTTAATAAGGTGAATATGTTTAAAAGCGTCCCCCTTCTGTTATAACTTTTTTCTGATTCATCTTGTTGAAAATATTTAAAATATTCCAGTTTTCTGTCTTTTATGTCGTAATATTAGTAAACTTTTATCGTCTAATCCCATCTTTGTGGGTATTTTTACCCGACGTCCCTGTAAAAATTGCGTCGACAAAAATTGCGGAAAATTCCTTTAAGGCTAGACGAAATTGGGTTGGTAAGTAACAAACTTCAATCTCGAAAACTTCTTTTATATGTGACAAGTGAAAAATTTTAGGATACGGTGTTCAGAGAATGTAGGTCAAGCATTTTTTTAAAGGATATATTTCCAATAATAAATAGCAGCTTTGCTAAATGGAAGGATTGACGTTTAACAAATTGTTTGAAAGTTTTGTAAGCTAAAAAGAGGATATAGAAGTTACGAGTATGTGAAACTGAAAACTCGTTTTTTAAAACAAATAAATTTGGATATTTGTATACAGTTATTTTATACGAACAAGATATACCTACATATAGTACAAAAAATGTTCTTAACACACGATTCGTAAAGACTTATGAGAATGGAATAACACAAAATTACTAGGCTTGTGATCATAAATATAATTATTAATTATTACGAGTAATATTGTTGAGGAAAACATAATAGAATATACAGAATTGGAATAATGTATGAAACAAAGTAAATATCTTTAAAACTAAGAAAAGAATAATACTCTCTGCGAATTACTAGAACAAAAAGAAAAGTATTCTACATTATCCTCTGTATGTTTTCATGTTCAAGAATAATATATTATTATTGTGAAAGGAAAAATGTTAGAAATAGCACTAAAATGCATGAAAAACAATAAGACATCAAGACCTGAATATATAGCAGCAGAACTATGTCATTTCACTGAGATGCATCTCAGTGATTAGTACTTTTGGTCGACTATACGAAAAAATCATTGAAAATTTAATTTAAGAAGAGTATGAAATAAAACAGAAATAAGCAAGATTCTGAGCTGTAAGATCATAATCTTAATAATACTTTTACTATAACACAACTGACTAAAACAACAATGAAAAAGTACCAAGGAACCAATAGATCCATTTCTTATTTTTTGATCTACCAAAAGCATACGATACAGTACCAGTAAATAAACTGTGGCATATTCAGGAAAATTTTCCAATTAATAATATTTTAGAAGTCAAGCAACTGAAGAAACTCCTTGTAACTAACGGATCGAGGCAGGTATGTTGTCTTCATCCGATTTAGTATACAATATACCTATAAGAAGCTGAGAAGGTGAAGAAAATTCTGTTCTCGAATGAGCGTACAGTTGAATAAAATAAATACTTTATACATCCTAGATTTCGCAGATGATCAATTGTTTATAGCCCACGACAGAGATGACACATAATTATTTTGGTCTAAAAGGTTATAATATTCAGAATGTGGTCTACACGTTATACACATAATATCTGTGCGTTGGGAACACAAGCAGAAACTTGATCATAGATAAGAACACTATAATTAATGCTTGTGGGAAGTACATATATTTAGGCAAAATAATTAACTATCGTAGCCGGTAAAAAGGAAGTAGAAGGGACACAGAAGAGAAAAAAGGTTATGGGATATCCAAATTCAATACCGTGGCCTAAAGGTACATCTCGAAAAAAAAACACTTTCTCTTTAATCGAGGTTTAAACATATCGCAATGTATGGATACGAATCATGGAGGTAAGAAAAAGGCTTTCAATGAGCAATGTCGTAGATGAATCTTCAAGCTGGAGATTCGAACCATATGAAAATTAGGGACTAAGAGGCGTAAGACACTATGAAAACTGGATGATTGTTATAGCATTATCGAATGGCCCAGTAAAAAAAAAAAAAGACCCCTTAGTTGGAGAGAAGGCATCAATAGAGAAATTAAATACAAAGACATAGAAGAAGACTTATGGATAAATCGAGAGGAGTAGCAACTGGGTATCGGAAGACGTAGGCGAACGTCTCTTTCTCTCTCTCTCTCTCCCTCTCTCTCTCTCTCTCTATATATATATATATATATATATATATATATATATATATATATATATATATATATATATACAAACAACACAGTTTATTAGGGCTGCAGTCAGTAGGTTTGGCCGGGATGTTATAGAAACACTCTTTTGACTTTTGGTCGAGCTTTCGGAATTCTTTTATTCCTTCTTCAAGACACTGTAATTAGAAGAAAGTGTAAATATTTACAACATATCTCAAATTGTCATTATAACTTACTAGTCGTTGAGATTGTTTTTCTAAAGCTACGACACTCAACATTAAAAACACACATATAAAATATAACATTTAAAATAATGGACAATATACATTTTAAAATTTAGTTGGAAAATTAAAATTTTAAAATTTTGTTAGTGACATCTTTTCATGGTGTGTTTTGACTGATCCATAGAGAACAGAAAAAAAACAAAGAAAAATAGTGTGATTAAAAAGTAATTAGGAGTTCTTGCTATTATATTAATGGAAGTAGTATCTTAAACCTGTCTTGATAGTATGCAACATGTTTTGTATGCAGGTGTATTACGGTGTGTATATGTAAAAGTAAATCTTTATTTTATTTTTGATGTTTTGACAGTAAGTAACAATAAATGTTGCTCAATTTAGCTATGTCTGACTTTTTATTTATACAAGACGTATTAGATTTTATGAAACACATTTCCAAGAAAACACGTTTTGAATGTTTTTTTTTCCTTAGCCAGAATACAGGAATCCTCGAAATTAAATTCATGTTTTAAAGTTAATGCATGTTCTGTAAGCGCACATGCGTTTATCTTTTTGGTCTTTATGTCGCTGCGATGTGATATTATCGCTATTGTGAAAATTACGAGATGATTCTCCGATATACACGTTTTTACAATTGGCACACGGTATAGAATAAATAACATTCGATGACTCCTGTATTGTGAAAGGATCCTTTGTCTTTGTGTACAACTTCGATACCGTTTTCACATTCTTAGTTGCAATTTTTAAGCCACTAACATTTTTGAAAATGTTCAATAGCTTAGGTGTGAGAACTGGAATATAGGGTAGGCAACCATACGTTATTTTAGATTGTGGTAGCTCTGATGTGTTCTGTGTCAATGTCTGTGTCAGTTGTCGGACCTCATTCACCTCATTATTATGAAAATTTTGGTTGTCAGAAAATTGCAAAGGAAAAGGAGAACCAAAAATGAGTTTATTCAAAAGCCCTGTAGGATAGGAGTTCTCTTGTAGTATAGATCTCAACTTTTTTAGTCCCTTGTCCCTGAACTCGATGTGTGATAAGTTGATAACCCTAGTTTTAAGGGCCAAAACCAAATTTGTTTTCATCTTAGATGGATGTTGAGAATAAAAGTTTATGAAACGCTTACTAAAACAAGGTTTACGATACCACTCCGTCCTTAGCATGCCATCACTGCCACGATGTATAAGCATGTCTAAAAACAGAATCATATTATCAGCTTCTCTCTCAACCGTAAACTTTAAGTGTTCACACTGGGCGTTAACAGTGTTTAGAACATCAGTTACTCTGTTTTCAGGGACCGATAAGATCAATTCATCTACATATCGTTTTATAAAAGGTATGTGAAAAGGTATCTTTTCCTTACATGTTCTTATAAGTTCATCCAATATAAAGTTACATAGTATGGGGGATATTTTGCTGCATTTTGTTCTATAACATCCCGGCCAAACCTACTGACTGCAGCCCTAATAAACTGTGTTGTTTGTTTATATCGACAGTCAATAATATCCAGTATTTCTTATATATATATATATATATATATATATATATATATATATATATATATATATATATATATATTATTTATTATAACAGCTGTATTTAGAATAAAAAAATTAAGAAATAAATCATATCGTGTATATAAAACTTACATTTTTTATAAAAAAGTTCTGTAATGCTGAGAAAGTCAGTTATGCACAACCTTTTCCCAAAAATAAAGCTTTTTTGTAGCGTTCTTAATAATATGAGCTGCTTGTTTGGTAGGTGTGGACGACTCCCTAAACTGGTAAAACATGAATATGGTCTCAGTAGCTCCCATTGATTCTTGGATTGTACATCTATTTCCACATTTTGCACTTGTTCCACAATTTCTTTATCACTTAAAACTTGCAATGGTTTTACCTGATTATCTACTGAAACTCTCTCTGGTTTACATTAAATTTTTGTATCCACTCTGAGAAAGGCATTTCGTCAACTTCGTCAACATCCTGAACATTAGGAGAACCTACAGTCAATTTAGCTTAACGAAAGCACATACAAATCATCATTGTCGTAACCGCATTTCACGCATTGTCTAAAAACTGAACTGCATCAAGGATGGTAATGTTCACGGGTTCCCCATTATCCATATAAAAAATCACCATTTTTAAAAGCTGTTTCCGATAATGGCACTTTAAACTTCTAATGACTCATTGGTCCATAGGCTTCAAGACACTCGTGCAATTGACTAATAAGAAAACTAGGTTGATATTGGTCAAACTAAGCTTGGTATGAGCTGCACAGTTGTCAATTAAAAGAAGAATTTTTATTATATAGTTTTGTATGGCGTTAATTTGTAAAAGACACCAGTTTCAACCCCATTGAAGATCTCTTTATCCTTGTATGGTTACCTTAATTGTGGCCATGTGTTTTGTAACCAATCACCTGTCACATTCTCTTGCATACATTTTGCCTCTCCAACAATTTTCGCAGGAAATTGAGTGCCAGGCTTTAAACCGATCTAGTCAGCCGTTATAGTATGTGAAATCTTCACTAAACAGTTTTCCGAACTCTGTAGCTTTCTCCTTTAAAAGTGGCCCGGACACAAGACTATCAGAACTTCGACACTGCTTGAACCATTTGAGTAGAGCTGAATCTACATCACCACGAATGCACTTCCTAATCTTCTTAAAATTTTCTCCCTCCTCATTAAAGGCTTTTAAAATTTTGTCCATGTTTTTTTAGGATTGAGCTGACAGTCGAATTAATAAGTATAAATTTCCGACATACACATTATCATTGCGCCGAGCTTTCGATATCCTCTTCGATGTCTTCTTTAGAGCCTCCGAGGTCTCAGACTCCCAATCTCCAGACACTACTACACTAATCACTTATCAAAGAATGACTGGTACTGGGAATAGAGGAATGTAGTAACCGCGAAAACCTTTAGAAACATTATATATATATATATATATATATATATATATATATATATATATATATATATATATATATATATATATATATATATATATATATATATATATATATATATATACAGTGGGTGAAAAAATTATTAGAGCCATCTAGCAATATTTAATTTTTTTTACAAAATGGTTATATAATTGAGTTGCATATTAATGCGTTTGTTTACGTTTGCTAACCTTGTAACACTTTATGAAAGTACAATAAATTGTCTGACTACAGCAGATGTGGAAATTCGTGACTCAGGTTCCATTGTTTTTCAGTGCTGTCCAGCCTAGCTTGCAACTCGTGTGCATATTGTTTTGTATTCTTTGTGTTTAGAGTTATAATAAATAGTTTTCACTGCTCTCTAGTAATATTTTGATAGTCGTATACTATTTTTTATGAATTTAGCAAACATTGCATGTTGGTGACACCAGTGGTACCAGAATATCATGGAAGAAGCCAAAAACATCTCACCAAGGAGAATAGTGAAAATAAAACCTTAATAATTAAACATTAATCACTCCAACAGAAAAACAGCATTAATTTCTAAAAGTGTCAAGGGCAACTGTGGACTGTATAAAAAAAAATTTGACGACAATTTGGATTGACCCCACGGCAAAAACAAAAATGTGGTCGAAAAAAAATTACACCACGAGATGAAAGAAAAACTCGAGATATTGTCTTGGTACATAGAAAACCTTGAAGGTTTTAAATGAAAATGATGCATGAGTCTTGCGCCAGTATTGTACCAATAGCAGCTCATCGGCGAATAAAGAATCTGGGGGTTTCAACCTGTCACCCTGCAAAAAAGCTGCTACTTACACCAGCCATGAAGAAAAAAGGCTTTAGTGGGCTAAAGATCACAAAGATTTGACCATTAATTATTGGAATCAGGCAAATAACATTACTTAATATTGTTTTTTTTATGTTGTTTACAGTTGATCAATTTGTCCATGATTTTAAAATAATAATAATATTCCAGGTTTGTTTTTCGGACGAATCTATGATGCAGATCTTTATGGATAGAGCTGAATTTGTAAGGGGAAGACCTAGGGAAAAAAATAAGGCTGATTGCATTGTAAGGACGGTAAAGCACCCCATAAACATCATGGTGTTGTCTATCATACGCAGTCAAGGAACTGGTAGACTCTACATTGTCGAAGGAACAATGCGGCAGGACCAGTACTTAATAATACTGCAAGTAAAAATGCTTTCCCAGGCCGCCCAGGAATGGTTTCTGAATAAGAGTTTCAAGTTTATGCATGACTCGGCGTCTTGTCACAAAGCAAAACTGTTACAAAATTTCTTCCTGATAACCTGGCAACTCGCCAGATCTGAATCCAATAGAAAATCTTTGGAAACTAATGAATAAGAAATTCCTATTTAAATTATAACTACAAAGCGTCAATTGATCGAATGCTTAATAGTAGAATGGTACAGGAGTAGAATGATTCCACAAAATTGCCAGATATGCATAAAAATTATGCCAAGAAGGTGCCAGGCAGTCATTCCTGCAAAAGATAACACTACCAAGTATTAGGCTTATGGCATAATTTTAAGTGTTTTCGTGTAATTACTCGTTTCTTTTTTATTATTAAATTTGTGATCTTTACGCACAAAAATATGTTTTATAGCTCAATTACATACCGTAATTTCGGGTGACTTTGACTCACTTTCGAAGTTTGAACGTAGATTTCAGTATTCTAAATACATAAAAGTACATATGTTTCTTAATTTATTTGTATTTAAGTCTTTAACTACTTTTTTACAAAAATTACACTAAAACACAACGAAGCGCTTACTTTATTACAAAAAAAAATAAAAATGTGGTGTGCAAAGTCACCCGCTGGTGTCGGCTGACTTTGTCTCAAGCTACATTTTACATTAATTCTCTGTGATTATTAGTGTTTGGGCTTAAGTCACCCTACAAGATGAATAATAAATAAACATTTTATTAGTTAAAAAAATATTTATTTAAATTTTAAACAAAAAAAACTAAAACTAAAATGAAACTCTACATAGGACCCTAGGTTTACAAAGAACATCATTTTTAAACAAAAAATTAACAATAAAACAATTTACAAGCTTGTTTTTAAATCTGGAATGAAATATTACCCAGGTGGTAGGATTTTCTTACGGGGACTTCGTGCCATTGCCACAAACTTCTTTCACCAAGTACCATTACTTGCACCCAACCGTAACAGTTATTACTGCCTCTTACAAATCCATCGAATTTTCCTGGAAAGCTGTCGACGTAGTCGGATACAATTACGAAGTCTCCAACTCCAATGAAAAGCTTTTCTAGATCAGCATTATTCCTGTAGCTCTTATTAGATGCAGAATTAGACGTAGTATCTGCAATGTGTCCAAAATCTTGTATTTTATTTAAACGTTGTGTTTTTTTACCGTCTTATATTAAGTTACTTTACTACAGCCAGCTACAGCAATGGTCGCTTGTCCAGATATATCTTGATCTAGGCTACTGTCAAGTAAAACTTCGTTATTAGCGTCTCCGAGGACCTCATTTTGTTGTAGATTTTCTTTCTCTGTTTCGCAAATCTGATTATTGGCTTGATTATTCGCCTGTTCAGTATTCTTTCCAATCTTACTTTTTGCTGTCATTCTAGTTTTTGTTTTTGATTTTCTTTTAGTGCCACTTTCTTTTACTGGCTTCTTCTTAGCAGCTTTTATTGCAACTGCAGCCTCTTGTTGGCTTTTAACATCTTCAGCACTTATACTTTTTCCTGTAGCAATTTCTATTTTTCTTTTTCTTTTAACAACTCCATCAGCTGTGGACTGTACTCCCCTTTTTTTCTGCAAGAAAATTTAAAACAGCGTCACTTACTCTCGAAGGTACTTGCTAGCATTAGTGTTACAATTTGGAATTCTAGTTAGTACTTGTTCTGCGTTTAGGGGAAACATGCCACACTTTCTAAATCCACTTTCCAAATTTTTTCCGCCATTTACACTAATTATGTCAACCAGTTTTTTTATTAGGGTGGGAAAGGTACTTTTTGGGATTAGGTTGGTGTTAACATTCAGTGTTTTGTATTCTACCAAAATATTTCGCCAGGCTATTTTCATCGGTCGAAAGTAGGCGACATCTAATGGCTGTGTTAAGCGTAGAATTGGCAGCAAGGCACACGAATTTAATATTTTCTGTTGCACAAAGCTGTAAAACTTTTATTGATATATGGGACGATAAAATGTCACCAATTAACACTTTAATGCCAGGAATGGGTTTCAATGTTGGCAATAAAAGAAAAGCGAACCAGTCTTCGAAACAAGCTGTGTCGAACCATTCGCTTTTCGATCTGTTGTACCGTGCTCCATTTGGACAATTTTCTACCCAAATCGACCACAGTTTATTTGATTTATATACGACATATAGAGGTAGCATTTTTCCAGCCGCATTTCCACAAAACATTATTGATGTTGCCGATTTACTAAAATTCATCATTCTCTCAAGATATTTAGTTTCACGTTTTGTTAAAATTTTCTTTTTGCCGGGGTCGTCACTTAAATTTGTTTCATCATAGTTCCAAATGTTGTTAGCTGGGACATCGGCGAGTTCATTCTGCAATTATTGGTTAAAGTAGTCTTTTATAGTGATTTCACTGATTTCTGCTCGCGATCGTTTGATGTTGCTTGCAAAACGTTGCGTTAACAATGGATTTTGTTTAAGGAAAGCATTTAACCAGTCTTTGTCTGGCAAGTTATCTTTAAATTGCTTAATAGTTCGACCATCACGACCTAAATAATTTTTCACTTAATTTCGTAAATCTCTCTGATCCAATGGAAATCCGTATAAAGATAAGCTACAAATATGAGACGTGAAGGCGTCCTCTTCAGCTTTTGTAAAAATTGTTTGACCACCATATTGTTTTGTATGCCTATTTTTTAATCTATTTTTTAAAGTACTTACTGGCACTCCGAATTCTGTTGCAGCTTTTCTTTGAGATAGGACTTCATTTCTGATAGCTTCTAGAGCTCTTTCTACTGTGTCTGCCGTGTAATTTCGATAATTTCTACTACCAGCAACACGTTTATAATTTGAGGGCATCTAAAAAAAAGTCGTTAGTTCTATACAGTTAAGAAACTCTGCAGTTGTTACAAGGCTAAATTCAAATTAAAAATCAGCATTTACTTAATTTAATTTAAATATAGAACCAACGAATGACCAAAATCCAACATTCAACAAACTGGGCCAAAGTCACCCGAAAACCGTTAAATTCTGGGGCGGGCATGTTTTCGACGCTGAAGTACCTGAGGGTGTTAAAAGTACCCTTGTTTTGGACGCTGCCGGAAGGATTATCGCAGGTACCAGATATTAGATATAATTAGTGTTTATTGATGGTCATTGAAATTTACTTAGTTACTAGTTATTAGTTTGTCAGAGAATAGTGAAAAGTGAACATGGAAATTTCAACGTTAGTAAGTAATCGTGGTAAAATTTTGCTCAAAGTGAACAGTTTTACTTTTTTTCAAGATAAAGTACTAAAATCAGGAGAAACGTATTGGAGGTGCGTAAAACGGTCGTGTAAAGCGAAGATATTCACGAAAGGGCCAGAAAAGTTAGTGATCCGAAGTAATCTAGAACATAATCACGAGTGTGATATCAAGACGCTTAATAGACAGATTGTGTGTAGCAGTGCCAAAAGGAAGGCTAAGGATAATTTGACCGAAAGGCCGTCCAAAATCATACATAGTGCGTTGAAAGAAAATGTAGATTGCTTAAGCCACATGTCTGTTAAAGACGTTAATTTAATACGAAATCAATAATACAGTGAACGGCGAATGGCTCAACCGAAACTGCCCAAAAGTAAAGAAGAAACTATTGCTGCGGTAAATATTATGTATATCAAAACACTTAAAGACGAGAATTTTATATTTACGGTTGAACTAAGTTCTAACATTATCATTTTCTCGTGTAACACTAACATGAGTTTTCTGTGCGGCAGTGAAACGATTTATATGGACGGTACATTTAGTTACTGTGCTCAATATTTCAAGCAATTTTTTACCATACATGTATTTATCAATGGACATTATATACCATTGTGTTATTGTTTACTTCCCTACAAATCGGAACAAACCTATATAAAACTATTTAATGTTTTGAAACGCAAATGTGAAGTAATTGGTCTAAAATTCAATCCAAAAATCATTTTCTCCGATTTCGAAATTGCTATCCACATTTCTGCGCGTTTTGAATTTCCAAATGTGCACATTAAAGGGTGCCGTTTTAATCTTATGCAAGCTTGGTATCGTAATATCGGTGGTTGTGGCTTAATTCGGGAATATAAATTGACAGACAGTGAAATATCTAAATGGCTGAAATATATTTTTGGGCTGCCATTTTTACCTCTCTCAGAAGTCGAAGAATCTTTCATATATGATTTTATGGCTATTCAACCAAAGGATTCAAAAATTGAAAAGTTTTCCGACTACATTGGACAACTACATTGGCGACCACGCAACATTTCCGTCGGAGATGTGGGCTGCGATGAGTGAGAGTTTACAATTAACAACTAATGCTTGTGAATCGTTCCACTCGCGTTTTAATGATAATTTTTACCATGCTCATCCAAATATTTTCCATTTTATTGATGTTTTAAAAAATTTTCAAACTGAAACTTACATTAAAATTAATAGTGTCTGTAATAGTGAAAGTAATAGACTTAAAGATCCAAAGAGTAGAAAAAAAATTAAGTTCGTTAAAAATAGGATACATGAGTATCTAACCAACTGTATCGATCGATTTCGTTTCGTAAAATGTATGTCGTATTTATTTCAAAGTGACAAATAAACCTTATCAAGCTTAATCTCTAGAATTTTATTACCTGACTTTCCATTTACATTTTAATTACACCCAGCGTCCAAATCATGTATGCAGAAACAGGTAATTTTATTTTTCAGTGTCGAATTTTAAATTTAGCGTCCAAATCATGCACGCCCAAATTCTGTACCACTTTGCAAATAACAACCGACCTTATAAGCATCTACGTTTAGACTGAAATACTTACGCCAGGCGGGTAAGAATTCACAGATATTCAATGTGCAACTATGCAATTAATCTTACTCTTGGAAGTATTATTGGTTGCCAACCAATTTTTACAGTCAAGAAATCTTACGTAAAATGGCTATATTTTAAAAATTCATTTTTTTCTTATTATAACCAGTATTACCGTGATTTATTAAAATTTTCCTAAAGTTAATATGGTACTGATGGTGCGGTATAATGAAATTTACATGATAATATATTGTACATATGCACTAGTTACTAAAATATCTTTTTCCCAAAATGAGCCAAAGTCACCCTGGCGGGGCAAAGTCACCCGAAATTACGGTATCATTTTTAAACAAAAAGAAAAATTTTATGGGATGGCTCTAATACTATATACTATTTGTTTTACGACATGTAAACAGTGTTGACTTTAATCGTAGTTTAACTGGTATAAACTTCTTGACAGCGAAAGGATTAATTAAAGTAAATCTTAGAATTACTATGTTAGGAATGAATAATAATAATAACAGGTATAAATCTCGTATTAGAACTTAAATTTTAATTTAAAACTATGTAATTCGAATTGCAGGAATATTTTGTCGATATTTTAAAGCAAATGCTATTAACAAAACAAACCTAATAATTTTATTAACATTATGTTTCCAAATGTTATTGTTAATATTACGCATTTTTTTCCTGCTTTGTATTTCCATAACCAACGTGGTATGTCGAGTTCTACAAAACACTACCTTGTTTTTGTTAGTTTTATTATCATTAAAATAAAATTTATACAATATTCGTACAGCTTTTGATTATACTATATAAAAATGTAAATATACAACTAAAATATTATCGAATATTAGCTTATAATAAAATACAACATTGTCAATAAAAATTAAAGCTTTTAGTATATGTATATGGTTATATATACGCAATGAAATTATAATTTCATAACAGTCAGATATTAATCAAATTATGGATTTCTAGGAACTCAGCTGTTATTATTCATATAATAAATATTATTAAAAGTATTAAATATAATTATATATACTTAAAAAGGGATAATTTCCGGGAGTTGGCTGTATACCATATAGTTAAAAAACTCTTCTACAGCATTGAAGTAAAACACTTCTGTTGTAATTGGTATATTTAATTATAAATTAAATTTTAAAAATATAAAAGGATTAAGTTCAAAACGTTTTCCAACTTATTAGTCCATCTTCAGTGAACCTATAAGTATGTAATACCACTAAATGAATAAAAACGTACGGTAAAATTTTTGACTATGGTATGCAAACATTTGGTTTATTATTACTTACTTTGTCTATCTATCTATCTATATAAGGATTTTTACAGCTGTCGCCGCCTTCCTTCTTTCAGCCAACGTCTTCAGTCCTTTCTGTTCTGCCATTCTCCATCTCTAAGGTCTCGTCTTTCCATGGCCTCGTCCACTTCATCCCTCCATAATCTTCGGGGTCTACCTCTTTTTCTCCTTCCTATTGGAATTTGTGGTACCTGCTAAATAAAGTCTTTTACCCTATGACGGCCGATATGCAATTAACCCTCTAGCAGGCAAGACCGCCTCCAGATGGCTTAACTTCTATTGTCAATATAATCTCTTCCAGCTATTTTTATGCCTGCAGCCAAGTAATCTTGCATTTGGTCGTATACCATTGAGTATACTTGTATGCATTTGGTAAGCGAAAATGTCGCTCGATGTGTTTATTTCTCAGTTGACTTTGAGATTGTGTAACGGTCGATCAAATTTATTGTTTTGTGCAGAACCTCACTTTCGTCGAATGTTATTGATAAGCGATAATAAACTAATAAAGCTTAGGGATTTCCAAATAGTTAACCCTCAAGTCTCGATCAGGTACATTTTCCTAGAAATCTGTTTTATAAACAAACCATTGATATTTTATTATTGACCCAAAATTTTATTATAGAATGGTTTAGTAATAGAATAATATCATGGGTAGTACCATGAAATTTTAAAAAAGGCACAAATAGGCGGAATTTACGAAAAAAGGCTAAAAGTGCAAAAAACAATTATAATAGGCAAAATAGGCAAAAAGGGCATTTTGCCTATAATCCGAGCTTTAGTGTTAACTGTGTGAAAATTTAAAAACAAAGATAGTAGATCAATTTTTAAATGAAAATGCTAAAAGGGTTGCTGTAGCTGAGCTTCTAATGCATAAAAGAAGAGCAAAGAAATTCTATGCAAAAATAGATGAAATAAGCAGAATGTGCAGAGAAAGAGAGAATGTAATGGCAATAACAATAGACTACATGCAGAATCTGCCCCTTCCCCATATTCCTGTGCAAGAGGTATTTTACTACAGGCAGCTATGGATTTATGAATTTTGTATTCATGATATGAAGAACAACAAAGCCTTTTTTAATTCGTACCAAGAAGGAGAATCATTGAAAAGTCCAAATGAAGTATGTACATTTTTGCTCAATTTCATTGAAGAACGGTAACTGAGTTGTATCTTTTCTCAGACGGATGCCCCGGCCAAAATAAAAACCATACCGTAGTGCAATTTTTGTTAACGCTAACATCAAGTGGTCGGTTTCAAAATATCACATATTACTTTCCAATGAGGGGACATTGTTTTAATGAATGTGATCGAGATTTTGGAATTGTGAAACGAAAACTACGGAGACATGATAGAATATACTCTCATGATGAATATATCTCTCTCATTGAGACTTCTTCAAAAAGTAAAAAAAATTGTGTTCACAATACACACAATTCACAATAGTTTGTCAATATCAAGCCATGGCAAGAACATTGCCACTGATAAAAAAGTTTCCTTGCAAGTCAGCAATTTCTATGAGTTTCGATATTCTAAGGAAACTCCTGGCAAAGTAACTGCACTTCGATTTATTGATGGAATAATCCAGGAGCGTTTTGGATTAGCCAAAATACAAGAAAGCAGAGTTAATCTTCCTGACTGCGTTTCATATCCTGCATATTCCGGCAAATTGCCTATTAATCATAAAAAATTGAAGACTTAAAAAAACTGTTGGTGTATATTCCAGTAGAAAAAAAGGAATATTGGTCCCAGATTGTCACATGGCCTACAGCAGAGCAAGCTGAAGCAGCAGAAGAGAATTTCTAATTAGTGTATAGTTTATTAGCTGTATTTTTAAAATTATTTTTTTTTTCATATTATTTGAATTAAACTGAAATAAAATAATGATTGCTCCATTTTTTCTTGGACTCGCACACATTTGTTTCGAAAAGGTAACATATGCAAAATATTTAAACAAATATTCTATTGGTATAGTATACTTTAAGAAATTGACAACCATGGCATTGTGCAAACAACACATCCACTATCAACTAATATATTTGAAAGATTTTTGTAACTACATCATTTTTGAAGAAAATTAGTTTTTTTCTTTCTGTAAACTTTGCATTTATGTACATGTTACCTTTTTAAAAAAAGTGATTCAATTAAACAAAATGGTATTATTCAGAATAGTCTAATATACTAACTTAATTATTTTTTCTTTTTAGCATTTTTTTTTGGCCCTTTTTACAAATTTGGCAATTAAAGATCACGGTTTAGCAAAAATCCTTAAAGATAGTTTTTTGTAGAATGGACTATTCAATCAGGATATGGTAAAAACCCGAAAGTCGAATAATTATCTGATAAGTCTGACTGCAACCATTAAAGACTTTAATTTAAGTAAGGAATATTTATAATAATTATTAAGCTTGTAATTATCTTATGAGAATTATTCCATCCCGCTTTTAAAATTCTTTTTTTTTAACAAGTTTTTTTACTTTCTGAGATGAGAAACTCCTAATCCACCTACTAAAATCCGATTTATTATTAAGGTAAAAAAATGCGAAATTTATTCCTTTCTTATTTAAATTTGCTACTTAATTTTTATTTTTAACCAATAAAAGTGGAGATAATCTTAAACGCGCGAAAAAATTCACCTTGGCGAACAACATCGGTCTGGCTATGTTGGCCCCGCCCGAAGATTTATTCCTTAAAGAGGCCGCAATTTAGATCTTTCGGGAAGCCAGAATTAAAATTTACGTTTCGCACATAAAGTTTTATGAAAGAATTCCCTGAGACCTTTAGTTCGTACGCAAAAGTTAGGCAATCAATCATTTGTTATTAGTAATCCTCGAATGAAGCTAATGGATCAAGCTCTAGGAGCTTTTTGTGCCTACGGTTAGTTCAAAATGGCTGGAATGAAAAGGCACACTGTCGGAATTTCAATTCAATAATGATTACGTCGTTTTTATAAGCGAATACGTCACTTTCGTGGTAATTGATACTCCTTTTCTGGATTGGAATTTTGTCGGCGGTTTATATACATCTACGTGTTGGAAATTGCAAAATCGAATGTCTCCTTAATTTAGAGCTGCGTAGCTATTTCAAAAGTTGCTGTTTAATCAGTGACCTATTTATGATAATAGCAAACTAGGTACTTCAGGATTTATAAAGTCACCCATAAAATTTAACACAATTTAACATTGCAATACAGAATAAGCTATATAAGATATTGTAAAAGTATCATATTACAAGATTCCATCTCAGTATGTGAATACAATAAAGACTATTATTAGAATAACATTTTTTTAAATAGCCTTGGCATAGCCAACTGACCAGACTATTTTGTAATTTGTATTCACAGAACAACAATCAGAGTTAGTATTATTACTAAATGTAAGTTAATAGTTATTTAACCAACAAGTGTATTAATAAGGGCGATTAACAATTGAGATATATTAAGAGATTGTTAATCGCCATTTTAATTCACGAGTTCGTTACAAAACTTTTCCGTCGACCATACTTCTCAGAAATAAAAATATCTTAGTTTAAATTTTTATTTACTTAACAATAAATAATGACATACAATGACAGACAGTAGTTACAGCGGCTACTTCATTTTAAATGTGGTTAAATTAATTTATACAAGCAATGTATGTTGTATTGCTTATAATAAAATCGTTCATTAATAGAAAATCATTTATTAATAGGGGTCATTAATCAATGATTTTGAGGGTTTTAAAATTAATCATAAATGGAAGGTCGACGGAAAAAGTAAATTAATGAATTGACTTGTTTTGACTGTTCTTTTTTTTTGTTTGTTTGTTATTTTTTTTATTTTTATTTTTATTTATTTTTTTAAGTTTTTTTTATTTTTTCCTTATATTACTTTTTGATATTGTATGTAATATGTATATATTATTTTTTATTTTCTTTTAGTCATCTTTTATAATAATTTTGTTTTTTAAATATTTTTTTATTTATTTATTTATTTTGTTTTTTTTTCATTTTTTTTTTCATTTTTTCGTATTAAAAGGTTTATCACATGATTGGTATGATCGCAAATTGCTTACAAGTTTCATCTTAATTCTATGGTTAGTACATTATATTGTTTAAAGTTTATATTTACAATTTCTTATTACCTGATAAATACAATTAAAGATTTCTACGTTTCCAGAGAAAATTAATTCATTTATGTGAAATGTAAAACAGACCTTTAGTTTTCGTAAGTTTTCATAAAAACAATGTAATATTTCCTTGTTGGTTTACACATTCTAATAGGATATGTGTTAAATCTCCATTTTTACCACAAGTACAGTTTGGAGTGTCTGCTGATTTGACCTTAGCCTATTAATAATTTTAATAAAACTTCTGTTGGAAGGATGTTTAAAGGATGACTGTCTTTCGGATTCCGTATAATTGGCTTGCCATTTTAATTTGAGCCGAAGTTTACTATATACATCTATATCTGACACCGGTAAAATATTATTGTCTATGGTTTCTCCGCTTGATAATGCTTCTTTTGCCAAAGCCTCCGCTATTATATTACCCCTTATCCCAGAATGGCCTTTGATCCATGCGATAATAACTTCTCCTCCGAGCTTTGAAACCTCGTAGTACAATTTTAAAATCTCTATATCAAGATGAGTCAATTGCTTGGATTTATTTGTTCCACATAATCTTTCTACTGCACTTTTATTGTCTGTAAATATTACAAAGTTCTTCATTTCCTTTGTCAAAGCGTGAAAAAGAGTAAACTTTAAACCCAGCATTTCGGATGTGTAGATGGTGGCTTCATCAGGTAACTTATATTTATGCTGTTGTCCAGAACACTCTTGGTATACTGCGCAAGCAGTGTCATTTCCTTTTTTTGAACCATCAGTAAACATATAATAATAATTACGTCATCTCTTCTGAATTTCTGCGTTAAACATAAGGTCCTTGGACATAATTGAGAAATGCTGTCTTGATTTTTATTGAGAACAGCACATGAGGCTTTTCAGTATAAACTGGTGGAAGATGACCGTTATAAAGTACCTCTTTGAATTTAGACAGATTTTTGTAGCTTATCGCCACGAGTGGAAATTTTTTATTAAACCAATACCTTTTAGTCAAATGTAAAACAGCCAGATTGTCTATATCTTTGAAAAATACTTGGTCTCTGCTAATGGTACGAGCTATATAAAGTCGGTAAGATATTGCCTCCGTAAATTCAATGGCAGTTCAACAACTTCAATTTCCATTACATTAATTGGTGTAGATATCAGATACCCAAGGCACAAGCGTAAGCACTTATTTTTCTGTACCTCAATTTTTGTTCAATGGGTGTTCGATGCGTTTCCATACAAGTGACAGCTATAATCGAAAACTGGTCGTATCATAGATCGATAAAACATTAAACTAATGTTGGGATCTGCACCCCAGTTTGTTTTACAGAAAGCTCTTAGGATATTCACAGCTTTTTCGGTTTTTTTTAATGATATGTTGAATATGATCTTTCCACAAAAGTTTTCTGTCTTAATAATTTCCCAGGTATCTGACACAGTTTTTAATTGGAAATTTGAATTGACCACAATTTATATACCCTTCTGGAATTCTATGTTTTCTAGAACAGAAGCAGATTTCTGTTTTGGATTCTGATAATGTTAATCCATTTGATTCATAACATGCATGTATTGATGAAATAGCTGTTGTTACATTATTTTTAGAAACATCAATTGATTTGTCTGATGAATAGAGTACCACATCATCTGCAAATTGTAGTATTTTTGTGTTAATAGGAACAATGACTTCTAAATCTATATTATCTAAAATATATAAAAGTGAACTTAAATACTTCCCAGCGACAGGCCCATATTGGACAGTCGAGGAGAAAAAATTTTCTCATTAATTTTTAATTAAATCAATCTCTCTGAGTACAAAGTTTTCAAAAAGGATGTTATACCTATAGGTATCCCGACTGATATTAACTTTTGTTCAAGGATATATAAATTTATATTATCAAAAGCAGATGATACGTCCAGAAATGCAGCTGCAGTGGATGAGTTTTCCGTGAAATTGACTTGAACTGTTGTTACGAGAGCAGTTATGGCATCTTGAGTGGATTAAAATTTGTGAAAACCAAATTGGGAGTTTGGAAGAATGTCATTAAATTCTAACCAATGTTATAATCTATTTTTAATTAGTCTTTCCAGGTTTTTAAGAGGACAAGAAGCTAGAGATATTGGGCGATATGAATTGTGATCGTCATCACGTTTTCCAGGTTTTCTTATAGGTATTATTATATACTCCTTCCAGCTTTCTGGAATTGGTGCTTGTTTCTGCCAAATATTATTTAGAACATTAAGTAGATGGATTTTAAGTTCATTTGTCAGGTTAAAGATCATAGAATAAGATATATTAAGCTATCTAAGCTTATTTACGATCTAAGCTAAGGTTATTTCTAGAAACAGTGGCTATGGAGTTGGTAATATCATTCGGAACCCAATCTGGTGAATTTTTTTGGTAAAACTCTGTTATCCATGGTTCGTCCGGGTCCATAGGTAAATTATTGGATTGTTTGCGATTTTTGAAGCAATTTACTTTCCTCCATACCTCCTTAATTTTATTTAAACTTTAACAATACTCTCTCCAGTTTTTCCTTTTCTTCTCCTTAAAGTTTCTCTTCGCTAATGCGTCCATCTTTTTATATTCTATTAGGTTACTTATTGTAGGATTTTGCTTATATTTAATATAAGTTAATTTTCTGCGTCGGACTGTTTCCTGGCACGTTTTGTCCTACCAAAGTTTTGGAATGTGATGTTTGTTAATAATATTCGTGTATTGTGGTATTGCTGTATTCGCTGAGAAGTAGAAGTTTTTAATTAGATCACAATACTTCCTGAGTTGGTTTAGATATGTAAAGAGTGATGAATACAGATTCCAATCTGCTTTGTTAAAATTCCAGATTTTGTGTAGTCTCTTGGTTTCTTTTTCCTTTGGGTGATAAATTTAAAAGATAATTGGTAGGTGGTTTGATCCTTGAGGATCTTGTACAACATTTTAATTCATTAGCGCTATAATATCTTAAGTACATATTGTGAGGTCTATTGCAGATACGCGTGAATGTGTGGTTAAAGGAACAAGAGTGGGTGAACCGTCATTTAAAAATACTAAGCTACACTGCTCGATAGCATCCAACAATGATTTATTAAATGTGTCATCAACTTCACAGCCCCATGCGACATTGTGCGCGTTAAAGTCACCTCCCAAAATAAAGGATTTTGGTAGAATTTAAAGAATAGCCATTGCTGTGTTGTAGTTTTGTTTTTAGGTTCATTATATAGGGATAAGTACAAGATGAATGGTTTTATTTGTTGATGGTAGTTTAAAGAAAATACATGTGTATGGAATAGGAATATTTATGTTAAATCTAATTTCTTGACATTTAATATTTGTTTTTAATAAAATAGCTGACCCACCATATCCTTCTATACGATCTGTTCTAAAGCAATTAAAGTTTTTAAAGTTATAATACAAACCAGGCCAAAACCATGTCTCCGATAATAACGCAATATGAATTTGATTTTGATGGAGTAAAAATTCTAAATTTACTTAATTTGAGACTGCCGAACGACAGTTCCATTGAATAATATTTAATTTTGAGTTTAGGTCTGCGAATTTGATAACACATCTGGATTTACATGTTTACTAATTAGTTGGATGATTTCTAATTTAGAAACATTTCAATTATTTATTTGTTGTAGAGAATCAACAATTTTCATAACCAATTCTAAAATTACATTAATTATACTAGGATCTCTGACTGTCGATCTGCGATAATTGTTTTTTTGTATTGAGGGCTACTTAATATTCTTCTCGAAGTACTGGGGACATTAACCTGAGAAATAATCTCTTTTCTGATCTGTTCAGATAGATCAGGAGTATTTGGCCTTGGCCTTTTATTAGATTTATCTTTAATTCGTTTGAGCTATTGTTATAAAGCAAATGGCGAGCAAATTGTTTTCTAGAGGAGTTGACAATCATCGGTTGGCTTCTCTATTGGTACTTATTATTATTTCTTCAAACATTTCAGCAGTCACAAATTTTTCCCAAGCATTTTTCGGAGACAACATTTTTCGGTCCTGTCGTGAAACGATATAGATTGTGAATTTTTGTTCTTCCTTGCAAAGGTGGCGTGGATTTCCATTCAAAATTGTTTCTGCTAATAAATGATGTACCTGCTGTTTCAATTGTTGAATTATTTTGATTCAAGTTCATAAAATATCATCACTACTCGAAGAATTTTCGGAATACTCGTCTGAACTATCTTTGTATACTGCAGGCTACTCATATTCTTGATCAGCCTCCGATACTTCACTTTCACTAGTTATGGAATCGTTGTCATCTTCGTCATACCACGTACGTAAGATTTCCTGATAACTATTATCGTTGGGGTGAACGGATCTTTTTCTACTCGAGGATGCCATAATGCTGGCCTGAAAATATTGAGTATTTTTGCATTTGAAAATACAATTTTTGTATACTACTTCTGTTTTGATAATCTGTAAAAACAAAAACACAGAAGTCTGTCGTGAAAGAGCACTCGTTATATAATATTATTTTCCTTTTTTGACGAAATGTGTGAATGAATTTTTGTATACTACTTCGGTTTTGATATCTGTAAAAACAAAAACACAGAAGTCTATCGCAAAAGAGCACTCGTTATATATAAAATGATTTTTCTAAGAAGAAAGCCCAATATTTATTATCAATTTTCTACTACCTCACTTATAAAAAAAATTTTACTTTTTTATAAAAATAAAATTGTGGATGAAACTATTGACTAAGTAATAAACTGATCCAAAATTACTGCACTTACTTGAATAATGATGCGAATTACACAAATATAAACTATGAAAGCAGACAACGTACTAATATTGTTCTGAAGCTATTTTCTTGTGGCATTTTAAAGTAATTACTATTTAATGGGAATAAACCACAATTAAAGGTTAAAGTACGTTTATTGACGTTTCAATTTCCACTTCAGAAATCGTTCTCAAAATACAATTTACTAATGTTTGTATTTTGAGAACGATTTCCGAAGTGGAAATTGAAACGTCAATAAACGTACTTTAACCTTTAATTGTGGCTTCTTCCCATTTATATAGTAACGTACTAATACCTTGACACTTCAAATCGTGACTAAATTCCTTTTTTCTTATCTTTACAGTTTAGGCAATAGATAAATATGCGTAATGGAATAGTACCGAAGGATCGCGGTGATTCTCGACAAACCTTGGACCACTAATTCGATAAAAGTCTCCCAGACTCATGGTATGCATTATGGGGGTATGAATGGAAAATTTTTTTTTGTTTTTTTGTGCATACTATTTAAATTTTTATACACTAACAAACAGTCATACATGTCAAAAACGAATTCCTTAATCAGCAATGATTGGTATGGATTTAATCACATTTTACGAAGATGTAAATGTACCCCCGGGTCTCCTAGACTCATGTTATGCATCCTAGGGTTCGACTATTAGATATTTTAGCTGTTAAAAATGTTGAATCGTGTTAAAAATTATGCAAAATCCCTTGGAATTGCTTATACAAGACAATGTGCCCGAAACTCCTACAGACATCAGTGAAAGGCAAAGTTTAATACAAGTTCAAGCAATAAACAATCAAAAGAGTCGAACGTCGTCAAAAACGTCGAACAGACAATGGAGAACAAAATCTGATCATTAAGTATGTAAAGGGTAGATCTACCATAGTCAGTAAAACTGAGAACTCTTTAAACTAAATGTGTCCAGCAATTCCAGATCAAGTAAATACCAACACGTTGAAATTACATGTTATTACCAAAATGTAAGCAAAATTTCATTGTTTAATACTAACGTTAGTGATTGTGAATTCGATATCATAGCATTAAGTGAAACGTGGTTACGCAGTGATGTTTCGAGTATGGAACTCTTTCTGAATAATTATGTCGTATACAGAAAAAACCGAAAATTCCATGAGGTGGACAAGGTGAAGGGTGGTGGTGTAGATTTCATAACATCTGACATTACGGCTCTCGACGCACAATTTCCACTAATTGATCTTATTATTGTCAAGTGCCGGATTTGTTACAAATATCTTTATATAGTTGTTGTTTATTTACCTGATAGGTTAAGTTTGGTAGACTTTGAATATTTTCTTGATTGCTTAGGCAATTTGATTACTTAAATAATGCCTGCATAGTACTAGGCGATTTCAATGTTTTAAGGTTTATAGATAATAATATGTCTTCTGTAGTTTTAAGTTTTGCGGGCTCTACTGGCCTTAGACAATTTAACAATGTTGTTAATCACTTGGGTAGACTGCTAGATTTGGTCTTATCGCATTTCAGTAGTGAAGTGAAGACCTTTGGTCTATGAAGACTCTCATCACCCAGCTCTTCTAATAACATTTACGGATATATTTGTAAAAGTGCCTAAATTTAGGTATGGTTTGGAGCAATTAACTTTAAAAAAGCGAGAGAACTGTATGAAACGGATTGGAATTCTCTGTATACTTCTAATGACGTTAATGAAACTTTAAATAACTTTTATGATAAGATTTTTTCTGTGTTTAATAAGTATATTCCAGTTTATAAAAACTTTAGCCATAAATACCCACTCTGGTTCGATGCTGATATCATTCACATCAAATTAAAAGCAAAGTTTAGAAAAAAGTTTAAACGATTCAAAAATCATTGTGATTTTCTTGAGTTTCAACGGTTAAGACACCTTGTCAAATCAAAAATCAGTTTGGCATACAAAGTATATGTCGAGAATATCCAAATTGCTTTATCCATCAACCCCAAGAAGTTTTGGTCGTACGTAAATTCGAAAAATAATAGTTCAAGAATTCCTGATGTGATGAAATATAATGGCATTACTACCTCCGACCCACAAAATATTGTGAATGTGTTTGCAGAATTTTTCAAGAGTGTTTTTCTGTCATCAGATATTAATTTCAAGGCTAACTGTTCCTCAGTGTGTCACACAATATATCTCAGCGGCCCTAGATAATAGAAGTCAAGTTGACGTCATATACACTGACATTACGAAGGCGTTCGACAGAATTTACCACGGCGTATTACTTTCTAAATTGTGTCTCTTTGGTCTTTCTGAGGATGCCGTGACTTTTATAAGGTCTTACTTGTCAAATAGAACGCAGTTTGTTGCTTATAATGGTTACAAATCGGAAAAGTACCTAGCTTCTTCAGGGGTTCCACAAAGTTCTAATCTAGGTCCATTATTGTTCTTGTTATTTATTAACCATCTGTGTGAATCAATTTCTGCACCATGTTTATGTTATGCCGATGATTTAAAGATTTATTCATTGATAAGCGACCTTAATGATTGTCATTTTCTGAAGAGTGAACTGAATCGAGTACATGAATGGTGTAATGCAAATCATTTGAATCTTAATGCCAATAAGCGTAAAGTAGTTAGTTATTCTAGGAAACAGTCTAATATATACCATCCTTATATTATCGAACGGCAATGAACTTGAACGTTCTAATAAAATTAAAGACCGTGGAGTTACATTTGATTATAAACTCACCTTTGTTGAACATGTTAATTTAAAAGTTAAAGAATCACTTAAATCTTATGGATTCATAATTAGAAATAGTCGAAATCTCACTAATACTAAGGCAATTAAATTACTTTATTACACTTTTGTACGCTGTAAACTGGAATATGCCTCTGTCATTTGATCCCCTTTTTATGATGTAAATATCCAAATTATAGAGCAGGTGCAGCGTAAATTTTTAAAATTTTTATCTTTCAAAATTAACGGCATATATCCCAAGAGGGGCATCAGCAATAGTGAGTTGTGTAGCGGTTTGGACGTAGTATCATTAGAATCTAGACGAATTAATGTCTCCCTAATATTCCTGTACAAGCTACTACACAATCTCATTGACTGCCCTAATATTCTTCGACAAATAAATTTTAACGTTCCATCTTATCCAGTGAGAAATTCGATTACGTTCAGAAATACACAAGCTAGAACTAATCTTATGATAAATTCTCCTCTATTTCTCATGTGAAACTATTATAATTCCTTAAGTGCTTACTGCGATATATTTCACTGCAGTTTAAAGCAGCTTACTAGGATGGCTGAGATCTACCTAGGTGATTGAGTAGTTTCTTTATGTTATGGTAAAATACTCGAAAAATGTGTTATTTAGTTAGTACCTATAAATTATTAATATTTCATTTAACTTTAGTATTGTATTTTGTCCTATAAATGGATTCTGTTAGACAAAAAACGCTATTATTATTATAAATTGAATGATATTATTGAACCAGATGAGTGTTTTCTGTAATTCCTTCTATTTTGACTAGCCATTTTTTTTTATTTTGAGAGATAAATAATAAACTAGATATTTGCGCCGAGGATCTCAAGAGTTTTGAGACATATCGTGTAGGAGTAGAGGGTATTAATGCTAATCCCAGTAGTCGACAAGTACGTTTAATTCAACTGACCGTGACCTTAAACAGATTAGTTATGATTTCGGTTCAGCTGACAGCATCCTTGACCCCAAGTTCTTTGCAAGCATAGGATCATCATTCGAGGAAAGTAATGATCAAGTTGAAGGTAAGATCGGTAATACTTTTAATTCGTTTTATCTCAAAATAATATGCTTTTTTTAGTTAGTCAAAGGAAAAAATGGTGCACAAAAAATAACAATAGTAGCAAAGATGCAAACTTAAACCACACTTAGACCAGTTTTATAACAAAAGGTTTACTTATTTCTTTACTAGACAATAAAAAGACTACTCCATACATTTTAAAATTTTTATTAACCATTAAAATTATTTTGCCTTAATAAGAACTATATTGTAAATTTGACAAAAGAAGAATTGTTGTACCTAACAATACTTAGAACAAAATCACCCAAAATCACATAATTAAAAGTACTGTTAAAAAATTGTATGATTTAGAGACTACAGAAAACATCACATTTTTAGTCAGTAAAACAATTGCAGATTTCCTTCATGTGGTTTTTGTATGCAAACGCTCCGCACTTCACACAAGACTTTCGATAAGATTTGTTCGAATTTCGAGGACAAACATTGCAACGCTCGACATAATTCTGTGGTCGCATAGGGGGTTGAGGGGGATTATTTTCTATGCCCAGCAATGACTGAGCTCGCTTCTTCATTTCTCCTGGCAACCAATTCCTCGGTTGATCTAACTTCAATTTGTGGTCGGATTAATTCCCAAGCACTTTTTTCAAGAAAGTCACTGCGTTTTATTTTATGTTTAGAATGATGAGCCTTATACACACAGAGGACGTTTATGCCAGAGATATTCAATAAATTGTAAATCACAACCATTGACCAACGGCGTTGGCCATCTTGCGACGTTATGATTCTGACACAATTAATCTACTATATCCACGCCGATTTTGGTGTTGTTATAATCAGTGATCATTACTGGCTTTCTATCATCTCCAGTACCATTGTGCATGAAGGATGTCAATACCACCGACTTACTTTTCTTTGGCTCATATGACACCATAGTACAATCATCTTGGAAACCAAAAAGAGACGACTTAACTTTTCGATTTTTCTTGGACAGAAACCCTTGAGGAATCTCTAGTCTGTTTTTTCTCACAATACCCAAATATGTAAGTTTTTTCTTTAGTAAACTGTTGACCAATGATAAACTGCTATACCAGCTGTCTGCCGCAATATTACGAATGGTACCTGCGATGGGCTCTATCAACCGAAGAGTTATTTCCTTACTGGTATCTACAAATTTGTATGGACCTTCTGGCTAAGTTCTCACATAAGTTTCCAAATTGAATGTGTAAAACGTTTTTGCGTCTAAAAGAGCAAATGTTTTAATGCCATATTTGGCTGGCCTCATTGGGATGTACTGCTTAAACGCACAACGTCCCCTAGATGCTAATAGCTGTTCATTTACTGTAAGATACTCACTAGGAATGAAGTTATTTTGGAAATTCACCAAAAACATTTCCAGAAGTTCTCTATTGGATGCAAGTTTATTAATTTCTCTTCGCTCTGTTCTTGTCTCCACATCATCGAACCGTAGACATCTTATGAGAAATCAAAACCTTTTCTCGCTCATTGCCAGGTAGCATGACTTAACTCAGGATCCTTGAGAATTATCCCATATTTTATGTAAAGTTTTTTTGGAACTTCTAAGAATACCAATCAAGAATAATATCTCAATACAAGCACGAATTATAGTTTCATTAGTTTGTCTACAATCTTGATTTCTTTGGTAATTGCTCCGTATCTTTTCAATAAAAATATTTTTTGAGACACTTATTACTCTAATATAATAACTGTTTCATCCAAAAATAACTTCAGTCAATCAATTTCAGTTTCAACAGTGCGTGCGTTTCCTTTTGTACCAGGCATAAGTTTGATGAGATTCTAAGAACGGATTCGAACTTGTAAATTGGATCTATTCTTTTTCCATTTAGTCACTCTGTCTTCTCTTATGTAAAAATTTGAAGGACGTGCTTTATCAGAGTCGTCTGTCGCTCCTTCATCTTTAGCTAATTTCTCTTGCTCCGATCTCTCTAATTCAGAGTCTGTTTCGTGATCACTCCTTTCAGCAAAAATCACATTCACATAGAGATCATCTTCGGACTCATCATCACAGTTTTCTTCTTCATCGAGACCAAACATCCGGGTCGTTGTTTCGTTCCACCGGTCTTCTTTTATTATCAGACATAGTATTATCTCAAATATATCACTGTAACTACACGTGTACCAAATGGTAATAAATAAAAGTTACCTTAAATTTTGAAAACAGTAGAATCAAATGAATGCAATGTAGACAGATGTTGTAACTTCAGTGGATACGTGGTTTACAATTGTAGACCAGCACTGTTCTATGCTTGACAAAATAATTAACTGAAGTACCGAACACAAATAAAATCATAAATTCGAATAAGATGCCCGTTAGCAACAGCTAATGAGATGCACGCGCATGTAAAAGAAAATGACAGAGATAACAAGTGTTTGAAAAGAGGTGGTCTACAATTGTAGACCACGTGCCTAACGGATGGTTAAATTATGTTACTGTTGCATTATTCGAATTAAAAAAGTTTAAAGAGCAAGAAAATAAATTATTAAAATCCCTGTATTTGTTTAGTTTATATTAAGTTGTATTATCTTAATACTTGAGGTACGTGGTAGATTTGAATTCCATTAGTTAAAAGCACTCCTCTATAATAATATATTATTTTATAATAATACCGTTTTATTTAACTAAAATAGGTATTTGCAAGCTAATGAATATCAGAGATAATTTGCGTTTGCCAGCAAATGCTCATTAGTATTGGAACTCAACATTACGTAGTCTGTTTATAATGACATTATCTCCTCAAATAGTAGTTCACACTGGATTAGTCCATTGAATTTAATTATAGAGCCTGGTGGTTAATAAACGGTTTATAAAGTATAAAAGTACAGCATATAATTCTGAATGTGAGAATAAAGAAGCAGTTTTATAATACGATATGGAATAGGTGATAACGGTTTAAAACCTTTATTTTCTTTGCGTAATTAAATTTAAGATTTAACAACTATTTATTATACTATATTAAGTATACTATAATACAAACACTATTCTTTTATATAAAAATAAGAAGAAAAATTTAAAAAACAAGTAAATATGCAGAATAAACACAGAATTTGTTCTGGCTAATTGGCTTAGTTCCAGTGCCATAAAACAAAACACACACACACACACACACGCACACACACAATAAACACAGAAGTAAAATTCGGAAATCAACAGAATTTTTTTTATTAAACAAAAAGGCACATATACATAGGCACATAACTCCCGAAGGATATTAGCGACATAACGAATACAGTGTACTTAAATGCGATTAAGTACTTACATAATTAAATTGTATATAACATATTTACACTATAGTATATTTGAAAAATAAGCTAAAGTAAATTCTCAGAATACTAATCTTCGAAACTCGAAATACATAGGCGTACACATCTTCTAACTAAAACGTAATCTTAAAAGAAAAGTTTGCTTTAAATTTATTTGGATATTTAGAACATAAAAAATAATTCAATCCAATACTGGTTTAAAATAAAAAGATACACATTAAATGAATAAAAATGCTATTAATTGTGAAAAATAGAGTTAATATAAAATAATTAAATACAATAAATTATCGATAGCCTAATGCTGACAGATCGTAACCCACAAAAAATTGAAAATTCATATTTTTGTGTCAAAGACAACCAACCGTGCATCCCTATATGCTGTTAAATTTTCGTAACCTAAATAAAATAGTAAGGTGGCCATTCCCGCGATTTCTAACAAGTCCTAACCCGCTCGCGTTGTTTGTTTATTTCCAACTCATCTTATCCCACAGTGTAGCTTGAATGGCAAAGCGTGTTGGTAGCAATTCGTTTGACGTTTTGGGATAAAAAAAAGACAAAACAGTCAAGAATATTAGGAAGGGAATATACTGGTTATAGAAGGCTACAAAACATTGTGAAATATGATATTCTACGCCCTGAACGTAAAATGAAGCCAGCCTGTGTCTCGAAGTTTTGCGCTACCGCGCCGACTCGCTTTTGCCATACAATATCAGAAAACTTAAAAAAAGAAATATTTTTAAAATTTTGGGAAATGTCCTGGGAACAAAAAAGGATTTTCTTCGCTCATATGGTTACATACAAGGAGAAAAAAAGATGTTATGTAGATGGACCTTCCAGGCGAAGTGGTACCTACGAATACTTTCTGACAGTTAAACGCGATAAATTCCAAGTCTGCAAATTGATGTTTCTTAACACACTAGGAGTAGGAGAAAAGATGGTACAGAACTGGGTAAGTGCGGCACAAAAAGATAGATTTCTAGAAAGTTGTGACATGATGCAAACAAGGATTAAAGAAAAAAGAGAGTCTACACCAAAAGCAAAACAGGTCATTTTGCGAGTACAGAATTTACGAGAGTTTCTGAACAGCCTGCCTAAAATAGGGAGCCACTATTGCCGCAAGTCTACTGGAAAGTTATACCTGAAACATAATTTCAAATCGAAAACTGAAGTATATAATTTTTATAAAGAACAATGTAAAGACAGGGAGGTACCATTATCAAATTGTAAATTCTCTACAGAATTTGACGAAATGAATTTAGCCTTGTTTAAACCACGCAAGAACCAATGTGATATATGGTCATCTTACAAGATGAAACAGGTTACAGATGAACAATACGCATCCCACATTAGAGCAAAAGACCTAGCACGCGTCGAAAAAGAAACCGATAAAACCAGAGCCATCCATAAAGAAATTTACTGTTTTGTCGTTGATGTGCAGGCAGTCAAATTGTGTCCAGTGTTACAGGCTAGTTCTTTGTACTATAAAACAAAGCTACAAGTACATAACTTTACAGTATATAACTTGGAAAACCATCGCAGCATGAATTTCGTTTGGAATGAGACTGAGGCAGACCTTGATTCATCTGTATTCACTACGTGTTTAATAAAACATCTAGAACAATATTTGACCTTTGCAAAGAAAAATGTTATAATATTCTCGGACGGCTGTGGTTATCAGAATAGGAATGTCGTCCTTGCGAATGGTTTATCGGTTTTAGCTTCCAAGTATGAAGTCGAGATTGAGCAAAAATTTCTAGAAAGAGGCCACACTCAGATGGAGTGTGACTCTACCCACAGTCTAATTGAACGAAGACTAAAAAATCGGCAAATATTCCTACCTCCAGACTATATTTCGGTAATATCAGAAGCTAGGAAGAATCCTGCGCCTTTAGAAGTATCCTATCTCACCCACACTTTTTTTCTAAACTACAATGACTCTAAAAACTTTCGCTACAGCTCAATTCGTCCAGGTAAATCAAAAGGAGATTTGAAGGTAACAGATCTTAGAGGCTTAAAATACCTACCAAATGGAGATATATTATACAAAGTGGCCCATGATCAAAAATATGAACTCCTTCCTCAGAGAAAGAACACCGTCAATCACGATTTGGTTTACGATCAACTTTATTCGAATAGAATAAAAATAACCACAAAAAAATGGAAGGACCTTCAAGATCTGAAGTCTGTATTACCTGCAGATGTGCACTACTTCTATGATACGCTGCCTCACGAAGACTTTATCACCAAAGACAATAACAAAAATCAAAAAAAGAAAGCCAAGATTTAAACTTATTATTTAGTTATTTTATTTTAATTATTCCTAAAAATGTTAACTGTAACGTTGTTTAAATGGTATTCGCTTAGTTTTCTACATTTTATTTAAAGTAAATACACATTTGTATATGTTTTTATTTGAAATTAATAAAAATAAAAAAATAAGGATTATGATTTAAAATGACGTAAACCACACTTTTATGAGAACACCTTGAGTTATAATAACTTACTACATTTTCTAAGAGTTCGATATACTCGTAAGCCGCCATGACGTTGGTTACAATATGTCGTATCCCTTAGTACCCTGATCAAAATTAAACAAATTTATATTTTTACAATAAACTCACTTAGTAGCCATTACATAATTATTTATTTAAGAAAACATTACACAAGCAATATTTTATAATTATGCTATACAGTTTTTTGTGCCTCTTGTAAAATTTTCTAAAATTGGGTTACGACCTATCAGCATTAGGGTATCGTTATAATGAAACATAAAATACATACAAAACAACTGTAAGTTTTTATACATTCCTATTAATAATTAATAATATTCTTAATACTAATAATATGGGAAATAAGAATGAATATTATATAATAAAAAAATAAATAAATAAAAAATTAACAATGAAGTTGACGGTATTTTGTTTAAATGTAAAATAAACTTCTGAGCTACAGTTTAAAGTTAAGCTTCCTAATATTTTGTTTCAGACGAAGTATTATCCGATTCGGAATTAATTATTATTTATTCCGAAGGTTCCATACTGCTATTTATAATATGATCAAGCTACCACATATTTTTCTCAATTCCCATAACGTGATTAATACATTTTTGCCAATGCTCAGTCGTTACTTCGGATATTTATTTATGAAAAAGATTAGTATCATCTGACAATTTAAAAGTTGTATTATTTCGGGCAACTTTACCTTTAAGTTCGGCCCATACTAATTCAATCGGATTTAGCTCACAATGATACGGTGGTAGGCAAAAAATTTTAATTCCTTGTTTTTTGGCTATCTCCTCAATGACATATTTTTTTAATTTTGTTTGTTAATTTTAGCAAGCTCTAATAATTCTGTTTTTGTCATTGCATCGTCAAAGATTAAATTCTTAGAAGTTAACCACATTGCAATTTCATCTTTCCTCCATTGAGTAGTTGGTTAACGTTCAACTAATCTAGAGTGGTAACTTGCAGTCCATCACAATAACTGAATTTCTAGGTATGAATTCAATTGTCTGTTCGAAATATTCTTCAAACACGTCTCCGTTCACCTCTTCGTGATAATCACAGGTCTTTTTTGATTTAAAAAAAAGTAATCCCTCCTAAAAAAAATCATTCATGCTACCTATAAGGGTAAAAATTCCTGTTGGTTCCTTGAAACCAGTTGAATATCCTTCCAGAAATGCTTGTCGACATGTTTTTATAGTTTTGTCTTTCCAAACTCTACCTACAGTATGCCCTTCATTAACCCACGTTTCGTCTAAATAATAAATGTTCTTATTTTTTGTCCTCATTTTTTTTATTTTTCTGAGGTAGTCTCGCCTAAAACACACAATTTTTTGGAATCGATAAGCATTGACTGTCTGCCAACTTTTTCATTCTTAAAGTTTAACTCATGCTAAACTTTCCAAAGTTTGTCTCTACATATTGTGGGTAAATGGGGATCATCAGTAACGGCTTGTAAAACTTTATTTAAAGTTGGTATTTGTTAAAAAAAAAGAGTGGAAAATTCTACGAATTGCATTTTTGAAAAATTCATCCACATTCACTTTCGACAATTTTGGTCTTCCTGTTTTCGGTTTGTGTGGGGTTATTCCAGATGATTTTTCCTCTTTTAAAATGTTATATACAGTTACTTTAGACGAAATTTTAACTATTCTATCAACAGTATTAGAAGGATTGTGTTGCTTAAAATAATTGTAGACATTGAGGATAACACTATTTGCTTTAAGTGATAAATGATTCAACTTTAATTTTTAACTGGTGTATAATCACACTTTAATTCCATATTCTATAAACTCACTATTCACTCTTACAAAAAACAACTGTGTCAGATCTCTTCACTCGCTTATAATCGACTGAACAAAAATATACTGATATTAATGAATGCCTATTTGACAATTAACCATTTTATTAACCATCGGCTTTCCAATTTGTTACATATACAACATAAAATATTAGTCTTGTTATCGTTTTTAGAGTAAAATTTATAGCGTGCTTGTTTAACAGGCGGAGTTGGATTGTCCATAGACGGTTCACTAGAATTTACATCTTCTCTACTCGCTTCTGTTTGTGTTCTTTTTACCAGTTCTTGCAAGTCTTTAGTTCTTGATAAATTTTTCGTGGAAGGGATAAGGGGTTCCAAAACTGTTTTTCCCAATTCTTCCAGAAAAATTCGCCGTTTTGTAAGTTTGTTGGTGTTCCATTGGGGATTTATTGATGTCCATAAAACAAACGCATTGTAGGCAGAAATGTTCAGCATAAAAACAATCATAGACCAGCGATTTGTCTTCCTCTTACATGCTTATGTGCCAACAAGCTGATCTAGGGTATACACTGCTCACTTACTGGAATTGTAACCTAAAATAATTTGGGGCTTTTTGTCATTTCTGTCACTAATAGTCTTATCATGATGCAAAGTACTAATAAGAATAACATTTTTATCATTTTTAGGAATATAGTTAACAACAGTGGTATCTTGCGTAAAGTAAAAAAGACAAACTATAAACTTCTTAATTCGCAATTTGTGCTGGAAGCTTTGGCTTATTTTTTCTTATAGTCCCCAGCATTGTATTTTTTCTTTTAAGAAGAAGTTGTCCTAAATTGTATGATGTAAAAAAGTTATCACAAGTAATATTGTGGCTTTTCAAATCACTACACAAGTCGCACACCACGCGCATTCCCTGATTTCGTTCCGGCGCGGCACTTGCTTCCTTTCCTGTATAATAGATCTGCAATTTTAGAGCATACAAACTTTTACTTTCACATAAAGCCCAAACTTTTATGCCATATTTCGCTGGTTTGCTTGGAATGTACTGTTTGAAGGGACAGCGCCCTCTAAAGGCAACTAATTGTAACGGTAACATTTTCATCAGGGTTCAAAAATTTTGGTAGATTTTCAACCCATTTTCACAAATTTCACATGTTGCAGTAAGTTTATCAGTATGTCTTCTATCCTGTCTCGTAGTCTTGTTATTAAAAGTATTACATGCGAAATTTTTGTAAATACTTCCAGGGACATTGTTGCTCGGAATACACTACGACCCGTTTCTTTATTCCACAAACTTTTGGTTGATTCGCCATGGGACTTAAAAACTCCAGCTAACAAGTCTTTCCAGATGGTTCCAAAAACACGATGTCCTTTTATGTTGGTCATGTTTATAATTTGGTTTACAACTATGTCAGAAAAGAGTGTGTCAAATGAATTTTTGATATCGAAAATTTATGCACATGCGTACCTTGTAACTCCTGGAGCATTATACGACCGCGTTGATAAGGAGGATCGAGAGACCACTGGATATTACCGTCTTTTGAGGAACTGCTACAGAAGGTTCTACAGGATGTTGTTAGTAGAATGGAACAGAAGAATCATCACTACTTTCTTCCTCACTCTAACTACTTGTATTGCTTTCTGTTTCTGATATGCACTTATCACTCTCTGATACGTTCGTGAGCTTGCGAAGCTCATCTTCGGTTAGTGTTCTTCTTTTTTTTTCTTTTTTTTTGTATTTCTGATTTTTTCTTGTAGCGTGACTGAAAGCGTTAAATGGTTTATGTTCAGTTTATACACTGCGTTTTGTAATGTGCAACCAAAATACTCAGTTTTGGAAATTTTTTTGCATCTTTTGCATAAAGAAGCTGAATTTTGCGAACAAAATTTAGCCTTTTTCGTCTCGTTTTTAAAAATCAAATCTATGACGACTAGTCTAATTTGTTTGATCACTTATAGACAATACAAATTGCGCCATCTATATTTCATACAGCTCAGTATTTACTTGAACTGTTCGTCACCGGAAAAAATTCACGACGAAAATGGTACACACCTCTCGTTTTTACCTTGTTTAGGCTTTGCGCCTCTTCAAACCTTTGGTTGTTTGTGGTATTAATCTAGAAAACCCATGTTTCTCACATGGTCAATTGTATGTTGCCTTTTCCTGTGTTAAAAAACCATCAGATTTGTTTGTATATTCACCAGGTAATCAAATAAAAAACATTGTATAATATCATAAAGCACTACAATAAAAATAAAACAGATTTTTGTTAATAATTATGATTCACTTGATGTTTGGGAAAGTATGTACTATTTCTTTTCATATTTTTACTATTAATATTTCTGTTACGGTACTGTAATGTGATCTAAATTCAATACTATTCTAACGACTTTGGTAAGACATATTGTTTCCGGTTATTTCGTAAAATTGCTAAACTGGTTGTCTCATGTATTGTGTTTGAAGTACGGAGAATTTGACTCCTTTGTATTCGGTGTCACAAGTGTGCACACAAGTGTACGGTTTCGTATTACGGTCTCAATTACAATGCAATAGGGTGATTTATTGATGTGCCCTCTTCTACCCAACGGCCAGAGGATTCTTTTCTGAACTACAATCTAAAAACACTTCCTAACAAGACAGCGAACGAAACACACGAAGTTTGTGGCTCTCGTGCCATAGAGCCGCGCCGGCCGGCGCCACGACGGTACCAACGAGATTTCCTTAGCTACGACATCAATATTTCAAAAGGTAAGTCTATATTCTTTGTACAGACAACAATAATGAGTAAGACCAGTTTCTTTCCTAATTTATTGACAGTTTTATTTGCTCTTTTTCGCTAATTGATTTACAAACAAATTATTTCATTTTTTCGTTATAATTTTTTATCGAATATCATTTAACCAGCGACCTCATTAAGTTTTATACAAAACGTTTGGTCCTTCGAGCCGGATGATAAATAATAATTTTTTTTGACTTTGATTCAATTAATTTCATTGTGTTTCAATTATTTCATTTCAATTAATTGTTTTTTTTCTTTTCAATTTAACTTTAAATCGGTCCTTCGGCATTCTTTTTAAATTTAATTTACATAATTAAATTGGATCATATTTACACAGCAATTTTTAAATTTATTTCTATTTTTATAATTCATAATTTCAATAGGTAAAATACTTTCATATATATTTTGATTATTATCATACATTAATTATATATATATATATATATATATATATTACATTTACGATTTATTGTGTTTTATTGTGATTTATTTACATATTTACATTATTTTTGTGTTGATTTTTATGAATTATTTTGTTCTACTGGTACAATACTTTACAACTCATTCTGTACGTCTTCTTTGTTAATTTAAACACATTTCTTTCGATTTTCTTTGTTACTTACCTTTCGTTACCTACCTTTTATCGATGTTCTTACTTGTTTGCAATTGATTTTGTTTAAAACCGTTCACTTCTTTAAATCTAGATATTCTCTTCGTGTTGATTTGTTAATTTATGTTTGCATTGTCCTCTCTTTCGTGCTTGTATCTTACAATGCTCAACAAAATGAACAAATGCAACTTTTCGCGCCATACTCGGCATTCTCTAGATTCAAGGAGGCCTATGAAACGCATTCAAGTATCAAAACCAAACGCCTTCATTATTGTTCGTAGCCAGGCTAGATTTTCATAAATCTCACAAGCTTGTTTCGATTGAATTTATTGTCTTCTTCTACTCGCTTTCGATTATCGCTGTCTTATTTCAATATTTCGATAAAATCTCCGTTACTTGTGGTTTCATTAGTGCCACAAAGCACCCTAAGGTAACTAATCAAGGTGTTAAATGTGTCTTGTGTTCCAGTTCTTATGAGTCATATAAATGTTTGTATTTTTTGTGACTAAACGGCTTCAAGAACTTTTTTCGTTGGTTAATCCACATACTTCTTGTGTACGTGGCCTGATTCCACCTCATTCGAAACGACGAATTGTACGGTTTGCGAATCACGGTCTCGCTTTTGCTTCGTTTGTTAACCAACGCTCAAATTCATCTTGTTCCTTTAGACAATCACTTCTTCAAATACTAACATTTCTATTTTGCTACACAACCACATTTAATGTCCTCGTCTATTTCTTTCTACATAGTTGATACAGATCAAATATGTTTTCGTATCTTTCTTATAATTCGTATCCTGCTAGATACAGGCTCCACAGCCAATTTTATTTCCGTGATCTACCAAATCACGCATTTTAGTAATCAGATCTTATAGATATACTCATAGGGGTTGAATTGGTTTTTCGTTTCGTAAATTTTGGTCAAAATTCTTGGCGAACCAAATCATCCTGTGGTCTTAGAAATCATTTTCAATTATGTTCTATAAGGGCGAGTCTCTACGACTTATTCTATATTTTATTTCACCTCTTTCGTTACTTCTATGTATACAAACATAGATATTTTCTACAAAGGTTTTGGGAAGTCGAAAAGAGTAGGCACCTGTTAGTTTTGTCTCAACACGACGAAGCTCGTGAAGGATATTTCTAAGTTGTTAATTTTTCGAAAATTAACAGGCCGATTTTCTGTTATTCCAACGTTTTTACAACCCAATCCTCTTTATTTATCTTTTTCTCTTGTTTATATTCGCTACCTATTCTTTATTCTTATGCATATCTTCATTTTGTATGCTAGAGAATCGCATTAGGAAACTTCCGAATCTCAAAGAGACATATGTTGCATTCGTGGAAGATTTTGTTGCTTCTCAACATATGATGCCGGTTTCTGAATCCGATTTTAAATCGATTATTTCTTATATCTCTCGCACAGTTTTCAAAACACAAATTTTTATTTCGCTTCTTTTATCCAAAATTCGTACTAGCTTCGACGCCAATCTATATGACGTTTGAGGTGTGTCGCTAATCGATGCTTTTGATACTTGTCTCAAAAGGGCATCTCGTTCTTTATTTAATTTTCGATATCTTCGTTGTTGTTTTATTTGCGATATAGAGCAAACTTATCGGCAAATTAAAGTAAATAAGGAATTTTGGAACTATAAAAGGGGTTCTCTGGAGATCGGACTTTTTAAACCTCTCCAAGAGTTTTTGCTACGTATCGTTACTAACAGTACTTCTTCGTTTTATTTCGCTTATAAACTCTACAAGAGTAACGCTTAGTTTTTAATGCTCGATGGTTTTCCGCTAGGCAGTGGGCCAGCAGCCATCTCGACGAACTTACGTCAGAATCACGCTACAAGTGATTCTCTTTGATACTACTCACCTTCTGCAGTGAGCACTCTCTTAGCTTTTAAAGCTCGATGGTTCTTCGCTAGACAAATCGACAACGTCAGCAACCATCTTTAATTATTTTCAGGCTTTGGCTTACGCATTTTGACATGTTGTTCGTTGGCAAAGAGGAACCTTTCATTTTTACGGTACTGGGCCTAAAATGGAATCCTACGACTGATTTCTTTTCTCATTCTTCTTGTCCCTTTGACAAACCGTTTACAAAGCGGGCCATTCGTTTGTAAATCAGTCGTATTTTTGTTGCTATCCTCTTGTTTTTCTTCATTTCCATGTCTTTTTGCAAGTCAAACGTGTTCTAAAATCGTTGTGGTACTTCAATGTATCCTGGGATGATGAAACATCTGAACAGATACATCTGACCTCTGTACTTGTATGTGTTACATTTCTGGTGTTATTTCTATACAGGAACATCTATCGCGAGATCGGAGCTCTTGGCAGCTATACTGCTGACGGATCTAGTCACTTTTGCCAACGAGTCTAGTCCAATTTTTATGCTCGCTCTGTCTCGACAAGATTGGAACTCCTGGCAGCCATATTGCTGGCTGATCTAGTCACTTTTGTCAAAGGGTTGTTCGTCCGATCTTCCGATATTTCGATTCCGATATCGACGATTGCGCTCCCTTGAGCTAATTTTTCTACCCCAAATTGGCAATCGTATTAAACACATACAAGAACTGATACCACACTCTACTCGGCATCAAATGCCTTCTAATCAACACCTTTCTGATTGTGTTAGTCGTGTTTTCCACTGGCACAATTATTTCAATTTTCACCAAACTGGCATTTTCCTACCGTGGAGCTCGTCGAAATATCATTACGCCGAGATTTCGACGCTATTCTTCTTCTTGTCTTTTCGCACCCCACGGAATTCTTATAGGAAAAGGGGCCAACGGTATTGTGTATGACACAGTCTTTCTAGTTTACTCGGTCGAAAAATTCTACTGATTCGACGCTATTCTTTTCTAATTAAGGGCATTGTACGCGTTGTTAATCTGAGCACAGGGTCAGATGACATCCAACAATGTTCTGTGGTCAAAATATGACCGCCGCTTATTTGTCAATTCATATGTTATTCTTACTTAGTTCTTTATTAGTATATCGATCTTTCATGTCTATTCTTTACACTTATATTTTCAGCTGTTCTTAAAAACATTCGTTTTTGGCGCGGGAGAATGTTTGGGAAAGTATGTACTATTTCTTTTCATATTTTTACTATTAATATTTCTGTTACGGTACTGTAATGTGATCTAAATTCAATACTATTCTAACGACTTTGGTAAGACATATTGTTTCCGGTTATTTCGTAAAATTGCTAAACTGGTTGTCTCATGTATTGTGTTTGAAGTACGGAGAATTTGACTCCTTTGTATTCGGTGTCACAAGTGTGCACACAAGTGTACGGTTTCGTATTACGGTCTCAATTACAATGCAATAGGGTGATTTATTGATGTGCCCTCTTCTACCCAACGGCCAGAGGATTCTTTTCTGAACTACAATCTAAAAACACTTCCTAACAAGACAGCGAACGAAACACACGAAGTTTGTGGCTCTCGTGCCATAGAGCCGCGCCGGCCGGCGCCACGACGGTACCAACGAGATTTCCTTAGCTACGACATCAATATTTCAAAAGGTAAGTCTATATTCTTTGTACAGACAACAATAATGAGTAAGACCAGTTTCTTTCCTAATTTATTGACAGTTTTATTTGCTCTTTTTCGCTAATTGATTTACAAACAAATTATTTCATTTTTTCGTTATAATTATTTATCGAATATCATTTAACCAGCGACCTCATTAAGTTTTATACAAAACACTTGATTTACAATAAAGCGATTACTGAAAATACTTTCATTTACATATACGTTTTATTTCATTATTCTTTATTGCATCGGTTATTAATCCTATGTTAATAATAATAAATATAAATAATTAATTATATCTGTTTTTCACTGAAGCACCCACTTTATAAATATTTGTCACCTTTAGGTTCCCACTATCCCTTTAGATTATTTTTCAATCAGGTTTAAACCTTAAGTTCCCCTCTTAGTTTGAAGCCCTGTGGCAGACATCCCAGTCGGGGTTTTTTAGTGGGTCCAAAAGCGTGGCCAAAGTTCGTGGAAGCGAAGATACTTAGGTCACCCGAGCTTGTAACGAAAATATTTTTTGCCTACCACATGGGGTATTATTATAAAGGGTAGAAGATTAGGGATAGAAATTACTGGGGATAGAGATAGGGCAAGCAAAATTATCGTTACTTGTGCGAACGGCACTCAGGGTTTGTTAGGAGAGCTGGGGTCGTGGATAAGTAAACGACATGGGGTCGGATTGGGGCAACTACAAAAATATGAAACAAAAGGTCATGAATCTCTTGGGACAAACAAAACAAAAAGAAACAGGAAACACCTCTAGTAATTTTAAAAATGGCGCCACTTCGTGGTGTCTAATTATAACCATTACAACCGCTAGTTGTAACTATCGAAATAATTATTAGAAACGCAAAACATATATTTTTCAAATGAAACTCAAAAAAGGTTAGTTAAAAAAATAAACAAAATGTTAAGAAACAAAATTTAACATTTATTGTTGTGTCACCATAAAGAGTTACAAAATAGATAGTGCAAAAATGTTACAACAATAGTCGCAAGTACAAAAATACAAAAAAAAACTTACATGTGTCATCTGTTTACAAATTCAAGGAGTTGGAGATACTACATAAACTTACAAAATTGCATGGAGGTTAACCATTTTTTTTTAAACAAAACAAATCAATATCAAAAATAATAAAACGAGCTGTCGTGAGTTAACATTAAATTTAAACACTGAACAAATAAATTGACAGCTAAAGTCAAACCCTAAAATTTTACAATTTATTAATTATTACAAATCCTTTTAAATTTTAATAAAAGCAATTATTAAAAAAAATATCTGTCTTTACTTTAAATTGGACACAAAAAAAGTTATCTGAATTTCACAAAAACACTTTAAGTTCCTGAGGTTGGAAACTGGAGTTGAACTCTGGACACGAACACACGAACAAAAAAGGACTGCATCTCACACTGCGACTTGGACCGACCATTTGAGGCCGAAGCCGGCACTGGACACAAAACTTATGACTCAGCCTCTTAAAAAACAGGAACAGGTAAAATTAACTGCTACTAAAAATTGTTTTCCATAACATAAGACGAAGATTTCCCTGAAAAGGGAAAAAGCAAAAAACAGAAAACTACAAATTCGACTTGAATTTGGACATAACGCTGGAGCCTATCACTCTTGAGTTGACCGCAGCTCCAGCGAGAGTGACGAAATTATCTTTAAAAATTGATCGCATAAGTTGGAATACACAAACGATGGTTGAAACGCAAGTTATTTATTAGAAAACGCAATATCAATCAGTTCGAATAAAACATTAAAAGAAATACTGAGGAAGTAACATCTGTAAAATATAAACAAACTATAAAATGGCCTCTTTGTTACAGAATAACATTAAAAGCTTAGCTAGTTCTTCTTCTTAAAGTGCCTATCCGTTCCGGATGTTGGCGATCATCACGGCTATCTTTACTTTGTTTATTGCAGCGCGGAACAGTTCAGTGGTAGTCGTGTTATACCACTTTCGTACATTTTGAAGCCAGGAAATGCGTCTTCTTCCCGGTCCTCTCTTACTATTTACTTTCCCTTGGAGAATCAGCTGGAGAAAGCCGTAACGTTCTTGATTTCTCATTACATGTCCTAGATATTCCAACTTTTTAGTTTTGACGGTCATGAGAATTTCACATTCTTTCCCCATTCTACGCAGGACCTCCACATTAGTAACTCTGTCAACCCAGGATATACGTAAGATGCGCCTATAACACCACATTTCGGAAGCTTCGAGCCGATTCATAGATGCAGCAATCAGTGTCCATGCTTCCATTCCGTAGAGCAGAACTGTGAATATGTAGCAGTTCAATAGACGGCATTTTGTTTTTAATGATATGTCTCGACTGTTGAAAATAGTTCTCATTCTAACGAATGCTGCTTTTGCTTTTATTATTCGCTGTTTAATTTCTGTTGTTGAGTGGTCCCATTGGCTATTTAAATTGGTGCCTAGATATGTATATTGCTCGACTCTTTCGATATTCTGTTGGTTGATTGTAAGTTGAGCGTTTAGTATTGGTTTTTTACTAATTGTCATAAATTTGGTTTTCTTTATGTTAAGAGCTAGTCCGTATCTGTTGCTGACTTCTGTTATGCGATTTGTTAATATCTGTAAGTCATTCAGATTATCGGCAAAAACTATAGTGTCATCTGCATATCTAATGTTATTCAACCATTCACCGTTTATTAGTATTCCTTTCGCACAACCGTCTAAAGCTTCCTTAAATACCCATTTAGAATAAATATTGAACAACAATGGAGACAAAATACAGCCCTGTCGTACTCCACGTTCTATTGCAATTTTATCAGTTAGTTGGTGTCTAACTTAGCTAGTTGGTGTGAGGTAAACATGCTATACTTAAATATACAAAAATGTTTTAAAATGACTTTTGGAAGAACAAGAGAGTTTGTAAATTATGATTATTGTATAAATAATGTACCTTTAGAGGCACGTCATAATATTAAAGATTTAGGTATAAATTTTGATTCTAAACTAACTTTTAAATATCACATTAACGAAACTTCAGCTAAAACTTTGAAAATGTTGGGATTTATTCTTAGAAACTGTAATCAGTTTTCAGTACAAACTTTAAAAATGTTATACTGTAGTTTAGTTCGATCAGTTTTGGAGTATGGTTCTCTCATTTGGTTTCCTTCATATAACAGTGACATCTACAGTATCGAGAGAGTTTAAAATAAATTCTTGAGGGTATGTGCTTACAAAATTGGTTTTATTAGACGTCAATACACATATGATGATATACTGTCAATGCTAAATATCTCATCACTATATGATAGAAGATGTCAAGCGGATTTATGTTTCCTTTTTAAAATTATAAATGGATATGTTTAAGATTCAGAGTTACTAAGTTTAATAAATTTTAATGTTAATACTAGAAGAACTCGTTACACTGAGATTTTCAACATTCCATTGCACACTACGAATTATGGCCAAAATGAAACCATTAAAAGAATTTTACGAACTGCCGATGAGCAAAGCAATAGTTTAGAGTTATTTGGAATATCTACAGCAACATTTAAGAAATCATTTGAGAGATTTTGAGCATTATTAAATAACTTAAGCTACTACTTTAATTTAATTTTGTTTGATTTAACGCAAAATATACATAAGCTTTGTAAAGGTTGACGTCATATTTCTGTAAAAATGGTATATCCGTTAATTATTAAATAAATTAAATAAATTAAATTATTATCGACTTGGCGACGTGAAAAGAACGAAATATTATTTGGGTTTTAAATTGAAAGATACGAACTAAGAAACAGTGAAAAAATTCTTCGTTATTATAATGCATATATAAGGGAATTTCAATGTATCACATATACGAGGTGATTTCAATATATTTTAAAGAATCAATGATTTGCAAATGCTACAAGCTGACATTCACACACCGCCCTATCATCATCGTGACGGTCCTGTTCAGAAGAATTAAAGAAATAAATTACCACATTCCAAATATATTTGACAGAACCATTGATTATAAACCACCCATATGGGTGGTTTATAATCAATGAGAGAACGAAATCGGTCGAGTTCGGGGTTTTTTGTGGGTCCAAAAGGGCATTCACACACCGCCCTATCATCATGGTGACGGTCCTGTTCAGAAGAATTAAAGAAATAAACTGCCACATCACAGGGATAAATTTATTTATTTATATTATTTATCATTATCCATTGTAGATATTTTGTTTTTTTAGTTAAGTGCTTATCAGTATTTACTGTAGGTATTCTACAAAGTTTAATAACATTTTACATACAATTATACAAATTAAATTACAAATATAAATAATTTCACAGCTGATTCATGAGCTATTCACCCAGCCATTTATAATCGGCCGTTATGAATCATTAAATAAATATTATTATACGCAAATAATTTGTTTTAATTTTCAATAATGTTATTTTGCTCGCAGATTTATTTCTATTATAGTATTTTGCAAATACTTAATAATAGCTTTTATGTATAAATATGATTTTTTGAATAATTTTCAACTGAAAATAACATAAATTACAAAAGAATCTAGATAAATATATGCCTATATAGTTTATTAGATTATGCCAGTTATCAGGATTATATTGTTTAATATGCAAATAGTATTATAATATTACAACTGAATTATAAAACAAAATATAATTTCACTTAAAAGAAATCAATGTTGCATCTTATGGATTTACAATATGGGGAAAAGGAAGTACACGTGAAATATGTACATCTTTAGCAAATTCAGAACAATGTTGCAAACTCTTGTCCGGCAGTTTGTTACAACTGTTTTATTCACAATAAAAATACTATTTCTGTTTTCTATTATTGTTTATTATAGACTTTTGACTACCAATTAACAAAGTACGTTGAAGAAAAGGATGGAATTACAGACAATTTAAAACATCAAATTAAAAAAAAATCTTTATCTGACGGAATCGTCTTTTGTTTCAATCTTTTCTTTAACATTTTGATGTGAAAACTATTTTGATATAAATGTCATTAAAGTTCACATTAAACAAAGTACCTGCACACCAAATTCTACAACGACTAAAAATAATAAATTGTATTGTAACAATAAAACCTGATGAGCCATTTTCTGAAAATTTTACTCAAAATTGTACATCAACGAATATACAGTCTGTCCCAAACCCTTCTTTCCGTGTGTCACTAATTTTGACGTCATATAGGATTTTAAGAATGTCGAGAATTATTGCATGACATTTTAGTTAAATTTGACAGTTGCGGGATCGCAATCTCTCTTTTTCTAATTGAAAATAATTTAATAATTTTAATATTAGTCTTTGTTCTTTCTCAATATATCTCGGCATATTTAAGATATATTTTTATGACAATAAAATACAAAATAAATTTTCACTGTAAAATGCCTGATAATACTAACCTGGAATGACAATTATCATTTTATCAGTTGACATTGTCAAAGTACTGTCACGATCCAGAAAATCTGCGTCAAATTATATTTATGCGCATCATTGATTGGATATCTATTTAGCGTATTCTAAACTCCAACCAATTATACATCCGTAAGTAGTTTTAGCTTTACGATAAATAATTTTCTAAGTTCTATGTATAATAATTACAGACTCACATTTTTTTCTGTCACCTCTAGCTTAATGTGTTAGAGAGAATTCGATCAACTATGACGCACTGAAAGAAGGGTTTGGGACGAACTGTACAGAGAATGCGAAAGAAATCTGAGCGACAATCAATTTGGATTTCGTATGGGGCTTGGTAAAAGGGAGGCATTATTTGGCCTCCAGATATTACTACAAAAATGTCGAGATCAGCGAAAATACGTGTTTCTCTGTTTTATCGACCACGAAAAAGTGTTTGATCGAGTAAAACACACAGAACTCATAGAAACCATACATAACATGGTATAGACCACAACACTGTAGCACTTATTAAAAAACTATATTGGGATCAAATGGCATCGATCAAAATAGACAATCGTCTGACAGCAGAATTGCCAATAAAAAGAGGAGTTCGTCAGGGCTGTGTACTTTCTCCACTGTTATTCAATATATATTCCGAAAAAATCTTTCAAAATGCCATCGAAAATATTGAAGAAGGAATAAAAATCAACGGAGAATACGTAAACAACTTAAGTTACGCAGACGACATCGTCATTATTGCGGACAGTGCTGAGGGTTTACAACGACTTTTGAATGTCATAACCAGAGAGGGAGATAGCTTGGGAATAAATATAAACACAAATAAAACAAAAGTAATGGCTGTTACACGTGTACCAAATATCGACATTAATATTTGTATCTATAACAAACATATAGAACCAGTACAAAGATTCCAGTATCTTGGTTGCTGGATAACAAACGATCTTGACCACGAGGTCGAAATACGTGCTCGTATAGAATATGCTAGGTCCGCATTTCAACGAATGGAGTGGAAAGATGGGCTCTCGGAGTTACAAATATGAGCCGTATATAAGCCTTTGAAATGTGGGTTTTTCGAAGGATGCTGACGATCTCTTGGACAGAGCACTTGGCCAACAACGAGGTGCTAAGAAGAATGGGTACTGATAGAGAACTCCTAAATATTGTAAAAACCGGAAAAACCAGTTATCTAGGACATTTTTACAGAGGAGAAAAATACAACTTCCTGCGACTTATAATGGAAAGGAAAGTGGAAGGCAGAAGAGGTCCAGGAAAAAGAAAATGCTTCTGGTTGAAGAATGTAAGAGACTGGACAGGCATGAACACACATTCGATACTAAGAACAGCTCAAGATAGAGAACAATTTGCTGTAGTTATAGCCAACCTTCAGTAATGGAGAAGGCACCTTAAGAAGAACAATAAAACACTGAAAATTTTTGTTTTCAAAACTTTTACGAAATTTACTATAAATTATTATCACTACAGCTGTTTCGTTAGAGTCTTAAGAAAGGCACTTGCAGGCACTTGATAAAGGTACTCTGCCGAAATAGCTGTAGTGATAAGAATTTATAATAAACTTTATGTAAAATAAATAAAATGAATAAAAATTATAAAAAGTTATATAAAATGAATATTCATCAAGCAACGGTCGAATATATTACTTATTTAAACTTTATTAGGTAGATAATCAATACTTTTGGATTTTTCAATCCTTGCCTCGATTAAATATAAGCACTCCTTAATCGCACTTAATGCTATGTGTATTGACTGTGCGTGTGGCAAATAACATAAAAAAGTTAAATAACATGTTATATGGGATTGAGCCATAATTATTAATTGTAAGGACAATTGAGTCGTCTATCATCAAAGGTGACAATCTGCTCAGAACGACATTTTCCACGGTGAGGTATAAATAACTTACTGCTATTAAAAATTTCTTGACAGGTCATAATATTGGATTTAATTTAACGATTTTCGTTAATTGTAACGTATTTTAGTTGCAATTAAATCAAAAATTCGTAAAAATAAAATGAAGATTTTTAACTTTGATAGCCAGATTTGGAGTTTTTCGGTTATAAAACCAAACGTAGTGGTGATGGCCGTTTTTGATACCATGTAATGTCTAAATCTGATCAGGGAATATTGCATTATAAAATTTATTATCATTTAAAGGTGATAAAGTTATGTGTGTGCATATACAATATATATATATATATATATATATATATATATATATATATATATATATATATATATATATTAAACCTAGAACTAAGATTAATACTAATATAAAAATTATTATTAAACTCACCAGTCTTCCGCGTTAAACCGCGTTGATTTTCTTTGCACCGAGCTTTCGACATTCTCTCTGATGTCTTCTTCGGGGCTTCTGAGGTCTCAGTATCTAGAGCCCCCAGACACACTACTACACTCGTCAATATAATCACTTCACTACTGAAGCACTACAGTAGTGATTATTGATCAGTGTAGTTGCTCGAGAGCTCGGGAGACTGAGACCCAGGAAGCACAATTAGAATGTTGCCACAAAAACCCCACTGCTACCAAAACCCCATCAAAAAATATTTCCTAATAAAAGGTCATAAAAATTTGTTCAATTTCTAAGAAAAAAAAGATAAGTAAATTTCTGCCTAAACTTAAAAAAATTCCTATGGCTTTATACATTTTCTAATAGGCCATAGTACTCCTTACAATACAAAGGCATCTTAACATTTTATTCAATTTTATTGTTTACAAAATTCTTATCTGCATAAATAGTGGAAAAACCACTATTGTCCTTTTCCCTGTGAGTGTCCCCTTTGTCACTAGACAATTATGATTTACTAATTCGGAAAATACTTAATATCCCTCATACCTAGTTTATATTTTACAAAATTAATATTGCTGTGTGTACAAGGTGTTGCGATTTTGTCGCTGGACATGTGGACATTTGAATCACATTAATATGTATATATATATATATATATATATATAGTATATATATTATTCTTAAACTATACATACATATATATATATATATATATATATATATATATATATATATATATATATATATATATATATATATATATATATATATATTCGCTCTCCGACTTGGTTAGTGCCATAACCCAGAAATCGCAAACTTTTCAGGAGAGTAAAGACAACATTTTATGTGAACTTTTCATTTTTTTCTCTGGAACTACAGTATCTTAGTTAAACAAATTCTGCACTCATGTGACTATATATGAGGCGCTCCGAGGAAAAAGGGCGAATACGCCAGTTACAGTTTTTTTTTTTTAATGCAATGGATAGCCTGATCATTATTCGAACAATGTACCACCATAACATGGTTTATTCGTCCTTTCTATTCAGAACTATAATAGGTTGACTTAACGGAAGCAAACTGTATGAATCTTAAAAAGTATGGTAAATGTTCCGTGGAACAACGGCGAATACGCCACCGCTACGTCGGTACACAGCTAGCCCTCCCACTTCTGTCTTGCCAAATTTCTGAATAAAATTTCCGTGATTTCCGTCTTATTTTTACCGTTTTAAGCTACAGTGTCGTTTTGCTTGTCAAAACAAGTAGTTTTTATTTTGATTAGTTTGAATAGTTTGAGTTACTTTACTAATAAAGTTAAAACTTTACTGCTACAATGTCAGAAAGCGAGTTTACAGAAGACCAAAACAAAGGCTACACTAGAAAAAGGTCGAAAACTGAAGACACGTGGCAAAAGAATGTGAATAAAGTTAAAAGAAACTCAGGTGAAGAATACAGCACCATTAAAAACAGAAAACTTGTGCCTAAGCGGACTGTGGGAAGTCCCTGTTCCTGTGGATGTTTTGAGAAAGTAGGTTTGGAGAAAATTAGTATAATTTTTAAAAACTTTTGGGAATTATCTGAGTTTAACCTACAAAACACTTACTTATCTAAAAGAGTGAAATCTGTTTCTGTCAACCGTTGTCGCATTAAAAATCGACCTAGTCGAAAGTTACGTAGTATTGAGTACAGTGTACTTTTTGAAAGTAATGAATTTAAAGTCTGCAGAAAAGAATTCTATGCGATTCATGGTGTCACTGAAAAGAGGGTTCGAACTGTTTTGAATAAAGTATCCACAAGTGGCACTGTAGAATTGGACAGAAGAGGAAATAAAAATCCAGTTAACAAAGTAAGTGTAGAAATGAAAGAAACTGTAATGTTACATGTAAATAGTTTACCCAAATGTTCAAGCCATTACAGCAGAGCAAAAAGCCCTTACCGAAAGTACCTTTCCACAGGCTTAAACATAAACAAGTTGTATGACCTGTACTGTGAGTGGATGACAGAAAATCACCCTTTAATTGAACCTGTCAGCTCACGGTTCTATCGTGACACATTTAATAAAAAATTCAATATTGGTTTCAACCCTCCTAAGTCGGATACTTGTAATTTTTGTGACAAAACAGATATGGAACTTTCAAATTGTGATGATTTACAACGTAACCAATTACAAGGAACTTCATTTAAGACGAGCCAAAGCAGTTCAAAAAATACTTAAAAGTTATAAAAGTAATAATGAAGACTCAGTTTCAGCAATTTGTATAGATCTGCAGCAAACTCTCCCTACCCCTAAACTGACGACATCTGTACAGTATTACAAAAGAAAGCTTTGGACCTACAATTTTGCAGTCCATGATGTTAAATCTGGAAAATGTGTTATGTACATGTGGAATGAAAGTACTGGAGGTCGTGGTTTATGTGAAATAGCAAGCTGCTTGTCCCATTACTTTGATTCTATGGATCATCAAGTCAAAAAAGTTGTGCTATTTAGTGACAATTGTGGCGGCCAGAACAAAAATATGAACATTGTTTTAGCTTGTTTGAAAAAAATTCATGAATTAAAATTTGATTTCATAGAACATTACTTTATGATTCCTGGACATTCATATTTACCTTGTGACAGGGATTTTGGTCACATTAAGTTAAGGCTTCGAAATATTGATGTTTATTCTGAAGACCACTATATTGACTTAATTCGTTCATCAAGGAAGGTCAGACCATTCAAAGTAGTAAAAATGACATCATCAATGTTTTTTGATTTCACTGCTTTTCAGAAGTTAATTACAAAAAGAAAATCAACTGCTAGTTTTAAAGATGGTAAAGTATTTCTTCACTCCAAGTTGTTCAAACAAGGGTTTTCCATAGAACCAACGTACCAAAATGTTTTGTCCGAACAAGTTGTTTTGCAGAAAGGAAAAGTAGGAGAATATCAACGCCATTTGTTTGATTTATCTGCCGCAGTTTTGTCTCCTAAATACCAATAGCCTATAAAACTTTCAGAGGAAAAAATAAAAGACATCAAGTCATTTCTTCCATACATACCGCTTCATCATAGGAGTTTCTTTGATGAGCTGATCTCTCTCCAAGAATCACAAACCAATTTGGCAACGCTAACTGGAGAAAGTCAGGATGATGTTATGGATTTTTGCTTGAATTAATAATTTATTGTTTGGTGTTTTTTTAGTTTTTGATTTATCTTAAACAGAACAATTTTTAATTAAAAAATGTTTTTCATATCATATCCTTTGAATAAAACTTTTTTCAATATCCTGAATTATAATTTTGGTTTAGATGGGGTGATCTTATTTGCTTAACAAGCAAAACTTTTTATAAAAAAAATAGTTTTTACCTAACCGCATTACAAAATTTTGATGACGTGTATATTCGCCCTTATTGAATTAAAAACACTTTTTCAACTTTAATCGCGTTTTTCTCAAAATGCCCATTTGGCGTATTCGCCGTTTGTCCACGGAGCGCCTTATATGTAGCTATGTAATGCTTGTATTTATTTTCAGTTATTGACATTGCTTTACCCTGAAATTCACGCTTAAAATATGATAAGGCGCTATTGCTGAGGCGACCACATTCGAGGCTTAGGGCCTATAAACCTGTATTAATTCATTGAGATAGACATCGTTTTCTTGAACATTAAACGAAATAAAACTGCCAAATTGTAAAATATTTGTCAATTTATTGTACTGTATTGAATAAACTAAATTTGCCATTTTATAAATATACAAATGAGGATATTATTCTAAAAAACTAAACACTGTAATAATTGTTTAAAATGATAAGATGATTCATGACTTTAAAATAGTTCTTAAAATGGGACCATAAGCTTCGGGAATGACTCGCTGACTAAGCAAGTCTTCAATATCACGTTTTTTCCTTTCGTCAATATCATTTTTTTTATACGGGTATCAGCCTCAGAATAGATTTGGGTGGATACGGTTTCAGGATTTATAGCCTCTATTGTGCCTACAAAACAAAAAATGCCAGAGTTAAACTTAAACTATACATCTGATGTTATGGTTTCGAAAGATCTCTGATTATTAGTCCTTAGATATGCACTTACCACTTACGCCTTCTATGCACTCAATGTAACCAGGGTCATCAAATTCAATTTCTGACATAATAGAATGATCACCGTCCTTGGCTACTTCGTATTGCAAGGAATTGTCGCGAACTAGGCGCAGCATCAAGGCGGCTCTTGAATTGGTATTCCGAACTATGAAGGGCCAACTCCATATTAAGCTATATACAGCTATTAAAAACTCAGTTGCAAGATTTAAAAAAAATATCTATGAATAGTTTTAAAAGATTCTTTTAAAGATTCAGATTAACAATAAATTCAACAGAATGCAACTGTTTCAAGGTTATGTACTTGTTAGTTTGGACGTGGTTTCTTTGTCCATTAACGTTTATATTAAAGCTTGTACAAGATTAGTAAGTAAACATTGACCTGAAATTGGTAGACAGTGTGCAGTAGATAAAGATACTTTATAAACTTAGTTATTTTCCTATTCAACAACACCTTTGTTTCTTTTGACAATATATATAAGCAAACTTTTGAAACACTAATGGGAGCAAAAATTAGCCTCATTTAGTTGTGCCTTTGAACTTTTTTTTTTAATATGTAGACGATAATATGATCTTAGTTATACCTAATATGTTAGATAACTTCCTTTTTATATTTAACAGCTATGATCCAGTATTTATAGGTCATTCATTTTACTTTTTAGCAATAACCCAAAATTGCATTAACCAATCTATATATTTATTCCGTATATAGAATTTAATTAAGTTCGCCCAATAGTATTTACACGTTTATGAATAATTGTAATCAACGAGTATTTTAATTGAAATGATGCAATAAACTTTCTTGTCATGTAGAATTTATAGTATCAATAAAATTTTCATTTTAGCTTTTAAATATATTAGATACCGATATTGAAAACAACTAAAAATCTGTATCAATATTTATTTTAAATATAAATTATATCTTGTTTTAAAATAAATTACACTGGAACAAAACATAAAGTAAAATAAAGCAAAATATAATTCCCTGCCAACAGTATAATAAATTACTTATTTGGAATACCAACATTCCAAATAAAAAGCTAACCTTAATATGTGGTAAATTTATGCAGTGACCTAAAGAATGTACTAGGAAAGTTTGGCATATATGTCAGAGAAACAAAAGAGAAGACCGTTTTTATCCGAAAATTAGAAACCAAATAAATATTCTATTATGAATACTCAATTTAAACACCATGTTCGCTAAATCTATACTTGGAAAAGGCCTGGAGATACGACAATCGATGGATCTTCTCTAAGAAATGCAAAAAAGTATGCTTTCTATTGGTAAGGGTACATCACAAATAATATATGAGAGTATTAAACGTTGTGTAACCAGACCAATTAATCGACCAAAGGTTAATAATCCAGTAAACAAAAACACTGAGTAACATATGAAACTCCCAAAATAATTGAGAAAAGAAGAAACTTTTGTCAAAGTAATGCTTATAGTTAAAATAAAAAAACCAGTTTAACAGACCTCAACAAAAAAATAAAACGAAGATGCAAGGCTCATAAACAACAATACTGTCACAATATATGCAAAGAAAATTGCAAACTTAAAGCCAAAACTTGGGCCGTTGAAAATCACACAGACACCCTGAGAACTAACAGAGAAAGTATAGCAGAGACATGGAAATTGTATTGCCGGGATCTATATAAAGATAATCAATGCCAGAAACTTGTTCACCAAACTCCTAAAGAAATTCAAGAAGAACCTAAGATACTCGAGAATGAAATAAGACACCGTCAATAAACTCAAGTATAAGAAAACACCAAGTCCAGATACGATAACAGCTTCTTCTTCTTCTTCTTCTTAGCCTTCTGTCGTCCATGTTTGGACATAGGCCTCTCTCAATTACTTCTCATCTGTGGTCTTCCTCTTGGTCGTTTACTTTCGTAATATGATAACAGTAGAAATGATAATGATAACAGCAGAAATGTTTAAAGCTATAGAAGAAACCGGAATAAAATTGCGTCACTTGCTGCAGACAACATAAAGATTGTCATGATGACTGCCAACATTTGCCACGGATAAGCAAATCAGGAAGATGAAGAAGAGTAAGGTGTAAGGAAGCAAGTGGTGTGTTGCTTGACAGAAAAATTTCAATGAAGGTATTTGCGTTCATGACAAATTAAAAAGTTTACAAACAAGTAAAAGTTTTATGGATCAGCTTATTGTCATATTTTAATTTTCTTTTAAATAAAATTAACTTTTGATAATTAATTAATAAATCAAAAAAGTTTAGTAGTTCATGTCGATATATGACAGCCAGTATATCCTTTTCTGTCATTTGGTGCATAACCAAAATTTTAAAGTCTGTTTTGTTAGATTCAGTTTGGTTAGAAGGTTACACTCAATGTAAGGTTTGTTAATAAATTACGATATTTTTATTTCTAATAATTGTTTATATGAAATAAAAATAAATATTTTATGTTTCTCTTTAAACCAGGAGTTAAAAATTATTTATTTCAAAAAAATATTTACCCTTCATATTTTTTAGGAGAGAAAAACCCTTCTTTCTATCCAAGTACCAAGAGGATTCTTTTAAACGGCGTCCTATTTTACATAGTTTAGGAATCTTCTTGTTTATTGTTGCCCAGGACATCTCTGTAAGTATTTTTTTTATTTATTTTTTGTAGTTAGTCCTCTCATCCACCCCAAATAAAGGAATCCTTATCCAAGAATCAACTTTCCAACCAAAACACGAATAGTGAATAGCCTTTCGAAAACATTTCAATTTATTTGCTTACTCTATCTCTAAGCCCAGTAATTGTTCAGCCCCTACTTTTAACCCCCTATAGGCAAGTAATAAATTATTACAGCTTGTGTATTTCTTCTTTATTTGGCGTGAGTTCTCTTTTCGTTATTTTTATAGCTTTGATTTGAGTAATTACATTAGTATTACATCTTTTTAGTTCTTTCCTAATTTCTGCTGAAATTCTTTGATTTAGTTTTCTATATTCTTTTTTGTTTCCCTTTTCTTTCCCGCAATCTTGCAAAATTTGAGTTGTGAGTTTTTAATCGAGTGATTTATTGTGATTGTCGATACTTGTAGGTTTGGGGTTACTACTCTGTAAAGTTTCAGCTACATTTCCTGTGTATGCCTCTGGTTTAATGCATTTCAAACAATGCGTTTGCCACTGTTTTTAACCTTTGCTCTGTATTTTTGTGGACTTATCGTCACTATTGCTCTTACTTACGGTCGGTAATCGCTTCCCACTCATAGTTGGTTAAGTACAGTTACATATTAAATAATTTGTTTTTTCTGTTATTATTTATATGTCTAAATTGCCTATATAAAAAAAGCAAAAATAATTAAATTATTAATTTTTTGTATTAACAAGTAACAAAATAAAATAATTTGATTAGTATATTTTTGTAATATCTCACTCAAATATCACGTGTATGCTATCATATTATTTAGTTAAATAAAAAATATAATTCATTAATATTTATATTAATTTAATTTTATAAATATTTTAGTGTGGTCAACTTTTTTGCCATTTAATATTACAGTCTTTGTTCTGAAACATTATTCTAATTTTTTCGCACGGGATGATATACCAACCCATTTTATTAAACTTTGCCCTCAGTTATAAAAATCTTTGTAAATGACACCCCATTATCCCATTTCATTTGGAGAAGACAACTGTGCCTGTGGATTTACCTTCTAAAAAATTCAATTTGTTTGCTTTTTAGTCAATCTTATTAAAAAGGAACGTTAAATCTGCATGTTTTTTAAACGAATATTTATTTTAAAGTTAATTAATATTAACAAATGCATAGATTTTAAAATAGTTGTCGCAATGCCTGTTATGGGATCGTACTAATCGTAATGTTACTGGTAATAATATGCGTTTTAAAATTTATTTTGTACACGAATTTGGGCCAGAAATAAATTGGGCACAAAGGGTATATTAATTGATTTGGTCGATTTAAATCGACGGCGTTATGTAATAGCGGATTAAGCGCCCAAATGCAATTTTATGAAAAATAGGTTTAAAATGTTTAAATTTGTTTTTGGGGCTCTTTCTTAAATATAAAACTGGTATGTTTTATATTTAATAGAGTAATGTAAACAGAGGAAGACATTTGCATGATTTTAAATCTTTAAAAAATACTTTATACTCTAAAAATTCATTTGTTACTGATTCTTTTAAATAATTATGAGTTAGGATGATCTAATGGACCTTATGGATGACATCGAATCAAATCGGTTACATGATGATGAAACATCGTTGGAAAATATCTATTAGCTAATATAAAACGCATCCTGGCCCTGACTGCGTCTCTAATCAAAAACTCCTTTTTACAACACTAAAGCAAATATTCAAATCGTGTGCTAGGGCCCGACAAAAGAGGGTATTATAAATAAAGATAGACAATTTAAAAGCCAATATAACTAAATATTAAAAAATATTTTACCAACGATGGGCACTAATGATTCCGAAAAAAATTAAAAAAATTGTTATCTTTTAAAAATACCTTAACACAGATCTTGACTGACTGTGAGTCGCAGTCTAAAGCCAACTTAACCGGACCAAAAAAATTGTGGAAACTTTTGACTTTATTGAAGAACGCAGAAAATCCAAAATTGCTGGAATTGAGAAACCTATTTAGGATGCTTGTAGACGAGAAAAAAACAAGCCTTCTCCTCAGTCCTAATCTCTTTTGGGACGTGATGACATGATTAGGCCTTTACAATTTTTTTACGATTTCCTTCCATCCTTCCCTGTCCTGGGCTTCATGTAACCCTTGGTTAATCAATATTTTTGTTTGATTTACCCAACGGCTTGGAGATCGTCCCCTAGGTCTTTCCCCCTCTTTCCTTTAACTCTACCCTCGACTATTAGTTTTTCCATCGTACCTGTTCTTCTAGAAATGTGTCCAACATACTGCAAATATCGCTGTTGTATTTGTTTAAGCAACTGTTTAAGCAAAAAAAGCGTATAGGGAAAATCTGAACAGGTACTCAAAAACATACTAATATAAAACACCAAAGAACTCTTTCTGATAAAGTCAGACTACTCATACGTAAATTTCATAAATCTTTGTCCATCAAAGGTAATGAACTCAATGTAAAGACGTATTTGGATAAGATAAGGAAAAAAAAAATACCCATATTAAAAGAGGAAGTTATTAAAAGGAAAATACTAGTTTTAGTAAGTTAGTAACATATAAACATATTACGTTTTTTAAATAACAAACATATTAATTCAGAATTTGGTGTTTATTAAAAATAAACTAAATGTACGACCAAATACTTACCATATCGGGATAGTACTATGAGGTTTTTTTCTGGTTTTTTTCTAAAGTCAGTAACATATAAACGATGCATCATTTACGTTTTTTAAATAACAAACATATTAAATCAGAATTTGGTGTTTATTAAAAGTAAACTAAATGTACGACCAAATACTTACCATGTCGGGATAGTACTATGAGGTTTTTTCCTGGTTTTTTCCTCATAATTTACTATGGAATCAGTAACAGGAGAATTTTACTGTCATCCTGGCATATGTTTGCCTTTTTAAAGACGAATTACATGTTATGATTTTTTATGACGGATATTCTCAAGTTAAAGTTGATTTCATGTAATCGAATGAACTATCTTACAAGTATAGTCGTCCCAGGAACGCAACTCAAAAATATTGGCAAAATCACTTTAAAGTCGTCTATTTATAAATGTATAATGTATGTCTGAATTGTCAATATAAATGAGTCAGATAAAATTAAACTATGAGAAGAATTTTTCACCAAGTAACAAAAAAAAAACAAAATTTGTTTAACTTACTAATGTTTGTATTTTGAGAACGATTTCCAAAGTGGAAATTGAAACGTCAATAAACATATTTTAACCTTTAATTGTGGCTTATTCCCATTTAAATAGTAACTTAAATAAATATATATTTCCGGATATACTGTACTTCTCGAGATTAGCTATAATAAGAGGCCTATACTGGGTATCAAAAGCTTTTTCGATTTCAAACGAAACAGGTATTACGTCTTGCTTGCACTTGAAGGCGTTAATAATTGAAGGTTAGAGGATTGCTAGATTGTGTGCTGTACTTTGATGTGAACAGGAGTCTTGTATTGATAATTTTCTCTATAGATTTGCACATTGTACATGTGGGAAATATTTGTCTTGGGAAATTTAGATTAGTTAATAAGCTTAGATTTGATTAGATTATATTTTTTTAGATTACAAACTGTCTGGTATATACCGTGTGCTAAATGACTTATTATAAATCTTTCATTTATTCATTATAACAATTCCAGAATTCTAGACTCTTGAACCTCTGGGTAGCAAGTAGCTCATGGTAGCAAGTAGCAAGTTGTAAAGTAACTTGGTAGTATCCAATGAGGGTTTAGCATCTTTTTTGCTACAAACCTTATCAACCTACTATGGTTAAATATTTTAAGTTCTGCGTTAAAGAGTTTGTAGGTTTAATTAGGATCGTTACGTTGAGTAAAAAATAAACCGGAAATAAAATAATATAAAACAAATCTTTTGGCGATTTTCCAAACTTATTAATTAATATCTGAGGAACTAAAAATTTACTACACAAAAAATATCCTATTGGAACACTGTAAACTTGATTTACAAGAAACTTTTCAAAAAAGTCCGTGACAAATGTAAATAAATTTTACTACTACTACTTTTAATTCGCTTTTAAGAACGTTTAATATATACACACACCAAAATAATCTAAAGGACAAAAAAATACTAGATTACAGAAGAATTTCAATTAATTCATTTCAAATATTTTAAATAAAAAGTTATAAATAGTGTCCCGAATATTAAATAAACATATTTTTTAGAATTATGGTAATGGCTCTTAAGAAAACTAAAGATGAACTCCATAAGTCAAAAAATGATAATAAATAAAAAACCAATTTGTTGCTCCTGAACTCTCAACAAAGTAGTCTTTAGGTTAAGTTAGTATAGTGTATGATCTCCACGGTTGTTGATTAATGTCCTACATCTGTAAGGCAAACTCATGATCAGATAGTCAATGTCCTGCTGCGGTATTCTGTTCCACTTCATTGAAAGGTATTCATACAGTCGCTGTCTTGTATTAAACGCAATACTTTGTTGTTAAATGCGTCTGCCCAATATATCCCATACATCCTCTTCTTCTTCTTTAAGTGCCATCTCCGCGGTGGAGGTCGGCAATCATCATAGCTATTCGGACTTTTGAGACGGCTGCTCTGAAAAGTTCATTTGATGTACATCCGTAGCACTCTCTCAGGTTGCGCAGCCATGACATTCTACGCCTCCATATGCTTCTCTTTCCTTGGATTTTTCCCTGCATAATCGGTTGGAGCAAGGTGTATTTCTCTCCACGTGTAATATGCCCAAGATATTCCAATTTTCTTGTTTTAATTGTATTTAAAATTTCTATTTCTTTATTTATCCTTCTCAGAACCTCTTTGTTTGTGACGTGTTCTGTCCACGATATTTTTAGAATTTTTCTATACACCCACAGCTCAAACGATTCCAGTTTTTTCATTGATGCCGCATTCAAGGTCCAAGATTTCATTCCATGAAACAAAGTCGAAAAAATATAGCACCTTGCCAACCTAACTCTCAGTTCCAATTTTAAATTCCTTGTACATAGCACTCTTCTCATTCTGTTGAAATTTGCTCTAGCCTTCTCAATTCTGATTTTGATCTCTTGAATGTAATACATTCTCAATTGAGTTTAAATTTGGCGATTGTGCAGGCCATGGTAAAACCTCAATTTCAATATCTTTGAGGAATGTTTGCACGACCCATTGTCGTGCATTAATTAAAATTGGAGGCTAGCTTTTTCTTGTGAAAAGGGTACAATAACAAGTTTGAGAATAATATCGCGGTAGTCTGCTGCATTTAGAGACCGTTTAAGACCAACGAAATTGGTTCTTCCACCAAAAGTGATGCCACACCATACCAATATACTGCCGCCTTGCTGTATATGAACCTCCAGTACCGCGGCCAATCATTCAGCATTGCCAGATCGTCTCCAAAGTCTTATCCGTCTCATATCTGGTGCAAATTAAAATCAAGACTCATCTGTAAACAAAGTAATGGCCTAATCACGTCTAACCCAATTTCCGTTTTCTTGTGTCCACTGAAGTCAATGAGCGCGATTTTATTTGGATAACACAGGCACTCTCACAGGTCTTTGAGTATTTAACCCTACTAAATGCAGTCTATCTTATATTGCGATCTTACAAAGCCTGTAACGTAATAAAACGGTCCTCAATCTAGTTTATTATCTTTGTACGGCCTGTATGACGTTCAGCAACATTACCAGTTTCTTAACAATTTAACTACAAACAACTAATGACACTTATGTTTGTATGGAGGGACTCAACAACGTCTATTTGACTTTTACAAGCTTGAAGCATATTGATAGCACGCCACTGCGTTTTGCGATTTAAATGATGTCTCCCTATTACTGGCAATTGAAAAACCAAATAAAAATCTAAATAGACATCTAAAATCAAATACCAATAAAAAATATTACTTTTTATCTTATATATTGAATTGTTATTGATAAACGCATATTGAAGTTTTTTAAATATTTTTATAGTTGGTACAATAATCGACAAAACAACAAAAACGATTAAAAATATAAATTTATTTTTATATTTGCAGCTAACATTGATTTAAAGCTATTATTATAGGTGTCCCCTAGATTATTTTGATGTGTCTATTTAAAAATAATTTTAAAATGTGTTGCTATACCTGCAGCTATAATGCCATGCAATACTCTACAAAAAGAAGTATTAACGGCAAAAAAATATCCATAAATCTACACCCTTACAAATAGATGCAATTTTACATTTAGATTATGATAGCGATTTGTTAAGTAAGCATTCGAATTCGGAATAGTAAATCCGCGGTTTTCTTACTCACCCATCTCCCAAACCTTCACCTGAAAATTCCATTCCGTCTATGAACTAATCTCAAGAGATTGCTTTTCTCCATTTTCTCGATATCTAACTCCCAAATGAAGTGTTTTAGGGTCAGGGAACGAACAGAACTACCCGACTTTATAAACTTTAATTCTCTAAGGAATTTTCTTAAGTAAACAAATTCCCTTATTGTAGAATTTAAATCAAATATGAACAAACTCTATTTAATCGTTTAGTAATAAATAAAGAAGTCTGGTGTAAAACCCTTAATTTGTTAAAATAGAAATTGTTATAGAACAATCACGTAAGCATTATCAATTCTCTTTTTTGTAATTAGAACTTGGCGTTTTGTTCTTACTTTAAATATTAACCTATTATAAACTCTCAAATAAACGTCAAATCAAAAGGCAGATATTTTGAATCTCTTAAAAAATATCAATTTTAAAGGCTTTTTCTTCACTTTTACGGTATTACTTGTAGTAGTAAAGACACATTAAACTAGTAGTCTGTAAGAAAGTGTATATTTCGTGTGTAAGAAGTAAAATCTCTAAAAAATCGACATGGATGAAATTCCACCGAAGTCTCAGATAAAGGGAAATTTTCTATAGAATTAGAAGACAGGATGATGGAATTTGAAGGATTAAAAAATAGCAATAAATTTGATTTTAATAACGATGCAACGTTGATCCAATTTAATACAATAAATCAAGTAATCCAAATTGAAATAAAGTTATAATTTTAAGATTAAATAATAGATATAAATTAGGAGATAATGCACCATATATAGAACATTATAGAAAATAAAAACGGTAATATCGGCAAATTACACAGGATAAGCACGAAATGGATCTACTATCTACGTAAAAACAGGAACTGTAATAGTAACTTTTAAAGGTCAGTCTATACATACAAACGTAATTATAGAAAAAATTATATACGAGGTTGAAAATTACATACCCAGAATATTACAATGTTTAAAGTGCTTGAGATTTAGGCATATACGTGCTCAATGTAGGGGAAAAGATAGGTGTGAAAGATGCGGTAAAGAACATAATAAATCAAATTGTTCCAATCGGAATAATAAAAGGAAAACATAGCCCTACTGACAAGGGAGCAAATTGTACAGAAAGAAAAAACAGGAGTATATTGGAAATATTATGAATACCAAAAATATAACATATTACGAAGCTAATAATAAATATAAAAAATATTATTTAACAGTAAGTAAAGAACAAGAAAGTACTTCCAATAAATATTCACGTCTAACCCAATTTCCGTGTTCTTGTGCCCGCTGAAGTCGCTGAGCGCGATTGTATTTGGATAACACAGGCACTCTCACAGGTCTTTGAGCATTTAATCCTACTTCATGCAGTCTATCTTACATTGTGATCTTGCAAAGTCCGAAACCTAATAAAACAATCTTCAATCTAGTTTATTGTCCTTATACGGCCTTTATGACGTTCAGCAATATTACCAATTTCTTAAAACCTAATCTACAAACAAATAATGACACTTATGTTCGTGTGAAGGGCCTCAGCAACGTCTATTTAACTTCTGCCAGCATGAAATATTCCAATAGCACGCCACTGCGGTGATTTAAATGATATTTTTCTATTATTTAAAATTGCAAAACCAAATCAAAATCTAAATAGACATCAAAAATCAAGTACCAAGAAAGAAATATTACCTTTTATCCTAAAGACAAAAAACGTATATTGAAGTTTTTTAAATTTTTTATAGTTGGTACCATAATCGACAAAACAACAGTGAGTTGATTGTCTATTTAAAAATAATTTTAAAATGTGCTGCTACAACTGTAGCTTTATTGCCATGTAATACCCCGCAAAAAGAAGTATTAACAGTAAACAAATATCCATAATTCTACACTCTTAAAAATAGATGCAATTTTACATTTAGATTATGATAGCTATTTGTTAAGTAAGCATTTCGAATTCGGAATAGTAAATCCGCGGTTTTCTTACTCACCCATCTTCCAAACCTTCACCTGAAAATTCCATTCCGTCTATGAACTAATCTCAAGAGATTGCTTTTCTCCATTTTCTCGATATCTAACTCCCAAATGAACAGCTAAATAATAGTTATTCAGACAGTGTCTTAGAGCCAGGGAACGATCACAACTACCCGACCTTATAAACTTTAATTCTCTAAGGTATTTTCTTTAGTAAACAAATTCCTTTATTTTAGAATTTAAATCAAATATGAACAAACCCCATTTAATCGTCTAGTAATAAATAAAGAAGTCTGATGTAATACCCTTAATTTGTTAAAATTAAAATTGGAATAGAACAATCACGTAAGCATTATCAATTCTCTTTTTTGTAATTAGAACTTAGCGTTTTGTTTTTACTTTCAATGTTAACCTATGGGCCAAGGTCGTATTTATAGATTACTAAAAATTTCATTTGTTTTTTCAACCATTAAAATTTGCTTAAATTAAAAAAAAATATCGTATATATTTTAGGCTGTAGTAAACTACGTTTTAATGTTTGTTAAATTATATTACTAATACTCGTCAAATAAAAAAAAATATAATTATAAACATGAAGAGGGAAACAACTGATGATGAAACGCAATCCGGAACACACCCCAGCCAAGGAACGCAGCCCCAAACCGGAAGAAAAAACGAAGTCCAGAAATCCAATAAGAAACTTAGGTCAAAAACATCATCTGATTTTATTCAGAAAACAAATCTTTTTAACCGATTCCAAGCACTTAACGACGAGAACTTGAAAACCAAACAGACCAGCAACAAAAGTAATGACACAGACAATAAACCCCCACCAATATCAAATTTGTTCCCAATGTACTACATGTGAATGAGTTCGCAACCGTAATAAACTCTGTTGCTAAAGATGGTTATAGTTGTAAAATAATTAGAAATAATCAAATTAAAGTTTTAACGAACAAAACAGGCAACTACTCAAACATAATAAAAATATTAACAGAGAAAAAAGTTGAATTCTACACTTATTAATCCAAGGAAGGTAGTTATAGAGTGGTCCTAATGTGCACTATTTGATTGATATACCTACGCTAACAGCGGAAATCGAAGGACATGGTCATAAAATTAGAAACATTTTAAACATCAGACACAGAATTTCAATAAAACCATTATCAGTGTTGTACATTGATCTTGAACCTAATTTAAACAATAAGGATATTTATGACATCAAATTTTTGCAAAACATGATAGTCCAGTTTGAAGCACCATATTTCAAACGTAACCTACCACAAAGTATGAGATGCTAACTTTATGGACACACAAAATCCTTTTGTAACAGACTTCCTCGGTGTATCAGATGTGGCCAGGGTAATATTTCTAAAGATTGTGTGAAAGATAGACCCCAACAATGTACGCACTAGGTAAAGGAAGTCATCCCGCAAATTACAAGGAGTGCGATGTCTACAAGGAGCTTCAAAAACGGAAATTTCCAGCCCAAGAAAAAAACAACCACTTGCTAATAGTTAACAGCAACTACGACAACAAATTTAACATACACACAGGTAAATTAACAGAAGTATAATATGATGACAAGTTTGAATTTGATCTACTTTGTCGATAACAGTGTCGTTAACAGAAAGAAATTTTTAAATAGCATGAATCATTTTTCAATGATTGTGTGGATTTAAGAAATACATTACTAAACAAATTTTTAAAGTGTGTATAAAGGAAATTACAATTATTATAACACACGGTACTCCTTATTTTTTAAATAATATGTTCTTGTAAAGGCATACATTTGATTATTGGGTAAATCTACATTATCCGATACGTCAGAAGAAACTAAAAAAAAAATAACGTGTAATAAATTCACTGTTTAAATAAATATTCCGTACTCGTACTATTGCAATAAAATATTCAAACCAATAAACGATAACTTGTTGAGCAGTGCTGATTGAAACAACAGAGCAGTAAAATGTTATTCATAAAGGTAGTGTAAAATATATCGCGGCTTGTCTGGTCCGCTAGTAATAAAATTCCATCCATCCAATGGCGCTACAGCCCAAAACGGGCCTTGGCCTCCTTCAACAGGCTTCTCCAACCATCTCTATTTACCGCTGTTCTTTTCCATGAACGCGTTCCCAGGCAGTTCCTGGCATCCTCATCGATTTCATCTTCCCATCTCTTTTTAGGTCTTCCAACAGGTCTTTTTCCCTGCATTCTTGCATTTAATAATTTTCTGGGGATTCTATTCTCATGCATGCGGACCACGTGCCCTGCCCATCGTAATCTCTGCAGTTTAGTATGTTGTGCTAGAGTTGGTTCGCTGTATTGCTCGTATATTTCTCTATTGTACCTAATTCGCCAGTTGTTGTTTTCACTTATTGGGCCCAGGATCCTACGTAATATTTTTCTTTCAAACACATCTAATGCATTGGCAGATTTCTGTGTCACCACCCATGTTTCGCAACCATAACTTACTATGGGCCTGATTATTGTTTTATAGACCCGGAGTTTTGTTTTCCGGTGTACGTCTCGCGATTTGAATATGTGGCCCATCGCGAAATAGGCTTTATTTGCCAGCACAAGCCTTTTATTTATTTCCGGTTCTTCTTCATTGCTTGCGACCAGATCCATTCCTAGGTATGTGAATCTATTTACATGTTCTATATCGTCAATAAAGTGTTGTTGCACCGGTCTATTTGATCTGGTTTGTATGAGTAGTTTTGTTTTATTTGTATTTATTGCTAGCCCTACTGCTTTTGCACTCTGTTTCAACTCAACGTAGGTTTCTTCCGCTGCATTCATTGTTCTGCTCATTATGTTTATGTCATCTGCGTATGCTGCTAATTGGGTAGACTTGTTTGTAAGTATGTTATTTCCGCTCACCGTCAACCGTCTAATTACATATTCCAGAACAAGATTAAAGAGCGTTGGAGCTAGTCCGTCGCCTTGTTTCAGTCCTTGCGTTATCGTAAACGCATCAGTGATCTGTCCCTGAATACATACCTGTGCTTCTGTTTCTGTCATTGTCATTTGCACTAGTCGTATTAATTTTGATGGTATGCCAAATTCTTTCAGTATATTAGGTAGAATTGTTCTATCTATTGAATCATAGGCTTGTTTAAAATCTACAAAGAGATTGTAAACGTCCATGTCATATTCCCATGCTTTGGCTAGTATTTGTTTAACTGTAAATAGTTGGTCAATGGTAGATCTATTTTGCCTAAACCCTGCTTGATATTCCCCGATGATTTTTTCCGTGAGAGGTTGTAGTCTTCGATTAATGATGTTTGTGAGTATTTTGTATCCCGAACAAAGTAAAGAGATGCCTCTATAATTCTGACACAACAGTTTGTCTCCTTTTTTATGAATAGGGCAGATTATACTTTTCTTCCATTGTTGGGGAATTTCTTCTTCTATCCATATCTCTCGTATTAGCTGGTACATCTGTTGTGTCAAATTCCTTCCTCCTTGCTTGAGTAGTTCTGCCGGTATTTTATCTATTCCCGGTGCTTTATGGCTTTTTTGTATGTGGATTGTCGTTTGGACCTCCTCTAGCGGTTCCTTGGGGGTCTACTTAATTCATTTTCTTCTCCATCTTTCCCCAGTTCTTGTTGTTGTACCTCCTGTCGTGCCTGCTGCTGCCACTGTTGTTGGAATGGTAGTTGTGTCCCTTTGTTTAGTAATTCCTTAAAATATGTCATCCAGGTTCTCTTAATATCGTCCATATCGCTAATGATTTCACCTTTCTTATTTTTGCAGAGGCTAGTCCTCGGTTTGTATCCTTGTCTTAGATATTTGATAAATTGGTATGCGCTACGTGTTTCGTTTTCCTTAAACTCTCTCTCTATGTTTAGTATCCGTTGGTTTTCATACTTTCTCTTTTTCTGCCTGCACAGTTTATCTGCTCTTCGTCTTTTGTTCTCATGTTCTGTTTTTCTCTCTCTAGTACGTCTGAGTATGTAATTCTTATGCGCTTTATTTCTTTCCTGTATAGCTTGTTTGCATTCTTCATCGAACCATGTTTCTTCTCTCCGTTGTGTCTTTGTTCCTAAGACTTCTTTCGCTGTGTTGAGTATGATACTGCTTATTGTGTTCCATTGGTTTTCTATTGTGGAGTCTGCTCTGTTTTCTTCTAGTAATTTTTCATCCACTGTTCTCTCAAATCTTTCTTGTACCTCAGAGACTTTTAGGTTGTCTAAGTTTAGTTTTTCTTGTTTTGTATATTTTTCCTTTACCTGTCGACTGATTTTGCATCTAAACCGTGCCTGTACTAGCAGATGGTCTGAGTCACAGCTTGCACCACGTCTGCTTTTTACATCTAATATACTCGTCGCCATTCTTTTTTCAGCCAGTATATGGTCTATTTGATTGATCGTATTTCCGTCAGGTGATATCCAGGTGCCCTTATGTATGTCCCGATGTGGGAAGCATGTCGAACTGATAATCATATTCTTTCCAGCTGCGAAATCTATTAGAAACTGACCATTCTCATTTGTGTCTCTATGCAAACTATGTTTCCCTATTACCCCTGTGTATTCTTCTTCTTTTCCGATCTTGGCGTTTGTGTCGCCTATCACCATTTTCATGTCGTTTCTTGGTATTGAGTCATAGATTCGTTCTAAATCTTGATAAAAGGTTACCTTAGTGTCTTCTTCCTGTTCATTTGTGGGACAGTGTACATTTATTAGGGTTATGTTAAAGAAATGCGTTTTTATCCTAAGCTTGCAGATTCTTTCATTGATGGCTTGAAAGTCTGTTATCAGGTGCTTCATTTTATTATCTACGATAAAGGCTACTCCAAATTCTTTATTTCCTTCATCTTTACCGCTATACAGTATAGTGTGTGTTTTAGTGTCCCGGATACCTTTTCCCAACCATTTAGTCTCTTGTACTGCAGTGATTCCTATTTTATATCTTTTCAGTTCGTGTAGAAGGATCCTCTGTGCTCCTGGTCTATTTAGCGTTCTGACATTCCATGTTCCCAGCGTAAATTCCATATTCCGTTGCCAGAGTCGTCGTCTTGATATCCGTCCATTCCGAGGCCTATCTGAAGGTTTCGTAGTAGTGCTTTTTTACAAGAATAGGTTACTGGCCTATCGCCCAACCCCCTTTTCGGAGGACCATTTTTCCCTTCCTCGTCAGCCCTGACCCTACTTTCCATTGGGGTTGGTTACCCAATCTCCGGTAAGGTTGCTCAGGTTTGCCGGGGTTCACCCGTGTGATTGAGCCACACTTCTTGGAGGTGAGGATAGGAATGGAGTAGGAGTGGCTAGAGGTGTTATCAGGAAGCAACACCTTGTATTGCGCATCACTACTCCTTAGAACCCCAGTAATAAAATTACCAGCATTTAATTGCAAAGCGGACTTCTTAGGTGGAAAATACTTTAATTTCCTAACATTTCCTTAGACTGCCTTTTAGCAGTTGTACTTTTTGAGATAATAGTTTATCTGAACCGATATTTGTGAAATTCAAATAAATAATTAATTCACTTATTAAAAAATAAAAAAAAAATAATATTTTGTCAGAAAATTCGGATGTAATAACACTCACTGCGTTCGACTCTAAGATGTATCTTCTTCTTCTTCTGCAAGTGCCATCTCTGCGGCGGAGGTCGGCAATCATCATAGCTATTCGGACTTTTAAGACAGCTGCTCTGAAAAGTTCATTTGATGTACATCCGTACCACTCTCTCAGGTTGCACAGCCATGACATTCTACGCCTCCCTATGCTTCTCTTTCCTTGGATCTTTCCCTGCATAATCAGTTGGAGCAAGATGTATTTCTCTCCACGTGTAATATGTCCGAAGATGTATAGAAACATACAAATAACTCACCTCATTGTCTGTTGAATCATTATCCATATTGAAACGAGAATGTCTTGCTTCATCGTGGTCATCTAAAAATAATAACATCGAAAAATACCAGAGTTTTGGTACGTAAACTTTATTGTTTTCTGCTCCTATTTTTTAATTAGCAACCTTTTTAGATATTTGGAAAATCTGGCACGCAGACTGGGTCTCATACAGATCTTCCGTATATCTTCTTACTTCTATCTTAATGGATTTAAATACCAAATGAGTACATAATTAATGAGAAGATATGATTTACCAAAGTAGATAGAGGCAAGTCGGATATTCAGCGAAGGCTTAGGAAAGATTGTAAAGAGAGAGAGAGACAGAGAGAAAGAGAAAGTGAGATAGGAACAAGTAAGCTGAGCCTTGACTAAAACCAGCACAGGTCGTAGGTAATCTACCTGATATACCACCAAACTATATCAGGTACAATATTGGCCTTAACAGGGTTTTTTTTTAAAGCCGTTCTGTTTATTCGGATTGCCGAATATAGGCATCTCCTAATTCTCGTCATTCATCTCTGTTGTTTGTAAGAAGTTTCCACATTAGTCCTGCAGTTCTTTTAACATTGTCGCTCCAGCGCATTTGCGGTCTTCCTCGTGGTCTTTTGGCTTTATATGGTCGCCAATTCCCTATTCCTTTATTACATTGGATATCTTTAAGACGTTCGTTATGTCCAGCTCATTTTCATTTCAGTTTAGCTGCTTGTTCGACAGCATCTTTTACATGTTTACAAGTTCTATTTTAACAGGGATACATACTTCTAATGTAGTATTTATGTCAACGGACATTGAAAAGACTGTATAAGCCTTATTTAAAAATGAATCCAGATGGTTCTTTCACGCATGTTTAAAGTCCATGATCACTTATAGGTACTAACTTAAAGACAGTTAGAACTTCTTCAAGATAAGACAATCAAAACAAGAAAGTATTTAAATAAAAAAAATATATTTAAAAAAGTTAATTTCTTTCTTAGTAGGTTTGTTTCTAATGACAAGATTTTTGATACTTCTGTCATATTTATTATATTTTTCCATCTTAGTTTTTCTCCCATAAAGTTTACGTAATAGTGGATAATAATAAAAAAGTTAAAACGCATGCGCCCAACTGCTTTTAGTCAGAAGGTCCAATATTATTTATTTGAGTACTAAATAAATTAAAGCTATTATTATACACCTAAAATAGCAGATGTAGTTCAAAACCCGATTCATACTTATTTCATGTTCAAATTATAGAATAGAATAAATAATGGTCATTAAAAATGACTTACACTATGAAATATGAATACGGTCTGTTTTAATCGTTGCAAAATGGTTAACGCCGGATTTAATGGGAGAATCTATTTTATGAACGACGTAACGCCACGTTATGGTCTGAAGATATTTCCCCTATTCCTACCGTTTGTACGTTCGTGCCACATACTTAACATTTTAAAAGTTAATTAATCTTAGGTTATGCTTAGCTAAACTTATACTCCCAGAAGTTAGCAAAACCGACATAACAGGGGCACTTACAAATATTAAAATAATAAAATATATTGCAAAGATGCAAAGATGCCGAAACAAATTCTATAATATCGAATAAGAAATAAATATATATATATATATATATATATATATATATATATATATATATATATATATATATCTATATATACATATATATATATATATATATATATATATATATATATATAAATATATATATATATATATATATATATATATATATATGTATATATTTATATATGTATATGTATATATATATATATATATATATATATTAATGTTTTGGATGGGTTGTAGTCAATAAAAGGGGCTATTGGTTAACTATTTATTATCTCGAGCTTTCAATTGTGTTTACAATTATTATCAAGAGCTGCTAAAAAAGACAAAATATCTTAAAAGTTGAACTAGAAAGAAAAAAATTTTTTGTTAACTCACCAAATAAAATTAGTTTGGTAAATAGAATTGTTGCTAATACATCTCAAAAATAAATAATACAAAAATGTCTTCTATCAAAAATCTAATAAATGCTTCTATGAAATTTTAGTATAGTTTTGAAAACATTTTCTTAACACAAAAAAAAATTGAATTTATAAATAAGTTAAAATAGTTAACCAATATCCAATTACAAATAAGCCCCAATGTCATAAATGCCAACTTAAATTTAATAACTAAAATTTTTATTTTTGACAATTATATTGCCAAAAATAAAATTTTGTTTAAAAATTCTTTTTTGTTTAGTAACAAAAAAGAAGAAGATTTATTGACCAATAATAGATGTCTGAAAATATGTAACAGATATATGGAAAATTAAATCAAAATGTTTAAGTTCGATCTTAATAGCTCTCTATAGGTTTATTTGTAACCAATGATGGAGCGAACATCCATTTCTCAAAAATATCAGGATTAAAAGGTTGAATCACTGTTTTGGCGAAGACATTTATGGCATTAGTAAGAGTAGTACTTTTAAGGTAAGCTGTTTTAAACAACACAGCAACTTGAAAGTGCGTAACGAGTCTTCCAGGATTTTGTTTTAACCAATTTTGAATCTCTTTGTTATAATAGGTTTGTAGAGGACTAAAAAAGTCCACGTCGAGTGGCTGCACCCGGTGGGAACAGTGTGGTGGAAAGCAGAAAAGTACAATACCATTCTCTTTTGCAACTTCTTCCAGTCTTTTGTAAGATTTCCAGTCCCTTATGACTACTGTGGCCATCTAATAATAATATTATTTTGTTCTCATTTGAAGCTTTAATATAGTGAATAAAAAGTGTTTAAGCCATTGAACAAAAATGTCTGAAGACATCCACCCTTTCTCCTGGCAAAAAGCAACACTTTCCGGTGGGGCAGCGTCCATTAATTCATTTTTGAACCTTTTTCTGGGAAAAATAAATGCAGGTGGTACAAAAGTACCAATTGCACATTGAACATACAACTGCTCAGTGCTTCAACTTGTTTCCGTCCCTTGGTTGCTAACACTTTTTGAGGCCCCGTTGGCCTAGACTTGTCAGCCTTGTACTAAGACCTGATTCATCAACGTTGAATATATTTTCGGATTGAAAATTGTATGTATCTAAAACTTTTGCTAAAGAGATAAAATATGCTTTAATATTGTTCTTATTAAATGCTTGCGCTCGCACGAGAGATGTATTTTCTGGTGTTCTGAGTGAAATTGTACTGTTTCTTTTTAAAAAACCCCTCACCCACTTTCATCCAGCAAGACGAGTCGTTTTGTTGAATTTGTGTTTGATGTTATTTCTCTCAGCAAGTTCAAAAACTAATCGTCTCAAATTTATCGTTGTGAGACCAAAAAAACCTTGTTTTCATATCAATCACATGACTAGCTAACTCTTGCTCGAGAGGAGGAGGTAGTGTAATTCTTCGGCCACCCAAATCTCCTTTTTTTTTACCGGAGTTGTTTGCAAAACGTCTACGGAGTGTCGTAGCCGGAACATTAAAAGTTTTGGAAGCCAACAGCCATCCCATCTTCTTTTCTTGGATGTGTTGACTTGCCATATTCATGTTCTCTTCCGACCACTCCTGCCTATATTTCTTGGTAGACGCCATATTAAGAAAGGCCCTGCAACAAAACAAAGCCTTTATCTCTGATATCAGGAGATAATCGACTGTTTAAGGTATAACTAGATAACGACAATCCAATTTTTAAGTATTGTACTAAACCTCTAAGGATATTTCAGATATACCCTTAAATTTACTATTGAAGATTTTGTACGATTTGAAAGCTCCAAATTTGTTTAAAAAACCCTACAAAATGGTATTTTTTATCTACTTTTACCTTAATAAAAGTAAAAAGTAGAGTTTTTGAAATTTTTGCAATTATTATTAATTTTTTTTTGATGGCATATAACATGTGCACATGATGGCATACTGTGCCATCATTGGAACACATCTGCTATGCCGTCATAGGCAAGTACGCATCAGATTTAAAGCAGAGCGTTATCTTCTAGCACTACAATGGCAGAAGTTAAAATGCATTGCCTACTTAATACTAATCAAAATTGCATACTTACTTTGGATATTTTAACTTCAGACGAGAAGCGGCAAAAAACTGTTTGTGTTAACGTGCGTTATAATAGTTTAACACTCAACAAATCACACTTTTCGTTACAGACTTATCTGTGGAACTAATAAGTGTTTGTAACTTTACCGTTGCAATAAACACTGTCTATGCGCATGCCTATGCAGCCGATATCGTATGCCATCAAACGCAGCATGCCATCATAGGCATATTTCCCCTAATTGATGTGCTTTTATCACAACACAATACTTTTTCAAAAACTATCTACAGTCAAGTTATTGCCACTCAGTTGTTTAAATAATTAAAGTTAAGTTATTATTTTTATCTATTAGTTTTGTATTATATACGCCACTTTAGTTACGTTGTTAAACGTATGATTTCTAAAATCATAAAAGTTATCTCCAATCCTGATGTTCTACACGCGTGGTAGTAAAGCAGTATAGTTTTACATAAATCTCTTTTAATAGTTTTCATACAACTTTTACCTATTAAATTTATTCAGCGGGAATACATTAGTGATGAAAATTCACTTTATAACCTTTATAATAATTTATTCAGGCGCATAGAAGCACAAGTTGGTTTTGTGGCTAGTTGAAAATTTGACGAGAATCCCATCACACGAAAAAGTTTAGTCAGGGGTAGGAAATTAAAATTCCATTCAGCATGCTGATATTTTAATTCAATTTGGCTCAGCTGTATGGAAGAGAAATTCTCCCTGTTCTAACATGAATGCATTCAATTTGTTTTATGAAATCGGGCGAGCTAACTTCGCGAGACGAAAATATATCGTAATTATTCATTTTGACGAGAAAAGTTGTGATAAAAATTTTCCCATATTTTTAGTACTAATTAGTTCTCGCATCTATATGACAAAGACAAATTGTATTTTACTACCGTGCAAGTGTAATATTAAATACTTACTGGGATTGGTAAAAATTAAAAGCTGCAAAAGATAGAAGTACATACATAGGTAGAGAAAAAAAAATAAAAATTGAGGAAAATAAAGAAGTTAGAAAAAGAGATATATTACATAAAAGTCTGTATCTAAAACACAAATATTTGGAAATAGCACAAAAATCAGAAGATGCTGCTCTAGAGTACAGGACACAAAGGCACTATCGCGCAACAAAAAGTTGTTGGAGAGACGTTTTTAGAAAACGTAGTTTCCTATTTTTTTTTTAAACTTTTCTATTTTAGAAAATTTTAAACCAATTTGTTAGCAATAACTTTGTTGGTTATATATTTTCGCAGAATGCTTTAAAATAATATTTTTTAAACGATTTTCGCAGGGGAAATATTAGTTACAAATGTAATTCTCATCACAATCAACCGTGGCTTAATCTCTCATTAACATAATATAAGACATGCCTCAAGAAAATAGATTGACAACTTGTATTTTAGTTTTAAAAATCTGTTTAAAATATATTTAAATAGCTGCTAATAATAATTTGTAATAGATAAATACAGATTTCTAATTCTATATATCATATATTGTTAAAAAATTTACGACAGTGAATTTAAATACAGTTTTTTTATCTTTCCCGAAGTAGTTATTATCTAAGTATATAAATTTTTTTCATTTTGTTTTCGAAAGTTAGCTTTGTCTGTGTATTTCGTAGACTATAATTAAATTATTCCGCAAAAGAACAGAAGTAGTGAAATAGAATAAAAGAAATAAGAACATGGCTTTAATAAAAAGCTTGAAAATGTGGCATTTTCCATCTGCAGCTGGTGGGCAATTGAATTTGATAAAATCTATCTTGTTTACGGCACCAGTCTCTTTTGGAACATAAAACCGCTTTTATGATGCATTCTCTAAGTTTCCAGTTTCATAAACACGACCTCATAAAATTTGTTAAAGGCTAGTGATAAATTAACTAATAGAGCAAAAAATTTAGGGTTAAACATACTCGTAAAAAGTGGAAAAGAAGTATTTTGAGATAAGATGATTTTCAACGTTTTCGATTTACAAAGTATTTTACAATGAAATAACAGACTTTTTCTAAATACCAATTTGACAGTCAAATATATATATAGATATATATATATATATATATATATATATATATATATATATATATATATAGATATATATATATATATATATATATATATATATACATATATATATATATATATATATATATATATATATATATATATATATATATATATATATATCGACGGTGTTACGACAGAAAGGTATAAGCGCCATTGACAGTTTTTTTCAGGAGAGACAAAAAACGTTTAATATCGCTTAATATTTCTTTTTTTACATTTTTTTGGCATTTTATTATTATCGAACTAAGGCATTTTGACTTACCATATGTTAGTTATAAAACAATTATTATAAACATGAGATATTTAATATTTTGGTGCTTACGCCTTTAATGTTAGGTTCTGTGGTGTTTAAGCCTTTTTGAAAGGCGGTTACCATATTTGGAAAAAATTATTTTGATCAAAAAATGTCGCTTAGGAACTTGTACGCCTTTTAATTTTACGGAATTATAACAAAAATTGAGAATAAATCTTTTCATTTTAAAGCATAACAATTAAGTAAAAATAATACAAACTAAACAATACACAATAATATATTTATGAGTTTCTTAGAGTTATATTGGTGTAAAAAAATACAAAAATAAAGTTAATATAATTATCACGTTATATTAAGCAAAAAACAACAAAAATTATTAAAACGTACAATTTTTTCTACATTGATAACTAAGTAAGTTGTATTATAAAACTAATAGAAATAAAATACAAATCAAAATTTACAGAAAAAACAGAAAATAACATTTATCAATAACAAAACAAACTAATAGAAACGAAGGACCGATATAACAGAAAATTGAACCAGTTGATGAGCTAGAACTAATGCTGTCAATCTCAGTCTCATTTTTAAAAAATACTGCCAAGGATGATGAATCTGATTCGGAGTTTAAAAAATCATTTTGTTGTATAAAATCATTACAACCTATCTTATCATTAACTAATGAACTAAATACTATTGCGGCATTATTACTACTATCATCAGTATCATCACTATCTGAGTAAGGTACAAGCTTTTTATAACAGGTTAATAAATCAGTTTTTTTTTTCGGCAGTTTCATCAATATTCGAAAATAAAAGGCTGTCAATATTCAAATTTGGACTTAGAGGAAAACTGAAATCCACAATGGCATTATCATCTAGAACAGAACTAGGCATTTGGAGTTCTTGTTTATGGTCTTTTAGTACAGGCTCTAAAAGAACATCATGCTTTAGCGCTTCATTGAGGACCTCATTTTTAGTGGAAAATGAACCATGGTTTTTGTTATTTCCGCTGGATTTCCTGCACATTGCTTTCCTGATCTTCCCAAATGGATTGCAATGCAAGATTCATTATTTTGTGTCCCCGAGAAACCATTCTAAAAACCATTAAAAAAAAGAAGTAAGCGCCATTCAAATGTTAGTTTTTTAAAATAATATTACTACCAAAAATATAACTTTGAATTAAAAAAATAGAAAAATATACAACAAAGTCAATATATATTTTATTTAGGTTCAAACCTGATTTCATTCGGTTAAGTAGTAACTTTTCTATGGCAAATCTAAGTCATAGTGTATTTTAAATGGCCAAATGGCGGTTAGATAAACGAAAAATTTTTTTCTGAAACGGCCTAACCGACAGTCGGTAAAATTGTACATTCTTATGGTATATTATGATTTCTCAAGATAAATAATCTAACTAAACGCTTAACAAAACATTAAATATTAATAATATTTCAAATTATTGTTTACCTTATTGATATAACCACGTTTTCAGACCCAAGACGTAAGCACCACCTTCCACTACGGATCTTGTCGCTTACTGATTTCGGTATCTCATCTTTTAAAAAACTAGTTTGGCGGTTAGAAAATTCAAAGCTTGTTTTAGTCGAGTTGGAATTTTTTACAGCTGCGTCATTTTAATAGTCGATAGGACGTAAAATGTATAAATAAATAATAAATAAATTTATAAATTTTGGCGCTTATGCCTTTTTGTCGTGACGCCATCGATATATATATATATATATATATATATATATATATATATATATATATATATATATATATATATAATATATTGAACTTTTTTTATTTGTATATTTGTATAATGTATATATTATTTCTTTGTAAAATCATTAATTTGTAACAAAAAGCCGCTTATTTTTAAATGTCAAGCTAAAAAATATACGAGTATAATAAAATTGTTGCTGTGTTCTTTATCTTGACAGTGGTTTAACAGTTATTATGAATGAAAGTTTTGTGTAAATTAATTTAACTAAAAACAATTACAGTTTTTCTGAAATGGTAAATATGCACTTAATCTTCTAGCATTCTAGCATTCAGTGCTCTTTTGGTAGCCTATCCTCTTCCATTCTTATCACATGTCCGGCCCATTGCAATCTTTGTATTCTAATGAAGTCTGACAGTGATGCTTCCTTATAAAGTTGATAAAGCTCGTTATTGTTTCGAGTTCTGAAAATTCCGTTTTACCTCACAGGTCCTAGTATTCTCCTCAGTACTTTTCTTTCGAATGTATCGAGTTTGCTTTTTGATGTTTCTTTCAGGACCCATGCTTCACTGCCATAACACGCTATTGGTCAAATTAAGGTTTTATAAATACTCATCTTTGTATTTCGGTGGACATTTTCAGACCGAAATATATGGGAGAGGGCAAAATAAGCGTTGTTTGTCTGCGTTATTCTCTTTCGTATTTCTCCATCTTCTGATCCGTCGGCATATATTTCTACTCCTAGGTATGTAAACTTTCCAACCGTTTTATTGTCATCTTCACGTATAATGTTGTGTGGGACCATGTTTCTTCTCGTCTGTATTATTATTTTGGTTTTTTCTGTGTTAATTTCCAGACCTAGCATTTTTGTTTGCGTTTTTAGCTCTGCGTATGTTTTTGTGTTGATGTTCTACTCATAATATTAATATCATTGGCATAAGCGGCTAGTTAAACCGTTCGGTTGGTCAGTAGGTTTCCTCGTACAGTTTGCATTTGCTTAACCGTATACTCCAGTGCCAGGTTAAGCAAAGTTGGGGCCAGCCCATCTCCCTACTTTAATCCCTGCGAAATTTTGGAAAAGTCTGTTCGGTGGTTTTGTATTCGTACACATGCCTGAGTTTTATCCATTGTGGCTTTAATAAGTCTAATTAGCTTGTGTGATATTGCCAATTCAGCCAATATATTGTAGAGTTTGTTCCTTTTGACTAAACCGTATGCCTGTTTAAAAACTAGAAGAATAACAACTACGGAAGTATTGATTGTGACTACCTTTTTCCTCATTTGCTAATTAGGTAAATGTTAGTGAAATGATGTGGTGGTAGAGGCAGTTGTACAGATAAATACTCTAATAGAAATTTACCGATCAAGTCCATATTCCTAGCAGTTGATAGCCACTTAAGAGAAACTGGGACTTTACAAAAACAAGTGCGTGTAAACAGTGCCGCAAAAAATCATGTGAAAATAATAATGCTATTTTATACCATATTGATGAGCACCCAGAAATAAGACTGAGGGTGATAGCTGGTGAATAGCTGGATATCTTGTATAAAAGTCTAGAGAACGGTTAAGAAAAAGTTACTTCACACCTTCCACTTAACAGCTGTTAAAGAAGTACTTTCACAAGACCGTCATAAACATATGGGACTTTGTTGTTGGCTTTAAGAAGAAAATATACAGGATAATATTTTTTTTTACTCACGAAGCGATTTTTACAAAAAATGGATTCACTGATCATCAGAATACTCACGTCTGGGCCTAGGTAAATACTAATGGTAAAAAAGTGCGTCTGTCTCAGAGTAATTTTAAAGTAAACGTGATAGAATTTTCAGTAATAATTAAGTAAGGTCAGTGTTTTTCCAAATAATTTAATAATACAGAAAACGATCTCTTTACTTGGAAGAAGTTCCATTAGCGATCAGGCAAAGTATATGGTTTTGCAGGATGGTGCTCCACTTTACTAACACGAAAAGGTTAGAGCATTTTTATTTTTATAATATCCAGCACTCTGGATAGTAAAGGGGTCCAATTTATGAATTGAATGTGCACCACAAGGTCCAGATCTTAATCCATTGGATTTTGGTTTTAGAGATTTATAAAAGGTTATGTTTATTCCAAGGATATAACTAGTGTATAACAATAACAGAATCAAATTTTCGAAGCTGCTCATACATTTCGATAAAGACATTTTTCAAAATATTTGGTATTCATTATTGAAATTATGTAGAGCTTATTTACAGAAAGTTGCAGGTCATTTTAAACACATTTTTATATTTATAATATAAGTTTATAATAGTATTTATAATAATAAATTGTTATACTATCAGCAATAGAATATTAGTTTTTTTATAAAGAATTAGTTATAATCCCGTGCTATTTTTGAAGAGTTTGTTAAATTTAGGTATAATTAATATTATACATAACCAAGGGCAGAGGGACAAGTTCGTATTATGCCCAAGAACAAAGAAATTACATTAGTAACCTACTAGTAAATTACAGAATTACAAAAAAAATTACAAAATTACAATTTTTGATTTAAAAGAAAAACAATATTTTACCTATATTATAAAGCGGTCAAGTCTGTGTTTGAACTAGTGCGTATAGGGAGCAGAGACAATATTATCACTAAGGTTATTCCAGCTCTTAAAAACTCTAATTGGTAGAAAGTTCTGTCTTGATTTTGTAAAGCAGTTCTCTCTTTTAAGTTTAAACTGGTAACCTTTTATGGTAAACATGTCATCGAGATTTCCAAAATCGAATTTTAATATTTTAAGTGTAATTAAGTCTCCACGTTATCGGCGAAGTTCAAAAGAAGTTAGGTTAGGCATACTAAGTCTTTCTACATAACAAGGTATTCTCGGTCTCAAAGGAATTCGAGTGGCTTTTCTTTGTATGTTTTCCAACAAAGTTTTATCTCGAAACAAATCACGACTTACGTTGGTACAGCATCTTCAAGAATGGGTCTTACGTAAAAAGTATAAAGTTTACAGAATGACTGCAATGATACTCTCGAAAAACACCTCCACATAAGATATAGTCTAGAGTTTGCACGTTTACAAATAAAAGTAACATAGTTGAACCAACTTAGGCTGCTTTTTACGATAACACCAAGGTCGTTATACGAGAACACAAAATCTAACGGTTGCCCATTAACAACGTACGGCACAAGTGGGATATTTTTACCAATTTGAAGCACTACACATTCTTCTGCATTTAAAGGTAGTAGCCACTGGCAACACCAATTTAAAATAAAGTTAAAGTCCATTTGCAGGATTACCTGGTTTGTAATTATACTGGCATATATTTTTGTTTCATCAACATAATTAATTAAGGAACATCGTTGGTATAAACCGTAAATATCTAACGAAGTAAAGAACCGCGAACTTCGAAATGTTCTAGCTCATGTAGAAGTCTGCGCTCTAGTACACGATTAAAGTCTTTAAAGAAATCTAGATATTCACTGTCGACTGGCTGCGAACTGTTAAGAGATGCCGTCTAGTCGTTAACACAATGTAGAAGATTGGTTCGAGTAGAGCGACCAGAGATAAATACATGCTGTTGTATTGGAATAATATATTCCTGGAGTATTAATGTGGTCATTTTCTCAGAAATAATATCTTCCATGACTTTGCCAACTACTGGCATCAAGCTAATCTGACGATGCTAATTTTTAACTGGAGGATAAGGAGTTCTGGAAAAAAGAAGTTTGTATAATTAACACTAAGGATATTGCAAGCGTGTCTGAGCATTTTTTTTACAGTTTTGGTGTTAAACCATCTAAACCAGGTAAAGAGGCTATGCGAAATTTAATAAAGTGTGTTTTGACATAATCAACTGTGAATTCAACTTGCTGTAAGGATGCGCCGACACAATTAAAGTTAATAGCAGGTAGATAGAGTTTCATCTATTAACATTTTGTCTTAGAGTTTTTAGATATGTTTGTAAGTTATTTGAAAATATGCGGTGGTTTTGGAAATCACTGAGAAGCCCGGTGTGTTTAAATTTCCGTTATAAATGTCGTTTGTGATTTATTTGTTTAATTGCTGTTCGTTTTATCAAGGGTTTAAGGTAGTTTTTACAAATCTTACGGAAGGTGGTATTTGTAGAAATTATATTGTAAATGGTATCAAGAAACTCAGACTACATTAAGGAGGGGTTGCTTAAGTCTGCAAAAAATAAATACCAGTCGATTTGGAATAGTTCAGTTTCAAGTTCAGAAGAGTCGGTATCAGCATATATTACACTATTTTTCGGGGGTAGTATTTGATTAAACTGGAGGTAAGCTATTATTACTGCATGATATGACTTTTCTATAGGAAAACTAACTTCGAGAGATAAAATAAGCTGTTCGTTCTTAATAAGCACTAGATTTAAAGTAGAAGGTTGATTATTAATTCTCAATCTAAAGTAGGTTCTATGATGAGTTGTATCAGGTTCGAATTTACTATAAAGCTTTTAAACAAATTAAGAGCGATTTCGGAGTCACATACTGAAGTTATTGGCCAGGTGATCCCTGGGAAATTAAAATCTTCAGTAATAACAAGGTTATTAAGAGATGATAATTCTTCATGCTTTGTAAGGAAAAAATTATCGTGTGCAAGCAGTTTAACAGTAATACGATCTATACATACTAAATTAAGGCAAAAAGTAACAGATAAGTGAATTGCATTTATTCCAGGAATATCTAATAGCTTAATATTAATTTTGAAAGTCGTTGAAAGTTTAAAATCTAGCAAAAGATCTTGTATTTCCGAAATATTTGAGATATTTGAGCTGCAAGAGTTATAAAGAATACTAAATAATCCACGAATTTTCTGTCGGGTGACGCGATCCTCTGAAGAAAGAAGTTCCTTCCTGGTAAGCTATCGCTATGGTTTTCGAGCAGTTCTAATAAAAATAAGTGGACAGCATGGTCCGGTTTTTCTTGTATGTAATAAGTAGTTGGTTTTATATTAATAAATTGTGAAATGGTACTCACAGTAATTATTTGCGATAACTACTCTATACACAATTTTTTAACTATTGGTATATGGAAGAAATATGCAAAATTTTTTTATGAAATAGCTATTTTTTACAGAGTAATCTTGAAAAACAATACGAGCACAAAACGTTACGTGTGTCGTCAAGCTACTAGCAGGTTTAGCTGACCATGGACATACAATTTTACATCAAAATTTAATATTTTAAAAGGCAGTTATGTTATAAAATATAATTAATAAAATTCGTTTCTCAAAATATTAATTTTTTATGTTTATTAACACACAGCGTACGCACATCAGAGAAAAGTAGCATTATTAATTAAGTTTATAATATATTTGCGTTTTATAACTATAACGCGAACCTTTTAAAAACGCTAGTGCACAATTTACGCTGTCTCTTCTGAACACTTTCTCACAGCGTAGCGGTATCTCATATGAGGTTATAAAAATATGCATATTGAAATGTCAGGAAACAACAACACCACGCTTTTTGATTTGAAATTACCATCAGTAAATTAAATTTTGAATTCACCCTTTATTTTGAAGTAGTCTTTATGCATTTCGTAGATTAAAAATATCATATGAAAATGTTTTGAAATATACGGAATTTTAAATTAATAACCAAGAAGAATCCAATCATGTTTTAATTACCACTTTGATATTTGTTTGAATGATAAAAGTGTATATATATATATATATATATATATATATATATATATATATATATATATATATATATATATACAGGGTGAGTCATGAGGAACTTTACATACTTCTACCATATGTAGAGTCCCTCAGGGAGCATATCATGTGGCCACTAAAAAATGTCAACTCCTCTTCTTTATTAATTAACAGGGTGATTTGTGTAATTGACCATTTATTTCATTTTACTGTAGTGTTTATACGGCTCATTTGATTTTTTAAATTTTTGCATGATACAGTACACTACTATCAAGCATTCGACTGGTATTAGCTAAACTAAAAAATTCCAGGACTGGCTTTGGAAAAATAAATTTAGGGATTCGTATTAAATATTACACCCTGTATAATTTTTTTTTAAAATGCAATAAGTGATTTTCAAACTACATAAATAGTCAATGAAAACGACATATGCGACAATGTTGTCGCACTTTTATTAAATTTTTAGTGAACGATCAAATCTTACGAAAAATAGAACAACCATAATGAAGTATCAAATTATAAGGTATTAATTTAAACAAATGGTATAAATTTCAAACATTTTAATTAAAATGAGTGACTACAACATAATCTAATACGTAGAAAATTAACATCTTTACTGTCACTTTGTATTATCTCTACGATAGAATCAATTGTTTTTCAATTTTAAATTTTTACTCATAGATCGTATTGGGGCATTATTTTCGATAAATAATCAATTAAATTGATTAAAAAGTCAAACCTCTTGTATGTGTTAGTTTTTGTTGATTGTAAATGATTAAATTTTATGTCAAATAATAATACATTGCATCAACTGAACTAAATAAAAATAAATCTAAAAAAGTTTAAAATGAAGGTTGGCGTTGACCGTTTGGCGTTTTTTGATATTTTATACCCATTGTCATTATTGTCATTATCAATTGTTATTTATGTGTACAAGAATACATATTTCTTCTGTCATATCTACGTTAAGTACATTGTGTTAGTTTTGGTAGAGCTTTTGTTACTTTCGTTCAAAATGCCACATCAGTTTTCGACCACAGAATATGCAGACATAATATTTGTTTATGGATTCTGTAATGGGAATGGTAGGGCTGCTAGTAGAGAATATCGCAGGAGATTTCCTAATCGTCGAACTCCCAGTCAGCCAACATTTGGGTCAGTTTTTAATTATTTGCGAGAAAATGGCACTTTTCCTAGTGGAACAACAGAGCGACATGTAGATGAAGCGCAGGAAGATGACATTATGGACGCCGTTACTATGAACCCTAAAATAAGCACTAGACAAGTAAGTCGAGAACTCAATGTTACTCAATCAAAAGTAAGTAGAGTCTTACAAAAAAATAATCTATACCCATATCACATTCAAATGGTTCAGCGACTACATGCTGGAGATGAGATCGATAGGTTGGAATTTTGTAGATGGATTAACAATAATCTACCAACGCTATACAGGACACTATTTACAGATGAAGCCCAATTTATCAGAGACGGGATAAATAATTCAGAAATTCACATGTGTGGGCAGAAGAAAATCCCCATGCTATTCGAGAACGTCATTCTCAGTTAAGGTTTTCGGTTAACGTGTGAATTGGTGTCATAAATAACCAACTAGTAGGTCCTCACTTTTTGGATGGTCCTTTAACAGGGCAAGTCTATTTGAACTTTCTACAAAATATTTTGCCGAATTTGCTTGCCAACGCGAACGTTGCTATCCGAGGGATGTATTTTCAGCATGATGGGGCACCCCCACACTTTTTACTGGCAGTGAGACAACATCTCAATAATGTTTATGGCAACAGGTGGATAGGACGTGCAGGTCCTATTTCGTGGCCTTCAAGATCCCCTGATTTCAATCCCGTTGATTACCATATTTGGGAACGATTGAAGCAACTAGTTTACGCAGTGAATATTAATAACCGACAACAATTAATTGATAGAATTATACATTGTTGTAATACTATTAGAAACGATCCCCAGAGCATTCGTAACTCAATACGTCAATAACCAATTCGGCAACAAAAATGTGTACAGGCTGCAGGGTTCCATTTCGAAAATCTATTTTGAATTATTTTTATTTTGTTACCATTATTGTATCTTTTCCAGTTCTAATTTATGGGTTTATCATAACTATGTACATATTTTTAGTTTTTTTTTTAAATTGTTCTTCGTTATTGTTAGTAGTTACTGTTTTTTGTTGTGCAGTGACTTAGTTTATCATTTCAATTAAAATGTTTGAAATTTATAACATTTGTTTAAATTAATTACCTTATAATTTGATACTTCATTATGGTTGTTCTATTTTTGGTAAGATTTGATCGTTCACTAAAAATTTAATAAAAGTGCGACAACATTGTCGCATATGTCGTTTTCATTGGCTATTTATGTAGTTTGAAAATCACTTATTGCATTTTAAAAAAAATATATACAGGGTGTAATATTTAATACGAATCCCTTAATTAATTTTTCCAAAGCCAGTCCTGGAATTTTTTAGTTTAGCTAATACCAGTCGAATGCTAGAGCGTGTATCACTCTTACATACTAAATAAAATTATCGCTTGTTGTTCTTTTTCGCACAGGTATCATAATAATAATCGATTAAAAAAATTGAATTGCTAACTGAGGCACTTTTTTATTTATTTTCGTATTTTTTTCAATAACTAGACTTTTTTTGGCATTTTTTATCTTAATTATGCGGTTACATGCACTTTCTTCTTACTTATATTACTAACCTAACCTAACATGTTTATTTACAAAAAACTGTACCTACTAAAAATGGCTGACCAACCGACAAAGTGTTGCAATAAAATTTTTAGTATTGTTCTGAAGCTATTTTCTTGTGGCATCTTAAACAAGTACTATATTAATGAGAATAAGCCACAATTGAAGTTTAAAATGAGTTTATTGACGTTGTTCATTTCCAATTCGGAAATCGTTTTCAAAATACAAACATTAATGTTTTATTATGTTTATTATTAAATTTATGTTTGTATTTCAAAAACGATTTCCGAAGGGGAAATTGAAATGCCAATAAACTTAACACCTTAAGCGCCACCATACAATGAAAATTGTTGGTCCCTAGAAACAATTTTTTTTGTAATAGTCTTTGTTTGCTAAGTTTGCAATTTGAATAATATTTTTGGGTATCTGACTATTTTTTTGTGAATTTTGAAAGATTTTTTGTGGCCTAATGTTTGCGCCATGCGACCCAAAGAATTTATATTGCTTTTACGGGGCCATGTGGTACATACGTTGGCCATGGCACTGCCTGGTATTCAGGAACAAAGTAACCGTCTCGAGAATCAAGCGACTCGTGCAAGCCATTCTGTTGTTAGCTCCTTAGATGAACAGAGTTTTTGAGAATAGTAATCTAGTAAAGTGAACGTGAACAAGGTATATGCACAATGGGAGATTACCAAAAAGGGCAAAAACACATTATACATTTGTGGGATGAACTAATGTCTGATGAGGAAAGTGATTCCGTAATAATAGGTTATGTTTATTCGTCTGATGCTTACTCTCCTAGTTCGCAAGCATCGAGTGACTCGGAAGATGAAAATAGCGATATTAGTGCAGTTTTTGTCCCTAATAACGTAAATTATGTCAAGAAGTAAATGTAACAATGGATTCCGGAGCATCTTCAAGCAAATCAAATAGTTTATCTGCCTCTAATGATGTTGAAGATTTACCAATTAGCTCACAAACAGGGTCAGATAATATTCATTTAAATTTACAAAATGTAGACAATGTTATTGAATACGTAATTTTTCAGTACAGAGCTGAAAGTGACCCAGAATATAGAAGTAATCATCAAGATGACCTAATTGTCTTAAATAACTAACAGTGGAACCCTGTGGCGGATCATCTTTTAAGAATTTTGTCTTTGGTGCAACAGATAAAGGAGTTAGAGCTCAAATCTATATAGATTATATAATTAGGGATCCCTATCGTTTTTTTAAATTTATTTTGGCGAAAAAAGGACTGACACAAACATGGTTATTCGAAAAGTAGACTCCAACTGATCATCTGGAGATAAGAAAAGGTTTATTGGTATCCTATTATGGATGGGCTTGTGTAACTTGCCCAACATATGATCGTATTAGAAAAAATCATTATTATATCAAAATGAAATCAGCCGTATTATCTCGAGGAACCGTTTTGAGTTATTGCTAAGTAAGCAGCATTTTAGGAATAATAATAATAATGCTTTTGTAGACGACAGACTTCGCAAAATTATTCCTTTCCTCACAGTTCTTTTAAAAACTTTAAAAAAGTGTTAATGCCTTCTAAAAAAGTATGCATTGACGAGACCATGATATCATTTCGTGGTCGACTACGATTAAGGCAATACATAAAAATAAAAGGCACAAGTTCGGTATAAAACTGTACAAGTTGTGTACGGAAGGAGGGTACAATTATAATTTTCGGGTTTATTGTGAAGCGGATACCGAAAATGGCGGTCAAGCATCTTCGAATATAGTGTTTGCTCTAATGGACGATCTTCTGGATTCTGGTAGAGAACTGTATACGGATAATTATTATACAAGTGTCTCCTTGGCAATCAAGTTTTTATAATGAAAGACGCATCTGATGGACACCCTCCGTAGCAACTGAAAATATAATCCTAAAGAGGTGGTCCAAAAAAAAAATTAAAACCAAAAGAAATATATGCCAGAGAAAGTGATTCCGGAATTATGTTCGTGTGATAGCGTGAGAAGAGGGATATGCTTATGCTCAGCACCATTCATAGAGATGATTCAAAAGAAGTATAGCAAAGAGATGGTGCAGTAGAAAAACCCGAAGCAGTAATCAGTTATAACGGAGCTAAATCTTACGTTGACCTGTCTGACTAAATAAAAGCATATTCTCACTGTCTACACAGAGGAACAAAATGATACAGAAAGCTTGCTATCGAATTATTATTGGGGTCTGCAGTTATAAACGCTTTCTTGGTCTACAAGGAAGTTACAAAAGAAAAATTGTTTATAACCAATTTCAAAGAAAAATGATGTTATTCATTGTTACGTATTGGAACAGACGATTATAGATAAACATAAGCCCGAAGGTAACACAGAAAATCATGCTTTGTAACAAACTAATTCAAGATTAAGATGTGTTGTTTGCTACGAAAATTTCTGCAGTTGCAGTTGCAGTTCTCAGTGTGAACAAAAGTCTATTTCTAATATCCCGGAGATACCGAACAAAGTAGATGCATCAAATAAGGACAGTCACATAATTAATCAACCAAAAAGAAACTTTGATGAAATTATTTCACCTGAAGCAGATCCATCTTCAAAAGAATGTAACATTTTTACACCACCTAAAGTCCAAGCAAAATCTAAAAAAGCTAAAATTAGTTCAGCAAGCACTTCTGAATGCTCATTTTCTCTCTTACTTGACCCTGCTAAAAACTTCATAGAAAATGACCCTCTACCTTTCCCTCTAAACGTTAATCAACTTAACATGCTCCTAATGAATATCACGGGGTTAACAGATCCTATAACCACAATTCAAGAATATACCACAGACCTACCAGCTTTGTCCCATATGCTCAGTCAAGTTTATCGCCATTTATAGGAAAGATCCATAAAACGTAAATTCACGTCCATAAGGAAAAAAATCCTTAATTATTTTAACAATGAGGCATTGGAAGCGGAAAGTGACACATCTCAGTTAAGCTAACATTAAATTCAAGTCTCTACTTCAGTGGAATATTAATGGTTTTTTCCATCGCCTTGCTATGCTCCATCATCTAATTGGTGAACAATCTCCTGATGTAATATGCCTACAGGAAACTTATCTGAATCCCCCAAAAAAATATAACTCCAACCAATATGACTGTTTTCGCAAAGACAGGATAACAAATAATAATTTTTCTTTAGGCTGTGTAGCCACATTAGTAAAGAAAATTACTATAGGCGAAAGAATTTCCAGTGGCTACAAATCTGGAAATTGTAGTCGTGGAAATACAATCATCAAACAGGTATTTTATTTGTAACGTTTACTTACCCAGTCGCCAAGTAACGTGAAAGGATTTAAAGGAGTTATTCAATCAAATACCATCCTCTCGCATTATCGTGGGAGATTTTAATAGCCATAATATTCTTCAGCAATTGATCTAAGTCTTTGTGACCTTGTACTCACACCTTGATTATTTTGGGAAGTTTTACAATACACTTATGGGAGCGACCACCATCCTATAGTAATAAAAAACTCTATGGCTCTGACCCATGACGTTTTCATACCCAGATGGAAAACTGAAACTGCTGATTGGCTAAAATTCGAAAATTATATCGACAACTCAATGCCTAACTGTAAAATGTCTGAAAGCATTGATGAATCCTTACACAATTTGAATAGCATTATCATAAGTAGTGCTCTTGGAAAATCAAAAAAGACAAAAAATAATCAGATTCCTGTACCTTGGTGGAACTTAGAATGTGGAGCAGCTATTAGAGCAAGTAAAACTGCATTTAATAAATATAAAAGACATAAAACACCTGAAAATAAAACCATGTTCAAATCACTTAAAGCTAAGACACAACTTATTATAAAATAAGCTAAGAAAGCTTCCTGGTCCAAGTATGTTTCAGAAATAAATACCTCAACTTCTGTCAGCGAAGTATGGAAAAAATAAGAAAAACTTCTGGTTTGAAATACACGCCAATGATTTCTAAATTAAAAGCTGACAATAGAATTTCAACTTCTCCTCAAGAAACAGCTAATACCCTAGCTGAATCTTTTAGAGAAATGTCTTCAAAGAGTAACTACAATGGTACATTCCTTAACAGGAAAATAATAACAGAAAATACTAATCTTTTTACAAATGACAATTTAAATGATCCATTAGATCTACCTTTCACTTTTAAAGAACTGGAAAATGCTTTATCCGAATTAAAAAATACTAGCCCGGGCCCAAACGATATCCCAGCAATATTTCTAAAACGGCTTTCTTACTCAGCAAAATTATTTATTCTTCAACTTTTTAACTTAATTTGGCAAAATAATAAATTTTTATCAATTTGGTCTAAAGCTATTATATTACAAAAATCGGTAAGATAGTTTCGAAACAAATTCAGATTTCTGCTTTAATCTGGAGCCTTCTAAAAATTGCAAGACATGGCCAGACGATGATAAAGATATTAAAAAGAGACATGGGAAATCTAAAATTTGCATTCCACGACATGTCTATTCATCTAGGCAGAAATCCTAACGAATTTGTTTCTCGTGCTCATACAGAGTAGATCCGAATAAAATGAAAAAGACAGAAAAGATTTGATTTCACGTTCAAAGCGTCTATGTATCTATTGATACGTATTTCGACTTAAAAAGTCTCATCAGAATAGTTATTCATAGCCCTATTCATAACTATTCTGATGAGACTTTTTAAGTCGAAATACGTATCAATAGATACATAGACGCTTTGAACGTGAAATCAAATCTTTTCTGTCTTTTTCATTTTATTCGGATCTACTTTGTATGAGTACGAGAAACAAATTCGTTAGGATTTCTGCCTAGATGAATAGACATGTCGTGGAATGCAAATTTTAGATTCCCCATGTCTCTTTTTAATATCTTTATCATCGTCTGGCCATGTCTTGCAATTTTAAGAAGGCTCCAGATTAAAGCAGAAATCTGAATTTGTTTCGAAAGATTATTTTTTACGTTAAAAACGGCTATGAATAACTATTCTGATGAGACTTTTTAAGTCGAAATACGTATCAATAGATACATAGACGCTTTGAACGTGAAATCAAATCTTTTCTGTCTTTTTCATTCTATTATATTACCTTTTTTAAAACCTCAAAAATCAATCCTAGAACCTGACTCATACAGACCAATCAGCTTAACATGTTCCATGAGCAAATTGATGGAAAAAATGGTAAATCTTAGATTAACGTGGACATTAGAATTAACAAATTGTTTAGTTCCGGAACAAAATGGTTTCAGACAAAATCGTTCGGGCATTGACAATATTGTTGATCTAGAATCTGACATTCATGAAGCGCTAGCAACCAAACAATATTGTATTGCAATATTTTTCGACTTGAAAAGGAATGGAATTACATTCATGGAATATTCGTGGAAATTGCCTAAAATTTATTAAAAACTTTTTGCAGAACCGGTCTTTTTGCACAAGAGTCCATAATACTTACTCAGAGGAGAAAAGTGAAGAAAATGGAACACCCCAAGGATCAGTTCTAAGCCCTACTTTATTCTTAGTGGCGATAAATAATATTATTAACAACCTTACTAAACCTCTAAAGGCTCGACTTTTCGCAGATGACCTTGTTGTCTATATCAAAGAAAATAACACCGAATCAATGACAAACGCTTTGCAGTGTTTTCTAAACCAATTAGAACAATGGTCTCTAACGACCGGATTCAAATTTTCAGTAACAAAAACATCAGGTATACTCTTCTCCAAAAAGGTTTCATCAATGCCCCCTACATTAAAATTATACAACACTATGCTCCCATTTAAACCAACTGGAAATTTCTTAGGTATGTGATTTGATAAACAACTTACTTGGCAAGAACATATAAAACTAACAATTTTAACATGTCATAAAAGACTGAATCTAATGAAAACATTGGCAAACCGAAATTGGGGATCAGATCAAGAAACTCTGTTGAGAATATATAAAACACTTATTAGATCTAAATTAGATTATGGATCAATTGCATATGCGTCTGCTTCAAAAACACTACTTAAAATACTTGACAGCATACACAACGCTGGTATTAGAATTGCACTCGAAGCCTTCCTGACAAATCCCTTCGAAAGCATACTAAGCGAAGCCGGCGAACCACCTCTAAATTACCGAAGAATATGCTTAGCTCTAGCGCATGCTACATCTATAGCCTCAAATATAAAAAACCCCTCTACTGTAATACTTTTAATAACAAATATATTAATTATTACAATAATAAGCCCCGTGTCCTCAAACCTTATTACGAAAGAATCCGATTATATAGCTCCAGACTGAACATTCAATTCCCAACAGTATTTCAAACGAATACCAATAACTATCTACCTTGGACTATCGAACAGCCCAAAGTCATTACAGCGTTAAGTATATTATAATATACATAAAACTAGTCCTATTATTTTTAAAGTTAAACAAAATTTAATCCTAGATCAACAATACAATGAGTGGATTAAAATTTATACAGATACATCCAAAGGTGAATTTTGCGTTGGAGTAGCAGTGGTAACTCCAAATGACACTTTTTAATTTAAACTTCCTCTAAATTTCAGCATCTATACTGCAGAACTATTTGGTTTGCTCAAAGCTATCAAGCAAGTAAATATTAAAAACATCCCTTGTTGTCTAGTCCTTTATGACTCTCTCAGCGCAGTCCAAGCTATGAAAATGTATACCCTAACCACCCCATTGAGAAAATTATTAGGGCCGAATTAATGAAAGCTCAAGAAAATTTCAGAAGAGTCCACTTCCTATGGATACCATCTCATATAGGCATAGAAGGGAATGAAGAAGCAGATACTAGTGCGCGTAACGCTATCACCAGTGACGCATCAGAAACAGAGTGTCATAGTATCGCAGGCGATCTTAAAGTTTATTTCAAAAATAAGGTGATAAGTGCGTGAAATCGGGAGTGGAATGACTCTAGTTCGAAACTCAGAACCATCAAAAGTGATATTTTTTCATGAAAGTCCACAGTCAGAAGTAGAAGATGCCAAACTATTATTATACGTCTACGACTTGGACACTGTAGGTATACTCATGTCTATCTCTTCACAAATAGTGGACCTCCAAAATGCGAAACATGCAATGCAGTAGACAGTATAAAGGACTTCTAGATAGACTGTCCTAAATATGTAAATCAAAGACAGTTTTACAATTTGCCAAATAACCTCAAAGCACTCCCCAACAAAAGTTTAGTTACGAACAATTTATTAGGTTACTTAAAATGTATAAATATGTTACAAAAAATATAACTTAATTAATTGTTACAAATGTTCAATTGTTCACAAATTGTAATTAATTGTTACAATGATTGATTGTTACAAATGTTAAATTTAATATTACAAATGTTACAGGAATGTCGCTAATAACCTTTGGGTGATGAGTCAAAAAAGTTGGGGAAATAGTCAAAACCAGTTAAAACCCCCCGACTTATACTTAAAAACGTGGTTTTTCGCATACATGATGGTTGTATCTGCTTCTTCGAGGCCTGAATCTTTTTCATATATTTTTAACGAAGAAAAAATTTAACGTTACACCGGATAAGAGATTTACACTTAGAAAGGGGGAATTTATGTTTACCAGCAATGTTTTTAAACGTAAACACATTTTATAAATTGAGTCTAAATACCAGTTCTTGCATAAAAATTTTTATAACGGTAAAAATAATTTCAACTGATTGCCGCGCTCACTACGCGAACAATAATAAAGGTAAACATTTGTTGGCAAAATATAGAAGTATCATGTTTTGCTCGCAATATATCGTTATTCTAGTATTTTAAATTGTTTACCAAGAAGTCTAAGAAAAATTGTTTTTAGTAATTTTTTAATTGGTGCCGTGATATTGCCTAGCTCACTACTAAAACTTTCCATCAAATACATTTTCTTGGGTAGTTATTTTAATAAATCTAAACTGCACCTATTTTATTAAAAGATAATATGACATTCTTTCCTGTGTAATATGCAAACAATAAGACTGCATCTTTCAAAACACATTTTTAATAAAAATATTTCTGACATTTATTCGCTGGCATAACGAAGTGTTTTTTGTTTCAGAGACGAAAGCAATAAAAAATATGCACATTATCGTTCCAGAGGCCGTTAAAAGAGGAAGTAACGTGACTTTGGTTTGTGATTATGATCTGGAATCATCCGCTCTATATTCCGTTAAATGGTATAAAAACGAAGAGGAATTTTATCGTTTCGTGCCAAAAGAAGCCCCTCCTAGTCAAGTATTTGAAGTTTCTCACATTAGTGTTAATGTAAGTAGAATTAAACAGATTTAGAATTTCGAAATTTATAATTAAATCAAATTAAACTTTTGAAAGATTTTATCAATTACAATAGATATTATATTTTTAATAATTTTTTTAATATTCAAATAAGCTTCTAGACAAAATTAACGCAGAAAAGAAAACATTCCAACGACTCATTAGTAAAGTGTCGATAAATTTCAGCTCCGAATAAAACGTATTTTTTGTTGGTTTATACCAAAAATTTAAATAGAATTGTGTACTAAGAGTGAAATTAAAGTGTTCTAATTATAGAAGAGAAAAATTGTAAGTACAATTTTTATTTGATCCGCATAAAACCATTTAAAGGATTTCATTCAAAACTAAACAACAGAAAATCTTTTTTTATTTCAAATAAAAACGCCGATTATCCGGCTTAATTACCTTAAGTCAGTAGCGGCTCTAGTATTAATACTACTAAATGAAAAAAAATAAAAATTAAAAATGGATAATAATTTAAAAACTGACACAGTAATCACCAAACCGTTATTAACATCTTCAGCACCAAGCTCTTTTTCAACATTAACCTACTCTAATGCCGTAAGCAACTTAAACTTTCCATCCAAAGAACAAGCAATTGTTTTGTCATCAGTACCGGATATAAAAATACACCAATATATAATAGCAATAGGAACTTTAGTACAACCAAAAAATATTATCTTCGCGTCCAGAATCTCAAATAACAGAGTATGCATTTATCTCAGTAACACTACAATCTTAGAAAAATTACTGCATAATCACAAATCCGTTTCAATACAAGGGAACAACATAGAAATTAGAAGATTAATTACTTCTACGAGCCGACTAGTGATATCAAATATCTGCCCTAGTATTCCAAACACTATTATGGAAGAAGAGCTCAAAAAATTGGAGCGTATTGCAGTGTCTAAAATAACATTTTTAAAATTTGGCATGCCAGAATCTGAATACAACCATATATTAAGCTTTAGGCGTCAAGTATTTGTTGCTTCAACAACTAGTAATCATATCCCAAACTCACTTCTAATATCTCATGACAATACCCCACACAGAATTTATCTTTCCTTAGATGGCCTAATTTGCTCTAAATGTAATACCGCAGGACATAAAAATGAAAACGGCACTATCGAACCAATTAATATACAAAATATTGACTAGCTATGTCAATTTATAAATGTTAACATTTCTGAAACAGAAAATATCCAATAAATAAAACATCTCTTACATCAGAAACCCCAACTGCTCAGCAATCCAGTACTCCTGGCTACTTCTTCAACCAGACCACTACCAAATACCCCCACCAACTCACAAAACCTATCCGAATCACTATCTAATAATACTAACATAATATCACATACTTCTATAAAAAGACAAATGTCAACAGCTCCTGAAATAATAAAGTCAGAAAATCAAAAAATAATAATTCCTGTTCCAAAGAAATCTGCACCTAAAAGGATTAAAAAAGCTTTGAACATCAAAACCTCAATGAAACCTATAGAAGCCATTTTATCGTCAGCTACTACTCCTTACACACTAAAATACACAGAACTATGCGACTATAAATGCTATAGGTTTAAAGTTTCCTGAAAACGTAGTAAAGGATTATACAAATGACCTAGAAGGACTTAGCGCTGAATTGCAAATGGTACACACAAACACAAACGACCGACGTCTTAAAAACAACATTTCAAGGATCTTAAAAAAGATACATGGAACAGACAACTCTTCTATTACTGAGGAAGAAAGCGACGGCAACTCTATCCAATAACCAAATTCATACTTTAATGGAATTTGAATGGCTTTTACAGCCATATCTAAAACACTATTGACCACATTTTGTCAGCTGTTCATTTGGTTTGATTTTTTCATTCGTTTTCTGGACAGCGTTCCACTGAAGAAGCTGTGGCAATCAATGGAAAGCACAAATATTAATATAGAATTAATAAAAGTCGTCAAAGTGCTATACAACCAACCAATAACAAAGATAAAAGCAGGGACACAAATAACAACAGAATTTATAACACCGAAAGGATTAAAGCAAGGATGTTGCCTGTCTCCCACTTTATTTAAATTATACCTCGAAAGTGCTTTAAAAAGATTGAAACAAAAATGCAGGACAATGGGGATACCGCTCACCAATACTATGGTATATACGCTTAAATTTGCCGGCGATCAAGTAATAATGGCTCAAGATTATGACGATTTAAACTCTATGGCACGAAAATTAATTGAAGAAAATGATATATGGGGTCTAGAAGTAAATAAAAAGAAAACCGAATACCTGTGCATTGGAACAGAACAAAAAGATCTTATATTAGAGGATAACACTACGATAAAGCACTGATGTGACTACAAATACCTAGGTGTCACTGTTTCACAAGATGGAACATTAGACAAAGCTATAAGAGAGAGAAATACGTCAGGAAAAAAAGCCATCACAATGTTAAACACCATTTTATGGGACCAATCCATCAGCAAAGAAAATAAAAAGAGGATATATGAGACTATAATAAAAAGTATCACTTTATACAGCTGTGAGGTATGGCCACTGATAGAAAGAACACTGTCAACGCTGAAAGCGACGGAAATGGCTTTTTATAGAAGAGCCGCAGGAAGATCTAGAAGAGAAAGGATTACCAACAAACGCATTAGAGAAATAATGGGAATCAAACGAACAATCACAGATGACCTAGCAACAAAACAACTTATCTGTTTTGGACACATACAAAGAATAGACGAACAACGAATGCCAAAAGAAATACTAAAGTGGCAACCAGAAGGAAAAAGAAAACGAGGTAGACCGAGAAAAAGTTGGAGCGAAGGAATAAATAAAGAACTGAGAGAGAGGGCCATAGAAGAAGATCTATGGAACAACCGGTCTAAGTGACGATTGGAAGTCGGAAAACGGCGGAAAACGTTATAAACCGACAAGTAGTTGTAGTCTAAAACTTAAAAACATTATTCAATGAATTCTCACCTTTAGTAATATGTTTACAAAAAACACGACTTTCTAATAATATCGTAAAATTGAAAAACTATACACCATACATTAAAAATATACCGGTGCAGCAAATAGCTAGCGGTGGTGTTGGCATCTTTGTGAAATCTACGGTCGAAGCCAAAGAAATTCCGTTAGATACAAATCTGGAAGCTGTTGCAGTCTCAATAGTTCATCATTTCAAAATTAACATTTGCAGTGTATATTTACCACACCCGGAAGAATCTATACTCCTAGAACTACAAAAAGTGATAGAACAAATTCCATCTCCTAAATTATTTCTTGCTGACACTAATTGTCATAACGAATCTTGGGGATCTGCGAAAACTGACAAAAATGACAAAACTCTATTAGAAATAATTAAAAACCTCAAACTGGTGCTATTAAACACAGGAATGCCTACCCGTTTCAACTTATACAATGGCACGTGTTCAACCATCGATTTATCCCTCAGCAATTCAACTTTAGCACCACTAGTTGAGTGGAATACACTTTCACACTACTTATTTGACAGCGACCATCTACCAATTTTGATTACTCATATTGAAGACATAAACATTATTACAAAACCATATAAAACATGGAAATTAAAATCAACGGACTGGGAAAAGTACACTAGTTTAATAACTAAACGAATGAAAAACTTCAAAATATTAGAAGATAAAAACATTACAATAACAAATTTTAATATCCTAATAGATTCAGCCAGAGAAGCGATTGGAAAAACTAAGACTACCACAAAATGCTCCTTTAATATATTGAAAAAACACAATTCCGAAACTAACTTAGCTAGATTTAGAACGTTAATAAGTGATATTTGGCAGAAAATAAGGAAAATAAAAGGCTCAACCAAAATTAATCATATCGACACCATTCTACAGATAACTTAATTACTTCAGATAAACTAGAAATTGTAGAAATCTTAGCTGATCACTATCAACTATATTCGAGCAATGATCAATACAACCCTACATTCCTTAAACACAAAGAAAAAACCGAATTGTCACAAATCAAAATAGAAGATATTTTATGCCCTCTTAATATACTGATACACTAGACGAGTTAAACGAAAGCCTAGGCAATGCTAAAAAAACTTCTTCAGGACCTGATGATATTCCAGCAATATATTATATTTATTGAGAAACTACCTGAAACAATAAAGAAAACTTTAGTTGATATCTTTAACAATATTTACACAAATAAAACGTTTCCTTCAATATGGCGTCAAGCAATTATAATTCCTTTTTTATGAATGAATAAGCCAAAAAACTTACCATCCTTCTATCGTCTAATTAGTACCATAAGTAACATTTATAAAGAAATGAAGAGAATATTGAGTAAACGACTGAAATGACACTTGAAAAAGAAAAAACTTTTTACTCCAATACAAAGCGGACACCGTTCAGACAGATCAACAGCTGATAACATTGTTGCACTAGAATCCGAAATTCATAAAGCATTTGCAAATCAACAAAAAGTAGTTGCCTGGCAACACCCGGTAAGATGTTGGATGTTTTCTTGAGCTTGACATCCATATTGGCATTTGTCATTTTGGACCTGAGGTTCATTGACAATATATTTCAGGTAATTTTTGGTTGGTATAACCTGATCCTGAATGGCTAGTAATGAACCTTCGGTTTCAAGGAGCATCTTTCCTAAAGTTAGCTAATTTTTCGACCCTATATTGTCGATATAGTCTTGACTGACCTCATTGGGATGTGGCCCGTGCAGAGGTTTACCCATCCAGGTGCGCATTTTTTTGTCCTTAGTAAGATCGTTTATGATTTCTGGTTTCCTCAGTTTGATCGGCGTACTACACAAATCGCGCGATGTAGAATAGATGTCTCAGCTTGCACCTAAAAATAAGTTCTTAAATTAGTAATCTTTTGCTCACTTATATCCATAAGTCCTCGTCCTCCTAAATACCGTGGTCGTTCTTTTTACTGCACTTCGAGGATGGTGTTTTTGTGCCTTTGTGAGATGTGTTCGTACTTTTTGTTGAAAATTTTCTATATCCGTTTTTGTCCACTTAACAATACCAAATAAGTAGCTAATCTCGGAACGTGCATATGTGTTTGGTGCCTTAAAAACATTTTTACTATTAAGATGTGAACAAAGTAGCTATTTTACCCTTCGTATAAACTCAGTAGTTATCTCAGTTTTCATTTGCTTATGGTCAATCTTGCGCGCTTGCTTTATTCCGAGGTATTTATACGTATCATTTTCACCCATTGCCTCCATGTTCTGGCGCCTAACATGGGCGATACTTACGGGCAGAATAACTGCGTTTGCCGTCGAAAGCGAAAAATAAATTGTTGATCCATAGTATCATATATGATACCTGGGGTCCGAGGAGGTTAACACTACGAAGAAACTACTTTAAAACTTATCCTTTGCACTTGGTTTGTATTTTAGTTTTACTACACCGCGCAATAATCGGGGAAAGTATAGAAGAAAATTAAACACTTTATTTACTTCTTGTCAGATCGCCGATTAAGTTAAAAACTATAAAAATATTAATTGTATTGTAGTAATACTCACAGTAAAATAATCAATTAACTGTACATATTTCAAACGAAACGATTTATTTCAATAGTTTCTTGCGATGGCGGAAACACAAGATATTGGCCGTAGCGTTCAATGTTTTATACTCTTTTACACAAAGCTAATACTTTAAAAAGGAACAACGTTAGCTTAAAAGCCATGGAGCAAAAACACTTTGATTTCCTGCTTTATGCCATTTCACTATGTATTGTTCCTGATTATAACCGGAGGTTTTATTGTGGAGCCAGCCCAGGTCGTTTAACTACAATTTTATTGGTTATTTCAGTTTACATCTCCGAGTTTGCTTTGTTCCGATAAGTTTTCTGAAAACACTGTAAATCATCTTTCGAAAATCTATATTGTTAGCTACAAAAGAAGTTACGATACGAGAAAAATAAATGAAGAAAGTGATTCCGATTTTTACTGTTCGCTTATAAAACTGATCGAGAGTAAAAACGCACTAAAGTACAAAATACTCTCATAAAAGTTTTCTAATTATAACTAAGTTTTGTAAAAAGTCTGCTTTGTAAAGGTAGCAAGAATAAAAAGTTGCAAATTAAAACTAAATAAGGATAATTTAATTTAAATTCTGTTGCTTTTCGTTAAAAATATTTTTAAGTTGGAAATATCGCTTCTTCTCTAAACCTCCGTTAGTACGGCGGGGTCCATTAGATTCCAGCTCAAAACAAAATTAAAATTAAGGGGTCAAGTGAAAGACGAGTTATGTACCACTCTTCTAAAAAAATTAGTTTTGTCACCTTCTTCTTGTAGTGCCTATCCGTTTCGGATGTTATAGACCATCATGGCAATCTGTATTTTGCAAACTGCTGTTCTGAGAAGATTTGTAGTAGTTGTGTTCAACCACATATCGTCGCCTGAGAATTATACTGTTCCATCTCCTAAAACTCAATTTTACAGGAGAGCGTTTTTAAATTTAATGTAAAATATTTTTGATATTATTGAAAAATTGTTGTACAGATCATGATCACTGTTTGCATATTAAATTACTTTTTGTTATAGTGCTTTATTATTGCCAATTAAAACAACATTAACATGTAATACGGAAAAATTTATTTGGATATAGAACAAAAGGAACATTTAACTGAAATATTTGGGATATAGAACATGTATAGTGGATATAGAACTAATTCTTAAAATGTTTTATTGGTGGTAACGACAAATTATCAAATAAAAACCAAAATTTATTAAATATATGACCGTAACTTAAATAAAAATACAATTATTAGGTGTACTAAAAAAACAATAATCTTCTATTTCTCGCTACTTTCCTTATTTGTCTATTTCTTTTGTTTTTCTTTGTTGCACATGATACTTGAATTGTGCTTCAAAACAACATTGTAAAACTCTTTATCAACTTCCGGCATGAACGGTATCATCTCTTTGAGATGCTTTTTCTTTAATTCAGGTAATTTTGGTGTTAAATTAACGAGTTGCAGTACTTCTGGTAAATTATTATGTATTTGACATCGCGTTTTTTTAACGTTTTCCAGTTTAATTTCCTTAAGGGGCCCTTCATATAGTTCACCATATTTTATGATTAAAGGAAATTCTTTTTCGTATATCAGATGTTTCACTTTAGTGTAAGGTACGTTTCGATAGGATCATTTTTCTGATTCTGCTTGGTAATTTTTATAATCTGCAGTGATCATTTGAAAAAATTTAAATTTCATTTTCCACGAGTTTGGAATCTTCGTTAAAATTTTTAACAAACTTACGGGGCTCCAAATATCTACATTTTTTACAAATCTTTCTATACAACTATGAGCTGCATCGACTTCTTGTACACAGCTGTGACCCGGTTCACCAAATTTCTGTTCTATTATTTTTATCTGACCTGAAGAATTGGATTGCAAAAAATGTTGCAAAGCAAATGTCATTATTGAATTTTTATTTTGAGGTACACAGCTGTCTGACCATAAAATTAATTATTCAAGTGCAGGATTATCTAGTACTACTTTTTTAAGTATTTTAATCAAAGCACAAGAAATATGAAGTCTGCTTCTACCAGAAATCATTTCATGCCATAAGGCATTATATACGATCTTAGTTTTGTCGAAATGAGCAGTTAAATTAAAACAAGAAAATTTTGTTTTATAATAAAAATTGCTTACGTTAGATTTTGGTAGCGAAAAAACTTTTTGCAGATCAAAACATAAAACACCAACACATTTGCCTTCGGAGGATATAAATTTGTCTCGGTTTTTTTCCTGATGTACCAAATCTTTATTTTTCTTGTGAGTTTCAAATTTTAAAATATCTGCTTCAGTCGGATTAGTAAGAGAATTATATGCTGCACACTTATCACATATATCTTTCTTGGGACAAAAGAATGTCAAATTAAATTCAGTATTGAATATTGTCCGATACATATGATATTTGACTGGTTCTGATTCTTGAGTTTTGTATAGATCATACATTTTTTGTAAATTTAAATTTCTTTCCAAATATTGTCTGGTAGAACTCTGTCGACAATAGTGAGAGTCGACTCTTTGAAAAGAGTTAATATGTTCTCGTACTTTTTGTTTTTTTCCCTCGGAGATAGTTTTCTTCTGATGCCTGCCACGAATAGGGGAACGAACAATGCATCTAACATCATCTTTTACACTTTTAAAAAAGTAGTAAATCCTCTGTTTACTAATATTTAATGTATTAAAAAAGTAATGTTGGCAAACTCTTATTTTAACTCCACATACATAAAAAAAATATTGATATGAAAATGTTTTTTTGCTGGTTTCATTGTTTGTTCTTTTTCTTACTGCCAAAATACGCTTCACATGTTTTGAGTAGAACTGATTCTTTTTGTCATCATTAAGAGACCAAAACTGTCTATGAATTGTATCTCTTTCGTCAGGAGTAATTTTAGCCGTACACTGTAGTACACAATTTTCAGATCGACATGTCTCTATTTTCACAGATTTCTTTTCCCTGGTCCGCTTCATTGTATCAACATATTCTTGTCCAGATTGTCGTTTATGTTTTCTTATATTTTGTTTCCAATCTGATGGTCTTCTTTTTCGTTTTCGACTAATCACCGCAGGTTTATTAACTTCTTCGTTAAGATACTCTTCTTCCTCTGCCATCTCAATTTGACTCTCAGGTAACTTTTGTAATTGAAGATTATTTTCTTTTTCTTCATAGTTTTGTGCCAATGCGTCTACTTCTTGCAGTGTGCTAAATTGTAAATTTTGTGTATCCATAGTGTTTAAAGTAACCATTTGTAAAACAACAACTTTTCCTTCATTTGGTGTCGCTTTAGGTCCGTGCTTATCTTGAGATGTTTCTTTACTAATGTTTTCTTTGTCGTTTTCGACATCCTCTTCGATAATATGCCACAAAGAGCTAAAATAAGATATTATTTAGTGGTATTATTTCTCAAAAAATTTAATGTAAGCTTACTTCCAAACGTCACTAGGACATGAAGAAGGCCTTGTTGGCGACGGTGAAAGTTTTGCACTCATTATAAACTGCAAAAAGAAATTGATTTAAATATCAATGTAGTAAGAAACACATGCAATTCGAATCAAAATTACAAAATTAAAAGGAACGAATTTGAAATATGACCACATTACTTTCTGAAACATTCATGCTAATCCATTGCTAATCCACCCCTGTACTACTCTATTCATATCAAAACACATACAACCCGTATTAGTAATTTAATAGTTACAAATACATAATAATGTGTAACATATTTCTTTTTATAATAATTATCAAGATTTTTTATTGATTTGAATAGGTTTAATTACATTTTATTCAATAAAATATCCGTGTCTATGAAAATTTTGAGGTTAGGTAATATTGCAAATTCGTTTAATAAGGATGATTAAATCAACACAATAATATTAAACGTACTTACTTAAATTGTTTCAGGAATACCCACTACTATTTAGTTTAAATACATTTTCTTACTATTCACTTTTTACAAAAAACAATAGATCATTTACCAACATGCCATGATGTACATACACGTACAGTCCGGTATTAAGCACATTATGCGTAATGGATATAGAACACTATAATTCTAGTAACGTATTTATTCTAAAAGTTAAAGAGGATATAGAACAAAATAATTTTAAAAATATTTTGAGGCATACGGGATATAGAACTAAATGTTACTGAAAACTTTTAATTGGTTCTGAATATTATCATCATTTCAATGGATATAGAACAAGCTAATTTTTACAAAAATTTCTATGTATATAACTCCAAACTGCCAAAAAGTGGATATAGAACAGTATAATTCTCAGGCGACGATATGTTAATTTTTCAGCCAGGAAATCCTTCGCTTTCCTGATCCTCGTTTTCCTTCTAATTTTCCTTGTAGAATAAATTGCAGCAACCCATATCTTTCGCGGGCAATGTGCAATTTCACGTGCAATGATGAACATGAGCCTTCAAGACCACATTACAAACCAAAAAATCAGGCAAAGATCAGGAGTTCAAGACGTCATCGAAAGAATCACGACGCTTAAGTGGAACTGGGCAGGGACTTAGTCAGAACACAAGATGGACGGTGGACAAGACGTATTATGGAATGGAGGCCCAGAAACTATAAAAGAAGCCGAGGACGACCACCAACTAGATGAACCGATGATATAAAACGTGTAGCGGGAAACTGGCTACAAGCGGCCCAGTGTAGAGAACACTGGAAAAAACTGAGGGAGGCCTATGTCCAGCAGTGGACGCGATTGGCTAATTGATGATGATGATATCTTTCGCTGTTCCCCATGATGCGACCGAGGTATTCGATTTTGACTGTTTTATTGTGGTTAGCAACCTCTTCGCATTCTTAATAAAACGATAAAAAAAAGATGTTACAATATTTCGGTCATGTCATGAGACATCCAGAGAGGTATAACCTTCTACACCTCATAATATAGGGTAAGATCGCCGGAAGGAGAGGCCCAGCCCGAAGAACATCCTGGCTCCGAAATCTCCGAGAATGGTATCAAGAGACCACTGCTAATTTATTTAGAGCCACCGTAAACAAAGTTATTATTGCCAATATGATCGCAAACGTTCGATAATCGGACAGATTACAGAAATAAGAAGAATAAAACGTCCTGGTTAGTAATGTGGTAGGTATAGGATATCTTTTGGATTTGATGATAAAGCCACATTTCGAAAACCTCAATTTTTTTGCAGGTAGCGTTTGTGAGAGTTCACGACTCAACTTCGTACAACAGTATAGGAAAGATATAACATCGTAGTAACTTACTTTCTTTATAACCTTATAACTTGGGGTTATAAGGTTATTTTTTTTTGGTAATAAAAATAAAAGACTGGATTGGCGAAAGAAAAGAAAAAAAAAAGAATGAAAGAGAAATAAAACCCAGGCTTAACAATTTGATCAAACGAGAGATAAAGAAAATGGGGAGAAATTAGAAGCAAGTGATATTAATGGAAGGGAATTTAAGTGAACGGATGGTCAAGCTGGTTAACTAAAATTTAGTGAGTGAGGGAGAGATAGAGAACAATAAGAGGATGAGACGTAAATATTCAGGGAATGGAGATCGACTAGCTTTTCGTGCCGTGTTAGAAGAAAATAGATGATGATAAAGAAACAACAAATAAAAACCGAAGATCTCAGAAGAGAAAAGCAGTTGATAACAAAAAGAAGGATGGGCGCCAGGAGTAGAGGTCTGTTGGAACTTCTACTCCGTTGATATTACAGTCGGAGTGCTAGAAAGTATAGTGATAAACCATAAAAGTATGATTTAATCCTAAAAACTATTTAAAACCCAACTAGCTGAGAGATACCAGGTGTAGGTAAAGTAAAACGCAATATGTACAATATGTGGTTTTATTATAGAAAAATGTAAAAAAATGGCTTGATTATATAATATATAATGTATAGAAAATGAAAAATATTTGATATACTCTTTTTTTTTATAATGTTCTCTTTGTTTTAAATCAAAAAATGTTTACAATATACAAACAGAAAACCTGAGTGATTCCATATCAAAACTTCAACAAGATACAGACAGAAAATTTTGAGTGCTAGTGACTGAGCGCATACATGGTTGTACCATGAAAAATCTTATATACTAAAACGCTAAGCCCTTTTCTTGTGCACCACTTTACTCAAAAACCATATTAGATAATTAAAATATTTTTTCGGAATATTATTAGTATTACGTATGAGATTGTCAAGATATACTTTTGGTACAAAAATTCACTTCCGGTTTTGAGATGACCGGAAGTTAAAATTTACTTTAAGTTTTAGACCCCACAATGTATATGGATCGAAAGGTCTTGTCGAGACGAATCTAAATATGTACTTCCGGTTGCGATCCGACACCGGAAGTGACACGAAACGCGCATAAAACGTCAAGATAGAGCAAATCTGACACCGGATTCGTGATCAGCATGCAAAATTAACTGCTAAATGATATCCATGTCGACATTTGATGAACTAAAAATTGGATTCCGGTTTTGAGGTCGACTTCCGGTTTCGTTTTTATTAGTCAAATCAATAGAGAATTCAACGTAGAGTTCAAAAATGTAAGTTCACGAAATTATCATTTATAGTTTTTGAGTTATTGATAAAAATATTTTTACTTCCGGTCATTGTATATATTGTATATTTTTCTTGCAAAATAAAAATTTCATTTAAAAAACTCGATGTCGAGTTGGTCCGCTGGTTATAGTTATAACAACACTTAATTAGCTTAATAACAATTTTTTGTTTAAATACCAATGCTTAGGTCGATAAGTACTTATACCCCTTTACATGCATTCGGTGATGCAAAACAATATCGTGTAATATATTAATTCAATTATATAAATAAAACGATGACTATAAAGTGAAATTAAAAGATACATTTAATTTAAATCTTTATGGTTGATGCGAACTAAAGAAGAAAAAATTTAAATTTCAAATAGATTAGTTACTAACACTGACGTTAAAGTATTTACGTTGTTTAACCAAATGTACAGTACATAAGAATGCATTAGAGACACTTATCTTTATGCAACTCCAGACAGGGAATACTTACTACATAGCTCAATAACGGCCATAAACGATTTACTACTTCCAGTCAATGGTAGTTTTTAGGCCACTTACATCAATAAGATCCTTATGAAAATGGGTGATCGGTAAGATTTACCATCCAATTTCCTTAGGTTTATTTTATATAGGCTTACTTGTGTTTTTTCTATTTATTAAGTACAGCTGAAAAGAAGTTCTTATAAGTATCTAGAACTTTTTTCCGTGGATACAATGTTAGAGGCCATCAGCAACTTTTTCGTGACACAGAGTAAGTTCCTTTTTGGCTCATCAATGGTATCAACACCTCCCTTTGATTCATTGTAAAATGTAATCATTGTTGGCTTGTATCCATCGCCACTTTCTGGATCAATCTTTTCTTTGTAATGCATTGTTGACAATAATGTAACTATTTTGTTTTCGTTGGGCTTGTAGGATACCAAAGTCATGTCTTCGGTGAAACCAAAAATGCTCACAGTAACGTTACGCTCCTTTAACTTTACAGTAAAAATCTCAGGAATTCCTTTTTTATTTTTGCGAATTGTGCCTGTAACAGTTAGTTTGTCTTTCTTTAGCAAATCTAATGCTAAAGGTATCGACGTAAACCAATTATCGAAATTTACATTGCTTTCAGTTCCAAAAATTGGTTTAATTAATCTTTGTACAACTGAAGAGGCGCTATTATCAACTTTATAGGGCCCATCTGGTTGAGTCGCAACATACATCTGCTCAATTATACGTGTAATATGACGTGGAATCAACAAGCGGTAATATTTTGATTTAATACTTTGCAGGTTTATTCGGTATATATTGCCCAAATCCACATTTGCCGCAAAATGACTTTTGATTTTTATTAATTGCCACAAATTCACTTGAGCATAATTGGCTTTGAATTGCTTAACAAATCCATAAAAAATTCATTCTCTTATAGGAGATATCTTATCGTACTGTTTCCGTTCCTTTCTATCATCAAGATTTCGTCCTGTGTCCATAGATCTCTCAAATGTAGGTGTGATGACCGCAAGTTTCTAGCAAAATTCTATATTTTTTTCTTCCATATTTGTATGGGTGGCATTTCTGTCTCTACTGTAATTTGACCGAAGCTTTAGGACATATTTGTTTATGTGTTCAACAATTTCGCTGATAACGGAGTCTGGAAAAAACAATTGCCAAGCATCAATAATGGTTTTTTTTTTCGGCTTTTTCAATTACTCCAGAAGATTGAGTCACTATGTTTCTGCTCCGGGTATTATTTTTAAACAGCTACAGAGTATTTAGATCTTGCTGAGTTTGATAAATTATCTTTTACTTTTATCTTTATGTTAAGTTATCTTTTTTGTTAAAATCTGGTTGCTATTTTCCTTCTGATTGCTCTGAATTAGAGTCATGATCATTGTTCCCAAAATGTCATCTTGGTCTTCAGGAGGTCTACTTATCTCATCGTCGCTCTCAATTTCAGCCCATATGGCTACAAATACGCTTTATTTCTTTCTCATAAGAACACATAACCTGCAAAAAAATAATACTAGTACAAATCACCATCAATGTGACTATATTTTCCACTAAAATACTAGACTTAAAAAATATAAAAAGAACGACACACAGAGCACTTACCGTAACATTATTCTTTGTTCACAAATTGTTGAGAGCACGAAATATGCCTCAAACTCATAAAACGGTCGTAAATCATAGGCGTTCCTAAGGTGTTTATTCATTAAATAATAATATAATGTTTTAATACTGTTATATATAATATTGATAATATTTTAATACTAATATATTTAGCAAAAAAACAATTAAAACTTTCACGACTAATGTTGGTTATTATATTATATTAATAAAAATAAGAATTTAACCTTTAACAATTTTGTAAATAAGAATACCTTATCTCTTTGGATATTTCAATACTAATCTTCGCGTTTAATCACTCTACTAAAAAACCTGGAATTCATATCCGAAGGTACTATTCTTTGCAAGATAATTAAGATGGAATTCCCCAGATTTTTAATAATATAATTATATTCGAAACCTAACTTGAAAGGGTGAAGTTACTACGAACGAAAACAATTTTTTTGTTTAGTACGTTTTTGATCGCATGTAATTTACGGCTCATCGGTGTTTCCGCGTCTACGGCAGTAATTAGCGTCTCGAATATTTCTTTTGCGAATTATATGCAGTGCGTGAGTGATTTTTTATTCCATATACCTACGAACATATACGTACCTTTCGCTCGTGATCGTTTTGTCGTATTGTTTGTGATGGCTTCATCATCAAGTTTTACACCGGTACTGTTGCGTACAGTCAGTAAGTCTGTCTATTCACCAAGAGAGAAGACTAATGTCCTGAATGCTCAAACACAAACGAACACTTAAAGAGAGGGAAAAAGCCTATTGAAATTGATGAATTTGCCAAAAATGGTATTCGAAGGAAAATTCATGGATTTTTTTTCAAAAAAGAAATACCAAACCTAAACAAAATTTTACAAGAAGTTAGAGACGACCCGGATTTGCCTCATATCGGACGAACTAAATTGTGGCAAGTTTTAAAAGAATTAAATTTCCGGTGGGAGAAATCAGACCGAAAATCACTTTTGATTGACCGGGAGGAGAAGATGATGTTGGAGAAGAAATTATCTAAGATTCATACGAAAATTCCGGGCTGAAGAAAGGCCCATCTTCTACCAGGATAAAACGTGGGTAAACTCAGGTCATACTCTAAAAAAAATTTATTCAGATAAAAATGTATTAAGCTCCAGGCAAGCCTTTATGGAAGGTTGGTCTACTGGTATCTCCCCACCTTCTGGTAAATGCAGTAGATTAATAATTTTTCACATTGGCAGTGAAAAACGATTTGTTAAGCATGGTTTGTTGGAATTTCATTCCAAAAGCACAAAAGACTATCACGAGGAGATGACAGCTGATGTTTTCGAAGAGTATTTTGAGCAAATGATTGAACACATACCACCAAATTCAATTATAGTATTAGATAATGCACCTTATCATTCACGACTAGTAGAAAGACTTCTATCGAATGCGTGGAAGAAACAGGATATTCTTGACTGGCTGCGAAATAAGTATCTGCCTTACGAAGATGGAATGGTAAAAGCAGAACTTTTAAAAATTGCCCGGCAACACAAATCTAAGTTCAAGAAATACGTAGTTGACAAAATGGCGGAAAGGCGAAACATCACAGTCTTAAAATTTTCACCCTACCACTGCGAAATAAATCCAATTGAACTCACTTGGGCACAAATGAAAAGTTATGTGGCTAGAAAAAATACGTCATATAAAATACAAGTTGTACGTGAATTGTTATACGAGTCTTTATAACATATTACAAAACAAAACTGGAAAGATGCAGTAAGACATGCAATACAAGAAGAACAAAAAATGTGGGATCCTGATAACATAATTGATGCGACCGTAGAGATTATTAACCTAATTATTAACCCTCAAGACGACTCGGATTCCGAAGTTGATCCTATTTATTTTGAATTTGAATAGTTTTCTAATCGTAATTATATAAGGTAAGTAATAGTAGTTGTAATCGTAAGGTATTAAAGGGGAAAGGCGCAAAATGTCGCCTGTCAAAATGTTCAATGTGTTTTAAATATATCCATTTTTTTTTCAAATCCTTAGAAAACTAAAAAGCATTTTTGAAAACTTTAAAAGCAGAATGAAATATTTTTTGGAATAAATAAAAAGTTTCTTTTGCATGCAATATTTTCAATTAAAAATATACTATATTTTCTCTTTTATTTTCACCCCTGTTACATAACATATTAAAATAAACACTGTAGAAGTTTTCAGGGACTTTCTGCCCTGAGTAATAATGTAATCTTTCATTCTGCGTTTGAATTTTTCAAAAATATTTATTAGTTTTCTCCGGATTCGAAAATAATGGATACATTTAAAACACATTGGAAATTTTGCCAGGCGACATTTGGCGCCTTTTTCCTTAATTAAATAAATGTATCTTTTACAAATGGCAAGAAACTTTTTATTTTTGAATAAAATAAATAAGTTTTATTAAAAACTACAATTTACATAAGTACAATTTAAAAAATATATTTATTTAGTTCGATAAATGTTTCAATCATATACTCCACACTGGTCATTCATATCTAACCATTCAAAATACCCCCGTAATAGGATTATAAGGTATTTTATTCCTTCAGATATAAGGTGGATTAGTCGAAAACGTCTTAAACCGTCAGTTTTAGGTTGGTTTTTACTATTATATCGTATTACCTATCCTCTCTGTATTTCAGTTTTCTAATTAGGGTTAAACTTGTAGTGAGCTATCAACAAATTGTGAACCGGGTATACCTGTACAGCACACGAATATCAAAAACTGTGAAACTGCAATACAAATATCTTTAATACGTATGTATATGCGCACAGTCAAAAGCACCGACTACAAAAATAATAAACTGTATCTCTCAAAGGCCAAATAAAAAGTAAAATAATGTAACACTAGTCGGTAAATGGAAAACCGCTTGGAGCATTCCAGGAAGGTCAGTACCACCACCACCATACAAGCGGCGTCATTTTAAAGTTTATCACGGCTCGGTCCTTTCGACCGACACCCATGTAGTCCCGGGTTAAATAAATATTTATATTACTATAACATATTGGCTAGCAATTTTAACAAAAATATGTTTCAACGTGGAAAAAGGTTGGTTTAAAAGTTGTACATTCGAAAGTACATAAAATCGTTGTTAGTTAATATACTTGTTATAAATTTTAATAAAATTGAAAAAGTTTACATGTAGTAAGATGGACTATCCCATGGACGTATAAACACAGAGGGACTCAGTTATTTACATAAAAATGTGAAGCCAAAATTATTTGACTAGGTCACATTCTCAGCACCTTCAAATGTTGTCACGTGTTTTTATTAAAATATCTTATTCACGTATCGCTGAAAATATTACTATATTTATTTTATACTCTACAGGTGCTATCAAACCAAAATAATAATTTATTACTTATATTAATATATTTAATTGTAATTAAAACATCAAGTGTGCACATAGTGTGCATATCATTTAATAATAGCGTATAAAAGATATCAACCAGTTATTTTATATGTAGAAGCACTGAAAACTATTTATTAATGGCAACGGTGTTTACATTTCTCTGTCTTGTGGCTCTACGTCAAACTTCAAATGCTGTTCCATGTCATGTCCATGTTTGTTTACTTTTTACCCAAGATAAGGAAAAGTTGTTTTTCGATATTTTGGCTGTATTTTAAGTGATATTTGTAAATAGTGAAATAAACATATTATAATAATGGTGCTACAGTATTGCATTTGCAAAAAAACGAAATATTTACATCCCAATGTCTTATTTAATTTGTAAGTACTGTTTGTTTACATTATTTAAGATGAGGAACTGAGGAAGCCTGTTTGTTTACATTTTAAAATATGTCTTTCATAGGCGTACCATTGGGTTTATTCATATTCATTAATATTCGCAATTGAAACTGAATGTAGAGGGCAGGTCGATTGCAGTGTCATGGCCGATATAAATGGTATAAACAACTAATGTTTACCATTGCTTTTGCATGTTTAGTTTGGTTTAAGACGAGTTATTTTATCATTTATTTAGCCTTAATGATATCTTTGAGTATTGTGGTGAAGCAAAGAGTCCATTGGTTGAAGGGGAAGCAGTTTTCAAGTGATGAATTCTTAAATTTTAACTTAAATATTTGGAACTGGCTTGTGTATTGATGAATCCAGAATCCTATTTTGTGTATACCTGGGAACCCAGAGTATAATGTTTTGTGTAATGTTTGTCTTACTACCTAATATATGCATTATTTTATATTATGCCTTATGTTTTTAATATGTTAGTTTTTATTTTATACTATTTTTTGACATGTAAGTACTTTATTGTATATTAACATAAATAAATAACTTTTTGAGTTTATTGTAAGATAGTTCATTTGATTACATGAAATCAACCTTAACTTGGAGAGTCACCTGTAAAAAAAGATCATAGCACATGATTTGTCTTTAAAAGATTCCGTAATAAATCATGAGGAAAAAACCTCACGATACTATCCCAACATGGTAAGTATTTGTATTTTTGTTATTCAAGAAAATAAATTATGTATTCTCAGTATGTTATTGACTTAATGATAGTGGTATTTTCTTTTTATTGATTTCCTCTTTTTCCTCAAGTTTTCCAGTTTAGGAAAGAGAAATAGAGAAATATCTTTTGTCGATCTTGAATTGCATTGAGGAACAGAACAATATCGATTTGATTTATGTAACGTAGTCACAGTATATTGCTTTATAAAGAATATTCTTCGGCAATATACTGTGATATAGTCATAATGCTGAAATTTACTAAAAAAATTTTAATAATTCTATTCAAATCAACAGCTGTCTGGTTTGTTTATACCACTTGTAGTAGTTTAAATTTATTCCGCCAGAGGTCAGATACTTTGTTTTCAATCGCGAATATTGAACAAGATATTAGTTCATGAAATTGGTATAGACATTTTTAAATTGTAAGTAGACATCATCTGATTAAAAAGATCTGTTTAGTAGCTTTTTAATTTAATATTTCCCATGAATTCAAATAAATTAGTGAAATGTAAATACAAATGTAAAATGTTACAAATAAATGTAAAACTCATTTATTTTTTTATGTAGTTTTCCAAATAATACTGATTAATGATGAAACTTACTCTAAACTTCAATAGAGAAAACAGTAGAAAAACCTTTCAAAAGCATCCTTTTGGGTAAAACCATACAAAATGTCCCAAAATCAATTTATGAGCATTTTGGTGACCATATGTATGATGAAGATGCAATCGATGGTCACTTTATGCAACTTTTAAAATTGGTTCTTGAGAAATATTTTAAAATTGGAATTCATCATGAAACGAGGACTACTTTAGATGCTAACACCGTGCGCATAAAAAGCGTTCTTACTAAGACTGTTTTATTTCGCAATCAATAAATTTATTTCTGTACCAACGTCTTCTATTATGTCTATTTACCATTTTTACTTTAATATTTTTGTTCGCTAAATAGCTTTCCAATAATTTATACATTTTCATGCCTACTTTTTAATAAGTAGGTATATTTGCAAATAATTTTATGTCAAATGCCAGCAAGAGCTTTGGAATGAACAATAAATATTTTTGTAGCAGAAACCTTTACTACGAGGAATCTATTCATATTGTATTAAAACAAATTTGTCACAATTTGAAAAAATATGTTTTAATACATTATCAATACATATAGGTAGGTATGTACTTAAATTTGACAAATGTATATTTTTTAATTGTTTTTTTTTATCGTAGGATTATTTGATACCTATTAAAAAATTAACTTGAGCTCAACTATATTTTATTGTTATAATTTTAAAGCAAATAAAATTGTATTTTATTTTTTCTATAAAAACGTGTTTTTATACATTATTACTACTTCCAATTATTAACGTCTGAATAATTATCCCCGCGAGTAAAAATTCAAGCACGCTTATGCTCATTGAGGAAGTATCACAGTCTATCGATACTGTTTTACTCCCCTTTACCCTCTTGTCCAGGAATATCGAAGCTTCAAAACAGTGTGTGTTTAAGGTATCTTATTGCTGTGTCCATCTATGTTTATACGTCCATGGACTATCCTCTTAGAGTAAATGGACTCTTCCAAGTATTTCCTGTCTAAAATTTCGTAACGGGTGTCTCAGCATTTTAATGTAGAGAAAAATTAATACAATTCCAGTGTAGAAGCTTTGCCTCAAAATTGTATTTTTAGGTTATGTACGCTCAATATACGTGTCTATAAAAAATAGACAAGTTTTGTATAAATTGAATTAATTAAATTCTGGGATTGGGGATATTTTGGCTATCTTAACGGCATGTATAAATTAAAAATAAATAAAAATGATTTGTGTGTGTGTGAAAAGTTAAAAAAGGTATTGTAATGACAATGTGATGTTTATTTACGGACTTGCCATTTTTTTTACAAATCAACTTAAATTTAGCTTAAACTATTAAAGCACAATGTGATTACATAAAAAGGAATCTTCGATCTTATTCTTAATAGTACTTAGTGATAAATGAAAAAAATCATTACCATTAAATTTCTTTGCATTTCTACACATTCTCTGTAAGGGTTTATTTACAGTATAAGTTCGATTATGAAATTCTAATTAAAATAAGTCTTGAGATCTGGTGTCTATACAGGGAGTACGGAAGTAAACCTTTTCCAAAAGAGCACTAGCATCAATTCCTTCTCGTATTAATTTATATATAAATGCCACATCTAGCAATATTCGACTTTTTTTAAAAGTAGGCAATTTAAGTAAAGATTGCAAAACAATGTATTCAATTTCATTTACAGATATTCTCAATTTAAACGAATATTAACTCAATTTAAATAAATCTTAAGAACTTTTTTTTACTCTTTCTAATAGATCTTTGTAGCATTTATATTGAGGAGACCAAATATTGCTACCATATTCCAAAACCAATCTAATACGGGAACAGTAGATATTTTTGAGACAATAAATATTAGCTAATTCAGAGAGGCTACGTTTCATGAAATCTAAAAGTTTCATGGATCTATTAGAAACGTAAGAAAAGTGGTCCCTGAAGCTTACTGTAGGGTCAAAAATGACCACAAGATCCTTAAATGTTGTGATTACCACTAAAATATTTGGTCCAATATCGTATTCAAATGAAATCGGATGTTTGTTTCTGAAAAATCGCATTACCTTATATTTATATATGTTCAAATTCAAAGCATTTAAGTTACATCAATCCAATAATATACTTAAATCATTCTGTAATCATCTACAGTGATTGGAATTTTTTATGACTATTTTTATTTATATAAATTTTTAGATCATCAGCATAGAGAAGAATATTACTATAATAAAAACAATTTTTATATCATTTACAAAACAATTAACAAGCAGAGGAGATAAATGCCCACCCTGTGGAACGCCAGAGGTTGCATTGATAGTAGATGACAAAAATTGGTTAATTTTTACAACTTGAGTTCTATCTGTGAGATAGCTCTCCATCCAGCCTAATAATGTTTTATGTAAACCAGGATTATAAAATTTGGAGATAAGGACAGTATGATTAACTCTATCCGATGACATTGAAAAGTCGGTGTAAATGACATACATCAATCTTGTCATACCCTTCAAGAGCATCCAACAAAAATTCTTGTAAAACTAAAAGATTGGTAGTAGTGGAACGTCCAGGAATAAAACCATGTTGGTCGGGAATTAAAGTAGGATTCAATAATAGGCCAAGTTTTTCAGCTGGACTCCCTTCAACAGATTTAGCGAAAACTGAAATTTTAGATATAGCTCGGTAGTTTTCAATATTTTCTCTAGTACCACGTTTATGGACTGGGGTAATATAACTTCTCTTTCATATCTCTGGAAAGACACTCAATGATAAACTAAATATTTTTTGTAAAATATATCTCAGAATAAATCTACAAATAAATATGAACAGAGGGGATAATTTATTATCAGGTCCACAACTTACGTTTAGATCAATCTTAGATATAAATTCAAATACATCTATTACAGTAATGTCACAAATTTCAACACAAAGACTATTACATAATTCCAAAAATCTTTTTTATCATACATAGCAGTTTGTTAATTATTTAGGTGAATCTGATGGCATGTTTTGTAACAATCCCTAACTTCTTGACGCAAATTAGAAAAAAGATCATAATCCTTCTTAGATCCTGTCATTTTGTATTTTGCATAAGCAATCTTCTTTTGAAATAATATATGTTTTAAATGAGGAGTGTACCATTTCGGAAATTTTGAGTTTTTGCATCTAGTTTTTGGTACAAATAGATTAATACAGGAATCTTACACTTCCTAAAATTTATCAACGCTATTATTTACATCCGTCTTATCAATAATCCTATCCCAGTCGACTGAACCTAAATATTTATTAATAAGGATATAATTAGCATTTTTAAGGCCAAAATAGAAATAATCATAGCTAAGAGAGTCTAAAATAACATTTCCAATAATGTCAAAGGAAAAGGCTGGATGATAGCCATCACATTTTAATAAAGATTGATCAGACATTTTTAAGTCAGTATTATTTATACTAGAAAAAATAACATCTAAGAAACCCCCATTACAGTTTGGTACATTATTTGAAAGAGATTTAAAAAAGCAAAACTTCCTGAAATACATTCAACTTCGTTAGTAATATTTCCAATCGGTCTTGAACAATATTCATCATTTTCCCAATGAATATTTGGTAGGATAAAATCACCAAGTATATATACCGTACTGTACTGTGTTTCATATAAAATACCTTCTACACAATTTACGTAGTCTTCATACAAACACGATGGAGAGTTTGGAGATAAATAAACACCCCAAACAGCCCAATATCTCATAAGATACTTTTGTTTTTCAAATAAAAGTTCAACGGAAATACATTCAGTGTTTTTAAATTGATGATTTACTAAAACTGAAGAAATGTCCCTATTAATCTCTATAAGACCTTCAACAAGTCGTTCACATGAACTGGTTAAGCTTGATCTATCACAGCGGTATATATTGTACTGTTAGATGCCTAGTTCATTACTTTCTATAATATCACACAATGAGGTTTTAGTAAATGCCAGTACATCATAATTATTAGCTATTACTGATTCAGAGGGGGTATTTAGTTTTGTCCGAATTCCTCTAACGTTTTGATAATAGACACTGTAATAGCCATTTGATGCACATATACCTCCAGATGATCGTCTTATTGGGAAAAATTTTGTGGAATATTCGTAGATTTGTTCTCACCATCAGAAGAAAACGGATCAAGAATAACATCATCGTTATTTCTTTGAATTGCCTTTATTTTAATGTTAAATCGTCTTAGAATAATTTCATCTGGCCAAAATTCGGCACAATTCATTGTATCATGTATAAAAAACATAAACGACATGCTTGATACATCTATATATTGTCTAAATACGAGTCGACGGTAGCATACTAATTATTTAAAAGCACCACAGATGTGTATCACAAAAAATAGCGAGCAAAATGTTTTAACATTTTCTCATTTGCTATTTCTAAGAGGAATATATTCTCTACATGTATTAGATTTTATATAATTAATATTAATTACTTCTATGTCTAAAAGCTGCAGAATGGGATATATTTTCAAATTTCATTTATTTTACACTCTTGAACGTTAAAGTCCATTTATAATTATGAGACATATTTTACAATTAATACCGGTTTTAGTTAGTTCAAAGCTCTTATGCAGGAGCATATTCAACCTAACTTCTATATTAAAGTGACCCATAAATTTTGTTTTGTGTCACAATCGCAAAAGCCTGATGTAATTTCTCTATTAACCTATTGTTCAATGTTTCTTTACGTACTTACTGCATCGTTGTCATGTTAACACGGTAATGGTATATGATATTTTATACTCTAATTAATTGTTTTTGTATTTTGGAGAAAAGATTTAAACTATCATAATTAAACTAGAATGGTATTTAATAAATATAAAATATGGGACAACAAGAAATGAAATAATTTAATGGACATAACCTTCGAAATGTTTTTGATAATATGCAAAAGTTAATAGTCAATATAGAAATATATTGAAATAAGTATATGGCATAGTTGAATCAGATATTGGCTTATCTTTTTTGCTTAGAAATTGAACAAATTTTTAAGACATTTTATTAAGAAATGTTTGATTGATGGGGTTTTGGTAACAGTGGGTTTTTTTTGTGAAAATATTCAAATTTGATTGGTAGAAAACTGCTGGAATGAGAGGAATATTTGTGTATTCTGATTGGTTTAGAAAATATAGAGAGAAGTTTTAGGGGTCAATGTAAGTCCTGTCAGGAAAAAAAAATAGGTATTGCGATTTAAAGACCCGGAAACGACACTAAAGTTTTTTTGATACGACGGTACTAATTAGCAGAGGTTCCAAAAAGTAAATTTTATGAAAAGTTGTGTTTTGTGTTTGCGGAGAGAATTCTGACTAGGGTAGCAGGCAAAAGGAGTTAAAAAATAGATGTAATAGTGTAAGTAAAAAATATATGTATAGTTTATATGTGACCAAATCAATCATTTAAGATATCCTTGTCTAAAGAGAAAGAGTTGTTCCTGTAGTTGGGAGTTTAAGTGAGCAGTTGGGCAAAGATTATAGCACTTGTAGAATTGTTGTATCAAAACGATAGGCAGAGGAGAGAGCAGGCAAATTTGGATAAACTGGGAAGTACGAGCTAATGGATAGATCACAATCGAAGAAGAATAAGGTAGAGTCAGCTGTTTTGAAGACAAAAAGTTAGTTTTGTCATTTAATTAACAGAGACTATAAACTACGACTATCTATTTAAATTAGAGTTATTTCGTCAGTATTCGCCGTCAGATTCTATAACACCTTGGTTCATAGGCTGACAGAGAGATGTCACATTTGAGGCAAAAAAGACACTTTATTCGTCGTTTGAAGACTTCGACAACTTCTGGTTCTCACCGTATATCTGTACCTTTCGCACACCGTACCGATTTTTTAAACTCTTCAACCATCATCCACTTGCATTGAAATCATTATCACATCCAATTTCTTTGTTGAAATGTAAGGTTTTTTCTCTTAACATAGGCCCTAAGATTGATAATCCCTGCTCCCTCCTTTGGGTGAACCAAAGATACAAACATTCATTGATATGGTTGTTAGGAGCTGCGATAAGAACCACTTTTCAATTTTATTTCCATTTTCCATTCCTAGATTTTTTTCCACTGTTATATTTTTCTTCCTTTTCTCGGCCATATCACCACGAAAACGATGGCAAACAACGAACAAACAATGATCACGATCTCAAGCAGGTATGAATATGAAAAATTTCAAGCCAAACAACTGTCACTGCTCAAGAGCAAACAAAGATTGAGAGCAAACACAGACCGACAGTCGGGACTTATAGAAAGGGTGAAAGAAAGTCAAACCAGTCGCGAGAGTCAGCTCAAGGTCACATACCCTATAAATACATCCATGCGTAAAGAACTAGGCGCAGATCCGTTCATATCTTCTGTCGCCCATCGCACAGTTCGAAAAATTTGTTTAACGGACCATCCGGATATGGGAAGGTCCGTATCTGACAGGTCCGGATAGGGCCATATATATATATCGATACCTTTTTGCCATAACATCGTAAGTCTCGTTTAGTAAATTTTACAGTACGGAAGTTTTTTCAATAAACGTGTTTAGAAATGTCCAATTGAAGTGAAAATTGGCATCCGGGCGTATTATGATGAGTGTTTGAAGTAAAGTAATGATTTTTCTTCAAAATAGTTTCAGTTTTTTTGTAGTTGGACTTACGTTACTTTGGAAGCATTAAAAATAATTTTGCTACTGTAGTTTTATACAAGTCCAACACTTACGATAATTTTGGTAAATTCAGAAATAATTTCACATTATGATTGTTATCGTAAGCTCAGCACTTACGATAAAAAGTATGTTTAGACACAGCCTCATAAAGTAACATAAACATATATAAAAAAATACCAAAAATCATTTATTTAAGGTAATTTATTTGTGAAAAGTAAAAAGTACAATAGGCATTTAACTGAACAACAAATCGCTTTACTCATAAACTTACAAATAGTCATAATATCTAATGTTATTGCATGTGATATAATAAATGTGAATCATAGCTAGTCAGCAGAAATCTAATCTTGGGGCCCTTCATCGCTTTCGTCTTCCTCATCGGATTCTGCTAGCTTATCTGGCGTAGCTGACGTTTTCATTAGCCTATATTCTTTATTCTTTTGAAACCTGAGAGGAATTATATTGTAGTCGCAGAGATCAATTAAGTCTTTTTTCTTTGCAACGGAAATAGACAATTTTTAAGACTAAAGCCGTTTTGTTTTTTTTTCCTTTTAATTCCATCGTGAAACTGATGCAGTTCTGGCCATTATTTAAATATTCAACCTCTATAATAATATCTGGGTTACATTTCTCAAATTTTACATTTTTAATTTCACTGATTTTTATAGGTTTTCCGTTCTTACATTTGAATTTACTCGGTTTTAGTACATCATCAGATATTTTTTTCCATTCTAAGAAGTCGCTGAAATCAATTTTTATTGTTTCAAATGGTTTAGGTTTGGTACGAGAGTTGGATATCAATGTACACCATTCTGATGGAGCCCATACTACGCGTTTTTTGATAAACCGCTCAATTGTTGCGGAACTGAGTCGACAGACATATAAGTATGGCCTGGTAGTAAGTATCGCACACTGATTGATGTTATATTAACAGAATCCCTAAGAAAAGTCGGGATCATTAGATGCAACTTCTTGCAAATATTTGTAGAATATGGTAGATATTTCGTTACTGCCACGTTCTCCGTCACATTCTCCCCACAAATAACAAAACCCATTTTGGGTTCCACTTTCGTAAACTATAAGATTGTAATAAGCATACTTACAATACTGTAAAATACAAAATATAATAAAAATCATATACGTAAAAAAAAATAAAAATAAGACTTACTCACACTTTTTTGTTGAAAATTACACAGTACCTATATTCCTAGTCTAGCTGTTTATATGTTTTCTTCTCAAGAACTATACCTTTATCCGTTAAATAGTTGCAGTAAAAAGCAATGATCACCTGTCACCAGTTTACCATAACGAATTTCTAAACTATGTTTTCACTATGTTTAATTTACATTTTACCTATGTTTAATTTCAATTTTACCTAATAAATTTTCACTTAACTTTTATTTAATCAATTTAGATTAATATTTAATAATCACACACATATAATATTGGCTTAATTGCTGTATATTCTGTACCAGACTGCACCCTAATAAGAGTTAATATATTTTCAGCATTTAGTTTATCATGCACTGTTGACCTGAAGATGCATAGCAAATTATAGTATGCAAAACCGGTCGCTGGTGGTAGAATAAATTGATTATGAGTAAGCCTTATTCTTATTTTTTTACCTATTTGAAATGGACTCACACTGGCAACATATTCAAGATTTAAAGATATTATATTATGAATATAAAAAAGAATGAAATTAAAAACAAAGATAATATATATTATGATTTATATTGTAATGACAATAACATTTTGAACTAACTAATGTTTAACGTTTCGATTTCCGGAAATCGTTTTCAAAAAAGGGTATTTTAAAAAATGTGCTAAAATGTATAATCAAGTTGATATACAAAGGTTATGTATTTTTAAAATAAATGATTGGCGTGCTTTGTCACGGTCTTGTAGTCAACAGCAACCTTATGGTTAAAAAAACTGAGGGTTTTGTTCTTACTCTAGGAATATCAAATTCTGACCATTTTTGTGTGTTTTTTGTGTTGTATGTTTGTTTTATCTATATCATATCTATATATTATACATAAATTGTAGTGCAAAACGTAGGTTTGTGAGAGATAGTTAGCACTGTGTCCAACACTACGTTAAATTGTTGGGTATTGTGTCTTGTATATGTAGTGTGTATACATTTTAGGTGATATTTCTTCGATTTCCTATTACTCCGCTATTTTCGGTATATTCTTGTTATTAGTTTATTCTTCTAGTATGGACAATCAAGTCTGCTGCATTCTGCTAATGGGCTTGCTGCACATTTGTCTTCGTTAAGTAGGATGATAGCTGCTTTATTGACTTTTCTTGTTTTTATGACTGTTTCTTTTATGATTATTGATGAATCGTTTCATTATACACTGTGCTCGTTGTCTCAGACATATTTGCATAACTAGAATTTGTCGAAGTCTCTGTTATTGATATATGGTTCACGCTCGATTATCCTGAAAGTTTGTGATCTTGATCTTTCCCAAGTATAAATTTATAAATGAATTCACACGGTACTTTTTGAATGCAGTGTTTTAATTCTTGTGTGTTGGTGGATTAAGAACAGGTACCAGTGATGTCGTCGAACGTATAGCCAAGCTGAAATGGAATTGGGCAGGTCACATAGCGAGACAAGATGGACCAGAAAACTAATTGACTGGCGCCCACGAGAAGACAAACGCAGCAGAGGAAGACCACCAACAAGCTGGATGGACGATATTAGACGAATATCCAAGAAATGGCAACAAGAAGCACAGAACCATGAAGAGTGGCAAAAAATGGGAGAGCCCATGTCCAGCAGTGGACAGAAGAGGTTGCATGATGATGATGATGATGTTGGTGAGTTTGGTTTTGGATAGGGTAGATCTCAGTGTACTGGTTGTTTTATATGGTGTTGTGATGTACTTGTTTCTTATCCTTTTTAATTTTTGTCATAAGCCCTTTAAATATGATTATGTTGTTATCTTTGAGACCTTTCGTGTGAGTGTTTCTGGATTGCTTGTGGTGTTTTGCTGTTTCTTGAATCTTGTGGAACTCCTTTTTTATAAATTACAACGAGTAGTCATTTTTTGTCAAAACCATTGGTAGCCGTTTTTTTTAATGCATTTTTATTAGAGCGGGTGTTTTGGGCATTTTAGCTATTATAATAAGTTGATAACTTCTGTTTTGATGATTGGCTAAACTTTGATTAAATATCCTGTGTCTTCTTTTGTGGTTTATACGTCTAGAAAAGAAAGTGAAATATTGTTTTCTTGTTCTTTAGTGAATTTGATTGATTCTTATTTATTGTTGACGTCCATCAGAAATTTATATAATGCTTCTGGTTCGCGAGATCAAATACAGAACACCTTATCCACATATCACCACTATGATTTTGTTTGACTTGTTTTTTTGTTTGTATACAATGTTTTGTTTAAAATAATCAAAAAATATATTAGCTAATAATGGAGATACATATGAGCTCATGAAGTTAACTGGAGTAATTAGAAACTGAGACCAAATTTCTACACAAAGGAATAGAAGTTCTTGAAAAACAAATTTAAAAAAATAATATTATTGTGTAAGGAAAAGAACGAAGTTAAAATAAAATAGATATTTCTGAAATACTTAAAGCAGTAAATAATTTATTTGAACTATCGCCAAAGAAGTCTGATTTTAATGGTATTATAGTCTTGGACAACAAAAAATACTCCAAATAAATTGGAGTTTATCTAGTATTTTAAAAAACAACATTTTTTTACAAAAACTAAAAAAAATAAAGGACTTAAATCCATTTTGAACGACATAAAGAAAAAACAGATAGAGCAATTAAAAATAATTAGGAGTCATTTACGTCTCGCAAAACAGAATAATGAGGAATTGTTTCATTAGAAATGGGGGATTATTATTTGAAAATGGCAATTAGTCTACAGCTACACAACTGGATAACTCAAATGTTAATTAATAGGATATAGTGATATAGTTGTCGTTACATCGAAAAGTGATCATAAAAATATCCTTCTTAAAGAAAAACTCAATGTATGTAACAAAAGCACAAACAAGTAACAAAAACACAAATTCTAAGCTACAGTAAATAAACAATAAAGATCCACTAGAAATAAACAAACGAATACATTATGAGTGATACGAGGAACACTCAAAAATCATAACATTAACAATGTGTAAACGTACATTATCTACCTCACAAACTATATTAACAGACATAAGCTACCGGTGAGTGTAGTTATTACCACATATCGTATCATTTGGTAGTCATTATACGCTAAAGAATTTACTGTAACTTGGTTTGACGACTGTTGATTCGCTATTAATGTTGTCGCAATGGCGTGAGCCAAGGAATTGTATATACTTGAATTTATTTATTTATATTTTATTATCAGAAGAAAACAAAGATGAAATTAAATTAATAAATGTTAGAATTACTTTTTAGACTACACACGCCGAATTTTTCTCCTTCCAGATTTTAATTTTATCCCGCTTCACTCCTGTACCAGATTTGTGGCTTTCTCACCCCTCTTGACCAGTTTTCGTAGCCGGCCAATCGGATTTTTTTTAACGTATATACCGGCAAAGGAACTGTTATCAACCAAAATTATGCAACGTACGGATTTACATCGCAAATTATACTATCTCTTATAGAGCTGCTATTCGACTTAGGCCATTGCCTTATAACTGACTTATTCTTCTCCTTAACTGTCTGATTTTCTGATTACAAACCGACACTTATGGAACCGGAAAAGCTAATAAAAAAGAAATCATTGGAAAGAATATCATTGGTTATCAACGTGAAAAATTATTAGCATTACAATAGCGAGATAAAAGAGATATCTCTTTTATCTTTTATTATGCTTTTACGCTTTATGTTTTTAATTATGCTTTTTACTGTCCATAACTTCAACTTTACGTCCATCGAATAGTAAAACTCATCATGGAAATCTATGGCAGGCAAATCGTGATACTGGGAGTATACAGCCCTACGGATAACAGTCTGGTAGCAGAACAGGATCAGTTCATGGATACCTTACAAGAAGAGATCGGAAAAGTGAGACCAACACAAGAAATAATAATAGCAGGGGACCGAAATGGAAGAACAGGGAAACAACAAAATGATAGCACGATAGGCCGTTTTGGAGAAGATGTGACAAACGATAATGGAGAAAGACTAATTGACCTGTGCGAACTGAACAATCTGAAAATTACTAACGGCTTTTTCAGACATAAGGACATATATAAATACACGTATGTACAAACAACGAGAAACATCAGATCCATTATCGATTACATAATAGTCAGCAAAAGTAGTACTATTAAAATTAGAGATACACGAGTAAAGAGAGGAGCTGAATGTGGCACTGACCACCGATTAATAATTTCACAAATGGGGTTTCCCTACACGTTGAACACCCAAACTAGAAGGAAGAAAGAACACGAAGAAGACCAAGTAGAAAATGAACAGAAAGAAGAAGAAATGAAGTTTAACATAAATTTACTTAAAAGAGGAATCCATAAGGGACTTATACCAGAGAAGACTGGACCAGAAGTTACAGGATTTCGGTTTCAGAAACGTCAAAGAAACGTACGAGCAAGTCAAACACAGCATAAAAAGGCGGCATTAGAAGCTTTGGGGAAACTTGAGAAAAGAAATACCCAACACAAAGTAGAAATAAATAAAGAAACCAAAAAATGTATTGAGGAGAAGAAAATTCTGTATATGAAAAGTATAAGCACCCAATCCCCAGAAGACACACAGAAGTACAAAGAGAAAAACAGAGAAGTAACACGAAGAAGGGCAAAAAAAAGAATGAAGAATGGGAAAAAATATGTGCACAAATTGAACAATGCATAGGAGGAACAAGGAATTCGGAATCCTGGAAAATACTGAAATCTTTAAGGAAGAATAACAACGAAAAGGTCCAAATACAATACATATCAGAAAAAGAGTGGGAAGACTACTATAAAGAACTACTCACAGAAAACCGCCCAGATTTCATAGAGACAGACACAGAACAGGAACAACAACAAAATCAGAATGAAGAACAGATTGAGATAACATTAATCGAACTAAAGAATGCTATAAAGACTTTAAAGAACAAAAAATCAGGGGGACCAGGAGGAATCGGTAATGAACTAATTAAGTACGGAACGGAAAAACTACACAGAATTATACACGAAATGTTCAGTAACGCCATAAACCTGAACGAAATACCAGATGAATGGTCCAAAGCATATATAACCTTGATACATAAAAAGGGAGATAAGAAGAAATGCGGGAACTACAGAGACATCAGTGTGATAGCATGTATGGGCAGGTTATATGGAAAAATACTGAAAGAAAAACTGGAAAAATCTATCCCAAATAAAATCGGAGAAGATCAGGCGGGGTTCACGGCAGGAAGATCTTGCATAGACCACATATATACACTCCAACAATTAGTTGAAAAAAAAATGGCAAAAAATAGACCAGTACACATGAAATGCATAGATTTAAAAAAGGCATATGACACGGTCCCCAGAAAACAACTATGGAACACGATGAAGGAAATCGGAATAACTCGGAGGTTAATAGAAGCCGTAAAAAACCTTTTCAACAACAACAAGGTAAGAGCGATAAAACCGGCAATAAATACTCCAACGAATTTAAGACCACAAAAGGCTTATTACAGGGATGCTCTACATCTCCGACATTGTTCAAGATATTCCTCGAACAAATATTAAAACCATGGAAAAGGAAATGTGAAGGGATGGGAATACCAATCCGGGACAACTTCTTGTACACATTAAGCTGTGCAGATGACCAAGTGGTAACGGCTCAAGATGAAGAAGATCTGTGCTATATGCTCCAAAAATTAGAACAGAAATACACAAAAAATATACTGGAAATAAATCTAGAAAAGACCGAATATTTAACAACAGAGCAAGAACCAGTGAGAAACTTGGAAATGGACGATAATAGGGAAATTAACGGCACTGACAAATTCAAATATTTAGCATTCATACTCTCAAAAAATGAAACCAGCAGATTAACACAGACAAGAACATGTATTAAACAAATGAACGGGGTACTGTGGGATAGACAGATTACCAGAAATACAAAGAAGAGAATTTATAACACCTTGGTACGCAGTATAATGACCTATGAAGCAGAGAATTGGGTAATAAATAAACGAAACAGGGCCAAAATCACAGCAACTGAAATGGAGTTCATGAGAAGAAGCTGCAGAGTGACAAAAATGGATTGCATCAGAAATGAGAAGATAAAACGAAGAATGGCAGTACAACAAGACATACTCAGCTACATCGAAGAAAAACGTTTAATTTGGTATGAACATGTGAGAAGAACAGATCATACAAGGTGGATAGCAAAGATTTCGGATTGGAGCCCAATAGGAAGGAGGAAAAGAGGTAGACCCCGAAGATCATGGAGGGATGAAGTGGACGAGGCCATGGAACGACGAGACCTTAGAGATGGAGAATGGCAGAACAAAAAGGACTGAAGACGTTGGCTAAAAGACGGAAGGCGGCGACAGCTGTAAAAATCCTTATATAAATAGATAGACTGTCCATAACACAGATACTATAGTTAAAAAAAAAACGAAAAGAAGAAAGGGTAAAACCAATAGTAGTAAATGATTACAATTCTACAATGAGAGCAGTTGATAGAGTTGACCAGCATATCAGCGATTACCCTATAACCAGAAAACATGGAAAGGTATACTACAAGAAAATATTCCACCATCTGATAGAGTTATGTCTTTGGAACTCTTATTTGTTATACAAGAAAAATGGAGAACAATACAATTTCGCATAAATGTGATTGAAATGCTATTTGAAACCTATCACTCCAGTATAATCCTGCCACAATTGGTCGTCCTGGATCGACTCTAGCGCCTCTTCGTTTATCTTATTTTCTAACATTTTCCAGAATATGTTCCTCCAACACAGAAGAAAAATAATCCGACACGTCAATGTACAATGTGTAGCAGAAAAAAGGATAATACCGGAAAAATAGTTCGAACAGAAACGAGATATATGTGTCCTAACTGTGAAGTGCCATTATGTGTTGTGCCATGCTTCAAAGACGATCACACTAAATCAGATATGTAAAATATACCTATGCTTTTATTGGCAAACAACGTTTTTAGCACTTAATTTTCCTGAGACGAGATAACTGTGACGGGATAATAATTTTGTTTTTTTTTAAGGGTTAATTTCTTTCCTATACCTTATTTTTGATTTTTTTTTGGAATTTACATTTTGCATTACTTTTATATATTAAAATATGCCAATAAAAATATTGTCACATTATTCACATATTCCACATATAAGGCAAGCGGCTAATTGCACTGCTTGCATTTTTTAAGGAAAACGAAGTTTTAAAGCAAAAACCTGTGCAAAGGTCAAAAAAAAATAATTTGTCAAATATTAGAATATGCTACATACCTATATAATAAATAAAACAAAAAAAAAGATTAATAGTGGTTCAACTTGAGTCTCAATGATATTGTCAAAATCCCTCATCTTTGATTTGACTTTCTGCTGGACATACTGTATATATTCTGTAATCTTCTAGATGTAATACTCGCGATTTCTTCATTAAAAAGATCTTTTATATCTGAAAATTTAAAAGTAGTATTCTTCTCTGCAATATAAGTCTGCCAAAATTAACTTAATCGAAATGAACTCGCAGTGGTCTGGCATAAGCCTCAATAGTATTTGATTCTTTTTTAGCCATTTCATTTACAATATATTTCTTAGTGTATTTTTTTTAATGTTTATTCACAATAGTCAAACGCTCGACTTTAGAAGTGAATTGTCAAAATTTATATTTTTTGATCATAAATCTAATCATATCTAATCTTGAATATCCGAAATCCTAAAATTTGATCTACATCTTGCTTCTGATCAAACATTATCATCTTAATTTGTTACCCGCATACCAAGACAATGTTTAACTTTCTCTTAATCTTTAACCTTGAACCTAATTCAATTTTTAATCAGTTAAGTGTTTCAGTTTTATGTTTAGAAAAATAAAGAAATCATCTACAAAAACCGTAACAACTGTAAAAAGTATATAATTTATCTTAGTATATAAACGATGTTCCAATTCTGATCTTTTATAACCTACTTGCTTAAAAAGAATATACCAGGCTTGCTTCTTTGCAGGCCTTGCCTCTTTCATATCAGGCTCTAGATGATTGTTTTAACCCGTAAATTGCTCTTTTTAAATTTAAAATTTTATTTCTGAACGGAACGGAACGGAATTCTGAACTGAACTTCTGAAATATGGAGGTGCAAGGATTGTTTCATGCATACGAGTGTTCACACATAGAATCTATCACACATGTCCTCCATTTTAAAAAAGGGTGGCAAAAGGTCGCTAAATAAACCCAGCTCTAACACCCAGCATCTTTTGTACAGTAATAAAAGAAAAAATAGAGCAACACATGAACCATTATGGCGAAGAACAAACCGGATTCCGAAAATCCAGATCATGTCTAGATAATATATTCATCATGAGACAGGTGATAAAAAAGAACAAAGAAAAAAATATTTAAACACATATGACCTTTATCGACTTGGAGAAAGCATGTGATTGCGTGTACAGAAAACAACTATGGAAATCAATGAGAAAAATGCACGTTAGAGAGAATTGGATCAATATAACACAAAGACTATATAAAAATAGAAAATACTACTTATATAAAAATATAGATTTTTAAATCGAGACTAAATAAATTTTACAACAATACCAATAATAATAAACCCAACAGTATCAAGACCGCGTATACAACTCTTCCATATATTGTAAAAGGTTTATCCGAACAACTAGTGAATCTTCTAACCAAAAATAATATAACAGTGGCTCACAAAGGCAACAACTTTTTAAATAATTATTTCACTAAACTAGAAACACAAACTCCAAAACTCAAAAAATCACATGTTGTTTACGAGATACCATGTATTAACTGTAAAAGTGTCTATATTGGGCAAACCAGTCAACTGCTTCAATCTAGAATTCGTTCTCACAAATATGACAAAAACAACATCACTGCGCTCACAAAACATGAAAATGGGAAAAAACATAAGTTTGACTTCGAAAACATCAAAATTTTAAAAACCGAGCAAAACAAAAAGAAGAGGGAGATATGCAAATCAAGGAAATACCAACGAAATCAATGACAAAAAAGATACACAGAACCTAAATAAAATATATTTCATATCTCCACTTTACCTTTTTCGAAAACACCAACGATACGCTCATATAAAAATAATTATTGATATATTAATGACAGTAAACCATGAGATATCAGATATCAATTTTTATTTCTATCAATTCATTAATGTCAGTGTCCCGTTTTACAGTTTGGTAAGTTTTTAACATATTTTTCATATTGTTACTAATATCGCTGTATTTACTAAGTTTGATGTTATTGTATGGTTTGAAGAGGGCTGTAATCTTATTTGTTAGATTATCAACGAAGGGTAATCTTTTATATCTAAATCTTTATTCAACGGTCCATCATAATAGTGGGAGTTGTAAATTAATTGTTTAAGGAGTGCCTTTGGATAACCGTTGTTAATAAATATTTCAAGTAATTTGCTCTAACTATTATGTAGAAAGTGGTCGTCGCATATATTGAGTATTCTATTTTTCATAACAAAAGTCTATTTTCTCGTGTCAAAGATAAAACACCAAAAATGTATACCACCAATACAATCTATAAAATACCGTGTTTGGGCTGCGAAGGTTGCTATATTGGACAGACAGCCAATGGTTAAAACAACGTATTACCAAGCACAAAAGTGGCTGCTATAAAGGTAAAAACACACGCGCTGTTGTCGAACACTCCATCAATACAGGTCACAAATTTGACTATACGAATATTAAAATCCTACAAAAATCAACTAATTATAAAAACAGGTTGTTTCTGGAAATGTGTTATATTACTAAAACACAAAATGTAATAAATTACAAAACAGATACAAATCAGCTAAGCAGCATCTACAGTAATATTCTACAATTTATTTAAATCAATATTAATTTACGATATACCTGCTACCTTATTTTTTATATATAAAAATTTCAGAAAAATCGTCTAATCCACTATACACTTTTTGTTGTTTTATATGTATATTAACTAATTTTGAAAATTATCAGTCTAATTGTCAAAGTGTCAAACTAATGTTAGTCATGTCTCTTTTTTTTGTGAACAATTCTACCTCTGTAAGTACATATTTATGTAATTTTATCGTAATGTTGCTTATCTCATTGTTTTAATAAATTTGTAGAGCACTTTTGATGCAGCCAGTAATCAATTGGCGAAATATTAAGTGACTAAAAAACAGAATTGTTTTAATCTCAGACCGATAAAACCTGACATATATCCAACAAAATATTTTAAATGATATACGGTCGATAATAAACAAAAAATTGTATATATATATATATATACATATATATATATATATATATATATATATATATATATACACATATATATATATATATATATATATATATATATATATATATATATATATATATATATATATATATATATATATATATACAGGGTGTTTCAAAAAAGTATGTCATAAATTAATTCACGCATTCCGGGGACAAAAATAAATTGATTGAATCCAACTTACCTTAGTACAAAAGTGTATACAAAAAAAGTTACGTCCCTTTGAAAACACAAAATAAAAATTATTTTTTTGCATTATCTTCTAAACTACTTGATTTTGTAATCAAAATGGACATGCTACTTTCTTGTTCTAACAGCATTTTTCATACAAAGGAAACAACAAAATCTAAGCGCACAGAAAAATCTTAAGGGGGTGTGCAGCCCTAAATCAACCCAAACATTTGAGTACGTTCAAATCAAATGAATTTTATAGCATCATTAGTTTAACACATTATTTTTAAAACTTTTTTGCCTGTTCTCACTTTTTCAAAAAACAGTTTTTATTGAGTTACTGCCCTTTTCATTAACCTTTAAAAAATTGCATGCAACTAAATAAATGGCTTAAATGAATTAACAAGTACAAAAAATGTCTATAACCTCTATAAATATGATATTGCAATAAATGTTCAAAATGACCCCCTATTTCTTCAATATACATTCGGAATCGTTTTAATAAGAAAAACCGAATGCGCTGAAAAATCATATTTTTCTGACGAAATTGATTTGCAGCTTCAATTATTCTAACCCTCAATTGTTGTTCGTCCTCTATTGTTACAGAATCCACTTTCTCTTTCATAAACCCCCAAAAGCAAAAGTCCATGGGGTTAAGACCTGGACTTCTGGGTTGCCAAGAAATAGGTGCGTCACGATCCCTTCCAATCCACTAACTAGGATACTGCCTGCAAAGGTATTCCCGGACTTCATTACTGTAATGCGGTGGAGCGCCATCTTGTAGAAATCACATATTTTGCCTTATTGCAATATTCATTTCTTCCAAATACTCTTGTAAATCGTTTGCCAAGAACTGCAAATAATTATGCATTTAAATTGTTGGGAAGAAATACTGGGCCTATTAGATTGTTATCCACAATTCCTGCCCAAACAGTAACTTTGAAAGACCTTTGGTGATGAGTCGTTTTTTTGGCGTGAGGATTTTTGTCGGCCCAAATGTGCTCGTTACGATGGTTTGTTATTCCATTTCTACTGAAGGTAGCCTCGTCGATAAACAAAATATTTCTAATAAAATTCGAGTGTTTCCATTAACAACCAATCGCAAAATCCAATCCGTTTAGGATAATTTTCAACCAATAACTCTTGACCGTTATTAAGTTATAGAGTTTACGCAGCTGATCCTTCAAACGCCTTCAATCCCTTACGCGAGGAACATTGATTTAAGCAGTTATTACCCTCGTACTTGTTCCAGGGACTTCTTTAATGATTTCTAAAATGTCTTCATCAGTTGCATCCATTATTGGACGACCACTATTTCCAGCAACTTGCGGTTGGAATGTACCCGTTTCCCGTAAACGACGATCAATGGTCAGAAATAATCGTCTATCGGGTGTATTTCGATTGGGGTATTTTACTGGACAACTCCTTGCAGCTGCTGCTCTATTTCCTTGACAGTCACCTACGATATTCCCGATAGTTTATTGAAATCATAATTTAATCTGATCCAACTTACCCAAAGTTAAATGCATATCTGCATTTCCTGAAATGTGTCATAATTGTAATTTTATGGCCAACTAGGAAAATCCACCTAGGTTTTTAAAAAAGTAATAAGAGGCAAAAAAGTTTTAAAAATAATGTGTTAAACTAATGATGCCACAAAATTCATTTGATTTGAACGTACTCAAAAGTTTGGAGGGAATTTAGGGCTGCACACCCCCCTTAAAATTTTTCTGTGCGCTTAGATTTTGTTGTTTCTTTTGTATAAAAAATGCTTTCAGAACAAGAAAGTAACGTATTCATTTTTATTACAAAATGTCAAGTAGTTTAGAAGATAATGCAAGAAAACAATTTTTATTTTGTAACTTCAAAGGGCTGTAACTTTTTTTGTGTACACTTTTGTACTAAAGTAAGTTGGATTCAATCAATTTGTCCCCCCCCCGAATTGCGTGAAAAAAAAAATTATCATATGAATATATATGTAAAAATAATTAAGAAATTATAAATAAATTTCTTTAACTATTCTATATGGCTCCCCATATTTTACTTTCAAGTTAGTGAGCTCGGAGCGGCGTAAAAACCTCAACTTCAATCAACAGTCCTCGAAGTTGGAGAACTTCTGCGGAAATAAGAATGGCAAAAGTTAGTTTTTCAGATTCTTCTCGATTTATCTCTCGCTCTGGTTGTGGTTTTGACTGAGATTAATTAATTTAATTTTTGCTGAGTCGGTATCGACATTCCTCAAATATTGAAGTAGCTTACAGGTTCCAAATGACGGATGAGTTAGTTGATGGAGGTTGAGATTCTCCGCTTTGGATTTTTAATCACTGATTTGTCATATGCGGACAGAGTGGGAAGATATACCGAAATGTGATTAATTAAAAAATTTCTGGCATTCGTATGGATGATATAAATGACTCGTTGAATGTGTTGGATATCTGATAGGGAAAAGATAAATAACTGTTTTTAAATGCAAAAAGGAACCTCTTAACAGCGTAAGGAGACCTATCGTAAACAACCCACGGATATTATATTTAAAAATAAAAGCACATTATTATGAATTTCATTCTCTGCTTTTGTTGAGAAAAACACATGTACAAAATATAGGCTTTTTATAAAATAAAGGTATAAGCATTAATAATCATTAAATATAAATATACAGTGTAACCTATTTAGATTTAAACCACTTAAGTCAAATTTTAAGTTACTAACCGATTGTAAAAATTTTTGCATTTTTAGCTCTACGATAGGGTGGTCATTATTACTAATTACCTAAATATTAGTTTTTTTAGTATATTTTTTAGTATATTTGGACCAATAGGTCCAAAACAAATCCAGAGAATAATGTCTATATAGAGAATAAAAATAAAACATTTTGATATCTTTATATTAATCAGTCATAAATTTTGATAATTTGAACCTTTCTAAATGCAGTGTTCTTTGTAATGCGGCAATGGTTTTATTATTAGTAATTCAAAGATTTACAATGGTGCAATGGAACTGGGCAGGCCATGTGCTAGTGTCAGAGATGGAAGATGGATCAAGAAAATTCTAGAGTGGAGATCTAGACACAATGCTGATTGTAATAAAGGACATCTTTCAACAAAATGGTCGCATGACATCAAGTAAATTCAGCACAACTGGATTTAAGGTGGTTAAGATCGGATGCAATGGAATTATTTACAGCTATAAACTCAAAAGAGCTGATGATGACGATGATGATGATGCAACTGTTCGAAAGTTCGTGTTGCTATATATGAATATACTACATGATTTTTTTTACTTGGATACTAAAAAAATGGGAAAATTTTAAAGATTGCTTTGTATTGATATCTACAGTACAACAGTCAATTAAGGAGAGTGACGCAAACTTGTAACAGAATCAACTAACTGTGCGAGATGCAAATAAGATAGGCCGTTTCTTCTTCTTATAGTGCCGGGCACGTATAGTACGTTGACGAATTATCTTAAGGCCAGATGTCTGTCTTTTGCGACATGCAAAAGATCGCCAGTGTTATTTATGCCTGTCCAGTTCTTTCTGTTCTGTAGCCACGGCATTTGTTTGCGACCTACTCCTCTCTTGCCTTCAAACTTTGCCTGGATGATTAGTTGAGGGATTGCATATTTTTTCCTCTCAGAATATGGCCGAGGTATCCAATTTTTTGTACCTTGATCAAATTGAGTAGTTATCTCTAAGTATTTTTCTTTCTTAAGACTTCCTCGTTTCTCACCCTATCTGTCCATGGTATGCGGAACATTTCAAAGGCCTCCAACTTATTAATGGTATAGGTCATCTACTGATAAGAAAATCAAAGAAATATGAGCTTATAACATTTTAACTAATCTACTTAGATTTTAGTAAGTAATATGCGGTTCATTGCTAGCACAGTGGACTAGCTGTAACAATTAGTTCTTTACCGTCTATCAGGGTGTTCTATGAAGGCATATTAAAAGTACTATCTATATCGACAGTTAAAGTTTTAAGAAATTTATTTAAAACAATGAAATTATGTAGATAATCCTTTTTTTAAATTTGTTGAGATCATTACTAATTGTGAAATAACAAGTATTTACATGGTTATTAAAACCGATTTTTATTCTTGTTACAAATAGGCCTCTTCTGTTTTTATAAAGAAAAATAGATAGTTAAATAAATAATCAAACCATGAAAATGCAGTTGTAATTTAAATTGCTGTAGCATTTTAATTTCACCCCATATATCGTAAAAATGGAAAAAGACGCTTAATTTTTATGAATTTCTAAGATTGATATTCGAAAAATTTTGGAATATGTTTATAACAAACAAATTGCTCTTTTGTTTGATCTTGGTTACGCCTAGATATTTACGCAGGCAATAAATAAGAATCTTTTAGCTTTTGCTGAAAGAGAATCGATTTTAAGTGATGATTTTTTTTCCTAGGGGGAGGTGGGAGGCCGCGAGAAACGGTCGCTTTCATTGTGAAGGTCCGAATTTTGTCATAGTAGACTTCGATTTTGACAGCCGTGAGAATAAGTTGTTTTTTCAACTTTTCTCAAAATGTTTATTTTTTAACAAGTGGGGTGTCTCAAATAAGCGATTCAATTGAAAACGACGGCGAAATAGGTCAGTCTAGTCATCAGTGAAGACAAAACCAAGTACATATTGGTTAATAAGGATCCTATAGCAAATAAGGAACGGGAAATATTATTTGGAAGTCATACCTTTGAAGCTGACATTTTCACATACTTGGCTTGCTAGTGACTACTACCAATAAAACAACCGAAGAAATTAAAAGACGAATAAACCTTATAAATAGGGCATACTAAGGACTCCAAAAACAGTTTCACCCAAAAAATATACAAAGAAAATCTAAAATTATTATATACAAAACACTGTTGAGGCCGGTCCTTACGTACGGAGCGGAAACGTAGACTCTAACGCAGGAGGATCAAAGACTTCTGGGAATACTCGAGCGTAAGATACTCCGCAAAATATTTGGAGCTTTAAATGATCAAGGGCAGTGGCGCAAAAGATTCCATTTTGAATTATACCAACTCTTTAATGAACCAGATTGTAATGTTGATTAACACACAGCGACTTAGATGAACTGGATACATAATACAAATGCCTGACAACATGATTGCTAAAAAGCTGACGACAGAAACACCTATAGGAAGAAGAAGCAGACGTCAATCACAAATTGGGTGGATAGATGGAGTTAAGACCGACTTAGAGTTACTGGAGATCAGAAGATGGCAACACGTTGCTAGAAACAGAACAGAATGGAGACTAATCTTAGAGCAGGCCAGGATCCACAGAAGATTGTCGAGCCAAAGATAATGAGGATGATGAATTTGTAGCCATTATTTGTTCAATTCTCTCCTATAATCTTCCTTTCTTATGATAACTAATACGAATGGTAATCTGGAATATAGAGAGATATTGAAAGGTAAGTATGTTTATTTAAACTATGGATGCATATTGGTTTTTTGAGAGGTTTAGCCAATTTACTTTATCATTCTAGAAGCAATCTTCTCATAGGTATCGGGTTTTTCTCGTCCCTCGTCAAAGGAGTAGGTGACATCCTTTATTTTTCCCAAATATAATCCCTTTCCAAATCTATTAACCCACGTTCCAAAGCTCACCTTTGTGTTCTTTAAATCACCTATGCGCCAGTTTTCAAGCTAAACTAACTTGCACCTGGATGTTCTTTTCTGTTCATCTCCCACTTCCTATCCAGACAAGTTACGTTACATTACTATAATTTAATATGATCTTTATTGTATAGAATCTTTAACATAAGTATAAAAAATGTTTTGTTGACCAAATGATAAACAGGTTGCTGGTGTGAGCACATATTCATGAATATTAGAGACAAAGGTCTTATATTTACAATAAGAGTTAAGTTGTTGTAGCTATTTATTAAGACAAAGATTGTGCGACCGGTTTCGCTCTCTACTATTTATGCAGCATCATCAGGCCCTCAAAAAACTAAAGGCATCAGTACAAGAGGTCTATTGTGCACCATCCGTACGGTAAAGTTGCCCTTCTAGCCTAGCTTTTGTAGAACTATCACAAAGTCTATTATAGCCTTTGGTGATAGTTCTACAAAGTCATAGGACTCGAGTTGAAATAATATTGAGCTTTATTATTATATTCTACTCTTTTCAACCTATACAGTTGCATAGATAGCCACCATCTCATCCTTGGCATGACAAGACAAAATTTGCCAATTACAATTTCTGTCAGTCCGATTTTATTCCTGCGATTATAGGTGGCATTGAGATATTAACGTTAACCTAAAAGGCAGCGAAAATTTTAAGAATAGTCCAGAGATCCATGGAAAGAGTCATGCTAAAATCCTAAAAGGGACAGAATACACAATAACACTATCGGACAAAAAACAAAGGTCAAATACATCTCAAACATGTAACTACAACTATAAGGAATACAATGATTATATTCTATGAGCCACTAATATATATATATATATATATATATATATATATATATATATATATATATATTAGTGGCTCATAGCATGTATACTTCGTAAGTATTAACCACATTTTGCATAACCTTAGTCAACATTTTAAATTTTACGTTATTTTTAATTAAAGTGGTTATATACTTTCAGGTTACACTGATGATGGAATTTACATTCCGAAAACGTTCTGTAGTGTATTTGTTTGTAAAGCTTGAATATCTAGGCCACATATTGAGACACGATAATTACCTTCTACTTCAATTGATTGTACAGGGAAAAATAGACAGTAAGCGTGGGCCAGGCAGGAGAAGACACTCGTGGCTCCAAAATCTGAGGAAGTGGTTCGGGCTCACATCGGTCGAACTATTCGATTTGAAATAAATCTTTTGTGATACATGGTATACAGCCAGCTACAGGAACTTAGTTTCCTAGTGGATTTGAAGAAGCTTCGTTTCCAAACGATAACCAAAATCACACACTTTCCACCAAGTCTGTAGATGTGTTTGTTCTCGGCGAGGATTGGTTTATTCATGACTGAAAAATATCCATTAGGAGGCACATAAAATTCAAAATGGACTTTAATATAACAGAAATGAAATCCATAGAGATAACAGTTAGCAGAGTGGGTCTGTGATCCACTCAAGAACTTATGAACCAAGATCTGAAAATAATTAGAAGTCTCTACTGGAATCAGACAGCCAATCTCAGAGTTGAAGGTGAACACACTGACTATGTGAAAATTTTGCGTGGAGTGAGGCAAGGCTATATTTTGTCTCCTCTAATCTTCAATCTGTACTCTGAAAGAATATTAATCGAAGCTTTGCACGAAACTGAAAAAGGTGTTCTACTAAATGGTTACCGGCTAAACAACATTAGATATACAGATGACACAAAAAAAGAATAACAGAATGTCAACTCTACGTCAACCAATCCCCTGTAGAAAGGGTGACGCACTACAACTACCTCGGCACCATAATAAATGAAGAATGGACCAACAACCAGGAGATTAGAGCATGCATCGGAAAAGCTAGATCCACCTTCAATGGGATGAGGGCCTTCTTCAAGAGTCACAACCTCTCTCTTAATACAAAAGTAAGAATGCTGCGATGCTACGTCTTCTCTGTGCTTTTTTTATGGTGTTGAATCGTGGAGCTTGAACGAAGATATGTGCAGAAAACTGGAAGCATTTGAGATGTGGCTATATCGGAGAATGCTTAAGATTTCGTGGACTAACCGAGTCACAAATGAGGAGGTCCTCAGAAGAATGAGGAGGTACTGATCACCATCAAATCCCAAAAGTTACAGTTCTTTGGACATATTATGCGAAATTAATCCAAATATGCTCTCCTTCAAGCCATCCTGCAAAGAAAAATATTTAAAAAACGAGGTCCAGGAAGACGAAGAACATTTTGGTTTAAGAAAATCAGAATGTGGTTTAATACAACATCTGTACAGCTTTTCCGCGCTGCTGCAGATAAGATAAAGATTGCCATGATGATCGCCAACATTCCTAACGGATAGGCACATCAAGAAAAAGAGAGTGGGTTGTAAGTCCAGCTACTCGAATATTTCCAATGTTTTTATACACTGTTAAAAAAAGGGAAGAAATGGTCATTTCTTAATCCAAACAAAGAGCCCTTAGGCTATTTAATTAAGAAAGAAAAGGTGAAAGATGTTAAATTACTTCTAAGTAAGCTAGGTGTTTACTAATAGCATCCTGCCATATTATTTTGGCAGACAATTTTATCAGCTGATACAAGTAATGCAGTTGAAAACTTTATTTCAAGGGACAATAATGATGATGATGTTAAAAGCTGTTTTGTTTAACATTACCTATTTTACACTAAGAACGAGTTTATTAATTAAAATTTAAAATTTACCCGATAATAATTCTATTAAATACCTTGTTATTCCCAAAGCCTCATGTCATTTTAATTTTGGCACTTCCAAAGATTTTTGTTAGTCTGTATAAAGATTGACAATATAATTTGTAAGAAACTATATCTCTTCCTAAAGTTGTATCTTAATTTCTTTTTTTTTTTTTAATAAAAATCTGTAAGTTGTAAGTTTTACCATTTCATGGATTTTATGGATATTTTGAAAATGTCCATGACATTACGGTCTGGTAAAATTAGTGTAATTTCTTAATTTCCAAATAGTGTTTTTTTCAAAACAATAAAATATCAAAATTTTTTATATTAATAAATAAATGTTGAAATCGTTATTTTGTTTTAAGGAAGAACCTTTCATAAATAAATTTACTTTTTTGTTATGCTATTTTTTCCGTAAGACATTATATTAATAATTACCTATATATTTAAAATTTTACTACTGCAGGTACATAATATACATAAACAACAAAATATTGACGTCTTAAAATATGCTATATTTTTAGCTTAATATTTTGCAGAAAACATAACACAAATAGCCGTGCTAATATGGTGAATTTACTAACATGAATAAATAACTTTAAAAGGTAAAAGGTCAGCATCAAAGCACTTTCTCAAAGTCGTCCAGATGGTTTCAGGAAATCAATCGCCGTCAGAAATGGCAAACATTTCATACGTAACCACAATATCCTTGTAATACATCATCTTTTACGTTTACGGAATATTTAGACAACGATAAATCAACGACACGTGAAACCTCGGAGTTAGGAGAAACAGAACAAAGCTCTTTCTACATGCATTTAGATACCTACCAAATGCAATATTAACGCCACATATCCTCGGGGATCTAAATAAGAGTTCTTGAGGGTTCTTTGAACTACCGAAAGCCGTTAAAGCGGCAACTTTTGTTAATCTTGTTGTTTAGAGAACTGTACAATTTGAAACTTAATTAATTTCATTTGGAACTTTAATGAATACCTGAGTTCGATTTATTTTCAATAAATTTGCAACATCTTAGATTTCTCCTCATTCATCGTTAAATTGCGAAAATTGAAACCTTAGACTTTTAATTATTTGTAGTAAATATCAAAAACTACGGTAATGTTATATTTTATTTCCAACAAAAAGTTTTTGGTTGCTTACGACCGGTTTTTTGATAATCCGTGGATCACCAGGGAGTTTAAATTAAGCTTTATAAAATGGGCTTTGGTATACAATCTATACAATCAATATATCATGCGGTCCATATGTATGGAATAAATTCATTTTTAGCGATATTATGTACTATATGAAAAAAACCTGAAACAGGTCGATTTTTATTTTTAAATTGACAATTTACAGTATAAAAATATTATCCCCCCATCACTCCCTTTGAATTATAAGCACTCACTCGAAAATTTTAAATATTAAAGGGGTCGTATGGTACCCTTTTGGAAAGAGATTTTAGTTCTCTGTTCAGCAATATCAAGTTTTTTAAGTTTGGTGCAATCATAACTGGGAAAATTGATTTTTAAGATGTCAAATTTTGATAATGTCTCTATCACAAAACTTTAGGATAAATGAAGATAATAATACCACATAATATTTAGAATGTACTTTTCAATGTACTTTACAATTAAATTAAATGTTCAAAATGACCACCATTCACTTCTTGACAATAATCGAGGCGATTTGGTAATTCTCCTACATTTTGTACGACCTCGGGGTTATTTTCTTAATTTCTTTCGTTATCCTAACTTTTAAATCAGCAATACTGTTTGGTCTATTAAAATATACTTTAGATTTTAAATAAACCCATAATAAGTAATCGAGAGGAGTCAAATCGGGGAATTAGCTGGCCATTCGATCGTTCTACGTCTTCCAATCCACCTATTATGAAAAACCTCATTTAAGTAATTTTTAACTATATGTGCAAAATGCGGTGTAGCTTCGCTTTTTATAGTAAATCGATCGATCTATCTCATTTGGATGATTAACATCAGGAAAAAATCTTCGTAATGTAGGCACTAAAAAGTCAATCAAAAAATCTAGATAAACCTCACCATCAACTGTGGCCTCAAAAAAATAAGTTATATATACAATATATACAGTTCTGTTTGTTAACTGTTCCGTTTAAATAAAACGTCGCTTCATAAAAAAAACTATTTTGTTTATGGACTGCAAAGCTGCGTTCATTCTGTCCTCCATTATTTCACAGGATTCTGGCCTTCTATTAGGATGATCTTCATTTAACTCCTGAACCAACTGAACTTTTGTAAAGGTGGTATTTTTCTTTATGCAAAACTCTCAAAATAGATTATTTACTTACGTCATTGACGGCGGCAAGTTCTCGAGTTGTCTTATGCGGATTTTCCTCAATCTCTAGAAGTGCATCTAACTTTTCTTCATCAGTAAATTTATCATTTTTACCTGATTTTTCAATATTTTTTACATGTCCAGTATAATGAAACTTCTTTTACATGTCCAGTATATCGAAACTTGTTTACCAGTGTATTTATTATTAAAACATTTCACAAACTTCCTTTTGAGCTCTTCTTTTATTACCACAACCAATCATAATTAAAATGTCTATTCTTTGAGGCTCTTAACTTAACTTTAAGAAACTTTAAATAGGTACCTAAATGACAGTAGCCTACTAGATTCATGTCAATTGTTTATTTGGCTTTTTGACTAATATTTTATTATTTTTAAAGTTTTTTCCCTAATGTTTAGCAGAGCAGATACGAAAATACCTGATTATTTTTAAAGTATATTTTAATAGACCAGGCAATATTGTTGATTTAAAAGATAGGATAACGAAAGAAATTAACAAAATAACCCCCGAGGTCATACAAAATGTTGTACGAGAATTCCAAAATCTTCAGGTTTGAATATGATCAAATTTTCTCAGGTATGATTGCAACAAACTCATAAAAACATTATATTGCTGAACAGAGGACTAAAATTCCTTTCTAACAAGGTGTCGCAAGACCCCTTTTGTTATTTAAAATTTTCGAGGGGGTGCTTATAATTCAAAAGGGGTGCTGGAGGGATATAATATTTTTATACTGTAAATTGTCAATGTAAAAATAAACATCGACCTGTTTCAGGTTTTTTTCAAATAGTACATAATAACGCTAAAAATGAATTTATTCCATACATATGGGCCGCATGGTATATATATATATATATATATATATATATATATATATATATATATATATAGTAAACTCTTAAATATTGGGGAAATCTGCAAGAAAGACTCTAATGTGTATCAATTGTTTCGCCGAACGTTTTCGCCAAAGAGAATTAATTTGGCTTCTTCAGGGCTGAAAGAGAATAAATTATAATTAGCTACCATATATTATCTATTAAAACTGTTATATATATATATATATATATATATATATATATATATATATATATATATATATATATATATATATATATATATACAATAGACAAAAATATCGAATATTTTGGAATTTTCAAAGTTTTTTCAAAATAAATTCTGGTCAAGCAAGTCATTTATTGTAAAATAGTGTTTATTTTATCAATGTTTAATGAACAATTTTAAGTTTTTATGCGGAGAAAATTGTGAAAAAAATAAATGTTTAATAATATGTAAATAATGTTATTTTACTCTTTTACTCTAAACGGAAATAATAATTTAAATTGCTTTAACAACTGGTTTAAACTGAAAGAAGTGCATGATCAGTAGCGAGTATTCCCCCCTCTTGCTCTTATTACTGCTTGCATCTTTCTCAGCATGCTCGCAAGTAAATTTTGGACATATCCTTGGAAAATTGCATTCCATTCATCCTGTGCAGTAAGTATGCTGCGTTTTAGGTGATCTCACATGTGCTCTATTGGATTTAAATCCGGGATAGACGGTGGCCAATCCAATCTTCAAATTTGGACCTCATCAACATAATTACTCACTATAGCAGAGGCATGTGGTCGAGCATTATCGTGCATTAACGTGAATATTTCATATCCAATGTAACCAACATATGACAAAACATGATCTTGCAGGATTTTTTTAAACGTAAGAATCACCAGTCATCCATCCAATCACTTCCACAAGTGCGGTACGTACCTTCAAACTAATACCTTCCCAAATAATTATGCCATGAACTACAAAACTAACGGTCTGGGCGAGACTGCAGCTGGCGCATCGTTCTCCAACTCTTCTGTAGACGTAGTTTTGACTATCTGGCTTCCATAATAGGATTCTGGTCTCATCAGTTAAAAAAACGTTTTTCCAGTTATCGATATTCAACTAAATATGTGTTCTTACAAATTTCAAACGACGAGCTTTATGATTTTGGAGAAGACGTGGAACTTTGGCGGGGCGTCTGGGCTTTAGGTTTGTTTCTTTTGATTTTCGTCTAACTGTTTGTCAACTCATATTAACTTTATATTAGGTCTAATATTTAATAGCTCATTTCTGAGGTGCATCGATGTCAATAAACGATTTCGTGTAGAATTAAGAACCAAAAAACGGTCATCAATTGCGGTTGTGCACCTTGGGAGTCCTTGATCAGGCCTTCCTACAAAATTTTCTGTTTCGCGGTACCTTTTTAGAGTATTTGAAACTATAGATTCAGTTCTGCTGAGACGTTGTGCGATACATTTTTGTGCATATCCTTCCTCGTACAAAATTACAATAAGTGCTACTTGGACTTCATCGCAGTGCCGAGTTGGTGAGATACTTGTTTTAAACTAGTTAAATCAAAATAATATTTAATTAAACTTAATAAATTAAACTAAAAATAACGGAATTAGTATGATTTTGCCTTTACGTGAAGAAGGATTTTTATCAGCCTTATCAGAAGGATTTTTTATAGGTAAGAGAGAGCAGAAAGCGAAAAAGAATTAGGTGTACAGGTATATGGTGCATCGTTTGCTGTATATAAACATTTGGCCTGTAATAGGAGTAAAATAAGTAAATAAAGGATTGAATCAATATTTTAATGAAAATATATATTTTTATTTTCATATATGTATAAAAGGACTTAAATGCAAAAAATTTTTTTGCACATACTCTGCAGTAAAATTCATTGTTAATTTTGTTATTAATATAAAAACACAATACAATACACTGCAACATAATTCAATATAATAATACAATACAAATTAAAATGCAATATTCATAAGTATTTAAAAATGACAATAGACGTAACTTACCTACGCATATGTTTTTTGATTTTTAATTTACCATGATGAAAATATTAATAAAAAAAATATTGTTTGGTGATACAACTGTTAATTTATCTGACATTGACAAATACAATATTTAATTGTTGTTTGTTGTGTATATAAGTACACATTTGAAATTTCTTGAGATATTTACAAGTTTTAATTTATAATTTAACATGCCTAACGAGGCTTGTTACTCCCGTGCAAATTTCCAAAGTCGAACGCGCGTATAGAAGTATAACTTCAAAAACCAACAACTCGGATTATGTTGTAAATTTTCATTTTATTTTAAAATTTAGCATTTTTGCGTATATTACATATATTTAATAAAATTAACGTGAGGTTCTTAAATATTTCAAAAATAAAAAAGGAAATTCATATTGGGATTCGAACTCACATTCACCAGAGTATGAACCAAACACTTAAAATCTTTGCCAATTAGACATGACACAAACGTATTTTAAAATTGACAGTTCTAGGTCATAGAGTGATTTTTATTGAGATTATTATTTTGAAATACAAAAGAAAAAAATAATTATGAACATTTAATAAATAATAATATTAATAAATATTATATTACATATATATATATATATATATATATATATATATATATATATATATATATATATATATATATATATATATATATATATATATATATATATATATATATATAGAATATATATATATTATATATATATACATATATATATATATATATATATATATATATATATATATATATATATATATATATATATATATATATATATAATATTAAATATATATACAAAAGGAACATTTTTATTCTCGAGAGAGGAAGAGAGAAAAAATATATCTTTAGTCTCTCTCTTATTCATTATCTTACATATGTAATCATTTCACCGATTCACTCCCGTACAAATTTCCAACGTGGAGCGCGCGTATAGAAGTATAACTACAAAATTACAGGGTAAAGTGTAAAACTTAATATTTGTTGACATTTAACGACAGGGATACTGTTAGAATACTAAAAGTAATATAATGTATATCCCTCATGCATCAAAAATTTCCTCTTCATCATCTTCTGGTTAATCATTAGCGTTGTTAGATGCATGTAAATTTTTATAAAAATGATGAATATGGTAGCAGTGACATCAAGTCATCGAACTTTTGGCGAGAACAAAATTATTAACAATTGTCTTGTAAGTTACATTGAATTTAATACACATGAGTTACAGGCATAAACTGAGTCACAACAGACAGCAAATAACAGCAGTACGTTGGTTGCCTCCACACTTTCAACATTTTAAAAACTTAACTTAACTTTATGTACAAACCATGTTTTTCATTATATAGCTTTTATAATTCTATATTTTCAATCAGACTAATTGTCAAAATTTGAATTTTGAGAAAGAAAAAGTGTAAATGTCTAACTCTTCTTGGACATATTATGTTTATACCAGTAACATCAATAACGTAAAAAGACAACAATGATACAATTGTGATATACTAACAACTACACGGATGTGTTATTACCTTTTTGTGAGAACAAGATGAACTTTGAATTTATTTTATATCTATTATCATCATTCATACACTTGTTTCCTCTACAAAAGGTATATAATACATACATCTCACCGTCATGTTGACTACTATACCCAAGACTAATTACAAACCAAAAATTTATTAAACATGATATGTTTATATAGAGTAGTGAACTAAATTTATTCAATTTTTAATTTAATTTTGTATGACAATTAGAAAAGTCCAATATTTCTGACTGAATAATGTTATTGTTCTATGCCAACAAAAAGAAGAAGTGATTAAGACAGGTGCTGTTTCAATAGGTGACAGTTGAAATAGCACATGACTTAATTAACAATTTCTTGTCAAAAATGCCGGCCACATGGTTATAATAAAGTAACTTTAAATATTTAATAAAGGCCTTGTTTGCCATTTTTCCTCTTGTTGAGAGATGCGTTTGGTTTGTTTTTAAAAATATGTGTATGTCCATGTCAATTTTATTATACACTAAGAGATAGTGTCGACATTAAGGTAAAAATAAAATAACATCGCTAATTATGATATTGTAAAGAATGCAGAAGTGTTACGACCAACAAAAGGATGTCTTTCTATGTTTTGTAGACTTTAAAAAGGCATTTGATCGCGTAAACCATAATAAAATGTTAAATTCCTTGCAGAGCATCAACTTGGATAGCAAAGATCTCCGACTAATTAAGAACTTATATTGGAGGCAGAGTGCCAAGATTAGGATCGACGATCATACATCTAGAAATATTAGTATAAATAAAGGAGTAAGGCAAGGATGCATACTGTCCCCTATGCTGTTCAATCTTTACTTGGAACTACTATTCAAGCAAGCCTTGGAAAACCTTTCCACAGGAATAAAAATTAATGGAGAACCAATATCTAGCATAAGATATGCAGATGACACTGTCCTACTGGCTGATACAGACACAAACTTACAGAGGGTTATAGACCACCTTAAGGATGCTTGTCGAGAGTTTGGAATGAAGATCAACGAAAAAAAAACAAAAGTAATGGTGATCCAAAGAAAACAGAATATCCCCTTACCTATAAAAATAAATGGGAATATTTTAGAACAGGTAAACCAATAGAAATACCTTGGCTGTTGGATTAATTGCAAGCTGGACCCAGAACAAGAAATTAAAGCGAGAATTGCTCAAGCTAGGGATAGTTTCTTTAAGATGCGCGTTCTATTCTGCGATACACATATAAATATTAAATTGAGATTAAAACTTGTAAAATGTTTTATCTGGTCTGTTCTTCTCTACGGAGTCGAAACATGGACTTTAAAAATAAAGAGCCTGAATAGAATCGAGGCATTTGAAATGTGGGTGTACCGTAGAATTTTAAAAATTCCTTGGACAGCACGAAAAACAAATGAAGAAGTACTAGCGAGACTCAATTTAGAAAAAGAACTATTGAGAACAGTCAAAAGAAGAAAAACCAGTTATTTAGGGCATTTGTTGCGCAACGAGAAATACTACATCCCTCAGTTGATAATAAAAGGCAAAATAGAAGGAAAGCGAGGAATTGGAAGAAAAAAATTGTCCTGGTTACGTAATATCAGAAACTGGACAGGACTTGGATTTGAGGAACTCTTAAGAACAGCTGAAGATAGACAAACGTTTGCCACCATAACCGCTAACCTCCATTGATGGAGACGGCACTTGAAGAAGAAAGAAAGAATGTTTTTCCATTAAAGCAAGTTCTGATGAAGCCCAAAATTATGTGGCGAAAGCTTGACTCTTAATAAAAGACACTCACTTAGAAGCACCCGTTTTTTATTGCTTCCTTAGTATTGGGTCGTATATATATATATATATATATATATATATATATATATATATATATATAAACGTCTTCAATAAATAGATGAAGTAGCCATCGTCTTTGTCTTTTATTTCTCCACTTTGACCGAAAAACCCACCACTCTTCGAGTGTACCTTAGTTTATATATATATATATATATATATATATATATATATATATATATATATATATATATATATATATATCTATATAAATTATGGCGGGTGAAGAGTTTAAGTTGCTATATCTAAATTCTATGCTTTCTTTGGAAACTAAAGCTATTGGAAGATAGGGCCATGTAATTAGTTTTTTTTTAAATACTTTTAGAAGACTTCTATTAAGAAAAACTAAAACTGGTAAGATTATTATCCTTCAGAATTAAATCAATTTCATCAATTGCGAATTTCTAGTACCGGTAATAGGCGTTTTGGGTAGGCATAACCTTTTTGTCTTTCATTGTATTCCATTGCTCTGCTGGCATTTTTTCGCTTTTCAAATTTTTTATAATAGGTCGAGCTATCTGATGCTGCAGTTTATCTGCTCCTTCTTCCTACTTTTAATATTTCTGCTCTGTCGGCTCTTGTGTTTGTTGTTTTGTTACTTTTGGTGTTCGTTGTGGTATTTCTGTTCCTGTTTGGCTTTTCATCATTATCATCATCCAGCCTATATTTATCACGTCAACTGCTAGACATAGACTTCCCTTAAACTACTCCGTTCTTTACGATTTTGTGCTCTTTTGTGCAACAAAGTTTAGCCCTTATCGTTTAATAATTCATGGAAATACTCTTCCCATCTATTTAATTTTTTTGTATTGTCTCCTTGTAATATACGTTTCTTATTGTTGCAAAACACTGTGCTTTTATTTTGTGTTAACCGGGACTTTTTTACTCCCTGATAAAAATTTCTGATTTTTTTTTAAACATAGTTGTCTTCTATTATTTCTAGTTATTTTCCAGTAATTTTCTCTTCTTTTTTGCATGATCGTTTAGCTTCTCTCCTTTTGGTTTTATAAATCTCCTTATTTTTCTCTATATTACTTCTATTGTCCATTTTTGATTCAGCTTATATCATGGCTGTTTTTATTTGTCCCCATTCCTCCACTAGGTTCCACGTCGTAATTCATTCCAATCCCTTGTTTATTTCTTCCTCTATTCTTTTTTGCTACTTCTTTATTTTGAAGCTGCTCTATCTGGTATTTTTTCTGTTGTGTTCCATTTCCTGGTTGTTTGGGAATTTCTTGCTTAAGTGTGGCTATTGTTAATATATGGTCACTATTGACATCTGCAGCCTTGTAGCAAACCCACAAATAAATGGAAATTAATCGAATCTCTAATCCACGCTTGGCATTGCTGTATTTCCATGGAGAAACTGCAAAAATTAATAAATTCTATACCCAAAAGATGTGAACTAGTTATTAAAAACAAGGGCTGGCCAGTGAAATATTAAAATTATATAAAAAATAAGTTTAAATTACTTCAATGTGATGTACAATATCGTCTTGCTGTAAATAGCCTGATTTTTGTAATATTGAATAAAAAATTTTGCGAACTACATTTTTTTTTATTAATCTAAATGTTTGCTGTGTTTCCATTTTATAATATTGTGTTTAAGTGCTTGTTTGATGTAGATAGTAGATGGTTAAAAAAATATTTAAGGTAAATGCCTTAAACTTCTATTTTCATGTATTTGGTAAGGTGATGCAGGACTTTTTAACAACACTGTATGTACATATCTTTATGATCAAATTGTGGACTTACTATCTTAAGGTTATGTTACATTGAAAATTCTATTAGTTTTTTTCCATTGTCTTTTCTTTCTTTATGCAGACTTTTACCACCTGTTATACTCATATAAGTGTCTTCATATTTACCACGATTATTTTTATGTCATATTCTGGTACTTTTCCAATTAGCTCACCAAGTTGTTTATAGAACTCATTTATAATTTCCATATTTTTATTTTCTGTATTTCCCGAAAAATCTTAAATACCACAGTCTGTCTAATATTGCTTGAGAATCAGTTACTACTCTGCTTATTCTCTCTGATACCATAAAACCCATCCCGAGTTATCTATTTGGCCGGTACTTTTAAAAATTTGTACTTTTTCCAACTTTCACTACCTTACTTTCCAGCTTGGTTTCTTGTAAGGCCGTTATTTTGATTCTATACTTCTCACGTATTTCATCTAAATTTCTTAATGCTCCTTCCTCCTAAGTCCCTCTTGCGTTGCATGTTCACACTTTCAATCTATTTTCCATTTGTATATCCTTTTTATATCGTATAATAGCTGCTCCTTCTTTTTATCCCATCCCTATTCCCTGTTACTGTTAACTTTTCATATCATATTCTTGCCATTTTTCCTTATCCTCTTTCTTGTTTCGCCACTTTGATAATTTGTTTCTGTATTTCTTTTTTTTTCATTGTTAGATCATTATTTACGTAAATGCGATCTTTATGGTTTTTTAACTTGTTCTCGTTTTTCAATACCTCTGTTCTTTCTATCATTTTTTTTCTATAACGCAGGATTCTCCCCAATCTTTGTGTCATTCCTTAATTTCACTTTTACTTGCAGTTCTTTGGCTATAAAATTTCCCATTTTTTTTCTTACATTTCTATCGTCCATTTTTAATCCTGATATTATCAGATTTTTCTTACTGCATTTCTGTATGTGCTCGATTCTGTTCTGTAGTTGCTTTACTTCTCTTGTCAAGTTCTCATTCTTTTCGGCTTGTTCATTCCTCACTTGCTTCATTTCGTTGATCATTTACTCATTTATTCCCACGAATTTTGTTATAATTTTAATCATAACTGCATTTGTATCTTTTTCTTTATCTTTTTTATTTTTCTTTGGCGATTTCTTTGTATTTTTGCTTCTTCTAACGGTATACTCTTGTTTATTCGGTTTATTCTCTTCGTCAGTTTCTACCACCTAGCTTATAGTTTCGTTTTTATATATTCATTAAATTTTAATTTTGATTACCTATTTTTTAACTTAACACTAATACTTGATGTTAATTGGAAATTACGTTAAGAGGTATCTCAATATAATTTCAGTTGAGAACTTGAATTTAGGTTAATTCTTACAATATTATCATAATGATATAATAATACTACAACAACTAATAATTAATTAATTAATATGCATGTATGTATGAAGAGGTTTGGCATTGAACTATGTTCATTAGCCACAGATCTTATTAATGAAATATTACTGACTTAAAATTAAATGTATTGTAATACACCTACTTTTAAATAGAATGTACTCGTGCGTATCAATTATATTTTAGTGACTAACTGGTGGTTTTAGTAAATTAACAGGATCCGCAATGTATAGTTTGGTAGTACAATTTGGATAACTCTTTGGATCCCACATGTCTGATATATTGAAAAAATATGTGATTTAAATCTCCCTCTGAAGTGTTGCTACACTCACAAATAGGGCTTTGAAAGGATCGGATTTTAAATATATGGGCTGGAAAGCAACCATCTTCTTCTTCAGTGCCTTATCCGGTCCGGATGTTGGCGATCATCAAGGCTATCATGGTTGTGTTGACCGCTCTGCGAAACAGCTCCGCGGAGATCATCCCAAACCATTGTCGGAGGTTTTTTAACCACGAGATACGACGGCGTCCCGGTCCTCTCCTGTCAAATACTTTACCCTGCATAACGAGTTGAAGAATTCGATATTTTTCTTCGTTCCGCTCATGTGCCCGAGGTACTCAAGCTTACGTTGTTTCACTAAATTAAGCACATTTTTTTCCTTTGACATGCGCTGTAGGACCTCAAAGTTGGTGACATGGTCCATATATGTACGATATTTTTAGTATCCTACTGTAGATCCACATCTTAAATGCTTCAATCCGCTTTTCTGTGGCTTGCGTCAGTGTCCAAGCTTCAACTCCATATAGTGACACTGGAAGAATGTAGCACCTTACTATCCGCATCTTGGTTCTTAAACTGAGATCACTGCAGCACAGCAAGAATCTTAACTTGATAAATGGGCCGTGCCATTTGAATTCTGGATCAAATCTTTTGAGCGTAGTCCCATTATGAGTTGAGGGTAGAGAATCTGTCGAATCTCTAGATCTTTTCGCTACCTGCCATTAGTGACCCGGGATCTAAATTTGCATGGCTGACAACCATGAATTTAGTTTTCCTACGCTCACAGTTCTCACTCGGTTTAATCAAGCTTGTAGATCATTTAGGCTGATTGCTAGTAACACAGTGTCATCGGCGTAGCGGATTTTATTGATGTATTCATCACCACCAAAGCAACTATGATAAATTTTAATTCTAGTACAAGTAGTGGAAACATATGATTTGGAAGGTGAAAAGGTAAGTGAGGAATGCTATTAAGCAGAGTTGGATGAATTGAAGAATAGTGACTGTTATAAGTTATAAGCATTAGTAATACTTTTACATAAAATTTTCCATTAATTCCTGGCATCTTTCTTTATTATTGACAAGAAATCATTATTATTTTCAATCGTTGCTTCTATTCGAGTGTGACAACCACTTTTGTTGATATTTATTTGTTTCTGCATTAAAGACCACAGTTTGGATTTAATTTTTAGTATTATATCGTTTTTAATGTGTTCAATTGGTGATCCAATGAGTGCTTGCAAAACCCATTTGGAATCAGATAGAATTACAGCTTTCTTAATTGGATTTTTTTACACCAATCAAGCGCTCTATTTATTGCTTAAGCTTCTGCTACAAAAATTGTATATACATTTGAAATAAGGAACTTCTTCACGTATTAGATGACCGGTATAACAAATGCAAAACCCATACTTGTTTCACTTTCAGACCCATTTTTGTAAATGTATTATACATCACTTCTATCGCATTCCCTTAAGACGGATTTTACAATCAAATTATTTATACATCGATGATTAGAATAGAGAGGAAATATAATATGCGGTTTATATCAGCGTCAAGCTCATACTGATAGAATGGGTATTTGTTACATTGTTTGACATATTTATAATTTATATTTAATATATAAATTGGTATCGATAAAGGTGTCGGCTAATGGGAGAGAATTCTTTATTTTCCAATAAGAATTTATTAGGTTCATGAGATTAATTGCTGCTATTTTGTTTAACAGCAATGCATTATATGTCCTGTATTTTATTAACCATTTATTTGCTAAATATTATCTACGTATCTATAAAGGATGCCCTCGTGCTTCAGCTAAAATTGCATGATTTGGCGATGATTTCATTGCCACTAAACATATTTAAATATATTTAAGTTGTATTCTATCTAGCTTATATTTAGTTAGTGTTTAAGGGTGAACCATATAATGTACACCCATAATCTATTAGAGAGAGAATATAAGCTTTGTAAAACAAGAGTGAGGTGTTTACGTCAGATCCACATTTTTGTTTAGATATAACTTTAAGTGCATTCACCCCTTTCTCACATCTTGTTTATAGGTAGTATAGATGCTTGACCATAATGGTTGTTTGTCTAAAACAATACCCAAATATTTGTAATTGTCAACAATAGGTATTGTCACGTAAGCTTAACCTGTGTCCAGTGAATACAGGATAGCTGATTTATCTGGTGCTACACTTAAGCCTTAGTCGACCAACCAAGGGTTAATACAGTATATAATATATTGTAATTTTCTAAATATTTTTTCTATGACTTATCGGTTAAATAAAAACAAATATCATCAGCATATTGAATAACATTAACAGTGTCATCAAACATCAAACAATTTATGCAAGTTTGCCGTATATATTTAAAAGAACAGGACTCAAAACAGAGCCCTGTGGTATACCATTATTGACATTGCGAGGACTATATATGCATTTTTATCATCTCGTATATACACATTTCTATTCACGAATAGATTAATAATGTTGACCAATATTTTCTCGTTAATTCCAATATTCACCATGAATATTGGATCAACTAAGAAGACCAGGTACAAATGGAGATGCTAGTTTGTTACAAATTTCTTGAATGAGTCCTTTATTTAAGATAAGCTTTTCATTCTGAACGGATTTATTTTTAATCTTTCTAATAGTGCTCCAAATATCTTTTAATGGCGTGTTCTTATTTAATTTATTTAAAAATGTAATCCAACTCTGTTTTTGCTTTTGTTTGAAGATACGTTTAGTTTTAGCGGCTATGTTTTGGAACAAAAAAAAATTTTTGTTACTGGCTTGATGTTTGTATTTGTGTAAGGCAATCTTTCTTGCACTAATCAGGTTTGAATATTTCTCATTCCACCAAATAGGTTTAGGGGTCCATGGTTTATATGGAGTTTTAAGTGGCATTGATTTTAAAGCACAGATAGCAATAGTAGAAAATATGAGTTTGGTATTATCTGTAATAGTCCATGAATTACAATCTGAATGGGTACTAAAAGAGGAGTCTATATCTTCTCGGAATTTGTTCCAATTTGCTCTAAAAAAGATCATTTTACTTAGTAGCTGAATTTATTAAAAAAGAAGAAAGTGTTTTCTCCACTTTAATCCATATAGGAAAGTGATCGGATCCAAGTGTATCTGGAAGAACCTTCCATGATACTTTATCAACTAAAGAAGGATTTATTATTTTGAGATCGACAGCCGAATTACCACCATTAGGAGAAATTCTGGTAATACAACCATCATTTAATGTAACCAAATCAAGATCATCCAAAGCGTTAATTAAATTTTTCGCATTTGTCTCTTCTGGGAGTTGACTCCCAGAAGAGACAAATGATAAAATCTCCCATGATAAAATTTCCGCAAAATATTGTATACATTGGGAATAATTTAAAGATATTTTCCCAATCTCTATGAGAACACTAATTGACAGAACGACGTTTATACACCAAAACAATTATAAATTAAGGAGTGTTAATTTCTACAGCACAAATTTCTACAGCGGTATTATAATAGTTCTGAATTGGAACTTCTTTGTAATCAATGGCTTTAAAGATGAGAATACCTACTCCTCCATAATCATCATCTCTACATTTCTTAACAAAGCTATAAACTTTTACGTTAAAATTTAAATTTTGGTTTAACCATATTCCAGATAAAATTATAACATAGAAAGATGATTTTGAAATAGAATTTCAAAAACTAGGATAATTTGCTTTGAGAGCTCGACAATTCCATTTCAAAATTTTAAAATTATTTTTACTAAATGTTGTCCTGCCTCCTGTCTCCTGTCTCATGTCTCCTGTCTCCTGTCTTCACGTTCGGGTCCATTTTTGTCCTATATACTCATTGTATCTGCACTATTGTAATTCTCTAAAAATTAGCCTCAACAATCTTTGATTTTAGTTTGCAATGTACTCTCGTATGCTGTATTACTCATATTTAAGTTAAAACTGATAAAATGATACACTTGGCCAATTATTTTTTCTTTAAATTGCATTAACTCTTCTCTATAAGGATTTGGAATTACTAAAGATTTTATTTCACTATTGTCAGTTTTTTGTTTTTTACTAGACGACGCCGATTGTACTCAGGCAGATGCAAATTCATTTTAAGATGTGTTGGTTGTAAAAGAGCAGGGAAATTTTTATCATTATTAAATCACTTAAACCTATTGTTTGCAACTATTTTCGAGTAAGACGGATTCTTTGCAATTTTGGCTTCCTTAAATGTTATATTACGAACAGCCATTTCTTTTTTATATTGTAGGTATTGCTAATTATAATAAGACAATTTTTGGATATTGTTCTGGGGAGTCTGTTTGGGGGAGCTTTTATTCCTCCTTGTATCATCTTCCTTAGACAGAGGATGAAAGTGGAACTTCAAGACGGCGCTTCACCTGGAACAGCTTTGGTTGGTCATCCTTCAGGGTGAATATTCAGGCCAATTCAGTTTTGCTCATACCTGATGAATTTCACCCATACAAAAAATCTAGATTTCATTGAAAGGGCTAGAGGAAATCAGACAACTGTAGTTTGCATTCCTCCCCCCACTACTATAGTCATAAACTGCAGCCACTTGATGTTTCTTACATGGGACCCTTCAATACTTATTATGTCCAAGCGATGGAAAGATTATTGCGAAATAATCCTGGTAGTTTAGTGACACAGTATCAGGTATCTAAACTTCCTGGAAGAGGCATTTCCATTTGCAGCTACTCCAACAATTGCCGTAAAGGGGTTTGGAAAATCTGGCATAGTTCCTATAAACAGACAGAAGTTTACTGACGCGGATTTTGCGGCAGCCATGACCACAGAAATTTCCGTGCAAGATTAGATCTTTCTTCAAGAAGCTGAAAATCAAGAACTTCTGCTGTGGTGCCAGGAAGAGATTTGGCAGATTCGCAACAAAATATTCCTCAACGTCAAGAGACACCACTTGCAAGTAAAGAGAACGCGACTTCTGGAGAGATAGATTTCCGACCAGCAACCTCTGCATCCAACGCTTCAGCTCCTATGTTTTTCAATGACCACAGACAAAATGTCACTGTAGGATCTGGAGATCCAAACTCTACATTCGTTTTAATTTCTAAAGACTCTCCAAAGCCAAGTATTTTAACATTTCAATCCAGTCCACTGTCTTATTTCAGTACTTCATGTGATTTAGTCAGCAACTCCAAGGGCAAGGGGCACTAGATTTTTGCTGTAAGCTCATAGGATATTGTTGCAATCCCTAAAGCAAATATTATCAAACGAAAAATTAAGCAAAAAAAAACAGCTGCAATTTTGACCTCAAGCCCTTTCGAGATGGAACCGCACAAGCAGAAAAAGAAAAAAGGAAAGGCTTAAGAAAATAAAGCTGGAACTGAAAAAAGGAAAGCAGAGTAACAAGAGGAATGAAGGCAGCCAAGAAAAATTTAAAGGTAAGCAGAAAACGAAATTAAAATCAGCGAAGCGTGCTGTATTTAATGACTCGAACAGTAACGTGAGTGATACTGATTGCCTTTTCTGCGGGGATTTACCTATATTCCAAGTCAAGAGAAAATGAAGGATGGATAAAGTATTCGGGCTGTATACGATGGGCACATGAAGCCTGTGCTGGGTGTGAAGAAAAAGACAATGACTTTATATGTGACGTTTGTAAATAAACTCGGTACTTTCATTTAGTATCCAAATTCAGTTTAAATATTGTATTTTACATCGGGCAAAGTGGCCACCTCATGACCAGTTCGCATGGCACCTGAATCGACAGACATTATTAGAATCTAACAAAAACTACACCTAGGTAAAAAATGAAATTAAAACAAGAAGTTTCAACGGGTTAAATTACTTATCCTTGATTTTGCGAATATATTAATCTGATAATGCTAAATGGCATTATTATAACTAAAATTAATATAAGTAATACTTTTCAAATAAACATCCGTAATCCACAACACAATCACCTGGCTATAATTTGTAGGAATTGAATTGATTAATAATAAGATTTAATTTAAAATGTGTTGTTTTTATGTCAGTCTAAAACTTACTTTGTCTTTTATTCGCCACCTTAATTACTGTGTAATTAACACTGCAGAAAGAAGGCAAATGCTAAATAGTCGACTCATCGGACCTTGACTTCTTATTAGTGATAAAAACTTGATTCCATTTATTTACAATACGCCCTGTTAGTAATTTTAAAGATATTTTGAATAACTAGGTTAGAGTAATAATGAAACAATCTTACTTTTTAGTTTGTTCGTTTACACAATTTCACTTTGTATTTAGATCTTTCGTATTTTGCTTTATATATTTCGCATCTGTAAATCTGTAGAGAACAAAACTCAATTTTCTGTTATTTTTAGAATTTTTTCTTCCAATCCAGATGGTTGATAAGATATTCATATCACGATTTATTTAAATTACATATCTGTCAGTTGCGAAGTAACATTTATACTAACGCATAATATTGTTATCAGTTAATTTTCAATATTCCTTTTTAATTTTTATTTTTTATAATAAAAACACACCTTACCTCATTTTAAAACCAACCAACTTTCTATTGCGAATTACAGCAAAGTTTATATGAGCTGCCTGCTAGTTCGATTCTGCTTTTCAGCACTTTCATTGTTCACTTTGACCGTTTTCATTGTTCATTTTGATTGCCGTTCATTTAAAACTTTATTAATAGACTAAAATTTCAGGTTCCGAAGCTGTTCTCCCTACTCACTTTTGTCACTTGTGGAAATAATCTAGTGAATTGGCAAAAGTTGTTGAGGGGTCATTTATTCACTGACAGGCTACAAAACGAGTTAAAACGCCATTATGGAGGTGCATATATGGATTAAATTGAGTAGTAACACTCTATTCAGTGTATTGAAACTAGAATGGATTTGAAAATAAAATAAAAACTCTTTATTTATGGCATTAAATCGATTAAGCAGGTGCATACTTTTGCTATTATATAACCAAAAGTGCTTTAAAAGTATATTGTATGGTACATTTTACCACCATTCTATTACAACTTACACATATCATTTTATTTTTATTCTTTCGCTCGTAATTGGTTCCTCCGATATATGTATCTATCTGTTCCTCTATTTTTTTTTTCATTTATTTTTAGTTTTAGTTTTCTGGACGTGTCTTTACAAGTTTTGATATCTAAAGGTAAAAAATAAAAAGAAAAACACTCACAACTGTAATATTTATAACCTAGACGACTGGTTTGAAGCTCTACATTTCTGGCTCATTAGTTTCAAGGTAAAAGGTTACCTAACTACTAAAGAAAGAAAGAAAAATAATGATAAAGCTGTTAGAGGTTAATAAAGTATAAAAAATAATGCCAATAATATATCTATAATGAACCAAATTTAATATCCTACGTTCATTGCAAGAATACTTAAATTTTTTTTATGTGAGCATTATGTATGTTAAATACTAAATATTCGTTGATTTTTTGATAACAAAAACCGAGAAACGAGTATCACTCAAAACACTATCAATCCACATAGTACATAATAAAAACATTAACCCCCCGGAGGGCGCGCTATCAGTCCTGTATCTCGCCTTTTTGCTAGTTTTAAAATTCCGAAAAATATGATATTCTCAAATGACTATATTAGGCTAGTTATGATGCACATACCACGTGGGTATATGATTTATATAGTTGCCAGTGATACGCTGAAGTAATATTGTTTTTTATAATAAAAGGTAGTCTAGGATTTTAGACATAGTTGTAGTAAAGTACTAATTGTAAGAAAAATATTATAGGTATAAGGATTATAATAAATAAAATCCGTAAATTAATTTTCGAAACTTAATTCAGATTTTTGCTTTGATCTGTGCCTTCTAAGAAGTGCAAGGCAAAACAGACGTTGATAAAAATGTTAATAGAGACATGGGGAATCTAAAAACGGCATTCGGTTTTACTTATTAAAACGATACCGAATGTGTATTGAAGGAAAAGGGGGTCATTTTGAACATTTATTGTAAGATCATATTTATAGAGGTTATAAACATTTTTTGTACTTGTTAATTCATTTAAACCATTTATTTAGTTGCACGTAATTTTTTAAAGGTTAATGAAAAGGGCCGAAACTCAATAAAAACTGTTTTTTAAAAAAGTGATGAGGCAAAAAATATTAAAAACAATGTGTTAAACTAATGATGTCATAAAACTCATTTGATTTAAACGTACTCAAAAGTTTGGGGGGACTTATGGCTGCACACAGTGCACACCCCCCTTAAAATTTTTCTGTACTCTCAGATTTTGTTGTTTCTTCTTTATAAAAAATTCTTTCAGAACAAGAAAGTAACGTGTTCATTTTTATTACAAAATGTCAAGTAGTTTAGGAGATAATGCAAAAAAACAATTTTTATTTTGTATTATTGTTCTGAAGCTATTTTCTTGTGGCATTTTAAATTAATTTATATTTAAATGGGAATAAGCCACAATTAAAGGTTAAAATACGTTTATTGACGTTTCAATTTCCACTTCGGAAATCGTTCTCTCACAATACAAACATCAGCAAATTAAACAAATTTTGTTTTTTTTTTTAAATATAAATTAATTTTATTTTGTAACTTCAAAGGGCTGTAACTTTTTTTGTGTACACTTTTATATTAAGGTAAGTTGGATTTAATTAATTTATTTTTGTCCCAGGAATGCGTGATTTACTTACTTAATTAATCAGTAGAACCCATTTGTACCTTTCGGTGTTGGGCCGTTTACAATACAATTCATTAAATTACAATATTTGACAGTCTTCCTGAGGTGTCCTAGCTCTTAACGAACTTTCTCCATTCCTTCCCATTGGATGCCATCTGTGTTGCTTCCTGCCAAGTCTTACCCTTACTCTGCAGTATCTGCGAGATGTCACTGTTCCCTTCTTTAATGGGTCTTCCTCTTCTGTTCTTCCCTATTGGTTTGGCGTCCCACACTCTTTTTATTTGTCTATTATTGTCCATCCGGGTTAGATGTCCGAACCATGCCAATTTTTTCTCTTTGATTGACTCGAGTATCGGTTTGATTTTGAGTCTTTCTCTTATTTCTTCATTTCTGATTCTATCAGTTCTTTTTACTCCTATCGTTCTTCTGAGGTATTTCATCTCTGCTGCTTGAATTCTGCTCTGATGTCTTTTGTTTAATATCCAATTTTCTGCTCCATATGTCACTGTAGGTCTATATATTGTTTTGTATATTGTCATCTTGGTCTTTGTTGATATTTCTTTGTTATTAAGGAATCCTCTATTTAGTGCTTGGAATAGTTTTCCTGTGTTTTCTATTCTGCTGTTAAGATCATCCTCGATGTCTCCTTTGTTGTTGATTACTGTTCCTAAGTATTTGTATGAATTTGTCTGTATTATTTTTTGTTGATCTATCATTAATTCTATTTTATCTTCCGTCCCTTGTTTCCTTGATATTTTTATTATTTGACTCTTCTCTTTGTTTACGTTTAAGTTGTATTTGCTTACTTCTAGGTTCCATTTCTCTAAGTTGTATTTCAGTTTTTCTGCAGTTTCCTCAATTAATACTATGTCGTCTGCAAATATACACATCTCAGCATTTATTATTTGCATTTTGTTCCAACCGATGCAGTATTTCTTGAATGTTTTCTTACATTCTTTCACTATCTCATCTATTACATTTATGAATAGTACTGGGCTGAGACTTCCCCCTTGTCTAACTCCTTGGGTTGTTTCAAATGGTTCTGACTGTATATTTCGTCGGGTTACAAGCAAAATGCACTAAGTCAAAAAAGTGGCTTTTGAGTTATTGCATTTTTAAATTTGACTCATCTTCTTATTCATAATTTAAGGATCCGCGTTAGTTTTTTTAATAAAATCTCCACTCTGTATATCTTCATACATGTTTTAAGAACAATCTTTTATAAAAAAAATATTAAATCTAATAAAGGAAGAACTATAATAAACTAGTTTTTGTTAACCTCGCAATGACTTAATGTGTTTTACCTGAAACTGAAAAATTAATGTATTTTGCTTGTACTTTTATAATCGCATTGTTGACTTATTCGTACTTTAAAGTTTGGTCTTATAGAAAGTACTTAAATAACCTCATAGAAAATTAGTGAAAAAAATTAAAAAACGATTTTTTATTAAGTAAAATATGATAGTATAAAATTATTTAAAATTTTGATATTTTAATTTATAGTATTTCTTCATCCTCTGAATCACTAAGAGATGATGGTTCGGCTGCATTGTCTCTTACTAAGGTTGAAGTTGGTAGACTCTCGTACCAACAGTGAAGAGCAGGAGGTACAATATTTTTTTTACAAAGTTTCACCAAGTCCCTTTTTTTTGCTTCAGAAATTGGCAACTGCTTAGTGTACAATTTAGGAATAGTTAGAATTTTTGAAACGTCCTCTTTAACATTTCTCTTGCTAAGGGTTCGTTTAAAATTAACATGTATACTTTTATACTCATCTGCAAAATTATATTTATATTGAATGACATTGGGCAACTGTTTTTGATACCTAAAACATTTCACGTTTAGCCAATTAACAGTATTTCCTTCAAAGTCTTTGTTTTTATTTATTATCATCATCTGAGCCAGTTTCTTCAAATCCAAAAATTCGTTATGTTCAATTTCTCTTGTTTTGTAAGCAGATTTATCTTTTTACCATTTTTCATTTTACCATTTATCACCTTTTCTGTTTTTTCTTGCCATTCTAAAGATATTCTCGTATTCATGTACACTAAAAATATCTATTTTGTGCTTGGCGGTTTCGATGGAACTGTGCATAGAATCCACTTCCATGTAGGAATGCCCACTCTCCATAAACTTCTGTTCAATGACATCAAGGGTTGGATGGCATTGGACAGTATGAAGCAATACAGCGGCTACTTGAATGTTCCGATTTTTGCCACCACACGTATCAGAGAAGATAGTTAAATGCATCACATTTTTTCTATTCTCTGTTAATGATTGTATATAAAGTGACAAACAGGTGCCAATTTCACAGCTACCCCTTTTTCCATTTACTTCTGTCCAAAAATAACAAAATGCGTCATTGGGTGGAGCAGATTCATAAATTGTAAAATTGTATAGGTTTAGTTTCCGTAAATAATAAAGCAAACTAATTTTAGATGTTGGAATATGTAACACACTTTGCATGTCACAGGAAATGGATATGAAACCATTTTCATCGGTTGCTCTCTGTTTGTCGGCTTCTTTTTCTTTCATAGCTGCATCCTTTCTTTCTAAATGCATCTGATACTTTTGTTCCAGCTTTGTCCTCTCCTCTGGAGCGGCCTTTTCATATTCGCTGCAAGTCATGCATTGATCCTTCTTTGGTTTGAAAAAGGAAAAATTATATTCCTTACAGAAGATTCGTCTGTAAGTAATGCTGCTTACTTTTGGCATATTATTTTTTTGGCAATATTCTAAAAAGAGACCATGCATCTTTTTTATATTCAAATTTTTATCTAGGTAGAGTCTTTTTGTTGACTTCCTTGTATAGTGACTTTCCATCACTGGGAAACTCTCAATATGATTTTTCACTCTTAATCTAATTTCATCCGATGTTTTGTTGCACGGAATATGTTTACCTCGATTGTCTTCACCTCCATATTCCCCACTCTGACTTTTATATTGAAATGCATTGATGATTGGTAAATTTGAAATACAGAGTGTTGCACAGAAAAACTTTTGGCATACTTGTATCTTATGATTGTTACTTAAAAAGTAGTTTTTAGCATTATTTCTTTGTTTGCTGTCATTGCCCTTTCTAGGTCTACGTGTTTTCACTTCTTTAGACAAAACGTTCATTAATATAAAATCTCTTTGCCTGTTAAATTCTAAATTCCAGTAAGTACGACATAATTCAGTACGATCCTCCGGTGAAAAATTGTTACTGCATTTATACCTGCAACGAGAGCAATCAACAGGTTTAGGTAGCTTTGGTGCCCGCGTTTTTCCTGTTCTGCTTTTATAAGGTAAACCTTCAATCTTCTTTTTTCTTTCTATGCTTCTTTTCCAAAGCGCTGGTTTCGCTTGGTTCCACCTTACTCGTTTCTCTTCTGTTATTGGGTTTTCTCTTTTTTGACCTGCAACGTTTTCATCTACTATCAAATTTTGTTCTTTCTTTAGACTCACCTCCCTTTCCGAACAATCACTTTCATTGTCTGACGAAACAGGCGGTATCCAGTCTCTATCTAAAACTTACATAGAAGTAAAAAACTTCAATTTGTATAATGGCATAAAATTTTATTAAAAACTTTTTAAAAAAGTGTCGTCCTTAACTATTTTTAATAACTCTCTATTACTGAATGAAAGGTGAAAGTATTAAAATAATTAAAATAAAATTTTGCAACTTGCAACTGAAGCTATGACATCATAATAAGTAGTAGGAAAAATAAATTTAATTATAAAACAAAATGAGTGAGTGTTGTTTTAGAGTAATCGTAAGAATGTATATTGAAGGATGAACTATGAACGTAATAAAATGTTTTAAGAGAAATTAAAAAAAAATAGTTTACCTTTTGTAGTGTTGATAAGTGATCCAGGATCCATAGGTGTTAAAGTTGCAAAAGTTTTTTGATTTTCATTTCCATTATCATTATTTGATGGTAATATTTGAAGTATTTCTAAAATGAAATAATTTATTTTACTAACATTAGAATAAACTTTTGTAATCAAATCTAAACTAACAATAATAAACTATGTGACTCACCGTTCTCCAATTTTTTAACGTTGGCAAATATTTTGTCAATACGTTTCATAATGAACTTTTCGTTTCAAGTTCTGGGACACAACTGACTCATCAATAACCACACATAAAGCGAGGAAGAAATATTTTGCAAGCTGAAACTTGTATAAAAATTTTATACTAAATACTAAATCGTTTTTAACGGGAGTTTTAAAACCAAATTTAACCAGTAAAATCCACTATGTCAAATAATTGCCTTCAGCAAAATACACTAAGTCACTTAATGGATTTTGCCTGAACAAAAATTTGTTGTTAAAGACTTAGTGAATGTAAAATTTTATTGTTTTGTGTTGTCAAGGATGAGAAAATACTTAATGGATTTTGCTAGTACATAAAGTAAACAAATTGCAATATCAATATGTAATTAAGTCAAAAATGACAAAAACTGACTTAGTGTATTTTGCTTGTAACCCGACGATTTAACATTCTTACTGTATTTGTTGTTTTCATATATATACTCTTTGTTGCTTCTATCAGTTCTTCACTTACTTGTTTCTTCTTTAGGCTTTCCCATATATCTTTTCTTTTGACTGAGTCGAATGCTTTTTCCATGTCTATAAAGCTCAGTTGTATTTCTTTATTTTTCTTTAAGGCTTTTTACATTACTTGTTGCATGGTGAATGTATGGTCTTGTGTGTTGTGTCCTTTCCTGAATCCACTTTGTACATCCTCTAATTTATGTTATATTTCTTTTCTAATTTTCCTTTCTATTATGGTTTCGTATACTTTTGCTGCTACACATATTAGTGATATACCTCTATAGTTCCTACAGTCTCTTGTGTTTCCTTTCTTGTATATAGGTATAATTACTGCATTTGTCCATTCTCTGGGTATTACTTTTCTCTTCCATATTAGGTTATATATGTATAACAATTTTTCTTTGCGTGATTTAATTTATGACATACCTTTTTGAAACACCCAGTAGAAATAGCTAAAAATACCTTAACATTCCCCAGTAAATTCGAAAAGAAAAAGCATTTATTTAATCATGGACAATTATTGAGAATCATCAACACTTTCCAGGTTTTATAAAATTAGTTTTTTCTATTTAAAATTTTCTTTAATTTATTCTATTCGACAAAACTGTGAGAACTAAGCACTCTTTTAATTACTTCTTTTCCTATCTCCAATTGTTAAAGCGCGTAACTTCAATAATATGCCGTCGTTCTCTGTACTTTATGCCTATATATATATATGGAAAATGATGTAAATGAAATTTATTCGCTTGTCCGATAGTGGTTCATTTTATTACACGTTTCCTACTCACGTTTAACTCAATTTTGAAGAAAACGGTGCACCGGCGTTGAGTCCCTCTGGTCACTTTAGGACGAAACTTTAACAGTAACCTAGAGCTACAATTAATAGTCATTTTAGTTTGTAGCGCAGATACATGGTTAATATATTATGGGCAGAATAATTTTAGAGCATGTATCTATTATGGCGAACACAGGAAATCTGATTACAGCATATACGGGAAATCTGAATGGGAGCATATATTGGGAATAAATCTGCTTTAGGTTGGGTATTACGGTTTCGCACGTTTAATAAATTAATAGGTTTATACCTTGTGGTTATCCTATATCTAAGGTTATATTTATAGTGAAAATTGGTATCATCTTATATATGCAATTTTTTACTTATTTTTTTTCATCTTGCACCTACATTAATTACTATTTAAATGGGAATAAGCCACAATTAAAGGTTAAAATACGTTTATTGGCGTTTCAATTTCCACTTCGGAAATCGTTCTCAAAATACAAACATTAGTAAATTAAACAAATTATGTTTTTTTGTTACTTAGTGAAAAATTTTTCTAATAATTTAATTTTATCTGACTCATTTATATTGACAATTCAGACATACATTATACATTTTAAAGTAGACAACTTTAAAATTATATTGCCAATATTGTTGAGTTGCGTTCCTGGGACGACTTTACTTATAAGATAGTTCATTCGATTACATGAAATCAACTTTAACTTGAGAATATCCGTCAGAAAAGATAACATGTAATTCGTCTTTAAAAAGAAAAATACATGCCATGATGACAGTAAAATTCTCCTGTTAGTGATTCCATAGTAAATTATGAAGGAAAACCAGGAAAAAAACCTCATAATACTATCCCGACATGGTAAGTATTTGATCGTGCATTTAGTTTACCTTCAATAAACACCAAATTCCGATTTTATATGTTTGTTATTTAAAAAACATAAATGATGTATTGTAGAAATGCGAAGAAAATGTCGGTGAAATGAAATTCGGATTCCGCAATTCTATGGGTACACGTGAAGCACTTTTCACCTTACAAGTCCTACTTCAGAGATGCCGCGATGTCAGTTGTGATGTCTATATTTGTTTTATTGACTACGCCAAGGCATTTGACCGTTGTCAGCACCAGAAGATGGTCACCGCACTACAAAGAGTTGGATTGGATGAGAAGGACATTCGGATCATCATGAATTTATACTGGAACCAGCGTGCTCAAGTCAAGGTCGAAGACCAGCTGACCGACCAAGTGAAGATCATGCGAGGAGTAAGACAAGGATGTGTGCTATCGCCGACTCTTTTCAATATATACTCTGAGGAGATTTTTAATGAAGCCCTCACAAACCTAGACATGGGAATCCGAGTGAACGGTGAATACATCAATAATATCCGCTACGCCGATGACACTGTGTTACTAGCAACCAGCCTAAACGATCTACAGGCCTTACTAGACCGAGTGCGAACTGTGAGCGTAACATACGGACTGAACCTTAATATTAAGAAAACTAAATTCATGGTTGTCAGCCGTACAAATTTAGATCCCGGGGCACTAATGGCAGGTAGCGAAGAGATCCAGAGAGTCGACAGATTCACTTACCTCGGAACTACCCTCAACGTACAATGGGACTACGGTTAAGAGATTAGATCCAGAATTGAAATGGCACGGTCTACATTTATTAAGTTGAGATCCTTGCTGTGCTGCAGTGATCTCAGTTTGGGAACCAAGATGCGAATAGTGAGGTGCTACGTTCTTCCAGTATTACTGTATGGAGTTGAAGCCTGGACACTGACGCAAGCCACTGAAAAACGAATCGAAGCCTTCGAGATGTGGATATACAGAAGGATACTAAAAATATCTTATGTGGACCATGTCACCAACGTTGAGGTCCTACAGCGCATGACAAAAGAAAAAGAAGTGCTTAATTTAATTAAACAACGCAAGCTTGAGTATCTCGGCCACGTGATGCGGAACGAAGAAAAATATCGAATTCTTCAACTTGTTATGCAGGGTAAAGTATTTGGCAGAAGAGGACCGGGACGCCGTCGTATCTCGTGGTTGAAAAATCTCCAACAATGGTTTGGGATGACCTCAGCGGAGCTGTTTCGCAGAGCAGTCAACAAAACCATGATAGCCTTGATGATCGCCAACATCCGGACCGGATAAGAAGGCACTGAAGAAGAAGAAATGATGTATTCTCTATATGTTACTGACTTACCAATACTGGTATTTTCCTTTTAATAACTTCCTCTTTCAATATGGGTAACCAGATCCTACTACATTCTGCAGAGGAATTCGCGACACAATTGGTCTCATTTAGCATAATTAGAGTCGCTTCTTTGATTTTTCTCTTTTTACCATCCGTTTCTTTTAGGACTATATTTGAATCATTCCATTGAACCCTATGTTCATTATCCCATGTGTGTTTACATATTTGAGATCTATCAAATTATTTATTTTTAATATAGGATTGATGTTCACTTATTCTAACATTTAATGGTCTTGATGATTCACCTAAATAAAACTGATCTCATTCACAAGGTATTTTATAAATGCAATTTTTTGTCCTTTCTTGTTCATTGTTAGGTTTGGATTTGGACAAAATAGATCTCAACGTGTTTGTTGTTTTGAATGTTGTTGAAATGTTGAATTTATTTCCTATCCTTTTAAGCTTTTCCGATAATCCTTTTATGTATGGTATTGTTATTTTTCTCGTATTATTCCTTGCATGTGCTGTAGGATCTCGTTCTAAGTTGTTTTGTTCTATTCGATCGATTGTTGAAAATTCCTTATTTATAAACGATAAAGGATAATCATTTTTTAATAAAACAGATGTTAATAAATGTTTTTCCTCCAAGAACGAATTTTCGTTAGAACAAGTAATTTTGGCTCTATCGTATAAGGATTAAATAATTCCCTTTTTAATATTAATATTGTGATTTGATTTGAAATTTAAATATCTGTTGGTGTGTGTTGGTTTTCTATACACCTGAGTTTCGTATCCAGTATCGTTCTTAGAGATTAAAACATCCAGAAAAGGTAATGTGTTATTATATTCCTTTTCCATGGTAAATGTTATTGTCTCTTCTTTATCGTTTATATCATTTAGAAATGTGTCCAACAACTCTGATCCATGAGGCCATATTAAGAATACATCATCTACATATCTCCACCATACTGAGGGTTTTAAATTTTGTTTAGAAATAATATTGTTACAAAATCTTCCATAAATATATCGGCTAATAATGGAGATAAACTAGAGCCCACTGCTAGTCCAAAACTTTGTTTATAGAATTCATTATTTAGTTGAAAGTATGTATTATCTGTACATAATGTTATTAACTCCATTATAGCTGATATATTTAGTCTTGTTCTAGGTGCCAATGTATCATCACTTTCTAATTTTGTCTTGACTATATTTAAACTTTTATCTAATGGCACATTCGTAAATAAACTATTTATGTCAAAACTTACTAAAGTATTATTTGAATTAAATTCAATATTTGATAATTTATTTAAAAAATGTTGTGTATTTTTTAAAAATGTGTCATTTTTATTTGCAATTGGATTTAAAATATTTAATAAAAATTTTGATAGTTCACTACAAGGAGAATTCATGGTACTCTAAATGGGTCTAAGTGGTATATTCATTTTATGAATTTTCGGTACTCCATAAAAATGAGGGGTCTTACTGTAATGTTTTTAAATAACAAACATATAAAATCGGAATTTGGTGTTTATTGAAGGTAAACTAAATGCACGATCAAATACTTAGCATGTCGGGATAGTATTATGAGGTTTTTTTCCTGGTTTTTCCCTCATAATTTACTATGGAATCACTAACAGGAGAATTTTACTGTCATCATGGCATGTATTTGTCTTTTTAAAGACGAATTACATGTTATGATCTTTTCTGACGGATATTCTCAAGTTAAAGTTGATTTCATGTAATCGAATGAACTATCTTATAAGTAAAGTCGTCCCAGGAACGCAACTCAATAATATTGGCAATATCATTTTAAAGTCGTCTACTTTAAAATGTATGTATAATGTATGTCTGAATTGTCAATATAAATGAGTCAGATAAAATTAAATTAATAGAAGAATTTTTCACTAAGTAACAAAAAAACATAATTTGTTTAATTTACTAATGTTTGTATTTTGAGAACGATTTCCAAAGTGGAAATTGAAACGTCAATAAACGTATTTTAACCTTTAATTGTGGCTTATTCCCATATAAATAGTAATTAATTTAAAATGCCACAATCAAATAGCTTCAGAACAATATTGCACCTACATTTTTATAAGGGTGTTTTATATTTGCAGTATCACCTGTAATAAATTAAATTTAAATCTTTTGTATTTTATTATTGGTCTCTATTGATTCATCTATAATATAAAAATGAATCACAAAATGTGTTGGTAAGCGCATAACTCAACAACGCATGGAACAATCTTAGCAATTCTTTTTTAAAATGTTCCCTAAAGTCTAAGGATGGTTTTTACGGCGAGAAAAAATCGAATAATTTCCAGGAAAACCCTAAAACAGCCCTTTTCTTTTTCCCATACAAATATTTTTTAACTAAAAGTATAGTCAATTTGAACTTTATTGCTATTCAATAAAGTTTAAATTAAATTACAAGAACTCACTGTTGTCTAAACAATGTAGGTGTGTTCCTAACGTCGAAGAGTCAATTTGCGCTTTATTGTCGCTGCACAAAGTTCAAATTTAATCAAATGTATGTGTGTGCGCGTTTGTGTATGTGCGTGTTCGCGTTGGAGGATCTAATGCGTTCACACAAAAGTGATAATACCGTGAACCTGACCAAATTGAAAAGTCAAAAACGTAAGAGCTATAGATTTGATTGGCCTCGCAATATTCTTTCTTTTGTTTTAGTTTCGGAACGCAACATAAATTGCATCAGCTTTCACGTAGTTGCATCTGTCAAACAAACCACGTTAAAAACCGTTAATTATCTTTAATAATTAATTTATTATTAATTTAATATACTCTATACACATACAACATTGGTTTGGCTTAAAAGACTTGACTCCAAGTCATATCAAATTAAACAAAAAAAATAAAAAAAACTAAAACGTAGTGTTGTATCCTTTTTGATTATATTCTCTTTCACAGACAAAGTAGAGATTTCATAAACAACAACAACCTGTCACATTGCCGCTGTACATTGGTGTACACCACCATCAGAGTATCATTGGTTTCAGGAATAGGACCAGATTCCATACACTTTTTGTCGAATATCCAACAATATAACAAATGCTTTCAAATGACGTCGTTTGGGGCGTCCATCCAAGAGTTGCACCGAGAAAAAGTGTATGATCTCAACACTTTGAAAGAATTAATTTAAACAAATCTTCCACTATTGAATGAACAACAGAAATATATATTTGATTAACTTATGAAAGTAACAAATAATAAAACAGGAGGGATTTACTTCTTAGATGCACTTAGTGGTACAGGAAAAACTTTTTTGATTTCATTGATATTAGCGCACAATTCGCTCACAAAATAAAATTGCACTTGCACTCGCTTCGTCGGGAATCGCAGCAACTTTGATTGAAGGTGGTCGAACAGCCCACTTAGCACTAAAATTGCCATTAAACATGCAAAGCAACGAAACTCCAACCTGCAACATTTCGAAGAACTCTGCAATGGCAAAAGTTTTGCAGCAATGTAAATTGATTGTTTTGGGATGAATGCACGATGGCACATAAAAAATCTTTGTAGGCTTTAGAGAGAACCTTACAAGATCTACGGAGCAATCATAACCCATTTGGGGGTGCAATGATTTTATTAGCAGGAGATTTTCGTCAAATATTGCAAGTGATTCCACGATCAACGCCAGCTGATGAACTCAATGCATGATTAAAGTCCTCCAATTTGTGGAAACATGTCAAGGTATTACACTTAAGCAAGAATGTCGAGTTGCAATCTGGTTGCAATATTCTCTAAACAACTCACTGACATTGATAATGGCAAATTTCCTATAGACACCTTGACTGGTTGCATTAACTTTTCTTACAGTTTTTGTCAGTTAACTCGATCAAAACACGAACTTATTCAAAAGGTGTTTCCAGATGTTGCTCAAAATTACAGAAACCATGATTGGATTTAGCGAACGGGCTATATTAGCTGCAAAAAAAAACATAGATGTAAATGAATTAAATTTCGAAATTCAAGAACAAATTACAGGCGAATTGAGGATATATAAATCAGTTGATTCGGCTACTAACCAAGATGACGTCGTTAACTATCCGAATGAATTTTTAAACTCGCTGGATTTGCCAGGATTGCCACCTCACGATCATTAATTAAAGGTTGGATCGGTAGTTATAATGTTGAGAAATATCAACCAACCGCGTCTTTGCAACGGCACACAGTTAGCGATAAAAACATTATTGAACAACTTGATAGTGTCATCGAATGCCATAGTCTGTGGACTAGTGCGCATTTTGATGCGCATCGCCTCGCCTCGAATTTTGTCATTGGCTCCTGACCTGGAAATCCCTATTTATCGCTCGAACAGCGCATATAAATATTCGCGATTTTGAGGTCAGCCAGGGCAGTCCCTCACGGGCTCTCCGAAAGCTTAGTGCTTTTGGGGCTCTGCTTGCTGCATTTATTTTCCATACTCTGAGGCTGAGAATTGTTTCAACTTAACTTGGTGTTTTATTTCGACGAAGAAATTGTCATGTAAGAAATATTTTGCCTTTTTCAAGGCAAGACACTGAAGATAAATATTTTCCAAGTCCATAACCCGAAAATGTACTTAAGTAGAGGAGCTCTCGACAGTATATTCGAAGCCCTCTACAGAGCACCCAGGGATATCAGAAGGTGGTTAGACCCTTAATTTTTCCCCCGAGGTGACAATAGAAGCAACTATAGTGAAAGGAAAGTATAAAGAAGAAGACGTTTTGATACCACGCATCCTAATGATTCCGACTGATGTACCATTTGAATTTAAACGACTATAGTTTCCAGTGCGGCTTGCTTCTATTATGTCCATAAATAAACCCTAGCGGCAATCATTAGGTGTTTGTGGTATTAATCTAGAAAATTCTCACATGATTAATTGTATGTTGCCTGTTCCCGTGTTGGAAAACCATCAGATTTGTTTGTATATTCACCAGGTAATCAAACAAAAAACATTGTATATCATAAAGTACTACAATAAAAATAAAACAGATTTTTGTTAATAATTATGATTCACTTGATTACAATAAAGCGATTAATGAAAATATTTACATACGTTTTATTACAATATTCTTTATTACATCGGTTATTAACCCTATGTTAGTAATAATTATAATAAATAATTAATTATTTCTATGTTTTGTCATTGAAGCACCCACTTTATAAATATTTGTCACCTTTAGGTTCCCACCATCCCTTCAGATTATTTTTCAATCAGGTTTGTACCTTAAGTTCCCCCTTTTAGTTTAAAGCCCTCTGGCAGATATCCCAGTCGGGGTTTTTAGTGGGTCCAAAAGGGTGGCCAAAGTTCGTGGAAGCGAAGATACTTAGGTCACCCGAGCTGACCCTCACACTCTGCCCTATCATCATGTTGACGGTTCTGTTCAGGAGAAGGAATCTATTTGACAGAACGAAGTCTGTCGGGTTCGGTAGTTACATAATAAAACAATCTTCTAATATATATATATATATATATATATATATATATATATATATATATATATATATATATATATATATATATATATATATATATATATATATCTTTGAATTTTGTAATAGACATTTTTTCATTTGCTACCTCTTGGTTTAATATGTATGCGTTTACCAGTGCCGTAAATATAAGGAGCTCAATTGCCAATTTACGGTACCATTTTAGGCCTTTCCTGAGGGATGATTGAGGGTACTATAACTATAACTATAACTATAACTATAACCATAACTATAACTATAACCATAACTATAACTAAACTATAACTATTTATAACACCTGGAATTAAGGAAATTCCATTAAGAGTAAGTGGTACCAACTCGTCATTCCAAAGGGTACTAACTGAATGGAGTAGGCCGCATAACATTAGTTCCAGAGTTGCAACGGTCGACATTATCCATTCTTCTGCCTTACTAACACGTCTTGGGATATGACCAAAACCTTTAAAACGAATAAAATGGTCACAATGCTAGACAGACAGACCAACGTTGGAACGACTCAATACAACATTGAAGACCTTACAAATGTAGGCGATCAAGAGGAAGACCACAGATAAAATAAGTAAAAGACATAAACACAGCAGCCAGAACGAACTTAAAGTTGCTTAGGCAGAGATCGATGAAAGGAGTTAGGAGATGCCTAAGTACAAAAATGGACGATAGAAGGCTAAAAAGATATTACAGGAAATAGCATCAATTTGATTCTTTAAAGTATTTAGAGCATAGGTTTTCAATTGTCAGTTTTAAAACCACTAGTACAATGTTTGTTTAGAAAACACTACTAATTATCCCTCTTAGTTTCAATTATAAGAAAAGAACTACATATAAGTTCTTAAAGCTACTAGAAATATTGTCTGACCAAAAATCTATTTGGAAATATAACATCAAAAGCTTCTAATATATTTTTGATTATATAAATTTATTGTTCATTGTCTATATATTGTCTATATTAATTCTACTACTATTATTACATTTCTTTTTACAGTTTTTATCAAACATATGCCTTAAAAGTTTGTTACACCTTTCTATTATCCTTCGTAATCTCTTAAATTTTTGGATAACAGATTTCTAACTAAAATATTAAACTAGTTCAAAGATATTACGAACTTAACAGTGTTTAAGTAAGAGTGAAAATTGACAGAGAAAATTAAATTCTTCGTAAGGATTTCGATGAAAGGCAAAGAGTGAAGGGGAACTTTTTCTTGTATAGATAATCTCTTTATCCTCTAATCTGTCGGAGCTACATCTTCCTTCTTATATATGTCGCGGCGTACACCTTCACGACATTAAATGGAAAATCAGTCTAGCGTATACTTTCCACAGCATCGCAGTTATCAACTTGATGTTCTAACGACATCTCACAACTTCTACGAAAATATATTCGTGTAGCCATAAATTCAAGATAAACTACTGTCAAATACTTGAAACTTGTTATATACAACTTTATAATTCAATATGTACTTCAGTGTAAGTTTAGCAAACTTATTCGTGTATTTGAATACGTACCTTGTCAGAGTTTGCATGTTTTACTTATCTTCGTCTTGTTTCAATTTGATCGGTAATACCTTCTTTGTACGTAGATAATCGCGTAAAGAAACTTGATACAATGAATATCAAGATTACGAGCTCCATATCACTAGATAAAAAAGATTAACTATACTACATAATATATTTTCTTAACCCTAGTTAGATACTAGCTATAAGTAAAGTATTTTCATACTTTGTGAAGTATACATAATACTAAAGGCCCCGGCACTTTTCTTATGTAAAGTGGTTTCAGGACAGGCAAAGTCCGAATTTTTAAATTTCTGTTGGCTTATAATTGAAAACCATTATCTGAAATCTTTTTTTTCCAAAGATATATAACACATTATGACAGAAAATATCCAAGGTTACAAAAGTATTTGTTTTTTAAACGTCTGCACTTAACTTTTTACAGTTTTGATGACGGGTTCTGCTTGCGCGTATAAGGTCGATTTATACATATCCGTGCCGTGTCCGTTCCGTATTAATGCTAAGTCCGGCATTTTTAATGTTATATTTACATACAACCGCATTGTAGCAGGGTGTGTACCGGGCCGAATAGAGAAGAAAACGTTATGGCATAGGTATTTCTGTGTAAAAGAGAGTTGAAGCAAATTTCACCGTGTTGGCATTATTACTTGATGAAAAGGAAGAGCAAGAGCAGAAAAAGCGGAAACAAAGAAGATTGGGTGGATCCTATGTGAAAAAAAAGGACAAACCGAAGGATAACTTAATTTTTGGACGATGAAACAAAATTTCACGAATATTTTAGAATGTCCAGTACTCTTATTTCCTTTTTCTTTTTCTTTTTCTTGAATACATATAAAAACCATAACATATTTACTGCACATCTCCTGCTTACCAGCACTTGCGTTCACAAAACTATAAAATCGTGTTTGTACAAGTCCATGCGGTTTGTGTCATTACCGTGAATCGTCAGTGCCGAAAACAAAAATATCGTTTGGGATCAATTTTAGGCCGGGCACGTCCGGAAAATGCCAATGTATAAATATACTCATAAGAATACATTATTGATTCTTTTGTATTTATAAACAAAACATTGTGAAGTTCGTTAGCTAATTGCTTATTGTTTTGTTCCTGTGAGTTTTCTGTTTGAAATACTAATTTATTTCGTGTTTGTAATATATTATATTGTTGGAATGGGAATCAAGAAGAAAGTAAAGAAAAACAAACTAAAGGTTGTGGTAAGTCCTGGTCCATCTAGCTCTAATCTACAACCTCCTGAAAGTAAATCTATTTCTTGTCCTACTCAGCCCTCTAGCTCAAAGGTAAAACTGTAAAGTAATTTATCTTACTATGAACTGATAAAAGACACCTGCCAGTATGATATTTTAAGCATTGATATATTTAAAAAGTTGTTAGATGAAATAGCGGTATGTTTTATCTTAAATCACTGCAAATTAAAACTAAATAAAAAGTCTATAGTGGATTTAAGTCAAATCTCCTATACAAATTGCAAAACTAATAAATTTTTTGTCAATTGTGAAATAGCTAGGCCTAATTCTGAAAGTGATTCCACTAATAAAATATATGACTTGAATGTTAGGTTTGTATATGGTATGAGTTTGTTAGGCACAGGACCTGTAACGGCCCGAACTCTAAGCGGTGTAATGAATTTACCGCCTCTTTCAACTGTGCATTCTAGTTATGTATAGCAAAGGCACGCCAAAGTGTTTGTAAAGCTTCCATGATAGCTTTAACTGAACAGGCAGTGCGTACAAATGACAATACCCAAAAAGAGACCTCTGTGTAGCATTAGATGGTTGATGGCAGAAGTGAGGCTACGTATCGCTCAATGGGATAGTATCTCTGACTTCTGTCGACACTGGGAAAGTTCTCGATGTTTATCTCATCAGTAAATACTGCTCGTGCACGTCTAGGGAAAAAAACAATTAAAACAATTACAGTAAAGATTTCACAACAAATTTTTGAGCGTTCAGTTGCTCGGTACAACGTTCGCTATACTCAGTACTTGAGAGATGGTGACTCCAAGGCTTATGGGGCTGTTGTTCAAGCTAAACCATATGAAGATGATGTACAAATTGAAAAGGTAAAGTGTATTGGTCATGTGCAAAAGCGTATGGGCACAAGGTTGCGTAAGCTAAAAGAAAAGTTAGCTGATGTAAAGCCGCTAAGCGGTAAAAACAGAATAACTAATGCTGTGGTACAAAAGCTCTAGATATTCTACGGGTTGGTTAGTAATTAGAAGAAATTTTCATAGATTATTTGAAATGAAGAAAGCTGTGTTAGCTACTTATTTTCATGTTTTGTCCGACAATAAAGATCTCATGCACCTGTTGTGTCCCAACGATGAAGCCACATGATGCAAATTCAACGAGGCCATATTCGAAAATAAACGGTATGATCACACAAAACACTTCCTCTTGCCTTTAGAAGTTATATTAAAAACAAAACCCAATTTTAGAAAGTCTTGCTGATCCTTCCTTGTTAGGTAAATGCCTAAAAGGCAAATCACAGAACCCCAATGAGAGCCTCAATAATCTTATTTGCTCGCTAATATCTCTCTCGCTTCCTGAAAATATCCTTTGCCACTTTACCTACATTACAGTTTGGGAAGCTGTTTTATCATTCAAGGAAGGCTATTCAGTAAATGCAAGGTATTAGAACATTTAAGTTTAAAAGAAATTTCGTTTCTACAAGTTGCAAGCCAAGATCCAAACAAGCCGTCAATAGTGCTGTCCACCTAGAGCTAGTTTTCAATTTTATAACTGTAAATAATTGAAGTAATATTATATATTGCATCAAAAAAATCTTTTTCACGTCTGCACATCTAAAAGTATTATTTTCTGCTGCTAACTAATTTTTCACTTCTGCTCAGATAAGGTCAATCGGATTGAGCTCACAATGTTATAAAGGCAGCCATACCATTGTGACCAACTATTTTGTTTTTGCTTTTTGTTATCTTATCAACAAGGTATTTGTCATATTTTCTGTTATGCTGCTTGATAATAGCTAACAGTTGTACTTTAAACATTCTTTGTACTTTACTTGTACTCTTACTCGGTACTTTAAGTCCTCAAAACCCATATTTTTTATTTTAGCCACGCTTGTATATTTGCCTTTCTAGAAGCAGTAGTTAGAATTTTTTTCATTTTTCTTAAATCATAAGGTGCGTTCTCCAATACGATGATAAAGTTTTCTCCTAATCGAGGCAGTATATTTCTGAACCACTTTTCAAGTTGTGTCCATGTCTTCATGGTAGCCCCCACTTTTTTTTGATTCGAACACCCGTAGTGCTTCTGAAACACAATCATCTTCACTGCCAATGTGACAAAATGCATTGGTTACAAAAAATTTATATTTTACTCCTTTTTGTTTTCATGCTTAATTACGTTATTTTTAGTGCTCTTATAAAATAAACACAGCACATATACTTTTCATATAATCTTTACTTAATCAAAAAACGATATTATTAAAGTAACTATACAAAGACTTATAAAGTACTATGCTTAAGTTTTACAGTAAAAAAATACTATTTTTTCAGGTACGAGTCATAAAAGTTTCACTAAATCTATCTAATTTTAATAATAAAATACAAATTATTTTGTAGTTTTTTCTTCTTTTGCATTGCTTCAATTGAAGTTTTTCGGTAAATAGACCAAAAGACAATAGACAATCGATTAACAGCATTGCTGCTGGTCATTTCCTTGCAGACGTTTCCAATGTACAATATATCCTGGTAAAACTTTTCACTAAGCTCATCTCATACGGTAGCCAGATTTTTAGGAAAACAATTTAAGTCCGAAACTAAAAACCGAATCTTGAGTGACATGTTGCACCCTAGATCTGCAAAAACACCAGCAAAATCTTAAATTATTTCTTGGAAGTTGTCAACTTTCGTATTACCAAGAAAATTATGACACACTCCTATTAAAGCTGCACAAAATTTTTTTCTGCTCTGTTTAACATTAAATTAACAGCTTCGTCTATCATAACATAACCTTTTTTTATGCAGACCAACAAAAATTCCTGCTATCAAAATATTGCCGAGAAAACTCCTATCTAATGGCACTAGAGGTTTTTGAGATCAATTTTTAACTCCAGATGTTAAATTTTTTCTTTTTGGCCAATGTTTTACCACGTAATTTTTATTTATTGCGCGATTGTCATATTCAAACAAAAAACAGCAAAAGTTAATATATCCTTTTTGTAAGTCAGTAGATATAGCTACAACTTTCAGATCAGCAAATATACTTCACAGATATTGAGAACATTTAATTTGCTTAAGTAATACCTCCAAATTTGTATAATTCTTTTTAATGTTTGTAGTATGCGCGAGGGACTCTCAAGGGCTTTCAAACTAATCTTAAAAGTATGAATAAAAGCCTCCATTCTTTATAATTGTCTGGGAAATATAGTTTTTAAAGCAGCTCATTACAATATACCAAATAACCCACTTTGGAAACACAACTCGGAAACCCAACTTTGGCAACGGGAAATTTTCTTACCTTGTGCAAAAATATGAGATTCTCTTACTCTTGTTTAACAAATGCTACTATTTTAATCTTGATCCAAGTAATTAAGCTTTAGCTTTTGATAACCTTTCGAATCGAATCGATTCGATTCGATTCGACTTAATTCGATTCTATTCGATTCGATTGGATTTGATTCGTTTCGATTCGATTCGATTCGAGTCGATTCAATTCAAATCGCTTCGGTTCGATTCGAGTTGATTCTATTTGATTCGATTTATATCTATTCGATTCGATTTGAGATATTGCAGATTTTGATGCGTACTCTGTTTTGAAGTTCCGTTTCCAATGTTCAAAAGCTTGAATTCGATCACCATGCGGCCTCAGCGAACTTTCTTTTGGTTTATTAACTTTAACCAATATTTACAATATTAGTTAGGCATACATTAAACTTGATTAAATTTTAAATAAAAAACTGAGTTTTCATTGACAAACCCAATTTCAGCTCTTAATGTTTATAAACAATTGCAGTGTGAACTTTTTTTTTTAAGGTATCCATTGAATTCTTGTTGCGTGTTCATTGACAGGCAACGGTGGGGGAAATCTTTTTGGAAATCTACGTCACAAAACAAGACACCCTGGCATCTTTGGGCCGAGTAGGATACTAGGCAAAAAGACCCCAGGGTAGTGCGGGATTAACCGTGTTCCGGTTATAACCTTAATCACCATTCCAGAGAGGAGGTCTTGCCACTCAATGAACAACTAAAATAAAAAACTAAAAATTTATAAATAACCATATCTGTTACCGTAAATCAGAAAATGTTTCAGACGTTAGGCCATAAACTAATAAATAATATTAACCATAAATTTTATAACGATAAATTTCAGATACCTGGCTTAATTTCGTACTCTGTCCTCCTGCTCCTTTTTCTTCATCACCCCAGAAATCAGACAGTGAACTTCTCTCCATTTTTGCTCTCCTCTCAACATTATGTTTACAACGTTTCTTTCATCCAGCCTGAAACTCATTCGCCTCTCGAAATCTCCTCTCTCATTTGCCCATCTCTGACAGTTAAAAATATGGGCGGGAGCGTCCGGTACCATACAAACAGTACAGTCTGCCGAGGCAGATTTGCCTATTCTGTTTGTAAAGGTGCCAAAACTACCATGTCCAGTCAGAAACTGCGTCAGGAAGTAGTCTAGTTTCCTAAGCTCACATTCCCACCACAGCCTCAGCTCGGGAATAAGCTCCTTCGTCCACCTTGCCTTTTTGCACTGTGAACTTAAAAGAAAGTTATCTCCGGTTCTATGGGTTGCACAAACTTTTCTTTATTTTTGAAGATGTGTTTTTTATAACCTTTCAGATAATGTATTTTTTGTGAAGGTAAAAACAGCGCAGATAACCAAATTGTTTATAAGGCGAAAAATGGTACTTCAATGCAATAAATCTAACAGGTGCTGCTTTTTAGCGGCAAGTTACTTAGCCTCCCAGCCAACTATGAGCCCAGTGGGCTTGGAAGAAAAGAGATACAAGTGCACTTGTTCTCATGTTCCACTGTTTCAGACTGTTGGTTAAGTTTGTTATCATTTTGGATGGGTTATCATTAAAGAAATACTTTAATGTAAACTTTACGTTTTACGTTTTCGTTTTACATTATTATAAACCACAGTGTTTTTAAGAAGAGTTAGTTTCAGATTCAGAGGCCAGATAAGTGGAAAAAAATAGGGCTGCAATAGCAATAAATTCAGGTAAGCTCACATGGACAAAAAACACAATATTCGTGAAGCAAAAAAGTTACGAGAAATTAAAATCATTATTGTAGAAATAAATGTAACAATATTATTTCACAAGAATAGAGACTTTAAGTTTTTAAAGAGTATTGAGCATTGTGCACTGGAATCTCCAAACAGCTTTTCCAAATCGATCCATACAGACTGAGCCTATAAAAAGAAAAAAAAGTAAATGCAAAAGTTAGCAACTAAGGGGTGTTATGTGTATATAATCTGGATAGTTTTGGAGTATGTAAACTGTTTATAATGATAACTCTTGATGTCTCCAACAAACGTTTACAAAATGTAGTTAAAAGACAAAAAATGTCCTCAAGCGTATCATGCATAGACAAAAGAGGAAAGAAATCACCCTTGAACAAAATTTCTGAGAGAGCAATTAAAATTATAAAAGAGCATATTAATAAGTTCCATAGGTACACAAGCCACTACACTAGAAATAAAACTTTAAATAGGAGGTATCTTTCTCAGGAGTGTAATTTGAGTTGTCATAACCTACTATATGAGATCATTACTTAGTATACTCATCAAGTCATCATCAAACATACCAAGTATAATATTTTTAAATGAGAACAGTGAAATGTAAGTACCTATATAATAATTTAAATGAAAATATTTGTGCACTGGTATGTTTCCAAAAACATGTCACACAAAGACTGTTGTACTTATGTATGTCTATAAATAGGAAAAATATTTTGATCAATCAAGAAGGGTGCAATTACAATCATTTCTCATGTAGCTCATAAATTTTAATTACAAAATCTATTTAAGTAATAGTAACAATAATATACCCAATTATAAAAATGAAACCTCTAAAATGTTTTAGATAATTGTATTGTATAATTGTGGCTAACCCATATTTACTTATTAAAATTGATTTGCTTCAAGAATTTATATAATAATGAACGAGACATATTTAAAAGATCTGGGCGGTTGTTAATTTCACTTAAAATTTTATTTTAATTGGGCATTTCATTCTTGAAAAAGAATCTGTGTACTAGGTATCTGTCGTACAGATGTTTTAACTCTTTCATCATATGTTGCAAGGATAGAAGGTCGACCGCAAATATTTTTAGGACATCCTACTGTTTCAGTCTGCTTATATTCCTTAATTGTTTTGTAAATGAATTCACAACACCTAAAATTAGCACATTACTTCAGTAAGTCTTGATTTTAACAATAACTATTCTGTAAAACTAACCTGTTGCCTGTTTTATTTTTGCTACAATGGCTATTATTTTTATTCCAGCATTATCAACTTTTATTTGTTTGTACATGTTTACATTGCATTATTTTTCATTTGATGATAAATGACCCAAATCTACTCGGCGTTTTTTAGGTGGAGAAGGATAATTAACACTAGTACTTGGCATTGAATCCATATTGTTATCTTAATAACACTAATACATCGCTAAATAGTTCTGAAAAGATCTAAAAATTAAAGTAATAACGCAGAAAATACAAAAAATCGTCGATATGAACTTTGAATTTTAACATTTCATAAATGTCATTAGTGTCAAATGTCATAATTTAGTGGAGTAAACTTGCCTGCGGTTGGACCAATTACAAACAAGCATTACGGCGCGGTAAATTTGAATTACTCCTCCTGGTTAAAAAACAGACCATAGAAGGAAATTTATTATAAAACAATAAAATCTTATTCATATTAAACACGTAGTTACTTTGATCGAATTTTAGTGTTGTATCTGAATACGATAATTGCACAAAATTAAAGAACAATTTTATTTAAACTTTTATTGTATTTTAGATATTTAGTTTATAAATATGTATGTTGTATGAAGAATGCATAAGAACCACCTTTCACTATACTTAGACATCTCTAAATATTTTTAAGAATTTAAAAGCAAATTGTATTTTATTGTTGAAATATATAAATTTCAAATTTCAGACGTAACAATAACAGATACCGTTTTCTTTCCTCTTTTAACAAAACTTCCAATACTTTTGCAAACTACATTTCCCTCCGTTGCGATATAAATTACGAAATAAATTCATGGCAATCTGTCTTACAATAGGGAGTGGAAATAGACCTAAAAATGGAAATGACATGGATCTTGAATCCAATTTCAGCAAGAAAAGGGGAACAACTAAAGCAGAAGTCAATTATCCCAGTTTGGTCCGTCATTACAAATTATACTAACTTTTTTGTCCATTCAACAATGCTGTGGCAACTGATTTATTATGAGAAACCTTTGGAATTGTTTGGAAAGTTTCCTGTACAGTTTACAAGTTTCTCATTAAGTTGTAGATTTAGTCAAAGCCAGTTGCAGGGTCTGATAGTATTGAATTTTTAAGTAATGTTTTTATTACCTGAAATTAAGTTCTTACTAATCGAATAAAAATAAATACCTTAAAATCACAAGCAATTATTATCAATTTATTAATAACGCATTTTTACCCCACGATCGGTACCGCCTCTGAATTTCCCGCCATCGGTACCATTTTGGATTTTATCTAAAATATTTATGTTGTCGCCTATATAAGTTATTTTGGTATTTAGCTTAGTAATTTTTATATGGTTTTTTTAATAAGTATTAAGCATATTGGTAAATATGATTACACCAGTATGACTGGTATTTTTTTATAGCCCTTCTTCTATCCGAATTGTCGAATAAAGGCCTCTCCCATTTCTCGCCATTCATCCCTGTTGTGTGCTAGGCGTTTCCACATTGGTCCTGCGACTCTTTTGATATCGTCGCTCCAGCGCATTTGAGGTCTTCCTCTTGGTCTCTTCGCATCGTACGGTCGCCAGTTTCCGACTTCTTTGTTCCATCTACCATCTTCGAGACGTTCGTTGTGTCCAGCCCATTTCCATTTTAATTTAGCTGCTTGTTTCGCGGCGTCCTTTATTTTTGTTCTGTTCCGGATTGCTTCGTTCGTTTGCCGATCTATTAGTGAGATACCAAGCATCTGTCGTTCCATGGCTCGCTGAGTTTTTCGAATCTTGTCCATGTTCTTTTTTGTGAATGTCCAGGTTTGAGCTCCGTAAGTGAGAACGGGAAGGATACAAGAATCGAACACTTTTGTTCGAAGGTTTTGGGGTATCTTTTTGTCTTTCAGTATGTATGAGAGTTTTCCAAATGCGGCCCATCCCATTCTTACTCGTCTGCTTATTTCGGTAGTTTGGTTTTCTTTGTTTACCTTGATATTCTGACCCAGATATATGTATTCTTCTACATGTTCCACTTTTGTTTCTTGGATGGTTATCGTCGGTTGATCATCTTTATTCGACATTAGCTTAGTTTTACTCAGATTCATTTTCAGTCCTTTTTTTATGGATTCCGTATGAAGCTCATCGATCATCGTCTTCAGTTCTTTCCAGCTGTCGGCTATTAGTACTACGTCATCTGCATATCTTAGATGGTTTAAATACTTTCCGTTTATCGATAGTCCCTTCGTTTCCCAATTTATTGATTTAAAGATGTCTTCAAGTGCGGCAGTAAATAGTTTTGGAGATATGGTGTCTCCCTGTCTTACTCCTCGGTTGATTTTTATTGGCCTCGTTTTCATTCCGTTATCCATCGTGACTACCATTTCAGCGTGTTGATATATATTATGTATTAATATCCTATATCTAGAATCTATTCTGCTGTTGACCAGTGCTTCCTCAATAGCCCATAATTCTATGCTGTCAAAAGCTTTCTCGTAGTCTATAAATGCTAAACAGATTGGTAAATTGTATTCGTTAACTTTTTCTATTAGGACCTTTAGTGTGTGAAGATGGTCACATGTACTGAACCCTTTTCTAAATCCGGCTTGCTCTACTGGTTGATATACATCGAACTTTGTTATCAATCTATTTGTAATTATTTTTGTGAATGTTTTATAAAGTTGTGATAGTAGTGATATTGGACGATAATTTTTCAGATCTGTATTGTCCCCTTTTTTGTGTATTAATATTGTGTTAGCAGTATTCCATTCCTTTGGTATGTTTCCTTCAAATAGGCATTTATTAAAAAGTATTTTTAGGTACCTGATGACTACTTCTCCGCCTTCTTTCAACATTTCTGCCAGAATTCCATCACTACCCGGTGCTTTATTTCTTTTCAATTCTTTAATTGCATTTTCTATTTCTACTTCGCTTATTTCGGGCATTACTTCAGAATTTACGTTTGTTATTTGTCTTTTCAGATTTTGCTTTGAAGAGTCGGGGGGATCGTTTCTTGAGCGGTATAACTCAGTATAGAAGTTTTCAACTATGTTTGATATCTGAGCTTTGCTTGTTTCTAGTTGGCCTTGTTGATTTTTCATAGTTATAATATTTTTCTTTCCTAATTTCGGTTTGGTATATTTCAGACTTCGATTTTTCTCTATCACTCTTTCTACATGTTCTTGTTGATGTTTTTTAATATCGTCTTTTATCTGTTTTCGTATGGCTCGATTAAGTTCTTTGTATTCTGTGGTATTTCTTTTGTTTAGTGACAGGAGCTCTTTTCGTTGTTTCAGCATATTCTTCGATTCTGCACTTATTTTGGATTTTTTGTTATTATGGCGGGTTGCTACTTCTAAGCTAGCATTCAATAGTTCTTTTGTTATAACTGAGTTAATTTTATTAACGCTGAGTTGTTCTAGATTCAGTGCTTGGGCGGTTTTTAATTTGCTAGCATATTTTTCTTTATCGACTTTTAGCTTTTCTGTGTCTATTTGTATCGTGTTATTAAAGTTAATTCTACGTTTGCTATACTTAATCCTTAGTTTAGCTCTAACCATTCTGTGATCACTACCCAGAGAGACATTATTTATTACTGTTATATCTTCTACGATATCTTTCTTGTTACACATGATGTAATCGATTTCGTTCCTTGTTTTTCCGTCTGGTGATAACCACGTCCACTTTCTTTGCGGTTTTTTCTTATAAAATGTGTTCATTACGAAATATTTGTTGCTATGTAGGAAGTTAACCAGGGTTTCTCCTCTCTCATTTCTAACACCATAGCCGAATTCACCAATATAGTTTTCGCTTTCTTCTAGTGGTTGTCCAATCTTAGCGTTGAAATCTCCTGACTGGTATAATAAAATATAATTTAATGTCACTATTAGAAATGAAAACGCTATGCAAATTGTTTAAATATTTTATTTAAGATCTGTTTAAAAGAACAAAACATAACAAGCTATTAGTTCAGGAATTTTTGTCTCTGTTAATCCTTAATATCCTATTTTATTATATTTTTGGAAATCAAATATTTTATGGTAAATTATTGTTTGTATGTGTCTTGTAGTCGAGTTTCTGAGCTTATTTTCCAAACAAAAATTAGCTAAAAAAAGTTGTTAGCTATTTTATATATGTAACTCTAGTCTAGGACATACAGGGAGCAAAATAAAAAAAATGGTAAAGGTATATTAAATTATATATTTAAGCATAAAAGATGTTTTACATATGTATAGAGAATAATCTTGTATGTCTCAAATTACACTTTCTACACATGGTTCTTTCAATGTAAGTGCAATTTTCAAATGTCGCTGGTGTGACTACCGAAACTGCTTGAAGTTAAAGGGTTTCGGTCGGGCTGCACCTTTAGCTTCTGTACTCTACTTCATAAGATATGAATTTACTATTATCATCATTTATACTTCTGGCTTTACACCCTGCGTAGATCCTATCCTTCTCCTCTAGTCGTCCCTATCCATGGCCTTTCTCCGCCAAGCACGTATTCCCATATTTCTCATGTCTTTATCGATGTTATCAAGCAACCTTGCTCTGGGTCTTTCTCTTCTCTGACCAATGGGTCTATGAAGGAGCGTTTTTCTAGCTGGGTCATTTTGTTCCATCCGCATGTCCTATCCACCTCAGACGTCCTATCTTAATATGTTTTACGATATCAGGTTCCTCGTATATTCTATAAAGTTCGAAGTTGTATTGTCTTCTCCACATTACATTGTCATTATTCAGTGCTCCATAGATTCGCCTTAGTAGTTTTCTTTCAAAACATCCTAACAGGTTTTCATTATTTTTTGTTAGAGTCCAGGTCTCTGAACCGTATGTTAGGACTGGGCCTATTATTGTTTTGTAGGGTTTTATTTTTGGATTTCTCGATATAATTATTGTCGATTTAAGGAGGAGATTTAGCTCAAACTAGTATCTGTTGGCCGTACCAATTCGGCGGTTTATCTCTGTGGTAATATTATTTTCTGTGTTAAGGAGCGCTCCCAGGTATACAAATTCGTTCACTGCTTTGATGACGTCGTTCTCTATAACGAGTGGTCCTAGGATTTGTGGTTGCAAGCCTTTTTGTCATATACTTCGTTTTGTTGGTATTTATTATTAAACTTATTTTTGTAGCTGATTCTTTTAATGCTGCATACGCCTCTTTTCACGTACAGCGTTTTCCGTTCTCCCAACAATATTGATATTATCAGCATAGGCCAGGATTTGCACTGATTTATTATATATTAAACCAGTAGTTGTGATTAGTTATAAACGTATTACTTTTTCCAGAGCCAGATTGAATAGTATACAGAAGAGAGGGTCTCCCTGGCGCAGCCCGTTATTTGTTTTAAAAGGTTCAGACAGTTCCCCCTAAATTCGTACTCTACATCAACTTTTTTAAGAGTCATTTTTGTTAAATTTACCAACTGATTTGGTATTCCTAGCTCTTTCATTGCTTTGAACATTTCGCTTCTATTCACAGAGTCGTAGGCTGATTTGTAGTCTATAAATATGAGTATCAATGCCATATTCCAGTGTTTTCTCCATAATTTGTTTCAGGGTGGCAATCTTATGAATTGTCGATTTACCACCTTTGAAACCAGCCTGGTATTTTCCTACTATCCGTTCGGCATATGGTGCCATACGGTGACATTGTACTGTGGAAAATATTTTATACGTTGCATTTAGAAGCGTAATTTCTCTGTGATTATAGGATTCAAAGATGTCTCCTTTTTTGTGGATGGTGCAAAGTATTCCAATATTCCAATCATTGGAAAGGGATTGCTATGTATATATTTCTTTTATAAGCTGCTGTAGTGCCATAATTGTATTATGGCCACCTTCTTTATATAGTTCAGTTGGAAGATTATCCATTCCGGGTGATTTATTTCTGGGTAGTTTTTTAACTGGATCTTTAACTTCAATCAAGAATCGTTGTTGGTTCTTTTTTTCTCTCGTCTGTTCCTCTTACCTCATCTCTTTCGTCTTTCAGGTTTTCTTTTTCTTCTTCTATATTAAGTGCCTGGTTAAAGTATTCCACCCATCTACTCAATACATCTTTACTTGTTATAGGTCGCCATTCTGACTTCTGCTTTGTCTTGTCGTTACCTTGAATTCTTTTCTGTTGATGTTAACTTTCTTACAGAATGCTCTGATTTCTTTCTCTCTGTTAAGGTTGTCTATATATATATATATATATATATATATATATATATATATATATATATATATATATATATATATATATATATAGACCATAATAGGTGGTTACGTTTTTTCTCTTGTGTATCCTCTTTTCTTCTCTTCTTTTTGTCTAGTGATTTTCTACAGTTGTTTTAGTTCATCGGGTAAGCATCTTTCTGTATTCTTCATTTTGTTCTTTTGTCGCATTCTTACATTCATCGTCAAACCAATGATTTTTACGGACACAAATTTCTGTTCCTATTTCATCTCCGCTGCTGCTTCAATATCTTCCTTTCTTCTGCTCCAGTAGGAGTCTATATCTGTCTATCCTTCTTCATTTATCTTTTGATTCCTTAGCTTGTTGGTGATGTTTTCCGAGTACCGATCTGCAATTGTCGCATCTCTCAGCTTTTGTACATTCCATTTTTTTGTATCCATTTTATTTTCTTTACTGGTGTTTGAAATACTAGCTCTCAATGTTGAAATCACTAGGCAATGATCTGAATATATGTTTGCGCCTCTATAACTTCTGCAGTTTATTACGTCTATTCAATGCCTTAAATCTATTAAGTGATTATTGTGACTCGTTGTTCTTCCATAATGAGAGGTCCAGGTTACCTTGTGTATGTTCTTGTGTTTAGAATAGGTGCTAGCGACTGTCATAAGTGCTGCTACTAAGTTCATCAGTCGTTATCCGTTATCGCTACTGATGTTGTGTAGTCTATGCTTTCCTATCGTGGGCATGAAACTCGTTCTCGTCCTATTCTTGCATTCATGTCACCTAATACAATCTTAATGGCATATGAATTGACTACTTCTTCTTCTTCAGTGCCTTATCCGGTCCGGATGTTGGCGATCATCAATTGACTACATCCCTGTGAAAATCGATTTGCCGGTCTTCTTATAAATATACCAAGGATTTTCTAATGATGCATCTAGTAACCATGTAAATAATGGCCACCACCATTTATTTGATCTAATATCTATCCTGTACCTCACTATATTTTGATTCATCAAGTCCGTCCCTGCCATCGATGAGTTATATTTTCCTATGAGAAACGGACGAGGCACATGAATAATTTTCTTTTCTTGTTGAGAAAACCTTTTTACAAGTGTCATTGGTTAGATGCCATAAGAGGTAGATGCAGCAGTAACATACAAAAATTATGCCATTGTTGCGTTCAAAAACATCACTAGAATTATTCCGATCTGCCTGTTTTTAAAAATCAGTTTTTGAGGGTAAAGGTATATCCTTAGGTAAACGACTTTCGCGAATAGTACCAGTGCACCATATACCATTTTCTCGCATATTCGACAGTAGGTTAACACTGGTAAACAAGTTACCCACAAAGAGTTTATATGACAAATTCCTTTTATTTGTGGATAACTCACGCAACATTTTTAGCAGTGAATCAGTAGCATTTTCATATATTTTTTTGTCTCTTTTACTAGATTTTGGGTTCTTACCATGATATCTTCTTCTTCTTCTTCAAGTGCCATCTCCGCGGCGGAGGTCGGCAATCATCATAGCTATTCGGACTTTTGGACGGCTGCTCTGAAAAGTTCATTTGATGTACCTACATCCGTACCACTCTCAGATTGCGCAGCCATGACATTCTACGCCTTCTTATGCTTCTCTTCTCTTGGATCTTTTCCTGCATAATCAGTTGGAGCAAGGTGTATTTCTCTCCACGTGTAATATATCCGAGATATTCCAGTTTTCTTATTTTTGTATTTACAAGTTCTATTTCTATTTCCCTGATATAATATATCAAAATAATTAGATTACCGTCTTTTGTGTTTAGCGACCATATTCTAAATCCAAATCTGATTGGCTTTTTTATGAACTGTTTACAAAAATGCTTCCCATAGTATTTAACCATAAATTTGTCATAACATATTTCTTCTTCTGACACGAAGTTCTTTATAAACTTGTTTTGTAAATAGTCCATAAGGGTATGGATTTTTCATACTTTATTATTTGTTTTTATGATAGTATTGTCTACCCATTGAACAAATTGCATAATTTGTTCGAACCAATTACGCCTCATCGCATTTTTAATAAAAGTCCATTGTCATCCATCCATGTCTGGTTTAGAATCCCAGTAATATTGCTTTCATGGTTTTGGATCGTATTCACTAAGTAGCAAAATGTCATTTAAGTATTTAAGTTCTTATAGTGAGATTTCTGGATCGGGAATATTTTTGAAAAGAGCATATTTTTTAGTGTCTGACCCTAACTATTGGAATATTGGGTTATCATAAAATAACTCGAATAATTCAACAGGTTTTAAATTCTCGTATTCAGAAAAAATTGGTTTTGGATGAATATCCAAACATTTTAAAAATCACCTTGTTTTAACCAAGAATATGTACATTTTGATTTGCATCTCTAGGTGGGTTGGCTTCAGTGGCGCTAATTCTCTCATTATTTGCAAGTTTTACCTCGTTTTGGGCACGAAGTTGTCTCCCTGCAAATGGCAAAGATTTTTATCATCCTTTTCATCTTCAGATTCTTTGTTTGTGATAACGTTTACTTCTGAAGGTTCTGCGTAAATGGTATCTAATTCTACCTAATTCTACGTCACCGTGAGTGATTCGAAGTGCTTATTTTAGGGTAAAACCGCGCCTAAAAAGGAAAAAACCGTAAATACTAAGAAATACACTCCCATACATATATATATATATATATATATATATATATATATATATATATATATATATATATATATATATGTATGTATATATATATATATATATATATATATATATATATAACATATAACAGATGAACCACTAGAACAACTATGTGGTACCCCAGGAACGCTAAGAGACCAAAGAGGCGACCGAATCTCAGATGGGATTATGATATTAGAAAATTAACAGGAACAACGTGGTCTCGAATAGCACAAGATAGAAAAATATGGGCGCAAATGAGCGCAAATTATTAGAACAACGTATAACTAAGACATCGTCGAATAATAATAAGAACATATAACATTGAAATGAGGGAGGCTGCACCGTAATTGGAAACGGTTGATAAAGCTGCACATCATGATGATGATATATATATATATATATATATATATATATATATATATATATATATATATTGTGGCAGTTACTCTAATAGGTCGCATGCCAAAATTTTTTCGAAGATGAACAAAATAATATGCATTTGTAGAACTTTCGTATTTTTGATCTGCTGTTTGGGACAAACTATACTTTTGCCGAATTATACATATCAACTAACTTGGGCTTAGAAACCCGTTTTTTAATATTTTCTTATGTAATTGCAAAATTAAAACTTATTTATGCAACAAATTTTCTTAAAATAATCTGCAATCTGCAGGAATAAACTGCTATGCTAGAATAAAAATTTTACCAAAACTTTTTAAAAATCTGTGTGCGTCAATTTAACTACTTAAAAAGGAGAGGAAATATACCTTACTTCTCTAATAATACACAAATAATCAGAAGGGAGGTAAATTTCTTTTCTGTGAGGTATCGAGTAAGCCGTTGGATAGTTTGATATTTCCATTTTGATAGCCACAGCTATCGCTCCAAATAATGATCTTTGTAGGCCAATGTTCATTAATCTTTTGGTTTAGGAATTTTGTCACGATGAATGTGAAAATATCACTTTCAAGACCTCCTTGGCCCTTATTTCTTAGGCCATATTAGGTCTAATTATGCATCCTTAACTTTGTTTTGTAGTAGTTTGCTGCAGTATTAAATCGAGGAGGTAAAGGCACTGCTTGAAATTCTACTGCAAAAACTAAAATATTCTTATTTTCTTGGCACTCGGTTTTGTCATTTTCTTTTTCTTGTCGAGCTTCCGATTTACTAAGTAGGTAAGAATGGTAAACTTCTTCCAATATGGATCCATTCTTGTACCCCAAACATGTATTGCACTGATCTTTCTTTGTTGTCCATATTTCTAAATTTAGCTTTTTGAATACTTTGAAAAAAGTGGTCCATGATGCTGTCTTCTTGCCTGCTTCCCGACGCTTTTCTTGATATATCTGATAAACATGTCTGTAGCTATCCCATACTGGTTCTAAATACAGCTTTGTAGTTGAAGTTCTACAGTAATGAGATTCTAATTTAAAGATTGACGATATTTGGACAATTACTCAAAAATAAAAAAATCTTTTGTTGTATATACAAGAAAAAACGGGACTGTATTTATCAAATTAAATTTCGGCACTGTAGTTATCAAAATGCAACGATTCTAGTAAAGTGAAGTAAAGTTCGTGTAACCTTCTTTGATTACACTGATACTATTCTTCATCTTTCAGTACCCTGTCCGATTATCGAACGTTGGCGATCATATTGGCAATAATAACTTTGTTTACGGCAGCTCTAAATAAATTAGCGGTGGTCTCTTGATACCATTCTCGGAGATTTCAGAGCCAGGGTGTTCTTCTTCGGCCTGGGGCTCTCCTTCCGGCGATCTTACCCTGTATTATGAGGTATTACTCCGTTCGGCTCGCGGAGATAAGAATACGGCCAAGGCGAGAAGGCCCTGTCTGTCGTAAGAGGCGACTAATGGGTAGGAATCGAGAGATGGAGAGCCGTCGCTTAAGGTATCGGGTTTGTAGAAACGCACACGGACGCTTAAGCGTCACGGTCACCGGTCTACACTCCTAGTATCCGAGACGAGATTCTCGGAGACCACTCTACTCTCATTCCAAAAGAACCAGGCGAGGTGGAACGAGCTGGGCCCATACACACCTCTTTTGGTTTACACCAATCGTGGTGTTGGTGTCCTGGCACGTACCCGCCAGAAGATTTAAGAGTGGTAGAGGAGAGATCCTAGGCGGCGACCTGTCTACGTGTGAGGTGGAAATTCCTCTGCCTGCGTCACCTGTCCGCCTGTGGGAGGGGATAACGGATAGGTGAGGTAATCGCAACACAGGTACTATGGGGAAGGTGGAGCCCCACGACACGTGACTTGTGTACTTGACGTGGCACCTTCATTTTGGTGTCGGACTCGTAGAGGCAGTGGGGGCGCTAACGGTCGTATGCCGAAAGGCCAGGTAGACCAGGGTCCTGCCAAAATTTATTTTGGAGGGCACAAAACTATGCAATGTATTATGAGGTGTACAAGGTTATGCCTTTCTGAAAGTCTCCTTACATTACCGAAATATTGTAACTTTCGAATTTTTATCGTTTTTGCTATTTCTGTGCTCTTTTTCATTCGATGTAAAAAAATTTCATTTCTTATTCGATCAACCCATCTTATCCGCAATACTCGTCGATAAATCCACATCTTAAAGGCCTCCAATTTTTTCATTAATGTCTCTGTAATGGTCCAGCTCTCCATACCATACAGCAATGTGGAGAATATGTAGCAGCGTATTAATCTGATTTTAAGGTTTAATGTAATATCTCTATTAATTAGAATTTTCTTTATATTATAGAAGGCGGCTCTGACTTTTTCAATGCGTATTCTTATTTCTTTATTTATATCCCAGGTATCGTTAACGTTTGCGCCCAAAGAGGTAATATTGTGGACTGTTTCTAACTCTATTCCATACGCTCTGATGTTCGTTGGTTGTAACTCCGTGTTGCTGACAACCATAAGTTTTGTTTCAGAGGTATTAAGTTTTAGCCCATATTCATCTCATGCTTCGGTTACCCTGTTTATAAGTCATTGCAGGTCTTCTTCATCGGAAGCAGTAACTACCTTGTCGTCTGCATATCTGAGATTGTTGACATCAATTCCGTTAATTTTAATGCCTGTATCTTCAACTAAGGCTTCTTTGAAAATAAATTCGGAGTAAATATTAAGAAGTAGGGGCGATAGGATACATCCTTTTTTCAATCCACGTCATATTTTCACTGCTTCCGTCGTGTTGTATCCAATTCCTATGTTTGCACATTGATCCCAATACAATTTTTTGATAATACAGAGGTCTCGTTCATCAATTCCCACCTCTTGCAAGACACCCATAAGTTTGTCATGGTTTACTTGGTCAAATGCCCTTTCGAAGTCAATAAAACACACATATACCGATGATTCAATATCGCTACATCTTTGAACCATAAGCTGAAAACTGAAAAGTGCTTCTCTGGTTTCAAGGTTGTTTCTGAAACCAAATTTTGTTTCACTTAGTTGTACTTCTATTTTGTTGTAAATTCTCGAGTGCATTTATTTTTTTCGGTATCATTACAAATATTGACAGTAGGCAGTCTGTTGGTATATGTCATGTTATATTTTATTAAAGAGGCTTAAAAGAGAGTGTCTTACCTTTATTGTAGAGTACTTTGATTATTTCGCTTGGAATTTCATCTGGACCGGTTGTTTTCCTATTTTTTGATAGCTTTATAGTTCTTTCCATTTCATCGAGTGTTGTGTTTGGAGCTGTCGAGATATATTTTCGATTTGAATTTGTGTTGTATCTCCATGGAACAGCTCCTTAATATACTCTTTCTATTGACTATAATATGTAGTTTTTTATCAAGTAAACTACGTGCAGTTGATCTATATGTTCCAGTTATTTATTTCACATTTTTGTACATATTAAACGTATCATTCTTTTTCCGCAGTTCTTCTATTTCAAGACATTTGTTGCTGTACCATTTTTCTTTTGCACTCCGGATTTTCCTTCTGATTTCTTTATGGATTTTATTGTATTCTTCAGTGTTTTTAATTTTCTGTTTTCGACTTCTTTCCATTAGTCCCAATATTTCATTAATCATCCATTGTTGTTTGCGCTTATTAATAGTTTTATACTTTTTAGTTGTTTCTTGCATAATGGTTTTGACATGATTCCAGTGGTCTTCGATCTTATGTATTCCCTCCGATTTTTTGAACTTCTATTCTATCTTGTGTGTAATTTCATGACTATTATTTCGAATACAGTCAGTATTTATTCGGTTAGTCGGTTGTTGACGTTTTACTTTTTTAAGTTTTAGTTTAATGTCACTGATTAATACGTTATGATCTGAGGGGACATCGGCTCCAGGTACTGTTTTAGTTATTTTGATTGAATTTCGGTACCTTTCGGTAATTGTTATATAATCGATCTGATTTCTTATGATCTTCTCTTTAGTATCTGCGAGTAACTTCCAAGTACATATATAAACAACGCTTGGGTAGTTTGAAGAATGTATTTGTTATACATAGATTGTTCTCTACGCAGAATTAGACAAAACGGTCTCCCCTGTCATTACGTTGTCCAAGTCCAAAATTTCCCCCTTATTATTGTAATGTCTTTGTTTTTCAGCTGACTCATTACCTTCTTTATATCAGCATAAAAATTCTCTATGTAATCTTCACTACTGCTGGCTGTGGGCGCATAAACTTGGACCAGATTTATATTTACTGGTTTTGAGTTTAGTTGCATCACCATGACTCTGTCCGAAATGTAACTTACAGATTTAATACAGCAAGAGACTTCTTTATATACAATATATGCGACGCCATTCCGGTGGTTAGTGCCTTTTTCTCCGGAATAGAATACATCGTGGTCGTCTATGCTACATTTACCAGTACCCGGCCACCGCATTTCGCTTATCCCAAGATCTGTTATATTGAGCCTTATCATCTCACGTATGGTGTTTTGTATCTTACCGGGCTCGTAGAGACTTCTCACATTCCATGTGCCTATTCTGATACCTGATTTAATTTTTACTTCTTTTTCATTATCACAGGGATTTTGCTGGATAACGGCCTGGAAAGCCCTGTGTACTTGTCTTCTCCTGCCTGATCTTGGCAGGACTTGGCAGGATCTTACAAAGACGCCACCTGCTTTGGCGGCCGTGAACGAAAACGATATGATAATATCGTTTTCTGTATCCTTTGCGCTATGCGAAATGTGTAAAAGATAAAATCTTTTAGCGAAAGCCGCTATCGCTTTGTTAAATTAAATGGCCAAATATATGGCCTAGGAGGACAAATTCGTTAAACTTCCCGTGCTCGAATCGGTATCAATAAAGTGTTATGATCATTTCGGCCTATCGCAGCCTCATCAGACACTTGGGCTGATACAAATTCAAAACTCGGAAAGTCCAACGAAACGGATAAATCGTCGGTTAATATATTATTAAAATAAATTGTAAACATGTTTAGTATTACAAAACAACTTCTTAAAATACAAAAGTTGTTGTTAAACTAAAATTTCATTATTTTCTTCAAATTCATTCTAAATTAAATAATAAAAGATAAAGTTGTTATGCCAGAGAAAAAACTTTTTACATTGTAAGTTGAATTTTATTTCCAAAGAAATAAATTTTGCAACTGTAAGAAAGTTTTGTTCAAGTTTACATCAACAAGGCTTATCTCATCTAATTAAAACTCTTTCATTTATATCAAAATGAACTTGGAAATAAGGAGATACTGACAGATCAAATTTGTTCTAACGTTTTCATAGGCAATTTAAATTAAGTTTAGAATAGGATATAAAATGGTTTAGTATCAATATATTTTTTTACTGTTTTTAAGTTGTAAATAGGGATCGCAAGAATTGCGAGAAAAGTAACTGATCGATTTTTAAAATTAAATGTCACAGGCTTGAAATAAATCGCAATTAATAAATTAATAATAAAAAAAACTAAAGCCACTGGTTGCTGTAAACCAGTGGCTTTAGTTTTATTGACGCTTCTAAACCTTTTGAGTGTACTCATTTTCTACTTATATTAGACGTGTCTACTTTAAGTAATTAATCTGACAACAACGGGCATTTCTATTAAGAAATATATAGTATAGAGTTATATAAATTTTAAGGCTAACTCTAGATTTATTCTTAAGTCGTACAATAAAGCTTCCCAGATAGGATATAAATGTAGAATCAGTGTTTCAATTTTCAAGACGCAGACCATCAATAGCTGTAAGTTATATTATGTTTTACCTGTATGTTACTGTGATAAGCTTGAAAGTTGCTGGAGTTTTGGCAGATTTAAGATCATATCTTTGTCCACCTTTTGTCCACCTGCAGATTCCAGGTGTTTTCTGACCCGGGAAACTAGTACCTGCTTAGGGTCCCTTATCCAGGGTCACCGATGAAGTCCACAATGGCAGCCACGGATCCATAATCCTGGACAGGACTGAAACTGGACTAGCACAAGCATGACTAGAGCTGATTAAATGGTTGTGATACTGCGAAGGGAAAGGCAACGGGAAACCACCCCATTATTATTCCCTAATTCAATCATAATGATACTATCATATAATAAGAAAAAGTATACTGATCATGGTTCTTTCATTCATTACATTCATTAGTACAATAAATTAGCAATTTGATAATTTGCAGTAAATTATTGTATAACCTCTAAATCAGTTTCTAATTTTCTTTGCTGTATTCAATGCCGTTAATTTAAACATTATGTAAACTACTCATGACAATTATCTAATATAACTACGATAAACCTGAATCATGGTAACAGGTTAAAATATAAAAATGAAATAGATATTTTAAATTAAATTTTTCTACTACTTATTTCTCTATTTGCTATAAATTTATCAAAAAAGCAAACTAATTCGATAATAAAATAAAAAATTAATTTAATTTAACAAGCCAAAATTCCCGAATATGGCGTGCACGTTTTGCGGTTACTCTATAACTCTCAGTGTAGCATTGCTCATTTTATGTTACAAAAGAAATCCAAACAATCCAACTATACTCTGTTCCTGTTAGCCTTCAAAGGAAAGAATTCAATCCCACACACTTCACCGGAGCCACTAGCTTCTAATTGGGAGTTCCAAAGTACGGGCGAGTGAAATTTCAACGACTCCGGCTCTAGTGTTATTGCTCTGGGTGTGAAATTCCACACAATATATTTCGGAGCAGAGGTAGACCGCAGAAACAGAAATTTCCAGAAATAATATTACACCTTAGTGGACAGGAGGACCGTAATTGGCTTGAAAAAGAGACAATTCCGTTGGAAATACGATTGGTCGTTGGAAAATCGAGTATTTCCCAAGAGAGTAAAGAAGTTGGGGGCCAATTAAATTTAATTTATTGCATGTATGATCGATTACGACAAGATAGTCACAAATTGATCTATTTAGTTTTTATTAATACCATATTACTTACTTGAGAAAAAAAAAGTCCGTATTATACTCACAATTTTTTTTGTATTTTTAAAAAGTTCTAATCATTATTATACATTTGCGAACATGATAAGGTATAGCCCGCAATCTACAAAGCGTAAAGCTGTGGCAACCTCGTAGATCGTTCAAAGATACGGTGATCAGAGTCGGTTTCGGCTCAGTAAAAGATACTTCAAGAAAATTATAAAAAAAATAATAAGATTTATATATGTTAATATGTTATACATTAAAAAAATACTAATATTATAGGCTTGTTTATCCAAAAAAAAACTAAAACTATATATATATTTAGGGATTCTACAGTATTCACTGCCTTCCCTCGCTCAACCGTTTCCATCTCTCTCTGTTGTTCCATTCTCCATCGTTTAGTCCTCTCTTACTCATGGCGTCGTCTACTTCGTTCCTCCAGGATTTTCGGGGTCGTCCTCTTTTCCTCCTTCCTATGGGGCTCCATTCGGTTATTCTTTTTATCCATCTGCTGTCGCTAGCTCTTCTTACATGTCCATACCACTTTAGTCTTTTTTGTTCTATATATGTTAGTATGTCTGTTTCTATTGATGTTCTTTGCTTTATTTCGTCATTACTTCTCCTATCCATTCTTGTTACTCTGCAGCATCTTCGCAGGCATTCCATCTCTGTTGCTATTATCTTACTGCTGTTTTTCTTGTTTATGATCCAATTTTCGGCCCCATATGTCATAATACTTCGCACTAATGTTTTATAAATCTGCGTTTTTGTCTTTATATTTAGGTGTCTATCCCACCATACTGAGTTAAGTTGTCGGATTGCTGTTCTTGTTTGTCCTAATATTTGTGTAATTTCTTCCTCTGTTGTTGCCTTTTTCGTGATTATGAACCCCAGGTATTTGAATTTATCCTTTCCTTTGATTGTTACGTTGTCATCAATCTGTAGATCTTCTATGTCTTCTTCACTTGTAGATAGGTACTCTGTTTTCGCGAGGTTAATATCTAGGCCAGCCTTGGTATATTCTTCTTGTAGTTTCTTCATCATGTAGCTGAGGTCGTCTTGGTCTTGTGCAATCACTACTTGATCGTCTGCAAAACTTAACGTATATAGGTATTCGTTCCGTACCGGTACTCCCATGCCTTCGCATTTTCTTTTCCATGTAGTCAAGGCTTTCTCTAAGTATATTTTGAATAGGGTTGGAGATGTGGAACAACCCTGCAGGAGCCCTTTTGTTGTGGTGAAGTATCCTATGATTCTTGTTCCCATTTTAATGGACACTTTATTTTCTTTATACAGAGCTTTTGTAGCTTCTATGAGTTCCGTCTGTATTTCTAATTTGTACATTGCCTCCCATAGTTCTGACCTTGGTACAGAGTCATACGCCTTTCTCAGATCCACAAATGCCAAGTGTATATCTCTATTTTTTGCTTTTTTCTTTTCCAACAGTTGTTCCAGTGTGTATATGTGGTCTATGCATGATCTTCCTGCCGTGAAGCCTGCCTGATCCTCCCCGATTTTGCCTTTTATCGCTTGCTCTATCTTTTCTCGCAGTATCTTCCCATATAATCTTCCTATTGATGATATTACGCTTATTCCTCTGTAGTTTTCGCATCGTTTTCTATCTCCTTTCTTAAATATAGATGTCATATATGCCGCCGTCCATTCCTTTGGGAGCTGTTCTCCATTTATGGCTTTCTGAAATATCCATTGTATCATCCGGTGTAATTTTTTTGATCCGTATTTTATAAGCTCAGGTGAGATGCCTCCAGGTCCCGGTGCTTTCTTATTTTTGATTGCTTTTATGGCCGTTCTCATTTCCCTATCTGTTATTTCTATTTCTTGTTGTAAGAATCTGCTTCGTCTTCGCCTGTTTTCTTTTCCAATGAATTGTGGTCTTTGTTCTGTTAATAGTTCCTTGTAGTAGTCCTTCCATTCTTTGTCCTGTATATTTCCCAATTTAATTTTTTCTTTTGAGTTTTGTTTCAATCCTCTCAGTACTTTCCATGACTCCGAAGTTCTTGTACCTCCTATATATGTTTCAATATTTAAGCAGATTCTTTCCCATTCTTCGTTCTTTTGCTGTGTTATTTGTTTTTTCACTTCTCTATCTTTTTCTCTATATTCTTTATAAACTTCATCGTTGTTTGTAGTCAGCCATTTTCTGTATAGTTGCTTTTTTTCTTCAATTATTCTTTTTGTTGGTTCATTTATATCATTATATTGCTGTTTATTTGTTATTTGTTCTTTTTCCCCAAGGGCTTCGAATGCTGCTTGCTTTATACTCGCCTTTATATGCTCGTATATTTCTTCGATGTTGCCGTATCTAAATTCTATTAATTTTTGGTCTAGACGTTGTTGGTATAGTTCTCTTATTGATTGTTCTTGGAGTAGTTCTATATTGTATTGTTTTTCTCTTATAGTGTTTAACGGTTCTTCTGTGGAGGGGGTCTTGTTATGTTTCCAATTAATACCCATTAATTGGAAAATTACTAACATTAAACTAAAACTAACAACGATTTATTGTTATGATCAACAAAAAATATTTTACTCTTCAAGAAAATTTAAAAATAAAAGGCAGATATCGAGCACAGGTTTTTATGAAATCCTGCTTAAGTACTTTCGCTCTTAGAGCATCTTGAGGGACATCCGAAATAAGCCAAGAAACGTTTTTTCGAAGGAGAGAAAATTAGTTAACTTCGAAAAAACTTTAACTTGAAAGTTTATAAGAAAACTTTTATATAACGTTTTAAATTAATTTAAGTATAAAGTTTTGCTTCCTACTAATGTCATGCAAAATATATGAATCAGTATTACCTAATATGAAAATTATGTTAACTGGGCTGTAAATGATGACCAAAACTTGAAGAGTTTGGTCTGTTCAAATGTTCTGTGATACTAGTAGACAACTTTCGAATGGTTTTACCTACATAAAAAGGATCTCAATCATCACATCTCAATTTACAAATATCTAGAGTGTTCATCCTAGCTGTGGTGTTAATTTAAAAGGAACCTAAAGTGTTGAGTGCAGTTAAGTAAATTGAAAGACATTTTGGTGTCCTCAATTGTAAAAGTAAAAATTTTGATATTTTTTGGAAATGTTACTGATATAAGTAAAGGAGAAAAACATTATTTTATTTGTGGCATTGCGATGAAAAAAGAATTCTAATCGATAAGCAATCTCTTCTGCAAGTTTAAGTTCTAATGTATTTAAAAAATTCTGAATGATATTAGGATCATAACCATTATTAAAAGTAATTTTTTTACGAGTACCAAGTTCTAAATTAAAGTTGTCATTAGAGAGTGGAAATTTGAGAAGTCTATAAACGTAACTGTTAAAAGCAGCCATTTTGTGTTTGGTTGAATGATTAGATGTTTTATATATCACATGATCTTATTGGTCTTAAGTTATGCTTTGACATTTTCAATTTTATAGTTTCCATACCAACTGTAAGTCAAACTGAACTTCTTCTTCTTAAGGTGCCGTCTTCTTAGCGAAGTTTTCCCTATTTTAGGCTTTCCTTATTAAACTTTGAAAGTCCAATCCTGTCCAATCTTTGATGTTGTGCAGCCAGGTCATTTGTCATCTACCCGGGCCACGTCTGCCTTCTATTTTCCCTTCTATAATAAGCTGAAGGAAGTTATACCTGTCGTGTCTAAATATGTGTCCAAGATAAGATGTTTTACGTTTCTTGACAATTTCTGTGAGTTTACGTTCTCTATTCATACGCCTTAAAACTTCTTCATTTCTAACGCGGTCGGTCCATGGAATTTTCAGCATCGACGAAATACTCACATATCTAAGCTCTCTAAACGTCGTAACGAGCTGACTGTTAACGTCCAAGCTTACACGCTGTGTAATAGTACACTATATACATAACACTTTATCATGCGGTATCGTAGGGACAAATCAAGATTACGGGTAGTGAGTAATTGTTGCACCTTTAAGAAGGTGTTTCTTGCCTGTTCTATTCTACATTTAACCTCTCGTTCTTGGTTTAAGGTTTCATGTATCCAACAGCCAAGATACTTAAACGTTTTCACTTGTTCAATAAATTGTTGTTGACTAGTATGTTTATAACTGGTGTGTGTTTTTTTTGAAATTACCATTGTTTTGGTTTTTTTACATTCACCTTAAGGCCGTATAGTTCTCCCACTCGCACTACTTTGGTTAACAGAATTTGTAGTTCTTCTTTACTGCCAGCAATCAGTACTGTATCATCGGCATACCTGATATTGTTCACGATTTTTCCATTGACTTTTATTCCTTCTTGTGCTTCATCTAGATCATGTGCAAAGATGTCCTAATGGACATCTTTATTAATGGACATTAAATGTACTAATGGTATAATACTTCAGTTTGCAGACTTTGTTTCAACTTTGATTTTTATTTCTAAGTATTTTAATTTTATATTGAAATTTCTTCTTTGATATAGTATTGGTAGTGCTTGGTAGATCTTTTTAGTGTAGTCAACCAACGACTCTCTATGGAAGGAGAAAAAAAAGACGAAGAAGGAAAAGAGAGACTAAAATAAGGAACTTAAGAAAATATTGTGAGCGATAGAAAGTATCAACGTTACTTTATTAGTATGTATTAGTTAGTTTCTAAAAATAAAAAAAAAAGAATAAATAAAACATATATTATGTAAAACCCAATTTAGTCAATGTTTATTAGATTTTTAATGTATTTTTTTTATGAAAATTCTGTTTTTTTATCGGAACGGAAGAGTGATCATATTTGTAATTAATAAAAATAATGTGGAGTATCAGTAATTGGTATTCTCCTCTTATTACCTAGTATCCAGTTCACAATAGAGGTGGAAATTAATTTATCTCTACCGTTTTTTGTCGTTATCATGAAGAAAAGCCAATTACGAGGTTTTTATTACTCTATTTATCGAAAGCCCATCCATACCAATCGTTACTTCCATGTCAACTCTCACCATTCACCTTTACAAATTAATTTAGTCATTAATACCCTTGTTTCCACATCAATACGTCTTTGCGATGAAGTAAGTAGACCCGCTGAGCTCTCGAGTTTAAAACACTAGCGAAAATCACATTAATAGGAGCATTCCTAGACATAAATCTCTCACTTAATCTAAATCCAAAGACTCAGATGCTCATCGTACGAAACCTTTTCTTCCTTCCATCAAAGGTGTCACTGACAAAATCGACAAAATACTTAAATCAAGAGGAATAACGAAGATATGTATTTACCTCCCAACGAAAACTTTTATCTCTTGTCCGATCAATCAAAGACGACATTCCAAATGAACAACGCGGAGTTTATAAAATTCCTTGTGCAGACTGCCCCATATTCGATATAGGCCAAACAAATCATAGAATCCAAAATAGGATTTATGAACATTCCATTTATTCCATTTCAGTTAGCAATTCCGATTTAGTTTCAGCTCTAGGTCAACACCATCTTCATACAGGTCACAAAATTGATTTTAAAAACTCCAGAACCATAGCCCCCATCCGCTTCTATAAACCAATAAGACTCGAGAAGCAACAGAAATTGTAAATATATATATATATATATATATATATATATATATATATATATATATATATATATATATATATATATATATATATATATATATACCTATATATTTAAGATAATAATATGAGATTATGTATTTTATGAATGAACTTTTACTACAGTTTCCTGATTAATCCGTAGAGGGCAGTGTACCGGCGATATTTAATGTTTTACTAAATAAATTAAAAATGAATAATGAATGTTTTTGTGGAAAATAAAGGAAGAAATGAAAGTTACTCGTTTCAAATGTTTACAAGTATATTGAGTGATTCAAAACAAAATCATATGGTTAGTTAATGCAATGATTTCTACAGTATAAATATATTTGTTTATGTTTGATAAGATTTATTTTATATAACTTTTAAATTTTTAGGTTATCTTTGAAAATATTATTGAAGATATTATAATAAACTAAATAAAAGGAAATGGACCTAAAACAAGTAAATAATTATGGCACTTCTGATTAAAGACAACCCACAAATTAATTTCAAATTGAATATATTCAAAACATATACTAACTTATACTTAAACTATTATTTTAATTATATGAGAATCTCTATTTAATACGGTTATATTTTCTTTAAAAGTGCACTGTGAGTAATTTGTGATTTGAACAAAATTTTCGCCTTTGGGTATGAAATCATACATGCCCATTAACTCGGCCCACGGAGCACAGAGACATCTTCTCTGTCGCTCACGCGGGTAACTCCAACCTGGCGCGTCCAAGTCGCGGGGGTGGATATCTATCACTTCAGTAGGCCGGAGCGAATAGATGGCTAAGTTCTGGTTGGGACCCAGTTCTGTGGGGTATAACACGGACCCCTGCCTAGGGATACAGGTGAAGACCACAACGGTAGGCACGGCGGAGAAGAAGATCTTCGGTACGGCGTGGATGGCGGAAGTGGCATCCCTGGATTTTAGGGATTGTATAAAATCAATACTCTATTCTAAGACCCCAACGGCGATGAAGGCGGATGATAACAAAATCGAAACGGCGAAGTCGGCGGAAGTGGCAGGAATAAAAAACAAGAAGGGAAGATCGATCTCTAAAGTCCCGAAAGACAGTCGATCTAGAGGAAGAAAACCTTGAGGAAAAATTACCTAGTCCTTCAGGTTGGGGGTTTAGGTGTCAGGCCAGTTCCCTGTCACTTGTAAAAACTGGAAATTACTAAAAAGCCTAATGCTTGCCTCGGAATTTAAAAACGGATTATATGAAAAAAGACACAAGCTACGGAAACGGATATTGAATATTGGTACATGGAATGTCCAGGGAATAAGAGTAAAAATGGAAGAAGTTATTCATGAACTGAAAAACGCAAACATGGATATTGTAGTCTTGACGGAGACTAAGAAAAAAGGAACTGGCACAGAAACTGTAAATAACTATACAGACATATTCAGTGGCATCCCAAAACACCAAAGAGCAAAGAGAGCAGTCTCTGTAATGATACACAAAAAATTCAAACACAAAATAACTGATTTCGAGACAATCGACGAAAACATCATACGTGTTAATATCAACATAAATCAAACGCCAGTGACAATTCTTGGAGTCTACGCCATCTTAGATGACTTATCAATTGCTGCTAAGGACGAGTTTTTCGAAAAATTGAATGACATAATCACCAACATAGGAAAGTCAAGAGAACTGATAGTACTGGGAGATCTGAATAGCCGGGTGGGTCAAAGAATAAACAGTGAGGTGATCGGTCCATACGGTGAAATAAACCTAAATGACAATGGAGAAAGGCTGATCCAAGTGTGTCAGAGTCATACTCTGAGAATAATGAACGGCTTCTATAAACACAAGGATATTCACAAATACACATGGGTACAACATACAAGGAATCTAAAATCGATCATTGACTATGTAATAGTCAAACAGAGCACTACCTTAAAAGTGAATGATGTAAGAGTACTTAGAGGACCGACCTGTGGTTCCGACCACCATATAGTTAGGAAAAAATGGTATTTCCTTTTAAATCTAACAAGGACACTAACGTTAATGAGGAACCTCAACAAACAGAAGTGATAACGAATAAACGATATAACTTAAACAGCCTTATCAACGAAAGCACAAGAAACCTATACCAGCACAGATTAGACGAAAAGTTGCTACATAATATAGAAGACCAGTCAGTAGAACAAATTTACGAAAACATAACGAGTAGCATCAAAGAAGCAGCAGAGGGGGCCATTGGACTAAAAACTAATTCCGCTAGTAAAAAACTTTGGTGGAATCAAGAAATTGAACAACTAGTACTTCGGAAGAAAAAAGCATACCACAAATGGCTAAATACAAAACAGGAGTTGGATAGAGAAGAATACAAAGATATTAAGAGAAGAACACGACAACTAGTAAACACAGCTAAACGAGAAATGTGGGACAAAAAATGCAAAGAGATAGACACATATATGGGAGGTAGAAAATGCTCAGAGACGTGGAAATTCCTGACAAAAGTTAAATCAAATAAAAAAAGAGAAACAAACATACTATTAATAACAACAGAGAACTGGATCCGACATTACGAAAATCTATTAACAGAAAACAGAGAGGAATATAGAGAAATGTCTCCAACTGAAATACACATACAGGGAGAAACGATAAACATCGATGAGAGGACTGTCATAAAAACGATACAACTACTAAAACATGGTCGAGCTGCAGGTCCGGAGGGAATTCCAGCAGAACTAATCAAATGCGGCACTAACAAACTGTTTGGACGATTAACCTGGTGTATAAACCAATATCTAAACGGTGCACCAGTCCCGCATGAGTGGAAAGTATCCTTCATATCATCTATACATAAGAAGGGAAGTAAACTGGACTGCTCAAACTATCAAGGTATATCAGTAACCAGTACCTTAAGTCGCCTATATGGAAGGATACTTAGAGACATTATCGAACAAGAATATAAGGAACAAGAAGAAGAGAAACAATCTGGCTTTAGAGCGGGAAGGAGCTGCACCGATAATGTGTTTGTTTTGAAACAAATAATAGAAAAAAGATCAAGTACCAACCAAGAAACCCACCTTATGTTTATAGACCTTCAGAAGGCCTATGATACTGTACCCGCTAAAAAGCTATGGAAAGTTTTGCAGGAAACAAACATTAACCACACAGTAATTAACGCCCTTAAACAGCTTTATGAAGGATCAACGTAAAGAATAAAAATTGGAAATAGACTTTCAAAAAAATTTCCTGTAAACAAGGGACTCCGGAAGGGGTGTTGCATATCCCCCACATTGTTTAAAATCTACGTGGCGAAAGCACTGTATCAGTGGAAGAGAAAGTGCAGAGGAATGGGCATTGACCTAGGAGAAACTTGCCTATATACCCTACAGTTTGCAGACGATCAAGTCCTTATAGCCAACGATAAAGAAGACGTGACATATATGGCCAGAAAACTACAGGAAGAATACAAAAAGTGGGGTTTAGAACTTAATACACAAAAAACAAAATATCTCCCAATAGGCGCAGAACTATCCAACATTCAGATGGAAACAACCGAAATTGCATTCTGCACTGAATATACCTACCTAGGAATTGATTTCGACACCACAGGCACAGACAATATGGAAATTAGAAAACGAATAACCCAGGCGCGTAGAACAATTGGATGCCTTAACGGAGTTCTTTGGAGTTCTCATGGTACAGAGACATGGAGACTAACAGAAAGCAATAAAAGAAAACTAGAAGCAACAGAAATGGATGTATTTAGACGATCACTTCGAATATCTAGGGCAGACAGAATTAGAAACGATGAAATAAGGAATCGGATGGGGGTAGATGGATCACTGGCAACAGACATAGAAAGGAAACAACTTATATGGTATGGCCATGTTCAAAGAATGCCAGAAACAAGACTACCAAAAATCGTCATGAAATGGATACCACCAAATCGTAAGAAACGAGGAAGATCAAAAAGAACACGGAAGGAGGGAATAACAAAGGCAATGAGCTCCCGAGACTTGACCGAAGAACAATGGAATGATAGAAATTCGTGGAAATTAGGCATTGGACAACGACCCAAGACGTTTTGAAACCGATATATATATATATATATATATATATATATATATATATATATATATATACAAAATTTTCAAATAAAGTGATATCACCTGGTAGCAGGAATGTTGTACATTACTGGTGAACTTCCTTGGAGTCAGGAAACAGCTAAATATTAAGTCTCTGAAAAAACTTTGTTCTTTTACACTGGTTTGCAGTTTTCCGAAACATTTTTATATATCGCAAGTATTGCGATATATTTTTATATCGAATTTACAAAATTTTTCATATTTTGACAATTTTGTGAAAGCAGCTTCAAAGAAAACATGTACGTCCTTACACTTTTCACAAAGGACTCTCCTCTCTTCCTTCAAATGCATTGTTTTTAGACCTTTACCACCTAGCGTCCTTTTCCGCTAATGAAAATTAAACAAATTAAAGAATTCTTGCTTTGAAATTTTAAATCCATTAATCAGAAAATACTAGTAACACTTTTGACATTTAGAATAAATCTACTTTTAATAAAAAATTTCAAAATATATGCCTAATTGTGTTTTTTAATTATTATTTGAGTAAATTGAATATTGGAATTATATTTCAACAAACATATTCTCTACATGAATTTTCTATATGTCACATTTTTGAGGATGCTTTCTTTAAAATGTTACAGATATCTAAAGTTCATCATGTCACCAAAATTTGTAGTTTTTGTACAAATTAAAATTCAAATACTTAAACAATTAGTATAAATAAAATATTGAAATATTGTTTACATTGTTTATAAAGGTTTTACCAATTGATTTTGCATTATTTGCCTGAAACTTTATTTTTATAGGTTTAAACTTATATATACTTTTAACATTTACGCAAAATTATGACTTTAACAAATCATTTGATGATGTTTTTTTTAAATTTTAGCTAATGAATTCTAATTTGGATCTACCTATTGTTTTATATTATACGATTGAAGTCTGCTATAACTAAATTTCATATATTTGCAAATTAAATTTAAAAATATAGGAACTATCCTGCCAATGAAAATATCTCTCCAAACTACTTCGAGAAACTTTGAATGTTTGAACAATCATCTTGCAAAGATATAACCCTTATGCATAAAATTAAAAAGACCCTTCTTGGTATTGCTCAAATTTTAAATAAACGTATATCTAGTAAACAAATTTACAAGTTCTAATATTATTTAATCAGAATCTTTTAATACAATGTCACTTGTTATATATATATATATATATATATATATATATATATATATATATATATATATATATAAATATATATATATATAAATATTGTTATGATTCATTTTATCCGCCAAAGATAAAATTAAAATTACTAAATAGACCATCTAAATAGATTTTCAAGATATCCTGGGGAGTTGTTATGCTATGTAAAATTAAAAATAATATTGGTTTGCTCTTAATATATTTCAAATTATAAAACATAATAATTCAAAATATTTCAACTGATAAACTATGAAAGATATTTCAAAGCAATGAAAGTCCATTATCTTTGGATTACCTGTAGTAAACAAAATTTAAGATATGCATAAATTATTTTCTTTGTAAAATATATTTGAGTAAACGTAGTGAATTGAACAATACGACCGGGTTTTCCAAATGGATTTGTACAGTGAATAAAGACAATAGGGTAAAATTTAGAAATTGTATTTCTCCGTTAGTTTTTAAGAATTTGTAGAAACGATTAACATGTTAATAGTTTTTAGGAAAATTATAATTGTAGTTAAGGTTGTTGTTTGTTATCTAAATGGGAATAAATATGACGAACTTTGATTGGCAAAGAGTAAAAAAAGTGGGAGAGATAGATCAATGAGAGTTTAGCTAGATTTTAGAGGAAAAAAAGATCATCAGTTGTTTTCCAAGGGTGCAAGGCGAACAGTCGTTGTTCTTTGGCAGTTCCCAAGTGATAGTAAGCATTAGAAGTGAATGTTTGTGAGTTTTCGTGGACTAAGTGTATCCTGACGGAAGCTGATCCAGTAAAATATTGTAAGTCATACTTTTCTACTTATATATTCCAAGAGTCACTGTTCAGGCCGGAACGAGAGATTCAGTTTATCGAGAGGAGAAGTTAATCTTTTGAACGATACGTGTATATGAAGGAGATCATTGAAGACGAGAGGCTCGCAATAATTTGTTGTAAGATTGCTAATTACCTAGGGAACTGCTAAGAAGAGATAGTGTAGGCTACAAGGAACAAGGATTTGGAAAACTCATCATCAGAGAGATAGTTTTTTTGTTTCATTCGTCAGTTTTTCCTTTATCAACAAAGTTTTTTTTTAATTGCTTCAGAAAAGATAGAAATATTTATCAGGAGATATAGAACAACAATTTTGATTTAAAATTTTAATTTATATAGTATATAACATTAATTTTTGAAGGTTCACGTACGTAGAACAAAATTTTGATAATCATTGTATGAGATATTTTTTGTTTAAGATATTTGAGTGTGAATTTTATTTCAATATGTTATTTTGTATCATATATGTTTATTATTCTGGTATTCCTCAGACCTTACCTATCATATGTAAAGCACGAAGATATTGAAGCACGAATATAACCCTGAGACAAGAGAATTAAATAGTGTGATAAAATCATAGTTGCATCATTTAAATAAGTTTAATTAATTAATTAATTAGCTAATTAATTGCTTGGCGCATCTCTGACTTTTAATATCACATTATATATATATATATATATATATATATATATATATATATATATATATATATATATATATATATTAGCATTTATAAAATTTTATTTTATTTTTGTGAGAAATAAAATTGTAGCATTTATTTTTGTTTATAGATTCTTTTATTGTCAACGTTAAAGAAAACTAAAATACCCGTAACAATTTACATTTCACCTTATTTACAATTGTCCTTCTGTACTGTAAAACATACTTTTTTGTTCGATGTAGCACACAAGCATTGTTGGCAACTACCCATTTTCCTTGCGTCTGCATCCCGGAAAGCAATAATTATAATTCAGTTATATTTATGTCGTGAGCAATGCAGCACACTACCACTTAATATGCTCCTCGCCTCTTGCAAACACTACCAAATAAAACTATTTGCCATTGTTCCCCGCCAGCAAAATTCTGGTTATAAGTAGAAACACGAAAATGTGTTGCTTTCAATTTAGTTGTTGTCTTATATCAACTACTTTCTGTTAACTCCGCTTTGTGTGCATATGAGAAACTTTCTTTTATGGAATTGGTCAAAACTTTTCTAATATACAAAAGTTTAAAAAATTGTAAAAACTAGTGTTTACGAGTTTACGAGAGTAAAATAAAATTATTTTTAGGTTATTGAAAACCAGTTAATAATTAGGTCGAGCAAATTTCCATTTAAAGTTTGCTAGTTGAGTCGAGAATGCTTTAACTTTCGTTGTCTAGTTATTTATTTTTGTATTTGACGATTTAATATTAACAGTTTGTCTTTTCATAGCTCGTTGTGTGTGTGTGTGAGAGAGAGAGATGGCATTAGACAAAAAATCTTTTTGCCACAGAAAATTGTTATAAGGAAGTTTAAATTTTTATTTTAGAATCGTTTATAAACTTGATTAGAATATTATATATAGATTTGTCAGAATAAGATAACAGATTGCTGATGTTAACTGGTAGGCTAATATTGAGATCAATTAAATCTAGATATAGGCTTCGAGTCTGTTCCCTATGATTAGGACAATCGAAAAATAAGTGGTTCAAATCTCCGACAGATTTACCATCACAAGGACAGAAAGGGGTTTCATAGATTCCAATCCTATGCAGATGCTCTGGAAAGAGGCCATGGTTAAGTTTTAACCGGGTTATTAACGAAGAATGTACTTTATTATAGTTAAAATTAAAATGGGGAATATTTTTTGGTAAGCATGGATGAATAGAAAAGTAATGGTTTCTTGAAGTCTTCTGAACCTCTTTATATTTTGACATCCATCTTTCCCTGCCAATACTCCTGATAATAGAAAAAAGATCTTTAAAGTAGTAAAAATTTGTAATTTCTGATATCTCAGATGTATTTTTTGCCATACGATCCACTAATTCGTTTCCAATTACTCCATTATGTCCTTTAACCCAGAGTAAAGTAACTGTTTTTTTTGTGAATTTTAGATCATGTAATAATTTTTTGATATCAAGTATAATGGAGTTTTGAAAACTATCCAATGGATGGCTACGAATAGCTTGTAATACTGCCTGAGAATCTGATACTATTACGATGTTCTCACAATAATTAGTGACACACCAAGTTAGTGCTTTCTGTATAGCAGCAGCCTCGGCTGTAAAAATAGAACAACATTCAGGAATTCGATATTTCTCAACATAATTGCTGTTTGAAACAAAAAAAGCAAAACCAGTACTTTCAACAGTTTTTGAACCATCTGTATAAATTATTGTTAAATCTTCCCCTAATTTGCTTAGTATGGATTTAAATATCATATTAGTTAAAATTGACAAGTCTGAATAAGAGGGCATTATAATGGTTGGTTTGTCTATCAGAACTTCAAAGTCTTGTATGTAAAAAGGAAATTTTGGGAGCTGTAATATATAAGATTGAAATGAATTCGTATCAATAAAAGATTCTGCAAGAGGAGGAGAATTTTTTAATCTCCAATAAGAATTTGTTAAATTTTCTGTCAAAAGTAAACCTATTTTGTGAACCATAGTTGTATTAAACGATCGGTATGTTATTAGACGTTTGTTGGCTAACATTTGCCTACGTATGTGTAAAGGTGGTTCCTGGGCTTCTGCTAGAACTGCTTGGTTTGGCGAAGACATCATAGCTCCTAGACAAATTTTTATTGATTTAAATTGTATTCTGTCAAGAGTTAATAGATTTGTTTTGCATGTTGAACCGTAAAGAACACAGCCGTAATCCAGAATGGATCGTATGTAGGATCTATAAAACATTAAAGAGATATTTTAATCTGCACCCCATCTTTTTTTAGAAACGAAACGCAGAAGGTTAATTCCACGCTCGCACTTTGGTTTTACGTACTTTATATGGCTGGACCACAAGAGTTTTTTATCTAGGATCATGCCTAGATACTTATACTCTTCTGCTAAGGGGAAATTATAATCACCTATCTGGCATTTGCCTGTGACTTTTTGTCTACGTCTAGTGAAACATACAATCGAAGATTTTTCTTGTGATATACTAAAACCCATTTGTTTCACCCACTTATCTAAGTTACTAAAGCTAAGTTTTAGATTCAACATACAATCTTCATAGGATTTATGGCTGGTATATAAACATATATCGTCTGCATATTGAATTATTTTGCATTTTTCATCCATCAAACCATGCAGATCTGCAGTATAAACATTAAATAATAAAGGACTTAGAATTGAGCCTTGTGGGAGACCGTTATATAATATTCTTGGACCGTGTAATACATTTCTATGGTCCCGTAAGTATATTTTTCTATTCACATACAAATTTATTATATTTACAGATAATCTTTTATCAATACCACACCCCACCATTTTTGAATATAATATATCCAAATCAACCACGTCATATGCACCCTTTAAATCTAGAAACAAACATAGCAAAAATTCGTTTTTTGAAAAACAGAGTTGAATATCCGTAACTAAATGTATGAGAGCATCAATGGTACCTCGACCTCTACGAAATCCATACTGTGAGTAGGGAAAAACTGAACTACTTTCAATAAAATGTTCTAATCTAAATTTTATAAGCCTTTCAAAGGATTTTGTCACACATGATAATAGAGAAATGGGTCTATAAGATGATGGAAGTTCTGGGTTTAAGTTAAATTTGAGTAAAGGGCATATGATAATATTTTTTAAAGTATCGCAATATTCTTGTTTCAACCACCAACTATTAAAGATTTGTAAGAGAACATCTTTGGCATTTGACGGCAATTTGTCCAATATCTTATAAGTAAAACCGTCCAAACCGGGGGCTGTATTTCTGCTTTTTTTTAGTGCGAAATCAAGTTCTGAAGGAGTAAAAGGTTTTGACATGGAATCTACACTAGTATTAAAACGAAAAAATTCTTTAATCCTACCAACATTACCAGAGGCAGAAGAAGGTGCAAGTTGGTCTAACATCTGTTTAATGAGATTTTCAGAAAGTTGAGGTTTTTTGTTGTACTGATAGTTATTGGAAATTGATCTGACGGTTGACCATATTTTTGAAAGAGGTGTGCTTTTGTTTAGACTATTTAAAAAATTTATCCAACTACTTTTTTTCTTTGTTTTAAATAATCATCTGGTTTGGGCTGCTATATTTTTATAGTTTATGTAATTATTATGGTTACTTTGGGTTCGATACGCTTTCAATGCTTCTGATCGTTTTTTTATTATGAATGTACATTCCTCATCCCACCAATAAGGCCTTGGAATTGAGGGAGTAAAAGGTTTTTTTATGGGCATAGATTTGGAGGCAGCTAGAGAAATAGTCTGAAAGAGTAGGGCTGTCTTATCATCGTTAGAAAGATTATTAGATGATAAAAATCTGGATAATTGTTTGTCTAAATCTGTCTGAAATAGCTTCCAGTCAGCGCGGCAATCGTTCCATTTTGTTGATGGATTAATTAGGAAAGAAGTAGGATTAATTTTAAGCTCTATTTTAATAGGAAAATGATCGGATCCCAATGTGTCGGCATATACTGACCAGTTTATACGATTTGTTAATGAGGCTGAGGTGATAGTCAAATCAACGGCAGAATGATTGCCACTCGCGGCGATTCTAGTAGGTGTTCCGTCATTTAGAGAAACTAATTCGAAAAAATCCATGCTTTCAACTAATATTCTACCATTACGGTCATCTGGGATCGGACCCCACATGTAATGGTGGGCATTAAAATCACCACAAAAAACTGTTTTATTATAATCGAATTGTTCAAATAAATGTATCCAATCAGTCTTTTCTACTCTGATGTCAGATGGTTTATATATAGACACAAAAGATATATTAATTTTGTTAAGTAAGACTGCACACACTTCTATTCCGGTATTAAAATTATAGTTAATGTTAATTATTTGATAATCAATGCCCTTTAGTATGAAAATGCCTACACCGTCATAGCCACCTTCACGGCATTTTGAAACAAAATTATACCCTTTTAATTTAAAGTCTATTTGGTTTTTCAACCAAGTTTCGGATAAAATTATAATATCTACATGAGAATTATTAATATAATTTATCAGATTATCCCTATTACTTACTAACGATCTACAATTCCATTGTAAAATATTTAAGGAAGATTGAGTAAGTTGACTGTGCATTTGGAAATTAATAATACGAGTGAATGCTTTCATTGTCACTTGTCGCTAAATTATCCGTTTCTGTGTTATTACCTGTTTCTTCTAAATTATTAGAAATAAGTTTTCTTAATTCATTTTCTAAATTGCATATAGGTTGAGATTGATTATTGGTATACATAAGTTGATTAATATGAGATGTGACAAGTAATATAAGTTTCTCTTTATAGTCAATAAATTCGTCCCTGTAGGGATTGGGTATTATAGGATTAGATTTAGGGGTAGGTCTTTTGCTAGGAGTTGACGCAGAGGTATGGGGTAAAATTGGTGGAGAAGTCGCTTTACGTTTATTATTTGTAGATGTGTGAATAGTTTTCCTTACCGGTTTATTTAATGTGAAATTAGGGACATTGTTAGACGAGGTAGGTAAACTTGGAAAATTGGAAGTGTTATTTAGAATAGAAAATCTATTATTAGTTATTATTTTTGCGTAACTTGGATTGTTATGTAATTGTTCTGCTTCTCTGAATGTTATATTATCTGATGCCATTATTGCTTTGATTTTCTTCTGTTTCTCGTATATTGGACATTTTCTAGACAACGAGGTGTGATCGTTGGTTTTACAATATATGCAATGATTATTTTCATTACAAGTATCTACAGTATGGGTCGTGTCTGTACATTTTTTACATCTACTGTCCTTAGATTTACATTGTTTTGAGGAGTGACCATATCTGAGACATTTATAGCATTGCACTACCGGGTGTATGTATGGATCTACTGAAAAATTGCATAAATTAATTATTATGTTTTGTGGAACCTCGTTGCCCAAAAATTCTACAATTATCATTTGTCTTGGTACTAATTGAGTTGTGCCATCGTTGTTCGTTACTTTTAGTTGCATCCTTTGAACATTTACCACTTGTCTCTCGGATATTATCGCATCCTTTAAATAATTCTCCGAAAAGAAAGTATCAACCATACGGACTATGCCCTTTCTATGTGTATAAAATTTTGGAATATAAGCTATAAGATCATTTTTATTTATTAAATCATGATTAATTATTTTATTTGCTATAGAATAAGTTTTAAAAATGACTTTTACCCTATTAATGCCAACTGTTTTTATATCAAGTACATCATTTTTAATAGACGAATCATTTAATAAAAAATGTCCTACCTTCATTGGAAATAACCTACCGATATTTTTATTTTTGTGTTCAATATATACAAAGAATGGGGCCTTATCGCTGGGTTTATACCGGTTTTCAAAATCAATTAAAGTATTTACAGACCTGTTATCATCAATATTAGTTTTTTCAGACGTGTTTACGGAATGTAATTCATCGGGCGGTCTATGACCTCCAATAGCATCTTCTTCCATACTTAGATTTTTTGGAATACCAAATTATGGGCCTAATTTGCACTAAACAAATTCACAAAATAACACAATAGCGATCACTATCAAACTCGGACCGACAGCAATATCAAAACAAACCGCTCTTTACAGCTATCGACTCGGGTATGTGTCATAGCTCGTTATCCTGTTTAATTTATGATGTTTGAGTATTATATGTACAAACAAATAGTACATAACAGCTGAAGCTTCTTTTTTTTAGATACTAAAAATTGACTATTTTATGTTATTTAATATATCACCCCAGCTACTTTACTTGTTTTGTTTTCCTAACCAGATTTAATTTACTCAGTTTTCTAATTTACCCTAAATATATGCAATTAATATTATTATACCTTCCAGAGGGAAAATTTTAAAACAAAAGAAGTGATAAAGTTGCCTCCATCTATCTATAGGTAGTATGTCGGCAAATTCAAACAAATATTACCACCAAAAATAAAATGTTTTAACCAAATAATCCTTCAAATGAAAAGTTTGACCCTAATGGTGATAAAATATACCACGTTGTGAGCTGCTCCGAAATAATAATCATTAAAAATTGTAAAAACAAACCGTAATTTAATATTTTATATAGTAGGATCGTTTTAGCCTGTCGCATAAGTAATAAAAGTGTCTGTTCTGATTTGCCTCAGGTAGTCAGCGGTTCTCAAATTAAAAATGTACGGTTTTCTTATTTTGATAATACGACATTAGGGATTTTTTTATTAAAATAACTTTTTATTATGTTTTATAATAATTAAATATCATAATGTAAATTGATAAACATTAAGTATGAAATATACTGGGTCATTCACGCAACATGTTGGTAAAAAATTTTTAAAGTTCTGGTCGTCACTGGTTTCTGCAAACTTGGAATAATGGTTTATGCAAAGCATTCTTCATTTTTTAAATATTTGCATTCTTCTTCCGGTTGTACGGGAAGTCTCCATTAAGTTTCTTATTTTAAATAGAAAATGTGCTATTTGTTATTTTCTTTAGAATCTACGTAAAATTCTGGATCGATTTTTATTGGGTTACCATTCTCGAAAAAATAGCCGTTTTTGAGATATTTATAGTTGTTTAAAAATTTTTCATATTACACATGCAACTTCAAAAATTAATATTGTGGTTAATATTTATGATGAAAAAACAAAAATTCTTTTTCAGCGTGTACTGAACTCTATTTTTATTTAAGCATAAACAAAATTGCCAATGTTAATACTGGGTGTTCACAATTTTGTATTATATTATACATATATAATATATCTATAAAAATATATATCTATATAAAACAAAGACTTATTCCTATTTCCCACACACACCTTTTCAAACCCACCGAGGTAGGTTGTTCTCCTGCGGTACAACCAGCCCCGGCTTTCCTCCGCTCTCTGGTCTTTGGAGCCAGGTCTCGACTATTTCGCGGTATCCCCCGTCAGGCAATGGGAGATTTCCGTATATTTACATTTAAGTGGTAGGTTAGCCCATTTGGCTTTATTACTACCAGTCAAAGCAATTGTTCGGCAATCTAATGATGGTTGTGTGTGCCGATACTTGCTTCCCCTTTTTTGCACCAAGTGCAGTCGAGAGCGAGCAAGCATCGAATCCTTTCATCCGTCATCTAATACCCAGTCATTCGTCCAGTCATGTCCTTAATCTACCTCACTTGCTAATCTAATTTTTTTGGTGCTTGCATTTAAGAGCGTCGTGTAGCGTGCCTCCGGCTCTCTCCTGCATGCGGTTTTTGTTTTATTTTTTTTTTTGTTTTTTTTTTTGGTGGTTGGTACCCTTTTGTGTTAATTTTTCTATCTACGTCTTAATCTATGGACAGGTATCATCACTATCTGACTCGCTATCCGATTCATCTGAATCTTCATCATTACGAATAATTAAAGGTCTTACTTCATCAATAACTTGTTCTATTTCATACGACTCTAAAATTTGTTTTTAGTATGCTTAATACATTTCCGCCATTATTCCTCATTGACTTGGTTTAGTGCATCTTGCCAGAGTTGTAAAACGCTGGCTTCGTCGGTGGTCTTACATGCATGTTTATCATAGTAGTTTTTAGTGATGCCCCACACCAATTCAATTGGATTGTACTGGCAGTGATATGGTGGTAGTCTTAGGACCTCATGACCATATTTTAGTGTCATTTGGTCAACGACAAATTTTTTCTCAGTAATGTGTTCTTTGCACATATTTAATAATTCAGCTTTTAAAACTAGATGTTCGTGTTCTATATTTTTCTCCGACAGCCACTTTCTTAAGTCTTCTTTTTTCCAGCTGCTTGTGCGAAACTTTTCCTTCTCTCTGGTGTAATACGAAGCATTGTCTAAGACTATAAATGACGGATTTTCCATATTTTTTAATAATTTTTCCTCAAACCAATGTTCAAAAATATCGGCGTCCATATTTCCGTGATAATGATCAGTTTTTTTTGTCGAAGAAAATATAAGACTAGCATTGGGTATAAAACCTTCTGTATTTCCTGCATGCAATATAATATATCTTTTGCCATTACTCGCACTAGTACTCTAATAGCATTTGGTAGAATCATCTTGCCAGTATGATTTGGTATTATTTCCTTTCGCAAAAATCCATGTTTCGTCAAGAAACACAAATTGTCTGGCAAATTCGGAATTCTGGTTTTTAAATAGTTTCTTATAAATTTCCACCTTTTTCCAACAACATTGGACAGCTCGCACAACACTTTACGATTATTGGTTTTTTTTGTATCTAAAACCCATAGCTTTTAATACTTTTGATAAACTGGTCAAACCCATATCACAAAGTTCTGTATCCTTTATTTTTTGAATAAGTGTCTTTGTTGTAACATGTTCTTTTGCTTTGTACATGTCATAAATGATATTTCTGATTGAGATTTTAATACCTTGTGGCAAGTCGAGGGTTTTCGGATGCACACGAATCCTTTTATTTTCCCTACTTAATTTCTCCTCACTCATTTTGCGAACTCTTTGCAAGTTCCGTTCTGAAATTCCATAAGCTGCACTTGTCCTTTTTTGAACTGCGAGTACTGATGTAATTCGTCCCATGTTGATTTTGTCTAAAGTAAAATAATTTTCCACTTTCAACACAATTCGACGCTCACTCGGAGATAAAAACTTATATTTAGGTGTTCTATCGTTTTCTTGTACGTTAGCCATTGTTACTATTGAAAACAGGCGATCGTTGAATACTAATAGCGAGATTGCGTTTTTTCACGATTTATAAAAAAATTGTTTTGGTAGTGCTGATTTATCCTCAAGTACTACGGCCGACCAGTAGGAGGTTCGGTACCACAAAGCAGTTAGTAAACTGAAAGCATAACAGAGTGGCCGTATTTAGAGTCATAAATTATTTTTCGGGCGTTAATCCGAAATACGACAGGGTGAAACGACTTCACTATATCTCTACTACAAATTGAAGTGCATTAATTAGTGCTGACAATATTAGGTTAAAAAATTTTAAAACTTAAATTGGTCCGGTGATTAAAAAGGTTGCTCAATCCTGATCTAAGCAGTGTTTCCTGTCAGAAATTTTTTGGAAAAAAATTTTATAATTTTGTAAATTTTCTTGGGAATACGCATAACTACGAATATTTGCGATAAATTTTAAAAATATAATTTTTTTGGTTTAATTTTTTAAAATTATTTTGCTTTTGATTTTCTCCTCAGTTTTGTAGTGAATTTACGTGTAGAAACAAAAAAGATTTTTTGATTTTACAATGATAAAAATTACTATAATAAAGTCACCAAAATTATTTTTCCTGTGATTATCCTTTTTGCTATTAATATACAAGTTTTTGTTTTAATTTACTAATTGAGCTTATTTTTATTTTCTGTTTGTATCTTTCTAGTAGTTCCTCGTTTAAATACTATTTATCACTAATCAACTAAAGGTTTAAATATTAGAAATATTGATATTAACAGTACTTTATAGTTTAAAAGTCCTAATCCACTTTAATCTTCGGTTTTTAAAATCGATTTCAGTACATTAATATTCCAATTTGAATTGGAATACCTTCAATAGAACTGAATATCCAGTAAAAACAATGATAAACTCTAATAGAGGAAGCAATTTTAAGCATTTACCTACATGGTTTCATTAACATCCAAATTCATTGTTGTGGATTCCGTAAATATAAACTACTCAGTGAGTATTATTCACATTGGAATTGCATGTAAAATTCAATTGTCTACGGGCACTAAACAAACAGTTTATGTGCCTATAAAACTAAATCAAAAGAAACGTTTAAATTTCTAAAATAAAGAAATGGCATTTTTGTTTGTGATATAACGACAATATTCATTACGTATTCGTCTGTATTGTGTTTAACATTGCTAAAAATGTTTGTTTAAAAGAATTTTACGGGGCTTTTATAAGGAATTATTAAAAATAGAAACACAACCTCTAGATTAAAAATCTTAAAATTATGGACAAATAAACTGATTGTCACAAATTAATAGATATTAGAACAAAAAAGCCATTTTTTAAGCCCTTCACTCTATCCGGATTGCTGAATATAGGCCTCTCCTAATTCTCGCCATTCATCTCTGTTGTTTGTAAGACGTTTCCAGATTGGCCCTGTAGTTCTTTTAATATCGTCGCTCCATCGCATTTGCGGTCTTTCTAGTGGTCTTTTGGCTTCATTCTCCTTATTTATTCTCCGACTTCCAAATCATTCCCCCCACACTTAATTTTCTATCCAATCAAAACCAACTTTCAATCATGTCGCATTATTTACCCAAAACTACCTCTCTCTTTAATCTTAACAAATTTTCAAATTTACGTATCTTTTTGTCTTTATGGAGTTCCAAGAGAGAAAAAAAAATCCATATCCTTATTCTAGTTTCTACAACTAATCAAATTCTTATCTATTTTTGAGAAACTTTATACAAAGGTAGATTTTAACTATCTACTATGTACCGTACGGGCTAATGAGTTTCCCGCATATATCGAAAACTTAATGGTCTCTTCTTTGTTTAACTAAAACATATTGTCCGTGGTTTTAATAAACATTTCGACGAACAGTTTCTTAAACCGTCAACCCTAATCGTCTCTAATTGCTTAAATACATTGTTCATGGGGCTAGTAAACAATTATGCAAAACACTCTCTTAAAACTATAATTCTTTTTTCAAAATTTGTTATATACAGGGCGTTAAAAATTTATATGTTCGTAGTTGAGAAACAGGAAATTTTTTATTTTAATTCAAATTTTAAATAGGAATATAGTTTTTTATTTCTCATGTCAAATAGGAATATAACAAATCCGTGCGCGTTAAAGGTGCGAAATTTTTCGCACCTTTAACTCATTTTTCTCCAGGCTAACCAATCTCCCTGTATATTGCCTTTTCTGAAGCTATGTCTTATACCCTAGCTTACTATCTACTTTATGCAGTTCCGTCTTTTATTCGTGATATTTGTACACATCGTGAATATTGTAAATTCCTTGGATCTTTTCCGAGTCCATATGCCTCAACGCATAACTGTTAATCCCATCTTCATGATACCCGATGTATAGGCAGACTTGATACTCATAATGCCCTCACAAGAACTTCTTCACCCCTTTGGAAAGTCATTGGTCTTCGTTTTCTATTACGATCCTGTCTTTAGATATACTTCTCATTGCTTCGCCGCAATCTTCTCTGTACTGTTTCAATTACCTGTTGGTATTTTTTTGGTTCTAGGTCTTCCCATGGCCTTATCGGCATTACATCCTTTATGATGTATTTCGGGGTCTCTTTTGTTACTATACTCGGAATGGTATTTAGATATATTTCTATTTCCGATAATCTTATAATTTAATATAGTTTTATAATCTAAATAGAACTGGCATTAGAGGACATAAGTGGTACTTCTATTTGTTTACTCACTGTATCGTTTTGGCTATATAGAATGCTTGGCAACTATATCAAAGCAGTGAGTGCTCTTTGGATTAATTAACTTTTCGATGAAGCATTGCAACTTCACGTTTTCTTGTAAACCGCCAAGTCGAAGAGAAAAGCCGATTCTCGTTTCGATAAAATGTATCATGTGATTAATCAAGAAAACAAAACGAAATGTTGTTACTGCCATAGAAAAACATCTACTAGATGTCAGTATTGTAATGTTGGTGTCCATGCACGCTTCTTTGTAATTTACCACACAAATTTTAGTGATTGATACTAACGTCCTAGATGTAGATTGCTCATTTTTGTTTATACATTGCGATTTTTTGCAATATTATCTCAGTAACGTACATGGTGTTCCAAATCAAATATACTGATAACAAAAAATTGCAGTTTTATTACAATTTCTTGATTTTCTGTGTTATTACACATTCCACATAGCATTTTTCCTCTATTTTTTCTCCGTACTCTCCTCGGATAAGGATTTATTAAAATGATTTTTAAAAAAGAACTTTCAACTTCTGTATACTATACTACTATACTACTATTAACTGTATATAAAAAATTGTTAAATGCAATAATCATCTAGCATAAATCAAAGTGTTAAATGTGTCTTCCTTCTTTTTTGTTGAACATTTTAAACTATTCTACAGAGATATTTGTACTAAGTTAGAGAAATTTAATTTTTCTAAACTACGTTTTTGAAGTAAGGTTCCCCAATTCTGATCAATAAATACTTTTTACTTCTTAAAATTTAAGCATTTTAAAAAATTACAGTAAGTAATTTAAATTTTAGTACCACTTTGGAAATTAGTTATGGGATGAGAAAAGAGAGCAAAAATTAAACTTACCGATTTGCCGCATGGTTTACAAAATGCTTCATCTAGAGAAAGTTTTGAATATCGTCCGATCTATGCACTTAACTTAGAAGTAATCTTTCTAAATAAGTGTCTAAAACTTTTTAAAATGTGTGTTCTTTGATATTCGGCATACTCAACAAGACTAAACACTGATACTGTAACCGACTTGACAACTGATAATAATTAATAATAAATAAGGGAAGAAGGTTAGACATTTACCAATATTTAACTCTCATGTCTCAATCAGGTACATGTAGGAGTATAAAATTTTAACAAAAGACCTCCAAAAAAAGCAGTTTGTAAAATGATTTATATCCAACAAACTTCATTAGTCCTTAGTTGAATTCGCATTTAATTCCTTTAGAAAACAAAATAAGCTTGAAAATAAATTATACTTTAAAAGACTAACGGCTCGAGCTAGATTCATGATTAACCCTTTGACTGCCGGAATAATTTTCGTTGCGCGGATGGCTTGAGCGGGTATAAAGTTACCCGGGATGTTCTTACTTGACTCCTGGTCTAAAATAGGCTGTAACTCTTTAGGTATAAAAAATGATTCTATAATAATTTTTTTATTAGATTATATTACATATACTATAAATATGCTTTATTTGTGATTTTTAGTCCATGATCTTTGCAAAGAAATTTAGAAAATATGTCAAACTTGTCGGTATATTTACTCTCAGTTCATACACAAAAATTACACCTTTTACGTTTGAAACTGCTACTAGTTACTATAAAACAACTGCGTACCAATTACGTGTACTTACTCTTTATAAACATCTTCCAAGTCTATGCTCCCACTGCAGACAAAGGTGAGGAAGAAGCAATTGAGTTCAATCAGAACATCAACAATATCATACAGAACATTCCTCCACAGGAAGTTCTCATCATTATGGGCGATTTTAATGCCAAGATTGGAGCTGGAGATAAGACACAGTACATTGTTATCATCACAATCTTCCAATTACCACCTCACAATCTCTACACGTGGAAATCCCCTCAAGACAGACCCGGGAGAATTTTTAGGAATCAAATAGACTACATTTTGGTAAATAAAAGATTCCGTAACAGCTTTACATCTGTCAAGACTTATCCTGGAGCAGACTTGGAAACAGACCACGTTCCCATGGTGGGAGTATTTCGAGTCAAACTCAAGACAGTGTAGAAAAGGAAAGCACAGTCATACGACCTACGTATGTTGAAAGACCTTGATACGAGGATGAGAGTACAAGCCACGTTAAACGAGCAAGTGACTGCAATTAGAGACGAATCGAACGAAGAACAAACGATCAAACATATTACATAAATAGTACAAAATGTAAAGGATAAACACTTAAGGATAGATAGATTAATGAAGAAAAAATCATGGATGACAGATGAGATTCTGAAACTAATGGACAAGAGAAGAAAAGCCAAAAATGACCCAGACAAATATAAAACCATAAATATATGAATAAGAACGAAAATCAGAGAAGCGAAAGAAAAAAAGCAAGGGAAACATGCGAAGAAATTGAGACTCTATATATAATAGTCACAATGTACATAGGAAAGTTAAAGAACTCACAGGGGGACTAAGACGAAGGCAGAAAGGAAATATAACTGATTGTGACCATGACATTGTGAAATGATGGACCAAGAATATTAGAGCAGAAAGTTTATTCCGCAATAACACAGTTAAAGGATGGCAAAGCGGTCCTGATAATATACAAGCAGAACTACTCAAACTAATGGACAACGAATCAATAGCAATATTTGCAAAGATAGTCAACAATATTTACTTTTCTGACTAAGCTCTCAATCGCGCATTTTTAAGGCATTGAGGAATAATACAATAGTAAACGTTTTTGACAATAAGTGTAAAAATATTCTTCTATTAGCCTATTTGAACGTTGAATCTGACGCACACACTGGGATGAAAATAGTCCATGTTGTCAGGCCGCTCCCGTAGGAAAAATATTTCTGATTTAGTTTCTTTACAAGATTCCTGTTCAAAAAGGTCTCCTTTATACAAATCTAAACGGTGCCGGGTAAAATTTTTGGACAGAAATTATTTAAACAAATTACAAAACCCACCTACTCTTGCTCTAAAAAATATTCTTTTGGGTTTTTTGGGTTATTGGGAATAAAAAAGGTTTGTCTCTTAAACTGATAGTTTTCGAGTTATAGTTCGAAATCATTATTTTTAAGGTTGCCAAGTTCCTAAATCAAAGTTCAAGAATTCAATTTCAAGATTATAAGAGTAATCGGGCTTATTATAATTTAGAACGTTATTTTATAATTGTTAGTTTGCTGATCAACGGAAACTGAGAACTTTTATAGACGAGTCCACAAGATAGAAGTCCCCCTCTGAAGGTGGGGTGGAAATGATACAAATGACGCCTGTACAAAGATTTTGGGATTAAAGTGGATTAAAATGGATGACACCTTATGTCTAAACCAAGATGATAAAAATAAAGATCAACTTTTTAATAAACTTAAATTTGATAACTAAAAGAGTTACAAGCGCATGCTTGTCTAAGATACTCGTGTAAGATACTCTTACAAGCGCAGCGTGTGTTTGATCCTATTGCGTATTCTTGTCCAGCCATGTCAATTCCAAAGGTGTTATTACAGAAGACCTGGAAAGAACAACCGCTTTAAGATTCGCCGGTCGGTTGTGCAATAATAAATTAATATATAGCAAGTTTCGAAATACATTTTCGTAATTAGATCAAGAAGTTTTGTATTTGTATATATGGATACAGGCCTCAAAGAATCTGAAAAATTTACCTTGCACACATTTTGTAATCCTAGCAAAGATGATTATTTCGTAGTAATCTTTTTAATGTGTTATGTCTGGTGTCCGGAACGGACAAGTATTTGTACATATTTTAGCAAAAAAATCGAATCAACAACGTTGGGTACTATCTTGAATAAGAAAAGCTGAAAAATGGACTACATTCATGTGGAACCGCTTAGAAGAAATTCGGAAAACATCGTGTATTGAGAGATATCATTATGTCTCGTGAAGAAGAAAAAACTAGTTACAGTATTTGTTAATAATGAGTGAGATGTTATGACCTTAGATAATTGGCACCATCTTAATTATTTGTTGTAGTTTTTAAAGACTATATATAATGTTTCATATGCATTATATATAATAGTCTATAGATTTATATATAATGCAAGAAATAAAGACAACAAACACAATGGAGAGTTAACCCCTGCGGAGGTTAATAAAGCTGAAACGTCGGTACTCAAACTAGTTCCACGAGAGAAATATACGGACAAAAACAATAAAAAATTATGTGGAATGGAAGCCTTCAAAGGCAAGCGTGGTTTACTCCGGCTAATGTCCCGTATTATTAACGTAAACGATGATTAATATTTTTATTTTACAATAGAGTTTAGTAACAACCAAACATTTTTTAGTGAATAACCTGCTCTTTCGAAAGCATGTCAACCCATGTCATGTTAATATTAATTAAAGACTAATAGCTATTGTACGCCAACAATATTGGATTTTAGGTGGTCGGCGCGCTATAATATCCTAGGTTGCCAAAAACGTCGTCTGCAAATAACATAATGTCAAGTCGTTTAAAGTGAGTGTGCCGTTGTTGGCAATAGATCATCTACGGTACGCGGTAGCATTCAAGACAACTGGTGTAGACTTTGCCAGACCCTTATATTTAACGACTAAAGAAAAAGCGTGAATATGTCTTTTTACTTGTGCCATGTACCGAGCAGTACATCTTGAACTCTGTATCTCGTTATCTGTACAGTGTTTTATGCAAGTGTTACGACGCTTTCTTTCCAGACGAGGTCGACCGAAGACTATATCCAGTCAAAATGGGACTAACTTTGTCGGTACCCAAAATCGAATGGATTTTGACAAAATTGCTAAGAACAGTAGTGCAGTTGCTAAATAGTACCGAGCGCATCCAGTGAATGTTTAACACACAAACAGCTGCGTGGTGGGAAGGTTTTTGCGCATGGCTTATAGGCATATAAAAGCAACTATCGTGTGCTAGTGCAAATTGAATTCGCAGTTTTGTTCTTTTTTTATTTTGACCAAAGTGGGTGTTACCTCTGTGCTACCTCTCACCCCTGAACATCGACATAATTGTCTTAAACGGTGCAGAACTCGACTGATTTTAGACCTGAAATGAAATGAGATTGTCTTTGGTGATAAGTTTTGATTTTATTTAGGGATGCATGATGGCCGATCCAGGATCAAAAGACAACGGAGTGAAAGCATCACATGCAGCTACCTAAACTTATTGGTTCGTAAGGCATTATTATGCAATTTGCAATATTTTTAAATTTTGCAATGGATTATTTATTTTATTATCTTTTTATTGTGATATAAACGATTTATGTAATTTCAGTCAAATTTAAACTGATATTGTTATTTATATGCCCATAAAGCTTTGTTTATAAAATTGTACAATTTTCAGTAAAGATAAAGCATATTTTTTTCAAATGACATGTTCACCGCACTTTTTGGGGTTATGGTATGGGATGCCATCGCTTAAAGATCAAGGTTAACGGTGATCTTTGTCAGAGGGAACATGGAAACTGAGAGATACGTAGAAGAAATTCTGGAACCTCATCTCATACTGTACATGCAGATGCTAAAGACAGTCACAATGAACTTCTTTGAACAGGACCGACGCAATATTTTGCCCTGGTCTCCGAGATTCCCAGATTTATCTCCAATTGAGCACGTGTGAAACAAGATGAGTTGGAGACTTCTTAATTTCGAGCATCCCATGAAACTTTGGAATTGGAAGCATTTCGGCAAGAGTTAACTAGGGCATGGAACAATTAGAATCAATGTGGCAAAAGGATATTAATTCTCTAATAGGAAGAAGCCCAGGTGCATCCAAGAGTGTGTTGCCCACTGAGATGCATTAACATACTCTTAATAAATATAACCCTGTAAGTTCTTTTAATAATTTAGAAATTTTGATTGTTTATTTTGCTACCCTACACCACTACTACATATTTTCGAACTATAATAATTTATAATGGATGGTAGAATTTCGTTGTCAGTATAATGTTAACGCCTTTTTATCGCATTATATATATATATATATATATATATATATATATATATATATATATATATATATATATATATATATATATATATAATGATGTTTTAAAATTTTATCTTAGTATTTTAGTGTATAACATAATTATCAACATATTTTTTTAAACCAAACCTTAAGATCAATCCACTCCACCTAAATTATTTTAAAATCACTCAATAGTTTCGTAAATGGAATGTTTGTAATCCTTTCAGTCCTTCTCATTTCGGAAGTAAGATCCGGAAACTATTTCTCCTTCAGGAAATTGAAACCATAGAATGCGGAATAAAATAACTATTAAAGTAATTTCTAGTGTGTAGATAGACATTTAGAAAATGCGTCACAAGCAGAAATCGCAAAGCTGAAATATTTCTGCAAATTTAAAACCTTTTTGAAAGTAAATAGCTTCTGCTCGCTTAGAAGCAAAGCTCCAATAAAAATAAGAATTTAAAACTAAGAGCGTTTTAAATACTATATATTTTACATATATATAATATATATATATATATATATATATATATATATATATATATATATATATATATATATATATATATATATATATATATATATAAAAGGGGGGTTGAGGTTAATTGGGTATACAGCTGATAATACTTTTAATCAGCTGTATACCCAATTAATATATATATATATATATATATATATTCTAAAAATGCCCTTTGTGGTCACATAACAGAACGTTTTCGGATTAATAAGTCCATGATCAGTGCAATTACCAGGTACTATCCGTTGCAAGATAATTCGGATGGAATTCCCCAGACTAAGAGACTGGGCCGATATCAAGCAATAAATGACTGTACTCCCTTAATGCTGTAAAGGATAGTACTTGACTAAATGATGCAAAGTAGGTGTATCCAAGTACGTATTTTAATTTTGAGTTGTTCACGATTGGCAAATAAAATTTTAAGCATAATTTTATGTACATATTTAAATTTAATCAGTTAATTGCATTTGTACTTGGAATTCAGAATTACATTTCTTCATTTCGTTTTTCATTTTTCATTTTTCTTTTGCCGTTCATTTAGAACAGAGGTCAGTGTAATAACTAAAAATATGAGTGATATAGAAATGATTAGTGACGATGTCCTGTACATTCCTGCCACTATTTCAGGAAGTGAAGACGAGTCTGAACCTGAAAAACGTTATGGTTATTTTCATCTTACACGTGATACAAAGCAAATCGTGCTTAATGTTTACAACGGTAAGTACTCGTTAAAAATACTCTTTAGTTAACCTTCCTAATACCGGGTGAATATTTAAACGACCAGTATTTTACAGTTAAGTAAAATTACATATTTTTTCTTAGGTCTTCTTTCGACGATGGTTAAATCAGAAGCGATCAAAAAGACGGTTTTTTGACACGATCCACTGTGTACGAACTTATAAAAGATGTAACAATAAAACACTGAAAACTTTGTTTTCAAACTTCCACAAAATTTATTTTAAATTCTTATCACTACAGCTGTTTCGGCTGATTGCCTTTCTCAAGTGATCTGTTTTTGGTATGAGTTTACACTTTATAGTCTCTAATGAAATAGGTTGAGGAGGGGAGAACTGTTTGTCTCAAGCTGGTCATTCAAAATTATATCTGTGTTTTTGAATTTGTTGATTTCCATAGATTCTAACAAAGATAGCTTAAGGCCTTTATTTTGAATGTGGAGAATTTTAAATTCGTCATTAAAAAAATGATTATAATCTAAAAGGTGACGTGCGTATGTAGAATCTGTTTTTCTATTATTGAAAGCCCTTTTATGTTCTGCTATTCGTTTATTAAAATTTCTACCTGTTTGACCAATGTAAGTTTTTGGGCAGTCGCCACATTTAAGTTTGTACACACCACTGTGTAAGTGTTTTTTATGTCAGCTCTTGTTGTTTTTAATATATTTGCCTAGGTTGTTATTTGTTCTGAAAGCTGGTGTTATTCCTTTCTTTTTTATGTGTTTGGCTATTTTTGTTGATATTTTGCCTGTATATGTGGAGACTGCCCAAAAACTTACATTGGTCAAACAGCAGAACATAAAAGGGCTTTCAATAATAGAAAAACAGATTCTACATACGCACTTCACCTTGTAGATTATAATCATTCTTTTAATGACGAATTTAAAATTCTCCCCATTCAAAATAAAGGCCTTAAGCTATCTTTGTTAGAATCTATGGAAATCAACAAATTAAAAAACACATATATCATTCTGAATGACCAGCTTGAGACAAACAGTTCTCCCCTCCTCAACCTATTTCATTAGAGACTATAAAGTGTAAACTCATACCAAAAACAGATCACTTGAGAAAGGCAATCAGCCGAAACAGCTGTAGTGATAAGAATTTAAAATAAATTTTGTGAAAGTTTGAAAACAAAGTTTTCAGTGTTTTATTGTTACATAAAATGAATTTCCATCAAGTAACGGTCGAATCCATCAATTATTTATAAAAGATGCTCCAGTGTTGCGAAAAAAAAAGAAAGGATTCTGGTGTCCATCGAGTATTACCGAATTTTCATTTATCCGCTATACGGGAAACAATATATTATATGTATTTACCAACTCAATTAAGAAACAAAAAAATAATCCCCGAGTGTCATCCTTTTTGGAGGTTTTTAAAATCTAATGGTTTTATGTTTAAGACAGTGAATAAACGGCAGGCAACTATGGAATCCAGCCGTTTAATAAAGTGGAGGTTCGATTATCTGAAGAGTCTAAGGTCTTTTAGGAGTGAAGGGAAAAACTTGTATTATTTGGATGAAACTTGTTTCGACACCCACGATATAGTTAAAAAATGTTAGACCGATGGTAGTAAAAATTGCCTCACCGATGTTCCTCCCTCTAGAATGAAAAGAATTTGTATTTTACATTGTGGGGAAGAATCAGGAAGGCTAGAAGATAATTTATTACTCTCTGCTACGAGTGTAAGTGATTGTCGCTTAGATTATTATCAAGATATGGACAATACTTTGTTTGAAAAGTGGTTTGAGTAGCAATTACTATCTAAATTAAAAAGAAATAGCGTTATTATTTTGGATAATGCTCCGTATAATTGTGGACTAAAGAGTAAAATTCCACACACTAATTTAAACAAGGCTGAAATTCAAGAATTTTTATTAAAACATGAAATATATTTAAAATGTGAAAAAAATTATGTTATCCACAGGCTAGCTGAAAATGGCCATAAAGTAGTAAGATGACCTCCTTACTTTATTGTACTGAATCCAATAGAATTGTTGTGGTTTCAATTAAAAAGTAATGTAAGGAAAAATAATATTTCTCCTAAATTTTTCGACTGTTGTAGATTTAATTAAGACCGAATGTAATAATATTACAGCAGATAATTGGAAAAAATGTATAGAGTATGCCAAAAAACTAGAATCAAAATTCTTACAGTTCCAAAAAATTAAAAAATGGAGTAGTTATAGATTTAAACGGTAGCGATAAAAGTGATACCGATTTAAATGTAGGCGATAGTTAAGTTTAATTTTTTTTTGTATTTTTTTACTATGTTAAATATATATTACAATATACAAGTATTACTTATATGTATTTTTCTTTTACTTCGTAGGATTCCATTTTGATAAAATGTATCAGTGTAATAAGTCCGACCCTGTATTCAACTATACCTAGAAGATTAAATCCGAAATTTGTAAAGAACAGTATACATGAATGAAGCCACTAGATATGTACAAAGAAACCCTTTAAATAGTGTTAATATTATAAATTAATACATAAATGTTTTAGTTATAAATAGATTTACGTCATTGCAACGCAAGACTCCCAGGGGTTGCCACCCAAGGGAAGGTGTCTCTATGGGTGTTTGATAGCAACTAGTTGCTGAGTGGCTATCACAAACACCCACAGAGACATTTCCTTTTTGGTGGCAACCCCTGGGAATCTTGCGTTGCCATGATGTAAATCTGTTTATAACTACAACATCATTTAAATTTATCAACAGATATGTATTAATTTACAAAGTTTACAACATCTAAAGCGTTTTTTAACCACATATTTAGTAGCTTTACTCATGAATACTTGGTAATTGCACTGATGATAGTCCGAAACCGTTTTGTGATGTAACCCGAAAGGGCATTTTTAAAGTATATGTGCCTTTTATAAAGGTTTTATTATTAATTAATTAAAGATTTTATAAATATAATTATTATTCAACTATTGAAAACTTAAAAAAATATATGAAGTTGTAAGATGCATGTGTATTTGTATAATATTTGCTGACATATAAAACCTACATAAAACGCTAACTCTCAATATTTTCTTGCAGATCTGGAAATCCAACTCAAGTGTAGTAACTCTCATGTCAGTTGAAAGGGATACGTCAGGTGAATTTAAATGCGAAGTTAGCGCTGACGCTCCTTTATTCCATACTGAAATTAGAGTGGCAAGACTGCTCGTCGTGGGTAAGTGAAGTTGTCAACACCATTTTGTGGGCTATAATCAATGTATTTGCTACGGATTATTTCAAAATTATTTTTACTGCTTTAGTAGTACTAAATGGTATTTCATACAAAAAAACAGATGATTCGTGTCTAATAATTATACATTTTATTATAAAATTTATACATATAATATTATATTTTATCTATCTATATAATCATAATAATATAATATATATTTTATGATAAATCTAAATTTTAAATTTTAATGGAAAATATCATGACAATATTTTATATAAAATTTATATGTAAATAACCTGCAGTTATGTCTCAATAAATATTTAAATTACAACAAATATTTATGTGTGATCTTTCTAACAATAAAAAACATATATTTTTTAATATAGTATAATAGGCGAGAGTGGGGGAATATCGACCAGCGTGCAAAATCGACCAGTTTCAAATCTCATAAACTTGGCGCCATATGAGCTAAATGTACCGATCGACCGAGAGATTTGCACATACCTCTCACCTTTATATTTTGTACATTATTGTGAAACTGTTTCTTGGTATGTGGCTGGCGTGAATATGTTGATATATCTAAAAACACAGTTTTTCAGGGCATTGATTTTAATTTTTGACAATTAGGTGTAAAAAAGATTATTAACTTTTTTTAGTTTAGTATTTTAAATATAAGTTATTTTAGTCGATTTTTCCAAATCTGGAAAAGAGTGGCATTTCCTTTGGTTATTTTATAGAAATCAGACTTGTCACATTGTTTACCTAGTATGTACTTGTCAACTTATTGACCATAAGCAACTTACTCTAATGTAAATAAATCTGATGAAATAGAGTAACTAGAGTATAAAAATAGAGAAAACATACCATCATATAACTTTGAACTTACGTTATTTGATAAAAACTCCACTAATCATAATTTAATTATTTCCCATTTTAGAAAAATCCTAAGTCGTTATAAAAAGTAACTCCAGAGAAGGTCCTTAAATTCTAACTATCTAATGTTAGTATTATCTATACAGCTGAACTGTATGCTCTCTATCGCGCTATAGAACTAATCAATCTGACAACAAACTGCAAATATATTATCTTAACAGACTCACTTAGTGCCATACAAAGCATCCGATAACTGTATCCAAAAAAACCGCTTTTAAAAAAAGATTAAAACGGTCTTTCTTCAGGCTTATATCAATCATAATGAGATAAATTTCGTCTGGATCCCATCCCATATAGAATAAAAGCCAACGAAACTGCTGACCATAGTGCGAAAGACGCGATAGTAAGTGACGTTTCCTAAATCGTAAACACTTCGGTATCAAAGGATATAAAAGCTTATATAAAAAAATCAATCTTAAGTGCGTGGAAAAATAAATGGAATGTGTCGAATTCAACATTAAAACAAGTGAAACCCAGCATAGAGACATGAAATGTGTTACCTAAGTCAAGAAGCCAAGAAATAATAGTAACGCGCCTCAGACTCAGACATACTAGGTTAACGCATGATTACTTAATTAAAAAGTGCGAACCGCCGTGATGTGAAACGTGTAATACGACGCTAACAATAATGCACATACTATTATATGTGAATGTCCCTCCTACAATCAACAACGAAGTAACAACCAGATACCTGGAACACTTCTAGAACCTCTAGGTGCAGACTGTAACTTTAACAATACTCTGAATTTCTTGAAAGACATTAATAAGTACCAGAATATTTAATAAAACAAATTGTAATGCAGTAATTGTACTTAATAAAAAAAAGATTATGGTCCAATTTAAATTTTGTTCTATTAATTTGATATCTATAGATATTAGATATATCGCGGCTTTCGAAGAGTTGTCAGTATATTCACAATGAGTATATCAGTAAAATGCAATATTTTGACTTGTCAAGTTATTTATGCCAGCCACGGATATACGTATTAGGTATTTGTCCATATACTTTCAAATTCACGAACATTCCAATTTACGAACTTTTTAAACCACCATTTTTTATATTATTTTATATTTTCTTTTTTAATTACTTCTGCAAAAGCTTATCAGATATATTCTTATCAGATTTAAATAATGTATTTAACTATCGTATCTCTATACTATTTTAAATTTTTATCTAACCAATAATACTTAGAGATTTTAACACATTACGTTTGCATCTCCACTATTAAATTTTTTGATACATAATACGTTGTGTAGTTTGAATTTGATGTTTACTTAGTATTTAAAAAAAATACCTGTTTCCGTCTACTGCTCATATGCATTGCCCACGTGAAACCCCAAAGCCATTACATATATATTATGGTATGGCTAATAATATAAAGTAAACAGGAGGATGGCTTAGTGTTGATTTTCGTTGCTATAATGCAGCAAGGGTTGTGGAAAACCAACATTGAGATGCCATGCAAATAGTTCACCTGCTCTACCTACTTATTACTCTAAGTATATTTGGATATTATCTAATACGGATCTGTGTTACAGCTTCTTATAATACGCCACTGGCACATGATTTACTAAATATTAATCAAACAGTTGAAACAAAAGAAAAGAACATATACTATTTAAATGGAAATATAAAAATGTGTAAAAGATTGCAACTAAAAATGTTTAAAAAAAACAAACGTTGATCTTTATGAGGAAGACATCATAAAAAAGGCAGTTCACACCTTTACAATGATTCATGGCAGCAAACCTACAATGTCAGCACTTTACTACGCTGTTAAGGATTATATTAATTTCCAAGGGAAATTATCGTCGTTCATAAAAGTGGTACATAGATTAGATTTAAAAAGACAAAAAACCAAGAACAACAGAAAAATACTAATGAAAAAAAAAAAGAATATTCGAGCCAAAAGAACAGAATACAAAAAAAAATGTAGGGCAGAGGGTTATGATATAATGAAACGTATATCCACAGAAGTCAAACAACATCTAAATCATGAAATAATTGTTTAAACAACTGTTTGAAGGCACCTGTTGCCAAAGGCCAGAGGTTAATTATTGTACATGCAGGAAGAAAAGACGTTTTGTTCCAAATTGCCTCCTAATCTTCAAATATGGTCAGCGTACTGAAGATTATCTCAACGATGTGACCTCGAGTCCATATTGGGTACTCGAGAATAGTCTTTCTCGAGTATTCATACCATTTCGGAACCTAAACTGCGTCTCGCTAGTATCCTCCTCTAGCCTTTCTTATATTCTCTTATGTATTACTTTCAGCAGTACTTTTAAAGTATGACTCATAAGGATCAGTGTTCAATATTCAGAGCACTCTTTTGCTGCTTTGGTTATAAATGCTTACTTCAGCCACTCTTGTGGTAATATTCCCGTATCGTACACCGTGTTGAATATATCTGCCAATACTTCCGAGTTATCCTCTTCCACTAGTTTTAACAGTTCTATTGGTATTTCGTCTAATCCAGCTGCCTTATTGTTTCTAGAGTTTTTAATAGCATATTTGATTTTATCTATCGTGATCTTCTGTCTGTCTAAAGGATTTAATTCTTGTATTTTCTGCATTTCACCTCTTTCATCTTGGAAAACTTCTCTAACGTACTCCTCCCCTTGTCTTAATTTCTCTAGTAAATCTATTTGTAGCACTCCTTTTTTGTCTTTTATGTGTCCTTGCTGTCTATTTCGACCCATTTCAGTCACTTCTCTTATTTTTTTGTGCATATTTCTCATATTTTGTTTCTAGTTCTTCTATCTCTTTACATTGTTTCATCAAATAGATTTCCTTAGCTGTTTTGATTTGTTCTGAAGCTATTTTCTTGTGGCATTTTAAATTAATTACTATTTAAATGGGAATAAGCCACAATTAAAGGTTAAAATACATTTATTGACGTTTCAATTTCCACTTCGGAAATCGTTCTCAAAATATAAACATTAGTAAATTAAACAAATTTTGTTTTTGTTACTTAGTGAAAAATTCTTCTAATAATTTAATTTTATCTGACTCATCTATATTGACAATTCAGACATACATTATACATTTTAAAGTAGACGACTTTAAAATGATATTGCCAATATTGTTGAGTTGCGTTCCTGGGACGACTTTACTTATAAGATAGTTCATTCGATTACATGAAATCAACTTTAACTTGAGAATATCCGTCAGAAAAAATCATAACATGTAATTCGTCTTTAAAAAGACAAATACATGCCATGATGACAGTAAAACTCTCCTGTTAGTGATTCCATAGTAAATTATGAGGGAAAAACCAGGAAAAAAACCTCATAATACTATCCCGACATGGTAAGTATTTGATCTTGCATTTAGTTTACCTTCAATAAATACCAAATTCCGATTTTATATGTTTGTTATTTAAAAAATATATAAATGATGCATTCTCCATATGTTACTGACTTACCAATAATGGTATTTTCCTTTTAATAACTTCCTCTTTCAATATGGGTAACCAGATCCTACTACATTCTGCCGAGGAATTCGCGACACAATTGGTCTCATTTAGCATAATTAGAGCCGCTTCTTTGATTTTTCTCTTTTTACCATCCGTTTCTTTTAGGACTATATTTGAATCATTCCATTGAACCCTATGTTCATTATCCCATGCATGTTTACATATTTGAGATCTATCAAATTCTCTATTTTTAATATAGGATTGATGTTCACTTATTCTAACATTTAATGGCCTTGATGTTTCACCTAAATAAAACTGATCGCATTCACAAGGTATTTTATAAATGCAATTCTTTGTCCTTTCTTGTTCATTGTTAGGTTTGGTTTTGGACAAAATAGATCTCAACGTGTTTGTTGTTTTGAATGTTGTTGAAATGTTGAATTTATTTCCTATCCTTTTAAGCTTTTCCGATAATCCTTTTATGTATGGTATTGTTATTTTCCTCGTATTATTCCTTGTATATGCTGTAGGATCTCGTTCTAAGTTGTTTTGTTCTATTCGATCGATTGTTGAAAATTCCTTATTTATAAACGATAAAGGATAATCATTCTTTAATAAAACAGATGTTAACAAATGTTTCTCCTCCAAGAACGAATATAATATACACTCAGGTGTATAGAAAACCAACACACACCAACAGATATTTAAATTTCAAATCAAATCACAATATTAATATTAAAAAGGGAATCATTAAATCCTTATACGATAGAGCCAAAATTACTTGTTCTAACGAAAATTCGTTCTTGGAGGTTCAAATAACTAACCAAACTAAAACGTATAGATGCATCTATACGTTTTAGTTTGGTTAGTATAATTCCACTTCCAGTACCTTTACGTGAATTGCAACGCCGCCAAACAAGCAAATAATTTATATTTCTTTTGTTGTTTATTTTATACCTAGTACAATATTCTCATTAATTTTTAGTCCCATAGAATTTCGTGCTATTCAACAAAATTTGCCCCTGTATCTTGCACTTAATACTTTACAAATCCTAAACGGTAATAACGTACATAAGTAGCTTTCAGTGCGGTATCTTTAGAAACCCCCTAACTTGGCGTACGTAGGTATACACACACGAGCTTTCATCGTCGTATTTGATAAATTACCTTGTTTGTGTGGTTAACATAATTGATTGCCTCTGTTCATTGACGAAGATCACTTCAAATGTTGCAACAATGTCAAATAGACGAAATGGCGAACGCTAATTTCTACGAACCTCAATTACTCGTTGGGAACATAACGGTGACATAGTGAGCATACGTTTAGGCAAATAATTCAGGTAGGGCTACTAACTACATTTTGAGTGGTCGTCGGAGTGGAGTGATTATCCAAATATGTATGTTTGTTGTAGTTTGGGAATATAGATTTAGGTCGCATCAAACATAAAAAAAATTATCAAAAATAGTTGAATTTTTTTTTATATATTAAAACATGTTTTGGAGAAAACATGACAGTTTTTTAAAATCCCAATAATGCCTACCGTATCTTATGTAATACGCGAGACACTGCTACACATTTCGCCATCTATTAGTAAAAAAAAAGTAAACATTAGTTGTTTTTACAATATAGGTTACAGAGTAGATGTTAGAGGGTAACTGTTTATCATAACATGAGAAATTTATAACCGCTTGGAGGTGAAGGGTGATTAGTTTTATGCTAAGTTTTCTTAGGTTATATTATAGTTCACTGGTTGCATTTTAGGAGAGTTTGTAGGACTTTTTCGACTAATTTTGTAAATCATCTTCACTTTGAGAAAGTAGTAATGCGTCGTCTGCATAGCAGATTATTTTAACTTGTTTTTCTCCCATTTGGTATCCTTTTTTAGTTCTTACTTTTTTTATTATTTCATCCATAATCAGGTTAAACAATAGAGGGCTTAGGGAATTTTTCTGTCTTATCCTATTGCGAGCTTCAAGCTTCAATAGGGTCGGTTAGTTCTTCTACTTCTACTTTTATTGTGTTGTTTTGGCAGATATTTTCGATCTTTTTGATTATTCCTAGCTTTCCGGCCTGAAACCTTGTTGTTCTGATACTAGTTGTTGTTGATGCTGTGTTGTTTTTTTTTCTATTCTTTTTTTAGATTAGTTTTAATAGTTGTTTGGTCAAATTTGGTTCTCCGTATTTTAGGAGTTCGTTCGGTATTCTGTCGTCTCCTGATGATTTTCTATGTATTAAATTCCTTAATGCTTTGATTACCTCATCATTCTCAATATTTATTTCTTCGTTTGTCGTCACCTCTGGTGTTGGTGGTTCATCATCGTCACCTTTAGCAAATAGAAATCGAAAGTAGTGTACTTATCTTTCCTTCTGAATGTGTTTCATTTTTATTAGTTCGTTCATCTCTTTTCTTTGTCCTCTGATCGTTCTCCATATTTCTTTTTGTGTTCCGTAGAAGTCGTGTTCCATCTGTTTTGACAAGCTTTGCCAGTGTTCCCTTTTGATATGTCTAACTAAAGTATTAGTTTAATTTCTGAAACGTTTATAGTGGTTATATGCCTGTTATGATTGTTGTGGATTCTTTTTTTCTTCACTTTTTTGTCTTCGCCTTTTCTCTAAACCATACTGTTTCCCTTTTTAATATGTTAGTATTTGTTACTTTCATCTCTCCAAGTGATTCTGTTGCTGCGTTAATTATGTTATTTTTGATTTTTTCCCAGCTTTCCTCGATGTTATCGTGGTCTAATATTTCATTCCCAGCAATGTTTTCTGATATTCTTTTTCTGTATAAGTATTTCGTGGATTCCATATTTAGTCGTTCGACTTTGATTTTTGTTTGTGTTGGCGCCGCTCTCTTGGGTATGAAGTAACTACAACGTTAAAGCGGTATATTATTGCGTAAGTTTTATTTTTTCGTATAGTTAATAGACCACCAAATATGAAAAAGCCGCGAAATGCTACCCTTTAAAGGGTTGGGTTTTTGACAAAGGGTGAATTTGTCTCAAAAAAACAGCAACGTGCGATTTTTCTTTTTTGCCCCTTAACTTCTTTTTACGATTATATAGATATAAAGGTAACAAAACCTGTATCTATAGTCTACACAAAAAAACTTTTATCGTTCTTCCTCAATACAACGTTTGGTAGATGTCTCTAATTATTAAATATGTCCCTATAAAGGTTATTTTTTTTTTATATCAATAAAGTTATTTAAAAGTTGTTTCTTTCTCTTTTTTTAATATAATTATTAAAGAGAGTGTAACGGTTATTTCTGCCTACCACATTGGGATCATTATAGAAGGTTGAAAATCGGGGACAGAAATTACGGGGCTAGAGATAGGGTAAGCAAAACAAACCAAACCGTTTGCGAACGGCTACTTAGGGTTTATTTGGAGAGCTGGGTCATGGATAAGTGAATAACAGAAGGACTGAACTACAAAAATGAAGTAAAAATATGTACTTACATGAATCTCCTGGAACAAACAAAATACAAGAAGGTTTTTAAGTTATTTAGAATAAGGACGCTGCTTACAAGAATCTTCCTTCTGGACGAAAGAAAGGCTCTTCCTTCCTAAAAAATATAAAAGAGGGTTAGAAACTTTGTTTAAAAGAAATAAACAAATTGGTCTAGGGAAAAAAAATTAAATATTTATTGTTATCTCACCCCAAACAGTTACAAATATAAATTGTCATAATAAAATACAAAATAACAAAAAACAAACTTACTATGTTACTATGAGTTTACAAACTTTAGAAGTTGGAGATACTACAAGAACTTACAATTGTTAATCAGCGATATTTTGTAGCAGAAATAAAGTATTACAAATTTAAAATATCTTTTTAAATGGAACTATGCATAGAGGTTAACCTTTAAAAAAAAAACAAAAACACAACAAGATCTCAATTATGATTAGGTATGTATCAACTATCAAAAAAATAGTGCTAACTGTCATATGTCAATACTAAATCTTAAAACTTTGGGAATAATTATTATGACCGCTTATCCACACCCTAACATTTATGATTATGATTTCACTTATTACAATTTCTCAACTTGTCATGAAAGCAATTATTGATGAAATATGTCTATTTTTACTTTAAAAGTTCAACAAAAGGAATTTCACTAAATGTTATTTTTTCTCCTTTAAAATTTCTGGGGTGGGAATTGCATTTAGATTCACTGCCACACAAACAGCTGCGGAAATATCTGGAATGACGACCAGGGACAAACAAAGTGAGAATGGAAGTTGAGACACTGAAACGCAAACTTTAAAAACTCGGCTTCTTAAAACACCAAACACAATGAACCATGTGGGTATCCTTCTAAGTCGTTAAAAACGCCGTTTTACAAATCTCTCAGATGAGAGACGGCATGAAAATAAAACAGTGACTATTCTTATCAAAACTGACACATTACATTGAGTATAATTCACTTTTTCTATCTAAAGAAATCTATAAAATATATCCCAAACCTAACTTAAATTCACTTACTGCACAATTAACTGCCACAATACTACACATTTTACCATGAAAAAAAAAGGGAAAAACGAAAATCGATTACAAGTTTAAAGCTAAATTTTGACTGACACTAAAACCATCTGCCTTTAACAGCGGCCTTACTGAGAGTAACTTCATAATCCTCAAAACTCAAGTAGATATTTATTTAACGCGCAATAATAAGCGGAAACAACTAAAAGAAATACCGAAAAAATACGCAACTATGATATATAACCAAACTTTAAAATGTGTTTAATATCAACTCGGCGACGCAAAAATTATTGAAATAATATTTCTGTGTTTTAACATATACAAGGTAATTTGAAATGCTACAAATGCAGACAATTAGTTCAATAAACAAAAAATGACAAAAATAAATATTATTTTAATCTAGGATATATTATAATATATAAGAATAATTATTTAATTAGATTTATAATATTATAATATAATTTCTAATTCAATAAATAATAATAATAATAAAATGGATTTGTTTCAATGTTACAATTATGGTTTTAACGTTAACATAGAAATATTAAAATTTTTAGGAAGAAATGGATTTAGGGCTTTTTATTTTAAAGTTGGATGCTGACATATCAGATTCTAAGAAGCCCTAACTCCCTCGTATAGGCAGTTAAAGCTTTTTTACTTCAAAATTTAACTAATTTTATACATACTGAACATAAAAGGTTTACTGAAAATACAACTTATGTTTTTAAGAACTGTGTAATATCTAAAAATGAATAGACATATAAAAATTTGAAGTTTTATGAAATAATTTAAAACTAAGTAACATAAGGGAAAAATTGGTTTTATGACTCATTCAGCGTCAGTCAATGTTAAATAAATCTGGCTCCTCTGACTCTTAAATGGTTAACCAAAATCCACGGCGATTAGATGGCATAAGAGGACACACTTGTTCAACTATTTTTTTTTCTTAGCTTTATTAAATCCTCTTACTCCTTTAGTTTTCGCAGGTATTGGAAAGTTCTTGATATATTTAGCTTGTAAGAAATTTACAATTTTGGTATTAGATTCTTGGTAATCAGTGGAATATAGTAGATTTGTATTGCCTGCTTAGCTATTATTTTTAAAATGTCTGTAACATGCGGAACGCTATCATTGCCATGATGCTTAAGTTTTGTCTTGGAACTGTAGTCTTTCCAAGCGAAAAATCCTCACCACTAAGCTCCTTTGTTTCCACTTTCCTTAAGTTTGCTTCCTGAACACACTTAACAAAATCTTGGAAATCGTACACTTTTCCACTATGCTTCATAGCTAATTCTACTCGATGGTGAAAGCAGTCAGCAGCCATAAAAGTGTGACCTGGTTTGAAATAAAAAATATCAATGGCGTCGACAGAAATCCAGAAATCCAGAAAGTCCAGTTTTTATTTTTTGCTAAGTAATTGTCCAGGCAAATACAAATATGTTTTACATCTCTGAAATAGTAAAAAACCGAGTAAAAGGCATTTTGGATGTCTTCCTTTTTTCTTCCACTTATTGCCTCATGCCACAATACCGCGAGAGGTTTGGTCTTACGTTTAGTACCAATAGGTACAAAACTTTCATTAAATAATACAATTCTTCGAGTAAACACGACTTCTTTAAAGGAATCCATGAGTGGCAACATGATGACTTTTTGAAGATCAGCTCAAAAGCACATGGTGTCATTGGAAAACTGTAGTTCTGTATGCTCTTTATATAATTGTCTTGATTCTGTAGCTTTTGAAATATGACTCTTCCAACAGACGTAAACCAAACAATCTGATGATAAGTTTTCCTGACTGTGGTCTTTATTATGTTCTTTAAACTTAAAGCATATGCCACATTCTTCATGACCGAGTTTCCTGAATGATATATTGAGTTTATTAACAACTTTTCTGTGTTAATCGTAAGAATAGTCGTCACAAAAGTTTTCACTTCGTCTAAAGTCATCATACATCCTTTGAATGGTCACATAATTTGGGAGGTATCGGCGATTTGGTACATGTTCTCTTCTGTAATGAGCAACACTTGGGTTGTAACTCTCTATATGATTTTTAATGCCACGTCTGTCAATTTTCTTATGATTAGAATGCTTTTTCCTTTTGTCGGTTACACCTGACGCCTTACCTGTCATTGTATTTTTGTCACCAGATGTAAGGGTATCATAAATAACTGAGTTATTTTCTTTAGAAAATCCAAGAGTCGTTAGAAAAAATGTTTTACATACCCTGACGCCTTTTTGGTCATTAAAAAAATATCGAAATAAATTGTATTTGGTTTGCGATATACCTACCTCGATATCTTTTTACTGGGAGCGCAGTGACGCATAAAAGGATACATTTTTGTTCCAAATCTCGTCGTTACTTTGCTGTTGCCACTCTTGCGAAAATTTTATACGACATGTGTAGCGACATTTATTATCACAAAGATCGCGCGTGGGATGATCTTCTTTCAACTTCTTTATTCTGTTTCGTACTTTTCCTTTTAAAGTTGTACTTGTTTTCTTCCGTATCCTTTTATTTCCTCTTTTTGTAATACCAAGTTCTTCATTTTCTCTATCTGGTTCTTGTTCTAAATCTAACTGCTGTTCTTTTTCTTGAGGTTTTTAATTATGAATTACACTATTGTTTACAGTTTCTATTTCTCTTTGTACTGGATCATTTTTACCTTGAAAATTTTGGTTTAAATTTGATGAATTAAAAACTTTTAATGTTGTGTCAATAAACTGTTCTTGTGCTTCGAATTGTTTATTTTCTGTTTGTATTTCTTCTGGTATAACCGTGTTATTTAAAGTTTCTACTTTACTGCTGATTGGAACATTTTGAGATGGAGTAAATACCTCAAGTGTTGTGTAAATTAACGTATTTTCTTTTTCTTGGTTACATTTTGAAAAATTCTGATCTGGATTATTTAAAAGTTTCGCAGGTTGCAGAAAATTTAAGGAGTCCATATCTTCTTCAACCACTTGATAAGCAGGTATTATTTCGGTTTCAAATTGAGCCTCTATAGTTAAGGAAATTGCACTATCATCTGCCATTGGTTGCGGATCTTTAAGTTGGATTCAGTCTTATTGAGAACATCAATGAGTTGTTGATTTTATCGTTCAGACAACATTGATAGCATTAAAGCTACTCTTGATAAATTACGTCTAGGTATCATTGCTTCAACGTTTTAAAATGTCCCTGTAAACCTGAAATACATAAAAAAATCGTTAGATTTTATGCGAAAGATGAACTGACTAGCTCAAAACAAATAACTAAATCCATGTTATAATTTTTGTTCTTCTTCTTAAAGTGCCTATCCGTTCCGGATGTTGGCGATCATCACGGCTATCTTTACTTTATTTATTGCAGCGCGGAATAGTTCAGTGGTAGTCGTGTTATACCACTTTCGTAAATTTTGAAGCCAGGAAATACGTTTTCTTCCCGGTCCTCTCTTACCATTTACTTTACCTTGGAGAATCAGCTGGAGAAGGCCGTAACGTTCCTGATTTCTCATTACAGTCCTAGATATTCCAACTTTTTAGTTTTGACGGTCATGAGAATTTCACATTCTTTCCCCATTCTACGCAGGACCTCCACATTAGTAACTCTGTCAACCCAGGATATACGTAAGATGCGCCTATAACACCACATTTCAAAAGCTTCGAGCCGATTCATAGATGAAACAGTCAGTGTCCATGCTTCCATTATGTAGAGCAGAACTGTGAATATGTAGCAATTCAATAGACGGCATTTTGTTTTTAATGATATGTCTCGACTGTTGAAAATGGTTCTTATTCTAACGAATGCTGCTTTTGCTTTTATTATTCGCTGTTTAATTTCTGTTGAGTGGTCCCATTGGCCATTTAAATTGGTGCCTAGATATGTATATTGCTCGACTCTTTCGATATTCTGTTGGTTGATTGTAAGATGAGCGTTTAGTATTGGTTTTTTACTAATTGTCATAAATTTGGTTTTCTTTATGTTAAGAGCTAGTCCGTATCTGTTGCTGACTTCTGTTATGCGATTTGTTAATATCTGTAAGTCATTCAGATTATCCGCAAAAACTATAGTGTCATCTGCATATCTAATTTTATTCAACCATTCACCGTTTATTAGTATTCCTTCCGCACAACCGTCTAAAGCTTCCTTAAATACCCATTCAGAATAAATGTTGAACAACAATGGAGACAAAATACAGCCCTGTCGTACTCCACGTTCTATTGCAATTTTATCAGTTAACTGGTCTTCTATTTTGATTTTGGCCGTTTGATTGTAGTAAATGTTTCTGATAATTCTAAGATCTTTGTTGTCAATTCCAATTCCTTGCATTAGAGTTAATTATTTGTCATGTTTTACTCTGTCAAATGCCTTCTGGTAATCTATAAAGCATACGTATATGTCACAATTCACATCCCTGCATCTCTGAAATAGCACCTGTACAGCAAAAAGGGCCTCTTGTGTTCCCAGAGCATCACGAAATCCGAATTGTGTTCTTGTTAGTTGTTCCTCACATTTTGTATATATTCTTTTGTGAATGACCTTTAGAAATGTTTTAAGTAAATGGCTCATAAGGCTTATAATTCTATAGTCTTCGCACTTTCTCGCATTGGGTTATTTTGGAAGATTTATAAAAGTTGACACGAACCACGCTCGTATCGTATATACTGTTAGATATATTTGTTAACCATTTTATGCCATCATAGTCCATAAGAGTTAGGAATTCTGAGTGAAAATTATCAGGGCCTACTGCTTTACCATCTTTGGTGCTTTTGATGGCATATTTTACTTCTTCGACTGTAAATGGTGGTCCAGATTCGCAATTGGTGTTTGTTGTAATACCAGTGTTACTTCGTATATCTTCAAAAGTTTTTTCTACGTATTTAATCCAAATATCTCTTTTATGTTCCAGTAATATGTTTCCCTAATTATCTCTCAGAAATCCAGTGTTCTTGTGTTTATATAAGCCTGCCGCTTCTTTAATCTTTTTATTGAGGTTAAATGAATCATGTTTTTGTTGTAATGGCTCTATCTCTGTACACTTCGAGCTAAACCAATTTTCTTTTGCTATTTTAATAGCCCTTTTTATTTCGTTATTTATGTTGTTGTAGTAATTCTTATTATCTTTAGCGTTTCTTCTGTCTTCCATCATACATAAAATCTCCTCCGTCATCCATTCCTTTTTATTTGTTCTTTCAGGTTTTAAGTATTACTCTGTTATTTCTTGACTTACTTTGTGCAAATTTTCTAGTTCTACATCTGTGTTATCTGTTTCTGTACGGGCCCATGGTTTTTCTGTACGAGCCCACGTTTTTTCTTTTAGGCGTTTTTGTACCTTTTCCTTTACTGTTTTATTTTTCAGTTGGTTAATATCGTACTTCATAATTTTTGGTCTTTGTACTTTCTTTAAACTAAGTTTAATTTTGGCTATAAGTGGAAATTCTTTAAAAATATTAATCCAAACTAACGGGAAGATAATCTAATACTATGAAATTTTTTAAAGTGAGAAATAGAAACACAACTTTAATTTCTGTTAAAATATCTTAGTGTTTGTGTAACGTTCATTTAATAATTTTTTTTATAAAGTCAGTATTTTTCACCCTTTTTTAACTGTGATTTTAGAAGTTTCATTTTCTGTTTTTACTATATATATATATTATGTTTTAAATATTTTAGCAAGCAACTTTTAAACTGTGTCCAAATTGGTAATATTAGTTAAGCAACAATGTTGGTCAATCAAAATTAGATTTAAGAACCTAGACTATTACATTTTGAGGTTAACGTAGGTACAAATTTACTGATAACTGAATATCTTTAAATACATAATATGAATGAACTTACCTGATTAAATGATGCGCAAAATAAAATGGATATTATATCTTCTTGGGAAAAAGGGACCTTAAAATTACAACTAAACAAAATTAAATCCACATACGAAAGAAGTAGTACTCGTCAGCGTCAAACAATTAATGACAATGAAACTGGCAAGAGCCACGTCAAAACAGCCAGTCACGCCATAACATTTGATGAAAGATTACCGTAACTCCAAAAACTATTCCGCGGTATTTCACAGAAGACGGCCTTAATTCCATATTCATAGGCGTAAGTTGAAGAAAAATAGCCCTAAATACCAATTTAATGTTTGTGGATTTGTTGTACTTTTAGATCTTTTTCGCTACAAAGGGCTTACTTTTAACAAAAATAACACCAAACTGGATTTGGGGCCAATATATATTTCACAATAACTCGTCATTTTGATGGATTTGAGACAATCTAACTACATTTATAGGTGTATTTTTATACGCCGATTTATAAATGACCATAAAAGACATTTACAAAAATGGTGGAGTTAGAGCCTTTTAGCTTATGAGGGCAGAATCCTAGACCGTATGCAAGCACTTGGGCACGACATGTTGCACAAACGAAGCACGACAGATGGACAAAAAATTGCTTGACTGACAGACGACTTCAAAAGAATTGTGAGTGTCGGTACAGAGAAATATATGGAAATATCTGGAGGAGACCTATGTTGAACAATCGACAGATCAGAGCTAATTGCTGATGATGATGATGATTATGATGATAATGACATCGGCCAGAGTTAGAGACAGGTCTTACTGGATCAATTGTCGCCTTTTTTCGTCTTGGGATATCTAATATTGGCAAAAAATGAATCACATAGTCAACAATCTAAATGAAAAAGTTCAAAATTTTTTTTTCTCTTTTCCCTGTTTTTTCCTTTTTAAAGTATCATAAATGAATAACAACGAATGCTATTACATATACTAGCAAGTTGTTTCTGGCACACTTTATAACACAGACTACGTTTAAAAAAGTTACTACGTAATGTACACTTTTTCACCTAAAATCTTTAAAAAACATATTTATTCTTTACTACCAAATCGGATTTATAATTTTTAAAACGGTATAGACTGTATAGATGTATTACTGTAAATATCATCAAGTTGTAAATCCAAAAAGATAATTTTTTGTAATTTACCTTCGGCGGAAAAACCATTCATTAAAAATTGAAAACTTATTAAACAAACTGCCGAATGCAAACACAGAATATTTACAATGTCGATATATCATATATTGATTATATGGATTAACAATTTAAATACCGCCAAAATTCCCGGCCTTTTCAGTTAACTTTTTAGAAACATTGGTAAAATTTATATCTGGTTTATTTAGCTTTGAAACAAACGCTTGGTTTTGTAAACACCAAAATTCGCTAGTTTTTTTTTGACAAAAGCTAAACTGAAAATTTAAAACAATAATATTAATAGAGATACTGGCACACTGGGCATATGTGTGTATTTTGTAAACTTATTATATAGTTTAGTTTTTACATATTTACGACATACTCAAAATTCTAAAAAAATTGAATGTTATCTGCATCAATTATTAGATATCTTTATATTCAAACTCATCATTATTTTTTAAAAGTTTATATGTAAGTATTAAGAATTCCTATTCTGTAATATTTAGCTTTATTTTATGTACCAGTTGCTTAATGACTCTATTTTATCTAGATGTCAGACCTAAAATACTGGGCCTGGCACATAAATAGTTTTTTTTAAGAAGAAACATTGCCGCTTCCACCAAAAGGTTATTACTCAGTAAACAAAACTTTAAATCTGATACAAAATATGAATTGACCTTAGGTAATTTAATAAGTATTTTACGTGACAGTTTTCTCCTAATAAATCTGGTAGAGTATTTGGTATATTGTTTATTGAACGTTTTCCATGGTATTTTGGACACCCAATTAACAAATGGACGACGGTAAGAGACACATAGGTCGCACAGCGGGCGTTCACTGGCCGAAAGTAAATACGAGTGTGTTATTCTAGTGTCTTCTATATGTAGTCGCGTTAGAACTGTTTGAATAAACCGTGTACTAACACTAGTTTTCCACTGTCGTGTATCTGGTTTTAGCGATCTTAATTTAGATTGCGATAGAAACCATTCGCGCTGCCACTGACTCATCACTTTTTGTTTAAAAAACGTTTTGAGATCTTTACATACACTCTTACCTAATTCCTATATCCGATGGGATCCATATAAACTTAGGAGTTATGTGGTTCTCTTGGGCGATTTGTAGTTCAGTTTTTATTAGTTGCTCCAATGGCTGTTTAGGATACAGATGCTGTATTGTAAGAAGAGAGCTGAGCGAGTCGGCGAGAAACAGAGGTTTTGAAATTCTTAGGAGGTTTGCATGTTTTAGGGCACGGTACAAAGCAAACAGTTCATCGGTGAAAACACTTGAGCTAGACAGTAGTTTAAATTTGAAAGTAGACGTTGGAGTAACAAATGCACAACCAATGCCATCAGTAGATTTAGATGCATCGGTAATGATGTTTGTGCAGTTAAGGTAGTCTCGTTCAAGAATCTCATTTATTTTGTTTTTGATTCGTATGTTGTTATTGCATTTTTTGGAGAACTCTATTAAAAAGGTGTTGCAATTTGGGATGCTTATCAACCATGGAGTCGAATGTTGGATGTTACAGTGAAATACATCTGGGATTGTTGTATCAAAATTATTCACAATTGATCTTACTCCTGTGTAATAAGGTTTTCCAGTACGAGGTTTATTAAAGAGAAAGTCAAGATTATTTTTGAAAAAGTATTTTCGAAGAGTGGATGATCCTTATTAGCAGCTACAGAAGAAGCGTGAGAAAGTGTTAAAAGTGCCTGCCTATACTGCAATGATGGTTCTCCAGTCTCGGAATGTAAGCTTTCTATACCTTTCTCCTTTAATGTACACCACTAAATCGTCGGCATAGAGGCGAGCTTTGAGAGGTTTATGTAGTTTGTTTAATATGTTGTTTATGGCAACTGGGAATAGGGTGGGACTAAGTACTAGCCTTGTGGGGTACCGTTTTTTGCAGTATAAAAATCAGAATAAACGTTATTAACTCTTACTTGGAAAGAAAAGTCTTTTAACAAATTTTCGATATAGGCTAAGCAGTATCCTCTAATATCGGATGCGTGCAATTTTTTAATGATGTTGAATCTCCAACACGTATTGAAGGCTTTTTTTATATCGAAGAAAATAGCTATGCACATTTGATTCATTGCTAACGCTTCTTGGACATCACTTTGTAAGTCTACGGTATTGTCTATTGCTGACCGATTACGTCTGAAGCCGTTTTGCTCTGGTAAAAAGAAATGAGATTTTTCCAGTGTCCACATAAGCCGGGCATTGACTATTTTCTCTATTAATTTAGCCATGACACATGTTAGAGAGATGGGTCTGTATGATTCTGGATCAAGTCGAGGCTTTCTGGATTTTAAAAACGGCAAAATTGTGGTTTTTGCCCATATAGACGGTGTAATGTAAACATAGCATGAAAATAAAGAAGGAAAAATTAAGGGGTAATTGGCCTAGAAAAGAGTAATAATTATTTAGGTAATTATTACATATTCCAAATTGATTAAAGAACAAATAAATTCATAGCTGGTGGGTAACATAGTTGATGTATATATTTTTACATTAAACAAAGATTGAAAACTAGACCTAGTTTAAATGTATTACACGAGTCTCAAATATCAGGTCACCACGGTTGCTTAAAAGAAAAAAAACCACGTTTGAAAAACATAGACCTTCGCTGAAAAATAACACGAGGACTCAGTCAGCAAAAAAAAACAATAACTCGACCTTGGTACTACGACTGAAAATTGAGAATACGGGCTCATAAAAAACCGAACAAGCGGGCCAGCGGAGACTAGTGGGAAGGTGGCACTCGAGAGCGCCCCACGCAAGAAGTACGGGAGATCGGACGATACGCAGCCAGTGAGCGCGCTATTTAACTTGACGGGATAGTGTGACGTAGAAGTGCCGGTATCTGAAGATTCGAAAGTACGCGATACCGCGCCGTTATTCATCTGACTAATCTCGAATCCCTGTAGGACTGGAGGCGTATTCTAGGTATATCTAATAATACGGAATTGTCCGCCTTTTAATTCCTTGCTTTGTCTCTTCTCGTCTCCCTCGATATTTTGTAGTATTCAGTCTATTTAATACATTGTACACTCGAAATTTGTTTTTTTTTGTTCTTCCCGGCCGTTACAGGTAGAGACTAGAAGAGATACACATTTTCGCTTATGCAGTGCTCCAGCTTCTAACGTAAGCCCATAGCTTCTCACTCTTTGCAGGACCTGAATCCGAGAAGTCCTTAATCCCCTTCCTCCCAAAATCACCCTACCCTCTTGTAAATCCGCGAGGGCGAAACAAGTCAGTCCAGGCTAGTGGAACCAGTAAGCCTTGCCCCGCTCGCTAAGAATTGTAGATGCATTGATAAGGATATGCGAGACAGGCGTCTTCTACAATGGTGACAGCAATTATTAGAACAGATATTGACGTTGTTGCCAAATTTGATTGAAAATTTGTAGTAGATGTTGTTTTGCTAAGGTTAATAAATGCTTTAGGAATACAACAGGAATATTGTCGGGTCCTGGACTTGAGTTTTTCATATCTTATAAGGAGTTATTTTGTTCTATAATAGTAAGATGTTGAGATAGGGGGTTTTCGTGGGATTCTTCTAGAGACAAGATGGTGCGTTCTTTCTTTAGCTTGTAGTCCCTAAAATTAATGTCGTAGTTTTCGCTAGAGGAATGTTGTTCAAAGGTGGAATCAAGAGTTTTAGCAATGTCTTGTGAAGAAGAGACTGTGGTATTGTTTATTTTAAGAGTGTTAATTGATGAAGAATACTTTATACTGAAAATTTTCTTTACCCTTTTCCAAACTTCGCTCATTGGAGTAGAACTGTTTATTTCTGAGATGTATTTTGACCATGAGGCTTTTTTTTTGAATTTTTTATGATTAATTGGGCTCTAGCTTTTAATCGTTTGAATTCTATTTTACTTTCTTGGGTTTTCTGCCGTTTAAACCTATTTAAAGCTTTTTTACTTTGCTGTATTGCTTCTTTGCAATCCTTTTTCCACCATGGTACTGGATGATGATTGTGAATTTTTTTTGTTTTTTGAATGTAGAGTCCTGCACTTTTTAGTATTAAGTCATTAAAATTGGTGATTATTCTATCGATATCACAGTAATTTATTTCACAGCTTTCTACGGAATTATCAATATATGTTGAAAAACTCACCCAATCAGCCTTTTCTGTTTTCCATTTTAAGACAAAGGTGTCTTTTGGTTCCGGTAGGGTGTTAGTATTGCAGATTTTTATGGGGTAATGGTCGCTGCCATAGCTGAACGACAAAACTTCCCAGGATAAGTAGGAGTTAAAATTGAATCACAGAGACTTAGGTTAATTGCCGAGGATTCTCTTGATGCTGAGTTGAACCTCGTGGGGGTTCCATCATTCAGAAAATTTAAATTAACGTTATGTATTAGGTTTTCTATTATTCTTCCCATCTTATTTGTGTTAGAAGATCCCCATATTATATTGTGTCCATTAAAGTCACCGACGACTATATGTGGTGTTGGAATTTGGTGTATAAGGTGCAGTATATCTGCATAATTTACCTGTGAGTTGAGAGGAATGCAGATATTACATAGATAAAATGACATCAATGAATCAATTTTGATGACTATAGATTCTAAATTGCTTACTACGGGAAATAAATTTGCATCGAAAGATTTTTTTACTTATGTCATAACACCACCACTAGCATGGTTAACAAGCATCCTGTCTTTACGAAAGAATATGTATTATTTAGGACTGTATTTCTGTTGGGGTTTTAAATTGATCTCTTGTAGACAGATTATGCCTGGACAGTTTTCGGCAATGATAATCTGTAGCATAGCCAAGCGATGAAAGAATCCATCGATATTCCATTGTATGATCGAGTTGAATGTAAGAAATAAAATATTTAAATAAAAAAAAATTAAAAACTAAACGATAGCTGCTAATAAGTGCTGGTTTGTGATGCATCACTTTCTAATTCAGAGCCCACCTCTACAAGATAAGCAAATATTTTTTTATTTAAGTTAGTTAGTCTTGATTTTATTGACCTTTCTTTTAAATAGGGACGGATTTGTTTTAATATGTGAGAGAGACCTAGCAAATCAGGAGTAAAATCTTTGATCGAGATTATGGGATTAGATAAGCCGGTGGTGTTGTCTAGTAGGAGGGCTAATTGTTCACTGTTCAGTGGAAATGGTGGTTCGTGATTATTGATGAGGGTTTTGGCTGGTTCTATCATAAATGAAAAGGATAAATCCGAATGCATTTCTACAGGTTTAGTTTTCTTTGGCTTTTTTCGAATCCCTGTGGATTTTGGTGTTACAAATGGGCTTTCTTGAGGTGCAGTGTCAGTTTCTGGATAGGTGACTTCATTTATAGAGCGTCTTGAATGCGTTTCTTTGTTTCCTGTTTCTTCTGTATTTACATTGGGTAATTCTGACTCGGTATGTTGTAAAATGGTTCTTTGGTGTGATAATAGAGGTAGAGTTTGGTTAGACGGCGACATTGAAGGTTGGATAATTTCACTGGCAAAGGAACACGACTGTGTAGGAAGCGTTTCTGTTACAGTTTGTGCAGTTAAATCAGCTATAGTTGTAATATTAGAAGTTGTAGAACTTAGTGGAGTTTGTTGTATTTCAGATATATTTGAAGGTTCGGTGCAGGCTGCTGCCACGTGTCCTGGTTTTTTACATTTAAAGCAGACGTTTCCATCTTGTGAAAAGAATTCTGTGTAGTTTGTGTTTTCGAATGTTATTGTTATGGCGCTTGGAATGGTTAAATTATGAGGGCTAATATATACTTGCCGTATAAAGCTTAGAATATGGCTATAATCGGGAAGATTAGCACCGATTTTTAGAAATGTTATGGGAGTTTTTCAAGAATATTATGTGGAATGGTCGGGCATACGTTTGACATAACAATTCTTTCAGCAGGTGTTATAAGCCGTCTAGCTCTTAAAACTTCTCCTCGGATAGTGATTTGACCATGGTTATCTAGAAACTCATCTAGGATATTTTTGTTGGCAAGGTACATGCAAATTCGGTTGTTGAATAGGCGGGAGGCGAAAATGATATTTTTTGGTAGAATTATATTACCAAGAGGAATTAGGTAGTCTTGAAGCAGAGTATTTTCAATTGCACTAAACACTAGTGCTTGTTCTTTGGAAGGAAATTTAAATTGATTTGTCACTGCTGAGTAGCTTTTTGGTATATTTCTTTTATATTGAGATGGTTCGGAATCAAGTTGTTGTGAATTACTTATATCCATGCTTGCTTCGGTAAAATTATTTTAAAATAACAGGTGTTATCCGCAAGCGTGAGTGCGGCCCTGTCCCCTGATGGGAACCCAACCAGTTCTTATTAATTTAAACCTCTATTGAAAATTTCTTGGTTAATATAATATTATTGGTATATACAATAAAATGTTCGTTATTTGGAATAATTAAGTGAAAAATAATATCTCGTTGGGCACTTACTGCCTTTTTTTATCGATATGCACAACTTTCACAAAATAAATCAGACTTTTTACTTGCACTTTTTGTATAAATTACGATCATAACTAAAACATAGGTTAACTTGTGCTCAGTTAGGCATAAATAGTTCTGTACTTTAATTTACTAGTTTCTTGGGAATTAGCCATAATTGTTGTATAAAATATGTTTATTTAATCATTTCTATTTCCGGTTCGGGAATCATTCTCACAATACAAATCCGAGGTGGAAATCTAAATGTTAAAATATACGTATTTTAAATTAAAATTGTGGTTAATTCCCATACTATCTCTTCTGTAGTTTAAAAATTTAAATACTGTTTTTAAAATTAAGATAGATAGTTTATTGATAAGAAATTAATACAAAAGTATTTTTTACAAGTCAAAGATAAAAAATATGTCAATATACACACAACTATAAATATGAAACATAGATACATTGTTTTAACTTATATTGTTATAATAAAATATTCTTCATAATATATGTAAAAAAGGCATTCACTGTAAGGTAAATCTTAATTTTTGCCTTGAACTGATGAAAATTAAGATCTTTTATTCTAGTTGGCACTAGGTTGTAGAATTTTATGGCTAAACACCTTGAACCATTTCTGGATCTCTCAGGTCGGCCAAATTCTGGTATAAGATTATTGTTGTGTCTGGTGGGATAATTGTGAAAATCTACATGCGCATTGTATTGGCTAAGATTTTGTTTAATGTGCAACAAACACTGCATAATATATACACAAGGGAATTTTAGAATCTCTAAAGTTTTAAAGTTTAGAGATTCTAAAAGTTTAAAGTTTTAAAAGCTCTAAAGGAGTTCCTACAATCTGCTGTTTAACAGAGTCCAGAGATAATATAAACACACTTTATTTGTTGTGCAAAAATTTTAACAATATGACACGAGTGACCCCAGGAGAGTATAGCATAACGCAGATGAGAATGGAAATTACTATGATAAGTTGTTAAAATAATTTCCCTGAAGGTCACTTTTACAAGGTTCCTGAAAAATAAAAGTTGTTTTAGATAGATTAACTATATGTTGTTTCCAGGTTAATCCTGCATCCAAATGTATCCCCAGAAACTTCGCTTAGGTTGAACATTGTGGTAGAGCAACGTTTCCAACACCAGTTTATTTCTTAAAGTAAAATTAACACTTTGTGATTTAGAGTTGTTCAAAGAGAGACAGTTAGTTAAAAATAAATTAAATAATTTTTTTTTAGATGTTTGGTATTGTTTGAATTCGACAGTCAAGACTGTCGAATTCAAAAGAGTGATAGCTTACATAGAAAGTAGTACAATCACCAAATAAAATAGTGTTAATTGTTATATTTTGAAAGTACATTAGATCATTAATATAGATAAGAAATAATATTGGACCCAAAACCGAGCCTTGAGGGACACCAAACAACAGAGATTGTTTTTGAGAAACACACTAGTTGAAATGAATATACTGATCACTATTTGATATGTATGAATCAATTAGTTGAATAGCATCATTAGGAAAGCATTATCATTAGATAGCATTTATATTATGGAAGATTTCTAAGCAGAATACAATGTGTGACACAATCGAAAGCCTTAGTAAGGTCTAAAAACGATGCAAGAGTGTCAAGATATTTTTCAAACCCTTCCAAAATATTGTTGGTGAAATGACCAATAGCTAAAGTTGTTGTTTTATTTTTTCGGAATCCGTACAATTTATTGGCAAACAGTTTATTAAATTCAAAATGTAGAATAATTTAATTTTTTAAAATTCGTTCATAACGAATTATGTATTATGAAACGGAAATTTACACTTAAAGTAAACTTTTAATTTATTTAATGTTCACTTTAAATTGGTTATGGAATCGACCGTTTTTTTATGCTTTTATATTGTTAATAATTGGATGACATTTATGATTCACTTTTAAATTTTGACGTTCGAAAATCGTTACGAATCGAATTTTAGTATCGATTCCTTATTTTATCATTTGTTTTTCTATCTTTTATTGAGAGATATAGCTTAAGTTTTTAATTTTCATTTAAAGTCTATATTTTGTTATTTTTCATGCAGCTTTTAATTTAAACTTGCTTAGAGTAAATATATGATGACTAGAAACGAATTGATCGAGAGTAATGAATCGATATGAAGAACCGCTATTTTTTGACGCTACGCATGACGATGCCATAATGTGGCACTAGTTCGGTAACTCCCGTCTCAGCATTTTACTATAAATAAATAAACAACGCAAAAAATCAAAAAATCTTTTTTTTTAAATAAATCTAATAAAATAAATTATCTCACTAAAGAAACAAATCTCTTCAAAACGTTGAAGTATGAAACAAAGAAAATTTAAAGAAAGATGACAAAAAATAAACTAGAATTTTAGTCAACAGTACAATATTTGAAAAAAAAGGCTTCACCACAAAGGTTTGTGGAGGCTACTCCACAAACCTCACAATCCAAAAATTAATGCTGTTCCAACTTATAAGATCCTGTTTCAACAATACTTTAGGTTAAAATTTGTTCCAGATGTTCCTGAAGATGCACCTGCGTTAAAAGCAGAGGTTCAGAAAGTAGCTCCAGGAGCAACTTTAAGGGCTAATTGCACAACTCCTGGTTCGTATCCAGCTATGAACATAACCTGGTTTCTCAACGATAAAAAGGTAAGTAGAGTATTACTTTTAAAATATTGAAATTCTTTTTTGTATAAATATATTCCTGCTGTCTTATTAAAACCAAAATTATAATTTACTGGAAAAAGACTGTATGACTGCTACACACTTCTTAAATATAGGTCAAGCTACAATAGGTCTCAAAAAAACTTAATATGGTGTAAAAATTTTTATTTAAATCAGTTGAGTACTTTCGGCATGTGACATACCATCTTCAGAGCTTCGCTTTAAAGGTTACAAATACCTCATAGAAGAAAAATTATCAATCTAAAACACAAAAAAAAAATAAGAAGGACAATGCATCTGTTTTAAGGGTAAAAGCTATTTTATTGTTGTAAAAATTACATATAACAGTTTAAAAGGTGCTTGGTATACCAATGGCTGACCCGTTAAAAGCAATGATTTTTCTCATATATTGGGTGCTTTTTTTAATAAGACTTTTATCGTATGACAGCCATGGCTGGTTTTAAGATAGTCTAATCTAGAGGTCCAATTTTCGATGATTTGTGGCCGTATATCGGCAATAACGCTGCGAATGTTTTTCTTCAAGTGGTCCATCGTTTCAGGCTTATTGGCATAGACTGGCGACTTTACATATCCCCACAAAAAAGAAGAGGCCAATCACGGGTCCAAAACGTGAAACTATGCGGTTAACAAATGTTTATTTCAATAAAACAAATATGGCACGAGTTGTATAACATGTTGGGTCGTCCTTTTGAAACCACAGCTTCTGCATAGGTTGTTGAAATGAGAAATAAAAAAGTCAGTAATAATGGCTTTACAGCGGTCACCATTGACTGTAACGTTCTGACCAGCATTATTTTTAAAAAAGTACGGACCAATGAATCCATTAGTCCACAAAGTACACCAAACAATCAATTTTTTTTGGTTGCACTGGTGTCTCAACATACACTTAAGGATTATTTTCACTCCAAATACCTACGACAGTTTTGTTTGTTGACATAGTCATTTAACCAAAAGTGTGGTTCATCGCTAAACAAAATTCGTTTATAAAAAACAGGATCAATGGCAATCTCGTTTTGGGCCCATTCACAGAATTTACACCTTGCTAGGTGATCGTGTAGCTTCATCTCTTGAACGAGTTGGATTTTGTAAGCACGTAACTAATCTTTCCGTAAAATCTTGCAGAAAGTGGATGGGCACTTATCCAACTGCTGTGCACAATGGCAGATAGACTGATTCGGTTCATCCTCTATGCTACGCTCTACATCAGCAACAACTGCTTCTGTAGGCAGTGTACGGTCGACCATAAAATGGACGTAGTGCGCGATACGTATTTCGAAAAGAACCATGATTTTTAAAAGAAATTTGCACAATTTAGAAGCGTTGTTCAGGTGTCATTCTCTTTATGCTAAAATTCCAAACCAAACTAAACATAAATCACTTGACAGCTGTCAAAAGCAATTATCCTTCGAGAAGAGATCCAAAGCAATTATCCTTCGAGAAGAGAGTTACACTTATTATCAAGAAATAGCAAAAAAATTGGGTGGTGGCGCCACAAAATCAGGTGTAATGAAAGTTTGCAAACGTGGAACGACAAAATCAGCAAAAAGATCTGGCAGAAAACCCAAAGTTAGTCACTACGATGTGTGTAGAATATGCCGACTTTCTGTAGAAGATCGTCGCAGATCCGCAAAAGATATTAACGGTATTGTCAAATCAACTAGATTACAAATATCGGACCTCACTATCAGAAGAAAGTTGTGTGAAAATGGATTGCGAGCACGAATTCCTAGAAAGAAGCCGTTCCTAAACAAAAAACAGAGGCAAAAACGCATTGATTGGGCTTTGGCATACAGAGAGTGGACAGAAGAACAATGGAGTAAAGTAAATTGGAGTTATGAAACCAAAATCTCGATCTTTGGGAGTGACGGAGTGAAGTTTGTTCGCCGCCGACCGGGAGAAGACCTTTTGTCCCAGTGTACTACGGTCACTATGAAGCATCCTGTGAATGTCATGGTATGGGCTTACATGTCCACTAATGGAGTTGGACGTTTAGCAGTAATAGAGGGCAATATTAATGCAAAAAAATATCAGGAAGAGATACTGCAAGCCAAACTGCTGCCGACTATCAGAGATTTGTTCGAAGGGGATGCCCAACAATGCATCTTCCAGCAGGATGGAGCGCCTTGTCATACGGCTAAGCCTGGAAATAGTCCCGATCTAAATCCAATAGAAAATTTATGGTCAAGGCTGAAAGTCTTAGTATCACGCCGAAACCCAAGCAACAAAAGAGAACTGATAGAAGCCATTATTCAAAACTGGTTTAGAGTTATTTCACCAGAAAATTTGGCTCGTCTCGTCAACTCTATGCCTCGCAGAATTGAGTCTGTTCTAAAAAACAAAGGTTATCCTACCAAATACTAATTATGTTGATAATAATCATTGTACCATTTTTTTTTTAAATATATCTACTAATAGCTAACGGCTGTTTTTTTATTTATTTTTTAATTTTTAGAGTATTTTCCCCCTTAAAATAGATGTTAAATATTAAGTAGAAGCATAAAACAATGTAATAAAATTATAGATAAACTTATAAATAACATAAGTCTTGTGAAAAAGAGGAATGCTGATAACAAAACTAAAATTTTTGGAAAGTTTCCAGAATGTTGGCCACTAGTGTATATTTTTATCATTGCTCCATTTTTGAAATAAATCGTAGACCAATTATACCTCTTTCTTGACTTTACCGAAAACACACGAATCTTAAATGACAAGCGTTGTCATAATAAAATACAAAGTTGATGTTGTCAAAGCCGTTATCTAGCTAACCAAAATCGTCCCGAAAGTAAAAAAATCAATTAAAAAATTAAATACTTTTGATTTAATAAATTATACCAAAAGTTTTATTTTCGGGACAGCTGCTGAAAAAAATATTTACGATTAAATTTTTAGTTTCATAATAATGCGTTTATTAATACAAATGTTTTTAAATATTCTGTCTTTATAATAATAATTTTTATGACTTGACAAGTCTATGTAGTCATATTTCTGTATGTATTAAGTACAACAGAATTAGCAAAAATAAGAATAATTACAAATTATTTGCTAAACAGTTGTCATGTAAATAGTAAATATCTTTACCATATGCACGAATCTAGAGCGAAATTAAATCCTGAATAATGGCTTTTCGTTTGCAGATGCACTCTAGCCGTTTTCGCAACGATGTTGAATTCGAAGATATCTACGACGCATCCGACAATGGCGTCGACGTCCAAATCGAGAAGTCAATCTTCCGTTTCGACGCTTTGCCGGGCCTAGAAACCACTCAGTCAACATTTTCCGTGAAAACACGTCCCGATCTATTCGACAAAGGCAAACTAAGGCTGCGCTGTTTGGCGACCTTGTTTACCCTTTACGATGCTTCCAGAGAGGCGGAAATACGGGAGGATGCTCCTAAACTGGCGCTTGTCATGGTACACAAAGATCAAAGAAGTAAAGGTAAGTACGGTCATTTTTACATTTAAGTTTAAACTTTTAATTAAACATCAGTTTAGCTTTTTTAATAAATTACGCAGATGCACTGTATAATGACAATCAAATAAAATGGAAAACAAAATATTAAAGCTACATATAAACCGCTTTTAAAAGATGTTTTCATTTGATATTATTTACAAACTGAAATCCACAAATACTTGATTCAATTTTCGGTCTTAAGAAGCCGTTGTGAAATACAATTTTTAAGATCAAAAAAATGTATATGCAAACTAAAGTTTTATTCTGAGGTTGCAGTCATTATTAGGGCAGGATAAGTAAAACTCTGTTCTTTTATCAAGTTTTCGCAAAATTTATTTGCTTCTTCAGGATATGCTAAAATATGGTTACAATTATTTTATCAGTAAACACATACATTTACGGTGTAGGTAAAAGTTTATGGTCGGTATAGTAGAATTTAACAGGATATCTAACACAGATATTATTTCAGCGAAAAGACAAAAAAAACAATCATTTTCCCGTTGGTCTCTTCTTCACATTCCTTATGGACGTCTATTAGTGAACGACAGACGATTATTTTCGATCCAGCTTATACGTAAGAAACAGCGACAGGGTTGACTTATTACATATTTAAAATAAAATATTTTATTGATTCAAAAAATTGGCGATCAGTGGCGCGGTTATATTGCCATTCAAAACTGGATGATGATATTAAAAATGAAACACTAATTGATACAAATACTGGTACAAAATTTCTTAAATCCATGAAAAATTTACAGATTTTTATGTTTATTTGACGAAATTGTAACCCAATTTTGAATAAAACAAGATAATTTTGGCAACATCGCCCTTCATCCATTCTCTTGAATGGTAAAAGGCATACGAGACAGGCCGAATGCTATGCTATGTATTTCTTTTTGGAGGTAACTGCGTAAGTGTAAATATAATAATTAAATATGCTTTTACAACAGAAGAACAGGTAAAAATAATAAAATAGTACTTTGGGGGCAATTCAGTACAAGAAACTATCAATTTATTTATTATGGCTTTTGAAAATAGGTCAATACCTATAGAAAAAACTGTATTGCCCATTATTCATCAATTTGAAAAGTTTGGCTGTACTAATGGCAGATATAAAAAATGCTGCACATAAGATCAACCTCGCGTAAAAAAAATTTCTCAAAAACGAGAAATTAGAGAAATTCAAGTTTGTGCATTGGCTGAAGCGTCGCCTTGTTTTAGTAAACACATTGCCGATGAAGTTGATTTGAATGCCAAAACAGTGAGGAATATTTTGAAAAGAAACAACTACCATTGTAATAAAGTGTAGGCAACTCAAGAAATATTTCCTGAAGATCAATTTAAACTGATGCAATTTTGTGAAATTATGATGGAGAGATACCATGCAAATAATAATTTTAAAAAAAATATTTTTTTAATTGTTATTTACATATGAGTGCTCCTTCACAATACACAAGAAACATAATCCATCCGTTGTACGTTATTGGTCTCAGGAGAATAACCATTTGAGTGTGTCTGTGCGTACGCAATATCCACAAAAGTTGAATGTTTGGACTGGAATTTTGGTAGACCATATTCTTCTTCTTCTTTTGGCATCATAACCCTGGATGGGTCTTTGCCTGTTTGGCTATGTCCTTCCATTCAGATCTCTCTTGTGCACTTCTTCTCCATTGTCTTATGTTCATTGTTTTCAGGTCGTCTTCCACGTCATCCAACCATCTCGTTCTGTTCCTTCCTTTTTTTCGCCTTCCTATGGGCTTCCATTGTAGACCATATTATTGGTTCTTTTTTCATTGAAGGCAATTTAAACGGAGCAAATATCTCCAATTACTGCAAAATCAAACTATTTCTGCACTTCAACATCTTCAAATTAACTTCAATGAAGTTTGGTTTCAACAAGACGGCTGTCCTGCACATAATGCAAAAGCTGTTAGAGACTATTTAGCGTTAATTTTTGCTAAACGTGTCATTAGTACAGACGGTTTAATAAAATTGCGCCCTTGGAAATCCGAGTTAACTGCTCTAAATTTTTATTTTTGGGGGATGCTAAAAACGAAATTGTACAAACATGAGTTCGAGCGAGCCACCAACTTGGAGGAACTGAAAGAAAAGATAATCCAACTTAGCCAAAACATATCGGCAGATGAACTCAACGCCATGAGAAATGCGTTGTATAATAGACTTGGTTACTGTTCATTACAATTTGGTGATCTGTTTGAAGCTTTAATTACCTAAGAATTTGGTTTAATATTTCTAATTGTTTGGAATTATTTTTTATTTAAACAGTAGTGTTGGAATTATTTTTTATTTGATTTCAGTTTTATACAACTAATTTTTATTTTCACACCTACTACTTCAAAAGATATAAACGAAAATATCGTTTCAAAGATATTATTTGGAAAATACACCGTCAGTTTAAAGTTAATATAATACACCTGCTCCTTCCTAATGCTTTACCAGTACTGTCTTTATTTATTATGCTTTATAAAAGACCAGCCCACTATAAAACATGTAATACGCATGCCACAACAAACTAGTTCTGTTTGTTTTGCTCGTTACTATAGTGTCCTTTGCTTAAAGAGTGTATAAAATGAGTGATAAAAAAAGTAATATTTATATTGATACCGAACTATTAATAGCTGCAATACAAGAAGAAAAATGCCTGGGATTTCTGACACGAAATACGAGCTTTTGAACGAGTGGTTGAAATAGTGATTGCAGATTTTACTAATATATCTGAGCAAGAAAAGAAGGATTCAGGCAACTGAAGAAAATTGGTACCAGATTGCATAACTTTTATTGTACAAGTACCTAATATTTGTTGGAATGAAATTAGTTTATACAAAATTAAATTTTTAAGTCTTGCCAAGAGACGCGTGCGCCTATAACAGTAAAATAATTTGGAAAAGAATTTCTAACAGAAGTGGCAGATCTTGTTAATGAAGTAGATGTGTTGATATCTTCTAAACGGCTTATTGACAGCGTATGTGAAAATTCTCTTATTCGCACTAAATTATGTAAGAGGTAACATGCTTTTACAATTTTTTTTTTAGTCTGAAAGATACAATTAGAGGTCTATAGAAAATACGCCATTTATTGGTTAATATACGAAACGTACATTCTATGAATCGTCTAGCTCGTGTCAGTCGGTAATTGAAAATTTTTTTCTTATAATTAAAGTTCTTTCTTGTATATGGACGTACGACGTGTCTGGTCAATGCAAACACTTCGTCAGCAACAATAACATATGGTAGAGCTGTTTCATCACCATTAGGTAATGCAGAGTCCTTTTTAAGGTTCAGACTTTCGATTTATGAAAAATTACGAAAATATTTATGAAATTTTCTTTTATCTTCTCTGAGGCTGGAGTATAATGTTACGAATGCACCTATTACGTTTCGCTCTAGTACAAGGGGGTATACCCACAACCTCTTTTTCTTCGGTTTTTGTTGCCGTCTTCTACGTAAAATAATATAAACGGCAACGGCGCGCGCGATGTTGTTTCTTCTTCTTCAGTGCCTTATCCGGTCCGGATGTTGGCGATCATCAAGGCTATCATGGTTTTGTTGACTGCTCTGCGAAACAGCTCCGCTGAGGTCATCCCAAACCATTGTCGGAGATTTTTCAACCACGAGATACGACGGCGTCCCGGTCCTCTTCTGCCAAATACTTTACCCTGCATAACACATGTTGTTTCGCACATACATATTGAAGAACTGATCATACGCAGCATTTAAAAATACGATAACGAAGGTGCTGCCGGTCAGCACTGACTTTCAGCGCTAAGCGTCGATTACATGTGAAACGGCACTTACTTACATGGAAAATTATTATTACAATAATTCGAAATGGCCACCATTTGCACAAATACACGCAGTTATTTGACGAATCCAATTATTCTTAATATTATAAGTATGTAAATTATGTCGGATTATTTCAGCAGCATCAACAATTCGTTGTCGCAATTGAGTTCTGTGTTAACTTCATCCTGGTTGTCGTATACTATTGAGTTTAGATGTCCCCAAAAATAAGAGTCCATAACACTGGCATTCGGCGTTCTGGGTGGCTACAGAACGTGTCCATTTCTACCGATCCAACGACGAGAATAAGTGATGTCGAAGAAATTTTTAATATATCTGTGCTGAAGCCCCGTCATAAAGAAACCACATTTCAGAGCGTATTTGTAATGGAACGTCTTCAAGAAGTATCGGTAGAACATGCTGCAAAAAATTTAGATAGGTTTCTTCATTCAATCTTCTAGGAAGTTCGTACGGTCCAATCAGATGATTACCAATAATCCCAGCCCATAAATTTATACTAAATTGTTTTTGAAAATTTGTCCTACGTATAGCCTACGGGTTTTCATCATTCCACACCTGACAATTGTGAAAATTAGACACACCATTTCTCGTAAAACAAGAAACATCTCTACACACAACACTTTGCACGGAAATTCGGGTTCTCTGGTGATTTTGTTTTGAAACCATCTACAAAATCTTAATCTTTGAGGTAAATCGCCTTGGTATAAATCTTGCACCCGTTGGTAGTGGTAAGGATGTAATAGTTGTTCCGTAAATGTCCTGTAAACAATGTTTTTTGAAATTCCAACCATTCTAGCCACAGATCGGATACTTACTCTTAGATTTTATTATTGACTATATAAAAAATCACATCTTCTGCATTTAATCTACCGTTACTTCGTGTTCTACCGCTAGTTTTTTTAGTTACTACACAACCCGTCTCTAATAACCTTTGGGACACATTCACAAAACTTTGGGCATTAGGATGTCGTCGTTCGGGATAGCGATCAACATAAAGTCTAACAGTCCTATTATTATAGGCGAGCGGTTTACCCCTATAAGCAGAGCATCAACCGACTAAAATTCTTTTTGCATTTCTAATGCCCCAAACCTTTTTTATTCGATTCTATATATTTTTCCAAGATGAAATGTATTTTTTTTTAATTTTTAAAAGTGGGCCGGCAATTGTTATTAACAAATAACTTATACAAAAAAGCAATTTCACCGAATTGTTTCGGAATTAATTTTTTTAGGTGTATCTCATCAAAATAAACACTTTTTCTCTCTTGATAATTTTTCGAAAAATGCTTCCTTTTCGAGTTATTTGCATTTTTTTGTTGAAAAAATGCCGTAATTAGTGATTTTTGGGATTTTTTTTTCTAAAAAACTACTAAATGAATTGCAATTTTACAAATAGCTTTATAATCTTTAAACCGTCGGGTACAAGGTAGAATATTTTGACAAGGATAAATTGTTTCTATCTCGCTAAAAACGTGGTCTCAAATATTTCGAATATGCCTTTCGAGAGTATCCCGCTAAGCGTATACAGCGGTTGAGGTGCTGTAGGCGCTAAAAAAAATGCATCTAATGAAAAATTACCACCTTCGAAACCAGCATTATTACAACATTACTTAAGCGCAAAGTGGCAAATAAATGAATGGATTCAAGCAAAAAACAATATTACTTCATCTCTTGATCCATTAACCCATGGTTGGACAATGGAAAATAATTGTTTCGATTTTAATTATTTTGAAGGCGAAACTAATTTAGATATGTTACAAAAGTATTTCTGCTCATGTACCGGAAAATGTTCTACGAAAAATTGTAATTGTATTTCCTATAATTTAGAATGCTGCGCAGTATGTGCATGTACACCAGAGAATTGTAAAAATATTAAAGACGACTCTATTTAAGACAATGAAATCAGCTTATTAGATGGAAATCCTGTTGCTGTTGACGAAAATTTTCAAATTATTGACAATGAAAACGATGTATAATTAATATTATATTTTAATTTTATTATATTTTCAATGAAAATTAATTATATATTGCTGAATGTATTTCACTGTAATAAAACATTCAATAATATAGTCACCACGTATATTAAAAGAAAAATTACATTATTATAGCATTGTAAAAAATTAATTTTAATTGTTTTAATTATAATATGTCTGTATAAAAATAATTAGAAATATCTAATTATCGTACAATTTTTAATAAATTGTACGTAATATTTGTATTGAATTAATTTTTTAAATTTAAACAAATATTTCTACGTGCCGCACGCCTGTATCGCCGCAACCGCTGTACACACTTAGCGGTAGACTGCTCGAAAGGCATATTCGAAATATTTGGGTCCACGTTTTTAGCAAGATAGAAAAAAATTATCCTTGTCAAAATATTCTAACTTGTACTCGACGGTTTAAAGATTATAAAGCTATTTGTAGAATTGTAATTCATTTAGTAGTTTTTTAGAAAAAAAATCCCAAAAATCACTAATTAAGGCATTTTTTCAACAAAAAAATGCAAATAACTCGAAAAGGAACCATTTTTCGAAAAATTATCAAGAGAGAAAAAGTGTTTATTTTGATGAGATACACCTAAAAAAATAGATTCCGAAGCAATTCGGTGAAATTGCTTTTTTGTATTAGTTATTTGTTAATAACAATTGCCGGCCCACATGTAAAAATAAAAAAAAATACATTTCATCTTGGAAAAAAATATAAAATCGAATAAAAAACGTTTGGTGCATTAGAAATGCAAAAAGAATTTTAGTCGGTAGGTATATTCTGTTTCTAAGCGTCCTTTGAGGGGTAAACCGCTCGCCTATTATACTGTCACAGTGAGCTTCATCGTACATAAAACATATCATTATACTCGCGAATCGAAAACATAACAATACCATTTATTCTTGAGCTACAGGTAATTACGACTGGTTACAAATAATGTACCTTCTCTGTATCAAAATAAATTAAACTGTCGGGTTGCCAAATGTAAGTTTTAGTAAAAGAAATTTATTTTTTTTTGAGGCAACAGATGACTTTAGAAAACAATTTATACGAAAGTTTTCTTTTTAAATGATGCATTCTACCCATACCTTTTTGGAACGCAACGTTGCCGGCTGTATTTGCTTTTCTGTGGATACTAATCAAATGAATTAAAATTAATATATTTTTTTTGAAAACGGTTGACTTTATAAAAAAATATTATAAAACTTTTTTGTTTTAAATGCTGCATTTAGCCCATACCTTTAAGGAACGCACTATTTTCCGGGATACCCTGTATATATAAGCACTGATAAAACAATGGAAAGGGGGTGGAAATTCCTTTCACACTATAACTCTTCAAGATTTTGGTCAGAACAAAGCAAGATGTTACTATTCCATATATTAGCGAAAACGTTTCGTTTTGTACTTACAAATATGTAACCAAATATGCAAAAGTAATACTCTAATAATTCACTAATCCTACTAAAAAAGCTCTTTAAATTAAAAGAAACGGTCAGTGATCTCTCATGTTGACTGAAAGGAGAATAATAATGTAAAATGTGACTTATATGACCAGTAATATATTATCGATGATAATTACAGCTACCAGTGTTAGAAAAGATTTGTTCAAAATTTTTTTAAAAAATTCATAGTGTAATCGTATTAGTAGGATTACCTTCACTTACTTAATCCATAAAAAGAAAACAGATTTAAACAAATATAGTTGAATTATAAAATAGCCTTATTTGATTTAATCTGATTGATTGATTAAAACTTGGAAAACAGCCGCCTGGCAATTATTTGAAAATTTAAACAAGTAAAAGCACAGACACACAAAGCACGTGTCTATTTTAAAGATAAATTAAAAACCAGTTTAGTTAATAACACAAAACATTGATAGGTAAAAATATCATACGATTATTAAAAACACAATTAATAGTTACTTGTTTAAAAACTACTTAAAGTGCATTCCACAAATTGGTGATTTACGGCATGTCTTCAATATTAATTGCCAGTCGCCATTGTGACATTCCAACAAGCTCTTCATAGAAAAACTGGCGCAGAAGGTAACTCAGAAGCTCAACAGGTGAAGAGAGATGACAGCACCCACATTTTCATTAAAAAAAATTATCAATGACGTCAAAGATAAAAAGTCATCTAAAAGGCCATTGATTTAGAAATGACAATTAACAGGTTTTAATTTTTCTCTTCATCATCATCATATAACGGGGGTCCTACGGCGATTGCCGCTTCCCGCATTTCAGCCTCCATCTTTTCCTATCTCTCCAATCTCCCTCTTCTAAGCCTCTAGATTGCATTGTTTTTGTAATTTCTCTTCTGTAAGAATTTGGTGGTCTTCCCCTTTTCCTTCTTTCTGGCGGAACATACATTAGGGCTTTCTTTGGCCACCGCTCCTCCTCCATTCTCATCACGTGACCATATTAATTGCCTTCCTTGTATTCTATCTGAAAGAGTATCTCTAATTCCTGCACGGTTTCGTATTTCCTCATTCCTGATTCTTTCCATTCTCGATACTCGACATGACCTTCTAAGATAATCCATTTCCACAACGTCTAGTTTATCTCGTTCATTCTTTGTCATCGTCCAACATTCAGCACCATATGTGGTAATTGGTTCTACAATTGCTCTGTATACGCGAAGTTTGGTATGCATCTTTATTTTATTAGACCACAGTAATGAATTCAGTATTCAGATGCATTTTTTCCCTTGGGTTATTCGGTTTTGTACATCTATCTTAACTCTGCCATCTGCTGGTATGATGCTTCCTAGATATTTATACTGGTTGCAGCCTTTTATAACTGCGTTTTCAAGCCTCAGATCTATGGTATTTCCTCCAATTTTTAAATATTCTGTTTTGCTTATGTTTACAGTAAGCCCCCATTTGGCATATTCCTCAAATAATTTTCGATTCATATAATTTATATCTTCCTCATCGGTTGCAACCACCACCTGATCATCTGCAAATAACAATGTATACAGAGTTTCTTGTCCCACTTCGATGCCCATAAATCTACATTTATTTCTCCAATTCCTCAATGCTTCTTGGACGTATATTTTAAAGAGTGTCGGTGACAAACAGCATCCTTGCTTTAGGCCTTTAGTGACTTTAAATTCATTTGAGGTTCTGGTTCCAATTTTTACACAACTAACTGCATTTTCGTACAATTTATATATCGCTCGGATATACGTCGAATCTAATCCGGACCTTTCAAGGACCTCAAACATTTTCTTTAACGGGACACTATCATATGCTTTCTCAAGGTCTATAAATACCAAATGGGTCTCTCTACTTCTTTTGACACGCTTTTTAATTATTTGTCGTAGGATAAATATATTATCAAGGCAGGATCTCCCGGTACGAAAGCCGCTTTGTTCTTCAATATCTTGTATCTGTCTTTCAACCCTCTTCTTTAATATTGTGCCGTACAACCGGCCCACAGAGCACATCACACTAATACCTCTATAATTGGAACAGTCTCTTTTATTCCCTCTCTTATATATGGAGCTTATATAAGATTTATTTCAATCTTTAGGAATTTCCTGGTCTCCACACATACATTTATTGAAAAGGTCTACTAATAATTCTAAAAGTGCAGTCGGCCCATATTTAACCAGCTCAATGGGAATGTCTCCAGGCCCTGCGGCTTTTCCGTTTTTAACCTCTTTTAAGGTTTCCGTCAATTCAGATAATGTTATTATAGGGATTTCCTGTCTTTCGTCTCTGTTGTCTATTAATTCCCTTATCTTTTCCCATCTGTACTCTACTCTATCCTCTTTTAGCAGTTTCGTATAATATTCTTCCCATTCATTTAACTTTATGAGAGAAATGTTGTCTTCATTTTTCTCATTTTTCCTAAACTGCTTTAATGTTTTCCAAGCTTGTGCCACTTTTGTTCCACCCATAAATCTGTTCAGTTCATCACACTTAGCCTCCCAGTTTATATTTTTTGCCTTATCCACCTCCTTTTTAACTTCTCTATTCCATTTAGCGTACATTTCTCTGTCTTGAGGGTCTTTGGAGTGAAGCCATTTGTGATATGCTTGTTTTTCTTGAGAACTTTCTCTTCTAGTTCCGTTGACAACCATTCAGGTTTACCTTTTTCCGATTTTCTACTTTTCCCAGTGCTTCATTTGCCGCTTCATGAATATATTTTTTAATTACCTCATACAGACTTTCAGGGTCTAAGTCCTTTGTTTCTGTATTTTTTATTTTCTGAGCTATTCTAATTTTATATAAGAACTTTGTCGAATCTTTTTTAAAGCTTTCCAGGTTATATTTTATGTTTTCTATGGTTGTTTCTATGTCTGTTACTTCATCATTTTTGTGACTTGATTGTTCTCTCTTAAATGTCACCATTACTTTTGCAATAATCATATGGTGGTCACTTCCACATTCTGGCCCTCTAAACACCTTCACGTCCTTCGTTTTTAGTTTAGAATCTTTACGCTGAATGAACAAGTCAATTATTCATTTTAAATTACTGGTAGGCTGCGTCCATGTAAATTTGTGTATATTCTTATGGGGGAAGAAACCATTTAATATTTTCAAAGAATGTGCCTCGCAAAAATCTATTAATCTTTGACCATTGTCGTTCAGAATGTCTTCTTCATATTTCCCTATTATTTCACTGTTGGAGCTCTTTCCAGTTCTTGCATTAGGATCACCTAAAATCCAAATTTCTTTCTTCTTATTAATTGTGGCTAGAACAGTTGTTAACTTGTTAAAGTACTCTTCCTTGCTGTCAATCCTTGAGTCATCCGTCGGTGCATATTTCCAATTACCACTATTTCATGGCCATTTTTCTTAATGTCTATGAAGATAATTCTTTCATCTATTTCTTGCCATGATTTAATACATTTTTTCAGTTTCTGATGTATTGCTATAGACACTCCCCTTTTAGCTCGTTCGCTCTTTTCTACGCCACTATAGAAATGCAGGTATTCGTTTATCTTTTCATTTCCTCTTCCTTTTTTCTTTACTTCAGTTAATACACAGATGTCTAGTTTCATTTTACTCAGTTCACGGAAGACCTCCTCCTGTTTTGTCCTTATTTCCTGTATGTTCCAAGCACCCAAATTCATAATCCATTTTCTTTGCGAATTTCGTTTATAGTTTAATCCGTTCGAATTCGGACGGAATTTTTTTCTTTTATTTTTGAAATAATAAATTTACTCCTTACATTTTCATCTTTGTTTGCTTCAACATTTGTATAAAAATACGCGTATTATAGTGGAATAATTAATACCAACCTCAATAAGAAGCATAAAAATCATCATCATCATTCTGGTTTTACAATTCCCATATTTTTCAAGCACGTATTCCCATATTTCTCATGTCTTCATCGATGTTATCAAGGAAATTTGTTCTCTTGTCCTTTTCTTCTCTGACCAATGGGACTATCAAGGAGCGTTTTTCTAGCTGGGTAATTTTGTTCCATCCGTATTACATACCCTATCCACCTAAGCTATAGCATAACAATAGTTAATTTAATAAAATACCGAGTAGACTATATTAACGTTGCAATGTTGCAAGATTGTCTGATTGTTTATTCATATCTTGGAACGCCAACCCTGTATAATATGGTACAGCTTCGATTTGTATTACATTACCTTTGAAATACAAAATATAGTGACGTCTATCTTTCCAATTAAATAAAAATCGTTTATTCCAATATCAGTCAAATTAAATAAAAATCGAAAAAGAGTGTCCGATTTGTTATTTATAAATATTGCTAGTATCGCACTAATTGCTGAAAATCATTAGAGTGTAAAATTGGATTTGATAAAAATTATTGTCCGTTTGAGAATAATATAATTTTATCGTATGTATATCCATACGCGCCAGCGAATAAACAGAAAAATCCTGTGTAACCATTAAAGCATTTTTACACGTAATTTTAAAAACAAAGTTGTATGTAGAAAAAAATAGGAGTGGTGTGTTAACAAATTTAAATTTAATTATAGAGACATGTTCTTCTACATCGAGAGAAGTTTTATAAAAATTAAATTCTATATTAGTTGTTTTTTATAAATTTTAAAACATTATGTGCTCGATGGACGAAAGTTTATGATGCTTGTGTACCTTAATAAAAACGTACTTTGAGAAAATGTTTAGAAAAAGTTAACAAAGTGAAATAACGGTTTTATTGACAAATAAATATATCATGTTCCGTGTAAAAAAGTTAGCTTAAAGAATTAAATATGGCAGAAGTCACAAAGATTAGTCTTCCAAGAACATCCTTTAACCTCAGTGAGACCATCGGCCACAAGAGATGCACCTGCACCATATTCCCCACTGTTGTCAGAAATCTTCGAGTTACTACAGTTAACGCATTCTTCGTTTACAGTGTCTTCACTGTCACAAGAAGTAAGACATAATACTTCATCGTCTTTTGTATCAAAAGACGAGTAAACAAATTTCTGTTGTTTGGCTTGCTGTCGTACCTTCTTTTCACAAGACTTTGGCTTTTAGTCAGTATATAAACCCTAATAGCTACAGCAAGTATCTATAGCTATTAGGATTTCACCTGGTTTTTGTTTTCACGAGCTTTCCTTTCCCTTGCTTGTGTCTTAGGGTAAGTCTGAACTTGTACTGGGGTTATAAATATTTTAACACATTTTTTTTTTTCAGTTGATAGAAATTTAGGTATTTTACTTTCGTGAGTAGAATTAGTTGTATTAGATGTTGTACCTGTTGAAATAACAGAAACTGAATGGCTTGTCTGACCTAAAGTTCCTCAAACTGAAACAAAAAGACATAGACGTGGAGTGGGTAGCAAAAGCCTACCATCCGTTACTGTTGCAGGAACATATAAATCAACTGCAAGTAATTTACTTAATAAACAATGAAATATTATAGTCAATGAACAAGACAGATTAGAGAGGTAGAAAGAATATATTGAGGAGCTGTTTGATGATGATAGAACAGAAATTCTAATCGAAAATATATCGACTGATCCAAACATACCACTCGACGAAATGAAAAGAGCTATAAAGCTATCAAAGAATAGGAAAGCAACCGGTCCAGATGAAATTTCAAGAAAACTAATCAAACTACTCGACGATAAGGGTAAACATTCTCTTCTAGGCCTCTTCAATAAAATATACGAAACAGAACATATACCAACAGACTGGCTAGTGTCAACATTTGTAATGATACCAAAAAAAAAATGCCAAACAGTATAGCTATCATTGCACTATCAGTCTGATGAGCCATGTACTGAAAATTTTCTTAAGAACACTGCACTCGAGGATTTACAACAAAATAGAAGTACAACTAAGTAAAACACAATTTGGTTTCAGAAACAACCTTAACCACATAAGCACTCTTCAGTTTGCAGGTCATGGTTCAAAGATGTAGGGATATCAAACAATCGGTATATATGTGTTTTATCGACTTCTAAAAGGCCTTTGGCCGAGTAAACCATGAGAAATTTATAGGTGTCTTGCAACAGGTGGGAATTGATGAGCGAGACCAGCGGATTATTAAAAATTTGTATTAGCATCAATGTGCAAACATACGAATTGGACACAATACAACGGAAGCAGTGGAAATACGACATGGAGTGAGGCAAGGATGGATTCTATCGCCTTTACTTTTTAATAACTACTCCGAATTTATTTTCAAAGAAGCCTTAGTTGAAGATACAGGCATAAAAATCAACGGAATTAATGTCAACAATCTCAGATATGCAGACGACACGGTACTTATTACCTCCAATGAAGAAGAGCTGCAACGACTTATAAACAGGGTAACCGAATCATTTGATAAATATGGGCTAAAACTAGTTCTAAGACAAAACTTATGGTTGTCAGCAAAACGGAGTTACATCCAACAAACATCAGAGCGCTTGTAATAGAGTAGAAAGAGACAATATTACCTATTTGGCCGCAAACGTTAACGCTAACTGGGATATAAATAAATAAATAAATAACAATACGCATTAAAAAAGTCAGAGCCGCCTTCTATAAATTAAAGAAAATTCTAATTGGAGGCCTTTAAGATGTGAATTTATCGACGAGTATTGCGGATAAGTTGGGTTAATCGAATAAGAAATGAAATAGTTTGACATCGATTCAAAAAGAGCACAGAAATAACAAAAATGCTAAAAATTCGAAAGTTCCAATATTTCGGTCATGTAATGAGACATCCAGAGAGGTATAACCTTCTGAAGGAGAGGCCGAGGCAGAAGAAGAACATCCTAGTTAAGAAATCTCCGAGAATGGTATCAAGAGACCATCGCTAATTTATTTAGAGCCGCCGTAAACAAAGTTATTATTGCCAATGTGATAGCCAACGTTCGATAATCGAACAGAGTACTGAAAGAAGAAGATTATTGTTACTAGCTGCTCTCTTTTAACAGTACCGGTTTGTTTGATCTTAGGTCCGACTATTTTTTATTGGGGTTTTCGACAGTGTTCATTTTTGTTTCGTCAGTATTCCCAATCAGTTCCGGTGAAACCGGCTCACATCCTTTATGAACGTCTCTTATGTTCTGAAAAAACAGTGCACATTGTGGTGATTGAAGCTCGTGGCACGGCTAAGACTTTTACATACTAGCTTTCGAATCGAAATCTTGTCAGAATGTCTCTTTATTTAAAAATACCCCCATCCATTTTTATTTAGGCATTTCTTCCACAATCCATAGTCCTGGTTATTTTTTTTTATTAGCCTTTGCGAAATTGAAAGCCGAAATTATGATTCATGCCTATTTATTGTAGACCTGCTTACATTGAATGCCTTTATTGTTTACAGCTTCAATTGCAATTTGTATGACGATTACTTGGTCCTTAGCGGCACTAGTTAGATATTGACTATGGCGCAAGCTACACGATAGTAAAGGTACAATAGTCTTTCCTACATATACAGTGTGTCCGTAAAGTATGGAATAAATTCGATATTTCCTAAATGAAAAGCCTTTTTAAAAAAATCTAAAACACGCCGATTTTTACGTTTAATGTTCTACATTTTACAATAAAATTTCCTTATACAAGGTGATACACATTACAGTGATGACGTCATCGGCTTTTTTTTAATGTAACACCCTCTATTTTAGGACATTTTTACGTCGATAAAAACGAGTTGATTTAAAAAAAGTATAATACTCGGGGTATAATGGATATAATTTGAAAAATATGGGCTTAGAAAATTAATTTGTATTGATTTCTAATATTAATAAATTATAAATAAGTTATAATAAATAACTTGAAAGTAATCCAGTAATTATTAATACATGACTTTATCTTAAATATTCGAATTGTAGCCCTTGTTGTATTTGACAGTAACCCAAAGGTTGTACAAATTCTTGTAGAACCTTGTTTATGGTTTCTTGAGAAGTATTGTTTATTTCTTTACGAATTCTTGTTTTTAAGTCTTCAATATTTGCATATTTCGTTTTATAAACAACATTCTTCAAATGACCCCATAAAATAACCCAAAGGATTGAGGTCTGGCAACCTCGCTGGCCATTCAAAAAAAAACGGAGGTAAATGAAGCGAAAAGAACACAGGCAATGGACAAGGCGATGATTTGGATTAAAGACAACAAGAAAATTACAACAAACTTGGATACATGAAATGCAAGAAGTATATATTATGAAACGGAAAAAATTAAAAAATTAATTATTCGAGAAATAAAGAAATACATAATACTCACATAAGCTATATAAGAAACAAAACATTTAGATACAGAAATAGTAGACAGAGAATATTATATTTTTTTAAAGTGGTGAAAAAAAAAACTGATTGTTAAGAACACGTTTTATAATACAAAAAAAATGGAAAAATGGAATGGTGAATTTCAAACCGATATCGGATAGAATGTGAACAATCAGGTTCAAATAAATGGTATCAACAAAGCATAAGCGTAATAAATGTGTATTTATTATTTCTATGAACAACTAGAGAGAAAATATGAAAAACTACCATTTGATATCAAAATAGTAACGGGAGACTACAATCCTAAGGTGGGAAAAGGAGATACACATATTTAAAAACATAACAGCAAAATACAGTAAGCATAATACATAGAATAATAACGGTCAAACAAACATAGCTTTTGAGACAGAAACACAAATGGTATCAAAACGCAGACAACTTTACAGAAAAGATATATAATATAAAGAGACGTGGATTTCCCCAAATAAAAAGACAATAAATCAAATAAACCACATATCAATAAAGAAAAATCGCGCCCGCAGTATAATAAATATGAATTTGGAGACTGCGAATTTGGCGTTAAAATATAATTAAGTATACTTGAATTTTGGTCCTGAGTGGTCCTGAATATTTACACGTATAACGTGTCAGATAGTTTTAAAGTATGAAAATTCTGTAGGTGATGTTTTCACAATTTATTTTAATAGAATCTGGGATAGTGATATTATGTGGACTGACAAATACTTGTCTCCTAAAACTCAATATATGTAATGTAGCACTGATTTTTAAGAACGGTATAGGAAAAACGAGGTTTAAGCTTACCTCTTTTAATTCTCGAATAAGTACATAATAATATAGAATTGTTGGAGAGAGGTTGAATAACACTTATCCTTCTACTGGCGTCATAATTCATCTAGCTCGTAAGATTTCTCCTTACACTTCAATAGAACCTTATTTCTCCATAAATTCGTCTACGATGAGTTTACTATTTACATACATATATACTCTGTTATTAGATAAACGGCAAGAAAATAAAATTGTTGGATTAATTAAAGTGCTGAGCGGGTTCAAATAATCCTGAAGACGGGCGTGATTTATAGCACTAAAAATAAAATCGCTTGGTTTTTAGTAAAAACTTCTGATGTGAGGCTGCTAAGGAATAAGAATAAGGAATAAGATTTGCTCTTTGAAGAGACTTTCTATATACTGACATCCGACGGCATACCAATTAATTATTTTTCACAGTAGCAGAAAAATACTACCTTTTTATCCTAACAAAAAAACAATACTGGTTGTTGTTTATTATTGTTAAAATTAAAATTAGTCACAATCAATGAACCATTGAAAAAACTAACAAATCCAGTTTAGAATGCGATTTTAATTTTAACTATTTTAACTTTATAGATTTTAAGTCCTATAAGTATTCGCAAATAAACAAAAAAATATCAATAGCCGAGACAAACGTATTAACTGTTTACAACTTTTGTCAGGGCCGTACTGCTAAGGTAATTAATAAGGTAGAAGTTTGAGAAGAATTCCGTCGACAAAAAGATGTTTCTTTATAAAAAAAATGTTATTTCGTTTATTGATTTTGATTATTTTTTTTTTCTAATTCAATTTTTACCATTTCTAATTAGATTAAAAAAATTAAAGCCCTTTAATTATTATCTTAACTTATTCTCAACTACCACACTAAGTTATTACATTAACAAATATTTTTCTTTTGTTACAGGACACTACAACTTCCACCGAGATGTGACCACGACATTCTCTTTTATATTACCCATAATTTCAATAAACCTATTGGTAAATTGAGGACATCAAAGAGATCATAAGTAAATTAAATAAAAGTGAAATTTTAACATTATAAACTTAAGATATTGATGGACGGAATGTGTTAAATGATTGTGATTTTTAATAAATGTGATTTCTGTTTTAAAATCAAAATTGGCAAAATGCGCAATAATTTAAATAAACATGATTATTTATATGATAGAAATAAGTTTAAATAAACGTTATCCCTAAGAAAACAATATCTGTTTATATTACCCAATCAAACATTCGCAAATAAACGTAAAACCGAACCAATTTAAAAAAAAAAGTATGTCTTGTTTATCAATTATAATTTAAAAACAGTTATTTTATTACCCTTTTTTCTTTACAAATATTAAACAAATTTTTACATAGTTCGCTATTTGACCCCACCAACTATTTGCCTTCATGCAAATCGACTTTGACCTAATATTCGCCAACTGTCGAATCCGAGCTTGCTCTAATCTTCTTCAAAACTATCAATCCACGGAAGTTAAAGACTTCCTTGATGTTCTGAGGCTGCTAAAGATCATCGGGAAAGTTTCTTAACAGATCATATTTATGGCATTTTTTCCATGTGATCTGCTGATCTTAGCTTGGTTATCTTGAAATCCAGTACGCCTAGCTCTTCACACACCATGACAACGTCATTGCAAGTCCTGTTTAACAAGTTTTTTAGTACTTAGAATGCTTGTAAAGAGAACTTAAATATTTTTAAACGATGTGTTACTTAACGACGCACTATTGCATTTAAAATTCCTAAAGGGGTCAACAACCATTTTTAAGACGAATCTGCTAAAGAATCTGCTATTATAAAACTACATAGTTATTGGCCATACAACCAATGGTATAAATTTGCAGTCACTCAGTCAATTGGCCATTCACAAACTTTCGAACTTTTTAAGTTTATTTTTGTTTTTGCAGCAAGACACACAAAAATTATCTAAGTTTTTGTTTTTTCTTTGTACAAGCGCCAATACGATAGCCTCTGACACAAAATTGAAATCTTCCAATTTCTGATTCCAATTTTGGACAAAAAATTCCAATTTTTGATTTAGTTATATTATACGAACAAGAGTAACATCTTTCTGTATAAAAAAGATTTTCTACAAATGAGTTGGTGTCTTTTAATTGTTTCACCGTTATACATGAGAAAAGATGTATTTTTTCATGTTCTGGATAGCCCTTAGTTTCAAAATACTTCTTTCTTGTAACCAACTCACCATTACGTTTTTCTTTACTTGTTTACAAATTTGTATATTTGCTTTGGGATATATTCTTTAAATTTAAAAATTTATATTGTTATATACAGTGACCTAGGTCCAGTGACCGTTGAAACAATCACATGTTAGGGTTGACGCTGTTCAAAAAATTTTTCAGGTATATTTTTATTTCAATTTTTTTCGGTGAAAACTAAGAATACATTTAATATTTCATCACATATTGTAAGCGAAAGGCTGATATTTTCATAATATTTTCGACTTTTTCTTTTAATTTGTATTGCATTTTAGTTATTAATATTTAAATATATGTGTTTGGTTATGTTGCAATATGTGCTATCGTGGTGCTACAAATATGAGCTAGCCCATATTTGTGTGGTGCTGCAAATATGAGCTAGCCCATATTTGTATCAGTTTAGTCTACAGGGTTTTTTCTTTTCAGAATGACTAGAAAAAGTCCAAAACAACTAAAGTCCTGAGATTCAGCATTAAATCTGCTATTCAAGCTGTGAGAGATAAAACGATGGGTACATTAAAAGCAGCTAAAACTTTTAATGTCCCGAAATCGAAATTACAACAGTTAGCAAAAATGACTGAACTGAGTCCAAAAGAAGCAGTACTTAAGAAACTGGGAAGAGGAACTATTCTTGGTCCAGATTTAGAAAAATGTTTGGTGGACTATATCGTTCAAATAGAAGCGAAATTCTATGATTTAACGCGGACTGATATCAAACAAATGGCATTTAGTCTGGCTGAATGAAATGGATAAAATCATCCCTTTATGCAGTTAAAAAAAGAAAGTAGAGGTTGACTACATTTGTTCTTTTGGACGGAGCGTCTTTTGGACGGGCAGCTAGCTTTAACAAAGAGAATATTCAAATATTTTTGATCATCTGGAAAAAGCGTATGATAAATTTAATTTTTCCAGTCATCAGGTTTACAACGTAGATAAAACAAGCCTAACCATTGTGCAAAATAATATTGCAGCAATAGTGGGGCGCAAAGAAAAGAGACAAATCGCATCGCTGACGTTGGCTAAGAGAGGATCATTGACAACTTTAATTGCATATATGAGCGCTGAAGGGAATTTTATCCCACCCATGTTAATCTTCCCAAGAAAGAATATGAATGACGAATGTGTAACTCATGAAAGGTACTCCTCCAGGATCGATATCAGCTGTTCATCCTAGTGGTTGGGTGCAGTCTAATTTATTTACACAGTGGTTTAAACACTTCATAGATACCGTTAAACCCTCTAAAGAGTTTCCTGCACTTCTTATATTGGATGGATACTACAGCCATACTCGCAATTTAAATGTGATTAATCTGGCAAGGGAGAATAACATAGTTATAATTTCATTACCTCCACATTCAACACACAAACTGCAACCGCTATACGAAACTTTCATGGGAATGCTCAAGGCGTACTATAGCGAAGAAATTAGGCAATGGTTACGTCATAATAACCGCGCCCTCTCTCAGTACGACATTGGAGAACTTTTTGGCAAAGCATACCTTAAAAGCAAAACGGTAGAAATTGCTGTAAATGGATTCCGCGCCACAGGAATTTATTCATTGAATAAGACTGTGTTCTCAGATGCAGATCTTATTGCAGCAGAAATTGAGAGTAACAACCACATCTATGTAGAACCGCAAGCTAATGAACCTGCTATTCTACCAAAACACCAGAAGCCAGCAACATCAGTGAACTAGGTCCTTCTGGTTTGCAGAAGTTTGTACGTCCATTTAAAATATCGCCAGTGCCGTCGATCAGCAAAAAATCTTTAAATTGTGGTAGAAAATCATCGAAATCAACGGTAATAACTTCTTCACCTTATAAGGAAGCATTAGACCAGCAAAACAGCAAAACGAAATTAAATGTACAAGCACTAAAACGACACATTACGGCTGAGTCCACAAGGGAGGTGACTATTAACTCCATTAACTCTATTAGGTCTATTAACTCTATCATTTTCTTTCTTTTTCACAACAGTTTGACTTCTCGAAGTTTGCTCTTGGATTTATGTTTTCTGGCAATGTTTTTTATTATTTTGGTCTTAACTTTCTTGTTTTTCTTACACTTATTTATTGCTTTCGCGTCAATCTGCTTTTGTTTGTGTTTTAATTATATTTTTTTGCTGTTTTTTCTTCAATTTTACGCCTCTTCGCATTTTGACAGTCTAAATAATTGAGCACGAAAGGCAACTTTTCTGTTAGTTTTTACCCTTTTTTAGTATAATCTTTAAGGCATATCAAGTGGTGACTGTTTACAATTTATGTATTAATTTTAAGGTACGCGCCCTAATTGATTGCATTTACGACTCTTGGAGATTGGATATATAATTTTTACTGTATTTATTAGATTGTACTAAGCAGTGTCTAAACGAAAAAGAAGCGCTGACATTTCTGCCAGTCCTATAGGCGCGAACGGGTTATTTTTGACCCGTATGACCTAAGTCGAAAATTTAAAAGGAAATTTTAAACAAAATATCATATATTTATTTGATAATCAATAATAGTAATAAACAAAGTGAAAATCTCATATAAAACATTACTAGATAGTGCTCTTACCTACATAATGAACATACAAAATATTGTGTGGAAGTGCATTTTTTACTGTTTTTTACACTCGTGGCATTTTACAAATGATTTGTTTCCAGAGCACTCTGATTTGATATCACAACGTGTTCGCTTTTTTGGAGGTTCATCGATTTCATCTGGGATAGCAGTTCGTTTGACAGCAGCTCTAGTCCCTGCGTATTTTTATGAGAGTTCTTCTCCTAGCTTTAGAATATAATTTCTGCGACTTAATTGCGATTTATTCAATGATTTGGAAAGATCTATGTTAGTAAGAAGGGTAAGAATGTTCCTTGCAAAACCTTAAAAGAATCGTGCGGAATATCCTGCCGCAAGAAATGTAGTTCAAAATTATCTGAAGCTCAGAAGGAAGATACTTTTAAAAAATGTTGGAATAATACAGCAGACTACAATATCAAAAGACAATTTACATTATCTTGTGTTAAACAAAACCTACAGAACGACATAGGTTGCGCTCAGGAGATGAATTTAAACAAAGAACAAATACTTTAGTTTACTCTTTGGAAATTAAGGGTATTAGAACTGTGATATGTAAAACCATGTTTTTAAATACTTTAGTAGTGATGACTGCTTTATTAAAGCGGCAGGATGGAGACATGGTACAACGAGATCTTAGGGGCACTCATGAGCCAAGTAATAAGACAACACAAACAATTATTGATTCTGTGGTATCACATATTTCATCTTTTCCGAAATACGAGTGTCACCACAATCGGAAAAGGTCCAAAAATAATTATTTGGGCCTGATTTAAATATTGAAAAAATGTAAAAATTATGCAAACAGGAAAAATCAGAGAATAATGATGCTACTGAAATCATAGCGAAGCCTTGGCGGTATCGCGATATATTTAATAAGCAACTCAATTTAACATTTAAACCGCCAGAAGTAGACACTTGTGACGACTGCGATATATTTGCAGCTAAAGTACGAGCAACTGATAATGATTCTGACAAACAACTGATTGAAAATGAGAAGGATATACACTTAAAAGAAGCAAAATGCAGATATAAATTTAACTCTGTTCATATGACCGAAGCAAAAGCAAATATAAAGCACAAAGTACTGACTGCTGATCTACAAAAGTGCCTTCCAACGCCATTTTTGACCAATTGTGTAAATTTTTAGGAGCGAAAACTATGGTCTTTAAATTACTTTATACGATGGATATAACAGTGCTGCGTATTGTGTAATGTGGAATGAAACCAAAGCAAACAGAGCAGGAAATGAAATTGCTTCAGCAATTTTAAAGTGGGCTGATCTAAATATTCCTTCATCTGACGTCGAATGTGTCACCATATGGGCAGATAACTGTTAGAGCCAGACAAAAAACCTATATGTAGTTATGTGTGCACTTTACCTCATACAAGGATATCCGAAACTACAAATAATAGATCGTAAATTTCTTTTAAAGGGGCACACGCATATGGAATCCGATTCAGTACACGCCGGTATCGAAAGAAAATGAAAAAAACTACCAGTCTAACTATATAACACCCTGAAAACGGCAACAATTTATTCGTCGAAGTAAATACGAAGTTGTAAACATGGAACTCAATGATTTTAAAAATTTTGAATGCTTATATTCTTCAACAGGTCCATTTATTAATCGGAAAATAAATACTGATAGAGAGTAATTTTAAATTTCAAAATCAAATTACAATTATCACATGCAGCAAAAGTCCAATTATCGCCCTTAATGGAACTCCATTTCAACTGGAAACAACTGCTGAAACAGCATATTAGTGTATTAAAGATCTTATGGACTTACTTTTATACTTGCCATCGTATTGCTACGATGTTTATAAAATCTGCCTCATTCAAATGAATGATTCAAGTATCCTAACGATAATTATGAGTCATAATCTAACATATACTAACAATAATACTGGGGCGTAATTTTCAAACTGCAAGCTAGTTAAAACTAAATAAAATAAATAAGGAAATATTTTTTTTCTAAATAAAGTTTTTTTGTTTAGATAACCAATTTATGCGGAGTTAGTATATTTGTATTGTAAATATAACGAGTTTTATAATTTAAAAGTAATACATCTTATGTCCATACCTTTATTATCTTTAAACCCCTATTATACTTTCATAATACTACAGTAAACAATATGTAATTCGATCGGATACTCTACACTGACGCATCAAAGAGCGAAAAGGGGGTTGGTTGTGCGGTTACCACTACGGAAACAGTCGTTAGTTCATGTCAAATACCTGCCACATTCAGCGTTAACACTGGTGAACTGTATGCTACTTACCAAGCCTTCAAACTCTGTACAGCACCCAATCAACATATTGCCATCTGTACAGACTTCCTTGCCTCTATCTAGTCCATCAATAATCTATTTACTAATCACCCTCTTGTAGAAAAAATCCACAAGACTTACCAAAATCATATCATCCACGACATCCATATCACTATCATATGGATTCCCTCCCACATCGGTATTATGGGTAACGACAACGCCGATCGCTTTGCCAAAGAAGCTGCTGTATCCAATTGTACACCACATAATATATACAAATTGACAGTGACCTAAAAACTAGTATAAAGAAACTCGTTCGAAATTACTGGCAGAATCATTGGAAACAATCCACTACATTTTTACACCAAATAGATCAGACGATTGAGCGGTTCGTTATCCCTGGTATTACTAGAAATGAGATGGTTGTTGCTAGAAGATTGCGCATCGGTCACACTAGATTTACACATAGTCACCTAATGAATTCTACACCTAAGCCAATCTGTCACTATTGCCAATCTCCACTAAGCGTTCTACACATCCTTGTGGACTGCCCTCATTACAATAAACGATGCCAAGAACTGGGCATGAAGGGCGACATCACAGATATATTATCGAACCAGAACCAAGTCATCACAGCTATCCAGTTCCTAAAGCTAGAAAACTTACTAAATAATATATAACTATAGTATATTATAATATGTAATTGTACCTTATATATAATTGTATCCACGGTGCCTCGTGCTAATGGCCGAAGCTGTCACAAGCACGTTAAATTAAATAAAAAAAAATAAATATATATATATATATATATATATATATATATATATATATATATATATATATATATATATATATATATATATATATAAGAAAAAGTAGTCCAAAGTTTTTTGACTAGTTTGGAAAAAATATATGTAAATACTTTTTTCTTTTTGGGTGTGGTAGTCAATAAAAACAGAGCTTTGCTAAGGCCTACTATTTATTCTGAATCCAAGCTTTCGGAGGTTTTTTGCCACCTTTATCAAGGTCTACAAAGAAAATTACTATGTTGTAACAATTTGAATGGTGCCAAAAAAAGGCTATAAAAAACTATAAAAAACTTACCCGAATGTAAGATTCGTGGCATAAACAACAACGTTAAATTAAAAATGTTATTTATAACATAAGTAATCGAAAGAAAATAGTATTTAGTAAATAGGTTTAGAAAAAATAATAACTCAAACAAAACAAAACTGAATTAGTTACTGAAGTTTGATCACAAGTATTCAATTAATACTGAAATTTTAAAAAAAGAAAAGAAACAAAGAAAACTCTGAGATGCAAAATAGCTCAGTCAAAAGTCAATATAAAATTGTAAATTTTGCTAAGATTTTGGATCTCAGATCTCTTATTAAGATTGTTATTATTACTTTTGCTGATATGTACCATCTCTAAGAAGTTCTCTTAAATTTATTTTTCTCTCTGGCTAATATTTTTACATTGTTGAAATCTATCTTATGGTCTAGATCGATAGTATGCTCTGCCAAAGCACAAGTAGGTTTGTTTAATCTACATTCACTCTTATGAGAAATAATACGGCTAGACAGATTCCTTCCAGTTTCACCAATATACGTGGATGGACATTCAGTACATTGAATGCAATAAACAACATCTGTAGTCTCTAGAGTGGTTAGGGGTTGTTTTATTTTGCTATACAGCTGACTTATGGTTTTGATGTTCTTGTTAGCTATTTTGATATTCTTAAAGTCTTTAAAAATCTTAGTGAGTTCAACGGTTAGTTTTGGAATATATGGAAGGGCATAAAAATACACACTTGTTGGAGCAGAATTATTTTGTGCTGAGGGCACTGATTGTGACATAGTAAGTCTGTTGTTTCTATTAACAAAGGGAACATTAAAAATTAATTTATTATTCAGTCTTAGAGGATATGAATTTTTAACAAAAATATTACGTAAGAGGTTGAGATCATGTTGGAGATAATCCGGAGGAGATAACCTTTTGACACGTTCTTTCATCGCTAGGACTAAATTAGTTTTTAGGAGGATGGTAAGAGTGGTAGCTTATGAATCTATTGCTACATATGGGTTTTCTATACCATTAGGATAATGTTGTGAAAACACAATGGTATAGAAAACCCATATGTAGCAATAGATTCATAAGCTACCACTCTTACCATCCTCCTAGGATGAAAACTAATTTAGTCCTAGCGATGAAAGAACGTGTCAAAAGGTTATCTCCTCCGGATTATCTCCAACATGATCTCAACCTCTTACGTAATATTTTTGTTAAAAATTCATATCCTCTAAGACTGAATAATAAATTAATTTTTAATGTTCCCTTTGTTAATAGAAACAACAGACTTACTATGTCACAATCAGTGCCCTCAGCACAAAATAATTCTGCTCCAACAAGTGTGTATTTTTATGCCCTTCCATATATTCCAAAACTAACCGTTGAACTCACTAAGATTTTTAAAGACTTTAAGAATATCAAAATAGCTAACAAGAACATCAAAACCATACGTCAGCTGTATAGCAAAATAAAACAACCCCTAACCACTCTAGAGACTACAGATGTTGTTTATTGCATTCAATGTACTGAATGTCCATCCATGTACATTAGTGAAACTGAAAGGAATCTGTCTAGCCGTATTATTTCTCATAAGAGTGATTGTAGATTAAACAAACCTACTTGTGCTTTGGCAGAGCATACTATTGATCTAGACCATAAGATAGATTTCAACAATGTAAAAATATTAGCCAGAGAGAAAAATAAATTTAAGAGAACTTTCTTAGAGTTGGTACATATCAGCAAGAGTAATAATAACAATCTTAATAAGAGATCTGAGATCCAGAATCTTAGCAAAATTTACAATTTTATATTGACTTTTGACTGAGCTATTTTGCATCTCAGAGTTTTCTTTGTTTCTTTTCTTTTTTTAAAATTTCAGTATTAATTGAATACTTGTGATCAAACTTCAGTTACTAATTCAGTTTTGTTTTGTTTGAGTTATTATTTTTTCTAAACCTATTTACTAAATACTATTTTCTTTCGATTGCTTATGTTATAAATAACATTTTTAATTTAACGTTGTTGTTTATGACACGAATCTTACATTCGGGTAAGTTTTTTATAGTTTTTTATAGCCTTTTTTTGGCACCATTCACATTGTTACAACATAGTAATTTTCTTTGTAGACCTTGATAAAGGTGGCAAAAAACCACCGAAAGCTTGGATTCAGAATAAATAGTACGCCTTAGCAAAGCCCTGTTTTTATTGATTACCACACCCAAAAAGAAAAAAGTATTTACATATTTTAACTATCGACAATAGTTTCCGCTACAATTATTAATTATTTATCGTTGTCCGAACAAACATCAAATTATATAATGTTTAAGTACACCTCCTGTAAAATTATGAAAATGTGACTTAGGATGGTATACTTCTCACGTACAGTAAATTAAATATACTATCGTAAACTCAGTAAAATAACTTTTTGATTTATATATCAAAGAAATAAAATAAAAGCCTGATGAAGTTTTATTTTTGCATAAACATTTATGCCTTAATATAAAAATTATGTTGGATATTCACCCAAGATGTAACCTCTATAATATGACATATTTCATACGGCGGATATGATCTCAAGAGTATAATTAAGTATGCTAGGATATTATGGCCAAAGGGAATGCGTCTATTTTACTATGCATTAAGTAAGTATATTTTCGTTTTAGAATGAAGTAAATTTAGTACATAAGAGTTGAACGTAAAATAAATTATTCTTTATTTTTCAAAACTAATTTTAATTTTTAAGAAGATTTAAATATATTTTAAAACAATATTTTGCAGAAATTTTTATAAAAATTTACAAAATATACGTGATTCTTTAGTCTGTTGTTTAATCAAGTAAGTTGGGTTGTATTTCATAGTTTTCTGTCCTGTTTATAGGAAAAGTCAAACAATAAAGGTCATACGCAATTTTCCCCGCCATATTTTACATTTGAAAAAATATATAGAGAATATTCAGATTTGCTAGACATGCTATTTTTATTACAGCGAGCATTTCATTGGATTTATTAATTAGATAGACTGATTGTTGCAATACCAGCCCGTTCCCTCAGTGCGATGGAGAAAACTGAGGCAAAGCAGTTCCTGCGTCCCTTTTACTTCACCAGCTTTCGAATAAAAAGTCACAATATCAATATTTTACCTTTTTGTCAATATAATAACTACCACGGGGTGATTTCGTAAAGAGTTTAGAATCAGATAGGGTGCTACCTGGAATACCGTTTTCTCTCATAATACAACTCCAAAACAAAAGTAGTTGTGTGAAAATAGGTTTCATTTTAGCAAATTGCTCTGATTTGTTCAATGTGTTGTTGTATAATGTAAGATAGTATAAATTTAAATTTATTTCTAGAAATGGCTTTAGCACCAATTTTATTGTAGGTGTCTTTTGACCGCTGCTAGTATATTCTCCTTCTAGAAAGTAAAATTATACCAGTGAGAAGAAGCACTCCTATAAAACATTTTATTTCAGTCAAGCTAATGCGCATTGTTTGGTTCTTTTGAGATGCGTATCTATTAGTTTTTTCTCTAAGCATTTCTATGAGTTGATAAAAAAATAGGGAAAAAATATTAGCCGGAATCAGCGGCTTTTGATGAACAGTGACAGATTTTTTAAAATGGTTTTAAATAGGAGTTATATATTCTTTTATAGAATTATAATTTTCCTAGCCGTTTCACAATTTTTTTGTTATTTACGCTGAGATAAAAGCAAATCATCTTCCGTGTCTGATTCATAGTTATATGGATTACGTTTTGAGAATACTTCGACCTGGCTTTGCATTTGGGCAGCAGGTAAATTATGTAGATCTACTTCATTCCTTAGCCTGAATTTTCATCAGTTACGTAGTCAGCTGCATTATTAGCTGGTAATAAGGTAATAGTGTCACAACTTATTTCATCGTCTTCAATCGTCGCCAACACTTCATCCAAAGAGAAGCGCTCCTGAAAAAATGTATTATTACTATTTACAACAATATTTGTGTTACAATATCAATTATTATTATTATTATCCAGATATAGCCATACACCTCACTTTCACTCCAAGGGGAAAATTCACTTATCCCAGATACCTACGGTATTAAAAGGATTGAGCTCTGGTGTACCTCTTTGCGTGTTATTGAGTCTTAGGTGATTTGGTATGATGAAGTATCTCCCAAAAATTTTCGTATACATCTGGTCGTTGAGAGAGGTACAGCTTTATACATTGTCCTATAGAAATGTTCATTCAGACCCAGCTTTTTTTTATGTTTTCTAGGAGGTTTTTCGGAATGACTCCAGTAATAGAAAGAATAATAGGTATCGTCTGGGTAATTTTATTGTCAATTATTATTATTATCTAGATTTAGCCATACGGCACACACTCCCTCTAAGGTGAAAATTCACTCATCCCTTTCATTCACTTTTGATACCTACGGTATCAAAATCTGGTCCAGGAGATTTTCGGTTACAAAGCTCTTTGATAATGTTCGAGGCTTCTTTAGTGGTGAAAGGTTTATAAGGAATATTCCTGTAGTGTTGACAGTTGTTTGTCGTGTCTTCAATCCATCCAGCATTGTTGTTATGAGTAGCTGGCGTCAAAAGGTGGTTTTTCCAAAACTCAAGAATTTCTTCTTGGCTTGTGTAGGACTTATTTACCTTTTCCACAGTGGAATTCCGTTTCCTATAGAAAGCCTTCCTTGTATGCTCAAAAAGTATACTGTCGCATTTCCGGTAACTCAGATTAGATTGTATAATAATAATAATAGTAATATACTTTTTTCTTTAGAATGAACAATAGTTAGTTGAACAAATAACGCAAACAAAATTATCATATTTTTCCAAGATCCTAAAATATAGGACATCATTTTTTTAATACAATACCAAATAGACAAACTCAAATTTAACTACGTTTTTGTACCTCAATCACTCATTTGGTATCTTAGGAAACTAATAATTAACAAAAAGCTTTTACTGCGTTCTCATAAGAAAACAAATATTATCCTAACTTGCAAATTTATCACTAGCTCATTTTCGGCAAACTTGAAACTTAAACTTCACAAACTGAAAAATGTCTTCTTAAAAATCGAAATATTCGTCTATTCTTTGCTACGTGCAGCGTTATACTAACCATAAAAGTAAACTTCGCCGATATCGAATGTACGGGCGCGACAACTTTGAGCAAGCAATTTTAAAGCATCCTACTCAGGTCATTAGGTATATCTGTGTTAAATAAAAGTCAAAATTTTAACAACATTTTTAATAACTTTGCGTTCACTAAAAATTATCCAATTTGTGCGTTTTGAACAATTTGAACAATTTTAATCCATTTGGATTTTTAATTTAATGTTTTAATAAATATATATCAAGTACACTAGAAATTTTTAACCTCATAGTAAAGTTTTTTAACTACTATGGTATACAAACAACCCTCGGACACTTTCCCAATTTAAGCAAATAGTAAGAATTAAATAAGAAAGAATATTATCCACAATAAAAGTAAACAAAATATTTGTATTCTTTATTTAAGTTATTAATGTAGCAAACAATAAAAGACTTCAAAACAAACTCACCCGATTAACTATTTTTAGTTCTTTTTGGGCCAATTTTTAATTTTACTGTTGTCCGAGAGTAACATTCAATCTTAATAAATTGGTAATGCTATAAATGTTTCGTAGTGGGTAAAATAAACGTTGTATAACAACATATCCCTTATCATTCTGTTTTTCTTCGGTTACTCGAATTGCAAATCTGTCAAGCAACAAGGAGGGACCGTTTACATGATTCCACGGAAACAGCACAAAATGTTCGAGCAAGGTCGGAAAACTCAATTTTAGCTTTTTATGGACCTGGTAATTGAAAGGAAAAGGTTTAACGAACACACTTTACTTCACTTTAGTTTCTTAAATTACAGCCTACAAGATTAATGGTATCAAACTTAGTGGTTGAGTGCTCAATATTATGTTACAAATATTTACTCTTGTTTATTTTTAAATAACCGTCGGAATGTCTAGCGTTTTTATTAAGTTAAATAAATTCTGAAATTAACAATGGATTTTTTTATATATACATATATATATATATATATATATATATATATATATATATATATATATATGTATATATATATATATATATGTATATATATATATATATATATATATATATATATATATATATATATATATATATATTTATATATGTGCGTGTGGGGGAGTAGTGGAGGATTCTCTTTAAAAGGTTGGAGAATGACAAAAAGGATATCAGTTACTTCATCCTTTTATTGAAGATGTCTAGTGAATTAATTTATAGACATCATCAATCAATCTACATAAAATAGGAAAACATCTATAGATACAAAAAAATTAGCACATGCTTTACCTTACAAAAGGTATGCAGCATAATAAGATAAAAGTGAAGAGAAATAGCTCATTTTATGAACCATACAGATTAAAAAATACAGAACGTTCAGTTTAAGTTATCAAAAACAAAACTTTTTTAACTTCGCATTTATTTATAATCTGTAACAATATTAGAATATGCTAATTTTTCACCAGCAGTTTTCATGCTTCAAAGCATATTTTTTAAAGCAATTTGTGGTCTCGTCTTTAACAGTCTTGACTTGAAGGTTATGCATAATGAACTGATTAGGTATCTAATAAGAGTAAGAACCAGTTGTTTTCTTGCTTGTTATTCTCCTGTCGAGATGCATACCCAGGTATTGTACATGATCTTTTTGTTGTAACTCTTCATTATTTAAAGACACTGGTGGACGTGTTTTTTCTATTAGTAAATGTCTCCGCTAAATTTGTATTTTGTTAAGATTGGCCTGTAGTAGCTAAAAAGTAACGTTGAGATTTGGATGTGAAGCTATCTGTAGCTAACTCTGATAATATCGTTACTTATAGGCGGATCAGCTGTAAATAAAGATGCTGTGATCATCTCAGACTCTAAGTCAATTCTTAGTGGACTTAATAATACTGAGTTAAACCATAAAACATGTGAGCTGATATGTGACATTAAACAAAAAATGAGAAACAAAGATATAACATTTATTTGGGCAAAAAGTCACTTCGGGATAAAAGGTAATGAAATAGTAGACGAGCTCGCTAAGGATTCTACTCATTCAGGTATACAAGAACATATTTACACAGTATCAGACCTAATCAATTTTTATAATAAAAAAATAAATTTTAACTGGCAAGACAGATGGAAAATATTGGTGAATACTTCTCATCATCATATTGGTGAATACTTCTAATAATCATTATTACAAGATCCATCCTACGTTACCATCCCTAACAGAATTACCACACATATTCCATTATAATATATCTAAACGATCAGCAGCAACTATTACAAGATTAAAAACTAGTCACGGTGCTGTTCCTGCTCACCTGGCTAGATTAAACATTATAGAGTCAGGAAAGTGTTTATGCGATAATATTTCCCAGTGTGATGTTAATCACATCCTGTTTGGATGTATTAAAAATAAAGCACTCTCATCTACGTTTTATGAAAACCTGGTTAAAAGTAATGTGCAACTTCCAGTAAACATAACCCACCTACTGTCATTGAATCAGAAATCTATATACGAACTCATATGTAATCACTTATATGCATCCGGATATATAATATAAATTTAGTACAATCAAGTTTTTAATTGATAAACATAACATAAATCATTTAAAAATCTGTGTCAAAAGGACTAGTTTCCATGCCAAACACACTATCATCATCATCATCATCATCAGCTGTAAATATCAGTTAGGGAAAAAGTCGCAAAACACTACCCTGTGGAACCCCTGCTTTCATTAGATTTAGATTTGTGTACTGATCGTAATCTCTTATCTATTTTTTTTCCTATCTCTAGAGGTAGGAAATACCGATCAATAATTTAATGAAAGCACTTCTCTAAGTTTGCAAAGTAGACCAGTATGCCAAACAATCTTCTAGAGCTTTATTATTAAAATTACAGATTCTATGTATTTGCGCGGTGGTGTCATGTTCTTGTCTAAATCCAAACTGGTGGTTAGTTATTAGTTAGCGTTCTTCAAGAATTGGTTGCAGTCTATCCAACAGTAGTTTTTCAATAACCTTAGACATCATCGGCAGTGGGCTAATATGTCTATATAATTTATTGTCTTCTGTAAGTTAACCTGGCTTGGGTATTGCAATAATTTGTGCTACTTTTCATGGAATGGGATTCTCATTCGCTCATTCTTAGGATTGCATTGAGTATCTGTGTTAAGTACAGCATTTCTTTTTTAAAGCGTTCTTTGAAGATTTTAGCGGTAATCAGGTGGTATCCAGGAGATTTTTTATGGTTTAAGTCTGATTGTATCTTTTAGTAAACTTGTGTGGTTGTGAATTTGTCCATAGGAAGTTGATATCGTGATTCTTTTGCGTCTCGTTTTGTTACGTCAAGGTTATTATTTTTTTGACGGTTTGGCTTAAACACATTCACCAGATGATCGGTAAACGCTTTGGCTTTTTCTTTGTTGCTCCTAACCCATCTTCCATTACCTATTTAAGTAGAAGGGTTGGGTAGTTGAGGTCGATTTAATAATAAAATTAGTAAAATGAGTTGCAGATATTACCATTATGTCAATATTTTGATTTTTTATAAAAGATTTAGCCACATGGGCATGTGACTATTTGTTCCATTAGTGTTCTTAATATGCCTTTTAATTCCTTCATGTCGTTTGTGGTTTCTGTTTAAATCATATTGGTACTCTGTATTTCGTGAACATTCTTGTTTCTAGCAACTCTAGCGACTTGAGCAAAGCTTATGCCAGGTTGTACAAATTGTGCAGAGACTGAGTAAGTGTGGCTTGCAAGGTTTTCTTAGCTCTACGTACAGGAAATTTTTTCTTTTGTAGTTCTTTATAGACTCTACAATATTTACAGTTTGCGGGGTAATTTTTCCTCACAATGGACATATGTGCCATCCGTGGATTTATACTCGTGTGTGCATTGTCTGGTTGTGTGATCGCCGGTACATTTTATGCAGCGTGGTCTTAGTTAACAGTATGCTTTAGTATGTCCATAACGCCGGCATCTTAAGCACTGCGGTGTCTGACTTTTTTGGCGAGGTGGTTCGATTTTGACCTTATGGATCATAAAGTAATCTATTTCATATATTATTCCTTTGTTGTTTTCAGCTGGTTTTAGGTCAATAAAGAACATCGGAACCTGGTCTTTGGTTTTAGGATGTTTAATATTCCAAATGTTTGTAACAATATAACAAAGTTCTTTGAACGGTTTTTTTTAATAATTTTTAATTAAATAATAAATAATAAAACAGAACTAAGTCAGTTTTGTAAAAATTAAAAATGTTTAAAAACGAGAATTGTAACAAAATTTGATGTAAGTAACAGAAGAAAAACTATCCAAGATGGAAGATAAACAAAGTTCCAAATACGACCGATGGTATTTAATAATGAACATTAGTATGCTTTATATTAAACTTTACGTAACATTATTTAACCGGCTTTTTATAAGCAGTAAATGACAAAGTAATATTACCGACGAGACCCTATGCAAAGACGTCAAAGGTTATAAATGAAGAGATTCGAAATTCATTCATCGACAGGTATTTGTTATAAAGTGTGTTAAACGATTTGTAACATAAGTGGACTCGTATGAATTCCAGTATATTGATACAACTCCAACCAATATAGCAGCAAGTTTAAACAAGTTAGCATACCTAGGTGTTGCCAGAGTTAGTGTAATTTAACATCAATGAAGTGATGGTCTACATATTCTACCTATTAAAGGTACTCCCCCTTCTGCCCCTTTAGCTTTTTGGTCTCTTGGTTCACGGCTATGTATCAATAGGTTCTTGGAGTCCTGTAAGGTACACATTATGTTGATAATAAATTCATTACAACTTTTTCAATTTCGTACACAGTAACAGTAAGTCAAAAAATCAAAAAATATTTGATGTAATTGTAAATGTTGAGTAAGAAATTGTAAAGAATAATGTTCAAAACAAAAAACAAAACAAAATTGATGTTTTTTTTAAGTACTACCTATTTTTTTTACAATAATATTTTATTTGTTTTATTTGTTTATATACTTATGCCCGATGACCATTACGCTCCATTCAGTGGTCAGGATTGAGAGAGAGAGAGAGAGAGAGAGAGAGAGAGAGAGAGAGAGAGAGAGAGAGAGAGAGAGAGAGAGAGAGAGAGAGGAAGAGAGAGGGATGCTTATGCTAAGCATCTCTCTCTCTAATACACAACGGACAATTATTTTTACCTGTTGGTGTCCGGTATGGAGAAGTTTTACTGCACTTGAGGCTCTTGTGAGTATGGGGGTATCGAAGGCTGTTACGCATAAGCTGGTTTAAGAGTGGTAAATTGAGAGGTATTACAACGTCTATAAAGCAATCCGAACTAGTGAATATCATAAAAATACAAAAATATGAGTATTTTTCCCATGTTATGAGACACTCAGAGCGATATGGAGTCCTACATCTTATTATTCATGGCTAAATATGTGGAAAGAGGGGTCACTCTCAAAGAATAACATAATGGCTTCGTAACTTACGTGATTGATTTAATAAATTTTCGTTGTCACTATTCCGAGCTACAATGAATAAAATTATTATAGCCCATATCATAGTAAACATTTAGTAATGGACATGGTACAAAGAGACAAAGAAGTCGTGATTATAATAGTTAATGTATAAAATAATATTTGCAAGAAACCCATGTAAAATAATTATTCTAAAACTATTTTCTTGTTAAATTTCTGTACGAACTACTTAATACAATGAACATAAACCACAATTTTAAATAAAAACAGAATTAATGTTTCAAATATGACCCCGGAATTATTAAAGAATAGTTAAGTATTATGAGAGCACACTTGGCGAACTTAAATATATATATTTAAGTAAATATCGCATGTACATTCCAGCTATCCTTCAATAAAAAAATATTATTTATCAATAAATAAAAGTGAATCTATTTTGTTTTACCACTAAGCACAACCAATAAGTTCCTGAAATAAAAGGAACAATCTCTCCATGTTGCGAAATAATAATTTCCTCTGTTTACTATGGCAGCAAGAGGTTGGATATTCTACAGCAAACAGATACACTACTGATATTTACATTTTGTTATTCTGCTTGAATTACTTTATTCTTTTGTTTCCCTTCGAGGTAAAACTGGTCCTCGAGTGCACTCAATCCGTTCGTATGAGTTACTGGAAAATTTCTTTCATTTTGCTTTAGTAAATAAAGAAAATGTGAAGCTTTAATTTTTATTTCAAAAACGTACTACATAATTTGGAGGCATATTTAAAAAAAATAATAAATATCCCCTGTTATTTAGATTATTGGAGTAATAATATAAATTTGCTATTGACTTTATTTTTAAATAACCTTAACAAAAAATTGAACGTGAAGTAAGAAATAAAACTCTAATTGTTTAAGTCTCAATATTTGGTCACGATTTTATGACTTTTTCAGGAGAAAACTGCAAATTTATTAGAATTTTTAGACTTTAGAATAAATTGAATACTTTATTACTTACAACTATAACAGTAGAAATTTAAATTTCGCTAACTCGTCATCTGAATCACATTTTTTTTTTATTTTATTTTATGTTATTTTATTTAATATTATTTTATTTTATTTTGCTCTGTTTTATTCTACCCTGTTACATTTTAATCTAATTTATTTTATTGTATTCGGCGTTTATTTTATTAAAGCTGTAACGTCTAATCTTGTAAAGACCAGGGCGTTAAGCAACACCATACTGCGGGAAGAAAAGAGGGGAGAAATTCTTCAAATATCCCTTAGCATATTCAAGATAAAAACGCCCACCGTTCAATCCACACAATGGTGCTGTGCCCGACTGCCCAGCCCTGGGTTCGTTCCGTGTTCATTCTCTCTCTACACCAATCCCAGAAATGGACCGGAAATAAAAATACTTATTAAGACATAACAAAAGTATATTTATTTATAAAATAAAAAATAAACAGAATCTCTAATATGAATGTGAAACAAAAATAAATAAACTGAGACCCAAAAATTATGCTGGTTGCCGGTACGAAATAACAAAAATAAAAGAAAAGTACTCAGCTTTATTTTGTTCGGAATGAGTTGTCCAGTTTTTCAGGAAGGGTTCTGATCCTTGTTGAAGTTAGCTGCTGTCGGTGGATTTAATGGGAGTTGTTGATCTAAATAATGGTAATCATTTTCTTCCCATGTTACTAAATGGATTTCAAATTCCGTTCTGATGCATTAGTGGATTTCTATCAGTAGCCGTGTATACGGCACATACACTAACCAATTTAAGAATGATTGTAGCAATTGTAGTAGAGTGAAAAAGAACGAATAAAGATTCGTATCGGCTTATATAGAGTAGCGCGGCTACTAAAAATATTTATAATTTAGTGAGGTCGCTTTGGAATAATATAGTACGGGGGACAAGTACCATGCGGAGCTTAGTGTCACGTTCAATTGATTGATTGAAACGTTACAAAGCAAATAATTAGGGACGCACAACTGTGCATAAGTTTATGTCAAATTAAACGTGCTTTTATTAACCCTTTCAGTGCGAGAGTTACTTAGAAGTACCAGTAACCGGAACCATCCTTGTATCCCATATATTGATATCATGGAGATAATGTTTTTAGTGAATAGAAGATCCTATAAACATTTTATAATAAATTTTAAACAATTTAATAATTTTCATAATCGATGTTGTGTTGTTACTAAAACAATATGGTACTGCCGTGCAAAAGTACCGCCGAGATAAATTCAGAGTGAAAAAAATATTAAGGTATATTATAGTAACTATATATTTCAATTATTTATCTCACGGCATTCTATGAAACAGTTCTTATTTTGAATATTACATAGAAAACCTTCATATAAAGAGCAAATTGACATCGGCTTAGATTGTATTTTGTTCATACTACAAACTTCATATCTTTTACTTCAACCAACAAATTTTAGCCACTCATTTTCTATATTATTGGACAATTTTATTTCCGAAGAAACTCTAAAATTTTTCCGTTGTTCTTTTGCTCTTGGGGTCTTGTTTGTTGTGTGGGGGAATCAAAACAGAGGCTACTAGTATGGTCTCTACGAAAATCCAACAAATTTTTTGGAGGTGGCTATAATACTTCTTTAGCTATAACGAAACTATTTACAAAGTTCATTTCTAGGCATGTCCAAAAGAGTCGATGTCACCATTTATTAGATCTTCTGTCCAAGCCTTACCATTGCCTTAGTTGGTCTTGATGGTCTACACTGCCCATAGATAAGTCATAATCTTTTATTATTTGGCGTGCTGGAATGTCGATATTTTTGCCATTACGCTATTTTCGTTGCAATGTGGTTGATTCACTCCCATTGAAGTTGAAAGTACTATGCGATTATCCTTTCACTTAAAAAAGGAAATTCCTGTATTAGAATTACGGTAGTCAAAGTCATCTCTAGCAAGTTTTTTGTCTTCTAACAGGTTTTTAGGAACATCCTTTCTATTATATAGCTCGGATCGTACCACAGGCTAAAATGGTTTCACCTTTCAGTTTTTCTAGTAGTATTATAGTGGTGTAAAAGTTATCAAAAAAATAAATAATTTTATTTTTTCCCCAGTCTGTTCCTGTCAAAGATAAAACAACTTGTTCACCTAAATTATATTTTTTAAACTAAACTAAAGTTTTTTACAAAGCCTTTCACGTCAGTGTAATACCGGAGCTTATACCCTCTTTTTATCAGTTTCATCGGATTATATTGTTTAATAGATGATCGGCATTTGAATTATACAATTGATTCGTCGACACACATTTTCTACCCATCACAATAATTACCAAATTGAGAATTTAGACAATTCATCAAAGGTTTAATTTTATATAACCGATCGTTATTATTTTTTGGTATTAGCGAGTTGTCGTTTACATGCAAAAATCTTAAAATGATCTGAAACATATTCCTTGGCATAGTTTCTGCAACAAATGAAACAGATAGATCTTCTTGGCTTGAACGACAATTTTGGACTCCAGGAACTTTATGGTAACCCATTAAAAAGTTCCCGATAAATGCTAAGTGTTCTTCCTTGGACATATTCAGTTGTTTTCCCTTTTGTGTTGTATAAAGATTCCTCTGATAAGTTATATCTTCTATAATTTTATTTGTAAGTTCTAACAATTCGGCATCAGTCAAACTCTTTTTTTTTCCACCAAATGAAACAGATAGATCTTCTTGGCTTGAACGACAATTTTGGACTCCAGGAACTTTATGGTAACCCATTAAAAAGTTCCCGATAAATGCTAAGAGTTCTTCCTTGGACATATTCAGTTGTTTTCCCTTTTGTGTGGTATAAAGGTTCCTCTGATAAGTTATATCTTCTATAATTTTATTTATAAGTTCTAACAATTCGGCATCAGTCAAACTCTTTTTTTTTGTTCCACAATGTCTAAAATGAAAAACATATATTACAATTATGCCCAACGGTACTCTCAAGTACCAATAAAACAAATATTATTTTTAGTGACTAAATATGCAAAACTATTTAAACACAACAATTAGGTAAACAAAAAACAAACTTACCCTGCCATTTTTTAAAAGCAAAACACTGTAGGATTGATTTCAACAATGAAAAATACACTTTGAAGGAAGCACTTATACACAGCCCTGGCTACCATATAACAATGATACAAACAAATGAAGAATTCGCACTGCACATCGCATGACAGTAACTACAACCAATGAAATCGCCTTACTCAGAGCTAGACTTCGATGTACCGCTAGAAAATAATCCCTTAGCTAGTTAGAGCAGTTTTATTGTACAATAAATAAAGTGGTACTTACGTGTACCGGTGAGAAAGGTGGACAAGTTTTAATTTCGTCTGGGATTGAAAGGGTTAAAGAACGGCATAAAAATACGTCTTAACTAACTCTTTATAATTTATTTTGTTAATGATAGCATCCATTGTTAGTCATAGTATGGCGGCATCTTTTATTTATATTGCGATTTAAAATGAGAAAAACACTGTTTTTAAGGTCTTTCCGTAAAATAAAAAAAAATTATTTTCCACAAAACTTCTGATAATAACAAACACAACAAAATTTTAGAAAATAAAAAAATATTGGACTAATCTGCTTCTTAAAACAAGGCATTTAGTGTGCGAATTAGTCACATTATTTCGGGATCTGCGAAAAAACAACATAAAATTGTTTAATTGCTTTCGAATGTCTGTTGCAAGCTTCGATAAATTAGTTATGAAGATACAGGTTGATTTATAAAAACAGGACACCAGTATGCAAAATTGCATAGCACCAATCGAGATGCTCGCAGTTACACTAAGGTAAGAAATAACAGTCTAATAAATGCATATTACATTATTTTATTCTGTACAAAAAAACAACAAAAACGTAAACTAGAAATAGATAATGATTTATATCGCATCACATAAATCTTTTTAAATCCTACAAATGTCTTTCCAACCTTCTAATGTCTTGTTTCGGTTCTTATACTGTTTCAAAGTGTTATCTTGTAACACCGACCGTTGTTTAAGAAGATGGATAAGAAACTCGTTATCAATTTCGATAACATTTTTTAAATCTAAATTTACTACTTTTACTTCCAAGCAGAAATCACGAGATTTTCAGAAACCGACGACAAGCGTGAAAACTAGAATAGACTTGCTTGTAAAACTGCAATCGTTCACGGTCTCAAAATCATGTCGTCGCAGTGAACCCGCCGTGGTCCTACGATAGTCGTGTACGACTTTAATTTAAATCGTGTAATGTGGAAGCTTACATTTAATCAATGAGTTAACTGCTACACACAATATCGGAATATTGGAGGAACCAAATCAGAAAGGAGGAGGGCCTTACACGATATTGTGCAGTCAATTATCCTTTACGCGGCACCAGTCTAGAGTGAGGCGATAGAGATACCGACCTAGATAGGGTTCATGATACGAGTAGACAGAACAAGTCTGTTGCGAGTAGCATGCGCCTACAGGACTGTATCTGCGGCGGCCTTGTACACTATCGTGGATTGTGTTTCTATGCATGTGTTAGCAGTAGAAAAGAGACATCTCTATGAGAGAAGAGAATATTTGACAGCAGCCATGAAAAAATAAAAAAGAGAAAGATCACTATAAAGATGACAAGAAAAGTGAAACATCACAGAATATGTTACTCAGTAACCAAGATGCTGATCCCGAGACTAAGGAACTGGGTGGACTGTGGTCACAGGCGACTGGATTACTTTTTGACGCAAGTGTTCACAGGACGTTGGTGTTTTAGGACATATCTTCATATATTCAGAAAGACAAATACAGATAAATGCCTATACTGCGAATACTGTGACACTGTTACCCACACAATACTAGAGTGAAATAGATGGACAGTAAATAGAAACAGAATCTATAGAGAAATAGGTATGAACCCTGTTACTGTGAGAGAGATGATTGTGAAGATAACGGGAAGTAAGGAGCGATGAAATATTGTACATAATTATATTCGAACAGTAATTTAAAAAAAAAGACCAACGACAGAGACAAGATATAGATAAGACAAGGTAGTGCTCCGAAAATGTCATCAGTCTTACAGCGGCGATCTTACTTTCGAAGTACGGTACAAGCGACAGTCAACTGCGCACAAGTAGGAGAGGGTGGTTTTAGTTGTTAGATAGGATAACAGAAATGCATCTGTTTGCAGGACTTAAAAATAAGAATGTACTCACAGAAACAAATCCTTTTGTACAATATCCTTCCCAATTTCTTAAATTTGACTATACTATCTTAAACACTCCATACACACAACAGGAACTCTTAACTGCAGGCCTGACAACATCCCCTTTACATTCCTCAGAATTCCTCAGAAGAGGAGCAAAATGTGTAAGGGACCATAAACTACTGACAGCAAAATGGACATTAATTGGAAACATAACAAGACCCCCTCTACGGAAGAACCGTTGAACACTATGAGAGAAAAACAATACAATATAGAACTACTCCAAGAACAATCAATAAGAGAACTATACCAACAACGTCTAGACCAAAAATTAATAGAATTAAGATATGGCAACATCGAAGAAATATACGAGCATATAAGGCGAGTATAAAACAAGCAGCATTTGAAGCCCTTGGAGAAAAAGAACATATAACAAATAAATGGAAGGAATATTACAAGGAACTGTTAACAAAACAAAGACTATAATTCATTGGAAAAGAAAACAGACGAAGACGAAGCAGATCCCCACAACAAGAAATAGAAATAAGAGATAGGGAAATGAGAACGGCATAAAAGCAATCAAAAATAAGAAAGCACCGGGACCTGGAGGCATCTCACCTGAACTTATAAAATACGGATCAAAAAAATTACACCAGATCATACAATGGATATTTCAGAAAGCCATAAATGGAGAACAGCTCCCAAAGGAATGGACGGAGGCATATATGACATCTATATTTAAGAAAGAAGATAGAAAATGATGCGAAAATTACAGAGGAATAAGCGTAATATCATCAATAGAAAGATTATATGGGAAGATATTGCGATAAAAGATTCTTCATGGCAGGAAGATCATGCATAGACCACATATACACACTGGAATAATAGTTGGACAAGAAAAAAGTAAAAAATAGAGATATACATTGTGTAAGCTGCTAGATTCCGTCCATCCCGAGGCATGGCTGACAACTTAGTAATGTAATTATTTGACATCCAGAGCTCCTTCGACAATCTTTTATGTTCTACTTTATTGAGAAATTAAAAGAATACAATATAACGGGAAATACATTATCTTTTATCGAACAGTTTTCTAATCGCCGCCTAAAAGTATTAGTTAACGAAAAAGCTTCCTCAACCTACGTTTACGAAAATGGGATAACCCAAGGATCAATTCTAATTTTCATTGTATTAATAATAACTATTAATTATATTTGCAAAAATATTCACGACCTGGTGAAGTACAACTTACATGCTGACGACCTGATTTTATATAGCCGTGGTAAAGATACGTTCACAAATATAAACTTAATCCAAAAATCAGTATATGAAGTAACTTGGTAGTCTATAGGCTTTGGTATTCATTTCTCTGCTGAAAAATCAAAAGTACTCAAATTTAGTCAAAGAACACGTAGCATATTATTAGCTCAAATTACATTAAATGTTACTCCGCTTGCAGTAGCTAATGAACACAAGATACTAGGTTTGATTTTTGATAGTCGACTAATATTAAAACCACAGAGTAAAAACGTCAAAGCTAATTGCTTAACTAGATTAAATCCACTAAAATCTCTAGCAAACTATCACTGGGGAGCTAATAAAGATATCCTAATTAAGGTATACATATCTCTTATTCGCTCTCGACTGGATTACGGATGGTTTGTATACATGTCAGCACCAAAGATTTTTTAAGTACTCTTAAGGGATATCCAGTAATAACTTTAAATATTATCATTCAGAAGTTCCACACAATCCGCATCTATTCATACAGGAGAGCTCTACACTATCCTACTAGCGTTAAACAGCTTATAAAATCAAACTAAAGCCAAGAACACTGCAATATGTATAGATTCGCTGTCCCCCATCGACTCGATTAAAAATGTATTTTCGGAACATCCGGTAGTTCATACCATACATGAAGCAAATAACTGTCTTACCAGCGACACTCCTTTGAAGTTTAGTGGCCAAGCCGCCAATGACAGTTAACAACCAGAAAATTAATAGTCAGTGGCATATCACACAATATAAATTCTTAAATAAAATTGAGCAGTTATGTTGCTTTCAATAAATATGACATATTGCACTGAAAAAATAGTTACATGCAGGGCCGGCTTTTGTTGACATTCTTAATGGTGTAATTATTTTTGATTTACAAAAGGTTGCAAATACATCGCACAATGCAAAGTAATGGTGAAAATCGTATTGGTGGAACCATAGATGAAAATACTTTTTTGTTTATCCTGATGTTGGCATTGATAGACCAATAATACACCGATTCTTTTTGGCTTGTGTTGATTCAAGATATAATTAGTTCGTCATAGAATTTCCTAATAAATTATCTTACATTATCTTCAAAATGCAGTTCACAAATCCTATAATTATTATAAAGTAAATCCATTTTGAATAATAAATCTTCTCGTCTGCAAGCTTCTATCCACACTTTGGCACTACAAATTTTTAACAGAACAAATTTTAAACAAAGAACTTTTCCTGTATTTATAAATAATACTTTATTACTTACAACTATAAGAGTATTAGTATATTCTAAGTATATTGTAAGTCATGAAATATTTAACTTTTGTCAATATCTAATCTTAATAAATTTACAGTTTTCTTCTGATTAAGTCACAAAATTGTCACTAAATATTGAGATATAAAACAAATAAAGTTTTAATATTTTTTATTTGTAATTCCCATTTAAAACTCCTAAATATTTTATGTACTCCGATCCATATATTTGATCTTTGCTATTTATATTTAACGAATTAAAAATTGGCAGACAACTTTTGTATATAGCAAAAAGTAGATGAGTCTTTAGTTTTTTCACAATTTAATGTAAGTTTGTTTATTTGCAACCATGTTTTTACAATTTTGAAGTCTTGTTCTGTTGTAATTTTAAAATTTTCCCTGTTATTGATCTAATTATGTTTCCAACAATTTGTAGTTTGAGCATTTTAGTAATTTCTTTGTTACGTTTAAATCAAATATCCTCGTGTATAAAACCTTCTATATATTTTTATTTCCTAAAAATACTATATTCGTATGGTTGTCTTCGAGCGCGCTGACACTCGGCCACCATCTGTTGATTTTTTGACCTGAGCCTTCGGAGACTTGCGTCTTTCAAAAAAAGAAATAGCACTGACACCAAATTTAATGTTTTTATTTTAAACTATCCCTTGGCAGACCAAAGTTTATTTTTTATTGATCCACTTAACGAGAGCTCGGACAGACACGTCGGCGTCGGCTTACTGTTCGAAAGTCAAACTAATACTATTATGTAATAACTAATAATAATTACAAAGCAATAGTAATTACCTGTTATTATTCTTAGGAAATCTAAATAAACTTATTCCTTTTCCTGTCACAGATGAACATCCGCGAATCGCACAAACATAACCAGACATTTTGAGTCTTGTCCAGTCAAGTCTGAGTCTCAGCCAATTAGACCTTGTTCAGAATGTACTAGATTTCCTTCGAGAAACGAACTTGTATTACAAAATTTAGTGTATTCTTTTATTACTTTCTCTTTCACATAATCCTTTATTGTAAATTATACCTAATGTAATGTAAAATGTTTAGTAACAAAATTAACCCAATGTCACTAACCTTGTAGTTAAATTAAACTAAATAAAAAAAAAAATAAATAATACAATTTATTTTAAATTCAAACCACATTGTATTTAACCTAAACTTTAAAATAATTTTTATAAAAATAAGTACATTATATATATATCTAAATTATAAATGCATACTTGCATAATATTTGTGCATATTTTTCTTTGTGCATTTTAGCCAATTTTAAATTGCATATTGTACAAAAATTAAAATAGAAATTCTCAACGAATTTGTGCTACCACTTGTAGTTATTGCACCTTCATTATAAACTTATTTTCATTGTTTTTAACGCAATCCTTTTTAATCATTACTTTTTTTTTTCGATTACCACAATATATTCGAGTCAACTTTCGAATCTAGATTTTTAAAATAGATAACTTCCAATATTTTCCTAATTTCTGTTATCAAACCAAAATATTATGTAATGGGACAATAAATAACTACGCCACCAATGAACCACCCCAGCAACTGGCCCCAACTTTTTAAGCTGTTGTCCGGAATAGTTTTCCTGTATCAGATACGCCACATTAAATGGAAAAGTTTCATTGTGAGAGATAATCTTTCTTTTGTCCCCATATTTTCATCGTAGAAAGTTACGGTTTTGTTTTTCCGCCCGTCAACCATCAATTGTTCGAAACCGACACGGTTAGCACCCTTCCACTTCCTCCTTTACTTCGATGTCATATTTCTATTTTCTAGCCTTCTTAAAATGTACGACATGCCGTATGACATATTACCTAAGGAGACTCATCTCAAAAACAAAATGGAATTTATAATCCATATTCATACAGTTTTCATTTTCTTTTGTTTTATATTAGATATTAGCTGTATCGAATTGTTTTAGCTAAAAAGTAGTTACCAAAATATTGTTTTATATTACACTTATTTTCAATATTATCTCTTTAAAATACAGCAAGGTTTTTAACTCATTAAATTGCTGCATTTTATAAGAGTTACATTTTAGTTGATATATAAATTTACCTCATTTTCTTCCATGTTTTATTTAGGATATGTTATGACAACTCTATTTTTCTATTGAACCGTTCTTAGATTTCACAAATTAATGATTTTGTTCCGGTAGCGGGTAGGAATTTTTTCTGGATAGTCCTATCAGGAAAAGTGAGTCAATCGCTGGACTCCAACTCCACAGATGCCATTTGTTTCTCGATCCGGAAAACTGGTACCTGCTTATTTACTTTTCAATGTGATTTATCAAGCTCTGATTTTGATCGAATTATTTTTAGTTTACATATAGTATATGAATATTTATGTGAGAAACCAAGAAATATACATTTAAATAAATTTAAAAAGAAGAATATAGGGTATTACGTAAAACTTAATTTAAAAGTCTAATAAAATTAAACAAAACATGAGCAAAGAGGAACTAAAGGTTGTAAGAACTTTACAAAATGACGACTCCAAAATTATTATCCTACCAGCGGACAAGCAAATTTAACTTTAAAAATGGATACAATTTAATGTGAAAACAGAATTAAAGATCTAATAACAAATGTACCTTATAAAGAATCAACAAATGATCTAAAGAAGCCTTTGGAAAACAGTATATATAGAACTTTATTTAAGTTTAATGATTATTCAACAAATTGTTAAAAAAGATTCATTATACTTCATTACAGTAAGACACCTCATTTTTATGGAGTACCGAAAGTTTATAAAATGATTACACCACTGAATTTTCCTTGTAGTGAACTGTAAAATTTTTTATTGAATATTATACAACTATTTGCATATAAAAATGACACATTTATAAAAAATACACAACATTTTTTAAATAAATGATCGAAGTTTTGACATAAATTGTTTATTTACAAATGTAACATTAGATAAGTCTGGGAATGTGGGAAGTCCTGTACACCGTCCTGCATAAAAAAAAACGATCTAATCTACCGCATTCAGTTTTTAGCTGAAAGTTAACCCAAGGTAGTTTATATCGAAATACTATGACCATGGAACTGGTCTACCCTGTTGGCTTCAATCGATCCCTGATAGTCCATTAAGTCGAGGCAAATAACTATAAACGAGTGAGCAGTGTTACAAAAATTCCGTAAGATTTATCCCACATAGACAAATCTCTTGCCAAAAAGAAAGAAGTGGTTCCATAACATTCAAGATAACATCGAACATTCGAAAAATGTCTATTGAAGCTTGGAACATCAGAAAATATATATAAACAGATGTTTTTGACAGTTTATTACAGTAGTATTTTGAGTTTATAGGTACAGTCTGTCCCTAACCCTTCTTTCAGTGCGTCACTAATTTTGACCTCATATAGGATTTTAAGAATGACAAGAATTATTGCATGACATTTAAGTTAAATCTGACAGTTGCAGGATCGTAATCGTCTAAATGTGAAAAGGTTATTTTTTTTTAAAAATATGGAATAAAAACTTTTTTTTAATTTACATATTAGAGATCCCGTCCTGTATATAAATTTTTATTGCGCAAGTTTTTGTGCTAGTTTTATACAATGTTTTTAATTCTAATTTCATTGCTGAGAGATATGCTTTTAGCATATCCTGAAGAAGCGAATGAATTTTACGAAAGCTTGATAAAAGAACAAAGAGTTTTACTTATCCTGCCCTAATACTGACTGCAACCTCAAAATAAAACTTTAGTTTACATAACTTGTCAGTTAATAATACCGAACTACTTATATATATATATATATATATATATATATATATATATATATATATATATATATATATATATATATATATATATATATATATATGGATATATAATATATATTTTAGAATTAGTATTTTAATATATAATGTACCTTACTTGTACTATACCATGTGGTGTTTTATAAATTTAAACTCATTTTAAAAACAATAAATTTCTCTCTCTCTCTCTCTCTATCTCTTATTCAAAAATATAAGAGATGGTTCATGTAAACTTGGAAGCAGTTTTTCTTTTAACCATTCCACAAACATCTCCGTATTCATGTTATCGTGATAATCAGCCGATTTTGATTTTCAGTCGATAAAACCATTTTTTCTAACCGCATGCAATATAATAATGTCTCTTTTCCGCAGTATCGGTGTGTTTTTATAAGTTTTATATCGCCGTCCTGTAAAATCAGTTTTATCTCACCAATAGCAAAACTCCACGTTTCATCTAAATAAACAAATGAGATAATATATTAATGGAAAAAAGCCACAATTAAAGGTTAAAATAAGTTTATTGACGTTTCAATATACACATCCGTAATCGTTCTCAAAATACAATTATTAGTATATTAAACAAATTAATTTTTTTAACTTGGTAAAAAATTCTTCTAATAATTTAATTTTATCTGAGTCATTTATATTGACAATTTAGACATACATTATACATTTTAAAGTAAACGACTTTAAAATGATATTGCAGATATTGTTGAGTTGCATTCCTGGGACGACTTAGTTGTAAGATAGTTCATTCGATTACATGAAATCAACTTTAACTTGAGAATATCCGTCAAAAAAACCCATATAATTCGTCTTTCAAAAGACAACCAGTAAAATTCTTCTGTTAGTGATTCCATACTAAATCATGAGGAAAAAAACCTCATAATACTATCCCGACATGGTAAGTATTTTGTCTTACATATAGTCTACTCTCAATATGTTACTGACTTACTAATACTGGTATTTTATTTTTATTAACTTCCTCTTTTAATATGAGTAACCAGATCCTAGTGCATTCTGCAGAGGAATTCGCGACTCACTTGATCTCATTTAGCAAAATTAGAGCCCCTTCTTTGCTTTTTCACTTTTTACCATATGTTTTTTAGGAGTATACTTAAATCATTTAATTAAATCCCATGTTCATTTTCCCATGCGTGTTTACATATTTGAGATTTATCAAATTCTCTATTTTTAATCTAAGATTGATGTTCACTTATTCTAACATTTAATGGCCTTGATGTTTCACCTAAATAAAACTGATCGCACTCACAAGGTATTTTATAAATACAATTCTTTGTTCTTTGTTGTTCATTGTTAGGTTTACTTTAAAAAAAAAATAGATCTCAATGTGTTTGTTGTTTTGAATGTTGTTGAAATGTTGAATTTATTTCCTATCCTTTTAAGTTTTTCTGATAATCCTTTTATGTATAGTATTGTTATTTTCCTCACATTATTTCTTGTGTATGCTGTAGGATCTCGTTCTAAGTTGTTTTGTTCTATTTGGTCGATCAATTTTGGATCTATCGTAAGGTTTTAATGATTCCGTTTTTAATATTGATATTGTGATTTAATTTGTAATTTAAATATATGTTAGTGTTTGTTGGTTTTCTATACACCTGAGTCTCATATCCAGTATCGTTCTTAGAGATTTAAACATCCAGGAAAGGTAGTGTGTTGCTATATTACTTTTTCATGGTAAATGTTATTTTCTCTTTTTAATCGTTTATATTATTTAGGAATGTGTCCAACAACTCTGATCCATGAGGCCATATTGAAAATATATCATCTACATATCTCCACCATACTGTGGGTTTGAAATTTTATTTAGAAAGGATATTTGTTTTACAATCTTTTATAAATATATCGGCTAATAATGGAAACAAACTAGAGCCCATTGCTAGACCAAAATTTTGAAATATTTAGTCTTGTTCTAGTTGCCAATGTATTATCACTTTTTGTCTTGACTATATTCAACGTCTCATCCAATGTTATATTTGTAACTAAACTATTTATGTTCAAACTTACTGAAATATTATTTAAATTAAATTTAATATTTGATAATTTATTTAAAAAAATGTTGTGTATTCTTTAGAAAAAATAAATAATTTATTTACAAATGGTCCATTAGATGATCATGCAACCTCTTCTGCCCACTGCTGGACATAGGTCTCTCTCATTTTTTGCCACTCTCATGATTCTTTGCGTTTTGTTGTCATTTCTTGGATATTCGTTTAATGTCGTCCATCCAGCGTGTTGGTGGTTGTCCTCTGCTGCGTTTGTCTTCTTTTGGGCGCCAGTCAATTAGTTTTCTGGTCCATCTTGAGTCTTTAAGTCTCACTATTAGACCTGCCCAATTCCATTTCAGCTTGGCTATACATTCGACGACATCAGTGATACCTGTCCTTTTCCTTAGGAGATTTCACCATTAGATAAGACGTTAAAAATATTACCATCATCATTAGTGCTATAGCCCTATAAAAGAGCCTCTACCTTGCCAAGTCTCCAACGCCAGTCAGTTCTATCCATTGCCAACTGTTGCCAGTTTGCTGCGCCTATTTTTTTACCATCCTCATCTACACCATCCCTCCATCTGAGTTTTGGCCTACACCTACTTCTATTTCCCACAGGTTGTGACATAAGGATTCTTCTTGGAGTTTTGTTCTGCTGTGATCTTGATAGATGTCCTGTCCATCTTAGTCTTCCAATTTTTTTAAAAGATACTACGTCTTTACTACCAAATATATGTTTATATCTGTGATATATCTCGTAGTTGTACCTCCTTCTCCAAACACCATTTTCACAGATGCCACCAATTATTTTTCTCAGGATCCTTCGTTCAAATATAAGCAGGAGGTTTTCATCTGCCTTGGAAATGGTCCATGTCTCCGATCCATATGTCAACACTGGTTGTATAAGGGTTTCATGGTTATTTTTGTTTTTTGGCTTAAGTTTCTGCTTCTCATATATTTACTCAGTCCAAAATAGCATTTGTTTGCTAGGATTATTCTTCGCTTGATTTGTTTCGTCATGCCGTTCTCCTTGGTGATCAGGGAGTCTAAGTATGTAAATTTGTTCACCACTTCAAAAGTAGAGTTATCAACCGTGAATTGGTAGCCGATATTTCTGGCTCTATTGTTGAGTGTTGAAGCCATTATCTTAGTTTTCTCCTCATTTACTTGCAGGCCCATATTTTTTGAGGCATTTGACAAGGTGGTATACATTTCTTCCTAATATGGACTCATGGATCAGAGTTGTTGGACATATTCCTGAATGATATAAATGATAAAGAAGAGATAATAATAACATTTACCATGTAAAGCAATATAATAATACACTACCTTTCCTGGATGTTTTAATCTCTAAGAACGATACTGCATATAAGACTCAGGCGTATAGAAAACCAGCACACACCAACATATATTTAAATTACAAATCAAATCACAATATCAATATAAAAAAGAGAATTACTAAATCCTTATACGATAGAGTCAAAACTGCTTGTTCTAACGAAAATTCGTTCTAGCAGAAAATCATAAATTACATTAAAAGGCTTTACTGCAAATACCTTGTTTTTAATAATATGGCACCAAAGGTTACAAACCAAATCAAACCAAATCCAAAACAGCCCCAAATTCGTGAAATATACCGTAGATGTGGTACAATTGTTTGTACTACGCCGCTGACCTACGTCATATTTGGAACAGTAGTAAAACCATATTGATTCTGTAAAATTTATGTCCAGAGCTTTATCTCTTGAAATCATTAACAAAATTAAAATAAGCTTTATTTATCACGAAATAATTTATGTTGTTGTATTGCCTGCAATGTTATTTTACAACTTTTTGGATTAAAGTATAAAATTTCCATATCGTAAAGGCAATTTCACATATAAAATTAATGTCGCTTGGCATAAACCGCGAGTTACTTCATATCTCTCCATTGCATTTTAAAGTGCATTAAAGCAACCTCCTCGACTGTTTTAGTGAGAAAACCGCCAAGCTAAATGCCTAAACTAATAGCAAAATCTAATGTAAAATGCAAATTAAGTAGTTTTTTCTATTTTCTTAACGAAGTATACCCGGAACTTATATTTTAACTTAATGTAAGAAATTTGTCGAGATTTTTAGAGCAAAAAGGAAAGCAGTTACTTAAATATGGACAGTAAAATATTTTACGATTTTCGTCGACAAAAGTTGTAAACTTTTGAATGCAAATTAATTTTAACGGAAATAAAATATAAATCTTGCTTATTGAAAGCACATTCTCACGTTCTAACATATTTTTTGTTTTCGGAAAATTCGGGGATTATCTTAACATTTTATTTGATATCTTAATATTATATTAAGCTAAAAGTAGTGAGTGAGCTAAAAGTAGATTTTGTGAGTTTTCCATTTTTTTTTTAAATAAATATGTACACTTACAGATGACCTTTTTGTAATATTATATAAGTATGTATGTTACTACATACAAAGAAAATAAACCATAAATACCTAATTCTTTTTTGCCAGACAAGACTAAGCTCAAAGACTCTTCCTATTTGGAGTTACATTAGTTTGCTATGCACCCAAACCATAAAAAGCGGTACTTTTGATGTTTTTAATGCATCACAGTGGTACTGTAAATAATGAAACAAAAAAAATATCGAATTCTGTAATTAAACCGAAGGAGGAGTCGGTGCATTAGTAGAAAAATATTCAGTTGATTCTACACATCGTAGTAGTCAAAGATGGTAGGTATCTAACTATTTTTTATACCATTACGTTTCAACTGTTTTAGTCTGATATGAATAAGTCTGAATAAGGTGCTTAAAATATCCACGATCATTGGATAGAAAAACAGAAGTAGTTTGCGCTAGTTGCACAGCGCGAATATACCAAGTTTGTGAAACCGACATTTACAGTGTGTGTTGCTTATACAGTAAAACCTCTGTAAGCCACCGCACCTATAAAGAGATCACCTGCAAATAACGACCAATTGGGTCTCCTGCTAATTAGAAATGCAAATTTTCGTTCTCGTATACCTCCTTATACCGTCCTCTTAAATAACCGCGGGCACCGATAATCGGAATTTCGTAGTATTTGTCAATGGTAAAAACATCATTGTTACAAATGTTATACCTTGGCAACAAGAACATATGCATTGAAAATTGACAAGTGTCTTGAAAGATAAACTGCAAAACAATGAACTATAGCTTTAGTCTGTGCAAATATGGAAGGTGAAGAGGAGGAAACTCTTACCATAGGCAAAAGCAAAAATCTTCGATGTTTTAGGAAGGCCCATATCGAGAATTTGCCTCTTGAATAGGTGTCAAACAAGAATTTGTGGATGGAAGCAGACAATATGACGAGATGGCTTCATAAATTTGACAAAAAGATGAAAAAGCAGAATAAAAAGGTAGTATTGTTTTTGAAAATTGCTACATCTCACTCAAAGCTTGTCCTGCATAATGTTAAACTTTGTTTTCCACCCAATACTACCTCACATGGTCAACCCTTGGACCAAGGCATTATCCAGAATTTTAAAATAATTTATAGAAGCTATTTTATTAAGAGGGTTTTAACTAGTATAGACAGTTGTTGTTGACGTCAAAAAATAAAGAAAAACAATACCATAACCAATGCTTTAATATAGATTGCAGTAGTTTGACGTACTTTGTCGCCGATAACAATAAAAAAATGCTTTTATATGTAATATAGTTGCAAATTATTTTGAAGCAGACGAAACTATTTCACTTGTACAACTATTTTCCACCATTAAAGACAGATTAGTGGATTTAGAACAATTTGATTTAATTGATAGTTATGTTCCAACAGAAAGTAAAGAATTAACTATCAACGACTATATTAAAGAATTAGCAGAAATTATGAAACTATCCCTAACTCTGCACCCGAGGATGAAGAATCTGAAGTTTTTGCAGTCTTTAATATATCTAGCCTATCTAAAGTCTGTGTAAGTCTCAGACATTAACAAAACTTTTTTATTAATGAGAACAATTGAAGGTGCTATGTCAAAAAAAAAACAAGTTTCGAGAAAAACGGTTTTGAAGGTTTGGACTCTCTGGTGTTTGTTTATTATAAGAAAATAAAAGGTGACAAATTTTTTAATAATGTACTGGAATGTTACCTATTAAACAGTTCAATGTGAATAGCTAAAATACAAATGCATAAAAAGAAATAAAACATTTTGTAGAAAATTTTGCAATTTTTACAGGGCAAAAAGGTGTTTTGTCAAAGAACAAAGAAACATAATATTTTTATTGTAACAGTAAACTTAAAATCTATATGAATAAAACGAAAAGCGTTTCCTTATGAAAAAAGAGGATGTGGTAAAATTTTTCAGGTGTTGAGTGCTTTATTGATCCTTGAACAAAAAAAAATTAGGGTCAATTGGTATACAGATGAGGTTGACTAGCTTACCGCAATAAATGATCATAAAGCTCAAAGGTAATGCATCAGATTGTCTTCTACAAATATGGCAACTGGTTAAAGTAGTCTTGAGCCGCAGAGCCACAAAATATCTTCAGCTATTGGAGATTCTTCTATTTCATCTTACTTATGAATAAAAGCGCTACATGAAATTTTTATGTTACAGAAATATTTTAAAGGTAAAAATGTGTATCTTATTTTTATACAAGTGATCAGGTAGTTCAAACTGGTTGCCTTCTAATTTGATTTAAGTTTTAAATTTGAGATCAGTAAGAGCAGTAGTTTACCACTCACCATTGTAACTGTCTCGGTGAAGTATCATCCTTGGATGTTCTTTTTCTATTTTCATTTCCCTAATCGGCCTAGAAGGAAATGGGCATGTTCCTCTATAACGTCTATTGCAGAATGTTGTCCAGGTTCTGAAGTACGTTTGGTCAACGTTTTCTACTTGAAAAGGAGAGAGTTTCTTTCTAGCTATTCGAAATACTTCTTGCTATTGTTCTGGGAGTTCCACTCGTGTTTTTTAATTTATTAATCCAAAATCTTTATCACACTCCATGTACGAATGGCCTCTAATTGGAAGAAAAGTAACCTTAGTCAAATCTAGTCTTTTTTCTACATGCACTACATAGTGTAGAAAATGAAACAGTGTAATTTTTGTTCTGTCCTCCACAGGAATCGCAGAATATTTTTAGTTCACGAACTTTAGGGTTAAGATAATTATATACAAAATTATGTAGCAAAGAGCAGACATCATCTCTCCCTTTTTTCCAACTCTTTCGGAATACATGTAAAATATGCTTTATGATGTAGACAGAACATAGATATTGAATGCATATGTAGACAACTGCCTTTTATAATAGATGTCACTCGTACTAATATTCCGAACCAGAAGATTTTTTGAAAAATCGATGCAGATTGCTTCCGTGGAAATCACCTTCTGGCTACGTGTTCTGGCGTCACTCTTTCTTTTATAAAATTGTTTTGCTTTCGTTTTGTGTAATTTATTATCTATGTTTAATTGGTTTATATCTGCCTCTAGTTTACGATGAGTCAGATTTTTTGTTTGCGATAAATTGAGTTTTTCAGCTTCTATACTTTAATTCTTGGCTAAATACTCGTCGCATTGACTACATGTGTCAGATCTAGGGTATCCAAATGATATGTTGAACTTGGTTGAAAAAATAGTCCTATACGATTCATATGACACATGCTCATTTGGAAACTTTTCACAGAACATATTAAACATTATTTTAATATTTAGTTCTTCTGGTAGGTATACCTTAGCCGTATCATGCATACTGTAATGACTTTTACGACTTCTAAACGATCTAATATGACTTTTATCTTACTTTTTGCTTCAATAGACAGCTTGTGTGGCCGATTAGTGTGCTTACCTCTACGATCTTTTGGTGCATCTCCTGTTAGTTTAAATGATTGCTGCAGCACTGCCAACTTTCTTTGACCTATTCCATGTATAAATGTAAATGCCTTTTTACATATTTCAATATCTTCAGTATGCCCATTTATGTTGTTTACAACTCTTACACGGTACCGGAAAGAAGAATCGTGAAGAAGAACATCTTGTTCTTATTGCCTTGGTCTTCGTTGTTTGATCGGAAGGGTCGTTATGAAACCACAAACATATATATTCTGCTCATCAACTGAGTTGAGTAGATTAAAACTCTGGATGATTTTGTTCCTAGCATTATCTGGTACACGCTCAAAACACTTTAATCTCTTACACCTACAGTGCTTACCCATAGTATGGCTTCTCAAATTTAATAACTTATTTATATCTTCCATTTTCCATACTTCTTTCTTTTTTTGCTATTTCTATTTGAAGGCGAAATGTCGTTATCAACGATTTCAGGGTCAATTTTCTCCATTACTTAGTTTTTGTAACAAACACAAGTTCCCTGACGAAAACCTTCTTAGCCTGACTAGAGAAATTTAAATATGTTATTATTCATGACTGAACACGTTCATAGCGGTGATTGATTTATAGAATGGTAGTCTAGATCACTGGCTAACAGAGGGGATCAGAAATTCATGTTCTCCAAAAATTAAAAATTGACATAACACCTTCTTTGCCTGTAAAGTATTTTACAGGCAAAGACAAGACAAATATTTTAAGCTTTTAACAAAATGTGATTATAAATTTTTTTTAAATAAATTAAAAAGTATAAAGCAATCAATAATTTGCAATTTAACAATACAGTGTGTCCAAAAACAAATGCAACCTATCCTCAAATTAACGTCATTATGTTTATTTATGTTTCTGATTAATTGAAATTACTAAATTAAAGCTTAAATTACAAGTCAAGAATTTATAAAGCCAGTGTAAGACCAATAATAACATATGTCTCAGAAACAATACTCGACACAGCCACAACAGAAAGGCTACTGGAAACGGCAGAGATCAGAGTACTGAGAACAATTACAGGAAATACGCAGAGAGATAAAAAAAAGTGTGTACAGTGTATAAAAAATGGACACTAAAGAGAAAACAATAATCGAATAATCACATAAGCAGAATGTGGGAGACCCCTGTGGTCAAATTAGCATAAAATAAGTCACCAATGGAGTGACAACCTTCTATAAAGGTATTAATCCTACAATGAACAAGCAGAATTGCTTATAAAGAGGAAGAAGAAGAGGACGATGAGATTGAAAGTAATAAATAATTGGAAATTAAAATTAATAATTAATTAAAATTATATTTAAAATGTAAATAAACAATGTAAAATACAGATCAGTTGCTTTAATTCTCCTGCCAGTCTGCTTTACCGACTAGCTTTTGATTCACAGAAGGTGGTCGTTGTTAGAAGGTTTAACTGTAATACGATATAATTGCTCATACGAATCAGTTGTAGCTTTTATCCTAGCATTTTTTTTATTATTTAAAGGCAACCGCATCAACCATATTAGTTATTAGCGGATGGATTTAATGTAAACAATAACTATTACAAATAACAAATAAATAACATACTTATATGTGGTTCAATATGTTAGTCTCTTAAAAATTTCATAATATTTTCACTGGTACACTCACTAAAAATATCTCTTATAACTGATGGAATTTTATTAGTTAGTCTTTCAGTACTACATTTGGAACACTCGGTTAATACGTAATACGTTCACTGTTAACGGCTCGTCACAACTCGTACATTTTGGTTGAGGTTCCTTCTTCATGAGAGATTCATGTGTGAGTTTGTTGTGTCCTAATCGGAGTCTGGCTAATACAACCTGAAGGAAACGGCTAGGGACGTTGTTACTCCATCGTCCAAAATTTGGTTTAATTTCTTTTAACTTCCCTTTTAACTTTAAGGATTTTTATTCCCAACATTTAGTCCAATTACATATCAGCTTTTGTTTAAAGTATGGATTGAGATCTTCTGCTAATTGCTTTATTATCGGTCTATTATTTTGGGAATTTGCTATTTCTCGAGCATTTTTATTAGCTAGTTTGTTTCCTTTAATGCCTATATGAGATGGTACCTACACGAAGACTAATGTTTTGTTTTCCAGCTGCTGCATCTTGTTTTTAATTAATTTAGCAATCGGGTTGCAAGTGTACATTTTTGACAGTATATGAAGGGAATTAATTGAGTCAGTAATAATAAGGAATTTATCTGGTTTGACTGTTTGTATGTGATTTAGAGATCTGTATATTGCATACATTTCTCCAGTTATTACAGTGGATTGATTCTATGGGCAATTTAAAACTTTTTATTATGTCTGTTATAACAAATGATGATCCTACACCAGAAGTTGTTTTATATGCATCTGTGTAAACTTGAAAATATTTAGGGAAAGAAGAAAGTATTCTATTTTAATTGCTTATAAATATTTGTGGATTAGCCTCAGATTTGTGATATGATGATAGTTCTAAAAGTAGGCATAGATATTAACCAGGAAGGTGACGTGTTTACGTTTTCTGAATGTGTTGAGGGAAAGTTAAAAATTTCAATAGAGTTTAAAATGTTTTTGATCCTTAAATGAAATGGTAAATATGTTCTTATATTGATATTTAGTAACAACGACCGAGTAAGAAAATTGTTGTCAGGTTGTAGTGATGATTGTTTTGAAGCGTAAGATAGACTAAGTAATTTACGTCGTTCATGTAATGATGGCTCTCTAAGTTCCCAATCGAGGCTTGCGACAGGAGTTGTTCTATTAGCTCTAGAAATTATGCGTAATGCATTGTTGTGTATAATATCTAAGAATTTTAAATTTGACTTCGACGCTGAAGAATATGCAATGCATCCGTAGTGAAATTTTGATCGGATTAGGCTTCTATACAACAGTAATAATGTATCTCTGTTAGCACCCCATTGTTTGTTGGCTAAACATTTAACAAGATTTATGCCATTTTGACATGATATCGCCAATTTTTTAATATGTGGTTTCCAACTTAAAGTTTCGTCGAATATTATGCCTAAAATATTTTATCTCTGTACTTCGTTTCAAAAACTTTGTGCCGAATTTTAAGGCAGGTATGTTAGTGTGAATAGGCTTTTTGAAAAAAAAAAATAATATATTGTGTCTTGTCAGCTGAAAAATAGAATCCACTCCATTAGACAAACTTTCGATTTTATTTAGTTCTTCTTGTAAAAGTTTGACCATCGAGTTAATATTTTTTCATCAGCATATAATCTAGCCTGTGCAGGTCTCTGGAGATTTTTTATAACATCATTCATTGCTATTAAAAAAAGTGTAGGGCTAATTACAGATCTTTGTGGTGTTCCATTGTCTTGAGACTTAATACTAGGAAGTTCTCTATTACTACGTACTGAAAATTTCCGTTCATTTACAAAGTTATTCAAAAATGCCAACATGTTTCCTTGAATTCCCCAAGTCTGCAGCTTTGTTAATATTCTGTGTTGCCATGCTAAGTCAAATGCTTTATGGATGTCAAAGTAAACAGCTATGCATTTCTGTATGTTACAGAAGGCTTCATTAATTTGACTTTCTAATTGTAAAACATTGTCTATAGTAGATCTCAAAGAACTAAATCCAGCTTGTTCCGGTATAAGTAAATTGTGATGTTCCAATGCCACATAATGTCTATTATTTATTATTTTCTCTAGCAGTTTGCAAGTAGAACATGTAAGTGCTATTGGCCTATATGATTCTGCTGCTGTAGCCGGTTTGTTAGGTTTTACTATAGGGATGACAATAGCTTGTCTCCATAAGTCAGGAAATTTTTGTTTACACCAGATTGTATTAAAAAGATTCAATGGGTAGGTTGAAGCTTCGTTAGGTAACTGTTTTAAGAACATTGCGGGTATGTCATCTGGACCTGGTGATGTGTCTTTAAATATTTGGATTGTTTTTAATAGTTCTGTTTTATTAATTGGAGTATTTATATCATCGTTATCCTTTTTTTTATTTGTTTATTTATTGGTGTAGGAAGGCTTAACTGAATTTGCGTGTTGGAAAAAAATTGTGTTATATAACTTAATTTTTTATTTACAAGGAAATTATTGCGGTAGTTATAAAGTACTCAACTTTTTGAGGTTATTTGTTAGTTTTATTTTTATGTTTAATTCAAGTACATTAAAAATAGTTGTTTCTGTTTGACTTATAACAAAATTAAGAATTTTAATTGACAAAGATTCTTAAGTTATTATTGTAGTTTTTTTTAATTAAACAAATATAAGTTCGCAAAAAAAAAGGTCAGTACGACCCCACCTTACCATATACACTATAAAAATTGGACCTCAGTAGTTACGGCAAAAAGTAAATAATTGTATAACAAAAAAATACTTTTTATAACTTTATAGCTCTCATATTTTTATCTAGGTTCTTTTAAAATAAAAACACAATAATAAAATTCTGTATATTGGTTATAAACTTCGATATTATTTTCGAGTTCAAAAAAACTTCCACTGCTTCTTGAATAGTAATGGCCTAATTCACGTTAGATTTCTGTAACGTGCGATGTAGCCATTATGGATAATAGTCATTCCTTGTAATCCTCATGATAGGGAATGTGTAAAATATATAACTGGCAACCCGAAAGGGTTTCGAGACGGTTCTGGTCGGCGAAGATAAGACTGATTATATTATATTGAAGAGCCCACCTAGGAGGTTTTCAACTTGAAATATCACTTTCACGTACGAAGTGATGGTGAAATGAAAACTGAATAAATATATTTTTAATTTGTTAAATTAACAGACGGGTGAGAACATTTATAAAGAGAATTTATATTTATATAGCGTACTTTAGATATTATTTAAAAATATATACAGGTAAAATATAAGGGAAACTAAATAAATATGAATATTGTTGGCAGACTGATAATTAGACCCCCAAGCGTATGAAATTATTAATTAATCTAAGGTTCCATAGGTAATGGTTCGCCGATAATAGGTTATTAGCTGTATACTAACTGTAGAAACGAGATTGCTTCCTAAAAACCTTAAATCTAACCCAATTAATAATATAAAGAGATATGTGATTTTAAAATATTTATTCTAACGAAAAATCTAACACAAAGATACGTAAATACATAAGAAAGCTAAATAATAATAAAAAATATTACTAATATTACAACTAATAAAAATAACAGGAAACTGAAACTACGATAGTGTTTCTGTATAATGTTCCGCATACTAATACAGTCTGATATTTTCTTTCTGCGGGCCTTTATCGGTAAATATTATGTGAACTCATAAGACATATGCCCTTACCTTATCTGCCGGGTTCCTGTATATCTCTTGCCTAGATATGCTGCAACTTGTTACGATATAACACTTTCCACTAATTTCCACCCATGTCTAAGAAGAGTTTTCTGACCATCCAAAGGGAAGAGGCTCCAGAGGTTGGTTTGGTATATTTTAGTAAAGGCCATATTATTACTGGTCATGTATCTTTTAGATCATTAATAGAAATATATTTTCTTTTGAAAATATGTTGTGTATATTATATATATATATATATATATATATATATATATATATATATATATATTAAATTTACTACTTTCTGAAACGTTTGCGGCATATTTCAGGCTAAGATATTGTCATTTTAATTCCAGAGGCATTTCTCCTACCAAACAAAGTAAGTTATGTGTAGTGTAACATTTTTTTAATTAATATATTAAATTAATTTTAATTCCTTTTACCCATGTGGATAATACGTTGATGGTCGTGTTTACGATCAGAAATTTTTATTGGGAAACTACCGAAATATGACTGAAGAATCTACCTAAGTATTTATTTAAAGACGCCGGTCTGGCGAATCCTTAGTTAATCCTTTTTCGGGTTCTTTGTGATAAATTCGGTAATTGTAGTCAAACGCCCGTTGTAATGTTTTTCGGAAAAAAACCTAATCTAGGAGATTTGATATTTCATCACGTTTGTAGGTAGAAGGATACCGTTATGTTCAATGTTAATTAGAACTTTTTACCTTCTCAGAAATACATACAACTGGCCTATGATTTTTGAGTGGAAGATACCCTCACCTTTTCTTGGGTAGTTTGGTAAAATTTTAGAGGAACCAAGTCACTTACCGGTGGGCATTCGTCGAGTTAAGACGCTTAGTTCACATTATCGTATCTGCTACCTTACCGTCTCTGTGCATTTTCTTTATAAGTGTGTATACACTTGTTTATTATAGTTTTTTTATCTTACACTATATTAGATTAAGTATAGCTGTAAAGTACCTTTAAGGGTAATTAAATTCAGTGTTTAATACAAGTACAGTATTAACTTCAGTGAATTAATGCAGGAGTCGTCAGGAATTACTGTAAGTTAACATAATCTTAATATCTCCACCTATCTGGGCAAGTAACATGGTATGGCATCATATCATTTTCCATTATCTGGACGTACCTAAAGTTCATACAAGTCTTCAAATGTAGTTAAGTGTAACTACTGAGTTTTGCATTAAATTTAAAGAACAGTCAGTATTTTGTTACGAATCAAATAATCGACTTAACCAAGTGCGGTTTGGTTAAATTTTTATGTTTTCACTTCAGTAACTTTTTTGTATTTTTGTAAATTTAGATTTTATTAATTTTTGTTATCTTTGGTTTTTGTTATAATTTTTTATTCATTTTTTTGCTGTAATCTCGAGATACGCCAAAACTTTATTTGTGCATGATTGTGTTATACTTCTTTGTAAAGGTATTTTCTAATTATATTTCTGCTTATTTTTATATGTATACCTACCACCATTTCATAGTTGTTTGTGTATTTTTATTACTTGTGTTGCATTCAGCAGCGTCATAATTTTGTTGTTGAATATATTGTTATTGTTTTATGTATGTATTTTATTTGTCGACTCCTAACAAAGTTCCCTGATATAACCATAATTCTGAATATTTACTTTTTACCTTTAAATATAACTATATCTTTGACCAGTAGAAAGATCAGGCTGATTAAGTTTCGTAGGTAAGTAAGTGTAATACCTTATATATTTATTTTTTGTTTATGTAGAGTGTTGACCAAATTTATTCAATATTTAACTGTTGAGATCTTTCCTTATATTTGGTCTCAGAACCAAAATATCTTTCTTTATTTCTTTTCTTTTCTAAGGTTTCTTAATTTTCTCCTTAAACCCCTAAAAATTAAGTGGCGCCCTGTTCCCTATCTTATCTTATCTTTGGTAATTTTACCCATCTATCTTTTTGTTTATTTCGGTATCTTTTCCAATATCTCTTATCGTATCTTTACTTATTTCGTCCGTTGGACCCATTCCTGGTTCCAAAAGCTAGTTTCGAACCCACGACTCGCTCTCCACCAACCATCTGGCTGCCGTCCGCAATGTCTCCATTGGTGACCTTTCTAGCACCATCCAAAAAAGGTTTCCGAGGTTACAGTAGGTGTAGTTTAAAATACCCCTAAGCCTATTTATTCAGCAGCATTTTTGATTATTTGTAAATCTATTTAAGGTGATTTATTAGTAAACCCGTAGACTATTGAGCCATAATCGACTTAAGAACTAACGGGGCTTTTATATACTGTCAATAGTATACAATCTTCTTCTTAGAGTTCCGTCTCCCTACGGAGGTTGACAATCATAATGGCTATTTTTATTTTTGAACCCGCTGCTCTAAACAAATCAATCGATCTGCATTGATACCAATCACGTAGATTCTTCAAGCATGAGTTCTGCCTTCGGCCAACAGATCTTCCTTGAATCTTTCCCTGTATTATGAGTCTCAAAATTTCATATTTTTGTGCCCTTATCACGTGGCATAGGTATTCCAGTTTTCTGGTTTGTATAGTGGATATAGTATATAATAGTATACTAATTTTTAGTAGATAGGATTTTCATAATGTTGCTTAAAATTTTAATATTAATAATTAATCCGTACCTGCTATGAGCAAATGAGTAGAAAAAAACATCAATCAAGAGATTATTATGGTTTTTGAAACTTACAAATTATTGATTCCCAGACAATCCGGATTTCGGCCATCCAGAAACACAATTGATAATACTATTGATCTAGAAATTCATATTCACAAAGCATTTGCTACCAAAGACAAATGTTTAGCAATTGATTTTGATAATAATAAAGCATTTGATTCTACATGCCTTAAAATTATCCTAAATAAACTACATCAATGGGGATTGAAAGGCAATATACTAAATTTCACACGCATTTTTTCTATCCAAAATAATTCCAGGTTCGCGTTTCCAGTACAATATCTTAAGAAATTATTACCAAGAAATAATTAAATGGCAGCTCACAAAGGTCCATTCTGAGCCCAACGTTATTTTTAAATGCTATGAACGACATCTTTAAAGACTTAAAGATATATCGTTATAAACGTCACATCTTTATTAATTTGTATTTAAATAATTATTTTATTTTAATTTTTTTAATAATTTAATAATTCCTTAACCTTCAGCTTCGTATTTACTGTTTTTGCTTCAAAAAATAGTTGGCGCCCTCTCCCCTTCTGTCCGGTAGATTAAATATTCTGTTCTATTTTGACAGAAGAGCTAATTCATCTATGGTATGGCATAGATGAATTAGCTCTTTGCTATGGCATCTGTGCTATACTTCATTGTAGTCACTCCCCACTATTTCAGTCAATCAATTTTTCTAACGTGTTGGGATATATTTTTTTGTGTAGTTGAAATTTATAAAAGAAGGAAATATCAAATAAGGTTCATTTTATGGTCTGCAGAAATCTCTTTGGGGTGAGTACTTTCATTGTAATTTATATACTATAATTATGATAGCATTTTCAATATTCATAACCTTACTTCTTCCAAAGCCACGTTTTCGATTTTATGCATGTAGGAATCTTACAAAACTTAATTAATTTTAATAATAATTCTATTTCACTTTATCCTTGCTATCTTCTGTTTGTTTAATTGTAATTTTGTAAAATAATGGGCAAGGAAATTAACCACCTTTGATGTCTTTATAATACAGGCTGTGTTATATTCTAGTTTATCTGATAGTGTAATAAATAAAACGATGGATTACCCACATATAAATATAAAACCAACCAACTAAGACTGCAGCTGTCTTTAAGACTACTCAAATGGCAAACACTTAAGACCTACCCACATAATCTAGAGGCAACAACATCCTATATCCCTCCATCACTTCACCTCAAAAAATTACTCCATCACTGGCGTGTTAGATTTTATATAACATATGGGTATAGGTCAAATAAATGAGTCATTATTACTTGTTGGTTAAGTTTATTGGCTATTAACTCACAAGAAACGATAAACTTATATTTTTTTAAAACAAAACTGCAAAAAAAACTACTAGGTAAACTAAAAATATTAACACCCTAGAACACAACAATTAAGGGGATTTTTTAAAAAAATTTTCGCATTACGCATAAAATTAGATTTCTTCCTCTTCTAGGCAGTGGTGGCAAGTAAAATTTGTTAAACCAGTGTGCTCTTTACATATCGGCAACTTACAGTTAGTCCAATAATGTTGGGTAAACCTCTTCTTCCTTACAGGGCAAAAAGAACATCTTGATTTTATAGTTTGACTTGCCCCTTGAGAAACTGATGGCTTTTCTCCGGTTATATTTCGGATCCTGAGTCTCAACTCAAAAGGCAGATTTGGGATATTGGACGTCGTTCCAATATCCCGAAAAGTAATTATCCGTAGTTACATTTTGACCGGTTCCACTTATGGGTCGTATAAGTCTTTTTACTACACTAGATGCACCGTTGGGTAGTTGATATGGTCCTTTAGATTGTTTGGCGAAGTAAATTTCGAGATTTTGTGTGAACAATGTTCTAGCGTCCACCAAGGAATAAATCTTGATTCTGTATTTCGCTAGCTTATAGGCTATATACTGCCTTAATTTACATCAACCACGGAACGCTTCCAACATTTCATCTATGGGTATATAGAATCCAGGAGTGTATGCAGATAAACAGTTAGTGACAAACATTTCATATATTTCTCGAATTGGTGCAAGATTATTAACTGCCGAATTTTCTTGCCTCTTAGCGGCGTCGTCAAATTTAACAGCTTGAATTATTTGGTGAAATCTTTTCTTGGACATAGAAGCTGCAAAAATATCTGGAGCTGTGTCATCTAATTTCCAGAGTTCATCTGTATTTAAATGTTGTGCTCCTCAAGGAACAAAAGTCCGATAAATGCTAGCATTTCCTCGTAGTCGATAGCAGAAGAATCCCTAGGGCGAGTAAAAACACACTCATCATATCCAGTTTTTGATTTGTATATTTTACAGTATTATTGATCATAGCATTCGAGAAAAACAATTTCCAGCATTCTAATATGGTTTTGGCGCCTTTTGCTTTCACTTTTACCCCAGGTAAGTTCCTAGCAATATTACAAGCTTTGGCTTACCTTTGGAAGTGTGTTTTTTATGTTTCAACCATGATGTTTTATTTTTGCCATAAAATCTTAAATAATCATCATCTTGGCCGCTTTCTTCCATGGCATCTTCAGGATCATTGGGTAAATCTTGTGTGGACTGCTCAGAATCTGTATTGTGGATACTGTGTTCAAAACGAACATCACTTAAGTCCTAATCAGAATCTAGTGGTTCCAAATCACTGTCTATCTCTTCTTAGTATTTTAGTAACTGGTTTTCCAGTTTTTTGTCCGTATTTACCTGCAATAAACCAAAATAGCGCTTATAATAACGGATGTTAAACATTCTATAGGTATTTCAATTAAAATCTTACCTTTTATGATAATATTACAACTTTTCTTACGTGATCTCTCTAAAAATCAACACACGTCAACACTCGCGTAGTTAGATTTTTTCTAACGCTCCGACGAACACGATCGCTTGCGTGTTAGACTTGAACTAACAACAACTGCTGTCGGCTATAAGATAATAGGTACTCCCACCAATATTTAACATAGTCTTATACGAGTCTTCATAGGAGTATTCCTGGTTACAGAACCCAAAAGAAGCAATACTTCGAAAATGATGGCGAATTATTTACTGTTTCTAGCGGTGCGAGAGATGGAGGGATATAGAAGCAAGCAACCCATCGATGCCATAAGTATCATTTCATTTTATTGTAAAGGTATAGACAGGGTTTGCTGGTGCAAAGTAAGTACCAGTATTTTGATTCATGCTAAATAAATATGATTCATTGTTTATTGATGGTAATTCATTGTTTTATTTGATACCAACTGAATTTTCATGGTTTAATTCCTAATTTATAACAAGACGGATTCACACTCTCAAGTGTGAGCTGAGCTAGGTGAAGTATAGACGATAAGCTCCCATAGTTGATTGAGGTATTATTTTGTATATATATAATAATCTTTTATTTCTCTGTAGTAGTCTTATGGTTACACATTGACACTCAACGCCTGTTTACAGGTTGAAGGATGTCATATCGTTACGAAGAAACCAGTTGTAGCTAGAATTTACGTAGATGACATGATTGTGTTTATCATATGAAAATATTCTAGCACTATATTTCAAAGTCTTCAGCAATGCATAACATCCTTTGAACGTTGATCTAAAATGTCTGGATAGAGGCCACCAAGAGAACCCGTTTCATCAGAATTCAAATTTGATAAAGTGGGATATAAAATAACAAAACATACCGGTCAGGCTCGACAAAGGTACAAAGAGTATAAAAATCATACTATTTACCTTTGTAAAAAGTGCAATTACATTTTTATACAGATTGTTTTGAAAAATTTCACAGCAGAAATTAAATTAGTATTTTTTGTTTGTACAAATTATGTTCTTAGATTTGGCCAATGGTGTGTATACGCATCATGTCGTAATTCATGTCGTATTAATGAATAAACATTTTTTGAAGAATTCCAAATTTTTTTATACATTTGTTAGAAATAGCTCTCATTGACACAGAAAAATAAAACTTTACTAAATATAAAGGATTTTTCTAGGTTTGGCTGGAAATATGTTAAACAAGGAAATAAAGTCTCTTATAAAAATGAGAATGTCTAAGAAATGCCATCTGTAAAAATAGAGATATGAGATAAGATTTAACAGTACGTATATATAAATCATGTTCATCTCTCATTATGTGCCGTACAATTTCTTTTCAGGTAACTGAAGGCCTTGCCCTTATTCTTTTTTGTTTTGGTATGTAATTTAAAGCTTTCTCTGACCATCTATCTTCATACATTTGCTTCACGTGGCCATACCACATTAGTTGTCTCGTTTTAATTCTATCTACACTGGAACATGTAGTCCATGTCTTCTTCATCATTCGCTACGACTACCTGAATACCTGATAAAGTTGTTCGACATTTACCACCGCCTATGTCTATTCCCATTCCGGATAGTTATTTTATCCACTGCTCTAGCGATTATTGAATATATATTTGAAATAATGTCGGAGATAGACAACATCCTTGTTTCGGCCCCTTTGTTATTGAAATAATTCAGATATAAAGTTTCCTTCTTTAACGCCACTTCTTGCATTTTTGTATATATTTGCAATAGCATCCACATACTCTCTACTGAGACCTACTTTCGTCATTGTTTGAAACAGTTTTTCCAAAAATACCGTATCGTATGCCTTCTCTAAATCTACACACAATAGGTGGGTAGATAGATTCCTTGCCTTTGGTTTTTCATTACCTACTGCAGAACGAATATACCATCTTCCTGCACGAAATCCATTTTGTTTTTCTATCTCTGTGTATTCTGATTCTATTTTTTAATTTATTATTCCACAGTACAACCTCCCCATTAAGCTGAGAACAGTTATTCCACTATAATTAGAGCATTTGCGTTTATCCACTTTCTTAAATATTGAGCTAATGTGTTCAGTATTCCAATCATCAGGAATATTTTATTCTTTGAAGCATTTGTTAAATAGTTGAACCAACATCTGACGTAATATTTTTGGTCCATACTTTACCAACTTAATTGAGATGTTTCCAGGTCCTGCTGATTTACCGTTTTTTCGATCTTTTGAGTGCATCGCTTAACTCTCCTGTTGTTATCTCCTTTATTTGTGTATGTTCGGATATTTCTTCCATTTCGATCTCTTTGGAATTTATCCTTTGTCAGTAAGACCTCATAATGGTATTTCCACTGTTTCAGATATATTAACTGTAAGTTAGATTTTTCCTTTCCTTCCACTTTAGAGAGAGACTTTATCAACTTCCAACTTGCTCCCTTGCCCAAGTCCTGTTCCACCCATATACCTATTTACCTCTGCACATCTTCGATCCCATATCCCATTTTTATTTTTCTCACATTTAATTTTTACTTTTCACTACTTCTCTTTTTACATCTCGATTTAATTTTTTATATACCTTGAAATCTTCCTCCTTTCTCGTTGACATCCATTTCTGATAAGCAGTTTTCTTCTTGTTTACTAACGTTTGCATATTCTCCGAACACAATTCTTGATTTTTTGTTGCATGTTTATCTTTATACCCCAAAGCTTCACTTGCAGCCCCATGAATGAATTTTTTAAGTTGCTGGTATAATTCTTCCGCTGATATATTATATAAATCATGTTGAAACGAGTACAGATAAAGCCTTAAGATCAATTACGGCAAATTATTAAGCGACAGAATACCAACTAATTAATCAAGAGATTTCTGCAAAATACGAGTAGACGGAAACGGTTGCAGCATATCACACGAATGAATAGTGGAGGTTTAACTCGAATATTAAGATATTTAAGAACCAGAGGCAGAGTAGCACCAGAAAGAGCTTTTGAAGGCGGTGAGATGGCTGGCAGTCAACGTCACCAATTCTATATTCTTGATTCAAAAAAATTTATAAAAATATAATACTTTAGGTTTAAAAAAATGCATACAGTTCAAACTGGTCAATTTTTAACGATAATTTCTATGCTGTCATTGAATTAAAGCTGATAAACTTTCAAGGGTGAGTTATCAATTGCGCTCGGTATACATTATTGAAATTTAATCAACGCTACCTATAAAGTCAACATTGAATTAATATTGAAATACTGTTTAGGGGAGAAAACAGCACAGTGCAGATTCGAGTTTGCTCGCTTAAAATTCAAATACGATGATGTGCTACCAACATGAAATATTGTTTCATTTCTCTTTGCAGACATTTCCATTTTTATCAGATCTGGGATATTGCGTCCAACGGCTCCTGCACGTGAATTTGACCGAAATCCATGTTTACTATCAAGCGAATATATGCATAAAGGACGTAGATATTGTAAAGGAATATACAATGTAGGGGCAAAAGAAAAATCCGTGCCCAACATTCCAAGTATTATATGAATAGCAGTTTAAATTTAGTGAGCAATACGTTTTGTGGAATTTAAATATTTTTCCCATTGCAAATAAGTCAGTTAATCATGCAGTAAATACGAGAATTTGAAATAGATGTATAAAAACTACATATTGGTCATTTTCCAAAATGTTAAGAGGGATAAGGATGTCATAGTTATTATTATTTATTATTATTTAAACTGTTTGATTAAATAATAATTTCTGATCATAAATCACTGAAAACTTATGTTTTCAAAACTTCTACTACATTTATTACAAATTATTATCATAACAGCAGTTTAGACAGAGTGCTTTTCTTAATATCAATCCGAGGTTACAACAGTTCCATCAGAATTTCAACTTAAACATAGCTTTTTGCCTACAAGGTCGAGACCTAGTATGTTAACTGTCAAATTGGCTAAAAATGCTTAACAATAAACTTTTGTAAACAGAAAACATTCAATCAGTATTTGAACGGTAAACCAAAACTTATTCAAAATGTAAAAAATAATGAAAAATATCATATAATAGTAAAATAAATATATGTTTACTGTTCAATAAAACTGTAATAAGGGATTCAACAAGAAATGTTTTAGCAGACAAGTCGAAATACTTTGAGCTTTAAAACTTTTACAGTTTTTGAGAAGAAACAGTGTAAATTTAAATAATAAACCGAAATATATAGAAGCAGTGTACAGTGGTCTGTTAATAGCTGTAAGTTCAGTTTCCAAATTGACAGTAGTTTGATTACAAACATTGTTTTTATATACATATGAAGAATATTATGTATATTTCGTATTTATTAATTATTTAAAAAACTAGTTTCAACTCTGGCATTATCCTGCTAATTGCTGGATCGACTATTTACTTTTAAATAAAAAGAGTCGGACCTACCCAAATTAAAATTATTGAAATGAAAGTTCAATTTAAATTAAAAAACAGATGAAGACAAAATGACAGGTGACACTTCTAACTACAGGGGTCCATCAATTAATTCCGATCAGCAAAACATTACTTATTCTACAATCACTAAGAAACAACCATTAAAAAAATTCTCAACAAAAAACCAGGCCATAATTTTACCGGTAGTAGATGAAGAGTACACCATTGCAGTAGGAACTATAGTCCATCCAAAAAATATACTGTTATCATCCAAAATGTCAAACGAAAGAATATGCACCTACCTTTCAAACATAGAAGTCGTAGATGATTTTCTAAGTCAACATGGAGAAATTAAAATTGGAGAACATACACTCAAAGCACGTAAACTAATTACACCCGCTAATAGATTAGTTTTATCCAACATATGTCGATCTATATCCCATGACATAATCAAACAGTCTTTAATCAATCTTGGTTTTAAATTAATGTCTCCGATTTCGTTTCTTAGAGCAGGAATACAAGACCCGCAATACAGCCATGTACTTAGTATTCGAAGACAAGTTTACTTTGCACTCACAGACAATTTTACTGTACTCGACTCCGTCCTAATTGATTTTGAAAATATTTTGTACCGAATTTTTCTTTCCGATAAACTAACTTATTAAAAATGCCACCAAGCTGGTCACGTTTCCTTAGACTGTACCTTAAATCTCTCTTATCTACAAAATAATCAAAAGCCCCAAACGGAGGAAAATTTTCTTCCACAAATACCATCCACTAGCTCCGAACAAAATCAAGTCACAAATGTAAATGAAGAATCTCGAGAAGAAATGGATGCTCAAGTCAGCACTGATACCGATAATAAAAATAAACGATCTTACTCGGAAGTGTCATCCCCAACTTGCTCCACTCCTACAGAAACTATACCAACAGAATTCACGAAACCAAAACCAGTGCAAATTAAAAAGAAGAAAAAGAAAAGCAGAAAACTAAACACACATTCTTTGTTTTAAAAGCCAGACGATAAATATTATCGGCCTGGTCTCTAGTGATATCATTGCTTACAATATAATATTTCGTTTCCCATACATGAAAAATACAAGTCAACAGTCAGTTAAAGTTAATATTTGGGCAGCAACTTCAGTTAACAAATCAATAGGTTATCATATTCTACCTGGAAATTTAAATATGAGATATGTAATTTCATTTTTGAATAGAAAAGTTATCATTATTCATAATTAGCTTGTCGCTACAATACCACCTTCAAGGAATATGGATAATACATACATAGTTACAATTGAAATTGAATAGCTATATCAGAAAAAGACAACGTTTACACAAAAAAAAATTTACACTGAAAAAAATATTTTATCTAAAAAAAATGATTTAACTGACACTTGCTTGATAACTTCCCATAAATCTCGTTTGTCTCTTGGGTCTGCTGTTCTCAAAATTGTTGTGGGTGTTTGTTTCTCTGAACACTGTTATTTTCCCTAGTTCTTGATTTACGTTGACCTTATATGCAGCTTTCAATTGATGGAAATTGTTACTTCTTTTCCGTTTACACAGACGACAAATGTTTTGTCTGCTCGTTTAACTACTGAACCATGTTATAGGTAATCTAAACCGTTTTTAATTGTATCACGGCGAACAAACACGTGAGTGATGGTTTTCATCTCTTTCAAAATAAAAGTGCTTCTGGACACATGTTGCGACGGTTACTTAGGACGGAGATTTTCGAAATGGTTTCAAAGTGTCTTTAAATAAATGTGAGCACTGTCGTCGGTATTTCTTTGCGACGAAAACAATAATTCATGGTAAAAACACAATGGTTCTCCATAAACGATTTCGGCGGCTGAAGTACCTAAATCTTCTCTCCACGCTGCTCGTATGCCCAGTAACACTGAAGGTAGACTTTTGGTCCATCGAATATTTTCATGGCATCAAATTGCTGTTTTTAATTGTCGATGAAATCTTTCCATCATGCCATTTGCTTGAGGGTGATAGGCGGTTGTTCTTAAATGGATAGTTCCAGTTAATTTGCAGATTAATTTAAAGATATGTGATTTGAATTGTCGACCTTGTTCCGTTGTGATACGCTTGGGTGTACAAAAACGAGTCATCCACCCAGAAAAAAATGTTCTGGCTACTGTTTCTGCTTCTTGATTGGGTATTGGGAAAGCTTCCGACCAACGCTTGAATCTATTTCCTTCAGGAATTGGCATCACTATAATGTCTATGTAAACATGTTCGAATCGGCTAGAAGGTGGTAGGAAACTTCCAGTCGGTGAAACAATGTGGCACGATATTTTTGAATTTTGGCACTGTAGACACGCTCGAGTCCATTTTCTCACATCTGATTTGATTTAAGGCCAAACATATCGCTGTGTGAATATCTTCACAGAACTGTTAGTTCCAGGATGTGCTAGATTATGCATAGTGATAAAAATTGCCATTCGGAGTAGTTTCGGTACAAATGGTATGGCTGTAGATTTTACCAGAAAGTGATCACTATCGCTGTCCGCTCCTCTTATACTTCGCGAATTAATAATGCTGCTAGAGTGTCTTGCATCAATGATGACATGGTCTCTTTGGTTACGTGTTCTTCCATCATTTGAAATGGGTGTCATGTCAGGATGGAAACAGTCATGTTATTAGATATTGCAAATTGTGTAAGCCGTCATTGTGTCCATTATTATTTGTTGTATCGTGTTGACTATGTTTATCAATTACTTCTCTTTAAATAGTAATCGTTACTATTTTAGCGTCGTGTTTTGATGCCGCTTTATACAGTTGGTCCAATAATTCGTAAAATTCGTCCCACCTATCTTCTTCGACATCTTCTGTTGGGGCATATATTAAGAATATAGTGAGATTGAACCACTTACCTTTAAGTCTGATATAACAGATTCGTTCATTTATTGGTTTGAAGTCAATTACTGCCGTTTTTATTTTTTTTGCAATGACAAGTCCCCATCCGAAATCATGTCTGTTCTCACTACCCGACCAAAAGACTATAGCATTTCCATTTCCAAATTTCCCGTTGCCGTCCATGTCGTGTATTGCTCTTACATCTATGGTATATTTTTCCAATTGTCTAATGGCTCCTGTCGCTATTCCAGATCTCTGCTAACTGAACACATTCCTATTTCCTATGCAAATATCCTTATTCTGTTGAGAGTATAGGTAATATCGAATATTTGTCATGTTCCGAGACAATAGTTTCTGTTTCGTGGCTCCAAATTTTTACATGAACGGAACGCCGGCCCATAGCACAAACCGGTGCTATGGGCCGGCGCCCATATGTAGGTAACACATATCGGTAACACTCTGTGCGTTATCGATAACACACTCGTAGTCTAATTTGAAATTTTTTCTGATTTGAAATTTAATTTTTGGATTTTAAGTCCATCCAAAATTTAAATTCATTAAAAAAGTTTTATAAATATTACAGAAGAAGAGTTTGATGGTTTCTGTAGTATAGCATTTCTGACATATTAAAATAAAATTTCTTCTGTAACATTTGTAAAAACTTTTTCTACTGAATTTAAATTTTGGTCATATTTGTGATTAATTTAATTTACTTTTATTTTATTGTTATAATAAAATATAAGTGTTTATTTATTTTTAGAATATATACAGTTACACAAGTAATTTCACTTAAGAAACTTTACAAAAGCCCAAAGGATTGTAAACAAGGAACATTTTAGTATACGTCAAAGTAAAACAGCAAAAATAATCCGATTTAGAATCAACTCCCTCTATCAAAAAGTTTTAACCATGTTTTTATTGGGAACAGCTTCTTAAACAATCTGGGCGTAATGCAGATCGAGATCATTAAAGGAGTATATTCTAAAGCTGGCTTTGTTGGCGTAGCCTTTGGGCAAAGGAATGTAAATTAATACACGTTTAATTACAATATATGTTAAAAGTTGAAGAACATTTCCAAGGAAATTGTAAATTGGACTTCGAGTGAGGTAGAGATAAAGAACAACGTATTACGTCCATAACCTTCCATAAATTTTTACTGTAAAAGTAGTAAAAAGAGAAACTACGTTGTTAAAAACAATCTATTAGTGTTTTACACATTAGTAAATTAAGCCATTATATCAGTAAACTATCGACTTATGTTCCGGATGACGTCAGGAAGAAAGTCTGCATTAGAAAATGAGGTCGAAATGCATAATTGCATTTAAAGTGCATCAAATGGATAAAAAAGTGCATGCAATTTTTTGGGCCATATGGAGTTTTATAAAACCATGTCAAAATTATTATATTAAGAGCAAGATTTTGTTACTCCAAGGTTTTTAGGATCGCTGAATTTAAATACGTCATCACAACCGACCCACGGAACACCTGGAACTCTCATGAGGAGTACTAAATTTAATAGAGGATTATTTCAAAAATAAGTCACGAAGATCGTAGCATTCCAATGGGTAATGAGAAGTGTATCTGCGAACGACTGTTTAATATTTGTGAAAAATTGCACTAAAATATCTTCTGATAGGAACTATCAACATAATGATTCTACACATTACATGCTAAGACATGATAAAAAAGATGCAAGAAAGAGTAAGGTAAAAATTTGCAGTTGTCTTTATTTAAAAAAGTGACTTACATGGGATTAGAGAAATCGACTACAATCACAATCAAAAACAAGAAACATAAAAACTTGCTCCTATCCGCCATCGTTGCTTGACTGCTATGAATTAAGGAAAACTCAAAAATCTAAATTATATCTTTTTTTCCAGGAAAAGTGTGTAAATATTAAAATTCCCTATGCAAAATACGTTACTAAGAGAGGGATAATGCGCTATAAGGTAAAATAGCAATTAGGTGAAAAGAATAAGGAGATTTGTAATAAGTATGTAATTTCATCATCATTTTAATAGTCTATCGTCTTATTCAGAATGCATGTAGTCAAAAATTCTCGTTTTACATGCCATTATTGTTTGTGATACAACCTCAGGAGCGTTTAATCGAAGCAAACTACATTTTTTTAATTAAAAAAAAGGCTAAAATATCAGAATGTACTTGATAGCAGCTATGAAGTCTAAAAACTAGTTATAGCAAGAATTATGCTCATAGTAAAAGGACTAACACAACAAATAAAAAGAGTTTATTAACAAGTTCAGGCATGATATGTGTATGCCCTAAATGTGTTGAAATGGGGTTGAGAGCTGAAAAATAATGAGTTATCTCATTACATTAACATAACGAGAGTGGTATTTTTTAACTGTACTACAGATTGTGGGAAGATCTTTGGGTACTGGCGACACGGAAAATTATTGTGATAAATGAAGTGATAGATCATAAATGTGCCAATTAATTGTAAATATACCCCAGATACTCCAGATACCTTTACACACATAATAATCTTACTCAGCAACTCCGAAAACCCCCGAGTAATGTGTTTGCTTCAATTTGGTGCTGAGAACACTCGAAACTTCAGAAGATGACGTACCTGGACAACAAGTGCTCCTGTGTCAGTTCCAATGGCGAATTCGTATTTAGCGACCCTAAAAACCCCGAGTAACATCCTTAATATACTGATTTTGACATGTTTTTATAAAATTCAATATAGTCCCAAAAATTATCTATTTCCACCCATTTTTCTACTATATACTTTTTTCCTGACGTCCTTCCGAACACAATACAAACAGGTGCAAGTCAATAGGTGCTGTATTTAAAAATCGATTCATTTTTTCCTAAATGCCAAAAAAAAACACTTACTACATAACATAATATGCAAAAAAAAGTTTAATAAATTCAATGCTTTCTTATAAAAATATTTTTATTTTTGTTTGCGTTGCATAAATGTAAAACGATGACGCTTTTCAGAATCAGTTTAACTCTCAGTTATTTTTAAAAGTTAATTCCGAAATCTTCATAAGGTTGTCTTTGTGATTTATTTATTATCATTGCAAAAGCAAAAAGCACTGGGAGAAATATTCTAAGTTTTTTAACTCTTAAAAACGAAAAAAATTGTGTATTTTCCAATAATGGGATCCCTCTATAGTTTATTTTTATGAACGAGAGAGTAATTAGCATAATTTTAACTGGTAGCTCCGACCACTCCATGGGCGTGCTCAAGATTAATTGAAAAATTACTTTGAATAATTGTAAAAAATAAATGAATTATTTCAGTGTTCTGTGTATGTAAACAAAAGTGACCTCTTTTATCACACACTATATTAGAACTGACTGGCCTACATTAAAAAGGGTTTTAAAAAATTCACATTTTTTTTAATTTTTAAAAATTACAAAAGAGAAAAAGAGTTTTTAAAACCGTCTAAGGTATGTTAAATAGATGAATAAAAATATTAATATAAAACTTACAGCTACTTGTTACAAATCCAAATCAGATTCAGAAGATGAACTTTCCGAACCAAGATTTATAATAACTGGCTCGATCATTTTATCAGTAATATTGTCCAGCTTCCACATTTTTTCCTCTTCTTTAATAGTGTGATTTACTGCCTTTTCCCAGTTTTCAGGTTTTACATTATTTACGGCCTCCAAAAACAACTGTTTAACATCATGAATTTTAAAAGTGGTATTTTTTCTTGAAACTTCACTCTTTATCTGTGCCCATACCAGTTCAATCGGGTTTAATTCACAATGATATGGTGGGGATCTAAGTACTGTCATTCCACGATTTTTGGCAATTTCATCAATTTCGTATTTTTAAAATTTTTCTTTATGAAGGGCACACAACGAATAAAGTTCCTTTCTTATAGATCCGGGATGGTACGTAATATTTTTTGAATTCAGCCAATTCTGCAAGTCTTTTTTTAACCACTTGGTTGTGGGCAGTCCTTCTATAAGTCTGGAGTGATAACTTGCATTATCCATTACTATTACACAGTTCTTAGGAAGAAGATCTATCATTTGTTCGAACCATTCTTGAAAGACATCAGCGTTCATGTCTTCATGGTAGTCACCGGTACGAGTTGATTCAAAAGTTAATAAACCACCTTCAACAAAACCGTCTGAACTGCCAATGTGTACTATGATCAGCCTGCGTCCCTTTCCTGATGGTGGGTTTAAACCAGTAGATAAGTTATTTACAAAAGCGTGCCTTTGACTTGTAACAGTTTCATCCTGCCAAAATTTATTTGGTGTATGACCCTCGTTGATCCAAGTTTCATCAAGATAAAATATTTTTCTTTTTTGGTTTCTCATTTCCTTTATGGTTCTTAGAAAATGTCTTCTCCATATGACAATATCGCTTCTTTCTAATAAAATAGACTTTCTGGGATTCTTTTTCCAGCGGAAGCCTATTTCTTTTAAAAGTTTCCATAACGTACTTCGACTCATTTCTGGGTAATCCTTATCATCTCGAACTGAGACAAGAACTTTATCCAATGTTGAAAATTCTTGTCTAAAGAAGAATTCATGCACTTTCCGTCGAAGTCCTTCTTTAAAATGATATTCTATTTGAAATTTTGGTTTCCCTGGAGCATTACGTGGCATTTGAAAACTACCACATTTCTCTTCTTTAATAACTCTGTAAATCGTAGATTTCCCAACACTAAGTGTACTGCTAACTAACTCAACGGTCTCATCAACACTTTCACATAAACGTTTGTCTGTAAATGATTTAAAACAATTAAATATTAATGTTTTTTCATTAACTGTTAGAGGACCAATTTTTCGGCGTTTACACGGCACTTCCAAATTTTCCATAACACTAGTATACACAATAAACTGCACCTTGCAACTCAAGTACCTACTTTTAGTGAACTGTTAAGAATTTTGAATACGCCACTTGGACCTTCCCACAAAATGGAAAAACCCACTTTCACATTTTCTGTGGAATAAGTTTAGAAGGTAATTATCTAGTCAATTACTGTCGTAGATTCCTGGAATTAAAGAATTAAATGTTTGATTGTTGAAACCCTTACTTCGTGGAATGCACTCATTTCAGATAAAATAAAACGTTTTATTTTATCTAAAGAATTAAACTTTATTTTGCAAATAGGTAGGTACTTATTAAACTTTTATTGGTTATATATAACCAATAAAATAAACATCTTACATTTCTTGCAAATTCATTAGTACCTGTTAACCTCCATCACTCCGACACTGGCAACCTTATTTAGGGATTAGTAAGCCTCACAACTATTGTATTCTATTCTGCTCCAACCTTTATACCTGGTGGTCATACTCAATTTAAAATTGTTTTCCTATATACTTCTGTAAACTTGTTGACAAATATCTGTTTTTCATTGAGTCACCCGTATCAACAGTTTAGGGATTTGCATACATAATTTATTGTTCTATTACTCTCTCATACATAAAAATACACTATAGTAGTGATGATTTATAAACTTGACGTAAGTTAAACATTGTGAAACTTAAATTAGTTACTTATATTAGTATTCCATTGTAGCATAGCTCTGAGGATGGCTTTCTAAGTCGAAAGCTCTAATCTAGGAATTAAGCATTTTTTACAAACTTCAAAATACTTTTCTTCTCTATTCTTTTATTTAAAATAAGTTTTTTGTTTTAACTTTTTACATGTGTATTTTATATGTAATTTTAAGTAAAGTTTAGGTTAAAATCTATAAAACCGACCTAGCAAAACCTACAATTACAGCGCTATCTTGATGTATATTGCGAATATTAAATTAATATTTAGGTACAAATATGTTTTTTTGTTGGATAAACAAGAAGATAATACAATACATTTTGGTCGAATTAAATTGCCTATTGGATAAACAATCCTAAAGACGAGCGGTATTTATAGCACTGCACATTATCGCTCGATCTTTTATAGGAAATAGATAAAATGTACCGAGGAATAAAATATGCTTTTTAAAAAGAGATTATGTGTAGTGGGATCGGTCGACATTCTAAATAAGTATTTGGTCACAGTAGCACAAATTTCACAAAAGTAGCACCTATATATCCCAGCAAAAACAATGCTAGTGTTGTTGTTTATTAATAATAAAATTTAAATAATTTACAATCTATTACCCACTCTTAAGACTAATCTATCCAGTTTAGAATCCTCTTTTTATTTTAACTAATAAGGAATATTTAAACAGTCTTAATTAATGTTAGTACATTTTAATTGCAATTTATAGCAAATTTTTGTGCTTATTCGCAAATAAGCACAAAAATATCAATAGCCGAGACAATCGTACAGTTTACGTCTTTTGTCAGGATCGAACTCATTCTCTTATAATAATATTTGATAATATAGAATTTGGGAAGTACGAATTAAACAGCTTAGAGCTGACGATTTTATTTCCTTTGGTCCATTCAGCGATAACCTACCCAGTATGTTGAGTACTAAAACGTAAAATATATATATATATATATATATATATATATATATATATATATATATATATATATATATATATATATATATATATATATATATATATATGTATATATATATATATATAAAATACTTTAATTTTAAAATAAAATAACTCCCAATGGTGCATAAATCCCTGTATTTTTCTTATAAAAAATCAATATCCAACTTTCACTCTTAGCTTTTCCGTTAAGTCATCAAATATATGCTCGACCTAACTTTCCATCAAGAAATGGGCGATTTATTAGGATATCACTGCTCTTTTAAAATACAATAATGGAGAAAGCTTTCGCACAAAATATGAATATATATTTTGCTTTTAAATTTCTCCTTTGTGCCGTTTATCTCGCTTTAGATACGCCTTCTCCGTTTTCGTTTGAAGTGTAAAATCAATGATTATTCAAGTGAAACTTTCCGAGTGAGTTTGAATTTTTATCAAGTTACTGCTACAAAACAAAGGTTTTAATTTTATTTAACGGCATAGTCATACCAAATTTCAAGATGTTTATGATTATATAAATAATGGGCTCTGAGATTAGATACTATTCATCATCAAGTCTTGAGGATAATTGTCTTTTAGTATTCGATAATATTTTCAATAGATTTACAATATTAACGATATATGACAATATAATTATTAACTATATTTTTTTAAACATGTAAATGTTGTTTATAAACAGTAGGGAGCAAAAGTATGCAATAAATTCATTATTTCAGAAACAGATGACTTCTAAAAAACGTAAAACACGTCAATATTAATTTTTTAGTGGCCATCAATTGCTATAATATAAGTTGGACATTACATCATCAGTGTTGGCGTAATGACGTAATCGACGATTATTTTTATTACAAACCGAAGTCACGAGATACCTCTTTTAAAAGGTCTTCTAAGAGCCTTTCCAACGATGTAATATTCGAATATTTATTTCTACAGGGTTAACCAAAATGAAGTCCTTGGTTAGGTATGATGCAAAAGTATGGAATAAATTCATTAGTTCAGAAAAAGACGACTTTAAACAGAATCTTAAAACACGTCAATTTTAATTTTTGAATAGTTACCACTTGCTGTAAAAGTGCATTCATTCAGCAAATTTCCAACTGTAAATAAATGCATGTGTTGATATTCGCCCTCTCATTCGTCAAGAGGCTATTCAAATATAATTTATTGCCTTAAGCCAGACGGATTCTCATTTTACAGGTCCAAACTTGTCAGCCAGTTTAAATTCAAATTATAGCGTGTTGGTTTTTAAGTTAATGTATTATGTATTATATGTTATAGTTATTGTTAAATTATTTACTGGTCGTGTTTTTTTCACAGTTTAGTTTAAGTGTTAAGTGGTAAGTTTTATAGTGTGCAGTGAACTTTTAGTATCCAAAAACAAAGTATTTCGACACCTAGTACGTAGAATATCATAAGTGCATTTTGTCAACTTTACAGTACAGCTGTTTAAAGGTAAGGTCGTTGTTTATTAATAATTGTTCAGTGACGGAACAACCATATGAAAATTTGCATATTAGTTACGAAATAGGTGGGTAATAATCCTGTGTAGTACTTTAATTATTATTATTTCTTGTTTTCGAGAAAAATCAATTACGATATTTTACGTTGACCAACATAAAAAGTAAATTATAGTATGTAACACATACTATGAATTACATTGGACACTATACAAAACTATTTGTCGTATGTCATAGATACTATATTTTTCCACTACCATTATGTGACTCATAAATCTATGTTTCAAGCAATGTTGGTTTAGACTTGTTTTTTTAAATGTGACATTTATCACATTGGTCCTTTGGGGAACAGGCAAACTGTTCACTTATAGAGAAAGTATTTAAAACCGTCTTTTTACAAACAGATATAAATTCGTCCTTATCACCTCTCTTTACTTTCAGTCTATAAATTGTAGCGTTTTAAATTTTTTTAACTCCGAAATATTTATATGTTAAAAATTTCTAAAGAGGCCCCTGTTTGTCTGTTTGCAACGTTTAAAATAATCAATATAATACGTGTTATGTGTTATTTCGACGAATTTATTTCCAGTTACCCAATTTAAAAGTAAATAATCAAGATGTTTTTTTGTCGGTTCGTTGCTAAGAACGAGGTCAAGGAGGGTAAATTGTTTGTTTAGATTCATAGACCAAAACTAGCTGTGAGACGGGAATTTATTTTGGTTGAATTTGTAAAATCTAAAGCATAAGAAGTCAAGCAAGAGATTTCAGACTAGAGAGATGTTTGGGCGATTTTAAATCGGGAGTCGATTCAAATTTTTTTTGTGTTATGTCTTAAGACCGGTGAAAGGTGATAATACTCTTTGCATAATGGCAGTTTAGAACAGAGTTATCATCATAGGATTTGTGCAGTACACCGGAACTGAAGAAATTTTGGAAAATAATTTTTAGGATGTCCCACCAGCTTTTTTGTCGTTTGCTGCTTGATCCAACCCCATCTACGCCAGATCTTCGTTCCTGCATTTAGAAATGGTTTCCTTTTTGTTCCAGTAGAGAGTTTTGTCCTTGCAGCTCCAATCCCAGAGATAGCAAGTTTTTTCAAAGTTAAGTGGCAAATTTGTGAATTAAGGTAACAATTAACATTTTAATTTTTCTAAATTAAATAGACATTATTTTTGATAATTGATAATTGCTTTCATTAAAAGAATTTGTAATATTTGAAGTTTATATTGTGTTAGAAATCTGCTGTTGTTGAAAAACAATTTAAATTTGATTATGATATAGAAAAGATATTCCATATATAAGGTTAAATTTTAAGATATTTACATAAAGAAGGATATCCTTAATTTTTAATAATCTAATTTGGCCATATTAATAAATAACCTAGGAACCATTTCGAAGATTTTTGTAGCAATCTCCTTTGTAAACAGATAAGCACGTAAGTTTTTGTTAATTTTGTTATTATGTTATTTAGTATGCTTCTTGTGCAATCTGCATTTTTGATAACTGTTTGTTTGAGACAGAAATAAACGTTTGATTTGTTTCTCTGATGCATTTTTTTATTTATTTTAGAAAATCTCCTAACCCTTTATGTATTTTTTATTTAAGAATATTTTTCCTAAATCCAGCAAGTTTAGGATTCTTCGAAGCGGCGTCCTTTCCTTTAAAATAGCTAGAAGACCTTTCTTGTTGTTTTAAATGCCCAGTTGTCCAGGAGATTTACGTAAGTAACCCCTTTATTTCATTTTTTTTTGTAGCTGCCCAAATCCGAACCCTTGTCGTTCACTTATCCACAACCCCAGCTCTCCAACAACCCCCTGAGTGCCTTACGCATACGTAACGATTGTTTTGCTTGCCCTATCTTTGCCCCCATAGTTTCTGTCCCCAATTTTATACCCCATAATCTTACCCTGAGGTAGGCAAAATATATTTCGTTACAAAATGAGAGTAAAATTGTGCCTTGATACTGTGTCAAAAAGAACCTTTCGTTTTTCTTGTTTTAGTACTAAGTAAGCTACAAAACCCCATTGCTTTTTTCACTCTTACCTAAATTCCAAAATTTATTGAAAATGGAAATCCTTTCATCATCAATTTTTGGAGAACATTTTTGTCTATAATTTTCTGGAGACATCACTTTTAATAATTTCGCAAACTGGCTGTACCATGATGACTTTTATACGATTTACCTGTATTTGTTAGTCTCTTTCTTGTATTGTATATTGTATATGTTTTCGTTTTCTAGAAAATTTCGAAGTTGATTCCGAAAATAAATGAATCAGGGTGTTTGCTTGGGGAGTTAATAATAAGTCAGTAGTGGATGAAACGACTGACTGCAGTTTTTGTATAGCATTTTCATTCCAAGGACAAAAGTAGTTATAAAAATCGTAGTCTAAATAGATTTTAGCACACTCTGGGGATGGTATGTGTCTGTTATCTTCCTCTGACTGGTTTTCTATTGATTCTAAAAATAATTTAATGTTAGCTTATCATTGTGTACCTACAAATAATATTATTATTATCATATTTATTATTTTATTGTTTAAAGATATTTACCAGAAAACGGGGAAGAAGGAACGTTATTAAAATCTTTATCAACTGTATCTATCTGACAAAAAATCAAAAAAATTACAATTTGTTCTATTGCATTCTTGTCTAGATCCGATGGCTGAGGAGATTCTAAGAAAGAAAATAAAATTATTTAAACTTAAAATTTTTTTGGCACTTATAAGGTAACTTAAATAACTAAACGCAGTAGTCTATGGCAAGTAGTAGATACGATAAAAAAACAATATGAAACGCAAACGTAAAACATCGTATATACACACGACAAATAAAGTATAGGCAATAAAGTAGGAAAATCTACTATTTGGATAAAACTTGAGTACTTACTTAAAAAAACCCACGATAAAGTTAACAAAGGATAGACAGATGATTTAAAAATTTGCATATTAAAAATTTCTGCAAATAAAGGATCGCGGCTAAGTATTGTAAATTTCAGAAAAAGTAAGAGATGGCTTTCAAATGATTTAAAATTATGTGAAAGAAAATAGAGTATTGTAACGTTGACTACCACAGGAGTATGGAAATATTATGGTAAAAGTAAGTGTTTGGTAAGATGATATTTTTGAAGACTGGTTTGAAAACTCAATGATCCCATGCTTGGAGTCAAATAGGATAATAGTGCTTAACAATGATTTTCATTACACTAAGATAACAATAATTAAATCTTCAAAGAACGCTGAAACTGCAAAGCTTTTTAATGGCAAATGACTGGTAATGGATAAAGTGGTTATATTTTTAGGTTTTGTGTGTGTGTGTAGGTGTGTATGTGTGTGTGTGTGTGTGTGTGAGTGCGTGTGTGTCGAAAATGTGGTTCATTGTGTTAGCAACTTATATTAGAAGCCAAAGTGTACTACCTATATCAATGAATTCGTTATATTTCGTTTGATTTATTTTACATTTTTAGACGAAAACTACAATAGCGTTACAAAATGGTAAAATTGTATAATTGACAAAATAAAATAAAACATTTAATTGTGTAAGGTTGCAGTAAAATGTTGTGAAAAAGAGTCTCGACATGTTTTGATATATGAAAAGATTATGTCATCTCTTGCCTCTCTATAAATGATACTTTTATTTTTATGAAACCGGTAAAACAAAATGTTAAATCCAAGAGATGCACAGATATTAAATACTAAATAAATATATTAGTTAAATCTTTTACTCAAAATGATATTAAGTAATTTTGTAGAGTTCATCGTGCTAAAAACAAGTTAGTTTAAATACGTGATCATTTATTATAAAAAGTACTTAGACGTTACCGTCGCTGGTTCAATTTGTTCGATCAATAAGAAATTAAATTAGTTATTTAAAACCCCAAGTAGGTACATTTAGTGCCAAATCTTCCATTTTAATTACTCTAATGGCTCTTAATAGTTCAAAGTCGTGCAAGTTTGAGAGAGCTTCACAAACTTAGATAATTCCTGTAAGACTTTAGCGAAATGTAAATGTTATAGATGAGCGTTTTCTACTGCAATTGCACATATTCCTTCGTTGATATCATCGATATTCAGGCTTAAGAAACCATTATGTAAAATATTTGCTATGCTTTGCTCACGAATAAACTTTATTTGGATTTGATTGTAAGATTTAAATTTTCGATAAGAAGTACAAAAGGGAGTAAAATTAAAGGTTTAAAGAAATAAAAGATAACATTTCCACTTTATTAATATTTTTTTTATATTGACACATGAACCACGCAGTCATAAGAGTGATTAAGCAATGAATACATTTTATTCTATAAATAAATGTCTATTATCCAAATATCTATCTGTCAGATGAGAAAATATTTATCTGAAGGTACAAAGACCACTGGTCCTTTTATGCAAGAAGTATTATTTTAAAAAAATAATTTTTAATTCTTTTAAAAGTAAAAGTAACATCGTTTTATATTTTGCCGTGCTTAGTAAAACATAGTGTAAAAAAAGTGAACATAAATGTACCTTCAACTGATTAAAACCACAAAAGAAAAAATTTAAACAGGATTGCCTTACAACCGGCAGTCTATTTTTATTTTAAAATGAATAAAAAGCTGAAACTTTACCATAACACATAGAAGCTAATTTACAATTTCAACTAAAAACGCAATTGCTTTTGACTAGACTGACATGAGCAGTGGCGTACCAAATACCCAAACAGTAAATATGTCTCAAATACATAACCAAGTTTTATCCTATGTATCAGTAGCGAAAACGATTCCACGGCCAACTTTCCCAAGCAAACATCAAGCCATTGTGATGCATGCCGAAGAAAATCTGAAATTGTACGATTACGTTAAAGCTATAGGTGATATAATAGGCCCTAAACAAGTCTCCTTTGCCTCTAGGATATCAAACAATCGCATTTGTATCTATCTCTCTAACACTAATCTTGTTGACCAGCTCATAGATTTATATCCCATAATACAGAGGAGATGTTTCTTTAAATCTTTGAAGACTTATTTCCTCTGTTAAAAGAATAATTAAATCTAATGTTTCTCCGTTCTTACCACATTACATAGCTGAAAATAGCATTAAAAATCTTGGACTTCGCATCGCATCTCCTATATCCTATTTAAGAGCAGGCATTCCTGGGGACAAATATTCACATGTATTAAGTTTCAGACGCCAAGTTTACGTATACCCTCCCTTCGAACATTTTAAATTACAAACATCAGTACTTATTTCCTTCGAAGGGAATGAACACACATCTTCCTTTCTACAGATAAAGTACATTGTTTTATCTGTAAACAAACAGGACATATAGCCTCCAACTGTCCAATTGCTCCCACAGACAATACAATCCCAACCGAATATATACAAACAAGCCCCAACTCATCCGTAAAAAATTCATCTTCCTCTACACATAATGTCAAAGACCCACAAATCAAAAATAAAGACTCCAACACTGAAATTACACAATCAGACCAAATAACCATAACACAAATATCTCAAAACCGAGGACACTCTGAAATAAAAACTCCTAGTGAACTAACAGGCCCTGAAATTCCTGAGAAAGATGCTCAACCATTGTTAGATATGCCTACCCCTCTATCAGCTTTCCCTAAAAAAGGTCCCAAAGCTAAGAAAAAAAAGCACATACCTGATATTCCAACAGAATTAGTATTAACCGAAACCACCAAGAGAACAATCCAAAAAGCATACAAACAGAATCCACAAACCTTTAAAATACCCATAGACAATTTCTTTTTCTTCCTTGAAAATAGTTTTGGACATTCTGATCCTTATTCGGAAGCGAAAAAGCTCATGGATGATGTAAAAAGTCTACTTTTAAACCTGCATACTATATATCCAAATCTTTTAGATAGATCCTTAAAAAACCGATTTACCCGTTTAAGTAAAAAGATCAAAAAACAACTACAACTAGAATCCTCTGAAGCCACAAGTTTATCAGACTCAATTTCATCAAGCGAACTAACTGACGATGAGTGCCTTTTCTATCGATCCCAAAGGTCGCAGCACTGAAAAATCCCCCCTTCTAATATTCTTCTTATTCAATTTAATCCAGTGAAATTGTGATGGGTTTTACCCTCGTCTAGAAAATCTCCAACTGCTTGTTGCTGATACATCACCCGATTTCATTTGTTTGCAAGAAACCAATTTCTCTAAAAACCATAATCCATACATTAAAAATTACGCTGGCTACCACTTTATATGACCATCACACGCACGAGCTAGTGGTGAGAGCTCTATAATTATTTCTACAGATATATTCCACCAAGAATTCCACTTAACAACAACTCTAGAAGCCGTTGCCGTTACTGCTTGGTGTCCAAATAAAATCGTAATTTGCAACGTATATATTCCTCCATATTACACCCTAACAGCTCTTAAAATTACAAACCTAACTAACCAACTTCCTAAACCATTTATCTTAGTTGGAGATTTTAATGCACATAGCACTATGTGGGGCTCTAGTAATACTTTCGGTAGAGGCAAAATGATTGAAAATATCATAATCAATTCCAACCTTAATTTTCTAAACACTGGAAGCAGCACATACTTTCATATCCAAACAGGTACTCTCTCTTCCATTAATTTAAGCATATGTAATCCAGAATTATCTACTCATCTTACATGGAAAACATTGGAAAGTCTGTATGGCAGTAACCATTTTCCCATTTTAATTTCTAACAATGATAACTCACAAAGACAAAGCAAAATTAAGTGGAAAATTGCTCACGCTAACTGGGATATATTTAACTTAATTGTCAAAGAACAAACAAATAAAATCTCCTTTATGAATTCTGCTAATGAAGATCTTAACATGTTGATTAATTGTATTATAACTTCCGCTGAAAAATGCATCGGTAAATACCACGTTGATCCCTTCAAAAAATATGTTCCGTGGTGAAATGAATCGTATAAACTAGCTGTAAAAGATTGTAAAAAAGCATTAAACCGATATCGTAAAACTAGAAACCAAGCGGACCTAATAAATCTTAGAAAACTAAGAGCTAAATCTAAGCGAATTGTTAAAGAAAGCAAAAAGAACTCATGGAACAAATACATCAGTAGCATAACTTCCGACACACCTTCTAGTCAAATATGGACTAAAATAAAACAGATTAAAGGTACAACATACAAAATTCCAGCCGTTATAGAAGATAACAATGTCATAACTGATAACCAGCAGATTGTAAACACACTTGCCAAATACTATTTAAATAAAACGAAACATGATAACAACTGTACTGGGCCAACATACATAACAAATAAATGTGTTGTACATAAGAATCCAAATTCCAATGGTCATGCTGTCAATCTCCCACTAACAATCGACGAATTAGTCGAAGCTGTTAACTCCCTAAAGAATAGTGCTGCAGGGCCGGATGACATTCCATCGATATTCCTAAAACATCTGCATGAAGATACTCCAATAAAGTTACTAGAATTCTACAACATATGGCTAGGTAACCAATTTCCAACACTTTGGCTACAAGCTATACCATTCCACTCAAAAAAATGATACTTCTGCCAATACAACTATGTCATTGAGACCCATCTCATTAACTTGCACACTTTGCAAACTCCTGGAAAAAATTGTCAACAAACGCTTACTTTAGTATCTTGAAAAACATAATATTATCAATACCTACCACTCAATCAGGATTTCGTCCAAATCGCACGATGGATAATCTTATCACTCTTCAATCCGATATCATAGAAGCATTCTCTAATAGAAACAACCTCAAAACTGTCTCACTTGATATAGAAATTGCTTTTGACACAGCATCAAGGCCGGCAATTCAAGAAAAACTTAAAGAGTCTAATTTATCTGGAAACAAAATATATCTATTTGTTAAGAATTTTTTAACTAACATAAGTTTCAAAGTCTCTGCAAATGGTAAAAGATCTCCTTCATAGATCCTGGAGACAGGAGTACCTCAAGGATCAGTTCTCAGCACAACCTTATTTTTACTGCTTCTTAACGACCTTAGTTCTTTAGTAAAACCCCCTGTCAAACATAATATCTATGCGGATGATCTAGTTATTTACTGTTCTGGTAAAGTAACAAGCTCCACTAACACTATTTTGCAAAATATTATTGATAACATCTCTCACTGGTCTATCAAAATTGGTTTTAGCTTCTCGCCTACAAAGTCTAAAGTGATTAACTTTAGCAAAAAATATAAACAAACTCTTCCACTCATAAAATTAACAGAGCATCCACTACAAGTAATTAAAAATCACAAATTTTTAGGGGTATTTTTTGACAAAAAATTAACATGGAAGAGACATATAGAAAAAACTAAAGTCAGTGCTTCAAAAAATATAAATCTCTTCAAACTATTAGCCAACGACAAAGGGGAGCCGAAGAAAAGGTCCTATTAAGTTTATACAGAGCCCTAATAAGATCTAAGTTAGACTACGGATCGATATTATATGTCTGCTCATAAGCCTACAGAAAGCATGTATGTCGAATCGTGTGAACCCCCTCTAAATATTAGAAGAAAACGTCTACTAAACTCCTATTTCGCTAAGGTTTCTGCAAACCCAAATAATATATCTTTCCAACTTATTAAAAATTTTCAATTAATAGCAGCACACAGTAGAGCTACTGCCAATTCATCACTACAGTTTCTATTGCCACTCTTAGAAAATATTGACCTAAATCTTACCATCCCCATTATTCAGCCCAATACTCCACCTTGGCTAAAAATATTACCTGACTTTGACGTAAATTTGTGCAGATATAAGAAAATGGAAACCTCCACGATACTCATGAAACAAACTTTTAACGACATAATTAATAGAGGCAAGTTTGATAACATAATATTCACAGATGCATCTAAAGACGAAGAAAGTGTCGGATGTGCTGTTACTTCCACAAATAACAGACTAGCAATGTATAGACTACCCAAGATGACCAGTATATTCACAGCAGAACTCTACGCTATACTTAAAGCTGTAGAGGTTCCAATGCGGGGTACCAAAAACTTAGCAATCTGCACAGATTCATTATGATCCATAAATTCGACTAGAAAAATCTACACATCAAATCCTTTAGTTAATGAGATCCACGAAAGATGTACAGCACTTGCTAAATCAAACACTTCGGTTTCAAATGATATGGAATCCTTCACATGTTGGTATTAAAGGAAATGAGAATGTTGACCACGCAGCAAATGAAGCACGTCGCTCTGACCTTACAGATGAAAAAGTCCAAATGTTTCAAGATATAATTATTGAAATTAAAAAGTTATCTACCTCAATGTGGCAAAATTAATGGAACAGGTGCACTACCCAACTAAAGTCCATCCAACCAAACATTTTAGGACCTAGAATTGTTACTACGGAAAGAAAATCGAAGACCATCATTAGAAGGCTCAGAATATGGCACACTTGGCTAACCCACGAATATCTGATGGTTCCCGAAGAACCTCCAAACTGCCAATATTGCAACTCCCGTCTAAGTGTACACCATATACTTGTGGAATGTAACCAGTACGCAGGAGCACGGATTAAACATGGTATCCACGGAAGTTTATGTGATATTTTAAAATCTAAAAACAATATGTCTAATGTGATAGAGTTCCTTAAAAACTGTAAATTATATCACCTGTTGTAATTGTATCATCTATCTATATTTCAATTTTGTAATCATCCGCTAGTTTTTTATTTTCTTTTTTTTTTTGATATCATCTGTATTGAAATCTATTGAATCAATGTAACTTAATTTATTGTTTTCTGTAATACAGTTTTCATTGGAAAGTAATTTCATTGGATCCTTTGCCAAGTCATAAAAATATAGCTGCCTTGAATAATAAGCACTTTGATCAGGAACTTTGGGAAGGACCAAATTTGTTTGGCAGTCAAACGACAAAACTGGGTCGAATAATACTAGCGAATAATAAAACCTGACAAATGGAAGAAAAACGTTGCAAAACGTCTAAGGCGAGTACTTTTGTGAATGTTATGATATCATTTCCACGCCTTTGTTAAATTTTGATATTTTGCTTTTCATTTTTGTTAAAATTTGAACCCATTTCAGTACTTATGTTCACAATTACTTTTTGTTGTAGATATTCTGCGAAGAATGTGCCAGAAAACATGTGGTCACAATTCAAAAACATATAAGTGCTGCTACCATGTGTTAATGACGTGCGTGCGCTACGTGGTTCTGATTGGCCGCAGCGGAGATTGCCGTGTTTGATACGCACTCAGCTATGGAGATTTCCCCTTTTGATCCCAACATGAACTTTTCCCTGCGATTTGTATAAAGTTAAGACTGCTTTTGGTTCTCTAAAACAAAAAGTTTTATCTAACATATGAGTCCGCTAGATGCAAAACTTTGTATTTACTGTATAAGTCAAACTGAGTTATTTGCAAAAAACTGATAAATTTTGCAAAAAACCTTAGACATAATAAATGGCACTTTTTTGTGATAGATAAATGCTTTATTAGGTAAAATATAATGATTTTTTTCTTAGAAAAGTTATTGGGTTTGCTAGAAAAGGAAGAAAAATTTGAAAATACCGAGTTTTGCAAGTGAACTATGTAAATACAGATTTATGCAACTAACATTTGCAAATACATGATAATAGTCAACCATTAACGATATTAGTGGTTGTTATATTAGTCTGTTTTCTAAACCTAGTGTGTTAGGAATAAGGAAGAAAGCATGTGGAAGTAAACTTTTAGTGAAGTTTATTTTTATCCAAAGTACAAAAGGTATTACAAAATATAATATGTATATATTTATATTAATTCCTAAACTCTAAGGTTTGTCTGGGTCCTCCTCATCAATATGATCATTTTCTGCAGCACTCTCGTTATTATTTGCTTGTACGCCAGTATCTATAATTTTATAAAATTTGAGATCCGGCTGGTCTCTCCAATTTTCACCAAAATGGTTTCTAAGGAGAGTGCCTATGGACGATTTATCTCCTTTCAATGAACATCCAATCTGTTGTAACTTTGGTTTCAATAAAGAAATCTTTTTCCCTTTTCGTATTATAGACTTGCTGAACCCTATGTCAGAACGATAAAATATTTCCCCTCTTACCGTAGCCATATAATCTTTGTCCTTAGAAAATATAAATCGTTTCGTTGCATTACATTTAAAATGCCACTGAGAAGGTTTTTTAACAACAACGTTACTCGTCTTTCTCCAGTCTGATATCTGCCAGTCTTTACCAAGTCTCAGCACCTTTGAGTGTTTTCCAATTATGTCTTCATATTCTTTTCTGTTTATTACAACGTTCTTCTTTTTTATCTCCCTTTCTATCATACCGAAAATCCTATCTTGTGGCAAAAAGGAATGACCAACAACAGGAAACGTAAACTCCACTTCCTTGATGTGACCAGGTGCTTCATAAACCAACCAGTAGATTATCATAGACATCATCGTGCTATTTTTGTTCTGTCCACCACATCCATCTGCAAATAGGTGAACTTTTTTGATTTAATTTTTAAAGTTGAATTTTATGAGAGTATCATGTACAGCAGAGGCAACAGCATTTGAATCTTTTGGATGTTCAAACTCCAGCCACACATATGACGTCACATTTGCAGAAGAAAGATGGGATTTCGAATTTCCAGCCACGATGGTGAAATTATAAAAAATTATTTGCTGTGAGAAATAAGCCGCCTGGTCGGGAAGCTTTGGCAAAGAAAGATTTTTTTGACAATCAAAAGAAAATATTTGTATGTTATGATTTGATTCATTTTTTAACAAAGAATAAAAGGCTTTAGCTCTTAACGTATGAACTCTCTGCTCTGTTATAACCTTTAACTTTTCTTCTTCTGAATTTTCTTTTCTCAAAATTTCCTTCGCTCTGAGACACGCAGAACAGCGAGTGCCGAATGATATGTTGTAGTGTTCGTTAACGTATGTTCGGAAATATGATAACTTAACGGAATGATGTGGATGACGTTGACAATACATTCTGTAAAGCTTTGTAAAATTCAGGTCACATGGTAAATACAATCTAGTCGATCGTCCTCTATTATAATGACTCTCTGCACCGTTCAAACGCCCCATAAATGTTTGGATAGATAATTTTATTGGATCAAATCTACCTTTTGTTGTATCTCCCCCTCTTCTCTCTTTTGGTATTTCACCCCGGATAACAAATGTTCTTACAACACGCTCTATTCTTTCAGAACTTAAATGAGTTATTCCAAGAAATGCTGTCTTGCATACTCTTAAAAGTCCACCCTCTACTGTAGGAACAAAATATTTAATTGAAATTCCATGTAGGTTTGTACCTGATCTCTTGGGCTTTTGACCTTCACAAAATTTCAGCAAAAAATATCTTGTTTTATTTTGTCAGTTGTTGAATACAGATTATTATGGAAACGCTGAATGTCTCGCATCTTTAAATCTATACAACAATACACTTTCTTTGTATGGTTACAGGTGGGAAAACCGGGTAAATCCTTAGGTTTATGCCTAAAAATATTGACAATAAGTCCCAAACCTATCTAGTTAATTGTAGACACCTCTTACCTCTTAAGTTTCATTACATTTCGTTTCCATTTTTCTGTTTGTATAACTCGTTTTCTCCCTTTTTCTTTTTCACAAGGTCTAATATGCACATGAAGATCCATAATGTTAATTATTTGCAATAAACTTGGTGTTTTTAGTACTCAAATAACAAACAGTGAAACCGGTAATGGCGAATGATGGAATAATTGACATGTGCACATGAGACGTGTCATGTGACTCAAACAATGTAAGCGATTGGCCAATTGCAATTACACAGTTATGCAACTGGCATAGGCTGACAAATACAGAGTTTTGCGTCTGATTCAAGATTTCTAATGCCTTTTTCTTAGTAAATACCTTACTTTGCTGCTGAATTTCTACATCAGCAGATAGCTATAACATGTGACAAATAACTGTCAGCTAAAACTCAATTTTTACAATTTTTGCAAATACAGAGTTTTGCATCTAGCGGACTCATATAACAACACAATGCAACAGATGGCGTCCCTAACTTAAAACAAGAAAAAGTGGAGATTGTCGCCTTTGATTTTACACAAAAAATATCTTTTTGGCCAATATCAATAGAGTTTCCAATATAATCATATTCAATTGTAAATACATTAAATTATTTAATATTTCTGAACTATCATGCGTGAGAATAGTCATTGACAACATACATAAACGTTAATTTATACTATTAACAAACAAAAAATCTAACCTTTAGTAGATATTTCAACGATTTAATAAGAAACTTTTGCAAAAAAAAACGAAAATTAGTAGGATATCGTATAATTTTATTATAAAGCATTGTAATACGTACCTTTCCTTTATTTTTGTCACTATTAGATCAGAAAAAGTGCACGAAAAGCTACGATTGTAATAAATGCTGAATAGTGTCGGTTTTTACAACTTTATAATGTCAGTTTACTCTTTTTATCAAATAGTGGCGTTACTCGTAATGTGAGTTACACTATCATGCGGAGTTGTCGCTATTGCTATTCCGAAAGAATTTTTACTTATTTTAACAATCTTCATCTTCGAGTAATAAATTACGGAAAGCCGCAAATGCTTCAAATATGTACCATTAACCTATAAAAGGTTAATGCAATTTGATCTATGTCAGAACAGAGTCAACATAATGATATTATATTTTACAGGACATATTATTTGAAAGCAAACTTCATCAAATAAATATTGAAATACCTTATTGTACTTATTAAAATTATGGTTAACTTTTACCATTACATAATATTTTCTTAAAGTACTTAGAAAACAATAAATATTATAGAATTGGTTCTAAAATAATTAAATAATTTAAATAATATTGTTAATTAAACTACGTGCCAGAATATATTAATGTTTCTTTATACAATTAATTTTATACCTACTATTTTAATAACCCTAAAATCTTTTTTTACTGTTTATATTTATATAAATTCCGTTAGTAAGAGTAACGGTTACAATAACGGTTTGTGCTTAGCTATTCGTTTCTTGAATGTTTTTTAGGTATTTAAGCATAACATTATAATATTAAAGCAGTTCATACCCCTAGACATATAATAGAAGATAGACTGGCTGCTGTAATCATCGAGCAAAAAGACAACAGAGGGAATCTAATCGTTATGAAAAGGAGACCAAAAAAGTGGCCTCTAAATTTCATGACACTTCACAATAATCATGCAGTGGTGTATGGGTTCTAATTTATCTATTTATTTGTTATATTACATATTTTAATATTACATAATATTAATACATATTACACTTTTTTTAACACCAGAACATAATAGAGTTTTAATTAAATAATAACAATTAAAGTCTAAAATGTAAAACAATTGTTAAAAAACTTCAATAAAAAATACAAATAATCTTTCATGTGACAGTTGGGACAAACAATAACATCAGCAATAACATAACCCAACTAAATTTGATTTCTTAAACAAGGAAAGAGTCTCTCTTTCCTTGTTTAATGTGGCCTCTCAAGATGGCACTTCCTGTCCCTAACAATATTTTTGCCCCCACTACCTTTACATTCCCTCTTTTGTCTTTTTGCTCGATGGCTGCAATACAGTCACGTTCCCCCCAGTGTGACAGAGAAAACTGACGCAAAGCAGTCCCTGCATCTTTGTCTGATGAGTCAAGTTTATCGACCCCGTGGTCGATAAACCTGGCAAACTAGAAAGAGATGCAGGGACTGATTTGCGTCACTTTTGTCTGTCGCACTGGGAGAATGGGCTGGTATTGCAACGATCCGTCTATATTGTATTAAATGTCTATTTTCACACCTCACTGTGATAACTGCTTTCAATATTGTTTATGTATTTTCCCACAAAAGGTTAATTTTTGGTGCAAATAATATTCGTAGCTTTTTTAGTCCATATCCATTGTTTATTGACATTTGCTAAATACGATTCAGTTCCAGTAATTGTTTACTAAAACCTATCTAGACATACCTATCTAGACATACAAACCTATCTAGACAATATTGTGGGTATGGGTATGTATTATTTCAGAAAGTGCATATTTATTTGGGATAAGCATAGAAGATTTTTTCGAAATCTAGGATACAGTTAAATAAATGGTAGTTAAAGTTTTATTACCTAAATTATACAAAATAAACTTAATCCGGCAACTGTGTTGTGGGGTGAAAATCACCCACGTCGTTTATTAGCGCTTGTTAAAATAGTGGCAACATCGCCAGATTCATCTGGCGCCACGAGTACCTTTCCATAATATCTTGTATTGCATCATAAATTTCAGTATATAAATAAGATTTGAACAAGTGATGTCGCGTTCTTTGGACTTTTGGGTGCTTTTAACCCCACCACACAGTTGAAGTGCAGTAATATTTAGTTTTTGGGTAATTTTAACCCCACAACACCGGTTAATTATTAACAGGTTCTTATACTAACACAATTTATCTCTAAATTTTTTTAACATAATTTATTTGGTAGGAATATTGAAAATTTATTAGATATTATTAATGTCAGACATATAGAAATATGTGTAGTTGGAAGAAAGAACAAGAAGCTCTCTTGAAACTTTGGCAGGATGAATTAACTGGATCAGAGTTAGGATCAGAAAGCGAATCTGAAAATGAGAGTCAGCAGGTTAGCCTTCGTCCCAGTGAGGATGTTTTAGAAAACCAACTTCAATCAGTGGAAAATTGTCGGCCTGGAAGTTCTAATCAGGAAAATCAATTATCGTCGGAATATTCTTCTCAAGACATAATTCTTCTCAGAACAATAAGTTTGAAGATAAAAAAGTAAGACAATCTAAGTTTTTTATCTGGCGGGATGAGAAAACAAAAAACTTTACTTCCCGGTGTTCGAAATAATGCAAAACATTGCAAGTTGCCCATTTCTTGCTGGGAATTATTCATAAATAATATTATTGTAGAAGATATGGTCCCATGCACTAATAAAAAAATCAGTTTAGTCGCTCAGAATTCTAATGACCAACATAAATATATATATATATATATATATATATATATATATATATATATATATATATATATATATATATATATATATATATATATATATATATATGTATATATATATATCTATATATATATATATATATACGGACGCAGAAGAAATTTTCCGATTATTATATCTACCAGGCGTTTATAAAGCCTATAGGTTAAATCTGGCGGATCTGTGGGCTATATATGGAACAGAAATTGACATTTTCAGGTCAACAATGACCCTGCAAAGATCTATATTACTTTTAAAGTGCCCACGATTCGATAATATCAAAAATAGAGAAGAACGAAAAAGAGTAGATAAACTGGCAGCTATACGAGCTGCTTTTGATCGATTTGTATCCAATTGTCAGCAATATTTTATTCCTAGTCGATACTTAACGATCGATGAAAAATTAGAATCTTTGCGGGGACGTTGTTCCTTTCGGCAATATATCCCCAATAATACGTCCAAATATGGCATTAAAATATTTGCCTTAGTGGATGCCAAAACATTCTACATTTTAAATTTAGAGGTATATGTTGGCTCACAGCCTGAAAAACCTTTTTAATTTAGTAATAGACCGTTTGATGTAGTACACAGGCTTGTAAATCCAATCCGTGGTACTAACCGCAACATTACATTTGACAACTGGTTTCCCAACATACCGCTAATGGAACATTTGCTTAATGAATATCGGTTAACATCTGTTGAAACTATTCGTAAAAACAAGAGGAAAATACCGAAAATCTTTTTGAATTCCAAAAACAGAGCTAAAAACCACGCAATTTTCGGATTTAAAAAAGACATATCTTTGGAGTCCTTTGTCCCAAAGCAAAATAAAATAGTGTTAGTAGCTTCTCCACTTCATCATGATACAGAATTTGACCACAAATCAAATAAACCTGAGATTATAGACTTTTATAATCACACGAAACGTGGCGTAGATATGGTTGACGAAATGTCTGCGTTATATGATTTGTTTTGTAATAGCAATCGATGGCAAAAAAATTGATCGCCTCTGGATCAATTTTTTTTTCACTGCTTAATAATGCAGGAATAAATAATTGTTATTTATTTATATAGCCAACTGAAAAACTAAAACGCAGATTTTTTTTAAAAGAACTTGGTTTGGCACTAATTAAACCATATATTGAAAAAAGAGGTAACAATCAAAAAATGCCATCAGACATAAGACCGAAACTAAAAAGTAATGATAGCGGAGAGGACTCTCAAGAACCTCCAAACAAGAAACAACGAACAACATCCAGATGTGGAGTGTGTCCCCGTGGAAAGACAGAAAGTGCCAAAAAAAATGTGTGAAATGTGACATTTTTCTTTGTCTTGAACATTGTGTATATTTTTGTTCTAAATGTGCAAATAATTGTTAATTATGCTATTTAAACAAAATTTCATAGTTACTTTTTATAAAATTTGTATTTTTTTTTATTCTATATCTCTAATAAAAATTTTGCTAACAAAAATGTGGTAGTGGTTTAAACATAAACTAAATTTTAGTATAGTTAAATCGTTGAATTTTTAACGGAAATTTTTTAAAGGATTTAACTTTTAAAAAGATTATATAACAATATAACCATGATTTAAAATCTTAAGGTTATATGTAAAAATAAAATATTTTCTCAATTTTATAAATAAAAAAAATGGAGTAATAATTACCCCAACACACAGCTCCGGTCAGAAAATTTCACCACACAGTCGCCGGGTTGAGATACAAAAACTTTAAATATATCTTTAAACAGCGTATCTCACATATGAAGAGGTTCCTGTTATTGAAACGGAGTTTTTGATTAATAATCAGGAAGTTTCGACTTGATGTAAGACTTCGATAAGTAGATCGACATTCCAAACTCCTTCCCAATAAAGTTTCGAATAGTTTGTAACAAGTTTAGAGGAAGAGGACAGGAAATTGCAATGCATGTTTGCAAGCGGGTTGTTTAAGAAAATTTAAAAAGTTAGCATCGTTACCGAGGTAACATTGACAGGAAAAATAAAAGACAGTTTTGGTGTTTATAGACAATTTATTCTACACTATAAGGTCGTAAAGATTGACAAAATATAAAAAAGGAATTAAAATACGGAAATTGTGTTTTCTGGTACAACATTATGCAAGATTATAACCATTTACTATAGGTTATTACAGTCTGGATTCTTAGTCATTACGATTTTTGCAAATATTAGTAGATATGTTTCTCCCGATTTTAATATATTGAGGATAAATGTGTTGGTGTAAACTCTATTTATATATAGTAACGGATTTATTACGGCTGTCGCCGCTTCTCCGCCGCAAATTTCCATCTTTTTCTGTCATATCCAGTTGCCTCTTCTAAGTCTCTTGCCGCTATTGCTTCATCAATATCGTTGCGCCAACTTCTCCGTGGTCGTCCTCTCTTTCTTCTTTCAGGAGGGATCCATTCCAGTACTCTTCTAGGCCATCTGTACTCTTGTATTCTTTTAACATGTCCGAACCAGATTAATTGTTTTCTTTCTATGTCATCATTGATATTTCGCTCCATTTTTATTTCGTTTCTTATTTGTTCGTTTCTAAATCTCTCCAGCTTCGATTTACCGCAGTTTTGTCTCAGATAATCCATTTATGTCGTCATAAGTTTGTTTCTATTAGCTTTGGTGACGTCCTATACTTCCGAACCGTAAAGTGTAATACTTTAGACAATACTACCGTAAATGTGTTTTTTTGGTTTCTCGTCGAATTGTTTTTTGCCAGACAAGAGAGTTTAAGGCACGGGTCGCTGCTCTGCCCTTGCTTATTCTTACCCTGATTTCATCTGCGCTATTTCCCTTCTTGTTGAAAATGACCCCTAAATATTTGCAGGATTGCACGCCCCTTTGATTTTGTCGTCTTCCAAGACTAGATCACATATTTTGTAAACTCTATTTGCCTATAATAAAGATATAGTTCACCAAGGTAATCTAGCAAATGCAACAAAAACAATTGGAACCTGGAACGTCCGAAGTATGTTCGGGCCAGGAAAAACGGCCAACATCATAAAAGAAATGAGACGACTTATTATAGATGTATTATGGTGCAGCGAAGTTGGATAACCGAACAACGGCAAAACCGAATCAGACGAGCATCACATATACTATTCACGTGATATCACAACAAATAATAGAAATGGCGTTGCAATTATTATTAGGAAAGAATGGGATGATGCGGTTGTAGGATTTCTCCCAATCTCGAATAAAGTAGCTTTGTTAAAAATAGAAGCAAGACCAACAAACCTTAATATCTTACAAATTTATGCACCGACATCGGATAGCTCAGAGCAGGAGATTGAACATTTTTATAAAGAATTAAGGAATGCATCGAAAAATATGAAAAAAGAAGAAGTCATTATAATCATAAGAGACTTTAATGCCAACATTGGAAAGGGTACAGTAGAAGGCATAATAGGAGAGTATGGATTTTGTATACGGAATGAAAGAGGAAAACGACTGATACAATTTTGTTAAGAAACAGATAATGTAATCATGAACAGCCAATTCAAACTACCAGCTAGAAAACCTATCCTGGTCAACAGAAACCTGTCCTGGAGCATACATCAACTTCGATCATAACTTATCGCTTGCTGAACTGAGAGTAAGGATGAAAAAAACTCCAAAGTCGGGCGTTATAAGAACGGTGGACATACAAAAACTGAAACAAAGCAACGTAAAACAACAAATTTAAGAAGAAATAAACACAAAATTGAACGACATTGCAACACATAATAGGAAAGATATAGATACAATGTGGAACGAGATCAAAGATGTATTGGTAACAACAATAATAAACAACATCAAACAGGAAAGACAAATAAAACAACCATGGATGACACATCAGATTTTAGAGCTTATGGAGCAAAGAAGAGAGTTTAAGAATAAAGACGCAGAAAAGTACAAGGAACACCATAAAAAGGTACTTAAAGAAATAAAATTAGCAAAAGAATCCCGGCTGTTAGAGAAATGCTTAAAAATAGAGATCCTACAGAAAACACAAGATATAACAAATATGCACAGAAAGATCAAAGAAATGGCAGGAATATATAGAACAACAATGTTCATTGCACGAATCATTAGCCTCATGAAACACTTACTCAAAATATTCTTAAACATCATCCATGCTCGCATACAAGAAATTGGAGGAGGGTATTGCTGATGTACAATTTGGATTTCGCAGCGATCTTGGCACAAGAGAAGCACTTTTTAGCATACAAGTAATGACACAATGAGTAAGAGATGTTAGTACAGATGTCTTTGCCTGTTCCATTGACTTCAAAAAGGTATTTAACAAAGTACAGCATGAGAGGCTTATTAAAACTTTGCGAATCGCAAACATCGATGACAAGGATATAAGAATAATTGCCAATCTCTATAGAAAACAAGTAGCCAAGATTCGAGTAGACAATCAATTATCCGATGAAGTCCCAATACAAAAAAGAGTACGACAAGGTTGCATACTCTCGCCTTTGCTGTTTAAAGCGTACTCTGAACATCTATTTCAAAAAGCTTTGGGAGAAACGACTGATGGCGTGATTGTTAACGGTGAAGTAATAAATAATCTAAGATATGCAGACGACACTGTCATTGTTGCGGATAGTGCTGAAGGATTACAAAGACTGATAGATCAATTAGTTAAAATCGGTAGAAAATATGGAATGAAACTTAATAATAAGAAGACAAGAATTATGATCATAAGCAAAAACCAAGTCACAGATGCAAAGTTAATGGCAGACAATGAGGTATTGGATAGAACAGAAAAAATAACATAGCTAGGATGCAACATCACAGACAGCTGGGATTACTCATACGAGATTAAATGTAGGATCGAAAAAGTAAGAAGGAGAACTTACATCTCCGCCTCAAAATCCTTAATTGTTATATGTTTTCTGTTCTTATGTATGGAGCAGAGACATGGACACTCACTGATGCGTCTTGCAGACAGTTGCAGTCTTTCGAGATGCGGTGCTATCGTCGCATGCTCAGAATATCATATGTACATCATATAACTAACGACGCAGTAACACAACGTTTACAAAAGAATCTGAAGTCTTGAAATCCATTAAAGAAAGAAAATTAGCATACTTCATACAGAAAAAGAGAGAAGTGAGAATTGAAAATAAATACAGAATACTACTATTGATATTAGAAGGATAAATAGAAGGAAATAGAGGACCAGGACGCCGCCGAATGTCCTGACGTAAGAATTTGAGACAGTGGACAGGTATGACCACCACAGACCTATTTCAAACAGCAGCTAATAAAATGCAATGAGGAGAAGAAGGTAATCTGGTAGAGATCCGCGTAATATAAAATGAACAAAGAATTAAGAAGAAAAGTCACGAGAGAAAATAAAAGAACCCACTTGTAGAAGAGGAGTCTGAAATACTAAAAACTTAAAGAAAGAACTAACCAGTGAAATAAACAGCAAAAAACTAGGTGATGAAAACAACAATTTAAAAGCTTGGAAAATAATATCTGGGGTATGCCTATAGATTGCTGCAAGAGAACTTAAAGGAAACACCTGTAAGATAGAGGGCAGCCACAGAAGAAAACTAACGGAAGAGCTCTTCCCGCAATGATCGGACGAAACTTCTAAATAATACCTACAGAGGCACCAACAAGTGTCTTCACAATGAAAATGATAATGAAAGCCAGAAAGTCACTAAAGACAGGGAAGCCAACCGAACCCTAAAGAGCTACGCTAAAAAGAAGGAAGACCATTATTGAGGACAATGCCAAGTTAGTGAAAACATAATGGACAATCTCCTTAGAAGATAGAAATTTCCCACGAGTAAAAAGCGGCAAACCTTATCCTAAACTCCAAAGTTGGGAAAGAAATGGAAAATCTGGGTACTTTCAAAGCAATATTTTTGCTAAACACACTAGGAAACCTGTTCGAAATCCAATTTAATCATAAATTTAAGGCTAAAAAAAATGAATAAAGGGGAGACCTGTCGAATCGCCATTATGGGTTCAGAAAATTCAGATGAGCCATAAACGCCATAAACAGGATAGTAAGGAAGAAAGAGGCAAGCACGGATGGTGAAGGTGGATAATTTTAGTCTTCCTGGACATCAAGAACGCATTTACCAACGCTAGATATGGAAAAATCATCACATTATTAGGAGAAATAGAATAATTACCATACCTGCAGACTTGGTAGGAGATTATTTTACTGGCACAAGCTTAATATAACTAAAGACGATACAATGAAGACATATGCGGAAGTGCCACAGCGTCCGATCCCAAAACTGCTTATCTGGAATGTAGTATATGACGACATACCTAGATAAAAATATAAACCTAGGAGATCAAATACAGGGAATTGCTAACGAAGACGAGTTAGTCATGCTAATCGAGCGCTTCTAGTATGGGCTCATAGAGGCTGAATATGGTGAAAACAGCCTGTAAACTTACACAGAAGACAGAGGCCATAATTTTAAGGAACCAAGAGTAAGAAAGAATATCTCCTTTACTTTGAAAGGAGAAGTTATTGCTACCTGTCAAAAAAGTCATATATTTATGCATAATACTGCACAGCAAATAGAACTTTGATGAACACATACTATATGTCGTGAAAAAGCCGATTAAATATTAGCAGCGCTAACAAAGATTATGAAAAATTTAAGAAATACGACGCCAGGTAGAAAAATTCTTATTGAAGTGGTCCACTCCACCATACTATACGTAGCACTAGTATGTCAGCAGGTAATGCGTACACAAAATACAGAGGAACTCTGGATAAACGTCAGAGAAAGGCCCAGCTGAGGATCGTCTGTGCATATAAGATAACTTTGACAATTGTCGTAAAAGTGACAGCAGTGGTGCCACCAATTCACCTACTAGTGAAAAAAGAAGCTATCACGTATGGCATGAGTAAAAACGACAAAGTAGAGGAGAGAGTTGTGATCAAGGTAAAATGACAGAAAGAGTGGAAAAAGGAACATAGGGCTAAATGGACCAGAATATCCATACCGGACGGTAGAGACTGGGTACGGTTACGGCTATAAGGAAACTAACTACTTCTTTACAAAATTCTTCACGGGGTGCTGCTCCTTCAGATCCTACCTGGTGAAAGTAGGGAAGCAAAAATACCACAACTGCGTTAACTTCGACGACGAAACGCGAAATACTATGTGTTAAATTGCATAAGATTAACGAATGAGAGTGCAGAGAACTACGAAACTATGGGAGACGTTAGAGCAAATAATATAATGGAAATGGTGAAAAAGTAGAAAATGAAAACAAATAAATCCTGAGGACACGAACTAGAATAATAAAAAGAGATTCTAGAAAGTAAACGGAAGCAGACATAAATGCTAAAGGGGAAAAAACGAGAAGAGAAGAAAGCTGTGCATGCGTGTTAAGATGGTCTAAACAAGAGTAGCCGCACGTTTCTGGATTAGTTGGTAGGCAGTGCAACATGGTCGCAACCGAGGGCACGACTTCCAAGATGAGAAATGCACTAGAGTATATCCTTTTACTCTGAATCGAAAACAGGCCAGATATGACTCTGAAAAAAAGGATAACATTACTATCACATTACTTTGTGGCAGATAAATAAGAAATCATGCCTAATCCAGTTTAGGTATCATTAAGCAATTGTATATGTACTTTTATTCAAAATTCTATCTTAGCCATAACTCCCATTACTGTGTAAAATGGTTTTAAAATATTGACCTGTGGCCCAACTATCATCCCAAAAATTTAATTTTGAGGTTGTACTGCCTTTTTTTTACATTATTTGTTGTGTGTGTATATGGAATATATTATATAAAATATAATATATTCCATAGTAAATCATGAAAAAAAAACAGGAAAAAACCTCATAATACTATCCTGACATGGTAAGTATTTGGTCTTACATTTAGTTTACTTTTAGTAAACATCAAACTCTGATTTTATATGTATGTTATTCAAAAGAATAAATAATTCTACTCTTCTATTTCTTACCCAGTCTTTGATGTTCTCGACCTTTTGTCCTCTTTGTGTCAGGTCTTGTTTCTGTCGCGTATGTCATTATTGGTTAGATGACTGTTTTGTAAATTCTGCCTTTCGTTTCTTTCACGATATTTTTATTTCTCCATATTGTTTCATTAAGGCAACCTGCGGCTCTGTTTGCTCTATTTACTTGATCTTCCACTTCAGTTTTAATATATTTGGGCCAGAATATTTGAGTTAACTGTATTAAATTCTTGAATTTTATGATGCTTATTAATGCCAATATAGACATTTACGTTACGAGGATATTTAATCCTACTGATTCAGATAATTTTTGTCTGGATGAGTCCGCCCTGTAGTTTTTATTAATAAAGGGGCTTCCATACAAATCTATTAGGTTTGCGATCTTTTCCTGTAGAGAAAATTTCCTTTTTTCTTTAAGTGTTTGATAAAACTTCACTACAAAGTACCACAAATTTTTCTAATTATTTGCCAAACTTCCTTGAATCTGGTTGAGTTAGTTATTTCAGATAAACTTTTGCTACGAATTTATTTTTGCTTTTGTTGTAGTAAGCTGAGCTTTTAATTTTATTTTTTTTTAGCTTAATTTCTTTTTGCGCATCGGATTATTTGTTTCATTTAATTATTAAGTTTGTTTCTTTTAAATTTAACTTTGATTCGATTTGATTTTTAAACTTAATTTACATAATTAAATTGGATCATATTTAAACAGAAAGTTTTAAATTTATTTCTATTTTTATAATTCATAATATCAGTAAGTAAATTACTTTTATATATATTTTAATTAATATCATATCTTAATTACACATATATAATACATTTTTGATTTATTGTATTCCATTTTGTACATTTTTTGTGTGCTGAATTTTGTGAATTATTTTTATTCTACTTGTAACATACTTTCCAACTCATTCTGTACAACTTGCGTGTTAATTTAAACACATTTCTTTTGATTTCTTTTGTTACTATACCATTCGTTACTTACCTTTTTTATTCTCACTTGTTTGTAACTGATTTTGTTTAAAACCGTTTCTTTAAATCTAGATATTCTCTTCGTGTTGATTATGTAATTTATGTTTGCATTGTCTTCTCTTTCGTTCATTGATCTTACAACGCCCAATAAAATGAACAAATCCAACTATTTGCGCCATACTCGGCATTCTCTAGATTCCAGGAGGCCTATGAAACGCATTCAAGTACCAAAACCACACACCTTCATTATTATTCGTAGCCAGGGTAGATTCTCATTCATTCCACAACCTCGTTTCAATCGAATTTATTGTCTTTTATCTACTGACTCTACACTGAGTGGAAACATGGACTCTTGGAATTATAAGTATTAGGCCTTTGAGATGTAGGTTTTTCGAAGGATGCTAAAGATCTCTTGGACAGAGCACGTGACCAACAACGAGGTGCTAAGAAGAATGGGTACTGAGAGAGAACTCCTAAATATTGTAAAAAACAGAAAAACGAGTTATCTGGGACATATTTACAGAGGAGAAAAATACAACTTCCTACGACTTATAAGGGAAGGGAAAGTGGAAGGAAGAAGAGGTCCAGGAAGAAGAAAATGCTCCTGGTTGAAGAATGTAAGAGACTGGACAGGCACGGATACACATTCGATACTAAGAACAGCTCAAGATAGAGAGCAATTTTCTGTAGTTATAGCCAACCTTCAGTAATGGATAAGGTACCTTAAGAAGAAGATCTACTGACTTTCTGCAGTGAGAACTCGCTTAGCTTTTATAGCTCGATGGTTTTTCGCTAGACAAATTAACAACGTCAGCAACCATCTTCGTTTATTTTCAAGACTTTGGCTTAGACACTTTGACATGTTCTTCGCTGACAAAGAGGACGTTTCATTTTTATGGTACTGGGCCTAAAATGGAATCGTATGACTGACTTCTTTTCTTATTCTTCCCGTCCCTTTGACAAACCTTGTACAAAGCGGGCTGTTCGTTCGTAAATTAGTCGTATTTTTGTTACTTTTCTCTTCTTTTTATTCTTTTTTCATGTCTTTTTGCTAGTCAAACGTCTTCTACAACCGTTGTGGTACTTCTTTGTATCCTGGCATGATGAAACATTTGAACAGATACTTTAATTAAAGTATTTAATGATATGCCTGACGTATGATTAAATGACTAGGCGTATGATAACATTATGCCTAAGCGTATAACCATATTTTGATCGATTTTATAGCCCGCATACAACGTATTCACTTATCTTATAAGTGAATGTAATCTTCTACTTGTTCTTCTTCTTCTAATGGCGCTACAACCCTTTGTGAGTCTTGGCCTGCTTAACAATGTTCTTCCATTCTGCCCTGTCGGGTACTTTCCTTCGCCACTGCCTGATGTTCATAAGTGAATGTAATAGTGTTATTATTTATTAAAGGTACACATTTTATAACAAAATATGTAGTAAGAATTTATAAAATGTAAATTTTTCCAGTATTTCAGTGTAAAAATTCTTTATATTTAATTCTTATATATTTTAAAATATTTTTTAATTTTCATTAATATTGAAAATGTTTTTTCCAATCACCCCGTAAATGTCTCAAAAATAAACTGTCTAGTAGTACAATGTTTCATACCTCGAAAATGCAATAGTTGCCGGAAAAGGCCAATGTGACAGGTCGTAGGGTTAATAGAGATGGGTTGTTTCCGGTCAGCAAAGGGACAAATGAGACTACTGACATTTTCTTCTCGATCCACAGTCATTTACAGAAATCGTTCTCTGAAGGATAGCTCTTTCCTGTGCAGAATGCCGACTTACATTATTCTCTACAACGATAAAGGACTTAATTCTGATTAGTGGCTATCAAGAATATCCGGGTTGACTACGGAGTGAAACTAACGTAACAAGAAACGAGGTGTTCATTGTTTATAGATGAAGATGGTGACAAATAGATTCTAATCCATTTTATGATCCTTGAACACTACTCAGTTCGGGTGTATTAGCCTTTTTTATAACAATATTTATTTTTTACATCTACCTTGTATGAATATTATAAGGTTAATATGTGTTTTGTAATAAAAGTTGCATTAAAAGTTATGTAAAATTGCAATCATAGACACCACTTTTTACTTACTTTTTTAAATTGGATTAAAATTATTAAAAAGACGTAGGCACAGTCATAATTAACCCTCGAGTGGAGGCGCTGGTGCAATAGTGCTACCAATATTACTTTATGAGTGGGTGGCGCGTGACTATTGGGTTATTTGTTTTTATACCTCTCAGTATCTTCCTAGAAATTGACGAGGAAGTGTTAGTTGAATTTGTGCGATTTAATTTCGGTAACGTCTTTGTCTACGGCAACTTAAATTTAATTGGATCATTTTTGCTACCACGCTTCCAGTCATGTAAGTGAATTAATTTTTATTTTTTTCTTTATACATAATAATATTTTTTCTGCTACCACTAATTTTAGATTGCTAAAAAAATGTCGTTTATCAGTTTCTTTGTATTACAGCGTTGTCAAAACTTACATTTTACTCTATTTTAGGACAAAAAGACTTACGGAGGAAGAGCTTCGAAAAATTTTAGAAGATATGTCTGATATAGAAGATATTAATGACTCAGATAACGAAGAATGGAGCGAAGAAGACGGAGAGATTGTAACCAAAAAAGACCATAATTCAGGTTCAGAGATAGAGTTGGAAGACATTGAGGAAAATGAGGTTGTTTATGCTAGTGACTCCGGTTCTGATATGGAAGTAGATTCTGACAGTCTGCCTGGCGAAATCGGTAATAATTTTTATACCGGTAAAAACAAGAAAACTAAATGGAGAAAATCTAGTTACCATTCACAAACTTCCAAGACCAGTTCAAAAAATCTTTTAAAAACGAACCCTGGTCCGAAAGGGACTGCAAAAAACGTTCCCACCGAGATTGAGGCTTTTTTGAAATTAATTGATGATAGCATTATAAATGATATCGTGCATTTTACAAATATGTATATTGAAAAAAAGCGAAAGGGGGTTAATTATAGCAGAGAAAGTGCAGTTAAAGTTACAAGTAAATCTGAAATGATGGCTTTGTTTGGATTATTGTTTCTAATTGGTACTAAAAAAGGAAACCGGACTAATGTCCAGGAACTGTGGACAAATGACGGAACAGGTTTTCTAACTTTGAGGGACTGTATGAGCTATAGGCTGTTTCAATTATTGCTGCGATGTATAAGGTATGACGATAAAGAAACACGAAAACAACGTAAAAAATTGGATAAACTGGCAGCAATTAAAGCATTTTTAGACAAGTTTCAAGACAACTGTAAAAAATATTATTATCACAGTTACTATGTAACCATAGATGAAAAACTGGAACCTTTTAGAGGACGATGCAGCTTTATCCAATATATCCCGAATAAACCGGCCAAATACGGTTTAAAAATTTTTGCGCTTTGCGATGCCGCAACTTGTTATACCAGTGCTTTCGAAGTTTACTGTGGCAAACAGCTTGAGGGGCCCTACTGTAAATCTAACTCTCCATCTGATATAGTAAACAGACTAGTGGCGCATATAAAAGGTACTAATAGAAATCTAACCACGGACAATTGGTACACCAGCTATCCTTTGGCATGTTCACTTTTTAAACAAAAAATTACAACCATTGGTACTCTGCGAAAAAATAAATCAGAAATACCTCCTGAATTTTTACCCCACAAAGATCGTGCAATTGGATCTTCGTGCCATGGTTTTTAAAAAAATGTGTGTATGGTGTCTTACGTTCCGAAAAAGTCAAAATCTGTAGTATTACTTTCTACTATGCATGATGATGAAAAAATTGACGAAAAAACTGGAAAGCCCAAGATAATTCTTGACTACAATAACACCAAGGGTGGCGTCGATACACAGTCGACGAATTATGTGGGGGATATTCTGTTTCGCTAAACACCAGAAGGTGGCCCTTAGCATTAATATAATGCTCTTTTCAATTTTGCTGGAATAAATGCCCAGATTTTATATAACAGTAAATAAAACAACGCAAAGAGGCAGGGAAGAATTTTTCTTAAAAATTTATCATTTCAACTTATGAAATCTCACTTAGAGAAAAGTTCTAAAATGTCGTCGTTACCTTCAGATATTCAGTTTTTTTTAACGACTTACAAACCTAAAGAAGAGGCACAAAAACATGATGTACCAAGAAAAAAGCGGGGACGTTGCGCCATATGTTGAAGACAGAAAAATAAATTTACGTCACAATTGTGTGACAAATGTGATGATTTTGTTTGTCAAGAGCACAGTGAAACTACGATTACCTGTCACAGATGTAAAACCAATTTAGTGGAAACTGATGAAAGTGACTAACTTTTTATGTTTACAGTGTTTGTTTATTTGTTTGCTATGTAAAATATACGTTTAATAAATATTTAAAATAATTTCGTAAAACTTTATTTACTTATAAGCCATTTAAACAGTTCTAGAACATTAATTTGCTGCTGGTAGCATTGCACCACGCATCCACTCACGCGGTAATATTATAGGCGCGTCCGCTCGAGGATTAAACATGGTAAATACTGTGGTACTTTATTAGTTGTATAATTATTAAAATTTTTATAAAATAATATTTCCTTGTTGTTTTGTATAAAACTTCGCTGTCGCTGGCTAAATGATATCAGAATAATAATAAAAAAAGCAATATTTTGACTGTAAATACATTAGCAAAAAACAGCAGCTATCAATTGTGAATAAATTACGAAATTAACTAGCTTTAGCTCATACTGTTGTCTGTACAAATAAAATAGACTCACCTTTTGAAATATTGATGTATTCATAGCAGGCAGAAGAATTGGTCGCTGCGCTTTACGACGTTAACGGCTGATTTCATAATGATTCGCTAAAGTGGACTTTAGTAAAAGGAGACTTTATGTTAAAGTCGACTTTAAAGTGGCTGTCAATGATATTTGATTTCATAACTTGCTTTAAAGGGCTCTTTAAGTAAAGTGGCTTTTAATGAAATTTTATACTGTTGGTTAAACTGAATTACGATGTATTTGAACTAAAATGGAAATAATAACATTGAATATCATACATTTTGGCCATTTTGCCACACATTTGTATTTGTTTTCTACTTACCAGATTGATATATTATACTTAATTGTCGGTTTTTAACTACTAAATTACTTAATTACTAATCCAGATTTAATTTAATTATTAATAACTTTAATACTAATTTAATACCACTTTAACTACTAATTAATATTATTTCTTTATATATATTTCTGTATAAATATTATTACTGGACTTTCTTTTTAATTAGATTTATTACCTAATACTTACTTAAATGTACTACTATTACTTAAAAATTAATTAGTTTATTAATTAGTTCATCATCATTACTATACTTTTCTTTTTAATTAGATTAATTACTTAATACTTACTTTCAATTCTAGTTTTCTATTAATTTTATTAATATTAGATACCTACTATTAATTCTATTAGTATAATACCTATATCATTAACCTAAATCTCTTTTCTTAACCTAAATCTTTGATAAAAATCCAGATCATCATAATGTTCATAATAGTTTATTCTTAATCTGTAAATTTTTGGTCTCCTAACCGCAATAAATTCCTCTTCATCAGATGAACTTGAACTAGATGTTTCAAAATTATGTATAATTGCGCTTTTAAAGTCTAAATATGTTTAAAGAATGGTATTACAAAAGTAATATGTTATTACAATGTAGGATGGCAGTTACGCTAACCTTAAACAGTGTGGTTAAAATATTCAAAAAATAGGTTAAGTACTCTTTAAAGGAAGCTTTAACAACTTAAAGGTCAGAAATCCTCACTTTAAAGTTAAAGTGGGCTTTTGATAAAAAGGATCCTTTAACTTGATTATGAAATGAAAATCTAAAGTTAAAGGCAACTTTAAATTTAAAGTCTCCTTTAACTTGATTATGAAATCGACTGTAAGGGACGCCCGGTGCAGAGGCTCAAAAGAGGCTTTAAACGATATACTTGATTTTTAAGTACGCTGTCTCGGTAGCAAGTATCGTCTTGAGACTTGCGATGGTTAGAAACCCTCTGGCCACGCTTCGTGGTGGTCCGTAGGACGAGGGTATACCAATAAATCACTCTATTATATTGCGATTTTAAATAGCGATAATTTAAGTTAATTGTCATGGTAATATGATACCTTACATCAGTTTCTGTGTTTGCGACACAAAAATAAGAAAAGAGAAAGTCAAATTCTCTGAACTTAAAACATAATAAATGAGCTAGCCAGTTTAACAATGCGATTTTACGAAATAACCAAAAACAATATACTTTAAAGCAAATAAGTTAGGATATACCATTGAATAAGATCATATTATAGTACAGTAAAAGAAAGTAAAAAAATGTAAAAATATGAAAATAAATACTACATACTTTTCCAAACATTCTTCCGTTCCAAAAACGAATGTTTTTAAAAACAGCTGAAAGTATAAGTATAAAGAATAGACGCGAAAAGATCGATATAATAATAAAGAATTAAGTAAGAATAAAATATGAATTGACATATAAGCAGCGGTCATATTTTGAGCACAGGACATTGTTGGATGCCATCTAAAGCTGTGCTCAGATTAACAACGCGTACAATGGTATCAATTAGAAAGAAATAGCGTCGTATCAGTAGAATTTTTAGATCTACTAAACTAGAAAGACTGTGTCAAACACAATACCGTTGGTCCTTTTTCCTATAAGAATTCCGTAGGCTGCGATAAAACACGAAGAAGAACAGCGTCGAAATCTTGGCGGGGTGTCGCATTTCACAAGAAAGTCTTCAATGAGCGCCGGGAAGTAATGATATTTTGACGAGATCGACGGTAAGAAAATGGCAGTTGGGTGAAAATTGTAATAATTGTACCGGTGATAAAACACGACTAACAAAATCAGAGAGGTGTTGATTAGAAGGCATATAATGAAGAGTAGAGTGTGATATCAGTTCTTGTATGTATTTAATACGATTGACAATTTATGGGTAGAAAAACTAGCTCAACGGAGCGCATTCGTCGAGTCAGATCAAATATCGGAAGATCTGAAGGAGAACCCTTTGACAAAGGTGATTAGATCAGCCAGCAATATGGCTCCCAAGAGCTCCGATCTTGCAATAGATATTTTTGTATAGAAATAACACCAGAAATATAACACATATAAGTCAGATGTATCTGTTCAAATGTTTCATCATCCCAGGATACATTGAAGTACCACAACGGATGTAGAAGAGGTTTGACTAGCAAAAAGATATGGAAAAATAATAAAAAGAAGAGGATAGAAACAAAAATACGACTGATTTACTAACGAATAGCCCGCTTTGTACAAAGTTTGTCAAAGAGACGAGAAGAATAAGAAAAGAAGTCAGTCATAGGATTCCATTTTAGGCCCAGTACCGTAAAAATGAAACGTCCTCTTTGTCAGCGAAGAACATGTCAGTGTCTAAGCCAAAGTCTTGAAAATAAACGAAGATGGTTGCTGGCGTTGTTGATTTGTCTAGTGAAAACAACACCGCCTAGTGATTTGCACCATCGAGCTATAAAAGCTAAGCGAGTTCTCACTGCAGACAGTCAGTAGATCTTCTTCTTAAAGTACCTTCTAATTTTAAAATGCATCTTGAGTTTTGTCGATAGGACAATTGGATCAAAAGATATCGAATTTTTATAAGCTATGTTTTTTCACTACGCTGTTTGGCCAGTGTATATCCACATATAATGTAAAACTCGCGAACAGAAATAATTTTTTATTGCAATAACATCAATATTTATAAAGTTAGTAAGTAAAGAACATAACAAAGATAACCTAATACTGTATGTGAGAAAACATTTTATAAATGAAAGTCATTATGTAATGAATATATAAAACTAAGTTAACATTAAAAATCAAAATTAATACTGAGTATTTAATCCTCTGACTTGTATTACACTTTCCATGCAATCTATTAAATTTCTTATTAGGTTTTTGACTGATTCCTTAGGAATCGCTTCCCACTCTTCATCTAATGCAGTTTTAAGCTTCACCACTGTCGCTGGTGCTGGATTACAGACCCAAACCCTGCGTTTAAGTTTATGCCATGGGTGCTCGATGGGATTGGTATTCGGACTCAATAGAGGCCAGTCCATTCTTTTATATTGGTGTTGGCCAGGTAATCTTTCGTAATCTACGCTGTGTGATATCTAGCGTTACCATGCATTAGCATAAAGCCTTAGTCTATGTAGCCTTAGTCTATGTAAATCGTTTTTTAAGTTTCCAATAGACGCGTTGTCTTCTGTCATTGTTATACAATCACATTTGATCCTCATCAGAGAATATAACTCCGCTCCATTGGCCAAGGTTCCAATTGACGTGTTCTCGAGTAAACTGAAGTTGAGCTTGTTTCTGACATGCATTTAATTTGGGCCCTGTGTTAGCTCTTCTGTGAGTCAAAGTAGCAGCCTTAAGTCTTCTCCCAAATGTCTACTGAGTGACAGTAACACCTCGTACATTCTTCAAGGATTGTTGAAACTCAACTCATGTCGCTTACCGATTCCAAATGGCATTCAAGACAATGAATCGATCATCCCTCTCCAGAGAGGGATTAACGCATAAGATTTAATTAAATGCTTGACTAAATACTTGGCATGTGGTCATAGTATCGTGAGGTTTTTTCTGGTACTTTTCTTACGATTTACTATGGGATCGCTGACAGAAGAATTCTATTCTCATTATTGCACATGATTGTCTCTTTAAAGACAAATTAGAATTATCTTCCAATAAAATCGTCCCAGAAAAGCAAATCAAATATACTGACCATATTATTTTAAAGTCATCTACTTAAAAATGTATCATATATTATATGTAAGAATAGATAATATGAGTGATTCAGATAAAATTAAATTTTCAGAAGAATTTTTTTCTAAGTAACAAACAGAAAATTTGTTTAATTTATTATAATTTTTTTTGTATTTTGGGAACCATTTCCGAAGTGGAAATCGAAACTTCAATTAAACTTATTTGAAAATAAAATTATGGCTTATTCCCAACAAAAAATGTAAATTGCATGAATGTGTCACAAGAACATAGCTTCAGAACAGTATTAAAAGATGTATTAATTTACAGTGGATAAAGAGGGTAATAACTAGTAAAATAAGTACCAAAAAATATTTCAATAGAGCCTTATATGTTACTTAGTTTAGGTTGTCTGGGTTAAGCCAAATAATATCTGCCATGACACTCGCTTTAAAATTTAATGACACATTCTTTCGTACAAGAACAAAACAAATGAAATTGCATTATTTATCTTTCCTTTCTTTAGAAAACTATTTCAAACACACCTCACGGAGAATTGTATTATCGTCGCGTGTTGTGAAGTAGGTGAAAGCGCCATAAAGACAAGAGAAATTTGTACTCAGTTCTGTCCTTTCGGTCTCACTTTACCCTCGTAATAGCGACGGTTTTATGACAAAAATAACTTGGTAGTGTCTACGCTATGAAATAGACCAAGAAAAGATGCTTTTAAGCGACAGGATAAATTTGTTAAGGTATAAAATTATATCTTTTTATGGTGTTGTATAGCGTTGAAACATAACTTGGGAGGAACGGTTTTATTCGACTTAACCTTTTTTCAATTAAAAGCTTAAAATAGTACTGTTGAAATTTACAAAATGTCTATTATTCTGTAGTCAACTGGTGCTTCTTTACATTAAGTATATATATATATATATATATATATATATATATATATATATATATATATATATATATATATATATATATTGTGATGATTGTGATGATTGGTGTTTAAAGAAAATAATTTATAAATGATATACTAGATAATATTAGATATAAAAAAGTATTTGGTTATTTTAAGAAGTTATATACTAGAGAATTTAATAAAAATTATTTATGTGAGGGCATTTTTAAGAAATTAGCATATAATAATTGTAAAAATGCTGAGAATACCATGGGTGGCCCCAAGAACAAATGAATCCATACTGGACCAACTAAACATAAAGAAAAGACTAAGAACACAAATATCAGAACAAATAATAAGCTATTTTGGACATGTCCTTCGAAGAAATGGTCTTGAAAAACTTACCATCCAGGGAAAAGTAGAAGGCAAAAGAAATAGAGGTAGATCTCCCACACGATACACGGACCATATTGTTGCTACCATTGGCGCTCCATTGTCAGAATGTGATAGAATGGCAGAAGATAGAAAAACGTGGAGGAACATTGGGAAATTTAGTTAATAGCTTCATGATATCACGATACCTGCATCAGGTTAACGACTAAGAAGAAGAAGAAGAATTGTAAAAAGTTGTATTTTAGTAATTATAATGTGGTAGATATATTTAAGTGAGCCATGTGACTAGGCAACCAACTATACATATGTGAGTGACAGACAGATATACTTACTCTCCAAGTGACATTTTAAATAATTAGAAATATAAAGTGGGGTTATAATAATAATGTTAGTTTAAAATGTTTAATTTATATATATTTACTGATTTAAGTGTTTATTCTGATCTGAAAAGCCTAAATGTCAACAAAATTATCAATAGAAACTTAAAGAATTCTCCAGAATAGAGAATTTGACCTTTGTTTACGGTGGAACATTCTCGAAATAATGGTTATGTCTGTGGATCGAACATATACTTTTTTCGAGAACATCCATATAGAAGAAATAGAACAAATCGAACATGATTTCTTACCAGATGGTTCTGGAACATCCAAAAAGATATAAATACCCGGTGATTTGGATTCAGGAAGTCAGTCAGGCAGTTTTTTAGTAAGAAAGTCAGAAAGTTTAGTAAGAAATATGAAAGTTAGAGTCAGTCAAGCAGTTTAGTAAGAAAGTCCAGTCCATTCAATTAGTCAATCAGTTACAAATAGTCCAATTGTTTAATATAGTGAGTTAAATGAAGATTAAAAATTATGCATATATTTTAATGCACATTTATAATTATACACAAATAATTATTGAAGATTAAAAAAGTATATTAGAAGAATATTGGATGGATATTGGAAGAAATTAAAATTATATTATGATTGGAGATTAGTATAAATCAACTTATAATAATTGGATATTGGTATATTGAAAAGAAGAATAAATATAAATGCTGTTTTGCTGGTTTGCTTGGTGGTTTATAAATGCTGGTGAAGAAAAATATATCTTAAATTGGTAGAAGCTGATAATTGGAAAAAGTAATTTCACAAAAACAAGGATAACCGAAGTGAGAAGAAGACATTTGAGTGGTGATTATAATCTATATAGTGGAAAACAGTTCATTTAGGCATTCAGTGACAGAAAGGTACAAAATTTTGTTAATATAATTTAGTTAGTGTCATAACAATTTCAATTTTGAAGATAGTTTGTTTAAATTTTACATTGTCTATAGAATTTAATTAGTTTCATAGGAATTTCAATTTAAAGATAGTTTATTTTAAATTTACATTGGCTAGGTTAGATATATATGTGTGTTTCATAATAGTTATAATAAAGATAATTTAAAAAAGTACTTACAAACTAATTCTTTGAGAACCGCGATAAAAACCCTATATATTATATTATTAAAAATACTCATTGCTTATCATTCAAACAAACAATACATCATAACAATATATATATATATATATATATACTAGCAGCACGATGCAGCCAAGTTAGAATAGGAGAATCTTAACTTGGAAAAGAATCATTACAAGAGCAATGCCACAAATTTGTGGCAATAATGTTAGAAGACTCTAAGGTTTCCAGAGCAACAACTAACACATCCACGGAGGAAGCTAAGCTACCTAAGAAAAGGAATACTAAACATTTTAAACAACAAGAAAAGGTTAATGTCAGTTAATGGTAAAATAAAGGTAGAAGGTATAACCATAGCTCACAACAAAAGAAATAAAATATGTATATAAAATAAAAGGCAACTGTAATTACATATTTTTGACTATTGGGTCATTATTAGTACAATACGGCTAACTTAGAATAGGAGAATGTTAACTTGGAAGAGGATTATTACAGTATCAATGCGACCAATTCTGGCAATAATGTTAGAAGACCCTGAGGTTTCTAGAGCACCAACTAACACATCCACGGAGGAAACTAAGCTACCTAAGGAAAGAAATACCAAACGTTTAGAACATTTTTAGTAACAAGAAAAGGTTAATGCGATTTAATAGTAAAATAAGGTATCGACATAGCTCATAACAAAGAAAATAAAATATAATAAAATATGTATATAAAATGAAAGGCAATCTTAATTACGTATTTCTGAACATTTGGTTATTATCAGTACAATGCAGCTAATTCAGAATAGGAGAATTTTAACTTGGAAAAGAATTACTAGAGGATGAATACAACCAATTTGTGACAATAATGTTAAAAGGCACTGAGGTTTCCAAAATAACAACTAACACATCCACGGAGGAAGCTAAGCTACAGAGAAAAAGAATGTTAAACGTTTAGAACGTTTCAAACAACAAGAAAAGCTTAATGCAATTTAATAGTAAAGTAAAAGTAGAAGCTATCGGCATAGCTCGCAACAAAGGAAAAAAATACAAATAACTATTGAGTTTTAAAATCTGATTGGTAATTGCGACTTACATATATATATATATATATATATATATATATATATATATATATATATATATATATATATATATATATATATATACCTACATCAGCAGATGTAGGTAGCGACTATAGCCTAGTATAATGTAAAATAAGAATCATCCTGAAATACTTAACACCCAAGAGAGCGGCGCTAACACAAACAAAAATCAAAGTCGAAGGGCTACTTACGGAATCCACGAAATACCTTTACAGGAAAAGAATATTAGAGAAAATCAATGGGAATAAAATATTAGAAACGATAACATTGAGGAAAGCTGGGAAAAACTCAAAAATAACCTAATTAAGCAACAAAATCACTTGGAGAGAGGAAAGTAACGAACACTAACATATTAAAAAAGAAAACAACATGGTTTAAAGAGGAAGTGAAGAAAAGAAGTAAGCCTTTTTACAATACAGAACCCAATTAACACAACAGGCATACAACCACTGTAAACGAATCAGAACTGAAAGAAATACTTTAGTTAGACAAATAAAAAAGGAACACTGGCAGAGTTTCTCAAAACAGATGAAACACGACTTCTAAGGAACACAAAAAGAAATATGGAGAATGATGAAAGGACAAAGAAAAGATATGAACGAACTAATAAAAACGAAAAATATTCAGAAGGAAACATGGGTAAAATACTTTCGATCCCTATTTGCTGAATGTGACGATAATGAACCACCAACACTAGAGGTGACGACAAACGAAGAAATAAATATTGAGGAGGAAGAGGCAAAGGAAGCATTAAGGAAATTAAAAAATGGAAAATTACCAGGAGAGGACAGAATACCAAACGAACTCCTAAAGTACGAAGAGCCAGATCTGACCAAACAACTATTAAGACTAATCCAAAAAATAATAGAACAAATCAGAATTTCTCAAGAATGGAGGTCAAGCATCATAATATCTCTCTTCAAAAAGGGAGTCAAATCGGAGCCGGAAAATTACGCAGGAATTAATTTATTAAACACAACACTAAAATTAACAACCAAAGTGATAACAAATAAACTGAATGAAATTATAACACTAGCAGAAGAACAACAAGGTTTTAGGTCGGGAAGATCATGCACCGGCGCTATATTTATAATGAGGCAAGTGCAAGAGAAATCATTAGAATACATTAAACCGGCATATCTATGTTTCGTGGAACTTAAAAAGGCATTTAACCGGGTCAAATTAGAAGACGTTATCTTGTGCTCTCTTCACAGGAATATGAGATTGTTTCATCAGTCCTCGCCTTGGATCATCTTTTAGCCATTTAAACCAATGTCTTTCAGTACAATGTTGAGTGACATACGATAACCACTAAACAGATCTTTTTCCTTTAATTAAATCCATAAATGGGTCAAAGTCACATGAGTGACAAAAGGAAGAGTTGCAATTCTGACTTTTGGGTTGCAATTCTGACTTTTGGGTCCCCAGACAAAGACAAGTATTAGTAAGATTGTTGTGTTGATAACTCAATTTGTGAAAAATTTGCACTTGTGTCACTGTTTTCGCTAAAGGTACGATATACTAAAAATATTAATTATTTTTTACGTAATTCACTCGATAGGTTTGTATTTCTCAACACTAGGTAATATTAAATATTCTTAACAATAATAACTTTGTTTTTGTAACTTTTTATAATGTATTTATTACCTTCTATATTTATATTTATATTAGTGATAGTCGGTATGAGGTTTAAGCTGTTTAATGTTGTCCATCAGTCTCCTTAATAGTGAAAAAGAATAAACATTTCAATAAAAAAAAAGAGTGTGTTCTTAGTACGCACGTAAGAAATTATACATCTGTTATATGATTTTAATTAAATAAATATATTTTAAACAGTTTATTTGTATTTTTTTTTTAAATATTTAACCAATTTTAATACTTATTATTTTCCAAAAATAATACCAAGAATTAAAAAAAAAGTAAAGCAGCAACATGAGGTGTTCCACAGCTACGTGATTCCGTATTCCGTAGCGGTCACCCATTCAAATCCTAACCGCGTTCGACACTACTGCTATGTGACAATAGAATAAAATTGATACAAAATTATTTATTTTGGCAGATTGTAAAAAGAATATTAAGTTTACTTTTTTAATTTGTGAACATTTTGAAACATTATGTTTCTTTTTAAAAAAAGCTTATTTCAAGGAATCGCCACGCCGGAAATAATCAGCGAATTGCCTGGACTAATGCGCTGACAACTTTACGTAGAAGTAAGGGCGGCTGTGTATATATACCACGAAAATAATGTGACTTAGGCGAGTTGGTTTGAAGACGTTTCTTGAAAATTTTCCATTTTATGACGTTCATTTTGTTATTACGAAAATTTAGGACGACACGTTAAGAAAATTTACTACAATTGTCATTGCGTTTTCGTTGTTCCCATCTACAACTATGTATTATTTTATTTAAGTTTAGTAAACACAAAAGGAATAAATTGTTTAGATAAGAACATGCTCTTATTTTAAGCCTACAGTTCTTGTTATAAAAGTGGCGAATTTGGTATTAAGGAACAGAGGAGAAGACGAAACGGTTATATAATGTTTGCTGCTGCTTTTAATTATTTTTACACTTTACTTACATGCCAATTACTACTTTAAAACTATTGTAGAAATTTGTAAACATTACAAAAAAAGGAACGGAGGAGAGGACGAAACGGTTATATTATGTTTACTACTGCTTTGCATTATTTTACTTATATCCCAATCACTAACTTAACAACTGTCGAGTGACCCCAGCGTCACTCGACACTGGGGAGTAGGCAGATTGAGACCTCAGTGCCGAGAGACAGTTCTTGCAATATAGAACACGATACTGGTACGTCTTGAGTGAGGGGAGTAGGCAGATTGAGACCCCGAACTCGAACCGAACCGTATCACTCTTGATAATGGCTCCAAAATGGGTGCCGAAACGTCGAGTTTTAAATTCTCAACGCGGTTCTTCCCGAGAACTCAGGAAGAACCTGATATATATCTTATTATATAGTATATTGTTATCGTTATTGTTACCATTAGATATTATGTTTTTATTTATCATTCATATCATTTATCACATAACATCACAAACTATTTTTTTTATATTATTTTTCTAGTAGCCACATGACTATTTCTATCATTTCAATATTATATTATTATTATACTTCAAACTAACTTTGTAAACTTGAGGTTAAGTGGAGTAGCTCTAGCTAGACTTCGCCTAATATATCTCGTGTTTGTAAATTTTTACAGACTAAATAAAGGAAACTTATTGTATTATATTATATTGATCTTAATATTGATACAGAAGATACTCCTATAGACTGGTTAATGACGTTGTTCGGTGAAGAAAGTTTTGATTTACTGTTTGTCGAATCCAATATATGCAAGTATAAAAAATAAGAAGAATAAGCCTATATCCAAGAAATTTAAGCAGTCGTAGGAACTCGTATTTTTAGTTATGCTTTCAAAGGAGAAGATGCATTGGAAAAAGAATACAGACGTTTGCAATTCCCTTTGTTCTGGAGCACTTTCTAGGAATAGGTTTGATTTTATAATAAGCGTTCTGCACAGAGGTAATAATAACAATTTGGACCATTCTCACAAATTCATTTAAATTAGACCTCTTTTTAGATAACTAAATCAAAATTTTTAAGACATGCAGTTTTAGAAGAGAACCACAGCGTTGATGAAGCCGTGGTTACTTATTTCGGTCGTCACGGCTGTAAATAGTTTATAACCATAAACCGGTATTGCAGTCTTTCTGTACTTGGGTTTTTCAAGTGTTTCTTGTATTACATGTCTGCTTGTATATGTGAACTTCTTTGTTTATAGTTATTTATCGTGTTTATGTTTCCAAAGTTATTTTTGATTTTTTTGTATATAACTTCTTAAGATAGTCAATTTATGCATCTTTTTCAATGTATTTTGGGTCTATTCACTTCTTTATCTTCACGCTTTGACCTCTTATAAAGCGCCATATTCCTTTTTGAGAACTACAAAAGTCGTGCTCCAGTTCTTTTGAGAAGCGTTTTCAGTTTTCAGTGCTCGATTTTATTTTTTCTTACAACTCCATGTGATTTATTTCTTATTGTATCAAAACTCCTAATACGCTTGTGGCATATACTTCCCTGTACTTCAGGTAACCTTTTCTTTCTTCTATAACTTACTTTGTCTCTTTATCTCTGTTACTATTTTATCATCGTTTATATATTTTTGAGTTTTCTTGTAATCTTGTAAGTTTTTCTTATTTTGCATTATTAATTTTGCTTTTCATTTATATTTTTCTACTGCAGCAACTATGTTTTGTACATAATTTTTCTGCTAATTTAATTTTTTACCCGTTGACGTTTATTTTGTATAATACCAAATAATATAGTTTATTTGGTATTAAAGCATGTGAAAGCATGTGAAAAGCAAGCAAGAGTGATACCATTTAAAAGGTGCGTTTTTAGAGTTGTGGTATAACATACCACAAAAACAGGAAACAACACTATATCAGGACTAAGTAGGAAAATCGAATGTATGTGGATCATAGATATAAACAGTCATTTAAATAATCTTTATCATAAACTAAAGAAATCTGAAAATCGTCATTAAAGTTATAAACTATAAAAAAAGTTAAATATTTGACCCAAGAGGTAAAGCCACAACCTCAAGCCATTTAAGAACATAATTGAAAATTAAAAACTGACAAAGAGAATACTGCAAAAACCTGGAAAAATTACTGCTGACGACACTCCATAAAATGGATCAGTCTCAGAACACAAGAAAGATGCAATCAAAGAGATACAACCAACTATTTTATGAGCAGAAGGGGAGAAACCTCACAATTAAGAGCGTAGGAGCAAAATTTCGGGCCAGTGCTTTTTAAATGCATTCATTTTTTTCGAATCCTGAGTAAACTAATAAGTATTTTTAATGAAAGAATACATTATTACTGAGGGCCGTAAGTCCCTGAAAACTTCTATTATGTTTATTTTAATAATTGCAGGGGTGAAAAAGAAGAGACAATTTAGTGTGATTTTGAATTTTGAATATCTTATTCAAAAAAACTTTTTTATTCTAAGGGACTTTCGGCCCTCGGTAATAATGTAATCTTTTATTCTGCGTTTAAATTTTTCAAAAATATTTGTTAGTTTTCTCAGGATTAAAAAAAAACGAATGCATTTAAAAGCATTGGCCCGAAATTTTGCGCCTACGCTCTTAGCTTAGAAACAAAAAACCCAGAGATAGATGGCATACCAGTGGAGACTCTAAAAGCAATAGGTAATATTAGCATAGATGTAATACTGAATATGTGCAAGATGGTATGATATGGGTCACAGGTGAATGGCCTGATGAATGATGCAAATTGCCTTATTCATAAAAAAGGATCAATAACCGTATGGAGAAAGTATAGAACTATTGCTCTTATTTCTAATGTAAACAAAATACTGCTACATTATAACCAATGAATGACTGGACAACTTTTTACTTCTAGAGATAGTAAAATAATTATACGTATTCGTACCAGGAAAAGGAACCCGTGAGCAGAAATCAAACACCAACCCGATTATAGATAAGGCGAGGGAACAAAATATATGAATGCTGTTCTATTTCATGTATTTTTAAAGGGATTTTGATTTAGTAAAATGGGATCACCTTTGAACTAAAATTGGAAACATGGGAGTACCTAACCACCTAGTTAACCAAATAAGAAATATGTATAATAAAAACTTAGCCTAAGTTAAAGTTCACGGAGTACATTAAAAAAAAAGAAACTGAACAGCGCTGCATACTATCACCATTTATTTATATATTTATTATAACCTGCGACACGTAGATGATACACTTATACTAGTAGCTAATGACGTAAAAATTATTACCATTACCGAACGACAAAGCCGGATAATAATTGATGATAAGGACTTAAGTCCAAGATTCTTTGTAATTGTTATTATGTCTTTTGATAGTGTTTTTTAGTCAATTATATTTCTTAAGAAAGGCATGGATATCCTGAGTATAAAGGCACATATCAGCCAGATAAACAGAAGATTAACATTATCAGAGGTCTGAAAACCAGAAAAAAACATTTCAAGTTACGTTATTAGATTCTTAGAAAAAATCAATATCTTAGATGCTGCTGAACAAATTGCTCTTCCAAGATACGCCAACGGCAAGAAAACACCAAAGACAAGCATTAAAAGTAGAATCAGTAGAAATTTTCTATGGGAGATTGCCTTACATCAGGGGTTTATCACCACAGAATACAAACCTTTTTAGCCAGTTTAACATAGTGATAGCAAATTCAGTGTACAAAAAATTTAGGACATATTAAATTTACCTAACAGAAAGAGTTAAAAAACTGGATAACTTGAATGTAGTGTATTCTAGTCTATGCGGTTCCTGTTCGGAAGTGTATGTTGGTCAAACCAGCGGGAAATTATCAAAAAGAATAACTTAGCACAAGAGTGATGTTGTGAGGAAACCTAGAAGTACAGCTTTTAGCCAACATATAAGAAATACTGGACACGTTGCCAACGATGACAATGTGGAAGTGCTAAAAAAGGTTGACAACCAATTCAAGAGAAATTTTATAGAAATGTGCTACATCCATAACTGTAGCTCTTCTATGAACTTTAAAACAGATGTATAAAACTTGAGTTGTATTTACTCATTTTTGCTTCAGCAAGACTTGACAAGACGTAACAGACTGAAATATTGAGGCAACTTATCATAACATACACAGATAACCTACCTACGCCTGAAAACAGATTGTATTTTTTTTTTAAGTTTTGTTCCAACTGGTGGTTCCGTGGTATTGAATGAGGTGTAAATATAATATAACTTCTACAATTTTCATTGGGGCAGTTAAGCCCATAGAATTTATTTGATAAATCTTCGTATTATTTCTTTTGATAATAAAAGATATTTGTATTTGTTTATTTATGTTATTTCTATTTATTTCCTTTTCCTATTGTATCCCGATAAGGAACAACTAAGAGATACTGGAAGCCACGAGAAAAGATAAGTATAACCTAAGCTGATTTATTTTTTTTTGTATAATAAAATGGCACTCTGAGATTATTATGTCTGATTTTGCGAAACTTTGATAATTAATTAAATAATTAATTAAAGTAATTAAACAAATTAAATTTTTTGGTTTTTCCTATTTTTGCAAACAAATTTTTTAATAAAAAAATTTGCTTAAATTTAAAATCTACAGTGTTTTTTTAAATATCTACAAAACAAAACGTGCTAGGTATATACAACCTCATGCCAAAAGACAGATTGTAATATGTTCTACAAAATACACTACTAATATATACGGCATATTTTATATTCGAAAGTTTAATCACACTGTATATATTATGGCTAAATATCAAAGGTTTTAAATTATTTATTTAAAAAATAAACTATGCTAGAAAACCATTCACACATCACTTACATTTTGATTAACTTGGAAACCTAATTCGCATTTCTTTAAATATTACTGTTTCTCAATAAAAGTGTAAAAATTAAAAAAAAAATAAAAATTTAGATCTCTAAATTCTTAAATGAACTTTACATATTTTAACAAAAATTATTGCAAAAATTATTTAATAGATATATAGGTCGTTTTATTAAAAAAAAAACAAAACTTTGGTTCACTTTATTATTCCGACTGACCCTGTATAATCGAAAATAACTTTAAATTATAAACGTCTTTGATCCACATTAGTTTTTTTTGTATATAACTCAGTTTAGCCGTAAGAAAAAACTAAAGGTTTAGCACAGCCTGTATATACTTTAACTTTTTTAAACTTAGTATTTGTATATACATACTTATGGTTTCGCCTTTAATAACTGTGTATAGCTGATGCGGATAATTAAATAATAAAAAATTGTTCTAACGACGCTTTACAATTTTAAATCTCTAAATTAATAATTAACTTGACAAGCCATATAATTAACGCAAATAAGTTCAGTTTAAAACTGACATGTAAGAACAGAAGATACCTAAGCCATAAACCTTTCATGTAAGCAACTAATTTAATAACAGTAAATGGAAACTTGTAGGAAACCAATTTCTTATATTAAGCAGGAAACCTAATGGCATTAGTTTGACACCAGTAGTATGTTGAAAGACTCAGAAATTCCTGTCTATCTTCTCTGTATACCTCTTATCTGCGTCAAGTACTTGCCAAAACTTAGTTAGGTACATAATTAATTTTAGTCGAGTGTGACTTCCCATAATATGTTATGATGTATGGTTAAATGGTTCAGCAAAGTTTACGCAGTATATTTAGGTGTATCCACTCATCAAATTAATGAACTCCCAAGCTTTAAATGTATTAAATAAATCATTAGTAAATTATGTTTATTTCACTAAGATGTTGCTAAGAGAGCGTTAATAGCTTTTAAATGTATAATTTAAATTTTTAAATAAATATAAGTCGCTATAATTTAAACGGTATTTAAAACTAGGATCATGAGCTATTGATTTCATAATAATATGTTTTTTTTCTAACTTTTTTCAGTAAGTAGAATATTTAACAGTGATGCTAGGTTTCACAAAACAAGGTATGATAAACAACATACACGTTTTCGTTAACATTATCATGTTTAATAATAAATTTATTATGTTCATGAAAATAATTTGTACCGAAAGTATTCAAAAATTTGTTTAAACAGGTGTCATATTCGAATATCCTACATCTGTATTTTACTTTAAGAAAAATTAGTAAGCTTGGTTAAATATTTACTGGATGTTTCACAAAAAAGGCATTAACCCTTTAATCGGTAATCCCGCCATAAGGCCGGCATTAAAATAACCGAATTATTTTAAAATGTAAAATTTATTTGCTCTCACATCGACTACACCGCTTTTGGGCAAGAATAGAGTCGACCAACGGTAACGGTTTAAAAGTTGTAGGTTCAGTTACTTGGGAGATATAGCCAGTTACGTAGAAACAAGCAAGTGAATCGTACATACAAATTATTGCTCTGGAACACGTGGAATCGAACCGTTAAATAAAATAGTTCTAGTGGTCCAATTGATTTTATATTTTTTTTTTGGTAGGTACTTATAGTATTTGTTTGATAGTTTGCTAGCGTGTTTGATGATAAATGCAAAATTAGTGCTACTTTTTGAGTGTTGAGTGATACCCGCCTTTTGGCCGGCTTGTCGGTGTACGGTAAAAATAATTCCTTCGCGTATTTGAATAAAACTACATATTTGTATTATTTATACATTTTTTTCTTTCTATCGTAGACCATGGAAAAGAATAGATCTCAAACACGAAGAAAGTATGGTGCAAAAAGGTATCACGAGCTGACAGAAGCGGAAAAAAAGAACAAAATACGATCTTTCCACATTAACCGATGAACAAATCGACGAGATCTTCAACTCTAATCTTGCTTCAGATGACGAGTCAGTTTACGAAGATGATGCTGATAGCATAGCCGATCAGGATTATGACTAGAAGGCGGATGTGCTCACAGCCGAGAACGATGAGATGATTGCTCCTTGTTTACGTGAAAATATCATTGATTTGGATCTCTCCATGAACCTTTCGTTGGGTGGATTTCGAGTGGGTGTTTCAAAACCACATGTAAATATATCTACTTCTAAAATAGCAACATTAACTTTTCCGGAACTTCTAACACCAGAAACTACAACACCAGAAGTTTTAACAACTGATCCGGATACTCAAATAGACGTTTCAGTATCTCCCGTACCGTTAATATCAAAAGAACCAATTGCATCAACTTCCACACAACTAGCAACAACCACTAGGTTTAAACCAAAGAAAAGACTCAGATCCCCGTTACCAACTGTAGAAGCTACGGGACCGCAAATAGTACCATCAGCGGGTGGCATTACTGGCACAGGTGTGCTAATAAAACACGGAAAGTCATAATGCAATACTAATTTTTTCTCTTTCTGTTTTCAGGCTTGGATGCGATCGACAAAAATTTAGCTGAGTTTACGAAAATTGTATGGCGAAAAAAGTCAATGCAATTGCATGTCAATGAAGTCGCATTTCGAGGAAACACTACATTGCCCTATACTGTAAAAAAGCTGAAGACACCAATGGAGTATTTTTGTTATTTTTTTACGGATGAACTGATTGACCTGGTTGTTTGTAAAACCAATCGGAACGCACGTTTGAAAGACATAAACACACAATTCAACGTTGATGCAGTGCAGATTCGACGATACGTCGGAATTCTATTGTACATGTCCATTTTTCGGTATCCCAATATGGAGTCACACTGGGGAGAATTCGGAGTTAGGCAAATTCCTCAGTGTATGCCACTGAAGAAATTTGAGCGGATAAAAAAATATGTTTGTGTTGCTAATGAAGCAGAACGTATCCAAAAGGACAACCTGGATATGATTCGCTTTTTAGAATCAGGAAAGTTGTTAATATTTTAAATGCACGCTTCAATTCCGTTCCAAAGAATGCGCGGTTATGTGTTGACGAGCAAATGTGTTCGACAAAAATGGCGCACCATTTACGCCAGTACATGCCGAACAAACCCCATAAATGGGGAATTAAGTTGTTTGTACTGTGCGATACCACAGGATATTCGTACCAATTGGAGATATATAATGGTGCTGGAGATAACATCATCTTGCCAGGAACACCAGACCTCGGAGCTACCAGCAACGTTGTTATTCGGTTGTCACAAACAATTCCAAATTTCAAAAACCATATTGAATATTGTGACAATTTTTACACATCCTTGCCTCTTCTAGTTTATTTACGAGCTCGTGGAATTTTTGGGTTGGGGACAATACGTGCAAATCGAATTCCCAATTGTAAACTTCCGCTTGATACAGATAGAGAAATCAAAGACGCGGAACGAGGTTATGCAGTGGAGTATATGGGTTGTGCATATGGTGTGGATCTTACCACTGTCCTCTGGAAAGACACCAAGAACGTAAAACTTTGTTCAACTTACATTGGGGTCAAACCGTTTCGGAAATTGAATTCAGACAAACAGATAGCAAAAACGATTGCTAACGACAAAAAAAAGAAAGAATACATTAATGTTGACTACCCCCAAATAATTCGTGAGTACAATTCGCATATGGGTGGAGTTGACCTCATGGACTCTCATATGGGACGAAGTGGACTGCGCATTAAAACAATGGATGCAATGACACGCATCTTTTACCATCTTCTGGATATGGCTGTTACAAATGCGTTCGTTTTGTATCGCAGATCATATAATAAAGATGCCAAGAAAACAGATTTCAGAGAAAAAGAAGAAGCTTCTCAAGAAAAAAATATGAGACTATTTCAATTTCGTGTGAAAATTGCTCAAGGTCTGTGCTCTTCTGTTCAAAAAAGACCCATTGGTCGACCTTCAAACTCACCGCTCCCTACTAATAGTACTAATGCTGGTGCAAAGGCGGCGCATCCTGTTGAAGACGTACGGTACGATGGAGTAGATCATGTTCCTGAATGGATTCCAGGCCGTAAAAAGTACTGCAAATACTGCAAGAAATCGGAGACACACACTTTCTGCCCGAAATGTCAACTACATTTATGTTATTCTGGTGCCAAAAATTGTTGGAAAGACTACCACGTCCGTCGTTAATGTGTATTTCATTTATTAGTTATTATCTATTAATTTTTTTACCAAGTTTATATCAATAAAAATTTAAATGTTTTTATAAGCAACAACAAAGCACTAGTTCATTTTTTCCTGTAGAACGATATACCGGCCATATGGGCGGCATTCTTCTTTTTCACTTTGTGGCTAACTCAATAAAGATATCGAGAAATTGACTTTTCATTCGTATTTCGCGTACCAAAATTACCCCGAAACCAAAATTTTCAGAAAGGTAAACCCCCGATTTCTATTTTGCCGATTAAAGGGTTAATTAAATATAAACAGCTTACGTGTTTGCGTTCATAACATCATCACACTTAATCATAAAATATGGTTATGAAAATAATTTAGACTGAAAGTGACTTCAAATTTTTTTATTAATATGTGTCATATTCCATTTTGAAGTAACAATTTCACAAACTTTCTTACAAACAACTGATTTGAAAATTGAGTATTAAAGTATAAATGGATATTGAGGTCTTTAAAACACGCGTGATTAGACCAGTTATTCACGAATACGTTATGCTATTTTTTTTATTAGTACACTTAAAATCATGGATTCACTACAAAAAATTGAAATAAGAGCTAATAATGTAAAATGGTTTAGTTTGTGATGTACATCAGTATGCCTTCGTTGTTATGGAAATGAAAAAAACAAAAATTAATTTGCAAACTGCCACATAGAATGAATTGCTATTACTGGTTTTATATTGCTTAAAAATGAGTTCTATGTGCGCTACTTCTACTATGTGCGCTATTCATTCAAAATTGCAAAATATGTTAAGGATAAACAAAGGGATCGAGTTAAAATCATTTGTGAAAGTAATTACTAAAAATGACGTCTCCAAAAGGCGTAAGTATTCAAGAAAGACGATTTGTGGAAGTTTTTCACAGATGCTGCGGACAACACGTATTTATTTTTAAAGGTGCTTTCTATTTACGGGATCTTTGGCTCTTGCAAAAGATGTGAATTGTGCGATTTACGCTTCTATGATATCAATAAAGAAGGAAGCGTATTGCTTATTAATATTAGACCATCTAAGACTGTGATGGCTCGACATTTTGACAGTTGATGACATCTATGCAACTCATTATGTACGTTTGGTGAACAAGTATTTATTATGCCCCCACAAATGTCAGTACAGTTCGAGTTGTTATCTTACGGTTAACGATAAAGGGAAGTGTAATAATCAAGTCGTTGGAATTAATACATTTGCATCAAGTCGTTTGCAAATTAGACATTATCCTGACCAATATACTGACATACCTGACATACCTAAAACTGATCAATCCTGAGAAATAAACAAGACATGCGTTTCGATTTACATCCGCTATAATTATTGCGGACAGTTGCATGACAATAGATCAAATCCAATGGCAAGTAGGATCGAAGTTAGTAGCTGTGGCGACTGGTTACGTTAAAAAGTGTGTTACCAATAAGAAAAATATTTCAAACATTACAATTAACCTTCCAAGGCTGGCGCGCGGACAAAATCTCCCGCCGATTTAAACTTCTCAAATTTTTTAAAAACTACCCACCATTTTTTCTGGTTCTCCCATGTATCTTCCTTGGTATGATTTATTCATACCAAGCGTCAGTCGCATTCTGTTCGTTGATGTGAAGGTATTAGTGATTGCGAACAAATTCTCCGTACGCCAGCCGTGTTTTGAAATTTTATACGTTTGCTAGTTATTGTGAATTTTAAAATGTATGCGTATGAGGCAGAACAAGAACGTTTTCAACATCTAATGAACTAATGCCTTCAAGACGATGACGAGAATAAAAATATTGAGTAAGACGATGACGAAAAAGAAGACGAAGAAAAAAATAACATAGAACCAATGGATAAAACTAGTGATACAGAACAAGAAATTTTTGATACAGAAGATGCTGAATTAATGGTTTTTGCTGGGCATTTCTTTCTTGGTAAAGACACAACTACTAAATGGATGAAACATATTCCTCCAAGAAATGTTAGAACACGTTCAGAAAACTTAATTACGCATTTTCCAGCTGCTAAAGATGTTACCAAGAATTTAAAATGTGAACTAGATATTTGGAAATATTTTTTTACGATATCATGATAAACATTATTGTCGAATGTATAAACAAACATATTAGACACTTCCAAGAAAACTATAATCGAGAGAGAAACGCAAAGCAAATATATGCTTTAGAAATTCGTGCTTTTATTGGTTTACTCTATTTGGCAGATGTTTTGAAAAGAAGCACGTTAAGCACATACGAACTTTGGAATAAAAACGGTACAGGAATTGAAATGTTTTGACTAACAATGTCCAGGTACCGATTTAAATTTTTACTACAACACCTAAGGTTTAATGATATAGATTCACGCGAGGACAGCAAACTATTAGATAAATTTTGTCCCATACGATATAATTTTAAAGTATTTACTTTTAATTGCAAAAATGGTTGTACGCCGTTTAAATACGTCGCAATAGATGAAAAATTGGAGGCATTTAGAAGTCGATGTAGTTTTAAACAGTATATACCTAATAAACCAAATAAATGTGGATTAAAAATTTTTGCAATAGCAGATTCCAAGAGCTTTTATACCTGCAATTTGGAGCCATATTTGGGGCCAAAAACCACCAGGTCCTTTGTTGTAAGTAATTCTCCATCGGAAGAGTTGAAGAGATTATGTGAGCCTCCAAGAGGAACAAAACGGAACATTACTGCGGACAATTGGTTTTCAAGCATACCAATAATTAAAACCTTGCTTTGTGATTACAAACTTACATTTCTAGGAACGTGTCGCAAGAATAAGAAGGAATTATCCCATGAATTTTCTAAAGCCATAAGCAGCCCTATTAGATCCAGCATGTTTGCTTCTTATGATGATACTACTTTTTGTATGGGAGTGAATCTGTGAAATCATTACATATGTAAGAAAATTAGTAAGAGAGAGACAGAAGATATATTTTCTCTCTCTTCCTCTCTCGAATATAAAAATGTTCCTTTTGTATATATAATTTAATATTATATATATTATATAAAGATATATATATATATATATATATATATATATATATATATATATATAATAAAATATTTATTAATATTATTATTTATATGATTTGTTTTGTATTATTTATTAAATGTTCATAATTATATTAGTCTTTTGTATTTCAAAATAATAATCTCAATAAATCACTGTATGATCCAGAACTGTCAATTTTGAAATACGTTTGTGTTATGTCCTCGGTAGTATAGTAGTCAGTATCCCCGCCTGTCATGCGGGATACCGGGGTTCGATTCCCAGTCGGGGAGGACTTTTTTATTAATATTATTACATGGTAAAGTAAACATATATGCGTAAGTAGAAAAGTTATGTATATTATTGTCATTTTTAAATACTTAGGAATATTGCATTTAAATTTGTATTGTATTATTATATTAATAACAAAATAAACAATGAATTTTACTGCAGAGTATGTGTGGAGAAGCACTATTTTCTATGCAAACACTCCGTCAACGATGTTGGGAGGTAAGAAAACCCGTATATATGTGCTTCATTGATTTTGAAAAGGCATTTGATCGCGTTCAGCATACCAGACTAATTACCGTCTTGCAGAGCATCCAACTAGATGAGAAAGACATCAAACTTATTGCCAAACTTTACTGGAACGAAACAGCCATTATTAATACCAACAACAGAGAATCAAAGCCAATCAGTATTGAACGAGGCATAAGACAAGGCTGTATACTATCTCCCACCCTCTTTAACGTGTATTCTGAAAATCTATTTAGGGAAGCTTTAAAAGATCAAAAAGGAATTATCATAGGAGGAGAAATAATTAACAATATACGGTACGCTGACGATACTGTGATTCTAGCTGAAAACATCGACGATCTGCAGGAGTTAATCAATAGAGTTGACATGGAATGCACAAATTGGGGACTGTCGATAAATATTGATAAAACTAAATACATGGTGACCAGTAAAGTGGATATCGGCGCAACCCAACTGATATTAAACCAACAACCGCTGCAAAGAGTTCAGAGATTCAAATACCTTGGATGTTGGATTACCCAAAATCTAGATCCATCCTTCGAAATTCGATGTAGAATTGAACAGGCAAGAAACTCATTTCAAAAATTCAAGCCTCTATTATCCAATAACTCATTAAATTTGGAAATCCGTGAAAAGTTTACAAGATGTTACGTGTGGTCTGTACTTTTGTATGAATGTGAAACGTGGACACGCCGATATCATGAATAAAATCGAGGCGTTTGAGATGTGGTTGTATCGAAGGATACTAAAAATTCCATGGACTAGCAGAACCAGAAACGAAAAAGTTCTTAGAAGAATGGGACATCAATGAACTATATTAAATATTATTAAGAGGCGTAAACTAGAATATCTTGGACATATAATCAGAGGACCAAGATATGAGTTCCTTCGGCTAATTCTCAACGGTAAAATCGAAGTAAAGAAATGGATAGGACGGAAGAAACTCTCTTGGTTGAGGAATTTGCGGCAGTGGACAGGTTTGACAGCGGACCAATTGCTACACGTAGCGCAAGACCGAGATCAGTATAAAAATATTATAAGCATGGTAGTCGCCGACGTTCCGTAGGGATATGGCACTCTAAGAAGAAGATGTGTAAAAAAATTTTTACATTCAACTCCTTTCATACATATATGAAAATAAAATATACATTTTTATCAAAATATTGATTCAATCCTTCATTTACTATACTCCTATTACAGATCAAAAGTTGTTTATTAATTGTTAGTAAGTTGTTATTAATTCTGTTTCTCTTTCTGCTATGTCTTACTTATAGCATTACATATGTAATGATAGTGCAGATTGACTCCCAAATAAATTTGTTACGGCGAATGCGTGTATAGAAGTTTAACTTCCACCAGCAGTCCCACTGGACTGCCACACCCGTTTTTTTTTAAATGGATTTAACACATCTATGTATTTTTTTAGAGAATGTCGGTAGTGTTAATTTAAACAGCATTTCCTCTGATTTAAAAAATGGAAGTATAAATACTTTAAACTTTTCAAATATTTTAATAAAGCTTTTAAAACATTAATATAGTAATATTTTATTTATTTGACCTTACAAGTTATGTAAGTTATGATATCAAGGATATCTGAGGGATTTAAGGTCACGAGAGGACTAAAGCAGGGTTGCTGTATTTCGCCTACCCTTTTTAAAATTTATCTGGTACAAGCATTCAAGCTGTGGAAAAGAAAATGTAATGGCATGGGAATCCCTCTCAATGACGAGACTACACTGTACACCTTATGTTTCGCTGATGACCAAATACTGATTGTTCAGGATAATGATGACTTGAGTTACATGACTCAGCAGCTAATAGAAGAATATAACAAATGGGGTCTCGAAGTCAACATTAAGAAAACTGAAACCATGTGTATTGGAGGGACAAAGCAGTCCATTATATTAGACGATGGGGTAGAAATTAGACACTGTAATGAATACAAGTACCTGGGTATGAAGATAACTCAAGATGGAACACTCGATGCTGCTATAAAGATATAAACCTACAGGGTAGAAAAGCCATATCCATGATGAACGGCATTTTGTGGGACCAAACAATATCTAAAGCGAACAAACAACTCATATACAATACCATACTTAAAAGTGTAATCACATATGGCAGTGAAGTTTGGCCAATGAAACAAAGAACAGAGAAACTGTTACTAGCAACAGAAATGGACTTCTGGAGAAGAGAAGACTTCTTTAACCAAGCAAAATGGGGTACCAACAAAACCTACAGTTAAAAAACAGTGAAGTAAAAAAAACCACGCGAGTATTTAAGAGATTTCGCAGTTTCCCTTGTTACCCGATAATATGGCAACGCTGTGTAAAAAGTCAAGTTGTACAACTAGTAGATGACATGTAAAAGATATAAAAGAAGACCGCAGAATTTACAGCAGACTCAACAGGGAAGCAAAGAAGGAAGTCACTAAAAGAAAAAACGAAATGTGGGAAGAGAAATGCGAAGAGATGGACCGATGCTTAGGAGGAACCAAAGTGACACAAGCTTGGAAATTCATAAAAAGTATTAGAAAAGAAAGAAAAGATGAGGGAAATATAAACCTGATTCAAAATAAAAAGTGGGAAAAATATTACGAAACGCTATTAACAGAAAGTAGGCACGAATTTATGGAAAGACCTGACCATATCTCAATGACAGAAAACTCAGAGGTGCATAAGATAAACAAAGAAGAACTGAAAAAAGAATTGAAACAAATGAAAAATGCAAAAGCACCCAGGCCTGGAAACATTCCCATCGAGTTGGTGAAACATGGACCGGATGCTCTTTTGGAAAGCATAGTGAATTTTTTTAATAAATGCATAATTGAAGGCCAAACGATTCCAGACGATTGGAATTTGGCCCACATTAGCCCCATTTATAAAAAGAGAGACAGAAAAGAATGCGGAAATTATAGAGGCATTAGCGTAACTAGCTCGCTGGGAAGGTTATATGGTCGTATATTGAAAAGAAGAATAGAAGAGGAGTATAAAGAAATTGAAGAACAAAGCGGCTTCAGAGCAGGAAGATCGTGCGTGGACAACACATTTACCCTTCAACAAGTAATTGAAAAACGAACAGCTCGAAACTTCCCTACGCATCTGGTATTTATAGATCTGGAGAAGGCTTATGATACAGTTCCTTTAAAACTCTTATTTAGTGTCTTGACGAAAACGGACCTTAGTAAAACAAATCTAAAAGCAATACTGAACATCTATAAATGTCCTCAAAGCACTGTAAAAACAGGAAATACTTTCTCAAGGGTATTTACAGTAACGAAAGGCTTGAGACAAGAATGTTGTCTTTCCCCCACCCTATTCAAAATATATATCCAAGAAGCACTGCAACCGTGGAGACAAAAATGTGCGGGAATGGGGTTGAAGCTTAACAACCATTATCTGACAACGCTGTTCTTTGCAGATGATCAAGTACTAATTGCAAGCTGTGAAGAAGATGCAGATTATATGCTTAGAAAGCTCAAAGATGAATACGAAAAATGGGGGATGAGTATAAATATGTCTAAAACAGAATATATGCGAATAGGCAATGAAGACGAAGACCCGGATTTGGAAATTAGACAAATGAAAAGGTGCTACGAATACAAATATTTGGGAAGTATTATCTGCAGTAAAGGAACAACAGGAAGGAGATATAGACTATAGAGTGCAACAAGGCAGGAAGAGTGTTCAAATTCTGAATTCGATACTTTGGTCCAACAAAGCTACTATGAGAACTAAAATGACTATCTACAAAGTAATTGTAGAGACCATTCTTACATATGGAGCAGAATGTTGGCAAATGACAGTAAAAGGAAAGAAAAAAGTTGACACGGTTGAAATGAACTACCTAAGAAGAGCTTGCCGTATATCAAGAGTAGAACGTATACCTAATTCTGAAATTAGAAGAAAAACAGATAGAGTACATACAACTTCTGAGAGAATAGAAACTGGACAGTTAATATGGTATGGACACGTACAGAGGATGGACGACAACAGATGGCCAAAAAGAGCTATGGAATACAATCCAAGTAATAGAAGGAAACGAGGAAGATCAGCCAAGTCTTGGATACAAGGTGTTATGGAAACCATGAAAGATAGAGCCATTGATGAAGACACCTGGAGAGATAGAAAAAGATGGCGATCGAAATGCGGGAAGCGGCAGAAGCTGTAGGATCCCCGCTTATATATATATATAAACAATATCTAAAGCGAATAAACAACTCATATACAACACCATACTTAAAAGTGTAATCACATATGGCAGTGAAGTTTGGCCAATGAAACAAAGAACAGGGAAACTGTTACTAGCAACAGAAATGGACTTCTGGAGAAGAGAAGACTTCTTTAAACAAGCAAAATGGGGTACCAACAAAACCTACAGTGAAAAAACAGTAAAGTAAAAAAAACCACGCGAGTATTTAAGAGATTTCGCAGTTTCCCTTGTTACCCGATAATATGGCAACGTTGTGTAAAAAGTCATGTTGTACAACTAGTAGATGACATGTAAAAGATATAAAAGAAAATACCAACACTCGATCTTTAAAATAAGCAATAAAATAAGAGCAAACAAGAAATTTTAATGTAAAAACTAGAAACACAATTTTATATCAAGTGAGTTAATTATTTAAGAGCTTAAATTTCTTCAAAATTTGTTTTGTTAAATTTAACAATTTTTACCTTCTTCCTCGGTCTATAATACTGTCATTCGGATGTTTATATAAACGGGGAAACGTATTTCATCCCTCTTTATGACTACGTTTCAAACATATTTTTATAAATAGACCGTCGTCATCTTGTTCTTTTTGATTCGTGAATGATTAATGAAATTTGAAATGGAGAACACTTCAAACACAAGACGTTTGAAGCGCGTTACTGAACGTCGAGTTTTGTCAGCTGTCGGAAAAGTAACTTGTTTCGTCCTAATTATCAATTTAAAGGGAGCAAATAAATACGATGCGAAATAAATAATTAGCTGAGTTTTCGCGTAACCATTTGCACACCAAATTTTCTTTAAACTTTTTATTTTTTATATTTGAATATTTTGGTTGATTATTTGAGCGAATACTAAGTGAAAATTTATTTTTTTCAAAGAATGAAAAAAGGCTGATATATGAATAAAGCTGAAAGCAACGCATAGTAGTAACAAGAACTAATAATCGTAAAAAATATAATAATAAATACATTCTTTTCAGGTTTGCACATTTATCAGTAATGTTTAATAAATGATAAAAATGACAGTGATCTCTTAAATACCCAACTAAGATTGTTTTATAACACTGAGCATTGTTTTCGTATACAGTGATGAGTGTCTTACCACCCGGCTTTTTAACGTAAGAGATAGAAAACACAGTTATCTTGTGAAATAAAAAGAGATGAAACTCGTAGAGGTGGGAAATAATCGGTAGAAACCTATAATTTACATTACATTACATTACCACTATCGATAGTCTCACACCTTTAGACGTTAGCTTCGAGCTAAATCACCTCGGTCATAATTATTATGTGTAACGTCGTTTGTGTGACGTATTTCCATTTTTAATTTGGCAAAAAGTAAAAACTAAGTGACCACAATAAAGCAAAAATGTGAATAAAATAATTTAATTAATAGTGATTATTTAATCTAAAGTTTTAAATTATTAACCAAGAATAATTTCTACTATGATTTAAGGAGTTTTATACACTCTTGTTACAGAATAATTATCAATCCTTCGTGGCTTAGTGGTAAGAATTCGACACTGCGACACAGACGTCGCAGACGATTACAGTTCAAAACCAACATTGTGGTTTTCTTTTTTTTTTTTTTTAATAATTTGAAATTATGCAGAGATCGTTTTGCTTTGAATCACTAAACATTTATGTCACTCGTTACTAGTATTAGAAGTGTTAAAAGTTAAACATAAATATCTTATTGAAAAAACAGTATTGTTATACTTCGAAAATAAAGTAAAAATTTTTCAAAATTAAAAGAACGTTTAAAGAATGTTTAAATAAGTAAAAATTCTACAAAAATTAACTGTACAGAGGACAGAGAACTGTAAATCTACCTGTACAGAGGAATTGATATTAATACTGAGATTCACCGAATTATTTTGCATTCACAACTGAAGACTGTAAAACTGGAATTGAATTTGAATTATTTTGTATTTCTATTTTATAACATTGGAATAAGAATAAATTGTAAATAATGAGTTTTTCGAAAACTTGTTTCCTAATATGTATCACATTTTCTATTATTTTTTGATTGAGTAAAACAAAAATTTTATCCTTGGTGTGAATTGAACCCCAATCTTCTTGTCAATAGACCACGTCTCTAACTATTGCACCAATTCCACATACAATAATTGTTTTCGGACGGAACATACTTACCTTTAGTTTAGTCAAATATTTCAGTGGAGTTATTTTTATTCTTAGATAAACTCAAATATTTATAATTTAAAATCGCTACTAATTAATGTTTTTTACTATAATATATCTTAATTTATTCAATCATTTATTCTAACATCAAAAATTATTAAAATAAAATATTTTCGAGGTTATCTGTATAATTATGACTGAAGTAAAATATCCTCGTCTAAAAATTAGCTTTATCTCGTACTATGTCACAACTTCATCTGTCTTCTATCCTTTCCGCTATTTTGCCGGGTGGTAAGACACTCATCACTGTATAATATCATAAAGTAATTACTATTTAAATGGGAGTAAGCCACAATTATAGGTTAAAGTACTTAGATAGTTTATTCGATTACATGAAATCAACTTTAACTTAAGAATATCCGTCAGAAATTTACTATGGAATCACTAACAGGAGAATTTTACTATCATCATGGCATGTGTTTGTCTTTTTAAAGACGAATTACATGCTATGATCTTGTCTGACGGATATTCTCAAGTTAAAGTTGATTTAATGTAATCGAATGAACTATCTTATAAGTAAAGTCGTCCCAGGAACGCAACTCAACAATATTGGCAATATCATTTTACAGTCGTCTACTTTAAAATGTATAAGGTATGTCTGAATTGTCAATATAGATGAGTCAGATAAAATTAAGTTATTAGACGAATTTTTCACTAAGTAACAAAAAAACAAAATTTGTTTAATTTACTAATGTTTGTATTTTGAGAACGATTTCCGAAGTGGAAATTGAAACGTCAATAAACGTACTTTAACCTTTAATTGTGGCTTCTTCTTCTTTGTGTGCCGTGCTTGTATTCAAGCGTTGGCTATCGTCATATTGACAACCTAATGAAATGATTCTCGGTCGGCAGCTAGATGAAACAGTTCCTCGACCGTTCGACCTGTCCATTGTCTAATGTTACGTAGCCAAGGCAGTTGTTTTCTTCCGACCCAACGTTTTCCTTCGATTTTGCCCTGAATGATTAACCGGAGTAAGCGATATTTAGGTCCTCTCATTATATGACCGAAGTATTGGACCTTTCTCATTTTGATGATGTTGATCAATTCTCACTCTTTGTGCACGGTCTCTAGCACGCGTTCGTTAGATATGTGTGCTGTCCACGGGATTCTGAGCATACGACGGTAACACCATAACTCAAACGCTTCTAAATTGTGGCTTATTCCCATTTAAATAGTAAGTACTTTAAAACGCCACAAGAAAATAGCTTCAAAACAATAATAATATCATAAGAGAGAAAAATTTTGCATGAAATATTTTCGACTGGTATGAAAGTGTGCTGCCTGGCAATTTTCAATAATCTTTATTTATTTGTTAACAATAATAAATGTACAAATATTATAAGCTATAATAGTTTGCCCATTCTTTTCTACCAAAGCATGGTTTTGTGTATAATTGGCCTGTAGCATTTGGGATCTCGAAGGTCCAGCTTTATTTGTTGTTCTGAGATTTTCGATTAACTTCTGGTGTTGACTGGAATCCAGCTGCAGATATGGTTTTAGAGAGCTTGCATGTGAGTGACCCGTTTATTTAGTTAACCCAGTTTAAGCAAGTTGTTCAGAAACACCTTGCTTAAGCAGGACTGACACAGCTGAAGATCGATGAGAATGGTTTGTTATTTTATGTTTTTTGTGTCTATTCCAATTTTTTCAGATGACATTTTTGTCTAATTAGATACGGTGTTGATTCCAAGTGGACAATTTTTGAACCAAGATCCATCCTTCCAGTTGGGGTAAACGGTAAGAAAGAGTCTGTCTCATAAAATCTTTGGTCCCTTTTTTTCCATTAATTCAAAAATAATCTAAATGGGCATAAATTTTCATTTGATGATTTTCTTACCAGCCATTTGCTGCTTGCCACACTTTTCGAACAGCCTTGATTTGTTTTGGAAAAAAATGCTGTTGTATTCAATTCGGCGCGTAAATTCTTCCATAACATCAAATTCCTTCTGGAAAAAGTGAATCTAGCAGATTACGGCCTCATTGCCTCTCCAAGCAAGTTCCAGCTTGGTATCTCTAGCCAATCTTGCATATTTAAAAGATATATCTGTGAAGGTGTCGATTTTTATGTTGGACTACGTAAAATATTTTTTTTGTACCGTTTTTTCTGATTGACCACATTGACTTAACAGATGACTCTTTATAGTCTTCGCCAATGCCTTTTTTTACGTTAAAGGCATAATCCTCGAGAATTTTTGATAGTTCCATTATTGTAGTACATATTTCAAGTGTAAAATTTCTTACCCGTAGGAATTTTAAAAATTGGGTCCAAATAGCGCTTCTGGACCTCTGCGTGCTCAATGAGACATTTTCCGAAAGCATTTTTTTTATTTCTTTACCTAACTGGCATCCAAATCATGATTTTTCTTTTGGATTCATATTTGTCCTAAATTGATTACACCTCAGTGACGTTTGTCAAACTGGCAACAATAGAATTACCAGACACCTTGGTGGACCACGTGATGGATCTGTCATAATTTTGTCGCTGAGAAATCACGACCAGAAATGAGTTTTGTTAGTAGGAAACGTGGCGTTGCTATGGCGTTTTATCGGTTAAAAATGGTCTAGTGAAATAGTCGTTTTTTAAAACACTATTCCCCTCTGCGTGTTTAAAAATCCGCAAATATTTCCCAAATGAAAGAGGTTGGTCTTTGTATGTGGGTATATTTTATTTTATAAAAACCCTTAAAAGGGAAACATTACAAGCACGAACGTTTTCGGAACAACTGTTCCATCATCAGGTTAAAATACCTAAAATAAGTATAAACCATTTAATTACAGCAAACGTGGTTTAAAATTTTGACTAAGGTTAAAAAACAATAAAATGGTTATACTTACAGGTTATCATGCCTGAGCCACCAAAATATTTGGGTAAAAACCCTTTAAAATGTAATGTGTTACCAAAGATTGTACATGTTGTTATTAATATTTATTTATTATTTGTTGTTATTTATATATTAATTTTTATAAAATAAAATATACCCACATACAAAGACCAACCTCTTTTGTTATACGTGGTATACAGCCAGCTACAGGAATTATTTTCCTTGTGGATTTCCCAAATAGCATCAAGCAAGTAAATAATTTAACACTTTAGCACACGAGTGGGCGCGCGACCTTACTTTAGGCCGCAAGCAGACAACGTATAGATTTAATTTAAAAGATACATATTTATCCTTAATATAAAGTTTAAAATAATCACAAATTATGATAATTAAATCGAATCATTTATTTCACAAAAGTACAAAAATAAATTATTTATTTTACATCTTTTTATAACATAAAAAATCGTGAAATCGTAGGCTTCCACGGATAGAGTCAGAATTATAGTTTATTCGTCTTCCGGGTTTGGACCGTGTCATTTGTGAGTGACCCAAAAGTGGGTTCATCTCGACGTTTCGCTACAATTGTATGTAGCTTCTTCAGGAGAACAAAAAAGGAAAAAGAAAACAAAAGACAGGAAGATGGGTAGTTAGCAACAGTAACTCAGTTACTCAACGCAACCAGAGGCGAATACTAACTACCAAGATGGGCATTTGGTCACAGTAACTCAACTACTTAACGCAGCCAGAGGTGAAAACCAAATGCCAGGACAGGGATTCACGTCCAACAGCTCAGAACACTAACGCGTCGAGAGGCGGGGAGTGAATCCGACGATTACTCCGCTACCGCTCTATTTATAGTCGCGGTGACCTGTCGTGTCGGGACGTATCGGCACACTCCGTGGCGCGAACGTCAAGAAGCGCGCGCTGGCCAATCATGTGGCTGCATCGTGATAGCGGTACCGGACGGTGGCTCTAGACTGAGATTCCAGATGGGAGACAAGTAGTATCCTTCCTCTCGATTGATATTATGTAGATTTTTTCGGATCTCTGGAGATTCGCGGATTTTACTGGAATAAAAGAAGGGGCTCTTAGAAATAATATGGGTTTTTTCGAACAATATGGAATGACCGGTTTCTTGGCAGTGTTCTGCAACTGCAGAATGGGAGAAAAGACCTGATCGAATGCATCTTTGATGCTCTTGAATCCGAGTTTTGACGGAACGACCAGTTTCGCCAATATAGAGCTTACTGAGCTGTTGGACGTGAATCCCTGTCCTGGCAGTTGATTTTCACCTCTGGCTGCGTTAAGTAGTTGAGTTACTGTGACCAAATGCCCATCTTAGTAGTTAATCCTGTCTACCCATCTTCCTGTCTTTTGTTTTCTTTTTCCTTTTTTGTTCTCCTGAAGAAGCTACATACAATTGTAGCGAAACGTCGAGATGAACCCACTTTTGGGTCACTCACAAATGACACGGTCCAAACCCGGAAGACGAATAAACTATAATAAAAAATCGTATTGCTAAAAAAAGAATATTTTTTTCAAATATTCTTTTTTCTTCATTTGGATAATTACACAATTTCGGCAGGTATTAGTCTTAATGTCCAGTCCCTTGCATGATACTATGACTAACAAGATAGGATCTTCCCGTAGCACAAAATAGGTCGTGTTCGCGCATGCCGTCATTGGAGAGTAGAATTTAAATTCTTGTTAAAGTTAAATGGGATTTGTATGCATTCTGTGATGAAATTATTGAATTAGCAAAATGATATTAAATGACTTTTTTGTGTTATTTGTGTACAAAAGATAATAATAATATAATATTTAAAAAACTATAAGAAGAAACTAGACGAAAATAAGTTAAGAGGTTAAATAATTACAATAATCGTGCACATAAGGATATCTCCAAACTATTTATTAAAGATTATTTATTGATTCATACAAAAAACTGACATTACGAACGTGCAACTCTCCAATTACGTCACGACTTATGCGCAATATCTTATCTTCTTAGTCATAATAGTATCATGGTCCCTTGATTATCCAAAATTACATATATTTTTGTCATTTTTGACAATGTAGAATAAATAATCAAACTTCTGGATTTCCATTGAATCCAAATTTTGAGTCGCTGTTTTAGATTTTCTTTAACCTTAATTTTATGTCCACTATATCCTCGACATCTCACAAATTATCAACCAACTCTTATAACTCTGTGCCAGTTAAATATTGTTACAATATATATACCTAGAATTTTTTCTTACAGTTAATCCTTTGCTGCAACTACGTATAAGATCGTAGACTGCCTTTTATCACAAAGAAAAATTAACTAAATAAAATGTAATAAAACTAATTTCTACCAGGTAAAATAATAAAATCTCTAAGGTCGCTTCCGAATTTGGCGATAAAATATCATCGTTAAAAGACCAAGTTGCTACCAATATTTTGGCTATCAGAATTTCTTATCTAGAAAGTAAAGTTTGTGCTGGCATCTTTTTAGAAATCTCTAAGCTCGCTTCCGAATTTAGCAATAAAATATTATCGTTAAAAGACCAAGTTGCTGCTGATATTTTGGCTTTCGAAGAAAAGATGAAAGAGATGGAAAGGAAGAAACAGGGACAGCAGAGAGAGAGGGAACAAACCAATTAGATTAGAGACAAAAGAAGACGAGATGAAATGTAAGTTGGAAACACGACCGACATTTAATGAAAGTGGATGTTCTGTTCGTGTTAAAGTCCCTGCTTTCGACGGAAAATCGTCATTGAATATGAAATAGCTGCAAGAGTGAATGGATGGTCCGAAAAAGAAAAGGCTGTAAACCTAACTATCACTCTTCGAGGAGATGCCTTGGATGTGCTTCATACCATAGCCGTAGAGGAGACAAATGATTTCTAACAACTTAAGAAGAGGCTAAACCTCATTACCTACCATTAGTTAACCAGTTTGTTGACTATTACGTACATATTCCCAAATATTGTATTTCTGTTATTAAATTACGTAACTATAATTATTCCGTCCATCCACGTGTATTTTTCCTTTAAGTATTTTTTTTATAATTTTTATTTTATATTTAATTCTTTAATTTAGGTATGGTTTTTAAGTACGTAAACTAATACATATAGCTTAGTATTAGTATAATTACTGTGCGGAAAACACTTCATGTTTTTTGTTATTATCCACCCTGTCCAACCAGTCCATTCCAAAGACTAGTGCATTGGAAATAAGAAGATTCATTAATCGTCACAGTTACCGTACTTTAATTTTCATACACACACAATATTAAAATTAATTTTAATTAATTGGAATTTTACATTTCACTTATTTCGTCATACAAAATAATATCAGAACCGTTTAAACATTATGAATAATTATAAACTCTCATAGGTAATTAGTAACATTAATCAATAATTAAATGGTAAACCAATACCAACATTATTTCAGAACAAGGGTTTTTATTTTTTCTGCTTAGCAGTGGCCTTACTTTGTCTTCTATCATATAAGTAAAAAATATAGTTATTGGTCTATCTTTAAAAAATATATCTCTAATCCACATAAATATATGTATATATATATATATATATATATATATATATATATATATATATATATATATATATATATATATATATATATAAGAAATTTAATCTTTGCAGATAAGTTAAATAGTAAACTCTTAAATATTGGCGAAATCTGCAAGAAAGACTTTAATGAGTATCAATTGTTTCGCCGAACGTTTTCGCCAAAGGGAATTAATTTGGCTTCTTCAGGGCTGAAAGAGAAAAAATTATAATTATCTATTATATATTATCTATTTAAAAAACACTGAAGATCTTACCGTAACTTAGAATTGTAAAGTTAGTTGTTAAAGTTATTTGTTACTATGTGAAAAAACTTATCGTTGGAAATGGATGGTAGCTTTGAACTTGAAATGCAAAGGTGTACCCAAGGCTGACCGAAAAAACGAATGCAACTACATTTAAAAGAATTAATTCTTTGAGTTGTCGGCAATAATTAAATTTATAATTGTTGGAAAGATCACATTATGTGAGATTCTGTTTTACCAGAACGTATGCGCTTACATGTCAAAGTAGTTCTTATGATTCTTTATAATGTCGTTAAGGTTCATTGGTGTAACAAAATGAAGTTAACTCCCAGTTTACGGTAATATTATTGTTTAAGATTTGTTTTATTTAAAAAGATTTTTATTTATACATGAACAATATAAAAAAATTATATTGTTCATGTATTATTAATATCTTATTGAGATGTATCTGTGAAAAGCAGGGGAATGTTATCTTTTTTAATTAATAAAAATTATTATTTAAGTAGGTTAGTTGTTAATGGATATATCAGTCAAGTTAGTTCTCTGTGTAGTGTTCTTGATATCGGATTTAAGTAAGAAGTGGTATATCGCTTAGATTCTTAATTTCACTATGATATTTCAATGAACTCTCTTTTAGATGTATTGTTCTCACGGTGGAGAATTGTAGTGTTAGTATAGTCCATGAGATGACCAGTGGAATGGACATGTTTGGCTAATGCAGAACGGTCGGGGTGAAGTCAAGAATCACTTTTGTGTAGTGTCATACGTATATATATATATATATATATATATATATATATATATATATATATATATATATATATATATATATATATATATATATATATATATATATATATATATATTATGTCTAATATAATGATTTAGTCTGCAATAAAAATGACTGCCAATTGAATTTTTTTTTGGATTTTTGCTTACTCCCAATAATTCACATTTATGGATATTATTTATAAAAAATTAAACACCCTTTTTTATATATAACTTGTATAGTTTACACATTGTACTTTTACAAAAAAGATAATTCGGAAGCCATAAACATAAAAAATCAGTGAAAATGATCTTTGTTCAAAGAGATCCCAACCTCTTGAAATAATCAACATACATTTCACGGAGGTAAACAATCACATTTAGGCAGACCACGAACGTCGAAAAATCCCAAGGGATTATGGAAAGTCTTTCTGTGGAATAACTGCTCGTATTCTTGGAGGTGTTGAGCTGATAAATCGCTTTGTTATCTCTGGAGAATTGCCGGTTCCTTGAAAAATCCCTGACCGCCCATAGTGGGTATTTAAGTTATACGATTTTCATAGTGACTTGAATTACTCACTTTTCGATCACATTAAAGGCTTTTATAGATATTTAAAGTATCTTTATCTTATTCAAAGCAATAAATAGTATTCGATCTTTACAAACTTAAAAAATTACATATCGATATTATTAAAAGCGATACTTTATAAATATTACTTTTGGCAATTTAAAAAGTATTTGGGTTTATAATTAAATATTAGGTTAGATGTAATTATAATTATTTTAAATGTTAAAACAAGTCACATTTTATTTTTAAAGGATATAAATCAGTAGTCGACTCTTATGCAGCCGCGGACTCAAGCGCTGGAGGCGGTCGGCCCCCCTTTTAAACTAAGTGATGTAATTTTTTAATTATAAGGATTATAAAAATATTCAGTTTTTTATCAAATGGATACTTAATTATACATTTTTTAAAATTACAATATACTGTGTGTTCCAAAAAATATCGTTTCTAGGATAGATAAAAAACTGAAAAATAATTGTTGCACAGTTGCAAATAAATGTTACACATTTTCACACATTTTACGATTTCGCCGAAACTACTGGTAACATTTTAATGAAATTTTATACGAATATGTTTTAAAAGCTGATATATCTTATGAAATTGTTTTTATATCTGACTTTCATAGAGTGCGCTGGTTATAAGGTTCATATCAAGTATTTTTCAACGTTAATTTTTTAAGGGTATAATTATCATTAAAAGTTCCAAGTAAAATTAAACATCATACAATTTTACACGACAAAGGTACTCTTGGTAAAACTAATGTACTATTTTTGGTACATTATTTGTACTTGGATACTATGTACTATTTTTAAAACCCCTTTCCCTTTCATCCCTTTAATTTTAGATAGAAAAAATTTCGAATAAAAGGAACAAGAAAAGGACTGTTTGTAAATTTTGTAAGAATAATGTAACAAATTTTGAACGACATCTAGTTAGACATCATGCTGACAAAAAAGAGGTGAAAGATCTCTTAAATTATTCAATAAGCTCGAATGAAGACAAAAACATACGAAGAAAAATTTTATCTCTATTGCGATATGAAACTCAATTTGAGGCATTTATACAGAATGACAAAATAGATTCTAATCGATTACCCTGCGTTTATTGTTAACGTATAGTTGCTGTAAATTACTTACGTTGCCTTTACAAAACGTGTGCTACCAAACCCATAAATGAAACTGGCCATAAAATTCAGCATCGTACTCAATCTCAAACTCTAGATGCTTGTGCTGATCTTTCTATAAATACAGCAGCTACTTTAAGGCTTAAAAATGAAGTATTTGTAAAAATGAAAGCAGACCAAATATCATTGGTTGCAAAAAGAGACCCATTAATTCGACATTTTGGGGATAACTACTTAAAGAAACGTAAGCGCGCTCAAATTTCGCTTGCTTGCTCTAATAAAATGCTCTTTGATACCGTTGTAGCAAGTGCAAGACTAATCAGCGGTTACAACGAGGAAACTAACATCTATAAAGCTCCAAGTTTGGCCATGCATTTGGGAACTACACTAAAGCAAATATGTGATTTGTATAGTCATTTGTTAATGAAAGATCACCCCGATATTTTGTGTAACGATAAAGACGCAAAACTAAAAGAATTAAAGAGATTTATGTTGTTAGTGAATAGTCAGTGGAGTTTTGAAATATCGTCATTAGCTGTGAAAGATCTTGCTGAAAAAAAGTAGAATACACCAGTTTTATTACCTCTGACAAAAGATATAATAAAATTTAGAAATCACGTTGTAAACTGCGCAGAAACTAATTTTGAACTCTTACAGCAAGATTGGACAAATCAACAAGCTTTTAAAAAAGCAGTTGATTCTGCATTATCACTAACTATTCTGTTTAATAGAAGGAGGATAGATGTTCAGTATGTAACTATAGATTCATATTTAAAAAATTTCGCATGTGTTGACCAAACAGAGTACTTAGAGCAACTGACTGAATCTGAGAAGCTTTTATCAAAGCTGGCGGAAAAGGTAGTAGACCCATTATTATACTCTTTCCAAAAAATGTACAAGCATATATCGACTTAACACTGCAAATTAGAAACGAAACCAACATGCTATCTAAGGAAAATCCGTATCTGTTTTCTTATCCTAGCTCTAAATCTCAGTGGGTTAGAGCAGATGTCGTCATCAAAAAATTTGCGAATGCAAGTGGCGCAAAAAATCCTGTAGCACTGACGTCTAATCGCTTACGTAAACAAATATCAACAGTAATGCAACTAATTAATTTATCGAAAGAAGAATACGCTCATTTTGCACAATTTATGGGACACACCGAAAAGATGCACAGGAAATATTATAAGTAAGTTATTTATTATTGATATATATCATTAAAAATGCTCAACAACTAATTAAAAAAAAATTTAATTTGGTAAATTTTTTGCTACTACTAATTAATACTTAAAAATTTTTTTATTCAAACAAATCATTTGTAAATAATAGCGGATTTTCATTAGAATTTTCATTCAAAGTAAGACATGAAGCAAAATACCAAGGTGCAAAAAAGTTAACAGCAGAATTTTACAATAATGACAACGACAATAATCTAAGTGACAGTTCGTGTCGTATGTGTTTTGTCAGATAACAGAAATAGCAGTAATAAAAGTAGTTTTAGACTACGTAGTACTCTGAATAGAAATTCTAACATCCGATATAAGGTAAACATTATTTTTAATAATTTTTTCCTCTAGTCTGAATTACGCCATTGAAAAATTTGTAATAATTTTTTTTCTTGTTACTTGCTTGCGGAATAACGCAGGACGCTTACCAAATGGCAAAGGTGTCAAAAATACTTGTGTTATTTGATAAGGGTCAGGGCCTTCAATATAAGGGAAAGTCTTTAAAAGATATTGATATTGATCCTACCAAGGATTTGGTCGAACCATGTGATAATTTCGATGATGACAGTCTATCTGAGCCACCAAACGATCGACCAGATAATTATGTTTGTGGTATGTCTCGATTTTCTATAAGTTTGCCATGGAAACTGACATTTATTGATTGTTATGACAATAAGTCAACGATAGTTAGATTTCTGAAACCTTGTTATTTGTAAAATAAGATATTGTTAAACAAAATGTACCGTAAAATGGGGTGAAATTGATATAAAGGGGCGAGATTCGATAATTGCGAATGATTCTAAATATTTTAATTTTCCCTGAAATCTAAGAAGCTTAACAAACGGCTGGAGTAAGTATATTTTTTATGCAAAAAGCTTGTTTTATTTATGGGTATATTTTTGATAAATTTCTTTAAATTCCTAACTTTCCCGTGCTGAGAAAAACTACAAAAAAATGTGCGACTTTAACTAATTATCGTAATAGTTTCATCTTCTCTGTCAATGTTAACACATGTAAACACGCTAATTTTTAGGGTATCATAATTAACGCGGAAAATTTAAAAATTCACAATGAGGCTAGAAGGACTATGACGAAGTAAGGATGGACAATGCCCTCCAGAAAGTTCTTGAGGAAGGATTGTCCTTACGTCGAGCTGCTAAAGAATATAAAATTTCATATGGAACCCTTAGTAACCGCTGTAATGGCCGACGTGGAAGGAAACATGGTAGACAGGCTGTATTTTCAGGCTGTATTTTCCGCGAACGAATAAAAAACCATTATACAGCGTGCTGCAATATGCGGCGAGTGGGGATTTCCCCTTGACTTGCATAAAATATTTAGCCGAAAGTGTCTTGGAAGCCCAAGGTCGACAAGTGCCTCTTTTCAAAAAAATTTACGTGAAACTGACTGGGTCTATTTATTACTGAGACGGTATAAAGGAGAAATTAAGCAAAAAGTGGTGACCAGTATTAGAAAATCTAGAGCTAATACTTCAAAAGAAACTTTAGTTTCCTACTTCCAGAATCTGTGTAGAGAATTAAAAAATACTTCACCTAATTACATATTCAATTACGACGAGATCAATGTACAAGTTAACCCCGGAAATTAGAAAATGATATTTCAACGCATCACCAAATATCCCGAAAGGGTTTTTAATTTTACTAAAGCAGCAACGACTATAATGATGTGTTCTTCGGCTTCGGGATTGCTGTTACGACCATATAAAATTTGTAAATAGTAAAAAATGTAGTTATAATGGACTAAAAATGGTCCAAAAGGATCATCTTGCTGTACTGACAGATGCTACTCTGTGTGTTCTCGATATAGTCGCACCCATCATGAACAGATAGATTCACAGACATTTACGGATTGGTTTGCTCTGACTGTGTTACCACATGCAAAACGTCTTGAAGGGCGAAAAATCGTCTTAGAAGATAACCTGTTCTCACATTTTACCAATGAAGTAATATCTTTTTGAGAACAAAACAATGTGGGCTTTATATGTCCGTGTAAGCCATCCGTCCCCTTCAGATGGCTTGGAGGGAAACTCTTAGTGATTTCAAACTTGTTAAACACTACCCTTCAGCACATTGACAAAAAACAAAAACAGCAGAGGAAAGCAGAGCTATAAAATGAATTATTGTTTTTTTCTTTGGAACCACGGGAATTTACCCGTACTTCCCCTTGAAAGTTTTAAGTAAGTTACCTAAAGAAGATGGAGAAATACTGGGCGAAATAGACAACCTTTTGGTTCATTATCTAAAGGAAAAAAGATATTATTCCTCCATCACTCGCACCGTTAGAAAAAATCTAACATGTTTAAATATTTTGCCATATAATTTTAGAAATATTGCTTCTTTTGGATTCTGCAACCAGGAATACTCCTATGAAGACTCGTATAAGACTATATTAAAATAATGGTGGGAGAGTACCTATTATCTTTTAGCCGACAGCAGTTATATTATCATAAAAGGAAGAATTTTTAGTGAAATACCTATAGGCTGTTAAACATCCGTTATTATAAGCCCTATTTTGGTTTATTGCAGGTAAATATGGACAATAAAATGGAAAACCAGTTACTAAAATGGTATTAAGAGATAAACAGCGATGTGGAACTACTAGATTCTGATAAGGACTTAAGTGATGTTCGTTCTGAACACAGTATCCATAATACAGATTCTGAGCAGTCCACACAAGATCTACCCACTGATCCTGGAAATGCCATGGAAGAAAGCGGCCAAGATGATGGTTATCCAAGATTTTATGGCAAAGATAAAACACCATGGGTAAAACATAAGAAACACACTCCCAAAGGTAAGACCAAAGCTAGTAATATTGATACGAACTTACCTGGAGTAAAAGCAAAACCAAAAGGCGCCAAAATCGTATTAGAATGCTGGAAATTGCTTTTCTCGGATGCTATTGTCAATAATATTTTAAAATATACAAATCAAAAACTGGATATAATAAGAGTGTTTTATACTCGCCCTAGAGATTGTTCTGCTGTTGACTACGAGGAAATACAATCATTTATCGGACTTTTAGACGAGGTTTAAGGCGGAATTAAGATTAACGGAATCAGCATAGACAACATCAGATATGCTGATGATACCATCTTAATAGCAAGCAACGCACAAGAACTACAAAATATAATAAATGCGGTAGTTCACCACAGCGAAATGTTCGGTTTACATCTAAACGTTTCCAAAACTAAAATTTTAGTATTTTCAAAGACACCAATAAACGTACAGGTGTATGCCAAGGGTCAAATAATAGAACAGGTAAATTCCATAAAATATTTGGGAACAAATATCAATAGTCAGTGTAATCCAAAAAAAGAAATCCTGTCAAGAATCGAACAAGCAAGGAAAACATTCATGAGCATTAAAACATTTTTTACAAGATCAGACCTTAGTCTACAGCTTAGAATCCGAATGATCAGATGTTACGTTTTTTCTGTCTTACTGTATGGCTGTGAAAGTTGGACAATGGACTCCGAAGTAGAAAAAAGAATAGATGCCTTTGAGATGTATATATACAGACGAATGTTGAGGATTCCATGGGTACAAAGAGTTACTAATGTTGAGGTACTTCGTCGCATGTGTAAACAAAAAGAATTACTAAGAATAATCAAAGAGAGGAAAATGCAATACTTGGGTCATGTGTTGAGAGGCGAAAGATATGAATTACTTCCAGTTATACTGGAAGGAAAAGTACAGGGCAAAATATCAGTAGGAAGACGCCACAACTCGTGGCTGAAAGACCTGAGGAGATGGTTCGACCGCTCATCCGCAGAGATCTTTCGCGCAGCAGTTTCCAAAACTACAATTGCCATTTGGATCGCCAACCTTCGAAAGGAGACGGCGCAATGAGAAGAAGAAGATCGGACTTTTGTTCCTTGCTGGGATAAAGAGAGCGCAACATTTAAATACTGATGAACTTAGATGAATTACTATTTAAATGGGAATAAGCCACAATTAAAGGTTAAAATACGTTTATTGACGTTTCAATTTCCACTTCGGAAGTGGAAATTGAAACATTTTCCGAAGTTGACAAACGTAAAATAGCATGTTTGCAATTATGGTGACGATGGAAATAAGTGTGTACTTGTATCATATGTGCCAAAAAAAAAATAAAAATATACTACTACTTTCAACACTACACAGCGATGGTTTCATTGATGAAAACACCAAAGAGCATACCATGAAGCCAGAGATTATTATGTGATTACAACCTCACAAAAGGCGGAGTGGATGTTGTTGATAAAATGAAGGCAGAAAACTCGGTGACTCGATTTAGCAATCGCTGGTCGTTTATATGTGAGAATTCCTTGCCCGGAATGCCTGCTGTCAGAAATAATACTGGGGAAGCAATTTTTAGACCTTGGCTTTCAACAGAGGTTTCGATAATTTCATGTGGGATACACGGGGAGACATTGGATATTAAGATTCTCTTTGTAGGAGAAACGAGTTTACGTATCGGAGAAAGTTAGGGAGCCGATTTGTATGGTAGAATGAGATGAGATCATCTGATGTGTTCGATTATATCACCAATTGCTTTCACATAATCAAATAATTGTCTTCGGCGTGGAGTATGATTGCTTGTTTTTTCTTTGCGCAGGTTGGCTTCGGTGTTGTTTTTGCTGCTGTAACATACAAAAATTGAAGAAGTGTTGACGTTTGGTGTATCTTATTTGTTGCGGATTGTTGAATCTTGTTGTGACATTGTTGTGAAAGGAACAGTTGGTTTGATGGTATTTCCTGTGCTGCTCATGTACACATAAGCTGCACGTCAATTGTTCATATTAATTAAAAATTTAATTTTTAATGTACTCAATGCCTGGCCTATTAGGGCCGGTAAATTATTTGTATTAACTATTTTTATACAATAAAGTTTTAAATCACTTTCTGATAAAAAAAGTATTCATTGTTCTTATCGTACAAAAACCACACTACACCAGTTTTTAAGCGATATAGTCGATGCTGAACACTTACGATGTTAACTTATCGGCGGCTAGTCTACATCTGGTATTTCATATAATTGTCATTTTTAACTACTTATAATTAAACTAATAATAATTACGGCACCAAAATTGCACCTTTCAAACTTTACTTGCAATACGTCAAATAACTGTCAAAGTAAAAATTTGAATTTAAAAGTTCTCCGATAAAAATTATAGTTTTTAATAATTTTAAACCAGTCGAAGTGATACATTGATATCGGGTAGACGTGTTTATTGATAAAGTCATTAAGCTCCCAGTTTTTGTGACAATTAGAATATTTTAATTTCGTCGTGTTTAAAAATATTTACATATTATAGTAAAATAGTGATAAAAAAGTGAAAATATTCTCCCCTGATGGGGGAGAATACCAATAAGACGCCAATGCGCGAACTAAATACTTCTGAAGTTGTTAGTGTTAGTGAACAAGATATGGATACAGGAATTAATACCACCGTTTCTCCTGCTACAAGGGAAGTAAAACTTTTTAATATTAATTCTAGTAATTACTATTTTCAAAATTGTTGTGTATATATTGAAAAGACCAATGATCAGAATATAGGCCGATTGCACCCTATGGTTGTGGGTGATATTTTACATCAAAAATTAAAGATCAACAATATTAAGGAAATTAAAAGTATAGGAAGAAACCGTGTTAAAGTAATCCTCAAATCTATTTTGGATGCAAATAAATTAGTCACTAATAGTCATTTAAAAGACGATAATTTAAAGGCGTATATTCCCAATCACCTCTTAGAAATCAAAGGGCTGATACGTGATGTCGATACCAAATATAACATTGAATATTTGAAAAAATATATGACCTCTAATTCACAAATTATTGATATTAAAAGAATGCACAGGAAAATAGAAAAGGATGGAAATACAGAATATGTACCTAGACGTAATGTTATAATTACATTTGAAGGCAATTGTTTACCAAACTATGTTGTAATTAATTATGTATATTTTCAAGTTGAAAAATTGTTAGGTAAAGTTACACAATGTTATAAATGCCTCAAATTTGGACACATTTCTAGACAATGTAAATGTACACAGGAATACTGCATACGATGTGGAGAAACTAAAACTGATACACATACATGTGATGAAAAAAAAATGTATTGCATACACTGTAAAAGTGATAAGCATATATCGATCTCTAAAAACTGTCCTTTTTTCGAACATCAAAAAAAAAATAAAAAATATCATGATTGAACATAAAATTTCATATTTGGAGGCCAAAAATTTAAACGATTCTTCTTTTTCTGGTCTTATTTGTAATAACAGATTTGAAATATTGTCAAATTCAGATAGAGAATTTCCAAAATTAACTAACACATCTGAAGTTAATAAACCTGCTTATTCCAACCTATTGAGGCCTCATTTACAGAAAACCAAAAATATTAGTCAACCAAGTTGTAGTAAATCAAGCACTGATTATAGAGAAAATAAAAAAAGAAAAGTATCATCTCCAACTTCCGAATATCCTACATCTCCTCACATCCCTTTCAGATTTGGACCATCTCAACCTTTACCACCCTTAAACAAGGAAAGTTTTTCAACTATAGACAATGATAAAAATAAATTAGTAGATTCTTTAGTAATTCTTTTCTCAGATTTTATTCAAAATATTAATTGTTTAGAACAGGCAAAATCACTTGATATTAATATGTTAGCCAAAGGTATTAATAATGTTCTAGATAATATTTTTAAAAAATAACTAATCTAATTACTTTCAAAGCTAAACTCAAAATAATACAATGGAATGCTCGATCAGCTGTTGCTAACAAAAACAGCCTTCTCAACTTTTTAATAACCGAAGATATTGATATAGCTTTAATAAGTGAAACCTGGTTTAAACGGGATGTTGTTTATAGTTATAGAGGTTATAATGTAATTCGCGAAGATCGGGATGACGGCTATTCCGGAGTTGCTATTTTAATTAAAACTGGTATTCCCTTTGAAAACATAAAAATTAAAAAAAATTATAATAAAGAATTGCTTGCTTGTGGTATTAAAATCAACTATAACAAAAATCATTTAACTTTACTCTCTGTATATAGGTGTCCGAAAGCTAAAACTAACACCGAAGATTGGGATAAGTTATTTTCTCAATTAAAACACCCTTGTATCATTGGAGGAGATATGAACGCACATAATTCTCTGTGGGGCTCATCTAAAAATGATAAAACAGGCCATCAAATTGTGGAGACAATTCAGAATCTAGATTATGTGGTAATGAATAATGGACAACCAACTTGCCAAACGAGACCAGGAAACACAGATTCCATGATTGATGTCACATTTTGCTCACCTTCTCTCTTTGATAAAATTTCGTGGTCTGTAGATACTGATACTTTGGGATCAAATCACTTCGTTATAAGGGTTGTAATCGATATCTTGGGAACTGATGCGAATATCATTTATCCCAGCAGTAAGTGGAACATTAAAAAAGCCAATTGGTCAGTATACTCTCAGTTTATTGAAACCTTATTAACTAACAACCCTCACGCCTACTCAGACACGCAAGAAAAATATAATTTCCTTATTGACTGTATTAATGAAGCTTCTAAACAATCAATTTGTCAATATAAATCATTTAAATGTAAACGTACTCCCGCTCCGTGGTGGGATTCGGAATGTGATGAATCCGTTTCGGAAAGAAAGAAAGCATTAGTAAACTACAAAAAAAATCCTTCTCTTGAAAATTTTTGTAAATGCAAAGAAGTGCATGCTCGTGTCAAAAAATTCCTGAAATTGAAGGCCAAACAAAGTTGGGTTGAATGGTGTTCAAAATTAAATAAACAAACTTCATCTAGTCTTATTTGGAACCAAGCAAGGAAAATGAACAGGAAAAAAGTTAACTTTCCACTGCCTCTAAATAACACATGGGTAGACGACTTTTTTGATAAAATAGCTCCACCTTACGTAAATAACCAGATAGATGTAATACCATCTGAAACTCTCTCATCTGATCAGAATCATTTTCTCTTAACACCTTTTTCAACAGCTGAATTAGAGTTTGCCCTTGATAATCGCGTCAGTACCTCACCAGGATATGATGCAGTCAAATATCCTATGATACAAAATTTGCCAGATAACGCAAAAGAATTACTTTTGAATATATTTAACCAGATAATTATTGAGGGTAAAGGCATAATCGATTTTAAGCGTATTATAGTTGTCCCTATTCCCAAACCGGGAAAAAACCCTAAATTAGCTGAAGCTTACCGACCTATATCATTATTATCATGTATATTGAAGACTCTTGAACGGATGATTAAAATTAGGTTAGATTGGTGGCTAAGGGATCAAAGTCCCTTACCCGCTAACCAACATGGCTTTAAGAAAGGTTATGGAACCTTAGATTCCTTAACAACACTTGTTGTAGACATTCAGAATAGTTTTTCCAGGAACAGTTATGTACCTGCTTTATTTTTAGACATCGAAGGTGCTTACGACTCGGTATCTCTTACAATTCTCCAAGAAAAAATGATTAAATTTTTTCATATTCCAGCGCAGTTTGCTTCTAACGTTGTGAACTTGTACACAAATAGGATAATTTATTTAAAAGACAATCATACTCTTATAGGACCTAGACTTAATAACAAAGGATTACCTCAGGGCTCCGTTTTGAGTCCTATTTTGTTTAACATTTACACAGCAGATCTACACAACATCACTATTACTAATATTGCATTTAATATTGTACAATATGCTAATGATTTCTGTTTGTACACAGAACACAAAAAATATCAGCAATCCATTGAAAACCTGAATGAAGTGTACGGATTCCATAAAAAATGGTTTATAGAAAATGGTTTCGAATTATCCTGTAGTAAATCACAAGTTTGTTTATTTACCAGACATAACTTTCCTAATGCTAGTACAATAAATTTAGGTGGGCACCAATTTTCCCTTAAAAACACAATTAAATATCTGGGAATGATACTCGACCAGAAATTGACCTGGAAGTTACATATTGATGACATGTTGAACAGATGCAATAAGGGATTAAACTTTCTTAAATCAATTAATAAAACTTGGTGGGGATCGGATGTTGAAGTAAGTTTATTATTTTACAAAGCTTACATACGATCTATTTTGGATTACGGAAGTGTTTTATATGGATCAGCAAGTAATGTACTACTAAACAAAATCAACGTTTTACAGAACTCAGCCTTATGAATATGTTTAGGAGCCATGAGATCCACTCCAGTACAAGCTTTATATTTGGAAGCCTTAGAACCTCCTTTAAATATAAGACGAAGGTTTTTGTCCAAAAAATATTTAATGAAAGTATACTTACTGAACTCATCTCTATACGAAAAGATAGTCACTTTGAATTGCCATGACCTGACAAATAAATATTGGCAAAAAAAGAAATCTCCCTTACTTTGCGAAGCGTATAATCAAAATATAGCACTTTTAAAAAATATAGATAGAACGAACTATATATTCAAAAATTACTCTTCTTTCTTTTTACATACAGATATTATTGTACCAAATTATAGTGAAAATATATATTTAAATAAAAATATTGTTCTATCTTTAACAAGCAAATACAAAGAGGCAATAACTCTATATACAGATGCGTCTAAATCTCCAGATGGAACCGGATGCGCTTTTTTTATACCATCGGAACATATGGAAAAGAAATTCAAACTGAACCCGGAAACTTCGATTTATACAGCAGAGGCTATTGCAATATATGAAGCTTTATTATATGTAGCTGAAGTTGAGTTTGCCCATATTCTAATTCTGTCGGACTCCTTAGCAGTGTTAAAATCCATTGGTAAATATGGACCACCTAACTTACAAGACTGCCCATACATTTATAGAATTAAACATATTATTCAAACTCTTTTAACTAAAGGAATCAATGTACATTTTCTCTGGATTAAATCACATGCAAGATTTGAACATAATGAATATGTCGACTTATTAGCCAAAGAAAGCATTTTATCCGATACTGGTATTCTACATAAAGTAACGCTTTCTGACAGTATTGTTTCTTGCAAGTTAACATTGCTTCGAGAGTGGAGCTACCAGTGGAAGGAATACTCTTTTGTGAACCAAAATAGATAATCGATAATTCAGCCAGATATTCCCAAATTTCCTTGGTACAAGTCTTTTAGAGCTTCCAGGAGGCACATAACCTCCATTATTAGAATACGTTTCGGACACGCATGTTATCCAAAGCACTTATTTAAAATAAAGGTTTTCGATGATGACAAATGTGAGCATTGTGGAGAGGAAAGTGATTTAGATCATATATTTTTTGGTTGTTCTAAAAACAGAGTGTACTCATCCAAACTTATAAATGATTTATTAAGATATAAAATAGCAGCTCCTTGGAATATACTATATTTATTATCACTTGGCTCTGTAGATATTTACAACTCCTTAATTCAATTTTTAAAAGACAGCAAATTATCATTATAATTCTCTAAAAATTATTTAGTTAATCTTGTTACCTTTGTTTTAAACCATTTGTATAACTTCCTCCTCTCCGTGACCTAGTGTTGTTGTGTCTTATATAAATAAATGCCTTGATAGGTCCCTAGGCGAGAAGAGTGTATCCCTGTTCTCCTATATCGATGTAATAGTCTTTTATTTTGATAGGGCATTTAGGTAAATAATTAAATAATGATAATGATGACTGTCTTAGTCCTTTTGTGTCTGGCTGTATGACGATAAGTCTAAGCCAAAAAAAAAAAAAAAAAAACTTTACTAAACAGTTTTTGGTTATAAAACGCTTTTGTTTCTTAACTTGTTTTGATGTTTATTAACAAATAAAAGTCTTTACATTTTATAAGAAACCAGTAGAATTATTTTATGTTTATTATTTTATATATTTTATATCTTATATACTTATTAAAAACAGTTACCTTAAAAATTTAAATTTTTTTACAGAAGGTAAAAACAAATTAACTATTTTGAATTATTTTGTTGTTTTTATAGCAATGAATTAATTTAAACAAATTTAGAAAACGCCATTTTAAAGGTTTTTATAGCAATGAATTAATTTAAACAAATTTAGAAAACGCCATTTTAAAGGTTTCCTATTTATTAACAGACAATACTGTAACGAAATAGCCCATCTCCGATACGTCATAATTCTTAGAAGGATAAATCTAGAGAACTCAAGAATTGGCATTTCAATACCGCCCGTCTTCGATGCGCTTTCGATGAGACGAATTAGAGGTGGGACTATCCCAGAAGATTCGAGAATTATACTTTTTGGTATACATATGTAACGATGATAGGAGTAGAGTTAGTTGATAAGAGAGTACCGAACTGTAAACTTATAAATAAATATATTTATATGAATTCGAACCGCTCGTTTTATTTAAAAACGCTACAGTTGGTATCCGGTGTGAGATTTAGAAATAAACTCAGCAGTGATTGCTAATTAAAAAAAAGAGTTTTGAACTTTTGAAAAGTATTGTTCGTCGGGAACATCCGCGTAGTTCGGTAGTGATCTTTGTATTAAAGAACATTTTAAAAAAGTACATGTGTGCCTGACCAAAGATGCTGCTAGCACAACTTTCAGTAAAACAGTTGCGTGAGCAACTAGCAGAACGCGATGAAGACTGCATCGGATCTAAGAAGATCCTACAAGAACGACTAAAGAATGTTCTCAACAAGAATGGAGATGACCCAGAGACATTCCATTTTCAATCAGCAGAAGAAGCAGTTTTAATGAAGATAGAAGAAACTTCTAGGAAAAATGATAATAAATTCGAAAATGTGTCTAGAAGATTCGACGAGAAATTTGAAAATGTCTCGCAAATGATTGAAGAATCTTCTAAAAGAAATGATGATAAATGAGAGAATGTTTTGAAAAGATTCGATGAAACATTCGAAAATGTATCTAGAAGATTTGACGAGACTTCACAAATAATTAAAGAAATATGTATTCAAAACAATGAGAAATTTGAAGAAGTCTCAAGAACATTCGATAAGATACAGAAAAATGTAAACAACAAGATAGAAGACGTAGAAGAGAAGATCAAACAATTAGAGACCATGATAACTAACACGAAAGTGCTACCACTAGTTAATACAGTAGCCTTAGATCCGGTAGTGAAAGAGGGAATCCATATGAGATTTAAATTGCCACCATTTGATGGAAAGTCCTCTTGGTCCCTATACCTTAGACAATTTAAAGCTATTGCGACAGCCAATCATTGTACAGAACAAAAAAAAGGCTGTTTCCTTGACTGTTGCTTTACGAGGTGATGCTGCAGATATCCTAAGATCGATTCCTAAGGGTCAAGAAAAATGTTACCAGACCTTGTTCACTCGACTACACAAACGATACGGAGATGCCAATCTACAACAAGTCTACAAAGTACAAATAAGAAGTAGAATCCAACGAGCAAATGAGAGTTTGCAAGAATTTGAAGCAGATGTTGCTCGTATAACGCTGTTGGCCTATCCAGAGGCACCAGACAACATATTGGAAGAAATTGCTGTAGATACCTTCATCAATGGGTTGAGAGACAGTGAACTACAGAAAGCTTTACGACTAGCAAGACCAAAAGTTTTAGATGAAGCGCTTGCCATTGCCTTGGAACACGAGACAGCTAGTCGAGCTTCACGGAGCTATCGAGTAGGAACCTCTGAAGAGAGCGACATACAAAACGATAAACGTCTGGAGGAAATCGAACGGAAAGTAGTTCGTAACATGATGCCAAAGAGACGTGAACCCAGATATTGGAATGGTAAGGAGGTAGGTCATATTCGTCGTAAATTGCATGAAAATAATACAACAGTCAGAAAGCTAGAACAGATCGAACACTGGCCTGGAAAAAGTCATTCAACTGCTGAGGCTCAGTCAAGACGGCCATACAGTGCAAATCGTAATCATTGTCTTGAATTAGAAGAACGACTTTGCCCCTTGAGACAAACCACCATCATTAATGATCAATGGCAGCCTCAACAGCTGCAAGACGCTCAAGCAGATGATCCATGTATAAAAAAAGTATTGGATTGGATGCGTCGAAGTGAAAGACCTTCTTGGCAAAGACAATAGTGAATGTAGTCCAGAAGTCAAGTGTTACTGGAGCCAAGGGAATTGCCTAGTGCTAAAAGATGATCTTCTGTATAGAACCTTTGAGAACGATGATGGTACAGAAACTAAGCTTCAGTTGATTGTACCTAAAAGTAAAGTGTCAGAAGTATTGCGTCAGTTGCATGACGGTGCATCAGGTGGACACTTTGGTATTACGAAGACTCTGCAAAAGGTTTGAGAAAGGTTCTATTGGGTGAACTGTAAAGATGATGTAAGAAGATGGTGCCGGAAATGTAAACTGTATGCAACCAGTAATGGTCCAGTTGGTAAAAAGAGGGCACCCATGAAACAGTACAATGTTGGTAGTCCTATGAAAAGAGTAGAAATCGACATTGCAGGTCCACTTCCAGAGACGAATGATGGAAATAAATATATCGTGGTAGCTATGGATTATTTTACGAAATGCACTGAGGCCTACGCGATACCAAATCAAGAAGCTGTTACCGTTGCAGAGGTGCTTGTTAAAGAATTCTTTAGCTGATTTAGTGTTTCTTTTGAGATCCACTCCAACCAAGGGTGAAACTTCGAGTCAACCCTTTTCCAAAACGTTTGTAAATTTATTGGTGTTAATAAGACCAGAACGACACCCCTGCATCCTCAATCAAATGGAATGGTCGAAAGGATGAACCGAACGATGGGTAAACACTTGTCCAAAGTTGTATCAGAACATCAAAGAGATTGGGACCAGCACATTCATTTATTCCTAATGGACTACCGCTCGGCCGTGAATGAAACTACAGGCCAGGCTCCAACCTGCCTGATGTTAGGTCATGAAGTTCGTTTGCCCTACGACCTAGAGTTTGGCTGCAGACCTTCCGAAGAACATGTTGCAAGCGAAGATTATATCGACCGCCTAAAGTTAAGAATGAACAACATTCATGAATTTGCCCGACAACACAATCAGTTAGCCAGTGACAGAATGAAAGATCAATACGATTCTCGATGCAAGAACGAAAGCTATGAAGTAGGTGATCTTGTTTGGCTTTATAATCCACAACTTCGTCTGAGATTAGAAGATGGTCCTCGATCTCTGCTGTATGCGAATTAGAGGTAGGACTACCCCAGAAGATTCGAGAATAATACTTTTTGGTATATATATGAAACGATGTTAGGAGTAGAGTTAGTTGATAAGAGAATACCAAACTGTAAACTTATAAATAAATATATGTATATAAATTCGAACCGCTCGTTTTATTTAATCTCGCTACAATGTGTTTATATTTAAGTATAGATACCTTTTGAATATTAGGCAAAAATTCGGAATAATTTAATTTCTCTAGCAATACTTTTGGCTGGTTTACATTTATATTTTATAATATATAATTATACTGATTTATAAATAAAAAACATAGTAGAATTAGTATAAATATTATAAAATATTTTTACATGTATTACAGTTTTATTTCTTCTTAACAGATATGTACCATTTCGCATAAAATGAAAGGAACATACAACAATTTTAAAGTTTTTCACAATTTGCCTTAGGGTTTAATCAGAATAATGATGAAGATAGCTTCCAAACAATTCTGCTTTAAAATTTTGCTCTCTGTAAAATGAGTTTACTGTGGAGATTCTGTTTTCAGTTACCAAAGTTATTTACGAAAAATATATATACCATTAAAACAAGAAGAATAGGGAAATAACAGGTCTATTTTAATTATATAAAATACAAAGGAAAACAAGTCACTCAGGTAATTATCCTTTAATTAAAATTTTTAAGTAACATGCGATACGCTCAACCAGTCTATAGCGTTGTAATAAATGTAAGTTTACATACAGAAAGATTGAAATGTAAGTTTTTGTCTTAATTTATTTTTACTATTGTATTTTATATGTGTGGTTCATATCGTCCTGCGCCTTCCAGTTCCCAGTCTTCATTCACGTCTATCGGTGTGCGTAGTGGTCGAGCAAAAAGACAAAATAGGGAATCTAATCGTTATGAAAAGGAGACCAAAATTCATAAAAGTGGCCTCTTAATATGGCGGACATTCCGGAAATGCAAAGACGCCAAATATAAATTTCCGGACACTTATTTACAATAGCTATATAAAATATTTTTTGTACTGTGCCTTAGACGAGAAACTTTTAATTAAATATTAACGATAATAGTCTAAAATTTGACATAATTGTTAAAAAATTTCAATATAAATAAAATTTCATGTGACAGTTGGGACAAACAATAACATAACCCAACTAAATTTGATTTCTTTAACAAGGAAAGAGACTCTTTCCTTGTTTAATGTGGCCTCTCAAAATGGCACTTCCCGTCTAACAATATTTTTGCCTCCACTACCTTTACATTGGCCGACCAATCAATAATTTATTGTTTGCCGACGACACTATTTTATTAGCGCAATGTCTTGAGGATTTACAACAAATGGTTGACAGAGGTAGAAGTCAGTGAAGAAAACGGACTGTCCCTAAACACAAAAAAGATACAATTTATGGTAATCACAAAAGCCCAACAGCGTCAAGAAAACTTAACAATACATGGAGAACAAATTAAAAAAGTTGAAAAATATAAATATCTGGGTACAATAATTAACGAAAATAATAGTACATAGAAGAGATTAAGGCAAGATTGAATAGGACAGGCAAGAAATTCTTTCAACAAACTGAAAAAAGTACTTTGCAGCAGGGACATTTCAATTTCTTTAAAGATAAGATTTCTAAGATGCTACGTGTTCTCCGTATTGTTTTCTGGGTTGGAGGCTTGGTCATTAAAGAAAGATGTTTTGGACAGATTAGAAGCCTTCGAGTTATGGGACTAAAGATGAATATTAAGAATAAGTTCGGTGGATAGAGTCACGAATGTCGAGGTATTGAGAAGAATGGGAAAACATAAAAAGGTTTTAAATACAATTAAAGTCATAAAACTGCAATATCTGGGACATGTCATGTGGGGCGAGCGTTATAACTTGCTGCAATTAATAATGCAAGGAAGAATACAGGGTAGAAGGAGTGGCGGAAGAAAACGAGTCTCCTGGTTTTACGTTTGTTCTATAAGACATTTTTAAGAAGTTACAATGAAAACATATAAAACAATAAATTATTTATAAAAAAAGCAGACACATTTTTTGTAAAACATGTATACAATATAAAAAGCATAGGGTATTATTAATGAAGAAGCTTTTTAAGATTCAGTGAAAAGAACTATAACATACAAATTAATTGTAGTTTTATCAAAGAATATAGACGCATATAATATGCGTTTATCTTCTTTGGTTTTATACTGGAAATAATTTAATTACAATTTATGACCTGTACTTACAAAATTGTTTTCTTCTACTTTCATATTTTCTATCAGCAATTAATTTCATAGGATCTATCCTAGTGCATTCCTATTTACTTCTAAGGAAGATAATAAATTTCTGGTCTCTGCCATTTACAATTGCATTTCCCTTTTATTTTGTTCCATTTTAACGATCGTGGAATAATGTTTAAACCTTTTTTTACAATTCAAGATGATTACTACAGATGATTCAATACAAAACAAAAGTCAATTTGTAATGGCGTACCAACACCAATCTTCATTCTTTATATTTCACATCTTCAATTCTTCCATGGCACATGCGTCTCCCGCTCTGTCATACCCCCACCTAGAGCGACTGTAGCCATTACGTACGAGTGCAATCGTCAAAACAAACTTCCCTGCTGTCCTATCTCTCTTGCACTACTATTTTTTTATGTACTATGGTGGTTTTTACCGCTACATTTTACTAGATCAGATTGAGTCAGATCAGAAAGAATTTTTTAGAGCAGTCAGCTGTTGGGTGATTTGGAGCACATTTTACACACCTGTATTGATAACAGCAGAAATTCTTTGTATCTCCTTATCTTTTGGCATCTAGTAATTTGAACTAACTCCCTTTTTAGTCTTGGAGGTTCGACATAAATTTTTACGTTGAGTAAATATTCCATCTTATAAATTTCTTTATTATATTTTTGCATTTTTAAGTCTACAAAAAACAAAAAAACAGTGATAGGGTTTTTTTGTATTTTTTGTCATATATTCGTTATATATACTATAAAATAAAGATGACACATTTATACCTAGTCGTAAACTTATCCCAAAAAAGAAAATTTTTAAGTTATTTCATTATAGTAATGGGGTGACGATATATTTCTTTTGTAGAACATATAGAGATATATGAGATCTATATTTTAATGTCATATCCAAAGAATAAAGTGTACAAAAGCTTTACTTGATATATTACTATCATAGCTTGTCAAGGTATTTACATACAAAAATTTTTATTTATTTATCAAAACGACAGAAAAGATTTGATTTCACGTACAAAGCGTCTATGTATCTGTTGATACGTATTTCGACTTAATAAGTCTCATCAGACCAGTTATTCATAGCCGTTCGACTTATTAAGTCGAAATACGTATCAACAGATACATAGACGCTTTGTACGTGAAATCAAATCTTTTCTGTCTTTTTCATTTTTATTCGGATCTACTCTGTATGAGTACAAGAAACAAATTCGTTAAAGATTTCTGCTTAGTTGAGGAAACATGTCGTGGAATGCAAATTTTAGATTCCCCATGTCTCTATTAACATCTTTATCAACGTCTGGCCATGCCTTGCAATTTTTAGAAGGCTCCAGATTAAAGCAGAAATCTGAATTTGTTTCGAAACTATCTTACCGATTTTTTTATTTATTTGTTGGCGGGTAATTGTTTTTGGTATCACTTCAACAGAACTTCTTGTTCTTGTACTGCTTCTCAGTTTCGAATATTGGTTACTATTATGGCAATCTGTACTTGAGACACTGCTGCTCTAAGAAGATTTGTGGTCGTAGTGTTAAACTAAGTACGTAAATATTTTATCAAGGAATTTCTTCGTCTTTCCGGTCCTTGCTTTCCTTCTAATTTTCCTTGTAAAATTCGTTACTGCAATCCATATCCTTAACTGTTCCTCAGAATGTGACCGAACTATTCGATTTTGGCTGTTTTTATTGCGGTTAACAGCTCTTTTTCTTTTTATATTCTTATTAACTACATGAGTCTTTTTACTACATGATACTAGATGCATGGTTGAGTAGTTGATATGGTCCTTCAGGTTGTTTGCCGGGATACATTTTGAGTTTTGGTGTGAAAAATGTTCTAGCGTCCACCAAGGCATAAATCTTGTTTCCATATTTCGCTGGCTTATTGGCTATATACTGCCTAAATTTGCATCAAACACGGAACGCTTTCAACATGTCATCTATGATCACATAGAATCCAGGAGTGTATGCAGATAAACAAAATCTTAGTAGCGTCGTCAAATCTTACAGCTTGAATTATTTTGTAAAATCTTTTCTTGGACATAAAAGCTGCAAAAATATCTAGAGCTTGTAACGGCTAGCTTACCCATTACACATTGAAACCCCTCAGGGGTGATGTTCGGCATAAACTAACTTAATTTGAGAAATCGGGAATTATTAATAAAATAATTTCTTTAACACATATCTTTATTTATTTATATTTTAATAATTCAAAATGTAATAACAATTAAATTGAGGTTCTAACAACAGGGAATTAAGCATCTATATACAAAATCTCAAGAAATAAAGAAACTTAGCTCTACTCTATGAGAAATCCTCCTGCTGTTTCCTTCTCAACTCGGACCATACAATGTCTGCAAAAACCATGCCGCTAAGCCAAAACCATGTGGATCCCTCTCCAATCCAAAGCCATGCGGACTTTCAAAATCGAGATGGATTTCTTATTCCAAAAAAAACAATTTCATTTTTGTATTCTTCAAGGTGGATTCTCTTGAATAAAAACCAAGATGGATTCTCTTGAATAAGAACCAAGGTGGATTCTCTTGAATAAAAACCAAGGTGGATTCTCTTGAATAAAAACCAAGGTGGATTCTCTTGAATAAAAACCAAAGTGGATTCTCTTGAATAAAAACCAAGGTGGATTCTCTTGAATAAAAACCAAGGTGGATTCTCTTGAATAAAAACCAAGGTGGATTCTCTTGAATAAGAACAAAGGTGGATTCTCTTGAATAAAAACCAAAGTGGATTCTCTTGAATAAAAACCAAGGTGGCTAGAAAAACAAAAGCCGCTATAAAACTCGTCATGGCACGAGTTTTGTCCAACAACAGAGGAATTCTGGCAAGCGGAAAGCTCTTCTCTCCGAGACCTGTATACCGACCCAGAATTCTCTGATGTTGCCAAAACTCACAAATTAATAATTGTAATCAATAGATAAATTATTAAATGAAAAATGAAAAAGACAAAGTTGTGCGATAAATACGATTTATATTGAATTATTATTATTACAGCAAAGGTAAAAAGAAAATAAAAATTGTAAGCAGTTTTTAAGTACTTGCGTACACAAAATTATACGAAAAACTAAAAGTGTTCTTGATTAAAGTATGAAAATATGTTGTTGTAAAAAGAGCAAAGTATTAACTTACCCAGACCGTTGGAAGTTTCTGACCACGAGGACTTATATTTTTAATAATACCTTCTCGTTTGCTGGTTCATTTTAAAAAGAAATTAAATCGGTTCGGATTGATAGAAGTAAATTATTTAGGAGTGGGGTTTCTATTTCTTGTACGATAAAGTAAGCGAAGGTAGAACTACGAGGGGACTTAAGAAATTAATCAGCGGATTTATTTGTAATAGGAAAATATTGAAATAAAATATAGGAATACAAACAAAGGAAAAAGAACTTATTATCAATAAAAATCAAATAGTATGCGCAGAAAATAGTGGAAAGTACTTTGAAATTAATAAGAACAAAAATGTAACGTTTTAAACGTTACACACTCCCCCCACCAGGAAAAAAAAATTTTGAAGACTGACTGAAAAAATTTTTGAGAAATACCAATCAGAAAGCAGAACTAAGGGAAAACAAGAACAGAAGGCAAAATGAGACAATAGAACAAATACCCAAAGAAGAAGGCTTAAAAGTGACACAGAAAAATAAAAAGAAGTGGGAAATACCGAACGTGACTCCTATAAAATAAATATGATGATGATAAAGATGCAAAAAATTAGAAGTCGAAACTACAACATATTTCTATAAAAGTTTTACAGATCCGAAATGTGAACACACTAAGTAACAATATTTTATAATATATATAATATGAATGTCCTTTAATACCACAATTCCAGCAAGTCACTTGTAAAGAATTTGTCTCCTGAAATCTTTTATGAAACGTAGGATTTTGAGTCCTTATAGTAGACATAGATAAAGCTGACTCTATTTTTCTACAAAATTTTGTTAAATCTGCAATTGTGCCTACTTCGTGCAAGGCTAAGGCTTTACTGTAGTCTGGAAGAAGGCCTCTTTTGATTTCCGAAACCATTTCACATTCTTGTACTTTATTTGGAAGCCTGTGGAAAAGCGCTTCAAAATTTGAAATAAAAGTAGTAACTGGTTCCCTAAAACTTTGCTTGGTAGAACGTATTTGATCCCATAAATTACGTTCATAATCTTCAGGCAAATAGGTATTTTTAAGAGCTGTAACAAGTTCTGACCAATCGTGAAAAGATCTCTTAAGAAAATGATTGTGCCACCAAACAAACGCAGAGCCTTCAAAAAGGTCTCCAGCAGATAGAAATAACTCCTGGTCCGTACATCCTCTTGAGGCTTTTAATGCTTCAATTTGCTCTAAAAACGGAATAATTTGTTCTCGACCGGAAAACTTTTTAATTCCCCATTTGTAAATCGGGACGGATTTAACAACAGTACCAAAGGATCTTGATGCAATAGGCGTAGAAGCGTTTTGGGGAAGCATTTCATCATTAGCGTCCTCTTGTAAGTCCACTTGAATTTTCTCAGCCAAAACTCCTTCTAAGTTGACGAGGTTGTTCCTAATTTCTCGCTTAATTTTAATTTCCTTATCCTTAGTAGCATTCAATTTGGAAATCCTACCAGACAAATGTGTCAATCTATCCGTTAACTGTTTATATGGTGATGAGTTCTTTGTGCCAGTGAAATTGTTTATAAGTGTAGTCAATTCCTTAAAGTTGTTGTTGCACCTCTGAAATCTTCGAATGACAAGTCATTGGAGGCAGATGAAAAGCTACGATTAAAAACTTCCTGTGTTAAAAGTCCACGAAGAACTCTCCTTTTTTCTTCAACTTTATTTGGCACATCAACATCTCTTGTCTGAATTTCATAAGCCAGTTCATCCGACTTTAAATGATTTGGATTAAATGGAAGAGACATATTGATAAATAATTATTAAATACAAAGGGCAAAAATACTCGTAAAAAAAAAACGGACTAGACGCAGATGCATATAGGAATACAAGATATTAGCAAAAGGTATTCAAAAAAAAAGAAAAAATAGTTTAACTACTAGGCATGTAGTGCTCTAGGCATTATCAATAAAAATCAAATAGTATGCGCAGAAAATAGTGGAAAGTACTTTGAAATTAATAAGAACAAAAATGTAACGTTTTAAACGTTACATGCTGTGCCATCTAATTTCCAGAGTTTATCAGTATTTAAATGTTGCGCTCTCTTTACCCCAGCGAGGAACAAAAGTCCGATAAATGTATGCATTTCCTCGTAGTCAAGAGCCGGATAATCCCTAGGGCGAATATAAAACACTTTCATCACATCCAGTTTTTGATTTGTATATTTTACAATATTATTGATCATAGCATCGGAGAAAAACAATTTCCAGCATTATAATAGGGTTTTGGCGCCGTTTATTTTGGCTTTTACCCCAGGTAAGTTCGTAACAATATTACAAGCTTTGGTCTTACCTTTGGAAGTGTGGTTCTTATGTTTTAACCATGGTGTTTTATCTTTGTCATAAAATCTTGGATAACCATCATCTTGACCGCTTTCTTCCATGGCATCTTCAGGACCACTGGGTAGAACTTATGTGGCCTACTCAGAATCTGTAATGTGGACATTGTATTCAGAACGAACATCATTTAAGTCCTTATCAGAATCTAGTGGTTCCAAATCGCTGTCTATCTCTTCATACCATTTTAGTAACTGGCTTTCCGTTTTCTTGTCAATATTTACCTGCAATAAACCAAAATAGCGCTTATGATAAGCGCGATTGCTCGCGTGTTAGAGTTGAACTAACAACTGCTGTCATCTATAAGATAATATTACTTCCACCATTATTTAATATAGTCTTATACAAGTCTTCATAGGAGTATTCCTGGTTGCAGAACCCAAAAGCAGCAATACTTCGAAAACCATGGCCAAATATTTAAAAATGTTAGATTTTTCTAAGCGAGTGATGAAGGGTTAAAACATCGTAATTAGTAACGTGGTCAGTATTAGATATCTTAGGGATTCGACGATAAAGCCACATTTCCAAAGTTTTAATTTTCTTGTAGAGTTGTGAGATTCCACAGCTCAACTCGTAAAAATCTGATTTTTATGGGTATTGACAAACCATGTCATTTAAATAGCTTATCCCTTTTTTAAAAGTAGATCTTGCTTTCTTTATCCTACATTCGATTTTTAGGGAGTGGTTCCAGTTTTTATTGACGTTCATACCAAGGTTGGTGTAGGTTTTACTTCTCTCCAGTTTTTAACCATTTACACTGATTCGTCCAAATTGCTGTTTCTTCCTTGAGACCATCATATAGTGTGTTTTCTTGATGTTTAGTGAAAGATAATATCTCTAACTAACTTTTGTTATCATATTATTAGCTCCAGGAGGGCTTCATATTTGTTAGCGAATACCACTGTGACATCCGAATATCTGATGTCATTGATACATTCTCTGTTAATTCGAATTGGATTTCAACATTCTCTACTGCTCGTTGAAATGTTTCCTCAAAATATATATTAAACAGCAAGAGTGATAGTATACATCCCTGTCGGACCATACGTTTGATTTTGATATCATTAGATTCTCCTGCCTCTTTACGGATAAGCGATGTTTAATTCCAGTGAATATTGTTAATAATTCATAGATCACAGGTGTTTATTCCAATATTTGTCAATGTATTTAGTAGCTTGTCGTACTTTAATGTATCGAACGCTTTATGGTAATCAATAAAGCATTCATAAATATCTTAATTAACATCTCTACATGTTGAAATAGTACTTGTAATGTAAAGAGAGTCTCTCTTGTATACTGTATCCAGAAATTTAGGGTCTCATTATAAAAGTTATTTTAATAACAGCTGTAAAACTGAATAATCCCTTGTAAGTAATCTGTTGTTGTATAATTATCACAGCTATCCAAGCTGACAGGACCGGCATATAGCGAAGTCAACTGTAGGTTAGTACATATAATCAGATCAAATATTATCATTTAAGCGCAATGTCAAAAAACTCTTTTTATAAACATACAAATTTCCCATAATTATTGTATTCTTTTATTAATCATTATTTTAAGTCTCAACGAAATAAAAGCGCCCAAAATTATGAAGATCTCAATTTAGTTAAATTGACTGGACCGGTGGTGGAAATTAATAAGTTTTGGGAAAACGGGTAATATCCCAAACACATTAGAACTGACAAACCCGTATATACAGTTATAATGAGTAAACGTTTAACTTAATTGACCTATTAACAAATTACTTGGAATTTATATAACTTTCTACCTGTTACTTATCGTTAATTGTTTTTTAATTTGAAGAGAGTTGTACGATGACAAACTAACACTTAAAAGTCTGCTTCGACGGAATTGGTTGTAAAGTCGTTTGAGTGTTCAGTTTGTGCAAAAAATTAGTTGAGTATTGAAATAAAAGTGTTTATTTTTTTAGAGTGTGTACACTTGCTGGTGAATCCACGTAGTCAAATTTACCTTTATTGTATGAAACAATGTGGCGTCCCTGGAGTCCAGAGGATAATAGGGCAATTCTGCCAGTTAATGAACCGGAAGCAAATCGACAAGGAGGTGATCTCATTCAAGTATTAGAACCTGAACAGCGCCAACGAATACATTTATCTACTGATGCAAAACAAATTATTGCTAATGTTTTTCAAACTCTTGTCGAAAAAAATATGGACAGTAACGAAGCCTTACATGAAACGGCAACTTTGACTAAAAAACCATTATCCACAGTCAGAAAAATTGTAACTAATCCTATTATACCAAGATTAATAAGACGGGATAACAGTATTTCTCGGAAGCTCGATCGTGCAGATGAAGATCTTATTCGTCGCAAAGTGTATGCCTTGTATGAAGAACAAATTGTACCCACACTAGATATATTAGTTGATAGGCTTCACGTCGACAACACTGAAATTAAGTGCGGTAGAACAACTGTTTGGAAGTGTTTGCAACGTATAGGGTTTAAATACAAAAAAGTAGATAAAAGACAGGTACTTATGGAATCCAATCGTTTACGGATATGGCGAATGGAATATTTAAACAAAATTAAACAGTGTCGTCGAGAGAATCGACCTATTATTTATTTAGATGAAACGTGGTTTGATACACACGATACGCCATCTAAAGGTTGGGTAGATAATAGTTAATCTTGTTCAACAAAAGCGCCTTCTAATAGAGGAAAAAGAATAACAATATTCCATGCTGGATCAGTCGATGGATGGGTTCCAAATGCCTTATCTCTATCAGCTAAAAACATCAGTGATTCATGTCTCGATTACCATGACAACACAACTTCAGATATATTTGAAAACTGGTTCAAAAATAAGTTAATACCCAACATACCCCCTAATAGTGTTGTAGTTGTAAAAAATTCCCAGTTCAAGCGATACGAAAATAACAATACAAAATTACTTGTATGACAAAGATATTTATTTTCATATAGATAATACTAAGAAGGATTTATTGGACAGTTTAAAAAGTTTCGCATTGAAAAAAGAATACTTTTGTGATAATTATGCCGAAAACATGGGTCATACGATTTTAAGACTTCCACCATATTACTGTGTATTTAACCCAATCAAACATATGTGGCATCAACTTAAGTCAACATTTCGAAGAAATAATACTTCGCCACATTTAAATGCATCTGTCCTGCATTTAATTGAAAAGGAAGTACTCAAAATTGATGCGAATAGTTGGAAAAATGCAGTCTCATATGTTGATATGAGACATATATGTCTCATATGTCTCATATGAAAGCTGAGAATTCATATTTTCCTTTATATAATATACAAAATATTATCATCAATTTAAAAGACGACAGTGATGGTGACACAGATTTAACATAATATCTATGTGATGTAATATTTATACTCGTTTTGTGTGTGTGTGTGTGTGTGTGTGTGTGTGTGTGTGTGTGTGTGTGTGTGTGTGTGTGTGTGTGTGTGTGTGTGTGTGTGTGTGTGTGTGTGTGTTTTGTGTTTTATTGGCATTGGTTTTCACAACCAACTGGCCAGTCAATTTCATAATGATTTTTTTAGACTATAACTTATCACTAACTCAGGGGAGTAATGTGTAGTCTCTGTGTTAAGTAAATGTCTTGTTACTTTAGTAAAGTCGACGTCATTGTCTTTACAAAGGGACGCTAATTGTATCCGAACGTTTGCGGTCCCTCAGGTGAGTACCGATTTACTCGTTTTAAAAGGTTCATATTTATTCATGTTGACATGTTATGTTTAACTTTTCCGGTTTATGTCTGAAAAAGTTGGCAAAAAATGATAAATTTCTTTATTAATAATTTCACGAAAAAAATTATTCTTCACTAAAGGTTGTGCATCACATAAAATTATTAATCAATAATCTTATAAAATATTAAGTGGTAGATAGGGAAAATCATAATTATTAATTAATACTGAAGTGATTTTAAATTTAAAATTAAATGTTTGTAGGTATTAAAAATTATGTCCAAGTTTAGATTCATGGCCTTCTAATAATTAAATAATACATTTAAAGTAAAAAGTAAATAAAAAAATACTTTTGCATTTGTTGATTTTGTATATTGAATAAGTTATCAGTTTATGTATTTTTCCCGTAATTATCTAGATATTTATTTAAATTAAATATGTAATGTAAATGCCAAATAAAATATAAAATTCGTTAAGCCGGCCCTTTTTACTATTCACCTGAAGAGGCAAATCTCTTTATGGCGTCGACTTTATCAACGGGATACTTTTAAATTCTGCATAAGTCAGTTCTTATAATTGTGAATGAAGTATACCTACTGCGTTCTGAAAATTAATCTAGGTACTGTTGATTTTTCTTCGCATGGTCTATATATCCCCTAAAATATGATTTCTAGAAATAACTTTAAAAGATAGCCCAATAATGCTGTTGCTAGGGATTCAGAGAGCAGAAAAAATGCAGAAACAAAACGGAATGTAATTAAAACAAAAATCTTAAATACTGCCAAACCTATCAAATACTTAAGAAACACCGATTTTCTTGTATACTTTAGTTTTTACGGATTATTGGTAATTTATATAACTTTATAAATTCATTTTAAAGTAACAGTAGCATATAGGTGCATTTAATGGTACTTTATTTTTAAATTACTCTTTAAAATTAGAATTAATTAGTTGATCCCTTAAATTTGCTATGAAAAGAAAACTTTCACTAACTAATATAATAGTAATATAAATTGCACACATTACTAAACTCTACTGCTTTTGCTTTTTGTATGCGAGAAAATTAAACACAGAAATGTCTGCCTTCCGCCTCTGAATACTTTTTTCACGGATAGGTGGCCCTCTAATGGGGTGATAGATTACACCGGAACGATTTTTCTTGGAAATGTCCAACTTTTCGAAAGAATCGTTAATTGTTAGTTGTTCCCTTGACAAATTGGAGCCATCGCGCACAGGTACAATTAAAGGAAAAATTACATTTGTTTAATTAAGGGTTAACCCAATCGGTTTTTTGATGTGACATTTTAGATACATAAAATATGTCCTTAAAAAAATTCTTATAGTTTATAAAAGTATAAAGAAAAGTATATATTATTGTAATAAAATTATTAAAAATTATTAAAAATTAATTCCGTACGAAAATTGTGGCTGGTGTGTCACATTTCTTGAATGCAGAAAGGTTTGTATTACAATCAGGGAGAGCAATGAGCGATAATAACATATGTTGGCTGACTTCTGAAATATTGTAAGTGGGTGGAATTATTATGCCTAAGCTTTGTAACATTGCTTTCACTCGATGATAAAACTGAGAATCCAATCTTTTTGCACAATTAAACATTGATGGAAATCTATCTACAAACGTGTTTTTATAAACAGGTACCTCTGGGTTAGCTGATACTTTTGAGGCATAAATGAGGCTAAGGTATTCTCTTCTAAATTGAAGGAATGGTTCGCCTGATGTTCAGAAATATTAAAACGCAAAAATTTAAACTTCTTCTTTAGGCACACAAACTAGTGTCTTAAGTTTTTTAATATATGTTTTATCTTTTGTACGGATTTAGTGACATCATAATATTTGTTTGACTATTTCTAATTATCTAACTTTTGTGCATGTTATATGCATGTTCTGTGCATATATATATATATATATATATATATATATATATATATATATATATAGAAAAGAAATTTAATCTTTGCAGATAAGTTATATAGTAAACTCTTAAATATTGGGGAAATCTGCAAGAAAGACTCTAATGAGTATCAATTGTTTCGCCGAACGTTTTCGCCAAAGAGAATTAATTTGGCTTCTTCAGGGCTGAAAGAGAATAAATTATAATTAGCTACCATATATTATCTATTAAAAACATTATTGATCTTACCGTAACTTAGAATTGTATAGTTAGAATATTAAAAAACTTTGCTAGTAACATACTGGTGTTTTTTTGTTACTATATGCAAAAAAGTTTTTTTTTAAGGTCTGAAATGTATGGTAGCTTTGAACTTAAAACGCAAAGGTTTACCCAAGGTTAATCGAAAAACCCAATGTAACTACATTTAAAAGGAGGTAATTCTTTGAATTATCGGCAATAACTAAATTTTTGATTGTTAGAAAGTTTAAAAGTGAGGTTCTGTTTTAGCCAGAACGCATGCGCTGACAAATTCAAGTAGTTCTTATGAATCTCTATGTCGTTAAGGTTCATTGGTAAAAACGAATGAAATTAAATCCCAGTATAGGAAAATATTATTTTGATTTTCTTTTTAATTATATTCTATTGTTCATGTATTAGTATATCTTATTAAGATATATCTAAGAAAAGCAAGGGAATGTTATCTTTTTTAGTTATTGAAAATTAATTATAAAGGTAGGTTAGTTGTTAATGAATATATCAGTCAAGTTAGTTATCTGTGATGCTGTATTGTTCTTGGTATCTGATTTAAGTAAGAAGTGGTAAATATCGCGTAGATTCTTAATGTCACTCTTAACATTAATGAAGAAATCGTTAAGGAAAATATAAGACATTTCAATGAACTCTCTTTTAGACTTATTGTTCTCACGGTGGAGAATTGTAGTGTTAGTATAGTCCATGAGATGACCAGTGGGATGGACATGTTTGGCTTATGCACAACGGTCAGGGTGAAGTCGAGAATCACTTTTGTGTAATGTAATACGTGATTTCAATAATTGAGATGTTTGGCCGATGTAGGAATTGTTGCAAGAGAGGCATGGAATGTTGTAGACAATGTTACTAAGCCTATCTATGGGGGTCTTATCTTTTATCTTGAAATACAGATTATTAATTGTTAGGGCTGATCTACAAGCCACATTAAGTTTAATGTTGTTATTAATATTACCAAAGCTGTTTTCAACACTTTTCAGAATCCTTGTTAATTCCGGAGTGATATCTCTGAAATATGGTAATGAAAAATATTTGTTGATAGGAGTATCCGAGACTGGGTTCCCACTTAAGACATCAGGATCAGCATTGTTAGTCGCGAAGGAAGGTGAAATATCTTCGTTATGGATAGTATTAAACAAAATCTTATTCACTAGTGGTGTTGGATAAGAGTTTGAAATAAAAAGTTTCTGTAGGACTGGTAGGTTTTTTGAATGAAATGAAGGATCTGATAGTTTTATTACTCTATTTTTCATGTTTGAATAAGTTGACTTTGGTAGAATTATTATGGTATGAGTGGTAGTTAAGGTATCTACCAGAATGGGTCGGTTTTTGATATCAATCTATTTTAATGTTGTTGTTATCCCTGATGATCCTTATGTCGAGAAAGGGGACGGACCAATTACCATCTTCCCTCTCTATAGTGAACTGGATGTAGGGGTCATAACCATTGAAAGTATCTAATAGTTCATCTACCTTGTCATTGGGTATAGCCAGAATGATATCATTAACACATTTTTTAATAAATGGAATTTTAAAGGATAGTAAAGGAATGACTGAGTCTAATACATAATCCATAACGTAAGTTGCAATGATAGGAGAAATCTTTGCTCCCATAGGGGTACCGAAAGTTTGTTGATAGAATTTACCATTAAATGAGAAGTAAGTGTTGTTAAAGAGAAATTCGACGATGCTGATGAATCTGTCGTAAGACATGGAACAACAACCTCTAATACGGTTCCAGAGGTTGTTGTTCCATGTCTTACGACAGATTCATCAGCATCGTCCATATCGTAAAATTAGTTACAATCTTACAGGGTGTTCCATAAGATGGTGGCAGACCAAACTTATGTTTTTTAAACTGAACACCCTGTATTTTATTTTAAATGTGAAATCTGCTTCACTTTCACATTACAACAATGTATAGTTTTATTATGTTATACCGGCTATTTAAAAAGTTAAAACCAATTTTACTTGAAAATCGTATCAAGTGTTTAACTCGCTGTATAATTAAAAAAGAGTAGAGGAACATTGATTCTTGATCATTGATTGAAAAAAATTCTTGGGGAGGCTAGGACCCACACAGGGTTGTAAAACCAAAGTTTTTTAATAATTGTTAAAAATTATAAAGTATTATAAAGTCGGTCAGATAGCCAAGCGGGCTGGACGGCCGGCTTCTCATTCGCTTCACTGCGAGTGATGTGGGTTTGGTCCCCAGCTCGGTGTACAGAAAACAAAAAGTCTAACGCAGCAGTTTAAAATTCTAGATGAATCTGCGGCTTAGACTAGAATATACCGGTGTCTGATCCGCCTATGGTGGAGCAGTACGGCAAGAGATAAGGGCTTGCGGCTCAGTGATAACTCCTCTATAGATCCCTACCGGAAGGGCGTGACGCCTAAAATACCGGGTATATATATATATATATATATATATATATATATATATATATATATATATATACATACATATATATGTATATATATACATACATATATATATATATATATATATATATATATATATATATATATATATATATATATATATATATATATATATATATATATATATATATAAATTATAAAACATATTCGTTTTCATAATATTCGTTAAATCAAATACAGGATAAGTCAAAATGCAAGTACATTATTTTCTTGGTAATTTTAAACAGAACACCCTGTATTTTGTGATGGTGTGTTTTATATCACCATACAAAAGTACTAATATTGTACTTTAAATTTTATGAAGTACTCCCTATACCTAAAGTTATCAGTTTTCTAGATATTTTTATTTTTCCATCAAAGTATTAATTTGGTAGATATTTTAACGTTTACCAATAATTATTGTGAATTGGCCATGACCATTGTTTATTAATTCCGTATTGGGGACACCGTAAATTAGCAAAAATTATTATTTAGTAATTTAGTATTCAATTTAAATAATGAAGCAATATGGATTTTACTCCTGATGAAATGGTAGATATGATCTGGATATTGGGAGAATGCAATAAAAATTCATTACTATCAGCTAGAATTTATCAAGAACGGTTTCCAGATAAGCGGCAATCTAGACAAGATACATTTAAAAAATTGAAAGATTGATTTAACCGCACTGGTTCAGTGAATTATGAAAAATATGAATGAACAAAAACTAGTATGACAGAGGAAAAGGAAATAAGGGTGTTGATGGCAGTTACAGAAAACCCACACACAAGTGTAAGGAGTATTTCCAATGAACAAGAACTTAGTTACTACTCTGTTTAAAATATTCTATCTAAAAACAAGATGCACCCTTATCATATTCAAAAGCACAAAGAATTAAATAATGATGATTTTCAGAACGAATAGTATTTTGGGAATGGGCATTAGAAAAAATTAATGAACAGAGAGATTTTTTTGATTATGTCGTATTTGGTGATAAAGCTACATTCCATCAAAACGGTTCTGTTAATAGGCATAACTTTCATTACTATTCAACAAGTAATCCATACCACATAGTAACACGTAGTCAAACAAGATGATCTCTAAAAGTGTGGGGAGGTATCGTCGGTAACCATGTAGTAGGACCATATTTTTTTGAAGATAACTTAAATGGTGAGAATTACCGATATTATTAGAAGAGGTTCCACTTAATATACGTGAACAAATTTGGTTTCTACATGACGGTGCTCCTGCCCACCACAACGAATTAGTACGTGGTGAACCTAATGATCAGTTTGGTGAAAGATGGATCGGAAGGGATGGACCGGTAAGGTGGCCCCTAAGGTCACCAGAATTTAATAAAATTGACCCATTTTTTTGGGGTTATGTTAAGAACGAAGTATATAAAATACCTCCAACAACAAGGGATGATATGAAAAATAGAATCCGAATTTCATTTCAAAATATTTAATTTAAAATGCTTAGTAATCTAAGCTACTCTTTCAATGACCGCTTTCAAGTATGCCTCGACGTTTTGGGAGGTCAATTTGAACACCTTACTTAAGTAAGATAAGTTAAAATTACTGTTGTTTTTTATTTTTCTATGTGTTGTTATTTTTTTTTTTAATTTTCCGTCGGTTATTTTTTATAAATTTTATTTGAAATAAATTGTTTTCTTTTATGTGTCGTTATTTAGTTACTGAATTAATAAACAATAATGTCAAACTGTCAGTTTCTGACAAATCAATTATGGCCAACTTAAATAATTATTGGTAAACGGTAAAATACCTACCACATTAATACTTTTGGTTGTAATAGATCAATGTTCCTATATTCCTTTTAAATTATACAGGGAATCAAACTTGATACGAATTTCGGGTAATATTGTTTGTAACTTTTTAAATACCCGGTATAACATAATAAAACTTTACATTGTTGTGATGTGGAAGTAAAGCAGATTTCAAATTTAAAATAAAATATAGGGTGTTCCATTTAATAAAAAACATAAGTTTGGTCTGCCACCATCTTATGGAACACCTTGTAAGATTGTAACTAATTTTAAAATGTGGAGTTTAAAGCTGCCTACAATTTTTGCTAATAACTTTTTTTTTGTAATTTTTACTGTAACAGATCTACTGCTTCCTCACACTAATCAATCACCCAGTATAATAATTTTCTATTTTATTTATAATAAGTTTACGTTTTTTATTATATGTTATCTATATTATGTTAATTGTACACGCATTTTTGAGTAGTACTGAAATTTTCTGTTTACGGTTGTAAACCTAAATTCTGTCCTGAGAATAAATTTATACAATCGACAACATGGACCAATAACTGCAGCAGTTGCATCAAAATAAAAAACCAGAACAAAAAATAAGCTCGAAGTCCATTTTACAGTAAGTGCCCATCTATAAAGTGCTAATAGCTCTCATATTGTAAAGTGGGTAGAACACATCTTCCCTAAAACCATTGCAATTAAGTATAGAGGTGTTTATATTGAACATAAAAAAAATCGTCACTGCATTAAAACGGAGAGTATTGCTCTTCCGTTGATAATGTCAAAGTGCTTTTTTATTACACGTTGATGTTACCGGTGGTGTAACAAGAATGATGAAAATGGTGAAATGTTACTGTTAAAAAAACGCTATTATTGTTAAATTTGATTAACATACTTATGTTTAATGTATATTTACGGGACGATTCTCTATAAAATGATTTAGTTGTGCTAAATATATTCAGAAATGTAAAAATACAATTCTGTGAAACAAAGAATATTTTTAGAACAAAAGGGGATTTATTTTATACTTAAATATATGCAGATTTTTTACAAAAAAAGTCATTTCACTTAAAAATGTATTCGAATATTTTTTTTGAATACTACCTAGGATACTTTTAAGGATATATACTTTTAATTGGGACCAAGGTTGCTCGTATTAGAACTGTATGATGTGAATTTATTTTTGTTGTATGTATTAATAAAAACAAAATGCATAAAATAAAGGACAAATTAAAAAGTTGGGGAAACCGGGGGACAGTGGTCACATTTTTTCAAAACATAGCCCAACTTTTTTATCAGATACTATAGATCCAAAATCTCTACGTTATCATCAACTATGGTCTACAATAGGTATCATCTAATACAAAAATTAATATCTTATCTTAGGATTAAAACTCAGTTTAATTAAAAAAAAGCAAAATTGAACGGTTTATTTCAAAAACAACCAATGCCAAAAAAACGTTAATTTTCAGAAAGTAATAAAAAGTTAATAAACTGGTAATATTTAAGCCAATGTTTTTTTTAATTCTTATGAATTAGAATATATGATACCTTTACTTGCAAAACCACCAATCTCCACTTTTTGGACAATCTGACCTGAATACGCCACTGGATTCCTTGTAAAAAGACGCATCCAGCTATGCATAAATTTCGTAACATAACTACCAAACTCCCATTAAAATTCTTCTTCTTCTTAAAGTGCCTATCCGTTCCGGACGTTGGCGATCATCACGGCTATCTTCACTTTGCTTATTGCAGCGCGGAACAGTTCAGTGGTAGTCGTGTTATACCACTTTCGCAAATTTTGAACCCAGGAAATGCGTCTTCTTCCCGGTCCTCTCTTACCATTTACTTTCCCTTGGAGAATCAGCTGGAGAAGGCCGTAACGTTCTTGATTTCTCATTACATGACCTAGATATTCCAACTTTTTAGTTTTGACGGTCATGAGAATTTCACATTCTTTCCCCATTCTACGCAGGACCTCCACATTAGTAACTCTGTCAACCCAGGATATACGTAAGTTGCGCCTATAACACCACATTTCGAAAGCTTCGAGCCGATTCATAGATGCAACAGTCAGTGTCCATGCTTCCATTCCGTAGAGCAGAACTGTGAATATGTAGCAGTTCAATAGACGGCATTTTGTTTTTAATGATATGTCTGGACTGTTGAAAATAGTTCTCATTCTAACGAATGCTGCTTTTGCTTTTATTATTCGCTGTTTAATTTCTGTTGAGTGGTCCCATTGGCTATTTAAATTGGTGCCTAGATATGTATATTGCTCGACTCTTTCGATATTCTGTTGGTTGATTGTAAGTTGAGCGTTTAGTATTGGTTTTTTACGAATTGTCATAAATTTGGTTTTCTTTATGTTAAGAGCTAGTCCGTATCTGTTGCTGACTTCTGTTATGCGATTTGTTAATATCTGTAAGTCATTCAGATTATCGGCAAAAACTATAGTGTCATCTGCATATCTAATGTTATTCAACCATTCACCGTTTATTTGTATTCCTTTCGCACAACCGTCTAAAGCTTCCTTAAATACCCATTCAGAATAAATATTAAACAACAATGGAGACAAAATACAGCCCTGTCGTACTCCACGTTCTATTGCAATTTTATCAGTTAACTGGTCTTCTATTTTGATTTTGGCCGTTTGATTGTAGTAAATGTTTCTGATAATTCTAAGATCTTTGTTGTCAATTCCAATTTCTTGCATTAGAGTCATTAATTTGTCATGTTTTACTCTGTCAAATGCCTTCTGGTAATCTATAAAGCATACGTATATATCACAATTCACATGCCTGCATCTCTGAAATAGCACCTGTACAGCAAAAAGGGCCTCCCATGTTCCCAGAGCATCACGAAATCCGAATTGTGTTCTTGTTAGTTGTTCCTCACATTTTGTATATATTCTTTTGTGGATGACCTTTAGAAATGTTTTAAGTAAATGGCTCATAAGGCTTATAATTCTATAGTCTTCGCACTTTCTCGCATTGGGTTTTTTTGGAAGATTTATAAAAGTTGACACTAACCACTCTTGGGGAACCACGCCCGTATTATATATACTGTTAAATATATTTGTCAACCATTTTATGCCATCATAGTCCATAAGTTTTAAGAATTCTGAGTGAAAATTATCAGGGCCTACTGCTTTACCATCTTTGGTGCTTTTGATGGCATATTTTACTTCTTCGACTGTAAATGGTGGTCCAGATTCGCAATTGGTGTTTGTTGTAATACCAGTGTTACTTCGTATATCTTCAAAAGTTTTTTCCACGTATTTGATCCAAATATCTCTTTTATGCTCTATTTCCAGTACTATGTTTCCCTGATTATCTGTCAGGAATCCAGTGTTTTTGTGTTTATATAAGCCTGCCGCTTCTTTAATCTTTTTATGGAGGTTAAATGAATCATGTTTTTGTTGTAATGACTCTATCTCTGTACACTTCGAGCTAAACCAATTTTCTTTTGCTATTTTAATAGCCCTTTTTATTTCGTTATTTATGTTGTTGTAGTAATTCTTATTATCTTTAGCGTTTCTTCTGTCTTCCATCATACATAGAATCATCTCCGTCATCCATTCCTTTTTATTTGTTCTTTCAGGTTTTAAGTATTTTTTTGTTATTTCTTGACTTACTTTGTGCAAATTTTCTAGTTCTATATCTGTGTTATCTGTTTCTGTACGGGCCCATGGTTTTTCTGTACGAGACCACGTTTTTTCTTTTAGGCGTTTTTGTACCTTTTCCTTTACTGTTTTATTTTTCAGTTGGTTAATATCGTACTTCATAATTTTTGGTCTTTGAACTTTCTTTAAACTAAGTTTCATTTTGGCGATAAGTGGATTGTGGTCCGAATTTATGTCGGATCCCGGGTACGCTTTAACAGATGTTATAGAGTTTCTAAATCGTTTGTTAATAAGAATATAGTCTATTTGATTTCGTACTGTGTGATCTGGAGTATCCTGGGGAGATTTCCACGTATATAGTCGTCTTGGAGGAAGATCATAAAAGGTGTTTGTCACTACGAGCTGTTCTTCAGTTGCAAATTCAATCAAACGGTCTCCGCGTTCATTACGTTCCCCTAGACCAAAGGATCCCACTAAATTTCCACTTTGTCCTTTGCCAACTTTGGCATTAAAGTCTCCCATTATTAGTATTATTTCGTTTTTCCGAATCCTTTTGACAATATTAGTAAGGTCATTGTAAAATTCTTCTATGATTTCTTCTGGGGCGTCCGCTGTAGGAGCGTATACTTGAATAATGTTTGTTTTTATGGGAGTTGTGTTTAGCTGAACTAAGAGCATCCTTTCTGATACAGGTAAAAAGTGACTGACACAATTGGCGATTTTATTATTCATAATTAGGCCCACTCCATTTATATGTTCGTTCTTAAGATTTCCTGAGTAAAATATTTTGTGATCTTTGATAACTCGGTATCCCGTATCTGTCCAGCGCATTTCGCTTATTCCCATAATATTAATCGAGATTAAAATTAAATAAAGAAAATTGGTTGTTGTTTCAAAACGACCATTCTCCAAGGTCGTGTAGGTTTCAAAACAACCAATATCCCTCTGCAGCAATCAGAGCACTAGATTGTATCACGTGGTCGGTGATTTTTAAGATGAAGGTCATACTAGTGTCAAAGCTGAGAGAAGAAACATTATTAATAAATGGAGATAACACCAGAAGTCAAATGGGCGAGAAATGTGAGAAAACGGCTGAGGTTAGGATATTTTTAGATCTATATAGAAGAAAAAATGTAAGTGCAACATGCTTGGCAGTTTTGTTAAAATGCAGGGAACATGTATAATTTGTATTGTTTTTTATTCCGTACTTGAGAATATTCTCATACATTCCTTGCCTTTTCCGTATCCTTGACGATACTAAATTATTCATAATTATTTTTCAGAAAATATTATTCGTTGTATTTAATAGTAAATTGTGCAGTAACTTATCTCGTGCTATTTAACTGTTCAATTAAATTGTTATACAGCATTTTAACTATACCTCAATATAACCTTTTTGAGGAACTATTTGCCTTTTATTTTTAGAAGTTATACTTCTATACGCGCGTTCGACGTTGCAAATTTGTACGGGAGTGAATCGGCAAAATCATTACATATGTAAGATATAGGTAAGAGAGAGACAAAGGATATATTTTTTCTCTCTTTCTCTCTCGAGAATGTAGACCGAGAACTGTCAATTTTGAAATATATTACTGTTATGTCTAATTGGCTAATTTGCTTGTTTTATTCAGACGCTGGTATATGTGAGTTTGAATCCCAATACGAACTTCCTTTTTTATTTTTGAAATATTTAAAAACCCCATGTTAATCTTATTAAATATATGTAATATACGCAAATATGCGAAATTTTAAAATAAAATGAAAATTTACAACATAATCCGAGTTTATTTTTATACTTTTTCTACTATAATTATGGACATCAATGCATATAAATTTGTAGTTCGCATACTAAAGCAAGAAGACCTGTGGAGTGAGTGCTATTGTAATTACAATAAACACTCCCTGCGTTATATGGACGTTGTATTTGAACATGTTTACCGTCTAAAGCACCGATACAATGTAGTAACTGCCACTTTCTCTCAAAATCTATGACTATTTGTGTTCAATCATTTTGGTCAGGTTCGGGCATGTTTATAGAATAATGATTTTTTTGAAAAAATGGTTTTGTTGTGTGTATGTGTGTGTTTGTTCCAAATAATCGCAAAAACTACTGAACCAACTGGGTTAAAATTTTACGTCAACACTTATAACCCGTACGAAGAACGGGTACCTAGTAAGGACTTAAAATAGTATGTATAAATTTTTTTTCAGGGCAAGAATGCCGAGACGGTTAGACCAAGCTGAGAAATGCATACACCAACGCGTTAAAAAGAAGAAAGACGACTAGTGGCCAGGCAGCAAAAAAAATTTTGAAATGGAAATTTAAAGATCAAACGTCATTTTTAGCTCCCCATGTGGAACACAGAGTATTACAAAGCAACTTTCACTCTCAGAATAAGGAAAGTCAAGGTAAGGAAAATGACAGATATATGAATGATACTGTTGAAACGCAAGATAAAGAAGATGACTAAAAATAATTCAAATTCACTTCCGAAGTATCAACAAAATCAAATGATCTTGATGATACACCAAATGTTCGTTTTTTTTCTACACCATCGTCAGGCAAAAAGAAAATCGAGAAGTCAATGGGTGACTTAGTAGATATTATGAAATCTAATAACCGTATGAGATCTCACATCCGGCCTCCGCATTAACCTGCAAGTGATGATATCGATTTGTTCTTCTTAAGTTTAGCTAAAACCGTAAAAAAACTTCCCTACAATAAACAAGTTCATCTAAAAATTAACATAAGTAACTTGGTGTTACAGTGAAGCCGAATTAAGAAACATACCACCAGTCGTACAACCCCAAATTGTAACACTAACTTCACAAGTTTTGTCTTTTATAACTACCCACTCGAATGACTCTGAAATTTTTGTACAGTCACCATCTAGATATTATTTTCCTCACAATGATGAACAATCTAAAACCACTATTAATTTTTTAGAAAATACTCAAGAAAGTACCATTTCTAACTCATTAGATAATTTAAAAATATGATCTACTTTTACAACAATAATAATTATGTCTAGTTTTAGAATAATTTTGAACTTAATTTATTGGTTGTCTTTAAGACATTATAGTTGTTTTGTTGTTACCTACTTTAAAGTTATTAAAAGTCGTTCCTCTGGAGATATTGCTTGTCTAAAATTTGTGTTTTGCTTTTTTAATTTAGTTACTGGTGCATCTAAAACCACGTCAAATTCCTTTTTTATCATCCTGATATACATTTTACACCTCTTATCGTCATTGTTAATTTCGGGCCACAGAACATGATATTCATTCACCAAATTCGTGTCTACGTTCGTTTATTGGATGAACTTAGTACTCTCTGGATTCATATCGTAACACAAACAATGCTGCAGTAACAGCTACCTTGTCCTCCTCATAACCAACCCATCTCCTCTTGTAGGTGCTTCATTATATTTTATGTACTATTTCACTAGTTTCAAAACATGAAAATGTCAGCATAACACACGTTTTATGTGTCCGGCATATCTGATATGTCGCATTCTGAGATGCCGTGTTGACACGTGTTAACACGACACGTGTTAAAAATGTGTTCTTAGCTTTATACATACGTTAATTTGATCATAGCTTCTTCATAGATTCTAAATCAATGATTTTTCTTATTCTCGTTTTACGTAGGTTTTATTTTTGTTATGGTATATGATAATAAATTCGATTTAGATAAATTCATACTATTATCTCCTCACACATTTTTTTAAGAATTGTATATTCCAATATGTGTAAATACAATAATGCATATTTTATAAAGCCTATGACTACGATACAAATTTAGTGTTGAAAAAAAGTTTTGAAATTTTACGATGTCTAACTGTCTGCATAGTGGAAAAATTTGATGGATGAAAACATATATCTCACTGCTCATTCTTGTTCCAACAACCGGGACAAGGCTTGATTTAATCAATGCTCCATAACCGTAGAAAATATTTGTATATTGAAAATACGAATTTCTGCTATGCATGATGTAGATGTAATGGATATAATACAGCTCGTAATAATATATAAATATAATGCTAAAATTAAACAAAAAAAAAATTAAATGCATGTTTTTAACTAATTAAATAATATCCATAATTTTCACTGCTTTTTTAATTATTACTCTTATTGGTCTAAATGTTCAAATATTAATATTAGTAATATAATATACTCATATTTTAATATAGTACAAATTAATAATAATGTAAAATATTGAGAAATAAAATATTCCACACTGTGCAAAATGATACCATATAAAAAGAAACAATAAACAATTGTTTTAATGACCACAAAGTATAACATTAATATTATTAATTATTTTTTTATATTCTGCTTATTTTCCAGACACAGAAACTAAAACCATGAATCAATCCGGTGGTCGCCATACAAGAGAATACATCAAACACAGACAGTAATATTAGGAAGCACTATGGTTAACTATTTCCGTCTATATTTGTAGTATTTTGTGGATAACAATCAATAAGAATTAAAAATATAAAAAATCCTTTAACAAATTAAAACATCAAAAAACACCGGAAAATACCATAGAATATAAAAAATAACGGGAACAAGCTAGTTATATAACTAAAAGAACAGAAAAAAATATTGGCAAGAATTTATGTCTTCTATTAATACCAATATGCCCATAAGCACCGTATGGGAAAATTAAAAAGCACCATATTTGAAATGAAGATTTTATCAATACTAAGATGATTTCGAAAAATCAATTATTAGATTTTGATTGCATTGAAGATAATTCTCTTAATAAAACATTTACCATGGAAGAGCTTAATCACTCTTTAAGTACCAGCAAAAAATCGGCGCCAGGACCAGATGATATTCCTCTTAGTTTCTTACAAAATCTACCAGATAATGAAAAACAAATATCTTCTTAATCTATAGAACAGAATTTGGACAAATAATGAGTTTCCCACAAAATTGACGCAGGCGATAATAATTAAATTACTTAAACCAAATAAATCACGAACTGATCCTAATTCATACAGCCAATTTCTCTTACCAACACAATGTGCAAAATCTTATAAAAAATGGTGAATTATAGACCAAGATGGTTTTTGCAAAATAATAAATTAATATTCAATGAACAAAGAGGCTTTCGCAGGAACAGATCCACCATAGATAATTTAATAGACCTCGAGTCCGAAATACATGAATCATTTGCAATTAAACAGGAATGTCTTGCTGCCTTCTTCGACATAACAAAAGCGTTTGCTTGGCATGCAGATACGACATTCTTAACACACTTAGTCATTGGGGTGTCAAAGGTAACATGCTATATTTTATTCATAATTTTCTTAACAAGAGACAATTTAAATTTAAGATACACGGTACAATATCCAGCACTCAAGATCAAACAAATGGAATACCTCAAGAATCCGTTATTAGTTCAACACTATTCTTAGTTGCGATAAACAAAATCTTGGAAAACTTTCCAAAAATTGTTAAGGTGAGATTATACGCTGATGATTTGGTTATATATTCAAGAGGAAAAAATATTCTTTCTATACAGAAAAACTTACAATGTGCCACAAATCACCTTGAAAACTGGCCAAAAGCTGTGGGATTACAATTTTTTACAGCCAAAACCAACTGAATTTTATTTTCAAAAAAACGGCACTCTACAAATCTAGATCCTCTATTATATGAAAACAACTTAACTTATGTGGAACACTTAAAATTTTTAGGAATGATCTTTCATAAGAAACTATCTTGAAAATACCATATTATGCAAATTAAGCAATCTTGTTAATCTGGTCTTAATTTAATGCAAACACAGTGCAATCGTAATTGGGGCTCAGATTTTAAAAGTCTGATTTATATTTACAAATCACTAGTATAATCAAAACTCGATTATGGATCAGTTGTATACTCATCTGTTAAGAAAACTCTTCTTGCGCAACTAGTCATAGAAAATACAGCACTAAGAATAGCTACAGGAGCATTTTGTACTAGCCCCATTAAAAGTCTACAATGTTTAACCCTCGAGACAAAACTAACCTAAACAATGCCAGCCAGCAACTTAAAAGAGAAATCCAGAAAATTAAGAATGAATCTATTAAATCTTATCTGGAAGAGTTAACAAACGACAGCAGCACAGAGTACTCGCTTTGGAAAGCTACAAAAAGAATTAAAAGACCAATATTACATTCTCCTCCAATAAAACTGGAAGACGGTAGTTGGGCCAGAAGTAAACAGCAGAAGGCAGAGAGATTTGCCACTTATCTAGAGTACACATTTAAGTTGCAAGATGACCAAGACGATGATCAGGATTGGCCCGAACCAAAGCAAATAGATGAGAATATCAAGCCAACTTCCCCAGAAGAAGTAGCTGAGTTAATTAAAGAACAAATCGACCCTAATAAAGCACCAGGTTATGACCTCATTACCGGAAGACTGCTAAAAAATCTACCAAGAAAAGCTATCGTAAAATTAACAAATTTAATAAATGCTGCCTTTAGACTACAATATGTTCCAGATTTATGGAAGATAGCTGAGGTGATCATGATACCAAAGCCTGGGAAACCCCCCACTGAGGTGACATCATATAGACCAATATCACTCCTACCTGTGATGTCCAAGGTGTTTGAAAAACTCCTCCTGCGAAGAATCCTACCAATAATTGAAGAAAAGAAAATAATTCCAGATCATCAATTTGGATTTAGAAATAAGCATTCGACAATTGACCAGGTGCATAGAATAACTGCTATAATTGAAAGATCATTAGAGAAAAGAAAAGTCTGTTCTGCAACCTTCCTAGATGTAGCACAGGCGTTTGATAAAGTCTGGCATAAGGGTTTGATACATAAACTTAAATTATTCATGCCTAAACAATATTCAAATATATTACAATGATATCTAGTGAACAGACATTTTAGAGTTAAACAAGAAGATGCATACACTGATCTCAAGGATATTGAAGCAGGTGTTCCACAAGGGAGTGTATTGGGTCCAGTCTTATACCTAATATACACGTGTGATATACCTGAACTAGAAGACGACACCATAGCTACCTTCGCAGATGACACTGCTGTCTTAGCGGTAAGTGACACCGTCGAAGAAGCTACAGAAAAACTACAAAATTCAATAAATAAAATCCATGAATGGACCAAAAAATGGAAAATTAAGCTGAATGAGAATAAATCAGTCCATATAAATTTTACCAATAAGATAATTAATAATATTCCAATTAGAATAAATGATGTCCAAGTGCCTATTGCAACATCAGCAAAGTACTTGGGGATCACTCTTGATGCGAAACTTCGCTGAAAAGCTCACGTGAAGAAGAAAAAAAAAAGAACTAGGCATCCGCTACAAGAAAATGTATTGGTTAATGGGAAGGCATTCCTCTCTATCCATAAATAATAAACTCCTAATCTATAAACAAATACTGTGACCAGTATGGACCTATGGCTGCCAACTCTGGGGCTGTGCCAAGCCTAGTAACATCAAAGTAATTAAGATATTCCAGAATAAAGTGCTGAGGAACATCGTAGATGCGCCTTGGTACGTTAGGAACAACGACCTTCACCGGGACCTCAAGATGGAAGACGTCAATCAGATAATCAAAAAATTTGCAGGGAGCCATGAACAACGACTCCATCATCATGTAAACGTCGAGGCTATCCAGCTCCTCGACAATACGAACCTAGAGAGAAGGCTCAAAAGGCATTACATACGATAGAACAGCTATATACAAGTAATCCCATAGGTATTTTAATAAAAGAACAATTACATTTGCTAAACAACGCGAGGCAGCAAGTACGCTGTATATGGGTTCCATCACACATTGGACTTCAAGGAAACGAACAAGCAGATTTCCATGCCAAGAAAGCAATAAACAGTGCCTCTTCAGTGTTAGTGAACTTAGTGTCTGTTTCTGATTACAAATCGTTCCTTAAAGAAAAAGTGACAAGTGAATCAGAAAACGAATGGAATCTTTCACAATCGACTCTACACATCGTAAATCACTCAACCGAATCTTGGTGCGAGATAAATTGAAATCGTCATCTGTTTGTTAAGCTAACCCGTTTACGTATAGGTTATAGCAGGCTAACTCACAGCTACTTCTTCTTATTCTTCTCGTAGCACTACAATCTGGGGTGGGTTTTGGCTGACTGCACAACTTGCTTCCATCTTGAACGGTCATCCATAATAGTTGGGTCAGTGGGTAGCCCCATTGTTCTTAGATCTGACCATATATTGTTTCTCCATTGCATTCGTGGACGTCCTAAGGGCCTTCTTCCTGTGGGGGCTTCCTCCCATATTAGGGAGTCTATGGACATGGCCAGCCCATCTTAGACGTTGGGATTTAATCTCTTGGACTACATCGCTCTATACTGTTGTGAATTTATTAATTGTTAAGTCTTTAATTTATAATGTCTTGTTCTTATCTTAATTCATTAAAAAGCACAATGACTGATATTTATTTATTTTCACTAAACATACATAATTTATTAAAAAGCGAACGTAACATTTTATCGCGAGCGCGTCGTCCGAATTAACTGTCCCTTCCAAATAAAGTTCCGTTATTATATACCAGTGCCGTTATCTCGAAAAATCCAAAACCTTCGATGGCGAAACGGTAAAGGCAAACTGGATTTCCCTCGCATTGGTTCTGGAAGGTCGCTCAGGTAAATCGAGGCCTCTCGTAAACTCTACAACATATTAAAATAAAAACATGTTTTAAAGGTTAAAACTATGACTCATATTTTTACGTAACATTGCCCCCCTCTCAAAAGATGGTTCCTCCTGGAACCTTGTTGGGACTAGAACTGGAACGGTATGCTGGTATCGGCAACTGGACCCTCTTTTACAACTTCCAGTTGTATAAAAATGACAAGGGACGGTTTTCTCTCCGCACCAGTAACTATGCGGATTGCAACAGACTAACACCTGGACTTCGGTGTCTTTAAAGATCTCCTCCACCATATTTCGGATAACTCTCCAATCTAATTGGCGGCACTCCAACTTTGGCATGGCTAACTTTTGCACGTCGGACTCTAGTACGTGCCCTCTCAATTGAAGTAAGGCTTCCCATACATCTCGGTAGGTAGGTTGGTCACGGGCAGTGTCTTTTGTTACCAGGTAGAAAAGGTAACGTGATGCATCTTGGAGTTTCAAGGTTTTACCGGGAGCTGGCACTTGGCATTGAAGTTCTGCAACTCGACCAAACTTCCTTCGAAAGACGGATGCCAACCCTGGTGCGTCTTTGATACTGGCCGGGATGGTAAGGGCCAGCGAGTAGTCATCGGGGAGCGCGAGTAGATCTTGCTTTTCTTCAGTGGTAACACCATGTCTCGCTTTACCGGTACCTCCATAGGCACCCATGAATTCCTCAAACGTGAGGTCAGACACATCTTGGACTTGGTTTACTTCCACTGCTTCATCTACGTCGTGGTCACCTTCGAAAGATGCCAACCGGTTATGGTGTACTATCATCGGCTTTCCCCTCGGAATCTTGCTTATTCGGTAGATGACATCGTTGATCTTCTCCATGATGAGGTATGGACCTTCCCAAAACTGCTGCAATTTGGGAGAACAACCTTTTCGCTTCTTGGGATTATACAGCAATACTTTGTCGTTCTTCTTAAAGCAACCCTTTTCGGCTTGTGTATCGTACCGTTTCTTCATTCGGTCGCTAGCGATCTGAAGGTGGGAACGGACCAACTCATGTACATCGTCCATTCTTCTTCGTAATTCGATCACATAATCTTCACCTGCTACATCTTCTCCAGGTCGACACCCAAATTCTAGATCACAAGGTAGTCGCATTTCGCGTCCGAATAGGACTCTGGCTGGTGTCTGGCCCGTTGATTCGTTAACAGCAGATCTGTAGGCCATTGTGAAGAACGGAAGGTATTGGTCCCAGTCTCGCTGATGATCGGACACCATCTTTGTCAAATACTTGCCAACTGTCCTATTCATTCGTTCTACCATACCATCCGATTGCGGATGATACGCGGTAGTTCTTGTTTTCTTCATGCCTAGTCTATCACATATTCCTTGGAATAGATCACTTTCGAAGTTCCTGCCTTGGTCACTATGGATCTCCAAAGGCACTCCAAATCGGCTGATATATTCTTGGATCAACTTATCTGCAACGGTGGCGGCCTTCTGGTCTGGAAGTGCGTAAATCTCGACCCACTTAGTGAAGTAATCCATTACTACCAACATGTACTTGCCCCCATTTTCACTTTCTGGAAATGGCCCTGCAATGTCCAAAGCTATTCTTTCAAACGGGCTTCCAACATTATATTGTCTCATAGGAGCTCTCCTTTTCCGGTGAGGCCCGTTACTCGTAGCACAAATAGTACATTTCTTACACCAGTCTTTTACGTCGTCGGAACTGTTCATCCAATAAAACCGTTCCCGAATTCGCTGAAGGGTTTTCCTTACACCAAAATGCCCTCCCGATGGACTGTCGTGTAACTGACGAAGTACTTCGGCTATTCTGCTCTTTGGGATCACCAACTGTCTTCTCTTCTCTGAACCGTCATCATTTTCCAGGACTCGTTTGAGCAAGCCATCTTCGATGATAAATGAGTCCCACTGGGCCCAATACGTCTTAACTACTGAGCATAGGTTTGATATTTCCTGCCAAGGTGGTCGACGGTTTTCCTCTTTCCATTTTCGGATTTTCTGTATAACTGGATCTCTCTCTTGTTCTTCCCTTATCTTAGTAGGCGTCCAGTCGTCGTTGACAATCGTCGTTCTTAGCACTGCTGCTTCCTTGGATTCCGTTTTGTTGCAGTGGGAACACTCTGCTGGGCATGGCCTTCTGGAAAGAGAATCAGCGTTTCTGTGGCTAACTCCGGCCCGGTGCTCAATCTTAAAATCGTATTCTTGGAGTCGTTCGATCCACCTGGCTATCTGACCCTCTGGATTCTTAAACTGCATCAACCACTTAAGGGCGGCATGGTCGGTTCGGATTAGAAACTTTCTGCCATAGAGGTATTGGTAGAAGTGCTCTACTGATTTAACTACTGCTAGAAGTTCTCTTCTCGTGACGCAATAATTCCGCTCAGGTTTTGAAAGGACTTTACTAAAATATCCGAGGACTCGTTCCTGTCCTCCTTGAATCTGAGACAGCACTCCTCCAATTCCCACGTTACTTGCATCCGTATCTAAGATGAACTCTCCTTCTGGCAGTGGATACCCCAAAATTGGTGCTGTTATTAAATGCTTTTTCAACGTTTCAAAGGCATTTTGGCAGTCTATATCCCAGCGGTATTCTCTTGCTTCCTCTGTAAGTCGCGTTAATGGCTTAGCGATATCTGCAAACTTCTTAATAAACCTCCGGTAGTAAGTACATAGTCCAAGAAAACTTCTCACTTGATGTTTGTCAGTTGGTTTTGGCCATTCCTTAATGGAATCGATTTTTCCCTTATCCACGGCCACTCCTTCTTTACTGACTATATGACCCAGATAATTGACTTTACCTTGAAATAGCTGGCACTTCTTGGGGTTTAGCATCAATTGGGCAGCTTTAAGTCGATTAAAAACGTTTTCTAAATTCCTCAAATGATCTTCGAATGTCTCCCCCAAGACGATTATGTCATCTAAATAAACCAGGCATGTTTTCCAAGATAACCCTCTCAACACATTTTCCATAAGCCTCTCAAATGTCGCAGGAGCATTACAAAGTCCAAATGGCATAACGTTGAATTGCCACAATCCAGATCCTGTGGTGAAGGCTGTCTTTTCTTTATCGACTGGGTCCATTTCTACCTGCCAGTATCCAGACTTCAAATCTAAAGTAGAAAACAATTTACTTCCAGCCAATGTGTCCAATGTGTCATCGATCCGAGGCAGAGGATAACTATCTTTCTTGGTAACGTTGTTCAGCAAACGGTAATCCACACAGAACCTCGTCGTTCCGTCTTTCTTCTTAACCAGGACCACCGAAGAGACCCATGGACTCGTAGAAGGTTCTATCACCCCGTCTTTCTTCATTTCCTGAACAATCGTTTCAGCTTCCTCTCTCTTCGCCTGTGGTAATCGTCGAGCTGTTTGACGAATTGGCTTAGCATTACCAGTATCAATTTTATGCTTAACAACGGTAGTTCTTCCCGTCTTTCCTCCTTTCGGTACGAAAATATCACGATACTGCCGAAGAAATTCCCTTAATTTCCTTTTCTCCATCTGATTTAGAGACTGTCCTGCAACTGCAACCATTTGGTCGAATTTGTCGTTGGAATTATCAGATGTTGTCGCCTGACGAATTATGGATGTCACAGGTACACAAGTTCCTACTTTTGTCTCTTTCTTTATGGTCACTGGGTAGTCGTTGACATTGATAAGTCTCACAGGAATTTCTTTAGCCGAAGTCACCAATTCCTTTCCAATTATGATTCCACGGCCAACCTCATCGTCGTGGTTCCAAGGCTCCATCATAACAGGTCTCCCTTCGTCTACAATTCCCTGTAGTCGCGCTACTATGATCGTTTCGCTTCTCGCAGGCACGACTGTATCTTCTGTAATGGCTGCTTGCACAGTGTTGTCATTATGTGGATGGAGAAATACCTCCTCGTTGCCAACTTTGATTACCTTATTCTTAAAATCCAATTGGAATCCATGCATATTCATTACGTCCATTCCTAATATAACATCCTCTTCGATGTCAGCAACTATAACAGTATGGACAAACTTTTCTGCCCCAATTCCCAATTGTACCTGGATTTCTCCATGAATGTTGGCATTTTCACCTGTAGCGGTCCGAAGTCGTAACCTCGTTGGTAACAGTTTCTTTCGGCTGTTTATAACTGTCGGGCGTATAATGGTTCTGGTCGCTCCGGTATCCACCAACAACGTATGCTTTTTACCATTTATGTCTCCATCTACATATACACTATCTTCACGACATTTCAAAGAAGCTATTAGTATGAGAGGGTCTTTGGAAAAGTTCTGGGTCGAAGCTGCCCCCCTAAGGCTGACCCGTTCTAGTTTTCCTGATGGTGAATTTCTTGATTTGCGTCGTACCTAGGGTGCTTACAGGAGCTTCGTACGTGTCCTATTTCGCCACAATTCCAGCATCTGATGGTCTTCGTTTTCTTGTATGTCATGCTTTTCATCATATTAACGAGCTGGTCAAGTTTATCTTCATCTCCTTCCTCTTTTACAGTCCTAACTTTACTGTACCCGCCAGAGGCCTGCGTAGCTGACTCGTATTCGAGGGCGGCGGATAGGACATCAACCAGCGTCTTGTGACGAGCTAATCGCAGTGTTCTCTGCATTTCATGATCACGAAGACCATCAATAAACGTTTGAACGGCCAATTTTTCCATCATGTCTTCGGGAGCTGTTGGATAAGCATATCGTACTAATCTGGCAATATCTACCTCATATTCTTGAAGAGCCTCATCTTTCTTCTGTCTACGATTTTTAAGCTGTGACTGATATACATGCTCCAAATGTTCGTGGCCATATCGCATATTTAACCTCTTCTTCAGTTGTTCGAAATCATCGGTCTCCTCTACGGCTATGGTCTGAAGCACATCTAAGGCATCTCCTCGAAGGGCGATAGTCAGGTTTACCGCCTTTTCTTTTTCAGACCATCCATTTGCTCTTGCGGCTGATTCGAACTGTTTCATGTAGTTGTTCCATGATGATTTTCCGTCGAAAGTTGGGACTTTAACATGAATAGAACCTCCACTTCCTTCAAATTTCGGCCGTGTCTCCAACTTAAATTTCGTCTGGTCTTCTTTTATCTCCACTGTAATCGGATTGTTACCTCTCTCTGCTGTCCCTGTTTCCTCCATCTTCCTTTCCATCTCTTTCCATATCTTTTCTTCGAAGGCTAACATATCGGCAGCAACTTGGTTTTTTAATGAAGATATTCTATCGTCCAGGGCAGACATCTCAGAAGTGACTTTAGAGATTTCCGAAGAGATGTTAGCAGAGACTTTGCTTTCCAGCGAAGAAATCTCGTTAGAAACTTTGTCTTCCAACGAAGCGATGTCGCCGGAAACTTTGGCTACATCACCAGAAACCTTGGCTACATCAGAAGAAACTTTCGAAATATCGTCAGAAACTTTGTTCTCTAATGATGCGATGTCACCAGAAACTTTGGCTACATCAGAAGAAACTTTCGAAATCGACGAGAGGACAGCATCTTCAAATATATAAGTCTCTGGATCTAGTCCTTCTTCTAGCAAAGCGTTCTTTAGTCGTTGGACTAACTCAGCCTTTTTTCCGGTAGAAGCTAATTCTCTGTCTTCGAGATGTCTTCTTAAATTAGTCACTGTCAGCTCATAAATCGTAGCCATTTTCACAATTTATTTTATATTCACTTGTATTATTATTATAAGTCTAATTTATGTTCGATCTCACTCTGACACCATTTGTTGTGAATTTATTAATTGTTAAGTCTTTAATTTATAATGTCTTGTTCTTATCTTAATTCATTAAAAAGCACAATGACTGATATTTATTTATTTTCACTAAACATACATAATTTATTAAAAAGCGAACGTAACATTTTATCGCGAGCGCGTCGTCCGAATTAACTGTCCCTTCCAAATAAAGTTCCGTTATTATATACCAGTGCCGTTATCTCGAAAAATCCAAAACCTTCGATGGCGAAACGGTAAAGGCAAACTGGATTTCCCTCGCATTGGTTCTGGAAGGTCGCTCAGGTAAATCGAGGCCTCTCGTAAACTCTACAACATATTAAAATAAAAACATGTTTTAAAGGTTAAAACTATGACTCATATTTTTACGTAACAATACATTTGCTTGACCTCAGCATTTGTTCTCATTCGGTATTGGTTGCTATTAATGTCGTAATAAGGCCCAAACATTCTTCTGAGGATTTTCCTCTAAAAAGATCTAAGTTTTCTTTCAGTTTCTTTGGTCAAGGTCCACGTCTCACATCCATGAGCACCGGTCTAATCACCGTTTTATATATTCTAATTTTTGATGTTCGTGTTATGCTTTTAGAATTATGTAACTACGACATTAATGTAGAACATCTTAATAGAGTGTCCTAAATACTACTATAAAAGCAGTCTTAGGAGCACATTGTAAATTTAAAAATGTGTTTAACTACCTGAAAGAATTTAATGTTTTGTAAACCCTAAATTGTAAAATATGACATTTTAACTTTATTGTAAACCTAGAAATTAATCAAAATTACTGTTTTAGATTCAAGTATCTATGTAATAAACTACTATGTTTAACTATAGTACAGCTAATAACCCAAAGTGGTTGAAGCTGTAATCAATACACTAAATAAAAATTAATCAATGACAATATAAGGAAAAGTAAATTATCTAATGTCTGACCTGTTTTAAATTATCGGATTTTACTATAACTCCATACAACGAAGTGAATAGAAACATTTTTACTGTCACAGATATAAACATATTTTTTATTATATCATTAAAAATATTTATACTAATTTGCGATATAGTATTTTAGAATATTCCTTGACTGAACAATAAATTTTGTGTAATGCGAACAATATGCACATTTTATATCATCTAGTTTATCTAGGTCTAAACGGTCAAGATAGCACAAAGGCGAGTGCAGCTATCTTTGATACCAAAATATATGGGTTTGGTTCCCAATACTTCCCGCGTAAGTTCACATTTTACTGATACACTTTGGCGCAAGCCATTAAAAAGTTCTGTGTTCCAGATATCTAGTGCTCCACAAATTTAGCTAGACTTCTATGTAAGAAAATAGAATATTTTTGTAGCGCTGTCCCCATTATTAGTGGAATTTTTTCCATGATTTAATAAGATACCCTACGCAGGATAATTGATATTTATTTGACAAGGGAACATTAAGAAATATCATAGGATACCACATTTGTATTAATTTAGTATCAGATGCCGTATATTGAATGTGCCGGACGGTACGTTTTCAAATTTATGATTTTGAATAATAAACTTAAAACTAATATATTGGAGCTCTATAACTCAATAACTCAGAAATAATTGATTTCTGAGTCTTGGTTGAAAAAGAATAATTATTGATCAGCATAATAAACTACCTCGGCTCACGAAAAGAGGACGGGGTCGTCCTCTTTTCCTCCTTCCTATGGAGCTCCCTTCGGTTATTCTCTTTATCCATTTGCTGTTGCTAGTTCCTCTTACATGTCCATACCACTTTAGTGTTTTTTGTTTTATATATGTTAGTTTATCTGTTTCTATTGATGTTCTTTGCTTTATTTTGTTGTTACTTTTCCTATCCATCCTTGTTACTCTGCAGCAGCTTTTCAGGCATTCCGTCTCTGTTGCTACTCTATCTTACTGCTGGTTTTCTTGTTTATAATCCAATTTTCAGCCCCATATCTCATAACACTTCGCACTAATGTTGTATAAATCTGTGTTTTTGTCTTCATACTTAGGTTTCTATCATAGTGTTTGTCCTAATATTTGCTTAATTTCTTTCTCTGTTGTTGCCTTTTTCGTGATTATAAACCCTAAGTATTTAAATTTATCCTTTTTTCTAATTGTTCCGTTGTGATCAATCGGTAGATCTTCTATGTCTTCTTCACTTGTAGACAGGTACTCTGTTTTTGCGAGGTTGATATCTAAGGCTAGCCTAGATATTAACCTCGCCAAGTTTGGTTAGGCCAAAATAAAAATATAAAATTTATGTACTTATTACTCATCATTCAATACCTCTGAGGGCAACATCTGATATGACCAAAACAGATGTGCTTCAGTAGTATTTAAAAGGGTCAAAAGGTTGGTGGTCTCAGAAAATTCCTTTTCTAGTCAACCTGAATAAAGTTTTGTTAACTCCGTTGGTAGAAATCACATAGTAAAATAGGTCTAGAAGTGCCTAACGGCATTAAAAGGTAATGGCATTAGTTATTCTGTTGTGCGAGTCTATTTACAGGATGTTTTTTAAGGATATGTTTACAAAAGTTTGCAGTTTTTTAGTTGCAAATTCGTCCTGTTTCCATTTTTCTGCTTCAAAGTAATACACGTTTCATGCAACTAGTAAATATTTTAATTTTTATTATTTTTGATGTTCAGTTTGCCAAATTTTATTTAAAGCGTTAAATGCATGTTGAGCCTTTATTATTCTCGTCTGCATATCCTTTTACACACCCGGTTTTTTTCCATGAATGATCCTAAATATAGGAACCTGTTAAATTAAATAACTTAGTGGTATTTTCAGCAAAACAAAAAAAACCAGAAACGAAAAAATGCATCAGGTGCGTTATGTGTCATTGTTCTTGAATGCAAAGCTTTATACATATTGTGTTTCCAATATTATGGTTCCATATTTCATCCCAATACTCTTTTCTTTTTCTTCTTCTTTTTATGTAAAGATGACTCATGTCTGTTTCTCAATGTGCCTCCAGTAAGTTTCGAGATTCCATCGTTTTCGAGGTCTTTCTACTGATAAGCTTGCTATTGAGGAACCGTCACTCTCCGTCTTTACTACTCTATTTGTTGTCATTCGGCTTTTTAATCGTTTCATTTTCCCCTTCTATTTTTTACTCACTTCTCTATCTTGCATCTACGTCGTATATCTGTACTTCTAGCTCTGCTTCTAGTTTATAAAATACTTTTGTTCTCTCTGTGTCAGGTAGTGCTGCTGCCGAGTATGTCACTATTGATCTAATGACTCTTTTAAAAATTCTGCCTTTCGTTTCTTTCCCGATATTTTTATTTCTTTATATTGTTTCATTCAGGCAATTTGCGGCTCTGTTTGCTTTATTCACGTGATCTTCCACTTTTGTTTCGAGATTTCCGTAGCTAGATGTGATACCTGGATATTTAAACTCCATCACTTGTTCTATTATCTGACCTTCCAGCTCCAATTTACATCTTAGTAAATTTGCTATTATTACAATCAGGTTAAACAATAAAGGACTTAGGGAATCTCACTATCTTATCCCAATGCCAGCTATAATAGAGTCTTCTGCTATAGTAGAGTTAGTTTTTTTTCTACTTTTACTTTTATTATGTTGTTTTGGTAGATATTTTTGATTTAATTTTAATTTTTTATTATTCCTTGAGGTATTTCTCTTGCGTACAATACGTAAATAACGTCCTTTAATTTATTCTGATTAAATGCCTTTTACGGTCCATGAAACACAAATATGCCCGTTTGTTGTATTCTAATGATTTCTTTTGCACTGTATGTACCAATTAAGTAGCTATTACAATTTTTTTAACAATAAGCAAAAGATTTAATTTATTTTAGTACGTGTTTAAAAGACGTTAAACAATATTTTAAAAATTATTTTTTATTAAAAATGTATTCAGCTTAATTATTTTTTACTGTTTTATAAAATTATAAAGTTTTTCGTTTTTATTAGGCCGAACAGTATAAGAAAAAATTTCCGCAGTAGCGACTATGAAAACAGTGGACTCGACCAAGTTTTATTCGGCGATGGACTAGATACAATGTGAATGAAATTCTGCGAGGAATTTTAATAAGTCCATGGCTGAGGATCAATATCTCGGAAAAATGCAAATTCCATTATATACTGGGGATCCCAGCGTATATTCTCGTTCTAAATTTGATCCTCATCATTCATTATACATGCTAAATTACGAAAATATATATGGAGTTTTTGGTAATCCGTCAGATAGCCCACAGGTAATATTAAGTGTATTAACGAGTTTTGTATAAACTTCAATGCTATATCATAATTCAACTATTGGTATTTTTAATAAGTTAGTGACTGAAATTTTATTAATACCTAATTTTAACCCATTGTTGCCCAAAACTGTAAACATTATTAAAAACACTTAAATTAATTTTTTTTGTTTAAATTGTTATTAAATTAAGTTAATTAATTTAAGTTGTTTAAGTCGTGTTATAATTGTTATTAATTAATTAATAAAACTAAGGTTATTTTTTTTTATTTATTGAACTTTAAATGTTTACATTTCGTCAAAACATTTATCGTGAGGTGTAGTTTGACAACTTTCACATGCTTTAGTAATATTATTTTTACACAGGAAACATCTTCTTCTTGTCTGTTGGCAAACTATCAAGTGGCGGCTTTCTGAGGTGGTATTGTACACAGAAGCTCTCTTTGGTATAGGCATTTTTGGTTTAACTCCATATTTTTTTAAAAGATTCTGCTTAATTTCTCTCCTAAAATGTAGATTGTCTTGATTATATCCATAAGAGTGGGCCAGTTGAATAGCATTAGTAACACATACATCAATCATCCAATGTAATATTTAGGTATACCACTTTTATCCTCTCATAGCCATTCTGTAATTGGATATGTTATTATCCATTTGATTTACACCCCACATGTATCTTTTTACATTTTTATGTGGCGGTGGTACCGTCTGTGGCCATCTGGTGGTATATTAGTGATTGATTATTGAAAAAATATCCTAGTTAGTAGGTAAGGTATATACTTTTTACTTTTATTATGCTCACTTGTTATTTTTATCGCATTCATGAGAAAAATGAAAAACATGCTTCGTTGCCGTTTTGCTACAGTGCGCACTCAAGAATCCCTGACACAGAATATTTACATCTGATTCTTCATTACAAAATGCATCGTCAGAATTATTTGTCGGAAAAGGATCTGCAGGAATATTGGGCAAATTTCACTGGCCTGAGTAGTGAAGATGAAGGTGATTTCTCCGACACAGATAGTATTGCAGATCCTGAATTTGTACCTAACTATGATGACGAATCTGATGAAGAAACGTGCAATGGGGCTAAAGATATGGCAGAGGATATAGACAGAACAGATAATATGGAAATGATAGAAAGTGAGCAAATCATCCAGGAGCCATCTACGAGTAACTCAAAAAAAACAAACGGAAAACACAAATGAAAAGGTTTCTAAAGGCACAAATAAAAAAGAATATAAAATAAATAAAAAGAAGGCTACTACAGAACACATCACTTAGAAGAAGAAAGGACTTCGTCTCAATGATGATCAATTGCACTTTCATGGAAACACAACTTTGGATCAACAAGTGATGGAATTAGAAACGCCGTATTAATTTTTTATTTACTTATTTACGGACGAGCTGCTGTTGCACATTACCAATGAAACAAATTTATATGCCGTACAAACCAAACCAGAAAGAACCGAAGTGTTTACTTCTGTTGACATTAGACAGTTCATTGGTATAATTATATATGTCATTGGTCGATACGCCTAATGTACGCTCCTACTGGAGTGAGAAGCTTCCATTTGAAACAGTAAAAAAGACTATATATGTATTTAGGGATTCTACAGTATTCACTGCCTTTCCTCGCTCAACCGTTTCCATCTCTCTCTGTTGTTCCATTCTCCATCGTTTAGTCCTCACTTACTCATGGCGTCGTCTACTTCGTTCCTCCAGGATTTTCGGGGTCGTCCTCTTTTCCTCCTTCCTATGGGACTCCATTCGGTTATTCTTTTTATCCATCTGCCGTCTAAAAAAGACTATGTCTCTAAATAGATTCGAGAAAATTAAGCGATACATACACTTTAATGATAACAACAACCTCATACGTTTTTCTGAACCTGGACATGACAGACTTCACAAGATAAGGCCATTAGTTAACACACTTAAAAAAAATTTTTCCAGTGTAATACTTGAACAACATCTAAGCATTGATGAGCAAATGTGTTCCACCAAAATTCGTCATTATATGAAACAATACTTGCCAAAAAAACCGTATAAATGGGGATTCAAATTGTTTGTGCTGGCAGGAGTTTCTGGATATGCGTATAATTTTGAAATTTACACCGGGCAAGAAAATTCTCAAGTACGATTAGAAGAAGAACCCGATCTTGGAGCATCCGGTAATGTAGTTGTTCGCTTGGCTCGCATTATTCCAGAACATCAAAATTTCCATCTTTATCATGATAATTATTATACAGGTATACCGCTGCTTGTACATAATGCCAAAAAGGGAATATTATCATTGGGAACAGTTCAAAGGCAACGGATACCATATTGCAAATTACCAACAGATACGGATATGAAGAATTGCTCCCGTGGTGACAGTCATGAATATACTGCAACGGTTGCCGGCATAGATATCTCATCTACAATATGAAAAGATAATAAAAATGTCGTCTTGCTTTCTGCTTTTGCAGGTGTATCTCCTATAGACAAAATAAAACGCTTTGATAAGACTGCGAAAAAATCTATCGAAGTAGACTGCCCCTTTGTAATTAAATAATATAACCGCCATATGGGAGGGGTTGATCTCATGGACAGCCATATTGGAAGATACAAAATTTCTGTAAAAAGTAGAAAATGGTACCTCCGGCTATTTTATCACTTACTTGATTTATTTTAACAGTTGCCAATTCCTGGATACTCTATAAAAGAGCGACGGTTGCTAAGAACCCACAGGCAAAGCTTTTAACACAAGCAGATTTTCGCACAGAACTTGCAGAGTGTCTGTGCAAGATGAGCACAACCACGGCAAAAAAGGGGGACCAAGTACATTGGAAGCTGACATCCAAGACAAGAAAAAGAGAGGACAAACAACGGTGTAAATATCCCAATTTTAAGGGGTTTACACATACAAAATGTCAGAAATGTGGTGTGGCACTGTGTTTCAATAAAAATAATAACTGTTTTTATAATTTTCATGTAAATTAACAATATATATTTTATATCCTAACCTGACCTTCTATGCACAATGTAGCATTTTGACAACAAACCTGTTATTGTCAAAATCAAATGTTTAAAATTAAACTTAATTTTTTTTTATTATTTTTTCATCATTTCTAAGCCTCCGCTAAAGATCTTTTTTGATAATTGACATCAATAAAAAAATCATGCATTTATGGGATATATGTATATATATATATATATATATATATATATATATATATATATATATATATATATATATATATATATATATATATATGTAAAGAAAAACTATTGTTTTGTTTTCCTTTAATAATATTTCTATTTATATTCTCATTTTGTTACGCCACTGTCAAAACATTAAGTTCTTCTTTTTGTTTTTATGTTAGACATAGGTACTCTAACATTATTATCATTAAGATTAAGAATTCATTAATCTTACCATTGTCAATTGTCTGGCCATTATTACTTTTGCCTGTAATTTGTAAAATTAGAATATAAGCTTTAAATGTTGTTTCTTTTTTACAGGTAATGTATTTGTTAATAATTATTATTGTACAAAAAATAATAAAGTTTACTTTTTTACAGAGAAACGCAGTTGAGTTTATTTTAAAGTTTGCTGATAAAAAACCTTACAAAACAACATTTTTTCTCACAGAAAAAGGTATAATAATTTTTAATTATCAAAATGGCAAAACTGAGATTTGAATTTACTGTTAAATCATTGCAAACAGATACAAATATTATTAGCATAACCACAATTGAGAATGAAGAAAATGAAATTTTTGCAATGCCCCATGATATGCAAAATATTTCCTATCATGAAAAAATCCAGACAACAGCAGCTTTTCAAAAAGTAAAAAGGGCTCTAACAAAACGGGGTACTACAAGAAAAGTTTTAATTGCAGATGGAAATATTTTAAAAGTTTATATGTATAAAGATAGGAATATACAATTCAATGATTTTCTTTTAGAACAACAAGATATTCAAAGGAAAGAATCTCTAACATCCACAACTGGTATCCCACTAGATGCATTAGAACAGATCTTGGAGAGAGTTACAAAATCAAATGAAAAACAATGTATTGAATCCTTTAATAAAAACAAAGTATCCGAACAATTTGTGATAGAAAAATTTACAGGTAAAAATGTGAACGTTTTACAATGGATGGAAACATTTGAAAATGAGTGCACAAGATTACAAATAGATCAAAATACAGAAAAAATTGAACTTCTAAGATTATTTTTAGAAGGATCATGTGTGGATTGGTATAGGTCAATGCTTATAAAATATTCAATAAATTCTAATTGGGATGAATGGAAAAACAAATTTTGTGACATATATGCAGACAAAGGGTGGACTCCAGTGAGGTATGCTTTTCAGTTCAAATACAAAAATGGTTCCTTATTAGAATATGCTCTTAAAAAGGAAAGACTCATACTACAAATAAACAAATCATTAGATAAAAAAAGTATGATTGATTTAATAGCTATTGGACTTCCAAATTATATAGCTGATAGAATTGATCGAGACACTTTGAAAGAAACGGAAGATCTCTTCAATGAAATTAGAGGTTTAGAACACTTAACTAAAATTAAGACTTCAAAAACAAACGAAAAATGTTACTTTGAGAAAAAACAAGCCTGCAAAATTTGTGAAAAAGAAGGAAAAGGTTTACGCTACCACCTGGAATCAAGTTGCTGGTTCAGAAGCAAAAGTGATATTTCGAAAAATCAGCAGGTAAGAACTGTCAACAACCATAAATTAGAAATAGAATTAAATGAAACAAATCCAAAAAACTGGTAATACCACCACTAATTAGAATCAAGTTACTATTGAATGACACTTTAGAGATCTATGAAGTATATGATTCAGGAGCAAATGTGTCATTGATTAATGCAAAATTATTACAGATAAAAGCACATAATAGAGGTGACCTTCAAATAGTAAACTTGAGGACAATTAATGGTGTTAAAAAAACAAATGGTATAGTAACACTTAAGATAAAAATCTATGATATTGTTACGATAAATATACTGGCCTAACTTTTATGACTAATTATTCTGTTTTATTGTAGAAATTTCGGTGGAAGTCTAGATTCAAATTATGGTGAATTCTCCAACTTGATGTTCTCGACTATTCCAGTATATCAGGATTTCGTATATAAATACAACATTTTTATATGGAGAGACAGTGAATACTCAAGACCCGCGCTCGCGAATTTGTACGTACGGATATAATAAATTATTGTCAGATAAGTTAATATAAATAAAGAAATAAATTAAATCCGTAAGTGTTATAAATATTGAACCTTTTAATAAATTCACAACAAATGGTGTCAGAGTGGGATCGAACATAAATTAGACTTATAATAATAATACAAGTGAATACGTAAAATAAATTGTGAAAATGGCTACGATTTATGAGCTCACAGTGACGAATTTAAGAAGACATCTCGAAGACAGAGAATTAGCTTCTACCGGAAAAAAGGCTGAGTTAGTCCAACGACTAAAGAACGCTCTGCTAGAAGAAGGTCTAGATCCAGAGACTTATATATTTGAAGATGCTGTCATCTCGTCGATTTCGAAATTGGAGAACAAAGTTTCTGACGATATTTCGAAAGTTTCTTCTGATGTAGCCAAAGTTTCCGGTGATATCGCATCATTAGAGAACAAAGTTTCTGGCGATATTTCGAAAGTTTCCGGCGACATCGCTTCTTTAGAAAGCAAAGTTTCTAACGAGATTTCTTCCCTGGAAAGCAAAGTTTCTGCTAACATCTCTTCAGAAATCTCTAAAGTCACTTCTGAGATGTCTGCCCTGGACGATAGAATATCTTCGTTAAAAAACCAAGTTGCTGCCGATAAGTTGGCCTTCGAAGAAAAGATTAAAGAGATGGAAAGGAAGATGGAAGAAACAGGGACAGCAGAGAGAGGTAACAATCCGATTACAGTGGAGATAAAAGAAGACGAGACGAAATTTAAGTTGGAGACACGGCCGAAATTTGAAGGAAGTGGAGGTTCTATTCATGTTAAAGTCCCAACTTTCGACGGAAAATCATCATGGAACAACTACATGAAACAGTTAGAATCAGCCGCAAGAGCAAATGGATGGTCTGAAAAAGAAAAGGCTGTAAACCTGACTATCGCTCTTCGAGGAGATGCCTTAGATGTGCTTCAGACCATAGCCGTAGAGGAGACCGATGATTTCGAACAACTGAAGAAGAGGTTAAATATGCGATATGGCCACGAACATTTGGAGCATGTATATCAGTCGCAGCTTAAAAATCGTAGACAGAAGAAAGATGAGGCTCTTCAAGAATATGAGGTAGATATTGCCAGATTAGTACGATATGCTTATCCAACAGCTCCCGAAGACATGATGGAAAAATTGGCCGTTCAAACGTTTATTGATGGTCTTCGTGATCATGAAATGCAGAGAACACTACGATTAGCTCGTCACAAGACGCTGGTTGATGTCTTATCCGCCGCCCTCGAATATGAGTCAGCTACGCAGGCCTCTGGAGGGTACAGTAAAGTTAGGACTGTAAAAGAGGAAGGAGAGGAAGATAAACTTGACCAGCTCGTTAATATGATGAAAAGCATGACATACAAGAAAACGAAGACCATCAGATGCTGGAATTGTGGCGAAATAGGACACGTACGAAGCTCCTGTAAGCACCCTAGGTACGACGCAAATCAAGAAACTCACCATCAGGAAAACTAGAACGGGTCAGCCTTAGGGGGGCAGCTTCGACCCAGAACTTTTCCAAAGACCCTCTCATACTAATAGCTTCTTTGAAATGTCGTGAAGATAGTGTATATGTAGATGGAGACATAAATGGTAAAAAGCATACGTTGTTGGTGGATACCGGAGCGACCAGAACCATTATACGCCCGACAGTTATAAACAGCCGAAAGAAACTGTTACCAACGAGGTTACGACTTCGGACCGCTACAGGTAAAAATGCCAACATTCATGGAGAAATCCAGGTACAATTGGGAATTGGGGCAGAAAAGTTTGTCCATACTGTTATAGTTGCTGACATCGAAGAGGATGTTATATTAGGAATGGACGTAATGAATATGCATGGATTCCAATTGGATTTTAAGAATAAGGTAATCAAAGTTGGCAACGAGGAGGTATTTCTCCATCCACATAATGACAACACTGTGCAAGCAGCCATTACAGAAGATACAGTCGTGCCTGCGAGAAGCGAAACGATCATAGTAGCGCGACTACAGGGAATTGTAGACGAAGGGAGACCTGTTATGATGGAGCCTTGGAACCACGACGATGAGGTTGGCTGTGGAATCATAATTGGAAAGGAATTGGTGACTTCGGCTAAAGAAATTCCTGTGAGACTTATCAATGTCAACGACTACCCAGTGACCATAAAGAAAGAGACAAAAGTAGGAACTTGTGTACCTGTGACATCCATAATCCGTCAGGCGACAACATCTGATAATTCCAACGACAAATTCGACCAAATGGTTGCAGTTGCAGGACAGTCTCTAAATCAGATGGAGAAAAGGAATTTAAGGGAATTTCTGCGGCAGTATCGTGATATTTTCGTACCGAAAGGAGGAAAGACGGGAAGAACTACCGTTGTTAAGCATAAAATTGATACTGGTAATGCTAAGCCAATTCGTCAAACAGCTCGACGATTACCACAGGCGAAGAGAGAGGAAGCTGAAACGATTGTTCAGGAAATGAAGAAAGACGGGGTGATAGAACCTTCTACGAGCCCATGGGTCTCTCCGGTGGTCCTGGTTAAGAAGAAAGACGGAACGACGAGGTTCTGTGTGGATTACCGTTTGCTGAACAACGTTACCAAGAAAGATAGTTATCCTCTGCCTCGGATCGATGACACATTGGACACATTGGCTGGAAGTAAATTGTTTTCTACTTTAGATTTGAAGTCTGGATACTGGCAGGTAGAAATGGACCCAGTCGATAAAGAAAAGACAGCCTTCACCACAGGATCTGGATTGTGGCAATTCAACGTTATGCCATTTGGACTTTGTAATGCTCCTGCGACATTTGAGAGGCTTATGGAAAATGTGTTGAGAGGGTTATCTTGGAAAACATGCCTGGTTTATTTGGATGACATAATCGTCTTGGGGGAGACATTCGAAGATCATTTGAGGAATTTAGAAAACGTTTTTAATCGACTTAAAGCTGCCCAATTGATGCTAAACCCCAAGAAGTGCCAGCTATTTCAAGGTAAAGTCAATTATCTGGGTCATATAGTCAGTAAAGAAGGAGTGGCCGTGGATAAAGGAAAAATCGATTCCATTAAGGAATGGCCAAAACCAACTGACAAACATCAAGTGAGAAGTTTTCTTGGACTATGTACTTACTACCGGAGGTTTATTAAGAAGTTTGCAGATATCGCTAAGCCATTAACGCGACCTACAGAGGAAGCAAGAGAATACCGCTGGGATATAGACTGCCAAAATGCCTTTGAAACGTTGAAAAAGCATTTAATAACAGCACCAATTTTGGGGTATCCACTGCCAGAAGGAGAGTTCATCTTAGATACGGATGCAAGTAATGTGGGAATTGGAGGAGTGCTGTCTCAGATTCAAGGAGGACAGGAACGAGTCCTCGGATATTTTAGTAAAGTTCTTTCAAAACCTGAGCGGAAATATTGCGTCACGAGAAGAGAACTTCTAGCAGTAGTTAAATCAGTAGAGCACTTCTATCAATACCTCTATGGCAGAAAGTTTCTAATCCGAACCGACCATGCCGCCCTTAAGTGGTTGATGCAGTTTAAGAATCCAGAGGGTCAGATAGCCAGGTGGATCGAACGACTCCAAGAATACGATTTTAAGATTGAGCACCGAGCCGGAGTTAGCCACAGAAACGCTGATTCTCTTTCCAGAAGGCCATGCCCAGCAGAGTGTCCCCACTGCAACAAAACGGAATCCAAGGAAGCAGCAGTGCTAAGAACGACGATTGTCAACGACGACTGGACGCCTACTAAGATAAGGGAAGAACAAGAGAGAGATCCAGTTATACAGAAAATCCGAAAATGGAAAGAGGAAAACCGTCGACCACCTTGGCAGGAAATATCAAACCTATGCTCAGTAGTTAAGACGTATTGGGCCCAGTGGGACTCATTTATCATCGAAGATGGCTTGCTTAAACGAGTCCTGGAAAATGATGACGGTTCAGAGAAGAGAAGACAGTTGGTGATCCCAAAGAGCAGAATAGCCGAAGTACTTCGTCAGTTACACGACAGTCCATCGGGAGGGCATTTTGGTGTAAGGAAAACCCTTCAGCGAATTCGGGAACGGTTTTATTGGATGAACAGTTCCGACGACGTAAAAGACTGGTGTAAGAAATGTACTATTTGTGCTACGAGTAACGGGCCTCACCGGAAAAGGAGAGCTCCTATGAGACAATATAATGTTGGAAGCCCGTTTGAAAGAATAGCTTTGGACATTGCAGGGCCATTTCCAGAAAGTGAAAATGGGGGCAAGTACATGTTGGTAGTAATGGATTACTTCACTAAGTGGGTCGAGATTTACGCACTTCCAGACCAGAAGGCCGCCACCGTTGCAGATAAGTTGATCCAAGAATATATCAGCCGATTTGGAGTGCCTTTGGAGATCCATAGTGATCAAGGCAGGAACTTCGAAAGTGATCTATTCCAAGGAATATGTGATAGACTAGGCATGAAGAAAACAAGAACTACCGCGTATCATCCGCAATCGGATGGTATGGTAGAACGAATGAATAGGACAGTTGGCAAGTATTTGACAAAGATGGTGTCCGATCATCAGCGAGACTGGGACCAATACCTTCCGTTCTTCACAATGGCCTACAGATCTGCTGTTAACGAATCAACAGGCCAGACACCAGCCAAAGTCCTATTCGGACGCGAAATGCGACTACCTTGTGATCTAGAATTTGGGTGTCGACCTGGAGAAGATGTAGCAGGTGAAGATTATGTGATCGAATTACGAAGAAGAATGGACGATGTACATGAGTTGGTCCGTTCCCACCTTCAGATCGCTAGCGACCGAATGAAGAAACGGTACGATACACAAGCCGAAAAGGGTTGCTTTAAGAAGAACGACAAAGTATGGCTGTATAATCCCAAGAAGCGAATAGGTTGTTCTCCCAAACTGCAGCAGTTTTGGGAAGGTCCATACCTCATCATGGAGAAGATCAACGATGTCATCTACCGAATAAGCAAGATTCCGAGGGGAAAGCCGATGATAGTACACCATAACCGGTTGGCATCTTTCGAAGGTGACCACGACGTAGATGAAGAAGTGGAAGTAAACCAAGTCCAAGATGTGTTTGACCTCACGTTTGAGGAATTCATGGGTGCCTATGGAGGTACCGGTAAAGCAAGACATGGTGTTACCACTGAAGAAAAGCAAGATCTACTCGCGCTCCCCGATGACTACTCGCTGGCCCTTACCATCCCGGCCAGTATCAAAGACGCACCAGGGTTGGCATCCGTCTTTCGAAGGAAGTTTGGTCGAGTTGCAGAACTTCAATGCCAGGTGCCAGCTCCCGGTAAAACCTTGAAACTCCAAGATGCATCACGTTACCTTTTCTACCTGGTAACAAAAGACACTGCCCGTGACCAACCTACCTACCGAGATGTATGGGAAGCCTTACTTCAATTGAGAGAGCACGTACTAGAGTCCGACGTGCAAAAGTTAGCCATGCCAAAGTTGGAGTGCCGCCAATTAGATTGGAGGGTTATCCGAAATATGGTGGAGGAGATCTTTAAAGACACCGAAGTCCAGGTGTTAGTCTGTTGCAATCCGCATAGTTACTGGTGCGGAGAGAAAACCGTCCCTTGTCATTTTTATACAACTGGAAGTTGTAAAAGAGGGTCCAGTTGCCGATACCAGCATACAGTTCCGGTTCCAGTCCCGACAAGGTTCCAGGAGGAACCATCTTTTAAGAGGGGGGCAATGTTACGATAAATATACTGGCCTAACTTTTATGACTAATTATTCTGTTTTATTGTAGAAATTTCGGTGGAAGTCTAGATTCAAATTATGGTGAATTCTCCAACTTGATGTTCTCGACTATTCCAGTATATCAGGATTTCGTATATAAATACAACATTTTTATATGGAGAGACAGTGAATACTCAAGACCCGCGCTCGCGAATTTGTACGTACGGATATAATAAATTATTGTCAGATAAGTTAATATAAATAAAGAAATAAATTAAATCCGTAAGTGTTATAAATATTGAACCTTTTAATAAATTCACAACAATATTGAAAAAAAAATGGATGTATTTATTGTAGATAATGAAAATTTCAATTATGATTTTTTAGTTGGGTTAGATTGTATTAAGAATTTCAGATTAATTCAAAATGAAGATCTAAGAATCACACAATACAACAACTCTAAAGAATTTGAAAATTTGTCAATTATTGATAATATGAGTATTCCTGAGTTTCCAGGTAACATATATTTAAATGCATCTAAAGAAAATATTAGTGATACATACAAATATGAAATAAATTTTAATGAGAGTATAAATACTGACAATTTTGAAATAGCAATTAACCATTTAGATTTAAATCAGCAATCAGAAATTGAACAACTGATTAATAAATATAAATCAGCATTTGCTAAAGACAAATATGATGTAGGTACTATAAGAGAGTATGAAGCTCATATTGACTTAATTGTAGATAAATACTGCTCCAAACGTCCATATAGATGTACCATTGAAGATAGAAAGGAGATAGAAAGTCAGATAGCAGAACTTTTAAAGAATAATTTAATTGAAGAGTCATATAGTCCATTTGCGGCTCCAGTGACACTAGCATACAAAAAAGAAGAGGACAAAAAGACAAAACTGTGCATAGATTTCAGGGAACTAAATAAAATTGTTGTTCCTCAATCACAACCTTTTCCATTGATCGAGGACTTAATGGTAAAAACTAACAATTGTAAATATTTTTCTACTTTAGACATAAATTCAGCATTTTGGTCAATTCCAATGAGAGTACAAGATAAAGAAAAAACAGCATTTATAACAGCAAAATATAAACTCTCAGACTTTACAGTCAATTATATAGATGCTATCCTAATTTTTTCAAAAACCTTTGATGAACATATATTACACTTGTCCAAGTTATTTGATGCACTATTAAATGAAGGTTTCAGACTAAAATTTTCTAAATGTACCTTTGCAGAACAATCACTAAAATACTTAGGACACATAATAGAATATAGTTCCATAAAACCTTTAAAAGACTACTTGATTGCTGTGAAAAATTTCCATGTTCCAGAAACTAGAAAGAATGTATGTCAATTCTTGGGAAAAATCAATTATTATCATAAGTTTGTCCAAGATATTGCAATAATTTTAGACCCTCTGCACAACTTATTAAGAAAATATGTTGATTTTATTTGGTCTAAGGAGTGTCAAGAATCTTTCGATAAAATAAAGTCATTACTTTGTTCAGAACCAATATTAAGGATTTTCAACCCTGATTTACCAATTAATATATATACAGATGCCAGCATAAAAGGAGTAGGAGCTGTATTAAAACAAATTGATGAACACGGATGTAGCAAGCCAGTGGCATATTTTTCAAAAAAAATTAATGGAAAATCAAAAGAAAAAGAAGGCAATATATTTAGAATGTCTAGCGATAAAAGAAGCTATAAAATATTGGCAACATCTGCTCATTGGAAAAGAGTTTATAGTATATTCAGATCACAAACCTTTAGAAAATTTAAACATAAAAGCTAGAACAGATGAAGAATTGGGAGACTTGACATTTTACTTATCTCAATATAATTTTAAAGTAAAGTATAATCCAGGAAAATATAACCAGGAAGCAGACTGTTTAGGCAGAAATCCAGTTTTAGAATCTCAAGAAAATACAGATGAAGTATTAAAAATAGTAAACCTGATCAATCTGGAAGATATAAAAATTGACCAACTCTCAAATATTGATTTGCAAAATAATAAAACTAAATACAGTTTCAAAAATGATATATATTGTAAAAAGTCAAACAGAAAAGACAAAATTATTTTATCTGAAGCTTTAAGTAAAACATTGATAAAAAATGTACACAATACTTACTGTCACTTAGGAACAAACCAGATGTTAAATAAAATATCACCATTTTATACAGCCAAAAATATGACTACAAACATTAAGAAAATATGTGATAACTGTGATATCTGCATTAAAAATAAATCAAGACGGAAACCTAACTATGGTTTAATGTCACAATTAGGACCAGCTACATATCCATTTGAAATTGTCTCCATTGACACCATTGGTGGTTTTGGAGGATCTCATTCAACAAAAAAATATCTTCATCTATTAGTAGACAATTTCTCAAGATATGCCTATTGTTTGACATCAAAAACACAAAACGCTGATGACTTCATAAAGATAATTAAAATGGTAACACAAGATCACAAAATTAAAACTGTTATGACTGATCAATATCCTGGAGTCAACTCAAAAGAATTCAAAGATTTCCTACAGATCAATAATATCAAAATGATATTTACTGCTGTTGATGCACCATTTTCAAACGGTATCAATGAAAGATTAAATCAAACATTGGTTAATAAAATTAGATGCAAAATAAATGAAGGTGGCAGGAAAACAGCATGGACAACAATTGCTCAAAAATGTGTAGAGAAATATAATGAAACTGAACATACCATCACAAAATTTGCACCAAAATATTTAATAGAAGGACAAAATATAAGCATCCTGCCACATGAATTATCATCTAAAGTCGCACATGCTGATCTTGAACTAGATAGAACAATTGCCTTAGAAAATACAAAAAAATCACATAATTATAATAAAAAGCAGTTCGATTTACATAGGAAGGAAATTGATTTAAACATTGGGGATTTAGTATATGTGGAGAACGGTAACCGCCTAAATAGAAAGAAGTTAGATGAATTAAGGATTGGACCATACAAAATATTAAAGAAGATTTCCAATTCAATTTATGAAATTGATACTGGGCATAGGAAAACAGAATCAAACTTCTTTCATATCACTAAGCTTACTCCAGTATTGAAAACAAATATTTAGTGAACGTTCAGTATTTGTTTTAAAATTTCTTCTCCAAGGGGGGGAGATGTAAAGAAAAACTATTGTTTTGTTTTCCTTTAATAATATTTCTATTTATATTCTCATTTTGTTACGTCACTGTCAAAACATTAAGTTCTTCTTTTTGTTTTTATGTTAGACATACTTGTGAGGTGTTTTGATAGTGAGAATTCATTAATCTTACCATTGTCAATTGTCTGGCCATTATTACTTTTGCCTGTAATTTGTAAAATTAGAATATAAGCTTTAAATGTTGTTTCTTTTTTACAGGTAATGTATTTGTTAATAATTATTATTGTACAAAAAATAATAAAGTTTACTTTTTTACAGAGAAACGCAGTTGAGTTTATTTTAAAGTTTGCTGATAAAAAACCTTACATATATATATATATATATATATATATATATATATATATATATATATATATATATATATATATATATATATCCTTTGACGTATGATTTTTAGAAATGACTTTTAAGTTGATGGTCTGGAAATCAGCAATAAACATAAATAAAAAATAAATTTTGGAATTTAAAAAGCACCTTATTTTTTTTTTCTTATCTGTTCATGTGTTCATAGTTTTCACTTAGTCACATTTTTTATTTTTATTAAATAAAAGATGCCTTTTTTTGTTTGTTAAGTTTGTTGTATATTTTTTCTTTTATGTTTTTTTAGATTGAAAACCCGCGTCTGGTAGCCTAAGTGAATCTCATCAAAATGCTATTGTAAATATATAATAAGCCAATTGTTCTTTGTTAGATTTGTACATATAACACAAAATCACAGTTTTTGATAGTATTTGAAAATATTTCTTACGTTTTTAGCGTAATATATTCTGACTAATTTCCCTATTAATACGATTGAGTCAATCTTTAAAATGACTCATTATTTTTTAAACGTAGTACGTAACATCAAGGCAGTAAATCTCAAATCTCATTGCAGACCCTCTTCGTCGCGATGACACAACTGAAATTTTCATCAAACAATAGTAGCCTTAACATAATAGCTGTGCGACCATCATTTCTCCAACAACCGCTCTTCCTGACTAATTAAGGTGTAATTTGTATCTTATGACGTACTGACAAAGAACGCATATGGCGGTTTCATAGTCGCTTGTACTAATTAATCCGTCCCCATTCAGACGGTTCGTCCAATTTTGCAAAGAGTGATTGTATACACAGAGATCATTTTAAATAATTGATGAACTGGATAGATACTTAAAGAAATTAAATTTACAGTTAAGTAACGAAAACAAAAATATGTATTTTTCATTTAACTTGTTCAAACTAATTTTTAACTAATTGTTAAAATTTTTGATAAATGTAATTTTTAGATTCAGAAAATGTGGTGGGTCGTAAACGGAGGGTGAGTAAACACATGTTTCACTCTTAGTTAATATTACTAAGCACAATAAGTGTGCCGTTTGATTTGATTAGATTAGCTGCTTTTTTTATTATGTGTTTAGGAGATTTACTATTTATACTAGAAATTAACCACACTTTTAGTTTAGTCACCGAATAAAAGAATCTGATGAGCTGGAATATGCAGTATAAAAGTTTACGGCTATAATACAAAACACTGCTTGGGAATCTACTCCTATAAGTAAAAAAGGTAATCCTGAAGACAATAATGTACAAATCAAAAAAATTCTAACCGTACAAAAGGAGAGCGTGTGCAAAATGGCAAAGGTTTTGAAATCCCTAAATTTAAGAAACTGACACTACAAATTCCTCTAATAAATAAACCTGACAGAAGTTAGGCGCGACTGACAATGATAAAGCTAATGTATTTGCAGAATATTTAGAAAATATATTTACTCTAAATTTAGATTAAAACATAAATGATGATGTAGTTAACTAATATCTAGATGCACCTTGCCATCTATCACCTCCAATAAAAGTATTCTCTTCATTCGTGGTTCGCAGAATAATATTGCGTACCAACTCTCACAAAGCTCCAGAATACGATTTAATCAATGGGAGAATCCTAAAACATCTACTCATGCTTCTCATGCTTACTATTATCTATAGTAAAATACTGCAGTTAAGCCATTTTCAAAATCAGTAGAAATATGCTCATATTATAATAATTGAAAAGTCAGGTAAAGTGCTTACAGAATTTTCTTCATATCGTCTGATAAACTTGTTATTCTTGATGTCCAAGATATTTGAAAGAGTGAACATCTGTGAGAATATTTCGCTTGAAGAAGAGTTCGAATATCTTCGTTGTGAATACGTATGAAGCCTTATCGGCTACGAAGTATTCTCCAAAAGGTATAGGAACTGGTGTTGTAAACTGTTGGTCCATCTTCTGTCGAAGTAAAGAAAAGTTTGATCGAACTTATAATTACCTAACGAAAGTAACTAAAAGCTTGGAGAGAACACTCCCTGCCCGGGTACGCATCGATCTTCGATATAGGGAAAGACAGTGTCTTTTAAAGTTTTAAAGCTGTTTTAGATTGAGCCGAACATGAACAGTGTTCCACTGAACCACCGAGACTTAGGAGTAAATAAAAGTCCCATGTGGACAGAATTACTCATCATACGGTGGCCGAGCTGAAGTAGCGCTTCGTCGCTAGGAGTCTTCCGACGAAAACAATCAACGTCCCTACGGGACATAAGGTTGTTTCTACGAGAGGTACCGTACGAAGTGTGGGACCAACGTATAGTCACCACTCCGCCGGTGTTCCTATACACCTCGTGGAGTGTGTACTAGACCACACGTTGAAGAGTAAAGGGCCGGCATCTTTGCGAGATCCAAGACATACACCGTGATCAGCATACTTAACAATTAATACATGTAAGAAAAAATTCATTGTCATGTAAGAATCCTCGAACTAATAAGGTATTCTTAACCACATATTACTAACCACAAGGTAGAGGATGGAGGCGAAGAATCTTCGCTCTACCTCACGAGTGGCGGTCAAGGCGCATACTTCTCCTTCTTTAAGTGCCATCTCCGTGACGAAGGATGGCAACCATCCTGGCTATACTGACCTTCGAGGCAACTGTGCTCGATATCTGCCTTTCGTTGGATTAAAGTTCATTTATTTGAGCACTCAACCTTATATCACTTTAAATAAAACTTATTTAATCCTGACCTTTGCTGCCATATGCTAAATACTCATCCATCAATTAAAATAAAACGTGACACAATTATTTTTCGTTTAGCATGTTTTTTTCACTTAAATACCTTCAATTAAATTAAAGCTTAAAAAGAAATAAAAATTCTGATGTTAAATATATTTTTTGATTTGTCCCCCTATATCTCTTGAGAAATTTTCACCAGATTCAAATTCCAAGTTTACTTCAATATTGTATACTGACTACACAAAATCCTCTAATTTAATAAAGCTTTACTTTGTGCTGGACTCAGATTTTACGTCACTGGTTTTCTCGGAGGAATTTTAATAATTTTCTGACGAGAATCAGTCTCAGAAAAATGTAAATTGGATGTAACTAGATCTAAGATTCGAGACATTTAAATTTATCTTCGTATCATTCATTAGGTATGGTAAGTAGGAGGATATCATACAAGCTTATCGTATGTAGAGGTTTATTTACCAGTGGAAACAAAATTATTGAGACGCTTCATCGGAATTGCCAGCAGCTACCGAAACACAGCCGCAGTTATAACTAATTCCAACATGTATAGTTCAAGATTACAGCCAGAAATTTTGACAATTTGTCTGTTTTATTAATGCCCTTGCAATTTTAATGCAAACTATATTTATCTGAATATTTTCAGTGTAAACACCATAAAATAAATTTTTTAATCGCTTTAGATTTGAAATCTTTATTTTCACTTTGAAATCCACTAGGAAACTAAGTTCATGTAGCTGGTACCATGTATCACAAAAACAGAACGTTTTCGGAATGTAAATTCGATTATTAGTGTAACCTAAACGTAATTAACCACTTTAATTAAAAAAAAACGTAAGGTTTAAAATGTTGACTAAGATTATGCAAAATGTGGTTAATACTTACAAAGTGCACATGCTATGAGCCACTAAAATATATGGGTGAAAACCCTTTAAATGTTATAAATTTACAAATATGTTACATTATATACTATTAAAAATTAGGATGTTTAAGTTACCGTTGGAATTGGTAACATGGCTACGTATGGCTCTACATCGGTTACTTGGTCCTGAGACAGTGTCTTCTGTTGATAACAACTGATAAAAATGTCAATATTGACATGTTAGGACAGATGTCGGAACAAATCAGTCAGTGCAACTTACGGTAGTTGTCTAAAATGACAGAAGCCAGCATTATTTAAAACTGAATAAATTACAATTGTAATAATATAACAGTATCAACCATCAATGTTGTAGTCTGTATTGTAAATTTGTACTATGTTTATGTTAAAAAACATTGAAAAAATTTGCCCTTCCGGTAGGGATCTATGGAGAACTATCACCGAGCCGCAAGCCCTTATCTCTTGCCATACTGCTCCACCATAGGCCGATCAGATACCAGCATATTCTAGTCTAAGCCGCAGATTCCTCTAGAATTTTAAACTGCTGCGTTAGACTTTTTGTTTTTCTGTACACCGAGCTGGGGACTGAAAACACATCCACTGAACCACTCGCACTGAAGCGAATGAGAAGCCGGCCGCCCAGCCCGCTTGGCTATCTGACCGACTGTTGTCGGTCAGATAGCAGTGACTGGTGTCAGGGTGTTGTATAAATTAATTTAGGTAAACTGGAGTACATGAAATTTTGTAGGTATCAATAGGCAACCAACTGTGCAAATGTGTCTAAATTTAATTGTTTTTAAGTAAAAATTTTAACAACAAGTTCTGTATGTTATAAAACATTTGGGACCTAGGAAATAGTGAAAAAGACATATGTAGGAAGATGGTTCTATAAAATTTATTGTTGAGGAGTGATATAGTAAATGATATGTATCATGGACATAAATTACTGGTTCGGTTTGAAGGGTAAAGATTTTGTGTGTTGACAGTATGTAATATAAACAGAAAATTGATGGCTGATAGGTGGTTTGGTATTGTATTGTTCAAACATTGCTCAAGTTATAACTTTAGAAAATGAAAAAGGTCCTACATGTTAAAAGGAACATTTGGTACCTGAGAAATATAAAAAAGGATGAGTTATAAGTTTGAGTTTAAGGTAGGTAGATGAAGTTAATAGGCTTTTGGTGTGTATTGTAACGGTATGTAAAAACTGCAAGAGTAGTTGGGTTTTAAGGTGGCTCTGTTAAATTTACTAAAGTTATGTGATGTTTTAATATTATTGTGAAAGGAGAAAAGACTCTACAAGAGGCTGAAGTCTCCAGAGATCCGAAACCAAACCTTGAGGGAAAGTGGATAAGTAAAATAAAGTGTAGTGAAAACAGTATGAAAATGTGATGATATGTGGTTAAGTAGATAAAGATATATGGTAATGAGAAATTTTTTTTAAAGGGAAAGTGCAATAATCAGCTCTGAATTTAGTTTGTAGAAAAGAAGCATGGAGAATATTGGGTGTGGGGTCAGACTTGGGGCTTAGATTCCTAGAAAGAAGTGAGAAAAGGGGGGAGTTGGATGTATTAAAAAAGTTTGATAGGGTTAAGAAGGATTAATATGTGATAGAAGAAGAACGAAAAATCTAATACTAATGAAGAAGTAAAGTAAGAATGTGGGTTATGAGAATAGTTGACGATGGAGCGGAAAGAAGTCTCGATTGAAATAGACATGGCGATTAACACAATTTGGACTTCTCTGTTTTTCTTAAATAATTTCTACGTCTTCATATAAGTCTAGTTTAAGAAAGTTTTTTTTGAGGGATATTATGAATAAGTGAAACGTCTTCTGGGATATTGAAGGTGTGGTTATGTTCTTTTGTGTTCAAAAAAGTTTTTTTGGGGGATATTATGAATAAGTGAAACGTCTTCTGGGATATTGAGGGTGTGGTTATGTTTTTTAAGATGTTGAGAGAAAGTGGAAGTGTTTTCTCTTTTTGTATGCTCTAGAGAGCGTGAAGACAATGATCTACATGTTCTTCCTATGTAGAGGTAGCATCACAATCAGAACATTAAGTCTATAAACACCACTACGGTTCATATAATTGATGGGGTCTTTGGAATTGGATATATACTGACCCAAGTTATTGGGTACTTTGAAATATTTTTTTTATTTGAAAAAAGACACAAATAACGAACGATTATAGAAAATGTTTATACAGTGTGTTCGTAAAGTATGGAATAAATTCGATATTTCCTAAATGAAAAGCCTTTTTAAAAAAATCTAAAAAACGTCGATTTTTAAATTTAATGTTCTACATTTTACAATAAAATTTCATTATACAAGGTGATACACATTACAGTGATGACGTCATCGGCTCTTTTTTTTAATGTAACACCCTATATTTTATAACATTTTTAGATTGATAAAAATGAGCTGATTCCAAAAAAGTATATCCAGGTAAAAGGAAAAAGTATGTATAAGTTCCATAATTAAATCCAATATTGTTATATTTAGAAATATTTTCAATTTTTTGTATTGAACTTTTACTAATAGAAAATATAACGTAATATAAGGGGTTATAATATTGAGATCTACTACTGTACTAAATTTTCGATCTGGATCGTAAAAGGCAGATGTAACCTTTAAATCGAGAGTCTAGTAGTACTCTATAATACAAAAATGGGGACAAATGTAATCTACAGAATTATATACCTATATCGTTGCTCAGTCAAGTATACAAACTATTTATAAGAATTATTAACAACCGGTTTACCTACAAAATGGACAATTACCAACCGGTTGAACAGGCTGCCTTCCGCAAAGGATATAGTACATCAAACCATCTGCTGACAATGAGAACATTGATAGAGAAGGCAAATGAATACCAACTACCCGTATTTCTTGCCTTCATCGACTATAAAAAGGCGTTTGATAGTATCGAGATGTGGGCCATAGAACAAGCTATTATTAATTGTAGAATAGATTCGAGATATAGACAACTAATACATAATATACATGAAAATGCAACTATAATAGTGCAACTAGACGAAAATACAAATCCCATCCCCATTTAGAGAGGAGTGAGACAAGGAGACATAATATAGCCGAAACTTTTCAACCTAGTTCTAGAAGACGTCTTCAAAACTACAAATTGGTCAACCTATGGTATTAACGTTAATGGCAACAAGTTAAACCAGCTCAGATTCGCTGACGACATAGTGATTATAGCGAGCACATTCGAGGAACTGCAAATTATGATGGGGGAACTCTCAGCCCAAAATAATGACAAAACCCTCAAAAATAATGACAAGCACAGATGACCCTAGACGTATAACTATAAATGGCAGTGAGATAGAACAAATACAGGAATATATCTACCTAGGCCAAATCCTGAGACTTGACAAAGAGGACCAAAGTGCGGAAATTACTAGAAGAGCAAGACTAGCATGGTCAGGATTTGGAAAACTTAGTTGGATACTTAAGAAACTCAAAATACCCCAATACTTGAGGAGCAAAGTGTTCAACCAATGCATCCTTCCTATCATGACTATGGATGTCAAACCTGGACAATAACCAAGGCAAACATGAATAAACTAGCCACAACAGAAAGAACAATGGAAAGACTAATGTTAGGTATACGACTGTCAGATAAAAAGAGGAACGACTGAGTAAGATCCAAAACAAAAGTCGACATAGCAACAAAAATTGCCAAAATTAAATGGAGCTTCGCGGGTAACACTGCTAGACAAAAAGGCCAACGATGGAATACTACAATACAACATTGGAGACCTTACGAAAGTAAACGACCAAGAAGAAGACCATAGATAAGATGGGTTGATGATGATATTAAAGAGACCGATGGAAGGAGTTGGGAGAGGACAATGTCCAAACATGGACAACAGAAGGCTAAGAAAAAGAAGAAGAAGAAGAACCTTTAAATCTGATTTAGATGCATCGGAAAAATATATGAATAATTAGGGAACATGGAAAAAAATGTTTTATATAAAAAATGTAGCTGAGATCATTCTAAATAAAAATTTTTATTAGCACTTTTTGTGTAGAATAAACCGTTCTCTCACAAACAACCCTTGAAGCGGCTGTCGATTTTGAATGTGAGTTACACGCGCGAAATCAATGTTCAATGGAATTTATATCAGCTTGACGGTAAAAATTTTATATTGTTTGATTCAAGTGTCCTGTAGGCAAAAATCAAGATGTGTTTTAAAGATAAAGAATGCAACTTTCGTATGCAGTTTTTGTATTTTGCCGAGAATAAACTCAGATTTTATAAAGGTGTTATTATAAAGATAACTAAGATTTATTTAACTAAATTATTATAGTTAAATAAATCATTTAAAATCGACGGTCGCTTCAAGCGTTGTTTCTAAGAGAGCGGTTTATTCTACATAAAAACATTTTTGTTTAAAATTACCTTAGCTACTTTTTTTATTTTAAACATTTTTACATTTATCTACGGCGCACAGATTCTTGGTAAATCGATTTTTTTGCATCTCCCTCCCCTAAGAGGGGGGTTTAGGGCGAAGCCCAAGGGTAAAAGTGGTAAACTTTTTTTATCTTTTTTATGGTCCTAAAATTAATATTCTCTGTAAAATTCAGCTTGTTTGATTTTTAGGGGTCAACTTTCTGACGACTGGACTAAATAATTACGGTTAAGAACCACATTGAACTTAAAATGTCACCTTTGACAATATATGAAAAACGGTTATTTTAACAATTCCCTGAAGCAGTGTATACACCTCATAGCAAAAGTGACAACATTGCTGTTATTCGAATGTCATCGAAAAATGTCTATCTTTTTTTATCAAATTTCTAAGTAGTTATACTTTCTGGTTGTGGCATTTTTTTTATACAAAACCTACGGTACATTTAACGATTTTAAAATGTTATATAAATAGTTTGTTCTTTTAATGATGTTTAACTTTGATTTAAATCTTTTATTAGATACTACATAAGTCATACAGGTTAAACGTTCTAAAATTGTTTAACGGGATGACTAAAGTTCCTACTGTTCTCTGCCCTATTACTAATATCAATAAATTATATCGCTACTACAAGTTCGCTGCAATTTGTATCGCTATTCGCACAAGATATTAGTTGTAAAGTTACCGCGAAGTTGTAGATGTAGGTCATTTGGCTGTTAACCAACACACTCTGAGATTGAAATATAAAGGATAATGTGTAATTCCATATAAGAACATTTAGCTTGTCTGAACACTTAAGTTAAAATTACCTATATCTTTTATTATTCAAACATTAAGTTTACGCATATTATTAAATAAAATATTAACCACCAGAAACATATCCCGTAACTGTAAGAAAGAAATCACGTTATTATTATTCGAAATTAACCTGGCAACGTCTTAACAATTTTTTTGTGTATATTTGCGTATGTTGTAAAAACATTAAAAATTGTTCAGAAGACGCCAGAGAAATATTTAAAAAAATTGTTCATCATCATCATTCTGGCTTAACAACCCTGCGTGGGTCCTAGTCTCCTCAAGAACTTCTCTCCAGTCGTCCCTATCCATGGCCTTTCTCCGCCAAGCACGTATTCCCATATTTCTCATGTCTTCATCGATGTTATCAAGGAACCTTGTTCTGGGTCTACCTCTTCTTCTCTGACTAATGGGTCTATCACGGAGCGTTTTTCTAGCTGGGTCATTTTGTTCCATCCGCATTACATGTTCTATCCACCTCAGATGTCATATCTTAAAATGTTTTACGATATCAGGTTCCTGGTAAAGTTTGAAGTTGTATCGTCTTCTCCAAACTCCATTGCCATTCACTGTTTCATAGATTCGCCTTAGTACTTTTCTTTCGAAACATCCTAACATGTTTTCATTATTTTTTGTTAGAGTCCAGGTCTCTGAACCATATGTTAGAACTGGGCGTATTATTGTTTTGTTGGCCGTGCAAATTCTGCGGTTTATCTCTGCGGTGATAATATTTTCAGTGTTAAGGAGCGCTCCCAGGTTTACTTCGTTTACTGCTTCGATGACGTCGTTTTTTATAATAAGTGGTCGTAGGATTTGTGGTTGGATGCTTATTTTCATATACTTCGTTTTGTTGGTGTTTATTATTAAACCAATTTTGTAGCTGATTCTTCTAATGCTAAATACTTCTCTCGTACAGCGTTTTCCGTTCTCCCAACAATATTGATATCATCAGAATTGACCAGGATTTGCACTGATTTATTATATATTAAACCAGTCGTTTAAATGGAGTAGTAATGCGCATCATAAGGTGTTGCTTCCAGATAACATCTCTCGCCTCTCCTACTCAATTCCTATCCTCACCTCCGAGAAGTGTGATCCGGATCACACGAGTGAACCCCGGTAAACCTGAGCAACCCTACTGGAGACTGGGTAACCAACCCCAGTGGAAGGTGGGGTCAGGGCTGACGATCAAGGGAGAAATAGTCCTCCGAAAAGGAGGTTGGACATGAGGCTAACTTCGATATCCCATAAAACCTATTTTTACGAAATCTCGAGATAGAAAAGCCGGACTGATTTCAAGACGACGACCCACGCACTGAACTAAGGACAATGATTTAAAGATCAGTACTTGGAGTGTAAGACCGCTGTATAGGACAGCGGGACTAAAGCTGCTGCAAGATCAGCTCCTAAAATATAGAACGGACATTGTAAAAATTCAAGAGATGAAATGGACAGGAACCGGCATTATGCAGAAAAAAGAACATGATATATATATATATATATATATATATATATATATATATATATATATATATATATATATATATATATATATATATATATCTACGGCATAAAGTGGACTCCGCCCATGTTAAAATTCAGGTTCAATTGAGCTCCGTGGTCAAGTGGATACCGATATACGGAGCTCACTTGACCATTCCATAATATTGGTTTTGTCGATTCGTCAACATGTAGAGTTTAATAATTTATAAAAATTTTTTGGAGCCCGTAAATACCCCTGTATCATAAATGTATATCGTTTAGTTCACGTGTATATATTATAGGGGTCGTACAGATCTTCTTCAATGTATATTTGAACCATACGTTTATCGGTTTAAGTAAGCTCTGAGAGTTTGGCAACTGTGTGATTATACCGTATATTTTCAACATATACCCTGAACGGTTCATATGGGCTCCTTATTTTTATCTACTGTTCGTAGACAGTGTAATCTAATACGCATTACACCGAGTAACAGAGGATATCTTATTACCTGATATAACTACGTACTGAAAGGTAACTGGTTCTTTAAAAACAGGTATATAGATACAAAAGGATTTGGGCTTATTATTTAATGTAATATTCGGTTGCATAGGAAATTTTATTTTGTCTGCATTTTTAAAAATGTTGTTCTTTTATTTAATATAATTTTATTAGTTCAATGCCAAACTCGATGTTTTTTTTAATTACAAAAATTTCGTAATATATTTTGTTTACGTGAGTATGTCTTTGTACGTTTTATGTAAGCATCCGATTAATAAAAACTAATTTTATTTCATCCAATCTTCTGCGATATCTTGTATAAAGCTTTTTTATTATTTTAGTTCTGGTCTTATTTATGTACAACATATGATATCTCGATAAAAGTTTATCTCAAAATAAATATGTCTAACATAATAATATAATAATTTTTCTAACAAGGTATATTCGGCAGCAGATGCATATAGTGCAAGCGTGTATGTTTTAAGGGCGGAAGGATGTGCACCTCATTTTTAGCTGACAAGCTTGCGAACAATATTATTTCTGGTCCTCAATTTACCTTTTAGTTTTAAACAATAATCTGTGACTGACCCCGTGCGATACAAACTATTTTCAAGGAATTTATAGGGAGTCTACGTTCAACAATTTCATGACATTATTGGATGTTCATAGTATAAATAAAGGAGTAAGGCAAGGATGCATACTATCCCCTATGCTGTTCAATCTTTACTCGGAACTACTATTCAAGCAAGCCTTGGAAAACCTTTCCACAGGAATAAAAATTAATGGAGAACCAATATCTAGCATAAGATATGCAGATGACACTGTCCTACTGGCTGATACAGACACAAACTTACAGAGGGTTATAGACCACCTTAAGGATGCTTGTCGAGAGTTTGGAATGAAGATCAACGAAAAAAAAAACAAAAGTAATGGTGATCCAAAGAAAACAGAATATCCCCTTACCTATAAAAATAAATGGGAATATTTTAGAACAGGTAAACCAATACAAATACCTTGGCTGTTGGATTAATTGCAAGCTGGACCCAGAACAAGAAATTAAAGCGAGAATTGCTCAAGCTAGGGATAGTTTCTTTAAGATGCGCGTTCTATTCTGCGATACACATATAAATATTAAATTGAGATTAAAACTTGTAAAATGTTTTATCTGGTCTGTTCTTCTCTACGGAGTCGAAACATGGACTTTAAAAATAAAGAGCCTGAATAGAATCGAGGCATTTGAAATGTGGGTGTACCGTAGAATTTTAAAAATTCCTTGGACAGCACGAAAAACAAATGAAGAAGTACTAGCTAGACTCAATTTAGAAAAAGAACTATTGAGAACAGTCAAAAGAAGAAAAACCAGTTATTTAGGGCATTTATTGCGCAACGAGAAATACTACATCCCTCAGTTGATAATAAAAGGCAAAATAGAAGGAAAGCGAGGAATTGGAAGAAAAAAATTGTCCTGGTTACGTAATATCAGAAACTGGACAGGACTTGGATTTGAGGAACTCTTAAGAACAGCTGAAGATAGACAAACGTTTGCCACCATAACCGCTAACCTCCATTGATGGAGACGGCACTTGAAGAAGAAGAGATTGGATGTTCAGTTTTGTGAAGGCGTCTATGTTAGGGAAATTGAAGGAACACACACGAGCTTTTTAGGGGTTTTGGCTAAAAATTGATTCATAGTTTATTTTTATTGTGCAATAATAGGTGTATCGTCTATATAATAGAAGTCTTAGTATCTACCGGTATGGATCATTCGTTTGTGTAAATGTTATACAGTGTAGGTGCCTTTATGCTACCCCAAGCGAGACCGTTCTTCATCTGCTATTTTTACCATTGAGTGATATAAAAAATATTCTCTTGTGTAGGCATACGCAGAAATTATAAGTGAGTTTGTTATCTAAGGGGATACCATATAGTTTTTCAAAAAATATTCTGTAAGTTAAGGTGTCGTAAGCGGCATTTAGATTGAAAAATACCACCACTGATACCCGATATTTTTCGTACCCATCTTTGATTTAGTATTTGTGATGTACATCACTTTGAATAGCTGACAAAATAAAGATATTGGCCGATAGTTTTTGTGGTCGTTGGAGTTTTTGCCAGGTTTAAGCAAGGTAACAACTTTGGCATGTCTCTAGACTTTGGGTATCTCCTAATTTGAATACAGTTGTTCATCATCTGGATAAGCCATTGTAGTGTTTTTGGTCCAGATGTCGTAATAAGCTTTGTGCTCAGGTCCTCAATGTCGGTATTTGTATTATTTTTCATTAAATATATAGATGGTGGATCCAAGCTCAAAATCATTAAAAGGTTCTCTCAGCTGACTGGTTTTGTCCTTTCTTACTTTGAGTTATTCTTTGCTTTTTTTCCGATAGAAATAATATGTCTATATCTATAATGTGGTTTTCAGCGATCAGCTATATACCAAATACCCTAGGTTAGGCCCTATATGTGTTTCTTGTACTAGAAATTAGTCAGATTCGTGTTTAGCTCATATGTCTGATAAGTTTAAGTAAAGTAAACTTTCTTGATTTTTAGATTTACCCCCTTAACAGTTATAGATATATGTTATTAGAATAGTTGGTTCTAAAAAGGACCAATTTGACAAAATCATATTAAGGGGGTGACTGAAGAATTAGCCGATTAATTAATTAATCATTACCCGGGGTATGCCCGATTGCGGTGGTCTTATTAGTACTTCAATCTACCTAAAGGCTCGTTTTTTAAACCCCATAAGTAATGCGTAATCTTTTACTTTTTATTAAAAATTTAAATTTTACATGCCGTGTATTACTTTTTGAAGATATGTCGAATCAGATTTGTATAGTAATAATTTTAGGTTCTAAAGAGCCTCTTTGTGGAAAATAAATAAGTTTGTGATATCTGTCACAACTCATATATAGATAATAAAAAAATAAACAGTTAAAATAATTGTAAACAATCTTAACTACATACATCGGCGCCACTGTTCAGGTGATGGGTTTATCACAAATATCAAAGGTTACATTTTAATTCAATGTTCTACTTACGTATCTTCAATATTAAAAAAGTAGAAAAAGACATGTTTATGCTTTTATTTTTTTAAATCTATTCTATTTTCTTTCTAGAGTTCCGTCTTTTTTGAACGATCTGTGTTCTTTTTTCAATTGGGCACTTGTCCAAAGCTATGACAAATACTCTGTCCTCTGCTATTCTACATTAATATGACATTCATTATTTTCTCTAAACACTCTGTCCTCTGATATTCTACATTAATATGACTGATTTATTTTATCTTTCTTGCAACTATTTTAATGTTTATCCTGTGTATCTTCTTCTTCTTCTACTTTTTCTTTTTATATAGACATAACTCTGTCTGTTTTTCAATGTGCCTCCAGTAAGTTGCCTTTCCATTGTTTTCGTGGTCGTCCTACTGATCGTCTTCTTATGGGTTAACCGTCTCTTGCCGTCTTTATTGTTTTATTTGTTGTCATTCGGCTTATACGATCGTTTTATTCTACTCTTCCATTTCTTGGTGTTCTTCACCTTGCGTCTACGTCGTATATCTGTACTTCTAGCTCTGTCCCATAGTGTCTTACCATCAATTTTTCTAAGTGTTTTCATCTCTGCTGTTTCATATCTTTTTGGTCATCTCTGTGTCAGATCTTGTTTCTGCCGCGTATGTCATTATTGGTCTGATGACTGTTTTGTAAATTCTGCCTTTCGTTTCTTTTCCGATATTTTTATTTCTTCATAATGTTTCATTTAGGCAGCCTGTGGCTCTGTTTGCTCTATTCTCTGGGTCTTCCACTTTAGTTTCGAGCTTTCCGTAGCTAGATAATGTGATGCCTAGATATTTAAGCTCTAACACTTGTTCTATTATATGACCTTCCAGCTCCAATTAACATCTTAGTAAATTTGCTCTTGTAACCATGCATTTTGTCTCTTTTGGGGAAATTAACATGTTAAATTTTCTGGCGGTTATATGAAATTGGTGCAGCATACGTTGTAAATCATTTTCACTGTGAAAGAGTAGTATTGCGTCGTCTGCACAGCAGATTATTTTAATTTGTTTTTCTTCCATTTGGTATCCCTTTTTAATTCTTATTTTTTATTATTTCATCCATAATCAGGTTGAATAATAGAGGACTCAGGTAATATCCCTGTCTTATCCCATTGTCACCTTTAATAGGGTCGGTTAGTTCTTCTTCTACTTTTACTTTTATTGTGTTGTTTTGGTATATATTTTCGATCGTTTTGATTTTTCCTAGAGGTATCTCTCTTGCGTACAATAAGGGGATAACGTTTTTTTAATTTGTGTATCTTCTGTTTATCATTATTTCTTTTGTGTACTAAAAATTAAATTTTGGTTATTATTTCTTAAGATTCTCTTAACGTGTTTATTAATTGTCTTGTTTCATGTGTATCAAGATATGTGTGTCATGATAGATTGTAATGCATATTTCATTTAATGTAATTAAAGTGCTCTTTGTGTTTGCCAATTACTTTCTCACTTCCTCAGCGATAGGTCTTTTTTTCCTCATCAATAACCTTATCCTCGCTCAATACAGCTATTTTAACCCTCTATAGCCCCGTGTGTACTCAAGGCAACAAAGGAGTTTTTGATGCAGAAAACTTTTTTAAAACAATTTACGACTCTAGTATGCCCTCTGTTAATTTCAGGCAACATTTGGTTATACATTTTAATACACTCGATGAACCTATGACAAAACCTATATGGAAATGTTTAACAGTATGTCAAATGGACATGACTGCCTTATTAGTTTGTATTTTCGATCGTGATTTATTGTTATAAATTATGTACAATATATTTTAAAATACATACAGAGGCATTATATCAGCATTTAGATATTGATTACCGTTGACATTTGTTTATTTTATTGTGTTGTTTCAGTACTGTGATAAAAAACAGGTATGTTGCTTAGATAATAAGAAAGTGATAATGAATTTTCGAGGTACTCAGATATCAATCGATCCAGGATCAAATAAAATGGAAAATGAAGATGATTTGTACGAAGCAAATTTAGACCAGGATACCAATTTAGATTTGGACCAAGATGAAGATGAGGGCGATACCGATAAAACAGAAAAACACACTGAACAAAATGTGCTCAAAAGGTCAAAAATGATCGTAAAAAACATTCAGTGGAAGAGTGGTTTCCGAACAGTATTTCCAATTCCAGAATGGAAAGGTAATTCACCAACATGCAAATTATTAGAACCGGAATCCCCTCTACATTATTTTAAAAAGATGATATCTACCAATATGCTGGAAAACATAGTAGAACAAAGTAATTTGTATGCACTGCAAAAGAATATAAATAAACCATTGAATATGACACTAGCAGAATTAAACCAATTTATTGGATATGTTCTACTGATGTCAATATATGGCTTGCCAAGGACAAGATCATTTTGGCAGAAGGAAACACGTGTTGCTTAAATAGTCGATACTATATCTAGGAATCGCTGGGAAGAAATAAAAACTAAAATGCATTTCAATAATAACGAAAATATGGTCAACAATAATGATAAGTTATACAAAATTAGACCATTCATCAACGGTCTATTTTAAAATTTTCAAAGTATTCCAATGAGTGAAAAATTGTGTATTGATGAACAAATGATACCATTCAAAGAGGCACATTCTTTAAAACAATATATGAAGAACAAACCCAAAAAATGGGGATACAAGGCATTTGTTTTGTGTGATAGCAACGGTATTGTTTATAACTGGGAATTATATACAGGAACTGTTAAACATCCTCTTCATTTGCCTAATGTAGACACCAGCGGTAATGTAGTAATAAGATTGTGTGAGATAGTCAAACCAAACAAATACTATAAAGTATATTTTGACAACTGGTTCAATAGCATTCAGTTGCAGATTGAAATGGAAAAACGTGAACTGCAATGTTTGGGAACTGTTCTTCCAAACAGATTGCCTTATTGCCATTTTTCTGATGACAAGAATATAAAGAAACAGAGCAGAGGTACTGTAGAAGAAAAGCACGCTACAGTAGATGGCATAAGACAAACAGCGTTAAAGTGGTACGATAATAAACCGGTTCATTTGCTTAGTACATTTGTTGGTTCTGAGCCTACTTCGTTAGTCAAGATGTGGAATAAGAAACAAAAATCAAGAATTATTGTATGCTGTCCAAATTCAGTGCAATTTTATAATAAATTTATTGGAGGTGTCGATCTTATGGATTCACTAATTGCTTTTTACCGAACAGACATAAGATCTAAAAAGTGTTATCTAAAAATATTTTTTCACCTTCTGGATTTAGCTGTTGTTAACAGCTGGTTGTTGCATCCTCGTGATTGTGATTACCCTTGCTGTCGTGATTGTAATTACTTTGAAATTAAAAAGAAGTTGCCTTTGTTACAGTTTAAGTACCACTTATGTAGCGTACTGTTAGCAAGCAATGACCAGATCAAAAACAAAGGACGTCCCAGGCTCAGTGAAATTGAGAACGAAATTGTAAAAAAACAGAGGAGAGGATCTACTGCTATTGTCCTACCAAAGGAAGTTAGGCTTGACCAAACCCTTCACTGGCCAGTAATTTCTGAAAAAAAGGGAAGATGCGAAAAACCAGGATGCTGTAATACTTCTAAAGTAATGTGCGATAAATGTAAAGTTGCTTTATGTTTTACAACTACAAATATTTGTTTTTTTGAATTGCATAATAAATAAGTATAAAACTTAATTCGTTAGTTTTTGGTAAACACTCCCAAAACTCTCCCCAAACGAAATTTAAAAAATCTAAAAAAATTAATAGTTGTTGTAAATGGATATTTGAGCACATATACAAATTAAAACATTTTATAAACAAAAAAGTTTACAAAAAAGTCGGGCAATAGAGGGCTAAGATATTTATATTTCACTATATGCTCTATCATTTGGTTTTCATTTCAAATTTGCACCTATGACGAAATTTATAATATCTAATATCTGGTGCTTTCATATGAAACTGGAATAAAACACTTGTTAGATAATATTTATTTGTTTTGAGTACACTTTTTTTAGAACCTAGTATATAAAAAAATAAATATTTGTCTGTCAACAAATTTCTATATAAAAGTACGAGGCACTATTCTCATGCTGTGAGCTTTGCTGCTCTGTTACTTTTATAACGCTTAAGCTATTTTTAATTTATTTTCAATATTTTTGAGGTGTGTTTCCTTAAATGAAATTAAATGAAATTTACATTAATTTGATAGTTTCCATTTTATTAGTGCTGGTGGTATATGACTAGCATCTGTTGGTACTATATATCAATTTCAACATGTGGAAGTGAGAGCACTCTCTTGTTAGTAATTTCAGTGTAAATTTTGACCAAACCAGAAATAACCCATAATATTCTCCCCGTGTGATCTTAGTATTTCCGTTGAATAAATAGTATAGGGTATCCAATATTTCAATCAACGGTATGTCAGAGTGGTTTTTATTAATTTTTATATATATTTGCAAAATGAAAAAGAAAGTTCAGTACAGGCAGTTAAACAGCTGATCTGTCAATTTAGAAGTAAGAGCAAGTACCAACTTGCTGAAAAGTATACCCATACACAAAAGTGATGATAAAATGTACTGCACAAACTGTAGCGGTAAAAGCTAAATATAAGCTATATATTAATAATTAGGATATACAGTATTTTTTCTAATACACCTGGAACGATTGAGTGAATAGGTGAACTATCAAATAGGAGACCATTAGTGTGGAATTAGAACAACTTAATAAATCGTTGATAAATTATTCACTATTAGGCAGTTAAAACATTAAACATTAAACTAGTTATTTATAGATTTTAAACAAACACATGATATAATCATAAGAATGAAACCATAGAATACTAATGCCGAACAAGGCTTACCTAAGAAATTAATTTTAACAAGGAGTAATCTACAAGTAAAATAAATATGCTTTTACAGAAAACTGGACAAAGTGCTTTAAAAAGGTGAATGAATTAGCGTAGGTAACAGCTGTTTTGAAACCTAAATATTATGAGAACAATTGGGGATATTATATTACATAAACTAAACCGCTTGTCTACAAAAATTATCAGGAAAATTTGATACGACAGGACAGACTAATGACTTTACAACTAATTGCCACATAAATATCACTTTACACAAATAGGATGATTTTGTATAATATAAGACAATTCATATATTATAAATTATACCTATATAGATACAAATAGTGAAATAAAATTACAACTATTATACACTATAGTAAATACTTATTTAGATAAACGTAAAATATTCCACAGAACGTTAAAAATAAATGTTATAAATAAAGGTGCTTTTCAATTCGCGGTAAAAGATTTGATAGAGTTCAGCACACAAGATAAATTCGTAACAAAATTCATATACCAGTAAACGGTACTCGATACAGCAGCAAAGTAATTTTGGCAATAAATATGTAGGTTGTACTTTATCCCATTGGAATCATAGCACCCGCTATGGAAAATGGTGTCTTCTTTGACATACAGCAACCACAAATGTGAAATCAGGAAAGATTAATGTGAAGTTAGGAACATTATATACTTAATGAAAAATGTTATGGGAAATGAAATGGGAATAAAAAAACATTAAGCTAGTTATTTATAGATTTTAAACAAACATATGATATAATTATAAGATTGTAACTAAAATGCTATGGATGAACTAGGCATACCTAAGGAAATAACTGTCAACTTACTTTCAAATGTACAGTTACCTCAAACAGGAAGATGCCGTATCTCCAATCGTGTTTACGATCGTTTTGGAAAGCATCGCCCTGAAAGCTAATACAGAAAATCTCACAGTTTAATAATCAAGGTCTTCAGATTATACGGACTTTCGAGGATGAGTTTAATATAGTAGCGAGTATAATTATTAGTAACAAAAAAACATTAATACATTCAATAGAAAAAGCGCAGAAAAGGGTCCTCCAAATCAACGATAATAAAAAAAATATATGGCTATCATAAGAAGAGCACTACGAAACAGAATAGGACATAATATTTTAATAGACCAGTACAACTTTAAAATGGTTCATCAGCCTAAATAGTTGGGATTTAAGAGCACTTTTAACAAAAACACTACAAAAGAGAATAACAGAATACAAGCTGGCAATGCTAAGTTTTAAGCAAAAAAATTAAATCCAATCTTTATTTTCCTGTTTGACCTTAGCATTAGTTCCCGGTCGTAAAACATTTCTGGGGCTTTTCTTGTGAGTTTTACTTACATTGTTTTTTTATATCCTGATTTTAGTAGTTTGTATTACACTTCTGGATTTAAATTTTCAAACCTTTCAAAATTATATGGGTCTATTGTTACGTTATATGCCCTATTCTACATCGTCTCTTTTGTCTTTTAATGAACATTTATCTGGTTTTCTCGTTACTGACTATTATACCGTTTTTTTTTGCTGGTATGTAATAGCATTACTCAATAGTATTCTAATATTTAATCGATGGATTAAATCCGGATAGCGGATAGATAATCTTTACTTTTTTGGAGAAATTATATTCTAACACACAAAAAACCTATTAAATTGCCAAAACCTTCCTTGGCTATTATATATAATCGTCTGGCTGGTCGTTGGATAATAGAAAGCATGAATGTAGCAGTTTTAATGGCTTGCTAAAATCGGGAAGCAGAGATATCAGTACCAAGTTAATAACTCTTGGAATTGTTGCTTGACCGGCAAAATATTAAATACCAGAAGGTATAACGATAGCAGTCTCACTGCGACCTCGATGGAGAAGGCAAAGCGAAACAACTTCATTATTATTAAACAACATTATATTTTCTAGTAAAATCATCACGATTTTACAGTAAGACAAATTTTCTAATGTTGGTAATCAAAAGATCATGTACGTACCACTGGATTCCCTATTTCGGTATCCAGCAAACTCCTTGTAATAACGATACAGGAAACAAAACACCAGAGATATAAATAAATAAACCAGAGATCTAATAAAATACAGATTCTCGATTCAAATAAATCAAAAATGAACGAACAGCTTACCAAAATAGAAATAACGTCCTTTTAACACGTAATCCATTAACGGTCAATTAACAAAGCAGCTCCTAGAATGATGCTTATGATATAGATTTCATAGGAAACTCTCTCCCGTTCCTAAACGACATCTTCAACAAAGTCCAGAGAGCATGAAAAAAGTTTTACTTAAAATCAACGAGGTGAAAACCAAATACAAGCAAATACACAGAAGAGACCAATTCAATGAATTTAGATAAAACATTAAAGTCAACAACTACGTTTTTTAAAGTATGGAAGACTTTAAATATATTGGATCAATAATCACAGTTAATAATAAAGCCACTGAAGAAATAAAGAACAACTTCAGACCTATTTTAATATAGTGATGCGAATTATGAAGAATGACTAAAACAAATAAGGTTTTATTACTATACTGCTACAAATCCGTATAGATTAGGAACAGATACTGAATGAAGAAAGCTCTTATAAGTCCAGGAGAATTAATTTTATTGACTAAGTTAGATCGGACACAAAATCGGATATCTCAAAAAATTTATATTTCATTTGATTGCAGATTCATAGAAGACCGATCAACGTGGAGAAAAGTTGTAGTTAGCGAAGACTCACCCAGTGTTGTAGCGCTATGTAATGATGACGATAAAAAGAAAGGGCAAATAAAAAAGCAACAAAAATGAACCAATGGTGCAGAGCTGCTTAAAAATCTTGATTGGAAATAATTAATAATTTATATGTATAGGTCATTTCCAGAGCCAATGTGCTAATCGTGCGTAAAATAAAACTTTTTAGACTAAATCTGCTACAGGATTGTGTGACCCAAATACATCCATAGCTATAATCTATTTCTAATGAGTGTAGAGTAATAAAATCTCATGAAGTATTCAAAAGCGCTACAGGGTAATCCGTCAATAATCCGTCAATAAATTCCGTCCGCATTGCAAAATTCTGTCGTTTCATAAAGAGCAGGTAGGTATCACCCTGTTTTAAGGGATTAGTCCATTGTTATCGACAGATAAACACTGAGCCAGAGGCGCGCTAGTGGGTTAATTGACAAAAGAATATGCATTCTTAAAAATCATATTAAAGGAAATAAAAATGTAATACAGCAGAACAGTGTTATTAAAAAAATATAAAATGTAACAATAAAATATATACGAACCGAAATCGGGAAATACTCACAAACACACACGAATGAACTTTACATATTGAAACACTTGTGGGGAGTTTAAATCAATTTATTCACAAAAACTACAAAAACTTTACTGGATACGTTATTACAATTCTACATCACTATAGTCTTCATCCGAAGAACTGTCATCATCCCCTGGTGTTATAATTATAGGGTCAACCACCTGATCGACCAAGTTGTCCAGTTCCCACATTTTATCTTCCTCTTTTAAAACATGCTGGATTGCTTTTTGCCAGTTTTCTGATGTGATTTCCATAATGGCTTGATCAAACAATACCTTGACATCTTTCATTTTAAATGTGGTATTGTGCCTTGCAACATATCCTTTAACTTGTGCCCATATAAGTTCTATGGGATTTAATTCGCAATTATATGGCGGTAGGCGTAGCACAGTTACTTTATACTTTTCTGCTGCATCTTCTACGGCATATTTTATGAAGCGAGATTTATGTTGTTTTACTACGGCTAGTAGTTCCTTCTTTATTGAATTCGTCTCAAACTGAATACCTTTATTTGACAGCCAGTTAATAATTTCTTGCTTTCTCCAAGCTGAAGTTGGTACCTTCTCTATGCGCCTTGAATGGTAGCTTGCATTATCCATAACCACGACCGAATCAGCTGGAAGAAATTTGAACATTTCCCCGAAGTAGTCTTCGAAGACATCCGAATTCATGTCCTCATGATAATCTCCCGTCCGACACGACTCAAAGCTTAACAAACCTTCTTTTAAAAATCCTTCTTCGCTTCCAATGTGAGCAATTATAAGCCTCTTCCCTTTTCCCGAAGGCACTTTAATACCCGTCGAAAGGCCTTCTATGAAAGCTTGGCGAGCACTTGTTACATTTTTATCTTGCCACATTTTTTGGACTATATAACCTTCGTTTATCCACGTCTCATCAAGATAAAAAATTTTCTTGTGCTCTCTGCGGTACTGTTTTATAGTTCTCAAATATTTTCGTCTCCAGCAAATGATTTCATCACTTTCCAGTAATAGTGCCTTTCGATTGTGCTTTTCCCAGGAAAAATTCATACTTTTTAAAGTTTTCCATAAAAGTTTTCTGGATATCAAAGGAATATCGTTATCTTGGCTTATCTCCATTAGTATTTTGTCAAGGGTGGGTATTTCCTTTTTAAAATAAAACGAATGAACTTTTCTTCGAATGTCACGTTTGGTGTCTTCACCTAAGATTTTTATTGGTCTTCCTGATTTTCTCTTGCATGGACTTAACTGGCCTGATATCTTTCTTTCTCGCAATAATTTAAAAATCGTGGACTGTCCAATTCCAGTCATTCGGGCACATCGCTCAACACTTTCTTGTACAGACAAACTAGGGTGATCGTGTTTTATGCAATCATATACATTTAAAATTATAACTTTTTCACCAACAGATAGCGGAGAATTTTTTACACCTCTTTTCTTTGGAGTAAATGTCGCCATTTTATAACTTTTTCACTATTTCTATATCACAATATTACTGTAAGTTTAATTGGTTTAGTAACAATTACTAACTCGAATGTCGAATGATAATAATAAAATAAAAGAGGGATTATAATGAAAGTGTAAGTAAAACCTCATTACGCGTTATTAGTCTTCATGTTGATTTATTTTAGTTCTTAGTAATAGGAGGTGCGTCATACCCTTATCAGTTTCTTCTAATGCTTTTATTCGTTCAGTAAGGAAGTGAATTTGTTTTTATAAATAAAAATGTAATTAGCTTTAATGACCATATAATGGAATACGAGTTTGAAGAATAAGTTAATCGAAAAATTAAATAAAATTGGTTATCACAAAATATCCAAAATATGATATTTTGAGGTACATCAATTTTTGACGACGAAGTTGACATCCGTCCATTTGCCTACGCCCATGACGACACCGAAATTCAGGCAAATTTTATGACACTTCATGATTTATTACTCTACACTCATTTGAAACCAATTATAAAAACTATCGATGTTTGTATGAAAGATGAAAATTTCATTTTTAAATGCTAATTACAATAAAATGGTAAATTTATCGCTACGGGACATACCGATGTCGCGGTGTCTACCTGCGAATTTTATTAATCTCTTTTAAAAGAATATTGGCACGTACACATAATCACATAATTGTAGACGGTATCTTGTACATAAATACTAAGAAGGTTGTCGTTGTTATCTAAGACTAAGTTTGACAATTTACAGGAGAACCATGTTGGAGTACTATTACTGAGGACTCCCACATGAAGAACATTTAGCTGATAGTTGTGCTCCTAAAGCGCATAAGAGTGTTATAGCTCACAAAATGGGTTCAATTACATTGCAATTTTTTAAAGTTTTTGTGATAAAATGAAGTGATTGATTGTTGTTTTGAAAAAGCAAGTTGTTTTTTTATTTTTGTATTCCTATCATTATATAAATGTACCTGATATTGTAAAACCAACAACATTTTTCATAATCTAGTCTGAAATGGGCTTTCTCTTACTGATAACTATCAAAAGTTTTATTAACTTCTCGTTAATATAATTATGTAGGTATTTAGATTTTTATCTTGTTCTTACTATAGTGCTAAAACACAAATGTAGTCATAGTCTACTGTATTTTTTTCGTAGGTTTCATAGTTTTTAACTGTGTGATAGCCTATGTGTCTATAATAACTTACGCATAGAAAATAATAGAATTTTGTACCTCATAATTTATGTTTATTATCCTTTGTTTTTTTTGGAACATCTAAAAGTATAGCAATACATTTTAATTATTAAACAAAAGAGAAAATAAAAACACTTTTTGTGGTGTGCCACTTAACCTTACACAAAATCGTACACAAATAGTCAAATGGTAGTAAAAGTTTCCGATATAGGCAGACGGCAGAGGCATCGCCGCGCACGATGTCCATACTATGACATGTTTTTCATACGGTTTTCGGATCGATTTTTTCAAAACATCAAATATAATCTATTTTTGCCTTTCTTTATTTAGGCTAACCGCTACTGTTTTTTTCTTCAGCGTTTCTTCTTAATCTAGATTAATGTTATATTTACAATTCTTTCTGAAACGAGCTATAATTTTTCTCAAATATCCATATTGTTTGGTTAAGGCGCCTTACGGTTTAGCATGCTGTGTCAGATGCTCTTTAAAGTCTCTTTCAATATTAATATCGTTTGAGAAATTTTTCCCAGATACTTATATTTCGTTAGCTAATCTACCATTTGAAGTTCAATTTTCTTTTAATATTAGTTTAAATGGTCCAGTAGTGTATTCGAACAGTTCAGTTATAAGCAAAATTAGGTGTTGTTGTACACCTAATTCTTTTAGTATCAGTCATAAGTGTATCCATTTGGCTCTGTCGAACGCTTTACGATAATCTATAAAACAAATCTATAGTGGGATATTAAATTCCCTAGACTTTTATACTTTTTTTGGACTTTTATAATAATATCTTTAAAATTAAATGTTTAGTGAAAATCTCTACGCGACTTTAATGCATTAAATATTTTAATTAAAAATCGACATACCAATTGAAATTAGACAGTAAAAAATTATGTCATTAAAGATTGATTTATAAATTATTGTAGTTTAAATTCAACTACGATATGAAACAAATATTGTATGTCATAATCTACAGTAATCGAAAAATTACAAAGACCTTCCTGTTGTACAGTTTTCTTGAATTAATAGGGTAACAAACATTATAATCCTACCGAAGGGGCTTCTACTTTCATAAACTGTTACACGATTACTCTATCCGATGTACGTACATTTATGGACTAAATGTTTCAGTGCCAATGCATTTTAACAAAAAATACTAATTAATAAAAATGGAAACTTAACTTTTCCAAGTTTATAATAGACACTTTATTTTTGAAAATATATAAAGCAAGTAATATAAATTACCGTCTTGTTTATTAAAACTAAAAAGTAAACTAAAGTTATGTGTCGGTTAACAATTTATATTTAACTTCATTAGCCAAATAATCCTGAAATTCCTCCATGACTAAATTGATGGATATTTAAATAAATTTCAAGTTCCAAAGTGTACCTGCTGTAAAATTTGAAAATCTACTACTAATACAATTATTGGCAACATCGCAGGAGTTTAGAAATGTACACAGAATGGTAAATACGGATCCCATAAATGGTTTATCCTTTTGTGGAGTCCACTTAATCCTACATGTTGGTCGGAGTGTACATAAAGCGCTACTCAGATAATAGTATACACGGTGTATATTTTACTGGAGTTAGTATAATACCGTTTTAGAACGGAGCTTACATTAACCGCTAGATGTATATATATATATATATATATATATATATATATATATATATATATATATATATATATATATTACAGCTGCAACCCGAACCGACATGAGTTCGGAACCGCGTTCCTAGTATCAAAGAAAATTAAAAATTTTATTATTGGTCTTAAGGCCACAGATGATCCGTTATGCATCCTTCGAATAAAACGAAAATTTTTCAACATATGCCTGATCAACGTATGCGCGCCAACCGAGGCAAAAGACGAAGAAATTAAAGATCTATTCTATAGTCAGAAGTTACAGAGGTGCAAATATTGACTCAGACCACTTCATGGTAGGGGCCAAGTTACGACAAAGAATTTCCAATGACAAGAAAGAAAGGGGAACTGGACAAGTAAAATATAATTTACATATGCTAAAAAATGAAAACAAAGAGAAAGAGTTCCAGTCACATATAAAAGAAACCCTAGAACACACCTGGGCAGTCGACCAGTCAAGCACGGAAATGTGGAACAACTGCAAGAAGGCTCTGAAATTAGCAGCCGAAAGCACATTGGGAATATTCCGAACCCAAGAAAGAAACGACTGGTTCGACCAAGACTGCAAAAAAATAACGGATGAGAAGAACAAGACATTTAGGACCATGCAACATCGGAAAACTAGGACAACAATAGATAGATACAAAAACTTAAGGAGAAAGGAAAAATGCATACACCGAAAGAAGAAACGAGACTCGGAAAATGATATATTAGAACGGCTCGAAAGCCATATGAGTCACGAAGAAACAAGAAAGTTCTATCGTCAAATAAATATTATTAGAAAATAATTCAAACCGAGAATCAACTATTGTAATGATAAGGAAGGTAACTTAATTACCAACAAAGAGGATATCCTGTTACGATGGGTAGAGCACTTTAGAGAGTTGCTGGAAGGGGAACCTACTAACAATATAGAGATTAAATACCAAAATGAGGAACTCGTGGAACCCCCCTCGGTAGATGAAGTGAAAATATCTATAGAAAAACTAAGAAACCACAAATCCTCAGGCAGCGATAGCATCCCAGCAGAGTTATTTAAGTACGGTGGAGAGCAGCTCACCAAGGTGGTACGAGAAATTGTTTCTAAAATTTGGTTTGAGGAGCAAATACCTGAAGAATGAAGCTTAGGCTTAATTTGTCCGTTACACAAAAAGGGAAACTAATGGGAATGCAATAATTATAACTCCTAAATACAGCATAAAAAATATTTTTTTACATTAAACATTTTGCACGAGAGATTGAAGCCTTATACCAAAACGTTTCTAGGAGAATATCAGGCAAGATTTAGGCGTGGACGGTCAACCATTAACCAGATCTTTACACTACGACAGATCCTCGAAAAAGCGCAAGAGTTTAACATAGAGAGTATCATATTTTTGTTGATTTTAAAGCAACATCCCCCTTTTGAAATACATAAGGGATTAAGGCAGGGAGATGCACGGTCGTGTCAGCTTTTTAATGTCGCCTTAGAAAAAGTTGTACGAGATGCTAATTTAGATAGCAGGGGAACAATATTTAATAGATCAGTCCAAATTCTAGCATATGCAGATGACGTGGGCATTATAACAAAAACCAGGGCGAGAACTGCGAAAATCCTAACTGAGCTAGTAGCAGCAGCAGAACAAATGGGGTTACATAAAAATCAAAATAAAACCAAATTCATGGTGACTAACACAAACACAGGAGCTGAAAATGTTGACGCAGATTTAATCATTAATGAGCAAACCTTCGAAGCAGTCAAAGAGTTCATATATCTAGGGACATCGGTTAACCCCAATAATAACACATCTGAGGAAACAAAAAGGCGAATAATAATTACAAACAGGTGTTATCATGGTTTATCAAAGTACTTAGCTAACAAACGTCTGTCTCAAAAAACTAGTATAAGGTTTTATAGAACACTGATAGTCCCCATTCTCACATATGGATTAGAGGCATGGACGCTAACTAAAATAGATGAATCCGCTCTATCGATTTTTGAAAAAAAGGGTGCTACGAAAAATATTCGGAGCGGTCTGTGAGAACGGAATATGGAGGCGTAGATATAACTTTGAACTGCAGAATATCTACAAGCATACGTTTGGTGGTAAAGATATTACCACTTTAATTAAGCGAAACCGCCTGCAGTGGGTAGAACATGTAGCCCGGGCCCCTCAATCGAACATGATAAAAAAGATTCTAACAGCGCAACCCATAGAAATGAGAAGACGGGGTAGACCAAAGCTGAGGTGGATGGACGGGGTAACACAAGATGCCGAGAAAATCGGAGTCGACAACTGGAAAATACAAGCAAGGGACAGAACAGAATGGCGTAGAAAGCTTCAGAAGATCGAATCCCTCTAAAGGCTCTAGCACCAGATGATGATGACGATGAACCAGTGGTTATGATTTATGACATACGTGTTACTTTTTCCAGAGCCAAATTAAACAGTATACAGGAAAGAGGGTCTCCCTGGGGCAGTTCGTTATTTGTGTTAAAAGGTTCAGACAGTTCGCCCTGAATTCGTACTCTACGTTTACCTTTTTCAAAAGTTAGTTTTGTTAAATTTACCAACTGATTTGGTATTTCTAGCTCTTTTATTGCTTTGGACATTTATCTTCTATTTACAGAGTCGTAGGCTGCTTTGTAGTCTATAGTGTGATGAGTATCGATGCCATATTCCAGTGTTTTTCAAAAAATTTGTTTCAGTGTTGCAATCTGATAAATTAACGATCTACCAGCTCTCTGAAACCAGCTCGGTATTTTCTCACTATCCTTTCTGCATATGGTGCCATACGGTGACATAGTACTGTGGAAAATATTTTATATGCTGCATTTAGAAGCGTAAGTCCTCTGTGGTTAGAGCATTCAAAGATGTTTCCTTTTTTGTGTATGGTGCAAAGGACCCCGTGGGTATTAAAAGAATAAATCTGGTAAATCACATAACAAATACGACAAAAATATATTAATATAAGTATAAAAAAGTATAAAACAAGTACAAAAACCAAATTCATTTTTTAGTGTTATAGGTTACAAAACATGGAACAAATAATTAAACGTGACATTTGTTGCATATCGTTCTCACTTTACTTTTACTCCTTTCTAACTCTCATCTTTATCTTTTACCATCTTTAGTAGAATCTGACAAATGTGTCATGTTATTTTATATCAGGTATTACTTTTCTCTAGTTAGAGGTTAGAACTTTTTACACCACATATGCTAAAAGGTCTAATTCGCCATATATTTCAAGACTGGTGCGGTTACGTCTACAAGAATTAACAAACCAAGATACTACCGAAGCTCCGGTTAAAACTGGATAAATTCGAAGATGAAAATTTTGTACATCTCAGAAGAAGCCAAAAACAATATATAGATACGAATGTTAAGGTGTTTTTACATTTAGATCACTTATTTGGTATATGTAAGGACTGTAAATAATTTAGTTTATTTTTGTACGGCGTTTTTTAGTTTTTTCATTTTTATTACTACTCATTTTTAGAGCTGCCTCGTCTTTGCATTTTGTTTGTTCTTTTGTAAGGCGACCTATATTCCTAATTTAAATAAAAACTGGTTTAAAATATGTAGTGCTATAATTTTTGGTCTAAAATAGTTAACGTATAGTTAGTAATTATATAATTATTATATTAACCAACAAATGTGGTTCCAGGGACCAACGCGACCAGAGTATCCCGAATTTATCACCCCACAAATGTAAAGTTAAGGACTTCAAATGGCAAAAAATATACAGGGTATGCTATTTGAAATTAGTAAGTTTATTGTATTTCTAGAAAAGTACTCTATATTTTCGTTTCTTTTAAATTGTTCTAATTAAATCTTAAGTTGTAAAATATAGTCTATGTTATTTGTGGTATTGATTTGAAAATAGGAATTATTTCTCAAAGTTTTTGTGTTTAAAACATTGTTTTTATATTTTCAAACCAATAAATGATAAATTTACACGCCAGAAAAAAATAGTTGCAGAACAATATTCATCTTTCAAATTATGATGGATAATGATTACTGTTGATTTAACCCTGTAGTCTTAATAAAAATTATTTAGCCCATAACATAAATGCAAAGATCTGTTAGCCAATATTACATGGATTTTAGAGTTTATTATTGAACTAACTCTCTGTATATGCATATAAAATGCAGGTAAACTTGTTAGCTATAAATCCACTATCTACTTCTCAATAACATTCTCAATACCGATCACCTATAAATCACCTTACCGTTGTTTGATATCCTACAAGGCTTTTCTTTTCTCCTTTATTTTCTTAAAGTAGCATCATTTGTTATTTTTCTAAACATGAAACACTGTTCATTGATCCAAGCCACAATGGGGTCGTTTCTTGAACGACGGTTTGAAGTTACATGTGTGTTACGCCTATTTTTTGGGTTTAATGAGCCTAAGGGTTTTTAAGGTCCATATCTCGATGTATCTTTTATTTTAAGCAGTTGTTTTTAGACCATTTATTATTATCGGCAAGGTTTTTTATTTGTATCATTATACAAGTCCAACACTAAACATAAAAATGATACTTTTTAATTTTTTTTAAAATTTAACCTCTTTTGCTATTTGAAATATATTGTATTGAGTTTAATCATGTATAAAAATTAGAATATATACATAGAGTTTAATTACTATTTAACTGGGAATAAGCCACAATTAAAGGTTAAAATACGTTTATTGACGTTTCAATTTCCACTTCGGAAATCGTTCTCAAAATACCGAAGTGGAAATTGAAACGTCAATAAACGTATTTTAACCTTTAGTTGTGGCTTATTCCCAGTTAAATAGTAATTAATTTAAAATGCCACAAGAAAATAGCTTCAGAACAATACATAGAGTTTGTTGAAACAACCTTTAGTCAGTCACATTTTTACTGACATTGAACTTATATTAATGTTTCAAACATTAGATGATCTTGAACAAGTCATTTTAAATGATATGTCATCTACCAGAATAGATAGCACCACCACCAAAAAGATCATCAGCTGTGGACGTAACGTTAATATGTAAGGATATTACTACCAGATCATTATGGTAAATAAATATATATATAAACTAAGGTACACTCGAAGATTGGTAGGTTTTTCGGTCAAAGTGGAGAAATAAAAGACAAACAAGGTGGCTACTTCATCTATTTATTGAAGACGTTTCGCTTTCTGCTCAGAAAGCATCATCAGTTCATCTAAAAAGAACAATATGAAACCAAACATCCATAGAGAAGTTACAATAAAAGTGTGTTACCTTACAAAGACATGTAGCAGTCAATGATGTTAAAAATATGAAAAAGCTTACGAAACTGGACATTTAGAGTTAAAGTTGTATAAAAAAATGAATTGAAACTTGGTATAGTTTGCAATTTAACAAAATTAGCACAGCAAAAGAACATGTGATAAACGTACATGTATATAAAAAAGTTATTATAAAAACTTAAGTAAAAAACATTAAGGTTTATTTTAAAGTGTAAAGAACTAGAAAGATCATGAGAATGCACTTCCAACAATTTATTTAATCAATTAGATTTTAATTTTAACTTTAGGTAATATTATAAGTTATTTAAGATTAATATAGTAATAAAGATAAAATGAAGTTACCAGTCTTAAGCTTACTGAATCTCGCCGGTAAATGAATTTACAGGTTTAACACCCACGCACACAACGTGAATAGAAATGGCCTTGAGGTCAAAATGACCAAAAAAAAGCAAGGCAAACCACCAACCTCTATATAATAGGGCGGTATATTCAAAGAATGTGATAAATTTGGTTGACAACTTTTCGTTAAAAAACCAAACAATGAAAGGAAAAGGTGGTTCAGTAAGCTTAAGACTGGTAACTTCATTTTATCTTTATTACTATATTAATCTTAAATAACTTATAATGTTACCTAAAGTTAAAATTAAAATCTAATTGATTAAATAAATTGTTGGAAGTGCATTCTCATGATCTTTTTAGTTCTTTACACTTTAAAATAAACCTTAATATTTTTTACTTAAGTTTTTATAATAACTTTTTTATATACATGTACGTTTATCACCTGTTCTTTTGCTGTGCTAATTTTGTTAAATTGCAAACTATACCAAGTTTCAATTAATTTTTTTATACAACTTTAACTCTAAATGTCCAGTTTCGTAAGCTTTTTCATATTTTTAACATCATTGACTGCTACATGTCTTTGTAAGGTAACACACTTTTATTGTAACTTCTCTATGGATGTTTGGTTTCATATTGTTCTTTTTAGATGAACTGATGATGCTTTCTGAGCAGAAAGCGAAACGTCTTCAATAAATAGATGAAGTAGCCACCTTGTTTGTCTTTTATTTCTCCACTTTGACCGAAAAACCCACCACTCTTCGAGTGTACCTTAGTTTATTTTGGATTGACGGTCGTACTCCTTTTCTCGATATATATATATATATATATATATATATATATATATATATATATATATATATCTATATATATATACATATATATATATATATATATATATATATATATATATATATATATATATATATTTATATATATATATATATATATATATATATATATATATATATATGTATATATATATATTTTTATATATTTATATATATATAAGAAAAAGTAGTCCAAAGTTTTTTGACTAGTTTGGAAAAAATATATGTAAATACTTTTTTCTTTTTGGGTGTGGTAGTCAATAAAAAATAGAGCTTTGCTAAGGCGTACTATTTATTCTGAATCCAAGCTTTCGGTGGTTTTTTGCCACCTTTATCAAGGTCTACAAAGAAAATTACTATGAAGTAACAAACTGAATGGTGCCAAAAAGGCTGTAAAAAACTATAAAAAACTTACCCGAATGTAAGATTCGTGGCATAAACAACAACGTTAAATAACATGATAAAACTGAGGTTGCAACTAAACTTAAAAATGTTACTGTTAAAAAACACTTTAAAAATTACTAAAAACGTTAAAAGTTAAAAACAAAATGTAGGACGACATGTTGAAAACAGTCGTCGTTGCAGGCTTGATTTCAGTCACATTTCACGAGCAGAAACTTTCTCCACCACTCACTTTCTCTTTCTTTCAGAAAGTAAGAGTAAGTAAAGAAAAGTTTTTATAAGAGACTGCCACACTAGTTTTTTTTATTTAAGTTATTTTTCTGAAGTGCAAAAGTATATGTCAACATTGATACTTGTTTTATAGACTATCAATCCTTGGAGAGAGATACAATAATTTAAAAATCTGGCATAGATAACAAATACTTCAAAATTATATCAAAAGTTTAGTGCAGTTTCAAGATCAAAAGAAAAGACAAAGGTGATCAAAATAAATAAATACTGCTCCTCTCAAAGGCTATTTTATTCCTATTTAAAACTCTTCCGAGTTCCTAGAGTCAACATAAGAACAAATAAAAATCTTAGAAATTCAAATTGAAGTCGTTTCACAGGCATTCGATCTGAATTTAGTTCCAAATGTGATATAAGAAGTATAATTGTTAAACACGAAAATATAAATGTTATTGTAATGCAATATATTTACTGATTCTGACCTTGCATACGGAATGCAAGTTACACATTTTAAATCAAAGAAAGTAAATTGACAGAGCCAAATTCAGTTTAAATGGAAATAAAATAAACGTGTGTTAAAATATATAGTAAATTAAAAAGTACAATACGTTTTTCGTTTGGGGAAAAGTAAACATAAAAATTCAGTTCGGCTAAAATAGCGAAAGTCTAACACTACAATAGGGTATTGTACCTGGTAGAGGTACCAATTTCAACAACTAAGCCCTCAGCTTGGCGATTCATCATATCTCATGATGCTCATGGAAGAATACCCATAACGGACGCCAATACTTGGTACGATCATTTAAGTCTTAAAATAAAATAGTTACAATATATAAATGGGGGTATTTAATTTAAATACTATTAAACAATAAACTTAAATGAAAAAGACCGGCCCTGGCAAGGTATGGTTAAGTTTTACTGATATTGTACTCCTAGTTTTTAATAAAAACAAGTGGTTTTATTAAACAGTTCTTTAAACTTAAAGTGTTTATCTACTAGATACTACTACGTAAGTCATTTATACGTAATTATTATTTTATTATTGTGAAAAGAAAACGTCAAATACTAAATATACACTACCATACAATCATTTTGTGAGGTAAGCTGCTATAAGTAGCTTATAGTAGCATGCGGTTGGTTTGTCACTTACCAGAGTCGGAGTAAGGCCTTCGCCGCCGTAGCTTAAAATGACTTCACACAATGTAAACACACCTTCCGATCTAAGCAGCCCAGTAAATCAACGTTCGGATATCACAAACAGTTATGCATCAGCCGCTTCACATTCTTTTCCGAGTAAGACCCAAGCAATTGTATTTAGTTGTATCGGTAATAATAAACTACAGGATTATCTCATTCCTTTGGACACAATAGTGAACCCAAAAAATATTATTTTTTCATCTAGATTATCTCATAATAGAATCTGCATGTATTTGGCAAACAAAACCGTAGTAGATAACTTCATGACACAACATGGCTCTATAGAAGTACTCGGCGAAGTTGTAATAGACGAGAACAAATTGCTTTTGTCCGTTTACGTCTAGGACATACCAGATTAACGCACTCCTACCTTTTCACAAAGAAACATCCACCTATATGTAATCAGTGTAACGTCCGATTAACAATCGAACACTTTTTAACAATTTGTAGTAAATATGATCAAGAAAGACAGCGCTACAAGATCCCAAACGCTCTACCACAGGCTCTAGGTCAAAACTGTTTCTGTGAAAATAAAGTGAATTATCTCAGATCCATAAACATTTTGTGCAATCTGTAGGTGTTTAACTTTGTTATTTTATATTTTGTTCCGTCGCTAATAACCTTTTGGTGGATGCGACATATTTTTCTAATAAAAAAAATAAACTTAAATAAAATTGATTGTAATGAGAAATACATTTTCCATGTACTTTGACTTCCAAATAATTTTAAAATAAAATTATGAATGATATTAAACTTAATCTCAATCTCAACGTCAATTCCGTATAAAATAATATTTATCTTGAACATGCTACAAAAAAAGATTTTAAGGATCTTTTTAAATAGTAGACTTTTATTATTTATTGAAATAAATTTTTGTCCACAACTAGTTTTAAAAGAATTTTACTAAAACGAAATATATAAAATAAAATTCTTTATTAGTCTTTTAGAATTCTTTATAAATGCAGCATTTAAACGTATTTCTTTTTCTCCGTTAAAAAGACGGTTTTTCATACTAATCTGAACCATTCTTCGCTATAAATTCAGTGGACTCAAATTTTATAAGGGCATAGCGCACATTTCATCAGAATTGCTTTTACGACAAATTTCTTTCTGCGTTCTTGTATGATGTCATTGACATTCATCCGTACCCGCATTTCCAAGGAGTATTTTTGCAGAAAACAGACTTAATTGGGAAACTTTGATTTAGCGGAGTGGATTTTCTTTTGACGTTATACATTTAAAGATGTACGTATCTAATTTTTTCATTTATGTTATAATATATACAACTTGTATTACTTTTAATAAAATCATGTGTTTATAACTCTTAAGGGTGAATCAAACCTAAATTAAACGGAAAAAAAGAATAATTGTGATAATATATTTCCGCGTCTATAGGATTTCCAAACATTTTTTGTACAGTAAAAGTGATTAACTAAGGCACATATGTTAGTCCAGAATATTACGGTAAAAATAATAGAAATGCTCTAGATTGGCTTGAAATTTTAACAGTAGTTAAGAAATAGCTCAAAGATTAAAATCTACTTTAGGGTGAAAAAAGTTTATAAAAAAAAAACAATGGTAATCGCTATTATAGTCAATTTTAAGACAATTCTTCAGAGTTCTTTCTAAAAGACAACATTGGAGTTATTTGGGACTAAAAGTTCACAAATTACATGTCAAAAAATTATGTTTTTTAATGGTTTTTTGCGAATAACAAAAATTTATTTTTTTTTTCAACTTTAACTTGCTCGGATACTATGGCCACTTACACAGGTACTATAACATGAATTTTCATTACACAAACATTAAGTGTTATAGTCAGAATATATTACAATAATACGGAATGATAATAATATGTTATACAATGTCTAAATTAAAATCTAATTATATTTTTTGATATAAGTGTTTATCTCTAAGGAATTGTAGCACAGCTTTTATTTGGTTAGCGTTGTTTAGGATATCTCGTACTTCACTTTTGAGTTTGTTTTGTAATCTTCTGGCCGAATGTTGATGGCATTCAGTAAGAATATGTTTGATTGTCAAATATGATTGGTAGCTTTGACAGGAGGGACGGATGCTAGAGAACATTAGGTAGCCATGTGTGAGTTTTTGAATGTCCTATCCGAAGTCGTGTTATCACAGTGAAATCTCGTCTTAAGAGGGCTGAGGAGTCAAATGTAGGCTGACTGGTTATTGACGGTTGTATGTCGTGTAAGATCCAACGGTTAGAGTTCCAATGCTGCTGCCATGCTGCCATAGGAGTCTGGTTCTTCTTTTAGTATATGACTTTAGGTCCTTACAAATTTGAATTTTATCGGTGATTTCAGGTGATGCTGTAGCAAGTTTAGCATAGTGTACTGTTATGTTTTGGAACAAGATAATTTGGTAAAAGTCTAGGATCTTTTGGACGATTGGATAATCGGTAAATATATATTTGATAGAATGGATTGATGCTAGAGAGTCTGTGTATATAGTAACCTGCTTATTAGGTGAAGATATATGGTTAAAAGCTTGCAATATACTAAATAATTCGCCAGTATGATTGCTGCTGATGGCTGGTATAAGTGATGACTTAATTAGTGAATCAGAGGTTGTAACAAAGCAGCCTACTCCTGTGATATTTTTGAGTCATCCGTGTATAATATTATGTCGTATTTATTTGTAGTTATAATGTCTTTAAATGCATTTATAATGATCTCTTTCGGATGTTTATTTTTATCGAATTTGGTAAGCGAGATGTTAAATTTGGGCGTAAACATGATCCAAGGAGAAGATGGGGGGATAAAGAGGAAGGGTATGTATAAGAGAGATATCGTCTGTGCTAAAATTAGTGGAATAGGTTTTATTGGTGGTAAGGAATTGGTATTGTGGAAACTATACGTGGACATTACAAATAAGGAATGCACTGGATTAGAGAGGTTAGCTGATACCGATACTGCATAAGAGAGTAGCAGTTGATTTCGTTTTATATAAAGAGGAGGTTCGTTAGCTTCGCAATAAAGATTATCTACAGGACTAGATCGAAAAGCGCTACAAAGACGAAGGGCTATGTTGTGAATTAAGTTTAGAAGGTTAATATATGTTTTGGAGGCGGATATATATATATATATATATATATATATATATATATATATATATCCTTTTATATAAAATAAAATCCGCGTATAAAAAACAAAACAAAAATATTTTTACCATAAATTTGTTACTCCGGTGAATAAGTGGTTGTCAATTTTGCATAGTTTTCAGGCGACGGCTTACAAGTTTTGACAACATGTCATAAATCCATTTTATATGTAGAATACTAAAACTTTACAAAACATATGATAGAATAAAAACATATTATTGGTCTCATTCTGTAACTACTAAGTGATTAGGATATTGAGACATGAGACTTAACCATTTGTTCACCTCAATATATTAATGAAAATAAGCTAATCTATGTATTTTATTTTTTGGTTTAACGACTTAAAACATAAAAAAAGAATATTTCTTTATTTAAAATTTAACAAAAACAGTTTTACAGTAAGTTTAAAAACATTTATTCTGAATTAGGTTGTGTATCTTGGTCAGGATCCAATTCCTCCAGGTCAGGATCATTGGCGACATCGATTTTCGTTTTTAGGTTTTGATAAAATGCATGGAATGAAGGATCTATTAAAAGCAATAAAGACAATAAGTCCTTATTCTTTTGTGTGGCCATCGGCACTGATTCGTTGTTAATGTAAGGTAAACTAAATAATCCAGTTGAACGTCCTCTACGAGCAAAATTTATTGTTTTGAATCGATCTTCTTGTCTTAGTGAGCATTTAAATAAAATTTGGCCACTGCTTTGAGCATATTAAAGACATTTCACAGGTTTATACAGAAACCGTTCGCCATCAATATTAATTTTTTTAATAATGAAATGGCCAGGTTTCGTCACAAGAGAATTGAAATCAAAGAAATTCTCTTTAAACATCATTACAATTTCAAAGGGATTTTTCTGCTTAGAAATTCTGATTAACTGTGCCCAGTCGTTAAGATGATTTATTTTTACATTGGTTTTTTTCTTGGCCCTTTCAATAACGAAGTGGTCAGTATCACACTCCGAATGAGTATGACCACTAACCAACAATTTGTGGTTTATCTTCAGGTTTGATTTTTGATTATCAAAATTAAGAAACATTATTTCGCTATATTCCGTTTTCTTTTGTGCCCTTATATATGTGTCGATTTTTTTTTCGAGGTTGGCTAACAACGTTTCCTCTCTTTTAGTGAGTGCCCAGGTTTCTGAGCCATATGTGAGTAGCGGTCTTATTAGGGTTTTATATATTTGGCATTTTGTTTTTCGTGCGATGTTATCTGATCTTAGTTGCCTAATTAAGCCATGGTAATATTTATTTGCAATAAATATTCGCCTCTTCACCTCCTTCGTAACGTTATTATCAGACGTGACTAGGGATCCCAAGTATATACAGTTTTTTACCCCCTCTATGTTGTATTCCCTATTGTTATATTTTGTGGCTGCCTTATTTCTGCGTTTTTACTTACCTGCATATATTCTGTTTTGGTCTGATTGATTTTAAGACCACTATTTTGTGCAGCTCGTTCTATTTGGTGGTATGCCTTTATCATTTCTCTTCTTGATCTTGCGATTATTATTATTATAATTATATTACAAATAAGGGCAGAGAAGCGAGCTCCTATTATGCCCAAAAATCAAAAATAAAAAACATCCTTATAAAACTAATACCAATCATAAAGTTTAACAACAAGTTTAAGTAAACATAAACAATTAAGTATTTTATATAAAAGTTGAATTGTGAGACAATAAATAAATAAATAAATAGAGAAGAATAGAGTCCGAGAAAGAAACAAAAATCACAATCCTATAAATAAAATAAACCGCTATCAAGTTTATTCTTAAAGATGTTAACACTAGTTGCCGATATGGTGTCTTGATCCAAATTCTTCCAGATATTAAAGATTCTATTTGACAAAAAGTTCACCCTGGACCTTGCAGTAGATTGTTCCCTCTTTAATTTGTATCGATGGCCTCTTAATCTTTTGTCTTGATTCAAAGTGAATATGGTGCTTAGGTTTCCAAAATTATGTTTTAAAATACGGAAGGACATAATTAGATCACCTCGAAGACGCCGCTGCTCGAATGTTGTAAGATGAGCCATGGATAATCTCTCTTGATAGTTAGGTCTTACACGGCCGTATGCCAGTCTTGTGGCTTTACGCTGAACATTTTCAAGTAGGATCTTATCGCGAATGAGATCTGGATTCCACACTGGTCCGGCAAACTCAAGAATAGGTCTAACGTTTATTGAGTAAAGTTTACTAACAGAAGTTAGAGATATACATGTAAAACATTTACGGATCAAAAACAGTTTCGAGATTGCACGTTTACACACCGTCACTATGTGATCAGACCAATTTAAGTCACTATTAATTATCACTCCGAGATCATTGTGGGAGGTTACCGAGTTTAAGGGATGTCCATTAATAAAGTACGGTAGTGATGGGTTATTTTTGCCGATATGTAAAACAACGCATTTTTCAATGTTAAGCGGAAGTAACCATTCTGAGAACCATTTGAATATTGCGTCAAGATCTTGTTGAAGAACATGTTGGTTAATAGTTGGATTCACATATAATTTCGTGTCATCAGCGTAAATGGAAACTTTACTGGATACGATGAGCGGAATATCACTAGTGTAGAGACAAAATAGTAGCGGTCCAAGTACTGATCCTTGTGGGACTCCACTCTTGACTGGCTTATCTAGTGAGTGGTCTTCCCCAACACAAACCCTGAAGTATCTGTCGGATAGAAAATCTTCAATCCAAATGTTCAACTTTCCGCGGATACCATAGTGATCCAATTTAGGTAATAATCGATGTTTTGGAACACGGTCAAAAGCTTTGGAGAAGTCTAAGTAGACTACATCGACAGGATTCCGATTGTTTAAATATAATGACCAATCATTTACACAATGAAATAAATTTGTGATCGTTGAACGACCTTTGATAAAGCCATGCTGTTGGTGAGGGATGATATTTTCTTGAAGAAGAAACTCAAACATAGCTTCCGAAATAATCGATTCCATGACTTTGCCGACAATAGGAACTAGGCTGATTGGACGATAATTATTGCAATCAAGTTTATTTCCTTTCTTGAATATAGGAGTAACCAAAGCCAATTTCCAGGACGAGGGGAGAGAACCTTGATTGAAAGAAGCATTCATTATAAGAGATATAGGGATGGCTACAGATTCTGCACATTGTTTGAGGAAAAAAGAGGTAAGTCTGTGTAATCCAGGTGATGTATTATTTCGTAGTTTCCCTAAATGATATTTAATTTCATCTGGTGTGAAAGATATATTGTTGAGAGTTTTAGACAAACGTGGGCACATTATTTGAGGAATTGTATCGTTAGGTTCATTTGTAAAAACCTGTCAAAAATTTGTCAACATCATCTGCAAATGCTAGTATTTGCACGCTTTTATTAATGATTGTTCCTCGTGTATTGACTGTTGTGTCCCTCAATATTTTCTTGAGTACGATGTTAAACAAGATGCATGATAGAGCGTCTCCCTGGCGTAGTCCCTTTTTCACATCTATTGTTTCCGTTTATTCATTTTGTATCTGGATTCTGGATTTTGTATCTGGAAGTAAAAGAAATAGTCAGCAAAACATTAAATAGAAAATTTAAAGAAATCGATAATACAACGGAAAGCACAGAAGATAAGATAGAATCCCTTAAGAAAACAATAGACGACATTAAAGACAATTTTATGAAGAACGAAGAAGGTAAGAATAAGACATGGATGACGACAGAGATTCTGCAACTAATGGAAGAAAGAAGGAAAAACAAGAACGAATACTCCATGTATAAAACATTACAGCGAGAGATACAGAGAAAGATCAGAGAAGCCAAACAGAAAGAACTGGAGAAAAATGCCAAGAAATCGAAATTCTCCAAAGTAAATACGACGACTTCAACGTGCATAAGAAGGTAAGAGAAATTACAGGTAAATGTAAAAACAGAAGAATAAGTAAACTTGTTAATGACAATGGAGAGATAATCGTGGACAAAGAGAGTATCAATGATACCTGGAAAAATTACATAAGAAATTTATTTGTTGATGAGAGAGAGAACCAGCCCCCAATACCTACGGAAACAGGACCACCTATACTAGTGGCAGAAATAAGAGCAGCCATAATATCACTTAAAGAAGGTAGAGCTCCAGGACCAGACGGAGTACAATCTGAATTTCTTAAACTTCTTGATGATGAATCTTTAAGAGTACTATGTAAAATCTTCAATAATATCTATGACACAGGCAATATCCCAAAAGATTGGCTACTTTCAGAATTTATTACCTTACCAAAGAAACAGGGAGCAAAAAAGTGCGGAGAATATAATCTAATAAGTCTAATGAGCCATACATTAAAACTTTTTCTTAAAATTATACATCGTAGAATATACAAGCTATGCGAAGAGAGAATACAAGACACACAGTTTGGATTCATGAAGGGCGTAGGTACAAGAGATGCACTGTTTAGTCTACAAGTATTATTTCAAAGATGCAGAGATATGACTTGCGATATTTACACCTGCTTTGTGGACTACCAAAAAGCATTTGATACAGTTCAACACCAAAAAATGATGGACATTCTAACAAAAGCCCAAATGGATGATAAAGATCGGCGTATAATACAAAATTTATACTGGAACCAATCAGCCACAATAAGAACGAATTTTGGAGGTGAACCAACGGAAATGATCCAGATTCTACGAGGCGTTAGACAAGGTTGTATACTTTCACCTATATTATTTAATCTATATTCAGAGGAAATATTTAGTGAAGCTTTGGAAAAATGCGAACATGGAATACTTCTAAATGGAGAACGCCTAAACAACATCCGTTATGCAGACGACACCGTTATTTTTGCAGACAGTTTGAACAGTTTACAGCAACTGATAAACAAAGTAAATGAAGTAAGTGAAAGATTTGGACTTCAAGTAAATATAACAAAAACTAAATTTGTGATCATCAGCAAAAATAAAGTTAGAGACGCTCAACTACTTATCAATAATACACCAGTGGACCGAGTAAAACAGTATAACTATCTTGGAACAACAGTAAATGAACAATGGGATCACTCACAGGAAATAAAATGTAGAATAGAGAAGGCTAGGAGTGCATTCAATAACATGGCCAAACTCTTTAAAAGCCACAATCTTAATCTGGAGATAAAAGTAAGGCTCCTACGATGTTATATCTTCTCAATATTGTATTACGGAGTTGAATCCTGGACACTAACTGAAGCAATGGAGAAAAAACTTGAAGCCTTCGAGATGTGGCTATACAGGCGAATTCTAAGGATATCATGGACAGGCAAGATAACCAACGAGACCGTATTACGAAGAGTGGGCAAAGAAAGAGAGGTGATGTATACCATTAAAAGGAGAAAGTTGGAATATCTCGGACATATAATGAGAAACAGCACTAAATACAGATTACTGAAGGTAATCCTACAGGGTAAAGTATTCGGAAAGCGAGGAATTGGGAGAAGGAGAATATCATGGTTGAAGAACCTGAGGAAATGGTTCTCCACAACAACAACGAATCTATTTGAAGCATCAGTCAATAAAATAATTATAGCCAGAATGATTGCCAATATTCGGAACGAATAGGCACTGAAAGAAGAAGATCTGGATTCTAATTTCTACTTTTAGAGATTCCTTTATCAATTCTATTAGTTGTGTTGGTATATTAAATTCTTTCATTTCATTTATTAAGAATTCTCGGTTTATACGGTCATATGCGTTTTAAAGTCTATGAAGAGATGATGTGTTTCGATGTTATATTCACTTGTTTTTTCGAGGATCTGTCGCAGACCAAATATCTGGTCTATTGTTGACTTCTGTCTACAGTAGCCACTTTGGTATTTGCTAACTATTTTTTCAGCGTGTAGTCTAAGTCGTTTATAAATGATGTTGGACATTATTTTGTATGCTGTATTCAGCAGCGTGATTCCACGGTAGTTTCCACATTCTAACTGATTTCCTTTTTTATATAATGGTATAATAATACCGCTATTTCACTCCGCTGGTAGCTGTTTATTCGACCATATCTTTCTTACCAATTCATGTATTGTTTTTTGTAGTGCGTCTCTTCCTTCTTTCAGTAACTTCGATGCTATTTGATCCTATACCGGTGCTTTATTTTTCTTTAATTTGTTTACTGCTGCTCTAATCTCGGCTATTTTTGGTGGAGTTTTTTCTCTGTTGTCTGCTTGGTCTAATGGTCTAATGTCAGGGTTCGTCTCTCTCCGATCTCCTTCAAACTTTTCCGTAAAATGTTTTGTCCATCTACTTAGTATCTTGCTGTTCTGTCAATATATTACCTTCCTTATCTCTACACATCGTTGTTCTCGGTTTGAAGTCTTTTCTGTTTTTGTTTAGTCTTTAATAAAATTTTCTTGTCTCTGTTGATTTACTTAGTCCTTGTAGTTCTTGAAGTTCTTTGTTCATATATTCTCTCTTTTTTCTTCGGTGAGTTTTCTTTTCTTCTTCGCGTAGTCGTTTATATTCTTCCTCTGCTTGTCGGATTCTGTGCCCCTGTTGCATCAGTAACTATGCTCTGTTTTTTTGTCTGTTATGATCTGACATTCTTCGTCAAACCAGTCATTCGTTCTTGTTCTTCTTTCTCTACCTTCTATGCCTATTACTTCTTTAGCTGCCTCTTTTATGATGTCTCTGCATTCTTCCTACTCCTTATTTAGGTTTACATGTGTTATTTTGTTTTCTAGTTTGTTGTTTATCTTTTCTTTATACTCTTTATTTTTGTTTATTTCTTTGAGTCCTTCTACCTTGTATCGTTAATGTGTAGAGCCTCTTTCCTTTTTGATGTTTGAAATTCTAGCCCTTACCCCACTTTTCCAAATCCGCATTTGCCCCTCTTCTGGTGCGAAAGTTTATTATATTTGATTGGTGTCTCAATACAAGTCTTCTAATCAAATCATTTATCTTCAAACCACCTCCCAATGACCACCTCTATAGGTCATTCGCGAAAACGCAAACGATAATGGACTTAAAATATATCCCTGTTTCACTACTAGATTACAGTTAAACCTAGGTTTTGTATTCGCGAACATACTTTTTAACAAATTCGGCACTTTAGTAGATAATACCAAGTGAATCAACTTGTAAAAAAGGACCCGCCAATCAAGTACATCAAAAGCAGCACTAAGTTTCACAAAAAAATATAAACAATTTTCACTCCCCGTGCGTGTTGGATTTTTACCATACTTGTAAGATTAAAAATGTTTTTAAAGTTGAATAGCTGTTTCTATATCCTGCCTGAAACTCATTTAAAATGTTAATCTTTTGTATCCACAAGGTAAGTATGGTTAAAGTAAATGCCGCAATGAGTTTGGTTATTGCATTTAAGAAGCTAATACCTCAATAACTTTCTGCACTTTCCATGTTTCCTTTCTTATAAAGAGATTGAAGTATTGCATCATAAAAACCTTGAGTAAAATCTGGTTAGACGAAAAAATTATTAGCAATCCCAAGTACAAGCTCTTTTCCGTTTTATGGAAGAAATTTGTAGAACTCAGCAGCAATTCTATCAGCTCCTGGTGCTTTATTTGGTTTTATCCTTTTAACGCACATAAGTATTTTTTTTTGTAAAAATATACTTTTGAATATTAAAAGTAATTTATTATGGATCATTAACAAGACAAAAATATTAAAAAAAAAATTTCTTTATCAGAACGGCTGGAAAGGGTGGTAGATGCTACTTGTGTGCATTTTGACAAACAACTAATACTTACTGGGCAATGGTATATATACATAGCGAGAAATTTATAAAAAAAATACTTTATTTTGAAAATATAACTAAAACAACTAAATACAGGAATATTTTAAATTTGTTATCTAAGAACTTTCTATCTACCATGGTAGGATGCAAAGCAGTCTTTGCATAAAGCAACTTTACAAACTTCTATCTTTATCTATACAGCCCTTGCTGTCCAATTTTTGACATAGGCCTCCTTTTCCTTCTTCCGCGTCTCTCTATTCTAGGCAGTTTGTATCCACTTCGGGCCTGCGCGTTTCTTCAAGTCATCTGACTATCGCATTTGTGGCCTTCCTCTTTTTCGTTTGTAACTATATGGTCTCCAGTGTATAATCATCTTATTCCATCTGTCGTCTTTCTGTTTTATGGTATGTCCAGCGAACTTCCACTTAAGTTTTGCTATCTACGTTAATATATCGGTCACTTTTGTTTTGTTGCGGATCCAAGTATTTCTTTTCTTGTCTGATAGTCTGATGTTCAGCATTTGCCTTTCCATGGCTCTTTGGGTCTTTGCTATTTTTTTCATGTTATCCTTTGTAAACGTCCAAGTTTGAGAACCATAGGTGAGAACAGGAAGTTACAAACTTGACAAATTAAATTGCTACTCATTTGTTTCTTTTTAGATGAATCACAAAGGGCACAGCATCTATAAGTTCCTTTAGTGTGTAAGTATGAACCAGCATTCACAGTTGAGTTTGATGGAAGTCCAGACTTTTTTCTGAAAGTAAAAGTGCTAATCATATTATCAGCTATTTCGTTGCGGAACTGGTATCCAGTCATGGGCTTAGCACTTGAGTTATTTTTTTTTTCACAGTCTCCTTATATAAAATATAGTTGTTTACTATTGCTGCGTCTAAAAGGTAGTAAAATATATAAAACCAACATCTTAATTTCCATGCGATGGAGTGGTTAGCATGATATTGATCGAATAATCTACTCCACCCATGTATTTGTTATAATCGGCTATTGCCTGAGGAGATGGTACTTGATCTCTATTTCTGGTTTTGTTTGTTCTCAAAACTTGCGTCACTATCACATTTTATGCCTCTATCTTACACACAGATATATCCCCAGAACTAAGCCAATTTGACTGATTTTGGGAAAGCTTTTTATTAACATATACTATTTGTTTTGAAAAATATTTTTTTGTTTGTCTTACAGTGCCACAAGCAAAAGTTTTGTTTTCCAGTAGTTTCTGCATCATTGGTATTGTGACGAAAAAATTATCAAAGTATACGCAAAAACTACTTTTTTAATATTTGGACGTAACTTCTAAAACAACACGTTCTCCTTACATATCAGACAGTGGCTTTTCTTTGACATATTCTAAAATTTAAAAAGTGCACGTCGTTTTCAGTGCCAGTGCCTAAATTTTAAAGCCTGTTTTTATTGGTTTCATTGGCATGTATCGTTTTAGTGATATACCCACTTTGAAAGCACACATGCTTTCGTTAATGGATAGATGACTTTATGGTGTAAAAACATTTTAAAAGGTCTCTAAAAGGTAGTTTATGAGTGGTCTAAGTCTGTAGAGCCTATCAAGCTCTTTAGTTTTAACTTGGGGCATATTTTCATTATTGTTTAGATCAGGGACGTATTTATAGTTTTTTAATGGGGGGGGGATCCTAATTTCCAAATTAAGTAAAACCGGGGCTTGGTTTTGAAATACCTTTGAAAAAAGTAATAAAAACAAATTTCTAAAAATTTTATTAAAACTTAAAATACCGTTTTACAAAATTAAATTCATTCTCTTCCTTCTTTCAGCTAACTTATTTACAATTTCTGAGGAATTTAGACCTATTGTCACATTCCGATGAATACTCATGAGAGCTAATCCTGTAAGCCTCTGGTCTCCCATTCTATTTCTAAGATAAGTTTTTAACCGTTTAAGAGATGAAAAAGTACGTTCAGGTGTGGCAGTAGATACTGGAAGTGTTGCTAAAATTTGAAGAAGTTTCCTAACCGTTGGAAAAAAAATTTCATCACATCGGTCCATAGCTTCTAGTGCAGTAGACGGCTGTTCTTGATTGCACCAGTGGTTGTGCCAAAGCTCATACTCACTTACTAAATGTTTTATTTCAACTTCCCTGAGAAATATTTCTCCGATTCCTGCTATACATTTCTTTGCTCTCTCAGTATTTTGGGTGCGATCTGGTAGAAGCAACTGAATTCCTGAAATTGCTTCTTCGTGAGGTTTAAAGCGAGCATCAAGCTCGGTCACTACATGTTGTATAAATGGATAAAATATATTTCGCCGATAGTAAACTTCAGCAGTGTCCCCTGGTATATTATTGCGGTTCAATTGTCTCCTACTTACTCTTGGAACAGTTATATCTGCTGAAATTAATTTTTTTGCTTCCTCAAAAAGATTTGAGAATTCACGTTCGTTACGAAGGTTCTGTAAAGTGGTTTTTATTGTTTTTACGTAACTGCAAGAGTCGGTTAAATCTACATTGACTTTTTGTAGGGTTCGGTTTAAGCTTGACGTATAGGAGAAAACCTTCCTTAAAATAGTTAGTGAAACTATAAATTGACTGTTTTCCATTGCGACTTGTAACTGGTAAGCTTGGGTTGCAATTTCCCTTCCAGATTCTTGAAGTTCTTGAAGCACGGAATTTACTACAGGAAACATCTCAGCAAATCTTTCGACGGCTGTATGTTTTTCTGTCCAGCGTGTCTCACAAAGCGAGATAAGCGTTGAATGAGGTGCTTCAATCTCGTCCGCAGTTCTTTTTAAAAGTCCATCCCGGAGTGCAGATTGCCGAAAGAAGTTAATTATACTTTTAATAGTTCCGATGCAGTTTCGTATTGCAGGGATCTCGCATGAATGACCCAAAACTAAGTTTAATGTGTGCGCCACACAGTGTACGAATAGTGCTCGAGGATATTTGTCCATGATTATTGTTCTTACTCCTTTAAATCGTCCGCTCATCACAGCCGCACCATCATAGCCCTGGCCAACTAAATTCTCCAAATCTAATCCAAACGACTTAAGTTTATCGATGATTGTCGTAGCTAGAGCTAATCCTGTTACTTCATCGACGTGTATAAATTCAATGAAATCCTCTCGAATAAGTGCCTTTCCAGAAGAGCAGTCTACATACCGAAGGCAAAGTGAGAGTTGTTGGTGACGCGAAATGTCTTGAGTTTCGTCAGCAAGTACAGCAAAGAAACCTGATTGTTTCACTCTATTTATTATTTGCTCCTGAACAGCATTTCCACACAAATCAATAATTTCATTTTGAATGACGGACGATGTGTACATAGCCCGAGAATGATTGCTTTGAGAAATAAGGTGATTTTTAAGTACTTCATCACCAGCTTGCGCACGAAAACGAAGTAGTGCACAAAAATTACCGTCATTATGTAGAGGATCTATAATACCGATTTCACCAGAGTCTTGATTTCCTCTCAAAGGCAATTCCTGCCGTCCGCAAAATAAGATTGTGTCCACTATGGCACATAGCCTCTCTCTATTTTCTCGGGCAATTTTTTTATTTTCTTCATTAAACGACTCTGTAATATCACGAGTTTGACCTTCCATAACGCTTACAAAATTTCTTGCCCGTTCAACAGCATATTTATGATAATTTGTATTTCGATGATGTTCCATTTTTTCCAGAGCTTTTTTCCAGTTATTAAATGGTTTTGTGACAAAACTTCCAAGTTTTTGATCACCGCGACCACCTTCGGTCTGTCCAAATAAAACGCACATTTTGCATAATGATGCAACATAACATAACACATAACACATAACACATAACCTTGTAACATATTTGAATATACTAACCATCGATTCTTTTGGGTCCAATGACGTTGAAAACAAAGTTTTCTTTTACCACAGACGGGGAACTTAAAAGTCTCTGGAGGGGTCCAAGTTTCTTTTAAAACTGTTAATTTTTCTTCGTCATTTTTTGGATTATTTGATAAACATTTACCAAAATCGTAGTCCATACCAGAATCCAGACCAGCTAAAAAAAATGCTTTAAAATGGTGAGAGATTAAAATTAAAGTAACTTACCATTGCTTGGTTCTCTGTTTCTATCTGAGGTGGAGGGAGTTGGAGCATCCCCATCTGTACTAATATCCATACTCGGCGTAGTTAGGATGTTATCGTTTTGAGGATTCGGTTCATCATTAGTTTTCCCCTTCTTTGGAAAAAATCCCAAAAGCGACTGCTGTAAAGTTCGTTTCATACTTCTTTCACTAAAACATTAATATTAAGCAATATCCAAATAATAATTATTATATTATCTATATATACGTAACGACACTGTAGATACTTACACAAACACCACAAAAATTTCGACAAATACAACAGTTTACTGGATTTGTACTTGTACGATAGCAACAAAATAAAGAAAACAATACACAAATCCACATATGCACCGGCCGGCCGACAAACAAGACTGGCACTAGACAGACAGCACTAGACTGCGACTCATATATAACCACCGTTCAGTGATAAAATAAGTTGGGTCACTCTCGATTTAGCGCCGGTTTACCTGCCCCCGTCGTCTCACGCCCCGTACCTACCAAATTCTCACCGGTCAGTCCTCTCTAAATTTCTATCGTTCAGGCACCGTTCAATGTATTTGCGGAGCGTTCAATATCATTTATGACTACCGGCAAAAAATCTTTCGGCAAGAGCCGAGATCAAAAGAGTGAACCTACTATTTGGAATAGGTGTACGGTGATATAACTACTAATAGCGTTCTAATTCTAATAGGTATTAGTTTATCTGTATCTACGCTGCTACTGCGGACCGACAGCATCCGTGCGCTGACTCATTAATTTATTTTTATTTTTTATACATGTAATATTGGATTAAAAGTAATAGTTTTGCATGGACTGCAAGGAGGGGGTTTGAACCCCCTAAACCCCCCCCATAAATACGTCCCTGGTTTAGATACAAAAATAAGACTTTCGGAAACCTTTTTAATGTAAATAGTTTAGTCACACGTTCAGCATGGAAGTTTTCGTTGCTGGACCAGTATGACCTCATTATTAAAAGGCTGTGATACCCCATGACTATACGTATTCTCAAGAAATGGTCGAGTTCTTCCATATCAATAAAAACTTGCGAATTCTTCTGGGTAGCGTAGAGGTTCGATTCTTTGGAAATTGTTTGAAAGATACTTTTACTAAAGAAAACTCTGAAGATGTCGATTGGCTTACTCGAATTATTGTCCACATTGACGCTTGAAGACTCAGTACAACTAAATGATTCGAAAAAGAGATTTAGGACGTTTTTCTTGGACCATACAAAAGATTAATTTAAAGGAGCAGGAGGGTGTTCTCCTTTCTCGTCTATATCGGCACGATTTAAGGAATCTGTTGCTTGAGATAATGCTAGCAGTTGTTCATCCTTGTCTTCTTTATTGAAAAACTAGTTTTAAGGAAATAACCTAGCCAACTTGGGATTAAAACCAAATCCATCATCTGGATCAAAGTCAGGATCTTGATCCGAATCATCAAAGTCTTCGTTTCAGCTAGAATTATTTGTCTTTCTTGTAAAAGTGCTGTAGTGAAATACTGGAACATGTCGGCTGGCTGCTAATTCTAGTAATCGAGGATTGTGACGGAGTTCTGAAAATTGAGCTTGTCTCAAGGAAATTGTCGTCTGCATCCTCATCGTCATCAAATTCGGAAAGACAATACTCTTTATCACTATACTGGAGTTCAGCTTCTGTAAGCGGTCGGTTTTGAGACGTCTAAAAACAACATAAATAATGTACTTTAAAAACTGTAATGACAAATAGGCCTAATAAATAATTTAAAGTCTTGTAGAACTTTGTCTAGCAAATAAAAACTAAGCTTTGCTTTAATGTATACGTTCAAATTTTAGTATTGTATACTAGCGTAAACTACGATCTTGAGATTTTTTTGGTTTAGTACGTAAAACAATAATCTTTAGTTGGTACAATCCTCAAAATGATTAAACAAATATTTTCCTAGCACTAATGTCTAAGTTTCATAGAAAATAAAATAAAAAGAAGTAATATAAGAAAATAAAAATTATTTGTAAGCTGCGATAAATAAAAACAATGAATTTTTATGATAAATAAACAACTATTTAAGTGCTTTTAAAGAATTATGTGCTAGTTAAAAACATTGAAAAAAGTACATTTGACAATTGCCTTCAATTTTTGTCCAAGTATTTTATTCAAAATGACACGTGTGCAAAAAACAAAAATAAAATTGAACGATTTTTAACATAGACTGTTGCAGAAAAGCACGCTGGTATCTTATCATACCAGTATTGTAAAAAGTACGTCGTTTCCATACCGCATACAGGTTTTCGATATTCATACCTACCAGTAAGAATTCAGTCTATCGACTGCGCCTATTAGAATTATTTTCACCGCAACTGTGATGACAAAATAAGCCGTAATAGCTTGTGGTATATATAGCTACCAGAGAGCGTTAAAGCATTAAACAATGCAATGCTATTTGAAGTTCTTTCATACTCAAAATATAGACTTCCATACTTTTAGATATTTTATTTGACTTTAAGTTTATGTAGGTACTCGATGTGTTGGGCAAATATAAAATAATGAAAAGAGGTTCGTAATTCGAACAGGTAGTATGTTTATTATATGGTTTGATTATATTTTTATGTCAAATAACATCAAAGGAAGACCTATAAAAAGGATAATAAATTAAAGAACTTTAGAAACGCCAATCCATATTTAGATACTTTGTTAAAAAGATGTTTAAAATTCTTGCTTTGTTCTTTTGCAGGCCACAAATTAATTTGAATTGTATTCTATTTCACAAATTTCCCATAACCTATTATAAAATAATACGAACATAAACCCCACCTGTAAACATTTCAATAACAATGAAATATCGTTGGAATGAAGCAGTCTCAACTCAGTATTCATCGTCAATGAATTATTATTCCATGAATTATTTCAATAAGGATGCCTATTCATCACCCCAAGGAATATAAACGATCCCGCGAAATCATTTCCTGGAATTTTGAATAAGGTCTAGGAGACCCTATATTGAGAGAATAATTAAACTTGTAGCAAGTCACTCTAGACGAGAGAAATAATTGAAGTTTAGGGAAATTCATAAAATTGGAAATTTTGTCAGTTCTTGATCGGGGTTACAGTTATCGTCAATCAGTGTCAACGTTATAAAAATATTTATTTTTCTTTTTCATTTTAACCAATTTACGGTACTTATTGTGTTTTTAACGAAGATTTATATTACTGAACAAATCGGTAGGAAGAAACAAGGACATTGTAAAGAAATGTTAAATAGAATTATTACATAAAAGTCTTTTTTATTATTATATGCATACAATGCAAGCTGATATAAACAATAATAAACAAATTATTTAAAATTTGATAGACTCATTCTTTTTTTACGGAAAGTTTCTAGTACTATAAGCGTATTTTCTTTGTACATGGTACCTTGGTTAGAGTACAAACTTGACCAAAGAACTGTCCTCGTTTACTCGGTCTTGGTCCTGGTAATATGGTTCTTAACCTTTTTAGACCAAATTTTTTTTATGGAAAAAACACAGTAGTAGTAGATTTTACAATTTGTAGTAGGCAGTTGTCTTAAAAGTCATATTACATGTGTATTTCTTTAAATTTTCATTTAGTTTGAAAAAAAAAAAAATAGCTGTGCTTTATTATGCACATGGGTGTACTAGGGTAAATAAATTTGATCGATAGGGAACAGAAACTGGCAAGATTTACTAAAACTTTTAATAAAGAAATTAGATTAAGACACAAAAACTAGTTAGTAATAAAAAAATGTAAAAACTCAAATGTATTTCAAAATGTACTAAAGACTTAAATCAGCAAAAAATTATTTTCTATGAAACAAAGAAAAGCAGTTTTTATGTTTTTTGTATACAAAGGTGTACATTGCATTTATCAAAAAAAAGTGTGTCTTTTTATTACAGTTGGCATGCTTATACCTTTTTTCTTCTTTGTTTTCATTTAGTTGGGGCATATGGTCAACGGAGTCATATTGAACTTCTTTAATTGTTCTAGTTTCTTCAAGGTTATATTTTAATTTTTTTCGTGCTACGGGTGGTGTTGAAGTAATTGATCTGTCTCTTTTAATGCGAGAAATTGGTTTGTTTGCCTTAATCAGGTATTCAGCAAGCCTCATTTTGAAACCTAGAAGGATTAATCGACATTTTTTTGGAATTTTTAGTGCGTCACATTCTTGTCGATATTCAAACCAGCTATTTACTGCAGACAAGTGTACGGCATGAAAAATCATTCGGAGGGTACATTTTTTTGAACAAATATACATTTTGTACACACTGATTATTTGATCTAATAGATCAACGCCACCCATCGAATGGTTATAAAGCCTTATTACCTTAGGTCTTTCTACATCTTTATACTTTTTTTTCTTATCCCACCGCTTAACTACATCAGTATTTTTATTTCCAACAAAGTTAGAAGCCAGAAGCACACTCCGATTATCCTTCCATTTGACTATAGCTACATCGCCATCTTTACTTGTTACTTGATCTGTAGTTCTTCTACCATTTTTCGACATTTCTTTATCGGTTTTCACATAAAAGTTGTTGAACCTATTGCCTCGAATTGTTCCATCTGCTAATTTTTTTTTTGATTTAAGACTTAAAGTAGTTAATACGATGAAAAGTAATTATCGTAATATAACTTGTGACCATCATTACTTATTCTTTCGGTAAGATAAAGAATTATTGTAGCACCAAATCCAAACCGTTTTAGCAGATGATCATTTAAGCCAGTATAAGCTCTTTGATATAAAACAGAATCATAAGCGATGTAAGACTTTCAGCATAGGACAAAAAATTTTACCTTTAGGGTGTAGGTTTACCCTTTTAGTATTAAGTTGACCAATGGCCCCTAAATGATACCATTTGTTCATCAATACATAGGTTTTTTTCTAACTTTAACTCTAAACATCGTTTCCTGATACCACCATACAAAGGACGTACTCTATACAATTTAACGCTACAGTTATTGGGGATTATCAAAGTATTTACGCAATATAAATTTGATCAATGTTGAAAAAATAGGTTTCTTGTCATTGTTTTACTAAATATACTGATATGTAAATTTTTGTGCCAATGTAAATAAACTTCTGGAAATTTTAGGGAACCGGATATAATGAGTAAACAAAATAAACTTGTAATTTTCTAAATCTACACATATATTTTTGTACTGTTTTTTCGTTCTGAAAAGCATACATATTGGTAAAAGTTGACATCTGCTCAAACTGCTGTTCGTCTATATGTTTAGAAAAAGATGAAGGATCACGAGTCTATTTTCTTAAGGGCGTTGTAGGGGTAGGTTGTTGTTCTTTATTTCAAACCAAATCTGAAAGTTTAAATTCTTTCTCAAGCCATTTTACAGATTTTTTGTTTGTTACAAAGCTAAAATTACCTTCTTTTGAAGAAGATGGTCCATCACATAATAAATCGTTTTCATCAGCCTCATGTGACCCAGATGCGTTCTCGTCATCATCGTGTGACTCAGAAATTTAAATGTTTGTGCACTCTGTGTGATCAGCTCCTACACGAACTTCTTTTTTCTTGCATAATGAGAGCTCTAAAATGTCAGCTTTATCTTTCTCTTCATTACAGTATGACACAGATAACTCATCAAGGGTAGATCTTAATTTATCGACACCTACACGAACTTTTATTTTACTTGACAAGATTTTTGTAATTTCTTCCTGCTCATACGCGTCACTGAGTTCAATATCAGAAACGGTATCCACTAATTTGAATAAAATATCACAATCTGTTTCATTTTCTGGATCATATTTTCTTAAAATAAAAATATTTACATAGACTTTAGTAAATCACCTACCAAAACTTACATTTAAAATAAAAATATGTAAAAAACGAAAATATACCTAAAATTTTTTAAAAATGTGCATGTATATTAATTTATTACACCTAGCTCAAAAAAATTAAATTATATATGAAAATATATTACTTTGCATTTCAGTCCAATCCTAATGTTTATAATGATGTCCAACAAATAAAAACCAATTTTTTATTGGTATAAATATTTTTTTCTACCAAATACATATAAACATAAATTCTTTTATCGTTTAACCACACAATGAAACTATAAAATGTTATAAAAATTATGTAAAAGCAAACATATTTTCTTATATTTTTATTTACTTAGCATAAGGAAGTTTTCGATCGTCCGCCATTGCAAATAAACAATAAAATAAGTTCTCGTTACAGCCACTGTTGCGTCACGATTATAATTCAGTTTTAAAATAAAGGCTCCCACAAGTGATCTACGTAAGTTTCCCACATTAGTATTTAAGATTTCTTTAAGATGGAACTAGCTGAAATAACTGTGCATAATTAAATAGTTAAGCTACTAAATACACCAAATAATTATACTATTATAAATGGTTTCTCTAAATAATTACTCTAAAAAAAAATTTTATGACAACAAGGATAATTCTAAGACGAGAGTCTAATTATATACATAATTGTAGCCTACGCTGTTTTCTGTCCACTGCTCTTGTAATCCAACTTATTTCAGCATGTCCCTTAAGATCATCACTAAGTCAGATCTAAGGTATTTATTTATTACACTTGAATGTGTCTTCTTCTTCTTCTTCTTAAAGTGCCCTCTCCTCAATGGAGGTTGGCTACTACAATTTTAAACTCTTCTCTATCTTCAGCTGTTCTTATTAGCTGTTCAAAATTTAGCCCTGTCCATTGTCGGATGTTTCTGAGTAGTCTTTTCCTTCCTAGGCCTCTCTTTCCCTCGATTTTTCCTTTCACTATAAGTTGGGCATATTGGTACTTATTATTTCTCAGTATGTGGCCTAGGTAGGATGTTTTTCTAACTTTTACTGTGTAAGTTCTCTTTCCTTGCCTATTCTATGCAGCACTTCTTCATTTGAAGTATGCGATGTCCATGAAATTTTGAGTATTCTCCGGTAGATCCACATTTCAAAGGCCTTTAGTTTATTTACGGTTGATGTTTTAAGGGTCCACGTTTCAACTGCATATAGAATAGTCGACCAGACGTAGCATTTTGATAAACGTAGTCGAATTTCGACTTATATGTGTAGATTTATATTACCGCAAATTCTCCTTATTCCTTAAGCCCTTGTCAGGGCATACTGACACTCCAAATATTGTTAGCTTGATGTTTCCAAAGCTAGATCCACCAGCAAACTAGAGCCGATTAGCATCAACGACCAAAGAATAATGGAACTATGGATATGAACCAGGACATGAAGGGATTATCAATAAAGGAAACAAGGAAAATAGGGAAAAATAAATATCACCCAAGTATAATTCGGATAGGTTCCTTAAGCATAAGACGTACTTATGAAGCAGGTGCCCTAAAATATACAGTGTCAGTGATGAAACAATACAAAGTAAATATCCTGGTTATACAAGAATCAACTTTTTCGAATTAGCGTTTTCAGTAATGTTGTGGAAAACCGAATATTAGAAACGAGTTTTATAATTAGTGACCGTTTACAAAGTGCGATAGTGGAGTTTGAGCCAATATCTGAACGGATTTATAGGCTAAGACCAAGAAGTAAGACTAGAATGTGCATGCGCTTTTAGAGAATACAGACCACAATATACAACAGGATTTCTATAGTAAGATTGAACTTATATATAATCAAATTCCAAAATATATTATATTATATTAGGTATAATATAGAAATGATTGAAGCGGTAAAATCGTTGTACTACCGTTTAAAAAAGAATTAAAACAGGATATCTGATAACATCGGAATTCAAAGTGACTAAAGGACTAAGACAAGGATGCTGTATATCCAAGGATTATTATATAAAATATAATAATATAATAATAATATTTTATATAATATAATAAAATATATTATATAAAATACACAGAAAAGGAAAGGCATAGCCTTACTGAACAGCGTACTGTGGGATAAAACATCTCTAAGGAAAATAAAAAAAGAATATACAACATCATAATAAAAAGTATCACAACATATGGATGCGAAGTGTGGCCCCTAAAATACAGAACAGAGAAAATACTTAAAGCAACAGAAATGGACTTCTGGCGCCGCTCGGCGGGAATCTCCAGACGCAACAGAATAAAAAACGAGAGAGTCCGAGAAATCATGGGGGTTACACATAATATTGTTGATGACATCAAAACGACACATCTCAGATGATACAGACACGTAAGGAGAATGCTGGAGAATAGACTATCAAGACAAAATCTTGAATGGCAACCAAGAGGTAGGCGGAGACCAGGAAGGCCTAGAAGAAGTTGGAGAGAAGGAGTTGATAAAGAAATCAGGGAAAGAGAACTGGAACTATAGAACGAGATGGAGATTGGAAATCGGAAGATGTCGAAGAACGTTGTAAACCGACATTATATATATATATATATATATATATATATATATATATATATATATATATATATATATATATATATATATAATATATATATATATATATATATATATATATATATATATATATATATATAAAGGTGATATATATATATATATATATATATATATATATATATATATATATATATATATTATTAGGTGATTTAAACGCCAAGGTGGCAAATGAAGAAATGTACCTAATAATATAGCTAATAATAAGGACGGTAAAAGCAAATATGACGAAAGTAACGAGAATAGAAAGTTGTTGGTAGGTTTTGCACATGAGAATATCTTAAAAATTATAAGTACTTATTCGATCACAACAAAATTCTCGAAAAAAACCTGAATCGCTTCAGGCACACGGTAGAACACGCAACCAAATCGACCACGTCCTAGTAGAAAGCAAGAACACGAAATTAATATCAGATGGTAAAAGTTATAGAGGGCAGACGCGGATTCCAATCACATATTATAATCTGGAAATTAAAAGAAACTATCTTAAAGGTCAGAAAACACAGAATATTTTATAAAAAATATGACGTCGCCAAACTAAGGAATAAAGACACCGCTGAGAACTTCCAGGAAGACGTAACAGCAAAACTACTTCAAAGCGAAAATCAAAGTGGCATCAAAATAGAATGGGGAATAATATAAAAAGCTACTAAGGTAGAAGTGACAAGATAAAGAATGGTTTGATGCCAAGAAAAAAGCCTCAACAAACGAAACGGGACACGACTAAAATATAGATAAACCAAGTGACGAAAAAAGAAATAAATATGAAGCAGAGAGAAGACATGCAAAAAAAGTGAGTAAGAGAAAGAAAAAGGAGCATGTGGATAAAAAGGACCAAGAGAGTTAAAAACATTATAATAATATAAATGTGAGAACCTTCTAGGAGGAGGCAAAAAGGAGGAGTCACCAAGGTGCAAGAAAACAAAATTACTACAAGAGTAATAAAGAAGTTTACCTAATAGGAGATAAGCAGGGGACGCCAGATATACGGCAAACGCATTTCAGAGAGCTGCCTAATGAAGAACTAAATATAAGTGATGAAAGGCAAGTGGAAATGTTAGGCAAATTTATCGACTTAGTGAAAACAGTAGAGACTCCTTCCGTGGAAGAAATAAGAGAAATCATTTATAGCACAAAAAACGATAAAAGTGCAGGCAGCAATGGTTTTTCTGCAGAACTAATCAAGCGAATATGTAGCTTGATGACAAAAGTCTGGGAGCGAGAGGAAATACCGGAAGTGTGGGAGGGGCAATGGTATGTCCCACTCATAAGAAATGTGATAAAGTAGTGTGCGAAAACTACAGAAGTATCACTCTTTTATGTAACAAATAAGGTACTCGCCAGAGTTATAAGAAGTAAACTGGAAATGTATTTAAACAAGCAGGTTGGTGAATACCGTTGAGTATTTAAAAAGAGCAGATCCACCATATATCAAATATTCGTATTGAAAATGATTCAGAGCAGTACATACGAGCAACAGTTAAAACTAAACCTCCTCCTTCTCCTAAAGTTTTAAGCAGATTTACTATATGGTAACGAAGGACTCGCTAAGAGTTGCTGACTCTGAGATAAGGTCTCTCTATGGCCTTAGGTAGGAACTGACCCTGTCTACCCTACCGAGAGCTGCTACCCAGGAGCCATAGAGAGACCTTGTCTTAGGGTTAGCATAGTCAGCAATCCTTGGGAGTCCTGCGTTACCATTTGCAGTGAATCTGTTTAAAACTTCAACATTATTTAAATGTATCAACAAATATGTAATAATTAACACAATTTCAGGTAAGGGTTTATACACACATTTAACGGCTTTACGCATGTATACCTGGCAAATGCACTGATAACGGACTTAGTCCTAAAAAGTTCTGTGATGCAGCCCGAAAGGGTTTTTTTTAGAATATTCCTTTTATGAAGGTTTTTTTAAATAAAAATTTTTGGCATTTATGGTATACGACCGACTACAGGAATTGCATTTTCCTTGTCGATTCCAAATATTTATTTATTAGAATTTGATTTTTTAGCGAAAATATTAAATTTGCATTAGTTTTTTGATAATAGGTTTTAAACAAGAATGTTTAAACTGGCCACTGTAAAGTTTATTAATTAATAGCCTGTTAATAGCATTCTAATATGAAAGCCTATAATTAAAAAAACATTAAAATTCCACAGTTTTTCTAGAGTATTAGAAACAGATAATATAAAATGAACCTTTCACTATTATTTCGTTAAAACCATTTAGTATTCTATTTGTATTTGTATATTTGTATATATTTGTATATTTGTCTCTATTAAATATCAAATATCTTTAAATATTTTTATAATAAAAAGAGAACTTTCTGCAACGTACGGTTTACTTTAATTATTGGTAACACAGAATAAAAATATTCCAACACACAATTTCAATTTATGCTAATTCCTTAGAGTGCCAGTGATTCGTGGTCGTAATAGACGTATGGAATAATCATTACCTAAAGCTATCTTGGGTGTTGGATATCGGCCTGGAGCATTCTCGAGAGATCGGTACATCGAGAGGCAGTGGAAATTTTCCCTGGCGACCGCAAGTGCTCCGGGTTCTTGGTATATGGCGTCGACAGCGTCCCGACACTGACAAGGACAATTTTGCAGGATCGATAATGAATAATTTTATTATAATAAAAAATGAAAGACGGCGACTGAAAAAAGCAAATGACATTTGCGTAGATAATTGATTTTTTGCCAAAGTACAGTTCGATTGGCAATGTATGATAATGGGCTCATTTGAATTTTGCTTCGGCAGGTAGAAGAAATAAACTAGTTTATCGGAATTGCTCAGAGAAGGCAGGAGCAATGGCGTTAATATTTTATAAAAATTGAATTTGATACGAATACGTCTATAAAAATAAATTACATCAGCTCCAAATATTTAATACATTTTTTGATAAAATACTTTCTGAATATCATCAAATTTATCACGCCTTTTTTATTAAACCAAACGTTAAATTTTTATGCAAAACTTAACCAATAAATAATCCTATTACATTGACGAGCATAATCCCAGCATATTATATTTGCAATGCAACAATACCAAATATATGGTTTACAGTATAATTCCTATTAAATTAAAATCGGGGTACTGTTCGTGATTACACTATGTTTACCCTTTGCCCTAATTGAGAATATTTGATTATATATGGTATTGTAAATATTTTGCGCTGTTTTTGTCTATTTCTATTTTGATTTGCACTTACTACAATGAACATGTTTGTGTTAACCATTGTCTCAAATTTTTATTTCTACTAATTTTTCTTTGAACACCATTTCCTTAATATTAACGATAGGTTTGTTAAACAATGCTAATATCTTCTAAAATATTAAACCTTAAAACAATTAATTACAAGATTTTATCTTGTATAAATCCCCTGGCTGCGATGATATCACGGGAGAGCTCCTTCAGAACATGGGAGACAAAGAATGTTACATAATGTGGAAACTTTGTAATAAAATTTGGAGATGCGGAAAGTGGCCCAGAGAATGGTGCACATCATTGTGCATACCAATCCATAAAAAAGGAACAACTACAAAGTGTAGTAATTATCGTACCATCTCACTGATTTCCCATCCAAGCAAAATATTACTAAGAATCATTAAACGCCGTTTGCAACAATACTTAGACAAACAAATTCCCCAAGAACAAGCAGGCTTTGTCAAAGGGAAGGGTACAAGAGAGCAAATCCTTAATATGCGGCAGCTCATAGAAAAGGCCCGCGAATTTAAAATTCCAATAATAATCTGTTTTCTAGACTACCAAAAGGCATTTGATTGTGTGAAGTGGGAAGTTCTCTGGACAGTTCTTCATGAGATGGGAGTTCCAGATCATTTGGCAATATTAATTAAAAACTTATACGAAGATAACTCAGTTAAATTAAGAATTGAAAACCAGCAATCTGATACCTTCAAAACCAGCAGAGGTGTATGACAAGGGTGCATACTATCTCCAGACCTGTTCAATTTATATGGAGAATACATAATGAGGAAAGCACTCGATGGATGGAGGGGCGGCATCTCCATTGCAGGAAAAAAGATCTCAAACTTAATATTCGCAGACGATACAACACTGATAGCAACATCTGAAGAGGAGATGTCGAGACTGATAAAGAGAGTAGAAACCGAAAGCAACAAGTGTGGGCTCAAGATTAATAATCAGAAAACAAAAATCATGATTGTGGACCACGCGAATATCCTCCAAACAACAGGCGCCCTAAATCAATTCGAGAAAGTAGACGAGTTCACGTATCTAGGATCTTCCTTAAGCAATGCAGCCTCCTCCCATACGGAAATTCGCAGAAGAATAGGGATGGCCAAGAACGCGATGAGTCGACTGTCAAAAATATGGAAGGACCGCTCTTTATCCAAAAAACTCAAAATGAGACTGGTACGGACACTCGTTTTTTCAATCTTCAGTTACGGTGCCGAAACATGGACAATAAAATCAGAGGATAGGAAAAGGATTGACGCATTCGAAATGTGGTGCTGGAGACGAATGCTACGCGTCTCGTGGACGGAGCACAGATCCAATCAGTCGATTCTCCAAGAGCTAAACATTCAGACCAGACTCTCCTCTCAGTGTCTTGCAAATGTTTTAAAGTTTTTTGGCCACATTGCGAGAAGAGACAATGACAACTTAGAAAGACTAATTTTGTGCGGAAACGTAGAAGGACGTAGAGGCCGAGGACGCTCACCTATCCGATGGTCAGATCAAGTACAGAAAGCCACTGGAGAGACGTTTTCCGAGTCCATGAGAGCAGCCCAAAATCGCAAGAGATGGAGAGAATTGACAGCCCGCATTGTAGGAAATCACGATCCTCAGCAATGAGGAAACGACAAGAGAGAGAGATCTTGTATTGAGAAATACAAAAATAACACTCTACAAAACAATAATACGCCCAGCCCTATCATATAGTTCAGAGACCTGGACTCTAAAAATAATAAAAAACATGTTGGGATGCTTCGAAAGAAAATTACTAATTCGAATTTATGCAACAGTGAATGACAATGGAGTGTGGAGAAGACGGTACAACTTCGAACTTTATAGAACATACCAGGAACCTGATATCGTAAAACATATTAAGATAGGACGTCTGAGGTGGATAGGACATGTAATGCGGATGGAACAAAATGACCCAGCTAGAAAAACACTCCTTGATAGACCCATTGGTCAAAGAAGAAGAGGAAGACGCAGAACAAGGTTTCTTGATAACTTCGATGAAGACATAAGAAATATGGGAATACGTGCTTGGCGGAGAAAGGCGATGGATAGGGACGACTGGAGAGAAATTCTTGAGGAGGCTAGGACCCACGCAGGGATGTAATGATAAAATGATGATGATCCATGGTATATCCAAAAAGTTTAAAAATTATGTTGGATAATTTTCCGCTTAGTCTTCATTAACAATACTGGATTTATTAAAAAAGATATCAGATCACCTGGCAACAGCTGTTGAATCTGGAAGTAAATTTTGTCAACATCAAGATTTTTCGCCGTCAAAATTGCGCACCCACTGAGTTAATTATGATTCATGTAAATATTTTCTGTAGCGGGGAAGATATTTACAATTAGTTCATGTTAGGTCTCAACAAAAGTGCAGAAATTATCTGCAAGTTTGATGTATTGTATATTTGGTGCAGTTTTATTTTATATATATAACGAGTTTATTACAGCTGCCGCCGTTTCTCGCAACCTAGCTTCCAACGCTTGCGATCGTTCCAGTCATCTACTTGTAGACCCCTATCTTCCATTGCACCTTTTACTTCTTGTCTCCACGATCTTCTTGGTCTTCCCTTTTTCCTGCGGTTGGTAGGGATCCACTGTAACATTCTCTTTGGCCATCGTTGATCATTCATCCTTTCTACATGGTCATACCATTTCAGCCTTTTGCATTCTATAGTTTCCAGGACGTCAATGTCTATGCCCATACGCTCTCTGATTTCAGTGTTCCTTATTCTATCTCTTCTAGTGAGTTGGCAACATCTTCTCCAATAATTCATTTCCATTGCTTTTATTTTGGATGCGTCATTTTTATTCATTACCCAAAGCTCTGAACCATATGTAGCAATGCTTTCTATGATACTTTTGTATATCCTAATTTTTGTGTTTCGGGTGATGTGGTTGTTCCAAAGTATACTATTCAGTTGACGTATTGCTGAATTTCCTTGACCAATTATAGTAGCTATTTCTTTTGTATTCCGACCATTGTTTGTAATGTTTACACCGAGATATTTATAGCTATCAGTATTTTGAATTTGTTTGCTTCCTAGTTCTAAGTGCTTTCCTTCACCTCCCACTACTACGTACTCTGTTTTTGATGGAATAATTGATAAGCCCCACTTAGTATATTCTTCATCTATTTTTCGTAACATGTAGTGGATATCATCTTGATCTTCTGCAAGTATTACTTGGTCATCAGCAAGCAGTTTTATTTTACCGTTTTCAATATTTAGCAAATGTAAATTTTCATTTTGCACTTGTACTCTTATGCTAATGGTCAATTAAACTGATTGACATTTCGTCATAAACCTAATTGTTTTAAACATGCATCAATATCATCCGCATATGTAAAAAGAGCAATATCCCGTAATGTCTCTCGAAAGTCACCAGGCAGTAGTAAGAGCACCATCGAATAAGTTGTCGTTACCGTTTAAATCTTGAATACTTCTATGTAATGGTTCGGGAGAATGTTGTTTATAAGCCATAGTTCATTCATCCCATTAATAACTAATCTTTTTATAATGTTACACGTTACATTTGGTTTGCTATGAATGTCTAATGGGAGCTTAAGTACTGAATGTGCTGTTCGCCCACCATCTAACAATTTTCTAAATCAGGGGTAATAAGTAATTTTAAAGGTTCTAGTGGAGCGGTAAGAGGTAGTATCAGAACTTTTCCTGATGCGCATCAGATGCCAACTGCTTCATTCTGAAATTTCAATACCTGACAATACTGGCATACTGTGTCCATTGCACGAATAGCAATTTTAAAATGGACAGAATAATTAATGTCTGGCGCATATTCAAATGCAGGACGAACAAATGATATACGCGTAAATGCGCGGTTGATTTGATGTCTTTCTGTTTTTGTGTTCTGGATATAGCTATATGCTGCTCACGTGCAGCTCTTGTTCTTAATATACTCTGTCATACACGTTGGCTACGATGTGCATGAGATTCTTGTGCACGGTCCTCTTCTGAACTCTTTAATCTTTATTTATTTAAGTAGTTTGTTCGCCTGATCTGTTAGTCATCGCAATTCGTTTACGTTTTTCTATGACCTCATTCTCTAATTTTCATTTGTTTAAGTAGTTTGTTTGTCCGATCTGTTATCCCTCGCAATTCATTTTTGTCTTGCGGCATAGCTACATGCATTGATGAGGTTTGCTTTTTTCTGGGAGATTTACCACAAATGATAATCGATATGCTTTAAAACCATTTAAAAAAATAATTGAATAAAGACTGTCTTTCTGTTTTAGTTGAAGATTGTTCAGTGCAGGTTAAAATACGTATAACCGAATGGCAGATGCCTTGCATTGAAATTAAATCTAAGACCGTCTTTCTATTTTAAAATTAGTTTTAATTCCAAATATATTTTGTTAATATATTAATTTTGAATAATGTCAAAAATAAAAATATTTTATTTTCGAGTAAAAATCACATTTTTAAAACACTTCATAAGTATACAACTAATAAAAGTTAATATTTGATGATATTTGGTATATATCAGTATATGTTACTGTTTGTATGGGAAATTAAAACTGATTTTACTATTTTCCTTACAATTTCATCATATTTTTTCGAGTTTAAGCTAAACCATAAAAGTAAATACACGTGATGTTTGTTAAACGTCACTTTTGTTTAAATAAATCACCACTGTAGAGGTAGAGTCGTACAAAACATTTTGTATAAGAGTATAATGTAAGACCTTCCAAGGACTTTAAATAAATGTTTCAAAACCAAAATTAGCCAAATTGATTTAGTCGTTCTCGATTTATTATATTAAAAGGATATAAATTGGTAAAATAACGTTCGTTTAACGTCATTTTATATTATAACTACATAGATTAAGCAAACTAAAACTGAAGAGGTAAAGTCGAATAAAACATTTTGTATTTACAATTTAAAAGATTAAGGGTCATTTATCAAAATAAAAATATCCCATCTTCTATGTTGGACCAACAAATACACTTTCACAAAATTTTATTGCAATTGGTTCAGTGGTTCTTGAATATTAGCTTGGACAAACACCGTGACACGATATTTTTATATATAAATAAATATTATTTAAACTTTGTTATGCAAAGGAACAATGACAAAGATTGTCCAGTATAAATATTTTTTATAGAGATTAAGAATCCAGAGCATATTATATATATATATATATATATATATATATATATATATATATATATATATATTATATATATATATATATATATATATATATATATATATATATATATATATATATATAAGGTTCTTGAACTCCTAAGTGGAGCATAGATCTTCAGTGAAAACGCACCATCGGGTTCTACTTTGCGCTAAGACCTTCGCTTCATTCCAAGACTTTCTTTGACCTTTATCTCGTCCATGATAGATCTTCGCCAAGTTTGTATTGGGCGGTTTGCCTGGGGATTCCACTCTAGGGCAAATCTTTGCAATACTGGAATTATTTTTTCTAAGTGTGTGACTAATCCAACCCCACTTTCTGGACTTTAAAATGCGTCGTAGACATTTATTAATAAAGACCTGCAGTTTATCTGTAAGTGTTTTTGTCACTTTCCAGGTTTCACATGCGTAGAGTAGAACAGACATGACATTTTACTGCAATATGTGGATCTTTGTCCTTGTAGTATACTCGCTAGATCTCCAAACAGAGTTCCCTGTCTGACTCCAGTAAGTATGTCAAATGCGTCGCTGTTGATTTCATTGAGTGTCACGCTGCATTTCGCCTTAGTGTACAGTGACTTTAATTATTTTATGCGGGATGTTTCTTAGCTCTAAAATTTTCCATAAAGAAGCATAATAATATAAAGATAAGCTATCAAAGGCACCCTCAAAGTCAACAAAAACCATGTTTAGGGGTGTGTTTCATTCAACCGATTGTTCCAGTTTTACCCTCACATTATTAATAAGGTCTATGCAGGAGGATTCTGGTCTAAAGCCTGCTTGACCAGCTCGAAATTTAATCTTGTTTGTTAATCTTTTAAGTATGATGGTCGTGAAGATTTTATTTATTGTGGTAAGCAAGGATATTCCTCTTCAATTTTTGCACAGTGTGAGGTTGCCCTTTTTTGAAAACTTTCAAAGGCACGGTACGGAACCTTACTTAGGCACGGTACTCAAAGAAGAAAGAAGATGATGAAGTAGAAGAAGAAAATATTGATTTTCTTCAGCGATCTAGAATCAGACAGGTGTGAAGAAAGTGACCACAATACATACAAAAAAAAAATGAAAGAAAGAATTGGAAACAGAATTGGAAGAAGGTTTGGGGGAGGAACCTGCAACTTCAAATTTTTTTAAAATAAATAAGGAAAACCGGCGGCTCTTTTATTATCCAATAGATGGGGTACCCTGAAAAAAATATGCTCCTCTAAAAAATTTTCGGACAAGAAGTTCTAATTTAATTTCATACTTAACAGGTTCAAAAGGAAATGCTCGTCCAGCAGTTGATCCTTTAGAGTGTTGGAAATGTTTTATTGGTGATAATATTCTCGAAACCATTGTACAGAACATATTTATTTCTAAACTAAGAAACAGTTATGCAGATCCAAATGAAGCCAGTCCTACAGATACTTAATATCGAATACAGAAAGACGTTAATTGGTCTATTATACCTAGTTGGGGTTTTCAAAGCAAGCTGATGAAACAGACAAAGATGTATTTCGAACTACTATGTCTCGTAGGGGATTTATATTCTTGCTCCGTTGCTTGCGTTTTTATGACGTAAATAATAAAGAAGAAAAAAGAACCATAGACAAACTTGTACCAATCAAAAATGTTTTTGACCAATTTAATCAAAAATGCAAACTTAATTACGTTCCTTGATCTTACTTAACATTAGACGAGATGCTTTTTGCATTCAGTGGACGGATTCCACATGTACATCCCGAATAGGCCAGCCAAATATAGCATAAAATTATTTTTCTTAGTGGATGCCAAATTTTTTTACACGGTAAATATGGAAGTATACCTTGGAGCTCATCTTCCAGGGCCATATCGCGTTAGTATTAAAATCATCAATTTAATTAAAAGAATATGTGAGCCTTTGTTTGGATTGTCTAGAAATATAACCATGAATAATTGGCTTACTAGTTACGAAATTTTTAAACGCATTCGAAACAATAAAAGGGAGATTCCCAAGAAACTTCTTAATATTGCCCAAAATTAAGCGGAGTACATGCGTCAAATGCCAAAAACGGCTTTGCTTAGAGCATGTTAACCGTTATGTCAATACCCAAGTACCTGATACGGGAGTCTATACCCGTGCTACCCAGGTACACAGCATTGTTTCGGTAAACTTCGCTTGTACATTCCAAAAATAACAGACAATTGGGATTTTTCTTTGTTTTCTATCAGTGTTTATTTAACTGTGCTTACAAGTTGTTAATATTTTTGTGACTATATGCGTGTTTTATGTTGTAATTACTTGTAATAATGGCAAGAAGAGAAGTGAGTGCTAGCGAATTTAGAAGGTAAGTTATTACTGTTTTTTTACGTTTTATACATAGATCATTCAATTTTAGAATGACGTATGAAAAGCAACAGAAGTACTTGCAACAATTTATAGACGATATAGATGAGGAAGTAGACAAAAATATCGAAAACCAGGAATCAGATTAGGACTATGTTTCGCAAAGCAAACCGGATGGAGATGAAGCTTCTGACGTAGAGGACGTTTTTACTGATATCAATAATAAGATTAAAATCGATACCGACGGCGACGATAGTAGTGATGAAGATTTTGACGATTTTCAAGAAAGTTCTTCCCAAAGTGATGTTCTGGTTGCAAAAGATAAAACGATTTGGCAACGAAAACCGTTTACTGCAAGTCGAACACTGAAACGTAACCTTTTGCGTGAAAAAACGGGCCCAGTATGTTCTACTAAAACTCTTTCGATTAGAGATACATTCAAATGTGTTTTCAGTGACGTAATGTGTGACATAATTATACGCGAAACCAATCGAAAAGCTAATAGCGTTTGTGAAAAGTATAATGTTGAAAACCCCGACAAACCTCGAAATGTTTGGAAGTCACTCACAACAGAAGAATTTTATGCATACTTAGGTATTCTTATTACAGCAGGAGTACGGCATTCAAATTCAGAGCACTCGAAAGAATTATGGAAAACAGACTCTCATCCTTTGTACCGAGCAAGTATGGGCATAAATCGCTTTTGGAGCATCAGCAGATTCTTACGGTTTGACAATGACAAAACACGTGCAGAACGTTTGCAAAATGATAAAGCTGCAGCTATTACAGATATATATTCCATCTTCTCAATGATAATTTACGTCGTAACTATGTACCGTCGGATTCTCTTACTGTGGATGAACAGTTATTTCCTTTTAGAGGTAGGACACGTTTCACGCAATATATGCCAGCAAAACCTGCCAAGTATGGCATCAAGGTTTGGTGGGTTTGTGACGCCAATAATTCGTATCCACTTACTGGACAAATTTATACTGAAAAAAATTCGACTGGACGTGAAACTAATCAAGGTGAACGCGTAGTAAAAGATTTGTGTTACCGATATAAAAATTCTGGACGAAACATAACAATGGATAATTTTTTCACAACTCTTCCACTAGCCCGTCTCCTGTTGTCTTGCAATTGATCATTAGTTGGTACTTTGAAAAGAAACAAACCATATATTCCACAAGAAATGCTGCCTTCGCCAGAGCGTGAGCCTGAATCGTCATTACACGGATTCAGTGCAGATCGTGTTACTATTTGTTCATATGTACCAAAAAAGAAAAAAAGCGTTATCTTGCTGTCAACAATGCATGACAACGATAATGTAAGTGGCCCAAAAAATAAACCTGAAATAATTCAGTTCTATAATACAACTAAAGGAGGCGTAGACAACATGGACAAAATGGTTTCTCATTATTTCACTAAACGCAGAACTTTGCGTTGGCCAGTAGCCTTCTTTTACAATATCCTAGACGTAGCTTGCCTAGCAACCTATATAATTTATACAGAGAATAATCCACAGAGTTCTACTGAAACCAGTAAGCGTAGAATTTTTCTACAAGACTTAGGGAAACAACTAGTGATGCCTGCAATTTCTGCTAGATCTAAAGTACCAAATGTATACCGAAATTTTTCATCAAGGTCAGGAATTGAGTGTATGTTAATCATTACCACTTTGAGATTCCACTGGACGCCTCAAAATTGTTGGAAACTGCTACATTTGTATGTCTTTAGCGAAAAAGCGGCTAAGAAAGACACGAAAATCATGTAATGTTTGTAATCGTCCACTATGTAACGAACACTCAGTAAATATAAGTAAGTGTGGACAATGTGTTTAAAATGTAACTTTTATTTACGTTTCCATATCACTTTTATTATAAAAAAAACTAGACAGAGCTTCATAATTTACTAAACATTAGTGTTACCCGGGTGCCACGGGTGTGGACGTAATGGTGTAAAAACTTTGACAGGTAATTTTAATATATTATATGCATTTTTTTCTTTGGTTTTTATTATAAATCTCTTCATTCTAAATAATTTTAGGAATAACTAGAAGCTCGAATAAAAATATACTATCGTCAATGATTCAGATAAAACAATTACCAAGGATACCCAGGTACCTGGGTATAGACACAAAGGTTAAACCGATTTGCGAAGACTGCAATGAAAATTGAAATTAAGATTTGAATTTTGTTTATTATATGTAAGGAAAGTACATTTTTGTCAACTTTATTTTGCATTTTATTAAAGATGTTGTTTATTTTATCATTGGGTTTAAAATGGTTAAGATGTACCTATTAAAAACGAAATAAAAAAAGATTGTGCATATATCAAATAGTTTTATTTTTATTTTTTCTAATGTATTGTGTAAAATAAAAACTGAGTCTCACAGACCTCACCCGACTGTTCATGTAATTTGCATGTAAAACGTTACTCAAGGGTTAACGTAGTTTTTTAAAGAAGTGACAGCTAAGTTCCTTTTGCATTCCATAACTAACTTAAAGTTCAATCGGGGTACTAACAGCTCCTTTCTCTTGCTACTTTGAAAGTTTTTCATATTCTTAATTGTTAGTACTAGAATAATCCCCTATAGTAAAGTCTGGAAATATTAGAAAATAAAATTAATTTATTTCTGTAATTTTTGTAACGCCATTGACTATATATTTCTCTCTGGTGAAGTAAAATATTTGTTTGAGACAATAAGATTACAGAAGCAAATCTCGGAGATATAAACTGTCACTTTGAAAAGATATCCATTTGAACATGACACAGCCGACGCTACTACGAAAGCCATTTATTATTAAGTGACAAAATAATGCCGCAAATCTCCATCTGACTTTTTGTTCATTACCTCACATTGTATCTTTTCTAACAGCACTTCATGTCTCGTGACATGATGGCTGTTCCGCCTGATTTCTTTGTTTGTTACTGAAACTGCATATCGTTTTGTTACAACTATATTTGCAATCTGACATTGTAATGGTTAAATTTATTGTGTAGTAAATTTTCCTAATATGCTGACATTTAGTGCCAGCAACGGGTACAAGATGAAGTCTATTGTCTTTGAGTACAATTAGAATGTACAACTTGTTTATCTTATTATAAAAAGCAACTCCTTTCTCTTAAATTAGAAATCTGCTTTAAAAGTCAATTAGTATTTCTACCGAACTATTGGAATTATACAATTTTTGAATTAAAAAGTAAAAATTTTATTTAAAAAATAATATTCTTAAATTTTAATGAGTTTAATAACAAAATTCACAAAATTAGTTGTTTCAGTTTTCTCTGATTTCTATTTTTTATAAAAGTGAACAATGTAATTATATTGTGGCCCAAACTAGGGATGGCGGTTTTTGACAAAACATCGGTTTTCGGTTATACCGTTTTTTTTTTTGCTTACGGTTTAACCCGGCGGTTATAACCGGCCAAAAAAAAACGGTTTTTCCAAAAACCGGTTTTCGGTTTTTTTAATCCAATAGGTTACAAGTTTGCACTTTCGGTTTGCTTCTGTATTTATAAAGTAAAATAAAATTTGAATTATGGTTTTGTTTGGAATAATTACTTAAGAATAATAATTATGATTGGGATCCAAAATAATACCTAACCTAATCCTAATCACCGTAAAAACCTAATAACCGGTTTTTACTTTAAAAATAAAAAACCGGTTATAACCGGGACAAAAAAACAACCGATAAAATCGGTTATTGCGAAGTAAAAAAACCGGTTTTCAGTTAAAACCGGTAGGTTTTTCCCATCCTTAGCCCAAACAGCGTTGCTGCTAACTATCTAGCTGATAAGCTGAGTTATGCTTCTAACTTTCTAACTAGTGTATGTTTGCATAAAATTATTAGAAATTATGATACTATGCGTTTATGATTTCCATATTTATAAGTGACATATCGAACAAAAAAACGCTTGATTTTGTTAACTGAAAACTATTTACTATTTAAATGGGAATAAGCCACAATTACAGGTTAAAATAAGTGTATTGACGTTTCAATTTCTACTTCGGAAATCGTTCTCAAAATACAAACATTAGTAAATTAAACAAATTTTGTTTTTTTTGTTACGTGGTGAAAAATTATTTATATTTATATTGACAATTCAGACATACATTAATGATATTGCCAATATTCTTGAGTTGCGTTCCTGGGACGACTCTACTTGTAAGATAGTTCATTCAATTACATGAAATCAATTTTAACTTGAGAATATCCGTCAGAAAAAATTATAGCATGTAACTCGTCTTTAAAAAGACAACCACATGCCATGATGACAATAAAATTTACTTGTTAGTGATTTAGTGATTCCAAAGTAAATCATGAGGGACAAACCAGGAAAAAAACCTCACAATACTATCCCGACCTGGTAAGTATTTGGTCTCACATTTAGTTTACTCTCAATAAACACCAAATTCTGATTTTATATGTTTGTTGTTTAAAAAACATAAATAATGTATCCTCAATTTGTTACTGACTTACTAATAAACTCCATTCGCTTAGCTCGGGAATATTTTGACAGATTCATTGTCGGAAACCTACAACACAACAATTCCTACTTCTCAGTATTAATAGCTCAAGTATCCTACTATTGCAGACTTTTTTCTTTAACAAAAAAAGAAGAATTATTCTAAATAGTGGAAGTGTATACTAAACCCATCAAATTTTGGGTAGTATATATTTAAAAAATATATTTTAGTTGTTATAATTTAACATAACTATTTATTATATGGTGCAGATAAATAAATATTGATTGTCGGTAATTCGCAAAGTTCTATTTTATTTACTATTTAGTTTGTTTACTATTAATATTGGCTATAAGTACGTGTGCTTGGTTGTATAGTAATTTCCAGCCACTTTTAGTCTGTCAAAAAGTAACTAACTTCGCAAAAAAAATAATTACTCAATTCACTAGACAGTTCGGACTGGTAATAGCGAACCGGGTATACCTACTGGTATTTTCCTTTTAATAACTTCCTCTTTTAATATGGGCAGCAACCAGATCCTACTACATTCTGCCGAGGAATTTACGACACAATTGGTCTCATTTAGCATAATTAGGGCCGCTTCTTTGATTTTTCTCTTTTTACCATCCGCTTCTTTTAGGACTATACTTGAATCATTCCATTGAACCCTATGTTCATTATTCCATGCGTGTTTACATATTTTAGATCTATCAAATTCTCTATTTTTAATATAAGATTGATGTTCACTTATTCTAACATTTAATGTCCTTGATGTTTTACCTAAATAAAACTGATCGCATTCACAAGGTATTTTATAAATACAATTCTTTGTCCTTTCTTGTTCATTGCTAGGTTTGGTTTTAGACAAAATAGATTTCAATGTTTTTGTTATTTTGAATGTTGTTAAAATGTTGAATTTATTTCCTATCCTTTTTATGTATCCGGCAAAATGTAGTAAGTATATTAAAAGAGGAAGTTATTAAAAGGAAAATACCGGTATTAATAAGTCAGTAACATATCGAGGAATCATAATTTATGTTTTTTAAACAATAAACATATAAAATCAGAATTTGGTGTTTATTGAGAGTAAACTAAACGTAAGACCAAATACTTACCATGTCAGGGTAGTATTATAAGGTTTTTTCCTGGTTTTTCCCTCATGATTTACTATAAAATCAGTAACTAGAAAATTTTACTGTCATCATGGCATGTGGTTGTTTTTTTAAAGACGAATTACATGCTATGATTTTGTCTGACGGATATTATCAAGTTAAAGTTGATTTCATGTAATCGAATGAACTATCTTACAAGTAAAGTCGTCCCAGAAACGCATTTTAAAATATTGGCAATATCATTTTTAAAGTCGTCTACTTTAAAATATATATTGTATGTCTGAATTGTCAATATAAATGAGTCAAATAAAATTAAATTATTAGATGGATTTTTTCACCAAGTAACAAAAAAACAAAATTTGTTTAATTTACTAATGTTTGTATTTTGAGTACAATTTCCGAAGTGGAAATTAAAACGTCAATAAACTTACTTTAACCTATAATTGTGGCTTATTCCCATTTAAATAGTAATTTCTATAAAATGCCACAAGAAAATAGCTTTAGAACAATATTAAGAAAACTATTTAAGCTTTAACTGGTATTATCAAGTAATTTTGGATCCAACACAGAAATTTTTTTTTTCTATTTTGGTCACAAAAGCGCCTAATTACGATCTTTTGGGAGTTCTCCCAAATAATGCACATACGTCAAGCTGTTAAAGATTAGTTGAATAATAATGCTCGAAGTAGGTGGTTTAACTGTTTGGGTTCGATTATGTCTCAATGATCCCAATACGTATATTCTTTAAGCGGCGTCCTCATTGAGTTGACATTGTCAATCGACTCTGTCGACTGTAAGATGACGCCATTATTTTTTGTGCCGCATTTGTTATTATCACAACTAAAAACGTAAATCATCGCGTAAAAGAAGATTTTGGGTTCGACCAAGCCTTCAAAGTAGAAATCGGTATAGCGGTAGTAACCTGATGGAAGATTTGAAAAAGGATGATATCGATCTATTGAACCTTGAATACAGATGTAACGGAGGTTTCAGAAATTTTTTTCTAATGTCGGAAAGTGAATTTGAATATTTGTTGCAAAAAATCGGGCCAAAAATTTGTAAGCAAGACACCAATTGTAGACATGCCATTCCAACAAAGGAGCGTCTCGCTGTGACATTACGATTTTTATGTAGTGGAGATTCGTATCACTCACTGATGTATCTCTTCAAAATTTCAAAACAAGCAATTTCTCAAATTATTCCGGAAGTCTGCGATGTCCTTATTGACACATTACAAGATTACATAAAGGTAAGTAGAGTTTTACTAAAACTACATTCATACTGAAAGAGGTATATTATAATTACATTATCGAATTTTATTAACTAAAACGAAACTTACAAAAACGTAACAAAGTAGTAAAATGTAGTGAACTAATTCGGAAATAAAACTAAGTTTTCAAATAAATGTACGTATCAAACACAAAATTAAAAATAATGCTGGTTATATTTACTGTGCTTATTGTGAAGTGCCATGTCCCGGACGTTGTAGTTGTTGAATTAAATTATCTATGGGTTCGTCATCTTCAGTACCTGATTCTGCCGGAGTTGAGGGGTTAGTAAAAGAAGAACATGAAGAATGCTCTGGGGATAGCATTGTTGCGGTATTATAGTCGTTATTGAACCAACAGGATACTGCTGGAGCTGATGCTGAGGATAATATTGCGGCGGTGGCTGTTGTGATACTGGATAGTTGTAATTGCCCAATTTTCCTTCAAACAGAATCGTGCTTATCATGTGTTGCACTGTAGCTTGAGCATAAGCGATAGGCAAATTTCGTAATGTAACAGCAACTTCTTCTCCAAATACGCTAAAGACGTCCTTTTTATTTCTGTCCAAAACACCTGTGTCATCATTCTGTATGCATCATTAACCATTGGGTCATCACCTTTCCTTTTCTTGGAATGCACATGGTCAAGATTTGGTGACTTGAACTGTTTTTTCGGACTTGTGTTTCTCTTTGTGCGTTCAACTTTTTCGGCATTTCCAGAATTTGCATTATTACATTCTGCTAGATTGTTTTCTGTTGAATCATTTGTGGTAATAAAATCGTGACTATTCTCATCATTTTCAGTGATGTCTCCTTTATCTTCCAAAGTAGCTACTTCAGTTGAAACCTGTAATCAAGAGTATATATATTAGATTAATTAGAAATTAAATAGGTTAGATAATAAAAATAAATAGGTCTTTTTATTTCAGATGCCTAAAACTGAGGCAGAATGGAAAGCTATTGCAGAGGACTATTACAATCGTTGGAACTTTCCAAACTGTGTCGGAGCTATGGACGGAAAACACGTAGCATTGCAAGCCCCAATAAATAGCGGCAGTGAATTTTTTAATTACAAAGGATTCTTCAGTATTGTTTTATTTGCCGTAGTCGATGCCAATCATAATTTTATTTATGCCAATGTGGGATGCCAAGGGCGTATTTCTGATGGTGGTGTGTTAAGTAGCACTGTATTCAATAAATTTCTTGAAGAGAATACAATGCATTTGCCTGCGGAAAACCTGCTTCCAAAGAGTGATGTAAAAAGCCCATTCATTTTTGTGGCAGATGGTGCATTTCCTCTGTCTACAAACATAATGAAACCTTATGCAGGGCTTCACCCTAAAGGTTCTAGTGAAAGAGTATTTAATTATCGCGTTAGCAGGGCCCGGAGATTATCTGAAAATGTTTTTGGCATAATATCTAGCGTATTTGGAGTTTTTCGCAAACCAATGCTATTAAAACCGATTACTGCTTCTAAAATAATCTTAACAGCATGTTATCTGCACAACTTTCTTAGAAAAAGCGCATCCAGGAATATTTACAATCCTCCTGGAACATACGATGCTGACTGTTCTGACACCACAGACTTGATTCCAGGAGCTTGGAGAAGTGAAGTTTGTAATCAACCTGTATTAGTAAACTTGGCAAAAATACCCAGAAAAAGTGCACTGAGAAACGTGTTAAAAGACTATTTTATGACACCAGAAGGAGAAGTGCCTTGGCAATACTTAAAGTGATAAAATGTGTATTAATATTATGTAGCCTAATAAAAAAGACATTGTAGGTGTAAAATATATTTAATTTATACATACCTCTGAATCCAACGTCTCTCTGGTCTTATTTTACAAATACAATCGTGGATTCGATTGCTATTTGGTCGAACTTTCCTTCAACGCTTTCATTACGCTGTTAATTTCTATCGTATCAAATGCTTGGCGAAAGTCTACGAAAGCCAGGAAAAATGGTCGGTTGTATTCGATGACTTTTTCTTTAATTCTTTTTGTGCATTGGAGGTGATCGTTAGTGCCACAGTTTGTCCTGAACCTGCCTGTTTCTTAGGTTGTTGAACATTTAATTTTGTTTCCAGTCTACTTGTTATTATTTTTATGAATACTTGTACAGGTGGTTTAACTGGTATATGGGTCAATAGTTCTCGAAGTCTGTTGGATCGCTCTTTTTGTGTAATAATATGGTAAGTGCACTGTGCCATCTTACTTATCTTTACAGGTAATTTACTGTGGTGCACACATAAGTTAAAAATTTCTTTATATTCTCTAAACGTTTATCTTCTTAAGTCTTGGCGGCTTCTATAACGATAATATGATCTTCTGGGGCTTTATTTCTTTTAATTTGCTTTATTGTGTTTCTTATTATATTAAGAGTCTATTCCAATCCTTGGTTGACTATCTTTATTCTGAATTTTCTACTATTTCTGTTAGTTGCTAATCATGAATTTGATGACTTAGGGTAAGTCCGGGAGAGATGGCCCACATTTTTTTTGACTGTCTGTATCTTAGCATAAAAAAGTCTACGCTCTAAAATATTTATATATTTATATTAAAATACCATTAGAAGAAAGTGTACAGAGTTGGTTAAGCCAAATACTTACATACAAAAACAGTAATCATCAAAATACAAAAAATTGTAAAAGGCCAACTCGCCCGATGTGTCAGGGTCAGATGACTCGGACACTAAGGATGATATGGCTGGATCATAAACTTTATTTGGCACGTTTTTTTGCCAATACTTTTCCACATATATCACATAAATTAACATATTTTGAGCAGTTTTCATGAAACCAAGAATTGCAATGCACGCACTGTACACAGTCTTCTTGTTTCGATGTGGTAGGACTTTTCCTGGGGGCTTTCTAGGAACAAAGTGATGTATTAACCAATCAATAAATATATCTGTGTTTATGAAAGCGGACTTTTCATTCATGAAAACCTTTGATCCTGGGGGCATGCCGTCTTCGAATTCTTACTTTTTATTTTTGCCTTTGAATATGCAGGTTAAGGGAAGGAAGTTACCCTCAGCATTTAACAGGTGATACATGTAAATTGTTTCCCCCTTTTCCGAAGAAGTAACTGATGTTACATTTTTAGATCCCTTTTGGGCTACAACAAATGCAGGTTTATTATTCAGTTGGAGTCCTGTTTCGTATATGTTAAATAAACTTTCGGGTTTCTCCATCAACTCATTTTCTAAAGTAACTTGCTCTAACAGATCAAAGTAATCGCTTACATCCTTTTTGTTCATGACTCGACTTCTTGCTAAGGATACGCCTTCTGATTTTCTTATACTGAAGTCAGGGTTTTTTCTTAAGAATGATTGTAACCAGTCAAAACCTGCAAGTTTGTTTTCCTTGTTAAAAGTATTGTTATTATGTAATTCTTCCGCTAATCTGAATGCCATTTCTCTAACTCTAGCTCTTTTAGGTGCAAAACTAGCTTTCTGTAACTTTACGATATGTTTCTAATAAAAGTGGCAGTGATGCAGACGCATGTCAGCCATCATTATGGCCCTTTGTCTTCCAACTTTCATTTTTGGTAAACACGACAAAACTAAGAAAAATTGACAATAGTACTTCACTCATTGAATCAGTTGATACGTGTACGTTCAGCAATGAAGGGAACAAAAGTGATGATTTGGGTGAGAAGTTAGTTGATGAAGGCGATCTACGTTTAACTTCTCAAACCAGTACAACTTCAGGGTCTCACGGTGAGAATGTTGATAGTTATATGCAAGCATCCACCACCTCCGGCTCCAAAAATTGTGCAAAAGCCCACATAAGAGAAAAAGATGCTAAAAAACGACCTTTCTCCCCGTGATGAAAAACTCCTTGGAATTAAAAGTAAAAAAATGCAGTACTCAAAGTAAAAATCATCACAAACATTAGATGGAGATTATCAATTTCTTATGAATTTGTTAAAATATCTACATGATATACCTAAGAGAGAAAATCGATTGGGCGCCGTAAGGTAATGGACGTTTATTGAAGGAACTTTAGCTACAGGCCTCAAGTACACCAAATTATTTTTTCGGTGATTCCTTCTCAGCTCATTTCCAAGACCTACGTACAGTCTGTCCCAAAACCTTCTTTCAGTTCGTCACTAATTTTGACGTCATATAGGATTTTAAGAATGTCGAGAATTATTGCATGACATTTTAGTTAAATCTGACAGTTGCAGGATCGTAATCGGCTAAATGTAAAAAGATTATTTTTTTTAAATATGTAATAAAAACTTTAACAATTAAATTTTTTTTTTAATTTACATATATTAGAGATCCTGTCCTGTATATAAATTTTTATTGTGTATTATATTGGAACGGCAATTTGTCATAATTCCTATTCTATAAATTTCCAAGGAAAATGCTTAATTAGCTAAGATTTATTTATGGATTTATTATTATGTATTACTACACTGTAACTTGTACAAACACTTGGAATTGGAATGTTTGTTTATTTAAAATAACGCTTTCTCCTGGAATCTTTTAAGAGTTGACTGCGAGATAAAAATTTTACTGACAATTGCAAGGCATCAAGGCAAACATTCCCGTGATAAAACAGTATAGATTGAAATCAGTCATATTCGGATAAGTAATTTGCCGATAAGTTTCTGTGGCAGCCAATAGTTTAATTTTGTAAAGAATTATCATTAATTGGCGGAAATAGTTTAAATAGTGAAGCAGTTGATTTTCGAGTTATTCTACCAGATTTGGTGTGGAAATGAAAGAGTGTTATGAAGTTTAGTTAAAAAAACAATGTAAATAGTTTAAATAGTGAAGCAGTTGATTTTTGAGTTAATCTACCAGTTCCGGTATGCAGATGAAATAGTGTTAATGGAGTTTAGTTAAAAAACAAGATACCGATTGCATTTTTTTTATTTCAAACAATCCATAATTCGATTCAGAATCTGATTCATTAAAATCAATAATTACAGGGGATATGTGGCTGGCATCAGTTATATCTTACATATCAGTTATATCTTACATTTCAAAAAAATGTGGTTTTAAAAAGAATCGTTTTAATACATATAAATATCCATAACGGTAATAGTTTAAGATATTTCCTCAACATCATTCCTAAATCCACAATCTAATTAAGTATTTGATTCGTTAAAATCAATAATTACCTTAAAGTGTACCTCAGTTTGGATTCAGAGCCGGCATGGGAATGAGAGAGGCCCTGTTCAGTTTACTTGTTCTCGCCCAAAAATGCTACGACCGACAGAAAGATATATTTATATGCTTTATAGACTTCGAAAAAGCATTTGATAGAGTAAGACACGATCTACTATTAGAACGTTTGCAAGAAGTCGGTTTAGATAGATGCCAGAGTTAGGATCGAAGGTTCCACATCCGCAGAAGTAGAAATTAGGAAAGGAATTAGACAGGGATGTGTTCTGTCGCCTCTGCTGTTTAATCTTTACTCCGAGTTTCTATTTAAAGAAGCATTGGAGGATTCCAAGGATAGAGTCAATTTGAATGGCGTAAATATCAACAGTATCAGATACGCCGATGATACAGTGTTAATTGCGGATTCCGACTTAGGTCTACAACGACTCATCGACAAGACCAACTCGACCTGTGAGCAATTTGGTATGAAAATAAACATTAAAAAAACCAAAGTGATGTCAATCCGAAAAAACCAAAACGTACCTCAACCTTGCACAATAAATGGGCACATTTTAGAACATGTCAATAGATTTAAGTACCTGGGACGTTGGATCGATTGCAGCCTAAATCCTGATCTAGAAATAAGATCGAGAATAGAACAGGCCAGAAAATCTTTCAAAAAAATAAAAAAACTGCTTTGTGATTCTCGAATAAAACTCGAAATTCGACTACGTTTATCAAAATGCTACGTCTGGTCGACTCTTCTATATGCAGTTGAAACGTGGACCCTTAAAACATCAACCGTAAATAAATTGGAGGCCTTTGAAATGTGGATCTACCGGAGCATACTCAAAATATCATGGACATCACATACCTCAAACCGTGTCTCAGAAACATCCGACAATGGACAGGGCTAAATTGTGAACAGCTAATAAGAACAGCTGAAGATAGAGAAGAGTTTAAAATTGTAGTAGCCAACCTCCATTGAGGAGAGAGCACTTTAAGAAGAAGAAGTAACCTTAAATTTAACCACAATTATTATCCAATTATTATCTACGAATTTTAGTACGCTTGAATTACCTATTCTAATGCTTGTTTTCAAATACTTACTCATTTACAGTACATGTAGAACTTATTTTTGCATCACAATATCTTTTAAAATCCGACCAAACATTCCCAATTGGGTTAAACTGGCAATAATATGGAGGCAATCTGAATACTCTATGACCATGTTGAAGTGCCAGTACATATAATCTGTAGAATAAAATAAATATAATCTCATTTATTAAATGTCTCTTAATACATACTTGAAAATTTTATCTGGTAAATGTTTTTTTACCATCTCCAATAATTCAAGTTTCATCATGGTTGTTGAAACACGTATAATATCTCCCTTTTAACCATTATACTAAAGAGTATTTAGAGTCCGACTTGAATTTAATATTTTTTCCTTTAAACTGGAGTGGTAAGGTGCATTGTCCATAATTATTAACGACGGTTGTTGTAAATTAGGCAAAAGTTGATATTCAAACCATTTTTCAAAATTTTCTGCATTCATCGAATCGTGATAATCTCCAGATTTTTAGTTATAATCTGCATGGAGTACAATATATCGTACATCTTCTCCGGTCCTCTTTCTAACAGCATTAAATCTGCCATCCTGCCAACTCTTGCCGAATCCTCCCTTACTATATATCCAGGTCTCATCCAAGAAAACTGTGGATGAAAAGACGCTAGTGATATTTCAGTAGGTTTTGGCAAACTATATTTTGATACAAACTTTTACTAAACATTCTGTATACAGGAGTTCTAATATGTTTATATTTATTGGTTAATGAAGGTCCTAGATTATTACATACTGAAGTACTTATTGCCACAGAATAGCTAGCATCTGTTTGAATACCTTCATTTGCCAATTGTCTTACTATTGGTAACAAAATGCCTAACGCCCCGGCAAAACGCTAAAATGTATAGTATTTAAAATACTAATAATATTTTTTAGAATAATTTAAAACTTACTTCACGAAAGGCAGAAACTGGTAATAAAGTTATCCCAACCTCTTTTTCTAATTAAAAATAATTTAATAATTTTAATATTAGTCTTTGTTCTTTCTCGGTATATCTGGGCATATTTAAAATATTTTTTGACAGTAAATACAAAATTAAATTTTCACTGTAAAATGTCTGAAAATACTAACCTGGAATGACAATTCTCATTTTATCAGTTGACATTGTGAAAGTACTGTTACGATCGAGACCATCTGCGCCAAATTATATTTATGCGCATCATTGATTGGATATCTATTTAGCGGCTCACAGACTCACGTTTTTATTCTGTCACTTCTAGCTTAATGCGTTAGAGAGAATTCGATCAACTATGACGCACTGAAAGAAGGGTTTGGGACGGACTATACAGTTAACGTCAAGGTTTTTTCATGGTTTTGGTCACAGCAATGTGACTGTAGACTTTTCCATTTAACTTGTTAGTTAATAAAATTCAAATCTAAATTTAATTTTTGGGATTGACCTTTTGTTAAAGATATATTTACAGTTTTTTTATTATAAATAAAAATAATTGTATAAAATAAAATAATTGTATAAATTAATAATAATTGTATAAAATAAATAATTGCATATAATTTTGTATTAAGAAAAAAATCTGAACTTGATTTTTGTCTGTCGCTACACTTACCTTAATGTTACAACCAGTCGTTTACGTGAAGAGATCATTTCTCAAAAATGACAGAATTTTTCAGTTTTGCATGAATTTTGATAAAAATATATTGAAACGTATCCTTTTTCATTCGAAAATAGAAGTGGCGGTCATCGTTGACTTGGAAATCGTACAACAAATAAGCAAATTCCCCAAACTAATAACAAATACGATTTACCCACACTTCTCTTCTTCGTCTATGTTGCCTAAAACGTCGACGAATTAAAGGAGATTGTTCCAAAAAGAAAAATTCTTCATCAGAATCAGAAAGACCGTTCCGTAGAGCCATCATTTCACCGTAGAGTTCGAATCAATACTGAAGCAATGATCGATCGGCGTTGGCACGATTTCGCTATAACGGCCTATATCCAAATTCGCACCTTCGCAGTTCGAAGCTTCCCGGATCCAGTGAACGGGAGGCCTTATCACTTTAAAATAAGACACCACTCACACCACAGTCACTTGCATAACAAGCAAGAGAGAAATGCATGGAAAAATCGGGACTTGCAAGAACGGAGCTTTTGTAAGAACCTGATTAATTTTATGAAAAGCTTCATCAGCTTCATGAGTCCAAGTAATAAGTTGACCTTTCTTTCTGCTTTTTCTTCTTATGGTGCCCTATCTAATTAGTGTATGTTGACGACAATTCTGGCATACTGCCCTCGGACTTGTGTGGCTCTAAAGAGTGCATGGGCATCGAGGTTTGTCCAATCCCTTATGTTTTTAAGCCATGAGTATTTCTTTCTTCCAATGCCCTGTTTTTCTTCTATCTTTCCTTCCATAATAAGCTTTAAGAACTGGTACTTGGAATTTTGAAATATATGACCCAGATAAGCAGTTTTTCTTCTTTTTATTATTGGCAGCAATTCTCGGATTACAACAAAGCCTCCGATAAGGTCAGACATAAACGTCTTATCGAATTACTTGAGAAGAAAAACTTATATATGAGAGACATCAGGATCATTAGCGCTATCTATTATAATCGATCGCTGTGGTAAAAGAGAACAACGTCTTTTCAAATGAAATACAGATTGGGAGGGGCGTCAGGCAGGGCTGTATCCTTTCTCCTACTTTATTCAATTTGTATTTAGAGGAAATAATCCAGAAAGCACTAGAAGAACTAACTATGGGAATAAAAGTAAATGGCCGACCAATCAATAATATACGGTTTGCCGACGACACTATTTTATTAGCGAAATGTCTTGAGGATTTACAATAAATGGTTGACAGAGTGGTAGAAGTCAGTGAAGGAAACGGACTTTCCCTAAACACACAAAAGACACAATTTATGGTAATCACAAAAGCCCAACAGCGCCAAGAAAACATAACAATACATGGAAAACAAATTAAAAAAGTTGAAAAATATAAATATCTGGGTACAATAATTAACGAAAATAATGAGTACACAGAAGAGATTAAAGTAAAAATAGGACAGGCAAGAAATTCTGTCAATAAACTGTAAAAAGTACTCGGCAGCAGGGACATTTCAATTTATTTAAAGATAAGACTTCTGAGATACTACGTGTTCTCCGTATTATTTTATGGGTTGCAGGCTTAGACATTAAAGAAAGATGTTTCGAACAGATTAGAAGCCTTCAAGTTATGGGTCTACAGAAGGATTAAGAAAAGTTGGTTGGATAGGGTCACGAATGTCGAGGTGTTGAGAAGAATGGGAAAAGATAAAGAGGTTTTAAATACAATTAAAGTTAGAAAACTGCAATACCTGGGACATGTCATGAGAGGCGAGCGTTATAACTTGCTGCAATTAATAATGCAAGGAAGAATACAGGGTAGAAGAACTCGCGGAAGAAGACGCATCTCCTGGTTAAACAATTTGAGAGCTTGGTTTAACTGCACTTCTGCTGACCTCTTTAGAGCAGCGGTATCGAAAGTGCGAATTGCCATAATGGTTGATAACCTTCTTAGAGAAGATGGCACATAAAGAAGGAGAAGCAATTCTCGTTCTCTACGTTTCTGCCTTTTAATAAGTCAGAAAAGGGACTGCAAATAAAAACAAAGCTTTACATAAAAAGACTTTTAAATGATGCTTATGGCTCGTGAAGTAGCTGGACAGGATTACAGAATGTAGCGGTTAGTTGTTGATGTAGCTAAATCTAAATACTTTCATGTTTGTATATTTAAGTGGCCATTGAGTTCTAAATAACAGCTGCAGTTATTATTGCGTGGTCAACCATGTGCTGTGGAGAGTCTTTAACAGGGATCAGAAAGTTTCACCCATGTGGTTTTAATACGCCCTACCAAATGGTTGACAAGAAAAATTAATAAAGGCACAAAACTAGAAAAATTAACCTTACATTAGCAACTTCATAGATTTAAAATATTTTCTTACCATTTGAAAATAAAAAATATTTACATTATTAAATAGAAAATAGTAAATTGACAAGGAGGTTATATATGTATAAAACTGAAGTTCACTACACTAGTGAAGTGAATATTAATCAGTGTAGTAGTGTCTGGGGGCTCGGGAGATTGAAACCTCGGAAGCCCCGAAGAAAACATCAAAGACGATGTCGAAAGCTCGGCGAAATGTAAATCAACGCGGTTAAACTCGGAAGACTGGTGAGTTTAATATTAATTTTTATAATAGTATTAATCTTACCTCTTGGTTTAATATATATATATATATATATATATATATATATATATATATATATATATATATATATATATATATATAAACTAAGGAACACTCAAAGAGTGGTGGGTTTTCGGTCAAAGTGGAGAAATAAAAGACAAAGAAGGTGGCTACTTCATCTATTTATTGAAGACGTTTCGCTTCTTAATCAAGAAGCATCATCAGTTCATCTAAAAAGAACAATATGAAAAACCAAACATCCATGGAAAAGTTATTATAAGTGGGTGACCTTAAAAAGATATGTAGCAGTCAAAGATATAAAATGTGCACTCCACATCACACCAAATCATATGATGCACTTTCAATAATCATATGATCTTTTTGGTTCTCTGTAAATTAATGTTTTTTACTTAAGTTTTTTCACATATTTTTTATATACATGTACCATTACCACATGTCTTTTGCTGTGCTAAGTTGAGTTTATTTTGTAAACTGTATTCAGTTCAATTAATTGTCTATACAACATAATATTTAATGTTCATTATCATAAGCTTCTTTACACATTTTTTATCTTTGACTGCTACATATCTTTTTAAGGTAACCCACTTATAATAACTTTTCCATGGATGTTTGGTATTTCTTATTGTTCTTTTTAGATTAACTGATGATGCTTCTTGATTAAGAAGCGAAACGTCTTCAATAAATAGATGAAGTAGCCACCTTCTTTGTCTTTTATTTCTCCACTTTGACCGAAAAACCCACCACTCTTCGAGTGTTCCTTAGTTTATATTGGATTGACGGTAGTACTCCTTTTCTCGATATATATATATATATATATATATATATATATATATATATATATATATATATATATATACAAATGTTAATTAAGTAATACGCTTAATAAATAACCGTTATCAGGGAGTGTTCTAAAACATTTATGTTAAAAAGAGCAAACAAATATATATATATATATATATATATATATATATATATATATATATATATACATATATATATATATATATATATATATATATATATATATATATATGTATATATATATATATATATATATATCATATCTTGTAAAAAATATACATATACCTAAATGAGTATTTGCTATAAAAGTGTAACGGAAACAGGGAAAACGAAGACGTTATGTAGGAGTCTAATAAATATTTCAAACTACATCAATGTCACAATCTACATCGAAACCTTTTCTATTTATGTCTATTCTTGTAAAGACATGGATTCGTACATCGTCCGCTTATAAATAGTTTATTCAGTCATCGAGGGTCAAACCGCTCTATTTCTGAGTGCCACAGGGTCAATACTAAATGGGCGTACAACTTAGAATATAAGGACTAGGATAGATGAAATCTTTGGAGAGTAGTTCGGGAGCAGATACAGTGCATATCTCTAACAAAGAGTTGTTAACTTTAATTCATTTTACGCTTGAAAAGACACAGTTGGCTTGGTAGGGACGCTAAAGTCAAATTTATTTGCAGTTTGTGTTTAATTCTGGTTATTTTAATTATTTTCTGTTTTCATTTTCAAGACGTGAATTATTAATACATAAGTATGGTTTTAATTTTGTTAGTTTAGAAAACCCATACAATGGATTTTTATCGAAGAACCTGACTTACTTTTTAAAAGTAATAAACTTGTCTGCATACAGTGTGTAAAAGCCAAATGGAATAAATTCATTATTTAGGTTACTGTATATATTTAAAGAAAATCCCGAAACACGTCACATTTAAATTATAGCTTGATATTCTTTAACGTAAAAATGCAACCCCTACCTTCAACCCCCTTAGAATGACAGGTACAACCCCCAATTTTTAAAATAGGAAGTATAGGCTTGTGATATATCGTTTGAAAGGTCTTTTCATTCTCCATTCAAAAATGTTGTCGCTTTCAAGTTTATTAAGAATAATTAAGATAAAATTAATTAAAATCATGTGGTTACCGAAATTCGCTAAAATATACTCAAAACTTATTTCTCGTTTAGAGAAAGTGAACAAAAACCATAGCAATGTGGTTTTTAGATGGTAACCATTAAAATACTTTAAAGAATTTCCGTAGCAACGTTATTTTAACACGCATTAGTAAATTGTTTTATTTAAGTTGTCAGTATTTTAATTTAAGTAAAAAGTTCGTTCAATTTAATTCTGAAAAATGGTTAGATTAACGGAAATGCATAAAATAACACTTTTACAAATGATTGGTTACGGAGATAACACCCGAACACAACAGGAAGTAACTCGACTATTTCATGAGAAATTTCCTAATTTACCGCCTATATCCCAAGGAACAATAAGTAAAATAGATAGGCAGTTTCGCGAGTTTGGTCATGTAAGGCAGATAAAAAAAGCAGCTGCCAATGCACTGAGTGATGAACTCAAATTAGATGTGTTGCTTGAGTTTCAGAAAAATCCACATACATCGAGTAGACAATCATCCACTACATTCAATGCTAGCCATACATCGATAGTAAACATATTAAAAGAAAATAAATTGCATCCCTATAAGATGATACCTACTCAGGAGCTCATAAGAGACGATTTTAATAGGAGAACTTTTTTTTGTGAGCAAATGATGGACATGTTGGATAACAATATTATCCAATTAGAAGACGTTATGTTTTCTGATGAGTGTACTTTTTCACTTAACGGTCATGCTAATCGGCAAAATTGCCGCTACTGGGCCACGGAAAATCCTCACTGGATGAGAGAACACACTCAATACCCTCAAAAGGTTAATGTTTGGGCAGGGATTGTAGGAAACAATATCATTGGTCCCTTTTTCATTGAGGGCAACTTGAATGGCAACAATTATCTGGCACTACTTCAAAATGATGTCATTCCAACTTTGGCAAATTTATATCCTGATCCAGGAAACCCTCAAGTTCCAGCGAATACGATATGGTTTCAGCAGGATGGAGCACCACCACATTACCAACTTAAGTCCGGCAGTACCTCGATACAGTATTTCCCAATCGGTGGATAGGGAGGCGAGGATCGATTGAATGGCCAGCGCGATCACCTGATCTTACATTATTAGATTTCTTTTTATGGGGATATGTGAAGAGCCATGTGTACAAAACTAAACCTTCTGATTTAAATGACTTAAAAGAACGAATAAAGCTTGCGATTAGGTCGATCACGCCTGTTATGTTAAATAATGTTAGATGACAGTTTTATTTGAGATTAGGATGTTGCCAAGACGTTCGCGGTGAACAATTTGAACATCTACTTCATTAACATTCATAGTTCTTTTTCGTGTTCTACATTTTATTACGTTTTGCATTACATTTTAGTTTTTGATTGTATTGTAGCGAATTTCGGTAACCACATGATTTTAATTTATTTTATCTTAATTAATTTTAATAAACTTGAAAACAACAACATTTTTGAATAAAGAATGAAAAGACCTTTCAAACGATATATCACAAGCCTATACTTCCTATTTTAAAAATTGGGGGTTGTATCTGTCATTCTAAGGGGGTTGAAGGTAGGGGTTGAATTTTTACGTTAAAGAATGTCAAGTTATAATTTAAATTTGACGTGTTTCGGGTTTTTTTATAAATATGTACAGTAACCTAAATAATGAATTTATTCCATTTGGCTTTTACACACTATAAATTTTTTAAGAGGCTATTAGTCCTAATAATAACAATTTTCAACATATTATTAACCCTCGAGTGGAGACGCTGGTGCAATAGTGCTACCAATATTACTTTATGAGTGGGTGGCGTGTGACTATTGGGTTATTTGTTTTTATACCTCTCAGTATCTTCCTAGAAATTGACGAGGAAGTGTTAGTTGAATTTGTGCGATTTAATTTCGGTAACGTCTTTGTCTACGGCAACTTAAATTTAATTGGATCATTTTTGCTACCACTCGTCCAGTCATGTAAGTGAATTAATTTTTATTTTTTTCTTTATAATAATATTTTTTCTGCTACTACTAATTTTAGATTGCTAAAAAAATGTCGTTTATCAGTTTCTTTGTATTACAGCGTTGCCAAAACTTACATTTTACTCTATTTTAGGGCAAAAGAACTTACGGAGGAAGAGCTTCGAAAAATTTTAGAAGATATGTCTGATATACAAGAAATTAATGACCTAGATGACGGAGAATGGAGCGAATAAGACGGAGAGATTGTAACCAAAGAAGACCATAATTCAGGTTCAGAGATAGAGTTTGAAGACATTGAGGAAAATGAGGCTGTTTATGCTAGTGACTTCGGTTCTGATATTGAAGAAGATTCTAACAGTCTGCCTGGCGAAATCGGTAATAACTTTTATACCGGTAGAAACAGGAAAATCAAATGGAGAAAAACTAGTTACCATTCACAAACTTCCAAGACCAGTTCAAAAAATCTTTTAAAAACGAATCCTGGTCCGAAAGGGACTGCAAAAACGTTCCCACCGAGATTGAGGCTTTATTGAAATTAATTGATTATAAATGATATCGTGCATTTTACAAATCGGTATATTGAAAAAAAGAAAAAGAGGGTTAATTATAGCAGAGAAAGAGCAGTTAAAGTTACAAGTAAATTTGAAATGATGGCTTTGTTTGGATTATTGTTTTTAACTGGTACTAAAAAAGGAAGTCGGACTAATGTCCAGGAACTGTGGACAAATGACGGAACAGGTTTGCCAATTTTGAGGGCCTGCATGAGCTATAGGCGGTTTCAATTATCGCTGCGATGTATAAGGTTTGACGATAAAGAAACACGAGAACAACGTAAAAAATTGGATAAACTGGCGGCAATTAGAGTATTTTTAGACAAGTTTCAAGACAACTGTAAGAAATATTATAATCACAGTTACTATGTAACCATAGATGAAAAACTGGAACCTTTTAGAGGACGATGGAGCTTTATCCAATATATCCCGAATAAACCGGCCAAATACGGTTTAAAAATTTTTGCGCTTTGCGATGCCGAAATTTATTAAACCAGTACTTTTGAAGTTTACTGTGGCAAACAGCCTGAGGGGCCCTACTTTAAATCTTACTCTCTATCTGATATAGTAATCAGATTAGTTGTTCATATAAAAGGTACTAATAGAAATCTGACCACCGATAATTGGTACACCAGCTATCCTTTGGCATGTTCACTTTTGAAACAAAAAATTACAACCATTGGTACTCTGCGAAAAAATAAATCAGAAATACCTCCTTTTTTTTTGGAGTTTTTGTCCCACAAAGATCGTGCAATTGGATCTTCGTGCCATGGTTTTCAAAAAGAGGTGTGTATGGTGTCTTACGTTCCGAAAAAGTCAAAATCTGTAGTATTACTTTCTACTATGCATGATGAAGGAAAAATTGACAAAAAAACTGGAAAGCCCGAGATAATTCTTGACTACAATAAGACCAAGGGTGGCGTCGATACAGTCGACCAATTATGTGGGGGATATTCTGTTTCGCGAAACACCAGAAGGTGGCCCTTAGCATTATTTTATGATCTTTTTAATGTTGCTGGAATAAATGCCCAGATTTTATATAACAGTAACCAAAACAACGCAAAGAGGCCAAGAAGAATTTTTCTTAAAAATTTATTATTTTAACTTATGAAATCTCACTTAGAGAAAAGGTCTAAAATGTCGTCGTTACCTTCAGATATTCAGTTATTTTTAACGACTTACAAACCTAAAGAAGAGGCACAAAAACATGATGTACTAAGAAAAAAGCGGGGACGTTGCGCCATATGTGGAAGACAAAAAAAAATACGTCACAATTGTGTGACAAATATGATAATTTTGTCTGTCAAGAGCACAGTTAAACTACGATTACCTGTCACCGATATAAAACCAATTTAGTGGAAACTGATGAAAGTGACTAACTTTTTATAATTACAGTGTTTGTTTATTTGTTTGCTATGTAAAATATACGTTTAATAAATATTTAAAACTATTTAATAAAGCTTTATTTACTTATAAGCCATTTAAACAGTTCTGGAACTTTAATTTGCTGCTGTTAGCATATTTGCACCACGCGTCCACTCACGCGATAATTATAGGCGCGTCCGCTCGATGGTTAATATCGATGCTATGCAAACCAAGAATAATGAAGCTAAATTTTAGAAAGTCTTCGGTAAATTTCTTATTCCCTTTTAAATTTCAATTCATCAATTCTTTGATAATTTAAACAATCTTAGTTTCCTGTAAAACTATCAATTGTCACCTTCTTAGAGTAATTATGTAAAAGGCCGGCATTCGATTCTGATTGTTCCAGTCACCCAGCTGTCAAGCAAATTTTAACCCCCTCCCCATACAAACATTTTCCAAAACCTAGATAAAAGGCTTCGAAACCAATGAACCTAGTAGAGATGCCAGAAGCGACAGGGAGTTCAAACTCCCAAGAAACAAGAAAAACAGAAAAAATCGACCAAAAGAACGACCACAGGACACCACCTGATGACGACACCACCATACGGAGGACATCGACCAAGAGGCATAGAGTACGCCAGAGTAGCAAGGACGAAAAGTTCAAACTGGCGAATTTAGAAAAGCTGCTACAGGAAAAGGATGAAGAGCTCGCTAAACTGAGCAAAAAGTCTCAGAATAAATAGTTTAAAATGTTTTTATAATTCTAATTCTAACACACACAAGTCACACACCAAAACTCTTGTCATCGTTTCTTTAAAAATTAGATTCGTGCATTCAGAATGAGCCCATTTAAGCACGGGTTACATCGCATCATAACTCGTTATTTTTGCGTTCTTCGTTGCAAATCAAACACACTTTGCCGTATTTTTCATTTTCTGTGTCTATATCGTTATCACTTACATGAACAAGGTATTTCTATTGAACTCTGACAAAAAATCAAATAACTGTCGTTTGTTTTTGTATATTTTTTTAATTTGTATTTTTTTGGGTATTTAGTTTCTGGGGTTTTCAACTGACTTTACTTGTTTTTTTTTCTTTGTCTAGTTTTTCCTTTCGTTTTTGGAAAGGAAAAACTAGACAAAGGACTAAAAAAGAAATGGAAGAGTAGAATGAAAAGATCATATAAGCCGAATAATAAGAAATAGAGTAGTAAAGACAAGAGCAAGAGATGGTGCCCCAATAAAAAGACGATCAGTAGGAAGACCCTGAAAAAGATGGAACGACAATTAACTAGAGACACATTGAAAAACAGACAACCAGTCCTATCTACATAAAAAGAAGAAACAGAAGTAATTTTATTTTAACCCAATTTTTTAACACTCTGGGGTCAAATCCGGTTTTTCTCTTATGATATTCTCAGTTGCCCTTGAAACTTTAGAAATTGATACTCTATTTGTATTTTAGTGTTTGTTGTTTAATATTAAACCAATAACGCCCAGATTAACTTGTTTTTTATAAATTTTACGTCTCTTTGACCTAAAGGTAGAAGGAAACATAAATATTTTTTGTCAAATTTTAATAAGAAAAAAAATATAGACTGATACCATACGGTATCACAGTGTGCTTACATATGATATACTTATCCAATTTACAAAAAAAAAAATATTTAGAATAATACTAAACAAAACACTTTACACATAGTCCGACATCACATTTTATGCATTGCGTCCTCCCAAATGTAGTACAACTAATTCCAGCGCAACGTCTATTACAATGAGCAACAAAATGATCGATTTTGTCATAAAATATTTCGCGACAAAAAACAAGATTGGATAAATTTTTGTGTAAATGATCCATGAGGCATTGTTTAGTGCGATACCTGCCATCAAAGTAAATATGGACCAGTACCACTTCTTTCCCCTAACACCTATGCTGTAGTTTGCCACACATTGATCCTGAAGATCAGTTCCGCCCATATTTTCATTGTACTTAGATATACAATTTGGACGGTTTATCATAACGTGACGATGTTATTGCATGGAGTATCTCTTTACTAACGAAGTTGGTAAAACACCTGAAGAAGTTGAAGCAACAGTCATCACTGAATTATACTTCCATAGAACTAATAGTATACCGTCGTCTTTATGTATTATATGTTCTGAGGTACCCCTGGATTTTTTAGAAAATGATGCTTTATTTGTTTTTGGACACGTATTACCCAACCGATTATCACGAATGGATCCAATTGCAGAATATTCTAGGTACTTCAGATAAGCAAACAAATTATGTCAACATAAATGATATAACGCAACTGTCTTTTATCGTCTGGTAAATCTTCCAAAAAATGTACTAAAGGAGCAGAACATTTTCAAAAAAGAGATTTGATTAGATTTATTTTTACGAGGATTGTTCCCTTGATATAAACCAAAATTGGTCAGGTAGCCATCACTCGTATTTAAAGATCACATTTTGTAATGAAAACGTATTGGTTTGCCACGAATAAATTGTTTACATCCATGACGATCAAAATATTTTATCATGGCTTCATCATATGAAACATTTTTTACAGGCACAAAATTATCCCAAAACTTTTTCTTCAGTTTGTCCATAAGTGGGCGTAATTTCCACATCTTGTCTAATTCATTGATCTGTTTATAATTGTCAAAATGAATATATTTTGAATTTCATTAAATCTATTGCTAAAGTTAACTATTAAGATCGTACACAAGGAATCTAAGTTCCTGTAGCTGGCTGTATAACATGTATCACAAAAATTTGTTAAAATCCTTTATAAAAGGTATAGTAATTATAAACCCCAATCGGGCTATGTCATGAAGACAAAACGTTTTCGGAAACCATGTTCCATCATCAGTGTCTAGGTTTACATGTTTTGAGCCACTAAATATCTGGGTAAAAACCCGTTAAAAGTTATAGGTTACAATTTAGTTTACATTATTTAGTATTATATATTAGGATGTTAAAGTTACCAGTGGATTAGATAACATGGCAATGTACAACTCTACATGAAGTTGCTATCATTAAGTCCTCGTATACACTTTGTCTCAGGACCAGCAACTTCATGTGGAGTCGTACATTGTCATGTTATCTAATCCACTGGTAACTTTAACATCCTAATATATAAGACGTAAATTATATAATTTAAATAGATAATGTAAACTAAATTGTAACATATAACTTTTAACGGGTTTTTATCCAGATATTTAGTGGCTAAAAACATGTACACCTAGACACTGATGATGGAACATGGTTTCCGAAAACGTTTTGTCTTCATGACATAGCCCGATTGGGTTTTTTAATTTATATACCTTTTATAAAGGATCTTAACAAATTTTTTTTATTAAGATCGTCTTTGAGTAGTTTTTCTTTTTGAACTTCTTGTAATCTGTTTTGAATCCAATTACTTTCAGACCTCAAAAGTTTCTGGGAAGGACCAGCAGAAGAATATGATAGTTGTAGATTTACATCGTTATCACTAGCTTCAAAATGTTTGTTATTGGTTAATTTTAGCTCAGTTCCAGCTTGCAATTGACGACCAGTTAAATTATTTATCATGAGATTATCTATTTCATCCCCTGAATCTTCATCAGTGTCAACAGATGGATTAGGTGGCTCAATAAATATTCCTTCCAGTTCATTAGCGACATTTTCATTATCCTATATCATATCTAGAGCTTCCGATAATGATAATATACGGCTGTAAAAAAATTATCATAAATTATAAATGATATGATAAAATCCCAGTGATACCATATAGTGTCAACGTCATATTTGGTAAGATATTAGAAAAATATCTCAATAATTTAAATTTGAAAAAAAGGATATAAACGTTTATTTAGACCATAGATTTTTCACAAAATATCGTTAAAATTTATTATATAGATAAATAAAATTGACTTTGCAAAAATGTAAGTCCATCTTTTCGACCCAACTTCGACAGACCAAATATTTGAAAAATCACACTTACTCTACAAATGTTACAAACGCACTCATAAGCGGTTAGTATGGTCACAGTTTATTGCTAAAGAATTCCTAATAAAGCAATATATACTGTGGTATAGTATACTGGTCTGTTGTATATAGTTGGGAGAGGCGACGAGACCATAAGATCTTTTCTAACAGGATTAAAGGGCAAGAAGCGTAGGCGTGTTTTGTGATACCGTATGGTATCACTGGATGCTAATGGGTTAAAGTTTTTATTTTCACTACTTTTTTACTTGATGAGTTGTCTTTTGCTTTACCCATGATAAGACAGTTGTGGTACAACTGTTGTAGCGAATACGCAATATGTGCTAAATTTACAGAAAACAGTATACGATAGTCAGAATAGTAATAGAGAGCAATAAAAAGTATTTGGAATCATGAAAACACAGTAAACACCTAAATGAATATTAAAATGCGTACGAGTTGTAAGATGAGTTTTATAGCACTGACATAAAATGGTCTGTGAGTCACGTAGTGCGACGCTAGTTGTGTTATCAGGCTTTCAGCTGAGTAATTTTATAAAATGTTACATGATAAAAGAGAAACAAATGCATAAATATACCAAATAAAGCCCAAGCGTCCCTTTTTTAAATTTAATTACCCACTGTACATATAAAAAAAATATATAAAATAACAAATTATAAAATTTCCTCTAACCTTCATCGGACGGGTCTCAAAATAATACACAAAAAACGACTCCATTCTTAAATGAATACGGCCCGTTTGAGCCCTTACCTAAAATCGACCGGTTTGCGCTTTGCAATTTTCATAATAGAAATATCTAACTACTATAGTTTCGTTAATCGGCCAATTTGCGCTCTCTTGCAATATAATTTTAATTTCATTCTAAAATAATAGTCTGGTGAGCCTGCAATGAACAAACTAACATGTCAAATAAACAGAAATATCTTTTTCCTTTAGATTTGAAAAAAAAAATGTCAAATCAAAACTAATAAAATTATTAAATTTTTCTAATACTGTCGAACAACAAAGTGTTCTTTAATTTTTAATACCTCTGTTTATAATCCTTCTACCTGGAAGTTAATTGTTTAGATATAATTAGTAACTAGAATTCCCAAAATGAGAGTTCGCTGGAACTAAGTTTCCTTTTTACCTGATAATGCGAACTGATAACTACTTAAGTCATTAACAAAGGGATGGTAACAGAAAAATTACCTGAAAATTCTACGTGATATTGACCATATTGATGGTCAATCATTTCTATTGCGTTCTTTGAGATAGTAGGATCAAGAATTATTGTAAATCAGTGTGAGTTAGTGTTTTAAAAATGGATGTGCAAATTATTGAAACTTCGAAGGGAAAACCATGTGCATTGTATAAAGCGTACAGTTTTCGTATCAAAAAACAAATAAAGATGGTTCGGTTTTTTGGAGTTGTTTGAAAGAGAATACCGAAAAATTTCGAGGCCACATAATTATGGATAATAACACAATAATTAAGAAAGCCGAACATTTGTGTAATCCGAGTGTTGCAGCGAGAGAAGTGAATCAGTGTGTCTTCAATGCTCGAAAAAGAGCTAGAGAAGACAATAGTTATTTGCCGATGTCAAAAATATATCAAGATGAATTTCAAAGATTATATAGTCAAGGACTGGATTTCGTGACAGACATCCCAAAATTTTCTTCAGTGAAAAGTGGTTTAAACGATTGTAGAAAACGTGCGCGTGGGCTGCTCACAGATCCAGCGGCAGCATCCGAAATAGTATTTCCAGAAGAAATTATTACAATGAGCGACAAAACGAAATATTTATTTATCGACAAGACCACTCCCTCGGGATACAGAATCTTGGTGTTTGCCAGCAACAAAGCTAGGGAGATTTTGGTTAACAGTAAGGACACTGTATTTATGGATGGAACATTCAAAAGCTGCCGTAAGCAATTTAGTCAAATATATACCGCTCATATCGATATTGGTAGTACGTCATAGGAGACAAATACAATTCCTTTGATATTTGCGTTACTTCCTAACAAAACCAAAGAGACATACGATATGTTATTTTCATCAATAAAAAAGAAGCTACCAAATTGGAAACCATCTCTTATAAAACTGGATTTTGAACAGGCAGTGATTGGTGCCTTAGAAAATTATTTTCTGGAAGCCAAAATTTCTGGTTGTAATTTTCATTTCAATCAATGTATATGGAAAAATGTTTAAAATATTAGACTTGTTTCTGAATACACTGACAACGAAGAGATACGTTTGCACATAAGAATGTGTGCTGCGTTAGCGTATCTACCCATAGAAGATATCGATGATGGCTGGTTATGCATTCAAGAAACCTCTCCTATTTCTGAAAAAATGGAACAGTTTTATGACTACTTTGTCAAACAATGTTTAGAAAATACTCACATTACCAAGGAAATGTGGAATTGCCATGATCAAAGACATCGCAGTAATAACGTTTTAGAAGGTTGGAATCATCGTCTGAATACATTAATAAGACCACATCCCAATGTATTCCAATTAGTGAAGTGCCTGGTTAAAGAAGCAGAATATTGTGATCACCTTTATGATCGATTTACTTTCAATCTAGAAGGAAAGCGGCGCAAGAAAACATATACTAATCTTGATGAAAGAATATCCAAAACTTTACAGAAATGTAAAGATACAAGGGACTTAAGGTTGTGTTTAAGGACATTGGCATATATCCAGAAGCTGCAATAAATAGACAATTTTTTATTTCCAAGAATTTTTTGTATTTTACTGTATAAAAAGTTAAAAAAAACAAATAAAATTTAAAAAAAAAAACAAAAAAAAATGACAAATTAAAAAAAAACGAAAAAAAATAAAAAAATAAAAAAAACATCTTCTAAACACGCCAATGTTTATATTATGTATAAACTATGAGAGTCCTAAGCCTGAATGAAAGTGTGAAGGGAAGATGGTTTATTTTTATTTTTTTATAGTTTTATGATTTTTTAAAACTAATTTTACTAGCCTAACCGTTACCTGATCGTTATGGTAGTATAAAATTAAACGTCGATTACAAGAGAGCGCAAAACGGTCGATATAAGAAAATAATTAGCTATAAATCTCCATTAAAAAAGTGTTAGAGCGCAAACCGGCCGATTTCAGGTAAGGGAGCAAAACGGTCGAGCGCATATCGGCCGACACCTTCTTAAATGGGTGAATTATGCTGATATGAAAAAAAAAAACTGTACCAGTAACACAACATTTTTATAGTATTGAACATTTATTAGACTAAAGCATACACATTACTACAAAATACATTCTATTACTGACGCTAAGAGGCTAAGTAACAAGTACATACTATTTGTACAATGTACACAAACTATCTCTGATTTTGTGTGTTTTATACATGCAAAATTGTTACACATATTTTACTAGTTTTTCTGTCTTTGCCTCTACAACACATAATATGGCATTGTCCCCTTGTATTTTTTGTTTGTTCTACTCTGGGCTCAGTAATATTCAAAAGTTCTGGGGATACATCTGCCATATGACGCTTTTACCGTCTGAAAATATATTTCTTTGTAAGTTCCTTGCCAAGTACCAAAATATACATTTTACGCTTACTCATATTCTACTTTTTCCAATAAGGATATTTTAGTAGCCACAATTTATAGGAATTAATACTAGCGACATCAATAAGATGAGAGAATATAGCCATCAGCTAACGGTTTGTTTTTCTTTGTACCGGTTGTTCTTTAGCTAACTTATCGGTTGTATCGACGGCTTCTTTCGTTTTGTAGTCATATAGAATAATTTTAGATTTATAGGAATGTTCTTCACCAGCTACTATGTCGTCAACATGCTTACTTGAAAGTAAGATGACTGCAGTTCTTGGTTTTGGAACATAAGAGACTAACGTTCGATGTTTTCTAAAAGCAAACATACTTAAATAATCTGTTTTATATGATGCTAGTAGAAGCTTCCTTGGAATAAACGTTTTATTTTTTCAAAGATTTCCACATATTTTTTTCTCCCATAACTTATCCGCAAGTTGTAAACCCGTAAAAAATTGCCAGTTGTTATTTCAAACTCTCCCTCTAAATGGTCTATTAAGTCTAGGACAACTCTTTGACCTTAAGCTTTTGCGCCTTAGGACCTTGTTTTCCTAAAAATTAATAGATTTAAAAATTTGCTTGTTTTCTTATTGACAATTCAAAAACTTACCCAAATAAATTTGCATGTTTACAATAAAAGAAGTAGTGCAGTCTACAAGGGCCCATATCTTTAATACGTTCTTTTTAGTTTTGCTCTTCATATAAACTCGAAATGGTGCTTTACCTCTAAAAGGCACGAGCTGCTCATCTACACATAGACAGTCGCCTGGATTAAGTAATCTCTTACAATTAGAAATAAAAATATCACACACATTTTTTATTGGGTCCAGTTTATCTACCGATTTTCGTTCTTGTCTGGTTTCAAAATTGTCAAAATGTATAAATGAAGTTATTTGTTTGAACCTATCTCTAGACATAGCAGCTGGTATTATGAGACGGCAGTAAGCAAATCGTCAAACCAAAGCGTATTGATCGCCCCTTTCGATTCGTGAAAAGCTCCTAATATAAGCATTTCTCCAATATAGTTAGTTTAATTTATAGTTTAGTTTTATTTATTTTTTCACTATTCCATTTATCGTAATACACTTGAGCCTTCCGACTAGTTTCCATGACAATTATGTTTAGAATTTTATCTGAAAAAAACAAAAGGAAAGCGTTTTTGATACTTGATATATCATCACTGTAATTTGTAAGTCCTAGAGCATGTCGACAAATATTGGCCTTGGCGCGTTTCACTTTTGTGTTTTTTGGCAAACTTGACCACTCAGTTCCATCTTTAGATAGATGCATATACCGATAAGCCTTCGGACTCAGTAACTGTTGGTTCATCTATGCTTTGATCAATAATAAGGTCATTATCTTCTTCTAAACCTGTTACATTGTCTTTATCTTCTAATCGCTGTATCCTCATTGATATCAAGCTCTGGATCATCACTTTCAAGTAAATGTAAAAGTTCATCTTCACTCAGTCGCTTTTAGCTAGATATAAATGAAACGTAACTCATGTTTAAAATTTTATGCACTATTTACAAATACGACAAGAAAAAATCCCCATTTAAACATGTAAAACCCTTACATAAAACGATAGTACACTTATATTTGGTACTAGTCTGTAAAATCTATGGGATTCCCACATTATTACAACTTTATTAGAATTCATTTTATATGACATAAAAGGCTGGCCGGGGTAATAGAAGACCCAAGTCTATAAAATTATAGGCTAAGGTCTATAAAATATGAAGTTTATATTTAATCTAACCGTTAAATTTTCTTGTAGGCATATTTTATATGAATACAATATAAAAACTACAGATAGATGGAGGACTGCCGATTAAAAATTAAAATCTATACAGTAACAGCTAAAAATTGTGGTCTGGGGTCAAAATAGCCCCGGCCAGTCCGATGAACGTTAAGTAAAGTTTACTAATTAGTATTCTAGAATTGTCTAAAATTTTACTTTTAAGAAACAAATTAAACAATAAAAAAAAATAAACGTCTTAGGCCTTTACTTTCTGGAAACCAAGCTTCTATTCAATGATAATTTCGAAATGATATTTGCTTAAAATAAAACCAAATTCGTTAACGCCTACTTTAATATTTTTAAAAGGGAAGTTTCAAGAAGAAAAATTTTCTTCTCATATACCGCCCGGATTTATTTCTAATATAAATATTCATCAAACTCCCGCAAATGTGTTATTTATACACTATCGTCGTTGACTGAAAATACCTGTCAGCACCTCCACTATTAAAAACACAGTAAAGCAAGAACCCCAATTTGTTAGGGAACATACACAATTCAGCACACCACGAAACCTCTCTAATAATGGAATAACCCGGAAGAATTTATTATTCCATCAGAAGCCTGATTTATTTGGAATTTTGAATTTTTCATCAGACGCTCAAACTAGACTGTATGAATATTGTATACGATCACTGTCCTTGTCAGGTTTCAAGTTCCCTTGTCCGACATAAACTTTGTTTCATAAAATTTTCTGAAAAATTCAATTTGGCTCAAATTAGATACTGTGGGGAGGAAAACACGAGTAATTCAGTAAACAAAAATTTGTATTCTCGGTTGACCGATTGTTGGTGCTTTATTGCATGTAAAGTGGATTTATTCAGTTTCCCGGATAAAATTACCACAAAGTTTAATATTTTTTTTATTTTAACAAAAACCGGATTATAGTTCCTGATCGTCTGACACGATGTTTACGTTATCAAATTTTGTGTAAATTGTGAAATATTAACTGGCTCTATTGTTGTAATTTTTGATTTATATATATATATATATATATATATATATATATATATATATATACATATAAGTATATATGTATATATATAATATAAATATATATATATATATATATATATATATTTATATAAGTATGTAAGTAAAATGTAATGACATGTCTCGCAAAACAGAAAACCAAAAAAGGTATATCGATGGAAGGCAACCAATTTGTGGCATTAGAAAAATGGAAAAGGATAATGTTTTTCTGACTCAGCTGCACCGTACTGAAGACGACCAATAGTCAGAAATACGTATATACGGTTGCCTTCCATCGATATACCTTTTTTGGTTTTCTGTTTTACGAGACATGCCATTACATTTTACTTTTATTATTCACTTGCATTGTTCTTTTCCATTTGTTTTAAACGTTTCAACGTTTGGCATTCCTTTCCCCAGGTAGCTGTAGCTTCCTCCGTGGTTATTGTTAGTTGTTGCCCTAGAAACCTAACTCTAATGCCACAAATTGGTCGCATTGCTCCTGTAGTGATCCTTTCCCAAGTAACATGCTCCTTCTTCTAACTTGGCTGCATTGTACTGAAGACGACCAATAGTCAGCAATACGTATATACGGTTGCCTTTCATCGATAAACCTTTTTTGGTTTTCTGTTTTGCGAGACATGTCATTACATTTTATTTTTATTATTTACTTACATTATCCTTTTCTATATATATATATATATATATATATATATATATATATATATATATATATATATATATATATATATATATATATATATATATATATATATATATATATATATATATATATATAAGAAGAAATACAGGATATTTGTGACTGTCGATATAAACGAAACCACCAGTTTATTAGGGCTGCAGTCAGAAGATTGGCCGAGAGATATTAGGGAAACACTCTTTTGACTTTTTGTCAAGCTTTCGGAATAGTTTTATTCCTTTTTCAAGACACTGTAATATAGATAAAAAATGTGTAAACGTTTTCAAAATATCACATTTTGTCGGTGCAACTTAGTAGTCGTTGAGATTATTTAAAATAAACTTTGACACTCAACATTAACACCACAAGTATTAAATTAATAATGGACATTCTAAAAATTTGGCCAAGATAGTAAAACTTAGTTTATTTCATGACATCTTTTGATAGTGTTTTTTAACTCTGATGCATAGAGAACAGAAAGAAAAAACAATGTGAATAAAATGTAATTTGTGTTGTTCTTGATATTGTGTTTATTTTCAACAAACAAGAAGATGTATATATTTTATATCGTCGGCTGTATGTAATAGTGGCTTAACTAAAAAATTGACAAAATTGAGTTAACATCAACATAGAGCTAGAAAAAGGCCTTATTTATGACCTGCAAAACTGGCACAATAATAATAGCAAAAATGTCCGCTGGACGTCACTAGTGCCGCTATCACATGTTGTCGGTTGAGATAAATTGTTTCTTGCCGTACTGGCTCGTCTTAGTTGTCCAGTGGAAGTCGAACCCTGTCGATATTAAGTTTCTACGCAATACCGGTACTTTTGAGTTGTGCCACTATAGCAGAAAATTTTAGATATTTTTAAACTGTATCAGTGAGAATTTTGGAGGTGTGTCACAATAAATAAAAGGAATAAATTTATAGTTTCAAAAATGTCAGATCCAAAGGGTCCAAAGCATCAGAAAAGATAGGAAATGATCCTATCTCGAGCACGAGTAACGTAAGTCATAATATTAATATTATTTTAATGTATAATTCCAAATAATCGATTAAGTAGAAAACTTGGGATGTTTTTTTGATTACATCTACCGGTTTAAACAAAAAATAAATTTATTTTAGTTCTGATGCGGACTCTCATTACGTGAATGATGATGATGTATCGGCTACATTTACAGAGGTCTCTGATGAAAATGTGAAGACGAAAGTACCAGAAGACGTGACGATTAATAATCCTAAAAGTAGAATAATGAAGGCTTGTCCAGACCAATAGAAAAGAAATGTCAAAAAGTTTCTTAGAAATTCAGGCCAAAAATACACCAAAATGTTAACGGCAATCTTGTAAAGGCTCGCAGTTTAGGTCCATCTTGCAATCTATGTAGACTGAAATGTGACGAAAAATTCACGTTACATGAAAGAACACAGATCTTTGAAGAAGATTGGTCAATGAAAAATATAAATTAACAACGAAGTTATATTCTGAGATGTCTATAATTACAGCAACATATTGATATGCCGATAAAAGTAACATATCAAGCCGTAATTATAATCATGCGTTTTATTTGGAAACCGTGATCAGAAAACAATAAGTGTGTACAAATTTTTTATATCCACCATTGAAGTTACTAATAGATGTATTCGAACTGTCATTGGGAAGGCGGAAAGTAGCTTTATAAGCAACGATCAAAGAAGTAAACACAGAATGCATAAAACATTTTGTAATGAAACTATGAACAGGATTCGTAAACACCTTTCTTCAATTATGACAATGGAGAGCCACTGCTATCGAAGTAGTACCTCAAAAAAATATATAGAAAGAGGCAAAACATTGATAGATCTATACAATGATTATAAAGCTGATTGCCAAGGACACAATAATAAATTTGTAAAAATTGATTTATATCGTAAACTTTTTAATTATATATTTAACTATGCATCCTTTTCTCCCAAAAAAGATCAATGTCAATATGGTGAAAAATACAAAAATTCGAGCAGTGAATAAAATATAGCCCTAGTATTCTAGGGTTATATTTTCTTTATTGCTTATAGTTATAATAACCATCATAAGGAGAAAAACTTAAGAATGGAGCTAAAAACACTTGACAAAGAGAATGTAACTAACTTACAAAAAGTTGTTTTGACCTACAAGCTGCTCTACCGCCACCAAAAGGAGGCGTTTCCGCTTTCTGTTATAAATCTAAGCTATATAACATATCAGTTCCCTAATGTGAACTTTAAAAAAAAAAAACTGGAAAATGTGAACAGCTATGTTTGGCATGAAGGAGAAGGCAGTAAAGGTGCCCTAGAAATTGTTTCATGCCTGCTGATGTATTTGGAACAAACATCTATAAAAACCGATTCTGACGATTTGAAATTCATATTTTACTCAGACAATTGTGGTGGCCTAGGAAAACACAAGTACCTAATTCCAATGTATCAGTACGCTGCAAACCATTTCAAAATTTCTTCTATATCTCATCGCTATTTAGTTGTCGGCCATACTCAAAATGATGGTGACAGCTACCACTCTTCAATAGAATATAATATTACTAAAGCTTTACAAGAAGAACCTATTTATCTACCGTTTCATTACGCTATACTAATCCGAACTTCTCGTTGAAAATAACCATTCGAAGTTCACGAATTATGTAATAATGTTTTTTAAACTGAAAAGGTTAAATAATAAAAAGGATCAATTCTCAATAAATATGTCCAAGAAAATAATTTTCATTTCAACGATATTTGTGAAATTCATGTAAAAAAAAACTCTGGTACTCACTACTATTTTAAAACTTCATTTGCACAAGATGAGTACAGATCAGTTGATAATACCAAGAAAAAAAACAAGAAAACGTTAAGAAAGCATGGATATTATAGAACTAAAAAAGGTTTAAACTGACAGCCTGCGAATAAACGAAAATAAGAAAAAATACCTTACTAGCTTTTGTGAAGACAATAGTGTTCCACCAGTTCATCTGATTTCTACCGACATTTAAAGCATTGTAATCATAACTTATCCTTTTTCTTATTTAGAAATGTGTTTTTCTAAATAAGAAGAACACATTTTCTTATTCAAGTAATTTGTAGTATTCTTTATTGAACCTTTGGTTCAGTTGATAGGACTAACAAAAAAAATGCCAATATTGTCTTTGCCTGAATTAGTCTTGAAAGACAAAATTTTGATGTGCAATAGTGGCACAATTCAAAATAAAAGTTGAATTTAAAAGTCCGTGTAACAATTCATTAAATACTACCTAAAGCTCTTTCAATATACTACTACTACTACTAAAATCTATTTTTCAGTTTTTATACAAGGTACTTTTTACACAATTTTAACTGCCATAAAGACATTTAAACTTATTGTTATCAAAGTATTTTTATTTGTTTAGCAACAAAAATCAGCAAATTTAACCTTAAACTCCTTACGTACTGTAGTACGATGTTTTTTCATGAGTTTGTATGGCTCCATATTTGCCAACGAGTTTGGCAAAATATGTTAAGGGTTTCATGATAAGGCTTTGGACTGTCAACTCTTTATTGTGATCACATTTTTCATTAGAAAGTGAAACAGAATACTTGTAAAACAATCTCCTTTGAATATGCCAAAGTACCAACCAACTCATTTGTTCTAAGTGCTGGTGACCCAAGTAACTCTTAACTTCTTTTTATTTTGTGTGTGTACAGAATATGGAAATTTATATAATTTTGATGGCGACTAAGTTATTCGAACAATTGGCACTTTCTAATAATATTAACATTCTGATTTACAAAGCATCCTATGTCATTTTCAAAGCTTCTATTAATGCTTCTTCGTTTTTATCAATATTTTTTGTAGAAGTTTTGTGATTCGTATTGTGTACTTCGTCATATACTTGGGTGCACCCAGCATTTCTTTTTTTTGCACTCCTTCAGGCTAAACAAAAGTAATGCTTCTTCATCGGAACAAAAACTATCTCAAACGTGTTTCAGGTTCAACACTTGGAAAAGAACTATCTATCTATCTATATAAGGATTTTTACAGCTGTCGCCGCTTTCCTTCTTTCAGCCAACGTCTCCAGTCCTTTCTGTTCTGCCATTCTCCATCTCTAAGGTCTCGTCTTTCCATGGCCTCGTCCACTTTATCCCTCCATGATCTTCGGGATCTACCTCTTTTCCTCCTTCCTATTGGGCTCCAATCCGAAATCTTTGCTATCCACCTTGTATGATCTGTTCTTCTCACATGTCCATACCAAATTAAACGTTTTTCTTCGATGTAGCTGAGTATGTCTTGTTCTACTGCCATTCTTCGTTTTCTCTCCTCATTTTGGAGGAGAAGGGGAATGAGGGGTATGATGTGGAAAAGAACTGGAACGCTTTTAATTAACCGCCGCATGTGTGCGCTCGGAACTCCAAAAAAAGAACGCAGAACTCGGAACGCAGTCTGTGTGCGAACGGACTTAATGTATGGTAAGAATATACATAAGGGTGTCATCAGTGGGATAGCTGACATCAAAATAAAGCGTTTGAGCTCGAATTTCTTAGGAAAAATGTTGCTATTTTTCTTTCTACAGGGTGATTCATTAATATTTTTTTATATTATTTTTTGGGATATATTGAAAAGTATTTAACTGATTTAAGTGAAATTTGGTACCTTGCTGTTACTTGAACATATTATTAGTTTTACCATTGACACTAGGTGACGCCACCTACGATATTGGTTCATTAATGTGGCCATAATTATTTTGTCCGCCCTGTATAAACATGCTAGGAAAAAAAAAATGAAATGAAAAAATGAAATGAAATAACATTAAATTCTACGAAAAAAAGGTATTCTCGTTTCAAATCAAAAAAGTACACCGTTTTCGAAATAAACGTATTTTTTAGAAACGTGCATAAAGAAAAAATTTTACAAAAACTTGGAAGTTTTAAATACCAGTGAATATTAAATGTATTAGTAGTAGATAATTGTTGTAAACAAAATGCATATGATTGAAACAATTATTTTTATTATACCTACCATTTACACAGTAAGAAATTTTAAAAAAATCAGAAATTAAATTAAATTAAACAATGAAGTGAATATAAAACAATTGACACAGTGAATAATTCAAAACGTCACAAAAAAAATATAACGTAAACATTTCCTAGAAGGTATAAAATTCTGTCTTAGCTCAACATATTTTTAACATGAAAATAATTACTATTCTCAGATTTCTGAAGTGGTTACGGGTTCGCCTATCTCAGCACCAATATCAAACCAATATCTCATTTCTAAATTGAATAAAACATTCATTTCTACAAAACGATATGTTAGTGACTGCTTAGTCTGCATTTTGGATCATAAAATCGATTACCGTCGAAAACCGTCTCTTGTCGTTTTTACTACTCTATTTGTTGTCATTCACAACAAATAGAGTAGTAAAAACGACAAGAGACGGTTCCCCAATACAAAGATCAGTAGAAGGACCAGAGACAGAGTCATGTCTGCACAAAAAGACAAATAGGAAGAAGATTATTGGTGAAAAGATGTTGTGATGTGAAAGTATTTAACAGATACCCTGCACGGCAACGTAAGACTTCCAATAGGGGTTGTTACTGACCCTCGGACCATGTCTGAATGGGTTGCTATCTAGAACCTGTATATATACTGAACACAAACTTACAAATTGAATGATGACAGTGGTGATGATGATGAAAATATTATATTTAAAAATGAATAAGTAGGTACGTTAAATGCTTAGACAGCACACAAAATAAAATAGATATTTCTTTCTTAATCTACCGTGAAAAACCACTTGTATAATCGTTTTATTTGTTTTTTCTTTTTATGTCTTAAGCAAATGAAAGCCAGTTAAATTACCGACTTTAATAATTCTAAAAAACAAATTCGATAAATTATATATAAAGCCGGTTTTTTATCAGAAAGATATTTTCTAATTTCTGACTTTCATTCACACCCCTTCATTTAAAAAAACTGAAACGATTAAACCTGAAATGAAAGAGAAACAAAATATTCTACATTTTTAGCATACTTATGTTTCTGACATTCAAATTATTCGAAATATTCTGTTGGTGAAAAAGTGGCGGCAGACGAAAAGTGCAAAAAGTTGTTTTCGATTAAGCTAAAGAGAAAGTGAAATAATGAATGAGTGACACTAATGAAACCAAAATAAATTGAGAAAAACAGCTTTTTTGTTTAGCAATTACAAAAGTCAAGAAAACGATAACATGAAAACAGACATTCGGAGGATTAGACATTTTTTTATAAAAATAAGCTTTGATGACATCTCGGGATTAAAGCGAATTAGGCCTTTGAGTTGTTACAAAAATTAACTTTCTTTATATTTTCTAAGAAAAAACGAAAAATGTATTTTTCTGGGAAACAAATGTTTACTTGAAATTAAAGAAATAATACTACTTATTTTATTCGTCGGTTCATAAAAATAAATTGACAATTTGTTTACTGCTGGTAAAAGTTTTAAGAGATAATAAGTTTTAAGAGGTAATAAAAGTATTTTAAATCGGATTTGACTCAATTCAAAGAATACAAAGATAAAAAAATGTGACAGAAATTTTCAACGTTTTATTTGCCTTTAATTGAGTTACATTTTTGTTTTAATTTCCTACAATAGACAATGTTATTCAAAAGATACCACAAAAATGATAAGACAATAGAAATAATAACAATAAAAATAATAACTCACCTTTAGGAGTTTTTGTCAATTTGTCTATCAGGCCTTCTGCGAATAGAAGGTGCCCTCTGGTTATGCTTAGCACAAATACGATTCTTTGGGTACCCAGCGTTGTTTCTGATAGCTAGCGGTTTCCTTGTATGCTGATTTCTGTTTGGAATTATTCTGCCACTACCTTGGGGCTCAGATAAAATGAAATTCGTAGTTTAATTTACGTAATAAAATATGTGTATAGGATAAAAGGCAACCATATAAACGTATTTATGACTATTGGTCGTCTTTAGCACGGTGCAGCCAAGCTAGAAAAGAAGCATGTTAACTTGGGACAGGATCACTATAAAAGCAATTCGACCAATTTGTGACAATACTGTTAGAAAACTCTGAGGACTCTGGACATTATAACAAGCACTAGGGCGAGAACTGCGGAAATCCTAACCGAGCTAGTAGCAGCAGCAGAACGAATAAGGTTCAGATAAATCAAAATAAAACCAAATTCATGGCGACTAACACAAACACAAGAGCTGGAAATGTTGACACAAATTTAATCATCACTGACCAAAACTTCGAAGCAGTCAAAGAGTTCATATATCTAGGGACATCGGTTAACCCCAATAATAACACATCTGAGGAAATAAAAAGGCGAATAATAATTGCAAACAGGTGTTATCATGGTCTATCAAAGTACTTAGCTAACAAACGTCTGTCTCAAAAAACTCGTATAAGGCCGTATAGAACACTGATAGTCCCCGTTCTCACATATGGATCAGAGGCATGGACGCTAACGAAAACAGATGAATCCGCTCTATCCATTTTTGAAAGAAAGGTGCTACGCAAGATATTCGGAGCGGTCTGTGAGAACGGAATATGGAGGCGTAGATATAACTTTGAACTGCAGAATATCTGCAAGCATACGTTTGGTGGTAACGATATTACCACTATAATTAAGCGAAACCGCCTGCAGTGGGCAGGACATGTAGCCCGGGCCCCTGAGTCAAACATGATAAAAAAGATTCTAACAGCGCAACCCGTAGGAATGAGAAGACGGGGTAGACCAAAGCTAAGGTGGATGGACGGGGTAATACAAGATGCCGAGAAGATCGGAGTCGGCAACTGGAAAATGCAAGCGAGGGACAGAATAGAATGGCGTAGAAAGCTTGAGAAGGTCGAGGCCCTCTAAGGGCTGTAGCACCAAGATGATGATGATGATGATGAAGATTGCCAACTATCCCTCCATCTCCTAGGTAGTCTTCCGAGAGGTCTTGAACCCAGCGGGTTGTTTTCTAGGGCAATTTTTGGAGTCTATTATTATCCATTCGTCTTACATGATTGTACCGCATCCTCTTACGCTGCCTTCCCCATCTTACAATATTTTGAACTGAATTTTGTACTGCTCTCTGAAGTTTGTATTTCTCACCCTGTCATTTCTTGTTTTGCCCACTATTGTTCTTAGGGTTTTCATTTTGGCAACCCTTAGCATCTATTTCGTTTTCTTGGTATCTTCGCGCACTGCTATGCCATTCATGATCGGTTGTATTCAAGTCTTGTAAATTCTAATTTTACTATCTGTGCGCCTATACGGATTTGACCAGACCATCTCCCGCAGATATTCAGAAAATGCGGATACTTTGTTGATCTGACTCATTAGGTCCTTTACTGTGTCGTGTGTACTTGATATATCTATGCCCAGATATCTGAATTGCATCACCTGTTCTATGGGGTTGTTTTCTATGGGGTGAGCGGATCTTTTGCTATTGTCATACATTTAGTTTTGTTGGTAGAAATGGTCATATTTAGTTGGCGGCTTATTTGAAAGAACTGAAAGAGCTGTCTCTGAAGATCATCTTCTGATTCGGCAATAATTGCTTCATTATCTGCGTAACACATCATATCAATTCTTGTGTTGCTCATTCTGTATCCCAAATTGAGAGATATTACTTTGTTTATAATTTTGCCCATGAGTAGGTTAAACAAGACAAGGATTAAACTGTCGCCTTGTCTAATTCTTCCCGGTGTTGAAATATTTTGTGTGAATTGGTCTCCTGCTCTAACTTTGATTACATTGTTGTTATTTAGGTTATTGACTATCTTTGTTATGTTGGTCGGTGTTTTATTTTCTATTACAATGCGACAAGCGAGAGCTGGCGGGTGAGATGCGCGAAAATAGAAAAGGACTTATTCTAAGAGAGATAGGAGAGGTACTTAATCGCGGGTGTCACAAATGCGTAGTTGCCGTATCAAAAATTTAGTTGGGATCTGAAAATTACGTTAGTAGATATGTTCCGTGGTTATGTGGATGCGTGTGTGATAAACTTATTTACCACGAAAACAAAATAAAAATTATAATAATATTGAATAAAACGTAGAAAAAACTGTTAATAATATTTATTTTCGTAAAATGTAATTAATTCTCAAAGGGTAGGTATTTTTGTATGTATCGCAGACAGATACAAATTATGTCTTAATGCTTACTAAACTAAACACAACACAGAACACGCGTTCTTTGTTTGTGTTTCTAAGCCAGACGATAAACTCAAGTATTATCGGCCTTTTATCTTGTGATATCATTGCTTACAATATCATACCCATTTATAAAAAATGCAACGTATCGAAATATTAAAGTGTCCAGCATATATATAGTAAATAAACATATTGTAGAAAAACATTTCAATTTTTATGTCATTTCTATTTCACATGTGTTTCACATTATTTACTGGTAATCTAATGCACTGTAATTTTTTATTTATTTATTGATTGTAACTTAACTTAAATTAAATTATTTAAAGCTCAATTTATTTTGAAAATGAGTATTATAATTACCAGTTAAATGAGCTACACGTTCTTGTATCTTTTTTAAATCAACTTTATCTGCATTAGCTTCTTCGGTTGTAAACTTAAAAACATTGAAAATTATTTCTCGTGCTTGAGATACCAAAGGTTTGCCTTTTAATACACTTGCCATTTTAATAAATATAAATAAGTTTATAATATAGCCACTCCAAATAAAAATGTAAATACTTGACAACACTGTTAGAAATCTAGCACTAATTCCACGATGTGAACTCGTAGCCGACAGCAATAGAAATGAGCAATCCCTTCCACTTTTCAATTTGTTCTACGCGCAACCCGCCAGCTTTCGCTTGTCGGATAGTAATATATTTAGAATATCTCCCAGGCGAACCCTGTCAAACGCCTTCTTCAGATCAATGAAGCAAATATACGCTGGCATGCCGAACTCTATAGTTTTTTCTTTTATTTGTTTTATTATGAATACTGCATCTGTTATAAACCGCCCTCTTGTAAAATTTGTTGTTCTTCAGCATTAGTGATTTGCCTTTCCAATTCCAATTATATTATTATTGTATTATATTATATTTGTTTATTATTATATATTTTGTGTTTCCAGTTGTTCCGTTTCCTTTCCCATTTCTTGTCAAAAGCGCCACGCTGCAATCAGAGATTTTGTTGAGATATTTTTCTTTTTTGTGTCTCAGCTTTGTTTCTGATGGCTAGCGGTTTCCTTGTACCAGGTGACTGTTCTGTTTGTTATTTTTCATTCACTACTTTGGATCCCGATTTTCAAATAGTTAAAATGAAATACGTAGTTTAATTTACATCCTAGGGGTCCAAATAATACCAGTTCTGGTATTTAAGCAATCAATATTTTCCAGAAAAACGAGGAACCTTCCCCAATAGGCCTGGCCGAAGAAGGACAAAAAAAATTTTTTTTGGGAAACTTTAAACAAGCTAAGGATAACGGGTAAAACAAATGTTGTATATGGTCGTCCTAACTATGTACTATGTACTAAATATAGGCCGAATTAAATTTTTTTTGACCGTGCCCCCGAGGGGCCTAAAAAAATTTTTTATTGCTTTATTTTTGGGGCGAGCTAGTGTCTAAAATATTAATATTGATGCTATTATCTCGTACATCTTGCTCTAAAAAAATTTAACCGGCTCCCAGGACTAAAAATATAAAAGAGGGGTAAAAAATTCATATTTACAATTTTTATGTGCCTTGAATAGTGCAATTCTTCGCTTGAATCAATATTCGACACAAAATGTTCTTTGCATTAAAATATTATGCAAATATTTAACATTATTCCGTATATTCATTCAACCCAGAACTCACCAAGAGAAGGTGGCTGTACGGCGAGTATCCTTTGCTCAAAATTAAATGTATAATAATATGTTTTTACTTACTCACTTTTTGAAGCATAGTATTGACATTTACTTTCAAATATCGGCAAATTCTTTCTGTCATCAAGTTTAGCTTGGATGTAACCATCTCTAGATTCTTCGCCACACACTTTTATTGACGCATCTGTAATTATTTTAACACATCTCTCCACCGCTTGAGTATGACAAGAAAAATGGCCAAAATTTGGAACTTGTCTCACCATATCCCACAATTCCTTGTCGGCCAAATGCTGTATTAGAAGAGATTATGTTATAGTATTATTCATACAGTCTATGAGATCTATGTAATCTTCTGCATCCAAATTGATTTGAGGTACTTTGAAAATACAATTTTTTATGCCAGCTTTGCTACATTTTAAAATTCTTCTGACAGCAACATCTCTAATATGTTGATGTGAGTCTATTAACATAGAAATTAGAATGTTTTCCGGGTGCGCAAAATAAGCATTGTCTTGAATAACTTCATTGATAAATAATCAATGACACATTATTCGGAACATCTCTCTAGATCTTCACTAATTTCCATATATGCCTGGCTCCATATTCCAATCTTGGCTGTGTTTCTATCTCAAACCACATACGAGAATATACTTTTATTACAAACTCAGCTTAAATCTTTAAGCTTTCACAAGGATTAGATGTAGCTACATAAGCTCTAAGAATGCGGTTAGCTGTCGTTAACCAACGCAAGTTTGTCATCTTCCCTGGACTTCTCTCTGCCAAACTTTGAGAACATATTCTATCTCCAATTTCTTTAGATAGTTTGTACAAATACTGTTGATCTGTTCTTAGATCATTTTCGTTTACAACAGGCAGGACAGCTTCTATGGGTTTAAATTTAACAACAGGCATTTTTTCGCAATTTGGCAATAAGGGATCCAATAGGCCCAGAATATGAATAGGGACCTTTTGTGTGACCATCTAATTTTTGCAAAAAATGTCGTAAAAGAAGTTCATTTGCGTGCAATAGGCATACACTCCACTGTAATGGTTTATTTGCTCGCGTTTCTATAATCCGAATGACTCCACCTTTCCAGCCCGTATTGACATTTGTACCGTCACATCCTATAACACTTGATTTGCTTAAATCTATATTATGGCTTCGTAAGTAGTCTAATATTCTTTTGGCAATATCTATGGCACGAGATTGGCCAAGAGCTAAGTGCCCAAAATATAAAATACCTGGTTCTTCAATTAAAGATATATGGTCTTTAGTTTTCACGATTTGCCTTGCGTTTTCGAAGATCATCGTTTGATCTTTTCTTTCATCGAAGTACATACAACCCTTCAATTGACTTTGGTCTTAAATTTTTGGTCTCATGCTCAAGTTGTCGTCTGTTTATCTTAACTCCTCTCCGAATTTTATTTTGTCGATGACCAGCGCTGTATTATCTTTGGAAATTAAATTTAAATCTTTTAGTTCCATTAGATACACCTGTCAAATCGGCAGCTTTAGAAGTGTGAGTAAGCTTAAGTATTTTATTCGTGTCGAATAAATTAGCTTTTTTTCGCTTAATGATAGAATACGATAAAAAAAATTCTGCGTCATTTGAAACATCTCCTGAACTGTCGCTGCTATTACTATTTGTCTTTGTTGCCATAGTTTTCGTTGCCGGTGAGTTTACAACAGGACAAAGACCACTAGGACCAGCTATAGGCTCTTCTAAGGATGCAGTTGAATTATTAGATTGCCTTTAAGCCTTATAACATTTTCTGTCATTTTTTTTTTAAATATTTGTAGCTTGCCTGTCAATATTGCCAATATCCATTTTTCTTTACTTTCTCTGGTCTTGTACAAAATTCCATTCTAGATTTGGTATTTTTTTAGTCTTGTCACACTTACACAATTGTCTGTGTTCGCATTTACAAGAGCAAATATCGAAAAACCAACTGGCTCCATTTTTAAATTTTTTCTGTGAAAACAATAGTTTTTTCTACATTTAAAAGGTTTGATGATGTTCTGATATTTATTGTTATATTGCAGTATCATATCTACCACTCTTTTGTGCACAACGGTAGGTACAGAAGCTTTTTTCCAAAATAAGTAAGGACCAGCGTCCTCTGGACGCTGGTTCCTTACTTCCAATACCTTTCAGTTGTAAGCGTACACTTTAAAAACACCAAAAAGTGAAGCTCAATTCGCTGGTAAGATATAAACAATCAGGAGCAAGCTCCCTGCGATAATAATCTATCTAGGGTTGAAAAGAATTGATGTGCTGTTTGATAAGCTCGCTATTAATCTTGTTGTGAGGTTCTTTCGTACATGTTGAGTCTTTTTAAGGAACTACCGAGTTTCTGCTGCTTTTAAAAATGTTTTCGAAATACTTTGTCATTACCGTTGTCATAGCCCAAAGTACTTATAAAAAAACTTTACACACTATTACAGATTCTCCATTTTCATTTTTCAATGTGTTACAAAGTGAGTTATTTCTTTTAAACTTTTCACTCTAGGAAACAATGGTTCTTTGCTTTAAAGGTACATTTGATACATGGTGAAGAATGAAAGATTTTCTTACATTTTGATTATTCATCTTCCAAAAAGATTTATTCAAAAAATACCTCCTTTCCTCAGTAACTTTTTGGAAACACTTGTTTCTCATAAAATTCGTCTATCTCTTCATCGGGATGTGCTGCTGTTGGAGCGTATACTTGAATAATTTTCAGGGAGATGTTCTCGTTTACATTTAACCTAATTATTGCAATTATTTCAGATATTCCTACGAATTGCTCCACTTTATGTGCATATTTCTTGGAAATTAGAAATCCCACGCCATCAAGGCTTTGTTCTTCTCACCCTTTGTAATATAGGATTTTACCGGACTCTAGTGTTATGCACTCTTCCCCTTTTCTTTTTACCTCTGCTAGACAAATTATGTGCCATTTTAAGTCCTTGATGTTTTCTTCGAGTTCGTAGACTTTTTCATCTTTACTTAAGGACCTTATGTTTAGAGTTGCGATGTTCAATCGTGTAGTTTTTAGCAATTTCTTGCTTCCCCCAGATTCCCTGAAGCTGTCCTTTTTTTCCAAAGGAGTGAGATTTGCCATTACTGTATGGTCTACCCACCTGGGGACCTATGCCTTTTGTTTTAGATATGACTTTTATTAAACTGAAAAATTACAAATTAAAACTTATTGGTAGTTTTTTACTTAAGTAGTAATCAAACTTTCACTTTTATTGTTTTTAAATGTTTTCATTATACACTACTCCACTGAAAAATCGCTCATTACTCCGTCTAATTTATTTCTTGCAGTGTTAGAGTCTGCTAGTTGGTAATAGAATTGATAATAGATGGGCGGAACATACTCTAGTAAACACACAAGGTCTTTTTTTACAGGGTTGATTTTTCTTTCATTCGGATAGAGTGTTTCGAGCTCTAGGTTAGCAGCATCTTGAGAATTCCTTTTACTAAAGTTAACTTCAGCAAAATGGACTTTTGGATTATTTGAATATTTAAAATACATGAAGAATAGATGCGTCCTACTATACAGCATTCACTGCATTTTTAGCCACTCTACTTTAGACCTATCAACGCTTATCTTTCTGTTCGTAATGTTACTTTCTATGGCTTTCGTAGATATGAAATCGTCTCATTTCATCTGGTGTTCCAATGCTCCAGAATGTATATGTTTGAGAAATACCTTTTCTGCTTTTCTATCAATCCGAATGCTCCGTCACAAGATGAGCAGGAATGGCCGCTCACTGTAAATTTATGATCAATCTGTTTCACAGTATAAGCTGGATTTGATACAATGTACATACACAATATCGCAATTTTTATATTGCGGTTCTGACCGCCACATTGGTCTGAGTACATTATTAGTTTCTTTGTACGTACATTATCTCTAATAAATTGTAATAAACATGAACCTATTTTCTGTGGCCCTCTGGATGCAGTCGATTCGTCCCAAACGTACATAAAAATGTCATCCGTAGCAGCATTGGGAATCCCTAAACAGTAATTCGACAACTGCCGTTTATAGTAGCATATTCCAGTTGAAATTACCGGAGTTAGAAGAGTCTTCATTAGATCAAATATAATTACTGTGGTGTCATTGTTTTCTTTTGCATACTGTAATCAATTTTCATATTATTTATGGCACTTCCCGGTTTTCTTAAATGAATCTTCTTGGCAGTGGTAAGTTCGGACTTCTTGAAATGTTCACTATTTTCACAAGTCTCTATTTTTATTTGAAATTATCGCATTTTTTACATGGATCCGTTATAGGAGCATGTAATGATAAGTTCAGCTTCTCAGTGAATATTTTTTTAAAGATGTATTTTGAAACAGGTTCGCTGACTTTCGCCGAATATAAAAAATTTGGAATACATTATTGTCAAATTCAAATCAGGTGGCAAATATTGTCTTGTCTCACTTTTGTGTCTGGTGTAGTGTGAATCGTATTTTGGAAAAGTAATAATGAACTCCTTTACTTCATTTTCTTTCAGCTCAGGAGTTTTCTTTTGGGAAATTTTTAGCTCGCTTGTCAATAGGGGGTATATCACCAAGTGATTTATTTTTCAAAACCTTTGTGAGATGTCCATCAAATACTTGAAGGACATGTTTGAAAAATGACTTGCAAACACGAATTTGTTTTTCGTTCATATCTGGTAAATGATACAGTCTGGAAAATTCTCTCGGCTCTGTTGTGGCACCGTTTGCATTTTGTTTACATGATCTTGCCTTAATTACGTCATTAACGAGTGAACACAGGTATGAGCTTTGCAAATTGAAATTTGATAATCCATAAAATTTTGGAAAATAGTACTCTTTGTCTTTCAGGGTCGATCTTTTCGTGACATTTTTCTTTACAGGGACATCGATATTGTGTATTTATCATTTTAGCGAGAACGAGAACGCCTTTATTGTTAGTGTATTCCTCACCTTTAGCTCGTTTGTTTTTTCTCACATTTTTTTCACGTATTTTCCTTGCGAATGCGCTTCTTTGTCGTCTTTGTAGAAACTCACTACTGGTCTTCTTCATTAGAGAAATCTTCAAGGATCTGTAAGAATAAGTATATCTCGTAACTCATTTTGATGTTATCAGTAGTTTCAGCCCCACTTTCTCCATTATGTGCAGTTGCTACAGCTCCAGGAACATCTGCAGCAAACAAACACAACAATAATTACTATTATAATTAATGTTTTTTTGTAGGTTAACTTGAGAAAGGTTATAACAGTTGAATTGTTGGTTAAATAACAGACAAACTTACCTTTTACCTTACATGCAGTTCCTTCCGCGTCTTTGTCCTCACTTTTTTTTCATGTTTTTAATGATTTTCTAATTAAAACACTGTTATAAAATGAGAAAGATGCAAATAACCTCTCAATAATAATTACAATGACAGTTAAGCATTGCCAATGCCAGAGTGGCCCAAGCCACCTGGGTCACTATGATTTTTAAAATGGAGTATAAAATTACAATGCAAAAGCAATACTAGTGTCTCCATTTGTTATTCTCGGAGAAAACTAATCTTGGGCCACTGTGGCTTTGAAAATATTATTATTTCACATCGTTTTTTGTGATAAAGAAATATGAAAAAATGTCTCTTGGGCCACTCTGGTTCTGGTGGCCTCATATTTAATTTATATAAAAAAATCAGTTGGGCCATTCTCCTTCTGAGCGACGTCAATATCACTATTACTCTTAATTAACTGGTTTATAAAAAGGTACAAGAAATAATAAATTAGACTTACAATCAATTTAATTTAACTATCCAGATAACCGGTTTCGCTTTCTACAATATGCAAAGCATCTTCAGGTCTCGATACTAAGTTAAATAAATGCTCTGAAGATGCTTTGCATATTGTAGAAAGCGAAACCGGTCGTCTGGATAGTTAAATTAAATTGATTGTGAGTAAGTCTAATTTATTATTTCTTTTACCTTTTGAAATGGACTCACACAAGCAACACATTCATGATTTTAACTGGTTTATATTTCGTGCACATGCAATCGTATGGATATATATATTAGAGCTCATATATTATTAAACTTTTCTAATAAATCCTGACCTTAAGTAAACTAAGTCCCCTTTTTAGATTATAATCATTGTATTTCCCTTCGAAAACAATTGGGATTTTAAAAATCTCCAGTCTAACCGGGATTATTACGCGGCACAGCCAGATAACAATGGCCACAAAATTTATATCCTTAAAGCGGATTATTACACTAGATGCTTACGAATATTTAGTAGTTTGATATAATTTTTGTTGGGTGTTAGCTTTTGTTATTTGTATGTTTGTAGGACAACCGAGCCGTATTTATGTTGCGGTTATAATTAGTGTACATTTTGCGTTATACCTACATGAAAGATGTTTTGTTACAAAAAAATCAAAATCAGTGTTTTAGATTATATGCGGTTGAAATCTGTATAATTTTTCATATAAAAATTAGTAATTTCATTGAATTCGTAATTCAAGATTTACTACGTCAGAACACCACAGCATTGCCAAAAAATCAGAATAGTTAATAAGTGAGGAGTTTTCAAAATGTCTAAGAATACAATACTGTTACGATAAATAATGACGCATAATATCTAAACTGTAAGCATCCTTTCTCATTCAAGTCTTTTCTAGATCATACACCAGCCGGCAGAAACCCCAGGTAATAACCGACGGGTCTCCTACGTTTAGAAATTTCTAGTAAGAAGATCCATGGGTCCCCTAGGTAAAAAAAACCTGTTTGCATTCGATGGAATTCTGTTCTAGTGGAAAAGGTCATCGATCCTTCTAGATAACGGATATTTAGTATACTTCATTCACAATTATAAGAACTGACTTATGTAGAATTTAAAAGTATCCCGCTGATAAAGTCGACGCCATAAAGAGATTTGCCTCTTCAGGTAAATAGTAAAAAGGGCCGGCTTAACGAATTTTATATTTTATTTGACATTTACATTACATATTTAATTTAAATAAATATCTAGATCATTAAGGGAAATATACATAAACTGATAACTTATTCAATATACAAAATCAACAAACGCAAAAGTATTTTTTTATTTACTTTTTACTTTAAATGTATTGTTGTGAATTTATTAAAAGGTTCAATATTTATAACACTTACGGATTTAATTTATTTCTTTATTTATTTTAACTTATCTGACAATAATTTATTATATCCGTACGTAACAAATTCGCGTGCGCGGGTCTTGAGAATTAACTGTTCCTTCCAAATAAAATGCCCTTTATATATGCCATTGCCTTTACGCTAGAATCATCGAACAGCCTTCTCGATTAGCGGCGAAATTATAACGGTAAGGCAAACGGGTATTTTTACATCGGCTCGACCGTTTCTGGAAGGTCCCTTCAGGTAAATTTCTGCCGGCTAATAGAATACTCTCGTAAAATCTAAAAACAGAACAGCATTAGTCATAATATTTACGGTTATTTTAGGCCAGGATAATTATCGTAACATTGCCCCCCTCTTAAAAGATGGTTCCTCCTGGAACCTTGTCGGGACTGAAACCGGAACTGTATGCTGGTATCGGCAACTGGACCCTCTTTTACAACTTCCAGTTGTATAAAAATGACAAGGGACGGTTTTCTCTCCGCACCAGTAACTATGCGGATTGCAACAGACTAACACCTGGACTTCGGTGTCTTTAAAGATCTCCTCCACCATATTTCGGATAACCCTCCAATCTAATTGGCGGCACTCCAACTTTGGCATGGCTAACTTTTGCACGTCGGACTCTAGTACGTGCTCTCTCAATTGAAGTAAGGCTTCCCACACATCTCGGTAGGTAGGTTGGTCACGGGCAGTGTCTTTTGTTACCAGGTAGAAAAGGTAACGTGATGCATCTTGGAGTTTCAAGGTTTTACCGGGAGCTGGCACCTGGCATTGAAGTTCTGCAACTCGACCAAACTTCCTTCGAAAGACGGATGCCAACCCTGGTGCGTCTTTGATACTGGCCGGGATGGTAAGGGCCAGCGAGTAGTCATCGGGGAGCGCGAGTAGATCTTGCTTTTCTTCAGTGGTAACACCATGTCTTGCTTTACCGGTACCTCCATAGGCACCCATGAATTCCTCAAACGTGAGGTCAGACACGTCTTGGACTTGGTTTACTTCCACTTCTTCATCTACGTCGTGGTCACCTTCGAAAGACGCCAGCCGGTTATGGTGTACTATCATCGGCTTTCCCCTCGGAATCTTGCTTATTCGGTAGATGACATCGTTGATCTTCTCCATGATGAGGTATGGACCTTCCCAAAACTGCTGCAATTTGGGAGAACAACCTTTTCGCTTCTTGGGATTATACAGCCATACTTTGTCGTTCTTCTTAAAGCAACCCTTTTCGGCTTGTGTATCGTACCGTTTCTTCATTCGGTCGCTAGCGATCTGAAGGTGGGAACGGACCAACTCATGTACATCGTCCATTCTTCTTCGTAATTCGATCACATAATCTTCACCTGCTACATCTTCTCCAGGTCGACACCCAAATTCTAGATCACAAGGTAGTCGCATTTCGCGTCCGAATAGGACTCTGGCTGGTGTCTGGCCCGTTGATTCGTTAACAGCAGATCTGTAGGCCATTGTGAAGAACGGAAGGTATTGGTCCCAGTCTCGCTGATGATCGGACACCATCTTTGTCAAATACTTGCCAACTGTCCTATTCATTCGTTCTACCATACCATCCAATTGCGGATGATACGCGGTAGTTCTTGTTTTCTTCATGCCTAGTCTATCACATATTCCTTGGAATAGATCACTTTCAAAGTTCCTGCCTTGGTCACTATGGATCTCCAAAGGCACTCCAAATCGGCTGATATATTCTTGGATGAACTTATCTGCAACGGTGGCGGCCTTCTGGTCTGGAAGTGCATAAATCTCGACCCACTTAGTGAAGTAATCCATTACTACCAACATGTACTTGCCCCCATTTTCACTTTCTGGAAATGGCCCTGCAATGTCCAAAGCTATTCTTTCAAACGGGCTTCCAACATTATATTGTCTCATAGGAGCTCTCCTTTTCCGGTGAGGCCCGTTACTCGTAGCACAAATAGTACATTTCTTACACCAGTCTTTTACGTCGTCGGAACTGTTCATCCAATAAAACCGTTCCCGAATTCGCTGAAGGGTTTTCCTTACACCAAAATGCCCTCCCGATGGACTGTCGTGTAACTGACGAAGTACTTCGGCTATTCTGCTCTTTGGGATCACCAACTGTCTTCTTTTCTCTGAACTGTCATCATTTTCCAGGACTCGTTTGAGCAAGCCATCTTCGATGATAAATGAGTCCCACTGGGCCCAATACGTCTTAACTACTGAGCATAGGTTTGATATTTCCTGCCAAGGTGGTCGACGGTTTTCCTCTTTCCATTTTCGGATTTTCTGTATAACTGGATCTCTCTCTTGTTCTTCCCTTATCTTAGTAGGCGTCCAGTCGTCGTTGACAATCGTCGTTCTTAGCACTGCTGCTTCCTTGGATTCCGTTTTGTTGCAGTGGGAACATTCTGCGGGGCATGACCTTCTGGAAAGAGAATCAGCATTTCTGTGGCTAACTCCGGCTCGGTGCTCAATCTTAAAATCGTATTCTTGGAGTCGTTCGATCCACCTGGCTATCTGACCCTCTGGATTCTTAAACTGCATCAACCACTTAAGGGCGGCATGGTCGGTTCGGATTAAAAACTTCCTTCCATAGAGGTATTGATAGAAGTGCTCTACTGATTTAACTACTGCTAGAAGTTCTCTTCTCGTGACGCAATAATTCCGCTCAGGTTTTGAAAGAACTTTACTAAAATATCCGAGGACTCGTTCCTGTCCTCCTTGAATCTGAGACAGCACTCCTCCAATTCCCACATTACTTGCATCCGTATCTAAGATGAACTCTCCTTCTGGCAGTGGATACCCCAAAATTGTTGCTGTTATTAAATGCTTTTTCAACGTTTCAAAGGCATTTTGGCAGTCTATATCCCAGCGGTATTCTCTTGCTTCCTCTGTAAGTCGCGTTAATGGCTTAGCGATATCTGCAAACTTCTTAATAAACCTCCGGTAGTAAGTACATAGTCCAAGAAAACTTCTCACTTGATGTTTGTCAGTTGGTTTTGGCCATTCCTTAATGGAATCGATTTTTCCCTTATTCACGGCCACTCCTTCTTTACTGACTATATGACCCAGATAATTGACTTTACCTTGAAATAGCTGGCACTTCTTGGGGTTTAGCATCAATTGGGCAGCTTTAAGTCGATTAAAAACGTTTTCTAAATTCCTCAAATGATCTTCGAATGTCTCCCCCAAGACGATTATGTCATCTAAATAAACCAGGCATGTTTTCCAAGATAACCCTCTCAACACATTTTCCATAAGCCTCTCAAATGTCGCAGGAGCATTACAAAGTCCAAATGGCATAACGTTGAATTGCCACAATCCAGATCCTGTGGTGAAGGCTGTCTTTTCTTTATCGACTGGGTCCATTTCTACCTGCCAGTATCCAGACTTCAAATCTAAAGTAGAAAACAATTTACTTCCAGCCAATGTGTCCAATGTGTCATCGATCCGAGGCAGAGGATAACTATCTTTCTTGGTAACGTTGTTCAGCAAACGGTAATCCACACAGAACCTCGTCGTTCCGTCTTTCTTCTTAACCAGGACCACCGGAGAGACCCATGGACTCGTAGAAGGTTCTATCACCCAGTCTTTCTTCATTTCCTGAACAATCGTTTCAGCTTCCTCTCTCTTCGCCTGTGGTAATCGTCGAGCTGTTTGACGAATTGGCTTAGCATTACCAGTATCAATTTTATGCTTAACAACGGTAGTTCTTCCCGTCTTTCCTCCTTTCGGTACGAAAATATCACGATACTGCCGAAGAAATTCCCTTAATTTCCTTTTCTCCATCTGATTTAGAGACTGTCCTGCAACTGCAACCATTTGGTCGAATTTGTCGTTGGAATTATCAGATGTTGTCGCCTGACGAATTATGGATGTCACAGGTACACAAGTTCCTACTTTTGTCTCTTTCTTTATGGTCACTGGGTAGTCGTTGACATTGATAAGTCTCACAGGAATTTCTTTAGCCGAAGTCACCAATTCCGTTCCAATTATGATTCCACGGCCAACCTCATCGTCGTGGTTCCAAGGCTCCATCATAACAGGTCTCCCTTCGTCTACAATTCCCTGTAGTCGCGCTACTATGATCATTTCGCTTCTCGCAGGCACGACTGTATCTTCTGTAATGGCTGCTTGCACAGTGTTGTCATTATGTGGATGGAGAAATACCTCCTCGTTGCCAACTTTGATTACTTTATTCTTAAAATCCAATTGGAATCCATGCATATTCATTACGTCCATTCCTAATATAACATCCTCTTCGATGTCAGCAACTATAACAGTATGGACAAACTTTTCTGCCCCAATTCCCAATTGTACCTGGATTTCTCCATGAATGTTGGCATTTTCACCTGTAGCGGTCCGAAGTCGTAACCTCGTTGGTAACAGTTTCTTTCGGCTGTTTATAACTGTCGGGCGTATAATGGTTCTGGTCGCTCCGGTATCCACCAACAACGTATGCTTTTTACCATTTATGTCTCCATCTACATATACACTATCTTCACGACATTTCAAAGAAGCTATTAGTATGAGAGGGTCTTTGGAAAAGTTCTGGGTCGAAGCTGCCCCCCTAAGGCTGACCCGTTCTAGTTTTCCTGATGGTGAGTTTCTTGATTTGCGTCGTACCTAGGGTGCTTACAGGAGCTTCGTACGTGTCCTATTTCGCCACAATTCCAGCATCTGATGGTCTTCGTTTTCTTGTATGTCATGCTTTTCATCATATTAACGAGCTGGTCAAGTTTATCTTCATCTCCTTCCTCTTTTACAGTCCTAACTTTACTGTACCCGCCAGAGGCCTGCGTAGCTGACTCGTATTCGAGGGCGGCGGATAGGACATCAACCAGCGTCTTGTGACGAGCTAATCGCAGTGTTCTCTGCATTTCATGATCACGAAGACCATCAATAAACGTTTGAACGGCCAATTTTTCCATCATGTCTTCGGGAGCTGTTGGATAAGCATATCGTACTAATCTGGCAATATCTACCTCATATTCTTGAAGAGCCTCATCTTTCTTCTGTCTACGATTTTTAAGCTGTGACTGATATACATGCTCCAAATGTTCGTGGCCATATCGCATATTTAACCTCTTCTTCAGTTGTTCGAAATCATCGGTCTTCTCTACGGCTATGGTCTGAAGCCCATCTAAGGCATCTCCTCGAAGGGCGATAGTCAGGTTTACAGCCTTTTCTTTTTCAGACCATCCATTTGCTCTTGCGGCTGATTCGAACTGTTTCATGTAGTTGTTCCATGATGATTTTCCGTCGAAAGTTGGGACTTTAACACGAATAGAACCTCCACTTCCTTCAAATTTCGGCCGTGTCTCCAACTTAAATTTCGTCTCGTCTTCTTTTATCTCCACTGTAATCGGATTGTTACCTCTCTCTGCTGTCCCTGTTTCCTCCATCTTCTTTTCCATCTCTTTCCATATCTTTTCTTCGAAGGCTAACATATCGGCAGCAACTTGGTTTTTTAATGAAGATATTCTATCGTCCAGGGCAGACATCTCAGAAGTGACTTTAGAGATTTCCGAAGAGATGTTAGCAGAGACTTTGCTTTCCAGCGAAGAAATCTCGTTAGAAACTTTGTCTTCCAACGAAGCGATGTCGCCGGAAACTTTGGCTACATCAGAAGAAACTTTCGAAATATCGTCAGAAACTTTGTTCTCTAATGATGCGATGTCACCAGAAATTTTCGAAATCGACGAGAGGACAGCATCATGTTTGTCTTCAAATATATAAGTCTCTGGATCTAGTCCTTCTTCTGGCAAAGCGTTCTTTAGTCGTTGGACTAACTCAGCCTTTTTTCCGGTAGAAGCTAATTCTCTGTCTTCAAGATGTCTTCTTAAATTAGTCACTGTCAGCTCATAAATCGTAGCCATTTTCACAATTCATTTTATATTCACTTGTATTATTATTATAAGTCTAATTTATGTTCGATCCCACTTCTGACACCATTTGTTGTGAATTTATTAAAAGGTTCAATATTTATAACACTTACGGATTTAATTTATTTCTTTATTTATTTTAACTTATCTGACAATAATTTATTATATCCATACGTAACAAATTCGCGTGCGCGGGTCTTGAGAATTAACTGTTCCTTCCAAATAAAATGTCCTTTATATATGCCATTGCCTTTACGCTAGAATCATCGAACAGCCTTCTCGATTAGCGGCGAAATTATAACGGTAAGGCAAACGGGTATTTTTACATCGGCTCGACCGTTTCTGGAAGGTCCCTTCAGGTAAATTTCTGCCGGCTAATAGAATACTCTCGTAAAATCTAAAAACAGAACAGCATTAGTCATAATATTTACGGTTATTTTAGGCCAGGATAATTATCGTAACAGTATTATTTAATTATTAGAAGGCCATGAATCTAAACTTGGACATAATTTTTAATACCTACAAACATTTTAAAATAACATTTTCTTGTCTATCTAAATCAGTATTAATTAATAATTATGATTTTCCCTATCTATATATATATATATATATATATATATATATATATATATATATATATATATATATATATATATATATATATACATCGGTTTAGAACGTCTTTCGACGTTGTCCGATACCTAAATACCATCTCTTCCTATCTTCGCAGTCGTTTGTTGTTAAATTTCTTTCGCTCATGGACTTGTTTACGCCGTGTTGCCATTCTAATCTGAGTCTTCCTCTTTTCCGTCGACCTATCGGTTGCCATTCTATTACTTTTTTGGGGAGTCTTGATGCTGGCATCCGTTAAACATGCCCATACCACCTTAATTGTTTCTATCTACCACTTAATATTTTATAAGATTATTGATTAATAATTTTATGTGATGCACAACCTTTAGTGAAGAATAATTTTTTTTCGTGAAATTATTAATAAAGAAATTTATCATTTTTGCCAACTTCTTCAGACATGAAACGGAAAAGTTAAACATAACATGTCAACATGAATAAATATGAACCTTTTAAAACGAGTAAATCGGTACTCACCTGAGGGACCGCAAACGTTCGGATACAATTAGCGTCCCTTTGTAAAGACAATGACGTCGACTTTACTAAAGCACAAGACATTTACTTAACACAGAGACTACACATTACTCCCCTGAGTTAGTGATAAGTTATAGTCTAAAAAAATCATTATGAAATTGACTGGCCAGTTGGTTGTGAAAACCAGTGCCAATAAAACACAAAACACACACAAACACACACACACACACACACACACACACACACACACACACACACACACACACACACACACACACACACACACACACACACACACACACACACACACACACACACACACACACACACAAAACGAGTATAAATATTACATCACATAGATATTATGTTAAATCTGTGTCACTATCACTGTCGTCTTTTAAATTGATGATAATATTTTGTATATTGTAGGAAAATATGAATTCTCAGCTTTCATAACATATGAGACTGCATTTTTACAACTATTCGCATCAATTTTGAGTACTTCTTTTTCAATTAAATGCAGGACAGATGCATTTAAATGTGGCGAAGTATTATTTCTTCAAACTCTTGACTTAAGTTGATGCCACATATGTTCGATTGGGTTAAATACACAGTAATATGGTAGAAGTCTTAAAATCGTATGACCCATGTTTTCGGCATAATTATCATAAAAGTATTCTTTTTTCAATGCGAAACTTTTTAAAATGTCCAATAAATCCTTCTTAGTATTATCTATGTGAAAATGAATATCTTTGTCATACAAGTAATTCTGTATTGCTATTTTCGTATCGCTTGAACTACAACACTATTAGGGGGTATGTTGGGTATTAACTTATTTTTGAACCACTCTTCAAATATATCTGAACTTGTGTTGTCATGGTAATCGAGACATGAATCACTGATGTTTTTATGTTATTCTTTTTCCTCTATTAGAAGGCGCTTTTGTTGAACAAGATTGACTATTATCTACCCAACCTTTAGATGGCGTATCGTGTGTATCAAACCACGTTTCATCTAAATAAATAATAGGTCGATTCTCTCGACGACACTGTCTAATTTTGCTTAAATATTCCATTCGCCATATCCGTAAACGATTGGATTCCATAAGTACCTGTCTTTTATCTACTTTTTTGTATTTAAACCCTATACGTTGCAAACACTTCCAAACAGTTGTTCTACCGCACTTAATTTCAGTGTTGTCGACGTGAAGCCTGTCAACTAATATATCTAGTGTGGGTACAATTTGTTCTTCATACAAGGCATACACTTTGCGACGAATAAGATCTTCATCTGCACGATCGAGCTTCCGAGAAATACTGTTATCTCGTCTTATTAATCTTGGTATAATAGGATTAGTTACAATTTTTGTGACTGTGGATAATGGTTTTTTAGTCAAAGTTGCCGTTTCATGTAAGGCTTTGTTACTGTCCATATTTTTTTCGACAAGAGTTTGAAAAACATTAGCAATAATTTGTTTTGCATCAGTAGATAAATGTATTCGTTGGGGCTGTTCAGGTTCTAATACTTGAATGAGATCCACCTCCTTGTCGATTTGCTTCCGGTTCATTAACTGGCAGAATTGCCCTATTATCCTCTGGACTCCAGGGACGCCACATTGTTTTATACAATAAAGGCAAATTTGACTACGTGGATTCACCGGCAAGTGTACACACTCTAAAAAAATAAACACTTTTATTACAATACTCAACTAATTTTTTGCACAAACTGAACACTCAAACGACTTTACAACCAATTCCGTCGAAGCAGACTTTTAAGTGTTAGTTTGTCATCGTACAACTCTCTTCAAATTAAAAAACAATTAACGATAAGTAACAGGTAGAAAGTTATATAAATTCCAAGTAATTTGTTAATAGGTCAATTAAGTTAAACGTTTACTCATTATAACTGTATATACGGGTTTGTCAGTTCTAAGGTGTTTGGGATATTACCCGTTTTCCCAAAACTTATTAATTTCCACCACCGGTCCAGTCAATGATAATATTTGATCTGATTATATGTACTAACCTATAGTTGACTTGGCTATATGCCGGTCCTGTCAGCTTGGATAGCTGTGATAATTATACAACAATAGAGTACTTACAAGGGATTATTCAGTTTTACAGCTGTTATTAAAATAACTTTTATAATGAGACACTAAATTTCTGGATACAGTATATATTTGGGACATTTTATGCAAAGAGTTTTAGTTTTTGAATATCGAGTTAGTTTGAGTCTGAAAATAACATCTCGTCGAGTTTTTAAAATGTAACGCGAGTATTGTAATAAATGTTAATAAATTATATAAAAATTAGTGTGAAATAAATTTAGTTATATTGTACAAATAAAGACCTTAATAAACTTGTAAAAATGTTATAAATGTAGAACCTTTTATAATAAATAAAGACAATAAATAGGATTTAATAAAAATATTACAATACACTAGTCAATTGGATTTTTAAAATGGAGAAAATAATGACATTTTCAAAACTTGTTTATTCACTTTTCAATTGTAAAAAACGAGATACTTTTTATCCATAATAATATGCAAGATCACATAACAATGTATAGTTTTAAATACATTGTAAAACTCAACTTGTAAGGCACTAAATAAGTCAATATCTTTTATCATGTACTATTACATCTATATTAGGGAGAATTCAGTGTCAAATTAGAAAAGAACAGGGAAGCCTGTGTAACGGAAAGGAAATAGAAAGAGATAGAAGAGCACGGGGCACGTTTAAATATGGGGCACCATGAAACATTGTTCGTATATCAAATTCGGGCGGGTAAATGAAAACCTGTTACGGTCAGTGACCATAAATTATTGTTTAAAAAAAACGCAAGGTAAAAATATGAGTAATTTTTATCTATTCGTCATCTAGTAACCCCCACCTATGTCGTAAAAGCTTCAGATATCTGCGAAAAGTTTTTCGACCTTTTTTTCACCAGACTGGGCTATAGTTGATAAAATGTGTATCGTTCTCCTCCTTTATCAAAAAGCAGTGTGGTAGTGATAATAACATAAATTAACTAGCTCTGATTTTATTAGAATTAGAAATAGGAGTTTATAAGCAAAACAGTTTCAGATTTCAACAATAACGTTAAAAATACAAAATGTCACAAAAAAATCTCTTCGGAATAATTGAAAATGATAATCAAGGTATTTAGTTAAACTACTGCTTGCTTTTATATTTATATTTACCGAACAAAGCTATTCTAAATACTCGCCCAATAATATCAACATTGCTTAGTTAAAATATAATCATTATACTAAGATAATACCACCATTAAGGGTTTAATAATTGATTGTTCATCAATATTGATATTAGCCCAACGTTATGTAGTAATACTGTTTAGTGTAAACGCTATAATAAACAGTTTTGAAAATCCATTATTAAACCAAAATTGGTATTTAAACATTATGGTCTTTTAACCCAATTTGCTAACTGCTTTTCATCTGTCAATATAAAAACAACTTTGCGTACAGTTTGTGTTTTAATAACACTCATTACTGTAGAGCAAATAGTTTTATAACTCTGTATAATATGTAGGTGAAATTTTAGAAACATTAAGAAAGATGAAAAAAGAAATAAAAATATTCAACACTATGAAGAAAAAAAAATGAGCTACTTTGGTTACACACTAAAAAATGAAATTCCAAATAACTTTTCATAATAATAATTTTCAATATTGTGAAATATAAAGGTACTTTACTCTTGAGCAAAATTTATATTTTTTACATATCGCGCATGATATTAATATAATTTGATATCTGATGAAATATAGGTTTTAGACCTTTCAGAACTTTTTATGAATTATAACTTTTTTATAAAATTAATAATAAAAAATTTTCACATTTATCCAACTTAAGTAGACACGATGTACCTATATCGATTGATTTCTGAGTGTTACTGTCATTCTTTCCTCTGTACGTATGAAGTTACTAAATTGCGTATTTTCTTTTATTAAGTATATGATGAATTTGTATGTCATCAAAAGATTTGATTGACATTCTGGTGATTAACTAGTTCTGTCAGTATGTTTTCTGCTTCTAGTACAGAAATTGCTTCAAAACAGTTTCCTTTTCAAATTTTTTTGAGACATCATGACGCGGTTACAAATTGACCAGGACATCGCTCTAATGCGGCGCTACTAGCTCAACGATATTAGCGCTCATATATCAGGGACGCGGAGAAGCAGCGCAAAGCGCGGAGAACCACAGAGAACTAACTACAGCAAGACCGAAAGTCTTAAGTATGAAACTGATTGCGGAGATACCACACATTAAGCATGGGAGAGTGGTATTTGTAAGAACTCAAACCATAGTCTCATCTGCGGGAACAACAAATGTACACGGTATAGAGATAATAACCACCGAGATTGCAAAATGCACAATAACCTCGGTATACAAACCCCTAAACCAGCCTTTTATATTTTCACCCCAACTAAGTTCGAATCACAACCCAAATAGCCAATGGTTCTAGTAGAAGCAAACGCCGAAACGAGTGGCCTCACGTTTATCCATGATCCTAAACTTCCACCATCTTTTCAGAGCAAAGTTTGGAAAAGAGGATATAACCCGGATGTCCGTTTTTCAAGTAATAATATCGAAAAGCGATGTGGCAAAGTAGTATATAGCTCCATACCAAAAACTCAGCATAGACTAATTGGTATAAATATGTTTCCAATTATCAGACCACAAGTTATTCCAGTCAGAAGGAGATTTAACTTCAAAAAGGCAAAAGTATGCAGACATACTAAATTCTGAGCTACTAGATCTCGAACCAAAAGTAGAGAACTACAAAAAATTTGTAGAGATACTCAAAAATGTGTCTAAAAAAGCTATCTCCAGAGGTTGTAGACAAAAGTATGTTCCCGGGATGCCCAGCGAGTCCAAAGTACTAATGAGAACATACAAAACGCTCCATTTTACTGACTTCTTTAGCCAAGAAACGGTTGACTGTGGAGCAGTACATCTCCAACAGCTAAGTCAAGCCAGACAGGAATATTAGATTGAGACCCTAGAAAGATTGGACATGACACATTAAAGCAAAATAGCATGGAACCGTAAACTTAAACTTAAGTAAAAAAACTTAGCGGTGATCCAAAAAAAACATAAATTAACTTGCAACGTTACAGCAAACCAAGTCGCTGCTTAAATCCTTATGAATGGAAGAACTACAAACCGATATAAGGACCCAAACATTAGAAGAAGTTTAAATTCGGAGACAAACCACTTAGGAACTCTTTTAATACTAAAAGAACTCCGAGGCGCGGCAGTATGAACAGGTTAAAAAACGGGAATGCTGCAGGTCTGGATGATATAATCCAAGGAGTAAAACACTGGATCTTGCAACTTTATAACATCTGCTGCAAAGCCTGCGTAATTCCAAAATCATGGAGAAAGTCTAAAGTAATTGCCTTGTTAAAACTAGAAAAGGACCCATAAAATCTCAGTAGCTACAGACCTATTTCGCTGTTATGTTACTTTTTCAAATCATGAAAGACTCATACTCGTCAGAATAAAAAAAAAATGTCGACAAGCACCTTATCTCACAACAAGGACGATTCAGGCCCTGCAAACCTTGTACCGATCAAGTCCTCGCACTAACAGAATACTTTGAAGAGAGCTTTGAAGGAAAATTTAAAACATGGCTGCTTTCGTAGATTTGACAGCAGCCTATGACACAATAAGGCAAAACACAACACCTTGCTTCGTAAATTATACGGCACTCTCAATGATCACCATCTGGGTAAGGTCGTATATACCTTACTGCAAAACAGATGTTTTTCCGTTATGCTGAAGGGTAAAGTAAGTAGGTGAAAAGTTCAAAAAAACGGTCATCCACAGGGAAGTGTTTTAGCACCAATGTTCTTCAATATATACACAAACGACCAACATACGTTGACCAAAACCAAGCACTTCCTCTAAGCTGACGATCTTGCAATATGTGCTTAAGGAAATAATTTTAAGAAGTGAAGAAGAAACTCGAAACTGCCTTAAAAACAATGACAGCGTACTACCTGCAAAATTCCCTGAGAGCCAATCCCTCTAAAACCCAAGTCTGAGCTTTCCACCTTCGAGCAAATTAAGCCAAGCAAAAACTTCAAATTGCGTCGAATGGTAATACATTAGAACACACAAACCAACATATTATACCTTGGAGTAACTCTAGACCGGTCCCTCACCTACAGACATCTTTGCATAAAAACAAGAGGGAAGTAACAACTAGGAACAGCATACTCAGAAAGCTAACGGAAATTAAATGGGGTGCACGTCCTGGCGTTTTAAGAACAACGGCATAGGCATTGTGTTTCTCAACTGCTAAAATATGCGTGCCCTGTTTGGGGCAGATTTGCCTACACTAAGCAAGTTGATACTGCGCTAAATGAGACATGCAGGATAGTAACGAAGTGCATAAAACCAACTAAACTCTCAAATCTATATAAAGCAGCGAGTTTTGCAGAACCCTCAACACACAGAGGCGTTGCAGAGTACATAGAGAAAATTCAACAGATCGCGGACGGGCGGCATGTCCTATACAAAGCTCGAACAATAAAAGAAAAGCGACTAAGATCCAGGAAAAGCCTTCTTGGAATAGTGCAGGATGAACCGTCTGAGTATTCATAGGACCTAACTTCAATGGACCGGCCAATCCCTAAACTTTAAAACATGAAAAACTATGAATAGGATAAGAACGGGGGTCGCTCCAGTAAAATCAAACATAACGCGATGTAGCCCGATACTAAGCCGAAATTTTATGAGTGACATGTCGGGACACGATAAAGTAAAGTAAGTACTATAGAGGTAAAGTAATATAAGGATCCGTGAAGGTCGCATCGAAGCAGTTAATCCTGTTACAATTTACCATCCGAATGAGGATAGCGACGACAGTGATTATGGCTGTGAATCTGATGGTTGATGATAGTTTTAGAAGATTGGGAGAATAAGAGAATAAGTAAGTTTTTTTGTTTTTTTTTATAACTAATTAACTATTCGACTAAATATAAAGTACACTATTTAATCACTTAAGTACTGTTACACTTCGTTTAAATCATTTAATTCAAAAACTAACTTGTTTACAATACTAAACTCAATGATAGTAATTATATAATTCAAAATCTGAATTACAACTTTTCTATAAACTATCAACTCTATTTATATCATGACTTTATATTTAAATCTAAAAGGTTTATATCTGCCATAAGAGTATTTTAAAAATGGGGAGAATTTACTATTGTACAATTCAGCACATTGGACCATTTAAGTCGATACCTTAAACAGAGTTTAAAACAGTCGTATATTCGTGGAATGGAGTATACAACGCCAGTATAGAAGCTTTACTTTAATAATAATTAGGCAACTATTTCTCACTTGGTATTTGCAATACATAAAAAACTAGTTTTTTGACTGTACTATAAATATTTCTCACGCTATGGACTTAATCTATTTATGTCTTCAAATACTTATACTTTTGTATAATAATTAATTTAATCTAAATAACAATTTCAAATTTAAAAAGACAAATACATTAATAATTTGTACCGAAATACATAAATTTATACCGAAACTGATCTTAGTGAACCAAAAAACCATTTAAAACTAATTATGTCCCAAATATGACAACTCGAGTGCCACGGGGACAAGTATATTCAGACATTTTTTCACAGAATGAATTATATTGGCCTTTGTTATACGTTTGTGCGCTATAATAATCCTGCTTATTACGAGATTTTTTTTCAACACCCAATTGTGAGAGAAAGGCAAACGAATTCAGTCCCCTGTCACTAAATGGCAAGAACGACGTAAATGTTTTTGTCAGCTCTACCAAAACGAAATTAGCTGCTGTTCGAGTCTTTATGTTTTTTTATCGCCAGACTCAAAACGATTTACATCTGCTTTAATAAAAAACAAAAAGGATATTTAATGATTTTATTTGATTTTTTCTACTGACTCCCAATAGTTCAAAGGGATTTTCTAAAAACGATAAGAAAGACCACAAATAACATCTCAAGATACAAGGGTTATATTTATTTATAGCTTACTGGTATATTATAATTAAGAATAATTAAATAGGGAAATCGTGATTTTGTATAATGGCGCATAGTTAATGCGATTTACACTTTACATAATGGAAGAAGAAAAACAGCCAACACAAGAAGAATAAAAGAAGTATATGCAAGTGAAGGAGAAGAAAAGAGAAAAAGAAGAAGAGGGATAGAAAAGTAGAGGGAGAACCCATGATTAGTTTATTTCAAATAAACGAAAATTTTAAGTTAGAGTTAAGTCAAATTACTAGTAAAATAGATAAATTTAAAAAACAACAGATCGAGATTAAAACTGGTTCAGAAAATAAAATAATACAAAAACAAAATGATTTAGAAAATAAAATAGTACAAAACGATTTTAAATTTAAATAAGAAAGACAAATAGTTGAATTAGAAAAAAAAATTTCAGTTTTAGTAACTAACGTTGAATCTGAACAAAAAGCTTACTCATCTTCCATAGTTAAACCGAGCACAATTAGAACTAGCAAAATTTTATAACCATACACATTCGATTGTCAAACAGCATGAAAAGCTTATCGTTTTCAATTTAAAGCTACAACTAGAGCAAATGGCTGGACTGAGAAAGAAATGGCAGCTTCCCTGTGAGGCTAGCACTCTACTTGTGATTTGTAATCGCGGCGACAAAAAAATCGCTGTCGCAGAAAATCTAGAGGGTGTCTCCACTGCAATTTTTAAGTCGCTGAATTTACATCAGTTTTGGAATGGATGGCATCGAAACGACTTGTGTGATCATTATTCTGCTTCGGGAGAGAAGAAAACGGCGAAAGCATCGTTATCGGATTCATCCATTAACAGGTTGACTGCGTTCCCAAAATATGTGAACCAAAGAAGAGTGAGTTAACGGTCCACCGGGACCGGTGGCTTGACGCGAACACGGTGCGTTACCGACCGTCGGGGACCGGTAGTGACGTAATTAGTTTTTACATTTTTACAGTTTTGTAATATAAACTATACGAGTTTTAAGATCAGTTGTTAACAGTAAAAACATTTTAAATCTTACCATTGTCATTCGTTTTTTGATCAGGTTTCCTGTTAAGAATATTTTAAAGTATTAAGACAGCTTACTTTTTTTTACAGATTTAGATTAAAAAATCAAAACTTCTTAATATTTTATTAGTGTAAATGATATTTGAAATATTTGAAAAAAAAAACATGTAAACTAAATTATATTTATGTCCTTAGTTATTAAACAAAAAAAAACATAAAGTTTCAAGAAAATAAAAGATTTTTTCGTAGTTATTAAAAAGAAATAATCAGGTTTCAGAAAAATTATGATAATAAAGATTATTTTTTATGAATGCTATTAAAGCAAGATAAACACATTCCTGGTTGTCCAGGACATTCATTGCAGTAACTTGTTACTTTTGTCACCATATTACTTGCCTGTTTGCTTGAATGTGTTTCTCTTAATTTATGATAGCATCCTTGGCATTGTTTTCTCCTTTTCTTTTCAGGTCCTGACGGTTTAACAAATGTATGTGGAACTCTTTTGGGAGTAGTGGTGTTTTCGTGTGCAGCTGTAGTAACAAGTAACTCCTGCGCCAATCTTCTTCTAAATTCCATTATAAATAATGTTGTCGAACAACTAATCTTGTTATAAACAATCCAGGTATTTACAAGAGCTGTTCCGAGCAAAACTTTAAAGGCCAGTTTACGGTACCATTTTAAACTTTTTCTTAAAACGGAATGATAAGAACTCATCTGATCACTAAAGTCTACTCCGTTTTTTGCTTGATAGTAATCAATAATTGCCTTTGGTTTCAATACAAACTTACGTTGCCACTTTCGCTTTCCTGTTGGTTCTAAAGTAGTTGTATGGGTTGGATCAGTGCTTAACATCAGAACTGGCCGTTTGTCCATCCATTTTATAATACGTAAGGAGTTGTTCTGTGTACCCCAAATTTCTCCCTTTTTCATTTTTTTAGGTACCGTTTTGGGAATATCTCTTCTGTTAGACCTCAGGGTTCCACAATAAATTATTTGTTTTTTGAATAAGGATTTGGCTAAAGGTAAACTCGAGTAATAATTATCAGCATACAAGTAGCGATAGTAGCCATTTTCGAATTTAACATGTTCAAGAAGATCATACACTATCTGCTCACTCTGAGCAGTATTTGCATTCGTAGTCGTATTTTTACCACGATAAATGATTATGTTGTTAGTATAACCATCCACTGTACATAACTTTATAATTTAGTTCCATACGGGTGTGTTTTATTTGGCAGATATTGCTTTATTGGCAGTCTTCCTTGATAAGGTAGTATAGTTTCATCGACTACCAAAATCCATCCTGGAGTTAATGCAGCTTGAACATTCAGTACTTTTAAAACTTCCCTTAACTTATAGAGACGATCATCTTAAGACCAATCTTAAGGCAAGTATAATGCTGCTTTTAGCATTTAAACCAAACGAATATTAACAAAGATATGCCTTTCGCTATTTTTAAAAGTTTGCAGTTTTCACACGCCGCACTTTAATAATAACGAACACTGGTCCCAGGGGACCGGTAACACAGTCAACCTGTTAATAAATAAAAGATTTATTAAAGGACAGTTTTACATGTTATTTGAAGATTTATGTGAGCATCCTGAAAAATTTTTTTAACACTGCCTCATGTCAAAAAGTAGCTTTGATGGACCAATTATTGGGAAAAATTGGTCCATCAATAACATATAGTGACACAAAGTGGAGAAAATGCATACCACATAAGAACGTTTGTCAGTAACTTTGAGGTAAGTAAAAAACTATTAAGAGATAATGTAATATATTTTTAATTACTGGTTAGACATATCAAGTAAATCAGTAACTTTGAGATTAAGTAAAAAACTATTAAAAGACAAAGTACTATTTTTAACTACTGGTTAGACATATCACTCCCACTTGCAGAAGACGGTGACAGAACGTCTTGTTGTAATGATCCAATATATTGGGATTGCTGATATTGATTTCCGGTATAATGCACTTTAGAAGCTCCAGCATGATGATGTTGGGATGATTGGGAAAAATGGTTACAGTGGTTAAGTTTCATAATTTGCAGCATTCTGCATAACATTTAAAACTTCAATTTTAGCCTAATGTTTTTGTTCGTCATTTACTCGTCCCATTATAGGAACCAACATCAAGGCAAAATGTTTATCTTCATTAATTTCTTCATTTTGTTTTGCTTTTAAGATCTCCAAAAGTGATGATTTATATGACGTAACACACTTCTTAGTACGAGGATGTCCTAGAGGCTTGGCCTTTCCTTCAACATTGCTAGGGGTCCTATTCGCTGTGTTGATGGATGTACCGGGAGCCTGATGTTGCTGTTCATTATTTTCATTTTGGCAAATGTTGCTAATAGTCTCTTTATCCTTTACGAAGAGAACCAAAAATAATAAGTAGTTAAGCTGGATACATTTTCTTCTTTTTTTGGGTCCTTGGCCCGATGTTGTTTTCCGTTGAGCTGCCATCTCCCTCTGAAAACAGTCTTTCAAATTCTTCCTTTTCTTTGCGACTTTGGGTCCTGAAATATAAATAAAAATAATATTAGCTTCTAAATCTGTGCTATGGAGAAGTTATTGTTTGTTTTACATAGATCAACTTCCTAAATTAATTTTCAACTTTACTTACAGATACCTTGCAACCGGAAACAGTTTCAAAGCATTGCACTTTGAATATCTTTTGGGTGCCAGGACAATTGGACCTGTTTTAAAACATACATGTGCACAGTTATGAAAATGTTTACAACCCACGTCTGCCAAATCCGAAGAAGATTGGAAGGAAATTACTAAAACATTTTATCTCCGTACTAACTTTCCAGCTTAACTTAAAGCTAATAGAAACAAACTTAAGACGACAGAAATGGATTATCTGAGACGAAGCTGCGGTAGATCGAAACTGGAGAGAGTTAGAAACGAACAAATAAGAAACGAAATGAAAATGGAGAGAAATATCAATGATGACATAGAAAGAAAACAATTAATCTGGTTCGGACATGTTAAAAGAATGCCAGAGTACAGATGGCCTAGGAGAGTACTGGAATGGATCTCTCCTGAAAGAAGAAAGAAAGGACGACCACGGAGAAGTTGGCGCAACGATATTGATGAAGCAATGGCGGCAAGAGACTTAGAAGAGGCAACTGCATATGACAGAAAAAGATGGAAATTGGGGGCGGAGAAGCGGCGACAGCCGTAATAAATCCGTTATTATATACTAACTTTCCAAATTGCATTGGTGCAATTGAAGGTAAACATATTAACGCAATTTGGAGAATTATGATTGTAGGATTAACTTTTTTTATGGATGTATTCATGTGAATAAATACTTTTTTTTATTTAATATATGTAATTTATACTATATTTAATATATTTATATATATATATATATATATATATATATATATATATATATATATATATATATATATATATATATATATATATATATTAACAGTCGAACATTAAATTTGAAACAAAAGATTAAAAATATAAATAAAGGATATTATTTTTAAGCATACATGAAAGTTTTGTTTGCTTTTTATTTTTCTTGTACGATTATTTATTCTTGAATTCATTTATTGCAAAATTTTTTAGAGCGTTGTAAACAAATAGGTTGGCCACATTTGCAACAACAAAATTTTGTTCTTCTTTTCAGTTGTTCAAGCACGTTGTTCAGTTGTTTCCCATATTGCGCATTGGTGTAGAAATTAGGCCTAACAATCTTGTTATAATCCATCGAATATCATCTTGTAAATAAACGTTTGCAATTCTGGTTCGCATAAATGGTTCAGTCAAAGATTTTGCCAACATTTTCATGAAATCTAGTCTGGTTATATCACGGGAGTTCTTATAACACCTGTATAATATATAAACATTTACAGTACTTATATTTAAAATTGCGAAGAAAACAGCCATCGGTCAACGTCTTGTGCGCCGGCCACAAGATTAAGTAGCACATTTTTGATCTATGCTGTCAACACCTCCTTTAGTTGTATTGTAATAAGCGATTATTTCAGGCTTACTCGTAGATTTGTCGACTTTATTAGAATAATGCATCGAAGATACCAGTATAACAGCTTTTAATGGTTTTGTGACATAAGAGAGCAAAGTCATTTAATTTCTAAATCCATATATACTAGATTTTTTGGTCGCCTTCTGTTTGGCAAAAAGTCGCTAGGAATTTCTCTTTTATTTTTCTTTAATGTTCCCACATAGATAAGGCCTCTTTTCTTTAGCTCCTGAACATGGAAATAAACCAGTTGTCCGCTGTCACATGACGGTTTGAACCTGCGATTGAGTTTGTAAGTCTCAGATCTGATTGTGTGGGTATGGAGTATTTTTTTTTTCATTTTCGGAAACGTCATACCATCACTTCCTTTTCCACGTATCCATCATAAAAATAATAACTTCTCGCATTAGTCATGCATAAAATCTTTATGCCATATTTTGATGGTTTTGCTGGCATGTACATTCTAAATTTACGACCTCTGAAAGCCAGCAGCATCTCATCAATACACACAGAGGATCCAAGAGTGAAGAGTTCCTAAAAATCTTTTAACAAGCCTTTGACACATGTCCGTTACAGCAGCTGCTGCAATTTCAGTTTTTCGTTCATCTCGATCATCGGGTTTATCAAATCTCAAACAAAATAGGAAAACAAGATAACGTTTCTGTGACATTTTGGCTCTAAATACATCTCGCTTTGTACCATCTCGGTACTTTCATTATTTGATTTAAAAATTTGACTGCATATCAAATGTCTCAGAAAGGCGGGAACCTCTAAAGTAGTGGTTTCTTAAACGTAGCTTCTTCTTCTTTTTAAAGTTTCGCTCCTATCGGAAATTGGAAATCATTCTGGCAATTATAATTTTGTTGGTTACGCGCCTGAATAGTTCAATTAAACTGCATCCAAACCATTCACGGAGATTGCGTAGCCACGAGATTTTACGTCTTCCTACGCTTCTTCTGCCTTTGATTTTACCCTGCATTATATTCCTTAGTAGTTCGTATTTTTCACCTCTCATGATGTGCCCGAAGTATTCCAATTTCCTTATTTTTATGAAATTTAAAACTTTGCATTGTTTTCCTAGTTGTTCGAGAACTTGTATGTTTGTTTTGCGATCCATCCATGATATTTTCAAAATACGTCGGTAGCACCACATTTCGAATGATTCTAGGTTTTTAATGTTGGATTTTTTAAGTGTCCAAGCTTCAACCCCATACAAAAGGAAATATAACATCGAAGCATTCTTATTTGGAGCGATATATTGATATCGCGATTACAAAAAAGTTTTCTTATTCTATTAAAAGTTGACCGTGCAATTTCAATGCGGCATCTTATTTCCTTTGTTTGATCAGTATCTTCTGTGATCCATGCTCCAAGGTATTTGTACGAAGATATTTGTTCAATTTCTGTATTATCTAGTACTAGCTGAACTTTGATGTTTTGTGCTTTTGTAAATATCATGAACTTGATTTTCTTCAAATTTATTTTTAGTTCATAATCGTTGCAATATATATTAAGTTGTTCAGCAAAGTGTTGGAGTTCTTCTAGTGTTCCTGTCAGAAGGACGGTGTCGTCAGCATATCTTATGTTATTAAGTGGCTCACCGTTTATTATAAGGCGCTCACTGACTTCGGCTAGCGCTAATTCTGAGATGGCTTCACTGTATAAATTGAATAACAAGGGTGATAAAATACACCCTTGGAGGACCCCACAGCGAATCTGGATATCCTCGGTTAGTTTATTTTCAACTTTCCCTTGTGCTGTTTGGTTCCAATAGAGGTTACCTATGATTCTAATGTCTCTACTGTCTATGTTTTCATTTAATAAAATTTCTTTAAGCCGATTTTGCTGCAGTCTGTCGAATGCCTTCTCAAAATCAATGAAACAGGCATATACTTCCTGATTTATATCTAAACATCTCTGCGAAAGAACACTTACTGCAAACAGTGCATCTCGTCTTCCCAGTCCTTACCTAAATCCCATTTGTGTATTACTTATGCCTTCATTTAATTTCTTATGTATTCTATTGTGAATTTCTTTTAAAAACAATTTTAAGACATGACTCATTAAGGCCATGGTGCGATGTTCATTGCACTCCTTTGCATTGGCTTTTTTGGGTAGCAGTATGAATGTTGATTGGAGCCATTCTTTAGGTATTATACCTGTTCTATATATGGTATTAAATAGATCCAAAAGAAGATCAATAGGCAATGGCAGGCCCAGTATTATCCTTAAATTCTTTTGGTGCTTCTGTTCTCTCTTTGTCTTCAAAAAGTTGTGCTATATATTGTGTCCATCTCTGCATTTTTTTGTTTATATTTGTTATAAGTGCACAAATCGTCCAATGGACCAACGTCAAAATAGACTACGCAAAAACAAATTATACTAATAAAACTTCAGCAAGCTACCTTTATAAGCACACTTATAAAGGTAGCTTGATGAAGTTTTATTAGTATAATTTTTTTTTACGTAGTCTATTTTGACGTTGGTCCATTGGAAGATTTCTTCAATCATGTCCTCGGTAAATAGCAGGTGCCATACATCTACTACTTCCGGATTGTCACCAAGTATTTTTGCTGTCTGACTTAAACCAGGTAATTGCAAAATAATGTTATGCTTTCTTGTACGGACGTTTTTAGGTGGCTGCTTCTTGCGCCATTCAAATCCATTTTTTTCAACAAATGTTCCAGATGCAGGTATATCGTCTTCATTACCTATATCATTATTGGATTCGTCATTATCTGCTGATTATTCAGAGTCACTTAAATGTTCACTTTCACTTACGTGGTCTAAATCTTTATCGCTATCACTATCCCATTCCTCTAGCCATTGCTCTGCAACCGATTTAAAATTTGGATCATCAAAACGTATGCGTTTTCTTATTATTCAGCAGACGGTCCAAATTCCATTATTCAGCGTATACTGTAAAAACAAACAGTTTACATATACAAATGTTTTTCATTATAAATAAAATAATTACCTTGCATAAAAAATATGTAAAATCACTTTTTTGGAACAGTAACGTAAAACGTCTGCGCGACTGCTTCGACAGATTTGTAAGTTTATAGAAAGAAGTTTAGAATCTCGAAGAGTCCATTATAGAAAGGTAGGAAAAACGGTAAGGGGCGTTAACAACCGATAAGTAAATTATAATGTATTTTAAATTTAAATCCGTCTGTCAGACGGAGTATACCAGTTAAGGGTTAAATGAGCCATCCAACTCTGTATCCCTTTTTATCAACTATAAAAACTATTTTTTACTTGTTTTACTTGCCATAGTAGATGCTGATTACTGCTTTATGTACATCGATTGATGTAGGGTCATATGGTGGTAACACTCATTTAAATATAATTGAAAAATTCACCACTTGGTAGGATGTTAAGTAAAAGTAAATTAAACATCCCGGGTGCACAAACTCTTCCCTTTGATGACGATGGGAAGCCCATGCCTTTTGTCATCGTAGCTGATGAAGCATTCGCCCAATCCAAACAGATAATGAGACCATACTCTAGAAGGAACTTAGGTATGACACACCGTATTTGCAACTACAGAATATGTCGTGCTCGAAGAATGGTTGAATGTGGCACTAGATATGGAAACAAAATTAGCAGATGACATTGTAAAATCTTGTTGCGTATTAGACAATTTTGTTAGAAGAAAAGATGGAGTACGAGTTGAAGATGAATGCTATGAGAGCCCTTTAAATGATATATCTTTCATTGGTTTGCGGTCTGACACTGGAGGTACGGAAGTAAGAGATTTTGATGACTACTTTGTTTCACCCGAGTGCGCATTAGCTTGGCAATATGATCAAATATAGCCTATGTATTAAGTGAATAGATACATTTTTATTTAGTCAAAATGCATTAATTTTGGAATAAAAATAATTGAAAATTACGATGTTTTTATTTATGCGCTGAATCCATTTATTAAAAAATTTGGCGCCAATTTTTAAGGCTTGTCGGCAATCTCGTATTATGTAATATTCTGTGCATTTGTATCTTGTTCCGAAAATTGTTAAATTGCTGAATTTATCTAAACTAATCCAACTGAAGATCGTAGACATAATATATTATCAATATCATAACAATATTAATATAATACATTACATCTATGACTCAACTATCACTTCCGCTAATGAGAAGTTAATTGGTATTTAGTGTAAATCAATATAAATCGTAATGCTTTATTACATATTATCAAATAATAAAATATAGTGAAGGCTGATAATATAAATATAGGAGATTAAATCACCTTTTCTTGAGAAATAGTGAATTTAAATCATTTGTTTGTGGCTTTGTGTGGGTTTGTGGTTTGTAAGCCAAAAAGAAAACAAGAAAAAATTACAAGTATGAAGATATAATGTTCTGAATCAATAGTACTCAAAATCCCCTTAACATTTGCTTCTTTTTCGTATGACATTTTAACAAAATTAAAAATGAAATAATATTTATGACTCACCAGGCCACCAGGCTTAGTTGGTTTTAGAATCGTGCCTAAACAATCGCAAGTGGACGCATGTCTATGCTTGTCTGTATGATTCTTTTTCTAGAGCGACAATAACGTCGCGATAAAAATAGGACAGGTTGCGTTTTATTGATCGCTGTAATTATTCAGTCGCAAATGGATTGACCTGTATTTGAAAAAATGTGGTAGTTAAATTTTATAATATTTATCTGGTTACTTTATAAAATCATGGGCACGTAAGTCTAGCTCAACTTTACCAAAAACCCGATCAGCTGGCATAAACGAATGGCCACGAACGGGAAAAATCATCGTACTTGTTTTAATAGTTTTTGTTGCAATATTTAAAAGCCACAAGGTGAGTACATGTGCCATGTGGGAATTTTTATTCTGACTCACACATCTATCTGAAAACAATCTTAGATGTTTAATATCTGGGTCAACTATGCAAAGAACAGCAATGTAACCGGAGTGGATCATTACCAAAAATAATCAATCAGGAATCTGAAATTTTACCGGACGTAACACCCAATGAAGTTCGAAGGTCAGTGCAAGAAATGAAAAACAATAAGTCCCCCGGAGGCGATGAAATAGTGGCAGATGCCTTGAAAGTAGCTGGAAAAAGATTATGGCAGGTCCTTGCCAAACTATTCACTAGATGTTTGCAGGAAGCAATAACACTATCGAAGTGGTATAACGCAAAAATTATCATACTTCATAAAAAAGGGGATGCTACCGACCTCAGGAATTACAGGCCCATAAGTCTACTTTCACATATTTATAAATTATTAACAAAAATAATTACCAAAAGACTAGAAAATAAATTGGAATTTTATCAGCCCATAGAACAGGCGGGTTTTAGAAAAGGGTATGGAACAAACGATTACCTACTGGTAATAAAAAATCTTATAGAAAAATGCACTAAATATAATAAACCACTAGCTTTAATATTTGTCGACTATGAAAAGGCATTCGACACCGTAAATCAATAAAAAATGTTGGAAGCCTTGACAGAATGCCGAATTGACTATCGGTATATAAATATAATTAAACATATATACCAAAACGCAACAGCCAGTGTTAGAGTGGGTGATCGTCAAACCCAGAAATTCCCGATACAACGTGGAGTACGTCAGGGAGACACCATATCGCCGACACTGTTCACTAGGCTTTTGGAACATATATGTAAAAGGGCAAAACTGACCGACAAGGGCATAAACATAAACGGAGAAAAGCTTAGCCATCTAAGGTTTGCAGATGATATTGTACTAATAGCTGATAGGATAGATGAGGCCAAAGAACTTTTAAATCAGCTCTACCTTTCCTCGCTAGAAGGGGGCTTGAAAATAAATATAACTAAAACCCAGATGATGACAAATCTTGTAGTCAGCGAAGATATATGCGTAGCAACAAGATCCATAGACCAGGTAATAGCCTATAAATACCTAGGTCATGAGATTCGCATAGGAAAAGATAACCAAACGGTTGAGCTTCTCCGTCGTATAAGACTTACTTGGGCAGCCTTCGGCAAGCTGAACCACATTTTCAAATCATCTGATATACCAATATGCCTTAAAAGAAAAACGTTTAATCAGTATGTTTTGCCAGTGTTAACTTACGGTGCGGAAACGTTGACCATGACCAGGAAAACAGTTCAAAAGATCCGTGTGTGTCAAAGGGCGATGAAGCGTGCTATGTTGGGCGTTTCACTATGAGACAAGATCCCAAATCGCCAGCTACGACAAAGAACATGAGTGGCTGATGCAGTAGAGAGAGTAGCAACACTGAAATGGAACTGGGCAGGTCACGTGGCTCGAATGACAGATAATAGATGGACAAAGCGAATACTGGAATGGAGACCAAGAGATGATGCCTACCGAAGCAGAGGTCATACACCAACACGTTGGACTGACGATCTAAATCGTTGCCAGAGGAATTGGATGCAAGAGGCACAAGGTCGAAATAGATGGAAAATTATGAGGGAGATCTATGTCCAGCAGTGGATAAGCGAAGGTTGAATAATGATGATCTGGGTCAAAATCAGTCTTTTTTAGAAAGTCAGTGAACGCGAAAATAATTTCTACCACACCTCTTCCTGCTTCATGCTCAAGCCATGTATAAAATGTATAAAAAACAGGAGTTTTTGTTAAAATATCTGTCACATAAAATGCATAAAAAGTCAGTTGCTGAACATAGAATGCTTCTGTAATAGGTACTTTTGAGAGATTTTGGACCTACCACAGATCAAAGCAATATACCACGCTATCTGCATATTCCTCCTGCATTAATTTAAAAACTGCTTTGTTCACGTCTTGTGATAGTTAAACCCATTTTTAATTTTAATCTTTGCTCTTCATCCTTGATGGTATTTATTTTAGTGTTTGTTCTTATGCAAAAGCCACAAACATCAGTAGCTGGACTTCCAAATGGTAAAACAAACGAGCAAGTTAGTTAAAAAATAAAGACAAACATTTTTGAGTACTATCTACCTACAATAAACTTATTGCTGAAAATTAGACTTAATTGCTTGTAGTTTGTTTGCTGTGAATCATCCTGAATCTTATTATTATACATCTTTCAGAGCTTTTTTATGTTCAATTCAGATGACAAATAGATTCTTTTAGACGTGCCTCTACCATAGTGGCTTTTATGGCCCTTCAGAGACAAAATAAATTTCATAACACTTTCTAATTTAAGCGCATTTTTTTTGGACTTTCTGTCTCCACCACGATTATCTTTTATACCAGTGTCAAGCATCTTTTTTCTCAATATCGTATGAATTCTTCTTGGACCGCAATTAAAAATAGAGGAAAATAATTTTTAGTAAACAAAGACTTTCTTGCTATTATGCCAAACCTAAAAAACTAATCAATCATAGATATTACAAAGTAGGTATTTTGTAATTGAGAGATCAATATGTACTGGTGCTGAAACTCAGTTTATTTATATAAAAACTTATATAAAATGCTGTGTGAAAACCATGTGATTTACCATCTTTCCTCGTCCTTTGTCTTTTTATTTCCTTTATATATCATCTGTGCTAATTTTTTATCTTAAGCATTTTTATTCTTTTCTTCATTATCGTAGAAATGCTGTCTAATGATTTTTATGTCGGGCCAGTTCGGTACATTCAAATTTTTTTAATTTATAAACACAATTATTTTTAAAATGCAGTAAGTCTGAATATAAATCTAAACATCTAAAACAAATAAAACAAATTAAATCACAAAAACACAACGTAACCTGCAATAAACCTTATTTCTCTCTTACATTCTTTCGCTGTAGTATATATATGTTTTTCTCGTTCCTATATTTGTATCACCCATAATTAGCTCACCTCCACTTATTTTAATATTAAAAGTGAAACTGGAACAAACCATGAAGTGGAGATATCTAGGAGTGGATAGTATACCTGTTGAATACAAAGCACGTGGTGTTCGTGTGTATTAAGGTTTAAAAAAATTGCTTATTACAAGCTTAAATTTTTATTTTAAGAAGATCTTTTCGGAATTAAATCATTCCATCATCAGTTAACTAAAAGAGAGAGTAAAAATACCAATATTAAAAAACACAAGTTAAAATATAAATATATAGAAATAACACGTTGGTTTTTTACTACTTACATAAAAAGTTGTTAAAAAACATTGTATGGCCACTTAAAAAAACTTTCGAAGGACATCCGTATTAAAATATAATCCTCATGGTTTTATCAAGGTAAATGCAATAGACTTAACTTATTGAATAATAAAAAACTGAAAATGGGGGCATCTTACATGACCCCCTGTAGCTGGTGAAGTTTTTTTGACTTACATTACCTCTGATCTGTTCTGGAGTCTTGGGCTAACTGATATAAAGATGGTATGAAAAATCAGTTAGTACCCATCAATGTCAAGTGGAATGATGTAGTAGGAGCAAAAGTCATTGTGCTTAAGTTTGTGAATAGGCAGTTTTTAGTGAAGAATTGTGTTTTGTGTGTAGTAAGATCAATAGCAATTTTTGGTATTTTAAAAAGGTGGTAGAATATAAAACAATGAGTGACTGTGATGTAAAATAAATTTGGTAAACCAGGGTAAGGCAAAATTTAAGTCAGGTAGTTGAAATTAATAAATCATTTTGAAGGCGGTAAAAAGAATGTTATTACCTAATTGTTTTCTTGTATGAAGCAGATATAGATAAAAGTTGGTTTGAAGTTTGTGGAAGATGAATCGAGGAAAAAGAAATAAAAGAAAGGGAAAGAAAAGGAAGTAGGAGATAAATGTAAAGATGTAAGCTGGGGATACTGAAACTGATTGTGATAAGAGATTGATAGATGTAGTGTGAGTATTTATAAGAAAACCTGTGTGATTAGTCAGATGGTAGTCATTGGAGAGGATGGGAAATGGGATATTGGAAAAGGGATGTTAGTGTATTATTGGTGACAAGAATAGAGTTAAGTATGGCAGATTATATAAGGTGATATTAAGCTATGGGAAAATAGAAAGAAATGTAGAAGTAAGTAAAACTGGATGTGTAGTTAACAGAAAGAAAGTTAGATCAGGAAAATAATTGTCGATGAAGTGGAACAAAGTCTCTGTTAATGCTGGTGTCACGATTAACACAATTGGGACTGTTTTTCTTTTCCTTAACTATTTCCAAATCCTCAAAAAGGTCAAGTTTGAGATAATCTCTACCTGGGATGGTCTGAAGAAGAGAAATATCATCTGGTACCTTGATTGTGTGATTGTGATATTTGAGATGATGGGAGAAAAAAGAAGTGTTATCTAACTTAGAATGTTCTATGGTCCTGGTTACTAGAGATCTACAAGTTCTACCAATATAAGTGGCATCACAGTCAGAACATTGAAGTTTATAAACCCCACTGCGTTTGCTGAAGTCAATAGAGTCCTTACTATTGCATAATGATCTACTCAATTTATTGTTAACTTTAAAGGAAATCCTAATATTTTCAACAGAATTCAGGATAGTGTTTTTGATTGATTCGGAAAGTGTTGGACAGTGAAATGGTAATGAGAAGTAAGATGGGGAATCTGAAGTAATGTTATAGTAAGCTGATTGTTGAAGCAATTTACGTTTCTTTTTATAAATGAGTTTATGGATGATATCTGGGTTGTAGCCATTATTGAAAGCAATCTGTTTGATTATGTTTAGTTCTTGGATGTAGTTAGTGTTGGATAATGGAATGGTTTCTAAACGATGAATGAAACTGTTGAATGCAGATAATTTGTATGAAATGGGATGGTTAGAATTGAAATGTATGACATTATCTGTTTGTGTGGGTTTTCTGTAGATGCTATAATCAAAGACATTATTAATTCTATTAACGGAAAGGTCTAAAAATTTGATGGAGAAGTTAGATTCTAATTCCATAGTAAATTTGATATTGGGGGTGAATATTATTGATAGTGTTTAATAAGGAAAAAGCTGTATTTGAGTTACCTCTAATGAACACTAAGCAATCATCAACGTAACGGAACCAGTGTAGAATTGTATTGTTAGTCATGATTTGAGTGGATTTTAGATGATTCATGAAGAGGTCAGCTAAAAAGGGGGAAAGACAACTTCCCATGGCCAAGCCATCAGGTTGTTTATAAAAAGTATTATTGAAAGAAAAATAATCTTGTGATAAACAAAAGGAAAGTATTTCTATTATTGGTGTGATGACTGAGGGACTAGTTGATTTAGATGTGAGAAGGTCGTGAACTAACTGAATAGTTTCAAGTTTAGGTACGGAAGTAAAGAGATTGCTAACGTCAAATGAAAGCATAGTCATATCTGGTAGGAAATTTATGTGATTGAGTTTGGATATTAGTTGGGATGAGTTGTTGATGGAAAAAGTGGGAGAAAAACCTGTTATGTCCTTGATTACCCTGAGTATGAATTTAGAAATTATGGAGACCGGGGTGTTGATGAAACTGACTACTGGACGGATTGGAATGCCCTCTTTGTGGATTTTTGGAAGACCATACAGTCTAGGAATTAATGGGTTACTAGGGATTTTGTAATATGGTGCATGAAAATCAGTGAAAAAAGTAGAATATTGCTTTAAAAATGCTTTTTGTTTATTAATGAATCTGTTAAGTGGGTCATGTGGAAGTACTATGAAGCCATTATTATTCAAAAAGGTGGAAACTTTGTTGATGTATACAGTGTGGTCTAGAATTACTAAGCAATTTCCTTTATCTGATTTGGATATTATTAGATTATGGTTTTTTATTTTCTTTTTTATTGAATTTAGAGTTTTTTTTTTACTCTCTCTTTTAGTTAACTGATGATGGAATGATTTAATTCCGAAAAGATCTTCTTAAAATAAAAATTTAAGCTTGTAATAAGCAATTTTTTTATACCTTAATACACATGAACACCACGTGCTTTGTATTCAACAGGTATACTAGCCACTCCTGGATATCTCCACTTCATGGTTTGTTCCAGTTTCACTTTTAATTTTAAATTGACGATATGGTCATTTGGGCTAACTAATACATTCGTCTGGCTACAAGGAGCAAAGAATTAGTGTTGGACATATGGTTTATTCACCAATGTATTAATAATAATGTAGTTCCTGTATTCGCTAGAGTTAAAACATTAAAAAATGTACCCAGTACATATGTTAATCAACAACAAACCAAACTCCCCAGGAAAGAAATAGGCAAACATTATTCCAAGTTAGATAACATCAATTGTAATATGAAGGTAATGTACAATAGACTTTTACAACATTTTGATAATCTAGACTTAACCTCTTTTTTGCATGATGTACAGGACAAAGTTAACCATTGTGCTTCAGTAAAATTTTTCAAACTTAATAATAAACTTCACAATCTCATTCAACAGAAGTCACATTTTGTGTCCACCAATTCTTCTAAGAATAGATCCAAATTTTCTAACTTCAAATTTCACCCTAGAATCAAAAATTTATCCAATACAAATTTCTCACAAGATGAATTAGAAATCTTAAATCATGGCCTCCAATTTTCTATTCCCACAGACATCTCTGAAATAGACCTACAAGAACTTTCCATAGAAATAGACATAATCATAGAAAAACTTTCAATTTCTTTACAACAAAAAAATGTCATTAGAAATAATTGTTTTAAAAAACTTCATGCTGCATACAAAAACTTAACTTCCAATTCACATTTTCATCATCCACATCATAATAGTTAAAAAAAACTCTAAATTCAATAAAAAAGAAAATAAAAAACCATAATCTAATAATATCCAAATCAGATAAAGGAAATTGCTTAGTAATTCTAGACCACACTGTATACATCAACAAAGTTTCCACCTTTTTGAATAATAATGGCTTCATAGTACTTCCACATGACCCACTTAACAGATTCATTAATAAACAAAAAGCATTTTTAAAGAAATATTCTACTTTTTTTACTGATTTTCATGCACCATATTGCAAAATCCCTAGTAACCCATTAATTCCTAGACTGTATGGTCTTCCAAAAATCCACAAAGAGGGCATTCCCATCCGTCCAGTAGTCAGTTTCATCAACACCCCGGTCTCCATAATTTCTAAATTCATACTCAGGGTAATCAAGGACATAACAGGTTTTTCTCCCACTTTTTCCATCAACAACTCATCCCAATTAATATCCAAACTCAATCACATAAATCTCCTACCAGATATGACTATGCTTTCATTTGACATTAGCAATCTCTTTACTTCCGTACCTAAACTTGAAACTATTCAGTTAGTCCACGACCTTCTCACATCTAAATCAACTAATCCCTCAGTCATCACACCAATAATAGAAATACTTTCCTTTTGTTTATCACAAGATTATTTTTCTTTCAATAATATTTTTTATAAACAACCTAATGGCTTGGCCATGGGAAGTTGTCTTTTCCCCTTTTTAGCTGACCTCTTCATGAATCATCTAGAATCCACTCAAATCATGACTAACAATACAATTCTACACTGGTTCCGTTACGTTGATGATTGCTTAGTGTTCATTAGAGGTAACTCAAATACAGCTTTTTCCTTATTAAACACTATCAATAATATTCACCCCAATATCAAATTCACTATGGAATTAGAATCTAACTTCTCCATCAATTTTTTAGACCTTTCCATCAATAGAATTAATAATGTCTTTGATTATAGCATCTACAGAAAACCCACACAAACAGATAATGTCATACATTTCAATTCTAACCATCCCATTTCACACAAATTATCTGCATTCAACAGTTTCATTCATCGTTTAGAAACCATTTCATTATCCAACACTAACTACATCCAAGAACTAAACATAATCAAACAGATTGCTTTCAATAATGGCTACAACCCAGATATCATCCATAAACTCATTTATAAAAAGAAACATAAAATTCATTAACAATCAGCTTACCATAACATTACTTCAGATTCCCCATCTTACTTCTCATTACCATTTCACTGTCCAACACTTTCCGAATCAATCAAAAACACTATCCTGAATTCTGTTGAAAATATTAAGATTTCCTTTAAAGTTAACAATAAATTGAGTAGATCATTATGCAATAGTAAGGACTCCATTGACTTCAGCAAACGCAGTGGGGTTTATAAACTTCAATGTTCTGACTGTGATGCCACTTATATTGGTAGAACTTGTAGATCTCTAGTAACCAGGGCCATAGAACATTCTAAGTTAGATAACACTTCTTCTTTCTCCCATCATCTCAAATATCACAATCACACAATCAAGGTACCAGATGATATTTCTCTTCTTCATAACATCCCAGGTAGAGATTATCTCAAACTTAACCTTTTTAAGGATTTGGAAATAGTCAAGGAAAAGAAAAACAGTCCCAATTGTGTTAATCGTCACACCAGCATCAACAGAGACTTTGTTCCACTTCATCGACAATTATTTTCCTGATCTAACTTTCTTTCTGTTAACTACACATCCAGTTTTACTTACTTCTACATTTCTTTCTATTTTCCCATAGCTTAATATCACCTTATATAATCCGCCATACTTAACTCTATTCTTGTCACCATTAATACACTAACATCCCTTTTCCAATATCCCATTTCCCATCCTCTCCAATAACTACCATCTGACTAATCACACAGGTTTTCTTATAAATACTCACACTACATCTATCAATCTCTTATCACAATCAGTTTCAGTATCCCCAGCTTACATCCTTACATTCATCTCCTACTTCCTTTTCTTTCTCTTTCTTTTATTTCTTTTTCCTCGATTCATCTTCCACAAACTTCAAACCAACTTTTATCTATATCTACTTCATACAAGGAAACAATTAGGTAATAACATTCTTTTTACCGCCTTCAAAATGATTTATTAATTTCAACTACCTAACTTAAATTTTGCCTTACCCTGGTATACCAAATTTATTTTACATCACAGTCACTCATTGTTTTACATTCTACCACCTTTTTAAAATACCAAAAATTGCTATTGATCTTACTACACACAAAACACAATTCTTCACTAAAAACTGCCTATTCACAAACTTAAGCACAATGACTTTTGCTCCTACTACATCATTCCACTTGACATTGATGGGTACTAACTGATTTTTCATACCATCTTTATATCAGTTAGCCCAAGACTCCAGAACAGATCAGAGGTAATGTAAGTCGAAAAAACTTCACCAGCTACAGGGGGTCATGTAAGATGCCCCCATTTTCAGTTTTTGAAAAATCAATAAGTTAAGTCTATTGCATTTACCTTGATAAAACCATGAGGATTATATTTTAATACGGATGTCCTTCGAAAGTTTTTTTAAGTGGCCATACAATGTTTTTTAACAACTTTTTATGTAAGTAGTAAAAAACCAACGTGTTATTTCTATATATTTAAATTTTAACTTGTGTTTTTTAATATTGGTATTTTTACTCTCTCTTTTAGTTAACTGATGATGGAATGATTTAATTCCGAAAAGATCTTCTTAAAATAAAAATTTAAAGTTGTAATAAGCAATTTTTTTATACCTTAATACACACGAACACCACGTGCTTTATTTTAATATTATTATTGTATTTAAAAACACCTTATTAAATACTAATAATATCATATACTGTTAATTCGTACAATGTCTGATAACAAAGTAAAGTCGCTACATAGTAAAAAAGCATTGAAAGCAAAATAGCACTATTTCTTTGTTTCTCGCTACTGGACAAAATGCGTTTTGTTTGTCTAGGTGATTTTTGAAGCCAAAAATATAGGTGAAATATTATGTTTAGAATATCTAGGAGTACCTATGTAAATTATTAAATGATGTTTTGACGAATCCAACTTCACCTCGAAGTCAGAATGTGAAGTCTACTCCTCATATAATACTGTTTCAGTAACTTATGTCGAGTGTGAACAAAAAGCTTTATCATTCTCCATAGTTAAACCAAGAACAGTTGAAACTAGCAAAATTCTAAAATAATCCACATTCGATTGGCAAATAGCACGGAAAACTTATCGTTTACATTTTAAAGCTACAACTAGAGCAATTGGCTGGACTGAGAAAGAAAAGGCAGCTTCCTTATTAGAGTCGCTTCGTGGACAGGCAGCAATCGTCTTGTAATTTCTTCCCCAGGATGCACCCAGTTATATCTCTTTTATTTAAGTTTTAAGAGACTGGATATAGGCAGCATATTTAAAGCAGGTTTTTAAAAGTCAGCTCAAAGTTTAATATTAAAAACATAACGAAAGCCTGCAAGAATATAAAGCCGAGTTTATGGCTTATAAAGAAAAAATAGAAAGTAAAATAGTCAATGAAATTTCAGCCTTGAAAGAAAATATTATCAAAAAAATTAACCCTAAAATATTTCTTCCTAACTTACAAAAAAATACAAACGGAGAAATTGAAAAAATTTTGATCAACCTAACGGATATTGAAAACGATGGGGAACAACAGGATACTGTTACAGGATATTGTTTTACCACGCAATTGTCACCTTTTCTATTTATCAATGTTAAAAAGTAAAAAAAATTAGTTTTCGCGTAAAAAACGTTTGTTATGCATTTTACAGACAAATGGTTTAAACAGAAGTTATAATCCATAAAAGTTTTTTAATACTGAAAGGTTAAAAATAAGAATATATAAAGAATTGATGAAGATAATTTCAAAAAAACCCTTATTTTTGCAGTAATTTATAAATGTTAATAACTTTGTTTGCTGTATAATAACATGTAAAATTGCTATTGAAAATAGTGTCATTAAATGACTTACTAAAGTGTCAACTAGCGATTATTTCAACAACTGTACTTGTCCAAACAGTTTAGAGGTATTTATAAATTGCAATCGATTTTTTAAGGCTTTGTTTTTAAGGTGTATTCAAAATATCTCAAGATTTTATTATCTATTATTAAAAATATTTAAAAAGGATTTGACTTTTTAGCTTTTAAACATTTATAATAACTTTCGACATTTTTTACGTCATATTCTTTTATGTAGGTTCAATAAAAAGCTGGTGAAAAAACACGAATATAAATATCGATAACTTAGATCCAAATTAAAATTAAAAAACGAATATATTATTTTTAAAAGTAATCTAATAATATAAATATTAACAATAAAATATTCTAACCTTACGTAAAATGTAATAAGATAATAAACAGTAAATAAAGTGAAAACTGTTATGTTACTGTACGTAAATCTAACTGAATAAAAACAAATCAAATTAAAATGCACGTTACCTGATATACACTATATTCTGCGGAAGGTTAAATGAAGTGGAATGGAGTAAGGAATTTTTGGCATTTTGTGTATCACGGTTTTCGCTGGAAAATGAAAGAATATTTATGCGTAAATTATGCATTCTCAAGCAGTCGTTTAGAAGATTTTTTAGGTTATTTTTTCGGCAGACAAAGAAAACAAAATCAGGCGGATTCTCAATAGCGTCACATCTAAATTGGTGAATTCATCATCGCCAACGCGGCATTCGCCACAAAATTGATAATATAGCTCTCGAGAAACAGAGCCAACAACGAGTATAATATATTATGCATACGGGGAAACTTCTCTTGTTATTAGGGCTTCAAATATATTTTCAAAAATAAATTTGTCTCGCTGCTATTTTATAATTAAGTTTAAAACATGCCATTGGCATTATATTGGTTATTTTGTTGGAAATCAAAAAGTAAGTAATTTACATAATACTGCCGTCCTAACATGAAAGGTCCTATCTGCAAAATTTGGTAAAATGACTTTATTGGCTCATGGCTTGCGTAAACATATTATCTATGTATGTACAAAATGAAATTGTCCTATAAGCGTCTTAAGTGCCTTATTATATACCTAAATGGTTTGTCCTAACTGACTAAAAAGTAATGTTTACTAACATAAATTGTCCTATCTCACATATGCTAAGAAAAATTGTCCGTTTTAACTTTAGAAATGCAGTTAGGACTATTTAAGGTAGCATTTTATACTGAACGTCATCAGTTAGGAGAATTTTGCGTAGTATGACAAAAGCATGTTTGTAACATAACTTCAAATAATTAATTATAAAAGGTATTTGTTATTGTCAGATATTGGGTGTACGCTCATGTTTTTTGTATTTTAGGTAAATATAATATTGTGAGAAATGGATAAAGGGTAAGTTTAATAATGTTACCTTAGGTATAAGCAATAACTGATTGTAATTATTGTTTGTAGTAGTAGCAAAAAATATAGACGCATATGCGTCTATATTCATTGGTAGTAGCAATGTAGCATCACTTAGCCGGAACAGCGATAGATGTAAACTTATGGTATTTAGCCAAAATAGAGAATGATCCAGATTATATACCTGGCCCGTCCAATGAATTCGACAATAATATCCGATATAGAACCAGAAGAAAACGAATTTAACTTCGTTCAGGATTTCATTCGAGATATTCATTTTACAGCTCACAATTATAAACAAAACAGTTGATAAAGCTAAGAGTAATCTGTATACAAAAACTGGAAAATAAAAAAAAGAAAACAAATTGAAGAGCCATTTGTCGAAAGAAAGAAACAAAAAAGAGAGAGTGACATAAGAGTTTATAAAGTTAAAAAGTCACGTAAATTCAAATTCAATTGCGCTGAAAAAATTTCATACACTAGGCAAAAAGACATTAATACACAATACTGGCTATTGGAAAAGAACACCAAAAACAGTTTGTTTTGACCTGCGTAAAATAAAGTGAGAAAAAAAGAAGCACATCTCAGAATCAAACATTACCAAGAGTGTATTCCTGCAAATACTATCTAACATCAAACAAAGCCGAAGAGGTGTGTATTTGTAAAATGAAAAGCGTGAAAAGATATTTCTTTTGGCGACATTAGGCTATGAAAAAGAAAATGATAAAAAATCATTTCTGTAGAAAATATAATAATCAAATTTTTTAAGCCAGGTCATACTTTTATGGCAGCAGATTCATTTCATCGCCAAGTTGAGCTTGCCCCCAAAAGAAAAAAAGTAGGTATACGATTTTGACGATTCTTTCGAAACGGTAAAACAAGCCAATTCATCAAAAGTTAATTTAATAAAAATGCTACTTTTTAACTTCACTGACTGTACCTCCAAATATAAGTTACAAAAGCTGATTTCTCGCGTTTACTTAAAAGATATAGTTTGTCTTCATTTTAAAAGAAGAAATTATTACAAAACATAATTTGAAAAGATTTGACGGTTAACGAACATGCTTTTAAGGAAGAAAATGATTATTATTAGTATTATTTTAATATTTTTATCGATACATATCATTTATGTTACATATATTACGATGTAAATTGTGTATTAAGTGTAAAACTTATTATAATAAAATTAAAAGTGTTCAGTTAATTGGAATTTCAGTTTCATTTAGGACAATTTCAGTAAGAAATAAAAAAAACGTACTTCACATACACTAAGTTAAATTGTCCTAAGTGACAATACAATCAAAAATCGACTAACCTGGAAAGAATAAATCAAAATTATGACTAGCAACTAAATTCTATTCTCCGTCATAATATATAAAATAAAACATAAAAAGTTTCTTAAATTACCAAGCGTTATACAATGAAAAGAAACAAAAACTCGATTTTCTCAAAACTTAAATTTTGCAGATAGGACCTTTCATGTTAGGACGGCAGAATATGCAAAATCAAATATTTCCTAGAAAGGTATTTTTCGTTATTAGTATAAGTCAAGTACATAATTTGAAGAACATATTTATATAGAAAAATAAGGTGTAGTTATAAAATCTTTAATTGGGAGTAACTTAATGGTTTATGGCAAGTCGTTATATATTTCTTTGATTTTAGACAGTAAATAATAAATAGTCTAATAGTAATCTAAAACTAGTTTTAGGCTATCTGGAGAACACAGTGCTGTGCGTCGACTGGTAATATTACATTGGTGCAGCTTATCATCTGTAAGTCTATATACATCTTTGAAACAGTATGGAAATATCCTATTACCATTTTTTGTACCATTGGAGCGAGAAGAAAACTCAAATCTGTCCAAAATTCACGTCGCCTGTCAATCCAGAATAGGCAATGACTATCACTTTTGTAATGTATAACTGGTGGCTGCCATTAAATAAACATAAATTGTTTAATCACTGGTTAATGTAGTTATTGTAACAATATTTTCGCTACCAATTTTTCAAGTTATTCTTTAACAGTCTTTCGTTTTTGACAGTGCTCATCTTATACCCTCAGCGTTTTAATTTTTTCACCAATTAATTATTTTAACTTCTCAATTTCATCATTAATGAATAGTGCAGTATAAGAATCTAGAGGGTCAGATAGCCAGATGGATCTAACGACTTCTTCTAACGTAAGAATACGATTTCAAGATTGAACACCGGGCCGGAGTTAGCCACAGAAACGCTGATTCGCTTTCCAGAAAGCCATGCCCAGCAGAGTGTTCCCACTGCAACAAAACGAAGTCCAAGGAAGCAGCAGTGCTAAGTACTGATGGTCAACGACGATTGGAAGCCTACTAAGATAAGGGAAGAACAAGAGAGAGATCCAGTTATACAGAAAATTCGAAAATGGAAAGAGGAAAACCGTCGACCAGCTTGGTAGGAAATATCAAACCTATGCTCAGTAGTTAAGGCGTATTGGGCCCAGTGGGACTTATTTATTATGGATGATAGCTTGCTCAAACGAGTACTGGAAAATGATGACGGTTCAGAGAAAAGAAAACAGTTGGTGATCCCAAAAGCACAATAGCCGAAGTACTTCGTCAGTTACACGACAGTCCATCAGGAGGGCATTTCGGTGTAAAGAAAACTATTCAACGAATTCGGGAACGGTTTTATTGGATGAACAGTTCCGACGACGTGAAGGACTGGTGTAAGAAATGTACTATTTGTGCTACAAGTAACGGACCTCAAATAAAAAGGAGAGCTCCTATGAGAAAATATAATTTTGGAAGCCCGTTTTAAAGACTAGCTTTGGACATCGCTGGGCCATTTCCAAAAAGTAAAAATATAGGCAAGTACATGTTGGTAGTAATGTATTACTTCACTGAGTGGATCGAGATTTACGCACTTCCAGACCAAGAGGCCGCCACCGTTGCAGATAAGTTGATCCAAGAATATATCAGCCGATTTGGAGTGCCTTTGGAGATACATAGTGACCAAGGCAGGAACTTCGAAAGCGATCTATTCCAAGGAATATGTGATAGACTAGGCATGAAGAAAACAAGAACTACAGCATATCATCCGCAATCGGATGGTATGGTAGAACGAATGAATAGGACAGTTGGCAAGTATTTGACAAAGATGGTGTCCGATCATCAGCGAGACTGGGAGCAATATCTTCCGTTCTTCATAATAGCCTACAGTTTTGCTGTTAACGAATCAACAGGCCAGACACCAGCCAGAGTCCTATTCGGAGGCGAGATGCGACTACCTTGTGATCTAGAGTTTGGGTGTCGACCTGGAGAGGATGTAGCAGGTGAAGATTATGTGATCGAATTACAAAGGAGAATAGACGATGTAAACGAGTTACGTGTAAACGTTACGATACGCAAGCCGAAAAGGGGTGCATTAAGACGAACGACAAAGTCTGGCTCCATAATCCCAAGAAGCGAGAAAGTTGTTCTCCCAAGTTGCAGCAGTTTTGGGAAGATCAACACCTCATTATGGAGAAGATCAACGATCTTCTCACCTATCTACCGAATAAGCAAGATACCGAGGGGAAAGCCGATGACAGTACACCATAACCGGCTAGCGTATTTCGACCCAGTAAAGTAAACCAAGTCTAAGATGTGTCTGACCTCACGTTTGAGGAATTCATGGGGCCTATGGAGGTACCGATAAAGCAAGACATGGTGTTACCACTGAAGAAAAGCAAGATCTACTTGCGCTTCCCGTTGACTACTCGCTGGCCCTTACCATCTTGGCCAGTATCAAAGACGCACCAGGGTTGGCATCCGTCTTTCGAAGAAAGTTCGGTCGAGTTGCAGAACTTCAATGCCAAGTGCCAGCTCCCGTGAAAGCCTTGAAACTCAAGATGCATCACGTTACCTTTTCTACCTGGTAACGAAAGACATTGCCCCTGACCAACCTACCTACCGAGATGTATGGGAAGCCTTACTTCAATTGATAGAGCACGTACTAGAGTCCAACGTGCAAAAGTTAGCCATGCCAAAGTTAGGAAACCCTCCAAATTAGATTGGAGGGTTATCCGAAGTACGGTAAAGGAAATCTTTAAAGACACCAAAGTCCAGATGTCAGTCTGTTGCAATCCGCATAGTTACTAGTGCGGAGAGAAAACCGTCTCTTGTCATTTTTATACAACTGGAAGTTGTAAAAGAGGGTCCAGTTGCCGATACCAACATACCGTTCCAGTTCCAGTCTCGACAAGTTTCCAGGAGGAATCATCTTTTAAGAGGGGGGCAATATTACGATAAAATATAAGTCATATTAAAAACCTGTAAACATGTTGTTTATTCTTACTTCTGTTCTAGTATTTTCTCCGAGTTGCTATAAAAACCAGTCTGGGTTCCCGTTCATTCGAGGCAATTCAGGTCAACATAAATGGGCTTCGAGAGATTATGAAGATAACATTGCGTCGAGTGTGTAAAATATAACGCGCGTATTGTAATAAATGTAAATAAATTATATATTTATTAGTGTGAAATAAATTAGTTATATTGTACAAATAAAAACAACTTTGTGGTGCATTTATTCCCGTTAGAATTGGGTAGATAGGTTTCTTCGATCATTTCAAGTTGTGATCCTTTTAGTATATTAAGTCGTTCAGTCGCCTTAATTAGTCATTTGGAGGTTGTGTTGTCAACACATATAATTTGAAGTAATCCCGGCCTATGTGAACAATAATAATATTTAACTTCTGGTCTGTCCTCGGTTAGATCCTCAATGGCTCAGATAATAATTATTTATTAGCTGTAATGGATACTTACGGTGAATTATTCTTATTAGTTCTGAAAAGCTGGTGTAATAACAACCTAGGCAAATATATTAAAAACAACAAGAGCCAAAACAAAAAACACTTACATTGTTAGAATCTATGGAAATCAACAAATTAAAAAACAGAGATATAATTCTGAATGACCAACATGAGACAAACAGTTCTCCCCTCCTCAACATATTTCATTAGAGACTATAAAGTGTAAACGCATGCCAAAATAGATCACTTGAGAAAGGCATTTAGCCGAAACAGCTGTAGTGATAAGAGTTTAAAATAAATTTTGCGGAAGTTTTGAAAACAAAGTTTTAAGTATTTTATTGTTACATAAAATGAATTTCCATCAAGTAACGGTCGAATCCATCAATTATTTAAAACACAGATACTTTATAGTAGGGAATTTGTAAATTGTCACTCTCTATTTGGACTAATAATTCTAAATAACAAAATTGCGGATAAAATAGCGTATTTTAATATCATTTTAAAATCAATTTTTCACATAATCCTTAACTAAAATATAAATAGATAATTTAGAGTAATTTATATCAAAGTAATATTAAGCAAAATACCCAATTACTTTCTTGGAAAACCCAAAACTATAAAATAGCATAACAAGAGCACCAGGACAAGCGAGACACTATATCATTATCTAAATTACCATCCCTCATTAGCTTTGATAACGTACCTCGTTTAAATCACACTGGCCTTATTGTGAACACAAACACTTTCAGTTAAACCCTTTCTTGACGGTAGGATAATGAATTGGCTTCATTATTGGCTACTGTTAAGAAAGTTTTTTCAAGTATCCTAATAAATTATTTGGCAAACTGATGAGTTTAAAGTGCATAGATAAATAATATAGTTTATACAGAAAGAACTAGACGTTTCACGCAGGTAGCTCAAAGTCAAACTAAACTAAATGTCATTTTTAGTACCGATATAAATCTTTTGATGTCGCTATACTCCGCAGTTTAGGTTTAGAACGAAACTAAAATTTATAATTTTTAATTGCCAGTTGTCAGTAATTGATAACCATGGTTATTATGCATCTATATTGTTTGATTTGATGGTTAGTATTGTAGATTGCCAAGAAATCAAACTAATCTTGGTTTAATATCTCTGGGTTATTGTTAGCATTAACCCCAAATAAGTCTAAATTACAAATCACCAACCTCAGTGGTCTGTGCTTTAAATGTTCCTAGCATTCAAATGGTATTTTGCAGATTAATAATACTTAGTTAAATGTGGTTTTTGGAATAAATGTTTTATCACACATTATACCAATTCGTTAACAATTAGACATGCCTTTCCAAATCCTGATAAAGACATTAAACTATTCAGGAAGTGGCTTACTGTTATAAAAAAACCCTAATTTAGATATGATGAATTCCACTACACTTTTTAAAACAAAACGAATATGCTACACTTACATAGGCATCATTTTAATCCTAATAGCTCTATCCATAATATTGTGGCTAATACTATGGCTCCAAATAAAAATTCCCCTAATAATCTTCAGATGGACCCAACCAATTCTACATCATGGTGTGCTGTGAATCGCAATAATAATCATGTTCTTTTGCCTACTGCACTAGTTAAAATTTACACGCGAGACAACCAGCCTTTAATAATTAAAGCTTTGTTGAACTCAGGCAGTATGCAAAGTTTTGTTTGGCCCAAAGATTACAATACGATTGCAATTGCCCATTGACAATTTTTACAGCTTAAGACAGTTTTTGATATTCCCAAAATAGGGCACTTGATTTCAATTAACCGTATGAGTTTGTCATCTTTGTCTAACAAAGCATCAGGACTAAACCCGACCCATGGTAATTGAGGGTTAACAATGAAGCCTTTCTTTTTTTCTGCACAGTTATGGACATCATTGTACAATTTTAAGGCATTTACTTATTGGTCCGTTCCATACCTTGTACCTCTGTTTCCCCTAAATACGGAATAAAATATTGATTTTATTTTTTGCTCCTAGTTAAGGTTACTATTAAATGCATATCGCACCCTCAGTGCAAGACTGCAGTAAGTCAGAATAAGTAAGTTTCGAGATAAAGACGATTTTGTTTATTTTCGTGCTAATATCGGTGAAATAAAACACAAGTTTTAAGAAAAATTATATCATTTAATTATAATTTTGCATGCTTTTCAGTCTATATTACATTAACCAAAAATAGAAATTTAAATAAAATAATATTAATGCTAAAAAAATTAGGAATTTCAAAGTTACAACACTTTTGCACGGAAAAAATTGTTAATCACTACACATTTAGTATTAGAATTTTAAAGTTACAACACTTTTGAACGGAGAAAATTGTTAATCACTTCACATTTAGTATTAGAATTTTAAAGTTACAACACTTTTGCATGGAGAAAATTGTAAAAAGTGTAGACACATTTTCTGTTAGTTGTTGTCCTCTTCTCATATATCATCTTGGGCCAAAATATTTTTTATAAAAACTATGGTGGGCTTCTGGTATCATACCCGAATGGCATAAGTATACCAAATCTTTCTTTTTGGCCATTCGAGTTTAAAACAAAAGGACTATAATAAAAATATGCAAATCAGGCTACCTTGAGTAGAGTGATTAACAAAAGGATTGGAATTCACTACCTTAGTAAAAGTTGGGAATTACGGGGGGACAATATGATAAGACAATCGCCCCGGAAAATTACATGACGATTTAATACAATTTGGGATTTAGTTTTTATAGAACAAGTTTTCTGAGAATAGATATTTTTAACCTGTCAGTATTGTTAATACACAAGTTTTAAGATAACTGTTTTTCCTTTTATAAGAAAAAATACTTTTTGGCTGTAAATAATTAGTCTTAATTTATGGGTTTTTAATCCAATCTAATAAATAAATGGCAAACGACATCGCACCCATTTTATGGAAAATATAATGTCACATAAAGGACATAAAACTTACATGAATAGATTGGTCTCGTAAATCTTTCTTTATTGTTTCGGCCGTTAATGGATTACGTAGACACGCTGTATATTAAAATTAAACACCACAGATATTAAAATAACAAATATATTACTTTTTTCGCGCCTTTCATTGCTTGTTATCGAAACCATTGCAATGTTCCGTGCAAAACTGTTGTAACTCTGTAACATTAGAATTACAACAGTTTTGCACGGAACTTATGTACAAAAACGCAAAATAGTTAAACTGTTCTTGTTGTAATATTTAGCCGGTTAAACATTTGAAAGTTACTAAAGTTTTACAGGGGATAGATATGCATGTTTACAATCGAATTCCATGATTACTTCATTTTCATAAAATTTTGAGTTACTGCAGTTTTGCTCTTCAATATTTAATACAACCTTATATAAATAAAAGGTAACGGTGCATTCATTTTTATTATCTGTGATTATTTATTGACTGCATATTAAATTGTTTTTTATTAGCTCATACCTGAAAAATTCGTCCTTTTTTCTCCCATTTTTAATTTAATATAGTGGGGAATTAAATTTGCCATCTAATAATAAAAAAGTATAGATTAGACATCAAGTTTAAAATACATATTTTTAAAACTTACATTCACTTAAAATATTGAAGTTTTTTCTGCTGGTATCAAGATTGGAGATATTTGGACAATACTTTTTTTTGGGACAAAGTCGACCAGCCTCTCCCCTCGATAAATATATTTTATAAGGGGTTTATTACTACCCCAAGCTTGCTCCATTTTAGTTGAGCTGCAGAACTCCAATTTGCTGTTCCTGTATTCAACAAATAATATCAATAATATATAATCAATAATATAATACCTGTTATCAATAATATACAATATTTACCGATTTATGTAAACTAAAGTTGCCACCACATGTTTACAGCATCCCGATTCACCAGTCTTGCATAAACATTTACAGCTTCATGTTGTAATATCCACCTCACACGGAATTTTTATTGTAATTTCATGAGGTAGACTATTCATACTTGATGTTTGCACACATAATGCAACTATTTTCAAGGCATTTTGCTTTTTCAATTTGCAAAATATAACGTGACCAGCTCCAGAAACTGCCTCACCCTCAACTAAAGATCTCTGCCGACCTTGCAACCACATAAATAATTGGGATAAAGTAAATTTTATTTCCGTGTTTCAGACATACTGTAAAAAACAAACATTTCATTTTATTTGTATAAACTCGAATCACATCACAAACAAATAAACTTTGAAGAACGTACTCCAATTTTAACTTTGGCAAAACACACGTGTAAATGATTTATATTAAACGTTTTATACCTTCAAGATCAAATGACCAAATGATTTGTTTTCCCGAAGTTATCGTCCACCTTTAAAATCTTGAGCGCCCCTGTCGGAGTTGGCTATCGCGAATTTCAGTAAATTTTAAATTGATGTTACTTTTCTGATTTTTTGTAAGCTTTTTAAATAAAATTGTACAATTTTCAGTGGTATTAAAGCATATTTCTATTCTATTTTAAATTTATATACAAAGTTGTTTTACAGGTAATAAATAAATAAATAAATAAATTACATTTTGTCTTATTTTTTCCTAAATTGTATTGTATATATTTAAATTTAAAAATAATTTGTACATTTTAAAATTTCAAATGCAATTTTTTTTCAAATATACCAAATTATATTTAAATATTTTAAGCTTCATTTAAATTTTCCCACCAAAATTAAATTTTGAAATTCCCGCTTAATTTCCCGCTTGAATTAGTTCTGATGCAAATCTCTTGGAACGCTGAATTTTATATACAACTAAAGTGTTGTGAAGCATCTAGAGATAGGCGATTTTTGGTTAAAGTGTGCCTGGATTGTCAAAAAGACTATCAAAGTGTATCAAAAGACGTATTTCAAAGTTTCCTCTTGAAAATTTAAATATCTAGATGACTATTTCTACAGTTTTGAACGTATGAAGTGAATAGTACTAAAACGAGAAGCCTGTTGTCTAATAGTAGATAACAAATATTTTAAATTAAGTTTTGGACTTTCCGGAGATCACAGTGCTGTGCGTAGACTGATAATATTATCTTGGTGCATCTTATCATATGTGCACCCACATATCTGTAAAGCTATCATCTCTTCATTCCACCCTCTCTATCTTTCCACATTTTTTCGTAAATATGTCTGTTTATCTTGTTTTGATCGTTTTATTTATGTTTTATATTGTTTAGAATTATTTTGTTTCCTTCTTCTTTCCAAAAGGTGTGATGCTTTCTTTGTTTGTAACGTTATAAACGTCACATCTTTTTAATTTTTTTAATTTCTTTATTAATTTATTAATTCCTTTACTTTCAGTTTTTTTTACTATTTTTTCTTTAAAAAGTAGTTGGTGCCCTTTGTCTTTCTTTTCTTTCTCTTTCTGTCCCGTAGACTAAATATTCGCCCTCTTTCTATTTCTTTTCGGTAGAATAAATATTCACTCTTTCTCTATCTTTCCGGTAAAATAAATTTTTGCCTTATCTCTCCAAAAGATTTGCCTTATCACTCCATTTGTCCAAAAGACTAAATATTCTGTTCTATATTGACACAAGAGCTAATTCCATCATAGGCATACACCCTATGTCCTGTGCTAACTTCATTGCAGTCCCTTCCTACTTTCTGTCAATTACCTTTTCTAACGTAGTGAGAATCTATTTTTTTGCCTGTTTCTGAAATCTATAAAAAAAAAGTACGAATTATTATAAGCTGCATTTTATGGTCTACAGAATTTTCTTGGGGTGAGTACTTTCATTGTAATCTATATTCTATAATTCTGACAGCATTTTTAATATTCGTAACATCACTTCTTGTAAAGCCACGTTCTCAATTTTGTGCAGTAGGAATCTAATAAAATTTAGCTAAGTTTATTAATAATTATATTTCAGTTTATTCTTGCCATCTGCTATTTGTTTAATTATAATTTTGTAAAATGGCAAGTAAATGAAACCCCCTTAGATATTTCTCTAATACAGGATGTTTAATATTCTAGTTTGTTGGCTGTATAAAAGATTTTATTTGCTTAATGGGATATTTTAGAATACCTATTGTATGGAATAACTGCAGCTGTCAGGAGGACCCAACCACTTAATTGGGAGGCCACATGTTCACCCATTGATGCCTTAAGTATCGTCCAAATTTATTTACTGTAAAGCACTGACAAGGTTGAATATTTCTTATTTTTAATTAATAAAATTAGTTAAATAATTGTTCTATTTGCTATCAGCTAAGGGTTCATGGTTAAATTCATAGTTTAAAACAAGACGAATTCACACTTGAGTGGCTGAGCTAGGCGAAGCATAGACGATAAGCTTCCACCATTGATTGAGGTATTATTTTTATAATAATACTTCAATTCTCTTTGGTAATCTTCTTACCGTTATTTGTTTTTCTGCGAAAAGGTTCATTTTAAAATAGAAGCATATCGGTAGAATAGACTGTAAAATACTTTTTAAAACACAACTTAAATTAGCTCGTATACCAAGTCAATGTTTACTGTTCGGAGTTCCAGCCTCGCGTAATCAGCTAAAAGTATTAAATCATAAAGTTAAAAAGAGTTTTCAAGAACTACTTTGGTTAATTCTTTTTTAGTTGGGATTCGCTTTTAATTTTATAGAAATTTAACTTTGCTAATTAAAAAATTCGATAATTACCAGAATGCTCTAATTTAAAAAGAAAGTTTATGATATTTCTGACTTTGACGTACAGCAATAGAAAGTTTTACGTAAAAAGCCTGTATTGCTATTAGTGAAAACACATTTAAAATTAAAAAAACATATTTTATCGAAATTTTTTCGAAATTTCTAAATTTCTTAATTCTTCTAACTTAAAACTTCTTCTTATTCTTCAAGTGTCATCTTTTTTACTATAATTGCTACAACCACCTATTATAAAAAATCCATGTATCGACTGATTTAAATAACATTGGAACTCTATATACAATGTTTTTCAACTATGGATTAAATGAAATTTGTAAAGGATAACCTTTATTTTGGACATTTCACTTTTACCCTATCTTATGTAAGTATCGAGATATTTAATAAAATACCCTCTTTGTAAATTCAAATTTTGCATCACTAAAAAAACTTTGTAGACAATGTTACAATATTGAAAAATTTTATTAATATAAATATTTTTTATAAAACCATTGTAATATTGTATACAATGTTTTTCTCGAAAAAAGTTATTACCACTTAATTGTAAATTGGTTATACGAGTAAGTTTTTACCACTTTATTGTAAGTTGTGATACAAAAAGCAAGGTAGTGGAATGTTACTATGAATAACATTGTAAATCAGTATTACTTGAACTTCCGAAGTGATAGGTCGACAATAATAAGCGCCCAGTGTCTTTTTCTACAAATTTACTCGATTTTAAATTAGTATAGGTGCATCGAAGTTTGACATTAACTCAGTGTAACAAATAAGTCTATAAGCGACCTCTTCCCCATGGGGGAGGCGATTTCCCCAGAGATGCCAATAGGTGATTTAAACTTCATGTGTTAGTGATAATAGTGAAATGCATATTAATCAATCCAGTTTAATAGAAAATTGTGATGATTCGACTGCGAAAAATGCGAATAAAACCAGTAACAGTACTACAGTATTACCAGAACCAGAAACTCTAACAGCACAAAAAGCAGTAGCGATAAAATCTTTCAACGTCAAATCAGATAAGTACAATTTTAATAATGTTTATGTTTACATAGAAAAAACAAACAATAAAAATATAGGCGGCTTGCATCCCCTAACGGTCACGCATATTTTGCATAAAAAGTTGAATATTCCTAATATTATTGAAATAAAAGGTATTGGATAAAACAGAACTGTAGTTATATTAAGGTCAATTTCTGATGCAAATAATTTGGTTAAAAATTTATAGTTGAAAAATGAAAATTTGGTAGCTTATATTCCTAATCATATACTAGAAATTAAAGGTGTAATCAGAGATGTTGATATCCAATACGATGAAAATTATTTATTAGAAAACAGTGAATCTCCCTCCCCCACATTAGTTTTTAAACGAACTTTTAGAAGTGTTGACTAGGAAGGAAAAACTAACTATGTACCGAAAAGGACTGTAATAGTCACCTTTGAGGGAAATATTTTACCGAGCTACATTGCAATAAATAGTTAGTTGTTTTTGTGTAAACCTATATTGGCAAGGTCACTTAGTGTTATAATTGTTTGAGATTGGGACATATCTCCAAGCAGTCTCGCAGTACACAGGCACATTACATAAAATGCGGAAAAACCAAAAATGAAGATCATGGGTGTCAGGATAATGATATTCAGTGCATCTATTGCAATAGTAAGGAACATGTATCCATTTCCAAAAAATGTCCAAAATATGAACTGCAGAAGAAGATCAAAAACGTAATGATTGAGCAAAAAACTTCTTTCATCGAGCAAAAACGTAAATCATCCTTCTCGGGATTGTTCACTCAGAATAGATATTCCACACTAGAAATTATCGGAAACAGTTTTTCTCCCCTGTCAACATTCTTAAAAAATTCAACCCCTTCTGTTGCCACACAAGTAATCAAGCATAGAAACCAAAACAAATAATCTAATAACACATCACAACCCTCCTTAAATCACTATAGCATAGCGAAAAAACGGAAATTAATCTCTCCTATCCCACAGTCCCACATAATGCACCTATGTTTCCTTTTTATTTTGGTCGCACTAGACCACTTCCTGTTAATTTAAACATCCCTAATTGTCAAAATAAACCAGATCAGACAGTTCTAGAAACACTTATTTCCAATTACATTTTTAACTTAATCACAAATATTCAAAATATAGATGATATAAAAACAATAAGTGAAGATAGTATTTACCATGGAATAAAAACGATTTTGGGGGATATCATCAATAAATAACATCTTCACAGAACTTAAATCATTAAAAAATTTGCAATGGATCGCTCGATCCGTTGTTTCGAATAAAAACAGTTTAGTTCATTTTTTAACATTGCTATGCTTTGTCCCTTCAAAAAAAATTTTGCAGGACACCGGTCTACCTGGCTTTTCGGCATACGAGCGTTAGCGCCTCCACTGCCCCTATGAGTCCGACACCAAAATGAAGGTGGCACGATACGCATACGCGTACGCATCGTGCGGCTCTACCTCTCCCGTAGTAACTGTGTTGCGATTACCTCACCCATCCGTTATCTTCTTTCACGGGCGGACAGGTGATGCAGGCAGAGGAATTTTCACCTCGCACGTGGACAGGTCGCCGCCGAGGATCTCTCCTCTACCACTTTTAAATCTCCAGGCGGGTACGTGCCGGGACACCGACACCACGATTGGTGGTGTAAAGCCAAAAGAGGTGTGTATGGGCCCAGTTCGTCCAACCTCGCCTAATTGTCTTGGAATGAGAGTAGAGTGGTCCCCGAGAGCCTCGTCTCGGATACTAGGAATGTAGACCTGTGACCGTGACGCCTAAACGTCTCGAGTGCGTTTCTACAAATCCGACACCTCAAGCGACGGCTCTCCACCTCTCGATTACTACACATTAGTCGCCTCTTACGACAGGCAGGGCCTTCTTGCTTCGGCCGTAGTCTTATCTCTACGAGCCGAACGAAGTCATTTTTTTTAACAACTAAAAATATTGACATTGCCTTATTAAGCGAAACTTAGTTGGAACCAAATCAGAATTATATATTTAAAGGTTATAATGTAATTTGCCAAGATAGGTACGACGGGTACGCAGGTGTTGTAATCTTATTTAAAACAACCACACTATTTTGTCAAATAAATATTAGAAACATTTTTTACCATGAAATTTTAGCCTACGGTGCTATCGTTAAAATTAATACAATAGAATTAAGTTTTTTGTCTATATAGACCACCTAAAATTCGTACTTTCAAAAATGATTGGATAAATATCTTCTCACAAGTCAACTCACCTTTTATAATTGAAGGAGATATGAATGCTCATAACTCACTGTGGATGAGTTATGAGCATAGTTACATATATTTAATGATATTATCCAAAATGACATAGTTATCGAAACACCGACGGTACTCAACGACTAACTCAAATATTCAATGACATATATTTAAACGAAGTAATACCAAGATCGTGGCTGAAGTCAACGTTTATTGCTTTACCAAAGAAAACAAAATCCGTATCCTGCAATGATTTTTGGATAATAAGCCACATTTTAAAGTTATTTCTAAAAATCATACATGAAAGGATATATTATAGACTTTGTGAAGAAAAATAGCTCTTTAGCATACACGCACTATTTTAGAGATGTAGAGATGTGAATTGCGGTATTTGTGCATGCTTCATTGATAAGGAACAGCAAATTAAAAAAATCAGTATTAAAATTTAACCAATAGAAAAAGTAATTACATACACTTAGCTTGGTATGAACGTCAGTGAAAATTGGGACCATTCCCTATGAATGAAAGTTAAGTTCTATAAGAGACACTCATTCATAATTGTTTATTTTAGGTGCTGGTTTAATTTTAATATGAAAATAAGTTATAGGTAAATTTATCAATTAATATAAATACTATGTGTGTATGCAATCAAATTACGGTACCTGTGATGTTGATGGATACTTCTTCTTCTTCCTCAGTGCACTGGGCGATTCGGGAACAAAATCTTCTCACAATGTCACGTGGTCAGGGTACTAGTCACACAAATACTGGAGTGTTTAGCGCGACGATTTATACAGGACTATCTCTAAACTAAGATTAAAATATGCGTGTCGTCCCGTAGCTTGCTCCCTTGAGACTAGGAAGGGAACTGTACAGGTCCGTATTAATTTACGATAACAAGGCATACACACACGTTAAGTAAATAATTAAAATATAAAAATAAAATAATAAAATTATTACTAAAAACTGAGAATATGTGGAGGGACGTAACATTCCCACCCACCAAAATGCATATTTGCATTTTTAGTCAATATAAGGCAAAGGGCATAGCTTAACCAAAGGTCGCCTAAGTTCACCTTTAACCTGTTCTATTTCCTCCTTCAAATATCTTTGTTGCACTAATCTAATTAGTTGATTAGTGGCGTTACTTTGTTCCTGAATAGAAAGCCTTCCAACTGTTCGTTGATTGACTGATTTTAGGTTACCAACAAATCTGAGAACATAGGAAAAGATACGTTTTAATTTTGAAAAGGAAGAAAATCGATTACAGAGATTATCGACAAATTCATCAGATGGAAAAGACAAAAGACAACTTTTCTGTTTCAATTCTAAGTTATGTTCGATAGAATCGGTCAAGGAGAATGACCAGTTATCTTCAGTAGTGCGAAGAAATTCCGGACCCACCCACCAAGCAGGAGTATTTAAGAAATCCTTAGGGAAAAGTCCACGGGATCCGTGATCCGCACTATTTAATGAAGAAGGAATATATTGCCAGTGTTTTGAAGCTATCCTGTCTTGAATATAAGAAATTCTGTTACTGACGAAGGTTTTCCATTTATATGGCTGTGAATTAATCCAATGAAGAACAACAGTCGAATCTGACCATGCGTAAATTCTACTAAACTGTATAGTGAGAGTCTGCAGTATATAAGATAATAATTTACTAAGAATTACTGCTGCATTGAGCTCGAGACGAGGAATAGTTTGTACCCTGGTAGGAGATACCTTTGTTCGGGCTAAAAGAAAATAAGTTTTGATGACTCCTGTATCATAACACACACGAAGGTATGTACCAGCAGAAGATCCACGTAAAGAAGCGTCGCAAAAGCCATGAAGCTCACAGGAAATAATTGCATTTAAAGAAATATGACGAGGTATAGTAAACTTAGATAGTATAGGCAGTTCAATTTTAAATTGTTCCCATTTTGAAGTAATTTCCAAAGGTGGAGTTGCATCCCAATCTAAATTAAGTAGCCAAAGACGTTGAATAATAGTCTTCACTATCAAAGTGACAGGATTAAGAATACCGTAAGGATCGAATATGCGAGCTATTTGGGATAAGAGATTTCGCTTTGTGCAGGAAGCTTGAAGAGGTAAAATTTTGTAAAAGAAATCATCAGATGATGGATTCCATCCAAGTCCTAATACTTTTAACGAAGATTGATCTAAGTCAAATGAAAAAAACTGTTGCAGCATATGATCCAAAGGAATATTAGCGAGAGAGAATAACTGAGGGGCATTACTTGCCCATTTTCGTAACTCAAATCCACCACGTTTCAATAAAGATATTAATTCTTTTATAGCAAGAACACTATTTTCTAAAGAATCCTTTCCTGTCACCACATCGTCTACGTAAGTATCTTTTAGGAGTATAGATGAGGCTACAGATAAGTCCGGTTCGTCGAGTGCTAGCTGCTGTAGAGTACGAATTGCAAGATATGGTGAGCTAGACACACCGAAAGTAACCCGAGTAAGTTCGTATTCAGCAATAGATTCCTGTTCCGAAAAACGCCAAAGTATTCTTTGAAATCTTTGTTGCTCAGGAGCGATAAGAATCTGAGTAAACATGGATTTAATATCTGCAGTAAAGACATATTTATGAAACCTGAATTTAAGCAATAAATTTACAAGATCATTTTGTAATTTTGGACCTGAATATAACGTATCGTTTAAAGACGGAAAGTTAGGGGCGTGTGCGGAAGCGTCAAACACAACGCGTAATGGAGTAGTACTAGACTCCTTGTAAATACAATGGTGTGGTAGATAATAAGCATTATTTATTGCCGTACTTGGCTGAATAGGATTTAAATAATGATTATCTATGAAACTTTTGATAAAGCTTGAATATTAAATCTTAAGTGATTCATTTTTGGCAAATCTGCGCAAAAGGCTAAACGTTTCGTGTCGCCAAAAGAAGGTATTTCGTTTTTGAAAGGCAGCTTTACTACAAATCTGCCCTCGGAATTTCGACAAGTGGTTTGAGTACACAGCTTCTCACAGAATGAGTCTTCCGGAGAATAAGATTTAACTTCTGGTACTTCCTCAATGGCCCAGAATTGTTTTAATGTCGCATCTAGTTGCTCAGAATCATTAGCAGAAAATGACGTGAAAAAGGAATGAATATTTGTTATATTTGTAGGTGGAATATTTCCCATCAAAACATAACCGAAACTTGTTTCAAGAGCTGAAAGCTGATCATTACGAGTTTTAATAATTCCCCCTGTTAAGATGTAAGGAAAGATATTTGCTCCTAATAGAACATCAACTTTACCTGGAATATTTGCCATTTTATCAGCCAACCTTAAATGTTGAAGATACGGCAAGTTGTCTAAAGGAATTGGAACAGTTGGCATGTTTTGACAGATTTGAGGAAGAATTATTGCATCTATCTCGCAATGAAAGTTTATGTCATAAGACGAAGAAATGTTCAATTTTACGCCTGATTTGGCTGGGGTGCACATTCTATCAAGACCTTGTATCGATAAAGCCGCATTGAATTTAGGGAGACTTAATTTGTCTGCACATTCTTTACTAATGAAGTTAACTTGAGACGCACTGTCTAATAAGGCTCTAACTTCCAAGGCTTTACCAAAACGATCGAGAACATAGATTGTAGCTGTAGCTAGCAAGACATTATTTGTCAAAGTATTTGATAAGGCGGAAACAGAAGGCATAGGATCGTTAGATGAACTAGCAACCTCGTTGTGAGAAGAAGAAGAAGAAGAAGAATCATTCGCATTGAGATTATCAAAGTGAAGAGAAGTATGATGTTTTTTATTACAATGTGTACATCTTTTGGATGAAGGGCATTTGATCGTAACATGAGTTTTAGACAAGCAGTTTATACAACATTTATTCTGTTTAGCAAAGTCAAAACGTTTTTGAGGTGATTCAGCAAGAAATTGATTGCATTTAAATAAAGCATGATCTGAACCACAAAATAGACACTTATTTTTGACAGAACTGGTCAAAAATGTAGAAGTTTGACGAGATGAATACCTTACGTTATTAGAAGTATCGGAATTAATAGATTTAACATTTTTGCTGACTTGTCTTTTATATGACTCCAATGAAGTGCAACGCTGCAATGCGAACTTATAAACTTCCTCATAGGAAGGTACATTTTTTGAAGCAAAGTGTAATTCGAAAGCCCTAACTGTTTCTACATCCAATTTGTCCATCAGTAAATTCATTAGAATAAAGTCCCATTGAGCGGGAGAAAAAAGTAATTTTTCTAAAGAGGCTAAGTTTTCATTGAAAATATCTAATAATTTTCTAAGTGAAACAGGATCATCAGTTTTAACCACACTGGCATTTTGAATATTTTTCCATAATGCTCTAGATAAGTCTCGTTTACCTTCATAGCGATCAATTAAGGTGTTGTAAGCAATTATATAATTAGAATCTTGGAGCTTAATGTCTTTAATTAAATTGTAAGGTACTCCCTTAAGTGATTGCAGAAGATAACTAAACTTTTCTATATTAGAAAGATCAGAATTATTATGTACAAGAGCATTATATAAGTCTATAAAAGTGGGGAAATCTGTAATCTCGCCCGCAAATATACTTAAATTTAGTTTAGGAAGATTTACGTTAGTTTTTGATTTGATTTGTGGATCAGCGGACACATTTTGAGTTCCACTATTTGTATTATTTAATAAAGAATTATGTTTAAAATAAAGAGAAGCTATTTTATTAATACTATTGGCAAATTCAAACCTAATTATTTCTTCCGTATCCAAATTTGCGTCTTCCTCGACAGCAATTAAATTAATTAATTCAGTATGCTGATTATTGAAGCTAGTATTGATAGCTTCATAATCTTTTGCAGCAAAGAGAAACCCTGGAATTAATGAAGCATCAACCAACACTTCGTCTGCTAGCTTTTCCATTTGTTTAATCTTACAAATGTCAACGTTTCTCAATGCACGCAAACGAACAATTCTATTTGAACTTCTAGAAGACATTATTGTAGATATAGAAAAAGAAATTTATGTAACACAAAGAACCTTTAAAGAATGATCTCAATAAATTCAATATGTACTCGTATATGTAATATATGTAATACTTTTAAAGTTATGAAACTCAATAAGTATCGGTAAGAATAAATATTTATTATATATGAGTATGTATAATCGAGCAAACAAAAAAAAACAACACTCCAAGTATTATTTAAACAAAATCAATATATATTTATTTAATTGTAACTAGAAATATACGCCTAAAATATTTTTAAAACCAGTGTTCAATTAATATTGCGTTTTTTTTTTAATTTCCTAAGTTATATAAAATAAATATATAATCATATAAACCCCTTGTATTTAAAGAATTCTAAATTGTAGATTGTAACAGAAATTGAACGTGTTTTGGAAAGTTTCAACGGCTGTACTTCGATTTTAACAATGGGTCAGGTACAAACCCTGGTTGGGATTAACGGAGCTAAGATGCCAGATGTGTACGGCTGTGGAATTTTTTCAATGATTTTAAACGACCTTTGATAAGAAACTTTGCCCAAATATTTAAAAATTTATATAATTTGATCACGTTTTTAATTGAATAAATTATTTAAACTAATTTTAATCCGGCTCGAAGGACCAATGAATGAAAGTTAAGTTCTATAAGAGACACTCATTCATAATTGTTTATTTTAGGTGCTGGTTTAATTTTAATATGAAAATAAGTTATAGGTAAATTTATCAATTAATATAAATACTATGTGTGTATGCAATCAAATTACGGTACCTGTGATGTTGATGGATACTTCTTCTTCTTCCTCAGTGCACTGGGCGATTCGGGAACAAAATCTTCTCACAATGTCACGTGGTCAGGGTACTAGTCACACAAATACTGGAGTGTTTAGCGCGACGATTTATACAGGACTATCTCTAAACTAAGATTAAAATATGCGTGTCGTCCCGTAGCTTGCTCCCTTGAGACTAGGAAGGGAACTGTACAGGTCCGTATTAATTTACGATAACAAGGCATACACACACGTTAAGTAAATAATTAAAATATAAAAATAAAATAATAAAATTATTACTAAAAACTGAGAATATGTGGAGGGACGTAACACCCTAGATATCAAATGTAGAATAAAAAAAGTAAGATTTGCATTTCAAAAATGTCTAAGCTATTCAAATAATTTATCAGTACCAATAAAACTCAGGTTACTATCATATTAAATCTTTCCTGTACTGTTGTATGGAGATAAGTCGTGGACTCTCACAGACGCTACCTGCAAGAAAATTGAGGCTTTTGAAATATGGCTTTATTGTCAATTCCTTAAGATATCCTATACTGGATATAACTCAGCGTGGCTGTTGGACGGATGAAGATCTGAAAGGCACCTGGCATAGATGTAGTCATGCCGGAGATAATAAGACTAGAGGTGAAGAGGAAGAGGTACGATTTCGGCCAATTTGCCTTCTTAGTTCGATAGCTAAATTGTAAGACACATAACAGATTGTAAAAGGCCGACTTGAGCGAGAGCTAGACGAAAAGCATGCCCTGAGCGACCGTCAATATGGTTTTAGGGCCAAAAAGTCCACCATAGATACGGCCACAGAAATAAGCTATTTAGTTAATATACAAAGAGATGGGTGGCTCTTATCCTGATTGACGTCAAGAATGCCTTTAATTTGGCATCATGGGAAAAAATCATGTCCAGGCTGACAGAATTGGGCGTTAGTGAGTATCTGGTCAATGTAATTGACAGTTACTTTACTGACAGGTCCATAAGAGAAGAAGATACCAGCATCAGTTTGTCGCAGGGTGTTCCAAAAGGTTTAGTACTAGGTCCCATCCTCTGGAATGTCCTGTACGACGGGGTGTTGAGGCTACAGATGCCAAGGGGATGCACTCTTGTAGCTTATGCCGATGATCTCGCACTGGTTGCGAAGGTGAGTCAGAAAACGGACATCGCTAATTCAGCTATCATAGCCCTGCGTCGCATAAGCAGGTGGATCAGAGAGAACGATATACAGCTAGCGCTTCAGAAAACTAATATTTTAGTTCACAAAGGGAGCCGAGAAAAATCCCCTCTTTGCTTTACAGTGGAAGGTGTGGAGGTTGCACCGGTTAAATCGATTAAGTATCTGATAATCTGGTAGTCGGAAGGACAAAGGTTCGGAGTACACATCCAAAAGATAGCAGAGAAGGCGAACCGAGATCTGAAGGCGTTGATACAGCTGATGCCAAACATTGGAGGACTAGGAAGCACCAAAAGAAAGGTGTTAAATGTAGTTTCCCAGTCAGTGGTGACCTACGCTGCCCCCGTGTAGTGTAGCGTACTAAACACTAAGAAATACGCTAAGCTGATGGAGATTACGCAAAGGCGAATGCTCCTCAGGGTATCTAGCGCATATAGGACAGTTGTAAACAAGGCTCTATATGTCATTGGTGCGGTAATACTGATCGTTTTGCTGTGCCCATAGCGAGCGAGGGTGTATGCGAGGAGGATGGATATAAATATAGATGAAAATAAGAGAGAAAAAACGATAATAGAGTGGCAGTGAGAATGGGCGAATGATAGCGGAAAGGCAAGGTTATTTACATGGTTATTTATAAATTTTTAGTTTTTTTATTTTAGTTGTTTATTGAATGGCAAAACCACCTCTCTAAAACAGTGGTTAAGGTTTTAGCCGGAACACGGTTAATCCGGCACTACCCTGGGGTCTTCTGGCCTAGTATCCTACTCGGCAGAAAGATGCCAGGGTATCTTGTTCCGTAACGTAGATACCCAAAAAAATATTTCCCCCACCGTTGCCTGTCAGAATTCAATGGATACCTTCTTAGGCTCTTACTCGAATCTGGCAATACGGCAATTAAAAAAAAAGATATCCTAATAAAAAAACTTTTCTTTTTAAATTTTCTTTATTGTAACTGTTAATGAAAATAGTCCAATCTTCATAGATTTGATCTCTAAAAACGAGACAAACAAACACTGTCCTACAAATGTTAATTTTAGAACTCTTAAAATGATGCAAAACAGTTTGCCTCTCGTACCGCCAAGCTTCTCCCTTACCCCCCCCCCCACGTAGGGGATGGAAGCGTAAAACACCGATTTACCAAGAATCTTTACGCCGTAGAAAAATTGTTTTAAACAAGAAATTTTGAAAGATAATTTTGAGCAAAATGTTTATTAGCCCTTTTGTGATGACCGGTGATTTTAAATGTCAGTTAAGCGCACTAAATCAACGTTTTAAGTAAAATGTATATTAACTCGACGGTAAAAATTCGATATCTTTTGATCACAGTATGCCATCGACAAAAATCAAAATGCGTTAAGGTATTGAATGTAGCATTTGTAAACAACTTTCGTGTTCAGTTTTTAACAAGCTGTTAAATAAATAAACTTTGCGCGATTTCTGCGATTTTTAACGATTTTAATGGCATCAATAAGATTTATCACTTTTGTTGACCACTCACTGTATAATTTCCATTAATAGAGTCAAATCAGGCTTTCAAAATATACCTAACAAATACTGCATTTAAACTGTGAACTTACTCACTTCTCACTTCTCTCACTTCAACAAAATGCTTTCATGAATACAACATAAGAGTTTATAGCTGTGGTTGTGTAGTTTTGGAAAACATACTTAAGCAATAAAAAAGACAGTTTCAACTGTTTTAGATTATTTGTAATGTTATTCAGCGTTTATTGGACATATTCCAAATGCCTTATATTTGTTGCCAAAACGAGATCAAGTATGGAAATTTCTTGCTACAAATTTAGAATATTAGGATTAAGCAATAAGAATTCTATAGTAAACAGTCAATCAAAATAGTAAATTTTATTGATCTCAGGAGAATCTTAGAAAATGGCAAAATCGCGAAACGTTTATTATTGAACAGCTTTATAGAAACTAAACCTCTAAAAATCATACGAACAAGATTTTTTTTTTGCTGAGAATGTTTCAAATAAAGTCAGTTTCTATAAAGCTGTTCAATAATAAACGTTTCGCGATTCTGCCATTTTCTAAGATTCTCCTGAGATCAATAAAATTTACTATTTTGATTGACTGTTTACTATAGAATTCTTATTGCTTAATCCTAATATTCTAAATTTGTAGCAAGAAATTTCCATACTTGATCTCGTTTTGGCAACAAATATAAGGCATTTGGAATATGTCCAATAAACGCTGAATAACATTACAAATAATCTAAAACAGTTGAAACTGTCTTTTTTATTGCTTAAGTATGTTTTCCAAAACTACACAACCACAGCTATAAACTCTTATGTTGTATTCATGAAAGCATTTTGTTGAAGTGAGAGAAGTGAGAAGTGAGTAAGTTCACAGTTTAAATGCAGTATTTGTTAGGTATATTTTGAAAGCCTGATTTGACTCTATTAATGGAAATTATACAGTGAGTGGTCAACAAAAGTGATAAATCTTATTGATGCCATTAAAATCGTTAAAAATCGCAGAAATCGCGCAAAGTTTATTTATTTAACAGCTTGTTAAAAACTGTACACGAAAGTTGTTTACAAATGCTACATTCAATACCTTAACGCATTTTGATTTTTGTCGATGGCATACTGTGATCAAAAGATATCGAATTTTTACCGTCGAGTTAATATACATTTTACTTAAAACGTTGATTTAGTGCGCTTAACTGACATTTAAAATCACCGGTCATCACAAAAGGGCTAATAAACATTTTGCTCAAAATTATCTTTCAAAATTTCTTGTTTAAAACAATTTTTCTACGGCGTAAAGATTCTTGGTAAATCGGTGTTTTACGCTTCCATCCCCTACGTGGGGGGGGGGGGGGTAAGGGAGAAGCTTGGCGGTACGAGAGGCAAACTGTTTTGCATCATTTTAAGAGTTCTAAAATTAACATTTGTAGGACAGTGTTTGTTTGTCTCGTTTTTAGAGATCAAATCTATGAAGATTGGACTATTTTCATTAACAGTTACAATAAAGAAAATTTAAAAAGAAAAGTTTTTTTATTAGGATATCTTTTTTTTTAATTGCCGTATTGCCAGATTCGAGTAAGAGCCTAAGAAGGTATCCATTGAATTCTGACAGGCAACGGTGGGGGAAATATTTTTTTGGGTATCTACGTTACGGAACAAGATACCCTGGCATCTTTCTGCCGAGTAGGATACTAGGCCAGAAGACCCCAGGGTAGTGCCGGATTAACCGTGTTCCGGCTAAAACCTTAACCACCGTTTCAGAGAGGTGGTTTTGCCACTTAATAAACAACTAAAATAAAAAAACTAAAAATTTATAAATAACCATGTAAATAACCTTGCCTTTCCGCTATCATTCGCCCATTCTCACTGCCACTCTATTATCGTTTTTTCTCTCTTATTTTCATCTATATTTATATCCATCCTCCTCGCATACACCCTCGCTCGCTATGGGCACAGCAAAACGATCAGTATTACCGCACCAATGACATATAGAGCCTTGTTTACAACTGTCCTATATGCGCTAGATACCCTGAGGAGCATTCGCCTTTGCGTAATCTCCATCAGCTTAGCGTATTTCTTAGTGTTTAGTACGCTACACTACACGGGGGCAGCGTAGGTCACCACTGACTGGGAAACTACATTTAACACCTTTCTTTTGGTGCTTCCTAGTCCTCCAATGTTTGGCATCAGCTGTATCAACGCCTCCAGATCGCGGTTCGCCTTCTCTGCTATCTCTTGGATGTGTACTCCGAACCTTTGTCCTTCCGACTACCAGATTATCAGATACTTAATCGATTTAACCGGTGCAACTTCCACACCTTCCACTATAAAGCAAAGAGAGGATTTTTCTCGGCTCCCTTTGCGAACTAAAATATTAGTTTTCTGAAGCGCTAGCTGTATATCGTTCTCTCTGATCCACCTGCTTATGCGACGCAGGGCTGTGATAGCCGAATTAGCGATGTCCGTTTTCTGACTCACCTTCGCAACCAGTGCGAGATCATCGGCATAAGCTACAAGAGTGCATCCCCCTGGCATCTGTAGCCTCAACACTCCGTCGTACAGGACATTCCAGAGGATGGAACCTAGTACTAAACCTTTCGGAACACCCTGCGACAAACTGATGCTGGTATCTTCTTCTCTTATGGACCTGTCAGTAAAGTAACTGTCAATTACATTGACCAGATACTCACTAACGCCCAATTCTGTCAGCCTGGACATGATTTTTTCCCATGATGCCAAATTAAAGGCATTCTTGACGTCAAACAGGAGAAGAGCCAGCCATCTCTTTGTATATTAACTAAATAGCTTACTTCTGTGGCCGTATCTATGGTGGACTTTTTGGCCCTAAAACCATATTGACGGTCGCTCAGCGCATGCTTTTCTTCTAGCTCTCGCTCAAGTCGGCCTTTTACAATCTGTTATGTGTCTTACAATTTAGCTATCGAACTAAGAAGGCAAATTGGCCGAAATCGTACCTCTTCCTCTTCACCTCTAGTCTTATTATCTCCGGCATGACTACATCTATGCCAGGTGCCTTTCAGATCTTCATCCGTCCAACAGCCTCGCTGAGTTATATCCAGTATAGGATATCTTAAGGATTTGACAATAAAGCCATATTTCAAAAGCCTCAATTTTCTTGCAGGTAGCATCTGTGAGAGTCCACGACTTATCTCCATACAACAGTACAGGAAAGATTTAATATGATAGTAACCTGAGTTTTATTGGTACTGATAAATTATTTGAATAGCTTAGACATTTTTGAAATGCAAATCTTGCTTTTTTTATTCTACATTTGATATCTAGGGAATGGTCCCAATTTTCACTGACGTTCATACCAAGCTAAATGTATGTAATTACTTTTTCTATTGGTTAAATTTTAATACTGATTTTTTTAATTTGCTGTTCCTTATCAATGAAGCATGCACAAATACCGCAATTCACATCTCTACATCTCTAAAATAGTGCGTGTATGCTATAGAGCTATTTTTCTTCACAAAGTCTATATATCCTTTCCTGTATGATTTTTAGAAATAACTTTAAAATGTGGCTTATTATCCAAAAATCATTGCAGAATACGGATTTTGTTTTCTTTGGTAAAGCAATAAACGTTGACTTCAGCCACGATCTTGGTATTACTTCGTTTAAATATATGTCATTGAATATTTGAGTTTTTTTCACTTCATCTGATGTGCATTACAATTAGAAGAATGTTCCCCTGTTGATCTTGCAGTTTTTCTGGATGTGTACGATTTTTAAAGACCAGCTGCTTGTTTAACCTTTTTATGCATATTAAATCAATTGTGTTTTTGTTCCAATAACTATATCTCTTCACACTGTCTTTTTAACCCATTCTCTTTTTGTATTTCGGTTCTTATTTGTCTCTGAATATTTTGGTACATTCTTTTGTTATTCTTTGATTATCTGTTTTCTTCCATGAGAATTCATCTAATTTTTCCTCTTCTCTTTATTTTCTATTAGATGTTCTTTTCTGATCTTATTAAGGATTTTACATATATTCTGAAGTGATGTTTCTGGATCATGTGTTTGCTACATGTTACTTAGCTTTTCTGAATGAATCCGTGCGACTTTTTCGTGTATTTCCTTATCTTTAAGTCTTCTCATATCATATTTTTTGTTACTATTCTTTTTTGTAACCTTTTTAAATCTTAACCTAAATTTACCAATAACAGGAATATGATCTTGTGGAGAGACCCAAGTATACAAACGTCTTGGTGGTAGTTTAAAGAATGTATTTAGTATTGCAAATTCTTTTTCCTCTATAAATAGTTTTAATCTTTCTCCCCTATCATTTCTCTTCCCTAGACTAAAATCACCAATTAATTCTTCTCTTTTCCTTTTACCAATTTTTGCATTCAAGTCACCCATAATAATAGTTATATTTTCTTTTATAACTTGTTTAATATAACAAGACTTCTACTTTGCTCAAAAATGTTCAAAATAGTGTAACTTATTAAAATATTGTTCCTTTTACAAGAAATATTAACAATATCGTTTCCATTTAAAACAGAAGATCTGAAATTGGAAAATTTCCATTTTATAAAATTCAGTAATCTTCTGCCATTCTGTAGGAAATTACTTTATATCAAGGCAACACGATAAAATTTATCCGAATATGTGTCACATCATTTAAAATTTATCTGTCGTTGATAAGAAGAGAACTTATTTACTTGTCGATCAGGTTGACTTTGAGAAAACGAAGAGAGAGATGAAAGTAACGGCATTAAAGTAAAATCAATATACACTTTATATACCTACATGATATAATAAAGTACTCGAAGATAAGCTTTTAAATATAATAATGCAATAAATTCTCAATATCTTGTACTTACAAATTTGTAACGACATAACGAGACTATATTATAATATAATATATAAGTTTCACTAATAATTAAGAATTGAGAATAGAATAATGTTTAGTTTGTTTTTTTTTTCATATAAATATACAACAATTTTTCTTCTTCTGTCTTTTATGTATATCAAAATTAAATTTTTCTTAAATATCTTTAACAGTTTTTGGTTTCTATTAATCGTAAAATGCACTCCCTATATACATAAGATATAGCCAAGCAGAAATAATGCCAATATTCAAGGAAAATTGTAGTAAATATCTCCAATATTATATTATGCTGTTGATTCAGTGGCTAAATTTATTGGTATTATGTTGAGAGAGCTTTACCATTGAGAGTTAAAGTGCAAGTTGGATGGGATAATGCAAAATGTTATTAAACGTGTAATAGTACAGGTCGGCGACAACGAGTAAGTAGAATTCCCAGGGTTCGGATAATGTATAAACTTATAAAATAAGCTGTAGGTAAAAAGTTTTTAATGTTAAATAAGGATATTTTTTTTTATTTAAAGAGGCAAAGTCGCATCCACCCAAAGGTTATTAGCGACATTCCTGCAACATTTGTAATAATTCTTTATGGAAAAATCCATTAATATTCCACTGAAGTAGAATTCCACCTAAATTTTAATGTTGGCTTAATTGAGATGTGTCAATTTCCGTGTCCGATGCCTTACTGCCATAATAATTATGGATTTTTTTCCGTATGGACGTGAATTTACGTTTTATGGATCTTTCCTTTAAATGGGGGTAAACTTGACTGAGCATATGGTTAGTTACTGAGTTATTCATTGGGAGCATGTTAAGATGAACAAACTTTAGAGGGAAAGGTAGAAGGTGATTTTCTATGAAGTTTTTAGCAGGGTCAAGTAAGAGAGAAAATGAGCATTCAGAAGTGCTTGCTGAACTAATTTTACCTTTTTTAGATTTTGCTTGCACTTTAGGTGGTGAAAAAATGTTACATTCTTTTGAAGATGGATCTGCTTCAGGTGAAATAATTTCATCAAAGTTACGTTTTGGTTGATTATTTATATGACTGTCCTTATTTGATGCATTTACTTTGTTCGGTATCTCTGAGATATTAGAAATAGACATTTATTCACACTGAGAAGGGTTTGTCTCATTGGGTGCATGCAAGGATATATTTATGGTGCTGGATACCGATGCTTCATTGTTTTGGTTGATGTTTAGTTGAGTTAGTGGTACGGAGCAGTGTGAATCAATGAGCCCTGGCTTCTTCATCTAAAGCAAACTAAACTGTCTTTAGAAATGAGTATTCTATATATCGTGTTGTCAAAAACTAGAGTAAATGACTCTATTAGTGTTAGACTGTGAGGACTAATATAGATGTGTCTTCGAAAACTAAGAATGTGATTGCACTCAGGCATAAAAGCACTAATTTTGAGGAATGTCAATTAGCAAGTCCGGGCGTATTGAAGGGAATACGCCGGAGAGTACAAGTCATTCCGCTGGTGTAACTAACCTGCATGTTCTGACAATTTCACCTTGTATTTCCATTTGACCATGATTATTCATAAAATCAGCCACTGAGGGGGACTTGTAACTGGCTCCCTATATTCGAGGGTTGGAAATCTTTTGATTCCAAGCCTTACTTCAAAGGACTTGTGACTGGATGTATCTCCATAGGTTTGGTTCTTCAGTGACCGTTGAAGGATAAGGATTGTTAATGTGAGCAAATATTGCTCCAGAGAAATAAAAGCACTTTAAGTTTATCGACTTATAATTAATTTATTTTTAGAGTAGAGAGGTTCAAAACGACCGTAGCTGCCTATACAGTATCAAATAATTCTTTCTTTATCACACGTAAAAGAGAAAACCGTATTTATGAGAAAAATGCCCGATTTCGGCGTAGAGAAATATTTTATACGTGAATTGAGAGTGTTTTTAAAATGCACGTGCCTCATGGGCGATGCGTGAGAATTAACTAAAAAATAATACTTGGTGCGTAAAAGTGTAGATTATTCCTCTTGTATTTAGGTGTGAAAACTATTTAAGAGGCTGTGGCGCCAATAAGTCGGCTGTGACTATTTTACTTATTCTACACTAAGAAAAGTGTAAAGAACTATATTTTTATTTTATATTTTAAAATGATATGTTCATTTCTGGAACAGCCACTATTTGTTTATTAAGTAAATACATACATATGCGATTATTTAGAAGAGAAGATTATATTTTTCGGTTGAATTATATTTCCAAGTGGGAGAAGGCAGTCTTGAAGTTTGGGAGGACTTTAAAGGAAATTGAAGAGTATGACTGTGATGCGTTTATTTGACTTTGATGGTCTTGTATTGTAGAACTGTTGTGATTCCATGTTTAAATTCATTTCGATAAACGTTAAGTGAAAAGTAAGTCCGACGTGTACACCTGCTAAAACAGGTATATCGGTCTTTACTAAATGCGGTTATTTTGTGGTAAAACTGGATTTGTTTATTGACAACAATAACAAATAATTGCAATTTGCTGACTTTAATGCTAATTTAACTGGATATTTTATAAAAAGTTTGTACGCTTACAGTTTATTTCAATATATCACTGAGATTCACAATTTATAATTTATATTAAACTTTGTTAATATTAAAAATATTCGAAGCCCACATTGAATACAACATTATAGTTATCGATGCAGAACCGAACTCCAAGGATATTTTTATCCTAGTTAAAGACAAGTTGTTTTTATGCAAAACAAATAGGAATGAATTTACCTTAGTTGTGTTAAAGATGCTAGATTTGATAACTATCATTTTAAATTACAGTAATTTAAATCGCAGAGTAATTTTCATTATTAGATTATTTATTCAATATTTAGCAATCTTTTTAATATAGTGAAAAGGATTTTTTAATATATTAATAATAAAGGGTTCATGTGGAAGTTTTTTGTAAGTTTTTCTAACAGCTACGACACTCTGCGAATATGGGATGCTCTCTGGGTATTCGTATTGTTAATACTCAGAGGGTAGCAGAAATACCTGCTGTGGAAAAAAAACTAACACTTGACAGTAGGTATAAAATGCACACCCATGAAAATGAAGTTTATTTAATTGTTAATGTTTATAGTCGCTACTGAGGATCGCCAGGGCACGTCTGGAGCCGGCGCTTGAAGTGACAACATAATAAGGAACATCGCTGGTATAAACCGTAAAAAACAGAGATCCAAGGACAGAACCGTGAGGTACTCCAGTTTCCATTAACCTGTCCTGTAAGAAAGATTTGCCAACTCTAACTTTTTAATGTCGATCTGTCAGGAAATCATCTATCCAATGAAGTAAAGTACCCCGAACTCCGAAATGTTCTAGCTTGTGTAGAAGTCTATGCTTGGGTACAGGGTCAAAGGCTTTAGAAAAATCTAGTAAACAACGTCGACCGGCTGTGAACTGTTAAGGGATGACGTCCAGTCGTTAACAAAATGTTGGAGATTGGTTAGAGTAAAGCGACCAGAGACAAATCCATGTTACTGTGTTGGAATAACATGTTTCTGGAGAAGGAATTAGGTCATATTCTCGGAAATAATGGCTTGCATGACTTTACCAAGCAGCTTACAGCAAGCTTATTGAACGATAATTGTTGGGGTCGAGTTTGTTGCCTTTTTTAAAAATAGGGGTGACGGATGCTAACTTCCAACTAGGAGGTAAGGAGTTCTGAATAGAAGAAGTTCGCATAATTAACGCTAAGGGTACTGCAAGCGTGTCTGCGCATGTTTTTAACAGCTTTAGTGTTAAACCATCTAAACCAAGTGAAACGGCTGTGCAAAGTTTAATTAAGTGTTGTTTGATATGATTCACTGTGAGTTCAACTAGCTGTAAGGATGTGCCGACACGATTACAGTTAATAGCAGGTCTTCTTCTTCTTAGAGTGCCGTATCCCTACGGGACGTCGGCGACTACCATGCTTATAATATTTTTATACCGATCTCGGTCTTGCGCTACGTGTAGCAATTGGTCCGATGTCAAACTTGTCCACTGCCGCAAATTTCTCAACCAAGAAAGTTTCTTCCGTCCTCTCCATTTCTTTCCTTCGATTTTACCGTTGAGAATTAGCCGAAGGAACTCATATCTTGGTCCTCTGAATATATGTCCAAGATATTCTAGTTTACGCCTCTTAATAATATTTAATAGAGTTCGTTGATGTTTTATTCTTCGAAGAACTTCTTCGTTTCTAGTTCTGCTAGTCCATGGAATTTTTAGTATCCTTCGATACAACCACATCTCAAACGCCTCGATTTTATTCATGATATCGACGTTTAAAGTCCAAGTTTCACATCCATACAAAAGTACAGACCACACGTAACATTTTGTAAACTTTTCACGGATTTCCAAATTTAATGAGTTATTGGATAATAGAGGCTTGAATTTTTGAAATGAGTTTCTTGCCTGTTCAATTCTACATCGAATTTCGAAGGATGGATCTAGATTTTGGTAATCCAACATCGAAGGTATTTGAATCTCTGAACTCTCTGCAGCGGTTGTTGGTTTAATATCAGTTAGGTTGCGCCGATATCCACTTTACTGGTCACCATGTATTTAGTTTTATCGATATTTATCGACAGTCCCCAATTTGTGCATTCCATGTCAACTCTATTAATTAGCTCCTGCAGATCGTCGATGTTTTTAGCTAGAATCACAGTATCGTCGGCGTACCGTATATTGTTAATTATTTCTCCTCCTATGATAATTCCTTTTTGATCTTTTAAAGCTTCCCTAAATAGATTCTCAGAATACACGTTAAAAAGGGTGGGAGATAGTATACAGCCTTGTCTTACGCCTCGTTCAATACTGATTGGATTTGATTCTCTGTTGTTGGTATTAATATTAATAGCAGGTAGATAGCCGTTATTCCATTTTCGTTTCGGAAGATTCTTTGTCAGAGAAGCATAAAGTCTGGTTGGGTCTCTGAAGTAGAGCAATGGAAACTTTAGACGTCAAGGAGGAACGTATGTATTTGTAGACTTTTTAATGTAATTTACCACTTTCAATAACATTTGCTTCAAAATTTTGTCTTAGAATTTTTAGAGATGTTTGTAAGTTATATGAAAATCTGCGGTGGCTTTGCAAAACACTGAGAGGCCCAGTGTGTTTGCAGTCCACATTGATGAGGGGTCGTTTAAGTCTTCAAAACATAAATGCCAGTCGATTTAAGAGAGCTTAGTGTCAACTTTAGAAAAGCCAGTAGTAGCATATGTACAATATTATTTTTGCGGGGTAGTATTTGATTGAACTGGATGTGAACCGTTATAGCTGCATGATCTGAGTTTCTTATACGAGAACTGACTTCGAGATATGAAATCAGTTTTTCGTCATTGATGAGCACTAGATCTAAAGTAGATGGCTGGTTATTAATTCTAAATCTAGTAGGTTCTGTGATGAGATAAGCTTTTAAATAAATTATAAGCGTTTTCGGCATCAGATAATGAAGTTATTGGCCATGTGATCTTTGGGAAATTAAAATTTCCAGTAATGATAAGATTATCAAGAGATGATAGTTCTTCAAGTTTTGTATAGGAAACATTATCGTGTGTAAGTAGTGTAATAGGTGGATGATATATACATACTAAATTAAGGCAAAGAGAATTTTTAGTAACAGATAAGTCAATTGCATCTATTCCAGGAACATCTAATAGCTTAATGTTAATTTTGAAAGTTGTGGTAATAATACTAGATAAATAAATGCATACACTGCCACTTACACGATTTTCTCTGTCTTTAAGATATATTGTTTATCCATTTACAGTAACAGAAGAGTCAGAAAATAAGGGTTTAAACCAAGGTTCGACGATACAAATAATGTTGCACTGTGCATACAAATTCTTTAAACTTAGAGGAAAGTGAATCTAAATTAGTATATAAAAATAGTCAATCATTAAATTTGTGGGTAGAAAAATTATAAACGAAAGATTGTGATTGTGGAAGTGATATTAATGTATTTAATAGTTAAATCATGTTCACCGTTTTTTTTTGCGAGTTTCTAGTTCACTTCAGAGTTCTTTTAAACGTACTTTTTGTATGGGCGTCTTGTTGTCAATTATTGAGAATTTTTCCGTGGCTTTCTTCAAAAGTTTTGCTTTATTTCTCAGAATATCTTTAACCAGGTATTCCGAACACATTACTACGTTATTCATTCGGTAAAATCGTTGGTTCGCTTTGCCGACTATGCAGAAGTTGATTTGCTTTTCCTGACAGCCAACAGTTTTCTAAAACAAGCTTAAACTTATTCGTGTCATCTTTTCTACGTTCTACATTACATCCCGAGGGGAAGATTCTGGTATGCCTCTATTTAGGTAATACTAGAGGTCATCACCCTTAGTATTTGAAATCAAATAGCGATCTTACATTGCTTACATATTGTTAAAAGTAAAAAAAAATAGTTTAAGTTTTAGCACGTGTTGTGCAATCTACAGCTTCGTTAGCAATATTATCCCTAAATTCGATAGACTTAAATAAATCAATCTAGCTAAGCTTATTGTTTAACTCAGTTATTTTATTATCAAAATCATCAATTTTCTTACGAATTTCCATTTTATGTTATTAGGTGACAAATCTCGGTCAAATAATGATTGAATATTGATAACAACTGTGTGCTCAATTTTGCAGAAAGTATCTAGAAGTCCAAGTATTTAAACAATGAGTTGGAGACCTATACCGAGAAATAAGAAAAAACAAAGCAAAGTCAAACGAAAAATTCATAGCCAGGAGCTAGTTGTAAACCAAGTCCCTAATGAAATCTCTAATGAGCAGATTTCTAAGCGTCTAATGCAAGAAGTCTGCTTAACGAGATATTACGTTCCGTCTAAAAGTTTAGTGGAACAAACTCAGTTAGCAGACCAGCGCTAATAAAACTCTTCTAAAAAACTAAAGGCCTTACTAATTATATCGCAAAAGCTCATACATTAAAATATTAGCATATGCTGATTGACTATTAAGCAACAGCAATGGCTAATATTATGGGCATTAGGATAAGAACTCGAAGAGGTACTAACATGGGAAGGACTGATAACAGAACCGTGGAAAAAACGACTACTGAGGAAGATTGAATTAATATATAGGGGCACTGGACAAATAACGGAATACATCCCAGGAGTAAAAAGTAGAAAAATGATCAAGAGACCTGAAAAAATATTGCAGAATGGTCTAAGACACTCACAACATGTTACCGAAATGAATGAATTTAACGATTTTGTTGAATTCAGAAAACATACTTGTACCGAAATGGACAAAAGTAAAAATGGAGAAAAGGTCAAGTGGCAGAAGGTACGTGTCATAATAATACAAAACTTTGTCAGTACATAATGACCTGCAAATGTTGAATCCTGAAAGTTTACCTATTAGTACAAAGAAATTAGAGCATGATTTCTTTTTGAATTTAAAGTATTTGTATTTAAAGTCTATATATATATATATATATATATATATATATATATATATATATATATATATATATATATATATATATATATATTGTTGTGGTATTCAAAATTGAAGAGTAAAAATATTAAATGTACGATGAAATCAATATTTCAGAGATTATAGAAAATAAAAATACTCCGAGCTGCCTGGAATTAACCAAAGGTAATCTTAGTCATAAATAATCTTTTGTATAAATATAACAAGTGGATAGTGCGGGTACAATGAATAGAAGTTAACGATGGCTTTTTCCCATAAGCCATAAAGTGTTTCGTAATCCGGGTTTGCGCCATGAACAGGATAATAAAAATAGTTAATAAGTAAATGATTTTTCGGAATCTGTAAATACCCAGTAGAAATTAAGTGTCCTTGTAGAAATAATATGAATTAGGAAAGTTTGTAGGTATTTCTGATTTTATGTGGGGAGTGGTATGCAAATTTCTGATTGGCCGAGAATTTGGAAAGTCGTGATATGGGTGTGTATAATGAAAGGCTGGATGGATGGATAGATGAGATGAGAGAGTTAGTTAGTTCCAGTTTCTTGAAGTGAATGGTTGGTTGTCGAGTTGATCTCCAAGGGTAGTAAGTGATAAAGAATAAGTTGTGAGTTGGTGAAGTAAGTGTGTCCGACGATAGTGATCTGGTACAAATTTGTATATACAATCGATATATCGAAATTGCATTAGGAAGGACACTGAATATTATTTGATTTGTTTATGTAGAATAATAGGCTGGACTTTAGATTGTAATTGTATTATATTATTCATGCATTATTGAAGGTTCACGTACGTAGAACGAATTTTGTTTGATAAACATTGTATGCTAATAATTTTTGGAGGTATTTTAATCAGTTTATTTTATTACATTATTTTTATATCATATGCTGTTGTTTTATTCCGTTATTCTTTGGACCTAACCCATCAGCTGTAAAGTATAAATATTGAAGCACAAGTAAAACCTGAGATAACAAAATTAAAAGGTGTGATATAAATCATAAATCAAAAATTTTAATAATGTTTTATATATATTTTTTGTAAAGTTTTAAAATTAAAATTCTTGATATCACATTAATATATATATATATATATATATATATATATATATATATATATATATATATATATATACATTTCTTTATTCGGCTTTACTTAAATAGCAACTGCGTGTTTTTGTAAAAATGAAGAATATTGTTAGTGTAGAACTAGCATAAGTCCAGATAAACTACTTCTGTACTAATATTTTTGATGCAGTATTAGTCTATGTCCACCTAATTTTTTATTAAAGCAATAAAACAAAAAAAATTAGTTTTATAGTAATGTAAAAGTTTCTGAATGAATTAAAAAGTATGTACAAAGTAAACGTTAATCTTTGAAAAACAAAATGGAAAACTTTTGAAAAACTTCAAATTGCTCTTCTGAAAAGTTGTGATTTCGGACATAGACTAGTTCTGTTTTAAAGCAGCGAAATAATCTTTCTAATACAAATATTAAAAATTTTTAATGATAATTACTCTGATCATAACACGGAACCATAAGTCTTTGCGATATATGTTTGCTCTAAAACTAAAACCAAACATTCTTATTCTGTTCTCCTAAACTATTCTTAAATTTATTATGTGTGTACTCGTATGTTGCTGGAGGCAAAAGTGAGTTTTAGTCTCTAGGGTTAACGCTAACCCAAGGGAACCAAAGATAAAACAGACCCCAATTCAGGTAACACTAAAAACCTTAATAAATAATACACCTGTTTTGCGTAACACGAACAAACACAATTTTGTGAATAAATAATAAAAACTATGTCATTTTGATTTGTCCACATCTCTTAAGAGTCTGATGTATTTATGATGCTGCGCTGAACCAATTTCACAACGAGATTTTCCATCCCGGCTTGCCTCCGAGCCCGAGTTTCAGTTGCGGTCCAAACTCCATGGAAAGCGTTCCGGGGAAACTGATATGAGTCTGTTGTACATTCTCTAACACGGTAAAGCTGAACTTTTCACCAATGTGCGGTTCAACTATTATAATTACGATGTAAATTCGTACGGGCGGTATTGTGCGGTTTTATGCCAAATGGTAAAATAGGTGCAATGTTGATCAACATGAATAGTATTATCTTATTTGTTTTTGTTTCTGGATTAACTATTTTTGGTAAGTGATACAGTTATTTTAAGTTGTATTTTAATTTAGTGAACTTACGATTAATAGAGAATATCGCATAATAACCATACGAAGTATTAGTTAACTGACTAATTTAAATGTACATAAAATGTTGATTTGTCTTATAAATATTTTATGAAGTAATAACTATTATATATATATATATATATATATATATATATATATATATATATATATATATATATATATATATATATATATATATATATATATATGTATATAGATCTTCCTCTCTATCCTATCTGCAGCTATTCATAGTTGCTTTGTTGTAAACACAACCAGTCCCATCTGTATGATGTTTAAGCCATTTGTACAGGGTGTTCTACGTATTCATGTATATACATATATATATATATATATATATATATATATATATATATATATATATATATATATATATATATATATATATATATAATATATATATATATATGTATATATATATATATATATATATATATATATATATATATATATATATATATATAGATAGATAGGAGAATATCAATGTGATTGATTTTCGAAAAAGTAGTTACAGATCAGATTGTTACTTGGGGGCACACCGAGAAAATTTGCTGTATATATAGGATTCCTATCAATGCTATTTTTATTGATTTCCTACAAGCATATATTATTTAATAAATCGACTAAATTTATTAAAGAATTTGAAAATACCGTCCAAGTTACTTAACCTAGGCAAAATGACATTCAGTAAGGTAAGCATGAAGACTAAAAACAACGGTAAACTCTCTAGCAGTTTGAAATCCAAACAATGTTTAAGCAACGAAACCGTCTGTCTACAACCCTGTTTACCTCTCAACCATTTTGTGTCTAGAATGGGTGCTAAGTCATAGCAGTTTAATCAGAACATTTATTTTAAGAACAAAGCACTACCAGATATGCGGTGGATTTTGCGATCCCGGCTAGATCTGCAGATATGTTGAGAGATGTATGCAGTGTTTTTTAAACTATAGCAGAAAAAGTTATCATATCATATCAGTGGTAAAAAGAAATTAAAGTAAATGAAACTTTCACTACCTCATTCAATATTAAGAGAACCGCTTATCTTTAAGATCAATCAGAATGCAGGCGCCGCCCTAGAACTGGAACAAGTTGATAATTTCACTTACCTGGGAACTAGCATACATAAGAGGGGAAAAGTTTACTATGAGCTGGACACAAGAATACAAAAAGTAAATGTTAAGGCAGGAGAGATTCTGAAACGTTTTTCTTGTGGTATGCCTAAGTTGAATATTAGATTCATATGGGATTAAGTTTCAATTGATTGTAATGTATATAAAATGTGTGTATAAAGTGTAAATTATAAGATACATATAAAATATAATTTTTATTACAATACAATCGATTGTGGCTAGATCCAGTATGAATATAAGTTAAGGCAGGAGTTTTACAATGATTTGTACACAGAATGTAATGCAATGTCTTAGTATATGCTACGAACTAACGATCAATTTGAAGAAAACTAAATGCATGATGCTAAATTAGTAGATGTAAACATCCAATTGATTATTAAAGATAATTTAACGTAACATATCTGTTCACTAAGGGTAGTTCAATCTCTGACATGCCTTAGCCAAGATTTCTCTTTCTTTCTTATACTTTTTTTCCCTCTACTCTTCCTTGCATAATGACATGTAGAAAAGAGTATTTATCGTTTAGAAGTATGTGGCCCAGATACGATGATTTTCTTATTTTAATTATGTTCATAAACTTTCTGCAATGCCCAATCCGTCTTAACACTTATTTAGTTTAAGCAGTTTAAGGAATTTTAAGAATACGCCTGTATAGTCACATTTCGAATGCCTCCAATTTTTTACAGATTGGGTTTTCATAGTCCAAGCTTTCACCCCATATAGCAGTTACGACCATACTTAACATTTATTAAACCTTATTCTGACAACCATACTTAATTTCTTATTTGTAAACAATAACTTGTATTTTAGAAATTCTTTTGGAGCTCTTTCAATTCTGACCTTTATCTCTGTATATTGATCTAACTGTGAGTTTATATATGTTCCGAGGTATTTATACTTGTCGGTCCTCTCTAACAGTTTCTCCTTCAATATCAGAGATAAGTTGTCAATAGGGGCTTTGGAGATCACCATGTATTTGGTTAGAACTATATTCATTGTTAGTCCTATATTCTTACTTTCTCTGTTAATGATTTCTATAAGAATTTGTAAATCTTCTATATTTTCTGCCATGATGGCGATATCGTCTGCAAAGCTTACGTTAATAATACTTATACAATCCTTACACCATCTGTTCTTTTTCATAGTGACTCCGGAAATATTAATTGGGGGTGCACATTAACCTTCTGTCAGGCGTAGTCAATTTAGGCACTTGTGCCTAAACAGACAGAGTGATTTTTGACATTTTTTACACTCACGTCTAGACCAGTTTCTGAGGTGCTGCGGACACATCTTTTTTTTTCTATAGTGGTTCATTAACTGCTTGTTGGTTTTATGCCAGCAGATTAGGTCTGAATTTCTTTAGGATTGCCTGTAGATTAAATGATTTTCACTATTAATTTGACTTCTGGTCAAATGTTCTAATAAAAGCTTTTGGGAAAGTTGTTTCAGAAAAGTCGTCTTCTAATTTCTTTGAATCTGTTTCCAAAGTACACTACTGCGAGTTGATTAAACTCATATTCAGCATAGAAAAGAACACTACCATTGGCCAGCATTTTACATATCTAGATACATTGTGAGATGCGCACACATTATCTGCGGTGTCTACTCCTCCTTTTGTCTCATTATCGAAAGTTACAATGGCTGACTTCATTTTGTTACCAATTTTAGGATCTATTGATTTGTCATTATTATCGTCTATTAAAATAGTTTAAACACGTATTTACGTTAATATATGTAAATGTGATCGTACAACACCTATTAAAAAAAATAGTATGTTCTTTATTATTAAGAATACCAATTTATAGAAAGGCTCCATCATTCTGCAGAATTACATAGTCTAAATCAATTCATTTTAGATAGCTACAGCTATCCACACAAGCTCATTTTTAAACATTAAAACATATGACTGTCATTTTTCAGAATGAGAATGTGAATAAATTTGTTTTGAATAGCTACGGCTATTCAAACAAACTCACTCAAGACATTAAAATATTTGGGTGTCATTTTGCGGAATGATGAACTGAATATCCATTCAGAACATTAGAACATTTAGAATTTTTCATAGAATGTTTCAGAATGACGAATAAAATAAATTTGCTTCAAATAGTCAGAACTACTCAAATAAACCCATTCAGATCATTGAAACACTTTGTTGTCATTTTTCAGAATGACAATTAAAATATTTTTTTTTAATAGTTCTAGCTATTCAAACAAATTCCTTTTAAACAATAGAATATCTTTATGTCATTCTACAGAATGATGTGTTCTCCCCCAACAACTCCTTCATAGGACGCCTTGTTCTTGATGAATGTATATCTTCTTTTACACGATATCTATCATTTGGTAGAACCTCAACAATCCTGAATGGCCCTCTATACTTTTCTAAACGCTTCTTACTTTCATTGTTTGCTGGAAAACTTGTAACTTTTATTCTGTTTGATCCTATTTTCTTGTAATCGTTTAGCTACATACTTTCTCAATGACGTTACATCAATAATGTCCATATCATTATCATCTATGTATTTGTCTCCATTAACTCTTAATTTGTACCCGAAAACACTTCACTGGGAGAAGATTTAGTTATTCGATGTTTTGTCCCGTTTATTCATTGTTGAATGTTTTTTAAATTTTTATCCCACATATCGGACTCAAATTTTGCACCCATTGTGGCCAGGGTATCCAGTAATGTTTTATTTGCCCTTTCTGCTTGCCTGTTGCCTCTTGCCATTCCTACTGCAGTTGTAAACACTCTAATTCCTCTCTCTGCCATATAATTCAAAAATTCTTTTAAAACAAAAGCTAATCCTGCATCTGATATCATTCGTTTGGTGTTACCGAATATTTTAGAAATGTCTTCTTAAGCACGAATAACATGTTTACTTGATATATCTGTGACAGCTTCAACAAACAAAAATTTAGAAAAGGCATCAATCAAAACCAAGACGTATTTATTTTGAGATTTTGTTAACACAAATGGTTCTAAATGATCGACATGGAGTATATGAAACGGTCTAGCATATTTTGGAATCAAATGTAGATAGCGAGGCTTTTTTCTTTTAGGTTGTTTATGTTATAAACAAGCAAGACAAGCCGAAATGTATTTCTTAATAAATCTTCGCATTCGTGGAAACCAATATCGTTCTTTTATTATTTCAATTGTTTTATCCAACGCAAATGTGTCCAATATCGTCATAATTCATTTTGACAATTTGCCAACGACAATTTTTAGGCACATACCATCTTCTACCATATTCTGTTATTTTATAAACTTTGTTTTCTCTTAAATCATATTTCTTGAAAGTATCCTTATGATCTTCCTGATCTCCTGACAAAAGAATATCTTTAATTTTTTTTATTTCCGTATCTGTATCCTGTGCTTCTATTAGATAGTCGTCTTCTTGGATGAACATCACTTTAATTTTAAGACTTTCCTCTACTTCAGTTCTTTCAAAGTTCCTACTTAAGGCATCTACATATTGTAGTTATACTCCTGATTTATGTTTTATTTCAAAACAAAAATCTTGTAAACACAAAACCCATCTTGCTATTCTTGGGATTATTGTTTGTTTTACTAGTGCATTTTTAACGGAATTGCAGTCTGTTATTACAGTAAAAGATCTTCCTGCTAAATAATATCTATACCTTTCTAAGGTTTTGACAATAGCCAAAAGCTCTAGTTCAAAAGAATGATATTTCTTTTCTTCTTTTGTGGTTTGCTTGCTAAAATAGGCAATTGACTTTTCACGACCATCAACAATTTGTGTTATTATGCCTCCAAATCCTTCTCTACTTGCATCCGTGTAAACTATTATGTCATGTTTCGGATAGAATATTCTTAAAATTGGTTCTGAGACTATAACTTTCTTCATTTCTTTAACAATTTTTGTTTCTTCTTCTGTCCATATCCAATTTTCATCTCTTTTTAGTAATTGCGTCAATTTTTCAGTGCGTCTTGCAAAATTTGGTATGAACTTTCGGAAAAATGATATCAATCCAAGAAATTGCCTTAATTGATGCTGATTATTTGCCAAAGGAAATTTTTTTACTGACTCAATCTTATGTATACTTGGTGAAATTTTATTAAATGAAATTTTATATCCCAAGTAGGTAATTTTTGTCATTAAAAATTTTGATTTTGACATCTTTAGTGCTTCAGTTAAGGTCCATGACTCCACGCCATATAAAAGAACGGAGAATACGTAGCATTTTAGTAAACGAACTTTTATTTCAAATTTTATATCGTGGCTGTTAAAGATTTTTTTCATTTTGACGAAAGCTGATCGTGCCTTCTCGATCCTTATCTTAATTTCCGTCGATTGGTCCCACTGTTCATTTAAGTTTGTACCCAGATAACAAAAGTTGGTGATTTGTGTTATAGGTTGTTGGTTAACTAGTAATTGACCAGGTGGTATCCTATTTTTGCTTTTAACCATGTATTTGGTTTTTGATGTTAAAATCAAGCACAAACCTGCTACTTACTTCTGCCACCCTGGAGACAAGGTCTGCAGACCTTCAAGACTGTCTGCAAAAATGACAGTATCATCAGCGTATCTTATGTTGTTCAATCGTTCTCCGTTTATAAGTATTCCCTCGTCTATGTCCGTTAGCGCTAGGTTCATAATGTGCGCTGAATATGTATTGAATAATGTCGTCTGTTAACTAATCCCCAACTCTAACAGCTGCAGTTTTTTCGTAATAGATATTGTTTATTATACGGCGCTCTCTGCTGTCTAGACCAATTGAATTTAATATTTTCAATCGGTAATCATGGTAATCAACAAAACACACATATGCAGTCTGTCCCAAACCCTTCTTTCAGTGCGTCACTAATTTTGACGTCATATAGGATTTTAAGAATGTCGAGAATTATTGCATGACATTTTAGTTAAATTTGACAGTTGTAGGATCGTAATCTCTCTTTTTCTAATTGAAAATAATTTAATAATTTTAATTTTTGTCTTTGGTCTTTCTCGATATATTTCGGTATATTTAAAATATTTTTTTGACAATAAACACAAAATTAAATTTTCACTGTAAAATGTCTGATAATACTAACCTGGAATGACAATTATCATTTTATCAGTTGACATTGTGAAAGTACTGTCACGATCGAGACAATCTGCGTCAAATTATATTTATGCGCATCGTTGATTGGATATCTATTTAGCGTATTCTAAACTCCAACCAATTATACATCCGTAAGTAGAATTAGCTTTACGATAAATAATTTTCTAATTTCTATGTATAATAATCACAGACTCACGTTTTTTTCTGTCACTTCTAGCTTAATGTGTTAGAGAGAATTCGATCAACTATGACGCACTGAAAGAAGGGTTTGGGACGAACTATACATCTTAATTCACGTCACTACATCTTTGAAAGAGAACTTGTATTGTAAAAAGTGCCTCTCGAGTACCCAATGCATCCCTGAAGCCGAATTGTGTGTTTGTCATGTGTTCTTCACACTTTTTATATATTCTTTTATTTAAAAAAATTCAGTTTAGGAGATGGCTCATAAGGCTTATTATTCGATAATCTTTTTGCCATTTTTTGGCATTGGGTTTTTAAGGAATTGTTATAAAAGTTGATCTTAGCCACTGTTTGGTTTATTTTTCCACTTTGGTATATATTGTTGAAGATCAAGGTAAGTCTTATTACTTCGTCTTTATCCATAATTTTTAAAAAGTCTGAGTAGAACTCGCCTGGTCCTGCGGCTTTTCCCTCCTTAATGTTGTTTATAGCAGCTTCTACTTCCGCTTCGAGAATAGGTGGTCCGGTATCGTCATTTTTATTTTGTGTGATGGTGACATTCCTATCGCCTTCAAATGTTGTTGTTACATAGTTCATCATTGTTTAATATATTGAAGTGTATTTTTGTTGTGTCTTTTAATAAATTATCAATAAATTTTTCAAACTCCTGAATATAATTTTGTCTTGTCCATTTCTTTGGTTGTGTCTTATTTTTCATTTTAAGTCTTTCTTTTTCGGACGATATCGTTATTTTCGCGCTTAATAACCTATGATCACTGCTGGTAGTAAACTGGTTTAACACATTTACGTCTTTAAACAAACAACCATAACAGCCTTAACAAACAAAAAAAGAATTTTTCCAAGATGTAAATGATGCTTAAATAAAGGGTAGTTAATTTTCTTTGTTAATCTGTTAACAAATTTTTAAACTTCAATAAATTTTTATATATCCTGATTTCTAGAATCTTTGTTAAATCCTTTGTTAAGTTGGTATAAGGTCCGTTTGTTATTAGAATTTTATTTTAAAATATTTGCCTGAATTTTTAATATGATTTTTTCAATATGATTGAGTCAAATAAAATTAAATTACTAGAAGAATCTTTTACCAAGCAGTAAAAACAAAATTTGTTTATTTTATTATTGTTTTTTATTTTGAAAAGTATTTCTGAAGTGGAAATTCAAACGTCAAACAAACTTAAATATTAAACTAAGATTGTGGCTTATTTTCAACAAAAGTAATAATTTGCATTAAGATACTACAAAAATATAGCTTCATAACAATACCAATTTAAAAAGAGGTAAAAGAAATAAATTAGACTTACAATCAATTTAATTTTAGTACCCAAGACGACAGGTTTCGCTTTCTAAAATTTGCAAAACATCATCAGGTCAGTGGTACAAAGTAAATTAAATGATTGCGGTACAAGAGTTTTTATATAGTGATTGGTGATACATAGTTCAAACTATCCCGTATTACTGATAATGAGTGATCTTCGGTCAATGTGACTCACACGCAGTTATTATTATATTTTGTATTAGAAAGACGGGTATTCTGGTATTCAGTTTTGTTATAATCTAGGGTTGTAAGGTTGTGTAGTGTCGTAGACAATATGTCAAATTGGAAAAATAACCCTAAAAGGACTCTAACTTTGTTGGAATTGGTAGTCGAATTGGAGAATCTCAGTGATCATGATGATGGGGTCGCAGAAATAGCTATAATACCTCCAGACTGTGACGAATTGACAGATAAAGAAATAATTGATGATGATGTTGTAACAGGTAAACTATTTACCATTTTTAGTTTCATATCAACTACTACATGACGTTGTAGGTAACAATGAGATTCGAGATATTTCTGCTAAAGATACCGTTCTTCGAGAACCTTCCACAAGTAAATCCGAAGTTGCCGGCTTTGTAGAGATTCCTACTAGGAAGTCATTCGAAGTTGAACGAACAACTAGCAAATCAAATAAAAAAAGTAAAGTATGTAAATCATGAATGTGTTGCTTGTGTGAGTCCATTTTAAAAGTTGGACTCACACAAGCAACACATTCATGATTTGAATACCAATTTAAAATACTTAATCGCCAAAAATTTCATCAAAAAAGATAAAATGCATGATTGTAACAGTAAATCTACTAATATGTAAATTAGAGATTCATGGTGAGATAAAAAAGATAGGTTATCATCATGATCAACCTGACAATACATTTTTTGTCTGATAATCTGGCAACGTGTTCTGCCCAATTCAATTTTAGCTAACCGATTTTTTCGATGGCGTCTGTTGTTTTTGTGCTACGACGTATTTCCTCGTTTGGGATTCGGTCTCTCAGAGAGACACCCAACATCTGTCGCTCCATAGTTATCTGAGTCACGCGAATCTCATTCACTACCTTTTTTGTAAGTGTTAATGTTTCCGCTCCGTAAGTGGGTGCAGGTAACACATATTGGTCAAAGCTTTCCTTTTGAGGCATATAGGTAGATCCGATTTAAATACATAGTTTAATGTACCAAACACTGCCCAGGCTAATCCTATGCGACGTGGAAGCTCACATGTCTGGTAATCTCTGCCCAACTGAATTTCATGTCCCAAGATTTATAAGATGTAGTCTCCACAACATCCCTTCCATCAACAGCAATATTTTGATTTAGCACCAGTTTAGTCATAATTTGCGGCTTGTTCATATTATTCTTCAGTCCGACCTCCCAGAAAGCGTGATATAATTTTTAACATTAATATTGCATCATCCATACGATCGGCTATAAAGACGATGTCATCTGCAAAACTCAAATGACTGAGCTTCTCTCCATTTATGTTGATACCATGCTCGTTCAGATATGTCTTTTTACAAGTATGTTCTAAAACCGTCGTGAAAGATGGTATATTAAACGTGGTCGTGAGTAGCTTTGGAGAAACTGTGTCTCCTTGCCGTACTCCTTGCTGTATACATAATTTATTTGTTTCTTGTTCAAAAAGTCTTACGCTAGCTGTGACATTGTGGTAGATATATTTTATTATGTTAGTGTAGCGATAGTCTATTCGGCATTCTGTCAATGCTTTTAACATTTTCTGATGGTTTCTGGTATTTAATGCTTTCTCATAGTCGACAAATATCTAGTAAAGTTTTGTAAAAAGTTTATATATGTGTACAAGCAAACTGATAGGACGGTAGGTTATTAAATCTGTTGTGTCTTCTTGCTAGTGTAATAAAATAATGACTGCTTTGTTCCACCGAGAAGTTTTTCCTTAGTAAATACATATGGTGAAAAGCTTGGCTAAAAGTTCCACCTGGTTTAATCGCTTTGATCACTACTCGCCATCGCCGTCAGGGGATTTGTTATTTTTCATGAAACTGATTCCTAGTTTGTGATTGTGGGCAGGGCTGATCTTGCCTTTCGTTGGTGCTCTCATACATTTTACGATAAAAGGATTCGACAACCCTAAGGATTTTGGTTCCATCAGTAGTAATGTTTCCATTATGTGTTTTATTTTGTACATAGTCTTGTTGCCTATGTTGTTCCTATTTCGCCTCAAAACTTTTAAACTTTTGTTTTGTTGAATTATTGTTTATCTTTATCTTTATTATTTAATCTTTATTATCTTTATTTATATTTAAAATCTTTATTATTATCTTTATTTAATTTCTTTATTGTTGTGTAGTTGGAGCCGCATTTTTTCGTCAGCTACCTTTTTTACCTATTAGCTCTTTGGTATTTTGGCTTAATTTTTTTTATGGGTGAGAACGGTGGAGCAGTACTCCCTAGGCTTTTCTTTTAGAGCCTTCGTTATGCCATCATTTGCTTGAGCTACATCGTCTATTTCATCTTGCAAGTCTTGTATATGTCTGCTTAGTGTATCTTAATACAGGTCGTTGTTTTCTGGGGAAATCCATTTCTTTTTTCTTGTTTTTAGGATCATCTTTGTTCTTTATAATTTGATATTTAATAGTATCCTAGCTCACATTAATCGGTGGTCGCTTTTCATTGAAAATTTGTTGATTACTTTAATGTCTTTAATTATTTCTTTTCTGTTTGTTATGATATAATTTATTTGATTTTTGGCACTGCCATCTGGGCTGATCCATGTCCATTTACGCTAAGGCTTTTTATAGAAAAAAGAGTTCATCATCATCAGTTAACGCTACAGCCCTTCGTGAGCCTTGGCCTGCTTCAAAACATTCTTCCATCATTCCCTATCGAGTGTCTGTCTTCTCCAGCCCCTCACTCCAATCTCCCTCAGATCTTCCTGTACATCGTCCAGATATCTGAGTTTAGGTCGCCCCCTTCTTCTTCTTCCGACCGGCATAGTTATTTTAGTGGGATCACTCCCATCCACCTGCATAACGTGGCCCACCCACCTTAGGCGGTTTATTTTGATGGTCTTCACAATATCTGCATCACCAAAAAGCTTCTTCTTCTAGGTCTTCATAAAATTCTTCAATTTCTTCATCTAAGTGGGTAGTCGTTGGAGCATATGTCTCGATTACCTTAAGGTTATATCTTGCATTTAGTTTAAAAATAAGATATACAAACTTGGGGCTTATGCTGGTAATTTTAACTATATTTAGTGTGTGCTTTTTATGTATAATGGATCCTACTCCACCATTTGGAATGTCTTCTTTACCTCTAAAATGAAAGACGTGTCCTGATTTAAAAGTAATTTGTAATTCTTTTCTTCGACTTATTTCGCTGAGACTGATGATATCCCATTTTATTCCTTTCTTCAGTTTCATCATCTTCTGGTCTGACACGAGAGTTCGAACATTGTATGAAGTAATATGCATTTGTCGCTCTTTGTAGTAGCCTGATTTTTTCCGAGGATTTATAGCATTCTTCTTTTTCTTATAGTGTCTGTCCGTTTCGAACGTTGCACCGATTTATACTATCCTCTGCTTCAAACCTGTTCCAACCGCTACCTTAGTTGAAGGTGTTGGAGCCTTCGGAGACTGAGGGCCGTTCAGTAGTTTCCTCTTTCATGAAAAATAACTTTTGGGATTTTAAGCTGTTACAAAGATCACGCTTGGCTAATGCGTGTTGGTAAGTTGGTTTGGAAGTAGGGAGGGGAAAGGGTGGGGGTGGGAATGCTTTTGGTTTTACGTGGTTTCCTCGAGGATGGAAGGCTGGGGAAATCCATGATCTCACGTGGGAAGGTGTGCTATTCCTGAAGTAGATCTAGCCCCTGCCGGGATCGCAGAGAAGTATGCACTCCTACCCAATAGAACAAGTAAAAGAATTTAAATATGTAGGTATCAAACTCTCTAGCTACGGAAAGCTCGAAAAAAGTGTAAGATAAAGTAAATAGAGCAAATAGAACCGCAGGTTGTCTAAATAAAACAATATGGAGAAAAAAAATATTAGAAAAGAAATAAAAGGCAGAATTTGCAAGTCAGTCGTGAGAGAAATAATGACATAATATGCGGAAGAAACAAAATACAAAAATACAAAAAATAAACAAGATTTGACATGAAGAGGACAAAAATATTGCTGGAAATAGCAGAAATAAAAACACTTAGAAAAATGGATGGTAAGAGAATATGGTACAGATCTAGAAGTACACATATACGATTGAGATGCAAGGTGAACAACTTTAAGGATTGTGTAAGAAAGAGTAGAATGACAACAAATTCGACAAAGAGACGATTCTCCGATTACTTACTATGGGCACATTGAAAAACAGACAGAGTCATATTTACACAAAAAGAAGAAGATGAAGAAGAAGAAGAGAAATTAAAAATAAATAAATGACTTATTTACATACCAGTTTAAACTTTCTAAGAAAAAAAATTTTAAGAAATATGAAAAATCATTTTGAATGATTAGATTGTTATATTTATCTTATAAGTTTTAATTTTTCTTCTCTTAGTTCTGTTAAGTAAAAGTTAACTATTGCTTTCTAGAAATTCTATAAAACTACACTAAGGTAAGATGATCTTAAAAATTCTTTTAATTATTTTCATTTTGTCTTACTTTTGTCTTGGTGTATATCTCCAATTATGTACTTCGTGATATTTTTACGTAACCCCAAAGAAAGGTATTTGATCACGTTTTTGTCACGTGTAACGTGCCTCAGACTGTTAATTTTGTTGACACATGAAACTTCATTATGTTTTGAGTCGAAACAAGTACCAGCAACCGCCTCAGTGTTACAAAGTAATATTATAGTTATGTTTACCTTTCCGCAACTAGTCGCTCCTTTGTAAACAAACAAACGTGTTGAAATTGGGTTATTGATATATGTAAATATTATCACAAAACCGTAAATATTTGCATTACGTTGGAAAAGTGCAAAATTTATTACAGCCGAATCTAGTTGGAAAAACGAAATCGGATGTTTACATAAGTACAATGTTGAAAAAGAAGGGACGTTTTGATAAAATGGATAGGTCTAAAATAGAGAATTTATTTCAGACTGAAAAATATTAACATAGCTTTAACACACGATTCACTTTAAGTTTACTTCTATGATTTGTAATAAGAACCTGTATTTTTCGATCGAAATTTAAAGAGCAGTTTTTTAACCAGTAACTGGTGAGGTCCATTTTTTGTTACGTGTATGGTGAGTTGGGGTCACACTGACCCCAATTTGTTTTGCAAAATTAGACACTGATATTTGTTTATATTAAACAAAAATGACTTCAATAACTTTTATTTAAAACGTTTATTTTGTTATAATATAAATTTAACCCTAGAATCACAGCGTGAGGGAACTGCAACATAAACCGCAACGTGGGGTCGCCTTTCGTCGGTTAGTGCGTAACTCCACTTTTGACGTGACAACGTCTTAAATTAGGTTGTGGCTCGGAGTCATTCATGAAAAAGTGTAACGCCCGCTCACGTCTGTTACGATGAGTCACCGAACGAAAGAGAGGCCCGCCGGACCGGCGAATGCCTTGCGTCTCTCTCCCACTCAAACATGATCGGTCCGCTGCGCGCGCAGCACTAAAGAATTAGGCGCGTTGAATCGGTGCGTGCTTGTGTCTCTGTCTTTCTCGAGCGTTCTTGGCGTTCAAGACACATTACAGCAGAAACACTTCCTTTCAGTTCATATTTCTCCTATCATCGTCCTATCCTCAACAAAATCACTCAAATAGAAATTAGTTAAGTTTAAATTTACATGTACAATGTTTTAGTAAACAAAATATATTTCTATAGTTAAAATTTGTGCAATTCTTATTTTCATTCAATTCCTTGTTCCTATTGTGCAATTTAATAATATTCATATCAATGAATATTCTACTTAGAAAAAGACGTTGTCACGTAAAATCTTCGCCCGTAAAACCGACTTTACAGGCAACCGATTTTTTTTCAACAAAATTCAATTTTTGTGCCATCTAGTAGCAAATATTATAACGCATACACTAGAAAAGTCCATAAATCCAAAATTAAATTGTTTGCCTTGCAATATCTTAAGTAGAAAACGGCGTATCTCCTTTCCCGCCAAACTGAGTCAGCAAACTTCGTAAATCCATCAGTTTGTTACGAAGTGTCAATGTGTGCACGTGTATAGTGAAGCCCGTTTATATAAAGTTTACAGAAACGACTACTGCAAAACACACAATCATACACCTGTATCAATTGCCACATTCCATAAGGAATTCGATAAGCAACGGCTGTCACTTTATCAACCGAAAGAGGGTCTATGCGACAAATATGTTGCTTATCAAACAGGCAATTCAACAGAAGATGAATAAGATGAACACATGACACTAAAAAATGAAGCAAGAAATGAAAAGAGTGCAGATAAGGAGTCTCAACATGAAGTTTTAACAATGGATCTTCAATCAGTTTTGCTCTCTCCAAAATCCAATGTTTCTGCGCTTTATTACAAGATCAAACTTATCGTCCATAATTTCACACTATATGACATTAAGCGCAAACAAGGCTACTGTTACCTTTGAAATGAGAGTGAGGGCGGATTGACAAGCAACGAATTTACAAGTATAATAATTCATTTTTTGGAGGGACATGTGAAAGAACATCAATTAGAAAATCAAAGTAACATTAACATTATACTATGGAGTGACGGCTGCGGTTATCAAAACCGAAACATTACTTTGTCAAATGGTCTATTACATTTTGCACTGGAAAAGGGTGTAACTGTGATACAGAAATTTTTACATAAGGGCCATACTCAAATAGAAGTGGACAGCGTTCATTCCGTTATCGAAAGAAAGATTTGAAACAGGAAAATCAATATTCCCGCAGATTACGTATTTATCTTCAAAGCAGCATGTCAAAAAGCTCCTTACAGAGTTGAATACCTTATGCACTACTTCTTAAAAAAATATGATGAATTGAAATATTTTAGATCCATTAGACCAGGAAAAATCTCTGGACAATTGGTAATCGACCTAAAAGCATTGAAATATTCCAACGATGGAGTGTTTTTTAAACTCCGACATTCAGAGAAATATTGGCAAACTCTTCCAATAAGACTGAACATAAGCAGCATTTAAGCAACTAATATAGATAATATACCGGCATTACACAAACAAAGACTAAAAATTAAAGCAGAAAAATATGCACACCTCCAACAATTTAAGACGAGCATGGAAAGCGATTATCACGATTTCTATAATAATTTACCTGATCATTAGTTAATTCTTTTTAGTTTTTAAGTTTTCTTAATGTTCTACTTTTTCATCCTTTTTAGTTTTTAAGTTCATAAATCTTATACTTTCATGAATAAACATGTTTTTGTGCTGATTTTTTATTGCATAATGTTTCATTTTAAATGGTAAGAAAATGAGTATCTCCAATTTTTAAGCTAAAATACAAAAAAGCAAACTGCGTATCTCCATTTTTTTTAAATTCTTGCGATTTAAGTTAAAATATTAGAAAAGTATCTAATACTATCCACCTTTATGATATTTTCTAATCAACAAAAATAATAACAATGGTCAACGTAAATACATTTAAAGGTAAAGTCGTTTTTAAATCGTTTTTTGTGTCTCCTGTAAAATATGTATGAAAGGAGTTACGCACTATGCCGATTAAGCCGACGCTTTGATCCGAATAAAAACTTACTCAAATATAACAAATAAAAAAATGTATCTATTTTGTACTATTTCATTTTTAAATAGTCTATTATATGAGAGTTTAATGTTTCTACAGTAAATACCGAAATAACAGTATGATTAAAAAATAAACAACAAAATAAAAATAACCATTTTTAAGTAGTAAAAATAACATGATAAACAAATCTGACCAATACAAAATATTTAAATCAAGATTAAGATTTACATATTTCACAAATGCTAAATTGATGTTCTGCACATAAATTTTTTCCACAATGAATACAAATATGGCATACTTTACGGTCACGAGATCTTATACAAAAATCACAACGACGTGAACGCTTTTGTGGCTCTTGGGGTGGTAGTTCGTCAGGATATCCAAGGTATTGTCTCAGAGATTGTCTTAGCTTTCATAAAAGTTGGTTATTTTCTACTCTTTGCTTCATATAATCTTCCACCAAAGAATCAGTAGAAGTTTTTGAGAAAAGTAAAACGGACGTTACAATTCGGCAATGTTTGAAATTGATGTAACACAAAAGAATTGATTCCAGCAGCATCTAACATTCCATACAGAATCCTTAAAGGTCACCTTCTCGTCTTTCGAGCAACTTTCTTCGAATGACAGAGTTGATCAAACGTATCGACCCCACCTTTAGTTGAATTGTAGAACATTGTAATTTCTGGCTTTTTGTTTCTGCATTTATTTCGTCTCCAAAGTACATATAAGTGGAAAGAATTTTTTCTTTTCTGAAACATGGGATACTAAAGTTACATCTTTTGAAAAAGCAAACGCCGATGAGAGGATTTCAATGCGTTTTACATCTAGAAATTGTACCGGTATTTCTCTTTTATTTTTGCCGAGAGTTCCAACCATGGTAAGTTTATTTTCAAGAAGTTTTTTTTCCAACTCGATCGATGAAAACCAGTTGTTCATTGTTATGTTACGATTTGTTCCTGCTATTGTTTTCGATAGTTTCATAACATATTGCGTTAAAATAGTGTCACCTCGGGGGAACAAATAAGGGTCTAACCACCTTCTGATATCCCCGGGTGCTCTGTAGAGGGCTTCGAATATACTGTCGAGAGCTCCTCTACTTAAGTCCATTTTCGGGTTATGGACTTGTAAATATTTCGGTGTCTTGCCTTGAAAAAGGCAAGATATTTCTGACATGACAATTTCTTCGTCGAAATAAAACACCAAGTTAAGTTAAAACAATTCTCAGCCACAGAGTATGGAAAATAAATGCAGAAAGCAGAGCCCCGAGAGCGCTAAGCTCTCAAAGAGCCGGTGAGGGACTGACCTGGCTGACCTGAAAATCGCCAATATTTATATGCGTTGTTAGAGCGAAAAATAGGGATTTCCAGGACAAGAGCCAATGGGAAAATTCGAGGCGCGGCGATGCGCATCGAAATGCGTACTAGTCCACAGACTATCGCATTCGATGACAATAGAACCATCTTCAGGCCTTCTGTTTGGATCTTTTCACATCATAATAATTTTAATACTATATTTATCTGGTTTGCTAGGTAATTACATTTTGAATGGACAGCGACCTCTAAATTTTAATAGCTGCCATCTATAGTTAAATAGATTTCATATTTCTCTTATTGGTGCGAATTTATCGACAGTTTTTCTTTCTGCTCGAGTTGTTTTGTCATCAAAACGCAAGCAGTTTAAAAGAAATTCAAACCGGTTTTTTGTCAGTGTATTGCGAAATATTGCTAAGCCAAATTTTTCTGACCAGATGTCTTCGAGGAAAAGATGTGCTTTTTTTATAGGTCCTGCAAAGCATAAAAACCCGAACAAAGTCATAAGTTTTGCTTTATGTGTTTCTTGTATGTATCGTTGTTCCGACGTAAATTTTGATTTTTGAATTTCTAGTTCTCTATTTGTGCTGTTGACAATTATCTCTAAAATTTCATCGGTAAAAAATAGCTGCCATATTTCTTTCGGACTTTTAGTGTTTTTACATTTTTGTTTTGGCCAGGTTAATGTACAACTTAATTTTTTGCCGAGGTCCTCGTCTTCTTCGAAATTAATGGCTGCGAGTACCACTTAAAACCATTACGAGCAAAAAATCCAGGACGGTCATCTGTTGAATCTGTTTCCATAGCTTCCCCATTATTGTCTGTTCCCTCCTGTAATTCTCTAATAGTACATCCATTAGATGAAGAATCGTTGATTAAGACATCCTCGACTTCGCTATCGTTTTCATCCAATGACTTCTCGTATGCCAGATCGTCATTCTCGTCTTTGTTTAACTCATCCCAAAGCTCTGTTTCAGTAAGAGGACGCCGTCGTTCATACTGCAGTTGGAATGCACCTCGTTTTAAATTTTTATCAGCCATTTTCCTACAATAAATCATTATTTTAACGACCAAAACAAAAAATAATAAATTTGGCTTACCGCAAAATATTATAACGTAAACCACAACGTGAGGTCAAAACCAATTCAAATCCTTATTATCCGCGAAAACAAAAGTCAGGTCAAAAAATACGTACATACACCAGAACCTGCAAACGAGAACTGAAGCTACGTGGAATTTCAGCACAGTGTCTTAACTGCGCGCAAGCGTGCTTAAGAAAAATGAAACTGCAGGGTCACGAGCGACCCCATGTTGTAGTACTATGGTTAACAAATATGTGAAATACTTATCACGCATCATGAAACAGCATCAAAAACTTATTTTGTAACTACACTAAACATTATCCTGTAACAAATAATTGAGGAACAAAATTTTTTTTTGTTTAATACATAAACTTAAACATTCAATCTAACCTACAAACACAAAAAAATAACCAAAAACAAAAAACATTATAAAAAGTACAATCCATTCTTATAGACAACCTTTGCAAATGTGTGTTTCACACATGTGGCGTATTGGCGCTTTGCAACTAACGCAAACTATCTTAGTTTTTCTATCAAATGATAGTGGACATTTTAAGCACCTTACACTTTTTTCTTAAATAGCATTTCTCTGTTCAGGAATGTCTGTTTTTAAAATGAAAACGATATTATGTCTCAGTTGCCTTGGAATTTGAGAAATAGTTAGTCCTCTTTCCATGTGACCCTGCACAAGCTGCCCAGCCAGAGATTTGATGAATTCATACCTCGACTTTTGGGGGTTTGCAGGTAGGGATGAGTATATTATAAACGCATTGACGGAGGAAATATTTAAAATTGTATAAAAACAAGTAAGAAGCCATATTCGACTTCTACGATGTATAGAATACACTGTACATTTTTTATCTAATGCATCGACGCCTCCTTTTGTTTGATTATAAAACTCGATAATTTCGGGTTTGTTTGTTTCATCGTTTACTGCAGTACTGTAGTGCATTTAAGATATCAAAAGTACCGCTTTTCGTAATTTACGTACCTTCATATGAAACTAATGTAGCTATCGCCAAATCCAAAGAGAGATGATCCCGTGACCCTCGTTTTAGTTTTCAAAAAAGACATATGTATCTCAATTTTATTTTTGTTAACAGTACCCACGTAAGTTGGGCTTCGGTTCCTCAACTCAGTTATCACTTCTAAGGAAGTAAACCAGTTATCTGCTATTACGTTACGGTTAGAACCCTCAATATATTTTACTCGACGAAGAACTGATTGCGTTGGTTTGTTAAATTTTTCTTCCTCTTCTGACAATGTTTGTCCATCACTTCCAGCACCTGTATATACATACCCATCCAAAAAGTAATAAGCATACAAGCATACTACCCTATGCAATAATTTTTTTTGCTGTTTTCTACAAACTTATTGAAAATTTATAAAATGGGGGCAAGTTTTACGGTTTTTTTACGTTCTTCTTTATCTAGATAATTACTCTTTATTGTGATATCAAAAGTTTTGCACTAACTACAGCGATTGTCAAAATAAAGGTTGGTAAATATTGCTAATAAACTTACTTTTATCAATAAAAATCTTCAAAACATGAAACTAATGTAGCTATCGCCAAATCCAAAGAGAGATGATCCCGTGAGCCTCGTTTTAGTTTTCAAAAAAGACATAGGTATCTCCCTTTTATTTTTGTTAACAGTACCCACGTAAGTTGGGCTTCGGTGCCTCAACTCAGTTATCACTTCTAAGGATGTAAACCAGTTATCTGCTATTACGTTACGGTTAGAACCCTCAATATATTTTACTCGACGAAGAACTGATTGCGTTGGTTTGTTAAATTTTTCTTCCTCTTCTGACAATGTTTGTCCATCACTTCCAGCACCTGTATATACATACCCATCCAAAAAGTAATAAGCATTTCATCGATACAAGCATACTACCCTATGCAATAATTTTTTTTGCTGTTTTCTACAAACTTATTGAAAATTTATGAAATGGGGGCAAGTTTTTCGGTTTTTTTACGTTCTTCTTCATCTAGATAATTACCCTTTACTGTGATATCAAAAGTTTTGCACTAACTACAGCGATTGTCAAAATAAAGGTTGGTAAATATTGCTAATAAACTTACTTTTATCAATAAAAATCTTCAAAATAAGCTCGGAGCTGTAAACACGCAGTAACAAACACTTTGTTCAATCACTGCTGCCAACTCTACATAAAATATTATAGTTGACGTTTTTAGCTTTATACTGTTTGTAGTTTTCGAAATACTTAAGTTGTCCAAAGGTACAAACGTCCAGAGGTACACGTCCTTCCCCTACATCCAATCTTTAGGACAGTATACACTACCAATTTTAAATTTTCGCGGCATCTGTCATCTCTCCCTAGCTGTTGAGTTTTTGGTTTTCCTTCTGCGCTGGTTTTTCTACATACAGCATGTTGAAATGCTACCATGGCCACTGGCAATTAATATTGAAGACAAGCCTTAAATCATCAATTCTGCCGTTTTGTACTTTTAAGTGATTTCTCACAAGTAATTATTAATCGTGTTTTTAATAATCATATTATGATAATTTTACCAATAAATATTTTGTGTTTTTAACTACATTGCTTTTTAATTTAACGTTAAAATAGATACCTACTTCGTGAGTCCGTGTCATAACTTGTGTATAAATCTTTAAATAATTGCCAAGCCGCCTATTTCCAAGTTTTATTTAGCAATTAGGGCTATTTTTATAAGTCAACGATACTTGTTTAAAACTGTTATACATGGATTAAGTTGTTATAATCCTACCAATACGATTACACTATGTGAATTTTTGATTTTATGACTAATTCTTTGTAACACTGTTCGTTGTAATTACCATCAATATTGTACAACTACTCATGTAAGTCACATTTTACATTATTATCTCCCTTCACTTAACATGAGAGGTCAAAATCAATAAGCAGTAATAAAACAATGAAAAGGGGTGGAATCTCTTTTACACTGTAACTCTTAAAGATCCCAGTCAAATAAGAGGAGAAACGAAACAAGCTAGATATTAACTATTCCATATATTAGCGGAAACGTTTCGTTTTTTACTTACAAAACTACATTAGTCCAAATCTGCAAAAGTAACACGCTTTTAGGAGAATTTGTGAAGTTCTTTAAATAAAAAAAAAAGCCAAAAAGTGACCTTTCATGTTGCGTAAAAGCAGATAATAATGTTAAATGTGACTTAGTAGTAGCAGTAAATAGCAGTAATACAATATCAATGGTAATTACAGCTACCAGTGTTACAAATAATTGGTCATAAAATCAAAAATTTACAGAGTGTATTCGTATTGGTAAAATTAAAATACCTTACTAAATACATGTATAACAGATTTAAACAAGTAAAGTTGAATTATAAAAATCCTTAATTGCTAAATGAAACTTGGAAATAAGCCACCTGGCAATTATTTGAAGACTTAAACATTAGTAATTAATTAAATTAGTAAGACACCAACACACGAAGCAGGTTTCTATTTTAAAATTGTTCTGAAGCTAAAATTCTAAAAATAGAGAATTTTATAGATCTCAAATATGTAAACACGTATGGGATAATAAACATAGGGTTTACTGGAATGATTAAAATATAGTACTAAAAGAAACGGATGGTAAAAAGAGAAAAATCAAAGAAGCGGCTCTAATTATGCTAAATGACTGTCGTAAATTCCTAGGCAGAATGTAGTAAGATCTGGTTAACCATATTATAAGGAAAATACCAGTATTATTTAGTCAGTAACATATAGAGAATACATCATTTATTTTTTTTTAAAAACAAACATACAAAATCAGAATTTGGTGTTTATTCAAGGTAAACTAAATGCACGACCAAATACTTACTATGTCGGGATAGTATTATGAAGTTTTTTTCCTGGTTTTTCCCTCATAATTTACTATGGAATCACTAACAGGTGATTTTTACTGACATTATGGCATGTGTTTGTCTTTTTAAAGACGAATTACATGTTATGATTTTTTCTGACGGATATTCTCGGGTTAAAGTTACTTTCATGTAATCGAATGAACTATCTTACAAGTCGTCCCAGGAACGCAACTCAACAATATTGGCAATATCACTTTAAAGTGTATGTCTGAATTGTTAATATGAGTCAGATAAAATTAAATTATTAGAAGAATTTTTCACCAAGTAACAAAAAAACAAAATTTGTTTAATTTACTAATGTTTGTATTTTAATTTCCTGGCTGAGAAACCTAAGAGGGTGGTATAGTTGCAGCTCAGTAGATCTTTTTAGAGCAGCCGCCAATAAGGACAGATAGCTGTGATGATAGGCAACCTCCGATAGGAAAAGGAACTACAAGAAGAAAGTATTTTGAGAACGATTTTCGAAGTGAAAATTGAAACGTCAGTAAACTTACTTTATCTTTTAATTGTGGCTTATTCTCATTAAATAGTGATAAGTCTATTTTAAAGTTAAATTTAAAACGAATGTAGTTAAAAATATAAAGTATTTAATGGTAAAATTAAAAAACAAAACATTCACCTTGCATAAGTGTGTTTTTGTATGAGCAATATCTCTTTTATTATAAATAAAAAATTAAACACAATGCTTTTCAACAGATCCTTCCTGGACTAACTAGTAGGGATGAATAATCTGCAATAAAAGAGATGATAAGTAAGTGTATGAAATAAAAAATAACTTTCAATCGTTTATTTGAGACCAACAAGAAAAGAATAAGCAATAATTACAAACAATTGTAAGACTTTAATATCAGATTTTATTCAACGAATTTGTCAAATTAAATATAAATAAGAACGCAATAGCTATATTCTGTAGTTCAAGACACAGAAAATCAAAGGATGGAAAATATATAAATAAAGACACTCTTACGTTTTATTTTTTAAAAATTAAAAAAAAAAAAATAAAAAAAAAAATAGTTTAATTAAAAAAAAACGGGTGTGGCAGTCCAGTGGGACTGTCGGTAGGAGTTATACTTCTATACACGCGTTCTTTGTTAAAAATTTATATAGGAATCAATCTGCACAATCATTACATATGTAATTCTCTAGATAAGAGAGGGCAGAAAGAAAAAAATAATTAGTTATTTAGGTATATGGTGCATCGTTTGCTGTATATAAACATTTGACCTGTAATAGGCGTATAGTAAGTAAATGAAGGATTGAATCAATATTTTAATGAAAATATATATTTTTATTTTTATATATGTATAAAAGGAGTTGATTGCAAAAAAAAAATTTAAACATACTCTGCAGTAAAATTCATTGTTTATTTTGTTATTAATATAAAAATTACAATACAATAAATACACTGCATCATAACTCAATATAATATCACAATATAAAAATTAAAATGTAATATTCATAAGTATTTAAAACTGCCAATATACATATAACTTACTTTACGAAGATAAAAATAAAAAACCAACAACTCGGATTATGTTGTATACTTTCATTTTATTTTAAAATATATGTTTTTTGCGTATATTACATATATTTAATAAGATTAACGTGAGATTTTTCAAGATTTCAAAAATAAAAAAGGAAATTCATAATTTTGATTCGAACTCACAACCACCAGCGTATGAATCAAACACGTAAAGCATTTGCCAATTAGACATGACACTAACGGATTTCAAAATTGACAGTTCTCGGTAAAACAGTGATTATTTTGAAATACAAAAGCCTAAAATAATTATAAACGTTTAATTTTAAATAATACAAAACATATCACATACATAATAATATTAATACATAACATATTATATATATATATATATATATATATATATATATATATATATATATATATATATATATATATATATATATATATATATATATATATATATATATATATATATATATCTACGGCATAAAGTGGACTCCGCCCATGTTAAAATTCAGGTTCAATTGAGCTCCGTGGTCAAGTGGATACCGATATACGGAGCTCACTTGACCATTCCATAATATTGGTTCTGTCGATTCATCAACATGTAGAGTTTAATAATTTATAAAAATTTTTTAGAGCCCGTAAATACCACTGTATCATAAATGTATATCGTTTAGTTCACGTGTATATATTATAGGGGTCGTACAGATCTTCTTCAATGTATATTTGAACCATACGTTTATCGGTTTAAGTAAGCTCTGAGAGTTTGGCAACTGTGCGATTATACCGTATATTTTCAGCATATACCCTGAACGGTTCATATGGGCTCCTTATTTTTATCTACTGTTCGTAGACAGTGTAATCTAATACGCATTACACTGAGTAACAGAGGATATCTTATTACCTGGTATAACTACGTACTAAAAGGTAACTGGTTCTTTAAAAACAGGTATATAGATACAAAAGGATTTGGGCTTATTATTTAATGGAATATTCGCTTGCATAGGAAATTTTATTTTTTCTGCATTTTTAAAAATGTTGTTCTTTTATTTAATATAATTTTATTAGTTCAATGCCGAACTCGATGTTTTTTTTAATTACAGAAATTTCGTAATATATTTTGTTTACGTGAGTATGTCTTTGTACGTCTTATGTAAGCATCCGATTAATAAAAACTAATTTTATTTCATCCAATCTTCTGCGATATCTTTTATAAAGCTTTTTTATTATTTTAGTTCTGGTCTTATTTGTGTACTACATATGATATCTCGATGAACGGTTATCTCAAAATAAATATGGTTAAGAGCTACAATAGATATTTTTGTGTTAAAATTGGTAGTAGTGTGCACAAAAACAAAGAATGGTTAATTTGTCTAACAAGGTATATTCGGCGGCAGATGCATATAGTGCAAGCGTCTATGTTTTAAGGGTGGAAGGATGTGCACCTCATTTTTAGCTGACAAGCTTGCGAACAATATTATTTCTGGTCCTCAATTTACCTTTTAGTTTTAAACAATAATCTGTGACTGACCCCGTGCGATACAAACTATTTTCAAGGAATTTATAGGGAGTCTACGTTCAACAATCATGACATTATTGGATGTTCAGTTTTGTGAAAGCGTCTATGTTAGGGAAATTGAAGGAGCACACACGAGCTTTTCAGGGGTTTTGGATGAAAATTGATTCATAGTTTATTTTTATTGTGCAATAATAGGTGTATCGTCTATATAATAGAAGTCCTAGTATCTACCGGTATGGATCGTTCGTTTGTGTAAATGTTATACAGTGTAGGTGCCTTTATGCTACCCCAAGCGAGACCGTTCTTCATCTGCTATTCTTACCATTGAGTGATATAAAAAATATTCTCTTGTGTAGGCATAAGCAGACAATATAAGTGAGTTTGTTATCCAAGGGGATATCATATAGTTTTTGAAAAAATATTCTGTAAGTTAAGGTGTCGTAAGCGGCATTTAGATTGAAAAATACCACCACTGATACCCGATATTTTTCGTACCCATCTTTGATTTAGTATTTGTGATGTACATTACTTTGAATAGCTGACAAACTAAAAATTTCGGCTGATAGTTTTTGTGGTCGTTGGAGTTTTTGCCAGGTTTAAGCAAGGTAACAACTTAGGCTTGTCTCTAGACTTTGGGTATCTCCTAATTTGAATACAGTTGTTCATCATCTGGATAAGCCATTGTAGTGTTTTTGGTCCAGATTTCGTAATAAGCTTTGTGCTCAGATCCTCAATGTCGGTATTTGTATTATTTTTCATTAAATATGTAGATGGTGGATCCAAGCTCAAAATCATTAAAAGGTTCTCTTAGCTGACTGGTTTTGTTCTTTCTTACTTTGAGTTATTCTTTTTTTTTTATTTTGAGCTTTTTTCCGATAGAAATAGTATGTCTATATCTATAATGTGGTTTTCAGCGACCAGCTATATACCAAATACCCTAGGTTAGGCCCTATATGTGTTTCCTGTACTAGAAATTAGTCAGATTCGTGTTTAGCTCATATGTCTGATAAGTTTAAATAAAGTAAAGTTTCTTGATTTTTAGATATACCCTTAACAGTTATAGACATATGTTATTAGAATAGTTGGTCCTAAAAAGGACCAATTTGACAAAATCATATTAAAGGGGTGACTGAAGAATTAGCCGATTAATTAATTAATCATTACCCGCGGTATGCCCAATTGCAGTGGTCTTATTAGTACTTCAATCTTCCTAAAGGCTCGTTTTTTAAACCCCATAAGTAATGCGTAATCTTTTACTTTTTATTAAAAATTTAAATTTTACATGCCGTGTATTAAGTTTTGAAGATATGTCGAATCAGATTTGTATAGTAATAATTTTAGGTTCTAAAGAACCTCTTTGTGGAAAATAAATAAGTTTGTGATATCTGTCACAACTCATATATAGATAATAAAAAAATAAACAGGTAAAATAAGTGTAAACAATCTTAACTACATACATCAGCGCCACTGTTCAGGTGATGGGTTTATCACAGATATCAAAGGTTACATTTTAATTCAATGTTCTATTTACGTATCTTCATTATTAAAAAAGTAGAAAAAGACATGTTTATGCTTTTATTTTTTTAAATCTATGCTATTTTCTTTCTAGAGTTCCGTCTTTTTTGAACGACCTGTGTTCTTTTTTCAATTGGGTACTTGTCCAAAGCTATGACAAATACTCTGTCCTCTGCTATTCTACATTAATATGACTGATTTATTTTATCTTTCTTGCAACTATTTTAATGGTTATCCTGTGTATCTTCTTCTTCTTCTACTTTTTCTTTTCATATAGACATAACTGTCTGTTTTTCAATGTGCCTCCAGTAAGTTGCCTTTCCATCATTTTCGTGGTCGTCCTACTGATCGTCTTCCTATGGGTTAACCGTCTCTTGCCGTCTTTATTGTTTTATTTGTTGTCATTCGGCTTATATGATCGTTTCATTCTACTCTTCTATTTCTTAACCAGTTTTTGATGTTCTTCACCTTGCATCGACGTCGTATATCTGTACTTCTAGCTCTGTCCCATAGTGTCTTACCATCAATTTTTCTAAGTGTTTTCATCTCTGCTGTTTCATATCCTTTTTGTCCTCTCTATGTCAGATCTTGTTTCTGCCGCGTATGTCATTATTGGTCTGATGACTGTTTTGTAAATTCTGCCTTTCGTTTCTGTTTCGATATTTTTATTTCTTCATAATGTTTGATTTATGCAGCCTGTGGCTCTGTTTGCTCTATTCACTGAGTCTTCCACTTTAGTTTCGAGCTTTCCGTAGCTAGATAATGTGATGCCTAGATATTTAAGCTCTAACACTTGTTCTATTATATGACCTTCCAGCTCCAATTAACATCTTAGTAAATTTGCTGTTGTAACCATGCATTTTGTCTCTTTTGGGCAAATTAACATGTTAAATTTTCTGGCGGATATATGAAATTGGTACAGCATACGTTGTAAATCATTTTCACTTTAAAAGAGTAGTATTGCGTCGTCTGCACAGCAGATTATTTTAATTTGTTTTTCTTCCATTTGGTATCCTTTTTTAGTTCTTATTTTTTATTATTTCATCCATAATCAGGTTGAATAATAGAGGACTCAGGTAATATTCCTGTCTTATTCTATTGTCACCTTCAATAGGGTCGGTTAGTTCTTCTTCTACTTTTACTTTTATTGTGTTGTTTTGGTATATATTTTCGATCGTTTTGATTTTTCCTAGAGGTATCTCTCTTGCGTACAATAAGGGGATAACGTTTTTTTAATTTGTGTATCTTCTGTATATCATTATTTCTTTTGTGTATTAAAAATTAAATTTTGGTTATTATTTCTTAAGATTCTCTTAACGTGTTTATTAATTGTCTTGTTTTATGTGTATCAAGATATGTGTGTCATGATAGATTGTAATGCATATTTCATTTAATGTAATTAAAGTGCTCTTTGCGTTTGCCTATTACTTTCTCACTTCCTTAGCGATAGGTCTTTTTTTCCTCATCAATAACCTTATCCTCGCTCGATACAGCTATTTTAACCCTCTATAGCCCCGTGTGTACTCAAGGTAACAAAGGAGTTTTTGATGCAGAAAACTTTTTTAAAACAATTTCCGACTCTAGTATGCCCTCTGTTAATTTCAGGCAATATTTGGTTATACATTTTAATACACTCTATGAACCTATGACGAAACCTATATGGAAATGTTTAACAGTATGTCAAATGGACATGACTGCCTTATTAGTTTGTATTTTCGATCGTGATTTATTGTTATAAATTGTGTACAATTTATATAAAAATACATACAGAGGCATTATATCAGCATTTAGATATTGATTACCGTTGACATTTGTTTATTTTATTGTGTTGTTTCAGTACTGTGATAAAAAACAGGTATGTTGCTTTGAATCCACACTTTACCATATTATTTTAAATTATTTCTTTAAGATGGATACAAAAACGTTCTACGGGAAAAGCAGTAAATATCCGAGGAATCCAAAGACTCTGACTTTGATATTGATAATAAGAATAATAATAAATTTTCCAGGTACCCAGATATTAATCGATCCAGAATCAAATAAAATGGAAAATGAAGACGATTTGTACGAAGCAAATTTAGACCAGGATACCAATTTAGATTTAGACTAAGATGAAGATGAGGGCGATACCGATAAAACTGAAAAACACACTGAACAAAATGTGCTCAAAAGGTCAAAAATGATCGTAAAAAACATTCAGTGGAAGAGTGGTTCTCGAACAGTATTTCCAATTCCAGAATGGAAAGGTAATTTACCAACATGCAAATTATTATAACCGGAATCCCCTCTATATTATTTTAAAAAGATGATATCTACCAATATGCTGGAAAACATAGTAGAACAAAGTAATTTGTATGCACTGCAAAAGAATATAAATAAACCATTGAATATGACACTAGCAGAATTAAACCAATTTATTGGATTTGTTCTACTGATGTCAATATATGGCTTGCCAAGGACAAGATCATTTTGGCAGAAGGAAACACGTATTGCTCAAATAGTCGATACTATATCTAGAAATCGCTGGGAAGAAATAAAAACTAAAACGCATTTCAATAATAACGAAAATATGGTCAACAATAATGATAAGTTATACAAAATTAGACCATTCATCAACGGTCTATTTTAAAATTTTCAAAGTATTCCAATGAATGAAAAATTGTGTATTGATGAACAAATGATACCATTCAAAGAGGCACATTCTTTAAAACAATATATGAAGAACAAACCCAAAAAATGGGGATACAAGGCATTTGTTTTGTGTGATAGCAATGGTATTGTTTATAACTGGGAATTATATACAGGAACTGTTAAAGATCCCCTTCATTTACCTAATGTAGACACCAGCGGTAATGTAGTAATAAGATTGTGTGAGATAATCAAACCAAACAAATACTATAAAGTATATTTTGACAACTGGTTCAATGGCATTCAGTTGCAGATTGAAATGGAAAAACGTGGACTGCAATGTTTGGGAACTGTTCTTCCAAACAGATTGCCTTATTGCCATTTTTCTGATGACAAGAATATGAAGAAACAGGGCAGAGGTACTGTAGAAGAAAAGCACGCTACAGTAGATGGCATAAGACAAACAGCGTTAAAGTGGTACGATAATAAACCGGTTCATTTGCTTAGTACATTTGTTGGTTCTAAGCCTACTTCGTTAGTCAAGAGGTGGGATAAGAAACAAAAATCAAGAATTATTGTATGCTGTCCAAATTCAGTACAATTTTATAATAAATTTATTGGAGGTGTCGATCTTATGGATTCACTAATTGCTCTTTACCGAACAGACATAAGATCTAAAAAGTGGTATCTAAAAATATTTTTTCACCTTCTGGATTTAGCTGTTGTTAACAGCTAGTTGTTGCATCGTCGTGATTGCGATTACTTTGAAATTAAAAAGAAAAACCAGTTACCTTTGTTACAGTTTAAGTCCCACTTATGTAGCGTACTGTTAGCAAGCAATGATCAGATCAAAAACAAAGGACGTCCCAGGCTCAGTGAAATTGAGAACGAAATTGTAAAAAAACAGAGGAGAGGATATACTGCTATTGTACTACCAAAGGAAGTTAGGCTTGACCAAACCTTCCACTGGCCAGTAATTTCTGAAAAAAAGGAAAGATGCAAAAAACCAGGATGCTGTAATACTTCTAAAGTAATGTGCGATAAATGTAAAGTTGCTTTATGTTTTACAACTAACTACAAATATTTGTTTTTTTGAATGACATAATAAATAAGTATATAACTTAATTCGTTAGTTTTTGCTAAACACTCCCAAAACTCTCCCCAAACGAAATTTAAAAAATCTAAAAAAATTACTAGTTGTTGTAAATGGATATTTGAGCACATATACAAATTAAAACATTTTATAAACAAACAAGTTTACAAAAAAGTCGGGCAATAGGGGGCTAAGATATTTATATTTCACTATATGCTCTATCATTTGGTTTTCATTTATAATTTGCACCTATGACGAAATTTATAATATCTAAGATCTGGTGCTTTCATATGAAACTGGAATAAAACACTTGTTAGATAATATTTATTCGTTTTGAGTACACTTTTCTTAGAAATTGACATTAATTTGATAATTTCCATTTTATTAGTGCTGATGGTATATGACTAGCATCTGTTGGTACTATATATCAATTTCAACATGTGGAAGTGAGAGCACTCTCTTGTTAGTAATTTCAGCGTAAATTTTGACGAAACCAGAAATAACCCATATTATTCTCCCCGTGTGATCTTAGTATTTCCGTTGATTAAATAGTATAGGGTATCCAATATCAATATCTAATGTTGATTTTTAAATGCACACTTTAGATACTCTGTTTTTGTTTACCTTATTTTTAGACCTTTTTGCTCAAGCGCCCATCTCCATTGTCTCAATCATTAATTCAATTATCTCTCCTTATCTCTTACTAACACCACATCGTTAGCATACATAAGGCACCAAGGGATATCTCCTTAACATGTTTTCGTTAATTTTTCCAACACTAATTAGAAGAGATAAGGGATTAGCACTGACCCCTTATGCAATACTATTCTCAAATGAAATTTATCAGTCTTACCCTCACTTGTTCTAACATTAGTTTTCCATTACTTGCCTTATGATAAAAATTGCATCTGTTGTTGATATGCCTTGCATGAATTTAAACTGATTTCCTAATATTTCTGTTTCTTCCTCTATCCTACTATCAATTATTCTCTCCCACAGTTTCATGGTGTGACAGAGTAGTTTTAGGGCTCTATAGTTTGTACAGAGTTTAACATCTACTTTGTTTTTGTATACAGGTACTAAAATGCTACTTCTCCATTCATCCGGTATTCGCCTTACTTTCAAAATTCTATTAAATAGTCCTGTTAGCCAACTTGTTCCTGATTTTCCTAATTCTGATCATATATATCCAGGGATGCCATCAGGACCTATGCCTTTTCTTTTTTCATCTTATGTAGCTCTTGAATTACTTCCGCGGTCGTCATTTTCGGCACCATTGCTATTACTATCTCTGTTGCCTCTATAGATGCTTTCTCAAACTCTTAGTTTAATTGGTCGTTACAGAACTCCTTGTAGCTATTTTTTAGATCCTTTCCTTGCATAAATAGTTTAATGTATTTATCTCGTATACATTTAATCTGATTAAAATCTTTGGTTTTCTTTGCTCCACTTTTAACAATTTTGTATATGTTTTTTTCTTAGTACTCAGTTCATTGTACAGCTTTTCATGCGCCGCTACCTTAGATTGTGCTACCGCACATTTGCTTCCTCTTTATCTATTTGATACTTTTGATAATCTTATTCTGATATTTTTTCTTGTCCCTCCTTATATAATCTTCTCTTGTCTTTTATATTGTCTTAAACATCGTCTGACTATCTATATTTACCAATTTTTAAGTCAATTTTCTGAGATTTTTTCAAGTATTTTAGTTACACCCTCTTTAATAATTTTTGACACATTTCTCCAAATTTCATTATGACCTTTTTCCATATTCCAACACATTCTTTTTTTATTTCTGTTCTAAATTGAACTACTTTGTCGCTTGTTAACGTCAATTAATTGTTTTTGTGACTCTCCTCGATATTTTGGTTTTATTTCATATTTTACTTGTATATCTAGTTATATTTCACTTACAGTTACACTAATTATTACTTTAGAGTCTTTACATAAGGGATTGGCTTACGATCCATATTTGGAATGGATTTTGTCTGCTTTTAAATTGGATAAGTTGGCTTTCTCTTTTCTAAAAGCATGTACTAACAGTGGACTAGGTATGGCCACTGTTAGTACATGCTACTGCTAATTCCAGCATATTATCTGCCATATTATTTGCTGCTAATAGCATTCTAATATTTCATCTATAGATTAAATCCGTATAACAAATAGATATTTTTCACTTTCTCGGAGTAATAATATTCTAACATACAAAATCCTATTAAATTGCCAAAACCTTCCTTGCATATTTTATTCACTTATAAGGGACAGCAGCAATATTAGTACCATAATAAGGGTATAGTCCTGGACTGGCTAATCGTTGGATAATAGGAAGCATGAGTGTAGCAGTTTTAATGTTTTCGGGACTGCTACCTGGTATGGGGGAGCAGAGATATCAGTACCAAGTTATTGCATATATGAATTGTTGCTTGAACTTTATTATTATTAAACAGCACTATATAAACAGCACTATATTCTATAACACAAGAAACACTGTTATAAAACAGTCGAATAATATACAGATTCTCAATTCAAATATTCAAAAAATTAAAGAACAGCTTACTAAAATAGAAATCGCCTATTTAAAATGCAATCCATTAATGGCCCAAAGTACCAAGCACTTCTAGCATATGGTAATGATATTGATCTCATAAGAAACTCTCTCCCGTCTGCGACATCTTCAACAAAGTGAAGAGAACACGAAAAATGTTTTACTTAAAATCAACATAATGAAAAACAAATACAAGCGAATCAACAGAAGAGAGCAATTCAATCTAGATTGTGAATAAAACAAGTGATGTTTTTATCTAAGGGGACGTCATAGAATTTTTGGAGAAATTTTCTCTAATTTAATATGTCGTAAGCGGCATTTCGATTGACAAATACTACCCCTAATACCTGATATCTTTCGTACCCGTTGTTGATTTTTGCAACAACGGGTACGTTATTACATACTTTATAAGTATTACGAATAAAAATAAATAAGCAAGAAGAATGTAAATGTACTATATTTACACCAAGTGACAGAAAAAACAATATTATACATACATGTACTTCTAAATTAAAAATTATATGCCTGACAACGCAAGATACAAAAAACAATGATTTAACATTGAAAACAATGATAGCTTGCACAAGCGACAAAGTATTTAAAACGATAAGGCCGAACATATTATATGTAATTGTAATAGATATGTTGGCTAAAATTATACCATAAGACACCGAAATATTATATCTATGTGTTTATGTGTATCTAAAGTATAGTAGTATATTGAATTCCCTACATTAAAAAATCGAAATATTTAAATTAGACAGTAAAAAATTATAATTTTAAGATTGATTTATAAATTATTATAATTTAAATTTTACTGCTTGATGAAACAAATATTGTAAGTCATACACTATAGCAATCGAAACATAGGAAAGTACATTTATAATATAATAAATATTTCAGTGCCAATGTATTAAAAAAAATTCTAGTACATAAAAATGGACACTTGCCTATTCAAAGTTTATAATAGACACTAATTTCAGTTTATCTATAATTAAAGCAAGTAATATAAATTATAATTATTAAAATATTTAACTACATTAACCAAGTATGTATTTGTGAAATTTCTCGATGACTAAATTGATTGATATTTAAATAAATTTGAAGTTCCAAAACGTACCTGCTGTAAAATTTAAAAATCTACGACTAATCAAATTATTGGCAACATCGGAGGAGTTTAGTTGGGTACGCAAAGAAATGTATACGGATCCCAAAAGTGTTTTAACCTATTACAGAGTCCACTTAATCCGACGTGTTGGTCGGAGTCCACATAAAGCGCTACCCAGATAATAATATACACGGTGTATATTCGCCTGGAGTTAGTATAATACCGTTTTAGTACGGAGCTCTCATTAACCGCTAGATCTATATATATATATATATATATATATATATATATATATATATATATATATATATATATATATATATATATATATATATACAATATTATATAATATTAAATTTTTATTCTCGAGAGAGGAAGTGAGAGAAAATATATCTTCTGTCTCTCTCTTACTCATTATCTTACATATGTAATGGTTTCACAGATTCACTCTCATGCAAATTTCCAACGCTGACCGTGCGTATAGAAGTATAACTTCAAAAATTACAGTGTATTTCGAATATAAAAAGGTAATTCTTTATAAAATTTCGTAAAACGTTTTTTTGTTTAAGATAAAAATAAAACAAAAAACAAGTACGTAGTTATTTCACTTTTTCGCATTAATTTTTATTTTATGTGAAAAAAAATGGAAAACCAAATCTTGTTGATCTTTCCATTATCTACCATTTTGCCATTTAATTATTTTCCATAGGACTTAAGGTAACTGTACTCTTTACCGACCAGTTCCTATCACTGCCGCAATGAATTTTCAGTATTAGACGCATTATGAAAAGTCCATATAGCTACTGAAATTTTTAACAGTTTCCTTTTATAAACCCTAGATATGGCAACATTACAAACATAAGCTAGCTCCTGACTTATGCCAAATTTGACAAATTTGAACGGATTTCGCAGCGGTCTTGCAAGACTCCGTAAGGCAGGTTATAGGTGAATCATCGTGCACGTGTGTTGGCATTATTAAGCATTTGTTAATATATCAAGGTTAGTATTGCACTTTTATACCAAAAAATAGCACAAAACCACGTTTATTTAAAGATTTCATGTGTTCGTTGGTGAATTATTTTCTCCAATTAAAAATTATTTACAATTCAACAATGGTCGGTAAAAGGTGCTTTAAAACTTAAAATCAATCCTTTACCGACCGGGCGGTCGGAATAAGAGGAATGTAGTCATTTAATATTATTCATAATATATTTTTTTTCCTTAAAGGTAATAAACCAACGATTCACTTGAGCATTTACCGACCGACTATATTTTAATTTTCAATTAAAAGAAGTAATATGAAAGTTCACGATTCACTTGAGCATTTACCTACCGACTATATTTTAATTTTTAATTAAAAGAAGTAATATGAAAGTTGAACAAAATTGTATTTTTTTAAAAGAATTACTTTCAAATAGAATAATATATTAAGTGTCATATTTCCAAAGGTCTGCTTTTAAACGGGAAACGATAATCATACTCATAGTGCTTCATTGTTTTAAAGGTGAATGAAATATATGAATTTTTAAAATATTTAAAAGTAGTCTTTCTCATTCACTAATTAAGTCATCACTTATACCAGCCATCAGCAGCGTTTATACTGGCGAATTATTTAGTATATTGAAAGCTTTTAATCATATATCTCCGCCTAATAAGCAGGTTGCCATATGCACAGACTCTTTAGCATCAATCTATTCTATCAAAAATATATTTACTGATCATCCAATCGTCCAAAAGATCCTAGACTCTTACCAAATTATCTTGTCCCAAAACATAACAGTTACCATAATCTGGCTGCCATCTCATATTGGTATAGAAGGCAATGAAACTGCAGATCACTATGCTAAACTTGCTACAGCATCACCTGAAATCACCGATAAAATTCAAATTTGTAAGGACCTAAAATCATATACTAAAAGAAAAACCAGACTCATTTGGCAGCAGCATTGGAACTCTAACCGTTCGATCTTACACGAAATACAACCGTCAATAACCAGTCAGCCTACATTTGACTATTCAGCCCTCTCAAGACGAGATCTCATTGTGATAAGACGACTTCGGATAGGACATTCAAAACTCACACACGGCTACCTAATGTCCTCTAGCATCCGTCCCTCCTGTCAAATCTGCCAATCATATTTGACAATCAAACATATTCTCACTGAATGCCATCAACATTTGGCCAGAAGATTACAATACAAACTCAAAAGTGAAGTACGAGATATCCTAAACAACCCTGACCAAATAAAAGCTGTGCTACAATTTCTTAGAGATGAACACTTATATCAAAAAATATAGTTAGATTTTAATTTAGACATTGTATAACATATTATTATCATTCCGTATTATTGTAACATATTCTTAATGTAACAATTAATGTTTGTGTAATGAAAATTCATGTTATGGTACCTGTGTAAGTGGCCATAGTAGCCGAGCACGTTAAAGTTGAAATAAAAAAAAACAAGTAGTCTTCTAAAATAATATTTTTTTCACGGTCGGTAATACAGTACAAGAAATATATATTGTGACCTAATATTGACTGAGAATATTATGAACATTTTCTTTCCAAATTCAAGAAAAACTTTGAGCTATGTCTGAAAAAACGAAAAAACTATACCAATGAAATTCTTCAGCAAGCATTGGATTCAATTCGAGACGGAATGTCGTTTGGAAAAGCATCCAGAGAATTCAAAATTCCAAAAAGCACCCTAGTTGATAAAATTCATAACATTAATATGAAGACTGTCCTACAAGTGGAGCCCACTGTGTCCTGACTGCAGCTGAAGAACAAACCATAGTAGATTAGATTCTATATTTAGAAACTGTTGGTTTTCCTGTAACAAAAAATCAACTATTGGGGTGAGTTGCAAAACTAGGTCGCCATCTAGAACGAGCAAATAAATATAAAGACGGAATTTTAGGTCGTCAATGGTACGAAAATTTCTTCGTCAGAACAGAAAAAAGTGTAAGAGGTTGGTTTGATAGAGTTTTAGACTATTTAAAAACAAATAATTCAAAAGAAGTTTTATCAGTACCAAAAAGAATTTTTAATTGCGACGAATCAGCTTTTTTTTCACCAAAGGACAGGTTGTTTTAGCTGTTGTGCTTTTTCTAGATGGCCATTCTTCGCATTTAATGCTTCATCTAATTGAGTTGGATGTTGCTATTTTTACGCCACTTAACCTTTCCTGGAAAAACAGGATCCATAATTGGCGAATTGAGAATAATGGCAAAAAATAAAACGGGAGCATTTTGCGGAGGAACTGGACCAATGTATTAGGATTAGCTTTACCGAGGATACAGTAAGAAATGGTTTTAGAACTTGTGGATTGTTTTCGTATCAATAGAATAACTTTGACTACACCAAACTACTTGTTCAAGTTGAATGAAAAATGCAAGAAAAAATGGCAGGTTTTTTAAAGAAGAGTACATTTTTAATTGAAATCGAAAAAAGAATTAACAGACAACTTCTAGAAGAATTTTAAAATTGTGGCGATATTTGGAAAGGAAGTCTCTCACACAAAGGATTGTTCTATTTCTGTAGAAAAGTTAAAAACGAAACACCGGACATCTAATATGAAAATAATATCCATGATGTTACTCTAGAAGCAAATATGCCAGAATATAAGAGATTTCCAACATCAGTTTGGATTTAGATAGTTCTATTTGGGACAAAGAGCAAATCATGCTGGTACAATCTGAGTGTACGTTAGTGCAGGAAGCAGAATGTGAAAACTCCATGGTTTCGGAAGATACTCTGTTTCCAGTAACTGAAACAAGGGGCTCTCTTTTAGCAACGAATGAGCTTCCATTCTTTGAGCAGCATAATACTACCCCAGAAAAAACACTATTGAAGATGAACTTTTGGAAAAGAAAAAATCTACACCGGAGACGCGCTCTGAAAGAATTTCCCCTTTTCTTAAAAATGTTGCAACTCCTTTCAAAAAAGCTTTATTCTGGCCTGAAAAAAACTATAATGAAACAGATAAAAAGATAGTGAAAAAATTACTTTTACAGTCGTCACATCGGAAGAATTTTTACAATACCAACGGAAAATCGATGCCGAAAAGAAAAAAAAGAAGAAAAATCATTGGGGAATAAGAAAAGAAAGTTGATTTTGAAATCAAATATAAACAAAAATAAAACAAAAAATGTGATATGATATGAAATGAAAAGATAACACAAAAAAATTAATTTCATATTTTTGAATGAGGATATGCTGTGATTATTTATGAAGGAGAGTACTTTCCTGGCGTGAGTCTTGGCTTTGATGGTACGGGATTAAGAGTGAAGACTATGATAAGAAGTGGTTCATATTGGAAATAGCCTAAGAAAGAGGATATGTTATCATATTCAGAAAATGAAATATTTTCAAAATTATTCCTTCATTCCGGAGATGGATGCAATAAAAAACATAATAATAAAAAAATAACCTGTGGGAGTTTTTATCAGTTCTTCTATCAGGCGCGGCCCCCTGCGAATGGGGGATGCTTTCTGGGTATTCTTAGGACCGATACCCAGAGGGTAGCAGGAATACTTGCCGTAGAACAAAACCTGACACCTGGCAGTAGGTATAAAATGCAAACCCATGAAAATGGGGCAAGTCTGGAGCCGGCGCTGGAAATGACAGCATGCGAGACGTCGGTGGCAGGGTGTTGAGGAGGCGGGCCCCTGTCATACAATCAGCTACAGCCCAACAACAAGAAGAACCACAAGCGAGCCAAACAACAGCAGGAGCTCTACTCGCTGAAGGTGCTGCGCTGGAACATCAGCCGGCGCTCACTCAAGCGGGACGACCGAGGCAGCGCATGAAATGGACTGTGTCTATAAATGAAAACATTTTGCGCTTCTATTACAAGGTGACGAACCTCGGTCGAGTAACAATCGGCTATCGACAACAACTGTATGCCGAATTTTGCAGGGAGTACCCAGAGATTCAAGTATCTGAACAGCAAATAGCAGATCAATACCGGGTAATTATAAGAAATAATCTTATCCCAGAGGCTAGACACGATACCATCAGAAGCGAAGTCGAACAGGAGATTCATAACCAAGAGTTAGCTGTGGATCAAGTCCATAATGAAATCCCTAATGAGCAGATTCCTGAGCCCCTCATACAAGAAACTCAACCTGTTAATACGCAGCAGGACAACAACGAGTTGCACGATAGCCTGGTAAGAGAAATGGCACGTGCCGTACAAGAGTTTAATGGTACAAACCCACTTAGCAGACCACCGATACCAAAAATAAACTCTTGTAAGAAACTAGGTGCGCTGTTACAAATTATGAACACTGAAGTCCTACCCAATTATATCGTGGAAGCCCATACATTGGAATATTTGCATATGCTGATTTACTTTGCAGCAACAGCAATTGCTAATGTTATGGGCATTAAGATCAGAACACGACGGGGAACTAATATCGGAAGGACTGAAAACAGAATTGCACCCTGGGAAAAAAGACTGTTGAGGAAAATTGAATTATTGTGCAGGGATATTGGACAAATTACAGAATACATCCGAGGTGTAAGAAGTCGAAAAGTAATTAAAAGAACTGAAAAAATAATTCTGAACACTCCAAGACACTCACAACATGATCCAGAAAACAACACAGCTCAACACTGCCTACACACATTCAAACAAAAACTCTCCGTTTTTTAGGTCGCCTAAGGAGATACAAAGTTAGTAACAACCGTAAATGCGACAATATACTTTTTGAGAATGCAGAGAAGGCTTTCTATAGAAAACTGAATTCCACTGTAGAAAATGTAAGTAAATCCTACCCAAGCCAAGAAGATATTCATGAGTATTGGGGAAATCAACTTTCGACGCCAGCTACTCATAACAACAATGCTGGATGGATTGAAGACACGACGAACCACTGTCAACACTACAGGAATATTCCTTACGAGCCTTTCACCACTGAAGAAGTCTCGATCATTATCAAAGAGCTTTATAACTAGAAATCTTCTGGACCAGATGGAGTTCAAAACTACTGGCTAAAGAAGTTTTGTAGCGTTCATGAGCTTTTAACAGTATTTATTATTAATATTATTTCTAATTCACTGGAAATACCATCATTTCTTACTCAGGAAACCACTTATCTAATACCGAAGGATCAAAATAACACCCAAGATCCAGCCAAGTACCGCCCAATTACTTGTCTTCCAACTTTGTACAAATTGGTCACATCCTGTGTGGCCCGGCGTATCTACCAACACTGTGCTCTGAACAATATCATATAGCCTCAACAGAAAGGATGCGCTAAGGGCTCCATGGGCTGCAAAGAACAACTTATTATCGACTCAGTCATTTCTAACCAGGCATACACCAAAAAAAGAAACCTTTTTACTGCCTTCACTGACTACAAGAAGGCTTTTGATTCAGTACCGCATGAATGGCTTATAGATATATTGAAAATATATAAAGTCGATGATAATCTCGTGGCCTTTTTGAAGCATATAATGGCAGAGTGGAAGACTAAAATTCATCTTCAAATACCTGGTGAAACCAATATCGAAACTGAAGATATCCCTATTAACCGGGGCCTTTTCCAGGGAGACTCGTTAAGTCCACTTTGGTTCTGCTTAGCGATGAACCCACTATCTTAGCTGCTGAACTCCACTGACGCAGGATTTAGCATCAAAAATAACAACACTGTTGTGGCGAAGCTTAATCATCTGTTGTATATGGATAATTTAAAATTAATGGCTTCTCTATGGAAGATACTCCAGCAAACAAAGTCACCTAGGGCTCGATAACACGGAAAGAGTCCCACCAGAGCTCAATCCTTTTGATACCGTAGGTATCTGGGATGAGTGAATTTTCCCTTTAGAGGGAGTGTGAGCCGTATGGCTAAATCTGAAAAAAATAAAATTGTTTCATACCAAAGTTGAATCTATTATACATGCCCAATATATTATGTAACATTTTATTTGTTTTATTATGAATTTCTATTTTTAAAAATATTAAGATCCTCAACTGCGTTTGTTTTTTCAATTGAGCCAGTAGATATGATTATTTTTAAATAAATAAGTTAATATTATGTTGTTAATTACTTAAATAAGTAGTCCGCCAAGAAGGTCTCTGATAGGACTGAAATGTCGGGTAACTAGGTGCTTGTGGTCGGAAATAGCAAAAAAAATCGGTCGGTGATAAGTGAGTATTTTTCAAGCTGGTCGGTGAAGGGAGCATTTTAATGAAATTGTACATAATTATTGAAACATTTAAAAAAAGACTTAAACTGTGATATTATTTTTTCTATATTACTAACTATATCGGATAGATTAAAACTTATCTTTAAAAACTATGCAAAGAAAAATAAAAATGTATTCTTCTTATTATTGAATATGCTTATAAGAAAAACCTTAAGTGGTCGGTAAAAGGTACAGTTACCTTATAGTTTTGCTGGATAAACCGTTTATTACCCTTAAAAACACACTCCCTCATATGTGGCCATTTATGTCAATACCATACTTAAAGCACAAAGGAGTCCTCTTAGAGCAGACACTGAAGCAGTCTCAGTTAAAGCTTTCCAATTTAATGTATACTGTATTACTGATCACTAACTTTCCGACTTCAGATCGCAAGTAAATTATTTTTCTTTTTTATATTTGTTATAGTTTCTTTCTTATCCAATAGGTTCCAGCCTGCTACTATATTTTGGTCTCAAATATTATTGGCTCTGACCTAACGTTACGCATACAACAGTAATTTTATAAATAAAAACTATCTAAGTTGTACTTTTAATCTAGTTTTTAATAAATATGGTATTCAAAAGTTTACTTCAGTCATTTCTAAAAACTTTTTCAAGCCAAAATGAAAACTCGTAATCAAAAGTTTTAATACAACGAATTGAAATGTAAAAACGGGAATATTGTTAATTCAGCGCTAATACATTTTCTGGCAAACTGAAAGATTTCATCAAAAGGTATAATTGGAACATTTTTCCTGAGCGTTTAGAAAACAATCTGTGGAGCTATAGGCAGGGATGTGGTGGTTTTACTTTTGTTTTGCTTCTGGCTTAATTAAAAATAACGGTATATCTCTGTAAAAATATACGAGACTGTTTTTAGTAAAAAAAACTTTTAATTTAAAACAATAATACAGTAATTTGTAATTTACAATTAAAGTTTTAATGGAAAGTTAAACAAAAACAATCGCTCATGTTTTATAAAAGTTTTACTCGTTAGCGAAATATTAACGGAATTTTACTACAGGATTCCTGTTGACTTTACATAAAATCTACACGTTCCCTATATTTACAGTGTTGTATAATATCTGTTTTTAAAACACTACTCTCCTTTTCTACTCTCCCATTCAGTCGTATTCATTACTATGGAATGATCTATTCTTCATCTATGATTCATGAGACATCATAGTAATCAGCGAAGTTAGACGAAAAGTTGAAGAGCAAATTGGAATTATCAATGAACACAATATACCACAAAGGAACATCAACGGATAGAACAGGCGGTATTGAATTCCTAATCAACAAGAAATTTCAAACAATAGTATTAGAGATAAATAACTAGTGTCTTAGATAGTGCAGCAATTTTCAGTCCTCGACAAAAGATAGAAAATAATTACATTCTGACAATTCTTAAACTGGTTGGATATCTAGTAATTAGTGTATTTGCAACCTGCTGTAAACGATACCGAAAAAGAAGACTACGTTTAGTTGACAGCGGCTTGTAAGCGTGTGGAGGAGGCGCGCTTTCCTACGGCTGGTGAAGGATAGAACATGGCGATGTAACAAAAATAAGTAATTCCGATTTTATCTTGCCCATCCGTGCTGACTATTGAAAAATAAATAATTATTGTGTCGTACGGAATGATTTAGGTTATTCGTTAAAATATATATTAAGTGATTACGAATAGTTTGCGAGTTGTGTAAGTTTTTGTGCATAAAATTGGAGGTACTCCAGCCACCCGTGGTTAATTATTCGTGGTTAAATCACTATAAAATATTTACTATTGTCGCTGTAGCACATTTCGAGAGTTGATAGTGGCTTAATAGTAAGAACAGAAGATTTATCAGAATTGTTTCTTTTATGAACCATGCTATGGTTCACCTTCATATCGCTAAGTTTGCGAAGCGACCTCTAGTTGTGAATTGTTTTACCGAATGAAAGTTAGTATATGCGTGCATTTCTAAAACGTTGTAAATGCCAAAAACAAAATTTTACAGGAGACGGAAAAAACACATTTTATGTAAAAATAAACATGTGGTGGACAGTAAAATATTATTATTCAACTGTATGAAGTTGATAAAATGTTACCAAATTTTTGCAAAAATTTATTATTTAAAAAAGGTAAAAGAAATAATAAATTAGATTTACTCACAATCAATTTAATTTAACTAATCAGACTACCGGTTTCGTTTTCTACAATATGCAAAGCATCTTCAGGTCACGATACAAAGTTAAATAAATAATGCCGGTACTCTATTAATTGATGGTGGAAAGAACATGGAAACTATCTTGTATTGTTGATTGGAGAACTCAAGTCAACTATTGTAATTGTTTAACAGTAAACGGGGAAGTTCTTGAGGAGACATATTTTATCCATAGAAGTAGAGATAGGTAAATGTAATTGTTTGTTTGATGAAAGTAATGTTCTATACCATTAAGTTCTTTAAAGTTATTTATATTTATTCTGGAGATATATTTATGAAATGTGTGTTATTTATTGAGATTTTTATTTTTGTTTTCGAAGGTGACAGTTGTGAGACAATGAATATGAATAGATGTACAAATTGTGTGGGTGTACAATTATATCGACCGGTCGTCTGATTAGTTAAATTAAAGTGATTGTGAGTAAGTCTAATTTATTATTTCTTTTACCTTTTGAAATGGACTCACACAAGCAACACATTCATGATTTATCATTTAATTTACTATCTTGAAAACATGTTTAAAATCTGGTGCATTTCCAAAATGTTGTATATGCCATGATATGTGCAAGTCAAAAGGTTGTAGCAGCTGTGCAAGTAATAATTCAAACTTCAAAATATTTATGTTTTTAATTGAACATACAAATTAGACAAAAACACGTTATTACAATAACATGGAAGACAAGTTGGTTAAAAATGTCATTCTCCTATGTTAATTACTGGGTTTTCTTGGTTTTGGTTATCTGGAGTTTGTGCTAGAATTTCTTGAAACTATTTACGAGCTTCTGGCAACATATAAGGCATCATATTCACGATATCTGCCTTTTTCTTTTCAGGAAGACCAAATCGTGTACGGTTTACTGGCAAAACAATGTCCTTGAAATCATCAATAGTGACTCCATGTTTTAGAATGTTAACCCTCTCGCTCCATTCACTTAAGTCACCATATCCTTCAGCTACTTGTACTGTGCTAAACTTTGATTCTTTTAGGCGTAGCCGTCTAGCAGATGATATACCAAGCTTCTTTGTGTTCAGAAAAGCCTGGGCTACTGTTTTGAAGTCTAAGCACTCCTCTAAAATCATGCACATGAAGTGAATTTTGTGGGCTTGTTACAACTGCTGCAATATCCTTTACTGTTTATGCCTTGCATACTTTCTTCTGATTTTCGATGAGAGCAAAATCTCGATCGCAAATTAAAAAAATGTGTCCTTTTACTGGGGGCAACTTCAGAAAAAGTGAAGTTGTGGACAACTTCAGAAAAATAATTGTTGCCTATAAGAACAAGATACATTGCTAACATAAACTGGTTCTTATTTTGCCCCTCGCAATTGTCTGACCAGCAAATAAGTTTTTTTCTTCCACGTAGATTGGCCATTATAAGCAAGAGGAAATTTCTTGTGATCCCCTTCCACCGTAGTTTTCTGTCCACAAACACATACAACCAACCCCAGTTACACTGTCGTGAATGCCAAAGTTACAGCAGGCAACTTGTTGGGAGTAATACATGTCAGAATGGGTGAGTTGAGGAATATACATCTGTTGCTGTAGGTCAAACGTTACAATTTTTAGCTTTATTTTCATCGCTACTCATTAGAGTGAAAGCAGTTTCTGCTTTCCGGTGATGTAGTTCTCGTTGAACATTTGCTGAAACATCTCCAGATTTAATTTAAACCAAAAGTACATCACAAGTTGGGCAAGTGTCAATTTTGGGAGCCTGAAAGCTCAGGTTAAACTTGGATAAAAAAATTTCGTGAAACCACTGTCTGGAAACAGGGGGCTTTCCTACGTGGTTGGGGCATACTTAGTCAAAAATGATTTGTACATTATACTGACATTAAGGTCTGGAGATAAAAGCAGTTTATTAGGACTTTTTTTCCTACAATAATGGCTCTCATACGTCGGAAAGCTCTTTATGTGCTCTGTTATTTTGTTATTCCATTGAACATTCAGGTCTTGTTGCCTTGAACCTCCTCTCTTATCTGAGGCTGTCAAGTCGCCATTGAGAATTTTTTCTTCTATTAACTGTACTCTTCTTTTTGTCACATCAAAATTTTTACAAAAAGTAGTTAGACGAACTCGTACCTCAGATCTTCCAGTAAGTAGTAAGAAATAGGAAAATGACTGCTGTCTTCTACTTTCACTTGGGTGGTCATATTTACCATATCTCCTTCTTTGTATCAGTTGTGGGTGAATAAGTCTAAGCAAGAACTGCTGCTGTTTGTCGTAGTCACCCAGTTTATAGAACTCTTCAAAAAGTTGTTTCCGATACTGCACACATACTGCTTGCACGCAAATGCACATTTGCATGTTGCCTGAAACAAAGGAAAAAATTGTAAGTTAACATGTAATATTTTGTTGACCAAAGAATAAAATCGGTAAAAGATTGTATATATAAACAATATTGCACGTTACACAACAACTAGGAGCCATTACATGTGTTGGAGATATCAGAACCCAGAAAGTAACAGCGCAATGTACAGTAGACAGGCGCTTAAAATATTAAAAAAACTTACCTCAGATGGTGGTATTTTCTTTGGAGTAGTTTTCCCACTTTTTGTTGATGTATACTCATTTCCAGAATTTCTTGACTTTTTCAATTTATTCTTCATCAAGTTTTCGGGGCATCGTTTTCTTTTGCGAGGTTTAGGTGTTATTTCGACCTGATTAGAACTCAATATACTATTAGAACTATAAGTTACAAATTAGAATTTTCAAAACTAGAGCATAAACTATAACCTCAAATGCATGAACTGAACATCAGACTCACAATGGGGCTGTGGCCGCAGGTATTTGCATATTAGCGCTTACAACGTTATGACTTCCACAACAACTTCTGATTGATTTTTTCACCGCTTGGAACAGGAGTGGTCGAACAATCTTATTCAGCAGTATAAAGCATGGAATTTACAACGTGAATCCGCAATAAAACGCATGTTGCCCAAAATGGCATTTACAACGTTTTGGAAATGCACGCTTCATGTTGGAGATTGGTAGTACTCCAGTGCCAAGGTGAAAGTTTTCTTTATTACTTATATCCGTGAACCTACCTTTGGACATCAACAGTAACTACATACTGTTCCATGCGGAAAAGATCAAGTTATTAAGGAACTTTTTTTATACACTTATACTAATGTGAGCTCTATGGCAATAAAATAATGCTTGTGAATTTTCTTAGAATATTAAGTATATATAATAAATAAAGTTCAGCATTTAGGCTTTAATATGACAGGCAATGCTTAATAATCTCTATAGTAAATTTGTTTTTTTGACGTGACAACGTCTTAAATTAGGTTGTGGCTCGGAGTCACTCATGAAAAAGTGTAACGCCCGCTCACGTCTGTTACGATGAGTCACCGAACGAGAGAGAGGCCCGCCGGACCGGCGAATGCCTTGCGTCTCTCTCCCACTAAAACATGATCGGTCCGCTGCGCGCGCAGCACTAGAGAATTAGGCGCGTTGAATCGGTGCGTGCTTGTGTCTCTGTCTTTCTCGAGCGTTCTTGGCGTTGGAAAACCGAGAAAGCGTCATAATACAAGTTCACACGTGTGGTTAAAGTATCGTCAGCTGTGTCTGTAGTGAAAATGTGGAGTGCTTAGATTCGTCATTTACAACAACTACAACAATAAAGGTAAATAATTGTACACTAATATTTCATTATCGTAAACTATGATTGATTGATTAATTGTTAGATTGACACAAAAGTTGAGAAACTGAGTTTATAGGTTATGTCATACTATTGACAAATGTTGATAGTGTTAAGTAAATTATTAGTTTAAATCACTCTGCAATCAATCGTAATTCAGTCGATTGAGAAGAAACAGCGCGTTTCAACTGCAAACAAGTATTGTGCAATTTAATAATATTCATATCAATAAATATTCTGCCGAGAAAAAGACGTTGTCACGTAAGATCTTCGCCCGTAAAACCGACTTTACAGGCAACCGATTTTTTTTGTTAAATATTATGTTTTCTCGTAGGTGTCATTAGACACACCTTTGCTAAGCTTGCATTTTTAATTTCCGCATATGACATAAAACTTACTTATTGACGATGATATTTTTCTTTCCGTTTAAGTTTTCTTAGTTTCTGTAATTTTGGATAAAACCGATCGATGCATTAGCAGATATGCTATTATGCCCGTCCTACTCAGTACCAAAGATTATATGTTGGATTCCTTGTCTATATCACGACTGTTTGTCCATTTAATATCTATTATATATGATTTTTATGTTTATGACGATACGAATTTATGTTTATGTTGCCTTGTGAATAATTACTAGTGAGTTCCAATGCGCATTCAATGTCTAACTTGGAACTGACATTTTTTTGTATTTTTTGTTTGCGCAAAATAAATTATTATTATCAATATATTTTCCAATTTCCTTAATCCCCTGATATACGATTGTCATTTTCTTATACCGTATATATTTATATATTTAAATAACACTAGTAATTCAAGTACCTCCTAGTCCAGTTCACAAGGGCTTGGATAATCATTCCGTATCATTTTGACGCTTACCGACAACATTCCTACGCAGCTAGCTGGCGCCCAACTTTTTTTATCTTTTTTTATTGTTTGTTTTGCAAGTTTCCGAAACCTCGGCGAGACCTTCAGGATGTTGCCTTTTAATTGACACCCAAAGTTGTCGCAGTAGAGTAGCTAGCTTAACCTTATAACTATTAAAGAGATACAATGTACAAATTATACAAATATACGACCCAACGATTACTCACACAAAGCATCTTTTGAAGAAGGCCCATATTTGGTAAGATATGCTTGTACTACTAGTCTCCTAAAATCTATGTGAGATATAGATTTCGTCTTCCTGTACACATTTCATGCATTTACCATAGAGACATCTAACAACCATGTAAAGATTGCTCACCACCACTTTTTACGTCTGATACTTATCCTATATCTTAGATATTCTCATGTAACAAATCAGTACCTCCCATAAATCGGTTATATTCAGTTTTAATTGATGGACTGATTTAAATAATTTTTTTCTCTGTCCTTGAAAATCTTTTTACACTACTAACGGGATTTATTCCATGACGTATAGACTGTCGTAGAATGCTCAGAATATCATGGGTTCAACAGATTTCAAACAGAGAAGTCTTAAACAGAGTAGTTCAAGGTGAAGGCGACTTAATAAAGATGATAAAAAAGAGAAAACTCGAATATTTGGGGCATATAATGGAAAGAAGCAGATACAGGATAATTCAGTTGATACTCAACGGAAAGATCTACGAAAAAAGAGGAATTGGTAGGAAGAAATACTCATGGCTCTGAAACCTTCGTCAATGAACTGGCTTATCAGCAGATGAATTATTACATGCCGCGCAAGATCGAGAACGATATCGGCAAATCCTCACGCCTAAAACTTGGGCACGGTACTCAAAGAATAAGAAGATATAGACTCTGCAGCAACTGCATTGTTATCTACCCATTTAACGATAATTATGCCATTATCCTTGTTTAGTATTGAACTATAGCCACCCTCTTACAGTTTGTTACAAAAGATATTTCTTTTGGGGCAATGGGAAAGATTTGGGTATGCGGTTTTCCCGAATTGTTCCTATTCAATCGTATCCCAGTATTTTAAATAAAATAAAATATTAAAACCGAAAAAGAGTTTGTCAAAAAATTGGTAAAGTTTGGTAAGCTTCGGGAAATTCGTGTCATATTCATCATTAGAGCTATGTTTTTTTCAAATTTGAATTTGTCAAAATTTAAATTTTATTCTGGAATCCAGTTACCTAAAATTTTTATTTAACTTATCCATCAATGACCTTAATTTCCACATTTTATCAGATTTGCCCAGTTTGTTGTTATCTGCACAGTGCAGGTATCTTGGAATTTGACGAAATCTATCTCGGTGTATAGCTTGACTTACCATTTGATTTCTCATGTCATTTTGAGAGTCCCAGGTAAAGTCTCGACTAGGTAATTCGACATATCCTAATAAAATGAGAATAGCAAAGCAACATTTCATTTTATCCAGCATGATGATAGGATCTTTAAGAACATTGCATATATATTTCATACATCAACAATGAACTAAATTATGTTATCTGTCAAAGATTTTAACAGGTAACAACCTTTTGAATCGTGCATTATTTTGTTCTGAAAATTGTCTTTCACAAGAAACTAAATCTCCATTTATTCAAGTTACTTTCATTCTAGCTGGTCATTCCGGTATTTCGTTCCTTTCATTTTCTTCAAACTGCTCTTGTTTTGTGTGATATCGTACTACAACAGGGGCTGTTAGCTGTTGGCTATTAATATCAACAATACCTCCATTATCCTCTTCACCTGAGTCGTCATATGTAAAAATATTTGATTTTAATGGCTTCATAAAAATGTCTTGAATATTAATCTAATTATCATAAACCATGTTCAAGGCCTCTTCTAACGTAAAATCTCGCCTGGAACAAATAAACAACAAATTTACAAAATAGCTTTACGCTTTACAAAATAGTGCTAATTATGAAGCTGGTAAATTTTTACACCAAAATAACCTATAATAGATCGAAAGTGATCGATTAGCTATCATATGTAACCAATATTTTGAAAATTATGCTTAAAATAAAATATTTCTAACACTTACTCTAGACGGAAGTCCACTGGTTGAGAGACGATTTTATATCACAAACTTAACTCAACTTATATTAATTTTGTTTTGAAGAATTCAGTTAAACCACCGCTTGCACTACTATTCGACAGTAAAATGAGGCAACCGTTATACTGAATTTTCAACAAGTCTCAACAATATGGTCGTAAATAGAGATGGGCGCAACTTTTACCATATGGTAACGCTAGCTGTTCATAAGTTACAATTGTAGAAGGCCCAGATTTAAGCAAAAATCTAAATTTTGGTTTCGACAACCAAATAATCTTCGGTTTTCTACTTTTTGGTTTTATTTCTTATATTTTATCTAACTTTGGTTAGACTTCGTAACATTGTACGTGTTTTATGAGTACCGAGGAGTTGGTCCGGTGCCTCAACCCCCAACCTGGAGGGCCAGGGATTTCACATCAGAGTATCCTTCTCCTATGCGAGTTGCTTCCACTACAGCTACAGAGTCTCACCTACCCTTCGATTTTAAACAAGCCCTAAAACCAGGGGCTGCCACTTTCGTCCTCCAGACCGTTGTGAAGATCTTCTTCTCCGCCCTGGATGCCGTTGTGGACTTCTGTGTACAGAGAATGCCAGATGACAGGATTCCGAAACAGATTTTGACGTGGACACTACAAGGAAGAAGTAAAAGAGGAAGGCCGAGAAGAAGCTGGAGAGAGGGAATTGAAAAAGAACTAGAGGAAAGAGAAATCCCTCCAGGCCTATGGTTAAATAGAGAAGAATGGCGGTTAGGAGTCGGAAGGCGTCGGAGAACGCTGTGAACCGATAGTAGTAGTATTTTATCTAACAATTATGTACAATACCTAATACACAATACAGCACAATGCTCTGCTTTTAGACTAGTTAATACTTTAAACTAACTAAAATGGTTAACATAAGAGAGTTTAGGTTAGGTTTTTTTCCTAACCCAACATTATCAAGGAGCTGGATGGTCTCAATATTGATATGACTGCATCCAATATTGATATGTTTGTTTGATGAAAGTAATGTTCTATAACATTAAGTTCTTTAAAGTTATTTATATTTATTCTGGAGATATATTAATGAAATGTGTGTTATTTATTAAGATTTTTGTTTTTGTTTTGGAAGGTGACAGTTGTGAGACAATGAATAAGAATAGATGTACAAATTGTGTGGGTGTGCAATTATATCAGCTTGTAATTATCAAATTTCTTTGATATAGTTATGTTACAATATGTGGCAAATTGTTTTCAAGTCCAATATAAAAAGTTAAAAATTAAAATTGAGACACTTTAAGACACACAGAAAACACACAGAAAACACTTAAAAAACGGGGGGACGAAACAGACATTAAATTTAAAAAGGGGAGGATTTTAAAAGAACTACATCTCTTACTTGGAGACAATGAGTGTTTTATGTGTTATATATCAGATTTTAGAGGTAAACTTGACAAATGTAGGTTAAAGTGTGACAGTTCTTCTTCTATTTTAAATGCTGTAAGTTAAGCTGTAAGTTAAGTTATCTAGTTTTATGAAATAAGCTGATATTAATAAATGTCTTAAAATTTTTAATTTTAAATTTAGATATCAAAGTTATTTGATGTGTTAATATTGGCATACTTTAACAAACTTTAAATAATTAGATTTCAATGTAACAACATAAATAATTGTAATACATCTTCTATGATAACTAACTCAGCTTAGTCAAAGTTACAGAACAAACTTAGGTGATAATTTGGTAATTAAATTAAATATGTACATTTGTAATCAAAATGTATAACAAAATTACAAACTTTCTTTGAAATAATTGTTGGTGTGAGTTATCTGTCATGGTGTGTATAAATATTTTCAAATATTTATTCCAGTTCTGATATGTTAATATGAAACTTAAATAATAAGCAAATAAACTATTGATGATAACATTATTGATAAATTAAAGAAAATTGACTGAATTATTTAGCATTCAATAGTTGAAGTGTTGAATAGTTGAAGTAACTATTGAATGCTTAATAATTCAGTCAATTTTCTTTGATTTATCAATAATGTTATCATCAATAGTTTATTTGCTTATTATTTAAGTTCCATATTAACATATCAAAACTGGAATAAATATTTGAAAATATTTATACACACCATGACAGATAACTCACACCAACAATTATTTCAAAGAAAGTTTGTAATTTTGTTATACATTTTGATTACAAATGTACATATTTAATTTAATTACCAAATAATCACTTAAGTTTGTTCTGTAACTTTGACTAAGCTGAGTTAGTTATCATAGAAGATGTATTACAATTATTTATATTGTTACATTGAAATCTAATTATTTAAAGTTTGTTAAAGTATGCCAATATTAATACATCAAATAACTTTGATATCTAAATTTAAAATTAAAAATTTTTAGACATTTATTAATATCAGCTTATTTCATAAAACTAGATAACTTAACTTACAGCTTAACTTACAGCATTTAAAATAGAAGAAGAACTGTCACACTATAAAATACATTTGTCAAGTTTACCTCTAAAATCTGATATATAACACATAAAAAACTCATTGTCTCCAAGTAAGAGATGTAGTTCTTTTAAAATCCTCCCTTTTTAAATTTAATGTCTGTTTTGTCCCCCCGTTTTTTAAGTGTTTTCTGTGTGTTTTCTGTGTGTCTTAAAGTGTCTCAATTTTAATTTTTAACTTTATATATTGGACTTTACAACAATTTGCCACATATTGTAACATCACTTTATCAAAGAAATTTGATAATTACAAGCTGATATAATTGCACACCTACACAATTTGTACATCTATTCTTATTTATTGTCTCACAACTGTAACCTTCCAAAACAAAAACAAAAATCTCAATAAATAACACACATTTCATAAATATATCTCCAGAGTAAATATAAATATCTTTAAAGAACTTAATGTTATAGAACATTACTTTCATCAAACAAACAATTACATTTACCTATCTCTACTTCATTGGATAAAATCTGTCTCCTCAAGAACTTCTCCGTTTACTGTTAAACAATTACAATAGTTGACTTGAGTTCTCCAATCAACAATACAAGATAGTTTGAACCATGTTCTTTCAACCATCAATTAATAGAGTACCGGCATGTAAGTAATGTTTTATTTATTTGTTTATTTATTAATTCATTACAGTTTAATAGACTATTTTACCAATTTGTGGGTATTACCTTGTCTGCTTAAACATTTTATTCTTTTTTAAAAACCACAGACATGTAGTATTGGTATAATTACTGTAATTTATATAATTTATATCACCTATCTTTGTTTTACATTTATTAGACAACACCCTAATATGGGTTTATTATTTTCAGCATTTATTTAACTTTGTATCGTGACCCGAAGATGCTTTGCATATTGTAGAAAGCGAAACCGGTCGTCTGATAGTTAAATTAAATTGATTGTGAGTAAGTCTAATTTATTATTTCTTTTACCTTTTAAAATGACGAAGTTCCCCAAAATGACTGTGTTTTAAAATATTACAACTTTGGTGATCTATGTGAATTAAAATATAATTCTTGCTAATACACATTTACATACAACTAAAGTAACTTTAGTTTACCATAAAAAAATAAATCTTTACTGGACTATCGTAGGATTTGGCGTTAAACAGTCACACGTAATTTTTTCTCTGAACTTCCACGGGCTTTAATCATCCGATCATCCGAGTCAAATTGAAGCGATTTGCAATTATGATCGAACGCAAATCCCCTATTCGATGATTGATTCAGCAACTTTGACACGTACCTAATTCACTCCGCGACCTCATTCTTTTTTATTTCGGCTTGCATCCAAATTTCGGCAAATTGAAATTGATCTTTGATGTAAAAGAAATATCATTTTATCCGTTTAATTAAAAAAAGATCTAAAATAAATTAAAACCAATAGTGATTTATGTGATGGAAACATTTGGAATCAAGATAGTTAACATTTATTACCGAAACAGTAATTTATGTTATAATATAATTCTTTATATAAGGTTTAATTTTTTTTAGTTTGTATCTCTTTTTTTGTCTTTAAAACTAACACTAATAGTTTTAATTAAATTTCACAATGGCACAAGCCTACGATACCGTGTGGAGATAAAGTAATAATATTACCCCTTAGTAATATCCCAAGGGGTAATATTATATATTATATAAATTAAAGCAAGCGATTTTATGCAAAAAGATCACAAATATCATTAATGATATGCTATGTGACAGAAGTTTTTAAGTCATCATGTGCGATAAGACTAGTACTTAAATGAAACTAAACAATGGCCTCCCGCAAGGATCGGTGCTGGCACCCCTACTCTTTAGCATTTATATAACAGACGTGTCTGAAACCACATTAAAGAAATTTTGATATGCAGACGACTAAGCGTTTGCTACAAGGCATAAATAATTAAAGAATACTGCATAAATTATAACAAACAACCTGGTGACTCTTGGAAGAATATTTTCAACGCTGGAGATTGCAGACCAATGCCGCCAAGACGAAAGTGTCGTGATTTCATTTAAATAGCAGACTGGTTAACTAAAAAATAAAAATACATTTTGAAGAGGAGTCCTCTACCACACTAAACACTCAAAATATCTAGGTATGACACTCGACAGAACACTAAGCTTTAAAGAACATCTTACAAAGACGACGTGTATATCGTTGCAGAGTACTGTGCACCTATGTGACTCAACAGCCCGTACGCCAAACGTGTTGAAGCCCAACTAAACTAGGCCAACAATACCACTTAAAAGCAACCTAAATACGTACGTATTATATCAGGCACAATCATGGCCACACCAACGTACTGGCTATCAGCACTGTGCCACAAAAACCCCTCACACGCCCTCCGAAAACATGCTCTTTAAATGATACTGCCCTTTACAGGGTACTAGAGTATAGAAAAACTAACGCCAATGCTGTGCTGCGCATCCACGTTAGTATCACCGGCAGCCATAAGTAGTTCAAGAAATAACCTTCTAGATTCTGCAATAATTCTAAATAAAATAAACTTTAAGATAACTGACCGTTGGCAAGAAGAGTGGGAGAAAAATGCACTGCCTAACACTCGGAATATGCCATGTATTACAAGCAAGCTTGAAGGTTTGCACCAACTAAGATAAATCAGGGTCACACTGAACAGAACAAGAACCAACTGTGACAGATGCTTCGTCCCACTTTTCAGGCGAGAAAAAATACTCTCCCTAAGCTGCGATTGCGTTGCTGCAAGACAAACGGTTAAATATTTAGTGGAAGAATGCCCGATCAGATCCTACAATGGCAATCCGTCCGATTTATTATATTTTGTTAACTAAATGTTTGTTGGTAAACAATAATTATGGTTATCTACTTTTTGTTATGTATTGTACTCTTTATTTATACAGAAAACTTAACTGTACTATAGCCGTATGCTAAATAAATATATAAATAAATACATATCATGACAATGAGATAACATTATAGAAAAGGTAATGAGTTTAACCACTAAAATAAAAAAGAAAGGAATAAATCTTGTAAATATTAGAAAATATTTAGGTTGGTGATTACGTCAAAAATATAAATAAATTCTTCTTTTCCTTTTATGTTGTAAAGCTCTTAAAATCGTTCCTTTGTTGTATTTAAAATATTGAACCTGTCCTTACAAGTCGGGAGAAATACTCTTTATTAACCATGCAAAGTTAATGTTTCCTTCCTTTTGAAAGCACGAAAAAGTCTTTGTCTCAAGGGCACACTTTGGTTTTGTCTGCGGTATTATATTTCTAAGCTTCACCAAAAACGGGAAAAGTTTTTATCAGTTTGGATCGAAAAATCATAAAAATGTGAAAATAATAAAAGGCCGATTTATTTTTAAAATGTATTTTAAAAACATGTTTAATGAGCTGCTGTTTAGAAACTGTAACAGATATTTTTAAAAATCATACAATTTAAGAAAGATAATGAACTATTTAATATATAATAATATATATATATATATATATATATATATATATATATATACATATATATATATATATTTATATATATATATATATATATATATATATATATATATAATATATATATATATATATATATATATATATATATATATATATATATATATATATATATATGTATATATGGGAACGTACTATACTATAAAGGAACTGAAGAAGAATCATTAGCTGGTGTCGGTTTTCTTATTTCTAATCAGCATGTCCATAGATTAGACAATATATTGGAATTTCAGAAAGGATCGCGGCTCTAACAATGGACATAAATAAAAATATAAGTTTAAAGATCATACAGATTTACGCCCCTACATCATCACATACGAATGAAGAAGTGGAGATATTCTATGAATCATTGACACAAACAGTGAACAAATACAAAAACACCTACACAATCATTATAGGCAACTTCAATACCAAATTAGGGAGAAAACTAGAAGAATCAGAAAATAAAATCGGCAACTTTCGATATGGAACACGAAACGAAAGAGGAGAAACATTGATGACCTATATGGAAACGAACGGTCTATATGCGATGAATACCGTTTTCAATAAAAAACCACAGAGAAAATAGACGTGGATTGCACCCAATGGTTCAACAAAAAATGAGATTGATTACATTCTATCCAAAGAAAAGAACATTGTACAAGACGTTACAGTCATAAACATAATTTCCGTAGGAAGTGATCACAGAATTGTTAGAGCCAAAATCAAAATTAACGCCACAACAGACAGACAAAAATCTAAACCATCTAAAAAAGAGATAGATACAGAACTTCTTAAAGAACGCAAAGAGCAATACATAAACCAGCTAAAAAGAAGTGACATATCACAGCTAAAGGGTTTGCAACTAGACTTATTAAATGATAAAATAACAACAGAACTACTAGAAGCAGGCCTAAAGATTGCTAATAAACAAAAGCGAACACAACAAAAAATTAGCACTAAATTACAAGAAATGCTAAAAAAAACGACGACAACTACTGAATGATAACAAAAGAAATACAGTGGAGTTTACCGAATTGAACAAAACCATAAGAAAACAAATAAAGGAAGATTTAAAGAAATACCAAGAAGATCGCATTAAGAAAATCATAGAGAAGAACAAAAGTTTAAAAACAATGAAGACAAATATAGGAAAAAGAAAACTAATCATGCTTAAAGCTGAAAACAATGAAGAAAGAGATCTAGGAGAAATAGTAAAAATCACAGAAAGATATTACACAGACCTATACAGTTCTAAAAATGACCCACCACTATCATCTAAACAGAATCTCTCAAGGAAAATACAAAATGTTGGCTCAGAGATATTACCAGAAATAACTGAAGATGAAATCGAAAAATCCATAAACGACATGAAAAGAAATAAAGCGGCCGTTGAGGACAAAATACTGGCGGAACTGCTAAAAGAAGGAGGAGACACGATAAAAAAAATGCTAAAAATACTGTTCAACAAATGTCTGTTTGAAGGTAAAATACCTAAACAATGGAGAAATGCCAACACAATCTTAATACATAAGAAAGGAGACCGAACAGACCTAAACAACTACCGTCCTATTTCCCTTTTGTCACAACTATATAAAACCTTCACAAGAATAATAAACAACCGACTAACCTATAAACTTGATAACTACCAACCAGTGGAACAGGCCGGATTCAGGAAAGGATACAGCGCAATCGACCATCTACATGCACTTAAAATCTTAATTGAGAAAACCAATGAATACAACCTTCCGCTGTACTTAGCATTCGTAGATTATAAAAAGGCTTTCGACAGCATTAAACACTGGGCGGTGAAAGAAGCTCTGGTCAATAGTAGCATAGATTCAAGATACCGACAATTGATACATGATATTTACCAAAACGCAACCATGACCGTAATTCTGGACGACAAATTAATAACGGATAATATAAAAGTTAAACGAGGAGTCCGACAAGGCGATATAATTTCACCTAAACTGTTTATCTTGACCCTCGAAGATATAATAAAATCAACAGATTGCGAAAACAGAGGAATATGTATTAACGGAAAGTACCTAAATCACCTTAGATATGCGAATGATATACTCCTGATCTCCTCGGAACGACAAGAACTAGAATTAATGCTGAATGAACTTCATGAAAAATCACTGCAAAAAGGCCTAAAAATTAACTTCAACAAAACAAAAGTAATGACAAACACGGAAGACCAAGAGGCAATAAAAATACAAATGCAATGGGCAGCGTTCGGCAAACTTTCTTACGTTCTAAAAAACCAAACAATCCCTCTATACTTACAAAACAAGGTATATAACTCCTGTATAATACCGGTGCTCACCTACGGAGCACAGACATGGACATTTACACAGGCCAATTTGGATAGGACAAGGAAGGTACAAAGAGCGATGGAGAGACAAATGTTGGGTATATCACTTAAAGATAGAAAACGTAACCAGTGGATCAGAACCAGAACAAAGACAGTAGACGCGATAGAACAAGCAGCAAAACTGAAATGGAAATGGGCTGGACACAATGAACGTCTCCAAGACGGACGATGGAACAATGCCATCGAAAAGTGGCAAAGAGATCAAGAGGAAGACCACAGATGAGGTGGAAAGATGACATCAGGAAACAAGGAGGTCCCACATGGCAGAGAACAGCTCAAGATAGGGAAAGATGGAGAGAACTGGGGGAGACCTACATCCAACAATAGAAGGATAGAGAATAGAATATATATATATATATATATATATATATATATATATATATATATATATATATAATATATATATATATATATATATATATATATATATATATATATATATATATATATATATATATATATATATATATATATATATATATATAATAACCACCATTATGTGCGCATTCAGCTGATAGAATGCCTGCCCAGAACATCACCAGCGAAAGAAGGGCATGCTTGCTTTAGTTGTTCAGCTCTTGTCTGCTCCCTCTAAACACGAAAAACACAAATTTGCTGGCTGTCATTATTTAAACAGATTTTGGTCTCGTCTGAAAAAAGCACAAAACTTAAAAAATGATGAAAGAGCTGTACATATTCTTAAGCCCACTGAAGGCGGTGCAGAACATGTCTAGTTATAGCGGACGAGCTCTTTTTAGTCGATGATTCCTCAAGCCTGACTCTAAAATTCTTCTTTTTATTGTAGCCAACGATACTCCTACTCCTGTAGATGCTTGAAGTTTTTTTTGGAGGGCTGGTATAGACATAGAAGAATTGTTTCGAATGAAAATTCTGATATACTTATTCTGTTACTCATTGGTAACTCGTGGTCTACCACAGCGAGTTCTATTCTGTATCAAATGTGTCTCCAGAAACTTATTCCAGATTTGAGAAACATCACCATGAGAAACACATAATCTTTACACCATGAACCGCTGTGAATGGTGTTTTTGAACTAAAGTGATAATTCGTGCAACGCCCAACAAAAATTAAATTACTATTCATTTTAAATGAATATTTATTAAAAACTTTTTCAAATAGTTACACCTTGGTGAAACCAGATCAATTAAATGGGCATTTAAATAAAATAAAAAACCAAAAAAGGTGTGTCTTATATGAAAAAACCTAAAAATAAAGAAATAAACGAGGAATGCTGCGAAAAAGATATAACTCAAACGTTTTCACATAGAAATGGAAGAATAGGAAATGGAGGAGATTCAACTAACAAAAAGGGATAAAGCGTGGCATGATACGAGAAGTAATAATATTAAATCTACAATAGTTTGCTATGTATAAGATACTGTACATATCTTTTTGTTTAAGCGTCTTGTATATTTGGTTATTTTTTCTAATATTTTAACTTTTAACTTTTTAAGTTGACACTCAACAGTGTATAATTCACATTTACGTTATTTTACAATAAACATTAGTGGGGTAGTAATTATTATACTATCCTCCTTTAGCTGCTTTATATTTGTCATAGAATATAATAGTAAAATATTGTAACATGGGTTTTTCGTTTATATGCGATATCGTCTTTGGTAATACATCTACTGGAATAATCATAACAACTTAAAAGCATGTTGTATTCTTAACATTTCTTATTAAATATAAAGTGGTGAAGCCATTTCTCAAAACATATTTCATCAAAATGTCTGTTTCAAAATAAAAAGGAAAGATAATGAGATCTCGTTACTTCTCGAATATTTTATCGTCTTAGGAAAATTATGCTATTATTCAATATTTTTAAAAAGATTAGAAATCCCCAGACGGCAAACATAACGAGGCTATTACAAAAACCATCTAGATATTCAGTCTCAGTGCGTATTAAAAGGAGATTGTGAAGGAAAAAGATATTTTGTGAGATGTTGCCATTTTACCGAGATATTACCAACATTACCATGACGATATAGGGCAAACGGTATTGGTCGTTAGGTACACCTGCATGGGCATAATGGCGTAACTTCACGCTCTTTTGTTCTATCGACGTTTCGGCTTTCTTGTAGAAAAGACGAGAAAGGAACTGAAGGGGTGCGTTAGCGAAATAGGCGGTTAAATGTACTAAAAGTTGGGACATTTGTCTGAAATGAAGTTCATTTTTAGAAGTTGAGGGAATTTGGCGTTTGGATAACCGCAGTTTTCAACTTTTTTGATAAAATCGATACTATGGCTACGACTGAAGGAACAAGATTTATTCTTTTTGTTAGATATTTCAGTAACGAACATAATTCTAGTAAAACTTTTATTTAAAATCAAAAATATGTCCGATTCCGAGACTAAGCAGCTTATACAGCTTTATATCCGTCCTGACAAATTTATAGTTTTTAGTAGTTAAAAATTAAAATACAATCTAATTTTTAAAATATTTACAACGTAAAGTTAAAGTTGACAGTGCACTAAAAAACCTACAAACCTGTGAGTACAAAACTGCATTAAACGCTAAATCATTAAAAACTGTAAAAAAATTTCAACTATTCGTAAAAAAGATGTTATTGGGATATCTGTTATCATTTTGTTTTGCGAAAAAAAAAACTAAAATACTGTATTTTAAGAAAAAAAAAACATGTTCGCAAAATGGGAACGTTGGCATCTATAGGTCACAACATATAACAAAGTAATATCATTGCAGTAAAAACATATTTTATTCCTTTTTTTTATTTAAACATGGAGAACCCACATCAACCACCAAGGGTTATTAGTGGGGGGACATACAAAGTAGTACAGTTTGATAACTTAAAGTTTATTATAAATGTTTATGTCTTTTAGAAACTGCAATAAATACGGGATATTTGTCGTAAGCGCACTTCTCAGGTTTCCACTAATTCCTCGGCATGTTCTCTGAGGTTGCAACTGCGGATTATCAGATTCTGCACGGTGAGTTGAGTAGAGCAGTAGGTACAAATCGAAGCTGGTTCTTTATTTAGAAGGTGTTGGTATGTTAGTATTGTGTTGCCGATTCGAAGACGATTTACGATTACTTGATCTCTTCTTTTTCCTTGTTGTGGTGGGCTGGCGTCTACTCGAAGCTTTATTGTTTTCAATTTAGAGTCTGTTGCGTCCCAGGTTGCTTGCCATAAATTTATTATATGATTCATGGACTGTCGTTTATGGTCGGTGTGGGGATATTTGGTAATTTGTGGAACATTTTCATTTCTGATGGATTTTAATGCCAATTGATCAACTTCCTCGTTGCCTTTAATGCCAATGTGTAAAGGTATCCAGATAAATGTAACCTTTTTATTTATATGGTGTAGTGCATTAAGTTCATTTCTTATATTTGTGCAATAGGATGGCTAGGAAAAAGTTGATTAATTCCATGAATTGCGCTGAGTGAATCTGTGATAATTAAAATATTATTTTCAGTCGTTAAATAGGAGTTTTTGATAGCTTATAATATCGCTGTGGTTTCCCCGGTGTAAATGCTGCAGTGCTGTGGAATTTTAACGGCATATTTGTAATTTTTATTTGTGAAGGCTGCGGCATGATCATTTTCAGTTTTTTATGCATCTGTGTGGTGATTTGGATACTACTCCATAATTTCTTTGAATGTATTAATGATAAGGTTATGATTTGTGGTATTTTTTGGGTACTGTATTAAAGTTAAGTCGGTAATAGGTAAGGGGCTAAGCGATGGAGGGAAGTCTAATTTTGTGGTTATGGATAATTTGAATTCTTTTTGATTGATTCTTTCCCTAAAGGGTTTGTCTTCATATTGTTTATTTCTATACAAATTGGATGTAGGTGCGTTAATAATCTTAGAATATAATGGGTGCTTTTTATTGGAAGATATTCTTGCTGCATAATTTAAACTAAGTAGATGTCGTCTTAGATGTAGAGGGTGTTCTCTTGATATTACTTGTAAGCTGCTTACAGGACTGGTTTTGAAAGCACCGACGGCTAATCTTAGAGCTGTTGTTTGAATTGTATTTGAACTTTATTCCTTATATTATAAAAAAACTAACAACATTTAAAATAAAACTATAATTCTAATGTTACAAATAAATGTGTTAGCAAGCTGAGTAATATTTATCAAAACAAAAATTTTTAAGTAGACGCTTTTCACATTATTTAGTACACTCTAAGCGTATGTTTACCTTGGACAGACAAAGTAATAAATAGTGAAGTTCTTCAAAGAATGAACAAAGAACGGGTGCTGTTGATCAACATCAAGAGAAGAAAGTTGGAATATTTTGGTCATGTGATGAGAGGGAAAAAGTACCGATTGCTTCAGTTAATTATCCAAGGAAAGATTCAGGGCAAACGAAGTGTGGGGAGACGACGTATATCTTGGCTCCGCAATTTAAGAGACTGGTTCCAGTGCACGTCTAACCACTTATTTAGAGCAACAGCTTCAAAGATACGAATAGCAATGATGATTGCCAAATCCGTAGCGGAGAGGGCACTTGAAGAAGAAGAAGCGTGTGTTTCTTTGGCATACAGTACATCTACCTTGTGATGTACTTTTAGAAATATGATTTATTTTTTCAAATTGGCGAAGTTGGACCACCTTTTCATTTTCTTGAGCTTGCTCCAACTTTGATTAGTGCCGTAGCAACATTTCTTCGAAAATCCAAATAAGTTATGGTACTTTCAGGATTTACGTGTTGGTAGAAACGGAATGCTGCTACTACCGCTAAATTTAAGGAGTGAGAAAATAAATTCCACCACTATTTTTTTGATCTTAATCTTGGACGATAACTAGCACACATTCTATCGCAAAGGTCGACACCACCTATTCCAAAATTGTACTTATTGATCAAATTTGGTTGTGAAACTTCTTTTCTATTTTTAGATTTTACTCTTCTTGTTGCATTTTGGGGCGGACTGATGGAGAAATGATTGCTTGCCATTTGTAACTGCAGCGTTGTCAGTCCACTTGACGCAAATAACGATACCATCGGCTTTGTATTTAAATGTTCCCCGGTCTTGCTTTTTTAATATTTTTGATGATCCCAATGGATATTTATTTATTGTTTTCTCACGAACAGTTCCACATGCTTGAATACCTCTATCACACAAGCTTGTCAATAGTAAATAACTGGTGAAGAAATTGTCAAAAAATACATTATGGTTGTTAGGGTTCTCAATTACTTTTAACATTTTATTTACAATGTGGGAACGCAAAGGCATCTTTCTATCTATTGTTTTACCGCAGTATATCTCTAAATTATAGGGGAATCCATCTTGTCCGCATAACATCCATATTTTAAAACCGAATCTTATTGGTTTATTTTTTATGAACATCTTAGCCGAGTGATGCCCATGATACGGAATCATCTAAGCTGAGAGTTTCATAAAAAACTCCAAATTTTTTGAAGTTTTGTTTCAGCATATCACATAATTCTGCAACTTTTGCAACTTTATTACCAACTGCAAGGTTGGCATTATCACAAATATAAAGATAACGTTTTATAAGTCGGAACCTTTGCCGACTTATTATTTTAGAAAAAATTGGAGCCTGTATGTCATGTGCAGTAGACGAGTAATCATCCTCAGAAGGAACATGGTTATATCCGCTTATCAAAAGTAACCCCAAAAACTGACGAAGTTCTTTCTCAGAAACAGTAAAGTTGTGAATATTTTTATATCTGTGAGCGTAGAGTTCGGTATTATGACAAATAAATTGAACTAGGTATTTCAGAAGTGAAAAATATTGGAAAAATTTCGATCTCAGATTAGCCCAAGTCTTCATCGCATACTTTTGGTGGTGTGGAAGCTTGAGCTTGAATTCCAACTTTCTCACTATTTTTCCATTTACGTTGAACCGATACATTTTCTTTCTTATCTTCGTCGAAAGATTCATAAGCGTGAATTTCTACTTCACCAGGTACTTCGTCTGGTATATCAGGAATATCTAACACCTGATTGCCAATAGTATCCTCGTCGTTTTCAGTACCTTCATCAGCTGAATCAGGTGCAAGAATAACAATATCCACTGGTTCTGCGGACGTTGAAGCTTCCACATCGTCGAATGCATGTATTAGAAATCTATGCCTTCGTATAGATGATCTAAGTGTATAAAAATGTATCTAAGTATTATGTTTTTTTTTACTGCCACCAACTTACCCATAAAAACTTTTTGAATCCAAAGATATATCTATGTTTCCACTGAAACAAATTTTAAACACCACGTGTTTTCTTCTAGCAAGCTCGTGACGACTAATCCAAGCCATTACAATTATGCGCGGTCATTCTCTAGGGACCTTGAATAACAGTGTTTCGCTGTTGCCAACGTTCCCATTTTGGGACCAATGAATGTTGAATGTGACATCTTTAGAAATAAGTTACCTCAAGGTATTTTTTTGTAAATATTTCCTTTATATAATTCATTTACTGTATTTCTATTCAAAAATAAATCACAGTTCGGTACATATCGACTCGCAGTAACAACTTTAGCACAAAAAAGCAAGTGACATGATTTTGGTCATTTTACGCGGTTTTCAGATGAATCCCGTAAGTAAAAAAAACATCTCATCTAACAGAAAGTAAGACTGGGACACACAGAAAGCATATTTGTTACAATATTTGAAAATATTTCAATATTTTCTGAATTCAACTTATTTTTTACTGTGTTCCCAAAATGGGAACGTTGGCGTTTAAAAGGTTAATAACCTTTAAAATCAGACAAAAAAATCAAAATTTAAATGCAAATATCTTATCGATTTTAATTTAACTTAATAAACTTCGGACTTCAATACGAAGTTCATCCACGATTTTATACTTTATACATTTTTGTGTACTGAAAATGTCATATGAGATAAGAAGAAAAAAGAAAAGCTAAACTAGGGTGCATTCTTGTAAGAATCGAATTTTCCTTATTACAAAAAAATTGTTTGGTTCCACGATTTTATCCCTTTATAATTTAATGAATTGATAGAGTAATATTAATGCTATTTTTAAAAAATTTGGCATGAGGATTATATGTGCCCTAAAGGTATTAATTGAACGTAAATATGTAATGTTAATGACAAAACAAGACAAAATAAGGAACCAAGACCTAAGGAAAAGAACAGGTATCACTGATGTTGTCGAACGTATAGCCAAGCTGAAATGGAATTGGGCAGGTCACATAGCGAGACTAAAAGACTCAAGATGGACCAGAAAACTAATTGACTGGCGCCCAAGAGAAGACAAACGCAGCAGAGGACGACCACCAATACGCTGGATGGACGACATTAAACGAATATACAAGAAGTGATAACAAGACACACAGAACCGTGAAGAGTGGCGAAGAATGGGAGAGACCTATATACAGCAGTGGACAGAAGAGGTTGCATGATGATGTAATGTTAATAAATTAGTGTCCGTGACACTTGAAATTTTGTTAGTTTTCACGATAAGGAAGCTGCAAAAAAAGCATACCCACAGGTTGAGAAAAAGAAAAATTATACCTAGTAAAAGTTGCGAAAATTTTTCAGCATCGGTACGTAATTTTTTTCCTTATGCCGTTAAAACTTAATTTTAATTTTATCACAGTGCCCCGCATAACTATACAAGTTGTTCAATCGCAAATTAGTCCATTAATTTGTAATCTTACATTATTCTTAATTTTCTGAATTTGTATAGTTACCGTATATAACTGAAACATATCGATTTTAAGTATAGTTTGTTCAACTTTCTGCAAACTATAGATTGCCTATATATTTTTTAGGGGAAAAGAACTAAGAACCAGCCAAAAAGAAGACAATGCAAACAGAAATTAACCAATCAACACAAAGAAATGATCTAGATTTAAAGAAGCGAATGCAGTATTTGGTTTTGAACAAAATCAGACGCTATTTTGCTATTAATACTAGTAACAAAAGAAATATGGTTAAATTGACACGCAAGCTGTACAGAATGAGTTAAAAAGTATGATAAAAGTTTAATAAAAAATAATTCACAAAAATCAGCTAACACAATGTGAATAAATGATAAAGGTGATATATTTCATGTATAATTATATGATATCAATTAAAATGTGTAAGATAACGGTACCCACCTATATTATAAATTATAAAAGTAGAAATAAATTTAAAAAATTTTATGTAAATATGAAAAAATTTAATTATGTAAATTAAGTAAAAATAATATTAAAAATTCTAAGGAACTTTTTGAAAATAATAAATTAAAATAAAACAACACTATTACATTACTACATTAAATAAAATTAAAAGAAGAAAAGTTATAATTATTTATTGCTATCAGGCTCGAAGGACCAAATGTTTTGTGTAAAACGTCGCTAATAAAATGATTAGAATAGTAACAAAAAAATGCAATATTTTGATTTTAAATAAATTAGCAATTAATTGAAATATCACGAAAATACTTGGCGTAACTCATTAATGTTATCTGTACAAAGAAAACAACTTACCATTTAAATATGGTGTATTATTTGTAGCAAGTTGCCGGTGCACCGTTCGCGTCTCCGATAAGCTCAAGATGTTTACAGTACCATGTCGTCTCGTTTCGATCTCGCTGTTTCCTTGGTATGAGAAAGGCACAAACCCTCTTACTACTCTTCTTAGGTAAGCCGGAGCTTAATGGGGCAACTGCATCCCCATAAATCAACGCTATTATATTGCGCTTTCTATTGGCAATAATTTAAATAAATGGTTCACAGAAATTTGTTATTTTGTAGCGTTTTCTGTGCTTTTGAGGCAGTTGACAAATAACAAGGACAAGTGAATTTATTTGAACTTAACAACAGTGTTAACCAGTTTAACAATAAGACTTTACTGAATAGAAGAAAAATAATATACTATCTTTCAAAGTAAATAGGTAGTAAGAATATATTATTAAACAAGATCATATTATAATACAGTAAAAAAATATTAAATGTAAAATATGTAAATAAATAATACTAAATACTTTTCCAATTATGAACTAGTATATATCATATAACTGGAATTATATTATTGCTGTTTGTTTCGTACCAGAAGTCCAATCGTTTAACGGGCGTAGGAAATTTCGACACTAAGCAGGTAGCGACTAAAATTTAATGGCAAATTTCGACACCAGCCCCAATTCCCGTTTTTATCTTACAGGTATATTCGACACCAAATAAATATAGCTGCGACATAAATAAAATACCATAATTAATTAATTTATTTATTTTAATAAAAGTAATGTGCATTTTATTTCTTTATAACTGTAATAATATCTAAATATAATACAACTAGTACCTAATTTTTGTACATTTTACCGTTAATATACTTGTATATAATGATTTATTTGCTATTATAGGAATGATAAGATACAGCTTTTATAAAATCTAACCTACGTATTTGTTGGGATCGTAGTTTATCCATCATTTTCTCCAAAAATGCCAATTTAGCCTTAACAGTAGTATCTTTGATTTTTGCTGGTATATGTAAACTATTTATTTTGACATAAGTGTCTACTTGAAATTCTTTTAACTTTTCAATAAAAATAAAAATAGAAGGATGTGTTGAATAAAAAGAAGAATTAAATCTCGAATGAAAGGATTCACAGGCATTTGTGGTCCTCGCAATAGACGGAATCTGATTAGACCATATGTGTGGTGGAAATAGAGCGCTATCGAAAATGTAATTTTCCAGTAAATAATCTGCATATACAGGGTGAGTCATGAGGAACTTTACATACTTCTACCATATATAGAGTCCTTCAGGGAGTATATCATGTGGCCACTAAAAAATGTCAACTCCTCTTCTTTATTAATTAACAGGGTGATTTGTGTAATTGACCATTTATTTCATTTTACTGTAGTGTTTATACGGCTCATTTGATTTTTTTAATTTTTGCATGATACAGTACACTACTATCAAGCATTCGACTGGTATTAGTTAAACTAAAAAATTCCAGGACTGGCTTTGGAAAAATTAATTTAGGGATTTGCATTAAATATTACACCCTGTATATATTTTTTTTAAAATGCAATAAGTGATTTTTAAACTACATAAATAGCCAATAAAAACGACATATGCGACAATGTTGTCGCACTTTTATTAAATTTTTAGTGAACGATCAAATCTTACCAAAAATAGAACAACCATAATGAAGTATCAAATTATAAGGTAATTAATTTAAACAAATGTTATAAATTTCAAACATTTTAATTGAAATGATAAACTGAGTCACTGCACAACAAAAAACAGTAACTACTAACAATAACGAAGAACAATTTAAAAAAAACTAAAAATATGTACATAGTTATGATAAACCCATAAATTAGAACTGGAAAAGATACAATAATGGTAACAAAATAAAAATAATTCAAAATAGATTTTCGAAATGGAACCCTGCAGCCTGTACACATTTTTGTTGCCGAATTGTTAATTGACGTATTGAATTACGGATACTCTGGGGATCGTTTCTAATAGTATTACAACAATGTATAATTCTATCAATTAATTGTTGTCGGTTATTAATATTCACTGCGTAAACTAGTTGCTTCAATCGTCCCCAAATATGGTAATCAACGGGATTGAAATCAGGGAATCTTGAAGGCCACGAAATAGGACCTGCACGTCCTATCCACCTGTTGCCATAAACATTATTGAGATGTTGTCTCACTGCCGGTAAAAAGTGTGGGGGTGCCCCATCATGCTGAAAATACATCCCTCGGATAGCAACGTTCGCGTTGGCAAGCAAATTTGGCAAAATATTTTGTAGAAAGTTCAAATAGACCTGCCCTGTTAAAGGACCATCAAAAAAGTGAGAACCTACTAATTGGTTATTTATGACACCAATCCACACGTTAACCGAAAACCTTAACTGAGAACGACGTTCTCGAATAGCATGGGGATTTTCTTCTGCCCACACATGTGAATTTCGTGAATTATTTATCCCGTCTCTGGTAAATTGGGCTTCATCTGTAAATAGTGTCCTGTATAGCGTTGGTCGATTATTGTTAATCCATCTACAAAATTCCAACCTATCGATCTCATCTCCAGCATGTAGTCGCTGAACCATTTGAATGTGATATGGGTATAGATTATTTTTTTGTGAGACTCTGCTTACTTTTGATTGAGTAACATTGAATTCTCGACTTACTTGTCTAGTGCTTATTGTAGGGTTTATAGTAACGGCGTCCATAATGTCATCTTCCTGCGCTTCATCTACATGTCGCTCTGTTGTTCCACTAGGAAAAGTGCCATTTTCTCGCAAATAATTAAAAACCGACCCAAATGTTGGATGACTGGGAGTTCGACGATTAGGAAATCTCCTGCGATATTCTCTACTAGCAGCCCTACCATTCCCATTACAGAATCCATAAACAAATATTATGTCTGCCTATTCTGTGGTCGAAAACTGATGTGGCATTTTGAACGAAAGTAACAAAAGCTCTACCAAAACTAACACAATGTACTTAACGTAGATATGACAGAAGAAATATGTATTCTTGTACACATAAATAACAATTGATAATGACAATAATGGCAATGGGTATAAAATATCAAGAGACGTCAAACGGTCAACGCCAACTTTCATTTTAAACTTTTTTAGATTTATTTTTATTTAGTACAGTTGATGCAATGTATTATTATTTGACATAAAATTTTAATCATTTACAATCAACAAAAACTAACACATACAAGAGGTTTGACTTTTAATCAATTTAATTTATTATTTATCGAAAATAATGCCCCAATACGATCTATGAGTAAAAATTTAAAATTGAAAAACAATTGATTCTATCGTAGAGATAATACAAAGTGACAGTAAAGATGTTAATTTTCTACGTATTAGATTATGTTGTAGGAATTGTAATTTTAATTAAAATGTTTGAAATTTATAACATTTGTTTAAATTAATACCTTATAATTTGATACTTCATTATGGTTGTTCTATTTTTGGTAAGATTTGATCGTTCACTAAAAATTTAATAAAAGTGCGACATAACATTGTCGCATATGTCGTTTTCATTGGCTATTTATGTAGTTTGAAAATCACTTATTGCATTTTAAAAAAAAATTATACAGGGTGTAATATTTAATACGAATCCCTAAATTAATTTTTCCAAAGCCAGTCCTAGAATTTTTAGATTTCCTGGACACAAATCACCCTTTTGATTAATAAAGAAGAGGAGTTGACATTTTTTAGTGGCCACATGATATGCTCCCTGAGGGACTCTACATATGGTAGAAGTATGTAAAGTTCCTCATGACTCACCCTGTATATAAAGTGTTGCGTTTATAGGTTTATATAACATTAAATCATAAAGAAAGCATTCTTCAACTTCTGCTGGATTTAAATAAGTTAAACCAAACGTATGCCTTAACCATTTTCCAATTTCTGAATTTGTATCCTTATATTCTTGTACCAAACCCAAAGATTGAATTTTTTTAAACCAGTTTTGGTGTAAGTGAAAACGGCGTCCACTAATTTTTGCATTGGGCCACATATACAATAAAGCACAGTGAATTGCTTTTTCAAAGTCCACAAATATTTCAGTTGGCTCTAATGATAATTGAAATGTTTCAAACATCTTAGACCTTAATACAGAAAATAAATTTTTGTATGTCATTGACAATTTGTCCTTTAACAAACAGTATGCTAAAGGAACATAATGTCCATTTTCCAAGCCATGTATAGTAAATAGTTGTAGAAAATATTTGGTACTGTATGAAAATGTACCATCCATATACACAGTTTTTAATTTACACAACAAACGAATATTTGTCTCGCATGAAAATATAATTACATTTAATTCAAGATGATTTAAAAACAAAAAACTTTCATTGCGACAAGTTTTAGGAGAATAATTACTAACCGCGTTATGGACTTCTGATATGCTTGTTGGTAACGGACCTGGTAACAGTTTACGACGACAGTTGTAAATGTTCTTTCTTATGTCAGGAACCGTCAGCAAATTGGCATCACACTCAGCAACAGCAGTTCTTGTAATTTTGGCAGGCTTTTCCGATATTGGGCTTTTCTTTTACATGTATTGGTTACCATCTTTACTTCAAGCTTTTTTGGATCGGCTTCATGATTATGTACCAAATCACCTCTTGTGATGGTGAGGTCCTCACAGCCTATTGTAAACACTTTTGCGGAACACTTAGTGTTTCTTTGGATGCAGCGCCAAAATATCTCGCCGCTTTTTAACACTTTCTGTTTCGAGAACGAATGATGCTCCACCACTAATTAATCTCGACCACGGGAACTTTTTATCAAACTCATTTTTTAAATATCCGTATACGTGCACAAGTCAACGTCAAACAAGAAATAAATTACAACTGAAATAATTTAGTCACAAGTACACAAGTGCCACGCCCCCGCCGTGACAATAAATATTGGGAAAACCCGCTTGTATTGCTTGGGTGCAAATGTCCATCGCCGCTAATTACCTACCTACCTGCTTTACGCCGCGGTGTCGAAATTTCCTATAATAAAATTTGACCCTTCGATTACCCCATGTACAAAGACAATTTGGTGTCGAAAGTTCGCCCGCCGCGTTGGACTTCTCTTTAAATTCAATTTATATTTCAAACTCCAAAGATGCTTAATATTAGAATGTTCATTATTAGTATATTGCTGAAAATACGCCATAAAAAATATCAATAAACGCAATTAAATATATTGATTTGCCGATGATTTGCCAAGTCCGTATATTTTAAATTAAAAGATATTTTTGCTTTGGATTTTGTACTTTGTACCCGCATCCTGAAATAACTGCATAAGAGAGAAAATAAATATACCGCACTTTCATTTACATGATATGTTTGCTTGGAATACTAAAAATTTTTACATATTGCAATCTCCTGACACTATGTGGATACCGAGTGGCAACAGCCGGAAATAAAAACAAATTAATGGCTCTTGTGTATGTGACCTACTTCTTGCTGATTTATAATTTTATCACACAATGGAGTTTAATTTGTCTTACGTTAAAAAATATTTTTTAAATTAACGTTTTTATGGTAACTAAAATGAAACAAAACGTTTGTCATAAATGAGAACTCCAACTAATTGAAACTCCGTATTTTCAGTTAATTTTCTTTGCTCATCGCAAACATTTTAAAGTAAAAAAACTTCTGTAGGCATTCCTGGAGAGAAATATACCTTTTTAGATGCCACATAATTTTAGGTAAACAACATCAACAAAATAAGTATGACAAAAGTAACAAAAAGTGGGAAAAAGGATGAAATAGCAGAGATGAAAACACTTAGAAAAAGTGATGGTAAAACACTATGAGACAGAGCTAGAAGTACATAATATGTACGACGTAGATGCAAGGTGGAAAACATTAAAAACTAGGTAAGAAATAAAAGAGTAGAATGGAACGATCATAAAGCCGAATGACAACAAATATAGTAGTAAAGACGGCAAAAGACGGTTCCCGAATGGAAAGACGATTAGTAGAAAGACCACGTAAACTATGGAAGGACAACTTACTGCAGGCACATTGAGAAACAGACATGAAGACATGAAAGGGTCTTAATTTTATATAATTAAGTGTTGTGGATGTAAAGTAATTTCTGGATTTTAAACATAGAAATAGGTTTTTTATCTTGAACAAAGATGACAGACCGTGATAAATTTTATCAACATTACATAACATCATTGATGATACAACCTCATTAAGTTTCTCCCTGATGAAGGACATAACCAATGTCGGAAAGCTTGGAATAAAAATTTACAAGAGTACACGTTTCATTTTTTATTGCTGCAAACCCAATATTTAATGTTTACTTATATATATATATATATATATATATATATATATATATATATATATATATATATATATATATATATACAGCTTTATGGAGTTTCTTGAACCATACTATATTTAATATAAAATTAGTATTTCTTGGGTTAAGGTTCAATAAGCGACATTAAATTTGGATCTAGATTTAATTGTGCCATTGAAATCAACGTTTTGGCAGGTAACCTTGGCCGCATTAAGATTCTAAAATGTACAAGATTGAGAATAAAAAGTTATTGTAAAATGTATAAAAAAAACTTACCAAAACGTAAAGCGAGATACTGACATTAATAAAATTGACATAGAGTAAAAATTAATATCTGATATTTTATGGTTTACTGTCATAAATATAGAATTATTTTTATAAGGACATGGGTTATTGCACCACAATTCGCTCGACAATATATACTTATTAAATATACCTACCTAGTAAATAATTCTATCTATTTACCTGTTAAGTAATTGTATAAGAACAGAATACTTTAAGTATTTGTTGAAAATAACAATTATAAGTTAAATTATTTACTTTACTTTCAATATTTTCTCACTATTATTAAAGCCACCTAGTATTTTATTCCATTTTAGAGCCCCAAACGACTGGTGGGAGTACTAGAAGACTTTTGCAGGGTATTCATCTCATCTGAATTGTAAATTATCAGCGTTAATTGAGCTTCTGAAATCGAAATACATGCAGATTTTATGCAAATATTTCGCCGAACAGGAGACAGAGGACACAAAGCCCTTATTTGTTGGCGTAATATTTGCATTCGGTCTAGCAGGTTACACTTTTTGTTATTGATGATGATTAATAGTAGTTTCGATCAGCCTAAGTTTTGAAATTAATTCTCAGGATCTATTTGATAATTCACTTTACAAAGATATCAGACTTGCCGATTACGTTTATCGATTTACATTGGAACACAAGCTTCCCTGAACATCTAACGGCATATGTCAATAACGATTGTGGTTATGGTATGTACATTTGCTTAAAATAGAAAGCTCTGATATAAAAAAAAAATGCTAGACAAATGTATACAAAATATTAGTTAATCCATCAAAGCCTGAATTAATTTTTTTGTTAAACTGGTGCTTTTTTATCAAGTTTAGTTTAGGAAAAATACAAATAAGCAGAAAAACCTATTACATTTTATTTTTTTATTGAATATATTACATTACAAACTTTGACCATATGGTAACATTAGGTCAAAACACTATAAAAATATTATAAGATTTCTTCTTCTTCTTCTTCTTCTTCGTCTAGCCATTCACGTCCACATCTGAACATAAGCCTCTTTAAGTCTTCCTTTCCATTGTTTTTTATTGTACGCTACTTGTAGCCAATTTTTCCCGGCAGTCCTTTTCAGATCATCTGTCCATCTCATAGGAGGTTTGCCTCTGGGTCTTTTGTGTTGGTATGGTCTCCAGGTTAAAATTAATCTGTGCCATTTGTTTAGATCGCTCCTATACAGCGTTCCACGTTAAGAAAATAACATTGCGGAGATAGGGCCATGTATTTCTTATGGACGATAGAAGCGCAGCGATGCCACGATGAACATAAGCACGATTCAGGATTGTATAATTTGTATTTTCGTTTTCACAGACATAATTTAAATAATTGTTTTTTAACGTAATTGACCAAAAGTGTCCATTCGAAACAAGAGATGAAAAGTAGGGAAAACGATTTTAATTAAATAAATAGTATTTAAAAAAGATAATTTTATTTTATCTTTTTTTAATTATAGTAACGACAGTTTATTTGTTTTTCGGTAAGAATATCATATACCATAAATCATAGAAATCAGTAGAAAATATTGCTTAGTTAAATCATGCACTTTGCCGGCTATTAAAGATTTAAAAGCAAATAAACGGACCGCTTGGAATGCATATATCTAATTACTAATTGCAATTTAAAATAATACGGTGTGCGTATGTCAGCGATTTTATGTCGTTCTCTGAGACTACATAATGATAATAAGGCTTTGTGGTTCTTCAGTTGTTATTCTGACTTTACAGTTAAATGTTAATTGAAAATGGAAATTCGAAAAATATATCGACAATCTAGTAAACCGCATGCCTGAGAGTCTTGGCAACACTGATCTCCATAAGCCTAATGTTATTTTCTTAACATGAAACGCTATATAGCTATGTACATGTCCAGCGTATTCCCATTTCAACTTTAATGATTTTTGCACCACATCGGTGACTTTGGTTTTCTTTCTTATCCATGTGTTTGTTTTCTTGTCCTTAAGTGATATAACTAGCATTGCTCTTTCCATCGCGTGTTGAGTGACTCTAAGTATATTCATATTCTTTTTTGTGATTGTCCATGTTTGTGCCGCATAAGTTAATATCGGAATAATGCATGCATCAAAAACTTTAGATCTAAGATGTAATTGAATTTGTTGATTTCTGAGTATATGCTGCCCAAGCTAACTTTCTTCTTCTTTTTATTTCTTCAGTTTGAATTTCCCTATTTAGTATTATTTTTTGTCCTAAGTATATATATTCTTCAACTTTTTCTATAACTTTATCGTTTATTATTGTCACGGTGTCTTCGGAGTGCATGACTTTTGTTTTGTTTAAATTCATTTTCAGTCCTATTTTAGAAGATTCGGTATGTAGTTCTAAAAGCATGGTTTGCATTTCTTGTAGGTCAGTAGCTATTAGGATTATGTCATCTGCAAATCGTAGATTACTGAGGTAGCGGCCATTGATGTTTATTCCCTTATATTTCCATTTTAGGTTTTTAAAAACGTCCTCCAAAACTAAGGTGAACAGTTTGGGTGATAAAGTATCTCCCTGTTTGACTCCCCTGTTTAATGGTACAGGGTTCGTGTGTTCATTTTCATTTAGGTAGTATGTAGCTGTAGCTTGGTTCATAGTTTCTTTTAATAAGTTAATATATCTGCTGTCTATTCTACAATTTTGCATTGCGTTTATTACGGCCGTGTGTTCTATGGTATCGAAAGCTTTTTCGTAGTCTACAAATGCTAGGAAAACTGGAAGCTTGTATTCGTTACATTTTTCTATTAATATTTTTGTGGTTAACAGGTGATCGGAAGTTGAATAGCCTTCTCTAAAACCTGCCTGTTCATATGGATTGATTATTATAAGATTTACTCTTTATGAAATATGGCAAAGCATTGAATGCAGAGTCCAATATCGCATTTCTCACACTGCGTACGTCCTGAGCTGCACCCTTCTCCTGTGCACTGCCTTTGTTTTTTGTTAGGAACGGGTATAATGAGATGGTTAACCCATTTAGCGCCAATGGTGCGAAAACGCACCATTTTTTTGTAGAATTTTTTATTGGGAACACGTTAATTTTTTTAAAATCTTTTTATTTTTTTAGCAACCAGAAAGTATAAGTGTAACTAAATTAAATTTTCTCCAGTTTCCAAAACTCATTTTTTCTTTACAAAAATATTTTCTAAATATCCGACATTTTTAGTCCTTCGACACAACTTTATTTTTAGTGTAGTAATTTTATTGCTAAAACACTTTTGTGGTCAAATAAATTGAAAATTGATATTTTTAACCTATTTGTACATCAAGTGATATAAAAATAAATAAAAAGATTTTTTTGAGTCATCAAATTTTGTGAACCGTTGGCGGAAGTCGACTTAGAAACTTGTCTGGTCATATTTTGAATTAGAAAGACGGGTATTCTGGTATTCAGTTTTGTTATAATCTAGGGTTGTGAGGTTGTGTAGTGTCGTAGACAATATTTCGGATTCTCAATCTCAGTGATAATGATTGTCAGAGATTGCCTTTACCTATTAGAACAATTTGTTGGATGAAAGGCGTAGTGGTGTTGGGCCACGAAAAAGTAGAAATAAGAGACAGTATGAAGTAGGCAATTAATGTCATGTTAGTGTGTTGAAATTGTAAGTTTATTATCATTGCATATATAATATTTAAGTAACTGTAATACTGTATTCTGTATAAAATAAAAGCAAATAAAACCGAATCCAACCTACGCAAACCTAAACCTAGAACATAAAACAGGTAGTTTTCTGGTGGTGCGACAATGATGATGGGGTCGCAGAAATAACTATAATACCTCCGGACTGTGACGAATTGACAGATGAAGAAATGATTAATGATGATGTTGTAACAGGTAAACTATTTACTATTTTTAGTTTCATATCAAATTTTACATGACGTTGTAGGTAACAATGAGATTCGAGAGATTGCCGGTACATTTGAGATTTCTGCTAAAGATACCGTTCTTCGGGAACCTTCCACAAGTAAATCCGAAATTACCGGCTTTGTAGAGATTCCTACTAGGAAGTCATTCGACGTTGAACCAACAACTAGCAAATCAAATAAAAAACGTAAATTATGTAGTGTGACAACTCCAAAATGGTCTACAATAACTGATCCAACATTTTCATCAGCACCACAGTCACATGAAATTGAAAAAGGGATAGAATATGAGAACCGTGTCGCTGGAAAAACCCCTTACGAATGTTTCCAGCTCTTCTTCGATGATGAAGTTTACAACCTTATTATTAATTTTACTATAACATATGCCCACGATAATAACTGTCACGATTTTCATTTGACAAATGCATCACTGAAAAGGTTTTTGGGAATACTCATTCTTACAGGATATCACACCTTGAAACAAATTGATATGTACTGAAGCAACGACCAGGATAAGAAGATGACATTCATTAGGAACTGTATGAGTAGAAATCAATTTCGGCATATTAAAAAGTATATTCACGTAGATGATAATACCGTGTTAGATAAAAATGATAAATTTGCAAAACTTTGCCCCTTTTTCGACAAAATGAATCGAAAATTCCTGCAATTTGGTATTTTCGCATATAATTTATCTATAGACAAAGAAATGGTACCATATTTTGGAAGGTACTCTGCAAAAATGTTTCTATGGTGCCTCTGTTCATCTGATGGATACCTATTCCAGTTTATCCCCTACGGTGGTGCTAGCACAATAAAATCAGATTTAGGCTTGGGTGCTGATGTAGTATTAAAATTACTAAATGTTGTAGAAACTCCCTCTAACCACAGGATATTTTTTGACAACTTATTTTCGTTTTATAGACTGTTCACAATATTGAAAGGAAAGGATATTTATGCAACTGGCACAGTGCGAGAAAACAGGTTTGAAAAGTGTCCACTGGAAACTTCAAAAATTATTTCTAAAAAAGATAGAGGGTCGTTCGACTTTGTTTGTGAACAAGAAGCTGAGGTGTGTGTAGTTGGATGGAATGATAACTCATGATGATCGCAAGCAGCGCAAAGAAGTAAATATCCCCATGCCGAATGTTATCCAAGAATACAATAGATGTATTGGCGGCGTTGACTTATATGACAACGGCTTTGCGAATCACAGGATTGCTGTACGAGGAAAGAAATGGTGGTGGCCACTGTTTAAAAACGTAATTGATAGTTCCATTGTAAATGCCTGGAAACTTTTCAGATTGACAAACAAAAGCTCCATTTTGCAAATCGATTTTCGGTCATATATTGTTGTTTGTCTAATGAAATCGGAAGATGAACAAGAAGAATCAGAACAGAGTGAGAATGAAGAAGATGAAAATTTAACTGTACCGTTGACAATAAACATGGACAGACCTTCGAAAAATAGCTTACCAGATGAAATTCGAAAAGATAAGATAGGTCATTTAGTTATAAAGCATGCAGAAAATGCAAGAAGAAGATGCAGGCAGTGTTCTAACCATACTGTTTTTTTTTTGTCAAAAATGTCAGGTCCATTTACACTCTAAATGTATTGAAACTTTTCACAAAAAATTAAATTGTGTATTTTAATTTTTATATTTCAGTTCCGCCAAAGGTTCGAAAACTAACCATTTTTTTGTTGTGACACCTATCAGTATCAAAGTGTAAAACAATTTTTTTACGAATGTTTAAGTTTATTTTACCCTAGTTAATAAAAAATATTACATATTATTGCAGTATTTCTTTGCTTGGCGGTTAATGGGTTAATACCATCGTACCTAATTTTGTCAGAGATTATGTTAAAAGATAGACTATTTCCATTTGTTGTTGGTCTACCAGGTCTAATGGGAAGGTTTTTAAATTTGGTAAGGTAAGTAGTCACAATTTCACGTCGAAAATTCAAATTAGTTGTCAGTCTTCCTTAACACTTATAAAATATCCACGTATTTTGCACTGTAGCATCAATTAACCATAAAACTATAGACCAATACCATTTCTTACTATATATATTCAGGGATTCTACAGTATTCACTGCCTTCCCTCGCTCAACCGTTTCCATCTCTCTCTGTTGTCCCATTCTCCATCGTTTAGGCCGCTCTTACTCATGGCGTCGTCTACTTCTTTCCTCTCTCCAGGATTTTTGGGGTCGTCCTCTTTTCCTCTTTCCTATGGGGCTCCATTCGGTTATTCTCTTTATCCATCTGCTGTCACTAGTTCTTCTTACATGTCCATACCACGTTAGTCTTTTTTGTTCTCTGTATGTTAGTGTGTCTGTTTCTATTGATGTTCTTTGCTTTATTTCGTCATTACTTCTCCTATTCATTCGTGTTACTCAGCAGCATCTTCGCAGGCATTCCATCTCTGTTGCTACTATCTTACTGCTGTTTTCCTTGTTTATGATCCAATTTTCAGCCCCATATGTCATAATACTTCGCACTAATGTTTTATAAATCTGTGTTTTTGTCTTTATATTTACGTGTCTATCCCACCATACTAAGTTAAGTCGGATTGCTGTTCTTGTTTGTCCTAATCTTTGTGTAATTTTTTCCTCTGTTGTTGCTTTTTTCGTTATTATAAACCCCAAGTATTTGAATTTATCCTTTCCTTTGATTGTTACGTTGTGATTAATCTGTAGATCTTCTATGTCTTCTTCACTTGTGAATAGGTACTCTGTTTTCGCGAGGTTAATATCTAGGCCAGCCTTGGTATATTCGTCTTGTAGTTTCTTCATCATGTAGTTGAGATCGTCTTGGTCTTGTGCAATCACTGCTTGATTGTCTGCAAAGCTTAACGTATATAGGTATTCGTTCCGTACCGGTACTCCCATGCCTTCGCATTTTCTTTTCCATGTAGTCAAGGCTTTTTCTAAGTATATTTTAAATAGAGTTGGAGATGTGGAACAACCCTGCAGGAGCCATTTTGTTGTGGTGAAGTCTCCTATGATTCTTGTTCCCATTTTAATGGACACTTTATTTTCTTTATAAAGGGCTTTTGTAGCTTCTATGAGTTCCAACTGTATTTCTAATTTACCATTTCTTACTACGAATACTTATACAGTATCTTGTTAAATCCTCATCCATTCTATCAGTGCCTCCCATAACCTTGTTTTACATTCCAAAAACATGTGAGCGGGAAACTTGGACGATTTTTTGTCAGAATGTAAATAACGTTTTACTTGTTGAATAAGATGCACACCATATTATGGAGCTGATACCATTGTTACGATTCATCCATTTTGTCAATATAATATCATCTTCCTTGTCAATTTTTGAAACCAAATAACCTTGAGTTTGTTTGGACATAGTTTTTTTAACGACTTGTGGTATTCTGTTCTCTTTTTCTGGTTTCGTCCAAAGTATGGCCTAGCATTTTGTTATCAAAAACCAACTTAAATAAATGTATAGGTCTCATATTTTCAAATTGTGAGTAGTTTGCTTTAGAAAAGTTAGATGGTGCTACCAAATCTCTATCGATCCAAGTTCTTTTAGTATACTTTTATCCCTTTAGTGATTTCAAAAAACTATGCATGCACTATGGTGCACCATCAAAATAACCTAGCTCGACTTCTGCTAATAATTGTCTTTTGGACAGATTATCTACAAATCCAAGTGTTGTTAGCTGTTAAAATGCAAAATCAACTAAATTGGCGTTTTTTATCATTTGGTGAGTTTATGTACCTCAATAGTTATTTCCCGGAATACATTTAAACAACTTATAATTTTTTTTTTTTAAATACTGTCATTTAGTTTCTACACCCTCCTGTTTCTTTCTACCCCATCTTAGGGTATTGTATTTTGTTTAATGAGAAATAAAAAGGCATTATTGATTTATTGACTAATTATATTTTATTTATGGCAGTTTTAAAACCAAAAAGAACTATATGAGCGTTGTTTTTTGTTATATATAGCATAAAAAACTTGCTAACTACGAACTCTGTAACTCTCAGCGTTTTCTTTAAGACCCATCAAAATTAAACCAATTTTTCTTTTTTGCCATGGACTCCAAATTCAAGGCAGACATTCGGAGTAAAAAACGGTCGACCCCTTTCACATTTTCGCTAAAAACAAGCAACAATCCAATAAACCCTTCTCTAATCCCTTAATAAAAAGGGTTAACAAAAAACCGTTCCGTTTTCGAGCTAAACGTTTCTTACATATTTATTTCTGTTTGCGAACTAATCTAGATAAAGGGAATCCAAGCTCACTAACAAACAAACGAAGTGACATATATAGCCAGAATGGAAATTAAATGCCCCTTTCGGAGCAGCGTTTCGTGCCATAAAGAACGAATCATCTTGCACTGATTACGGAAGAACAGCGTTGAAAGCCGCCTTTTTAATGGGACTTTGCAACAGTCTGCAAAACAGCAAAGCTGCTGTTAATACCTTAAATAGAAAATACTAACAAATGAATACCTTTGTGCTTCTAAGGGAACGTCTAATATTTAAATTTTGACTAATATAAAGCATATGTTTTTACCAGCGGCGTACTTTGATGCAGTTTAACAGGAAATTGTAAAAAGTGTTGAATACTTTATTGGTAAATATTTTTTATTAACCCTTCATCTGTCACGGACCAAAAAATTAATCATACTTTAAAATTTATTTTTTTAAATTTTTTAATAAATAACTGAAAAGCTCAAACCTTTAAAATAAATTTTGTTTACAAATAACTTTTTGTGGGTTGTTTTTTAACTAGTGTCTTGTTAGTAAAAAAAGTTAAAAACAAAGTGCTAATAGTTTTAATTAGAGTTTTATTAAAAAAAATTAAAGGTAGGATCAAAAGAAATTGGCTGCTAATAAAGAATAAGATTTGAAGTAAAAAATACTAATGCTTATATTAAGCTACCCTTAAGAATAGATTCTATGTCATGACATAGTTTTAATAGCCGATAATATCCAAGAACTAAATGATATGTTACAACAATTAAATGCAGTTTCAGAAGCGGTAGGCTTAAAAATGAACTACAGCAAAACAAAAATACTGAGCCGAGACCAGACAAATATAACAATACAAAATCATACCATAGAAAATGTTGAACATTATGTATATCTAGGTCATGGTATTAAACTAAGAAAACCAAATCAAGATGCTGAAATTAAAAGAAGAATACAACTGGCATGGGGCGCTTTCGGCAAATTAGCATGTATCTTGAAAAACACCTCCATTCCTGTAAACTTAAAGAAAAAGGTGTATAACACATGCATACTACCAGTTTGTACTTACGGCTTGGAGACAGTAGCCCTTACCAAAAATCTGCTAAAAAATTAGAAACAACGCAAAGAGCAATGAAACGAATCATGCTAGGAATATCGCTAAGAGACAATATTAGAAACACCGAGATAAGACGAGGAACGAAGATTAGGGATATTGATTAGGATATTGCAAAAATGAAATGGCGCTGAGCAGGTCACGTAGCCCGATATAATGACAACAGGTGGACACGGAGACCAAGGACGACAACAAGAAGCATGGGAAGACCCCAAAAAAGATGGGTAGATGACATAAGAACAGTGGCTTAGATTGGCACAAGATAGAGAAAGATGGAAGTAATTGGGAGAGACCTACATTTAGGAGTGGATGGAAAATGGTTGACAAAGAAGAAGAATAGATTAAAATTATTCATCTACATTATAATCATAAAAACAGTTACCACACAGTCCATTAGAATGTTCTAGACAGTTAAATCTGTTACAAACTTCACACCTAAACCTAGTTCTACGGTTTTTTTTGGTTTCGCAATCTTTTAAACCCAAAATGGGATTTATTTTGACTTAGTGGATCAGCTTGAACGTTTAGGCCAATAATTTCTTTTGACCGTAATCGAAGAGCTCTTGGGAGGTTGTATTGTTGGGCTCTTCGTAAAAGGTGTTCGTGAACTATTTCATATTCCAGCAGTTCTAGAAATGGACGCCGCTTTATAGATGACTAATATAAGAGTTAATTGGGCTAATCAGTTCAAAAAATAAGACTAAAGTCCAACGTCGAGTTGATTTTGCATAATTGTATGTCTTAGACATCTGATCAACAGTATCTACACCTCTTTAGTCTTATTATAATCCACAATCATTTCTGATATACCTGTTTTTTTTATCAGTATTGTCATTACGATGCATTGTGAATAATAATACTAAATCTTTGTTTTTACGAAGTACGTAGAAAACTACAGTAGCTTTTTCTTGAAACCCAAACATGGAACTTTGTTCTGGTAGTTTCAGAAAAGTTATTTCTGTAGAAATTTGTGGTTTATTATTTCTTCTTCTTCTTCTTGATGTGCTTATCCGTTACGAATGTTGGCGATCATCATGGCAATCTTTATCTTATCTGCACTAGCGCGAAAAAGCTGCACAGATGTTGTATTGAACCAGATTCTGAGGTTCTTTAACCAAAATGTTCTTCTTCTTCCTGGACCTCGTTTTCCAAATATTTTTTCTTATAGGATGACTTGAAGGTCATATAGGTCATGAAGGTTTTCATATATGGATTCGTTTCGCATAATATGTCCAAAGAACTGTAACTTTCGAGATTTGGTGGTCAGTACCTCTCGGTTTTTGTTCATTCTTCTGAGGACCTCTTTATTTGTGACCCGGTCAGTCCATGGGATCTTAAGCATTCTCCGATATAGCCACATCTCAAATGCTTCCAGTTTTCTGCACATATCTTCGTTCAAGGTCCACGATTCAACACAATAAAAAGGGATAGAGAAGACGTAGCATCGCAGCATTCTTACTTTTGTATCAAGGTGGATCTAGTTTTTTCAACGCGTGCTCTAATTTCCTATTTTTTCTTATACGCCCAATAATGGTAAGTTTAAATTGCTGTAACAATTTTTTCGCAGCAGCTAAACTTGCAAAAAAAATATCCATGGTAATATTGCAATTAGAATTACAAACTGACTCAACCGTACGACTGACTAAAGACAAGTTCGAATTATCTACATAAAACGGACTCAATGGCTGCTTACCAAGATAAACTTCCAATTTATAGATGTAGAACACCTTATCATTAACTAGTGCATACATTATAAATCCATACCTGTTTGGTTTACTAGGGATGTAAACCGGAAACGGACAGTTCCCTCTAAATCCTGCTAATAGTTTATCTAATATTAGGTATGCTGATGGATGAAAATGTTTAGGAAGTTTTGAAACAAATTCTTTAAAAATTTCTCTAAAGGCTTTACTTCTCTACTTATTTTGCTTTTTTCTGCTATGAAATAAAAAGACGTATTATAATTGCCAGGGCGTCCTTCATAAAGATAAGGAAATTCTTCTGCAACAGAGATATAAGCATCCCTCTACGATTAAGAATGCTAAGGGGTTACGTATTTAACACGCTATTATACGGTTTAGAGGCCTGGACTTTCAAACAGAATAACATAAACAATATTGAAAGTTTCGAGATGTGGTGCTACCGTCGAATGCTGAAGATAAGTTGGGTTGAAAGAGTCACAAACTTTAAAGTAATGCGAAGGATAGGAAAAGACCCAGAAATTTTGTCAACGATCAAACGAAGAAAACTCAAATATTAAGTCACCTGATGAGAGCATATAAATACGCATTACTTCAAAATATAATGCAAGGAAAAATAGAAGGAAAAAATTAAAGGAAATGGAATCCAGGCCGTAGAAGTATGTCATGGTTGCGTAATTTGAGAGAGTGGTTTAGCTGTACCACTAATGAACTCTTTAGGTCAGCTATAAACAAGGTCAGGATAGCCTTGATGATTTCCAATCTCCGATAGTAGTGGCACACGAAGAAGAAGACTTATTTTGCTATCAAAATGAATGTGGGTAAGAAGGAATTGAAATCTTCCTTCAGGCATGGTCAACCGGTAAATCTCCATGGGCATGCCATTAGTGCGAAACAGATCTTGATAATTTTGATGGCCACTTTTATTTGCACCGGATATATACAGCAACCCTATGAAGGCTTTAATTTCAGTTACATCCGTAGTCTTGTAAATTCTATTTTGTATGGAATCATTCTCTTTCGAAACAATAAATTCATTTGTATATTGCACTATTTTTTCCAAAAAATATTGTTTGGAAAAAAATATAACCATATTTTAGATGGTTCCTTAGCCCTTTGGATATCACCCTTCGATTCAGGTAAATTGCTAAAAGATTATGCTGGCGAGTTTTAACATTTGGGTTTTCGCTAACATGCTTTTTCCATCTGGATCCATCTTTGGCTATAAAACAGGATACTCGATGTCTTGTAACAAACACGTTAGTACTAATATCATTTTTAGCCTAGTCTGGATAAAAAAAGGTCGAAAAATTTTTCGCAGATATCTGAAGCTTTAAAGACATAGGTGGGGGTTACTAGATGACGAATAGATAAAAGATTATTCGTATTTTTATATTGTGTTTTGTTTTTAAAATAATAAGTTATGGTCAAAATTTGATTTTTTGTCTATATTATGTATTCTTTTTGTTGGACTGGAATAGTCTGTCGCAGTATTACTGATGATAACATAATTTTACACGTCCGGAAATCTCGGAAAATCCTCTAAAATTTAATTACCTGAAAATTAACTGAAATTTAATTTATAAAATATATAAGTATTATTACATCATTGATATAAAACGAAAAAAATAAATATTATGTTGATTTTCCGGGATTTTCCGAGATTTCACCCAGGGGGAAGGGGTGAAAATAATGTCATCATTATTAATACTGCGACAGATTATTCCAGTCAAATTTAAAAAAAAAAGTAAGTTTTTACGGTGAATTTTAAATGGACTCAATTTTTCAGAGGTTTACCATATTTTCCGGCCAGTGAAAACTATGCAGTTTTTATGGCCTATGTCCAGCAGTGGACGTGATAAATGAAGGCTGGATGATGATGATAAACGAACTTTTCTGGTCCTTTCCTGCTCCCATAAAATATGTTCAATAAGCTGATCACCTAGTTATTTACTGCCATGCTCAATCTGTTCCAACCACATGTAAACTTCTACAGGGTGCAGTAAATCATCTTCTAGATAGATCAAACTAGCATTATTACTTTTCCAAAGTAATATCAAACTAATAAATTTTTCCAGAAGGATCTCTACTTCCTTGTTTCAAATTTAAGTCAACAATTCTCCACTATGTGCTGTTAATCAACGTAAAATTTTCGGTATGATATTTGACTCCCCATTAGATTGGAAAAATCACATCTATAAACTTAAAACTATTTGTTTTAAAAAGATGAACGTTCGTAAAACCCTTGTCTACGGAACTCTTAACCAATCTAAGCTCGACTGGCTAGCCTTATCTATGCTTCTGCGTCTCGATCTGACGCAGTTCTCTTGTTCCTCTACATCCTTTTCCCCTAGGTTACTTTACTTTACTTACGTGATTAGTAGTACCATTTATACCGTTCGGTGTTGGGCCATTTATAATACAATTCATTAAATAAATTACAATATTTTACAATCTTCTAAGGTGTCCTAGCTCTTAACGAACTTTCTCCATTCCTTTCTATTGGATGCGATCTGTGTTGCTTCCTGCCAAGTCTTACCCTTTATCTGCAGTATCTGCGAGATGTCACTGTTCTATTCTTTAATGGATCTTCTTCTTTTATTCTTCCTTATTGGTTTGGCGTCCCACATTCTTTTTACTTGTCTATTATTGTCCATCCGGGTTAGATGTTCGAACCATGCCAATTTTTTCTTCTTGATTGCGTCGAGTATCGTCTACGTCCTCTAATTTATGTTCTATTTCTTTTCTGATTTTCCTTTCTATTATGGTTTTGTATACTTTTGCTGCTACACATAGTGATATACCTCTATAGGTCTTACAGTCTCTTGTGTTTCCTTTTTTGTATATAGGTATAATTACTGCATTTGTCCATTCTCTAGGTTTTCTCTTCCATATTAGGTTATATATGTATAACAATTTTTCTTTTGCTTTTACTCCTATATATTTTATCATTTCTGGTGCTACTTCATCGCTTCCTGGTGCTTCTTCAATCTTTATCTTTCTCATTGCTTCTTCCAGTTCTTTTATTTTTATAGTTTCTGGATTTTCCGTGTTTCTCATGGCTACTCTCTTGATGTGGCTTTCCTTCTACATTGTATTCGCTTGATTTGCATTCAGTATCAGCTGAAAATGTTCCCTCCATGTTTCCATTTTTTCCTTATCGTTGTTTATTATTGTTCCTTCCTTGTTTATTATTTGTTTCAGTTTCGTTTATTTGTTGCTTCTTAGGTTTTTTTAGTGCTCTATTCCCACACGTTGTTTTGTTACATCATTTCTGATTCGGTCTCGTCTGGAAATACCTAAAGATCTTCTCATTGCATCCATGTCTACTGCTTCTATTCGCTTTTTGTTCTTTTCACTAATTCTCAATGTTTAAGCGCCATAAAGAAGAGTAGTTTTAATCATGGTCGCATATATGTTAAATTTTCTTCCTTTCGTTATCTCTTTACTCCACAATATACCATTGAGATATCCTAAGACTTTCTTTGCTCGAGTGATTTGTTTTTCTATTTCCCGTGTATCAGTTCCTGTATTGTCAAAGGCAACACCCAAGTAGTCATAGCTCTGACAGCAGGAAATATGTTGTCCGTTTTCGAGGTCTATGTTATCTGACTCGCCTCCAATACAAAGATATTTGGTTTTTGTTGTATTGACATTCATTTCTCAGTCGTTATATTCTTCTATCAGTTTTCTAAGCATGTACTGCATATCTTCCCTGTCGGTCGCTAGCACTACCTGGTCATCAGAAAACTGGAGTGTATATATTATTCATTGCTAAGCTCTATACCCATCCTATGCACCTTTCTTTTCCATCTTTCTAATGCCGCTGCAACATATATCTTGAATCACGAAAACTATACAGTTTTTAAAACCGCTTATCTCTACCACAAGGTTTAACCTAATGGACATTCGTTAAAGTGATATAATTATTATTTGTTTACCGAAAACTATACACCTTCTAAAAATCCGCTCAACTCTACCACAATATGTAACTTGTAATTTGTACTTGATGCAATTAATATTTGTTTTCATTTTTTAATATATATTTAATATTACTGTTTCTCTACTAATGGCCACAGTTGTCGAGTTACTTTATTTAAAAAAAAAGAGTTGGTTAACCCTTTTTTATCTTTCTAAATTATTCCAAATAATAATAAATAATTTTTAGTTAAGTAAACTGTTTCAACGAAAACTTTAGTATTTTGCCGTAGTCTGCAACTGAAAAGCTTTGGTTGTTTCGTTCTATAATTTATTGAAATTCTTTAATTATAGTTTCCCTTCAAAGACTAAAGTAATTAAGTAACTTCTCAAATAGTTTACTAATTGGAGAGTTACCAGAGCAGCATTTAATATGCTTTGTGAATATTAAGGCAAATTTTGCTAAAATATACTTACTCTTATTATAAACGATTTGTAGTTTACTGTATATTGTCGGCAATTCGCAAAATGCGTAACTCCACATACGAGTGAAAATTTTAATTTGGTGTCATCTATTCACACATAATGGAGTGCATCCGATAACATAGTCGGTAACTCCAATATTAAATTGCCTTATTTATTATCTGCACAACAGAAAACTTTGTAAGTCCAGCCCCACCAATTTCGCAATAGCAGAATACGTAACTCTAGTGCTACCCTTGTTGTTGTAAACACTGCACATGTGCTCCTAAATTTTAAGTAAATAGTGCAGTAATTTAAGTGATTACATTTAAACAGCAAAAAAAAATTATTGCATAGGACAGTATGCTTGTATTGATGAAATGTTCATTGGTTTTCGGGGAAGATGTTTATTTATGTATGTACATGCCTTAAAAACCCCGAAAATATGGCTTAAAGATAATGGCACTAACTAACGCCCGAACCCATTACTTTTTGGATGGGTATGTATATACAGGTGCTGGAAGTGATGGCCAAATATTGTCAGAAGAGGACAGAAAATTTAACAAACTAACTTAATCAGTTCTTCATCTAGTAAAATGGTTAGTCTGCTGTTACGTTACGTTACCGTAACGTAACAGCAGACAACTAGTTTACATCCTTAGAAGTGATAACTGAGTTGAGAAACCGAGGCCTTACTAAGACGAGGCTCACGGGATCATCTCTATTTGGATTTGGCGATAGAGTTACATTAGTTTCATATGTACCTAAACCACGAATAGCGGTACTTTTGATGTCTTCAATGCACTACAATAATGCAGTAAACGATAAAACAAACAAACCCGAAACTATCAAGTTTTATAATCAAACAAATGAAGGCGTCGATGCATTAGATGAAAAATGTATAGTGTATTCTACACATCGTAGAAGTGGAAGATGGCCTCTTACTTATTTTTATACAATTTTGGATATTTCTTTTGTCAATGCGCTTATAATATACTCATCCCTACCTGGAAACCCTTAAAAGTCGAGGTATGAATTCATCAAATTTCTGGCTTGGCAGCTTGTGCGGAATCATTAATATGGAAAGAAGACTATTTCTCAAATTTTAAGGTAACTGAGACATAATATCGCTTTCATTTTAAAAACAGACATTTCTGAACAGAAAAATGCTATTTTAGAAAAAAAAGTAAGGTGCTCAAAATGTCCACGATCATTGGATAGAAAAACGAAGATAGTTTGCGTTAGTTGCAAAACGCCAATATGCCACATGCGTGAAACACACATTTGCAAAGATTGCCTATAAGAATGGATTGTAGGTTTCAAGATGTTTTTCGTTTTTGGTTATTTTTTTTGTGTTAGTAGTTTATGAATTTTTAAGTTTCTGTTTAAAAAAATTTTTTTTTTGTTCCTCATTTTTTTTGTTACAGGATAATGTTTAGTCTAGTTACAAAATAACTCAGTTTTTGAGGTTGTTTCTTAGTTTAATTTTTTATGCGTAATAAGTATTTCAAATATTTGTTAAATTTAAGTTATTAAAGTTATTTTTTAAATATAAGCAGATATCAGTGTCTAATTTTGCAAAACAAATTGGGGTCAGCGTGACCCGAACTCACCATACACGTAATAAAAAATGGATCTCACCAGTTACGGGTTAAGTTGTAAATTAATGTTAATGTTATATTTATTGCCAAATATTGTGTAAATTTGTCGTATTTAGAGTAATTGGAGATAGGCAATTTTCGTAAAATATAGTTTAGTGATAAACATTCAGAATACAGGAGATACGCATTTTTCCCCGAATTTTTAGCGGGACGTTAGAATTACCTTAATTTAAAATTATAAGTGGTGAAACATCCTTTATTTAAAAACATTTTTTATTGCAAAAGCTTTACTATAGGGATAAGTATGCTAAATGTTTATAAATACCGTGGGCTTGTATTGTAAAATCAATGAATATAGTTTATTTGTCTTCCGGGTTTGGACCGTGTCATTTGTGAGTGACCCAAAAGTGGGTTCATCTCGACGTTACGCTACAATTGTATGTAGCTTCTTCAGGAGAACAAAAAAAGAAAAAGAAAACAAAAGACAGGAAGATGGGTAGTTAGCAACGGTAACTCAGTTACTCAACGCAACCAGAGGCGAATACTAACTACCAAGATGGGCGTTTGGTCACAGTAACTCAACTACTTAACGCAGCCAGAGGTGAAAACCAAATGCCAGGACAGGGATTCACGTCCAACAGCTCAGAACACTAACGCGTCGAGAGGCGGGGAGTGAATCCGACGATTACTCCGCTACCGCTCTATCCGCGACTATAAATAGTTTTCTTTTTCTTTTTTTGTTCTCCTGCAGAAGCTTCATACAATTGTAGCGAAACGTCGAGATGAACCCACTTTTGGGTCACTCACAAATGACACGGTCCAAACCCGGAAGACGAATAAACTATCATTCTGACTCTGGCCGTGGAAGCCTACGATTTCATTCAATGAATATAGTCTATTTTTTAATGCATTTTATTGCCTTTTTTTGTATTTTTGCATTTTTTCAAGCGGTTTTTATTGCAGAAGATGTCCTGCTGAATTAACAAAATATTTAACCGTTCGGTACACGGGTGAAACTTCTATTAAAATACTAAAACTAAAAATGTAAAAGAAATTACGTACTACAATATGGCCGATGTTTAAAAAACACCTTGTATATAACTTATTCAGTAATTTTATCAATGCATATACGACAAGCAGGTACAGTATGTTCCAAGCAAATAATTTTTTTTATAATAGTGCATATTTATCGAATTTAACGATCTCTACAAAAAGCACAACGCCCCCTTTAATTTTGCAATTCCGCAGGTGCTTGTACTGGTCCAACACCACGGAGTTTAGCAGCAAGCTCTCTTATATCTCGTGCCAAATAAGAAGATTGAGCTATTTCTTTTATATTGTCCATTAATAACTGAAGACCTAGTTCTTTTAAAAAAAAATTTCTTCTTTTGCTTGTTTTTAGATTTAGTTTGTTAGTTCTGTGTATCACAAATGCATTTATTGCAGCAACATTAAACAATTCATAAAAGAAGACCATGGGCCAAGAATTTGTATTTCTTGCAACAGTATAGGAACCTTGAAGTTGATCAACCATGTCCACACCACCTTTCGTAGAGTTATAGAACGTTATTACTTTAGGTTTACTTTCGTAACCCGTTGTCGGATCGATTTGGTCATCATGGTGTAGGGTTGACAAAAGAACAACATGATTTTTTGGTTTTGGTATATAGGACAATATCGTCATATCTTTGGTTAATCCAAACATAGTTAATTTTGGCGGTCTATTGTTCAATAAAAATTCGGTTGGAACATGCCTTTTGTTTTTCCGTAGGATGCCTACAATTATTGTTAGACTATGACTTTTCAGTATTAATTGATGTAAACCAATTGTCCATTGTGACATTCCGGTTGGATTTGGAGATTGGTTTGCAAGGCCGCTCAACCATATCGTAGGCTGCAGAACTGATAGAATATGGACCTGGTGGTTGTGTACCGGCACAAATTTCTAATTAATATATTGACCAATGGTATAATATTTTTGAAAAATTTTAACTACATGCTCGAATACGACTCTAACTGGTGCAAGTTTGTCTACTTGTTTCCGTTCGTCCCTTGTAGGAATATCATCTAGTCGTAAGAACTTCATAAGAAATCTAAATCTGCGAAGAGCCATCGTTACCGGAAATATGGCAATGCCCGTACCATTTTTTTCCCAAAACTCAAAAATTGAAGTTCTACCTCCACGGTAAACTCCAGCTAAGTAAATCAGGCCAATCACAGCTTTTAGTCCACATATATTTGTTAGCCTCGCTTCGGAACTGTCTTTATATTTCACGGACACACGCTTAAAATACACATTAGTACATTCAACAATATGTTTTATAATTTTGTCATTAACAAACAGTTTTCAGCATTCCTTTTCAGTTGTGCAACTTTTCGCTTCACGAATAACTCCAGTAAGTTTTGAGATGATCTTTTCTCGTCTAGTTCTAACATTTCATGATCCGCATGTCTTATTCTATTTCATTTCATCTTTGGTATTGTAATAAAGGTGTTGGTTTGACCCACCTTGTAGAATACATTCTTCTAAGTTTAGTTCGGTGTCTGATAAATCGAATTCAGACTATGAGTTATGATTACCATCTTAATTTTCTAATTTTACAACAATAGACTCATCGGAATCTGAACCTTCATAATTTTCTTCCTCGTCGGTTGAAACTTCCCCGTAGAGACATTGCAAACGTTTCACCTCTCCCTCGTAAAAATACATTGTTTTGCTAAGCTCTAAAAATAATGCACTGCAAATTTTTTTTGTATTTTCATAAAAAAATACTTACATAAGGAACGGGTTGGGTCAGAAAGAAGACAGATATAACATCGACACTATCGCTTCAATACGCATTAGTAACTAAGGGATTATAGCTGGCCATGCCGTCGAAAGGTACCTAGACCGCCAGGACCGTACTTAGACTCGCTGACCGAATAGAGATATTAGAAAAACTCAATGAGCCCGACAGACCCAACTCGTGCGGCTCAGAGTTAAGGCACTAAACAATGCCAATGAGAGTGCCATCATGCAAGAAAATATGGATAATAATCCAACATCGACCGTAACTATAATATATTCCAGCAATTAAGCAATAATATTGATGATGTAGATGCTACGATTATACAAGACGCAGATATAAGATTTGTAGACCATAATGGTAGATTTTATATTACAATCGACCTTACCCAATCTACGAGCCTAAAAAATAGTCAATGAATCAAGGAGAAAAACAAAAATATTTTTTTTGTTTTTTTACTTGTATAAAGTCTAAAAGTTAATAACAATTAGGTGCCAGTGTATTTTATTTTAATTTATACAAAAAGGAACTTGGGACTATTTTTTAGACTAGCTCGTTAATAGTACAATTGACTAATAGTTCAGTGTTGTTGTTATGATATGAAATTGAAAATTTTGTATAATCTATAATACTTTTTACAAGGGTGAATGGAAAAATATATGACTGTTAGGAAAAATATCTTAAAGCTTACTGGATCCTACTTCTACTATAATTAAGGATACTGATGAACATCCTATAGAACTTCTTGACTGCTTTTCAAAACCAAATAATGAAAACGTAGAGATCAGTCATGGCCAGAATGAAATTTTTCATGCCAACAATGCAGAAATACTCAATGAAAATATGGAGAGAATCGAAGATATCAAAAATATACTGACTGGTAATCCTAAAGAAAATATGGAAATTGGCGATGAGAACAACGAGCCTGATTTTGTTGAACGAATTTTTTTGAACAACAAATTCAAAAGAGTCTACCAGTTCTGAATAGTCCGAAAGTATTTCAGATTTGCAGCATGGTGAAATAAATGAAGATGATACTCAAGACGAAAGCCCTAGAAAAAAACGGTCTACAAAGTATAAAATAAACAAAAATAGATAAAAAAAGAACCAAAATAGTTTAAATAGAGAAAAGGGAAAGTCTTACCAAGGAAAGAAAAAAGAAAATGGAAAATATAGGTATGACTTAAATAAAATTACAATTGAATAATTCCTCCATTAAATGATGGAGGAATTAAAAGAACCAAAATCCATAAGAGAAAGTTGCAATTTTAAGTTAAGTAAAAATGAAAAATTTGTCCTAAAGTGCACTAAAATAAGTGAACCTGAGGGAAGAAGAATTTCTAAAGAGTTCTGGCAATATACCTTGGCCGAAAAGAAGATGTTCCTAAGAAACCATGTATGTGTAAAAATTACCTCTAGAAAACGAGGCCTGAATGAAGTTTCGAGAAGAACATATTCAAACGAATTCTTAGGATCCTCTAGACTTAAAATTTGTAAAAAAATGTTTTTAAACACCCTTGGCGTGAATTATTGGGACATTAAGAAGTGGGCCAAGATCGGACTAGAGGCAGATGTGACTGTGCAAACTCATCAAAATTCTGATAATAATAAGAATGGCTTCAAATATTCTTTGATTCTCTACCAAAATTGAAATCGCACTATTGTAGAGCTACTTCGTCAAAACTTTACCTGGAACCTATGTGGACTAGTAAACGCCAACTGTACAAGTTCTACAACTCCAATTTTTGCATAAATCAAAATAAAGCGTTATCAATAAGAACTTTTCACAAAGTATTTGAAAAGATACACTTTCTTTGAATAGACCAAAAAAGGATATGTGCGATACCTGTGTGTCCCTTCAAACAGGAAATATTTCAGAAGATCTCTACAATAAGCATGGCAAATATAAAAAAAAGCAAGTGTTTAAAAATATAATGATTAAGAGTCCCATAATGAAGTGGTTACTATGGTTCTTTAACCAGTTTTGCTTTGTCGTAAATCAAATGTATCCAGCCTCTATTACAAAACCAAACTAGTTGTGCATAACTTCACAATTAATGATATTAAACGTTAAAAAGGCTACCTGTGGAACAAATCGAAAGGAGGGCTCACAAGTAATGAGTTAACGAGTATTAGTGTTCATTTGCTAAACCAGCAGGTACAGTTATATAACTTGAAAGAAAAAAGCACTGAGGACACAGAAATCATATGGAGTGATTACAAAACCGTAACTCAATGTTATCAAATGGTTTGTTAAACTCTGTCTTAGATACTAAGTTAACGGTAACTCAAAAGTATTTACAAAAAGGTCACACCTAGATGGAGGTGGGCAGTGTCCACTCCGTCATTGAGAGGCAAATTCTAAGAAAAAAAATTAACATTCCAGCAGATTATGTCTCCTTGAACTCCCTAAAACTGCTTGCCATAAAAGTCCCTATTATGTCAAATATCTAACGCACGATTTCTTCAAAAAATATGATCACCTCCAGTTTGGCATTAATAAGACCAGGCAAAGCTATTGTGGGTAAACCCACAGTAAACGACATTAAAGCTTTAAGATACTCCAAGGGTGATATTTTTTTTTAAGCTTCGTCACACCGAAGATTTGCAAACCTGACCGGTATGGCTAAATATAAGTAGTGTTGTGCCTATCAGTTCTATCGCCCTTCTCCAACTACATACAAATAGACTTAAAATTAAAAACGAAAAGTTTCAGCACCTCCTGTAATTAAAATTATGAATGGAACATGATTATCACGATTTTTGTGACTAGCTACCCTACAAAACTTAAAAAAAAAAAAATGTTAATTTACTACTTTTACTTAATTTTCTACTTACTTTTGTATTAAAATATACCTGTTTCTGTAAGTTATTATTAGTTTTATTGCTTTAAAAAAAGACATATCACCAAATTATAGATAAATTATACAAAGAAAAATACCTAACTCCTTTATTTTATTTTTAATGACTTAATATAATTAAAATTCAAAGTGTATTCTCCCGCCCTACATTGTATTTGGTAAAAACGTTATACTAGATTAATTTATTCTTTAATATTTGTCTTGTAATTAAAAGAAAACAGTTTTTAGCGTTTTCTGAAAAGTTGTAGCGATAGGAGTTACGCAGTTTGCGAGTTAAGCCGATGGTATATAAAATCTGCTTAAACCGGATATACCGGTAATCGCCAGCTATAATAAGAACCAGAAAGCATAACACAGAAAAGTCAACAGAATTTAATTTTATTCTATTTTAACTCATTCTTCAAAGTACAATACCATTATCTTTTAATTTTATATTTTTACTATATACAAATTATTCCTCAATTTTCGCCCATTTTCTCGAATTCCTATATTTTAATAACTTTCATTTACGCTGCTTCAACGAGAACTTTCGTATTTTGCCATAGTCTGGTTTTGGAAAGCTTTGCTTGTTTAGTTCTGCGATAATTTAGTAAAATTCTTTAATTAAAGTTTCCGCTAAAAGACTTCAAGTAACTAGGTACGTGACTTCTCAAATAGTTAATTAATCGGAGCGTTACCAAAGCAGTGTTTAATATACTTTGAATATTAAGGGAGATTTTATTAAAATAAACTTACTACTACCATATTATGCATTTGTTAAATGTGTTTATTATGACTAGACTTCGGCAAATATGCAAATAAAAATGTAGAAAATATGCGCATAAATATGCACGTGTTTACCCGAAAATATGCAAATATTTTACAAAATATGCATACAAATAAATAAAAAAATCGTAAAATAGTAACAATTTTATTTAAAAAAAAAGTGTACATAACTAAATATTTCCTACTATTCATTAAGATTTACATTTATTTTAAGTAACTACATCATTTTTAAGTATGAATAAACTTATTTAGAATGATGGTAACAATAAATGACCAAGTGGTGTTCAAAATTTTCTAACAAAAACTTGTGGCTTCGTCTGAGTACATATATTTATATATGGAAAAACTTCGTTCAACATCAACTGATGTAACGGGAGCATTTTTCAAACTAACCAAAACATTTGGTTCGAAATTAATTGTTTCCGAAATATTTCCAGCTAGAACACTGACTACTTCAGAAAGAATATGGTAACCTTTTTTTCCATAGTAGCTTCAAATTTTTTTAAAATATCTTTTCCAATATTACCTCTAACGTTCCGACAACATGACGCAAATTCTTTTATTAATGCTGTACTTTCGAACAATGACAGTTTTGGTGATTCTAACTGAGTAATTGTTTTTTGAACAAAACTAAAATTTGATTTTATAAATGAAAGTTCTTGTTGAAGCAAGTTACTCTGAAAAGTTTGTTTAGAATCCAAAAGAGATTGGGAACTTTCATCTGTTAACGTATCAATTATGTTCTTTATTTTAACAAAATGATCTGCATAAAAATTAGCTACTTCTAATCATGTTCCCCATCGCGTTAAAATAGGTTGTGGTGGAAGAGGAATGTTAGGTAGCATTTCTTTATAAAGTTGAATTCTTATAGGAGATTTAAGAAATACTTTTTTGACACTGGATATCATGGTATTTACAAGAGGAAACTTTTTTCGTATTTCCTCTGCAACTCTGTTTAATCCATGCGCTACACAAGTAACATGTATTAAATCTGGGAAAAATATTTTTAAATTTTGAAGAAAAAAAGTTGCTAATGTTTCTTGTATAAAACGCGAAATTGTTAAAGCATTTGTTTTCTCAAGTTGCTGGCATGAAATAAGATGAGATTTTGGTAAGGTATCTTCTTTAAGAACACCAATCAATAAATGAGCAATATACTTTCCTGAGGAATCAGTGGTTTCGTCTACAGATATGTAAAAATAATTATCTGCAATTTCTTCCTTAATATTAATTAACACCGACGAGTATAGCCCGTTCACATTATTTCTTCTTAGAGACCAATCACTTGGAACATTAATTTTGCAATATTTTTTTAGAAACGAACTAAAATTTACATTTGCTAATTTTGAAAGCGGTATGTTTGCAGACACTAATGCGCGACACAAGTCTTCATTAAAAGTTTCTTGCTCATCTAATTTTTTTGAAGTAGATTGGAAACATTTAGCCATTGAAGTTTGATGTTTTCCTCCTATTTTTCCTTTTTTTGCAATGTGTGAAGCAGTTCTCACATGTTGGTCTATCTGAAATTTCTTCTCACATGCTATCTATAAATAAAAACCTTTATTTTAACCCAACCTTTAAAATATAAAAATATACAAGGTGTTTTTGGTTAATTAAATAACTGGTTTGAAAAAAAAAACACTCGCTAAGTGTTTTAAATGCAGTATTAATCCACAAATTAGTTTTTGTTACTAACCATTAGTACATCATATAACTTATTTTAAAATTCAACAAAAGTTTTTTTTTTGTTAATTCAATTACAATAAAAATAATTGTGTTTTAGAATAGCTGACTTCATAAAAAAAAGTAAAGGTGAAAAATTTTTCTAAATACACACCATTGTATTGTACCATGGACAATTTTTTCTCACTAAAGGAAGCTTTTTTTCATTTAAAAACAACCTACGAGTACTAAATTTCAAGTAAATACGTTTATTGGTTTTAAAGTTATTGTTGTTATTAACTAAAAGAATTTAATTTTTTTTAATTTTAACACCCTGTATCTCGAAAAGTAAATAAGTTTGACCCCTCATTAACTATATCGTTTTGTTCAATTTTTCGAGAAGTATCTACAGTCAAACGTTGTAAGTGTCATTTGGAAACACCCTGTATGTATGAAATATTAGATATTTAATAGAAAATATTAGATACTTACAATTTTGCCACAGACTGAACAGTAGATTTTTCCCATATCCATAGACAAGCTCTTTATAAGGTTTAATCCAAGTTGAAGCACTGGTTGTTTTAGGCATTATAAAATCACAATCTTCCTTTTTGTTACGCACAACGAGTGTTTACGCTTTGAATATCAAAACAAAAATGATTTACAAATCTGAGCATCAAATTAGAAATGTTTAGGTACCTAATTCAATAAACTGGGAGATTTTGGAAAATCCCTAAATTAGGAACAAAACTATTAGCCGTTTACCTGCTGTTAAGATACAATAAATTGTAGATAGATTTGGGGATTAAATCATAAAATGCAAATGAGCGAACCCTTAGCGATTATCCAATAACTGAATGCCTCAGTGACCGAGACTTTCTAAGAATGTTGAGGGCTACTTAAATTGATCTTCTTTGAAATTGTAAATGTTTTGTACCTGTAGAGATTACGTACTTAGATCATTTCTTCATTAAAATGACTACAAAATTTTATACAAGAATTGAAATAAATTGGTATGTTTAAAAATTTTCAAATACAGTATAAAAATCTAAACTTTTATGCACTTTATGCAAACTTTTATACAAATATGCCAAAATATGAAATATTTGCATAAAATATGCACAATATGCAAAATATGCAATATGCATATTTGCCGAAGTCTAATTATGACGGTACAATTAATGTTATTTTTAGTATAAGTGGTGAATTTTTATGTTTTGTGGCGATATTTTTAAGCTGTGAACTCTATGATTAATTTATTTAAATTGTTATTTGTTTGTTTCTCATCTTTATCTAATTATTATTTTGTTTTTCTTGTTTTATTGCCTAGTAGAACTTATAAGAGACTTTCGAACTTGGTGCACAGGTGGTGCGGTCAAATTTTTAAAACTACGTCTGTCGAATAATATGGATGGATAAAGCGTTAAACAGAAAGTGCAAATAATTTAATTTTTTTATCTAAATGACTGTTCTGTTAGGGCAACATTCCGCGCCCTTCACCTATTTTACGTTCGCCATAATCGTCTTGCTCAGAGAAATATTACCAGTATAATAGATAAATTTAAGTCTACTGGTTTAAAAAACAATCAACCAATATCCATACATTTACGAAACGCAATATTTTCCGAGAACATTGTCGCTGTCCGTGAAAATTTACAGGAAAATCCGAGGCAGTCAATTTCACGATGCTCACTGAAAATTGCGCTTTTATAGACCACAACTTCTTAAATTTTATATTCTTACTTGGTATTGCCTTGCATGGCCTTTGAGCTGCAGGCATCATCGCTTTCTTTGAGAACTACGTTTGTTATATATCATCATCGTCGATGCCGAGCGCTATAAGTCTTCTTCTTTTGGTCTGAAGTAGATCTTATGGACACCATTATTATGTGGTTTTAACAAGATGACGTTACATATCATTCAGCCCATGTCATATTGGACATTCTGCAAGGAAGATTTGAGGGAATGGCCATCTCACGTGGAGGTTATGTGAACTGGCCACCGAGATCGTGCGAATTAATCCCGTTCGACTATTTGTTTTGGAGCTTTCTGGGATTTAGTTGTTCTATGCGAATAAACCCATGCCATTGGTCAAATTAAGCCCAGTTTGTGCGCCCGAATTTTGGAAAATTAAACATTTTGCATGCGCGCCGCGGCTGAGGTCAGTGAAGTCACTGCAAACATTAAAACCGTAACTAGTCGCTACATGGTCAAAAAGACCGCACGTATTAAAAATTGATAATATTTCGGAAAAAAATTACATTTGGTCAACCACGGTCTTCAGTAGCTTACTCATTCAATACAAGGAGCCTCAGTACTAAATCAGAGCAGCGGTAGGTTTGTTGATTAGGAGTTACAGCGCAAAGGTCATAATTTCCGCGCGCGTCTAGTCAGCTAAAAAGTTTTTCGAAATCGTTTTATTGTGTTTCTTATCGCCTTAAGGTATGTAAAAATCTTAGTTTTTTTTTAAATAATATACTATTATACTTTTGTCTTATTGTTTAGTAACCTTTTAAATATACCTCTCTTTCTTTTACTATATAATTAGTAATCAAATTTTAAATTGCTTTGCAGCAAATTACTATTACAATATTTCATAATTTTCTTTGTTTTATTATTGAACATCAAATATTAATTTTTTTAAATTTTAAGCTACAGCAAACTTTTATATATAACTTGTTTGGCTTTATTTTTAAAATGGACCATGAGAAGGGACAAAGGAGACTTCAAGCCTTCATGGAAGAAGAAGCGCTTGATATAGAATATGACGACGACGATGACGAGAATGAAGTAAATCCGGAAGTTATTGATGAGAGGTCAGAAGATTCGGAAAGCGAACAAGAACAGGATTTAGAGGAAATAGGAGAAGTTTTACAATATGGAGGTATTTCATTGATGAGGACATGATTCACAGAATTGTAGAATCCACTAATAAATACATTGAAAGTATAGCAAGCAATTTATCTAGGGAGAGGGATGCAAAGCTTACAAACCTATCTGAAATTCGCGCCTTTTATATTTGGCAGGTACATATAAAGCCCATCACCTGAATACAGAAGATATCTGGCAATCTAATGGCGAAGGTATCGAAATATTTAGACTAGTTATGTCCTTATTCCGATTTTGGTTTCTTCTAAGATGCATTAGATTTGATGATAAGGTCAATCGTGAAGAACGTAGGAGACTGGATATGATGGCTGCTATCCGAGTATTTTTTAACAAATTCGTAGAAAAGTGTAAATCGGGATATAACTCTTCACAAAATTTAACATGCGATCAAATCCTTCCTGGATTTTAGATAATTGCCCTTGGATACAATATATTCCAAGCAAACCCTCAAAGTATGAGCTTAATATTTTTAGTTTATGTGATGCTGAAACGTATTATACCATAAATATGGAGGTTTATGTGGGTCGTCAACCAGATGGCCCATTTACTGTAGACAATTCCTCGAAATAAGTTGTAAAAAGAATGTGTGCACCAATAAAGAATTCTGGGCGCAACATTACTCTAGATAATTGGTTCATTAGCATTCCTCCAATAGATGTTTTGAAGTCTACAAACACGTTGTGAACATCAATGTCGTTCAGCGACTCCAACCACTAGCAGAAAATATTATTGGAGAATATCAGACGGGCTTCAGACGGTGAAGATCGACAATGGATCAAATATTTACAGTCAAGCAGGTCTTGAGCAAATCGTGGGAACACGACATTGATGTTCACAACGTGTTTGTAGACTTCAAACAGGCATACGATTCAGTCAAAAGGGGCATACTATACTATATATTGGCAGAATTAGCAATACCACATAAGCTGATTAGACTCATTAAAGCCACAATGGATGAAACTCAGGCATGTGTACGAATACAAAACAACCGGACAGACTTTTTCAAAATCTCGCAGGGACTAAAGCAGGGAAATGGGCTGGCACCAACATTGTTTAACCTGGCACTGGAGTATGCGGTTAGGCAAATGCAAACTGGTCGAGAAAACCTACTGACCAATAAAACGGTTCAACTGGCTGCCTACGCCGATGATATTAATATTATGAGTAGAACATCAACAGGAGCACAGGAAGCATACGCAGAGTTAAAAACACAAACGAAAAGGCTAGGTCTGGAAATTAACACAGAAAAAACAAAAATAATGGTACAGACGAGAAGAAATATAATCCCACAAAACATTATGCATGAAGATGACATTGAAACGGTTGGAAAGTTTACATACCTGGGAGTAGAAATATATGCCGATGGAGCAGAGGATGGAGAAATACGAAAAAGGATAACACAGGCAAACAAAGCTTATTTTGCCCTCTCCCATATATTTCGGTCTAAAAGTGTCCACCAGTGTGTCACGAAATACAAAGATGAGAATCTATAAAACTTTAATTCGGCCAATAGCATGTTATGGCAGCGAAGCATGGGTCCTGAAAGAAACATCCAAAAACAAACTCGACACATTCGAAAGAAAAGTACTGAGAAGAATACTAGAACCTGTGAGGGAAAACGGAATCTTCAGAATTCGATATAACAACGAGCTCTATCAACTGTATAAGGAAACACCCCTGTCAGACTTCATTAGAATACAAAGATTGCAATGGGCCGGACATGTGATACGAATGGGAGAGGATAGGCTACCAAAACGAGCACTGAACGCCAGAATGCAGGGAAAGAGACCAGTTGAAAAGCCAAGAAAGCGCTGGGAAGACACAGTAAGCAGCGACGCACAAGCACTTTTAGGAGTCCGTGTATGGAGAAGAGCAGCCACAGACAGACAAGGGTGGAGGCAAAAAATAAAGGAGGCCAAGGCTCATTTTGGGCTGTAGTGCCGTAGAAGAAGAAGAATAGATGTTTTAAAAACGAATTTGGATTGACTGTTGTGGGGGCCATTAGAAAGAACAAAAGGAACTGTCCCCTGAATTACTTCAAGGATCTCGTCCTCTAAAATCAAGTATGTTCGCCTTTAGCAATACATGCACCTTAGTGTCGTATATCCCCAAAAAGAAGAAAGTTGTAGTGCTTGTTTCAAGTCTACATGATGACGACGCTATAGATAGAAAAACATTTGAACATTATAAACCAGAAATTCTAACGTTTCATAACAAAACAAAAGGCGGGGTTGACATCGTTGATCAGCTATGCTCCTCTTATAATGTTTCGCGAAAAACAAGACGTTGGCCCATAGTAATTTTTAACATCATACTAAATATCACAGGCATTAATTCGCTAGTGATTCATGCAAGTAACAACCTTGCTGATAATAAAATGCTTAGAAGAAAATTTTTGAAGCATTTAGCATTTTCTCTTATGGATAAACATCCACGGGTCCGAGCAACAGTAGACAATTTAAATAGAGATCTGAAGTTACGTATTAAGGCCATATGTAATATTCCTAACACAGACGGCACTCCAACGAATGAAGGAGAACATGGTAGATGCTACTTTTGTGACCGTAAAAAGAACCGGAAAACGACTGTTTTCTGCTGTAAATGTAGAAAGTTTTTATGCAGAGAACATACACGTGCAGTATGCGAAGAGTGCCAAACCGAACTTATTTGGATTAACTGAAAGTTTCCTTTTGTTTATCGGAGTAGAAAATAGTTTTTTTAATGTTCTGTCCAGTGTTTTTAACATTAGTTTACTTTTTATATTATTTTGTAATATGTTTCTCTACTTACTAAACCTTAATAAAATTGTGTTTTACTTAAACTGGTTCCAAATACTTTTATTAACACAAACTAAGAAGTAAAAGACCAAACGGTCGTTTCGACCGCACGCGACTACTAATTTTCAAAAATTCCTAGCGACTACTGAAGGGTTTAAAATGATGTTATATTTCATACATAATAGCAGCGAGAGGTCTTTTAAGCGAAGAAAAATATTTAGCATATTATTTTTATCTGTAACATAGAATGACTTAAATTTATGTTTTCAAAAATCGGCCATTTTTTTTATGATTACAATCAAATGTCTTTGTTTTCAAGCCATATTTGGGTTTGTAAATAAACTCTTTTGACGTGTTCATCCAATGCAGCAACCTTTGGGACCAGAGATGAAAACTTTACTGCACTATTTTTAGTGGTAGCCTTAATAAAGGATTCGTTACGCATCTGTTCCAGATAAGCTGATAGGTCTTCGATGCGTTGTAGTTTACTCATATTCACATCTTTTGCACTTCCGTACAATAATATTGTGCAGTACCTGCCAGCTTCTAAAATGGCATCGATATCAGCGGCTTTATTATAAAATATATCGATCTTCTCTCTTAAATCAGGTCTTTTGTCTAGAAGATCGATAATAATTTTTTTCTTCCCTTAAATAAAAAATAAAAAGCAGAAGTAAAGTTACATCCGGAGAAACAATGAGAGAATAGAATCTATACCTATGCATGGATAATTTAGTTCTAAGCTTTTTGAAGAATATATCACGGAGTTAACATTTTGTTTTCCAAGTTTCAAAAAATAAATCGACAAGTCTACTTCTTATTACCTATCTTTTTTACTATATATACATACAAAATCTCTACTCCAAAAATGTTTCTAAAAAAATGTTATTGATTTTTTTACAATTACTCCGTTAATTTTTATGATATCAGATCCATTCAAAAACCATTTGAAAGGTAATTTCAAAGGCTATAAAGTCATATTAAATTTAATCTTTTAAATTCCTTATTTTTTTCTAAGATAAAAGGGTTAATTGGCCCCGGTTACATGGTTCTCGCAGTAAAATTGAATTTTTAAACATTTTTATTTCAGTTATTTTTTATTCTACAAAAATATAAAACGTAGAAAATCTTCGTTAAAAAACCTCAAATTTTGTTTTTTATCATTTTTTAAATATATTAAGTATATATGGAGTTATTCTCAAAAGAAAATGAAATTTATGAAAATTTGAAAAAATCTGATTTTTTTAAATTAAATTTTTTCAAAAATATGCATTCTAAACCGGTCAAAGTTTTTGAGATCATTACTTATGCTAAAATAAAGACAGTCTTATAGGGATTACTATAAATTTTAATTTTTGTGGAAATGGCGTATGTTTTATTTTTCACTTTTTCCAAAAAAAAATTCGAAAGCTTCCTCTTATTTTCATCATAATTTGCTTAATTTTGATGCTATCAACTTCTTCTAGAGCTTATTTTATAGGTATTATTTAGTAGTTTAAAAACTTTTTAATAAGTATATTTTATAAAATGCATTGTTTTTCCGTTATTTAAGCTTGAATATTCAGATTTGAGTACCCGCCGAAAAAAAAAATACGTTTAATTACCTATAACTCACTTTGAATTAATATTAAAGGGTTTTTTAAGCAAAGAATTTATTCAATTTTTTAATAACTTCAATTTTGGTAAATAATAACTTTTTTATAAAAATTTATCAAATTTTTGAGTTATTTATGAAAAACCGCTTTGAAACATGCATTTTTTCCCGAAAAATCAAAATCTTTGATCTTCAATAACTCAAAAAGTATAGATTTATTTTATTAACTTTATGGGATAAAATTTGTTTAGATTTGGTCCATCTATCGATTCCTGGGGTTATTTTCAATAAAATAATTTCCACCCACAAGAAGGGGTGAAATCCACCCCCAGGGTAAAAGCGAAAGTTGACACCATGTCACTTTTATTTCTTAAGGTATCCTCTAACTACTCACAAATTTTCACGAAAAGCGATGAAGGTTCAACGAAATCGGAGTGAAAACCTTCAGTGACTGTACTACAAAATCTAATATAATTTTGATGTCGGAAGTACAAAAAAAAAATCTTTTGATCCGAGTAAAATGAGCGCGTTTGTGCTTTGGGGCTTAACGTTTTAACATATCCTCCCTGCTCTATAATAATTTTGGCTACAATATATAATTCTTTTTACGTTTAGATAATCGACACGGCCTGCGAGTTTCATTTATATATTTCCAGACACAACTACCTATTTAACTAGTGTCCCTATGCCCTTAGATATTTTACCAAGTATAGCAATTAACCACTTTAGAATTTAATTTGCAAATATCAAAGTTGTACGTACGAGTTTAATTTAGATTTATAATAGAACACAGAAACTTCGACCGTAGTAGCTAATAATGCAGCTTACAAATTATAATTAACTACTTTTAAATTTTTTGTTTTGGGGATCTCATTCTACATTCTGTTTCACTTCTGATTTTAGCAGTTTTTTTTTCTTCTCTATTTTACACTTTAGTTTTAGTTCTTCATCTTTTTTCCGTATTATTGTCATCACAGATGTGCATAAGCACATCATTTCTTTTTGTGTGACAAAAGATATAGTCTAGAGACCAGTTGGTTACCGGTGCCTTTTTAATTTAAATGGATCCGTCCAAGTTTTTTATGTATTTTTGGCTGCTAATTACGAATTTCAAGGGTTGATTTAGATTTGATGGATCAAAAAAAAATATTACAAAAAATTTTATTAAATAAATAAAGAGGTAGAACATTTTTTTCAAATTAATTTCGTTCCTTAAAAAAACAATGAAAGCGGCGTTAAATAAACTTTAGTTTATTAATTAGACTCGATATATTACAAAATTATTGAAACGTGATTGTAAATTAATATACTAACGTTGAAACAGGAAAACCTGACATTATTGAATTTTTTAATAAAACCAAAGGGGAGCGTAAATGCCCTGGATAAAAAATGTGCAATTTACAGTTCTAGTAGACGCACTAGGCGTTGGTTATGGAAATTTTTCATTTCACTATCGATATCTTGAGTTAATTATTTATATTATACCAAAGCTATCCAGAAGCAAACAACACACGACAGGTAAAATTTGTAGTTTCTCGCCAAACAACTCGTTTAACTATATTTAAATACCAGAATTATCAACCAAAGACTACCAAGATAATTGCGAATGGACAAGAGCAGAATACTGAGGAAACCGATGCTTGATGAAAACGTATATCCCGGTGTGAACCAAAAACGAGAAATATGTGGACTTTGTCCACGAAAAAATGATAAATATACTAAGAATTCATGTAATGGTTATCAGATATCAACGTCTGATATTATTTGTAAATAATGTGCAAAGTAAGTTTTTATTTTATTTCCACAATTGCCAAAGTTTGTGTGTTGTAGTTTTTCATATGGGGGGTTATTTTTTTTTTATTTATTTTGTTTTTCATATTTTTTATATTTGATCTTTAATTTTCCCGAAATATATTATAACATTTTTTAATAAGAAAAAAAGTACAATATGTTTAGTCAACGTTTCTATTGTTTAGAAAATTTTGACATGTAATTTGTAATAATTTACAATTTAAAAAATATTATTAATAAAATGCATTTACTAATGTAAAATGTATCAAAAAAAAAGTAGATCACAATAACATGACCCCCAACGTGCAAAGGCATTGAAAAGTATTTCTAGTGGCAAATTCGAAAGGATAGAAAAAGAAAAAACCGGTAACTGAAAATCTATCGGCCCGTGGTTGAAAGTGAGATATTTGCATTTGATGACATAAAATTTTAGATCTCTTTAGTTAGCAATTTCCCATAATTGTTTTTATTTGATTGATATTTACATTGAATATATTTTATTAACAATTTATTACATTTGGGTGAGAAAAGTTTCGTCTTTGCAACATACTAGTCGAATTTCATATTTGACGGGGATAAAAGTCCAAAAATATGTCGATCACAAGAAGCAGAAGCAAAGAAAACAAAAAACAGGAAGAACAGTTGAAACAAAAAGAACATTCAGAACAAGAAGACGTTTTAGAAGCAACAATCATGGAAACAGAAAAAGAGGAAGAATCAGGAATAGAGAAATTATTACAACTGTTGCAAATACCATCACAAAAAATGGATGTAATGGATAAAAATCAACAGGAAACAAAACAAACAATGAATGAAACATCAAAGAAAATTGATGAAACAAAACAAATAATGATAGAAAATCAAAAATAGACAAAACAAGCCTTAGAAGAAAACAACACAAAGATAGAGAGTATTAAGAAGGAAATGGTATAGATAATCGAGGAGATTGTATAAAAAAGCGAGAAACAAGAGATAGAGATTAAAGAAATCAAAATTCAAATGAAGAAATTAGAAAATTTAGAAAATAAATTAGAAACAAGAATCAGCAAAATTCCGGGGAGAGAAAGGAAACGATTATCCATAGTACAAAGGAAGTGAAAATACGGTTTGGCGGGGATGTAAGAAAATTACACCCAGTGCCCTTCATAAATAATTAAAAAAAGAAAGTACAATACATCAGACATTTTGAAGCAGCAAAATAAACGATCAGAAACCATTTGAAAGATGAGGCAAGTCTATGGTTTGACAGCAAAGAGGAAGAACTTGATAGCGGGCACAAATTTGAACGCAAATTTTTATATTTTTAATAATTTAATTTGTCATATTTAATAATTTGTCATATTTTTAAAAAATGTGGGCAATACTAAATAGAAATTACAAGGGGTCTACCTGACACCACATCAGTAGTTACGTTCCAGACAGTGCACGTCAGTGGTAGAAGGTTAATGACTATTTCTGATGTTTTGAGTTGATCGTCACATCAACGTGCGATAAATTGTACACCATAAACATGATTTGACTTGTATAATGTACGAATTTTTTCTCCTGGTAACAGCATGAATACTTTCAGTAAGTCTTAATCAACCATAAGTTGTTGTAGTTGTTGTTAATTGATCGATTTGCAATATTTTACGATAATTTTATAAGGTTATATAGATAAAGTTTATAAGTTTTATAATATGGCTGATTGTGTAGTACGATTTGGTGAGTTACTAAATATTTGTTATATTTATGCAGAAAAAAATGTTTTTTTTTGTATTTAAGTGTAAAAAATACATATTAGTTAGATATTTAGATTAAAAAATTGGTTAATCGTTATTTTGTAATCGGTGCTAGTCTATTTGATTTTAATGTACAAAATATTGTACGCTAGACAAATACCATACTATTTCCTTTTAGAAGCTTTTAACTAGAGAATGCCCTTAGTATGTTAGACAGTTTGGTAGCAAATATAGACAATATTACTTTAGTGCCTTCAGTTAATGCATGTGGTCTCTTAACAGACGGACACTCTGGTGTCACAGGTATGATGTCGATGGATAATTTATGTGACTGAAAATATATACAGATTATGGAGTCGGAGCTAGTGTTTTATTGGAATATTGGGCTAAGAAAAATATGATCAAATGAAAAGTTTAATCTTTTTTTGAGTACTGCTTTACGTCTATTCTTTTTATGAAAAAACTGACGAAAAGATTTTAAGCGACCGACCCGGTTAGAGAAAATGGTTTAAAAAGAGTGCAAATATAATATTCGAAAATTATGAGAAAAGAAAACAGAGGGACATATAATTACAGAAATATTTGCAGCATCACGACATGGTAATAATTTACTAACGCTTTTTTCAAACTCAGTAGGACTGCAATACATTTGTCTTGTAAAGTGGTTTCCAGAATACGAAAACAATCCAGGTATAAAACAAAATAGAGTAACGTAAAATGGGGTGAAATTAATCCAAAAGATTGATTCTAAATATTTTAATTTTCCTTGAAATCTAATATGTTTAACAAATAGTTGACAACGTCGCTTTAATTAATAAACACTGGCTATAAACTAAGCTTTTATAGAAAAAGCTTGTTTTAATTATGGATATATTTTTAACAAGTTTCTTTAACTTTCTTACTTTTCGTTGCCTAAAAAAACCACAAAAAAATGTGCAATTTTAACTAATTACCTGAGTAGTTACATGTTCGTTGTTAACACATGTAAACGCGCTATTTTTCAAGGTATCATAATTTACGCGGTAAATTCAAAAAATCACAATGGGGCTTATTTGATCAGGTCTGTGGGACGAAGTTGATTTCCACACATAAAGGTGGAAAATGCCCTCTAGTTCTTCAGGAAGAATAGTCCTTACGTCGCACTGCAGATGAATATAAAATTCCCTATACAACCCTTAGCCGCTCTTATAGGCGACATGAAACAGAAATGGTGAGCAGACTGTATTTTCCGCAAACGAAGAAAATACCATTATACAGCGTGCTGCAATATGACTTGCCAGATATAAAGTATTTAGCTAAATGTGTTTTCTATGCTCAGGGTTGACAAGTGCCTCTTTTTAAAAACAATTAACCTAGAACTGACTGGGTATATTCATTACTGAGACGGCATAAGGGAGAAATTACCCAAAAAGTGGCGACCCATATGGAAACACCCAGAGCTAATATTTCAAAATAAACTTTAGTTGCCTGGTTTAAGAATCTGCGTAGAGACTTATTCCTTCTAATAACATATTCAATTACGATGAGACCAATGTACAAGATAACCCCGGAAATAAGAAAATGATATTTCGACGCAGCACTAAATATTCCTAACGGGTTTTTAATTTTTACTAAAGCAGCAGTAACTATAATGATATGTGTTTTGGCTTTATGTTTGCTGTTAGCACCATATATATTTTATAAAGCAGAAAAAATGTGGTTACAATGGACTGAAATGGTCCAAAAAGATCACCTTGCTGTACTGACAGATGCTGCGCTGTAAGTTCTCGATATAACCTTACTCATCATAGATGGATAGATTCACAGACATTTACGGACTGGTTTACTTTGACCTTTTTCTACATACAAAACGTTCTCAAAACAGAGACATTGTAAATTTACACTAACTTATCTTATAAAAAATATGTAGCGAAATATTTCATGTTCATTTCAGTTACATGTGAAGCAAAAATTGACTTCAAATCTTCATTGTTTAAATAAAAAATATCTGTATATTGTACATTTACATGACAATAAATGCTTTTAGCTCTTAAATGTGAATATCGTCGTAATCGATACGAGATTGATTTTAAAATTTTTGTCTTACTTGCAGAAACTTCTCATTGGTTCGACTGCAAATTTCTCGAAGAATTTCATCTGCAGATAAAACCTCCCAAGAGGATAAACAATTACAATAAGTACACCAATTTGCTGTTCCCTTAACGCCAGAAATGTGTTAAATAATATTATGCTGTTTTGTATGAACATGGTGTTCATGTGCTAGGTTTCAGTGTGCTCAACGTGTGTTTATTCTTCCCACGAAGAACCGACATCAGTCGTGTTTTCTTTATAGGCAAGGGCTCACCGTCCGACTCCAAATCGGCCTCATCATAATCACTAAGTACAGAATAAATATGCAGCTGTTGTTGTGAAACATCATTTTCCAATTCCAAACCACAATCGCCATCAGAAACACTAGAAAACTCCGAACTAGAGTCACGGTCGCTAAATATATCACTGTGATTACTAAAGTCACTTTCAACGGTATCTAATAAATTTTCGCATCATTTTTTAAATCTTGGGTGGGTAACTAACATCTTTATAACATTTCTACAAGAGCCCGATGCTATTTTCTTTTAAAGTTAAAAATTAAACAGTTCGCAATAAATCACGTGTATAGCCAGATTGGGTGTGACAGTTCCCACTTCTCAAAGACTACGGCCTGCAGCGAAAACTGTGGTATTACACAAGATGTGCGCATTTTTTAAGATTAGTCTGTTTAGTCAGTACTAAACAGACTGCCCGATAGGTATATGAAGCCTCTTTGGCGTTAACTGCGTAGTTTGCCAAAAACGACAATATAAATATAGTTCCTACATCCCACCTCGCTACTGCATGTAGTTTATCTTTATCGATTGTAATACAATGTAGTGCAATTATTGTACCTGTGTCAGTTACCTTTACTGTCAAGACACGTAAATCTAAATATAAAAATGCTACAACTAAAAATCTTCTTCTTGTTCCTCCTTATAAGCAATTCTGCTTGTTCATTGGCAAATTAATACCTCTATGGAAGGTTGTCACTTCATCTTTTGCGCGGTCGTTCAATGCTTCTTTTTACGATTGGTGACTTATCTCTCGCTATTTTTACACACGGGTCTCCTCCATTCTGCTTATGTGGTTATTTCATTCTTTTTTTGTTTTGTGTCCCTTTATTTATACACTGTGCATTACATTTTATTCTAATGACTTCACTTCTTTTTCGATTTCTCAGCGTATTTCCTGTAATTATTCTTAGTACTCTCATTGCTGCCGTTTCCAGGAGCCTTTGATTTGGGGATGTTACGGGTGTTATTTCTGAGGAATTTCTATGTTATTATTGTTTTTACACTGGCTTTATAAATTCTTGACTTCATCTCAGTGTTAATGTGTCTGTTTCGCCATATTAAGGCATCCTGCCAGTCTATTTGCTTTTTGTACTTGATCTCTCACTTTTTTGACCAGGTCTTCATAGCAGCACAGTGTAATTCCCAGGTATTTTATTTCCATTGCTTGTTTAATAATACTGATGCCATCAATTTCAATTTTACATCTGGTTGGATCTTTGCCGACTACTATTTTGTTTTAGTTTTCTGAGATCAGATTGTCATATTAAATTATTTTGCTCTTATGTTAAATCTGTGAACCATTCTTTGCAGATTATCTTCATCTTGAGCTATTAATATTGCGTCGTCTGCATAACAGAATATTTTTATTTCTTTGTTTCCCATTTTGTAACCTCTTCCTTTTTTAACGCTTTTGATAATTTCATCCATGATTACATTAAAGAGCATGGAATTCAATGAGTCCCCTTGTCTTATTCCGCTGCCTATTACTATAGGCAGCGGAATAAGGCTTAATTGTTCTGTCATTGCTGCTACACAATATTTCAGTAATTCGTTTGTTATCCCGTCTTTACCTGCTGCTTTTCTGTTCCTAAGCTTTTTATTTATTTTACTTCTTCTTCATTAAGTGCCATCTCCGCGACGAAGGTTGGCAATCATCATGGCTATTCTGACCTTCGAGGCAGCTGCTCTGAACAATTGCCTTGAGCTGCAACCAAACCACTCTCTTAGGTTCTTTAACCAGAAAACGCGTCTTCTTCCTACGGTTTTCCTACCCTATACTTTTCCTTTAATTATGAGTCTTAAAATGTTGTATCTTTTGCCTTTATCTACTCATGGAATCCTTAATAATCTTCTAAATGTCCACATTTCAAACGCTTTAAGTCGCTTTATTGTATTCCGGTTTAATGTCCATGATTCAGTATCATAGTAGAGTACACTGTGTACATAACATTTAATTAGCCTTATTCTGAGGGCCAATGTCAGATCTTTGCTGCATAAAATCTTTTTCATTTACACGAAGTTGGCACGTGCTTTTTCAGTTCTGACTCTTATTTCTGTAGTATAATCGTTATTTTCTGTGATTATCGTTCCCAAGTAAGTATATCTTTTTACTCTCTCAATTTGCTGGCCGCCTACCGTTAATATTTCGTTTGTATTGTTGTTCTTGCTAATTTTCATGAATTTGGTTTTTTTGATTTTAAGAGAGAGTCCGTATTCTCCACTATATCTAAATATTTTGTTCATTGTTCTTTCTTATTTTACTTACTTTCTGTTTATTTAAATTAAGATCTTCATTTTTGGTAATTTCTGGTTGGTTGTAAACTGATTTTGTTTACAACCCTATAATTTTCAAAATAGTACATTTCCCTTTGTCCATAACTTTACTCCACCCTGTATGCCAAGACGCCCTATTCATTCCATCAATAAACTCTAAAGGTACTTACTAAATCCTGTTAAAAATCACCTGTCCCCGACATCGGCGACAGTCCAAAACCCAGGTCTGTTAGAAACTCTCGCGAAAGAAACATGGTACTTTAATAACAAAATTTGTGATTTGATTCTCAGAGCGTGTCTCTCTCTCAAGTGTTTGGCAATAAGAAAATTTGTCTCAGCGATTGTGAAACTAATAACTTTGTGTCACCACGTATATTGTCACATATAGTACCCACAAGGTTGTGTTACCTAAAATACGTAGGGAAATAAAAGTTAGTTGTAAGTTACTGGTATTCTTTACGTACCATAGACAAATAATACAGTCCAGTTAAAAACCCAGAGAATACCGGCGGTATAAGTTAGTAGAAGATTGAAAGCACGTGGAATCACACATAATTCCACCTCAAACGCCGGTATTTTCTCGACTGGTGCTTTCGATTTTAGCGTCGTTTGTTCCTCTTCTGAACAGAGCTTTTTCAGGTAGTCAATCTACGACACGTATGCTTTTCTATGTATTTTGGTTCTAATAAATCTTTTCCTTCATTCTTTATCCTTGACCTTGGAAACGATTTATTTTCATTTATATTTCTTTCACCAAGAACTTCCTTGGCCGAGTCTAAGATATTAGACTTAATTTTTGCCCAGATTTCATCGACTCCACAACTAAAAATAGTTGTATAAATTTCTGCGTAACTGTTAATATTAGGAAAAAAATTACGTTACTAACAAATCGCTGTTATAAATTCTAATATATATAAGTCAAAACACAATTACTTAAACTTAAAATAATATACTTTTTGTTAATTCAAGACATACAAAACATTAGCCATTCTCCTCCAACTTCTAATTGCCCAACTCCAAAAAATAAGTAGTTAGAGCAACCGTAAATAACAATTAGACATTACCATATAAATTGAACTCTCCATTAAAGTAAAATACTCTGAATTGTTTATTATTGTTTCAGACGTGCGTGCACTTAGGAACATGCAGATCCGAGTGCCGGAAGCTGTTAAAAGGGGAGATTCGGTAACGTTAGTATGCGACTACGACTTGGAATCTGCCGCTTTGTATACTATCAAATGGTACAGGGACGATGAGGAATTTTACAGATTTGTGCCCAAGGAGTCACCGCCCTCACAAGCGTTCACCGTTTCGCACGTTAACGTTGACGTGAGTAGTTTTCTTGAATTTGTTAACATTATGTAAGGGTCACTTGAGTGATGGTATCTATATTTCAATAGTATTTAGAACATTCAATCGTGACAAGAATTAACATAGTCGTTATTTTTAGAAACTCGTTTTTTCAGTTCACATTTAAATAAATAATTAAACACTGTACGTTTATTCACATATGCATATGCATTACGAGATAAAAAAAATTGAGCAATTAGTGATGCTGCAAAATATATTGCAGAGTTTTAAAAATTGCATGACTTGTTGTGTTCCAGTAAATGGACAACATTTTGAGAATCTTCTTAATCGCCTTTTTGGTTTTCTACAATCCTTAATTTTTTTACTAATCAAATATTGACAGACTTCTAACATGAATTTGTTTTCAGTTGATGTAGGTTTTCTGCGCTATGATTTAAATACATCCTTTACTGCACTAGTGTGGTTAAACTTTTGACTAATTTATTGACAGTAAACCATGTTATGATCTTATTAGTACATAAATTATTAAAGATTATTCAAATTAAAGGAGTTTATTTATCTTATAAATGTATTATTTCAACTTCGGTGAAAATATTGTAAATATAGCAATAACTCCCAAATTGGCGCAGTCCATTATTTATTTTAAAAGGTTTAAATAGTTCTCCCTGGATATATATTCAGTTTTTCAAGAGTTATTTTTGTGAAATTTACGAACTGATTGGGTATTCCTAGCTCTTTCATTGCTTTGAACATTTCTCTTATTTCTATTATGTTACTTACATATATCAAATTCAAAGTCCGTTTTCAAGCGATTGAAGGACCTCCAATAAATATTTATAATCAAGAATTAATTGTTGAAATAAAAAACTTATTGTACCAAGTAAATCAGCAAATAAAAAAATAATTCTTATATGGGTAAAATGTCACAGCGGTACTATAGGTAATAAAAGGGTGGATTGGGAAATAAAAGATGCTTGTAAATCAGATAAGTTTGTAGAAATCTTTTCTTATATCGACTTAAAAAAATCTATTAAAGATAGATGATTACAACCTTACGATATTTTTAGCAAGACATGGAAAAATCTTTATTTCCAGCTTTACCCACAGCTTTCAAATAAAATACTGGATATAACTTTTGATGATATGAAAACATATTCGCTCCGTGCGTGACTAACACGACACCTACCGCCTTCATCTGACAGTTTTGGACCTACCAATTTTCAGGTTAAACATATGACATATGTTTGACATTGTTAAATACATGCGAAATTGACAGTTATTAATAATTAACTTTTTAATTATATTTTTTCAGTTTATGTACAAAATAAATGTAGTATTAAAAACTGGGTTTCTCAAAATTCATCATAATATATCTTTTCAACCACAAACGGAAAACAAAGGAAAAATCTAGTACTGGCAAATCAAGTTTTTCACGTGAAAGAGCATATATTTAAAAACAGAAATATTAAAAGTTATGATATAGAAGCTAAAGTCATCAGGCACTCTGCAGTTAGCTTGAAGCTTTATAAAATATCATTTAAGGTAAATTATTTAAATTTTTCCTATTTCAATTGCATATAAATGAAGTCATGTGATATTTACTTTTTCATATTAATAGCACGGATCCATCTTTTTCTTTTCTCTAATTTATATGTAATCTTTAAGAACCTATAAAAACTACACTAACTATTTTTGCTATTATTAGCACAATTAAATACGCAATATGTATTTGCACACATTTTTGATAAAATTTATGCGTAAAAAGGTAGGTCCAATTTTGTCACATTTCGCCGCTACACACGCTGGCATCGTTTCAAAGTACCCCTACCATGGTCACGCACGGAGCGAATACTTCAACATGCTTAAAATTAAATCATCGTCGTTTTCCGGCGCACATTTATAAATTAGGTATAGTAAACTCCCCGTTATGTGACAGTGACAACATATTCATAGGTGACATTAACCATATATTTCGGAATTGTAAAAAAAATGGTACGTCTATCTCTAAACTATATAATTATTTAATAGAATACAACACTACTCTCCCTCTCAACATTGGTTCCTTGTTATCAAGCCATAATAAACGCTTTTCAATGCAATAATAAATTTCGTTAAAGAAGCTAAAATCGATATTGTATATCGTAATATAATATTGTATTGTATATCGATATATATTGTAATATGTATGTGTGAATAAAAATTAATCTTGTCGCTGATATATTATGTCTAAGGCCATCCCCTTCCTCTACACACACACACACACACATACTTGAGAGTATTCTAAATGTTCCTTTGATAGAATATCTAGAAAACCACAAAATACTTCACTGTAATCAATATGGCTTTATAAAAAAGTGTAGCACTACACTAACTATACAGAAAGTTAGGAGAGATACATATACTTGATGGCATGGAGGAAGATGATTTTGTGTCTTTGACATTGTGTGACTTATTCAAAGCTTTTGACTGTGTTTCGCATGAATTACTGTCGGAAAAAATGCATAAATACGGTAATCGTTGGTGGTTCCTTTTCCGTCTGTTCTGTTTTGCTTACGTAATGTCTTTCGTCTTCCAAATTTTTATTTTCTCATACTACATTAAGTGCCTGGTTAAAGTATTTCACTCATCTATTTAATAGGTCTTTCCTTGTGTTATTAGGTCACCATTCTGACTTCTGCAATGACTTAAATTCTTTTCTGTTGATGTTAATTTTTTTATAGAATGCTCTGAGATCTTCTTATGTGATGAGGTTTTACATACATTTAAGTTCCTTGCTTAAATGGTTTCTTTCTTTTCTTTTACGTATCTTTATTTATTTTCTTTTCTTTGTCTGGTAATACTCTACGGTTGTTTTAGTTTGTCGGGTAATCATCTTTCTGTAGATTTCATTTTTGTGTTTTGTTCCATTCTTGCATTCATTATCAAATCAATGATTTTTACGGGCACAATTTTCTGTTCCTATTTTTTTTTTGCTGCTGCTCAATATCTTTCTTTACTCTGGTCCAATAGGAGTCTATATTGGTCTGGCCTTTTGCATTTACATTTTGATTTCTTAGCCGGTTGGTATTATTTTCCTAGTACCATTCTTCAATTGTCGCATCTCTCAGCTGTTGCACATTTAAATTTAAAATTCTAGTTCTCAATGTTGAGATCACTAGACAATAATCTAAGTCTGTGTTTTTTTCTAAACTTCTGCAGTTTATTACGTCTGTTCCATGCCTTGAATATATTAAGATGTGATAAATCTAAATTATTTGACTGCGGGCTTTATAAGGCCTTTTGTTCTTTGGTTTTACAATATTTTATATCTTACCCCATCTTTTGTGTTGATTTTCATTGCATCTATATGTGAGTGCTCCAGCTCGGTATAGGGTTCGGGTATTTCATATTCCTAATCTCAATTGCATTTTTTGTTAGTCTCTAGCCAAACCCCCCACATTGATCAGGGACTCTTCTGTTAGGGTTGCCAGTCGGTCAGATAGCCAAGCGGGTTGGGCGGCCGGTTCTCATTCGCTTCACTGCGAGTGGTTCAGTGGATGTGAGCTCGGTGTACAGAAAACAAAAAAGCTAACGCAGCAGTTTAAAATTCTAAATGAATCTGCGGCTTAGACTAAAGTCTGCTGGTGTCTGATCGACATATGGTGGAGCGGTATTTTTAAGCGGCTTTTATAAGATCAATACTCAGAATTTGTACGCCAGTGTAAATTTCTGGAAACATTGAAACCAATCCAAGAACGTATGTAACAGATCCGGATATGTATGTAACACATTTGTTTGTTGTTGCTTTAAGAATCTACAAAGTCTACGTATAGATTATTTTCAACGTCAGAATATATACCACCCCCCAAAATTAACGCAACATCTCAAATGTTGCGTTATTTTGGCAAAAATTTTATTTCGATACTTTTTTTTCACGTAGTGAAAAATTGCAAGCCACAAATTTCCACTAACCTCATACGAATTGTCCTTGGAATATTTTGTTCTAGGTCTCGTCTGCGAATATGCTGAAAACCGAAGGCTTCCAAAAACTTTTGTCTAGGAATGCGTGTGTCTGTATTCGATTTGTAAATAATGTAGGAATTGATCCCAGCGACATTCAAACAACTGAAAATGAATGTAGTGAGAAAACATTCCCAAATATCCTTTATCACCAATTTTCGCCTAATATCACCTTTTGGTCCTGCCAGATTGGGTAGAAGATTTTCAGTACGAGTTCAAACGTTACGATTAAATTCATGATGTTTCCTTCACTTTGTTCCATCTTTCCTAAACAAACGTGGTATGCGCGGTATTACTTCTGTTGGTACATAATTTTCCACATAATCTTTATCACAGAAATCCTCCTCTGAATTGGTATCATGTTCCAGAACTTCTGAAAAATCATCTTGCAAACTTGCGTCTTCATCTTCTGGTTCTGGTACGAAATTAGCAACAATTTCGTCAAAAAGTTATTGCAATCTGATTTATTCTCTTTTGTAAGCCATATTCACATACAACTCCTAAAATGGATATCTATTATTTAAACTGACTATTGTGACTATGGACCAACAAAAACTTACCGTTGAGTATAACACAAATGATAACCTCGGTCGCTCATACATTCAGGTCGAATAACATAATGAACTAACCGCACTCGGCCACAGATTTTTCAAGACTGAACAGCGTGATGAGGATTTGAAAGCTACCTGGCCACGCTGACAAAACAATATCCGCATTTGAGTTTTAGCGCGAAAAATTTACTACTTCGGTGTCAGGGACCGTACGTTACCACTCAAAGATTAATAGTTTCTGGGAAATGTCAACGTTTGAGCTATAAACGGAGTGTAAAAATAAAGTTGTATTTTTTTCCTATTTTGCAACACTCTGTGAAATTTATTAAAAACAAACGCTACTACTTAACAAATCTTATTAATATTTCGAAATAACTTTATTTCTTCTCAACATTATTGTAAAAAAATCATCTCGATATCTTTATTATCAAAAAAGAAAAGCACGTTCAAAGCATTACCTAATTTTTTACTCTCCAAAATTATCGCATCACGTCAATGATAACTACCATAATTTTTGAAGCAAGGCTTCTGCACTGGCGTTGTGTTACTTTTTATCTATAGTAAAATGCCGTTAATATTTTTATTGGGAATAAGCCACACTTTAGTTTCAGATAAGTTTATTTTTGACGTTTAAATTTCCACTTCGGAAATCGTCCTCAAAATACACTATTAAACTAAACAAACTTTATGCTTGGTGAAAAATTCTTTTAATAATTAAATTTTATCTGACTCACTTATATTGACAATTTAGATATATATTATATATTTTAAAGTAGACGACTTTACAATGATATTGCCAATATTGCTGAGTTGCATTCCTGGAACGACTTTAGTGTAAAATAGTTCATTCGATTACATGAAATCAACTTTAACTTAAGAACACCCGTCAGAAAAATAATAATTCAATTTGTCTTTAAAAGACAACCACATGCTATGTTGACAGTAAAATTCTCCTGTTAGTTATTCCATAGTAAATCATGAGAAAAAAAACTAGAAAAAACACCTCGTAATACTCCCAATAAACACCAATCTCTGATTTTATATGTATGTTAGTTAAAAACATAAATCATGTATCTTTGATATGTTATTAACATACTTATAGAGATATTTTCCTTATACTATGTTCCTCTTTTAATATGGGTACCCAGATCTTAATGTATTCTGTCGAGAAATTATGTATTATATGTCAAAACGTGTTGTAGAGTTTATATAGTTATTATATTATGAAATAAAAATTGTTTAAAACTTTGCTCCTAGTTTTTATTTTTCGGTCTTCTGAATTATGTTAAAAGAATTTTTATTTCAGGACAAGTTACAGACTAAAAGTCAAAAGAGATGTGCTTAGTGTAATTATTATACTACAGAGTGTTTCAAAAAAAGGTAACCCCGTCTCTAGGGTAGAAAAAAAAACTGAAAAATAATTGGGGTTTGCTTAGTAAAAAATTTGTAACGCCATCTGTTTTCAAAATACAGGGCGTTAAAGAAAAAAAAAATTTACGCATTTTTTACGATTTTGCCGAAACTAGTGGCAACATTGTAATTAAATTTTATACAAATATGTTTTGGAAGCTGATACATCCCATAAATTTGTTTTTATATCTGATTCTCATATAGGGCACTAGTTACACGGATCGTACTAAGTATTAGTCAATATAATTTTTTTAAAAGTATAATTATTAATCAAAATTTCAAATAAACTTAAACATCATTTAATTTTACACGGAAAAGGTACTCTTGGTAAAACTTGACTGTGTACCATTTTCGGAATATTTTGATTTGAAAATTATGAAGTAATAATAAAATTGATGCTGGTAATAATGATAAATTTCTAATAGGTATACCTCTATTTTCTCCAAGTGTGCCATGGAAATCTGACAATAATTGATTGTTATGACGATAAAAATCAACAATAATTAGAGTTTTGAAACCTTGTTATTTGTAAAATCAAATCAAAATGAACTGAAATGTTGAATACACTGACATGTTATTAACCTTACGCGAATGTTTAGGATGTTCTAGTGCAGCTGTGATACGTTATGCAGAAAAGTTTCCTAGAAGAAACTTACTACGTAAAAAAACATTTAGAGCCGTTGAACGACGTTGTCGAGGAGCTGGGAATGTGAGACCAAATAAAATAAATTCTGGTAGACCAAGAACAACAAGAACAAGTAATAAAGAAAATAATATTTTAAATTTACTTGATCAAGATCCAACAAATAGCGTAAGGAATATAGCAAGGCAAACAAATACTTCTTCTTCAAGTACTTGGTGGATACTGAAAGAACAGAAATTACATCCTTATTATTACAGAAAAGTCAAAGAGCTCTTGCCAGATGATCTACCGGTTAGAGTGGATTTTTGTGAAACATTGCAACAAAGGACAGCTCACAATCCAAATTTTTTAAAATGCATTCTTTTTACGGACGAGGCCACCTTTACGCGACAAGGTATGTTTAACTCCCATAATGCACACTACTGGTGTGATGAGAATCCACGAGTCAAAAGGGTATCACATTACCAACACTCATTTAAAGTTAATGGTTGGGTAGCAACTTTAGGTAACAAATTAATAGGTTATCATATTCTACCTGGAAATTTAAATGGTGATATGTATCTTGATTTTTTAAACAATTCCTTATTCGAGATATTAGAAGATTTAACGCTAAACGAGCGAAGATCTTTATTTTTTATGCACGATGGAGCTCCACCACACTTTGATAGAAGGTGTTGTAATTGGTTGAGTAAACTCATAAATCGAGTTTTACCAAGAGTACCTCTTTCGTGTAAAATTGAATGATGTTTAAGTTTACTTGAAATTTTGATTAATAATTATACTCTTGAAAAAGTTATATTGTCTAATACTTAGTACGATCCGTGTAACTAGCGCCCTCTATAAGAATCAGATATAAAAACAAATTCATGGGATGTATCAGCTTTCAAAACATGTTTGTATAAAATTTCATTATAATGTTGCCAGTAGTCTCGGCAAAATCGTAAAACATGCGTAAAATTTTTTTTTAACGCCCTGTATCTTGAAAACGGATGGCGTTACAAAATTTTTTTACTAAGCAAACCCCAATTATTTTTCAGTTTTTTACCTACCCTAGAGACGGGGTTACCTTTTTTTGAAACACCCTGTATATTTATTTAAAGCATATAATGCTGAATGTATGCTATTAAATTTCAATTAAATAACAGTTTCATTTAAATTGGTTAGATAGTTTTAATTTACTAGACTAGAACAAATATATTACTACTGATTAACGATTGGTATACGTTATCTAGTTTAACAAATAATAATAGAAATATACCGAAAAATATTTGTGAAATTCTATTAATAAATAAATGTAAAAGATATTCGTGAGTGTATTTCACCCCTAATGTCAGAGAGATCCCAATATTTTTCCAATGCTTTCATCTGGAAAATATTTTATACTTTATCTCCTTTAATCTGACACACCATTTAGACACAAATCCTAAGTAATCTTTTCAAAACGGTAAAAGCATTAGGGAAAAAACTTTAACTTCGTGGAAAAAAACCTGATTGGATATAAAATTGTTAGAAGGGAATATTTGTATAATGGTAGTTATTATTTTATTATTTTAGGTTTTATGCAGTTAATTTAAAAACAATTTATAGAAATACACTTTTTAATGCTATTAATTATAATTAAGTTAAAATGTTTTGAACTTTCATGCAAAAAACAAAACTTTATTAAACTTCATTAAGCGAAAAATTAATTGAAAAGTTTTTAATTACACAAGCATAAGAAAATTTTAAATATTCTACTACAGCGTTGTGCAATCATGGTAAACATTTAAACTTATATTTTATAAACAAAAAGAGAAATCAAACGATTTCTACCTGGCGAAACCGAATTCAAATTTTTACCACTGCGCTTCCTAAAACTTGCGAAGCAAACAGCTTGATGAATTACTCGGCAAGGGAATCTAAAATTGCATTCCACATGCCGTTCATCATGGTCAAAATTCGTAGTGAATTCAGTTTCTGGTACTCAATCCGAAGTAAAGTAATAAAACATAATGACAATATTGTTATATTTTATATTTAATTTAGTTTCTGTGAGTTTTTATTATATTTTCAACAATTTTATATTTAACATGATTTTTATTTATATTTATCATAAATAATGGAGTACGAAATACTATAATTACATAACTTAAATGATGGTGATAAAACGATTGTGTTCGCATCACTCCACAAATTATTTTAGTAAGCTAGCAAATTAAGCTAAAACTGCATTAAATTTTGTAGTACACATTAAAGTCCTAATTATTTGTCAATATTCGTAAATTTACAACTTGAGCCTAAAGCTTGTAGCAATATTTTTGTTATGTTACTAAAATGCTAGCTGTTGTATATTAACTATCTCCCCATGTACCTTAAAGCATGTTCAACCATCCCGCAAATTCTTTCAAATTTTTGCCCTTACAAAATAAATTTCTTTTAGCTACACCCATGGCTAACAAATCCTTAGAAGAGTTATTTATATAGTGAGGGACAAGATCTATGCGAAATTTTAAAGACCAACCTGCTGATAATCCGCTATTGATATCTATTGTAACACAGACCCCTAGAAATTTTGATTAACATTTTGATTACAGAGTAGTACTAACCTTTATCCAACATTCAAATAAAATTACCGGAGCAGTGTTGATTTTTGAATTATTAGTTTGTTTAAATGTTTTTACAAATTGATCGGAATATTGGTTTTTGGCAGTAAACAATCTCGCAATATACTTTTAAAACAATACTTGCGTTCATCTTTTTTCTAAACTTAGGACTGGCAAAATAAAATATTTTTTAATTGCGAAAATAAGTAGACATTTTGTTTTGTGGGTTCGTCAATAAACACTAATTATTAATATACACAAAAAGAAGTAAAACTTATTCCTAATCATCGTCGTTAAATATTTTTGTGAAATGTTCAAAATATGATGTCTTTGTTTATAACATTTAAAAATAATTAAGAGAAATTCCTGCGGTGGACCTAAATACAAATTTACAAACAATTTTATATTTCTGGTAATGGCTAAGTACTTAATAAGTACATTTTCGTAGAATAATTAAATGGGGCGGGATCATTGTCACAATATTTAAATAACGGAATTAGTCATTCTTAAGAAGTATATTTTGTGGTTTTTTTAGCCAGAGTTTATCGAAAAAAAGTATTGTAATATATTTAGTATTTATCAAAGAAAAATATGTGGATGCCATAAGAAAGTGATGTGCGTTTACCTGTCGAAAATGAACCTACGGATAATTTAGAAGATGAAGATGACAGTGCGGGACCAAGTACTCAGCAAACGAAGAATTTGTATGTAGCTGAGCAAAATATGGTGTTAGATGTTTTTGATGGACTTTATAAAAAAATGACCAAATATAAAGCTGTTAAGCAAACGGCGGTTTTAACAAAAATTTCTTGTGCAACATTGTACCGTTTAGTAAAGACAGGTTCGAAAAGTAGAACAACAAGAACGGATTTAGGAAGCTCTAAAAAAATGCAACCTCACCTCTTGGAACCTATTAGTGAGACAATATATTATAACATGTATACAGCTAAAGTTATGCCTAACCTAAACAATATCATGGCAAAATTAAAAGACAAATTTATTGTTGATAAATGTTCCACAAAGACTTTGGCCAAAAAAAATGGTTTTAAATATAAAACTGTAAATAGGAGACAAACCATAATGGAAAGGAGCCGCCTAATAAAATGGAGGAATAAATATATCGAAAACATTTCACAATACCGCAGTGAGTGTCTAGAAATTTATTATCTGGACAAGACTTGGTTTGATTCTCATGAAACGATATATAAAGCTTGGACAAACGGTACAAGAAAATGCCGAATAGATGTACCCCATTCTAGAGACAAGCGAATTTGCATATTACATTGCGAAGGACAACATGGATGGGTGAACAATGCGTTATTGTTGAGTTCCAAAAGTATTAAAGACAGTTCTCTAGAGTACCACCAAGACATCAAAGGGACGCTTTTTGAATCGCGGCTTGAGAATACATTACTCCCAAATTTAAAAGAAAATCGCGTGATTGTTACGGACAATGCATCATATCACTCCAGATGCATTAAAAAATTCCAACCAATCAGAGTAGGAAGGACGAAATTTAATTTCTAATAGCCGAAGACCTATATTTTGAGGATCATTACACCAAAGATTAACTAATCCAGGTTCTTCATACAAAAGTCGTAACTAAAGAAAATATTGCAGATAAATTAGCCACTAACAATGGACATATGCTTTTAAGATTAACTCCATATAACTGTGTGTTGAATTTTATAGAATTTCTATGGGCTCAGTTAAAAAACCATATCCGGAGGAACAACATATCTCTAAAAGATGCCCAAAGTGTTGTCGAACTAATAAAAACAGAGTTCAAAAATATCAGTGCTCAAAAATGGCAAAATGCAGTAGAACATGTAAAGAAGTTTGAAAAAGATTACTTGAAAAATGTCCCAGACTTAAAAAAAATTATTATTAATTTGGCTGAGAGTGATGAAGAGAACGATAATGACGATGAGTTGGAATATCTGTTAACTCTAACTGGAAGATCCCAAACGAATGTGAATTTCCGAAGAGGCTAGTATACCATTTAATTTATATTATTAAAAAAACCAATGGGTAACTTTTTGTGGCATCGCATGTGACATGTAGGTAAATAAAAACCATTTTTGAAGTTATACTTCTTTAGGCGCGATTTGGAAAAATTGATGAGAGTAAATTTTTATAAAATTCACAGTATGCAGTACGCACATATTCACAACATGAAGTTAGGTGCTACATCTAAATCTTTTAAGTTAGGTATCAATGCAAATAAAGTGTGAAAAAAATATATTGGTGTTTTTGTTAATTCGATTATATTAGGACCGTGATAGATTTTTACTGATGATTTGTATATTGTATATGTATATTTTTGTTTGTAAAAATCGACCTGTTTCAGTAGTTTTCATCTACTTTTTAATCACGTAGAAATTGCATTTATCCGTTACTTTAGAACCTCACTGTATAATATATTAATATTAAGTGTTCATTGACGAACTTAGCACGGTTAATAAAAAAACTTTTACACCAAACACCAAAAGAAAGTTTTTATTTTTTTAACTAAAAAAATATTTTATTTTGCCAGTTAAAATTTTGAAAAAAGGTGAGTATAAATTTTTCTAAATATTATAATATGAAGTAGTTTACTTTAAAAATAATCAGTACTTTGATCAATTGGTAAAAATATTTAAGTACACAAATTAATAATTCGAAATTTAACACTTTCTCGGATAATTTTATTTGAATGTTGGATACAGATTAGTACAACTCTGTAAATGTCTCTCTGGGGGTCTGTGTTAAAAAAGGTATCAATATCGGATTACCAGTAGGTCGGTTTTTAAAATTTCGCAAAGATCTTGTCCCTCACTGTACCATGCTTTCTAATTGACATATCGAGGGCAAGTCATGGTTCTCTTATGATCCTTTCCCTTCTCAGAAACAAGTCAATAGCTTGCGTGGTTTGTCTATCCACCAATCTTTCACTTCTAAGAACAGATATAATTTTCTCGCTTTCTAAAACCTCCAAAAATCAAAAAAGTCGCTTTCACCCGGGTCGGTCCTCAATTCTAAAATATAATTAGGACTAATCTCACATGCATCAAAGATAAATAACCTCTTTAGAGAAAATTTAGTCGCTCATGTAAATTTTAAAAAAGTATTACTTTATTTGTGTACCAGCCTTCGAGTTAAGCAGGTAAACCTGGCAGTAAGTCGTTTATTCAGATAATATCTTGCAACTGTCTGGCTAATTTCGATTTTTTTAAATTATAGACTTAAATGTCACTTATATATAACATCTTCTACTATGCATCTTGCCGCTAGTTATATAACTCCATAAATATCATCCTGCAGCTGCATTACCTGTGGCACTGGTATTAGCACAGATACCTCTACTAGATTAAATCCCGAACTTTAATGTCGTACTTGGTGTAAACCACCCTTTTATTTAGGCTTCTCAACTAGTCATAACAGGGGACGATATAGTGATAGATGACGTTACAGAGTCAATGTGACCGATAATTTTAAATGGGACTTAGAATTCAGCGCTCCGGAATCTCGCGCAGCTACCCGCGCGGTGCATTGTATACAATGCATCTATTAATATCAGAATAAATACATAGGAAATATTTATATTAATGTTTAGGGATAAAAAAATTAGACGACTTGATTTTTAATGCATGTTTAATAATATGTAAATCATAAAAAATATTAAAAAAAAAGTCAAAACCCTAACAAAGGAATAAAAGAAACTTGCTTGATTTTCATTTTTGCAAAAATCGCATGTAGCAACTTTATATATTCATACGTTGTTTACATACTGACCTATTCCAATTTTCGTAGATTATTGTTTTGACCTGATTTTTTTCCTACCTTTAATGAAACACATCGCTCTGCTCTTTGCAGGCGGCTCCTCATTGTCTTTTGTTGGATTTTTATATTTCTTTGGAAAACCTTTTATATCAGTTGGCAGTAAAAAGATAATGGCGCGTTTAAAGAGGCTAACCAACAAACCATCATCAAAGTTAAGAAAAGCACTTTCAAACATTCTCATCTATGCTTATAAGCTGTATTGGCATGAGCTGCAGTATAGAAAAGTTGTCCATTGATCCTCGCGATGATTCAATTGGAAAAAATGTAACCAAGTTCTTTAGAAGAACTTCTTTTTTGCTCTCTCTACTAAGTATATGCCACATTTTATTGACAGTATCAACTCCACCTGGTGATGATATCAAATTTACTCGACACTAAATCTATATCTCCATCCTTGTGCATATTTGAGATTAATGCAACCTCTTTATTTGTTTTCGGTACATAGGAAAGCAATATTACATTTTTTTGGAATCCAATCAACATAGGTCTATTTTTGTAAGGTAAAAACGTTTGCAATATTTTGCGTTAACCGGTAAAGTATATCTGAATATGTTACCAAACGTAATGGAGCCGTTAATTCTTAAAATTCTGGAAGATGATTTGGCAACTTCAAAATAAAGTTTTAACAAGATGATATATCGTGGTATATGTATTGGACGACGAGGTTCGACACAATCACCAGCTCGTTCACCGGACCTCACACTATTAGAATGAACTTGAAATCTAAGGTTTACGCTACAGCACCGTATTAGACTTTACATTAAAACGGGTACCACAAGAGTTTAGCAATAGGATGCATTACTGTCAGGAAGTAGATAGAGCATATTTTAAACACTTAATTTAAGAACTGGTTCTTTAATCTTTATTTATTAAAGGCGAAAGTAGAATATTATTATTTATTGTAATCTTTATTCGTCAAAATCAGCGTAAACCCAAACACAATTAGTATGAATAACTTTCAAACTAGATATTACTTGCCTTAAGGTCCTATTTAAAATTATCGGTCACAGTAGCTCTGTAACGTCATCGATGACTATTTCGTCACCTGTTATTATATTTCATTAAATTTTATAAGAATTTGTAAACAATTTTCAAATCACTAGCAGCAACGATATTGGCCAATATGACGTTACTTCATTTGATGGTGTCCCAGGTTCTGCTATCATAGTAATTTCCTTTGCGTTTCAGCATACTGGGAAGTATTTAAGTCTAATTGATGCATACTGCCTTTTTCGGGAACCATAATTTTCAGTTGGGTAATTTTTCCTTTCTGTCCTTCTTTTAATTGGCATAGCGGTTACCCATGCTGCCTGCTCTATATCTATGTTTAATTTCTCTGCTTTTTGGTCAAGCTCTTCCATTTTTTTCAAGCTAACGTTCAGCTCTTTCTGTTTTCTAAATCCTGTACGAAACCTATTTAACCCATGGTCTTGTTAGATAATGTTGGGTTTCCTTCTTTTATAATTATTTTATGCCGGCAACGCTGCGGTGAGCCAGCAGGTTAAACATACATAAACAGTGAAAATTTTTCCAAAATTAGAGGTGAAATCAACGTTTTAAAAGATAAAAATCGGTAGTAGCTAATTATACCGGCGCAGAAAGTGTAAAGTGTATAATTGACACTAGAAAAACCCATTTGGTACGATCAAACATCCATAAAATAACATCGAAAACAAGTAAGGCTATCTAAATCCAGTTGTTGTCCGACTGTGTTGCCAGCCTTCAAAAAAATAATATAAAAAGGGAAAACGAAGTATCTATTACTGGATATATAAAAACTAAAAAGCTTTAAGAGGAGAATTGATCTCCGAAGAGTCGATCTGGATTCATTCTCCTATCGTAAAGCAAACAAAAAAAAATTACATAAAAATCATTATATACATAAAAATATTTTTGTAAAATACGTTCAATAAGCTAAAATGGAATGGGAAAATCAAATTCCAAATTCAGATAATATTCAGAGTTATTCTCCCACGTTAAAAGATGCAGCATATGAGAATCCACCAATAACAAAGTGTGGTCTGGCACCAACTACTCCACCGTCGCTTAAAAACAGAACAAACAGTATTTCCTCAAATGAAATCAGGATAAACGCCATTAATAGCTCATCTCATTGTGCATCAACGTCGACATGTTTGTCAGACAACAAACTAGCACAACAAACAGAAGCCACTGAACAAACTCGTCAGCATGATGATGATACAGGTTGGACGTTAATTCCAAATAAGAAGCGTCAGCGATCAGAAGATAGCCCTCCGCATAGAATTAAAAAGCAAACTACTATTCAGGATTATTGATTGCAGAAACGACCAATAGATATAGTCCTTTAGCTACTGATGATATACAAGGAAATAAAAATGCCGAATCCAAAAAACCTCCACCAATATTCATTCAGAACGCTTGATAAAAAAATACCAAATCTATATACCATTAAATGTCTTAGGGATAACCAAATTAAACTCCAAATAGATTCACCTGAAAACTATTCGGATATTATTAAAAGTTTAACAGCAAAAAAACGCAGTTGATATTAAAAGGGCACTCGAAGAACTAGGACATTCAGTCAAAAATATCTCCAACATAAATCGAAAAGAGGATAAAAAGCAACTACTACTTTTCCACGTAGAATTGGTTACTAATGCAAACAATAAAGACATTTATAAAGTCAGTAAACTACTTAACTCAATAGTTGAAGGTGAACCACCACATTCCAAAAAAGAAATTCCGCAATACCACAGGTATCAACATATCGGACACACTCACAAATATTGCAACAGAATGCCTCGATGCGTAAAATGTACAGCCAATCACTTGTCATTCGAATGTCCAAACCTAACACAAATTAAAGGTGTGAAATGCACAAATTGCCAAGAGAATTATCCTGCCAACTACAGAGGCTGTTTGGTCTACAAAGAGCTCCAAAGAAAACAATTTCCAAAGTTAAGGGAGAAAATACAATCTAATTACCCGCTAAGTTCCTCACATACTCGTCGCTCATCTGTTACATATGCAAATGCGGTGGAGGGACCTAATCATACTACCGCATCTGTCTCAACTACTACACAGGAAAAACTGAATACAACAGAAAAAAGTAACAGTTTAGAATTAATGGTCCAAAAACTTATGGAGAGAATGAATAAAATGTTCGACCTTCTCATAACGATGTTATCAAAACTTAATGTTCAACCCTAAAACTAAAATTGGATATTGGAACGCAATCGGCCTCACAAACCATAGTGAGGAGATTAAGGCATTTATAAAGTTAAATAATCTTGATATCATGATAGTCTCTGAAGCTTATATGACAAACAAAAGCCATTTTGAGTATGCCAGTTTTTGGCAACTATATCACACCACACCCAATGGGAAAAGGTCATGGTGGAACTTCGTTAATCATTAGAAGTAACATAGAACATCACGGAATAAATAAAGTGTGTGAAATCAACTTTCAGGCAACCTCTATATCTGTAGAACTCAATAAAGGACACATAACGATGTCAGTTGCGTATCGCCTCCCTGGTAAAATAATTAAAGAGGAACATTTTTCTAGTTATTTCAGTGGGCTTGGTCATCGCTTTATTGCAGCAGGTGATTTTAATGCAAAACATACAAGATAAAGTTTAAGATTAATAACAATACGCGGAAGAAAACTTATTAAAAGTTTAAACGAAAATAACTCGACTACAATTTCTACTGGGCAACCAACCTACTGGCCTACAGATAGAAATAAAATACCCGATCTCATCGATTTTGGTATCATAAAAGGAATAAGTAATAACTTTTTAGATATTAAACCTTCCTTTGACATTTCGTCTCACCATTCTCCCATATTTATTGATGTGATGCAACATGTATATAATACAAATAAATACTCCATGTTTTCAAATCATAAAACAAATTGGAGTCTGTTCAGATTTAATATTCAAAGTGCAATTAACTTAAATCTTCCTCTTAAAACAAATGAAAATATTGAGGAAGCAGTTCATCACCTTAAATCAATTATTCAACAGTCAGCTTGGAGAGCATCTCCAAATCTAAATCAGAGTTATAACTGTGAACCATATCCACATTATATAAAAATCTTAATCAACGAAAAGAGAAAACTAAGAAAATTTTGTTCCAGATCTCCTGAAAACAAAACTAAACTGAATAGGGCTACTCGTTTGCTTAAAAGAGACTACACAAATACAAAGATAAAGGCATAGATTTGGCAAAGTAACGAGAGATGCAATTGAAAAGAAAAAATACTGCACTACAGCCTTTTTGGATGTCTCACAAGCATTTGATAAAGTATAGTATGAGGGGCTGCTATCTAAAATAAAAACTCACTTTCCTCATTCTCTGTATGCACTTCTGAGATCCTATCTTACCAATCGATATTTTCAGGTCAGATGCAATTAAGCAGTATCAAACATATCTAAAATTCTATCGGGAGTACCTCAGGGGAGTATATTGGGTCCAACTTTATACTTACAAAATTGTCAAAATTTGTCAAAATTTACAAATTCATTTAAATGAACTAGACAAATGGTTAAAACTATGGCGAGTTAAAGTAAATAGCAGCAAATCAGCACATATAACATTTACTTTACGAAAAGAAAGTGTACCATCTGTGCGCATAAAAAATATCATAATACCTAAAAAAAGTGATCTTAAATACTTGGCAGTATATTTTGACAGCCGACTAAACTGAGGAAAGCACATCTGGACAAAGCGACTGCAACTAGGATTAATATACAGGAAAATGTATTGGTTCATGAACCAAAAGTCTACATATAAATGTATTCTAAAGCCAGTTTGGACCTACAGTATACTGATATGGCGTACAGCATCTAATTCTCATTTACTGAAACTTCAACGTTTCCAATCTAAAGTTTTGAGACATATTACCAATGCACCGTGGTATGTGCCCAATTATATTATACATCGAGACCTTCAGATCCAAAATTTTAAAGACACCGTTGTCTCACTCAGTGGCAATTACAAAAATAGACTACTGAACCATCCAAATACGCTTGCCCAAGACCTACTTAAGCGACCGAGGAGAGGAAGACTAAAACGCCGTGATCCCTTAGACCTTTCTATACCTTTACATATATAAACGTATACTCTATCATTTTAAAGCTACAACTTATACTATATATACCTATAACTTATAATTGTGTGTGTGTATTTTAACTATTGCTATTTTTTTTAATGTTAGTAAATGTCTTTGTGAAGTGTTTTTTATATTTCAAGTATTTATATATATATATATATATATATATATATATATATATATATATATATATATATATATATATTAGAAATTTATCTTAAAGGATTTTTGTGACTGGACGGATCTCTCCTGTTTTAGTTACGTGATAAACTTATTGATTATTGTTTTTATTCTAGAGACAGATTACAATGAATAAAGGATGTAAAAAAAAATTATTTTATTGCTTACTGGCATCATTACTGAGGAGTAATAGGATAGATAATATGTTTAGTTTCTCTTCTATTTTAATACAATTTTGTGAGATTTTTCTAGCAGTATACAAATCTAATAGGTCTGGTATTTTATTCCTATTTGTAGGTCCTATCTAGAAAGAGAGAAAAAATAAGCTGGTTTGTATTCGTTTTGAGTTTCAGTTAATAAATATATAGTTTTTTATATAATAATAAGCTTTTGCCTAAAATAATCGTTTCCATCGTTTCGTCCTATATTAAATGGAGAGAAATTATTTGTTTCTTACGTTTATCCATCAATGAATAAAACCTTCTGTCATTCACAGTGAGCAAATAATTCCAGACATAATTTTCTAAATTCAACAGTGTAGACAATTTGAGGATACATAAATGTATTTAAAATTAGATATCAGTGTATTAAATATGATAAACTTGAATCCATGTCGACGAAGATTAGTATACATAGATATAAAGTTAATATTAGTATGAAAAGGATATTCGGAAAATTATTTAAACATACGGTCAAGTGTCGGTATGATATTTAACTAAAATTTTTAATAGAAAGAAAATATTAAATTAGATGGAATTGAAAGAACTTCTTTTGAGACAAACCCTTATTTACCCAATATAAAACAGAAAGCATACAAATACTTTATTGTAGAAATTCACCCCAACATAAAATTGGACATAAATCCGCAGTAATCTGAAATCTTAAAGGATTGACCAACATCCTACATGCGATAAACGGAAAATTCGGTAGAACCGTACTTTCTAAAAGAACAATAACAAAATCAATATTGCTTTTCTCTCGGATTTGGATGGTCATCAACGAACTGATTCTAATCGAGATAAATTGGAAATACTACCAAACAAACAGTAAAACCAACGTTTTACTTTTTCTCCCGTTTACTGTTTTTGTTGCCGGCAGTGTTTATTTTCTTCTAAATCCATTTTATGGCCGGTATAAATAATAGTTAGCTGTGACTGAAATTTCGTTTGGATGTAAAAATATTTAAGTACATAAATATGGCGGATAAATATAATGTATGTATGGGGAGCTTATTTATTATTAAGCATGTCACACGAATTAGAGAAAAGACTATAAATTTTAAACTGTTTTTAAAAATAATAAACATTGAATTAAAATAACTTTAATTACTATTTAAATGAAAATAAGCCACAACTAAAGGTTAAAGTACGTTTATTGACGTTTCAATTTCCATTTCAGAAATAGTTCTGAAAATACAAACATTAAATAAATTTAAAATATATTTTAATAAACTAAAATATCTAGCACACATATCCAGTACATAACTTCAACTCTTGCTTTAATAAACTCACACCATGTTTATAATGTGCTCAGAGAGTATATTACAATATAGCTACCCTCAGAAAGTTGGTGGCAAATATGTAACAATTAAACTTTAGCTAACGTTAGGAGTCAATTGTTTATGGCCGGTCTGGCTCTTATGTGTAGGTACGTCTTATCTTAAAAATGCAAATTTGAAAAATGAGTTTGGCTCTGACAAATAAAAGAGGATATTGACTAATATATAAATACAGACGATTAGTAAAGTTAAAAACACACGTGACTTGGAGGTTATGTTTGAAAAGAAGCCAAAAAAAAAAAGAATCATCATCATCAATCAGCCCTGAGTTGTCCATTGTTGAACATAGGCCTCCTCTAGACTTTTCCATCTGCTTTTGTTCTGCGCCTCTGCTATCCAGTTGGTCACGATTCTTTTGAGGTCGTCGATCCATCGCGTTGGGGGTCTTCCTCGGCTTCGCTTGTCAGCCCGTGGTCTCCACTTAAGCAATTTTTTTGTCCAACTGTCGTCTTTCATTCTTGCAACATGTCCTGCTCATCTTCATTTTTGCCTTGTCTACGAACTTCCTCGTTTCTTATTGTATTTCTTAAGCTTATTCCAAGCATTGATCTCTCCATCTTTCGTTGTGTCCTTCTCAATTTTTCGGCTGATGTTTTTGTGAGAGTTAAGGTTTCTGCTCCGTATGTGAGGACTGGTAGAACGCACTGGTTAAAAGCTTTTCTTTTTAAATGGATCGGTATATTTGTTTTAAATACGTCTCTCATTTTTCCGAATGCAGCCCAACCCAGACTTATTCTTCTGAGTAGCTCGAATGTTTGGTTATCTCGCGTTAACCTTATTTCGTGACCCAAATACACATATTTTTCCACAACTTCTATGGGCGACTTTTTGATTTCTATTAGTTCATTGGGGACGAGATTGGTCATCATTTTTGTTTTTCCATAGTTTATTTTTAAACCGACTTTTCGGGGTTACTTGCTGTAGTTGTTGTAGCATAACTCTGGCTTCTCCTAAGTTGTCTGGTATGAGAACAATATCATCGGCATATCTGAGATGATTGAATATCTTTCATTCGATGCTAATACCCTTTGATTCCCACTCTAGCCATTTAGATGCGTACTCCATCTTCTTCATGTGCATTGTCCATTCCAAACGTTGGCAATCAACATGGCTATTCTGACTTTGTTCACGGCAGATCTGAATAGTTCAGCAGATGACAATCCGAACCATTGCCGCAAGTTTTGGAGCCACGAGTGTCTTCTCCTCCCTGGACCCCTTCTGCTGTCTATTTTCCCTTGAACGATCAGTTGTAGTACTCTATACGTACTCTATGCGTAGTACTCTATGCGTACTCCATAACTGTTATAAATAGTTTTGGCAAGGTATCTCCCTGCCGCACCCCTCTGCCAATTTTTATCTTCTCAGTCGTGCAATAGAGGTTAACGGTTGTTGTCGCATTTTCGTATATATTTCGAATAATATAAAAAAAGAATAGTATATTATAAAATATTATAGGTAATTATCACTACAAATATGAAAAGATATCAATATGTATTTACCTTAGAATGTTGGAACTAAAACATCAGCTTAAATAGATAAAATATATGTATAAAAATACTATTACTTCCATTGAATCGATTGGTTTGACAAATTGATATGACAGAATGGAATTTTCAACCGACGAATATATTTTGTCGCTTGTAGGCTATTGATTGCATACTGTCGCCGTTATTGTTTAATGCTTATTCTGAAGAAATCATACAAGAAGCTTTGGTAAACGAGAGAGTCGGCATAAAAGTGAACGGAAGTTTAATTAACAACATTATGCCGACGATACAGTCATAATAGCCGACAATTTGGAATGCGAAGAAAGAATAATAAACAAAATATTAAGATATAGTGGAGAATACAGACTCTCTCTTACCATCAAAAAAACCAAATTCATGAAAATTAGCAGAAACAACAATACAAACGAAATATTAACGGTAGGTGGCCAGCAGATTGAGAAAGTAAAAAGATATACTTACTTGGGAACGATAATCACAAAAAAATAACGATTATATTGCAGAAATAAGAGTTAGAATTGAAAAAGCACGTGCCACCTTTGCGAAAATGAAAAAGATTTTATACAGCAAAGATCTAACATTGGCCCTCAGAATAAGGCTAATTAAATGCTATGTATACAGTGTACTCTACTATGGAGCGGAACCATGGATAGTAAACCGGAATACAATACATTGACTTAACGCGTTTGAAATGTGGACATTTAGAATATTGTTAAGGATTCCATGGGTAGATAGAGTCACGAATACAGAAGTGTTAAGGAGAATAGGCAGAGAGGAGGAAATGGAAAATACAATAAAAGAAAGGAAATTGCAATATCTCGGACATGTGATGAGAGGCGAAAGATACAACATCTTAAGACTCAAGGAAAAATGAATTCAAGGAAAAGTAGAGAGTAGGAGAAGCAGAGGATGAAGACGCGTTTCCTGGTTGAAAAACCTGAGAGAGTGGTTTGGTTGCAGCTCAAGGCAATTGTTTAGAGCAGCTGCCTCGAAGGTCAGACTAGCCATGATGACTGCCAACCTTCGTCGTGGAGATGGCACTTAAAAAAGAAGAAAAAGGCTATTGATTATAAAAGGAACTACAACGTTAAAAAGGTTTTATTCTTTCATATGGTCAATGGACTCCCAAATATGAAAAAACCGTGGAGTGCTACCATTTAAAGGAGTGTGTTTTTAGTATACACTATTTAAAGTGAATTTGGGTGAGTTTTATGCAATATTCTTAAATCTACAGAAAAATTGTTTAAAATATAATTTCCTATGGTAATGTTACCTTTTGAAGTTAAAAAATATATTTAAAGACGAAGCAAAAAACCGGGTATATAATATAGGCATTGCTTTACAGAAAAAAAAAAATTATTGTTCCTCTTCACAATGACATTTAGCATAATGCTTTAAAATTCACGGTATCAGAGATATAATGTACGATTTTTCAAGATTCGTCACTCACACTATTTTGCTCCATTTCTCTATTTTTCACAAAAATTGTTCTATAACTCTTTTCTACGCAGCTTTAGGTATAAGCAGTGGTACATTAAATGAAACGAAAAAATAATTACCTTTAAAATGCTTTACTGTAAAAGATTCTAGGATTAATTTTAAGCAAGATACGGTTCTTCAAAGTTTCTTTGACGAATTTTGCTATTTACGGCAAAATGCAAAAATTGCCTACGAGAGATGCACTTTTCATTCCCATTTTAATTTTCGTTGAAAGGATACTCTGGTCAAAATCTATCGAATTTTTACCGTCGAGTTGATAAGAATTTTAGTTTAAAAATCGATTTCGCACGCGTAACACACTTAAAATCGCCGGTCGCTTCAAGCGTTGTTTCTGAGAGAACTGTTAATTCTACAGAAAAAGTGCTAATATTTATTTTTGTTCAACGTTATCTCAGCTACATTTATTGTTTGAAACATGGTTTCCTCCCCCTTCTTTTGTAGAGCGGTTTTATGTGAAAATTGAAGGAGTGGAGACTTTTTTGCATGTTTTGGGGTCTTAAAATTGATATTTTTAGTAAAATTCAGCTTGTTCGTATGATTTTTAGAATTTCAGTGGCATTTTCGTCTCTGACGACTATATTCGAGCTACCACAACTAAATAATGCGTCATGGTAAATTTGACAATTTGCTGAATAAAGTGACGAGCGAGCATGGAGAGCTCTTAAAAAAGTTGTGTCCAATTTTCTTTTCAGTCAAAGCTGACAATTTCAAAGATCCTCGTACTGAATTACTTAGTGCCTACAGAGAAATGGGATTTAACATGTCTCTAAATATTTGTCTTCTGGATGCTTACCTGAATGTATTTCTACAAAATTTGGTGGTGCTGCAGGTGATGAACATAGAGAACGGTTCCAACAAAGACGTTGTAGCCATGAAAAAGCGTTACGTGGTTTTACTTTTTCTGCTTTAATTCATTTTATCCATATTAATAATCAAAGACATATAATATTGGCATAATTTCTGTAATTGTTCTCTTTATAAGACAACACCCTAATGTGGGTTTTTTGGTATTTCAGCACTTAATTTACCAGGTACCGTTAGACCTGAAGATGCATAGCAAATTGTAGTATGCGAAACCGGTCGTTGGTCGTATAATTAAATTGATTGTGAGTAAGTCTTATTTTATTTCTTTTTATCTAAAAGTAAGTCGTATTAATCGCAGATAACTTACAGGATACGGTTTCTATGCTACATTCGCTTAAAAGTCTGTCTGAAAGAGCAGGATTAAAGATAAACTTTGAGAAAACTAAACTTATGACAAATCTCGTAATGAGTGGAAATATAACTATCGACAATAATACCATACAACAAACAGACACTTACAAATATCTGGGACACGAGATCAAAATAAACAGAGACAATCAAACAAATGAAATACAGAGGCGAATAGGCCTGACATGGGCAGCATTTGGCAAACTAAGCCATATTCTAAAAAGTTCAATTCCCATGTGTCTCAAGCGAAAAGTTTATAACCAATGTGTTTTGCCTGTACAAACTTATGGAGCAGAGACTTTAACACTCACGTAGAAATCTGCGAATAAACTAAGAGTTACACAACGAGCCATGGAACGTGCAATGCTGAATGTGAGCCTCCGAGACCACATAACAAAGATTAGGAGTTCAAGACGTCATCGAAAGAACCACGAGACTTAAGTGGAACTGGGCAGGACACTTAGCCAGAACACAAGATGGACGATGGACAAGACGAATTATGGAATGGAGGCCCAGAAATTATAAAAGAAGCCGAGGACGACCACCGACTAGATGGACCGACGACATAAAAAGAGTAGCGGGAAACTGGCTACAAGCGGCCCAGTGTAGAGAACACTGGAAAGAACTGAGGGAGGCCTATGTCCAGCAGTGGACGGGATTGGCTGATTGATGATGATCTAAAAGTTGATTTATTAGGACTTTGGAAATACCGTTTCTGTTATTATAAAGATGATAGTAATGAAGAACAATGAGCTAAACTGGTACAAAAATCCTGTTGACCAGTGGGTCAAATGCTTTAGCTAGGTATGTTCCTTTCCCTTTTTTCGTACAATAAAGTTCCTTCAATCGAAGGTTCTATAAGTTAAAAGTTTCTCATTATTTTTTACAAATTTACTAATTAGTTGATAGGAGTCTATATTGAATCACTCTTCAGTTTTTTACTCAAGAAATTCTTCTTTTTCAAATACTGCGCTTCCGCTTTATGTCGTCTTAGATTAATAGTTTTAGCATTGGATATTTATTTTCACTCATTACATGACCAAGAAGGTCAACTCTATATCAACCAATCCCCTGTAGAAATAGTGACGCACTACAAATACCTCGGCACCATAATAAATAAACCACAACCTCTCTCTTGATACAAAAGTAAGAATGCTGCGATGCTACGTCTTCTCTGTCCTTTTTTATGGTGTTGAATCATGGACATTGAACGAAGATATGTACAGAAAACTGGAAGCATTTAAGATGTGACTATATCGGAGAATGCTTAAGATCCCGTGTCCTGATTGAGTTACAAATGAGGGAGGTCCTCAGAAGAATGAATAAGAACCGAGAGGTACTGACCACCATTAAATCTCGAAAGTTACAGTTTTTCGGACATATTATGCGAAATGAATCCAGATATGCTCTCCTTCAAACCATCCTGCAAAGAAAAAAATTTGGTAAACAAGGTCTAGGAAGAAGAAGAACATCTTGGTTAAAGAACCTCAGAATCTGGTTCAATACAACAACTGTGCGGTTTTTCTCGCTGCTGTAAATAAGATAAAGATTGCCATGATGATCGCCAACATTCGTAATGGACTGGCACATCAAGAAGAAGAAGACATGACCAAGATATCTATGACCAAGGTTAGATAAATATGATTTTTTGGGGTATACGCTTCATTGTCATGTACTAATATAGAGAATATAAAATCCTTCGTTACATTACTTATATAGTAACACATTTAAACATTGCAATATTTATTTCAATAATCAGAAAAATGGCATATTTTAGTTGGTCAAAAACGAAATAGAATGTTTTCAAAAAAGATTATTGACAAAAATATAACTAGAACCACAACATAACTGTAAAGACAATTTAATACCAGTTCAGATTTTACTATGTAATATTTCATAAATGGACAATATTAATAATTTTACAGTACAATAACTCTGTGAATTGTTCCACATAAATTTCAGTTATATGATATCCAACTAAAACACTGTATTACATTAGTGGCAATATAAGATTTTCCCATAAAATAAGTCACTAGAAATTATTTACCACGTAAGCTGTCGACTTGACAATATTTATATACCTTCATCCAATCTGTGTTGATATTAAGCTCGAGTGACTTTTACTTTCAAGAAAATAGACGAATTTTCTGGACAGGGCTGGTTTGAAAATGTGCTTTATAAGACGTCATAAAAAAAAACACATTTTTACTCTATAACTTTATTATAACTATTATATTATTATAACTACTCTATAACTATATTTTTAACTGAAAATATTAAAAGAATTTATTCCATTATTAAAGATCACCATGGTAAGCTATGCAGTAGCCCAATCTATTCTTCCATATTTTGGTGTCATGATATTTTTAAACAACTTTCTCATCTATATACCAAGCAAAAAAGCCATATCTCAAGTCAAAGTACTTCAATATCACTTATTAAAAAAGACATATCTAAAAAAAAAGTCAAGAAATCCTAAGCAAATTTACCATATCTCATTTTATTTAGCATAAAGGTCGTAACTGTGAGATGCGTCCATTTCGCTACCTGATGCACACACTGAATAGTCAGCTGTGATAAGGAAAATAGACATATCTAAACATATTCATACGTCCAAGCCGCTAAGTAAATCAATTGAATAGTGTAAACTTAAGGAGGGAATGAATGTGCACTTGTTTAACAGATGATTTATAATTTGTTGATAAACCTATAATAATTAAGTGCATAGTTGAAGAATTAGTTCCTTGGCTCCTAATTTGTTTTTACTACTCTCTTATAGATACTCTTATATACACTCTTCAGGTAAATATTATACAATATTCAATTATTAAATAACTTATTTAATGCTTCACCCCAAAAACATGGTGCTAAAAATAGTTGTGGACAAGAATTGACAAATCTGAGAGACAATCTTTTACACTCCATAACGTTTCTGAGATACCCATTAAACAAAGAACTGCCCATTAAACAAAATAATAATGGCTCTAAATGAAACTATTCATTTAAATACTCACTAAAAGACAATGACGGTACAGCTCAAACGGTTTGTAAGTTCTTTCTAACCACTCTTGGGTATGAAAATAATACTGACAAGGTTTTATGAAATGTTCTAAAAAGTGCTAAGAACTAAGTGGTCTCAGCTAAAGACAAAAGGTGTCTGAAGAAACCTAGAAATAAAATAGATGATGAACCTAATAAAAGTCATATTAATTCTTTCAAACCTACCATTTTACATTATAGAAGAGAACATGCCTCTAATAGGTTGTATCTAGCATGTGATTTATCATTGGTTTCCATGTTTAATGATTTTATACTTAAGTGTGGTGATATATGTTCATATGAAAACTATCGAATCATTGCAAAGAGCATAAATGTTTCTATAGTTAGGTTGGGACATGAAGAGTGCGAGTTGTGTGAAGAATTTTCATTTCATGACAGCTTACATACATAAGAAAATATAGATTAATCGTGTTAAATGTGTAAAAAGTGGAAAAAACATAAAGATAGAGCTGCTAAATTCCATTTACAGTATGTCAAATGTCAATGTCAAAAAATTAAGACGTACACTTAGATTATATAGCATTTTGCGCGGATATGGAAAAAGTTATATCGTTGCCACGTTTGGACATGTTCAAAGCTGCAGTATTTACGCATAAAATTGTTGTGTACAATGAGAGTTTTGTTCCAATTGGCAAAAAAAAGCAGAGTAAATCCTTTGCTGACTTTTGGCATAAGATCATGTTTGGAAGAAGCAAGGATGAGCTCATCAGCACTTTTAATCAATTTTTGCTATCAAAAAGAGATACTAAACATGTTTCTATCTAGCTTGATAACTGCACTGCAAAGAATAAAAATTGGTGTTTGTTTTCTTTTTTTTGCACATATTTAACTCAGAAGAAATGGTTACTTCTGAAATTGTTCTTAGGTATTTTAAACCAGGACATACATTCATGGCAGCAGATTGTTTTTATCATAGAGTAGAACAATAAATGCAAAAAATGGGAAACAAACTCTACGATTTCCAAGATTTTGTCCCTGTTGTGAAAAACGTGCCATCAAAAACATCAAGCATATCAAATGGAGATAAGGAACTTGTATCAGTGGCAAGATTATTCCTCAATCTACAAGTTAAGTTACACAAAGCCTAGACCATATCTACACGATATGGTAGAAGTGATATTTACGAGAGGTCATAAGACAATGAAATGTAAAAATGATTTTGATGACCAGGAATTTATTGAACTCCATTTTTTAAGTGCAGAAATAAAAAAAACTATCAATTTACCAGGACCAAAAATGCAAACAAAATTTTGTGCAATTTCTGGGGAAAAAAAGAAGAATATAATTAAAATCTAGGGTTAATGGAAAAGAATAGGTTAAAGTTTTGGGAAAACATTCTACAGAATTGAAATCAAATAATAAATAATTGTATGTATAGTTAAAGTTTTTTGTTTAAATAAAAGTTTAATAGTTGTGTTGCATTTCATAAATATTTCATATTACTTATTATTACTTACTTAATTATATTTCTATAAAAAGGTATAGTTTGAGTTATATTTCAATAAAAAGAGAAATAAATTCATTATTTCATCATGTATCTAAATAAATGTGTTGATGTGTTTTAAATCTTGATAATTGTTAATACCTTGTTGTTTTAGTCAATGAAAAGGTAAGAAACAATATTTTTAATAAATTAGGAGCATTGTTTTATAAAACTACAATAATAAAAAGTTTTAGATTAATTTCTAATTAGTAGATGTATTTTTTAAGAAAACATTAAAGAAAGATAGTCTTTTACTTTTAAGGCTGATCCTTAGCCAAAAACAACTACAAATAATTTTCAAACTAGTACAATATAATAATTATAAAATATACACATGAACTTGATTATAACCACTTTTAAAAATGTAAATGAAAGGGAGAAGTGAGTGAGGTTTGTGGATTTACTATACTGCTGATTCCCTAAAGTTGGCTTTCCTTGAAATACACCCTTTTAGGTTAGGAGGGCAGTATTGTAAAATTGCCTTTGGGTGTTATTCTTTAAAAGAATTGAATGATAATTTGACATAATTTGTTGCTTAACATTACGCCATATAAAAAAGTCTAAAGGTGCAAGATCAGGATAGCGAGGTGGCATTTTTTATGGTAACTTTTGTACTAATTTTTTTAAGATTTTTTATATACCGTCCATCGTTCATAATCAGCAAGGAAAATTTTCTGAGTTTTTTGCAATTTGTAGCAATGGTACTTGTTTCTTTTTAAAATATTTTGTACAGTTCTAGCACTAATACCAGCTTTTCTTGAAATTTGGGTGCTGCTACAAGGAAAATTGATTTCATCTAGGCTAGATATATAGTGTTATGCGTCAAGTTTTTGAAAAATGGCATGGTTTAGTAACGACAGGGGGAAGAAAAATCAAAAACCTACGTTATGCTGATGACACTGTTATATTGGCGTCATCACCAGAAGAACTGGAACAAATTATGAATAGGCTAGGCATGGTGAGTAAGGGATATGGTTTGAAAATAAATATGCAGAAAACCAAAGTAATGATCACCGATAGAATTAGAAACAACCAAGCAGAGATAAGAAACATGTCAGGTTACGAAGTGGTCAGGTAATTTAATCCTTAGACTCCGGTATTACTAACAGTAGAGATTGCGAAGACGAGATTCGTCGACGCATCACAATGGCCAGGTCAACAACAGCCAAACTCACAAAAATTTGGAAGAACACTGACATCACAAAAAACACAAAATTACGCCTTGTGCAAGCATTGATATTTCCTATCGCCACCTATGCTTCAAAAACTTAGACAATAAAAAAAGCAGAATTAAAGCATATAATGGCATTTGAAATGTGAATATAACCCAAAGAATCCCCCATCGGTCAAACAAATTTTAAAAACAAAAGTTTTTTAGTGTTTTATTTTTAGATAAAAATAATTTCCATCAAGTAACTAGAACTGTAAGTAGAATTACATTTGAATAACTAAAACTTAACGTTTAGATTTTCACTCCACAAATCGTATTCAAAAATAGTAATTTAAGAATTTTGTTAAAAAAGTGTTCAACCGCCAAAGTTCAGGTTATGTTATATAAAGCAACAGACAAGCTTGGATGGAAATATATGAGGGTGGATTGTATGCCCTATGGTACCTCAAAATTCTAATTGTTATGTATGTTTCTGAATTAGTTGTATGTGTTTAAACGTTTTGTGAGAGTTCGTGTATTATATTTGTGCGTTGCATGTGTATTTTGTATGATTGAAGACGATGTGTCTTGTAGTTTCTTAACCCTTAACCCAAAACATTGGTCTAACGGACTACAGCGAAAGCATAGTCTGCTAATGGCGGCAACAGTGTAGACCGCATGCACTGTCCTTTTAATACCTTCTTAATAGTGTAGAATAAGCACAGTTCTGCAGTACTGCAGTATCGTAGCGATCGCTTTAGTGTTTACGTCGTAGTAACAGTAGTTTTCAAAACGTGTAGGTCTAGTAAGCCAGGTGTTTCGAATTGCAGTGTTTTTATGATAGGTCTAGGCGGCGACTTGTTACGGATTGTGTACTGATAAACAATAAGGTATTTCATATTTTTGGTATAATAAACATAATTACTCTAAAATTTTTTAATTTTGTAGTAAGAATGGATTGAGCAGGACCTAGCGGAACTGGCCGTAATAAAAAAGTAAATCTGGCTGACCCAGATTTTAAAAAGAATATACAAAGATTACTACTTGCCGACGATCAAGATTTATATTTATCAGAGCAAGGGAGTGACGAGGACATGATTCGTATGAAGATCCCGACTATGTAATTCGGCAAAGTGAACCCTCTAGCAGTGAAGAATCGAATTCAGATCACGAACTTTTGGAATTAGATGAACCGTCGAATGATTTACAATCCAGAACCGACTTTTTACAAGTAGAAGGGGATGTGAACATATTCAAAGGAAAAAATGGTTTTCAGTGGCAGGGAACGGAGCCTCCGAGAAATACAAGGACACGAACACATAACATTGTTAGCGAATTATGAGGCCTAACAGCGGTAAGCAGGACTCTGGGAAATAGCCCTTCTAAATCAGATATTTCGAAGTTGTTGATTACTGATGAAATGTTAGAACAAATTGTAACATGGACAAAGCAAAAAATTATTTTAATGAGAGAAAAGTTATTTAAGTCGACTAATACATCAAACTACAGAAGCACAAATATAGTTGAGTTGAAGGCTTTGCTTGGGCTTTTTATGCTATCTTCAATTATAAAATCTTCTCATAAAGATTTGCTTCAACTGTTTTCTAAAGATGTTTTGGGTCGGCCAATATTCAGAATGAAGATGTCTTTGAAAAGATTTGAAATACTTTTGTCCTGTCTTAGTCTTAATTTTGTGACTAACTGGTCCAATAGACCATATGTTTCGCATTAGCAATAAAAGTACTATGTTTCGGGTTAAGGGTTAATTTGCTATTGTTGTTATTGACTTTTTATTTTTTTTTAGTGTTGGCAACCAACGCTTGTTGCGTTAACTTTGGTTGCATATCCTGTATCTATTTTTGTGACTGGACTTGAGATTGGAAAAAGAGCAAAATAAAAAACAGCCAACTCAATGAAACAAATATGTAGCAAACCCATTAACAAAATATAACAGGCATTATTTGCCAATATTAAGAGAAGAAATTAACAACCAGAATGTACTAACAAAAGCGGATTAAAAAACTCCTGGAGTTTCATAATAATAATTAGAAATTTGAAGTTCCATAGGGCATAAAAATCTACCCTCATATCTTTTCAGCCAAGAATGGGTGTTACCTATGACACTACAGCCTAGTGCCAAGTAAGTCAATTTACAATTTTTTCAGAAGACATAACCTCCAATCTATCGTAAACTCATACACTTTTTTTAACGAAATTCTTAAATAATCTTTTTTGCAATCGATTTTGGGAGTGAAAATCGAAACGCCAGATTTTAGTTACCTAGTTGAAATTTTAATTACAATCAGGTTTTGCTTAATTAAATTTTAATGTAAACACGATATTTAACTTGATATGCCACAAAACAGTTTCAGAAGTTAATTACATTTTTTAAGCTATTTGCAATTTAAGTCTTTCTTGTAATATCTTGCTCTATTGAATTTACTTGTCCGATATTAGTTTTCGTAACGTTTTAATTAAAATAGGTGTGTAAACCTCATACGATACCAAAACATCATACGATCTTGTCAAAATGTACGTCATTCCCACTAACCGTATTAAACGTTGTTAAAGTAAACGTAATTAAAGTCGCTTAATTAATAAAACAAATTGACAGAAAATTCAAAACTCAAAAGAAAATTGTTTTACAGATAAGTGAGTAGAAATACAAAAACTACAAGAAATACCCGACACTTTTAATTTGTATAGAAGAGTGAAGGAACTAACAGGAAAAACGAAACTCAAAAAATCGTTATTTGTTATTCGACATAAAAAAATTTAAATTCTAAAAAAACTGTTTTGAAAACCACTTTAAAGAGAACCCAGAAGAAAATGAAACAGCTCCAGTAATAACAAAAGAAGAGATTTAGTATGCTCTGAAAAACCTTTTTTTTTTCGTCTTTATAGAGGGGGGGTCTGGAATCTTCAAAAGACATCTGAGTCCAAGACGCCGCCTGACTAATTTAGTGCAGGATTCGTTCTTCGTACTCCCGGTGATAGTTCCCGAGGTACTTTAAAATGCCCTCTCGTCGCCGAGTCTGCGCCGAACGCCTTTCCTGCTAAACCAGACCCTCCTTTGTCAACCAGCGATTCGGAAGCGGAATGGCCGCTGTAAGGCCGGCATCACCTCCGAATCACTACCTTTATTCATTCATTCTCCATTCATACACATGCACACTCTATTCATCAGCAAGGAGGCTCCCTGTCTTATTCCAGGTAGCGCGGAGAAGACACTCATCGCTCCTAGTTCGGCATCATTCCCAGATGGACAATTCCTTCTTCCCCACAGTCTGATTCACGCATTCTAACTCATACAGTGTGACCAGCTTTTCTAGCTTCACCTTTCAGCATCATTTACTTTTACCTTTAGCGTTGGTCCAGCAGTCTTTTTTCCTCTTCCTTTTTCTTGATCACTGCACGGATATAGCTGTGTATGTTAGTCCAAACTAATTTATTTTCAATCATTTCCTCAATCATTTCTCTCACTGTAACAAAATTCACACCTGTCTCTCTCTCCATTCTGTTCCTTTTCACTATCCATCTGCTGCAATCTAACATCGTATGTGCCAGAGTGTCTGAATATCCACAGTACAGACATTCATCTGTATCAGCCTTTCCGATCCTGTAGAGGTAGGCCCTAAAACATTCGTGTCCTGTGAGCACCTGCGTCAGGAAATAATCCAGTCGCTTGTGGCCACAGTCCACCCAATCTATTATGTTCGGGATCAGCATTTTCGTCCACTGTGCTACATCTTCCATGTTGTTGCATTCTTCTTGCCATCTTTCAACTGACCTTTCCCTTTCCTGTCTTCTCTCGGCCACAGTAAGATTTGAACCTCTTCTCTCATAAAGCTCTTTTCTTTCCACCGCCAAAACATGCAACGAAACACATCCAGTGATGTTCCATAAGGCTGCCGCAGACACAGTCTGTAGGCGCATGCCACTCGCAACAGACTTGTTCTGTCTACTCGTGTCATGAGACTCCTACAGGCCGTTATCTCTATCGCCTTGCTCCAGACTGGTGCCGCGTAGAGGACGATCGACTGTACAACATCATGTAAGACCTTTTGGATTTGGGTCCTCCAATGTTCGGCATCACCCTCCCCAACGCAGCCGCACTATTAGCAGCCTTCCGGACTACCTCTTGCACGTGCTCCCCCCATTTTCCATTCTGGTGCAATGTCACTCCTAGATACTTTACTTGTTTCTTGGGTGTTTGACATGCTTCCGCACATTTTAATTCATTATTTGGCCTGTTCCTTGTCCCCTTCAGAATGATGGCTTCGGTTTTCTCTGTCGCAAGTTTCAGTCCGTGCTGCGTCATCCATTTCTTTACGAAGCCGCCTGCGTTTCGAACCCGGTATTTAAGATCTGGCTCATCCCGGGCCACTACTAGTACAGCGAGGTCATCCGCGAATGCGAAGGGGGTTGTACCCTCTCCGTATTCACAGTGCATAACCCCGTCATATGCCAGATTCTATAGCGTTGGGCCCAAGACAGATCCCTGGGGTACCCCGGCCGTCATGTCCACGATCGTGTTCTTTTTCACCATAATCCTTCTCTCGGACAGATACTCCGCCACCACATTCATCAGGTAACCAGGACATTCTCTCTCCTCCATTACCTTCATTACCTCGTTGCAAAATGCAACGTATTGAATGCATTCTTAACATCAAACAACAGCAGGGCCGCCCAGCGATGTTCGTCCCCTCTGTTGCGCAATGCTTCGAGTACACTCATGATTGCATCAATCGTGCGTCCTTGATAAACCACCTGACCTCTCAGTCATGTCGTCTATGCGTACTCGCAGCATCCTTTCATACAGCTTACTGATGCATGGAAGCAGACAGATGGGGCGATACTTTTCCCTAGCTTTGGGAAGCAGTATCAACCTCGATGTCCTCCAAGGCTCAGGAAAGGTTTGTGCTTCCAGCAGTGCATTCATGTGTTCCAAAAGCCACGCAGGTTCCATCGTTTTTCGCTCTGAAAACCAAAAAATGGATGGGCCTGACAACTTCCCAATAGACATTTAAAAATTACTGGACAAAAAAGTATATAGACACACTAAAAGACCTGTTCAATAGCATTTATAGAACTGGCATGACCACATGAGAATGGGTCGCATTTACAATTAAACCATCCCAATGAAACCAAACCCCAAACACTGCAATAAATATCGCACAGATAAGATTATTGATCCATATTGTTATTACTGTTTTTGAAAATCATACACCGCTGACTACATGCCAAACTACAAGATGCTATCGGACATATCCAATTTAAATTCAGAAAAGGCATGAGAATCATAGAAGCACTATTTTGTTGATTCTTCTTCTTCGCGTGCCATATCAAAATTTTCCGACGTTGGCGATCACCATTGCAAAGGCTTCTCGATCTTCTGCAATATGGAATAATTGTCCTGCATTTGTTATCTGTGTTTATTCACGAATATTTTTTAACCAAGAAACTTCTTTTCTTCCTACACCTCTACGGCCCTCTATTTTACCTTTAAGGATCAGTTGTAATATTTTATATCGACTTTCCCTTACTATATGTCCCAGATAAGACATTTTTCGATATTTAACGGTCTTTAGCAGTTCTCTATATTTATTGACGCTCTTTAGTACTTCTTCATTAGTTTTCCTGATTTGTTGATTACAACAATATTAATTTTGTTAATTACAACAAAGCATTTGACAAAGTGAGATATGAGTAACTTTTACAAGTTCTTAAAGATAAAAACAGATTTCACAGATACATGAATATTTCGTGACATATAGTAACGGCAATATTTTGTAACATGAACTATTCGTAACTACAACTATTCGTAATGGTATAATTCGTAACGTTAAAATTTCATTCTAAAAGTGTTCTTACGAGTGATACATGAACGTATCTATAAAAAGCTAGATGATAGAATAGCTGAAAACTAATTGGGATTCACAAAAGGCTTTGGCACAAGAGAAGCATTATTTACTGTACAAACACTAAAAGAACGATGTCGAGATGTCAATTGCGATGAAGTCATATGTCTAGTCGACTTTGAAAAAGTTTTCGACAAAGTATAACACCGAAAAATGGCAAAAATACTACAGAACACAGAATTAGATGACGAATAAGTGAGAATTATTGCCAATCTATACAGATATCAGGAAGCCATAATACGAATAGACCAACAAGAATCGAAAAAAATAACTATAGATTTGGTAAGATAAGGATGTGTGCTTTCTTTACTTTTTTTAATATGTATTCAGAAGAATTGTTTAAAGAGGCATTAAAAGACGTAACTGAAGGAATATTTATTAACGGAGCACTTCTGAATAGTCTTAGATACGCAGATGATACAATACTCCCTACAAACAGCAGAGAAGGACTACATATTTATATTGGTTGATCGCATTACCCAATACTGCGAAATGTATGAAATGGCACTGAATACAAATAAATCAAAATTCATTCTGGTAAGCAAAAACAAGATTGAGGAAGACAGTGTTTATGATAAAGGAAAACTTTTAGGCAGGGTGCACAGGTATCAGTACTTAGGTTGCGAACTAAATGAAGAATGGGATAAAATATGGAAATAAAATGGCGTATTGAGATAGCTAGAAGTGCTTTTAATAAGATGAAGCAATATTATGCAATGGAAAATTCAACATCAAAATTAGAACTAGAGTTTTAAGATGCTACGTGTTCTCTGTCCTGTTGTATGGAGTTGAGGCCTGAATAATTACAGAAGTGACAGAGAAAAAACTAATTAACTTGGAATGTGGTGTTATGTGGCAAGTTAAGAAGAAGAAGAAAATTTAAATATTTTGTTTAATTTTCTTAACGTGGGAACTAACTTTTATTACAGTTGCAATTGAAATTACGTTTAATAATTTAATAGAACAACAGCAAAATAAATATTTTTAACTCATTTATTATTTCATAGAGACATATATTTTAATTTATTTTATTTATTTTGCTTTAACCACAATAGAGTTATTAGCATAAACCTGGCTAAACTAAGAAAAAGTGATAAAGAAAAATACAGCAAACATAAACATATACAAAATATCAGTTAAAGATAAGGTACACAATATATTTCAATTATTAATGTATTGTGTTAAATTTTATTAAAAATGTTTATAGATTTTAAGAATTCTACCAAGTCAGCTAGGTATTAAGATTCTCTTATAAGTTCTTTTAATGTTTTTGTAAGGTTGTGATATAGTCTTTTTACTGAGTGTATTGGACAGTCAATCAAAACGTTCTTCACTTTCACCTAACATTTACAAACAAAACCCACTGGTTCCTCGTTTCTTTTTCACAAGAGTGTTCATGTGTAGCAGCCGTGTGTCCTAATCTGAGACGTGATATTAGGACTTGATGTTGTCGCTTTGAAGGTCAGAAGGATCAGAAAAGGACGGACGATTTTATTTATATCAATTTAGTGTTGCTTTTATTCCATTGGTTTGCCAAATACTGTGCAATTTTGCTTTTAAGTATGGAGTTAAATATAAATGCATCGTTAGGTTTTCCACTGATGCGGCTTTACTGGTTACTGCGGACCTAGCTAGACTATCTATCTTTTCATTACCATCTATTCCAACGTCATAACCAAAGGAACTCTACTGCTAAATTGTTTTGGTATATATGTTAGATGTTATGTGTTCTCTACTCTTTTGTATGGTGTCGAACGTTGGACTTTAAAGGATACACCTCTCAAGAAACTGGAAGCCTTTGAAATCTGGGTGTATCGGAGAATCCTACGAATAAGTTAGGTGGATAGAGTTCGTAACGAAGTTGTTTTGCATCGGATAGGAAAAGTTACGGAAGTCGTCAAAACACTTAAAAATCACAAACTTGAATATTTTGGCCATGTTATGCGCCACCCAAAGAGATAAAATATACTCCATTTAATAATACATTTAATAAGAGGGCCAGGTCGAAGAAGAACGTCATGGCTTAGAAACCTGAGAGATTGGTTTAACAGATTCTCTGCATCTCTTTTCCGAGCTGCCGTCAACAAAATTACTATAGCCAATTTAATAGCCAACGCTCGATAATCGAGCTCGGCACATGAAGAAAAGATATAGCATAAAATTAATTTAATTTGCTGTAATGTTGGATGAGAGGGATAAACCTGAGAAATTTATGTCATACAGCTAAGTGTATCAGATATTATAAGAGATTCGGGAAATTTTGTTTCTAAAATAAAGGTTCTTCTTCTTCTTCTACGGCACTACAGCCCAAATTAAGCCTTGGTTTTTTTTACTTTTTGACACTCACAGGTCCTAGTATTCTCCTTAGTACTTTTCTTTCGAATGGATCACTTTTTACACCTATGGATCACTTTTAATTTATAAACTTTGATTTTATTAATTGAAAATTAAGTAATCGTGTTCGGAGAAAAAAATAGATATAGAATTTTAGTTTCCCATTTTATTTATAAAAAATTTATTACAGTTTTTAAAAACTGTATACAAGGTGAAATTTTTTCTATGAACAAAACCAACTAATTTTTAAAAACCGGACCTGATTTTTTCCAGTTTTAATCAGGTCCGGTGTGTTTGTTAAATGTTAAATAAATTAAATTTTTGTTTTTACAAGAACATTTTTACATTGTTTTATATCGATATATGGATAAAAAAGGCAAACAAAGATAGATTAAGTGAGGTGAAGGAGCTCGTATAGTAGAGACAAAGCAAAGGATTTCCCGGTAAGTAGATTTCCCAGGCGGAAATAACTGCAATCCATCACTACACGAAAGCAATAGAAAGGCAGAAAAAAACGCACCATTCAATTGATATCTTCACACATAGTCAGGCAGGGCTTAAAGTACTCAATTCCGTGAAAGTTAGTTATAAGCTAGTATGGGATTGTGTGGGTGGAATAAATAAACTAGGAGACCATAGCAATGTTACGGTATCCTGGGTACGAGAGCATGAGGCTCATAAGGGTAATAAAAAAGCAAACAAAAAAGGCTCAATAAGGCTCAATAATGCCATTCGTTGTACCGGAACCATTCTGTGGCACCGCAAAGGCAGTAACAAGAACGGCTACAACAAACTGGTAGCACACAAATCTTTGGAATGGTGGAGTAATTCACTACAATATAGACAGATAAAATTTCATTATAAAATATTTGTCAAAATTTACAGAAGAACTAATAAGGAAAGACAAGAAAACAGTTTAAAGCCACAGTAGCTCTGTTAACAGGGCACTGTCAGTTAAATACTCAGTTAAAGCTAAAGAGATTGGCAAATAATAGTCTATGCAGATTCTTTCTGTCTCCTATAGAAAGAAATAGAAGAATAAAATGGGTTAGGCTAAAGAATATAATATTTGATTACAGGATCACAATAAATCCAAAAAGACTTCATATGACCACATGGTCATATGAAGATTTCATATGACCGTACGAAAAAAGAGATTGCATACTACAAACAATTAAAGGAAGAATTAAAAGCTAAGAACGCTAACAATACAGGAAAATTTAGAATTAAATACTTACACGGCATCCCAACAATTGTTTCTTTAAACAGATAGGTCCCAACAGTTCCGCAAGCCAAGATCTTCAGATTTACTGTCAGAATGTGCGTGGTTCGAATTCCAAAGTGCTCTTGTACTCTTGTGTTAGTGAATGTGAATTTGATGTCATTGCTCGAACTGAAACTTGGCTCAACTCTGATGTTATTAGTTCGGAATTGTTTAATGATGACTATCAGGTTTTCAGAAAAGACCGAAAGTTCGATGTAGTTAATAAATTGACTGGTGGAGGTGTACTGTTGGCACTTAGGTCAAATTTTGATTGTGTTGTCGTTGATATCTCAACATTTGATTTACATTTTCCACTAGTTGATTTCTTGGTTGTTAAGTGTCGCACAGGAAATAAAGTTTTATGTTGCAGTATTATATATTCCTGACAAATTAAAGTTAAATGATTTTGAATATTTTTTTGAAATGTTAGAGCAACTTGAACTATTTAATGACAGTGTTATTCTCCTGGGTGACTTTAACATTCCAAAGTATATTGATCAAAATCTGATGTGAAGACATCGGCAGTGTTAGACTTCATGTGTTTGTTTAATATAAACCAGTATAATCGGGTGGAAAATAATTTAAATCGATTGTTAGACTTAGTTATATCATCAGATCTGTGTCATGTAAGCCGCGATAATGCACCACTTGTTCAAGAAAATTTACATCATCCAGCATTAATCATAAATATTAATGATTTTCAGAAAAAGGAAACCAGTTTTTTGCCTCAATCTAAAACTAAAATTTTCAGAATTTCTTAATTGCGACTGGAATTTTTTAGATATATCTGATGATGTAAATACAGTCCTGAATTATTTTATGCTAAGTCATCTGAATTATTTGATATGTGTGTACCAATATACAGAAATTACAAACATCAATATCCTACATGGTACAATCCGGAAATAATTAGAACGATAAAGATGAAATCAAAAAATACCACAAATTATAAGAAAACAGGAAATATACTTGTATACTTATATATACAAGAAATATATGCATGAATTGAAAAGGTTGCGAAAAATAATAAAACAAATGATTAAAACTGAAAAAATTCAGAATAGTATTTCCAACGAATCTAATAATTTCTGGGCATGTTCATGCAAAAAGTAAAACTTCTAGAATCCCAGGTAAAATGTGTTACAACGGCGATACGTTTAATAATCCTTGCGATATAATCCATGCTTTTAAGATGTTTTTTGAAAAAGTTTTTGACAATCAAGAATGTAGATATATCTACTTACCCAGTATTAATTTTAACGAATTTCAAGAAAATAAAATTTTAGTAGCATTTAAAAGATATAAAAATAAAAGGACGTCCGGACCGGATAATATTTCAGCATGTTTAGTGAAAGATTGTTCTCGAGTATTTGTAAAATCACTTCAAAAATTTATCAATAAAAACGGGAACTTATCCCGAATTGTGGAAAAATGCAAAAATATGCCCTGTATTCAAAAACAGAACGAAATCTGATGTATTCAATTACAGACCGGTATCTTTGTTATCCAATTTTTCGAAGTAACTCTATACTTACTTCGAAGGTTTTCGAAGTAACTCTATATAATCGTGTTTACCCTTCTATTAGGGGATGGATATTACCTTATCAACATGGCTTTATAGATAAACGCTCTACTGTATTAAACTTAGCTGTAATAACTCAATATATTTCAGATGATTTGGATGTACAAGGTCAAGTAGATGTGATATATACTGATTTTTCTAAAGCGTTTGACAAGGTTGACCACAAATACATTCTCTTTAAATTATTAGATTTGAGATTCTCGGGAAACATTTTAAAGTTACTTGAAAGCTATTTAATAGGTAGGAACTAATTTGTATCCTATAATGGTTTTATATCAGAATTAATCTTTACTACATTCGGTGTTCCACAGGGATCAAATTTAGGTCCATTGTTGTTCCTATTATGTATCAATGATTTATTTTTAGATATCAATAACAGAAAATTATGTTTTGCGGATGATCTTAAAATATACTGTGAAATTAAAACAATTGCTAACTGTATAGATTTACAGAACGATCTAAATTATATATATATACTTGGTGTGTAAAAAACAAACTTTTTCTTAATGTCAATAAGTGTAAAGTAGTAAGTTATTCTGAGAAGTCAAAAGCTTCCCAGGCATACTCTAAAAATAAAAACCTTTAAAAATATTTTATATTGTCCGTTGACGTAGTTTTAGCTATATTTAAATAATTAATGTCAATTTAGAGGTTAAAAAAATATATTATTCGTTATTAGCTAATACATGAATACCTTAATAAATTGAACACGAAGGTAAGGGTTAGTCGTTATAACAACTGTTTGTTAAAAAATATGTATATTTAAAGTATGAAAAAGGATTGATTATTTAAATCAAACGAAAATAATTTATAAAAATATTACAAACTGTCAAATAAAATTTCCAATTGTCATGTCAATTTTCAGTAGACGAATCAATCAGCGATCATTGTTCTATGACTGTCTTTGTTCAATGCATGGTATGGACAGGCGGTTTAAGTTAATAGTGTTAGTTTCTGTAAGTAGAAAAGAGACGTAACATAAAAAATAATTCGTGAATAATGTCATACTTGTGCAAAGGTCCGGCGGACCGACTGTATATCAACAACTAGCATAAGAAAGAATATCCTGGAATAATATTTAAATTTTCCAACAATTTTGTCTGTTCCCAATAATGACTATTTTTATCATTACTAATATATGTTGCTCTTTGATTTATACGAGAGAAAATCGCAGATCGAAGCTGAAAGATTTCCGCAACTTTTCCAATGTAAATTTTTTCGTTTTCCTGACCTGGGTTTATGCCTTTTTTTGCAGGTTTCTCTTTGCGAACAATAACAAATTTTTAAGTTGCATGAAGGAGAAAATCACGGACATCGTCCTATTAACATTACATGCTAAGGTCATAATTAATGCCCTTAGGACAACAGTAGCTCTTATGCCAAAATTTTTTTAAATATAATCGATAATCCATCGATTGTAATATGATCTTTTCACATACTTCTCTCACTTTGATTTTATCCTTTCAGTATTCTCAAAGGCATAATTGATATAATCGTGCTTGAACTTTGAGACAATCGGAGAGTCTATACAGGGTGTTGGTATCGAATAGACCATAGCTTAACCATAGATTTTTGATGTTAAAATAGGTCGAGATAAGCTAACTTACCTTAGTGGAAAGCTGATAATAACCGAAATACGGGATGTCAAAGATAAACTCCATTTTATTTATTTTTTAATATTTTCTGACAGGCATAGGATAACACCACGAACTTTGGTGAGTGAGGGTTTTTTGGGACGATAAACCTAAATTTCCTACCAAAAATTATGTATTACACAGAAGGCGCCACATTTGTCTTTCAGCGCTCATTTAATACGTTCAATTTTGACGTGACAACGTCTTAAATTACGTTGTGGCTCGGAGTCATTCATGAAAAAGTGTAACGCCCGCTCACGTCTGTTACGATGAGTCACCGAACGAGAGAGAGAGGCCCGCCGGACCGGCGAATGCCTTGCGTCTCTCTCCCACTCAAACATGATCGGTCCGCTGCGCGCGCAGCACTAGAGAATTAGGCGCGTTGAATCGGTGCGTGCTTGTGTCTCTGTCTTTCTCGAGCGTTCTTGGCGTTCAAGACACATTACAGCAGAAACACTTTCTTTCATTTCATATTTCTCCTATCATCGTCCTATCCTCAACAAAATCACTCAAATAGAAATTAGTTAAGTTTAAGTTTACATGTACAATATTTTAGTAAACAAAATATATTTCTATAGTTAAAATTTGTGCAATTCTTATTTTCATTCAATTCCTTGTTCCTATTGTGCAATTTAATAATATTCATATCAATAAATATTCTACCGAGAAAAAGACGTTGTCACGTAAAATCTTTAACCGTAAAACCGACTTTACAGGCAACCGATTTTTTTTTATTCCTTACGCTACATACTTTTGAATCAAAGCTTCTCTAATAATCTTTTAAAATTTTTACAACGATAATTTACTTAGTTAAATAAATACTACGTTTATCTCGCTAAACTCAATCGTGTTCGAGATAAACGTATTTTAAATCTGCGATGCAAAATTCAATTTTATGCATATCATTGTAGTTACACTTCAAAAATAAAGTCGAAACCATAATAATTGTGTAAGTTGTCATGTTTTTGTCATTTCGATACATTTTTTTCGTATCGGGAATAGTTGTAAAAGAAATAAAAATATTAACATATTTTAAAATTATATATTAATCAGAATATTAAGCTAATAACAACTGAACAATAAAAATAATAAAATAACGTTAAAAATCACATAACAGTTTCTAAATCCGCTAAATCAAATGTTCAAAATGTCCTCCATTTACCTCCATACATTTTTGACACCTCTTTATAAAATTTATTTTTACGAAAAAAAGATTCGGATTCAATCTTCTAATTTCGTTAGCAGTATCATCCTTTGCCAAAACTCATCTCGTGTATTGATCGCTTATAGTCCTAAATAAACAAGATGTTTCATATATCTCAGCCAGTCCATTTGTCAGGAAAAACAGCATTTAAATAATTTTACACTTCACGGGGATAATAAAGTGGAGCACCGTCATGTAAAAACCACATATTTAATCTGATGTTTAAAGGAACATCTTCTAAAAGTTAATGCAAATCGTTTCGAGGAAAATTTAAATAGTCTTGTGTATGTTTAAATAGTCTAGCTTCACACTGAGTACAACTAATGCTGTATACTACATTTGTTTTATCTAATTTGTCTATAGGATACTTAGTTTTGCAATATAAAGATGAAATAGTTTTGATAATCTTTGTTGCTATTTTTATATTGTCAATAACCTTTAGTGTTTGTAATAATTTAGGTGTAAATGATGGTATAAAAGGTAGTGAATGATAATAGATGTTCTGATTGTTGGATACAATGTTCTGAGATTTAGCAAAAAATGGTGTTAAGTTATCTATATTAACAATATTAGAAAAAAGAATCCTATGTAGCATATCTGGAGGATAAGAGTTTTCAATTAAAATATATTTTAACAATTGAAGATCTTCTTGTAGATAATCTGGATGAGAAAGCTTTAAAATACGTTCTTTTAATCCTCTTAAAAGGTTCATTTTTATCTTATTTGGATGATCAGAGTAATAGCTTATAAATCTATTACTACATATGGGTTTTCTGAACCATCTGGTTTTCAACATATTGTCTGTATTTCTTACCATTTTCATGTCAAGGAATGGTAGAGAATTATCTACCTATTCCTCAACTGTAAATTGTATATTTTAATTATGATTGTTGAAAATGTTGACTGTTTCACGAATTTTGTGTTTAGGAAGTGCCAAAACTAAATCATCTACATATTGTTGTGAATTTATTAAAAGGTTCAATATTTATAACACTTACGAATTTAATTTATTTTTTATTTATATTAACTTATCTGACAATAATTTATATATATCCGAACGTAACAATTAAATCGCGAGCGCGTCTTCAAAATCAACTGACCCCTTCAATGAAAAATCCATTATTATATATGAAAACACAACTGGCCTAGACTTCAGGAGAATCCCTCTAATTTATACTAGAAGGTAAATCTGGGTCATCGTCTGACCGGGTTCTGGAGTTCCGTCTCAGGTAAATTTCTGCCAGCTAATCGAAGTGTCTCGTAAAATCTAAAACAGATACGTAAATAAACAAGATGTTTACAGGTTTTTAATAAGACTCATATTTTTACGTAACATTGCCCCCCTCTTAAAAGATGGTTCCTCCTGGAACCTTGTCGGGACTGGAACTGGAACGGTATGCTGGTATCGGCAACTAAACCCTCTTTTACAACTTCCAGTTGTATAAAAATGACAAGGGACGGTTTTCTCTCCGCACCAGTAACTATGCGGATTGCAACAGACTAACACCTGGACTTCAGTGTCTTTAAAGATCTCCTCCACCATATTTCGGATAACCCTCCAATCTAATTGGCGGCACTCCAACTTTGGCATGGCTAACTTTTGCACGTCGGACTCTAGTACGTGCTCTCTCAATTGAAGTAAGGCTTCCCATACATCTCGGTAGGTAGGTTGGTCACGGGCAGTGTCTTTTGTTACCAGGTAGAAAAGATAAAGTGATGCATCTTGGAGTTTCAAGGTTTTACCGGGAGCTGGCACCTGGCATTGAAGTTCTGCAACTCGACCAAACTTCCTTCGAAAGACGGATGCCAACCCTGGTGCGTCTTTGATACTGGCCGGGATGGTAAGGGCCAGCGAGTAGTCATCGGGGAGCGCGAGTAGATCTTGCTTTTCTTCAGTAGTAACACCATGTCTTGCTTTACCGGTACCTCCATAGGCACCCATGAATTCCTCAAACGTAAGGTCAGACACATCTTGGACTTGGTTTACTTCCACTTCTTCATCTACGTCGTGGTCACCTTCGAAAGACGCCAGCCGATTATGGTGTACTATCATCGGCTTTCCCTTGGAATCTTGCTTATTCGGTAGATGACATCGTTGATCTTCTCCATAATTAAGTATGGGCCTTCCCAAAACTGCTGCAATTTGGGAGAACAACCTTTTCGCCTCTTAGGATTATAGAGCCAGACTTTGTCGTTCTTCTTAAAGCAACCCTTTTCGGCTTGTGTATCGTACCGTTTCTTCATTCGGTCGCTAGCGATCTGAAGGTGGGAACGGACCAACTCATGTACATCGTCCATTCTTCTTCGTAATTAGATCACATAATCTTCACCTGCTACATCTTCTCCAGGTCGACATCCAAACTCTAGATCACAAGGTAGTCGCATTTCGCGTCCGAATAGGACTCTGGCTGGTGTCTGGCCCGTTCATGCGTTAACAGCAGATCTGTAGGCCATTGTGAAGAACGGAAGGTATTGGTCCCAGTCTCGCTGATGATCGGACACCATCTTTGTCAAATACTTGCCAACTGTCCTATTCATTCGTTCTACCATACCATCCGATTGCGGATGATACGCGGTAGTTCTTGTTTTCTTCATGCCTAGTCTATCACATATTCCTTGGAATAGATCACTTTCGAAGTTCCTGCCTTGGTCACTATGGATCTCCAAAGGCACTCCAAATCGGCTGATATATTCTTGGATCAACTTATCTGCAACGGTGGCGGCCTTCTGGTCTGGAAGTGCGTAAATCTCGACCCACTTGGTGAAGTAATCCATTACTACCAACATGTACTTGCCCCCATTTTCACTTTCTGGAAATGGCCCTGCAATGTCCAAAGCTATTCTTTCAAACGGGTTTCCAACATTATATTGTCTCATAGGAGCTCTCCTTTTTCGGTGAGGCCCGTTACTCGTAGCACAAATAGTACATTTCTTACACCAGTCTTTTACGTCGTCGGAATTGTTCATCCAATAAAACCGTTCCCGAATTCGCTGAAGGGTTTTCCTTACACCAAAATGCCCTCCCGATGGACTGTCGTATAACTGACGAAGTACTTCGGCTATTCTGCTCTTTGGGATCACCAACTGTCTTCTCTTCTCTAAACCGTCATCATTTTCCAGGACTCGTTTGAGCAAGCCATCTTCGATGATAAATGAGTCCCACTGGGCCCAATACGTCTGAACTACTGAGCATAGGTTTGATATTTCCTGCCAAGGTGGTCGACGGTTTTCCTCTTTCCATTTTCGGATTTTCTGTATAACTGGATCTCTCTCTTGTTCTTCCCTTATCTTAGTAGGCGTCCAGTCGTCGTTGACAATCGTCGTTCTTAGCACTGCTGCTTCCTTGGATTCCGTTTTGTTGCAGTGGGAACACTCTGCTGGGCATGGCCTTCTGGAAAGAGAATCAGCATTTCTGTGGCTAACTCCGGCTCGGTGCTCAATCTTAAAATCGTATTCTTGGAGTCGTTCGATCCACCTGGCTATCTGACCCTCTGGATTCTTAAACTGCATCAACCACTTAAGGGCGGCATGGTCGGTTCGGATTAAAAACTTCCTTCCATAGAGGTATTGATAGAAGTGCTCTACAGATTTCACTACTGCCAGAAGTTCTCTTCTCGTGACGCAATAATTCCGCTCAGGTTTTGAAAGAACTTTACTAAAATATCCGAGGACTCGTTCCTGTCCTCCTTGAATCTGAGACAGCACTCCTCCAATTCCCACATTACTTGCATCCGTATCTAAGATGAACTCTCCTTCTGGCAGTGGATACCCCAAAATTGGTGCTGTTATTAAATGCTTTTTCAACGTTTCAAAGGCATTTTGGCAGTCTATATCCCAGCGGTATTCTCTTGCTTCCTCTGTAAGTCGCGTTAATGGCTTAGCGATATCTGCAAACTTCTTAATAAACCTCCGGTAGTAAGTACATAGTCCAAGAAAACTTCTCACTTGATGTTTGTCAGTTGGTTTTGGCCATTCCTTAATGGAATCGATTTTTCCCTTATCCACGGCCACTCCTTCTTTACTGACTATATGACCCAGATAATTGACTTTACCTTGAAATAGCTGGCACTTCTTGGGGTTTAGCATGAATTGGGCAGCTTTAAGTCGATTAAAAACGTTTTCTAAATTCCTCAAATGATCTTCGAATGTCTCCCCCAAGACGATTATGTCATCTAAATAAACCAGGCATGTTTTCCAAGATAACCCTCTCAACACATTTTCCATAAGCCTCTCAAATGTCGCAGGAGCATTACAAAGTCCAAATGGCATAACGTTGAATTGCCACAATCCAGATCCTGTGGTGAAGGCTGTCTTTTCTTTATCTACTGGGTCCATTTCTACCTGCCAGTATCCAGACTTCAAATCCAAAGTAGAAAACAATTTACTTCCAGCCAATGTGTCCAATGTGTCATCGATCCGAGGCAGAGGATAACTATCTTTCTTGGTAACGTTGTTCAGCAAACGGTAATCCACACAGAACCTCGTCGTTCCGTCTTTCTTCTTAACCAGGACCACCGGAGAGACCCATGGGCTCGTAGAAGGTTCTATTACCCCGTCTTTCTTCATTTCCTGAACAATCGTTTCAGCTTCCTCTCTTTTCGCCTGTGGTAATCGTCGAGCTGTTTGACGAATTGGCTTAGCATTACCAGTATCAATTTTATGCTTAACAACGGTAGTTCTTCCCGTCTTTCCTCCTTTCGGTACGAAAATATCACGATACTGCCGAAGAAATTCCCTTAATTTCCTTTTCTCCATCTGATTTAGAGACTGTCCTGCAACTGCAACAATTTGGTCGAATTTGTCGTTGGAATTATCAGATGTTGTCGCCTGACGGATTATGGATGTCACAGGTACACAAGTTCCTACTTTTGTCTCTTTCTTCATGGTGACTGGGTAGTCGTTGACATTGATAAGTCTCACAGGAATTTCCTTAGCCGAAGTCACCAATTCCTTTCCAATTATAATTCCACGGCCAACCTCATCGTCGTGGTTCCAAGGCTCCATCATAACAGGTCTCCCTTCGTCCACAATTCCCTGTAGCCGCGCTACTATGATCGTTTCGCTTCTCGCAGGCACGACTGTATCTTCTTTAATGGCTGCTTGCACAGTGTTGTCATTATGTGGATGGAGAAATACCTCCTCGTTACCAACTTTGATTACCTTATTCTTAAAATCTAATTGGAATCCATGCATATTCATTACGTCCATTCCTAATATAACATCCTCTTCGATGTCAGCAACTATAACAGTATGGACAAACTTTTCTGCTCCAATTCCCAATTGTACCTGGATTTCTCCATAAATGTTGGCGTTTTCACCTGTAGCGGTCCGAAGTCGCAACCTCGTTGGTAACAGTTTCTTACGGCTGTTTATAACTGTCGGGCGTATAATGGTTCTGGTCGCTCCGGTATCCACCAACAACGTATGCTTTTTACCATTTATTTCTCCATCTACATATACACTATCTTCACGACATTTCAAAGAAGCTATTAGTATAAGAGGGTCTTTGGAAGAGTTTCGGGTCGAAGCTGCCCCCCTAAGGCTGACTCGTTCTGGTTCTCCTGATGGTGAGTTTCTTGATTTTATGGTCTTCTTTTTCTTGCATGTAATACTTTTCATCATATTAACGAGCTGGTCAAGTTTATCTTCATCTCCTTCCTCTTTTACAGTCCTAACTTTACTGTATCCGCCAGAGGCCTGCGTAGCTGACTCGTATTCGAGGGCGGCGGATAAGACATCAACCAGCGTCTTGTGACGAGCTAATCGTAGTGTTCTCTGCATTTCATGATCACGAAGACCATCAATAAACGCTTGAACGGCCAACTTTTCCATCATGTCTTCGGGAGCTGTTGGATAAGCATATCGTACTAATCTGGCAATATCTACCTCATATTCTTGAAGAGCCTCATCTTTCTTCTGCCTACGATTTTTAAGCTGCGACTGATATACATGCTCCAAATGTTCGTGGCCATATCGCATATTTAACCTCTTCTTGAGTTGTTAGAAATCATCGGTCTCCTCTACGGCTATGGTCTGAAGCACATCTAAGGCATCTCCTCGAAGAGCGATAGTCAGGTTTACAGCCTTTTCTTTTTCAGACCATCCATTTGCTCTTGCAGCTGATTCAAACTGTTTCATGTAGTTGTTCCATGATGATTTTCCATCGAAAGTTGGGACTTTCACATGGACAGAACCTCCACTTCCTTTAAATTTCGGCCGTATTTCCAACTTACATTTCGTCTCGTCTTCTTTTGTCTCTATTGTAATCGGGTTGTTTCCTCTCTCTGCTGTCCCTGTTTCCTCCATCTTCCTTTCCATCTCTTTCCATATCTTTTCTTCGAAGGCCAACATATCGGCAGCAACTTGGTTTTTTAACGACGATATTCTATCGTCGAGAGCAGACATCTCAGAAGTGACTTTAGAAATTTCCAAAGAGATGTTAGCAGAAACTTTGCTTTCCAGAGAAGAAATCTCGTTAGAAACTTTGTCTTCTAATGATGCGATGTCACCAGAAACTTTGGCTACATCAGAAGATACCTTCGAAACTTTGTTCTGTAATTTCGAAATCGACGAGATGACAGCATCTTCAAATATATAAGTCTCTGGATCTAGTCCTTCTTCTAGCAAAGCGTTCTTTAGTCGTTCTACTAACTCAGCCTTTTTTCCGGTAGAAGCTAATTCTCTGTCTTCGAGATGTCTTCTTAAATTAGTCACTGTCAGCTCATAAATCGTCGTCATTTTCACAATTTACAAATATTCACTTGTATTATTATTATAAGTCTAATTTATGTTCGATCCCACTTCTAACACCATTTGTTGTGAATTTATTAAAAGGTTCAATATTAATAACACTTACGAATTAAATTTATTTTTTATTTATATTAACTTATCTGACAATAATTTATATATATCCGAACGTAACAATTAAATCGCGAGCGCGTCTTCAAAATCAACTGACCCCTTCAATGAAAAATCCATTATTATATATGAAAACACAACTGGCCTAGACTTTAGGAGAATCCCTCTGATTTATACTAGAGGGTAAATCTGGGTCATCGTCTGACCGGTTTCTGGAAAGTTCCGTCTCAGGTAAATTTCTGCCAGCTAATCGAAGTGTCTCGTAAAATCTAAAACAGATACGTAAATAAACAAGATGTTTACAGGTTTTTAATATGACTCATATTTTTACGTAACAATATCTTTTAATAAAAGGAATGAAAAAAGTGCAATTGTTGATACAATCACTGATAACATCATCCATGACATAGCTACTTAGAATGGGTGAAAGACTAGATCCCATAGGACTACCAAAAATAAATTAAATAAATTCAAAAGGACTTTTTTGGAAATGGTTTGTATTAGCAAAAGTGATAATAATTTAAACAAAAGATCAGAAATTCAAAATCTAATTAAAATTTATAATTTATATATAATTGTATAATTTATAATTATATTATTTCTTTGAAGTTTATATATGAAACCAGTAAAATATCACATTTTGATTTAATTTTCCATAATTGTAAACACAATCGAAAGCTCGAGATAAAAAATAGTTAACCAATAGGCCTTTTATTGACTCCAACCCATCCAAAACATTTATATATTTTTTCCAAACGAGTCACAAGTACTTCTTTTTTCTTACTTTTTTGTATGTTAATATTTTTAATTATATACTTAGTCTAAATTAAAGTGGGAAAATATAATCGCCACCGTATGTTGGATATAAGGCCGGTACTGATCCAAGAGTGTGCCTCGTTTTTAAAGATAATGTGATGGCGTGGCAAAAGACAGGCCGAACTACGTTTTCCTTTCACAGAGGCCATATAAAATAAGATTTATCTCGGCAGCGCGAACTTGAACCGAAAAATTACAACGAGAAAGCTGTGGCAGATAGATCCGAGAGCCCAATCCACAAATAAAAATATGGCTTTGGTTTAAAAGAGCGCGTGAATTGTGAAAATGGAAGAGGCGGCGGAGAATAGGGAGGTGTGTAACCTTGCTTTGTCCCGATTTCCTTGCCTTTCCGCAAACCGATGACGTATTTCTGCCCTCAAAAGGGCCAATTCAGCTTATTGCACTCTGCAGGAAGTCTAAGAAAATGAGAAATAAATTGTTTCTTATTGTCGCGACGCTCTTTTTAAAGGATTCCTTTAGATATTTTCACTTTATGTACTCATCTAAGGTACGTTTTATCCTTTTATGTGACATAAGAAACTTTTTATGATTTTTTTGGATATTATTGTGCATTAAAATATAATTCAATATATAGCTGAAAATACAAAGTAAACCGTTAAAATATTTTATGTTTTTTTCTCTATTCTTATTTATTATTTTTTTTTCCTTCAAAACGATAATTAATATTATTATAATATTGTGTTTATATGGGATTAAACAACAATTGAATGCAATGCAAATTATATATTTAACTAATATTAGATGTTTTAAGTTCCACTTCGCAAATCGTTTTTAACCCTAAGCTTAGTTTATTCTCCCGTAGCCACTAACCATACGATTTTTTTTTAATTCCAAAAAAGTAAAACAAAAAATTAGGATGAAATCTTAATTAATTTAATAAATAAACAAAGGAACATTTATAGGCCTAAAATATGCAAAAAAAATCAAAATTTAAATGCTTATTTGCAGTGATTGCAATCAAGTGACATCATTCTTCTTTTTTTCGAGGGACAGGTGTAGCATGTAGTAAGTTTGTTAGAAGGTTGGTTGAGGTCAGCAACTTCCAAACAAATTTGAATTAATCTATGAAACAAATACATTTGTGATTTTCATATCATCATCATCATCAGCCCATAGTCGTCCACTGCTGAACATAGGCTCCTCGAAAAACCTCCATTCAGATCTAGTTTTATTATCTGACATTTCATTCTTCGAGAGAAAATGGCAATTTAAAACGCCGCGCTTGCCATGCGTGTTGGCGAGTTTAGGAGAGAAGAAAGGATAGTGTGAATAAAATAGTGACCTGTCTGCCTTCGGAAACCTAATCGCCATTCGGGGTCGGAAGAAACAAGAGTTAGCCAAGTGAGGCTGATAGGATAGATCAAAGGACATTTCACCCAAGACCAGTTGAAGAAGAGTGAAATGTGAAGGCCCTCATGACTCGCCAGGTGCGATTCATGAGCGTATGAGTAATTATACTTATTGTGTTCCCGCTCATACATCGGGGTAGTGACTACAGACTGTATGGCTCGTCCAGCATGCCATAGCATGGAGAACTGAAAGCACGACATACTGCGTTGCAGACCCCGCACCCCCGAAATCCATGGCCTGACGGCAATTCATATAATCTTCAATAATTGAAAAATTGAGAATATTAGAGAAACAGCTATAAAAAAAGGTATAAAATAATATGTTTAAAGTAGCCTACATTAAACTAATTAAGATTTTATTGGTAATTGGATATCAAATAATATGCTTAGTTTTATTACAAGGCCTGCTAATTCCGCTAATCAGAATCAAACGCTTCAAAAAGTCTCCTCCTTATTTACCCTACAACACAAGAATTCGTTAATAATATATTCGAAATTAATTAGAAAGTTTTGGAACAACTCTGCCCCTGCTCATAGTTTAGCCCGAATTCAATTCACACATTCTCTATGAGTAAGTGAACACTACACTCTACAACAAATTAATGTCAGCTACATGTAGCAGGCAGAATTTTCCTCGTTTCTCCAACTTTGGCACATGTAATTAAAGTCATAAAGGAAAACTCGCTTGATGTATGTCATACGTTTTACTACCGAGCCATAAATTTTAAGACAGCTAACCAAATGAAAGCAGTAATGTTTGTTTTAGGTTTTTGGCGTGAAAATCTATTTAACAAACTTTGTATTTGCTTTAGTAAACAGTTTATTTTGTTACCTCCAAATCTAATTACAGTAACTGGAACTCGTTTGTAGTTTACAATAACACGAAGAAAAATTTTTTGTTCTTTAAGTTTAGAAAAAACATGTTGTGATATTATCTAATCGATGAATTTACAGTGTGGTACAAGCGAAAGGATCAAATTAATTATATTATATGTCATTCATTTTAGTAAATCCTGAAATATACCCATGTGATACATGATTTGAAAGGTCCTTGAATTACACGGTGAAACAAGAAAAAAATGTATTTTTTTGCATAAAACTTTGTAATACATTTTTAGTATTTCATTATTATTGATTTCAAATCTATTATAATGTAGTGCTACGATTTCTTAAAACATTTCTTTATCAGATGTTAAACGAAATAAACCTTCTATTGTGGAACTACACCATTGCCTAATATTACGCTGCCATGAAAGTTTCTTTCGACCAATCTATCTCTTTCCTCCACTTTTCCTTGTTTTAAATAACGAAGTAGAGAATATTTAGGTGCCCTAATTATGTGGCCAAAGTATTCTGGTTTTTTCCTATTTAAGAGGTTTGTAAGCAGTCGTTCAGAATTCATCATTTTAGTAACATCTGCATTGCAAATGTGCGAAACCAACGATATTTTTAGGATCCATCAATAAGTATCAAGGAGTTTCTTGAAAGTTCCTTGGTTTACACCTTCTATCTTCTCTCTAATAAGAGAAAGCAAATCTTAATATCTATTAATCTTTCCAAGTGTCACTCACTTTACCTTTAAAATAATAATTAAAAGTTGATGTCTCTCTCTTAACTCGCTAAATTGATGTATTTGTTAAAATTTATAAACACAGTTCCCCATCCTTAACTTTTTGACAGTAGTTGCAATTAATTTTGACAATATGGACTTCATCATGATTAGAATGAGTATTACAAACAAATCTTTTACAAAAGTCACACCTTTTGGAAAAATTTTTATTACTAGCCCTACAAGAACAACAACGACCTTCTTTTGTTGCAGATTACGGTACTTCTGATTGCTTCTTCACACGAATACCGGTGGTCTTTATTGCAACGATTACGGATTTATGGTACCCGATGGGTTCTTCTTGGTTTAGCTCTTCGTTTTATATTGGTTGAGGTTAATTGTTTTCCAATCTCCTCTAGAAATAGTTTTCTGCGACGTTTAAAAGCATCGCAGCATGCAATATCCAAAAATTTAAAAAAATACGTAAGGGCAATCTTCTTGTTGCTCTTTTGCATGTGTATTCTTGGATCAATTTTTGAGAAATATCAACTCCACTTTTGGTTTCGTTGTAATCCAAAATGATCTTTGGTTTAAACTTTTGATCTTCACCAGAAATTTCATGTTCATTGTGTAAGGTCGATATTAATACGACAAATTTGTTAGGCCTGATTACATAATAAAACTAAAAAAAATGTTTCCAGTGAACAAAAATTTTGAAGAATACATTGAACTTCCTGTCATTTCAAGCAATGATTTATGCAAACTCTTCCTATTTTTTCCAATAGCACCCAAAAGAGTTAAATTTTTGGATAAGAGCTATTCAAATTAAGCCAAATATTTAATATTTCGACCAAACCTGTACCAATGTGCTGCAAGTATTTTGACAACTTGGTCCTTGGTAACGTTCAGATTGATCAATAATCTTTCCAGTATATATCTCAAACTTGCAGAAATAAAAATTTTCAGCTTCACATAAGGTCCAGGCCTTTATGCCATTTTTCTTCAATTTAAGAGAGGTATATAAATTAAAAATGGACAACGTCTCCTAAAATCTATGTTGCTCGTCGTTAGTACCAAAATCAGATGGTTTATAATATGATTCCCTAACATTTTAGGCAAATAGATCAGCGATTTCTCGAATAGAAGCTAATTTATCTCGTTCTTTCCTTTCTGATCTCGTATATAAATTATTATTGCAAATATACTTCACAATACATATAAATCTATTCCGACTTAGAAAAGCGTCATAAATAGGACGCGTAAATGCATTATTTGTATTGGACCAAAAATTATGTACCTTCTCATGAGATTCCCAGAATCTCCCACATAATATAAGTATATCAAAGAAAGCACGCATTTTGACCAGATCAACTTTAATCCAATCCTTAATTTTTTTCTCGTTCTTAATGTTATACGCAGCTATAAACTCAATAGATCTCTTATTGGTATACTCAATAATTATTGACATTATACTATCAAAAAAAAAATTAATTGAAGGCATCCATGCATGTCTCAATATTTTGACTTTTCTTAGTGATACCTATGTTTTTCTGTAATAAATTACATGCCAATGTCTTACCCTTTTTTTGGAGCTAAATAACGCCATGTTCGTACTTCGCACACAATATCAGACCTATTAGATCGTTCATTATCTATATTTTTAAAAGTTGTTGCTAAAACTTCCTCGTTCTTGAGTTTAGTAATTGATAAATTACCTTCATGTGCTTCTGGCTCACAACTCTCATTATCACTCGGTTCATTATTGCTTTCGTCCAGCTCTGCAATGTCAACTTTTTCACTACTTGATAGGAGTAAGGAGTAACTTAGTTTAACTCAATGGTTTATTCTTTTTCTACATTTTGATATGATACTGCACACTTCAAGATCGATGCGTAAATTAAATTAATTAACAAATGTCTCGGACATGTCGGACGTTCTCGTAGAGTATGCGAATGATACCAGAAAAAATAAATTGGAACAAATAAGAAGAACTCACGATTAATCCGATTTTAAAAAAAATATTTCACAAAATATTAGGAAATGAGTGAATTTCGGGTTAGGCTTGACCCAGACTTTGTACTCTGAAAAGCTGCAAGTAGTAAATGGCTTAATATTAGAACAAGAAATAATAAATAGCTCCAAAATATAAACAAGAAAAGCACAAACTACAGAGCTTGTTACATATTCAAAATGAGATTAGAAATTATTTTGCTAATAAACATTGTAGAGAATTCAACATACTTGGTAACTAATTCCATAAGTGAGTTATGAAACTGGAGTTGGTAGAATTTGGCTTGTTTAATAGTTAAGCCATATTATGCTACCATCTGCAAAAACTCTTTAATTCAAAATATTAGATTAAACTAGATAATTATGCGTTACATAAAAAATGTGTAAAATAAATTTTTTGAAAAATCTTTCTATTGTCTATATGAGCAGATACAATTTCGTCCGGAATATCGTAATAAGTTCAGTTTTACCTTAAATTTTTACCTGAATAAATAACACTTTCGTCCAAGTCAAATATTTTTGCATATACACTTTAGTCCAGGGATCGAGCTCAGCGGGGATCAATCCCATAATTAAAAAAAAGTTGTCTTACTGCTTTATAAAATTTATTATCTTAGATTAGTGAGTTTCATTTACAACTTACAATATAAATAGCAAATAATAATAAACTTACTTAAAAACTAAAATAGTGGGATGTATATTTAACATATTCCAGCCTAGTAATAGTTTTTTCATTCAAATTTTCTTTGTTACTTTTCAAAAATTTCTCACGAACTACAGTTTTGTTATTAGGTCTGTTACATTTATGAATACTTTGAATTCTAATGTAGATCTCATTTTGATATTGATTGATAGCCTATAAAACACGAATATATTCGGATGGTATGTATTAAAAGATTTATGTCAATCAGAATGGAACGATTCACATGCATTGGTTGTTCTCGTAGTTTCTGATGATTTTGCAGCCCACCGTATCGGTGGAAATGTTGAGTTTTCATCAACCTAAATATGTTTTAATTAAATAATCAACAAAAGCATTTAGTTCGACACTCTCGGGCATTATTTCGATCAGATCAAAAACTAAACAATCACCGACTTCTTGGTGATCTAGAAAAAGAAGACCAAAGCAATAACCAATCCATTTTCTTACTTCAGATCTGTTTTTGTAATCATTTATTAAGCCAGGTTCTTGAATTTTACGCCACCAAGCCTGCGAAAGATGGAGTCTACATCCGATTATTTTAAATTAACCCCAAACTGATTTAACAGCCTTATGAATTGATTTTTCAAAATCGATGACAATATCTTTTGGAAGAAAATTTAAAGTTAGCTCTTAATATTTGGTCCTTTCAAATTGAAACATGTTTCATATGTAGATTTATCTGGCAATAAACAAAATACTAGTGGAATGTAGTGGCCATTGTAGTATCCATAAATTGTAAAAATTTGATAATAGAATTTTGGGCAATATTTAAATGTACCATCCATATATTCTAGAACACTTACATAAATGTCTGAGATTTGTCTCACAAGATATAATAGTCAATTTTGCACTCTTATCATTTACGAATAAAAAGTTTTCATTTCTAGACATGATGATAGGGTCCTCTAATTTTTCTAATAATTCCAGTACTTCCTCTAACGTTTTCGCTAAAACTGGGAGTAATTTTCTTCTTACATTATAAATACTTCGTTTTACTGATTTCAAATTCATAATAGTTAAATTGGTATTTTCTTCTCACTTAAAACGAGATGTAAAATTTTCATGGGTTGAGTACTTATATCTTCTGCAGCTTTACGCTTAGCTGCTACTCTTACAAACTTGTTGAATGCAGTTGGCCTTCAGACTTTAATGAGGATGATTTAAGTTTTGTCTAGAAATTACTACATCATCCCCAATTGTGTAGACGGCAGCGTTACAACCTTTGGTACGACATCTCCAGCATGATTCCCCACTTTTTAACTTTTTGGCAAGATTGAATTTATAGTTATTCATGAATAAAAGAGAACATCTCTTTTTGTTGCACTTTTTTCACCACCATACGTTTGCCGAAATTCTCCATAACGTTTTAAGAATAAATTATTTTCATAACACAATTCAAGACTATAGCAATATAAACACTTTGACAAGTAATAAGGTCTGCAAAATAAACTTTAAAAATTAATAAACTTTTTTATTATTACAACTATATGGTGACAAGAAAACAAAGAATTTTACAATTTTTTGTTTTGAATAATGGCTTTAAAACAGTTTTTCTCCTCAGTGAGACAGAGCCTTGCATCACATTTTTCTCACATTAAACGACTTGTTCCCTTGATGCAATACTTACATCTTTCTTTTGTGGTATGTATTGGCCAATGTGCATAAGAATCTAATATTGCTAAATCATTTGGCTATTCAACTATTGGACATCTTATGTTTGAAAAATCACCCTAGCACAAACTTGGTCTTCCTCTTCTGGAAACCTCTCCTCCCTTTTATTTAGATCAAACTTAAGACCAATAAATGTTAGAATGAGTGAATGTCAATCTTAAAAATGGAAACTTTGGTATATCTCAAATATGTAAATACGCACGGTAAAATAAACATAGGGTTCAATGGATCCATTTAAGTATAGTCCTAATATAAACAGATGGTAAAAAGAGAACAATCAAAGGACCGGCTCTGATTATGCGAAATGAGACCAATTGCGGAGCATATGCCTCAGCAGAATACAGTAGGATCTATTTACCTATATTATAAGAGAAAATAAACCAAAAGTAAATCGCACTATTAATAAATCAATAACATATCGACGATACATTAATTACTTAACGATACATTAATTACTAAGTAGCACACATAAAAAATCAGAGTTTAGTGTTTATTGAGAGTAAATGAAATGCAAGACCAAATAATGACCTTGTCGGGATAGTATTATGAGGTTTTTTTCCTGGTTGTTTCCTTGTGATTTACTATGGAATTACTACAAGAACAGTTTAATTGTCATCATTGCATGTGGTTATCTTGTTAAAGAAGAATTGCGTGCTATGATTTTTCTGGCAAGTATACTCAAGTTAAAGTTAATTTCATAGAACCAAATGAACTATTTTATAATAAAGTCGTTCAAGAAATCATCATTATCAGTGGTATTACAGCTCGTTATGAGCCAAAGGTTTCTTCAGAACAATCTTCCATTCGCCCCTGTCTCTGGCAACTCTTCTCCATGCTCTAACTCCGATGGATTTTAGATAATCCTCTATGTTATCTTGATACCTAAGTTTTGGTGTTTCTCTGGCTCGTCTGTTCACTGGTCCTCTTTGGTCGAAAATTTTTCTGATCGTTGCATCTTCATCTGCCTAATTACATGCCCTATCCATCGAAGGCGTGGTAATTTAATACATTTTACAACGTCAGTTTTCCCAAAACTTCTATATAACTTAAAGTTGTAGCGCCTACGCCACAAACCCTGTTCTTGGACTCCTCCATATATTTTCCTTAGAATTTTTCTCTCGAAACGTTTAAGCAATGCTTAGTCGTCCTGTGTAAGTGACCACGTTTCAGACCCGTATGTTAACACTGGCCTTATTAGTGTTTTATATATGGTAACTTTAATTTTTCTGGGTCATATTGGGGCCATATGTTTCCTCAAGTCATAATAGCACTTATTGGCAAGCACTATTCTTCTTTTAATTTCTTCGCTGTCATTGTTGTCTTTGGTCAGCAGCGAGCCTAGGTAGACGAAGGTGTCCACACCTTCCAGTTACAGATCATCAATTAATAGTCTAGGTATCTGGTTGCCTGATCTAGTACAATACATATACTTGGTTTTCTGTGCGTTTATTTTTAATCCCATTCTAAGTGCAAACGCCCTTAGTGATCGAAATGCTTCGATCAGAGATTCTGTGGACCTACCAATAATGTCTATGTCATCTGCATATCCAACCACTTGTGCAAATTTATTAAAGATGGTGTCATTCGTATTAATATGGCACTCTCGAATTACTTTTTCTAGTGCAAGGTTAAATAAAAGACACGACAGTCCATCTCCCTGTCTGAGTCCATTTTTACAATGGAAGGGTCTGGAAAAGTCGTTTCGGATTCTGACTAAACTCTCTACGCCTGTGAGTGTAAGTTCCGTTAGTTGAACAAGTTAAAGCGGCATTTGAAATTCCAACATAGCCTGTAGAAGTTTTTGTCTGTTGACTGAGTCGTATGCAGCTTTGAAATCCACGAATATGCGGTGGGTGTCAACTCCGAACTCAAGCGTTTTCTCAAGAATCTGCCTGACTGTGAAGTTTTGATCCGTTGTTGATTTATTGGGTCGGAAACCGCACTGGTAGTTCCCAACTATTTGTTCAGCATAGGGGATCAATCTTCTGTACAATACGTTGGACAATACTTTATATGCCACTTTAAGTAGGGTGATGCCCCTATAATTATCAGATACCATCATATCTCCCTTTTTGTGAAGAGGGTGCATTACATTAATTTCCAGTCCGCGGGCGTTTCCTTCCGTTGCCAGATTTTGGTTACTAATTTATACGTGTTTAAAAAGGGTGTCACCACCATTCTTAAAGAGTTCGGCAGGAAGATTGTCCAAATCGGGAGCATTGTTATTTTTCAGTTTTAAAATGGCTTCTCTAATTTCTTTTTCGGTTGGGGGCGGATCTTGAGCGTTTTTCATTCAATTCAGGCAAAGTAATTTCTATTTGGTCTTCTTCACGACTATCGCTAAGCAGTTCTTCAAAATGATTCGCCCACCTGTTTAGTATCTGTTCTTTGTCACTAATTATGGAACCATCTCTGTCTTTACATGCTGTTATTCTGGGTTTGAATTCTTTTCTGCAGCTGTTTATCTTCTGGTAGAATTTTCGCGAGTCTTTTCTATTGTGGCGGTTAACAATCTCGTTTAGAGCGTTTTCGTATGACTCTTTCTGTTTCCTTCTAAACGTCCTTTTTTCTTCTCGTCTAAGATTTTCATAGTCTTCCGTATATATGCTTCATTTTTCTGTTGGTTAATGGATCTACATTCTTAGTCAAACCAATCTTTGTTTATTTTAGCCTGGTTAGGTTTTAAAAAGCCTTTAGCCGCTGCATGGATAGCTTCCTTGCATTTGGTCCAGTGTTCTTCTATACTTATATTTTCGTCAATTCTTGTCAGCTCTTCATTTAAAATTTTCCTGTAGTTATCCCTAGCGTCTTCAGATTTTAGCACAACAGTATTATATTTAGTAGATTTTGTGCTCTGGCTCTTCTTAGCGTTTGATATACGAGCCCTGAGTTTTGTTCTTACAAGGTAGTGGTCGGAGTTTATATTAGCACCTCTACATGCTCTTACATCTAGTACGTCCGAGAAATGTCGATTATCTATTAGTACATGGTCAATTTGGTTTTTTGTTTGACCATCTGGTGATTGCCATGTGGCTTTGTGGATATTTTTGTGAGGAAAACATGTACTTACTACCACCATTCCCAATGATGCTGCGAGTTCAATCAGGTGTAAACCATTTTGCTTGCTGACGGCATGAAGACTATGCTCGCCGATCGTGGGTCGGTAAATAGTCTCTTGGCCGACTTTAGCGTTAAAATCACCAATAATAATTTTTATGTAATTGTTTTGACATTGTCTGTAAGTCGTTCAAGGAATAAAAAATATTAATTTAAAGTCGTCAACTTTAATTTAATTAAATTAAATTCAGGGCAAGAGAAGTGTAGGAAGAAGAAGAATCTCATGGTTGCGTAACTTGAGGGAATGGTACGGATGCACATCAATTGGACTATTTAGAGCAGCAGCATCTAAGATCAGAATAATCATGATGATTGAAAACCTCCGTCGCGGAGATGGCACGTGAAGTAGAAGAGAAGACTTTAAAAAGTATATTGTATTATCCGAATTGTTATTATAAATGAGTCGAATAAAATTAAATTAGAAGAATTTTTCACCAAGTAACTAAACAATTTGTTTAATTTATTAATGCTTTGTATTATGAGAACGATTTCTGAAGTGGAAATCGAAAAATCAAAAATAAGCTTCTTTTATAGTTAAATTGTGGCTTATTTCCAATAAAAATAGTAATTGCATTAACATTCCACAGGGAAAGGGCGTTATAACTTAAAATACAAATACGAGACGTAAAGAGAGCTGACGAATTTTACAACTTGCTGAATGAAGTTGAAGTAAGAGCATGGAAAGCTTTTAAAACAGTGATGTCCAATTTTCTTGGCAATATCAAAGCTGTTAATTACAAAGATCTTATCACTGAATTACTTAGTATCTGCAGAGAAATGGGATATAACATGTCTCGAAAAATTCACCTTCTGGATACTTATCTGAATTTTTTTCCAGAAAATTTATGATGCAATGGAGAACGGTTCTACCAAGATGTATCCATGTAAAAGCGATACCAATATAAATGAAGTCCTAATGAAAGCCAATTACTGCTGGGCATTATTCCACTAAGAACATACTAAAATTTATATAGTCCTTTACAATGTACAATTTTTCCTAGCAAATAAAATGTGGGTGATAGAAAAATTGCAGGTTTATTTTCGGTTTTCTAATGATATTATACATCGCCATATTTTATCAGTGTCAAAAATGTTGATTTTTCTTGAACAGTGGTGTTAGAATATACAGCTTAAATGTAATTAATTATATACAAATATATTCGCTTTGATTACACTGAAATTATTCAGTAACAAAACAAAGTAAGTAACGAAGCGTTAGAAGATATCCGTATTATTTGTGATGAGTTTGTGATTCACTGCCATAAAGTAATTATTCATATATGGCATAAATGTCATTCTCAGTGTACGTTTGGTAACGTTTCGTGCAAAATCTTGTTTTGTGATGTATATAAAAAGAAAACTGGCGCATTAGTACATAGAGTACAAAATAGAGTATATTTTATCACTTTGGCTGCCAGTTACTTTCTGGTAAAATAATTATTTAGTGTCGGAAAACCAATTACAAATAAACATATTTTATGAATGTCATTCTTTGACCATAAATTAAAACTTTATTTTTTTTTTTATTTAGAAAATCGCATCGACCAAATGGCCATTAGCGAAAAATTAGTGGATATATTCACTACAACGACATGTATTTTTTTAGCTATAAAAGCCAAGCCTGGCATACAGGTTCTGTTCTGATCCCAGAATGAAAACGGATCACTTTGCAGCAAAGGCCGCTGCAGATATAGAGTCAGTTCATTTGAAAAAGAACTTTGAATCTGTGTGTCCTGAGAACTTGAACTGAAACCACTGTTCACCAACTCCAGATCGTGTGAAGACCAAAGAGGGTTTGATTTTAAACTCACTTTGGCTTCTTCATTCTGGAAGGAGCAGGAAGGATAAAGTTTTCCGATTTCGGTAAGTTACGTCCTAACTTCCAAGCCTAAATTGGATGTGACTATCTCCGCTATATACGGATTCAGATATAGTTTTTTGAACCTCGGGTCCGTGATTGTAGCATGGCAAAGCAGGGGATTTCGTAAAAGCCTAGTGCCCCTCTCTTGAAGGCTAGTTATAAGCTTTTGGTATAACTTTTGAGCTGTACTAAGGTTTGGCTTGAGGTTTTTTAAAAATCTTTCGATAATAGACACAAGGGGGATAACAAGGCTAGCAGTAATGTACTGGGAATCCGAGATCTCCTTTGTGGCCTCATCGAAAGGCGATAAAATGCTTACAATTTCAGTGATTAGTTTTATATCTGAATCAGAAATCATCCTTGGTGCTTTTTTAATTGAGGGATCTGCCAATATTGCAGCTATATATGGGGACATTAGTGTAAATCTTTTAAGCATATGGTAGACAGAATTCCATCTGGTTGTAGTCAGATGCAGAGAGCAGTAAACCAAAATTATTATACTACTGCTCAAGAGAGAGCGCTAAAATAATTCAGGTTGTATTGTCAATGAATATAATGAGAGTAGAATATAATATGCAATTATTGTATTCAATGAATGATGCAAATTTAATTTATCATTTAAAAATATAATCCTCTAAAATACCCACCAATTTTCCTCTCCTCCCAAACCCAAAAAATTCCCCACCCCAACCATTTCAACTTATAAAAAATTTCCCAGACTCTTTTAAATGGGATTTAAAATTGAATAATGCAATTCATCTTTTATTTTTACTACCATCACGTTTGTATATTTGTATAATAGGTACATTTTAACTCATTTAATACTTCCTGTATGTGTGTATCGTTTTGAAAACGTAGGGAAATCCTTGGAGATTCGTATTCATAATCGGTAATTCGATATTTATAGTCAGAACATTATTTTTGGTAATCAGAAACAACTAGAAACAACCATTCACCCACTTTCAATGTCAAGAGTCAAGTGTGAAAAATATATGATGTAAAAGATCACTTCTTATGTAAATATTATGATTACAAATACCTTTTCAACGAAATATTATAATAAAACTTAATTGTTTCTGGCTGATGAGAGTTTGCACTTTCAGTTTGCTTCTGTATTTATAAAATAAAATAAAATTTGAATTATGGTTTTGTTTGGAATAATTACTTGAAAATAATAATTATGATTGGGATCCAAAAAAATACCTAACCTAATCATAATCACCGTAAAAACCTAATAACCGGTTTTTACTTTAAAAATAAAAAACCGGTTATAACCGGGACAAAAAAACAACCGATAAAACCGGTTATTGCGAAGTAAAAAAACCGGTTTTCGGTTAAAACCGGTAGGTTTTTCCCATCCCTAGATGGGATCCAGATGAAATTTATCTCATTATGATTGATATAAGCCTGAAGAAGGACTGTTTTAATTTTTTTTAAAAGCGGGTTTTTTGGATACAGTTGTCGGATGCTTTGTATGGCACTAAGTGAGTCTGTTAAGATAATACATTTGGAGTTTGTTGTCAGATTGATTAGTTCTATGGCGCGATAGAGAGCATACAGTTCAGCTGTATGGATAGTACTAACATTAGATAGTTTGAATTTAAGGACCTTCTCTGGAGTTACTACAGACGCACCTTCACACCACTACATCCGAAGGTGTGACTACAGTCACACCTTCGGATGATTTTGAACCATCAGTGTATATCTGGGTATGATTTTTATAACGACTAATGATTTTTCTAAAATGGGAAATAATTAGATTAGAATTAGTGGAGTTTTTATCAAATGACGTAAGTTCAAAGTTATATGATGGTATGTTTTGAATAAAAGGTGGATTATGATCATATGTGTATGGAAGACATTCAGGTATGACAATATCAAACAGATGCAAATGGTCTTTTATTCTTTTATAGAAAGGTTTATTAGAACGGTGATTTGCATTAAGGTTTGAATAATTATCAGTAAAAGTATTTCTATAGACAGGATTTTTTGCCTTATCTTTAATTTTTGTTGCATATGTTAGACTAAGGTAAGCTCTTCTATCATTTAACGACAATTCATTGGCTTCGCAAAGTAAACTTTCAATCGGTGTTGTACAAAAGGCTCCCAGGCATATTCTGAGTGCTGTGTTATGAATAGTATCGAGCTTTTTAAGTACTGATTTCGATGCTGAGTCGTAAGCTATAGCCGCGTAGTCTAGCTGTGATCGTATAATAGTTCTGTATATAATTAGCAATGTACTCCTGTCTGAACCCCAATTCTTGTGTGCTAGAATTTTTAGTAAATTTAATCTTCTGTAACATTTACATGCTAGATTATTGATACGTTCTTTCCAATTCAACTTTCTGTCAAAAGTAACTCCTAGCAATTTTAGCGAATCTTTTTGTTGTAGTGATTGGTTGTATAGATATAATGAAATTGGTGTACTGACTTTCTTTTTAGAAAATACTATATATTTAGTTTTAGTTGTTGAAAAGATAAATCCAGTTTCCTCTGACCATTTTTCAATATCTAACAAGAAACTCTGTGCAAGTTGTGAGAGGTTGTTTAAGTTTTTGCTTTGACCAAATATTACGAGATCGTCAGCATATAAGCGGCCTTTAAGTGGAAGTTTTAAATTTCGTAGAACATCATTTATGGCAATTATAAATGGCGTAGGACTTATAACAGATCCCTGAGGAATTCCATTTTCCAATTCCACTTTTGACGACAAATTACCATTTACTCTAACTTGGATATATCTTTTATATAAGAAGATTTTTATAAATGCAAGGCAATGTCTTTTGATTTCTAAATCGTACAGCAATCTGATGATACGGTGGCGACAAGCTGTATCAAAGGCTCTTTCAATGTCGAAGAATATTCCAATACATTTTTGATTAAGGGAGAAGGCTTCATGTACACTGCTTTCTAGGTCTATAATATTGTCTAGAGTTGATCTATTTTGTCGGAAATCACTTTGTTCTGGAATAATAATATTTCGATCTTCAAGTGTCCAGAGGAGACGACGGTTGACCATTTTTTCTAACAGTTTGCATGCAGTACATGTTAGCGCAATTGGTCTATAAGACTCAGGATCTGTTTTGGGGCATTTTGGTTTTAATATAGGTATTATAATAGAATCTCTCCATGCTGTTGGAAATTTCTGTTCTGTCCAAATAATATTAAATATGTTAAGAAGATGATTGTGTGCATTCTCAGGTAAATGCTTAAGAATAACCATTGGGATGTTATCTGGACCCTCACTAGTCTCTTTAAATGAGTTTAATGTATCTTTGTATTCATTTATATTTAATTTGGTGTTTAAAGCATCTGTGTCATCTACAAACGGTATAATTACATTGCATTCTTCGTTTTGTTTAAACTTGATAAAATTATTATTATAATTGCTTGTATTAGATCTATTTTTATACGTATTAGCAAATTTTTCTGCTATTTCTAGGTCATCTGTAATTATTTTATTATCTTTCTTTAGTTGAGTGATTTTGTTATAAGCCGGTATTCCAGATATTTTTTTGACATTCTTCCACATTTCAGACATAGTAGTCCTACTGTTTATACTGGACACAAATTGAGCCCACGAATTTCTTTTTGAAGTTTTTACTACTAACTGAGCTTTAGCTTTAAGTTTTTGAAATTCTATTTTGTTGTTAAGTGTTTTATGTCTTTTGTATTTGTTAAAGGCTTTTTTGGATGCTTCGATCGATATCTTACTTTGTTCATTTCACCAAGGGACTGGTTTATGTTTTATAATAGGTGCAGTTTTCTTAATGGTTTCCTCGGCTGCTTTTAATATGATGCTGAAGAAGGTTTCGATGTCTGTGTCAATACTGTTGGATATTTTACAGTTTGTGACATGTTTTTCTATGATATCTTCAAATAATGTCCAATTTGCTTCCTTCGTTTTCCACCTAGGGGCGTGCTTTCCATTTTTGGGCTTGAACAAGTTATTGGTGATTATTATTGAGTAATGGTCACTGTTATAAGTGTAGTCTAATCTGTTCCATGTCATTAATGCAGAGAAGTTATTATCCGCTATCGTTAAGTCCAAGGGCGTTGATTCGCCTGTTTGTATATTGAATCTTGTAGGGTGTGAATTCAACAGTGATAAGTTATACTGATCTATTAATTCTTCAATAATAAGTCCTCTTTTGTCGTCATATGTAGAGCCCCAAATACTGTTGTAAGCATTAAAATCACCTGTTAAAATACGCGGAGAAGGTATTTGTCTCACGAGGTTAAAAAGGTCCTGTTTATCAATTGGTTGTCCTGGGGGTAAGTAAATCGTGCAAATATTTATTTTTGTGGTCCCTTCTAGAGAAATAGCTACAGCTTCTAAATGTGTTTGTAGGGGTAACCTACTTGCGGTTAATTTGTTATTTACGAGAATTGTCACTCCACCGCTTGCTATTCTCTGGTTTACTCTATTTTTTTGAAAACTTTGATAATTATGTAAACAAGATTCTTGGTTGCTCTTAAGATTCGTTTCTTGAAGACAAATAATATCTGGTAGATACTCTGATTGTAGAATTTTTAACATCGGTAAGTTATTATAGTATCCGTTTATATTCCACTGAATAATTGAATTAAACGACGCCATTTTTACTTTCTAGTTATAAAAAAGTTTTAATTTTATTAAGACTCTGGATCTGTGTCAAGTAAAATGTCATTTTCGTTGTCGGTAGAAGAAAGTTCGTCATTTAGGTGTTTTGTGATTTTTTTTTCTAAGTTTGGTACATTTGATTTTAAGAGATCTATCTGTTATGTGAGCATATAAGTTACTAATCATAGCTAGTAATCCAGTAAAATCATGTGTATAATTGGTTATAGTGGTGATAATATTCTGAGAACCTGGTGCGTTTTCTAACAGATCTATAAATTGGTCGTGATTAAGGATATATGGTGGTGAATGTTCATTTATTACTGTTTTTAGGTCAGTATCAGAACTTTTCTTGGGTTTTTTGTTGGGTTTTTGTGTAGGTTTCCTAAAATTTATTTCTGTTTGTTTATCTTTTTCTGACAGAGCTGGTGTATATGTTGGTGAAGGTGATAGAATTTCATCTACGTCACGCTTACGGCTTGTCTGTTGAGTAATATCTAGTGATATAGCGCTGTTATTTTCTGGAGGTGTAATGGTATTGGTAACTGAGAATGCTTTTGGTTCGACATGTTCAGGATTTGTACTGTTTGTTAAGGAAGTAGATTGCTGATTGGGAAGTTTTTGTATGGTGTCCTCTTGTGAAGGAGTATTTAACGATGTTGAAATAGTTTGAGGTGTGGGTGTATGTTGAGAGTTTGTGGGATTTTTACAATTATTAGCATTATGTCCTTGCTGTTTGCAGTTAAAGCATAACTGATTATCTTGCGATAAGAAAATTCGATAGGATTTGTTATCGTAATTAATCAAAAAAAAAAAGATTCAGATAAAGGATTTATAACAGGGTTGATAAAAATTTGTCTTCTAAAACTGTAAATCTGATTGAATTCCGGTAAGGTAGAGCTAATACGAAGAAAGGTCATTGATGACATTGGCTTGAGACCTAGGTTTTCTAATTCGTGAATAAGAATATCATGGGGAATTGAGGGGCATACATTCGATAGAACTAACCTATCCGCTGGAGTAATATATTTTCTAGCTTGAACTGGTTCATCATTTATTAGTATTATACCATCATATACCTGCATAAAGTTATCCACAATTTCTTTGCTCGCTAGATACATGCATACTCGATTATTGGACAGCCTTGAAGAAAATAAGATGTTTTTAGGCTGTATAAGTGCTCCTAGTGGTATGAGGTAGTCCTGTAGGCGTAATCCATCCTTTGAAGAGAAAACAATCGCTTGTTCAGGACTAGGATATGTATGTTGGCTTAGAACTTTTGAGTAGGATTTAACTGTGTTGGTATGTTGTGGTACAGAGTTAATTACGTTGGAACTTCCATCTGATGTTACGGACATGATGAATCCTTTATATGCGATTTTAACAGGACTTTATTTTATATATAGATTAAATCAAATAAAGTCCGACTCTGTTTATTTTAAAACTAGTTGATCGGCTGGTAATTACCAAATTAGCTGAATAACGATAAGAGTACAACTAGTTTTTTGGTTAATTTGTAACTACAATTATTATTTATGAGAATATGTTATTGATGCTTAAAAGTGATATTTCTAATCAAACTATGATTAACTGGAAAGAAGTACTTACGGCACTTAACAAATCACTGTAAACTTCTTTGATATATCACTTTTAATTATTTAAATTTACACTTTTTCTATGAAAAACTATAAAAGTTGTAGAGCTTAAAATTAAGTCGACTTTCATGCCTGACATTCAGGGCCGGATCCAATTAAAACTTTACATATTAAAAAAAAAACGTTTGTATACAGTGTGAGTCACCACTAACAAGATGGAAGATTACAGCGAAACGGTAAAAGATTTTAAAATAATTTTAAATTTATAGTTTAAAGATTGATAAGGGCTACATTTCAAAATTATTTTGAAATATGCAGGGCGTCCCAATAAAGTGCGGCGTATCCAAGTTATATTTTTTCTTATGGGACACCCTATATTTTATTGCAATTTCTAATTGTCGACAAACAATAAGGTATAGTTTTATAAGACTTTTCCATACCTATGTACAGGGTGTTCTGCATTATGTGGAATATTCTTAAAATGTAAAGATTTAAACGAAGACTTATTCCTAACTTATTTAAGAAATTCTAATAAAATTGGTTATACCTCTAAATAGTTGGATACTGGTTGAATTTATTTCATGAATTATTATTAAACATTTATTTACAGGGTGTTCAAAAACAGGGTTTTAGTATTGGATTATTCAATGTGTAATATAAGGCTTATTTTAAATGAAACAGCCAGTATAAATGAATTATTACATTAAAAAAATGTTCCACTTTTGAATGGTATATGGATGCCCTATAACTAGGAGTGATAGATTTTGCGTAATTTAAAAGTTTCTTTTCGATTTCAAAATATGTATGGTTGTTACTCTCGATTTTTAAACCCATCATTTTGACATATTTGTTATAAATGAAACCAATGTAGTTGTAAACAAATGTGTATACTTTATACATTTACTTGCTGATACATAACGAATCAGAAAGAATTTTAATAAAACAAATTATACAAAATGGTACAAAATGAACATAAATAATACAAAATAAACCACCACTTACTACATTATAAGCAAAAAAAATTTTTTAAACAAGACTCATTCTCGACGTATTTAACAATTATAACAAATTTTCTCTTACAACGAAATAGTTGGGTAATGGTTAAATTTATTCCATTATTGATTATTAAACATTTATTTACAGGGTGTTAAAAACTCAGTTTCAATTTTGGATTATTCAATATCTAATATGAGGCTTATTTTAAATGGAACACCATGGATATTAATTAATTGTAATACTATAAAAAGCAGAGAAGACAAAAAAAAAAGTTAAGAACATCAGGAATGAAAACTCACAGGGATAAAAAATTGATGGTAAGATACTATGGGGCAGAGCTAAAAGTACAGATATACGACGTAGATGCAAGGTGGAGAACATCAAGGACTGCGTAAGAAAAAGAACAGTATAATGGAACGATCATATAAGCCGAATCACAACAAATAGTAGTAAAGACTACAACCACTGTAGTACCATTCCATTTGATTTGGTGAATTAATACAATTTCCTTCCATATTTATATTTTTTATATATCGTTTAAAAAATAGTTTAGATTTAACCTAATAAGGTAGGACCGCACTGGTCCTAGCTTGCGTGGAGGAAGACCTCTGAACTGAGTAGGGATTTTTCAGTGCTTTATGAGATACCGACTGGGCGGGGGAAGTTTTCACTTCAAAAACAGTGCGTCCCAATGGCTACTAAGGAACGTTCCTCTAGATATACAGGACAGGTATGAATAATGTTTAACCAAATAAGTATGACACAGGGCTGCAGCTGTGTCATTATTGCATTGAATCCTAAAAATATTAACTATTTTAATTTCGAAATAAATTCAGTATAAAGTATTAAAAACGACCGTTTTTACTTCAGTTATTTTACTAATGCAAAAACTTGTTCGACTCTGTCTTGCTATCATAACGCACTGCAGACAAATAAATGTTTTCAATACTGTTTCAATTTCAATTCATAGTTTCGTTTGTAGATTGAAGTAACTAAATGAGTGAGCCAAATTTACGACATTTTTTAAGACGTATATTAAAAACGAAACTGTAAAAGGTATTCTACTAAATGGTTACCGGCTAAACAACATCAGATATCCAGATGACACCATAGTATTTGCGGACAACTTAGAAGACCTACAAGTTCTTATGACCAAAATCACGTATTACAGTCAACAATATGAACTCAATATAAACGTTAAGAAGACAAAGCGTATGATAATTAGCAAGAAAAGAATAACAGAAGGTCAACTCTACGTCAACCAATCCCCTTTAGAAAGAGTGACGCACTACAACTACCTCGGCACCATAATAAATGAAGAATGGACCAACAACCAGGAGATTAGAGCACGCATCGGAAAAGCTAGATCCACCTTCAATCGGATGGGGGCCTTCCTCAAGAGTCACAACCTCTCTCTTGATATAAAAGTAAGAATTCTGCGATGCTACGTCTTCTCTGTTCTTTTTTATGGTGTTGAATGGTGGACTTTGAACGAAAATATGTACAGAAAACTGCAAGCATTTGAGATGTAGCTATATCGGATATAATGCTTAAGATCCCGTGGACTGACCGAGTCACAAATGAGGAGGTCCTCAGAAGAATGAATAAGAACCGAGAGGTACTGACCACCATCAAATCTCGAAAGTTGTAAATCCTAACCGCTTAAACATAAAGCTATTACCAGTGCTGACTGAATACTAAACTAAACATAAAGATAATAATATGCAGTTCGGTGGCCCGGTGTACGGTGTATCACATGGTACAATGAATACACAAGGTATGATACATAATGTTCCAAAATCGGTTCGCTTTCGCGCATGACATAGTCAAGAACGCTTAATCCCGCAACATTTGAATGTAGTTGTATAGGAAAGACTTTTAATTTTAAGTTTTTTTATATAATTTGGCTAATTTAATTATAGTAATTATAAAGAGATGATAAAATTATGTTATTATAATATTTAATCATAAATAAAATTTTGAAGTTAATTTAAGTTTATTGATTTTTGGTACAGTTATTTTGTTAACATAGATATCCTTTATAAAACAAGTTTTAATTATCTTTTATTACACGTAGGTATAGGTTAATTAACTTATACTCCAGAGTTTGATATTTCAGATGTTCAACACAAAATCAAAATAAATAATGATAAAGTCAACTTTATTTATTTCGAATAAGCTAGCTGGCCATCGAATATGAGTGTAGTGAGGTCACACAATATTGCATATTTTAAATGACATCTTTTGTGATATTGATATTGATATACAAAAACCACTTAAGGTTCATGACTAATAATTAATAAAAATAAAGATTTAGACTTACGTCGTTGACCTAGAAGTAGTAAGAAGCTGCTCAACATACTTTTTGGACTCTCTGTGTTCGGCTCTTTGTACGCGTTTCTTTTGATTGGTTAAAAGGGTAGCCGATTTTGATTTAGGCAAATAAAGACTAGGTACTGCCTCAGGTTTGAGTTTTAGACCGTTTTTAGAAACGTAATTTAAAAGTTCCTGTTGTAGATTTCTTTGGTAATCTTCAGTTTTAAAATGATATCTACAACAAGATATAATCCACAGTTTTCTGGTCACACTATCTTTAGGAAATGTATGAAACCTAAAGATTTTTTCTTCATTGTCACTATTACAACAAGCAATTGCACAGCGCACTTTGAAAAATGTACAAAACCAGATATACAATGGCAAATAAAAACTTTTAGTTTTACAAAAAAAATACTATACAGTATAAATAAACAGTAACTAAACACCACAAGTACACACAAGTCTCAGACACAGGCGCGCCTTACTGGTAATGTTTTACGCACCCGTCTGGGATATGGTTAAATTTTACCTATCAAATTTTTTAAGCCCTTGCGAAGTGGATATTTGTATAAAGACACATATATTATGTAAGCATATTTTTAAATTATTTTTCTATTATAAAATAGATGACTCAGTCAGTATTGAGTTATTTTAAAATATATTTATTATCTCATAACTTGCAATTTGCAATAGTCACCATTGATAACCGATATTATTGTTGAACTTTTGTGTTTATACAAGCCTTCTGTCTTGCCGGTGTAAAGTCGTCTGAAGTCGATATTTATTGTGTTTTGCGTTTGAACTAATTTGTGTCGTATTTTCATATTATTATATTGTTTGATAAGTAAATTTTTCATATAATAATCGGTAGGTTATAGTAATGTGTATATTTTTTATTTTACCAAATTTCATTATAACTCATCTAAAATACCATATTGAATTGTAAAACAGTTTTTTCTTTATTGTAATTTATTTTGTTTTTATTTCAGTAAAACTGCTTAGAAGTGAGTGACAGTGAATCAGAATAAGCAAATCTACTACTATTTACCTATTCACAGTATTTCCTCTGCAGAAAATTTTTAAATTTCAACGGATTTGCATACAAAAAGAGTGCTTATATTATTAGTATATGTATGAAAACAAAAATAAATATTTCGCCTGAATCCCTAGGAAAAGTAAAGGTTTTACGCTACTGAAAATATATTTTTTATTCAATTATAACCAAAACAGAACATTTAAAAAAAAATTAGATCATTTTTAGACCATAATTTCAAAAATAATGTGTACGTTAAGCTGTAATAATGGGTTCCAGGTGATCCGAGCGGTCTTGACTACGTCACACTCCTGGGCCAGCTGTCAAATGTCATGCGCAATATCATACCAAAGAATATAGACGCTTAGCGTCTATATTCTTTGATCATACCTTGGTGTATCATATATGATACATCGGGTACGCTCGGCTAATACCGATGTATCAACCAATATAATAGCGGCAGTGAACGAGTTAAATAGCCAAATTTATACGGACATGATAAATAACAAAGTAAATCAGAGACAATTAATGAAATATTTAGATATGACCAATTGGCCATACCCCATTTTGGAGCTTAAAAAGAAGTTATTTAAATTTTTTTACTTTTTTTGCATAAAAACTCTTTGGACAAAAACTAACAATAATTAAAATGTAAAGAAATATATGTGAGGAATTCGACAAGGATTTCTTGCAAACAAGATATGAACCTATTCCTCTATATTTGGTTTTAGTAATACAAGACACTTTGCGCGTTTCATAACATATTCCACTAAAATAGAAAGCAGGTATTATATTGTATAGCTTAATTTATTCTTGATTAAATTGTTTTATTGAAAAAAAGTAATAATTTTAGATAGTTTTTAGTAAACAAAATTGTTATTAAAAATAGTTCATTATTTAAAACTAATTTTTTATTATCTTTACAATCGACCTACCATATAAATTCATTTATAGTTTAAAGATAACTGTGATGAATACTTATTTACCTAACTTTTACAATATTTTTCGTTTTTTCTTAAGTTTTTAGATTTCTTTCATAAAAATGTGTTGTTGTCCACTGTTATCAATAAACGATCTATTACATTAAAGGATTTCAACCATATAGAAGTTAAAGGCCTACAAAAATAATCCTTAACAACATCATTCGTTCTTTCAAAGAAATTTGATATATCGCATCGGGTGTTGGATAACAAGATCTCGCAGAACACAAATAGTTGATCTTATAAAGGACCGAATAGTCCTGGGGCTTACTTTAGAGAGTAAAAAAACATTACCGTCTCTACAGAAAAATTCCCAATGGTTGGATATATAACATAATATTAAAAAGAGTAATATAAAAACTTATTTTAGCAGAAGAGATATATTTATATAAAAATGTCCAGAAAGATTATTTAAAATCCATCCAAATAATTTGGGTGCTTGTGTACTCTTAAGGCCATATTCAGCCCTAACCTTACTTTTTATTTCTTAACTTAAAGCTAAAATTGTTAAGCATGCTTTGGATTAAGCCTACCCCTTAAGAAATTTTCTGTATTTTACGGTAACATAGATTATGATGCAAAAATATGATACGATATGATGAAAAAAAGTAGTATAGTATAAGACATTTCAAAAAATCTTAAAACACGTCATTTTAATTTTTGAATGTCTATAATATATATATATATATATATATATATATATATATATATATATATATATATATATATATAGATATATATATATATATATATATATAAATATATATATATATATTGTTATGATGTATTGTTTGTTTGAATGATGAGCAATGAGTATTTTTAATAATATAGGGTTTTTATCGCGGTTCTCAAAGAATTAGTTTGTAAGTACTTTTTTAAATTATCTTTATTATAACTATTATGAAACACACATATATCTAACCTAGCCAATGTAAATTTAAAATAAACTATCTTTAAATTGATATTCTTATAAAACTAATTAAATTCTATAGACAATGTAAAATTTAAACAAACTATCTTCAAATTTGAAATTGTTATGACACTAACTAAATTATATTAACAAAATTTTGTACCTTTCTTTCACTGAATGCCTAAATGAACTGTTTTCCACTATATGGATTCTAATCACCACTGAATGTCTTCGTACTTCGGTTATCCTTGTTTTTGTGAAATTACTTTTTCCAATTATCAGCTTCTACCAATTTAAGATATATTTTTCTTGACCAGCATTTATAAATTACCAAGCAAACCAGCAAACAGCATTTATATTTATTCTTCTTTTCAAGATACCAATATCCAATCACCATATAATTATTATAAGTTGATTTATACTAATCTCCTATCATAATATAATTTTAATTTCTTCCAATATCCAACCAATATTCTTCTAACATACTTTTTTAATCTTCAATAATTATTTGTGTATAATTATAAATGTGCATTAAAATATATGCATAATTTTTAATCTTCATTTAACTCACTATATCAAACAATTGGACTATTTGTAACTGATTCACTGACTCCAACTAACTTTCATATTTCTTACTAAACTTTTCTGACGGACTTCTTGAAAATTCTGAACAATTTACTTCACTAACTAAATGTGTCTACTAACTTTCATAATAAACTGGCTTGACTTCTGACTAAAAACTGCCATCTTGAAAACAAATCACGGTTATTTATATCTTTTTGGCTGTTCCAGAATCATATGGTAAGAAATCATGTTCGATTTTGTTCTATTAAATACATGTCTGAATTTTCTGGAACAAACCATTTCGCAAACAAAGCCATCTACGGTGATCTAGAGAATTCCTTACTTATCTATCGAGAACTTTGTTGGCATTTAGGCTTTTCAGATCAGAGTATACATTTAAATATGTAACTAAAACTCTAATTTAATAAAATACACATTTTAAACAACGTATTATTATAACCCCACTTTATATTCCCAATTATTTTTAAACGTCACTTCAGAGTATGTATATCTGGCACTCACATATGTATAGTTGGTTGCCTAGTCACATGGTTCACTTAAATATATTTACAACATTAAACTACAACTTTTTACAATTATTATATGCTAATTTCTTAAAAATGCCCTCATATAAATAATTTTTATTAAATTCTCTAGTATTTAACTTATTAAAATAACCAAATACTTGTTATATCTAAAATTATCTAGTATATAACTTATAAATTAATTTTTTAAACAATATCATTTCAACACCCCAAAATTAAATTTAAAATAAATAATTTACTTATTATTTTTTTAAATATTAATTTTCTATCTACATACCTTAGTAAATTAATAATTCAATTTTTTTTTTATTTAAAATGTGTTTGTTAAATACATCCCTGTTCGCTGTCTATGTCAAACTGTCATGTCAAATAAAGCAATGGAGGCTATTATATGAGAAAATAAACATAATCATATATTATTGTGTTATGTTTATTTATAGACAAAACCTATGAATTATTTCCATTCAAAATAACTTTCATCAATATAAATTGGTAAGTTTTATACTTTATTATATTAGAAAGACATTTATAGCAATTATAGTATCAATTTTGTGTCTAACCCCAAATTATGATTTTTAGGGTACAAATTAATTTCCATATATACAAAATTCAACAAGTATGATGTCAAATTGATTCACAACAAAGAAATCTACCATCTATCTATGAAATGGATCTATCAGTAAGTTATTAGTGTTATTATTATTTGTGTTCTACTTAGATCTGGTATCATCCTTTTATAATAATTAATTATTCCAATGAAACCTCTTAAAGTTCTTAAATTGTGTGGTGTTTTATATTCCTGAATGACCTGTGTCCGTTCTGGATCCATTTCTATTCCCTTAGTATTAAGTTTATAACCTAGATTTATTACTTCCTTTTGAAAAAATGTACATTTTTCTTGATTTATTTTTAGTCCAACTTTGTCTAATCTATTGATTATAATTTTTAGGTGTTTCTCATGATCTTCAGCAGTTTTAGAAAACATTAATATATCATCAATGTAGTGAATTACAAAATGTTCATATTGATCCAGAATATCATGAAGACATCTACATAAAGCACTGCAAAATGATTGAAGTCCAAATGGTACTACTTTGAATTGATATACTACTCCATCTATCTGAAATCCTGTATACTGTCTACTTTTTCTTTCTAGAGGTATTAACCAAAAACTATGCTGTAAATCGATTTTAGTGAAAAATGACATTTCTGTAATTCTTTTTCTAGTATTCCATCTTCTAACATATTATTAATTGTTTTGTTTACTTCTTCTCTGTATTTATATGGTATTGGGTATGATTTTGTTTTAAAATCTTTTTCTTCTTTAACTTTTATACTATGGATATAATTTTGTGCAATTCTATTTTCTTTATTGACAAGTCCCTTGTGTTGCTGCAATATGGAAACGACTATTGATTTATATTCTTCAGGGCAATTAACTTTTATCACATCTTCTTCTTTACAAATAAAATTATTCTTCATTATGTACTCATTATTCCTTGTTTCCAATTTTACGCACTCCACCTCGTAGGCATCCATCTGCTTAAATTTTTCATTCCTTAAATATTCACTACAATAATTATTCTTTACATTCTTTTGGGACATATCCCTATCATCAAAATACATTTCTTCTTCATAAACATCATTATTTTCTTTTAATAATATCCTATCAACTCTTATTCCTTCTTCCACCTCATCTTTCTGCATAAATTTAATTATTTGCCCTTCCAAAGTTACCATTTTTTCTTCAAAATCTATCTTTACTTTCTTCTTTTCCAATTCATCATTTCCCATTAATATATCAACACATAAATCCTTGACAATAAATCCTTGCATATTAATTTCTTTATTAAGAATATTAATTTTAAAATTGGCTAGTTTATCAATTTCACCCAACTTCTTATTATTTGCACCAATAATTTTAATTTTTGGAATCTTTATTATATCTGATAGTTTTAATGTATTAAAAATAAAATTCTCCGAGACTAAAGTACTTTCTGAACCAGTATCTATCATAATTTTAATCATTTTATTTTTGGCCAAAGCATTTATATAAATTAAATTAATAGAGTCAATAATTTTATCTTCATCTAAAGAAATAAATTTAGAAGGTTTTTCATAATAGCAATGGCCTAACTTGTAATTCAGAAAGTTTACTGAACAAAATTTTGATTATTAGAATTCTCAGATTGTATCTGACCACTTGGATCTGATGTCCTATGTCTTTCCCTACTATGACTTCTACTCACATTTTCCTGCCTTGTACTACTTCGTTCCCTGTCTTCGCAGCTTCTATTCCTTCGAACACAGTTTACCTGTCTGTTATAGTTAGGTCGCTCTGTATTTCTTCTATTGTTAAAATCTTGTCTATTATTATTAGTACTGTTATTAAAATGTTGTCTATTATAACTAGTATTGTTATTACAATTCTGTCTATTTTGATTACTGTTATTATTATTAACATTTTGTAAATTATTACCATATCTATAATTATTGTTATATGATTGTCTATATTGTTGATTATCATTTTTATTATATTGAAAGTTATTATTGTTTTTTCTGTTGTTATTATTACTTGTCATATTGCCTCTTTGTATTCTTTGAATAAAATTAATAAAACTATCTATTGTTTGAATATTTTGTACAGTTACTGTTTGCACAACATCAGCATCAAAATGTCTAGATACATTTAAGACTGTTTCATCCTCTCTAAGTGGTGGTTCTAAATATTTTGCAACTGTTATCATTTTCAATGCATAATCTACCATATTTGATTTTAAATTATGATTATACTTTCCAAAATATAGAATTTCTCTAAACTTGGCTTGCTCTAATTCACCCCAATAATAATTTAAAAATTTATTTTCAAATGTTTGAAAATTATCTAAATCATTCTCAATACTAGCAAACCAAGTTGCTGCATTGTCATTTAATGTCACTCTAATATAATCTTTAATATCATTAATATTATTCACAAATCTTAATTTATGTTTTAAACTATTTATGTATACTCTAGGATGCAAATTTTTTATATTACCAGAGAATTTAATCCCAGTCTCATTTGTTAAATTTAAGTAAGGTCTCCCTATGTCTCTCATTTGTGAAATATCATCTATTCTCTGTTCCACATTTCTTATTTGATTACAATTTATTTGGATATTTTGTTGTATATCGTCTAATTTTTCTTCTGTATTTCTCCTGTCTTCGTTAATTTTTACTTCTAAGTTACATTTCTGCAACTCTATTTTCCGTTCTATATCTATCTTATTATCTTGAATAATCCTCTTTACTTCTGTCCTCTCATTGTCTATCCTTTTCTTGTAGTCATTCCGTATACTTTTTATTTCATTTGCTACTTTTTTCTCTGCAGCTTCAAGTTTTTTATCCATTTGTTTTACAATTTTATTATTATTATCTTCTATTTTCTTTTCTAATTTTCTATAATTCTCTTCCAATTTCTGTTCCATTTTTTTCATGTCTTCTTTGACTTCTTTTGAATTCTCTTCCAATTTTTTTATGTCTTCTTTGATTTCTTTTGAATTCTCTTCCATTTTTTTCATATTCTCTTCCATTTTCTGTTCCATTTTTTTCATGTCTTCTTTGATTTCTTTTGAATTCTCTTCCATTGTCTTGTTCATCTGCATCATTAATGACATCAAAGCTGCCATATTGACATTTTCCTCTCTTTCTGGATTCATTTCTGCAGTATCTTGTGGAACTTAAACTAAACTCTCCTCTTGTATAGGTTGTGTTTCTACTTCCACATCTTCTTCATTCGTTTTGCTTCTTGTACCTTTCTTTCCTTGAGACATTTTGAGACTTTACTTGTTCAAATATAATTAAAAATAAAATCTATAATTTTTTCTTTCTACTGATAATTAATTTAATTATATGAGAGCACTTATCTTCCCAAACTAATTCTTTTAAATAGAGAGCCACCGCGTTGGGTGCCAAATTGTTATGATGTATTGTTTGTTTGAATGATGAGCAATGAGTATTTTTAATAATATAGGGTTTTTATCGCGGTTCTCAAAGAATTAGTTTGTAAGTACTTTTTTAAATTATCTTTATTATAACTATTATGAAACACACATATATCTAACCTAGCCAATGTAAATTTAAAATAAACTATCTTTAAATTGATATTCTTATAAAACTAATTAAATTCTATAGACAATGTAAAATTTAAACAAACTATCTTCAAATTTGAAATTGTTATGACACTAACTAAATTATATTAACAAAATTTTGTACCTTTCTTTCACTGAATGCCTAAATGAACTGTTTTCCACTATATGGATTCTAATCACCACTGAATGTCTTCGTACTTCGGTTATCCTTGTTTTTGTGAAATTACTTTTTCCAATTATCAGCTTCTACCAATTTAAGATATATTTTTCTTGACCAGCATTTATAAATTACCAAGCAAACCAGCAAACAGCATTTATATTTATTCTTCTTTTCAAGATACCAATATCCAATCACCATATAATTATTATAAGTTGATTTATACTAATCTCCTATCATAATATAATTTTAATTTCTTCCAATATCCAACCAATATTCTTCTAACATACTTTTTTAATCTTCAATAATTATTTGTGTATAATTATAAATGTGCATTAAAATATATGCATAATTTTTAATCTTCATTTAACTCACTATATCAAACAATTGGACTATTTGTAACTGATTCACTGACTCCAACTAACTTTCATATTTCTTACTAAACTTTTCTGACGGACTTCTTGAAAATTCTGAACAATTTACTTCACTAACTAAATGTGTCTACTAACTTTCATAATAAACTGGCTTGACTTCTGACTAAAAACTGCCATCTTGAAAACAAATCACGGTTATTTATATCTTTTTGGCTGTTCCAGAATCATATGGTAAGAAATCATGTTCGATTTTGTTCTATTAAATACATGTCTGAATTTTCTGGAACAAACCATTTCGCAAACAAAGCCATCTACGGTGATCTAGAGAATTCCTTACTTATCTATCGAGAATTTTGTTGGCATTTAGGCTTTTCAGATCAGAGTATACATTTAAATATGTAACTAAAACTCTAATTTAATAAAATACACATTTTAAACAACGTATTATTATAACCCCACTTTATATTCCCAATTATTTTTAAACGTCACTTCAGAGTATGTATATCTGGCACTCACATATGTATAGTTGGTTGCCTAGTCACATGGTTCACTTAAATATATTTACAACATTAAACTACAACTTTTTACAATTATTATATGCTAATTTCTTAAAAATGCCCTCATATAAATAATTTTTATTAAATTCTCTAGTATTTAACTTATTAAAATAACCAAATACTTGTTATATTTAAAATTATCTAGTATATAACTTATAAATTAATTTTTTAAACAATATCATTTCAATATATATATATATATATATATATATATATATATATATATATATATATATTGTGACAATTAGGGTTTATAGAAAATAATTTATAAGTTATATACTACATAATATTAGATATTTGGTTGTTTTAAATAAGTTATATACTAGAGAATTTAATAAAAATATATTTATGTGAGGGCATTTTTAATAAATTAGCATATAATAATTGTAAAGAGTTGTATTTAGTAATTTTAATGTTGTAAATAGATTTAAGTGAGCCATGTGCCTAGGCAACCAACTATACATACTCCAAGTGTCAAATTAAGAATCATAATTACGAATAAAAGTGGGGTTATATAATATATTGTTTGAAATGTGTATTTTATTAAATTAGAGTGTTAGTTACTAATTTAATTATATATTCTGATCTGAAAAGCCTAAATGTAAACAAAATTATTAATAGAAAAGAATGGAATTCTCTGGATCTCCGGAGATGGCCATGTTTGCGAAATGGTTTGTTCCAGAAAATTCAGACAAGTATTTGATAGAACAAATTGGAACATGATCTATTACCAGATGGTTCTAGAAATCCAAAAACATATAAATACCCGTGATTTGGATTCAAGATGGCCAGTTTTTATTATGAAAGTTAGTTAGAAGATAGATACATTTACTTAGTGAAGTCAATTGTTCAGAATTTTCAAGGAGTTTTAGTAAGAGAGTCAAGCAGTTTTAGTAAGAAAGTTAGTTGAAGACAGTGAATCAGTTAAAAATAGTCCAATTGTTTAATATAGTGAGTTAAATGAAGATTGAAAATTATGCATATATTTTAATGCACATTTATAATTATACACAAATAATTATTGAAGATTAAAAAAAAAGTATATTACAAGAATATTGGTTGGATATTGGAAGAAATTAAAATTATATTATGATTGGAGATTAGTATAAATCAACTTATAATAATTATATGGAGATTGGATATTGGTATCTTGAAAAGAAGAATAAATATAAATGCTGTTTGCTGGTTTGCTTGGTAATTTATAAATGCTGGTGAAGAAAAATATATCTTAAATTGGTAGAAGTAATTTCACAAAAACAAGGATAACCGAAGTACGAAGACATTCAGTGGTGATTAGAATCCATATAGTGGAAAACAGTTCATTTAGGCATTCAGTGAAAGAAAGGTACAAAATTTTGTTAATATAATTTAGTTAGTGTTATAACAATTTCAATTTTGAAGATAGTTTGTTTAAATTTAACATTGTCTATAGAATTTAATTAGTTTTATAAGAATATCAATTTAAAGATAGTTTATTTTAAATTTACATTGGCTAGGTTAGATATATGTGTGTTTCATAATAGTTATAATAAAGATAATTTAAAAAGTACTTACAAACTAATTCTTTGAGAACCGCGATAAAAACCCTATAGTATTAAAAACACTCATTGCTCATCATTTAAACAAACAAAACACATCATAACAATTTGGCGCCCAACGTGGGGCTCTCTATTTAAAAGAATTAGTTTGGGAAGATAAGTGCTCTCATATAATTAAATTAATTATCAGTAGAAAGAAAAAATTATAGATTTTATTTTTAATTATATTTGAACAAGTAAAGTCTCAAAATGTCTCAAGGAAAGAAAGGTACAAGAAGCAAAAAGAATGAAGAAGATGTGGAAGTAGAAACACAACCTATACAAGAGGAGAGTTTAGTACAAGTTCCACAAGATACTGCAGAAATGAATCCAGAAAGAGAGGAAAATGTCAATATGGCAGCTTTGATGTCATTAATGATGCAGATGAACAAGACAATAGAAGAGAATTCAAAAGAAATCAAAGAAGACATAAAAAAATTGGAAGAGAATTCAAAAGAAGTCAAAGAAGACATGAAAAAAATGGAACAGAAATTGGAAGAGAATTATAGAAAATTAGAAAAGAAAATAGAAGATAATAATAATAAAATTGTAAAACAAATGGAAAAACAAATGGATAAAAAACTTGAAGCTGCAGAGAAAAAAGTTGCAAATGAAATAAAAAGTATACGGAATGACTACAAGAAAAGGATAGACAATGAGAGGACAGAAGTAAAGAGGATTATTCAAGATAATAAAATAGATATAGAACAGAAAATAGAGTTACAGAAATGTAACTTAGAAGTAAAAATTAACGAAGACAGGAGAAACACAGAAGAAAAATTAGACGATATACAACAAAATATCCAAATAAATAGTAATCAAATAAGAAATGTGGAACAGAGAATAGATGATATTTCACAAATGAGAGACATAGGGAGACCTTACTTAAATTTAACAAATGAGACTGGGATTAAATTCTCTGGTAATATAAAAAATTTGCATCCTAGAGTATACATAAATAGTTTAAAACATAAATTAAGATTTGTGAATAATATTAATGATATTAAAGATTATATTAGAATGACATTAAATGACAATGCAGCAACTTGGTTTGCTAGTATTGAGAATGATTTAGATAATTTTCAAACATTTGAAAATAAATTTTTAAATTATTATTGGGGTGAATTAGAGCAAGCAAAGTTTAGAGAAATTCTATATTTTGGAAAGTATAATCAAAATTTAAAATCAAATATGGTAGATTATGCATTGAAATTGATAACAGTTGCAAAATATTTAGAACCACCACTTAGAGAGGATGAAACAGTCTTAAATGTATCTAGACATTTTGATGCTGATGTTGTGCAAACCGTAACTGTACAAAATATTCAAACAATAGATAGTTTTATTAATTTTATTCAAAGAATACAAAGAGGCAATATGACAAGTAATAATAACAACAGAAAAAACAACAATACTTTTCAATATAATAAAAATGATAATCAACAATATAGACAATCATATAACAATAATACTAGGTATGGTGATAATTTACAAAATTTTAATAATACTAACACTAATCCAAATAGACAGAACTTTAATAATAATACTAGTTATAATAGACAAAAATTTAATAATAATACTAATTATAATAGACAACATTTTAATAACAGTACTAATAATAATAGACAAGATTTTAACAATAGAAGAAATACAGAGCGACCTAACTATAACAGACAGGTAAATTGTGTTCGAAGGAATAGGAGCTGCGAAGACAGGGAACGAAATCGTACAAGGCAAGAAAATGTGAGTAGAAGTCATAGTAGGGAAAGACATAGGACATCAGATCCAAGTGGTCAGATACAATCTGACAATTCTAATAATCAAAATTTTGTGCAGTAAACTTTCTGAATTACAAGTTAGGCCATTGCTATTATGAAAAACCTTCTGAATTTATTTCTTTAGATGAAGAGAAAATTATTGAATCTATTAATTTAATTTATATAAATGCTTTGGCCAAAAATAAAATGATTAAGATTATGATAGATACTGGTTCAGAAAGTACTTTAGTCTCGGAGAATTTTATTTTTAATACATTAAAACTATCAGATATAATAAAGATTCCAAAAATTAAAATTATTGGTGCAAATAATAAGAAGTTGGGTGAAATTGATAAACTAGCCAATTTTAAAATTAATATTCTTAATAAAGAAATTAATATGCAAGGATTTATTGTCAAGGATTTATGTGTTGATATATTAATGGGAAATGATGAATTGGAAAGGAAGAAAGTAAAGATAGATTTTGAAGAAAAAATGGTAACTTTGGAAGGGCAAATAATTAAATTTATGCAGAAAGATGAGGTAGAAGAAGGAATAAGAGTTGATAGGATATTATTAAAAGAAAATAATGATGTTTATGAAGAAGAAATGTATTTTGATGATAGGGAAATGTCCCAGAAGAATGTAAAGAATAATTATTGTAGTGAATATTTAAGGAATGGAAATTTTAAGCAGATAGATGCCTACGAGGCGGAGTGCGTAAAATTGGAAGCAAGGAATAATGAGTACATATTGAAGAATAATGTGATTTGTAAAGAAGAAGATATGATGAAAGTTTTAAATTGCCCTGAAGAATATAAATCAATAGTCATTTCCATATTGCAGCAACACAAGGGACTTGTCAATAAAGAAAATAGAATTGCACAAAATTATATCCATAGTATAAAAGTTAAAGAAGAAAAAGATTTTAAAACAAAATCATACCCAATACCATATAAATACAGAGAAGAAGTAAACAAAACAATTAATAATATGTTAGAAGATGGAATCATTGAGAAGGCAGATACACGTTTTATTAACCCCATAGTAGTAGTACGAAAAAGATCAGGTGAAATCAGGTTATGTTTGGATGCAAGGAATATTAACAAGATTACTGAAAAGCAATTTGAAGCACCAATGAGTATAGATGGAATATTAGGAAGAATTACAGGAATGTCATTTTTCACTAAAATCGATTTACAGCATAGTTTCTGGTTAATACCTCTAGAAAGAAAAAGTAGACAGTATACAGGATTTCAGATAGATGGAGTAGTATATCAATTCAAAGTAGTACCATTTGGACTTCAATCATCTTGCAGTGCTCTATGTAGATGTCTTCATGATATTTTGGATCAATATGAACATTTTGTAATTCACTACATTGATGATATATTAATTTTTTCTAAAACGGCTGAAGATCATGAGAAACACCTAAAAATTATAATAAATAGATTAGACAAAGTTGGACTAAAAATAAATCAAGAAAAATGTACATTTTTTCAAAAAGAAGTCATATATCTAGGTTATAAACTTAACACTAAGGGAATCGAAATGGATCCAGAACGGACACAAGTCATTCAGGAATATAAAACACCACACAATTTAAGAACTTTAAGAGGATTTATTGGAATAATTAATTATTATAAAAGGATGATACCAGATCTAAGTATAAAAGAAATTCCATTACTTGAACTACTGAGAAAAGGTGTAAAATGGAGATGGGATCAGAGAAGAGAACTAGCATTCCAAGAAATTAAAAACATTTTTCTGTCAAATTTGAAAATATACTATCCTGACTATACACAGCCATTCATACTAAGAACAGATGCATCAATAGAGATATTATCAGGGGTATTATTACAAATACATGATGGGGTCGAATACCCAATACAATTCATTTCAAGAATCACAAAGCCACATGAAAAGGGTTACTCAGTTTCAGAATTAGAACTAGCAAGTATAATACACTGTGTCACAAAATTAAGATTTTATTTGTTGGGTAATGAATTTACAATAGAAACAGATCACCAAGCTTTAACGTCTATATTAAATAACAAATATGGAAACAGTAGAATACATCGGTGGAGTCTAATACTTAGTGAATACTGCTTTGAAATCAAATACATTTCTGGAAAATCCAATATAGTGGCAGATGCTTTATCAAGGTTAGAAAATACACCACAAAAAGGGCAGCGAACAATAAAAATTGGATTAAATCAATTAGTAGAAAATACTGGATTATATTCTAAAGAAGAAATTATAAGAGATCAGATCAATTTGAGTGAAAAACAAAAAGTCCTTAGGAAAGATGGAGTATATTATAAAATAATAAATGGCATAGAAGTATATGTAATAACTAGAACTTTAGCAAAGAAAATATTGAAAAATTTACATAACGATTATATGCATATTGGTTCAAGAAAGCTATGGATGCTATTTAGGGACAATTATTTTGCAAAGAATGACATAAGTATAGCAAAAGAAATTACTACCCAATGCCCAATATGTCAACTAAACAAAGAAAAGAATTTCAAAAACCAGAACACATATAAATCTAATGTTGTATATGAAAAACTAAATACAGTTTCCATGGATTTTATTTCAAATTTAGTTCTCAGTCCAACAGGAAAAAAGCATATACTAGTGATAGTTGATTTATATACAAAATTTATTAAACTATATCCCTGCTCCAGAACAAATGTTAAAACATTAAAATTATATATTAATCAATTTTTCGAAGAAATAGGACCATTTAGAAATTGCATAATAGATAATGCTACATATTTTAACAACCAAAAATTTCGGACATTTTGTGAGAAAAAGGGAATCAACATTCATTTTACAAGTATCAGACATCCTCAGGCAAATCCTGCAGAAAGATATATTAAAGAAGTTATAAAATATTTAAGGATACTGTGCCAAAACCAACATGAAACTTGGCAGCAACATATACCACAAGTAGAGTATTTTTTAAATAATACACATAATTTGAATACAGAAGAAGTACCAGAATATTTAATGTTTGGCCATATAGGAAACAGAAAGTGGATTAGTGAATATAATCAGGATATGTTAGAACAAGTAATGCAGAAAGTGAATAACCGAATTAGGAGGAAAGCTGAAAAATATATCAGAAGAAAAAATCGAAATATAAAAAAACCAATCACATTTCAAAAAGGAGACCTAGTGTTAATTCGTTCACTTAGAAAAAGTAATGTTAAAGAAAACCGTTGTAAGAAATTACAACCAATGTTTGAAGGTCCATATACAATTGAAAATCAGAATGGACTAAATAGTTATGTGTTAATAGATGCAGAGAACAGACTAAGAGGCATATTTCATATCAACGACATTTTTCAATATCATGAAGAGATTGAATAATGATTTTTATACCTTTAACACAAATATAATAACACTAATAACTTACTGATAGATCCATTTCATAGATAGATGGTAGATTTCTTTGTTGTGAATAAATTTGACATCATACTTGTTGAATTTTGTACATATGGAAATTGTTTGATACCCTAAAAATCATAATTTGGGGTTAGATACTATAATTGCTATAAAAATGTCTTTCTAATATAATAAAGTGGAAAAACTTACCAATTTATATTGATGAAGTTATTTTGAATGGAAATAATTCCTAGATTTTGTCTATAAATAAACAGAACACAATATCTATTATATTTTTAATTAAGGTTATATTTTATTCTCTGATATCACATCCATTGTTTCATTTGACATGACAGTTTGACCATAGAATAGCCGAACTGTGATCCGTTGTTCTATGCTTTGATATAGACAGCAAACAGGGATGTATTTAACACATTTTAAATAAAAAAAAAAAATTGATTTATTAAATTTAATAAGGTATGAGAAAATTAATATTTAAAAAAATAATAAGTAAATTATTTATTTTAAATATTATTTTTGGGGTATTGTGACAATTAGGGTTTATAGAAAATAATTTATAAGTTATATACTACATAATATTAGATATTTGGTTGTTTTAAATAAGTTATATACTAGAGAATTTAATAAAAATATATTTATGTGAGGGCATTTTTAATAAATTAGCATATAATAATTGTAAAGAGTTGTATTTAGTAATTTTAATGTTGTAAATAGATTTAAGTGAGCCATGTGCCTAGGCAACCAACTATACATACTCCAAGTGTCAAATTAAGAATCATAATTACGAATAAAAGTGGGGTTATATAATATATTGTTTGAAATGTGTATTTTATTAAATTAGAGTGTTAGTTACTAATTTAATTATATATTCTGATCTGAAAAGCCTAAATGTAAACAAAATTATTAATAGAAAAGAATGGAATTCTCTGGATCTCCGGAGATGGCCATGTTTGCGAAATGGTTTGTTCCAGAAAATTCAGACAAGTATTTGATAGAACAAATTGGAACATGATCTATTACCAGATGGTTCTAGAAATCCAAAAACATATAAATACCCGTGATTTGGATTCAAGATGGCCAGTTTTTATTATGAAAGTTAGTTAGAAGATAGATACATTTACTTAGTGAAGTCAATTGTTCAGAATTTTCAAGGAGTTTTAGTAAGAGAGTCAAGCAGTTTTAGTAAGAAAGTTAGTTGGAGACAGTGAATCAGTTAAAAATAGTCCAATTGTTTAATATAGTGAGTTAAATGAAGATTGAAAATTATGCATATATTTTAATGCACATTTATAATTATACACAAATAATTATTGAAGATTAAAAAAAAAGTATATTACAAGAATATTGGTTGAATATTGGAAGAAATTAAAATTATATTATGATTGGAGATTAGTATAAATCAACTTATAATAATTATATGGAGATTGGATATTGGTATCTTGAAAAGAAGAATAAATATAAATGCTGTTTGCTGGTTTGCTTGGTAATTTATAAATGCTGGTGAAGAAAAATATATCTTAAATTGGTAGAAGTAATTTCACAAAAACAAGGATAACCGAAGTACGAAGACATTCAGTGGTGATTAGAATCCATATAGTGGAAAACAGTTCATTTAGGCATTCAGTGAAAGAAAGGTACAAAATTTTGTTAATATAATTTAGTTAGTGTTATAACAATTTCAATTTTGAAGATAGTTTGTTTAAATTTAACATTGTCTATAGAATTTAATTAGTTTTATAAGAATATCAATTTAAAGATAGTTAATTTTAAATTTACATTGGCTAGGTTAGATATATGTGTGTTTCATAATAGTTATAATAAAGATAATTTAAAAAGTACTTACAAACTAATTCTTTGAGAACCGCGATAAAAACCCTATAGTATTAAAAACACTCATTGCTCATCATTTAAACAAACAAAACACATCATAACAATATATATATATATATATATATATATATATTGAGATAATATTAAATATAGGAGAAACGAAGGTAATCTAGAATGAACTTAAATAGTAATTAAAGAAATAATTTATAAGTTATATACTAGAGAATATTATAAAATGTATTTATATGAGGGCATTTTTAAGAAATTGGCATAATAATAAGTTTAAAAAGTTTTTTATTTTGCAATGTATTTGGTTATTTTAATAATTATGATATTATAAATATATTTGAGTACGCCATCTTTATAGGCAACCAAATATACACTGAAGTAAATTTGGTTGTAGGAACTTTAGTGAATAATCATGGATTTAAAATAGTGTTATTTATTAATTTAAGATGTTTAATTTATATATAAGTTTACATTCTAATCTGAAAAGCCTAATTTTCCATAAAATTCTCGATAGACGAGTAAAGAATTATCTAGAACTCTAAAAAATAAGACGTCAATAGAAAGAATTTAACCTTTTTTTGCAGTAGAATGTTCGCGAACATTGTAGTGTCTAAGAAATAGAAGGATTCGAAGATATTTTCTTTCAAGAATATTAGTGAACATTGAAATGATATAAATACGATGTGATTTGAATTTAAAATGGTCAGTAGGGTCAGTATGGTCAGTATTAGCGTATTAGTATTGAAAAGACAGTATGCAGTCGGTCAGGGTATTAGTACAGTATTCAATAGTCATTAATGCAGTATTCAAGATAGTCAGTAATCAGTGATTCAGTAGTTGGAAAGTATATTAGATGAAGATTAAAAAATTAGTATTAAGAGAGTATTAGTGGGAGATTATTAGAAAGAAGAATAAACAAAAAAGCAATAAAAAAGGAAGAATATTGTACCGATTTATAAATACTATTAAGAAGAAAAATATTTTAAAATGGTGGAAGCTGATATTTAAAACATTGGGGTGTATTTGGCAATGCAAGTTTACAAAAAGAAGGACAACCGAGGCTGACAACGAAGACATTGAGTGGTGATTAAAATCTTTATTTTGGAAAACAGTTTCATTTAGGCATTCAGTGACAGAAAGGTACCAAATTTTGTTAATATAATTTAATTAGTGTCATAAGAATTTCAATTTAGAAATAGTTTGTTTTAAATTTACATTGTCTATATTAGATATATATGTATGTTTCATAATAATTATAATAAAGATAATTTCAAAAAGTGCTTAAAAACTAATTCTTTGAGAACCGCGATAAAAACCCTATACCTATATATATATATATATATATATATATATATATATATATATATATATATATATATATATATATATATATATATATATATATATATATATATATATATATATATATATATTATATATATATATATATATATTTATATATATGTATGTTATTATATATATATATATATATATATATATATATATATATATATATGCTACATACAACATATCGCACCCTCAGTGCAAGACTGCAGTAAGTCAGAATAAGTAAGTTTCGAGATAAAGACGATTTTGTTTATTTTCGTGCTAATATCGATGAAATAAGACACAAGTTTGAAGAAAAATTAACATTTAATTATTATTTTGCATGCTTTTTAGCCTATATTACATTAACGAAAAATAAAAATTTAAATAAAATAATATTAATGCTAAAAAAATTAGGAATTTCAAAGTTACAACACTTTTGCTCGGAGAAAATTGTTAATCACTACACATTTAGTATTGGAATTTTAAAGTTACAACACTTTTGCACGGAAAAAATTGTAAAAAGTGTAGACACACTTTCTACAATGAAACAATCTCTGTAAATAAGTGGTAATATTGTTATCGTGCGGTTTCGAATATAAAATTATTTTGATAAATAAACTTTAGTATTATTGTTTCTCTATTACATTGTGTCTATGTACTTTTAATCATTTTGCTTAAATCAGAAGTATTTTTTTGAACGCCCCTATTTCGTTCAGTTTACACTAGCCGTAGAAATTCTCACCATTGAATTTGAAAACAAGAGTAGATAAATAGATTATAATACAACGGTTAATTTAAATTCAACTTACTCTGCATGTCGTTGCTATCCTCACTTGTCTGCGCACACAGGGATAAAATCCTCAATGTTCTGGAACTATTAAATTTTGACATTTTCGAAATCGTTAATTCTGCATCTATCACTTGCAAGGGCTAATAACAGATTATATTAAAAACTACACTACTAAAATGTACCTACTCGTACTTCTTCCCTGAGAACTTGTTTCTAATGAGTTAATAAGGTAGGTAAAGAGAAAATAATCTCCAACAACGATAGGAATAGTACTAAACATTACATTTAATGTATTCACAGAAATCACCTGGTAGATAAAGGGAAAGTAATTCCCGGGGTTAAGTATATACGTTTAATAAATTCCAATAAATCATCGGGTAAGTAAAGAAAAAATAATCCCCAACAGCAATCGTGGTTTAGTATGGTAATAAACTTTACATTTAATAGAATCCAAGAAATCAGATAGCTACCTAGAATAAATAGGTATTATACCTAATAAAACGGCTTATTGTTAGCGGCAATTTAATATTTTTATTTCTGTACATGTTTCTGATAGCCACAAATCCTTCGCTTTGTAATGACAATGCCATAACAAGGTAGAAACATTATTTGTAAAACTTTGAATATTTTTATTAAAATTCAAAACAAAAGGACTATAATAAAAATATGCAAATCAGGCTACCTTGAGTAAAGTGATTAACAAAAGGATTGGAATTCACTACCTTAGTAAAAGTTGGGAATTACGTGGGGACAATAATATGATGACAATCACCCCGGAAGGTTACGTGAAGATTTAATATAGTTTGGGATTTAGTTTTTATAGAACAAGTTTTCTGAGACTAGATATTTTTAACCTGTCAGTATTGTTAATACACAAGTTTTAAGATAACTGTTTTTCCTTTCATAAAAAAAATACTTTTTGGCTGTAAATAATTAGTCTTAATTTATGTGTTTTTAATCCAATCTAATAAATAAATGGTCAAACGACATCGCAAACATTTTATGGAAAATATAATGACACACAAAGGACATAAAACTTACATGAATAGATTGGTCTCGTTAATCTTTGTTTATTGTCTCGACCGTTAATGGATTACGTAGACACACTGTATATTAATATTAAACACCACAGATATACATATTAAAATAACAAATGACAAATATCTCACTTTTTTCGTGGTTTTCATTGCTTGTTATCGAAACCATTGCAATGTTCCGTGCAAAACTGTTGTAACTCTGTTACATTAGAGTTACAACAGTTTTGCACGGAACTTATGTACAAAAACGCAAAATAGTTAAACTGTTGTTGTTGTAATATTTAGCCGGTTAAGCATTTGAAAGTTACTAAAGTTTTACAGGGGATAGATATGCATGTTTACAATCGAATTCCATGATTACTTCATTTTCATACAATTTTGAGTTACTGCAGTCTTGCACTGAGGGTGCGATATATGCTAAGGACATTATGTCATTAGTGTTGGTGTAATAACGTAATCGATAATTATTATAAATATTAACTAAACTCCTAAATAATACAATAAAGGCCTCCTAATCGCCTTTGCAACGATGTATTCTTCTAATATTTATTTTTACAGTGTTAACCAGAATTATGTATTTATTTAGTTATGATGCAAAAGTATGGAATAAATTCACTATTTTAGAAACAGACGACTTTTCATTCCAATATAGCCTTCTATAGTTTTGATTAATGAACTGTGTACTATAATATTCCTAGGGTAATATTTCAAACAATGATATACAGCCAACCACTGTGATCTTCCTCTTTTACTTTATAATATTCTTATTTGAAATCAAACTCCCGTAGATTCAGAAAAGAAACTTTTATAATAAAGTGATATAAATATGGACATAGATAAGTGCAATCCATAAAGTTTAGATTTGAAAGTAGAATTCACATCGTTTATACCTAAAGAGCAATAATAATTATCGGCAGGTGACCCCAAAGAGTCCAGCTTATAGGTGGACTTAAAGCATTAGTATCCCTACCAAAGTTTTTATAGAGATATAGTAGATTTATGTCCGATACATTTGCAGCAACTATACAACGCGATTCGAGTTTTTTTGAAGTGAATATTTCTTATCGCTCGGTATGAATTGAACGGTTAATTATTACTTTCAATTTTGGCTTATTTCCATTAAAATAGTAATTTCTTTAAAATGCCACAAGAAAATAGCTTTAGAACACTTTTTTTTTACTTTTTTTTTGTCTATAAGCCTCACCCCGAGCATTGATCTTTCCATCGCTCTTTGTGCTTTTACTATTTTATCCATATTAGACTTGGCGAGTGTCCACGTCTGTGAACCATACGTGAGTATAGGAAGGATACACTGATCGTAAATTTTGGTCTTCAAATATTGTTCTGTTTTAGTGCTTTTCAAGATCAAACTCAGTTTTCGAAATCCTGCCCATGCTAACCTTATTCTTCTGCTAATTTCGGCAGTTTGATTTTCTAGTTAACTTTCATTATCTGTCCCAGGTAAATGTATTCGCTTACTGTTTCTAAATTTATGCCGTTTAACATTATTTCTCTTATGTTTGGTGTATTTGTCATTATTTTTGTTTTTTCCAAGTTCATCTTAAGACCTACTTTTTCCGAAGCTTAAAATAGTTGCTTTATCATGGTCTGTAGTTCTTCGAAACTTGTAGCGAATATTACAATGTCATCAGCGTATTTTAAATGACTTAGTTTTCTTCCATTAACAATTATTCCTTTATCTACCCAGTTAATGTATTTGAACACGTCTTTCAGTCCAAGTGTGAATAGCTTTGGTGAGATAACATCTTTCTGGCGAACTACTCTGTTGATTGGTTTACCTTTTTTTTCTCATCTATTTGTATTTTCATTGTAGCTTTCTTGTAAATATTATGTAAAGTATTCTGTATCGGGAGTCTATCCTGCAGTTGTTCATAGCTCTCTCTATTACCCAAAGTTCTATGAAGTCGAATGCCTTTTCATAATCAACGAAGCCAATGTATAAGCTCAAGTGATATTCATTGGCTTTCTCTATTAGCGTTTTGACTGTAAGAAGATGATCCGCTGTACTGTAACCCTTTCGGAATTCTGCCCGCTCTACCGGTTGATAGCTATCGAGCTTCGACGTTAAAATTAAATAAAATTAAATAAAATTAAATAAAATTAAATAAAATGAGATAAAATTAAATAAAATTAAATAAAATTAAATAAAATTAAATAAAATAAAATAAAATTTAATAGTATTAAATAAAATTAAATACAATTAATAAAATTAAATAAAATTAAATAATATTAAATAAATTTAAATAAAATTAAATAAAATTAAATAAAATTAAATAAAATTAAATAAAACTAAATAAAATTAAATAAAATTAAATAAAATTAAATAAAATAAAAGAAAATTAAATATAATTGGACAAAATTAAATAATATTAAATAAAAATAATTAAATAAATTTTTAAAAAAATTAAGGATTTAAGGGATAGTGATACGCAACGTATAGCCTCTCCGATCCAAATGTCAACCTCACCTGCCCGTGTAATGGTCTTGATCCTGACTATCTGGTGAATCCTGTCAGATAACAAACGAGGCTCTGACGTCCCAGAGATTGCCGCTATAAGCAATCCCCCCACTTACTGGGGAACCGGCTTCGGGCGGATGAGCTGGTTTGTCCTAGCGTTTAGAAATTGGCGCTAAAGGTAGATGAGCTAAGACATTAGCCAACGGCATGAGAATACAGAAGGCAACGAAAAAACACTGTATTAAAGATCGTAAGATATCCCTTGTCGAATCATCATGAAATAAGAAGACAGAGTAAGCAGACGTATACTGATCATGGGTATCGGAGATCAAAATCCGGCAGGAAAGAAGTCAGGGCTTTTCAGGTCATCAACCAGCGAAATCCCTTCCAGAAAAAGAAAAAAGCAGACCGCCAATTTAAAATTGAACCGTGAAATGTGACCAGCATGTTCGAATCCGGAAAAACACACAATGTAATCCAAGAAATGAAAAGAATTATTAACATCAATATTTTAGGAATAAGTGAAACCGGATGGATAGGAAATGGAAAATGTAAAGTTAAAGAGCATACGATATACTATTCGGGTAATAATGATACACAACATCGACATGGCATGGTTATAATACTAAACAATAAAATCTCACAACACGTCTAGAATTTTCTACCTTTTCCGAAAAAGTTTTGCTACTACAACTAAAAACGAAAGACAGAAAAATAAACATAATTTAAGTCTATGCCCCAACGGCCGAAAAAGATTACAAAGAGGTGGAATCGTTCTATGAACAAATTCAAGAGGCATTGAAAACTACCAAAGCACGTGACGTCACCATATTAATGGGGAACCTAAACGCAAAAATTGGAAAGGGTAGCACAAGCAACGTAGTGGGAAATTTTGGATTAGGTAATGGAAATCAAAGAGGAGATAGGTTGATAGAATTCTGCCAAGATTATAATATGATTGTTACAGACAAGTTCTTTGAGTTACCTAATAGACGTTTGTATACGTGGAAATCGCCAAGAGATAATGAATATCAGATAATGAGAAATCAAATAATGATCAAAGAAAGATATCGGAATAGTATAACTGCAGTCAAAATACAACCTGGAGACACAAAATAAAAGAGACAGCAAAAGAAAAAAGAACTGATATAAATGTACTAAGAGATCCAGAAATCAGAGAAAGTATCAAAGAAAAAATAAATGAACGTCTAAACACCGTACAGATTGAAGGGGAATGCAATGAAGAAAACATTAACAAAAACTGGGAAAAAATAAAAGCTAACTTAATGGAACCTTCAAAAAATATCTATGCAAAATCAAAGAAAAGAAAAAAGATTGGATGACGGACGAAATACTAAACTTGATGAACAATAGAAGAGTATATAAGGACAAAAATAAATTATTGTACCAGCAAAAACAAAACGAAATATGGCGACAAATTCGAAAGCACATTGGCTGAAATCGCCATATTTTAAAGTTTAGAATCTACTGTTTCTTTGTGTACAAATACTTAATAACTACCCTGTATCAATAACAGAAATGTGTACCTTTTGATTTAAAAAAAGTATAATAAGATTTAAGTAAAACAACCTAAACATTTGCCTCGGAATACAGAACAAAACTTTCGGAAACGACTCAAGCTACAAAACATGGAGTATATATTTGGAAACTGGAATGTGAGGACACTAAATAAACCAGGAGCTCAAATTGCACTTCTGCAAAAACTAAAAAGATATAAGCTCATGATTACTGCTTGTCAGGAGACAAGATGCCTGGGAAAAGGTGTCAGGGACACTAAAACTCACACAATTTTATATAAAGGGAAGGAAAAAGGAACCTAAGAATATGGAGTTGCATTTGTGGTGGATAATGTTTTTAAGTCAAAAATCATAGACTTCCAGTCAGTCAGTGAAAGGATATCCAGGGTAACAATGTGCACCCACTTATTTAACTAAACAATGATAAACATTTACTGCCAATAGACGAACAAGAACAACATACAAAGAAAAGCTTCTACCGACAGCTGGAGATAGTATATGACAATGCGCTTAAAAATGAATTCAAGATTATAATGAATGATATGAATGCTAAAATAGGCAAGGAGCCGCAGTTTTATGGCACAACAGGAAAGCACCCGCTGCAAAATGAAACAAGTGAGAATGGGGAGTTTTTGATAAATTTTGCCTCCAGTAAAAACATGGTTATAAGTTCCACATGCTTCCCACATAAGGACATACACAAAATGACACGGATGTCACCAGATGGAACCACAACCAATCAAATCGACCATGCGCTGATAGACAAAAGGGCAACTCAGATGTGAGAACACGACAAAAAGCAATCTGTGGACCATCTTTTACTCCAAACCAAATTTAGATGCAGAGTTAATAAAGAAGGAAACGAAAGACAACAAAAAACAAACAAGCTGGACCTGGAAAAACTGAAGATTCAGGAATGTAAAGAGAAGTTCGAAAAATAAGTTGCAAATGATTTAAAGATGCTAGAAATGCACTCCATAGAGTTCAAATGGAATAATATCAAGAGCAGTACTGACAGCGGCAGCGTCCCCCCTGGAAAACAAGAAAAGGCGAGAAGAAGAGCATGGTTCGATAACGAGTGCAGACAAGAAATAAAGAAAAATAATAAAGCACACAAAATTTATATAACAAAAAGAACACGGGAAACACGAACATCATTTAAAGTCGCAAGACGGAAAGCAGACAAGATATGTAGAAATAAAAAAAGAGCCTATGAAAATGGACAAATAGAAAAAATGGAAGAAAATTTCAAAAACAACGAATATAGACGGGGCTTACGAATACCCCAAAAAAGATAAGAAGTAAGTATAAACCTTAAACAAGTCTATGTAAAGATGAAATATTCAGTGACAAATGGCAAATATTCAGTGACCCACAGAAAGTCACAGAAACCTGGAAATATTATTTTCAGACCCTACTTGATACACAAGTAGATATGGAAGATGAAATGGGTACGGACTACGTAGAAGAGAATGAAGTAGAAAATGGAGTAGAAGATTCAACCATAGGGGAAGTTCTTGAAGCTATTAAGGCCCATAAAAACAATAAATCTTCGGGAGTTGACGAAATACGAGAATTGTATAACGTAGGTGGCGACCACCTAGTAAGTCACATCTACGCTTTCATCAAAGACATATAGCAAGAAGATAAAATACCCGACGACTGAAAGAAAAGTATAGTATGCCCGATCTATAAAAAAGGAGACAAGCTCCAGTGTAAAAACTACTGTGGAATTTCTCTACTATGTACAGCATATAAAGTCCTCACCTATATTCTAAACCAGCGGCTCCAACCACTAGCAGAAAATATTATTGGAGAGTATCAGACGGGCTTCCGACGAGGAATATCGACACTGGATTAAATATTTACAGCCAAACAGATCTTGAGTAAATCATGGGAACATGACATTGATGTTCCCAACGTGTTTATAGATTTCCAACAGGCAAACGACTCAGTCAAAAGAAACAAACTCTACAATATATTGGCTGAATTGCCAATACCACACAAGCTAATTAGACTTGTTAAAACTACAATGGATGAAACTTTGGCATGTATATGAATAAAAACCCACCGGACAAACTTTTTCAAAATTTCGCAGTGATTAAAGCAAGGAGATGGGCTGTCCCCAACTTTATTTAACCTGGCACTGGAGTATGCGGTTAGGCAAATGCCAACAGGACGAGGAAACCTACTGACCAACCGAACTGTTCAACTGACCGTTTTTGCCGATGATAATAATATTCGCTCCTTAAATACAAAAGTCACACATTCCAAAAAATATCAAAACTGATTTTTTTGCATAAAATGCATCTTAACCGATGAAACTTTAATATTTCGCTCAACCAGCCGTCGTTTTATGATCAAAAGCACCCGTAAACCCACATACGTTAGTTTTGTTTTGTACCGTTTCTGTAACTGAGTTCCGTGCAAAACTACCACATCCTCAGTTGCCATCAGACATTCGGCACGAGTGCACGCATTTTTTATGAAAAACTAACACATTCCAAAAAACTGCTAAAAGACAGGTGAAATTATATATTCAAAAGTGCCACATTCAAAAATACATTCGTATTGCAGATCACATACACGTAAGTATCTTATCATTTTTATGTGCAATAGTACAATATTTTAAAATAGGTTAGTTTTTCGTTTATAAATTTGATATTCTCTCTTATTTTTGTATGCAATACTACCATATTTTGAATTATGTTAGTTTTGCAAAAAATAATTAGAATTATTTTCTTATTTCTTTATTCTAAAGTTACATATTTCGAAATATGGTATCGTTGTATTTGAAAGTGATCTCTAAATAGATTTTATTTTATATATTAAAAAGCAATTTTTAGTTTTACTGTTGTTTTATCGGAAAGTTTTTGTAGTTTTTGGAGTAATCTTATGGGTTAAACAAAATAATTTAGAAATCTTAAAACCAATTAAATTTTACTTACCCATATAAATACATTATAACGCCTATTTACGAGAAAGTAAATTGTTTGATACAGGTAGGTACTTATAATTAATTTTTATTTTCAGAATGGCAAGAAGAGCGCAACGTATTTTGGACATGATACCACCAATAAATGACCCTCGAGATGAACAGCAATCTTCTTCAACAATACGACCTAGTGAACTGGATTCAATTGACATTCAGACTGACAATATTATTTATCATGAATATGATGCTAATGGCATTAGCTCTCTACCGGACAGTCAGTTATCTTTAGATATTCTGAACTCCGTTGAAAATAACGAAGATATTCAAGCAACGCCTCCAAATCACAGAATATTCAATAAACCATCTTTAGTCATTAAAGAAACAGACTCAGACAGTGATTCTTCCTCTGGTGAATCTTCTAGCTCTTCGAGCAGTTCCAGTTCTAGTTCTTCAAGTAGCTCCAGTTCTACAAATAACCTAAAAGATTTCTCATCCGATGATAGTGTCAAAGATCCTACGTATGAAGATCCATTTTCTGAAAACCGCAAAGCCCAGTCAGATTCCGATGAAGAACAACAACCACAAGCACAGTTACCTGGCATTCAAGACTTTCCGCAATCAGCCGTGGATAACCAGAAGTTACTTAATATTAATTCACCATCACCCGGAGTTGACGATCAGCCACCTAGCGTTGACGAGCACCCATCTAGCATCGGTGAGCAGTCTCCTAGTGTTGATGATGAATCGCGCAGTGTAGGTGTCGTAAAAGAAAAGCAGAACCGCTTTTATGGAAACGAAACCAGAGCAAGCTATTGAAAAACAAAGGTATGTCCTATACTTCTATGTCCAAGTCTAAGAAAGTTTATGATGCCAAAAAAATGGGTCCTGTATGTTTCGATAAATGTAAATTAAAATGTTCTACAGAGTTTACGTTTGAAGAAAGAAAACACATCTTTGAAAGGTTCTGGGAGTGCGGTGATCTGGAAATCCAACGACAGTTTATTCACGATCACATGACCAAGGTAGAACCAAAATATAGATACGTTCGTGAAGGTAGCAGTCGCAAAAATTACAATCACTCATTTTATCTGACTCGGAATAATAAAAAAACTCGGGTATGTAAAGTATTCTTCATGAATACCCTTGCAATCTCAGACACTATGATCAGAACCGTTGTCAAAAAACAGTCCGAAACTGGTGTGCACCTTAAAGATAACAGGGGAAAACATAACAACCAAAAGACACTAGACTCAGAGCTGACCGATGGTGTCAAAGCACACATCAATTCAATACCCCGCATAGAAAGTCATTACTGTAGGTCGCGATCGACTCGGGAGTATATTGAGGGCGGGTTAACAGTCGCGGCACTACATCGACATTACGTAGACAAATGTGAATCTGAATGTAGACCACACGTTTCATATCAAGTATACTACAACATATTTATACATGATTTTAACTTATCTTTCTGGCAGCCTAAGAAGGATCAATGCGAAGATTGCATGGCTTACCAAAACGCTAAAGATAAATCGTTAATACAAGAAACTTACGACGAGTACCTGAAGCAAAAGACTCTCGCTAGAGCTGAAAAAGATAGAGATAAAGAGCTTGTGGGTAATACCTTCGTAGTGGCTGTGTACGACCTCCAAGCGGTGATGCCTTGTCCACGGGGTGATGTGTCGAGCTTCTATTATACGTCTAAATTAAATCTACTTAATTTCGCAGTAACCGAGCTCGGTACAAAGGACACAACTTGTTTTGTATGGCACGAGGGAGAAGAAGCCCGAGGTATTAATGAAATTGGCTCCTGTGTTCTAATGTATCTTAGAAAACTGAATGACAATGTCACGGAACCTTGTGATGTCACTTTCTATAGCGATAATTGCTGTGGCCAACAAAAGAACAAATTAATGCTGGCAATGTACTAATACGCAACTCAAGAATTGCCCTAACATCAAGAGTATTACTCATAAGTTCCTAATAAAAGGGCACACCCAAAACGAAGGAGACTCTGTTCATTCTGTCATCCAACGTAACATTACGAGAGCATTGAAATCATCTCCAATTTACGTTCCAGACCAGTATATCACTCTGATTAAAACAGCAAAGAAAACTGGAAAGCCTTATACTGTTGAAGAACTGACACATGAGAATTTTTTTGACCTCAAACCTCTGTGTACAGGAAACTACAATATAGATGATGATGGCAATAAATTCAAATGGACCGATATAAAGATTCTGAAGGCGGATAAAGTAAGTAATGGCATATTTTTCTTTAAAAGTTCCTACGAAGAGGAAGAGTTCAGGTCGGTATCTACGTTGAGAACACGCCGCACGAAGTCAACGGCAGTGCCTGATAATAATTTTACTCTAAACCAACTTTACACTGAAAAGCTTACAGTTCCTGAAGCAAAGAAGCAAGGCATTCTAAAGCTAATCCAAAAAAACGTAGTGCCAAGATTTTATGAATCTTTTTATGATAATCTCTAAATTAGTGCACAAGTTACTGTTGTTAACTGATTTTTAATGTTTTCGTTAAGTTTTTTTTTATCCTTTACAAGCATTACGCTCAATGTAGTTTTAAGAAAACGTTTTATAAAAATATTTTTGTAAGAACCACGTTTATGTGCTTCATACGGTTGTGATTAGTGTAGATCATGGAAATGATTATTTTGAAGGTGTCTTTCTCCTTAGTGCCTTATTTTATAAGACTATAACTGCTAATAATACTATTTTAAGATAAAGTTACCTCTGTTTCTCTTAAAGGTTTTTGCTTAAAAGGTTAAGTTTTGTTTTTAACGTAAATTTATTCCTCTTATCTACTACTATAGGTAATATTATAGACTTAATTGACGATCTCATGATAAAATTAACAATTATTTGTTTTCCCTTAGCAAGTTTAGTATGTAGTAAGTTAGTATCTGCATTTTTTTAATAAATTGACATTATGTAAGGTTGACAATCGAAAATAAAACTCAAATTTTCCTAATTATGGTGGTTTAATTTTTAAAATTTTAATGTTCTCGACGACAAAGTCTATATACAAAACTAACTTATTTGCATTTTTTCGACAGTCCATTCGAGCTATGGTTAAGATTGCTTTATTGATATAGGCTATTTAATTACGCATCTTTTGATACCAAAAAAATCTACCTAATACACATAGTTTATACAAAAATCATAAAGTAATCCAAATTATTTTTGTAAATGCCTCTCCTGTACAATTTGCTTATTTTGACTTGTGGTGATTTTGTATTTAAGGAGCGATATTATGACTAGAACATCAACAGGAGCACAGGAAACATACGCAGAGTTAAACATGCAAACAAAAATGCTAGGTCTGGAAATTAACACAGAAAAAACAAAAATAATGATTCAGACGAGAAGAAATATAGTCCTACAAAACATAATTTCTACATGAAGGTGACATTGAAACGGTTGGAAACTTTATATAGCTGGGAGTAGAAACATATGCCGACGGATCAGAAGATGGAGAAATACGGAAAATAATAACGCAGGAAAATAGAGCTTATGTTGCCCTCTCCCATATATTTTGGTCTAAAAATGTCCACCGAAATACAAAGATGAGAATCTACAAAACCTTAATTTGACCAATAGCATGTTATGGCAGTGAAGCATGGGTCCTGAAAAAAAACATCCAAAAGGAAACTCGATACATTTGAAAGGAAAGTACTGAGGAGAATACTAGGACCTGTGAGGGAAAACGGAATCTTCAGAAGTCGATACAACAACGAGCTTTATCAACTTTATTACGAAGCACCACTGTCAGACTTCATTAGAATACAAAGATTGCAATGGGCCTGACATGTGATAAGAATAAAAGAGGATAGGCTACCAAAAAGAGCACTGAGTGCTAGAATGCAGGGAAAGAGACCAGTTGGAAAGCCAAGAAAGAGCTGGGAAGACACAGTAAACATCAGAGAAGATCAGCCACAGACAAGCAAGGGTTGAGGCAAAAAATAAAGGAAGCTCAATTTCGGCTGTACTGCCGTAGAAGAAGAAGAAAACAACGTTTTCTTGTAACTGATAAAAAATTTTGGATAAGTTTTTGTAGCTTATCCAAATAATATATATTTTAATCATTATTAATTCTTGAAGTTTGCTAAAATTTTGTGGTCTACATATGTCTTAACATGCGTAGAAATGTATACAAATTATCTTCAAAACTTTTTCCTAGAAAAAGAAATATTTGTGTTCTTCGATAATATTTTTTTGTGAATAACATTAAGCTAGTAACCGGTTTTTCTTGTAGGTATATTACGATAAGCTAATAAAATTTTGTATCTAAGTACAAAAACTATTCGGTAGCTATGCTCTTATACTAAAATCAAAAGATCAAGTTTTCAAAACGGACAATTTCTGTAGATGGAACGGCGATGGGGCAGTGGCCCATTTATCCCTTCGCTGACCGGTACTGACCCGTCCCTATTAACCTTTTGCACTAAGAGTCACGGTTCTTCCTGGATCCTCTCTTTAGTTTTGTGGTGATATTTTACGGGTGCAAACAGAGAATATTTGACTTAAGGTTGTAGCAGTTTTGTAAATTATTCATAAGAATATTTTAAAGGTTACTTATTTATACACACACACACATATATATATATATATATATATATATATATATATATACATATATATATATATATATATATATTTATATATATATATATATATATATATATATATATATAAATATATATATATATATATATATATACATACAGATATATATATATATATATATATATATATATATATATATATATATATATACATACAGACTGGGTTAAACCGTGCCGGCTTGGTGCCGCCCGGTGCTGATACAGATGCCGCGCCCAGACTCAAAAATATTTCTTAACTTTATTTCAATTCAACAAAATATATTTTGAATAAAAGTTTATTAAAATAAGGAAAACAATTACAACTTTTTTTGGTTTCAAACTTAAATGAATACTAAACAAAATCCAAAAAATAATTAAGGGTAAACTTCAAAAAGTATAATAAAAATGTACCTAACATTCAAAGAGGTAACATGAGGTAATAGGTAATCAAATATTTTTTTCTTCAAACGTCAAATAATGATGACATTACTTATCTAACTTGATCCTGTCAAAGTTTGATGTCTCCGCCGGCAGCAGTTTTTTTTTCCCATTTCTTTACGGCGGAGGGAAAAATGTTGTCATGGCAACAATATGAAACATGTCACAAAGCAACAATACAAATGTCATTAACAACAATTAAACATCATTTTTATTTATAGTAATATTAAAAGTACAATTAGTTAATGAGGCATTAACAAAATTGAAGGCGTGCAAAAATGTTCCCGACTCTTGATACGCATTGGTAATTGTTGATGATACTGATGGTCGAGAACAACTTTCAGCAATCATTCCCGATGTTGGCGAATCATGAAGGTTTAAAATTTTTTGAGCATTATCGTTCTTATCGGACTTGGAGGGCCCCAAACGTGCTACTGCATCATTAGCCGCGGACTCAATTTGGTTTAGGTTTTCCATTTTCGCACTAAATTTGCGCTTGCGGTTGCAACAACAATAAGCTGTCTTTAATAATTGCAAACAACTGTCAAACAACTGTAACCAGGGAGACGCAAATCCCACCGACGACTTAATTATTTTAATTTCTAACATCTAGACGACTTTGATAGTTGTCACAGTTAATTCCGAGTAAAAATAGCGTATGAATTGTACTATTTATGGTTGAAAATTACTACGTTTGAAGAAAAAATAGTATACTTTATTCGGCAAAGGAGCGACTTTATTGCCTCATAAAGTAATATACTATTACTATTAAAAAGCTTGTTTCTTGCTTTTACTGAAGCGAAGTTTTTGATATCATTTATATTTAATTCATTTAGCAGGTCCTCGTCAATGGATAAATCTGCTAAAAAGTTCTTGGAAAATTGCATTTTTTAAGTAGGTCTTTACCCTTTTTAGTGTTGAAAGAGAGTGTTCGTCACTTGCATTTGCTACCATTATGGAGAAAAAAATACGCAGACAAATATTAAAGTTTGGAAACGAAGATATTAAATTATTTTCGTATAAAACCTGTACCAATTCTAAAAGAGTGTCTATTGTTAATTGGGGAAGATACATTAACAAATTCTTTAAATGAACACATTCTTGGGTAAATTACTCATGCAAATCCTCCTTGTATTTTTGTTGTAATTCGGTTGCTGATCTGAAAATACCTTTATCTTCCGTAGTTTTTAGTTTAAACAAAAATTCAAATGCTCTTGAACAAGATTTATAACTATCAGATCGGCGAATAATCTCCGACTTAAGATTATCCATTATAAAAACATAATTTTTTTTCTTTTTGGCTTAAACTTACCTCCAAATTCTCTTTTCCTAATTGCAATTTTTTTTTATAAATCCTCTTCTCAGCATAATTTCCGTTCCCTGTTAACAACATTCCTAAGGCCTCGTTGTGATCAAAATGATCACGTAAGAAATCAAATCTAATCAAATCAAATTTAATCTGCTAAAGATGATAACAGATGAGCGCTTAAATCCATATTTTCCTTTTGTACTGCTTTATTGACCTCATTAGATAGAGAAGCTGCTTTAACTCTTACATTTTTCTCATTTATGTCCGTTAACATTTCAATGAAACATATTTTAATGAAACCGTAATTGCTTTTTCATGCTTTTACAGCATCAAAACGAGAAGACCAACGGATTGTATTCACTCTTTTAGGTGACAGTGTCTGCCCCGACTCAGGCGAATTCTTTATTGCACGATAGAATAACTCCCACCTGTGTGTAGACACGGATAAAAAATTATAGATAGCTTGTACCAACATAAAAAAAAAAGTTGCTTCCAAACAATAATCTGCTGCATTTTGGACAACCAAATTTAAAGAGTGAGCAGCATACGACACAAAGAGAGCTAAATCAGTGTAAACTTTAACACGTGCTTGCAAAACAGATTACTTGACATTTATATTACTGGCATTGTCGTAAGACTGGCTTCTACAGTTCTTAATATCTAATTTCAAAGACTCGATTATCCCAATCACTGTTTCCTCAAGTTCTTGTGAGCTATGCCCAGTGTTTTTATAAAATCCTACGAATCTTTCCACGGGATTCCCTTCATTGTTAAAATATCTCAAAATTACTGTAAGTTGGTCATGGTGTGTTATGTCAGGTGTTGAATCTACACTTATAGAATAGTATTTGTTTGACTTTATTTGCCTAACAATTTTTATCAATGACTCGATTGGACAAAGTATTCAGTAATTCGTTACATATATCTTTTGATATATATAACGTTGTGCCCTTACCTAAATTTGATTGTTTATTATTATTATCTTTTAAAAATTTACCATATTCTGATAATAGTTCCAATAAACCTAAGTAGTTTCCATTCCGTTTTCGCCAATTCTTTTATGTGTACCTCTAAATTCCAATTCCCTGGTAGCCATAAACATTATTACACCTATAATTCTTTCTACTACTTTAATCCAAAATTTTTCGCAATGCTAATTTCCTTTTTGCGTTCTACATAAACTCTTCCTTGCTTTCATATGGAGTCGTAGAAATTTTCAGATTATCTATACAATGATTGGATCTTTCATGTTTGTCAAATCTTTTCTTACTTTTATTCCATAATGAAAATCCTGTTTTAAAATGGTTCTCTTTTTTAAAATAAGACACAATAAAGACAAACTATATACTGCCAGTGCTCTTGGAGTAAATTGCCCAATCGCGGCGAACCACTTCTCCATTAACCAGTTTTTTATAAAATATTTGCTTACTGCTACTGTTTTGTTTGCCGAAATTTCTTTTTGACATTGAAAAGTCCATATCTGTAAGACTGGTTACTGGAAGTTCCATTGTTACTTACTGAAAAAACATCCAAAATAAAATAAATATTTACCTGTACATAAATTACACTTATATGCATAACATGTTGCATACCATTAAGACAGGTTTAAAAATCAAAATCACCCAAGATGGGCCTCTAGTATTTCTTAAAAAGAAATATAATATTAAATACACCTAATTACTTTTTAATCTTTTTTAGTTTTACTATCTTTACCTAAATTTTAAAAATTTTAGAATGTATTTTATCTATTATTTTATATTTTATATGTGTGTTATTAATGTTGAGTGTCAATGCTTTTATAAATAATCTCAACGACTAGTATGTTGCACTGAATAATTGTAATATTTTATAAATATTTGTAAGCACAAAAAGTCAAAAGAGTGTTTCAATAACATCCCGGCCAATTTTCTGACTGCAACCCTAATAAACTGTGTTGTTTCTGTATATATATATATATATATATATATATATATATATATATATATATATATATATATATATATATATATATATATATATATATATATATGTATATATATATATACATATATATATATATATATATATATATATTATCTTACTTAATCAGTAGACCCATTTGTACCTTTCGGTGTTGTGCCGTTTATAATACAATTCATTAAATTACAATATTTTACAATCTTCTGAGGTGTCCTAGCTATTAACGAACTTTCTCCATTCCTTCTTATTGGATGCCATCTGTGTTGCTTTCTGCCAAGTCTTGCCCTTACTCTGCAGTATCTGCGAGATGTCACTATTTTATTCTTTAATAGGTCTTCATCTCCTGTTGTTCCCTATTGGTTTGGCGTCCTACATGCTTTTTACTTGTCTATTATTGTCCATCCGGGTTAGATGTCCGAACCATGCCAATTTTTTCTCCTTGATTGAGTCGAGTATCAGTTTGATTTTGAGTATATATATATATATATATATATATATATATATATATATATATATATATATATATATATATATATAGATATATATATTCAGGGATTCTACAGTATTCACCTCTTTCCCTCGCTCAACCGTTTCCATCTCTCTCTGTTGTCCCATTCTCCATCGTTTAGGCCTCTCTTACTCATGGCGTAGTCTACTTCGTTCCTCCAGGATTTTCGGGGTCGTCCTCTTTTCCTCCTTCCTATGGGGCTCCATTCGGTTATTCTCTTTATCCATTTGCTGTCACTAGTTCTTCTTACATGTCCATACCACTTTAGTCTTTTTTGTTCTATGTATGTTAGTATGTCTGTTCCTATTGATGTTCTTTGTTTTATTTCCTCATTACTTCTTCTATCCATTCTTGTTACTCTGCAGCATCTTCGCAGGCACTCAATCTCTGTTGCTACTATCTTACTGCTATTTTTCTTGTTTATGATCCAATTTTCGGCCCCATATGTCATAATACTTCGCACTAATGTTTTATAAATCTGTGATTTTGTCTTCATATTTAGGTGTCTAATCCATCATACTGAGTTAATTTGTCGGATTGCTGTTCTTGTTTGTCCTAATCTTTGTATAATTTCTTCCTCTGTTGTTGCGTTTTTCGTGATTATAAACCCCAAGTATTTGAATTTATCCTTTTCTTTGATTGTTACGTTATCATCAATATGTGGATCTTCTATGTCTTCTTCACTCGTAGATAGGTACTCTCTTTTCGCGAGGTTAATATCTAGGCCAGCCTTGGTATATTCTTCTTGTAGTTTCTTCATCATGTAGCTGAGGTCGTCTTGGTCTTGTGGAATCACTATTCTGATTCTATATATGATTTTGAGTCTTTCTCTTATTTCTTAATTTCTGATTCTATCAGTTCTTTTTACTCCCATCGTTCTTCTGAGGTATTTCATCTATGCTGCTTGAATTCTGCTCTGATGTCTTTTGTTTAATATCCAATTTTCTGCTCCATATGTCACTGTAGGTCTATATATTGGTTTGTATATTGTCATCTTGGTTTTTGTTGATATTTCTTGGTTATTAAGGAATCCTCTATTTAGTGCTTAGAATAGTTTTCCTGTATTTTCCATTCTGTTGTTAAGATCGTCCTCGATGTCTCCTTTGTTGTTGATTACTGCTCCTAAGTATTTGTATGAATTTGTCTGTATTATTTTTTGTTGGTATATCATTACTTCTATTCGATCTTCCGTCCCGTCTTTCCTTGATATTTACATTATCTGAGTTTTCTCTTTGTTTACGTTTAAGTTGTATTTGCTTGCTTCTAGGTTCCATTTCTCTAAGTTGTAGTTTAGTTTTTCTGCTGTTTGCGCAATTAATAATATGTCGTCTGCAAATATACACATCTCAGCGTTTATCACTTGCATTCTGTTCCAACCAATGCAGTATTTCTTAAATCTTTTCTTACATTCTTTCACTATCTCATCTATTACATTTATTTATAGCACTGGGCTGAGACTTCCCCCTTGTCTAACACCTTGAGTTGTTTTAAATGCTTCTGACTGTATATTTAACATTCTTACTGTATTTGTTGTTTTCATGTATATACTCTTTGTTGCTTTTATCAGTTCTTCACTTACTTGCTTCTTCTTTAGGCTTTTCCATATATCTTTTCTTTTGACTGAGTCAAATGGTTTTCAATGTCTATAAAGCTTAGATATATTTTTCTATTTTTCTTTAATACTTTTTCTATTACTTGTTGCATGGTGAATATATGGTCTTGTGTGTTGTGTCCTTTCCTGAATCAACATTGTACGTTCTCTAATTTATGTTCTATTTCTTTTCTGATTTCCCTTTCTATTATGGTTTTGTATACTTTTGCTGCTACACATAGTAGTGATATACCTCTATAGTTCTTACAGTCTCTTGTGTTTCCTTTCTTGTATATAGGTATAATTACTGCATTTGTCCATTCTCTGGGTATTACTTTTCTCTTCCATATTAGGGTATATATGTATAACAATTTTTCTTTTGCTTTTACTCCTATATATTTTATTATTTCTGGTGCTACTTCATTGCTTCCTGGTGCTTTTTCAATCTTTATCTTTCTTATTGCTTCTTTTAGTTATTCTTTTTCTATAGTTTCTGGATTTTCCGTGTTTCTTATGGCTACTCTATTGATGTGGATTTCCTTCTTCATTGTATTTGCTTGATTTCCATTTAGTATCAGCGGGAAATGTTCCCTCCATCTTTCCATTATTGTCTTATCGTCGTTTCTTATTATTCCTTCCGTGTTCATTATTTGTTTGTTTCGTTTCTTTGTTGCTTTTTCAGTGTTTTATAATATAATTTTACGTTTTCTGTGCTGTTTTCTTCCATTTTTTCTCCGAATTTTTCCCAACTTTTCTTTTTCTCTTTCTTAACTATCTCTTTAACTTTTGTTCTTTGTCTCTTACAGTTTTCATATTTTTGTTGTATATATATGTATATCTGTCTAGTATATAAAAACGCGAACAAAAACGGATTACAAAATAATCATTAAAAAATTATAATGTGTAGCCTTCATACAATCTGTATACATTTGTAAATTTAGTAATTTTGAAAACAATTTGTTAAACCATTTAATTTATTTAGTTAATTGAATTAACTCTGTTAAATTAATTTATATACCAAAACAAACAATGGGTTTAAATTTAAACAAGATATTAATTTTTCATGAAATTTTAAACTTCCGCGTATACATAATATTTGCTAATAAGTTTAACGAAATGAACACTAATTATAATAGAATAATTATTGTCATAGAAGTTAATTTGGTGTTGTGGGGTTTATTATATTTACCTGCTATATATATTAATTTAAATGAAAATATAAATTTCCTTCACCATTATTCAAAATTTCAAACCTTTGTTCTACGTTTAATAAACATATATATATATATATATATATATATATATAATTTAATTAATAATTTAATAAGAATAATAGTGCTTCTGTTGAAAAAAGTGCACAGTTGGCAGTTATAGTCCACACCAACCCAATTGTTTTCAAGGCAATAAAAATATAATTATGAATAGATAAATAAATAAAAAAAATAGAAATAAAATAAAAAACAATTATATTAATAATAAATAGATTAAAAATTTATATATATTTATATATATATATATATATATATATATATATATATATATGTATATAGGTATATATATATATATATATATATATATATATATATATATATATATATATAAATATATATATACATAATATAAATTGATTCTTGACTACAAATAGTTTCTAATTTGAGTGGTTTTATTAGTTTTTAATAGTGTTGTTTAGTACCAAAATAAAAGTAAAATTGCAGAGTTCTTCTTGGCAATCATCATAGCTATTTTAATTTTTGAGGCAGTAGGTCTAAATAGTTGTTATGAGCTGCATCCAAACCATTCTCTCAGGTTCTTGAGCCGTGTAATTTGTCTTCTTCCGACGCTTCTTCTGCCATCTATCTTTCCTTGCATTATGACTCGCAGGATGCCACACTTCTTGCCCCGCATTACATGTCCGAGATACTGTAGCTTTCTTTCTTTAATTGTAAGTTCAACTTCCTTCTCTTTACCTATTCTTCTCAGTACTTCATTGTTCGTAACTCTATCTACCCAGGAAACCCTCATAATTCTTCTATAGGTCCACATTTCAAAGGCGTTAAGCCGTCTCATTGTGTCTATATTTAACGTCCATGATTCCACTCCATAGTATAGTACACTGTATCTTCTTCATGTGCCTTGTCCGTTCCGAACGTTGGCAATCAACATGGCTATTCTGACTTTGTTTACGGCAGATCTGAATAGTTCAGCAGATGACAATCCGAACCATTGCCGCAAGTTTTGGAGCCACGAGTGTCTTCTCCTCCCTGGACCCCTTCTGCTGTCTATTTTCCCTTGAACGATCAGTTGTAGTACTCTATATTTATTATGTCTCATAACGTGACCCAAGTATTCCAACTTTCTTTTCTTTATACTTATTCCTACCTCTCTCTCTTTACCTATCCGGCGTAGTACCTCTTCGTTGGTCACGTGCTCAGTCCAGGATATACGTAATATACGTCGGTAAGCCCACATTTCGAAGGCCTCTACTTTTTTCATCAATGTTGCGGTCATTGTCCACGCCTCCATTCCATATAACAAAATGTATACACTGCATACACTGTATACGTAACATTTTGTTAGGCGTACTTTAAGAGCTAATGTTAAATCTTTGCCACATAGGACCTTTTTCATTTTCATAAAATTAGAACGTGCTTTTTCGATTTTGACTTTGATTTCTGCAGTGTAGTCATTATTTTTTGTTATAAGTGCTCCTAAATAGACTCTGAAAACCCAAAAACATTGAAAGACGGAATGACTACTATGTTAGAAAATCATCTTGAAGTCAAAACTAATATTAAAAGAGCACAAAAAATAGGCACAAAAACATGCTTAATTGAACTAGAAAGGGAAGAAGAAAAAACAACAATCTTAAGAAACAAATACAAACTTAAGAATGTGAAGACCAAAAAAATATGGATTACAGAGGATCTCACAAAAGGAGAGAGAGAGAAAATGAAAGCTTTAAGAGATAAAGCAAAAGAAATGAGGGAAAATGGAAAAATGGTCAAAATAGGATACAATAAAATCACAGTAGACAACTCAAGAAGAGCAAGGAAATATTGGGGCATTTCCATCCGTTAGTCTAGGGGAAAATGAAAATCAGGGGTATTTGGTTAATGATAATAATAATCATCTCTTTGTGGGCCACAATTTAAGACAAAATTGGGAAACAGTTGTTTTGCTTTCCACAGCGATTGTTTATATCACCGGTAAATATGGGATTAAACATGAAGGAAGATTACTCTTAGATTTAGGATCACAATCCAATTTTATGTCACTAGAGTTCTTTGAGAAACTAGGGTTAATACCAAAACATATGGATATTTCGGTTAAGGGTATAGGTCAGAGTTCTACTAAAATCACACATGCAGTAGATGCTATGGTCAATTCAAGGGTTAATAATTATTCATCCAAGGCTTCATTTTTGGTAATAAATGATATTGTTAGCAATCTCCCAGCAGTTGATATCAATTTAAAATCAATTCAAATTCCGGAAAGACTAACTCTTGCAGACGAACATTTTGGTATATCTACCAGGGTAGACATGATCTTAGGTTCACCGGTCTTTTGGCAACTTTTAGGCGTGGGGCAAGTGCGTATAGAAAATACTAACTTGACGGTTCAAAAAACAAAATTTGGATGAGTGGTAGCGGGAGCTATACAAGATTCAAACGATTCAAACAGCTCGAAAGAAGGTTAGAAAAGGATGAAGAATTACGACAGTCGTATCATGCATTTATTCGAGAATATATAGATTTAGGGCATATGTCAAAATTAACTGCAGAAGAAACACCTTCCATGCAGAGAGGGGATAGTTACTACTTACCACATCACGGGGTATTCAAACAAAATTCAATTACCACAAAATTAAAGGTAGTTTTCGACGGTTTAGCGTCTACAGATACTGGTATTTCGTTGAACGACACATTAATAGTAGGACCTAAACTACAAGACAACTTGTTTGATATTCTTCTAAGGTTTCGAAGGCATTCTGTCGTAATGGGTGCAGATATTGCCAAGATGTATAGGCAAGTGCAAGTGAAACAAGAACATAGAAATCTACAAAGGATTTTATGGCGATTTAACAGGGAGGAACCAATTCAGACATACGTTCTGAATACGGTCACATACGGAACAGCTTGCGCATCATTTCTATCAATTAGATGTCTTCATCAGACAGCTCTTGACAATTTGGACATATCTATCCAGAAGCAAGTCTCGTCTAGACGTCGATGCCTACAGACCGATAAGCCTAACTTGTGCAATGGGCAAGCTACTAGAAAAAATTGTTAACTTAAGGCTGACTTGGCATCTAGAAAATTCGAACTTAATTATAAAAGAACAAAATGAGTTGCGACAAAACCGATCCGGGATAGATAAGATATTAGACCTGGAAAGTGATATTCATGAATCTCTGGCAACAACACAGTATTGTATCGCAGTATTTTTGGACTTAAGAAAACCATTTAATACATGTTGGAGATTCAACATTTTAAAAAAGTTACAGTTATGGAGCATTCGTGGAAATTTCCTTCACTTTATTAGGAACTGGAACTTTCTAGAAAACAGATTTTTTCGTGTAAGAGTTAACAACTACTATTCCGAAAAGCAGGAGGAAGAAAACCGTATCCCTCAAGGCTCAATCATTAGTCCTACACTTTTCTTAATTGCTATTAATGACATAATTAAAAACCTTAAAAAACCTTTAAAAGAACGTTTATATGCAGATGACTTGGTGGTTTATGTAAAAGGCAAAGACATTAATTTAACTTCAACAATTTTGCAAAGTTTCTCACAAAAACTCGAAAAGTGTTCTCGCGATACTGGTTTTCAATTTTCGGTTACAAAAACCGTTGGTATGGTATTCTCAAAAAAGAACTTCTCAAATAATCCCAATCTCAATTTTTTCAATACATCGCTATCCTTCAAATCATATGTAAAATTGTTAGGTATGTGGTTTAATAATCAACTTACTTAAAAAAACATATTAGACAATAAGTTTGGACTTGTCATAAAAAAACTTAATCTAATGAGAACACTGTCAAATAGATATTGGGGCTCTGATCTCTCTACCTTACTTACAATCTATACAACTCTAATTCGATCAAAAATTGATTATGTATCAATCGCCTTCGCCTCTGCTTTCCCCATATTGTTAAAACAGCTAGACTCTATTTACAATACAGCACTTAGACTCTCTCTTGGCGCATTTTGAACGTCACCTGTGGAAATTTTATATTCTGAAAGTGGAGAGCCTTCATTATATCACCGCCGAATTTTCTTAACACTATCACGCGCAACGTCAATAGCCTCAAATGTAAACAAACCTTTATTTCATAATACGTTCACTTATAAATATATAAATCTCTTTACCAATAGTACCAAACATAAGCCTTATTATGAGCGAGTACGGTGTTACCTGAGATGTTTTAATATCGAATTCCTAAATACCTTTCCAATCAATATTAAAAGCCCCTCACCTTGGATAATTATTACCCCAAATATAAATACTGGTTTAACCCAATATGACAAACATATTAATAGTCACGCAAAGATTAGGAATAATCTAGATCTAATTCTCCGTCAACATTACGAACATTGCTATAAAATCTTTACAGATGCATATAAGTGTGATAAAGGAGTAGGTGCTGAATTCGTTACTCCAAGCGATACATATCTTAAGTGACTCACTAAGCGCTCTTCAAACCCGTAAATAAATCTATGCTAAAGGTCCCCTTGAGAAACTGATAAAACTAGAACGCATGCAGGCTCAAGAAAATTCTAGGAGTATCAGATTTATATGGATTCCATCCCACATTGGCATTGCAGGCAACGAAAGTGCGGACCAGTAGGCGAGTAAAATTTCTAAATGTGCCAATACAGAAAAAGCTGATTATCGAAATACCGCGAGTGACATAAAAGCTTTTATAAAGAATCGAGTTTTGTGCAAGTGGGAAAACGAATGGCAATCTTCTCAAACATCACTGAAGCAAATTAAAAATGACGTTACAGTTTGGGAACCCTCAACCACGAACAAAAGAGGACAATTGGTGATAACGAGATTACGAATTGGACACACGAGACTCATTCATATTTATTGTCCAAAAGTGATCCACCTATATGTGAAACACGGAATGTACAAGTTTCCGTTAACCATTTATTAAACGAATGCCATAGTTTTGCCAATTTACTTGTTACATTTAACATACCTAGCCGTTGAAGTAATTTATTAGGCACTAATTTTTTAACTAGTAATATTGTAAATTTCTTAAAATCTATAGGAATCTTTTAATTTCTAATTTAAACTCTAATTTTGTAATTCTGTAGCCGCCGCTAGTAACCATTAAGGTGGATGAGGCTGTAATTTCTAAATAAAAAAAATATTTAGAGTGAGAATCAGCACACTGCATTTTTGACATGCTGATATTATTTGATAAGTTTTTGTGCTACTGCAATGCTGTTATATTAAAAATAAAATGGAAAATGGCCACCAAGTGTCCCTCACCATCATCATCCAGCCTCAAGAGTCCACTGCTGAACATAGGCCTCTTCCTCATGTTTCCAACCCCGTCTATCTTGCGCCGCTCTTATCCAGTTTTTATTGAGTCTTCTTAAATCGTCAGTCCATCTTGTAGGTGGTCAACCGACGCTTCTCTTGTCTTCCCTCCATTCCAATAACCTCTTTGTCCATCGCCCATCTGTCATTCTGGCTATATGTCCTGCCCATTTCCATTTTAGTCTGGCTATCTTCTCGATGATCGTCACTCCGGTTCTTCTCCTAATATCTTCGTTGGTTATTCTGTCTCGCAGAGTTATTCCTAACATGGACCGCTCCATTCTTCTCTGCGTGACTCTCAGTTTGGTAGCTGCTGCTTTTGTTAAGGTAAGTGTTTCTGCTCCGTACGTCAAGACTGGGAGGACGCACTGGTCAAATACCTTTCTCTTTAGGCATGTGGGCAGCTTACTTTTAAAAGTTTCTCTCAGTTTTCCAAATGCTGCCCACCCAAGGCCGATTCTTCTCTTTAGTTCATGAGTCTGGTTATCCCTGCCAATCATAATTTCATGTCCCAGGTATTTATATCTATCTACGAGTTCTATTTCTTTCTCACCAATACTGATGTTCTGGTTGGGTACCAAATTGGTCATGATTTTTGTTTTCGAGATATTTATATTTAAACCTACATTTTATGTAGCTACAACGAGTTCCTGTACCATCTCTCTTGCCATACCTAGATCTACAGCTATTATAAGTATATCATCGGTGAAACGTAAGTTGTTTAGATATTCTCCATCTATTTTTATTCTCTTTGTCATCCAATCCAAATTTTTAAAAGCATGTTCTAGCACCTTATTAAAAAGTTTAGGTGACATTGGGTCTCCTTGTCTAACCCCCCGTTCTATTTTTATGCGATTACTGTTAGTATGTAATCTGACAGTGGTTGTTGCCTGCAGGTATATTTTGTATAATAATTTAGTATATCTATAATCTAGCCTACATTCTTTAAGCGCCTGTAATATTTTGCTTAGCTCAACTGTTTCAAAGGCTTTGTGAAAATCGATAAATATTAGAACTAGAGGTTTATTGTATACCACTGCTTTCTCTATTAGGGTTTTTATACTTTGTAGATGGTCATTTGTTCCGTAACTTTTTCGGAATCCTGCCTGTTCCCTTGGTTGATAAGTCTCTAATTTTCTTTCCGTTCGCTTAACCAGTATTCGCGTAAACAACTTATATATATGGCTGAGGAGGTTAATCGGTCTGCTATCGCTAATCGCTAAATTGTAGTGTCCCTACAATTAATAAATAAAAATAACAAATTTTTATGATAAATACTATTTCTACCATCGATAATAATATTTTTAATAATTGATATATTTTGTTACTTTTAAAAATTTGTGACTAGCTTTTATTTTTTGTGTGTTGTGTGCTTTATGACGTTCAATCAAATTTGCAATTAAATCGAGTGTGCTGTTTTTATATACCAAAATCCCAGTTCAATGTTCACACATCAATAATTTGAAAATCGCTTACTTTTAAGATATTATATTGGACAAAAAATAACCAGAACAGATCGTTAATTTAATTACTATTTTAATGGGTATAAGCCACAATTGAAGGTTAATGTAAGTTTATTGACGTTTCTATTTCCATTTCGGATTTCAATTCACTAATGTTTGTATTTTGAGAACGATTTCCGAAGTAGACATTGAAACGTTCCCATTAAAATAGTAATTACTTTAAAATGTCACAAGGAAATAGCTTCATAACTAGGTTCAGAACAAATAAATATGCCTGAAATTCTACTATTTAATTTTACTATTATTTATATGAAAGGCCTGAGCTTGAAATTAACGAAGTAGTTACAGGACCTGACATAACTATGGACGAAATTAAACAAGCAATACGATTAGCAAAGACCCGAAAAGTGACGGGACCAGATGAAATACCGAGTGAAATAATAAAGCTCTTCGAAAGTTCAGGTAAAATATCTCTCCTTCATCTGTTTAATAAAATTTATGAAACTGGCTATATACCAACGGATTGGCGGCTGTCGACTTTTGTGACGATACCTAAAAACTTAGTGTAACTAACTCAATCTGTAGAGTCTACGGTAAGATAATTAAAAGCCGAATTGAAGATTGCTGGGAAGACGCTGAAGATCAGAGTGGCTTTCGTACTGGTCGTTCTTGTATAGACAATGTGTTCTGCCTAAAACAAACAATAGAAAAGCGTTTGTAACATAATATGGAGACACACATGGTATTTATTGATCTTCAAAAAGCGTATGACAGTATCCCATTAGCCAAGCTATGGCAGGTGCTAGAAAACAAGAATATTCCACCGATTTATATTAATGCTGTAAGGGAGTTGTACGATAATATGACGAGTGTAATAAAGATTGGACAAAAAGTGATAAGAAAGATAAAGATGACCAAAGGACTTTGGTGGGGGTTTTGGATATTTGGAAAAGAAAATGTGAACCTATGGGTGTTAAAATTGGAGACCATACACTGAACAGCTTGCATTTTGCTGATGACCAAGTAATACTTGCACAAGGTCAAGATTATATCCACTACATGTTACGAAAAATAGATGAAGAATATACTAAGTGGGGCTTATCAATTAATCCATCAAAAACAGAGTACGTAGTATTGGGAGGTGAAGGAAAGCACTTAGAACTAGGAAGCAAACAAATTCAAAATACTAATAGCTATAAATATCTCGGTGTAAACATTACAAATAATGGTCGGAATACAAAAGAAATAGCTACTAGAATTGGTCAAGGAAATTCAGCAATACGTCAACTGAATAGTATACTTTGGAATAACCACATCACCCGAAACACAAAAATTAGGATATACAAAAGTATCATAGAAAGCATTGCTACATATGGTTCAGAGCTTTGGGTAATAAATAAAAATGACGCATCCAAAATAAAAGCAATGGAAATAAATTATTGGAGAAGATGTTGCCAACTCACTAGAAGAGATAGAGTAAAGAATACTGAAATCAGAGAGCGTATGGGCATAGACATTGACGACCTGGAAACTATAGAATGCAAAAGGCTGAAATGGTATGGCCATGTAGAAAGGATGAATGATCAACGATGGCCAAAGAGAATGTTACAGTGGATCCCCACCAACCGCAGGAAAAAGGGAAGACCAAGAAGATCGTGGAGACAAGAAGTAAAAGGTGCAATGGAAGATAGGGGTCTACAAGTAGATGACTGGAACGATCGCAAGCGTTGGAAGCTAGGTTGCGAGAAACGGCGGCAGCTGTAATAAACTCGTTATATATATAGATATATATATATATATATATATATATATATATATATATATATATATATATATATATAGATAGATATATATATATATATATATATATATATATATATATATATATATATATATATATATATATATATATATATATATATACCTAAAAAAGCAAATGCAAAAAGATGTAGTGACTACCGAACCATCAGCTTGATGAGTCATGTTTTAAAGATATTTCTACGAATTTTCCACTCTAGGATGTACCAAAAAATAGAACAACAACAAACAGTTTGGATTCCGCAATAACATTGGAACAAGATAAGCACTATTTAGTATTCAGGTTATGGTACAGAGATGCAGAGATGTCGAACATCTAGTTTATATGTGTTTTATTGACTTTGAGAAGGTCTTTGATCGAGTAAAACATACTGAAATGATGGCAGTTCTTCAGCAGGTAGGTATTGATGATAAAGACGTACGCATTATTAAAAATCTTTACTGGCATCAACGTGCAAACATCAGGATTGGCCGGGACACTTCTGAAGAGCTTCAAATACGAAGATGAGTGAGGCAGGGCTGCATTTTGTCCCCGCTACTATTTAACATCTATTCTGAGTTCATTTTCAATAAAGCAGTGGATAATGTTCAATGTGGTATAAAAATGAATGGCGTCAATATTAATAATTTGAGATATGCGGATAATACAGTATTAATTGCAAGCAATTACGAAGAACTTCATCATCCAATTAATAGGATTACCACAACGTGCGATGAATATGGCCTTAAGCTAAACACCGCAAAGACAAAGGTGATGGTCGTCAGTAAAACGCCAATACAACCGGAAGTGGTAATAGCTTATGGTGAACAACTGGAGAGAACTAACAGTATCACTTACCTTGGTTGTAATCTAAATGAGAACTGGGACATAAGCAAAGAAATTAGAATACGGATAGAGAAGGCCAGAGCTGCATTCTTTAGGATTAAGAAACTGTTATGTGGAAACAATATTACTTTAAGTCTGAAAATTAGATTAGTGAGATGTTATGTGTTCTCTACTCTTTTGTATGGTGTCGAAGGTTGGACTTTGATGGATACACTTCTCAAGAAACTGGAGGCCTTTGAAATCTGGGTGTATCGGAGAATCCTACGAATAAGTTGGGTGGATAGAGTTCGTAACGAAGTTGTTTTGCATCGGATGGGAAAAGTTACGGAAGTCGTCAAAACAGTTAAAAATCGCAAACTTGAATATTTTGGCCATGTTATGCGCCTTCTAGAGAGATATAATATACTCCATTTAATAATACAAGTCAAGGTAGACGGAAGAAGAGGGTCAGGTCGACGAAGAACGTCATGGCTTAGAAACCTGAGAGATTTGTTTAACAGATCCTCTGCGTCTCTTTTCCGAGCTGCCGTCAACAAAATTACTATAGCCAATTTAATAGCCAACGCTCGATAATCCAGCTGGGCACATAAAGAAGAGATTATTTATATGGCAGATCTAAGAAGTCAAGTAAATGTTAATATGATTTTATTAAGAAACCATAAATGGCACACTGTGCGTTTTGAGCTTAATGAATTATCGGAATTTATTTTATAACTCGAAATAGCACGTGGAGAAAATTGCTTAAACGATTATAGATAGCAGTCGCTTTTATCGCTTAATCTATTTTTGGTCGCTATAATATTATCGCAACTACAGTACTTACCCTAAATGGCTATCACAATTTTATTAGCTCTACTAACAACACGCTTTAACTTTAAATAAGTTCTCCTAATGTTCTTCAAAACTATACAATGCAGCTGGATAGAAACAATAACAACATTTGCTACGGAGTAGTGGTCAGCTACAATAAATTTCATAACCATGACATTATTATCGGCGCACTGTAATTGATATATCGTGTAATTAATTTCAATTTACAATGTTCCTGCAAATAACTGATACTGATATTCGCCATTCGCAAGCTGCTTCGCAGGAAAGTATTATATACTACCCACATGGGTTTCAATAAATTTGTTAGGGAGTTGAAAACGAACAACTAGCCACCCATTTGATTAAATTTTAATTAGGATTTGCTTTGTTTGAATGTTTATTTAGATGTATATTCTGTTTACACTGAAAACATGCGAATTAATATGTAATTGAAAAATGTCCTAAATTCATCAACGTTTTTATTGCGATAATTAATTTACGGTGATAGTAACTTATCATGTAACTCGCATTTTGGTGAGACTAGGATATTTTAAATAAAACTTTTAAATTTATTACAGATGACAACACGCAACGCTAAAAAAATAAATAGATTTACATAATATAGTAACAAGCCAACTATACAGGGTAAAGCCAAATTTTGGTCTAACATCGTTTGATATTAGAAAATATAACAGGTAAAATAGTTAGTGTCTCTATTCCTATTGGAGGTTGCCTATCATTAGAGATATTATTGTTTCATTGGTTGTAGCTCTTAAATAAATAACTATGTGTAACTATAACATCCCCTAAAATCTCTCTTCTTCTTGGTATGCCTATCCATGACGAAGGTTAGCGATTATTGTGGCAATCTTTATATTGTATGCAGTAACGTAGAAAATCCTGCAACGATGTTGTGTTCAACCAGGTTCTGAGATTCTTTAAACCTTTTGTACACAGTATCCTCAATTAAGGACAACCTATTCTATAATTTTTTATATGCAGCTCCATGTGTTTTTACCATTGCAATATATTGTCTCCGATTGTAACGATTATTTGGCCTACTACATAGGGTATTATTTGACTAATCATATATATAAAATCATACTAAGAGCCTAAAATGAGGAACAAATCCCAGAAGAGTGGTGTATTGGGATCGTTTGCCCGCTACACAAAAAGGGCGATGAATTAGAATGCAGAAACTATAAGGGAATAACCCTCCTTAATACAGCATACAATTTTCGAGTATTTTATATGGTCGCCTGAGTGCATATTCAGAGGAGCTTCTTGGCGAATATCAAAGTGGTTTTAGGCCTGGTCGATCAACAACAGACCAGATCTTTGTGCTAAGGCAAATACTGGAAAAAACCAATGAATTCAATATCGACACATACCATCTTTTCGTAGACTTCAAATCGGCCTATGATAGTGTCCTAAGAAATAAATTGTATGAAGCCATGAATGAATTCCACATCCCCAATAAACTAATAAGATTGGTTAAGGCTACAATGCGTAAAGTTGTTTGCAAAGTCGAAATACAGGGTGAACAATCACAGGCATTTGAAACGCATGTTCGGCTGCGACAGGGAGATGCGCTGGCGTGTCTCTTTTTCAACATAGCTCTGGAAAAGGCGGTCAGGGATGCTTAAATAGACAACAGAGGAAACATTTTTAATAAATCATCCCAAATTTTGGCATATGCAGATAAAGTCGACCTAGTTGCCCGCACAACACGCAAGCTAGAAGAAATGTATACCACCTTGTCAAACGCCTCAAAAAATATGGGCCTGCAAGTAAATGAAGATAAAACTAAGATAATGGCATCAACGCCCAACAATAGAGCCAGAAACATCGGCCACCAATTAACGGTTGATAATTCTACCTTTGAAGTGGTGGACAAATTTACATACTTAGGCTCCCTGATCACCAAGGAGAACGTCATGACGGAAGAAATCAAACGAAAAATAATCCTAGCAAACAAATGCTATTTTGGACTGAGTAGACATATGAGAAGCAGAAACTTAAGCCAAAAAACAAAAATAACCATATACAAAACCCTTATACAACCAGTGTTGACATATGGGTCGGAGACATGGACCATTTCCAAGGCAGATGAATATCTCCTGCTTATATTTGAACGAAGGATCCTGAGAAGAATATTCGGTGGCATCTGTGAAAATGGTGTTTGGAGAAGGAGGTACAACTACGAGATATATCACAGATACAAACATATATTTGGTGGTAAAGACGTAGTATCCTTTATAAAAATAGGAAAACTAAGATGGGCAGGACATTTAGCAAGATCACAGCAGAACAACCCTCCTAGAAGAATCCTTATGTCGCAACCTGTGGGGAGTGGAAGTAGGGGTATGCCAAAACTCAGATGGAGGAATGGTGTAGATGAGGATGGTAGACAAATAGACGCAGCAAACTGGCAACAGTTGGCAATGGATAGAACTGACTGGCGTAATAGATTTGGGAAGTTTGTGGCTCTTTTATAGGGCTGTAGCACCAATGATGATGACTACATAGGGTATTATTATAAGAGGGTGAAAAATGGGAACAGAAATTACTGGAGTGGAGATAGAGCAAGCAAAACAAACCAGAACGTTAGCAAACGCCTACTCAGGGTTTATTTGGAGAGCTGGGGTAATGGATAAGTGAATAACAAGATGGGATTGGGTTGGGGCAACTACAAAATAAAACAAAAGGGGTACTTACGTGACTCTCCTCGACAAACACAACACAAGAAGGTTCTCAAGCTATTTAAAATGGACAAAGCTTAAAAGAATCTTCCTGCTGGATGAAAGAAAAGGTTCTTCCTTTCTAAAAAACACAAAAAGGAGTTAGGAACTTTTTTAAAAGAAATAAACAAAATGGTTTAGGTAAAAAAAATTAATATTTATTTTTATCTTACCACAAACAGTTACAAAAATTAATAGCAATAATAAAATATAAAAAACAAACTTACTATATTACTATCCGTTTACAACTGTAGAAGTTGAAGATACTGCAAAAACTTACAATTATTAATGGGCGACAATTTGTAACGAAAAAAATTAGAACTAAAAAAATAGATTTTTGAATGAAACTATACATAGAAGTTAACCTTTTTTTAGAAACAAAAACAACCTAATGTCAAAAAAAAATAAAGCTAACTGTCATTATACTGAGTCAATACTAAATTCTAAACTTTGGGAATAATTAATATGACAGCTTAGCCACACCGTAACATTTATTATTTTAATTATTACAATTTCTTAACCTGTTATGAAAGCAATTATTTATGGCAAATGTCTATTTTTACTTTAAAAGTTCAACAAAAAAAGTTACCTGGATTTCATTAAATGTTAATTTTATTTCTTTCTGAGGTTAGAACTGGACTTAAACTGCAAACACAAACAAATGCATCTCCAAATTGCAAAGATAGTCTAAAACGGCTTAGGACAAACAAAATGAGACTGGAAGTTGTTCACTGGGACGCAAATTTTGATACCTACTCGGTTTCTTAAAACCTGGAATACAACTGGACACAATGGCAATATGTGGTTATCTTTCAAAGTTGTTGTAAACGCAACAAATCTCTTAGATACTTAGAAACATAGAAACAGTGATTACTCTTTCAAAACTGACACATTACATTGAGTATAAATCAATTTTTGAGAACAAATTTGCCGGTTCTTAACGCCGACACTCGCCTGCGTCTTTTCTATTCAAAGATTCTCCCAAAGCTCACTTCACAATAAGAAATATGCAAATTCCTTTTTTAACTGCTCACTAACTAATTCCCGATAAAAAAACAAATAACGAAAAAACATTTGTGAATTTGAAGAAAATTCGGACTAACACGGACATCAACTGCCTTTGACAGTGGCTCCAGCGAGAGTAATGTAATTATCTTTAAAATTCATTCGCCCAACTCGGTAAAAACCAAACGTATAAACGGGAATATTTTTGTTTATTTGACGACGCAAAATATCCTAAAGTGGCTCTCAATCAAAGAATACCGAAGAAATACACATCTGTGATGAGCCAAACTCCGTAGCGGAGAGGGCACTTGAAGAAGAAGAAGAAGGTACCAAGTCACATTACACACAGACTTTAACCGTTGGATGTTGGATTCTTTAGAGCCTTTCAAAATGTTTATGCACAATGCATTCAAAAATAGTTGTAGAATAATGTGGATCGACCTGTATCAATGTTTTAGGTTTCCGAGATAATTAGAGAGGCTTATGGGCTTACTGCAACACTAAAAAAATGCACAGAACGCTTTTCGTCCTAGTGGCATTTGGCATATAAATGAAAATGTTTTTAAAGAAACTTGACATGCAAGTTCATATTTTATACTGGACTATATATTTTTACCTAAGGTTGCTATATTCCAACAATATTTTGATGTATTTTCTTAAAATTTGACTTAATTACCGTAAAAGGTTAAAGAAAAACATGAATAAAATTTGGATCTCTGTTTTTGTTTGAAGATAAATAAAAGCTTTTTTCTTTTTCAGTTGGTTAATTCGAATTCAACAAGAGTAACTTTGAAAAAGGTCGAAAGAGATACCGCTGGGAAATTTAAGTGTGAAGTTTCTGCGGACGCTCCCCTCTTTCATACGGATATCAGGACAGCAGAGTTAATAGTTGCTGGTAAGTTTGAAATGACAAACTTTTGTTGATAGACTTCACTTTATATTTACCTTAAAAATAAGACTTTTATGGCTTTAAACTTTATATGTTCATGGATTATAAATTTAAAATATAATAATTACACTTATCGATTTCACCGTGAGAAAAGTTTTTTCCATATAAAATGTTGTAACTAATCTGGGGTACCTATTTCGTAATCACTGAATTCACATTCAAAATCTAAATTTTACTGAAATTGTCAAGTCTATTCAAATAAAAATAAGTTATAACGTCCCATTTCGTTGAGGACTCATCGATTTATAAATAATTTAGAAATAAGCTTTACTTACTTTTAACATCAAAATCTAACCTATGTTGATATGAGCTTGTTAATTTTTATGATGAGCTTGTTATTTTTAAGGGGGTAAAGCAATTTTTTCATTTTCAAAATATTAATAAGAGTAGAAAATGCAGCATGTAATAATTTGAAAATTATGTGTAGGTATAAAAATAGGGTTTTTCATGCCCCAATATATTATTTATTATTTTCAACCCCTTTTGACTTACTTCATCCGTTATGAAGCACGCCGTCTTAATAAAGAATTGGAATTTAATGACCTTTTATGACATTAAATATAATAAATTGGTATTTTTTCTCGTATTTGACTCAAATATTTCATTGTTCTAATTTTGAACCCTTATAATCATCCATTATTACGAATAAAATTGAAAAAATTGTTTACCGGCTTACTTATACAATTTCATAATTTCTTTTATATTAAATCGATACCGTTTTATTGGGTTTAACTTAAATTTTTCTTTTCCAGTTTTGTTAACACTTATCAATCAGCCCTTATCACAAAAAAACTAAAAAAAATCGTTTAAGGATACGTTTATACAAAAATTTAAAAAACGTGTAACGAAAATTATAATAAAGTTTTTCGTCACGTATTTTTTTTGTATTGAAATTGACGTGTCTTGACATCTATATGGCCATTGACACGGGTACAAGAACGTCTGGAGTATTACATTATACATATAAGATTATTACATTGTATATATATAAGATAAATACAGTAAGTTACAAATAGTTATACATAATTACATATAGCGTTACAAACTTTGTTTTTTTTTTAACAAACAATGTTGCAATATTTGTTATATACGATAATATAATCTGCAATCTTTTAAAAAGTTAATTAGAGCACTGTACACATTAGGCGAACTAAGTATCTGTTTCAGGTTACCGGTTATATTATACGCTAGTCTGTATATTCTATAATAACTGCACTCAACGAGTAAGTGTTCTACTGTAAGGCGGTGAGAATCACAATGTTCACAAGCAGGTAGGTTTTTGGAAGTCATCAGGTATCCGTGAGTAAAGCGAGTATGTCCTATTCGGAGTCTTCGAATGATGATTTTGTCCCTCCTCATTATAGGTATCTTAAATGAGTATACAGTGGGATTGACTATGTACAGTTTTGTGTTTTGCCCATTTTAATGATTTTGCCATGTTTTACGAGTGTTTTGTTTTATGGTTACTGCTAGATCTTGATGAAGTTGTATTTTTTCTGGGCTTGGGTCAGAACAACTTGCTTTTCTTGCTGCGATATCTGCAGACTCATTTCCAGTGATCCCTACATAAGATGGGGTCCAAAGAATGTTCCTCTGCTGTGGTTTTGATGACAGATGTGTTGGATTTTTTGGACTATCGGATTTAACGAGTATATGTTGGCAATGGACTGAATTGAAGAAAGAGAATCAGTGCATATAGCTAGAGATTTGGTATTGGGAGAAGTAATTCTAAGAGCTTTAAGGATACCATATAATTCTGCAGTGTAAATACTACAAGTGGTTGGTAGTCGGTGTAGAGCTAAGGTTATGTTTTCGGTAAATACAGCACAGTCAGTATATTTTTCATCTGTAGATGCGTCGGTATAAAGAACTTGATTGTACTGTTTTGCATTTATTGTTTCTTGAAATAATTGTCTAAGGAGGTGGTTAGGAGTGTCTTCTTTTTTATGTCGAGTTAGACTAGTATTGAAGGCAGGTAGCTTATTGGCCCATAGAGGATTATTGGAAGTACTGATGGGTGTAGTTATATTCAGGTCTATAGCTGCTAGCAAAGGATTTACTAATTGTGGTAGGGGGTAAACAGATCTGTCTCTATTTTCAGGAGCGTGTTGGATGTTAATGAGCTTAAGTACTGGGTTTTTTTGGGTTGGCTGAAACTCTGGTGAAATAGGAAGAGGGTAAAAACTGACGTCGTATGAAAAGAGGAGTTTCCAAAGCTTCAACGCACATGCTTTCGGCGGGGCTAGATCGAAATGCACCTAGACATATACGTAACGAGGTCGTTTGTATTGGATTTAGGGATTTAAGATAAGTATTACAGGCGGTCATGTAGAGCATGCATCCATAATCTAATCTAGAGCGAATAAGAGCTGTATAGATTCTCAATAACATATTTTCTTCAGCTCCCCATTAATGATGTGCAAGTGTTTTCAATATATTTAGTTTACCAGCACAGTTGACCTTCTTTACAATAGTAGTCTTTAGAAGTATATATAGATGTGCCTCCACTAGCTCTAATATAATTTGTTCTTAAAAAGTGATGTGCTTGAAAACAATTGAGATATTTCTTGTCCGTTTGCTTGAAGTTTGTTTCTTGTAGGCAAATAATGTCAGCATTCGTGTCCATGATTCGTTGTTGAATACGTTCTAGTCGGGGGTAAAAAGCGTCGCAGTTCCACTGAAATAAATTAAAGATGATTATATTATGTTTTTGAAGTGGTTGTCCCTTCAGAGAGATGATCTTCTTCAAAATTGTCTTATGAGGATACCGAGATTATGCTTTCTGCGTCAGAATTATTAGAGCCTAGTTCCGTTTTAATTTTCTTACTAATTCTAGTTAGTCGATTTTTGAGAGATCTCTCAGTTATTAATTTGTAAATCTTGGAAATGTTGGAGAGGAGATCTTCTATATTTTTTGTAAACAGAAGTGCTTCGCTCAGTAAGCTGGTTTTACCGTAGCAATTCCCTAAGAAAGCTATGAAGTTACTGACCGGTAACGTAAAGGAGTCTTTTTGATAGTATTCTATGATTGTATTCTTAGATTCAAGCAATATTCTGCTATCATCTTAAATAGAAGAGTCCCTTTTGAGTTTTTTTTTGGCTTGATTTACTTTTTTGAGTTTTGCTCTGGTACGATAAACTCTGGATCAGTTGGGTGTTTTATTTCTGATGAGTCAGTTGACTTTGGTCTCTTTTCACCTTTTGAAGTTATATTAATTTTGCGCGTGTCATTAGGTGTTTCCGAATTATCGTCTTGTGGAACTACCGGTATTGTATTTAGACTTGCAGCTTGGGAAATATCAGAGGGAAGTGGAAATGTTTTGTTCGAATTTTGTGATTGATTGGATTCAGGGGTGGTGCAATTTGATGCTATGTGACCGGGTTTTTTACAGTAGAAACAAGTCATTTTTTCTGTGGATAACAATATTCTATGATCATTATTGTCAAATGGAATAATCAGGGATGTTTGAATCTCAGAATTATCATGAGATGGCACAAAATATACTTACCTGCGGAAGGGCAAGATATGGTTGTATTCATCTCCTGGGATGCCAGCTCGTAGGAATGATATTAGAGAGACTAGCTGAAGATGTTTTTCAGGGAGGCCTCTATTATTTCATTGGGTATTAAAGGACATATATTAGACATGATCAATCGTTTTGCTGGAGTGATTAATCTTCTGACTGAAAGGATATGGTTTCCGATGGTAATAGTAGGAATTGTGGAAATGAGCTGCTCAACTAGATCTGTTTTGGTTAAATAAATACATATTGCTGTATTTAGTGCATATACTACTGTTTGAGATCCTTAGATTCCTTGGTCCGATAATATCTCCTATGGATTTAACGTAGTCATATAACTTTAAGTCTTCTTCTAAATGGATCACTATGGCTTGCTCCTTCTTTGGAAAGGAGCATTTCGGCGCTGATTTAACTGCAGCTGTGTAAGAAATGGAAGGCTGTGAGATGTTTGTTGAAGTAGATTGCTGTGGAATGTTTGACGTTGTGGGATTATTTTCAGTCGGTGAACTCATATTATTATTTGGGGTGCCCTCGTAGTCAAAAGCAACCCTGGAAATCTTTTTAGTTTTGTCTTTCATTGGTGAATATTACGTTTAGCAACCAGTAATTACTCATCGTAATTCTGGCTGCCTATTCGACAGGTAGTTGTTCCAATAATAGGTTTATGTTTATTGTACCTTACTAATTATTGATAAGAGGAGCAAAAAGCCGTTTACTAAATGAAGTGTTGTGAATGTTTTTATGCCAGTAAATGCAAGTAAATTTAAATTTTACTCTCCAAAATATCACTGGCAGGTGCACAACACAATAACTTTACTCCACTGTGATTCTTATCAATTAATATCAACTATTTCGCTATTTAGACAACACAATATTAAAGAGGATGTCCGATTCGAACATACACGTTCTAGCTCGATTAGGTCAGTCCCGTTTCCCGTAACGTATTTAATTGAAAGTAAAACATTTTATTTTACATGAAAGTGAATAAAACAAAATCTCGGTCATTATAATAATAAAATTTGATTTAAAAATTCATCGTCATCATTATTGAGGTATTTTTGTTTTTTTCCTCTTTGAAATCCATTATTGGAGTACAACTCTGATATTTTGATTAGGAAATTCACCGCAAGTGTTGCTAAAATACAACACAACTTTACGGCAACCACATAATGCGCATCATCCTTTTTTGCAATTGTAAAATATCATTTTCTAAAGTTAACAGAAAATACCTAGAAAATGGAATAGAGTCGTAATAATATCCATGCATAAGAAGGGAGATAAAGAACAATTTCGAAACTATAGAGGCATATCGTTGATTATCACAGCATATAAAGTTCTATCAATTATCTTGCTAAAGAGGCTCACTCCGTATTCGGAAGATATTCTAGACTACCAATGAGACTTTTGTGCTGAAAGGTCAAAGAACGATGAAAAGAACCAGACAATCGCTAGCAATGCTAGAAATGGAAATATCTCGAAAATTAGTGGAAATAAAATGTTAGTGAGAGACTCATATGCACAGGTAAAGGAAGGAAAGAGAACATCGATGCTATTTATAAATATATATCGATGCATCGATATAGATATATTATATATATATATATATATATATATATATATATATATATATATATATATATATATATATATAAGGAAAGAGAACATCGATGTTTTAGTATAACATCAAGACTTAGACAAGGAAATCACTTTTGCTAATCAATTTGGCTTTATACATATTGCGATAATTAAAATATCGTCTGAGCTGACCGGAGGATTTGCGAATCGAAGATCAAAACTATTTTTGGTCTTTGCTGATGATCTACATGCAGTCGGTCATTCTACAAGAGACGTGGGAGAGGTGTTTTCATAACTCAAGGAGGAAACAGGTAGTCTGGGTCTTCGAATAAATAAAGAAATGATGAAATGCATGCTAGTACTCAAAAATCCAAGACCAAGAGTTAGACAGAACATAACTATTATTAACCGCAACTTAGAAGTAGTTAAGGAGTTTAAACATCTGGGGGCGGTAATCACAGGTGACAACCACATAGAAAAAGAGGTCTCAGCAGGGATAGCTGTAGGAAATGGAGCAATATATCTATCACTAATATTAAGATCTAAGTTGGTAAAAAGAAAATCTAAATTGAGACTGTACAAGTCAATTATTCGCCCAGTTGTTATAAATGGTAGTAAAACATGGGCTTTATATCAGCGGAAAATAAATAAGCTGCTGGTATTTGAAGTTTCTCAGAATGATATTTGGCCCTTAAAGAGATGAATTAACAGTAGAGTGCAAAAGATGCCGTAATGCTGAAGCGTTGACTCTGTATTGCACTGAAAATATCGTCATTAAAAGAACAGAAATGAAGTCAATGAAACTAATGATGTCTATCTTATAGTGTCTACTTATATCCACTCCAATGGTTATGTACAAATCTAATACAAGCATCCAGATATATATTGCTAAAAAGAGATACGGCATCTAAACTGACAATATAGTTGTTAAGTAAAATCTATCCATTGAAAATTTTATTTACTTTAAAATAATCTTTTATGAAATATATATTGTTTTTGTCATATGCTAAGGTCAAAATATATCTAATAAACGAATATATTTATTCTCTATGGGTGCATTAGTAGTACTTACTATCGGTCTTACTGAAAGTATGGCTTGTGAATTTTAGGTAAAGAATAGTTTTTTGGAAGGGTACTATTATATTTAGTAAGGCTTTTCTTTGTAACTTTATCAATTCATTTATTATTAGATAAAATAGCCACTAGTTTATTGCTTTGTGTTTGTTTTGTATTCGTTGGACCAGTTCTTAATAGTGTATACGAGTCATCTAAGAGCTCATTAGATAAGATAATCGTGTATAATTCATTTTATTCCTGAACACAGTTACACTTCCTTTATAAAGTAGGTTCTGGAAGTAATTATTAAAACCTATATTTTAACAACATAGTTAGTTAAAATGTTGGTAGTTAATGGCTCTGTTGGTAGTATATTTTCATCTGGTATTGAGGAAGTTACAAGATTCACATCTGCCAAAAGAGTTTTATTAACACGTTCGCAACGAAGTGTACCGTATACGGTACATGCCGGCCATCGCCAACAGACGGCATGTACCGTATATGGTACATGGCATAGTGACGATATATTGTATCATACAAACTCAACGGCTGTGTGAAGAAAATAGATAGTGGTCTACAGCTGTACCTAAAGATTTTGTATAAACGACCCTACGTTCGTTTCGAGATTGTTACAAATTTGGGGGATGCAGCGCAAACTACTTTTTTTTTTAAATTTAATCCATGCAATCAATGTATGTATCATACAAACTCAACGGTTGTGTGAAGGAAATAGATAGTGGTCTACGGCTGTACCTAAAGGTTGTGTATAAACGACCCTACGTTCGTTTCGTGATTGTTACAAATTTGGGGGATGCAACGCAAACTACAATTTTTTTTTTGAAATTTATGTAATTTATGAAATTTGTGCAATCAATGTATGTCGTAAAAAACAAATAAAAATATTATTATTATTCTTAAAACTAGCTTCAAAATTCAACATAAAATCAACTAAAACATAACTAAAATAATTTTCAAAAGTAAAGACACTGTAAGCGAATTATGCGTGTTTTTGGTTAAAACAATCCAAACACATTGGCGGTGCATCTGGACAGCTGTCACAGTAAGTAATTATTCGTTTAGTTTTAAGTCTGGCTTCTTTAGTCCCCTTTTCTCGTTGAATCTTATCATAGCAGACAGTGCATCTTTTGCGATTTTTTGTAAAGTTTCCCCCGACTCTCTTCAGTTTATGAGTTATTTTTTTCTTGCCCTTTTTTTGATCATCTACATCCTGATGATCCTCTGCTTCTGTTTCATTGTCTTCGCAGTCTAGAAATTTATCTATTATTTCTTCCCTGAATTTTAGCATGTCTATCTTTTTTTGTTTATTTCTGTTGTAAATTACCCATGAGTTTACCACACAGGTTCCAAGAATATCTTCGAACATAGCCTTCTTATACCACTTGATGGACTTCCGAAGACAAGTATAATAGGAAGACATCTGGTCCGAAATATCAACACCCTTTTTGGCTTTGTTATAATCTATTACCGATTTTGGCTTCAGTTTGTTTTCGCCCATCCTGTCCTTTGACCCAGTGGAGACTAATTCGTCCATGTGCTGAGGTACACTGCTCATCATGAGGACCGATCTTTTATCTTGCCATTTAAAAACTCGTACTCCGTTGCTATTTTCTTGTCCAAATATTTCGCTTTCATCATCATCATATAACGGGGGTCCTACGGCGATTGCCGCTTCCCGCATTTCAGCCTCCATCTTTTCCTATCTCTCCAATCTCCCTCTTCTAAGCCTCTAGATTGCATTGTTTTTGTAATTTCTCTTCTCCAGGAATTTGGTGGTCTTCCCCTTTTCCTTCTTTCTGGCGGAACATACATTAAGGCTTTCTTTGGCCACCGCTCCTCCTCCATTCTCATCACGTGACCATACCATTGTAATTGCCTTCCTTGTATTCTATCTGAAAGAGTATCTCTAATTCCTGTACGGTTTCGTATTTCCTCATTCCTGATTCTTTCCATTCTCGATACTCGACATGACCTTCTAAGATAATCCATTTCCACAACGTCTACTTTATCTCGTTCATTCTTTGTCATCGTCCAACATTCGGCACCATATGTGGTAATTGGTTCTACAATTGCTCTGTATACGAGAAGTTTGGTATGCATCTTTATTTTATTAGACCACAGTAATGAATTCAGTATTCGGATGCATTTTTTCCCTTGGGTTATTCGGTTTTGTACATCTATCTTAACTCTGCCATCTGCTGATATGATGCTTCCTAGATATTTATACTGGTTGCAGCCTTTTATGACTGCGTTTTCAAGCCTCAGATCTGTGGTATTTCCTCCAATTTTTAAATATTCTGTTTTGCTTATGTTTACAGTAAGCCCCCATTTGGCATATTCCTCAAATAATTTTCGATTCATATAATTTATATCTTCCTCATCGGTTGCAACCACCACCTGATCATCTGCAAACAACAATGTATACAGAGTTTCTTGTCCCACTTCGATGCCCATAAATCTACATTTATTTCTCCAATTCCTCAATGCTTCTTGGACGTATATTTTAAAGAGTGTCGGTGACAAACAGCATCCTTGCTTTAGGCCTTTAGTGACTTTAAAATCATTTGAGGTTCTGGTTCCAATTTTTGCACAACTAACTGCATTTTCGTACAATTTATATATCGCTCGGATATACGTCGAATCCAATCCGGACCTTTTGAGGACCTCAAACATTTTCTTTAACGGGACACTATCATAATAATATGCTTTCTCAAGGTCTATAAATACCAAATGGGTCTCTCTACTTCTTTCCACACGCTTTTCAATTATTTGTCGTAGGATAAATATATTATCAAGGCAGGATCTCCCGGTACGAAAGCCGCTTTGTTATTTAATATCTTGTATCTGTCTTTCAACCCTCTTCTTTAATATTCTGCCATACAACCGGCCCACAGAGCTCGTCACACTAATACCTCAATAATTGGAACAGTCTCTTTTATTCCCTCTCTTATATATGGAGCTTATATAAGATTTATTCCAATCTTTAGGGATTTCCTGGTCTCCACACATACATTTATTGAAAAGGTCTACTATTAATTCTAAAAGTGCAGTCGGCCCATATTTAACCAGCTCTATGGGAATGTCTCCAGGCCCTGCGGCTTTTCCGTTTTTAACCTCTTTTAAGGTTTCCGTCAATTCAGATAATGTTATTATAGGGATTTCCTGTCTTTCGTCTCTGTTTTCTATTAATTCCCTTATCTTTTCCCATCTGTACTCTACTCTATCCTCTTTCAGCAGTTTCGTATAATATTCTTCCCATTCATTTAACTTTATGAGAGAAATGTTGTCTTCATTTTTCTCATTTTTCCTAAACTGTTTTAATGTTTTCCAAGCTTGCGCCACTTTTGTTCCACCCATAAATCTGTCCAGTTCATCACACTTAGTCTCCCAGTTTATATTTTTCGCCTTATCCACGTCTTTTTTAACTTCTCTATTCCATTTAGCGTATATTTTTCTGTCTTGAGGATCTTTGGATTGAAGCCATATGTGATATGCTTGTTTTTTCTTAAGAACTTTCTCTTCTAGTTCCGTTGACAACCATTCAGGTTTTCCTTTTTTCCGATTTTCAACTTTTCCCAGTGCTTCATTTGCCGCTTCATGAATATATTTTTTAATTACCTCATACAGACTTTCGGGGTCTAAGTCCTTTGTTTCTATATTTTTTATTTTCTGAGCTATTCTAATTTTATATAAGAACTTTGTCGAATCTTGTTTAAAGCTTTCCAGGTTATATTTTATGTTTTCTATGGTTGTTCCTATATCTGTTACTTCATCATTTTTGTGACTTGATTGTTCTCTCTTAAATGTCACCATTACTTTTGCAATAATCATATGGTGGTCACTTCCATATTCTGGCCCTCTAAACACCTTCACGTCCTTCGTTTTTAGTTAAGAATCTTTACGATGAATAAAATAGTCAATTATTTATTTTAAATTCCTGGTAGGCTGCGTCCATGTAAATTTATGTATATTCTTATGGGGGAAGAAACCATTTAATATTTTCAAAGAATGTGCCTCGCAAAAATCTATTAATCTTTGACCATTGTCCTTCAGAATGTCTTCTCCATATCTCCCTATTATTTCACTGTTGGAGCTCTTTCCGGTTCTTGCATTAAGATCACCTAAGATCCAAATTTCTTTCTTCTTATTAATTGTGGCTAGAACAGTTGTTAACTTGTTAAAGTACTCTTTCTTGCTGTCAACCTTTGAGCCATCCGTCGGTGTATATGTTCCAATTACCACTATTTCATGGCCATTTTTCTTAATTTCCATGAGGATAATTCTTTCATCTATTTCTTGCCATGATTTAATACATTTTTTCAGTTTCTGATGTATTGCTATAGACACTCCTCTTTTAGCTCGTTCGCTCTTTTCTACTTTCTTCTATTTCGCTTTTTTTGATTTTTTTTTAGACATACATCTTTTGGATTTCCTTTACGATTTGCTTGTAATGTACCACAGGTATAGGTATTTTGTCGTAGAAGGTACTCCGATAAAGTAACGCTATTATAAAAGTTATCGGCATATAAAATTCGGCCTTCGTTTAGCAGACCTTCTATGAGTCTTACTGTTACAACAAAAGTGTGACCATGCCTACTATTATTCATCTCATTTTTGCCACAATATATATTCAGGTTGTAAGTGTAACCGTCAGTTGTGCATAACTTATAAATTTTGATCCCGTATTTGTGTGCTTTGGCAGGCAAATATTGCCGGAAGACAAGTCTGCCTCTTAAGGGCACCATGGACTCATCAATTACAACCTCTTTATCTGGTTTTAGAGTTTTCTGGAAATTATTGATAATCATGTCCAATACATTTCTGATTTTTTGTAGTCTATCACTATTTTGAGAACCACCAACATTATCGGAAAAATGAATGAACTTCATAAGCAGATCGAACCGATCACGTTTTATGCTGCTACAGATTAGGTCGTTTTGTACTTTTTATTATGTGACCAATACAGTCGCACCTCTGGAAGATGATTTATACCCATTATCATCAAAATTCCGAACAACTTTCGAAGTTCATCCCGATCTGTTTCTCTCCACTGACGTACAAAAGACCTGCGAGAGAGTTCATGGTTTTGTATATATTGCGACGCATATCTGTTTGTCTCGTTCACTATTGTATCAAGAATATTATCATCTATAAATTGGCGGTATATTTTATAGGGAGAAGACAGATCAGTCCCGTTTGTTTCCGTTCCACACTGACCGGAAAATTCAATATGGTGAGAAATATTTCCACATGTTCCCCAAGTAATTATAGGTGTATGCACAGGTTGAACAGGTATATTTTCATCATCAGCTGTGTCACTCTCGTGATTTGATTGAATATCATCACCGCTATCCGCGTCACTGTTATCGTCAAAGTCACTTGGAACATATGAATCTCCGGAATCTTCAAAAGGATCGCTGTTCTCATGAAGGCGATTGGCATTGACTGGCGTTTGTATTCTTGAAGGGCCAGCTGTGGGTTCTTCTTGTTCTCTTATTGTTTTTACTACAAGAATTTTTGCAACATCTGACACTTCTACAGTACTAGCTGTCGTTGAAGCAGATTCAATCACTGTTGTAGTTGTGTTGTTTTGTAGTGGTTAAACGACTTTTGCAGCTTGTTTAGCGGCGAGCAAAATTCTATCAGTCCTGGTAAACATTCTTTCAAAAACAGAGTCTAGTTTATGACACTAACTTTACTATTCACTTTTTTAGTTTATAAATCACTTTTTCACAAAAATATCTGAAACAAAAAACTAACAAACGTAAACATAACAATAATAATACAATACAATACTATACAATACAATAATAATAATAAATCACTACATTGAAATAACGTGTACCGTCAGCGGTACATGTCGCCTACGAATAAAAAAACTCCATCAACGCCGCCTACGGTACACACCCAAATTAAAAAAAAAAATAACTACCTTGGATGTAAAAATATATCATAAATACAGGAAATCATAACATAGATCATTCAAAAGCTTATTTTACAATAAATAGTTTCCGGCCCTGAAATAGATTTACCGAAACCACGTACGTGGCGAACGTGTTAAGATATCATAATTCAATTTTGGTTCTACAGAACATGTAGGGCCTAATGCCAGAAATTGTTTAATGTCTTTTGGGATGTACACCCTACTAATATTTTTAATCCAGTTATGCTTAGTTTATGCTTTAAGATTTTCTAATTTGTTTTGTTGTGTTTTACTTTACTATTGTGAAATATTTCATCATAAATAATAGCTTGTCTACTTTTGAATTCATTAAAAATTGTTTCGTTGAAACTATCAAATATTTACCTTTAGTGACTTTATTTGATTTTTATATTTGTGACTTTATTTATGATTTGATGTAATTTCATTAATCAGTAATTTTATACCCAACCTTTTGCTCAAAGATTTTGTCATGGCATTCCATGCCACGTCCTTCTGCAAACTTCTGTATAGGTAAAACTGCCTGGTTAATGTGCCTAGGTTAAAGTCCCAAATGTCTGGCAATTCGACCAGAATTTTGTTCGCGATTTTTCTCTTTTGTTAGTTTCATTTTTTTTAGTTTTACTAGTTTTAGTTTTGCTTTTAGTGCTTAATATATATATATATATATATATATATATATATATATATATATATATATATATATATATATATATATATATATATATATAATATATTATATATATATATAATATATATTATATATATATATATATACATATATATTTTATTTTCATTAAAAGAGGAATTTTATATAAAGACACCTAAACTAAAAAAAAGTAGGAAAAAAGAAAACAAGGTTTAGAAAAAAAAAACAGCGGTTGTAAATCAATTTTATTCTAGAACAAAATCAAACGCAAATCCTGAATTTAATTTGGGAATATATAGATTTTTTGTGTATATCAAGCCCTATAATAAATCTCGCGCTAGATATATGGGGTGCATATATTATGAAGAGTGGTATCCAACTCCAATAAAAATTTATTAGTTGATAAATAAATGACGAAGGATTTAAAACTAATATTAAAGTATAAATAAAAATCTAGTTGTAATTAATAATATAATCAATTATTAAATAATGATATAATATACTATAATAAAAAAACTAAAAGGAAAACTTACCCATACAACTCACTATACAACAGTCACTATCTAAATAGTCCCAAACTAAGATTACTAAGATGATTTTGACCAAAAAAAAGTTAATTTACGCAAAACTCTCGCCTATTCTATAATATCAAATTCGTGAGAAGATATAAATTAAGAATTAGGATGTGCTACCAAAGGTGGCACAAGGGTAAACTATATGGTGATTGGCCACCATCAGCTATTGGCACTTTATTGGTTTTTACATTATTTTAAGAATATAGCAAAATACACTGACCACTGGTATTATTTTAAGATAGTAGCAACCCCGTAAAAAAATTATCTAACTTTATTTTATTTTCCTTTTCTTCTTCTTCTGTTTATGTAGTAATGATTCTGTCTGTTTTTCAATGTGCCTCCAGTAAGTTCTGTCTTACTAATCTTCTTCCTACTAATCGTCTTCCCATTGTGAAACCGTCACTTGCCATCTTTACTACTCTATTTGTTGTCATTTGGCTATGATCGTTCCATTCTACTCTTCTATTTTTTACCCAGTTCTTGATGTTCTCTACCTTGCATATACGTCGTATATCTGTACTTCTAGCTCTGTCCCATAGTGTCTTGCCATCAATTTTTCTAAGTGTTTTCATCTCCGCTGTTTCTAACTTTCTTTTGACGTGACAACGTCTTAAATTAGGTTGTGGCTCGGAGTCATTCATGAAAAAGTGTAACGCCCGCTCACGTCTGTTACGATGAGTCACCGAACGAGAGAGAGGCCCGCCGGACCGGCGAATGCCTTGCGTCTCTCTCCCACTCAAACATGATCGGTCCGCTGCGCGCGCAGCACTAGAGAATTAGGCGCGTTGAATCGGTGCGTGCTTGTGTCTCTGTCTTTCTCGAGCATTCTTGGCGTTCAAGACACATTACAGCAGAAACACTTCCTTTCATTTCATATTTCTCCTATTATCGTCCTATCCTCAACAAAATCACTCAAATAGAAATTAGTTAAGTTTAAGTTTACATGTACAATGTTTTAGTAAACAAAATATATTTCTATAGTTAAAATTTGTGCAATTCTTATTTTCATTCAATTCCTTGTTCCTATTGTGCAATTTAATAATATTCATATCAATAAATATTCTACCGAGAAAAAGACGTTGTCACGTAAAATCTTCGCCCGTAAAACCGACTTTACAGGCAACCGATTTTTTTTGTCCTCTCTGTATCAGGTCGTGTTTCTGCCGCGTATGTCGTTATTGGTCTGAGAACTGTTTTGTTAATTCTGTTTTTCATTTCTTTCCCGATATTTTTATTTCTATATATTGTTTCATTCAGGCAGGCTACGGCTCTGTTTGCTCTATTTACTTAATCTTCCACTTTAGTTTTTATATTTATTTTATGCCTAGATATTTATTTTATTGTACTACTCAACCTTAAAAACTGCGACAGTTCTATCAGATAGTGTGCTGTGTATCAACATTTTTGGCAAAAATACTTAAGAATAAAAATACTTAAGACCGCCAGTATTGGAACAAACGATATGGATGGATGCATTGAATATGGTTAAGTCATACTTGCATCACAGGAAACAGAGCGTCAAAGTAGACGAAAGAAGCTTTTATTGTCTAAACATTTTGTCAGGTGTACCTCAGGGCTCAATCTTAGGTCCAATCTTATTTACTTTATACACCACCAATATTGGTACCTCCTTGAATACCTGTAAATTTCATCTCTATGCAGATGATACACAAATTTACCACTCATTTTACCCGTGGACAGAGCAAGTGCTATTGAGATTGTTAATCAAGTTATTACATCATTGATTGCTTGGGCAAGAAATCATGCATTAAGTATAAACTCTAAAAAAACTAATCTGGTGGTTTTTGATCCAACTAGGGTGTGTTTGAAGATGAGTAATATCATTGAAATAGTTGTTGATAATGAAATCATTAAACCTGTAACTAGTGCAAAAAATCTAGGTTTAACTTTAGATAATCACCTCAAATTTACAAAACATATTAACACCTGTGTAAGTAAAGCATTTCTGAGTCTAAGAACAATTTACCATAATCGCCGCTGCCTGTCATGCAAAGTAAAAAGAAAGTTCAGTATTATCAAAATTTAACTATGGCGATGTTGTGTATGGGCCTTGTATTAGTTCAGATGACAGGAGAAGAATTCAGATGGTTCAAAATTCGTGTCTCCTTCTGATCTGTGGTGTAAGAAGACACCAGCCTATTTCTCACAAATTAAAACATGTAAAATGGTTGAACATGGAAAAGAGAAGCTTTCTACATGCTGCTTGTCTTTTCCACAAAATTATCAAAAACTCCCTACCAGCATATCTTTTTAAAAAAATTATATACAGAACCGACATACATAATGTCAATACAAGATACAAAAATAAAATTACAGCTCCGCCACATCGTACAGAACAATTCAAAAATTCATTTACATATCAAATATCAAAAGTATATAATGGATTAGCTAAAGAATTAAAATTAAAATCGATTATATCTTTTAAGAAATCTCTTAAATCTAAATTGCTAAGTGACTAACACATGTGCAACTATTTGATGACCTGTTATGAAGTATGTATAAACTGTGTGATAGTTTTTGGACAATATTTAAATGTTAAATGTTTCTATTGGTTATGGTTTTTAATTGATTGTTACAGAACATGCAAAAAAATATACTATATATTTTTTTTCTCTTGCTTAAGATAAAAATCAGAGGTACTGATTTCTTGAAATCAGCACCAACTGATCTTCGGCATTTTTTCTTTCTTATTGTATTTATGCATATATAATTTATATATTTTGTGTATTGTATGAATTTGAAGGAAAAATAAAGATCTTTATTATTATTATCCAGATTTAGCCATACGGCTCACACTCCCTCTAAGGGGAAAATTCACTCATCCCAGATACCTACGGTATCAAAAGGATTGAGCTCTGGTGGGACTCTTTCCATGTTATCGAGTCCTAGGTGACTCGGTATGTCGGTGTATCTCCCAAAAATTTTCGTACGCATCTGGACGTCGAAAGTAACACAGCTTTCTGCATAATCTTATATAGATGTTCATTTAGACCCAGCTTTTTTATGTTTTCTAGGAGGCTCTTCGGGATGACTCCAGTGGTAGAAAGAATAATACGTATCGTCTGGGTACTTTCCATTCTCCATTGTCTCCTGATTTGTATTTCTAGATCTCTGTACTTGGCGATCTTTTCGTTGTATTTAACACGTAAATTATTGGTGTTGGGTATCGCCACATCAATAAGTGTTGTTTGCCTAGTAATTTTATTAACTAGTATGAGATCGGATCTATTATGGGCCACTGGTTGGTCTGTAAGCACAGTGCGGTCCCAGTACAGCTTGTAGTTGTCATTTTCAAGCATTCTATCAGGGACGTATTGATAATAAGGAAGATGGTCGGTTTGGATAAGTCCCAGTTTGTCAGCTAGTTCTTGGTGGATAATCTTTCCTACTGTGTCATGACGTTCTTTATAATCAGTACCGACAAATGCCTGGCAGCCACCGGTAAGATGTTGGATGGTTTCTTGGGCTTGGCATTCATATCGGCATTTGTCATTTTGGACTTGAGGATCTTTAACAATATATTTCAGGTAATTTTTAGTTGGAATAACCTGATCCTGAATGGCAAGTAGGAAACCCTCAGTCTCGGGAAACATCCTTCCTGATGTCAACCAATAGTTCGACGCTGTATTGTCGACATATTCTTGGCTGATCTCATTAAGATGTCGCCCATGCAGAGGTTTACTCATCCAGGCGCGCATTTTGTCTTGCTTAGACAGGTGGTTTATGCGCATTTCTTGTTTCTCCAGTTTAAGCGGTGTCGTATCATCTACTGCGCAAATTGCTCGATGTAAAGTAGATGTCTCAGCCTGTACCTGAAAATAAGTTCTTAAATTAGCAATTTGTTTATCCAATTGCTCACCTATATCCATAAGTCCTCTTCCCCCTTGATACCGCGGTAATGTTGTTCTCTCTACTGCACTACGTGGATGATGTTTTTGCGCCTTTGTGAGAAGTGTTCTTACTTTCCGCTGAAGACCCTCTATATCCGTTTTTGACCACTTTATAATACCAAATGAGTAGCTCAGTGCGAAACAGGCGTACGTATTTAATGCCTTAAACAAATTTTTACTGTTAAGATATGACCGATTTAGTTGTCTTACTCTTCGCACGAACTCCGAAGTTAGTTCAGTTTTCATTTGTTTATGGTCAATTTTCCGCGCTTGTTTTACTCCGAGATATTTGTACATATCATTTTCACCCATTGCCTCGATGTTTTGGCCATCTTGCATATCGAAACCTCCGGGCTGAACCTTTCCTCTGACTATGTTTAGAATACGGCACTTGTCTAGTCCAAAATTCATACTGATATCATTTGAGAAATTTTCTACAGTTTTTAGCATCTCATCTAGGTGGTTTCGAGTGGAAGCCATTAATTTTAAATCATCCATATACAACAGATGATTAAGCTTCGCTACAACAGTGTTGTTATTTTTGATGCTAAAACCTGAGTCAGTAGAGTTCAGCAGCTGAGATAGTGGGTTCATTGCTAGGCAAAACCAAAGTGGACTCAACGAGTCCCCCTGGAAAAGCCCCCGGTTAATAGGGATATCTTCAGTTTCGATATTAATTTCACCCGGTATTTGAAGGTGAATTTTAGTCTTCCACTCTGCCATTATATGCTTCAAAAAGGTCACGAGATTATCATCGACTTTATATATTTTCAATATATCTTTAAGCCATTCATGCGGCACTGAATCAAAAGCCTTCTTGTAGTCAATGAAGGCAGTAAAAAGGTTTCTTTTTTTTGGTGTATGCCTGGTTAGAAATGACTGAGTCGATAATAAGTTGTTCCTTGCAGCCCATGGACCCCTTAGCGCATCCTTTCTGTTGAGGCTCTATGATATTGTTCAGAGCACAATGTTGGTAGATACGCCGGGCCACACAGGATGTGACCAATTTGTACAAAGTTGGAAGACAAGTAATTGGGCGGTACTTTGCTGGATCTTGGGTGTTACTTTGATCCTTCGGTATTAGATAAGTGGTTCCCTGAGTAAGGGGTTCCCCGAAGATAAATCTAGAAAAGACTCAACCTGAAAATTATTTTTACTGATTCCTTTTATGATCCAAAAGTCTAGTTGATTAGGTAGATTTCTTGGATCGCTGGGCGAATAGGTTGGTTGGCCAGTACTTAAGTATGTTGACTGGTTATCTGATACCGCTGCAAGTAATTCGTTGTTCTTTGATGTTATGACCCTAAAAACCCATTGTATATGTTAAGCGTTCCAGTCTACATCAGCTATATATCTATTACCTAACGATCTGAGAAAATCTTGGTATTGTTCCATTTTGTTGTTATGTTTTGGCGGACAGTAATATGGCAGATATTACTATTGGCCCTATGTAGTCATGAACGCAAACTGTTGTTGTCTGTAGATAATCTCGTTTATATCCTTTCATCGTGAGATGTTTGATATTTCGTTTAATTATTAAATCAGTCCCTCTATGTGCTGTCCCATCTGGATGTTCTTCTTCCTCATGTAGCATGTCCTTTCGGAAGTTGGTTACAATCATAGCTATCTTAATTTTATTCACTGCCACCTTAAATAGCATGCTTTTATCAACACCATACCAATCTCGCAAGTTCTTCAACCATGAGGTTCTTCTTCGTCCTGGATTGCGTTTGCCTGCTATTTTTCCTTTCATGCTATTTTGTAGCATCCTTAATTTGGGACCTCTCATTACATGTCCGAAATACTACTTTCTCTGCTTGATGCTTTTTACGATCTCAGTAGTCTTGCTGAGACGTTCTAGTATTTTGGAGTTTCGAATATTCTCCACCCAGAAAACTTTTAAAAAATTTTCTATAGCACCACATTTCGAAAGCCCCAGGGCGATTTAGATCGATTTTATTCACAGTCCAGGACACGACACCATAATGTAAGACCGAGAACACGTAGCAGCGAAGTAGACGAATCGTCAATACCAATTTTGGGTCTCTGTTACATAACACCTTGGACATCCTTCTAAAAGCCGCTCTAGCCTGCTCTATCCTAGATCTAATTTTGCCGTGACTTTCTGCGTTACAATTTAATTGCTGTCAAGGTAAACAAGTTTATCAACTTGCTCAAGTTTGCTATTATTTACATATACAGACGGTTTTATATGCTGTTGTTTACTTATTACGAGTATTTTGGTTTTCCGTATGTTCAGATAAAGATCTTGCTCCCCTACAACTCTGAACGACACTATCAAGTAGTGTTTGCAGATCTTCTTGACTAGAAGCTAGCAGTACTGTATCGTCCGCATATCGCATATTATTGATGACTTCACCGTTCACAAGTATTCCTTCTTGTTTTTCAGAAAGTTCTTTTCTAAAAATTCATTCGGAGTAAACATTAAAAAGCAGTGGTGACAAAAGGCATCCCTGCCGTACTCCTCTTTTAATATTAAGAGCCTGTGATTCCACACCATCTAATAAAACTGATGTTGTTTGATTCCAATATAAATTTGCAATTATTCGAACATCTCTGTAGTCCAAGAAAACGTCTTTTAGAGCTTCGATCAATATAAAGTGCTTAACACGATCAAATGTCTTTTGGAAGTCAATAAAACAACAGCATATGTCTACAGGTATATCTCGACATCTTTGAGCAAGTACGTTTATTCCACACAGTGCCTCTCTCGTTCCAAACCCATTACGGAAACCAAACTGTATGTCATCCAGGTACTCCTCGCATTTATTGTAGATACGACCATGTATTACGTTCAAAAAAATTTTTAATAAGTGGTTTAACAAACATGGTTCTATAATAAGCACAGGTTTTTGCTGTTGTCTTCTTAGGTAGAGCTATAAACAGTGAATTAGACCAACCACTAGGTAGTTGTCCGCTCTTATAAACCATATACCATTTAATGGTATTGAAAAACGAAGTTATAGCCTCTAAAACATTGCTATCATTTATAAGCTTGTATATTTCAGTTGGAATTTCATCAGGACCAGTCGCTCTGCTATCTTTTGATGATTGTATGGCTTTTATAACCTCAGAGCGTATTATTACGGGTCCGTCGCAGTTAGTAATATCGGAAGATGAACTACTCCTATCGTCTTCGAATAGGTTCGTGACGTAATGTTCCCATTCTTTAAGTTTGTCATCTACTTCAAATATTACTTTACCATGTTCATCCTGTAGCAATGCAGTTTGTTTCTTATTGAAGATACCAGCCGCTTCTATATGTTTGGTATGATATTTTTTATCATAACCTGGTATTTTAAAATATTTTTTATTTGTACAATGTGTTTCACTTACAATCATTACGTCTAAATTTATTGCGCGTGCTTTCATAGTCCTTTAGCGTTCCAGTCAGCAATTTTAATTAGGTGAGTCATTTGGATATTTTATTGTACCAAATGTCTGAAAACAAAAAAGATATGTGGTGTATCCAGATAATCATATACAAGTAGGGAAAATAGTTTTACCCATTATTTGGTTCATCTTCTTTAATCAATTCAAGAAAATAGTTGGCGAAGAGAGAATAGAAATATTTAAAAAATTGATCAGTTTGACGAAGCAAGTCATGTTGAGTTTATCTTACTTATGCTAATTATTGGTATTCAACTATGGTTTGTTTTTTAACCAGGAGGAGTAAACTAAAAAGACAGATTCACACCCAAAAAAATTACTAGAAAAGTCACCAAATACAACTTCTTTTTTGGTTGATTATCTCGGTCTTGCAATAATCCAGTAATCAGTATCGGACAACCTCACACGTCGATTCTAACCTAACTTTGTTTATGTTTGAATAATAATTTTTTCCAATTCACTTCCATTATATATTTTTTTGTTTTTCTAATTACAAAAAATGTTATAAAGAAGTTAAAGGATTTTTAAAGTTTTTTTTATCACATTGTGGAAGAAAATAAATATTTATTTTATTTCACTTAAAATTATATTTAAAGTGGGTATTTCATTCTTGAAAAAGAAGCTGTGTACTATCTGTCGTACAAATGTTTGAACTTTTTCATCGTATGTTGCAAGGATATGAGGTAGACCGCCAATATTTTTAGGACATGTTACTGTTCTAGTCTGCTTATATTCCTTAATTGTTTTGTAAATAGTTGAATTCGCAACACCTAAAATTAGCACATTACTTTAGTAAGTCTTGATTTTAACAATAACTATTCTGCAAAACTAACCTGTTGCCTGTTTTATTTTTGCTATCATGGCTTTTATTTTCATTCCAGGATTATCAATTTTTATTTGTTTGTATATTTTTATAATGCATTGTTTTTCATTGGATGATAAATGTCCCAAATCTACTTGGCGTTTTTATGTGGAGAAGGATAATTACCACTAGTACTTCCCATTGAATCCATATTGTTATCTTAATAACACTAATACGTCGCTAAGTAGTTCTGAAAAAAACTGTTTTTTGTATAAATGCAAACGAAAAATCTAATAATTAAAGAAATAACGCAGAAAATACAAAAAATCGACGATATAAATTTTGAATTTTAATATTTCATAAATGTCATTAGTGTCAAAATGTCATAATTTAGTGGAGAAAACTCACGGTTCGTAGACTTACTACGGTTGCCTCTTCCGACTGGGGTGGGGATGCTGGAGGTACGTCACCAGAGTACACAAAAATACAAAACCCATTTATTATCACAGTTTGTTCGTGGTAATTATCTTTCAGTTTATTATTTTCTTTATTATTTATCATTTCGTAAATATCTCAGTTTACTTTATATTTTTGTATTTGAAATTTTGGTGTTGTTTTCTATAAAAACTGATTGTGAATGTGAATTATCGAAGAAACGTTATTTATTTTAGTTGTACATCGTACCTATTGTCTTTGTATCTTTTTATACCGTAGGTTAAAACTTTAAAATTTCATTATGTATTAACGTAATAATAATGTTGATGAAATTTTAGAATGCCAGGCACAGGTTATAATGTGAAGGAATGATATTAAAAAATGAAAAAAATAGTTATGTAAATCGGTAATTCATTTAATAGTTAATCCAGTATTGATGGAAATTCAGTATACGCGACAAATTTTCAGTGTAGAATGAAGACTGAAGTCCTAGATTTACGTAAATCCTGCATTAACATTGGATAAACGTTAAAAACTAGTTCTGATTAATTATAACTACCAAACTGCCTACATATCAACAGTTTTCCATAATTAGGTATTACAATCCACTAGACATCTTTATTTCATAACTATCTTTACTATTTTCCACACATCAAAGACATAAAAACGACAATTAACAATGTTGCGATTCAAATTACTGTACTCTCGTGACGTAATTTCGGGCTTAATGTTCATTGGTTAGTCGAAAGAGGCAACCGTAGTAAGTCTACGAACCGTGGAGAAAACTTGCTTGCGGTTGGACCAGTTACAAACAAGCATTACGGCGCGATAAATTTAAATTACTCCTGTTTAAAAAACAAACCATAGCCAATAATTAAAAGTAAGTGAAAGACATTGATATAAATGGCAAAAATATTAATTAAAATCCTTTAAAAATAATCCGAAGAAACCAAAACATATCATTAAGGCATCTGTAAGAGAAATTACATTAAAAAAAATTAAATTAACTGCATCCACCTTCTTAACTGGGAAATCACTCTATGCTTTGCCCAATTTGCTTAGTTTTTTTAAACCACTTGTCTTAATGGAATATCTGTCTTGCAATCTGGATAATTACTTTAAGGCTTAGCTTATTCGTCAGTTATTTGCAGCCATTGTAACTTCACTATTTTCACTTAAGTATATTGTTGCATAAACACATTTAATTTGGAATAAATAAATATAATAATTTGTTAACTATTTATCCTATCGCCTTGAAATTTTGATCACATTTTGAGCACCACAAGTCCCACAATATTTCGTGTAATACACATGTTCCAAGCTCATGTTTAAAAAAGTTATTAATATTTATAAAAAACCAAAATTTTTAACTTATTTTGCAACTTTCTAAGCAACAGATAAGGATGAAAATATTTAAGAAACGCAATACTAAAGGTTTTTACATAGCGTATAAGTTTCCTACTCAAAGTTTCAAATATTTCAAATCAAAACTAAAAAATCAAAACTTAAAATCGATAGCTGGAAACATATAGGTTCTTGTTATAGTGCTTCATACTACTCAAAACAACTGTCGTTTGCCTGTACGGTATCAGAAACATGGTACTTTTTGCTTATTTACCTTATGCTAAACTATATATTTTTACTTGCTAAAGAGAATAGTTACCAGGGAAATATTTAATTAACTCTTAATTAAAAGATGTTTTTAACAAACGTTTTTATTTTGGGGAAAGTTTAGTTTTTGGAAGTTGGCACGCCTACCAAAACAAAAGAACATTTTCTAGCTGTTAGAAGTTCATATTAATTATAGCTGATTTCATATTTATGAGTTTCATATTGTTTATGTTGCAGTAAATGCAAAGTTGATGTGAGTTTTTGTATAGTTTTATACGGTTATGGTGACATTTCTTATTTCAAAATGTTTTTGTGTATGTTAAAATTCAATATGTCAACTTGCAACGGAAGTGTGTTAATTCAGTGAATAATTTAAATTATGTATGTAGTATTGTTCTGAAGCTGGTTTCTTGTGGCATGTTAAAGTAATTACCATTTAAATGGGAATAAGCCACAATTAAAGGTTAAAGTACGTTTATTGACGTTTAATTTCCACTTCGGAAATTGTTCTCAAAATACAAACATTAGTAAATTAAACAAATTTTGATTTTTTGTGGTGAAATAATTCTTCTAATAATTTAATTTTATCTGACTCCATTTATATTGACAATTTAGACATACATTATACATTTTAAAGTAGACGACTTTAAAATGATATTGCCAATATTGTTGAGTTGCGTTCCTGAGACGACTTTACTTGTAAGATAGTTCATTCAATTACATGAAATCAACTTTAACTTGAGAATATCCATCAGAAAAAATCATAGCATGTAATTTGTCTTTAAAAAAAAACAAACACATGCCGTGATGACAGTAAAAATCCCCTGTTAGTGATTCCATAGTAAATTATGAGGAAAAAACTTAATGTTACTAATGTTAACTTAACAGAAAATAAGAATTTTCGCTTGTAATATGATAATTATTATTCGAATGTTTAACTGATGATTTACCAAGCAAAACGAGGTACCATTCAAAGAGAACGCTTACTGGATTGTAAGTTATCAACGGGAAAGGAATAGAAAAATGTCGCTTGTATTGCTAACGCTTAATATATGGCTACGGTATGTAATTTGGATATATCATTAGTAATATGAAAAGATAATAAGCACGTTACTATGCCCTCTACTTTCGCGGGCAAAGATCCTGTAGTCTAGTAAAACGCTTTGATAGAAAGGAAAAAAAGTATATCGAAGAGGAATCTCCCTTTGTTATACAAAAGTATGACTACTATATGGGTAGGGTTTATCTAATGGATAGCAATATTGGAAGATACAAAATATCCCGGAAGAGTAGGAAGTGGGACATTCAACTATTTTGTCACTTGTTTGAGCTTATAATCGCGAATTCATGGATATAATATGAGAGAGTACTTGCAGCTAGAAACGAACAGAAGACATCAATATCAACAGAAACAAAAACAAAACCAACGAAACAATAAGTTGGTTACAAAACAAAGAAATTAAATTGTGTAAAGATAAGCCTTAAAGCATATTTTTTAAAACGACTTATCAATACACTGATGATTATACAGAAGTAAGCATAAAAAAGGGAACAGGAGGAGAACCTTCAACTGGGTCACAGTTTGCCATGTATTTGGAACAATTGTGGTCTAAAGGAAAGCCAGGAAGTAAAACTAAAAGATATACAAAGTTATCTTCACTTAATTACCTTAAGTTAGCACGATTTATATACAAATCTTATAGCAGATAATACTATAATCGAGGATATAGACGGATTTAACGGAAATCCAGATTTCGAACCAGATGCGGATTGTTAATGTTATATTTAACAACAAAGAACCACGTGATTTTTTTCTTACTTAGTAGTTAATTTTTTAGTTGTTCGTTTGATTTTAGCATTAATATCCATAAGTTATAATAAACGTGTTTACTTTTGAGTCGTTTTTTATTATTTTTATATCCAAATAATTTCCTCAAATAAATAAAACATTTTTCTTGATTTTCTTAAAACTAAGTTAATGTCAGTTGGTTCCTTGTTGCAAAACGAGGTCCAATTACAATTGCACACAAAGCTTCATAATCTTTAAACCTTCACGTATAAGTAAAAATATTTTGACACGGATAAGCGGTTTCTATCTTGCCAAAAACATAGTTTTAAATTTAAATAAAGATTTCTAAGCGCCGCCGCCTGCCTGTATCGCCGTGACCGTACACACATATATTTTATCATTATAAAGTGATAGATTGCTCAAAATTCATTGTCCTTGTCAAAATATTCTTACTTGTACTATATTAAGTTTTATTAGCGATTAGAGATTAAAAAGTCATTTATACAATTGCAATTCATTTAGTATTTAGAAAAAAAAATCCCATAAATCACTAATTAACTTTTCAGCACGCGCAGTTTAATTTTGTGTATCAGTAGTCGCACACGGTCTACTACACCGGTCATAAAAATACTTCTCTAAGTACATTTTGTTTAAATTTTAAGAAAATGATCTATTGTTTGTAGTTTTTTTAACATTATTTATTATTATTGACATATTTTGTTTATCTAAAATGTTTATTCACGTAGCACAAAAAATAGTCCACAATTTTTGTAATAGTTTTATTTATTCTCTTTTTTACTAAATAAGTTACAATTAATTTAAAATTAGAACACATCAATCTTTAAAAACTGTCTTAAACAAAAATAAAACATTATTTTACTAAGACTTAACATAAAAATGTATAAGAGATGGCAAAAAACATAATAAAATAAGGCAGGAATGTTGTTGCAGTCATTGCAAATTAGATTTACATCTTCCAAACAAATATACTTTTTACATTTCTATTTTCTATTTTTTTTTTTTTTTCATCTATAGTCACCACACCTCCTAATTGCTTCCGGAGTTCTTTGAACTGACACGACATCTTCATCCAAATGAGCATCCAAAATCTCTTTTTGTCGATGGAAATCTCCTTCAGTCGAATCCTTATTGTCTTGGGGGTATAGACATTTTGGCTTCGATTCTTCTGGTGTTTGAACATAAGGGTAAATGCTAAATTTGTCAAAACTTCTCGTCAGGTCTTTGTGGAATTTGAAATGTTACAATTGTAAATAACAAAAGAATATATTGCTGTAACACTTAAAAGGCTGTACAAAACAACCATAGACCATCTTCTAGTACAACGCGCCACATCATATTGTGCGCATAATTTATGTACGGTATCAACATTGCTTTTTGCTTTAATATGCTAATATGATTTCCTGTTTTCCAGTTACAGGATCAACGTCATCTCCATGGTGCACAGTAAAACATAAAGTTTTTTTGTTTATATGACATTAGTGTTCCTGTTGAACCAAACCCAATTGTACTACAGCCAATAGGTCGTCCTTGATTATAAGAAAAATATGTATGAATATTTCTTCTATTTACTTTTATTAGTCCCAAGAGAGTTAAACCATTTTTCTAAGTTTACACTAAGATCAACGCTGCTGTACCAATTGTCAATGGTAACATTTCTCTTAGATCCGTAGAGATGTTGACAGGCCCGTTCCGCCACTTCTTTGGTACTAGTGTCTAGATAGCATAGACCACCCACTTTTCGTCCTCCAACTTTTCTCTACGGCCTCCAAACTCCAAAACCTCTCTCTGTTCGTCCACGGTTACGTATTACGAATGAGTAAAACATTTTTTCTGATTTTCGTTTCACTTAGTAAAATCTCTTATTGGCGCTAATTTATCCAAACTAACTCTATCATGCCTTGTATTGATATCATCAGTTCGCATGTACCTTAGTAAAGTTCTAAATCTCGTGATGTTTACTGTCGGTCAGAAAACCTCTATACCAGTGCCGCCCGTTTTCCACAAGTCTGTTGTATTAAGGTGACTTGCCTTTCTTACACCTGCAAGATATAAGAGAATTTTATAAATATTTGTTGGGTATATATCTCGATCGTGACTGAACTTCTGCTTTTCTGCTTTTATTTTTGTATTGGTCACATCACCAATTATTTGCAACACATCACTATCAAATAAATTGATATATAAAATAAATGTTTTCTGTCTGACACATTGTTTTGAACCTGGAAGCTTCAAAACAGTATTTTCACTTCGAGTTGTGACGTTCTTAGGGGTAATATGCTTACCCCATTTTTTTATTATCTTCGCCCAAAAAATATGGACCAATTGCAAAATCTGTCTCATCCTTTAATTTCTTATTTTCCTGCTCCGTATCGCTCCTCTCCAAGTTTTCTTCTACATAATCTTCTTCTCCCGATTTCTCTTTATCAACATACTGATCACCCGTCGAAACTTCTTCAAAAAGTGTTGAAAAGTATCTAAAAAGTAAAGTTTTATTATAAATTACTTACAAGTCACAAAATTCTATTAATTTTCTAGACGCACACGGTCCACTGCACCGGTTTTACAAATTACAAACTTACAGATCGAGCATCAACACTGCAATGATAGAGTAGACTCACCAAACAGCAGTGGCGTTCCAAAAAATACTTATAATTTAAATCAAATTGTTAAAGGTAGGTACACAATTTATTAAAAAATGATATAAGATTATATTTTTGGCAATGTTGTACTACATTTTAATATATATTATTATAATATATCACATACATGTATTTTCTGTATGTGAAACCATAGATAAGTATTACAGATTACAGTATTAATAAATATTATTTACAAAGATTGTTTTAACTTTAAAACCTTTACTTTTATAACATTAAGTAAGTACTTAAACGTCACAAAGTTAAATAGAAGAGTATACGAAATAATTGTAATAGAGTAAAAAAATAATACATAGGTACCATAAACCGCTCGCCTATTAGCATCGTATTGTTGATGAACTGTAAAAATCATTTAGATTTATTTGACTTTTTTTTAGTCAGTCTTTTTTTATTATAAGTTTTTATAAATAACTTTTTATTAAGATACATTATTTGTTATATTATTTATAATATACTGTTTAACAATTTATGTAAGCTATGTTCCCTTATAACTTTAAGGAAATCCTAATAAGAAGCTTATTTTATAAAGATATTTTCATTCTCAAACCGTGAGAGTCCCTTAAATTTCTAGTTTCAAACTATCGTTTAAATCCCTAACTCCGTAAGTTTCTTCAAACAGAACACACGACTATAAAGTCCACAAAAGCTCAAAAGCATTGGGGAAACTAAACACTTCAAAACGAGATGACGAAACTCATCTTTCTACCTGCGCGTTATAGTTAAAGGGCCTTCTCCATTTCAGCACGTGTCAGAATGATAGTTCTACCTTGTAATACTATAATCGTTAAAGCCCCTTAACTCATTTGCTCCATAATGGTGAGAAGCAGCCACTTGGATTAACCGTCAAAGTAAGGGAGTCCTAATTTAGGGAAACAGCCAGCGATGCTGCTGTAGGGAAGGGGCATGTATCGTTAATTGATTACACTTGTTCAAGGATAATGAGACCTTCACTTTGGGGTGTAATTTTTCAATTCAGCACTAGTCGCAAATCAATTATTTATATATGTATTAATTAGGTAAATTAGATTAAATATGGACATACTTCAAGTAGTTAACACGTATATGCATATATCGACTAACATTTCATGAAACGTATTTATAAACCAACTAGTAACTTTGCGATGCATGTGACGGATGATCCAGTCAATTGTCATCTACAGTCAGTCATTATATTTTTAAAATAATAAACTTTTTGCATATATAATTCTTTACTAAAAACTATAAGTTTCACACGAAAAGTTATATAAAGTTAACGAATCGAATAATTAAAAAGGTAAATGAATATACAGTGCATCCAAAGGGTAGAAACCCCCCTTTAATACAGACAAAATGCCCTCACTACCAGAATTAATTTTTTTTTTAACTTACTATATGATTAAAAAATAAGGCTCAGTGCAGTTTTAGCCAGCCACCTCCTCACCCCACCCCCTACCCCCAAAACCGTAATTTTTTTGTTTTAATATTTTTAGGTAAGATGAAATCAATTTAAAAATTTTAAAAAATTCACACGCACAGTTAAGGCTTCCACCAAATTTTCTATTTTTTAGAGATTCGTCGGTTGAAATTGCATAACCTAAAAATGCATTTTTTTTTAACAAAGCGTATAACATTTTTTTAGAGGTGGCGGCAGGTAAATTTTTTTATTTTGTTTATTTGATCAAAAACTAACTCTCATTTATTTTTCATTCATCATCTTCAAAAATCCGAAAAACTGTTTTTTAAGGGCTTTTGGAGGATTTACTTCATAATCTTATAAACTTCAAAACAGATTAAATTAAGGTTTTTTATGGGTTATGAATGTGTTTGAAACTAAATAAGGTCTTGGCGATATTTAAAAATTGGGAAAAACCTTCAAACCCACCAAAATCCATGTTTTTAACGGTTTTTAGAGGTTTTGGTGGGGTTAAAGATATTTATTGACATCGACACAACCCGAATTAATTTTCTCATATTTTTACTTTTTATGTTTTACTTTTTATGATTCAAATCCCTACATTAGGACGAATTTATTTTTTATTTTGGACTTGAAAATAGCGGGCGACGACTAGCGGATAATAGTTGAACTACAAAATAAATTTATAAATTATTACTTGGCTACTAAAAAATGGCGAACGGCAGAAAAACTGACAAACGTTAAATGGCAAAAAACGAAAAGTAGATTTGACAAAGGAAAAAGTAAAAAATTTGAAAGACTAAACGAAGATTTGACGGTTGCGGAAAAGAAGCCGACTAGTGGATACTACTAGTGGACTACTCTCGACACTGAGGAGTATGCGGATTGAGACCTCAGTGCCGTTTGACGGTTCTTGTATTTACACAGAACACGATACTGGTATGTCACGAGTGAGGGAAGTAGGCAGATTGACACCCCGAACTCAAACGGAACCGTATCCATCTTGAAAATTGCTCGAAAGTGGGTGCTGAAACGTCGAGATCGATTTTGATATATATATATATATATATATATATATATATATATATATATATATATATATATATATATATATATATATATTATATATATATATATATATATATATATATATATATATATATATATATATATATATATATATATATATATAAACTACTGGCTACTTCATCTATTTATTGAAGACGTTTCGCTTTCTGCTCAGAAAGCATCATCAGTTCATCTAAAAAGAACAATATGAAACCAAACATCCATAGAGAGGTTAAAAAAAAGTGTGTTACCTTACAAAGACATGTAGCAGTCAATGATGTTAAAAATATGAAAAAGCTTACGAAACTGGACATTTAGAGTTAAAGTTGTATAAAACAATTAATTGAAACTAGGTATAGTTTGCAATTTAACAAAATTAGCACAGCAAAAGAACATGTGATAAACATACATGTATATAAAAAAAGTTATTATAAAAACTTAAGTAAAAAACATTAAGGTTTATTTTAAAGTTTAAAGAACTAGAAAGATCATGAGAATGCACTTCCAACAATTTATTTAATCAATTAGATTTTAATTTTAACTTTAGGTAACATTATTGAGTTATTTAAGATTAATATAGTAATAAAGATAAAATGAAGTTACCCGTCTTAAGCTTACTGAATTTCGCAGGTAAATGAATTTACAGGTTTAACACCCACGCACACAACGTGAATAGATGAGGCCTTGAGGTCAAAATGACAAAAACAGCAAGGCAGACTACCAACCTCTATATAATAGGGCGGTATATTCAAAGAATGTGATAAATTTGGTTGACAACTTGTCGTTAAAAAGCCAAACAATGAAAGGAAAAGGTGGTTAAGATCACCATTTACCCTACAGTGATTGATTGGTTAGGCACTGGTTAGCCAGCCAACAGGTGAAGATTAATTCAACTTCCACAGTCCAAGGTTCAAAACATTTGGAACTGTAATGAAAAAGATTCTATGAATCAATTTCAGTTTAAAATTTTATCAAACAAGTTAATCAAAAGGAACAATTACTTTAATTATGTAAAAGTGATATTGACAAATAGTTAATAAAATGTAAGTTGATAAATCTAAGTTAATAAGGAAAGAATATTTTATTTTATTTTATTTTTATTTAAATTTATTATATGAAAATGTGATAAAAAACCCATTGTGTGACAAATTTTAAGTAAACAACATATTAAGCCTAATTCTGCAAAATTAATGCATGATAAATTTGGCTCAAATTACTAATGTCGGTTCTCTTATTGAGGGTATTTGGATGTTTTAATATTGAACACATGGGTTTTTTATCACATTTTCATATAATAAATTTAAATAAAAATAAAATAAAATAAATTATTCTTTCCTTATTAACTTAGATTTATCAACTTACATTTTATTAACTATTTGTCAATATCACTTTTACATAATTAAAGTAATTGTTCCTTTTGATTAACTTGTTTGATAAAATTTTAAACTGAAATTGATTCATAGAATCTTTTTCATTACAGTTCAAAATGTTTTGAACCTTGGACTGTGAAAGTTGAATTAATCTTCACCTGTTGGCTGGCTAACCAGTGACGTCATTAATATTATAATATATGATATTTTGGATTGACCTCGCATGCTTTGTTTTTTGTTGACAAATCAATCACTGTAGGGTAAATGGTGATCTTAACCACCTTTTCCTTTCATGGTTTGGCTTTTTAACGACAAGTTGTCAACCAAATTTATCACATTCTTTGAATATACCGCCGTATTATATAGAGGTTGGTAGTCTGCCTTGCTGTTTTTGTCATTTTGACCTCAAGGCCATATCTATTCACGTTGTGTGGGTGGGTGTTAAACCTGTAAATTCATTTACCTGCGAGATTCAGTCAGCTTAAGACTGGTAACTTCATTTTATCTTCATTACTATATTAATCTTAAATAACTCAATAATGTTACCTAAAGTTAAAATTAAAATCTAATTGATTAAATAAATTGTTGGAAGTGCATTCTCATGATCTTTCTAGTTCTTTACACTTTAAAATAAACCTTAATGTTTTTTACTTAAGTTTTTATAATAACTTTTTTATATACATGTATGTTTATCACATGTTCTTTTGCTGTGCTAATTTTGTTAAATTGCAAACTATACCTACCTAGTTTCAATTAATTGTTTTATACAACTTTAACTCTAAATGTCCAGTTTCGTAAGCTTTTTCATATTTTTAACATCATTGACTGCTACATGTCTTTGTAAGGTAACACACTTTTTTTTAACTTCTCTATGGATGTTTGGTTTCATATTGTTCTTTTTAGATGAACTAATGATGCTTTTTGAGCAGAAAGCAAAACGTCTTCAATAAATAGATGAAGTAGCCACCTTCTTCGTCTTTTATTTCTCCACTTTGACCGAAAAACCCTCCACTCTTCGAGTGTACCTTAGTTTATTTTGGATTGACGGTCGTACTCCTTTTCTCGATATATATATATATATACATCCCGCTATCCTTTAGAACTCTTTTCACGTTGCAGTAATTTAGCATCACCAAGAATTGGTATCATTTTCTATTTATAAATTGTGTATGTTCGTTTAGGGTACCTTTGTAGGCTTGGCACTGTTGTCGGTTTTTTAATATTCCGATTTTTTTTATATATTTAATTTTTACATCAAACCTACGTTTTAACATCGAGCGGTAAAATCACTGTATTTGGCATCATTTTAGAGCCAGTAGATGTTGCCGGTATTAATCCTTAAAATAATATTTTAGATACCTAAATATCGATCGGTTGTTTGGGTCAAGTTCGAATGACGACATTGAAACTACCTGCTCACAAGTTGCAGTCTCAACTGCAAGGTTTTTTTCTTCGTTTAGATGTTATATTTATTTAACCTAGATATTTTTGCCCAGAGAATCGTGTAGGGGAATATTTTACATAAATTTTAATTTACAACCTGTTTAGTCGAAGCTATCGATGAATAGTTTGAGATAAATATTATGGTTTTATGGGATTAAGGCCTTTATTATTGGTTGTGATTGTGATAATGTTTGAAATTTTGATTTCCATTCCGGAAATCGTTCTCAAACAACGTTTTTCTGTACAAAATGTGTATACACATGTTTACATAATTAGTACAATAAACAAAGCTATTGTAAAATAATAGTGGAAATCAAAACGTTAAATATTAGTTAATTAAAAATGTAATTTTCATCTCAATAACGACCAATAATTGTGGCTTAATCACATAAAAAAATAATATTTGATCGGAAAAAAATAATATTTGTTCACGGAACCTCGCTAAATAATTTGAAAAAAATCTTATACAGAAATTTAAATTCTAAATAGTATGAGGGGTAGCTGACGAAAAATTCGTAAAGACGTACAGTTGATTTTGCTTTGTTTTTTTAAACAATCTTAAAAGGCAAAAAAAAATAATTTTTTGCTTATAAAACGTTTTGTATACATTCTAAAGAAAAATAATTCAAATAATAGTTGTAGACCATAAAAAGTTTTTTATGTAGAGAAATACCAAATTTAAATACATAAATAATTGATATAATTCCAAAAAACCGTAAACTCTATGATATTATGTTTGTAGTAATTTATAAATAATGTTATTAACTTTGTTTTTGGCCTAACGACAGGCAATTATGGCAATTGATGAGTTATTAAAGTGTGCTAAATATCAAGCAGATCAAAAAATATTTTACAATTTATTCAATTTGTTTATGACAGAAAGCGATTATTTAAACAACTGTACTTGTCCAAACAGTATGACTCTACAAGTATTTTGTAACTTGCAATCGATTCTTTTCGCTTTTAGTTTTAGGGTATATTAAAAAAACTTTAACATATTATTAAATTTTTTATTAAAAACCAGTTTGAATAGGGGACTTTTTAGTTTTTAGACCACTTAACGTTTTTTCAGTTTCTTTGACAAGTGAGGATTATCTATTCGCTTATTTCTTAATATGGGCTATGAGCAATTATCTAGTCAAGTCAACACTATTATAGAAGTTACCCATACTTTTTTAGTAGTCATTCAGACGGTTCATCTTAATTGTCCCCATATGGAACATAAGTCCGAGAAAAGTCTTAAATTCTGTTTGTGTTGTTTCTTTCCAAAACGCAATCCTCGATTTTTCTGAACGACTTTGTGCAAATATTTCGTCAGAGTCAATCAGAGTCACTTCCACCATTCATTTAATCTACATCGTCCTCGCCAGATGCTTCTAACAATGATTGTAATTCAGCAGTGGTCAATCTACGTTTATATTCACATTTAGCTTTTTTAGATGTCGAAGGCATATTATTTACATCCATCTTTTTATAAATACTATAACTCACTTTTTCGGAGGTAATTAACAATTAAAATGTTCTACTAAAACTATCAACTTACGACTTCCAATACTATAAGGCCACTTGAGGTATAATACGTTTTTACTCAATAATAGTTCCTGTATAAGTAAAATTGTTTTTTAATGTGCTCCATTGAAGCACACTAGACATATTCCAGTTTTGCCATCACATTCTTCAGAGTATGTTTTAACTTTTTTAACTTTTCTATCTTCCTTTCTACTAGTCATGCTTCTTCTTAAAATTTTGTTACATCTTGTACACTTTCTTCTCTTTGTATTATCTACATCGCTTTGCCTGAGATGGTATTTTTGGGTGTAACTGTTCGTGAGGGTTACAACATTTCTTTATTTGCAAATGCCTTCGCGAACTCCAGTCTGAACTCAAGGATAGGTTGTCGCTTTTTTACGTTTTCTATTATTTAGCAACTAAGCATTTACTACTGCGGTATTAAATGCGGTATTAAAAATTAATTTAATAATAATTAAATGGGAAACTGAAATAATAGGAAAAATTGGAGAAGACCAAGCAGGGTTCACAGTAGGAAAATCATGCCTAGATCAGACGTACACATTAGAACAACTGATAGAGAAGAAAATGGCAAAAGGTAGACCGGTCCATCTGGCCTTTGTTGATCTAAAGAAAGCATATGACTCAATACCTAGAGTCAAATTATGGGAAGCAATGAATGATCTCGGAATCCGACAAACACTAATAAAAGCAGTTAAAGCACTATACAAAGAAAACAAAGTAGCTATTAAATGTGGAAATAAAGCCTACAATCCATTTAAGACGACAAAAGGACTTCTACAAGGCTGTGCTACGTCCCCTACTCTGTTTAAAATATTCTTGGAAAAGACACTCAAACCATGGAGGAGAAAGTGCGAAGGAATGGGCATACCAGTAAGAGACGAATACCTATACACCTTAAGTTTTGCCGACGATCAAGTAGTCATCGCACAAGATGAAGAAGATCTCAGCTTTATGCTCAGAAAACTAGAAGAAGAATATAAAAACAACGGAATGGAAATAAACTTAGAGAAAACCGAATACCTAACAACAGAAAACAAGGATATGAGAAACCTAGAGATAGACGAGGGAAGACAAATAAATGGAACAGATAAATTCAAGTATTTAGGAACCATAATATCGAACCAAGGAACAACAGAAGAAGATATAAACAACAGACTGAGACAAACAAGAAACTGTATAAGACAACTAAACTCAGTGTTGTGGGATAAGAACATTACGATAAAGACAAAAAAGAGAATATATAACACCCTGACAAGAAGTATCCTGACATATGGGTCCGAAAACTGGACAATAAACAAGAGAAATAGAGGTAGAATAAGAGCAGTAGAAATGGAGTTCCTGAGGAGAAGCTGTAGACTTACAAAAAGAGACAGAATTGAAAACGCAGATATTAAGCGGAGAATGGGAGTTCAATCAGACATAATCGACTATATAGAGGAGAAGAGACTATCCTGGTACGGCCACGTCAGAAGAGCGGACAGAGGACGCTGGATAAACAAAATCACAGAATGGAGCCCGATTGGAAGAAGAAAGAGAGGAAGACCCCGAAGGTCATTCAGAGATGAAATCGACGAGGCTATGGAGAAAAGAACCCTGCGAGATGGAGACTGGAATGACAGGGAAAATTGGAGAAAACGGTTGAGTGAAGGAAGACAGTGAAAACTGTGGAAATCCTTAGTAGTAGTAGTAAATATTAATTCCACTGCCACTTTCCGGTACCACTTCAGAATTTTGCGTATTGGGCTTTGGTAAGAAGCCACTTAATCACTAAAATCAACACTCTTTTTCACCAAGTTATAATCGAGAATAGTTTGTGGTTTTAGTACTTGTGTATAATTTTTCTTTTCATCTGATTAAACCAAGATATAACTATTATGTTTAAATGTTGTAAGGATTAAAACTGGTCTTTTGTCGACCCATTTTATTACTTGTAAAATCAATAATGGGGTTAAGTTTCATCGTGAGTAACTGGTTGCAATTTTTTTAATCGAGATTTTGGTTTTACATGTTTTTATAGTAAAACATCTGCACATGAATAATTCGTTTCTTGAACAATGATTTCAATTCATCGACCAATAGTCTAAAATAAGGTTTTATTACGTCGTCCGGAATATTATAAACTGGTTCTTTTTCACAAATATATTGGAAATATGGTTTACATTCTATATTTAGAAAAATCTTTTACTGCAACTCTTGTTCCCATAAGACCGTATGTTATAAATAAATATATTCCTATAAGAATTATCTTGAAAGATGAAAAAAATACAATAAAAAAGTGCAATATTAAGTGTTATTTAAAAAATAATAAGTCATTCACGGGCGTACAGTTAAAAACAAAAGTTTTCAGTGTTCTATTGCTTGATTATTATTATCTGGTATTCTGAAAATGTTGACATTTTTTCCTGGTCTGATCTCCCTCAACTAACGTCATCTTTCTTAATTGGTGGGTTGTATTGATCAGGTCTCTTTAAGTGTTTTGTTGCTATCCATAGTAAATGATCTTCTTTAGACAATGTACTAATGTAGTGTTCAAATGTGGCATTGCGTACATCATGTAGCGCTCATCTTAATTGTCTGATTATCTACCTCTTGCTCTTTATTTTTCGACTATTAGTTGTATAATATAATTCGGAGTGTTATTTGTCTTTTCTTGATTTGGAATTGTTAATCGTGTAGCTCCATATGAAATAGTAGGAGATGAAAACGGCAGCATATTCATCCATAAAAAAAAGGAAACGCGATAAACATATCTGAAACAACTGTTTTATGTTATAAGAGATGAAATAGTCCGAAATTACCAAAACAGGTGAACAGGGCACTATAAAGAGGAAGTAAAATTAGCTATGAAACAGTTTGAATGAGAAAAAGAAGTAAGCTTAGACCAAATACCAGCAGGAATTATTCAACTGAAGAAAAAAATTAAATCGATAACAATATTCACTCCATTTACAGAAAAGGCGGTGACCCGCAATTATTTTAAGAACTTCTTTAATAGCCTCCAGTCAACAATTTCCTAACCATGTTTATAAAACGTACGGAATGCACTGTATATACTAACCCAAGTCGTCAACATACTTGTTGTTGCAGTTTTATGTGCATTTATGTTTTATTGCATGTATTACGATCAACTTAAAGGTTATACACGACTCCCCTTGTATAGGTACACAGGCAAGCACATGCGGGAGAAAAAAGATTTGTCATACCGTTACATTATGTCAAATTTTAACGTTGAATATTTTATGGTCCCCTTTGGGTTATAAAACGAATGATCGACTTTTTCTCGCACAGATCCCTGCTATGTAACTTTACAAAGCGAGTTTGCTGGGTATTAAAGAACCGTCTATGGCATCATATAATTTTACGCTAATATTTCACGTTCTGCGACGCATTCCACGTTTGACACATTGTCTTTTTTAGTTTTCTGTCATTCTATTTGTTAAATCCTATCTCATTCTCGTCACAGCGTCAAGGAGCAGTAAATGTGTATACTGAACGGGAGGCATATGTCTAACAGTGAACGTTGGAGATTTTTCGAGTTTATCATATCTTCTTCTTTGAGTGCCTCTGCTATCGGAGATTGGATATCATTAGGGCGATTCTAATTTTATTTACTGCTGTTTTGAATAATTCGTTAGTGGTACAGCCAAACCACTCTCTTAAATTTCTCATCCAGGACATTCTTCTACGGCCTGGATTTCTGCGTCCTTGGATTTTTCCATGCATTATATTTTGTAGGAATGTGTACTTTTGTCCTCTCATCAGGTGGCCAAACTATTTAAGTTTTCTCTTTTTTATATTCAGTATAACTTCTGGATCGTTATTTATTCTGCGTATTACCTCTTCATTTGTAATTTTATCCACCCGACTTATTTTTAGTATACGGCGGTAGCACCACATCTCAAAGCTTTCAAGATTTTTAACATTCTTCTGTTTAAGAGTTAATGCCTCAACAACCGTAAAGCAAAGTACTGAATACATACTAAGTAGTTAACTAAAAGTGGACGTATGCAAAGAGATGTATGACGTAATCGTATGGTATTCGCTAATAATCCTGTCACGTAATATGCCACACACTTCTGTGCGTTAATTCGTTTACGCAACTAAGCCTCTTTTGACATAACATATATAGGAGCAAAGATATATACCTATAGTCCTTTTAGTGTTGATGTATTTGATTTGTACGTCGTAGTATTCTATTAGTTAAATGGTACCATTTGAGGTACTTTACGTCACGATTGGACTTATAGGATCGAAGATACATAACTAAGGCCCTTTTGCCAAGCTACTCTATTTAATTTTTATATCTCATTGTATTATATTAGTTAAATTCTATCATTTAAGGTACGAAACGTCATGATTGGACTAATAGGACCGCAGATACATAACTAAGGCCCTTTTGACAAGCTGATGTATTTTATTTTTCTATCTTATTGTATTCGATTGGTTAAATCCTATCATTTGAGGTACTGTACGTCACGATTGGGCCACTAAAAACAAAGATACGTAACTAAGGCCCTTTTGACGTGATGCTGTATTTGATTTCTATGTCATTGTATTCTATTGGTTAAGTGCTATCATTTGAGGTATCGTACGTCACGATTGGACTAATAGGACCGAAGATAAATAACTAAGGCCATTTTGACATGCTACTCCATTAAATTTTTATACCTCATTGTATTTTATTTGTCAAATCCTTTCATTTGAGGTACTGCACGTCATGATTGGACTAATAGAACTAAAGATACACAACTAAGGCCCTTTTGACATTGTTCTGCATTTGATTTTTCTATCCCATTGTATTATTTATGTTAAATCCTATCATTAGAGGTACTATACGTCACGATTGGACTAATAGGACCGAAGATACGTGACTACGGCCCTTTGGACATGTTGCTGTATTTAATTTTTTTATTTTATTGTTTTTAATTGGTTAAATCCTGTCATTTGAGATACTGTACGTCACGATTGGACTTATAGAAACGAAGATATATAATTAAGGCCTTTTTGACATGCTGCTATATTTGATTTTTCTGTCTTATTGTATTTTATTGGTTACATCCTATCATTTGAGGTGCTGTACGTCGCGACTGGACGAATTGGAGCGAAGATACAATAGGTAGTTGCAATATATCATAACCCGTTACTTTTAACCAAACATGATGCCAGAATGATTTGTAGATGAAAAAAATATATATATATTCTTAAATTTACTATTTCGTCGTGGGTAATATTATATTCAACAACGATGCCAAATTTCTGATGCTAAAATGATTGATAATGAAAGTGGGATATACATTTTCATGTATATAATGGCAGCGAGTAAACGGTAAAACCCTGAACTAAATATATATAATATTTTCACTGTACCATCATTTTAGACTCAAACATTTTCTGGAATAAACTTATATAACTCAGTAAGGGATAAAAAGAGAAAGCGGATATTTTAAAATACCAACACGGTATCAAGACTCTAATCAATGAGATGGTTAAAATTCTTGTAACAAGTACGGGAAAACAGTTATTAAGGTCTTGTAAAGTAGCGTCGATATACAGATGCTACTTTGCAAAACGATGCTAAATTGATGGTAAAAGCATAATGTATCGATGCGAAAATGATAGTAGGATGTATATATATATATATATATATATATATATATATATATATATATATATATATATATATATATATATAGATATATATATCATCATCATCATATGCAGCTTTATCAACCGTTTCTATTGCGCCCATATTTTTCTATCTTGTGCTATTCGAGACCACGTTGTTCCTGTTAATTTTCTTATATCATAATCCCATCTGAGATTCGGGCGCCTCTTTGGTCTCTTAGCGTTCCTGGGGTACCACATAGTTGTTCCTAGTGGTCCATCTGTTGTCTGTTCTTCTTGCTATATGTCCTGCCCATTGCCATTTCAGGGATTTTATTCTTTGGATTACATCAGTCACCTGGGTTTGCCTCCGTATCCATTCAATTCTTTTACGATCCCTATTTGTTATCCCTAGCATACATCTTTCCATTGCTCTTTGAGTTACTTGGAGTTTCGACGTTATTTCTCTCTTTAATATCCAAGTTTCACATCCATATGTCAAGACGGGTAATATGCATTGATAAAATACTCTCTTCTTGAGGTATAGTGGCATTTTGGACCTCAAGACTATGGAGTTTCGTCCGAATGCTGACCACGCTTGTTTTATTCGTCTGTTAATTTTCCGGAAGTAGTGATCCCGATTTATGTATGAGCTGTCCCAGGTATTCGTCTACTACTTGTAGCAAGGTTTCATTAATTTTTATTTCCACGTTGGCGATCAGATCATTGCACATTATTTTAGTCTTTACTAGGTTCATTTTTAGGCCTACCTCATTGCTGGCTGTATTAAGGTCATTAATTTGTAGTTGTAATTCTTCAGAAATTCTAGCAATTAGAATGATGTCATCAGCGAATCTGAGATGGTTTAGGTATTCTCCATCTATACATACACCTTGGTTGTTCCAGTCTAATTTCCGGAAGATATTTTCTAAGGTTGCAGTGAAGAGCTTAAGGGATATGGTGTCTCCTAGTGGGACTCCTTTCTGAGTGGGAAATTCTGGGGTATTTTCATACATGCTTACTCTAGCTGTAACCTATTTGTATATATTTGCTAGCGTTTCGACATATGGTTTATCTACTCCTTGGTCGACATGAGTATACGGAGTCAAATGCCTTCTCGAAGTCTATGAATGCTAGCGCCAGTGGTAGATCATATTCTTTTGTTCTGCTCATTACTTCTCTTAATGTTTGAATATGATCCATTGAGCTGAAGCCACTTCTAAAGCCTGCTTGCTCTAGGGGTTGTGCAGCGTCAAGTGTGTTCTGTATTCTGTTGTTAATGATTTTGGTGAATACCTTGTATAACACAGGCAGCAAGCTGATCGGTCTATAATTTCTAATGTCTTCCTTGCTACCTTTCTTATGAATGAGGATTATGTTGGCTGAATTCCACTTTTTCGGAATATATCTCGATTATATCTGTGTTATATTTAGACAGTCTGTGTATATCTTTGCTAGGATTTTCCAAGTTGTTTTACCAGCAATCTTTAGAAGTTCGGCTGTAACACCGTAATTACCGGCTGCCTTGCCGTTCTTCAATATATATATATATATATATATATATATATATATATATATATATATATATATATATATATATATCCGTCGTTTGATTTGTTGTATATTATGCTAGTTTATTTTGTAATCAGTTATAGGCCGTTTTCAGGTCAATAAAGCAAGTATATCTGTTATCATCCATAGTGTCATGTAGTGTTTTTTTGGTAGTAAATCTATTTATATTTATAGTACCCTATGATATCTCGTATGTCCCTATACGTTAAATATTAATGAAGATAGTGTATAATACCCTTTAGTCGCCTTATTTGTTTTGTCCTACTTAATATATTCGTTATTTCCTCCCCTTTCATTTGCTATGTCGCAGGTTAAGATTCGTTCAGTTGTTTATTTTGTATATATTTCGAAATATAGCTATGAAAACTACCTGATTCAGAAATAACGTCGAAACTGGAACGGATGAGCAAAGCAACAAAAGCGTTCCCCATCACTGTGAGTCGCAACTAAAGATGGCACAATATTGTGAGAGGGATGACGACAGTCGGTCAGTCATAAATAACGTCTTCTGGTGCCATCTCGTATCCACTTCTTGCACTATAAAAAAGACAGTTTTATTGTCTTGTAGGAAATTAAATTTTACGTTTGGGTATAGTGTTATGTCAAGTTCGAAACATTTTAAGTTGTGACTCTATTGTATGTATGTATGTATTATTAGTGCGATATATTAGTTTAATTTTTATTCTAGTAAACTTTAATTTGTTGTAGAGTAGTTCAATATACAATTATATTAAATATATCTTAACATTTCAAAGCCGTATTTCAATTTGGTAATCTCTTGCACTTAATCTTACTCACTTTGTAAACTTAATATTTTTTGCTTTTAACTGCCCAGAAATAGCTATACAATTTATCATAGTACCTAAACCAACCAACTTGATTATTTGCTTACTAGGACGGCAACAAACCTCATGTGATTTTTTTATATACGTACTTTTTACACTTTTATTACCAAAATTTATATTATATTGTATGTGCTGTGATTTATATAAAATATATTTTATATTTGTATTGGTCGTCAGCAAATCAAAAAACATTGAATGAGTTTCATACGGATTGTATATCCTATGAAATTTTTAATGAGCGAATATATTTTGCAATCTGATTTAATTGTTAATTTGTTTTTGTATGCCTAGCTAATATTGGAAATGTTTGAATATTGGATACTTTAGACTAGTACTTTTAAATTAAATTTCTATGTACAAATACCCTGTTGGTCTACATAATAATTAGCGAGCCGTTCATAAAATAAATTACTGTTAATAAAGTAGAGTGTTGAATTTTATATTTTCTATTTCATACAATTTCGGTTCTCTCTTTTTAGGAATATAATTCGTCGATTTGTTTTCTCTTATTGTCGGGCTGATATTAGAATGGTTCCAAAACACAGGAGATTCATTATATATGGACAATTTTTATTACAGTGTTCCGTTAGGTCAGAAACTACTTGACCAAAATATATATGTGACCGGTACTCTTCGGAAAGGACGAAAACAAAATTCTAAAATCGTTGTTGACGCAAAAATTAAGAAACAAGAAATTGTTACAAAATATCTTGGGGGAGTTGCAGTCAGTAAGTGGCGAGATAAGGGAGAAGTGTTATTTCTGTCAACAGAGTTTGAGAAAGACATGATAGAGATTAAAAATAGAAGGGGACATATGGTCCAAAAACCAAAGGCTATTGCTAAATACAATGATAATATGGCTGGCATAGACCGTCAAGACCAAATGCTGTCATATTATTCAAGTCCTAGAAAAACGTTAAATGGTACAAAAAACTTGGAATCCATATTCTTTCTATTATGTTTTTCAACAGCTACCTCTTATTTAAAAAAGCTACTACAGAACAAATGTCATATTATGACTCTTGTTTACAGGTTATAAGAACACTGCTCTTAGAAAAAGTATTACCTCCTAAACACAAAGTTGATACAACGCATTTGCCAAGTAAGTTGGACAAGACTCATAGTAAAATATGTAGTGTATATAGCAAGCAGCAGGTTCGGAAGAGTACCCAATACTACTGTTCGTCATGCGACGAGAAACCAGGTCTGCGTTTGCAGAATTGCTTCAAGGAATACCATAAGAATATATAAATGCACTCCATAAGGCATTTTCTTATATTTTGTAACTTGTTTTATTTTGTTTTTTTCGGTCACAAGAGATACCGCTGTTGTTAATACATTTTCTGTCGAAATTATGTTTCTGTTTTATTCGATTAGTATTTAAGCTTATGAAATTCGCCCAACACACGCTGTGTGTCATCGGCCCTTTATGTAAACTTTCATGCGAACGGCCGACAATACACAGTGTGTGTCACTTCTCTAAATATCTTATCTGTGTATTAGTGATAAGCTGGTGTCAACAAAATATATAAAAAAAACCATATGTTTAAATATAAAGTTGATTTATTTTTTGGCACCTGGCAAACATTTAACATAACTGCCGGCACTGAAAGTGTTAACTTAGTGGACGGGATCAGTAAATACACATCAAAGGTTAATTTTCTGGTGGAGTAGTCATGATTATGTCTTGCTAGAAAAATATGTAGGTGTTTATAAATTAAGCAAACAGTTTCTAATATATATAAAGAGGAAAGAGTTAAAATATCGTGATTTTAAAAGTAGCTTCTGCAATGTATCTATTTCTACTGAGGCTAAAGAGATACCGTATTGCTCTTTTTTGTATTAAAAAAAAAATAGATTGGGCAGCTGTACTAGAACCCCAAAAAGGAAGACTATATCAAAGATGGGACTCAAACAAAAAAAATCTAATTTGGAAGATGCTAAATTGATTTCCTTTGAAACAGATCTTATTGCATAGAAGGCTGAGGCTAGTTTCTTACTTAACAAATCGATATAAAGGAACCATTTAAGATTGCTGTCCATAAAAATATTAAGAAATTTTACATAATCAACGATACTCATCTGGCTGTTATTAAGAAACAAGGGTTGAAGAGCTCATTTATGGGATAATGCTACTATCCTATCCATCGTAAAAGAGAGTAAATTAAGGGCGGACCAGGTTTTTATTTTAAGTAGATCAGGACTTATAGTTGCATGAAAAGGTGTAATATTTCTGTATGGAGTTCCTCTAGGTGATACTAATATTATTAGCAAAAAGAAATTTTTTTCCATAAATTTTTAAGTAAGTGACGTTATTTATAAAGATAAAAAACAGTAGAGTACCTAATACTGAATCTTGCGGTATTCCACATAAAACGCTTTTGTGACTAGTCAGTATCATTTGCTCCAACTAGTTGTTTCCTATTCCTTAAGTAACATTGGAACCAGTTTAAAGAAATGCCTCGAATTTCGTAGAAATTTAGTTTTTTTATCAAAATGTCGTGATTTACAAAATCAAAAGCTTTGGCTTAGTCACAAAAAACAGCGACAGTGTAAAGATTACTGTTTAGTGCTTGGTATACCTTAAGTAGTACAGAAAACATAGCATCACTGGTATATTTAGTAGATAAAAAGCCGAACTGACTTTGTAATAAAATGTTATTTTTTACAAGTCTCTTAATAATTATCGATAGGACTGGTAGTAAGGCAATATGCCTATAGTTGCAGACATTCGATTTTTCACCACCCTTATGAAAAGGAATATTAATTGCCGTTTTTAGCCCTCCACTAGGCCAATTTTCTTCTTTTTAATAGAAAAATTCACAGCTTAATAGGTTTTGACATAAAAGAGCCAATTATGATATTTATTTTGACCGAAAGTATTTTGTAGCCACCGAGGAAAACAAATATAAAATATTTCCCGGGCTTGCCGGGAAAGTATACATACATATTTACATCAAGATGCACATTTTCTTACTTTATTTTATTATAAAGATAATAAGCAAATACAATAAACATAAGTAAGTAAGTAAAAATGAAAAATTAGTTGCTTTTGTGAAATGCAAGAAAACAATTATTTGTTGAAGAAAAACATAAATTAACTTGACATTTACAACAAAAAACTTGAGTTTCTGATTTGCAGCCAGCTAGCTTGCCTGTTTTTTGGATCCATTCTATCAAGAAAAGTTGGCCAGTGTGATGTATTTTCGAAGCGAATATAGTCTCCAAACTATCTTTTTAAATTCATCAGACGCGGTATCAATATTTACTGCTTGTTCAATAAACCCGCCATTGTTAGGTAGCATTTGGAGACCCTCGGGTAATGATGACTTTTCTCTCTTTTCATAGGCTTTTGTTCTAGGTAATTAGCACTGCACTCTGTACTTCCTGCTTAAGTGGATAGTTGAACATCTCTGGATTCCGTTGCTGCTGCTATTGATGGTTAAACATCTTCAGATTCCGTCACTGTTGCTGATAAAACACCTAGTGTTGAGGCTACCAATATATTTTTTGATGTTGCTGGTTTAGGTGAACATTCTGGAGTCGGTGTCATTGGAAAAAAACATCCAGTTACATTCAGATCTAACTCTGTAGATTTCGTAAGAAATTCGGTCGATGATAGTCTGCATATCTGATACACATTCGTTAATTACATTTTCCTTATCTTTTGTAAGTTCACATCACTTGATGGAATATCGTCATCAGTTTCAACCAAGTAATTGGAGTCGTCCACAAACTCGCCGTAGTCTTCGTCATCGTGTTCGGATTCTTCTTCCGTCGTAATAGAATCCATCATTTCTCTAATTTCCTCTTCAGTCATTTGAGAGTAGTTAATTTTGGACTTACGCCACATATGATTGCTTCTTTTAGAAGACATTTTGGATAACTAAAACAAAAAATAATACTCTAAATCCCAAAAAATCGATGTGTCTGATTTGTAAGAGAACCGAGAAATTCATGTAGACAGGTAACACCGTCTTGAGGCGGTTAATGTTCAAACGCATTTTACGTCTTTGATATAAATTTATACCGCAAATTATGTAACCTACACTAAAATATATATATTCATCCACTTACCAATAATTTTCTAGTATTGAATTTCACGAAAACAAATACTTATAATATTCGACTAAAGTGAGGTTCTGCACAAAAACAATAAATTTGACCAACCGCTACACAATTTCAAAGTCAACTACAAGTATACAGCATACAAGTATACTCAGCGGTATACGACCAAAGGCGGGACTACATGCTGCAGACATAAAAATAGCCGGAAGAGGTTATAATGACAATAGAAGTTAAGCGGTCTGGAGGCGGTCTTGCCTGCTAAAGGGTTAAGCAGTCTGAAAATATATCTTTCCAGTTCAGTTCAGATTTATTAACTGGTCGTATAAAGAATGAATTCGAGACTTTTTTTAAATTAAGGAGATAGGAAATAGGATCTTGTTGTGACAAAATAGTTTATGTTATATTTTTACTGAGAAGGATGGGTCGAGACAAAAAATTGTTGAGAACAATAAAAGTACGCAAGACTGCATACCTTGGACACATACTGAGAAATGATAAATATAGTCTTCTGTAGGGTAGAGTCTATGGCTAAAAGGGAATAAGTAGAAAGAGGAAGTCATGGCTGCGAAATATTCGAGATTGGACAAACATGACTGTCGACGAGTTATTCCACGTTGCAAAAGACAGAAACTTTTAGAAATGTGATCGCCAACCTTCGTTAATGGGGAAGTCATAGGAAGAAGAAGAATATTTTTACTCAAAATAACGAAGTGTTCATTTAAATTTTCAGGGTTGGAAAAAGAAACGGTTTGAGCTGTGTTTGTTTTATTTCGAAGATCGTTTATTATGGACCAAGTTTCTTTTGCAATATTTTAGAACTTTCCAGACGATTATAATAGTATGATTTTTTTAAACGTTTTGATAAGTTTTAGATATGTTCCTCTATAATTGGAGATATATTCAGTGACAAAGACGTTGGTAGTAAATTTCTTGGTGTACAGTAGTAAACGCATTTTCTTGGTTGATATGCGGATACCTATGGTAGTCCAGGAATTGTAATCTATGACTTAATTTGTAATTAAAATAAATGCCTTATTGAAAATATAGACAAGCCTATCTGCAAAATCACTAAAATTATAATCCACGTTTACAGAAAGAAACTGTCACCAGGAAAGTGGTACAGCTTTTGGAATTTATTAAAGTTCTGAGCGGAAAAATCCTACCTAAAGGTTGGGTTTTCGAGGATGGTTTGGTAAGAGTGTTAAACTTGGTACATACCGCTTCATGATCAGATATTTTTGCATTAATAATTATAAAGCGTACATCAAGGGGTGAAAAATCTGAGACAATATAATCATGGTAGATGTTATTTTAGTAATTCTTGTAGAAGAATTAACGTCCATTGTGAAACCATACAATTCGAATATATTGACCAAGCATAATTGGGTAGCACAAGCAACAAGCGTAATTTAATATTCAAGTCACTGTCTAGAATATTTCTGCTTCTATTGGGCAGGTCGTCTAACAAATTTAGCAGGTTCTGAAAAAATAGTTCCGTGGAAGAATCGGGTGATCTATTAATGCAAAGAATTTTTAATTTAAGATTCTTATTGTAAACCAATGAAAACCCAAAATAAGTTTCATTCAACAGAAAGTTATATTTTGGTATAGGAGAGAAATCATTATTTGTAGAAAGAGTTAGAGTGCCACCATGAGCTGAACTTGGACGATCATCAAAAAAGGCTTGTTGACTTCGAGCCAGTGTTCTGTAACCACAACTATTAAAGGAAAATTCTAATTTATTAAGAAAAAAAAATTTATTTGTTTTATATTTTATATAACGAATATTAATAAGAACCATGCTGAAGTTCTTATCACTAAAATAATTTAAGGTTTCTTGTCCCACAGAATACATCATCATCACGTAGCGCTACAACTCTGGGTGGGTCTTGGCTGACTGTACAACTTTTTTCCAATTTGTTTGGTCTTCCATCAACCTAGGGTCAAATGGAATGTTCATTTTCCGGAGATCTGCTTGGACGTTATCTCTCCATCGCATTCTGGGACGACCGAGTGGTCTTTTGCCTGTGGGAGTCTTCTCCCATACCAGTTTTACAAGTCTCTCGTAATGCAGTCTGTGCACGTGGCCTGCCCATCTTAGTCGCTGTGATTTAATTTCTTGGACAATATCGGCGTCATTGTAGAGTGCTTTTAACTCGATATTGTTCTGATCTTATACTGGTTTGTGGTGATGTCATGGTGATGTCCGAAAATTTTTCTAAGTATTTTTCGTTTAAAGCCCACAGAATACGTTGTATTATTAACAATAAACATTAAAAATTTCGTTTTGAAGAGACGACGAAATACTAGCTTCGGCGACTTTTCCTTAATTTTTGCAGGTGAATAATTCTTTCCGTAGGGAGAAAGGAACTTAAAACAGCAGAAACTAAAAGCAGCAAGATCAGCTTCCACCTCAGTTCGACCAATTCCATAGGCATCGTTAAATTCGAGAAGGATTTTTTGTAGATCGTCAGTCTTAGTGGGAAGCCCTTCGGAAACCAAAAATAGTTTAACGCTTGTGTTGGTGAATCCTTTATAACATACTGAAGCAGGCTGATCGTGTAGAAAAGCAAGATGTAGCTTAATGTCTTTTAAGTTATCGGTTTTCCTTAATCTTGTTAGAAGATCGACTTTTTAAGTTATTGGTTAATCTAACCTCATTTTTGTTGATCAGAATTAATTTTTAGTCAGAATTTAGATATTGAGCCTTGTAGAGTCATACTACAGGCATACTGAGCCTGTAAAAGATTACTATCTGCTAACCTTTTTTTAAATAGTAAATTTATATTTCTTGTTGAGAACTTTATAATTACTCCCAACCTCTTTAGTTTGGCTTATTCACAATATTTTGCCATTTTTCCAAAAATTTCCGTTTTACCCAAATTTTACATTGTTTCTGTATTTTATATTTTCTTTTTATTTAATAAAGTTATATTCCGTGTTTTTATACCCATAAATACTTATTTCTTGTGCTGCACCTTCTTGGTTATTATTTACTTATTAATTTTCTCATTATACTGTTTTCGATAGTAATTTTATTGTTAGTTTTATTATCCTTTGGTTTATACCCATCAACTTATTATATGTAAGTAAGATACCTCTAGAAATAATCAAAGCGATCGAAAATATCTACCAAAACAACACAATAAAAGTAAAAGTATAAAAATAACTAACTAATCCTTTTGAAGCTGGCAATTGGATAAGACAACAATGAACTCGAGGTTATAACATAAAGATCGGACGTCTGCGCTGGATGGGCCATGTTGAACGGATGTTGGAGACTGAAACACCAAAACATATAATGAAGCAAACACCAGCAGGAAGAAGATCAAAGGGAAGACCCAAACTTAGATACATGAAACAAGTGGAACAAGGTCTGAAAACACTTAAGATTACCAACTGGAAAAAAAAACAAGGAACGGAACAGAATGGAGGAAAATCCTAGAACAAGCCAGGACCCAGAAAGGGTTGTCGAGTTACTGATGATGATGATGAGTGGGATAAGACAGGGAGAGTCCCGGAGTTCGCTACTTTCTCAAAGCGAAGATAGTTTACAACGTATTCTGCACCAATTAAATATACCCGTCAGAAAATTTAGTATATTAATTTCCCCAAAAAAGACAAAATGCATGGTTATAACATCAAATTTACTATGTTGTAACCTGATAAATCTATTTACTTTGGTATACAAACGATCAAGGCCGTTCGCTTATGTCGGAGAGTGGGCGTGGTTATTTCAGTCACATAGAAACTGTGTATTATCTTTAATAAAATTAAAATGTAATGGGCACCATCTTTAAATTTACTCTCAAAAGGAACGAGTTTAAAAAATTGAAAAGAAGATTTTAAAACAAAACTCTGTTATTATTTTTTAATGAACAAAAAATTATTAAAAGATTCTACGTTAGAAAGTTACGTAATCCAAAAAAATAAAAAAATCCAAATATTTGTGTTTACAGTATACAATTGCTATGAGAAATGTTTATACGAAACTAAAATTAAAATCGTATCGTAAGAAAATAAACATTCTATATCATGGCTTTAGATTATGGATGAGAAATGTACGGAAATAAAATTAGACTTTATCTCAAATTTCGAAATTCGTTCACATAAAAATACATACCTATGAATACCACTATGATTGCATCAATACAGGCTGAAGTTCCTATAGTATAGCATGCCTGACAATTGTTAATAAATTTACTAAAAATTTCTGAAATCGGTGCTGCTGGATCCAACACTGTTCTCTCATTTCTGTCTTCGGTATTGTCAAATCGTAAACATGACAAAAGGAATGCACATCTCTCTTTTGACATAATGCATCTCTTTATTTCTCTACCAGTTCCATTAGTAGCAAAAATAGTATCTAAATTTTCATTGTGTGATTTGAGTAAGCATGCAAATGCTAAAAATCCCAAAAATGCGTGAAGTTCTGTCATGTCAAGGTTTTTGAGAAAAGGTGAATTTTGATTTTTGTACTTGGCTCTTTCTTTGCCAATTTTTATATTCGTCCATCTAAGAATTATGTTGCAAATATTATCACTGAATAATAACTTTCAAACCTGCAAAGGGTTTACACTATCTCCAATTTCAGCTGCAGGGCGCAATCCAGGTAACTGTAAAACTATATTCTTCTGTGGACGCCGGCCTCCATTTAAAGTGGGAGGATTTTTTGATCATTTGTATCTATTTCTTTCATACAAATAATTCCTTGTCTCCTCTGGATCGTCTTCTTCACTGCTTTGGTCAACATTATCCTCTCTATAAGCCTGTTCTACCTCATTAACATTTTTTGAAACTAAAAAGAGACCTTTAGGTAATGCTATACTATGCGGTCTACCGTCGCGTTTCTACTATAGCTGACGGTCTACCCAGGGATACGGTGTACACGCTGTATTCGACAAAAAAAAATCTTTACAAAGTGAATAAAACGCATATATCATAAGAATTTCTATTTTAATTTTACAAATCAATAGTTTCAATAAATAATTCTTCTACATTATGCGTTTTATACACTTTGTAAAGATTATTTTTGTTGGTATTGTATACATGTGCGGCTACTCACTATATTCTTTTCTCAGAAGGGTTTGCAAACAATAATGAAAGTCACCTTTGTAGAGGAACTGTTTATTGCTAAGTACAATAAACATTTATACTCCTATTATTTAGGAATATAAAATAAACTATGCAAATTTAGTTTCTTCAGGGTATCCACAAATATGAACTCCCCTTTTTTTTTAAATAACATGGTCTGGTTGATTTAATTTCATTTTATTTTACACTGATTTTGCTCCAAATGTTTGTTACTTGTAAATAAATAATAATTTCTACAAGATTTTTCTTGCATCTCATTATTTTGTGCATCAGGTTGATCTCACCTCCGAGGTAGACCGCATACTACAGTAACACCGAACTTTAGTCCAATACATACATAATAATTCCAAAAGATTTGACTTACCCTTTATTTCCGATTCCGTTGCGTGATCGCTGTCAATAGCAACATTTATATCACAAATTGATTTAACTTCGCTTATGTCGTCATCTACCTCATCAAGACATTTCAAACGAGTTTCCTCATAGTTTTTATCCCAATATTTGACCTTTTTTCACGTACTGGTTCCCTCATCCATTTTCAGGTAAATAGTAAATGAATACGAACATTAACAACCCGTCTATTAGACAGAAATCACACTTTGAATCTAAATATCTTTGGAACAACAACCTACAGCAAACTGCCGATCTCAATATTAATAAATAACAACACAATTTGAACAGTTATACCTAAACAAGCGACCTTCAAAATTTTTTAGGTAGGGAGATATCCAATTTTCGACAAGCGATGCCGTCTGAGAGACGGGGCGTTAGTACTTAAGGATTAAATGCACTCGGCGGATAGATATCGTGAGCAATATTATTTTGAATATTTACTCGAAATTATAATCAATTTTTTGAAACTTTTGAAAAGCTTATAAAAGGAGTGGAAGATCAAGTGAATAGAGAAAATAGAGCCTCAGGTTGCTTAAATAAAACAATATGGAGAAATAAATATATCGGAAAAGAAATGTCGAAATAATTGTCAAAAGAAATCAGGAAAATAACAGAAACAGGACCTGACACAGAGAGGACAGAAGGGATGATAGAAAAAGCAGAGATGAAAATACTTAAATTGATGGTAAAGCACTATGAGACAGAGCTATAAGTACGGATATAGGACGTAGATGCAAGGTGAAGAACATCAAGGATTGGGTAAGAAACAGAAAAGTAGAATGAAACGATCATATAAGCTGAATGACAACAAATAGAGTAGTAAAGACAGTCAGAGACGGTTTCCCAATAGGAAGACGATCAGTAGCAAGAGTGCGAAAACGATGAAACGGCAACATACTGAAGGCACACTGAAAAACAGGCAGAGTCATGCCTACAAAAAAGAAGAAGAAAAAGAAGTAGAATACATTTTTTTATTTGTAAAATACAATATTGTTATTACTACAGATTAATCGTATTAGACCTTAAACCGACTTTAATTCCACCAAGTTCTGCGTAGTCAATTATATGAGTATTTTGAATTAGGCAAGAGTATATTACTGTTGGCTTGAACTTCAGAGAATACCAGAATCCACTTTTGTTGGTTAAATTGAATTTGGCTTTTGTTGCTTTTTCATTGGAGATCTTTTATATTATAGTTAATGTTTACCGTTTCTAAAATAAGTGTGTCTTAATAATTTGCTATTGTGAAGTAATATTTTGTGAAATTTTGAGACTCGCACTACAGAAAAAGATTCAGGGAAGAAAATCTGTTGGTCAGAGGCAGAATTTTTGAATAAAAATCTACGTAATTGCTATCAATGCAGATCGATTAATTTGTTTGGAGCAGCAAGTTCAAAGATAAAAATAGCCATACGATTGTCAACCTCCGTAGAGAGTGTCAACGATACTCTAAGAAGAAGAAGTATTAAGCCGACGAAGCTGTGATGTTGAGGCGTCATTTTATACTGAAAGTAGTTAAGTTAATTTAATTACTCCAACAATTACTTATTTAGTGTTATTCAAATAAATATCTAAATTTTGTAGACGAGCTCTATTTAGCCATACTGGTAAACAATACTCTGTTTAATTTACGGTTAAAAGCCACATCTAAAATATGAACAGAGTAAAAAATATATATAGCGCCACTACTGTATTCCAAGTAGTTTCCGAAATATTCTCGTATTAAAACGAAAAGTTAAAATATCTTCTGCAACATATTTATTTAAATGCCACAAACCTGCTTTTTGTAACTATAACACATGGTTCTCCTCATTCCCCGACTCTGAGAATATTCCGTATGCCTGCTTACATTCACAAGATTTCTGTGTTTTGTACTGCTTGAGAAATGCCTTAGAAATTTATTGGGGTCTAATCCCTCAAGCACTTCCAGACACACATCGTTTATTATAAGTTAGAGGACGGGACGTGGTTGGAAAACGATTATCGATTACTCGATTTTAAACAGCCTATAAATGATTTGTGGGTTTATTATATACACATCAAAGAAACGTATGTCTGAAGATGGGAGTTTTATATCCTCGATAGAATATATAAAGTGTGTTTTACGTTCCTGCCATACATAATGAGGAAATTAAATCCTTAATATCCATTTCATATAGGTATATTATAGATGTATTTAAAAGTGTTTGATGCAGTAAAAGTATTAATATTTTAAGATATAATATGAGACCTAACAAGATTTTTTTTAAAAGTGAGAGTAAAAATATTGTAAAATCTTTTATTTAAAAATCCTTTATAGAGGGTATGTATACTCTAAAATTGCCCTTTCGTGTTACAGAACCTTTTCGGACTAATAAGTTCATCATCAGTGCAGTTACTAGGTATATATGAGGCAAGCCACTAAATTCTTCTTCTTCAGCCTTAAGTAATCCAACTTAATGTCATCAGCCTATCTGATTTGTGGTCTTTCTCTGCTTCTCTTTCCTGACCATGGTCTTCATTCTTGTATTTCGTGGTTCCATCTTTTATCCTTTAGTCGGGCATTGTATCCTGCGAAGCTTCATTTTAATTTGGCAGCATGTTCTCCTGCGTCTTTTACTTTCGTTTTGCTTCTAATCCATTTGTTTGTTTTTTTGTCCATAAGTCTCACCCCGAGCATTGATCTTTCCGTCGCTCTTTATGCTTTTACTAATTTATCCATATTAGACTTGATGAGTGTCCACGTCTGTGAATCATACGTGAGTATAGGCAGGATACACTGATCGTAAATTCTGGTTTTTAAAGCCACTAAATATGTAGGCAAAAAGTTGAGTTGCTATCTAGGACACATCGAGATACCTTCTCTTGGGTTGGCAACCCCTGGGAATCTTGCGTTGCCATGATATAAATATGTTTAAAACTACATCATTTAAATTTAACAACAAATATGTAATAATCAACAAAGTTAACATCATTTAAAAAGGGTTTTTACCCACATATTTAGTGGCTTTCCTCATGTATACCTGGTAACTGTACTGATAATAGACTTGTTAGTCCTAAAACGTTCTGTGATATAACCCAAAAGCGCAATTTATGCATCATACAGAAACTTATTTTTCCTTGTGGAATTTAAAAATATTTTATTTTATGTACAAAATAGAAAACAGATTTTTTAATATCAAACCTTTCGTCTGAAATCTAAAGAAAATGCTGTTGTACACACACACACACACACACACACACACACACACACATATATATATATATATACCTACTACACTGATCATTAACCAATGCATTACCGCTACTGGGAATAGAGGATGGTTCATTTATACCGTCGATGGTGACGTGGTTTGGGTGGAGGTTGGCGTGGGGGTTAGCGCGAACATTTCTGAGAGTAGGGCTGTAATTGGCTGGTGGAGTGGACTATATTTTGTTTGTGAGAGGTCCCCATGTCGAAGGTAACCGTATGCGGTCATCTTTTTTATTGTAACAATTTGGCCTTTTTTTAATTTCTATAGCTTCTCATATAATTCTTGGTTTATAGAAGTGGATGGTGCAGCACTACTACAAGTCCAAGCCGATCCTGTTGACGTTAACATTATGCAAATCTATGCATCAACCTTGGACAAGCCTGAAAATGAAGTAAAACAATTGTATAGAGAGATTAAGGAGTTAATGAAACTGATCAAGAAGAACCAGACACTTATAATCATGGGAGATTTCAATGCGGAGGTAGGGCGACGACGTGTTGAAGATGTCGTGGGTGACTTCGGCTTAGGAGATCGAAACGAGAGAGGTGATATGCTGATCCAGTTCTATCAAGAAGAAAAATTAGTCATTGCGAATACCTGGTACAAACTGCCACCTCGGAGACTCTACACCTGGCAGTCTCCACAACATACGCATGACAACATCGTAAGAAATCAAATTGATTTTTTATTGATTAATCAGAGATACAGAAATGAATTGCAAGGGGTAAAAACGTATCCTGGAACAGATATCAAATCTAATCACAATCCCGTAGTAGGAAAATTGAAAATTAAGCTTAAGAAAATTAAAAGAAAATCCATAAAGAAAATTGATATAAACAGCTTAAAACAACCTAACGTTAAACTCAAAGTCACAGAAAAGGCAATAGCGGATATAACGACAAGATCACTTAAAAAAGCTATCGTAACCACCACCAAGTCTCTGATCGCTTCCCAAAAGTACAAAAAGGAGAATTAAATGACTGACGATATATTATCAATGATGGAGGACCACAGATCATATAAAAACAAAGACCGAACCAAACATCAGCAGATTAACCGACAAATACGAAAAGAGTGTCGCAAAGCTAAAGAACAGTGGCTGCTAGACAGGTGTGCAGAAATGGAGGAATTGGAAGAAAAACATGACCACTTTAACATACATAAACTCGTTAAAGAAGTCATACAAAACCTTGCAGTTTTAACATAATTTTGAAGGACAATAAATTAGTTACTGTTCCCAAGAAGCTACTTCAAAAATCAAGAAACTTCACACAGTAACTATACTGTTTAATGTGTTATGTGTTACTGTAATGTTTATAAGTCCTATTTTGAATTCTACGATTTTTTTGGAATATTGTAGGATCGGAGGCAGTCTGCACAAGGAAATTCATAAACTCCGTGTTGTTCTTTTGGAATGTTGTCTTTAATTGATCGGACAAGAGACGAAAGTTTTTGTTGGGAAGTAAATATTGTCTTTATTTTTCTTGATTTAAGAATTTTGTCCATTTTTTTCAGTTGCACCTTTGATGTAATGAAGAAAAGATTTCAGATGATGAGGGTCAAGTCTTTAGGTTAAGATTGAGTGGGAGATGGATAACTTATCTTAAGTTTTATGCAAATAACTTTTACTAGTAATAATTTACTAGTAAGAAAAATATTTTACGGAGTGCAGCATGAAAATCGACCCTTTCACAGTTATGTGTCAAATGTCTGTCAAATGTGCAAGATTGGCCAAAGATACCAAGCGGATGCAGCTTTAAAGTGTTCAAGAAAAAAGACAACAATTCAAAAGCATTATCCATAAAAGAACTATTAAAAATCATCCAAAGCTACGAAGTTTTTTCACTTTTCCTCATTTGAACGTGCTTGTAGAGGGAATGAGACCGTAAACTGCAAGACTCTTTTTCCAAAAGGAATTTGATGATGGGAAAATTTACGGGCCGAATTGAATACAAAAGCATTTTTCCCAAAACAAATCAAGGCGGTTCAAAAAATAGACTCCAAATGGCTGGTAACAAAATTCATCAAATGAAAATTTATGCCCAGTTAGAATATTTTTGGAATTAATGGAAAAAATGGGACCAAAGATTTTATCAGAAAGACTCTTTCTTACCAGTCACCCCAACTATAAAGATGGATCTTGATTCAAAAATTGTCTACATGGAATCAACACCGTATCTAAGTGGACAAAGATGTCAACTGAAAAAATTGGAATAGACAGAAAAAAACATAAAATAACAAACCATTCTCATCGACCTTCAGTTGTGTCAGTTTTGTTCAAGCAAGATATTTTTGAACAGGAGTTAATTAAATTAACCTCAAATGCAAGCTCACTAAAGCCATATCTGCAGCTGGATTCCAGTCCAACCACCAGAAGTTAATCGAAAATCTCAGAACAACAAATGAAGCTGGACCTTCGAGTTCTCAAATGCTAATGGTCAATACTACACAAAATCATGCTTTGGTAGAAAAGAATTGGCAAACTACTAAGCCTATAATATTTGTACATTTAATATTGTTAACAAATAAATAAAGAATATGTTTCGTTGATATGGTGCAATAATTGTCTCAAGAAATTATCTTGTCGAATATTATTCGAGAGAAAATAATTATTTACTATAAAAATTTGTTGATTTGTAAATAAGTTTGTTGCCTTTTGGTAATTTTCGCTTACGAAATTTTGACAAAATCACTCGAGTGACGTCTCGTGATTTAACTGTCAAAATTTAATTCGCGAAAATTGCCAGGCAACAAACTTTCATACCAGTCAAAAATATTGTCGGCAAAATTTTTTCTCTTATGATGTTACATACGATAATTTTAGAGTTGTGTTATAATTTTACGGAATAAATAAAAAATGACAAACTAAAGAGACGACGACCAGGAAACTTAAGAAGGTAACAAGTCGCACCTGTATCTGACTGGATTGCATTGTAGAGTTAGAAAGCTGTAAAAATGTATTAATTTAAGCATTACAAATGGTTTAGAAAATAGTTGAGATAAGGAGTAGAGACTTTAGAAGTACACTGTACGTCTTAAGAGGCTCATATTCTCATATTAAAGCGATAAATTTACTAAAAATTAAATCATTTTTGAAGGTACCTAATGTTTTACTAGTCTCGAGGCTAAAATTCCATATTTCAGTTATGGATATTTTATATAGAAATTGCTGTTATAATTCCTGTCAACTCTAAAAAGATTTTAGTTTATATTTCTCCCATTTCGAGAAAATAATATCAATAACTTGAAAAATCCTCTAGAGAAATACTCTAGAAATTGTATTTTTATCGACAGTCCCAACTTACTATATACAGCTTCAAACAATAACTTTGTGATCTCAATCCCCTACGGCTCATAACTTTATCTGCAGATCATGTAACTCCCACATACAAATTTCGCACAAACCAAGACAACATTATTTTCAGTTATGTCTTATTCCTCGAAGGACTATTCCTTAGAATCGTCTTCAAAGTTGTGGATTGTAATATATGAGAATCCGACTCTCACCAATTTATCGATAACCATTTAGAAAGCGCCTCTCGTCCTCTAACTTATAATAAACGATGTGTGTGTGTTTGGAAGTGCTTGAGGGATTAGACCCCAATAAATTTCTGATCCTCTACGAAACACAACAAACTTGTAAATATAATGGCTTAATGATAATAACTTTGCGTTATATTAGAACGTATTAAGTTCTAAATGAAACGTACAAAGGGCAATAAAGACAGCTATCTCGATAGGGTTTACATTTATTTTTATTGGAAATTGTTCGAAAGTATTTAAGCTTCTTTTAAAAAAACTTAAGGATCTCTTTCTGTAAATCTTGTACCCTTGGGACTTTATCCCTAATGCTGTGTACTTTAATCCAATTTGACTTGTCTGTAAATTTTCTACATTTATTTGAACGTATGTTTTAGTTTTTAATGGTTATTTGTTCTAAGTAAAAAATAGGAAATAAATATTTTCTTTTATTTGAAATTTATATAGATATGTTACGGTAAGAGTAGATAATTTGTAATTATATACAATTACCAGGGACGACGGTAAATGATGAAAATAATTTTCAATTATCTACTTTTTTACCAAGGACCAGCGGTAAAAGTATGAGATAATATGAAATTAAAAAACTATATTTCAACATCTATTCAAGAAGTGTGATTTTTATTGAACTTAATTAAAAATAAGAGACATTTTGTTAAACCCTCTAACGAGCAAGATTCAAAAAAATATTCTATTAAGTTGGTAATTTTTTCAAGTTTAATAATGTATTAGGAAACCTAGAAAAACTATTAAAATGTAATTATCAATTTTTGTTTGGGGGATTCGACTTAGAGCCTTGAACGAAGCAACACCTAATTACCTTAATCGCACCTAGTTTTTGTGGTTTTGTTTAAAAACATTGAAAGCTAAATGTGTAGTAAAGTGTAAATTATTGACAAATAATTATTTATTGTTTTGTTGATACTTTTGGACATTTACTGTAAGTAATTTAATTTATTTAATTAAATTGAGTTATTATCAATGATTTCGTATTGGTGCGAGGACAGTACTCAGGTTCCGTAGATCAACATGAACCAAGCTTCATCATCAAATGTTTTTTCACAACAAGAAATCCCCAAAAATGTTACCACTGCACCAAAGTTATATTCAACTTATTTCAACTATATTTTTCATCTTCGACAAACAACTTAAAATGGTCTAAATTTATTGAAAAGCATATCTCACAAGCAATGGGGTGCTGATTTCCAAACACTCATAACTGTCTACAGAACTCTAATTCGTTCTAAACTAGATTAGGGCGCAGTTGCTTATAATTCAGCCAAAACATCAATACTTAAATTACTACACCCAATACACAATATAGCAATAAGAATAGCACTGGGATCTCATCATACTAGCCCAATTGAAAGTTTATATTGTGAATCAGGTGAACCTTCCCTTCAACTAAGAAGAAGCTACCTCAGCCTTCTGTATGCTGCTAAATTATTAGCCAACCCAGATATACCGACATTTAAAAACACGTTTGCTGACAGATTCACATCGACATTTAACACCTCACAAAGATTAAGTCCCCCGTTTTATATCCGGATCCAAAAATTACAAAATAGTTTAAACAAACATTTTCCTCAGACATACAATGTAACTAACCTTAATCATCAACCTCCTTGGAGAATACAGCTGCCTATTTGTGATACAAGTCTTACTATCAATAACAAATATGACACACCACGTAGTATATTTAAAAAGAAAGCAGCAGAGAAATTAAACTGCTCTCATAACTTCCTCATTTTTACAGACGCGTCTAAATCTGACAATGGGGTAGTGGCTTCTTTTACAACTTTACACCAAGACTACTCCTTCTCACTTTCCTCAGAACCAGGTTTAAATACCGGTATTTTGAGAACGATTTCCGAAGTGGAAATTGAAACGTCAATAAACGTATTTTAACCTTTAATTGTAACTTATTTCCGTTTAAATAATAATTAATATAAAGAGGGAAGATATAAAATATATTATACCAGATATCTTCACTTCTCAGCAATCTTCTCCAGGTTCTCACGTCTAGCAAATTTTGCGCATCCGCTGTCATTTTATTCTCCCACCTTTTCCGTGGCCTTCCTTTTTTATTGCGCCCTGCATTTTACTATCCAGGACTCTTTTTGGCAATCTTCCGATCTCCATTCTCACTACATGACCATCCCATCGAAGTCCCTGAAGTTTAACGAATTCTGAGATCGTAGCCTTTATGAACAGTTGGTAGAGTTTATGGTTGTATCTGGATCTCCATACACCGTTTTCGTTTAGGTCCAAATATATTTTGTTAAGACTTTTTGTTCGAAGAATTTTAGCTTTCGTTTTGTGTTCATTATCACCCATGTCTCGCATAACATACTATTGGTCTGATAATAATCTTTTAGATTCTGATTTTCGATCTCCAGGGTGTGTTTTTGGACCGGAATACATTGGCGAGTGAAAAGTAAGCTTTGTTTCCTTTTACTATTTTTCTTAATATTTCTAGTTCTTCTCTTCCATCCGTGTTTAATGTAACTCCCAGATATGTGAAACTTTCTACAGTTTTAATATCGTCGCGTTTTGAATATATATTTCTAGTCCGGTCTTTCTGCTACTGTTTTTAATTATGAATATATTTCCGCATTATCGATTCTGCGAGACATAATGCTAATGTCATCGGGATAGGCGGCAATCTGTATTGATTTATGTGTTAGAAGATTACCTATTCCTATATTCAGCTGTCTTATCGCATATTTAAGAGTCAGGTTGAATAGTGGCAGTGACAGCCCGTCTTCTTGTTTTAATCCTTTGACTATTAAAAAGTTCTCAGTAAGCTCATTTTGTACTTTAACAGTTACTGTTGACGAGTCCATTCTTGCTTTTACTACTCGGATGTATATTTGGGGGATGTTAAAGCTTTACAATATTTGATATAGCTTTTATCTATTAATTAAGTCGTAGGTCTGTTTGTAATCTATGAATCTACTGTGGACG